>NC_090921.1:474376477-476876477 GCF_040938575.1 Ambystoma mexicanum
ATACCTATAACACTAGGTCCATTTACAGAGTCTTGCCCATTTCTTTTGAAAATTGCAGTGAAAATTTGTTAGGATTGAATTTGTTGAAAAAATTGAATGAAGTCATTTATAGTTCTCCTGATGGAGTGTATTTAACAATTTCACCACAAAAGACTCCTGTATCACAATTTGTATCTATGCCAGTACCGACTGAATTAAGTAAAGTACCGGCTTGTATATGAGCAGTGAAAGACAATGATGTTGGCTGTTTGAAAGTAGAGCCACTAAAAATTGTTCTGAAAGAAGGGATTACATTGCTGCGTATTGCGCAATATAAAATTTCGGCCGAGGGACAAAAAACGTTGAAATACATTGTATCAGATTTAATTAAAAGAAACGTGATTGAAGAAACTTCTGGTAGTATTTGCAATATTCCGATTCTTCCGGTTTACAAGAAACGAGGTAATGATATACCTTATCGTTTTATAATTGATTTACGCAGAGTGAATAAAGTGGTTGATCCACAATTTCCATTAGTCCCGGATGTGACTACAATTTTGACTATGATTCCAGCCTCTGCATCTTATTTTAGTGTAATTGATTTGAAAAATGCATTTTTTTAGTATCTCAGTGCATCCAGATAGTAGATATTTGGTTGCTTTTACTCTAGGAGAACGTTCATTTACATTCACACGAATTCCACAAGGTTACACTGAAAGTCCAAGTATTTACAGTAGAGCATTAAAGGAACAACTAGATATGCTTGAACTACCAACAGGTTGCATATTAAAACAGTACATAGATGACTTGCTGAAGCAGCAGATACAGAAGAAATATGTAAAGAAAGCACAGTTGCATTACTGACACATTTAGCAGCACATGGACACAAGGCTTCACTAAAAAAATTCCAGTATTGTCGAAAGGAAGTGGCCTACTTGGGCTACCTCCTTTCGAAGGAGGGAAGAAGATTTACACCAGAAAGAATAGAAAGCATCTCTAATATGCCTAATCCAAATACTCAGAAAGAAGTCAGGGCATTAATTGGCATGGCTTCATATTGTAGGTAGTGGATCGCTAACTTTTCAATGTTCATGAAACCAATAGTGGCATTGACAAGAAAGGATGTTACCTTACCTTTGCCATGGAACATGGAATGTCAAGAAGCATTTGACCTGCTCAAAGCTGCATTGTGTTTAGCTCCAGTTTTGGCATGCCAAATTATGACAAGAGTTTTAAGTTATTTGTGCATGAAAGGAATGGATGTGCTTTGGCTGTTTTGACTCAGAAACACGGGGGGAGAAATAGACTATGTGGCTACTTCTCATCCACGTTGGATCCTGTTGCATGTACTTTGCTGCATTGTTTGCAAGCTGTTGCTGCAGCTGCTGTGTCAGTAAACCAAACCGAGGAATGGTTTTAGGTCACGCTTTACTGTACTTGTACCTCATTCAGTGGACGTTCTTTAAAATAGAACGCAGACGCAACATCTTACATCAGCCAGATTAACAAGGTATGAAACAGTTCTATTTCCACCGCATATCCAAATAAAGAGACGTTGCTCTTTAAATCCAGCTGAGTTAATGCCCCCTCCAAATGAGAAAGGGGTGAAAAACAATTCCCCCATGATTGCTTAATCGTTACTGAACAAGAGACAAAAAGAAGGATTGACCTAACTGACACCCCACAGAATGAGCCAGTTGGAGAACTGTTTTGTGACGGTGGTACCCAATTTTGGTCGATTATTGGCTGAAAGGGATTTCCTGACATCACATGGAACCAAAATCCAACATGGCACTTTGATAGTGAGACTGTTGTCAGCACGTGCACTTCCCAAGTGATTAGCGATAATGAAATGTAAAGCACATAAAAAGGTAACATGCAAAGGGAAAGGGAAAGGGAAAGGGAAACACATTTGCAGACAAAATTGCAAAACAAACTGGCACTGATTTACACACAAAAATGTATGTCGGAAAAATAGAAGAAGTACCCTCCATGATAGAAAATGGAATTGCAACAGTTAAGGAGATCCAAGCAGACGCTACTATAGATGAAATAAAACATTGGTCTGAGGGTCCAGCAGAATTAGATTCTGAGGGTTGCTGGGTGGACAAACAAAAGAACCGATGAATTTTGCCACATGCCTATGTAATGGCAATGGTCACTATGGCTCACAGTCCGACACACACATGTGCTCGAAAATAATTCAGCACCTGGATGCTGTATAGCATAATCCACACATTAGAAAAATTGCTGAAAGATTGGTTCAGAATTGCATGACTTGTTTACAACATAACATTGGAAAGGGAACAGTTACACCAGTAGGAAGTTTTGGCCTACCGTCTAGGCCATTTGAAGTCATCCATTTTGATTTCATAGAAATGGAGAGGTGCCAAAACTATAAGTATGTCCTCGTGGTGGTCTGCACATTCAGAAAATGTGTAGAGGCCTATCTCCTGAAAGATTGTACAGCCATGTCCACAGCTAAAGCCATGCTAAAAGAATATTTTCCCCGATTCGGGCTACCCCGTTTCATATGGTCAGACAATGGGCCGCATTATATTGCAGCCGTGTTATTGCAAATTTGCGCAGGTCTCCAAATTGATAAATGATTCCATTCAGCCAGAAACCCGATGAGTGCCGGTTTGGTAGAACGTCAAAACGGTATCTTGAAAAACAAACTGAGTAGAATTTGCGCAGGGAGCAATTTGAAATGGCTCGATGCACTACCCCTAGCTTTACTTTGCATGCGAACAGCTGTGCAGATGAGGCCTGGTCTCTCCCCATATGAAATCATCATGGGGAGACCAGCACATGTCTGGAACGTGCCTCGGCCAAAACATTTGAGGGATATTGAATACCCATTACTTATTGATTACTGCCAACAGTTGACTCAAAACTTGTGTTTGATTCATCAGCAGGTGCAGGAGGCTCTTCCTGTCAGATATACCGGCCCAGGACATTGCAGCCAGGAGAATGGACCGTGGTGAAAATGTTTGAAATAAAATCTTCGCTTGCAACACGCTGGACAGGAGCCTTCCAGGTACTACTAGCTACGCAGACTGCAGTCCGAGTGAATGGCCACAAGCACTGGATCCACGCAATACACATGAAAAGAGTTCCGTTTCCTTGCGCCACATGAGAGAGAGATTGATGATCCTGACATCGAAAGAAAGACAGCTGTAATTGATCACAAAGATATCATCTCTAGTTCCCTGTCAAAAGTACTTCCTAAGCCCAAGAAAGGGCATGGGGAGATTGCAACGAATATCGAAAGGCCAAAGTTGTCTCAACTTTGCCCGACTGCTGCCTCATCATCACGCAGTGCATCACAAGTTGGCACTGATCCTGCATCTGGAAATGAGAGTGCATTGTTCATCGATCATACTGTACCTGGAGCTGTAAGGTACAATTTACATTCACAAAATCGGAAGTGATCAGCTTTTGTTTTGCCTTTATTCCTAGCTCACGGATGAAGCTGGGAACGGAGGCCTAGGGAAAGGGAGCGTATGAGCTGTATCAAGTTGAATGCTCTGACACGCGGTTTCCATTGAAAGTAGAGGTCTTTGCAACCTAGCACGGACAAGCGGGGGCAAATGATACCAACACTATAAAATTGATACTTGCTCCTGCCTCTTGGAGCTCTGTGAAATCTAACATCAGCTTGCTTTCATCTATTAAGCAGGCTAGCCTGGACTGGCCTGAACATTTGTTGCTAACGTGTGTTGCTGTGGATAACTTTCCCGATGCACACGGAAAAACCTTTCCTGAGATAAACATTACAGACAATGCCTATATTCGCTCCTGCTCCCTCCTGCACCAATGCTGTTGATGATATAGAGATTAATATTAAGCCTACTCCAAGAAAGACTTGGTTCGGAAAGAATAATATGCTAATGATTATGATACCGCTTTGCATTTTGATTACACTGATCCCAATATTTTGTTATCTAGAGACTGTGCATCCCTTAAACTCGCTTCTGTCTGTTACCAATGCTCCTACCATGAGCAGCCCAGTACATGTTCTCTCTTATACTCTTTCTTCACAAGAAGTGAAGCATAGAAAAGGGTATGATAATAATACGTTACTACTGATTATGAATATGACCCATGCTATCTTGAATAGGTCCAATTGTTGGGTGTGTTCCCATTTACCCCAGCCTGGGGAAAGAGGAATGGGTTGGTATGTACATCCTTTGCCTCTTAATACTGCCTGTTATGCATCATTAAGAGCGCTCTTGTTCAGAAAATTGAATGATAGTGTCACTGGTCAGTTTGATGGAACAAACATGAATTTGAAAGAATGGTATTGGAACCGTTGGGCTGTTCCATATTTACAAGCAGAAGCAAAATAAAACTGGTAACAACAAGTCCAGTAGATAGGCTCTCTAGGCCTTACCAGTCCCCAAACACTTTTAAAATGGTACCGGTAAGAAACAACGATGCTGTGCCTCCCTCGTATACTATTAATCATAGTCCACGTTCTGGCCCATTTTCTTTATGGAAAAGGGTTCCTACCCAGTGGGAACATTCACTAGATGCATGAATGTTGCTGTGCTTGAACTAGAAGAAAAACCATTATATATAGGAGGTTATGTCTATTTCATATATGGAGATCAGGCCTATCCATGGTTACCCAGAACTTGGGAATGGACCTGTTATTTAGGAATACTTTTACCTGGTGTATTTCTTTCCAAAACCTCTGAAATAGCAAAATTATCTAGATCTTGGAAACGATGAGATGATACCGCAGGACAGATTCCTGGGGATATAGCAAAATCATTTATACCATTTTGGGGACAAGCAATAAACTCATGGAATATAAGAAAACTGTCCATGGTATTAGAAAAAACAATAAATGGGACAACAGATATACCCTATAATATGACATTGGAACAAAAAGCAATTAGATTAATTGCACTTCAAAATAGAATGGTTCTTGATATAATTTTGGCTGATCGTGGAGGAGTATGCAAATTGGTGGGGTCAGCGTGCTGTGTATTTGTAAGTGACTCCTCCCCCATGATATTTGAAGCAATTAAGAAATTGCATGTCCTAAGTTCTGAAAATCATTTTCCCATGGGTGGTTGGAATCTGAATATAAATTCATGGTTTTGTGAACTGCTGCGATCATGGGGATGGAAACTAAATGCAATATTGGTTAGGATACTATGAATCCTCATATTCCGCTCATGTTGCATACAATGCCTGCCAGTCCTTTGCTCCCAAATTTCAAATGAGTGTGTACATGCAATTAGTACGAACTCTTCTTGCATGTTAAGTGAAGGTGCACAACGCGAAAATGAAATAATTAAAGAATTTATGGCAATTGAAATTTCTGATGATGATTATAGCGACATGGGTAGTTCGCAATTGACATGTGGTCCGATGAAGACGCGATGTATGGATGATGCTATTGGCTGCAGGCCAAAAGGAGGGTTTGTTAGACCAGAAAAATAATCCCATAGTTGAATGATATGTATAATATATTGGCCAGAAGAAAATCGCACCATGTGACAAACATTGCAATTCCAGAATCATCAATATAACCAAAGGGCATCCATTTTGTGAAATGTCGGCCATTTGCTTTTTTCTTTTCTGTCAAAATGCTTTGCAAATGTATTCTATGCTTTAGAATCACACACATGGCCTCATTACGACCCTGGCGGTACGGGGTTAACGGCGCCGTAAAAGGTGCCGGCGCCGTCAACATCGTACCGCCTCATTACGAATTCCCCTCGCGGGACACGGTAAGCATGCCTGGGAAAACTAGGCGTGCTTACCGGGTCCCGCGAGGGGAAGAGGGAGCAAACAACGGGCCAACTTGTAATGGCCCGTTGTTTGCTCCCTCTCCCATTCCCATTCAGCCCTATGGGGACTGAAATGGAAATGGGGAAGGACCGTGTCCGGGTCCTTGGAGGGAGGAATTACCGGGCCTTCCGAACTCGGAATGGCCCGGTCATTCCTCATTCCGAGGACCCGGACCCAGACGCGATTTCGGCAGCAGCCATGCTGCCAATAACGGCATGGCTACCGCCAAATTCGTAATGAGGACCACAGTGCGAGGCCACGGATTGAACACTGAAATAATAACACAGACAGGAATGTCAAACTGTGCAGGAATACATTGTTTTTCTCTCTCACTAAGTCCTTTAAGTCGAGCAGAAGCCCCATCTAATCAGTAGTCCAGGTGCCAGTTTGTCTTGCAAGTGCTGTTGTAAAAGGAAGTTAAACATGAATTCTATTCTCCTAGCAGTGTTCTTTCGCGGAGAGTAGTATTTTCTGCTACAGAACTATCAGACCCTTAGCTCATAAGCCGAAACACACAGATAACATAGTAAGGAATGTTTCCCTTCTAAGAACACAATATCCTTGCCGAGCCAGAGCTCCATGTTCCCCATAACAGAAAGCTAGAAAGCTGTCTCTGCTGCCTTTATTGAATAACTATGTTTAGACTGATTGAAGACTTGTCATAACGTGTCATAATTGTCAATAATTGTCAATAACTGAACCCTAGCCTCTATGACATGAATGTGGCCGACTGAGAATACTTTGAAATAAACCAGACTTGTTTGGAAAACGAACCTCACGTCTGACATGTCATTATAGTATATGGTTATTGTGCCTTAGTTTCCATATATGGCCTTTATGCCCTAGCAAGGGAGGTGTGTCCCCTTCCTGGAGAGGGAAGCTCCTCTGTAGAGATCAGTTGGGCAGCTTGCAATTGTTCTTGGCTCAGCCCCAGACGAATATCTAATGAGGTCTCTTTGTGCTCCTTGTCAATATGTGGGAACCTCCCTCAGCCATTAGCCTTCCTGTAGCAAGGGGCTGTCAAACTGAAGTGTCAAACTTTTCCCAGCAAAGATGGTCACTGTCCAATCAGAATTAAGCAGTTACTTAACTCCAACACTGGGTTGCTTTAAAACTCACAATAAAGTATTCTCTTTAATACATATAAAAATAAGCACAGTTTATAAGGGATTTGGACATTTAAAAGAATTAAGCCCTAATTAAGAATTAAATAGGTGAATTTTGCAATTTATTCAGGAACAGAAACACCCTTAAACTGGGTTTGACATCTAATTTTCTTATGCAGCTGTCAGGCAGTGCAGCCTAGTTTCCCTGACTGTACTGGATGATCTGTGGTTTCACACACTTTCATTTCAATAGTTCCCCTGGAAAATTCCTGAAATTAGCGCCAAACAGCACTTTGAAGGTTGCAATTAATTAAGAAAACTGTAGTTTAAAGGCATTTTCGGATTTTAACCCACTTCTGTGGTTTTGATTCATGTGACAGGTAACAGCACCCACTGGCATTCTCCTGCAGGGAGTTCTTGTTTTGACATCAACTTTGCCTGTGTGTGGCAAGGTGGTGCAGCCTTTTTGTGATTTATGAACCATGCGCAGTTTTGAAGATTTGGCGCCCACAGGGGTTAGCGCTTTCATTTTTAGCAGTTTCTTTCCCCCATTGGCAAAGTGGTGTAGTAGGGCGCATTGGCATGGGTTGAAATATCCCATACCGCCCAGCAGTTTAACATGAACGTCCAGATCCGACCAGCTACATTACAAAGACTGTGCCTCACTTCCCTTATGTGGAAAAACGGGAAGCTCTCAGATGCAGATTACCTTCCAGCGACAAGTGCTGCACACATGGAATTATCTCTAAACACAGCTGTAAGGCAGGGATTTTAGAACAGAGATGCCAATGACTGGATCCAGACCTGTTTGAGTTAGAAATTTCGAGGGCTGTGATGAAGACAGTAGGGACTGAATGAGAGTGCCCAGGGCAGCATGTGCCTCTGCTTCTGCTTTCCACCATGCCCATTTGAGGCTGGATTAAACTTCAGATGTGTTTCTGTCAAACATTTTATTTATTTCTATGGTTTTGAAAATCATTGAACCCTGCATTGTTAATGCTTGATCCCAATCAATATGGAGCCTGCCCCATTACACTTTGAATGCTGTGGTTCCGATATTTACTCATCATTTTCTTGTCCTGAGAGTGTAATGTCTCCTTGTCAAACCTTTGCAGTGGGCTGGTGACGTAAATCCAAAAGATCAATATATTTATTATAAATTATACATTTGAAGAGAAGAAGTAGCATTAGGCTGAAGTCTTCCCCCCACCACCAGCCAATCAAAAGTGCTTTTAGCAACAGTATGAACTGTATGTTTATTTTCTGCTGTAAAAACTGCAGGTGCATCCCTTTTGCATAACAAAGTGTGTAAGAACAGCACGAGAAACAATCAGATACACTTTTGGGAAAACTGGTAATTTCAAAGTGCCAAAAAGGTCTCTTCAGGGCAACATTGGGTTGCGGTCCAGGTGACTACTGAAGAATGTTAGTAGCTAGTTAACCCTTTCTTCAACCATGAAACCTAAGAAGCAGAGGACACTGTGCCGGCATGTCCATTGTCTTCTGGGCAGGCCGCACTGAGCGCCTGGGTTACCAGGCAGACACTTGCTCTGCAGACATGCAGAGGGTGGACCTACGGTATCCGGATCACCAGAGCTTCATACCGTGAATGGCAGACTGCAGGGGGCACCCTACGGTATCTGGATCACCAGAGCTTCATAGCTTGAATGGCAGACTGCAGGGAGCAGCCTGTGGCATCCAGATCACCAGAGCCACATACTTTGATTGGGGGCAACCAGCAAACAGCAGCATTGGCGGTGGGGGCACCCAGGCCGAGGCTGCAACGATGGTCATGATCACATGGCAGTACAAATCCATTGGGACGGTGTTGCCCAGCAGGGGCACCGTCTGGGTGCCGGGTCACATGGACGGGCCCTCGGCATGCTGCGCCGCACCAGCATGGTGCATACAACCACGATGCAGGAGTCAGTTCTGGATTGACTGATGAGCCGGACACGGCTCGTCCCTTTTATTAGTTTGTTCACATGGTTACCACCATGTGACCATTACACAAATTCTGGGAGCTAACATGCTCCCAGGAGGGGTGACATGCAGCACTACTCCTTTTTCATAACGATCAAACAACATGACATCACACCACAATACACACAATAATACTAGGACTATAAGTACAACTAATCTTAATACACTTAGGGGCCCAGGTCACCCCGGGGGTGACAGTCAGGGTAGGTGATCTACTGGTGACACGTTGGAAACTCCACATGCAAGCAAACATTCTAGATAGAGTTGCATATTTGCAAATCCAAGATTATCTTGAGACAAACAAACTACTAGGAAAACAGCAATCTGGCTGCAGACCCCAACATGGAACGGAAACTTCCCTTGTTGACCTCAAAAGCCAGATAGATGAACTAAAAGACAAGGGTAGAGTGGTCATCCTACTCCTCCTAGACTTGTCGGCGGCCTTCAATATGGTTGACCACAAGATAGTCTGGGACCACTTTTCTTCAGCAGCTCACTTCACGAGCTCTGCAGTCACGTGGATTCAATCTTTCCTTCACAACAGGACTATGCGCGTCTTCTCACCCATAGCAGCAGCTGATTCAATACCCGTCACCTGTGGCGTACCACAAGGTTCATGTGTCTCGCCTACTTTGTACAATATCTTTACCTAGCTTTATTCGATAAACTGGACCGTCTGGGCATCACCTACACCAATTATGCTGATGACACCCTTATACACCTACCCTTATCAGGCACCTATGACACAGATGTATCTTGGATCAATGAAGTCTACACCATCATTCAGGCATGGATGGTCCTTCATGGCCTCTGCCTGAATGATGATAAGACTGAGATGCTCCGAGCCGGCTCTCCTAACAACTTACTGAAACTCAGCCCTAACTACGCCAGTATCCACATAGATGAGAATAATATACCCATTGCCAAAGATGTAAAAACCTAAACCTTGATGCCAACTCTAAACTAACCAAACAGGTAAACATGACTGCATCAGCCACTGCCTACAATGGCAAGCTGATCAGGGTCTGTAGATCCCTATTATCACCTAACAGTTGCCTCACACTGGCCAGAGCACGCATACAGTCCAAACTGGACTACTGTAACAGTCTTTACTTAGGCGCCAACAAATCCATACTCAACAAACTGCAGATTTTGCAAGACAATGTGCTCAGAGCCGCATTGAACATACCCAGAAGAGAGCACATCTCGGCAACTAGAAAACTCTGCAAATGGCTTACCATACAAGAAAAAATTGTTTTGAAAACTCTCTGCTTTACCCACAAAGTGCAAAGCCACCGAGCCCCACCCTATCTTACCGACAAATTCACCTTGAGATCCTCAGCCCAGACCACAAGATCTACCAGCACCTCATGCCTAGTGGTACCTAGATACAACCTGGCGGCTCCAGATTCCCGGTACATGCCGCCCAATTATGGAACACACTCCCACTGGACATGAAATCGGTTCAAGCTTTCAAAAAATTCACAAGTAACGCCATCACCTGGCTACTCAGTAAGAACTAACATTCTCTACCATGCACCCAGTCTGACCATTTATGTTCCCACTTTCTCATTCATGAATGTAATCATGCTCGGACTATTGCATCAACTACATTTCTTGCTGCGTTTCATATGCCCTAGTATTGTTTCTTTATGTATCATGTGTCCCATGTATTATGATTGTATGATCTGCAAATTGTAACCGTTATCTCACCACTAGCGCCCAGATACCCCTGGGTCAGGCGCGCTATATAAATAAAATAAACAAACAAACAAACACCCTTTATTAACCTGGGTGAGTGGACCTTGCACCACTGACACAACACCATCGCTCGCACCTGGCTCCCCTCACTACAAAACCCACACACACAGGAGCACAGCTTCACACAACATTTTGGCTGGGACATTTTCAGCATGTCCAGGGTCTGCGGGCTCCCAGCCTTGATGTGTACAACTATTCGGTCCACTTTAAACACTTGCAGATCCGCAGGATGCCAGTCCGACTTCCATTGGGATCTATTCAGGACAGTTCAGAGTTCAGTTCAAGAGCCGGCAAAGCCGCACCTGGGGGCACCAGGGGCCACATCGGCTTAGAACTTAGCTGGTGGGGACAGAACTGCGCGATGACAGGCCACTCCCTTCACTTCCCCTTTCGCCTAGGGGTGCTGCTGGACACTACTAGCAGCAGAGGGCACACAAGCACTCGGGAGAGCTGCAACCCTCCGCCACTCCTTCCTCCTTCTTTCCTCTTGGGAGTCACCACCACCTGGCTCTAGGGTGGCAACGGCACATTGGGTACACCAGCATGGGGCCTGCCCCTGCTCAGTGAGCATGGGCAGCCCTGCACTTCCTTCACTATGCATGTGCATGAAGTTGTTCCTCCCTGGAGCCTGCTCCCAACACCCCATTTCCTTGTGCCGGTGCTGCCAACTCAGCCGTGTTCTTTCCCTTCCCCTCCCCCCATATTTTGCTTTGAAACTGGACATCACCGCTGCTGGGCCTGGGACCACACTAGGGCCCCTCTTTTGTAAGGCTTAGACCGAGAGCATGCCCATTTCACCACCAGCGTCCCGGAATGTTAGGAAGGCCTCTTGCCTTTTCTTTTTTTTTTACTCTACTCCACTCTCCGGACTGTCTGATGGGCCTTGAGAGCCTGTCCCTGTGCCCCTCCCTGTTACGTGCTGTGAGGGGTTCTGTTCACCTGCCTCCCACCAGAGCCACGCACAGCAGCGCTCCTTTCCTTCACCGCCATAGGTCCGTATGGTAATAGGACACGCCCCCTCTTCTCTGGGCAGCCGCAGGCCTCATGGTGTCCTTGTTCCTCACATTGTGGCAAGGCTGGGTCTGGATGGGCCACGCCCCTTCAATTTGGGGCTGCCGCAGGCCCTGACACTCCATTTCTCTGTCCTCCTTTTCTTTTTTTTGTGTGCACTTTTTTAAATACTGCCGATACGGCCCGAGATGTTGGGAGGGCATTTGCAGTGTTCTCCACTCGTGGGCACTCAATGACATGTAAGTGCCTTTTCCAACTGGGCTGCAGCGCGCCACTATATTCTCTGGGGCGGACGCATGAGGACCACGCTGCTCCTCCCTGCAAGCCCGCAGGGTGTCGCCAGCAGTCCTTCCTGCTCTGCACTTTCACCACTGCAGGCCCGGGATCTTACAGGCTCCGCCCACTTCCTTTGTGTCTGTGTGACGGTCGCTGCTCCCTCCACACGCGGCTAACGCTGCTTCCTTGGGGGGGAAACAACCACTAACAAAAATGAAAAAAATCAGGCTTCCAGCAGCCTGCACCGTTACCAGTGCATGACCCGGACCACCATCCCATCCTCGTCGCCAATGTGGCGGCCTGCCCATTGTCTCCTGGGCAGGCCGTACTGAGTGCCTGGGTCACCAGGCAGACACCCGCTCTACAGGCATGCAGAGGGCACACCATAGGGGGCACCCTGCGTCATCAAGATCACCAGAGCTACATACCCTGGCTCGGGGCACCCAGCACACAGCAGCCTCGGCAGTGGAGGCACTCAGGCCGAGGCTGCAACCATGGCCATGATCACATGGCAGTACAAATCCATTGGGATGGTGTTGCCCAGCAGGGGCACCATCTGGATGCCGGGCCACGTGGACAGGCTGTCTGCAAGCTATGCGGCACCAGCATGGTGCATACTGTTATAGCGTAAAGGGAAGCAGCCCCTGTAAGAGAAAAGGGCGCGCTACGGAGGAGGAGGGCGGAAGGGGAGGGACGGGACAGGGAGTTGAAGGGAAAAAGTTAGTTACGTTTTGAGGAGAATAAAGAATGGTTCTACTGCTACATGGCTCCTGTATTAATTAGGCCACGCTGAGTGATGAATGCCTGAAAGGAGCGAGTGACACCCACAACAACTGGCCCAGCAGCGACAAAGAAAGCAGTCAACCGCGGTTGCCCCACTGCAGAAGAGGTGGCCCACCACCGGGCCGGCAGAGCATGAAGACGCTGCAGGAAACATTACCCTGCCGCAGCAGAAGGAGGACAGCACTGAATCGACCCCAGAAGCAAACAGAGACTGCCGCGGGGGAAGACCTCCAGCAGCAGATACAGGCCGCCGAGGGAGAAGACCTCCAGAAGCTGAAACAGACCGCAGCAGGAGAAGACCTCCAGCAACAGAAACAGGCCGCTGAAGGAGAAGACCTCCAGCAGCTGAAACAGGCCGCTGAGGGAAAAGACCTCCAGCAGCTGAAACAGACCGCCGCGGGAGAAGACCTCCATGTAAGCAGCACCAGGAGCGGGAATGCAAGCAGACCCGAACCCAATGACGTGAGAAGTGCGCTGTGGCCTACTGAAGAACTGGTGGCACGGAAGAACTCAACCAACAGAGCCGCAGGACTCAACACGCAGCCGAAGGCAACAAAGCAGGTAAACACCCTGCGCCTCCTGCGTACACAAAGAACTGTTCAAGCAACCAGGGACACAGCGCATGCAGCGCCCAATACCCACAAGGAAATTCCGCCCAATACGCGGGCACGAAAGGGACACTTAGAACCGTTCAAGCAACCAGGGACACGGAGCACGCAGTGCCCATTACCCACAAGGAAAATCCGCCCAATACGTGGGCACTAAATACCCACAAAGGAAACCGCCCAGTACGCCGGCACACGGCAACAAACAAACTCTAACGAGGTGAACAAAACAAACACACCCCGAGCGTATCATCTCTGGCAGCACGCAGATTAAATACACAGGCCACACACCACGGAGAAAGCAAAGGCACAGGCTGCCAATAACCATCTAAAGTAAGCCTAGCTACCCACGAAGCACAGGACACAACCTACAATAACCTGCTTTCAAAGCCAACAACAAAGCTCGAATTTGAATACTGCTAACAGCCCCAACCAAGCTACAGACATTACAACTCTAACCACATTGCAATCATGACTGACCAGGCTCAAGCAGCTGCAGATGCAGGATCTCCTAACACCAACCCTAACTCGCATGCCAGCCTCATGAGAAGGCCAAGCCCGTTCACCCTGAACCCTCACCGTGATCAGGGTCAACGTTGGGAAGAGTGGGTTGAATAATTGGAAGACTTTGTGGGAGCCATTGGCACTCAAGATACCCCCAACAAGATCATTATCTTCACAAATGTAGCAGGAAGTGAGATTAAAAACACCATACGTACGATCCCCGCCCAAAACCGCAACACATATGCATGCCTTCTAGAAACCATCAACATGAAGCTGGTCATAACACCCAACAGGGACTATGAACGCTACACCTTCAATCAATGTGTCCAACTAGCCCACAAATCCATAGGTGAATTTGTCATCCGCCTCCAAAGGAAAATCATCAAATGTGACTTTGCCAACTACAGTGAGGACAAAGCCATCAGGCTGTGAATTATTGGAGGGTGCATCTCGACAATGTTCAGGAAACATCTCTTGAAAAAGCCTCTGTCCCTCAAAGAAATACTAGACCTGGCCAGAGTATATGAAAGAATATATGTTCAAGCCGCGGCCATAGAAAATCCAAAAAAGGGAGACATCATAGCAGCCATGACCCCGTACACCCGATTCCAGAACTCACCGAACAGACAGACCACCAGAAACACTATGGAATGCCCACAAAGTGACCGGCAGTGCTATCTCTGTGGGTTTGAATACCCTCACAGAGGACGGTGCCCTGCAATTGGCCATCGGTGCCTACGATGTGGACTAGAAAACCACTTTCAAGCCACATAAAACTTCCAGACAAAAGACAAATTGCCCACAAAACGCCAACTGCCCCATGGATCCTCAAAGGGGACAACATGACCAAAGACCGGCCGAGAGGGGAATGTCATACCCTGCAAGCCCTCAACAATGCCTGAACACAGTGAGAGCACTAGAAGGACTACAAATTGAGCCTGAAAGGAAACCTCATGAACTTTATGACTTCCACCACTATGACCAAACGCAGATGACCACCCTGGAAAGGACCTACACGAGGGAATGCACACCGCCTCAAGATCAAGAAAGCTACATGAGCCCCCCTCCACCAGGCTAGGATCCCTACGACAACTCTCCACCAAGATCCCTCCAAGATGAAATGTCACAATACCTACAAGATGGGTGCGACAGACAATACGTAAGACTACTCAGTGCCAACGCAGAAGAGACGCCGGCGGCCAAGGTCACAATTCAAATGGGAAGAACCATAAACAACTTTGTTGTCAACACCGGGGTGACTGTAAATGTCATGAACAAGGAACTATACCAAGACATAGCACACCTCTACCCCCTATGACAGTCCAAAACCCACATATTCCAGTGGGGTGCCGCACTCCCACTAACGTCTAGTGGTCATTTCCTGCCACAATTCATGTCATCAGGAGTCCCTCGATAGGAAGATGCCTCCTCAGCTACAGGACAGCCAGGGCCCTGGCGCTAATAGATCTACAATATGAACCCTCCGAAGTAATAAGAGGTCAACCATATGACAGAGGGGACGTGATGACAATAACCTGCTGATCCCTGACCAACGAGACATTACAGACACAGTTCCCCAAACTTTTTCAAGGGGTGGGAATGCTCAAGGACTCTGGCATCAAATTACACATCAACCCCAAAGGGATACCAGTACCACAACACCCTCGCAAAGCGGGATTTCACCTTCAAGCACAAGTATCAAAAGAACTGCAACTGCTAATACAGAATGACATCATCGAAAAAGCCGAAGGACCAACAACGTGGGTGTCCCCTGTTGTAGTTGTCCCCATAGACATTGGATGACTTTGCATATTTGTTGACATGCACATCCTAAACACTGCCATTCAAAGGGAGACACCCTGGACCGTGCCTGGAAGACATGCTCATCCGGCTAAACCAAGCGAAAAACTTTTACAAATTAGATCTCAACCAGGGCTACCACCAACTGGTTATAGACCCAACCTGCAGACCAATAACCACTTTTGCCACACACAAGGGGCTCTTCAGATATAAGCGCCTCAATTTCGGCATATCATCAGCTGCAGAAATATTCCAAGAGACAATCAGATGACTAATATCCTCAGAGGTCAACGGCCTAAACTATAGTGACGACATCCCCATATTTGGAAAGAATCAGGAGCAACACGACAAGGCACTCATAGCAGTATGCAACATCCTACAAGATGCTGGTCTGACTCTTAATGGCCCCAAATGTGACATCAACAAAACCAGCCTCAAATTATTTGGCCACATATTCTCCAAAGAATGCATAAGGGCTGACCCGGACAAAATAAAAGACATCACCAAGCTTCAACCCCCCTCAACAACGGTGGAACAACGTGTCTTCCTGGTTATGGCAAGATATTGTGCAAGATATCTCAAGAACTACGCCACCATTACTGAACCCCTCAGATCCCTCCGCAAGAAAGACAGCCCCTTCTTCTGGGACACACGATACCAGGCAGCGTTCCTGACCATCAAAGACAACCTAGTCAATCACCACCAACTGGCATACTTTCACCCCGAATGGAACACCATCATCACGGTTGACGCCAGCCCCATTGGCCTCGGGGCCATCCTAGCCCAAACCAACCCCAAAGACAATGCACAACATCCGGTGGTTGCCTACGCCAGCCGTGCTGTGTTCCATATTGAAAAAGCCTTCTCCCAGGCAGAACAAGAAAGCCTTGCAGCCGTGTGGGCCTGTGAAAAATTCCATCACTTCATGGTGGGACGTAGATTCACACTGGTCACTGACCATCAGGCACTTCTATCTCTATTTGGAAATCCCAAAACAAAGATGCAACCCAGGATAGAACGGTGGGGGATAAGACTACAAGAATATGACTACGACAATATCCACAAGCCAGGAGGGGAAGCAAACTCAGCCGACTACCTGTCAAGACACCCAAAGATGGGAAGCGACCACTCCCTAGCATGCCAAGCAGAGGAGTACATCGCATATCTGTCATCCAACGCCATGCCTCCCACCATATCAACAGCGGTCTTTGCAGCCAGAAGCAAAGCTGACCCCACCATCACAACCGCCAGATGCCTGACCTGCACGAACACATGGAAAAACGCGCATGTAAGAGGAAAAAAGAGAGGAGGGGATGGACAAGAAAGACCTAAGTCGCCTAGCCAAAATACACGACGAACTAGCAGCCTCTGACTAAGGCATACTACTACGGGGAAACCGACTAGTGGCACCGATGGACCTGTGGAAAACCCTAGTAGCAATAGCCCATGAGGGTCGCAGGGGGATCGAGAACACAAAAAAGATCCTACGGAATCATACGTGGTTCCCATACATGGATGTCATAGTAGAAGACATACTGGCCCACTGCTGGCCCTGTCAACTAGCAGCGAAAAAGACAGACCAAAGTCCAATGCAACCAACTACACTTCTGAAGAGGCCCTGGCAAAGAGTCGCAATGGACTTCTACGGACCCTTAGAGGAAGGAGGATACCTCCTGGCAGCCATTGATGAGTACTCAAGGTTCCCCTTCATCAAACAGATGCCATCAATGTCATTCTACGATACAGCATCCATCATAGATGAACTCTTCAGCAAATGGGATATCCCCAACATCGTCAAAACTGACAACGGGCCCCCATTTCAGGGACGAGAATTCTCCAAGCTGAGACCATCTAGGCTTCCTTCACCAAAAAATCACTCCGCTCTGGCCCCAGGCCAACGGAATGGTAGAGCGCATCATGGCAACCATAAAACTAACCCGACAGAAAGCCCTGGTGGATCAGGTACCACACCAACAGGCGATCTGTGGTATGCTAAGAAGCTACAGAAACACACCACATGATGCGACAGGGCAAACCCCAGCAGAAGTAATGGTGAAATATAAACCCCGGACGCGCATTCCCCAATGGGAAGGCTATACACCAGAAGAAGACGCAACCAAATGGAAACAGGACGCTGAAAAGAAAGCAAAGGCCAAAGAATGGGCCGATAAGAAAAGAAACGCCAAGCAGTCACCTCTTAAAGTGGGACAAACTGTACTCCTCCGACGAAGACAGCTGAGGAAGACAGACACGCGTTACAGACCAGAGCCTCGAATAATCACTGCCGTAAAGGGACCCATGATAACAGCGACAGGAGAACCCAGTGAAATAACACGGAACGCCTCGTTCTTCAGAAGGTTATACTTGGAGGATATGGAAGAACCCGAGCATGCAACCGAGGACCTAGAAACTGAAGAGAAGGAAAGTCCTTCCATTGAAGCAACTGCAAGACCAGGGAGTCACCAGGCAGACCCCATAGAGCAGTGCAGAGACCTGCAACACTTATCAAACAAATATGAACCCCACTTTTGTGATAAGCGTGGGGGAGATGTTATAACTTAAAGGGAAGCGGCCCTTTAAGAGAAAAGGGCGCGCTATGGAGGGAGGAGAGCGGAAGGGGAGGGATGGGACAGGCAGTTGAAGGGGAAAAGTTAGTTACGTTGTGAGGAGAATAAAGAATGGTTCTACTGGTACATGACTCCTGTATTAATTAGGCCACGCTGAGTGATGGATGCCTGAAAGGAGCGAGTGACATCCACAACACATACAACCATGATGCAGGAGTCAGTTCTGGATTGACAGATGAGCCGGAAACGGCTCGTCACTTTTATTAGTTTGCTCACATGGTTACCACCATGTGACCATCATGCACATCCTGGGAGCTACCATGCTCCCAGGAGGGGTGACATGCAACAGACACTGGTGTTGGAGAGTTTCAATGGGAACTTCCAAGCATGACAGAAGTGCTTAGAAACCTGTCATTTGGAGATGCGTGGCACCTTGATTGAGATGACATGGAGACTGCTGCTATGGTAACGATATGTTTCACCACCTTGAACATTTTTGAGGGCCGTTGCCTCCTGCTATGATGTCGAGCTCTGTCCACATCTGATACATATACATATGCTTAGAATTCTGTGAGAAGGATGTATACCTCCTGCATTTTTGGAAAAAGGCATGATCTACTCCAAAACAAAGCTGAGGACAAGGCAAGCTGTAATGCCCGGAAAAAAACCATCTCCTCGATATGTGCAGGAAGGAGAAATAAGGAACCCGCGGCTTTCAAGTGGAAGCTTGCCACCGTGGCCCTCGCATCCGACTGATGACGACGAAAAAGCAAGGGGTGGCCTGGCTACAAAAACACCTCCTCCACGAAGCTGCAGCTCTAACCGAGCACTATTGCATGCACAGATAACCCTGGCCGCGCATCTTTGAGTCATCCACCACCCACACACATATGTGGCAAGCAGAAATCGTTTGGATGAGCCTTGGCGTTTAAAAAGAAGCAGCGTTAAATCCTCTACCAGTGAAAATGAGTCTGAAGGAAAACAATCCACACTTCATGCCCCTGCAGCGCCAGCAAAGAAAACATCATTCTATTGACATGTATATGAATGCACTATTCTGAGCATCCAATCACAGCAGCGGGCAACCTCCTTGCAGGCCGAGATGAACCGAGAAAGAGAGAGACACTCAGATGCCCGAGGGGTGGATGGAAAGAAACCTCTGAATTGGAGATGCACAATACCATGCATTCTGCAATGAGGAATGGATTTATAACGATGGGCTGAGAGCATGTGCAAGAGCCCTCTGAAGCTTAAATTCCTGCAACCAGTGAAAGGTCCGGTTGAGATGTGAACTGATGGCCATCGGCATCATAATAACTTCCATGGGGAATGAATGGGAGGCTCTTTATGAGGAGCACAGTTCCCCCACTGTGATCTTGCACACGGAAACATTAACTATAATTTCCAGGGTGCTGCGAGGGCATTGATCCTCTGTCTCCTCCCTCTTTTTGCCAACATTTACATACTATTCTATAGATAACTCTTCTAAATTCTCATCACTTGCGGTTCAGTCATTCCTGATAATGGAAACAAAATACACTTGGATGGCGCTAGTGGTAGAGTTATGGCAATCAAGTGATAGGCTTTTAAAATGTGTAAAAGACAGAGTTAAAAAAAAGAATGCCACCCTTTATAGTGAAGTTCACTTCACACATTCACACATTTACAAATCACATAGTAAACCAACAGGACAATCTATATATCGTTACATTAACATGTTGAGCAAAAAGAGTGTGACTGGAGTTTTTCCCCCATCCTGAGTTGGAGTTTATAATTTCAGCATGTAAAGCAATGCAAGTGTAAAATTGTATTCTGGGTTTACACCTACTATCAAAACTGAAAAAAGCACATTGAATGAAAACGCACTGTAAGATATCCTCCTTGTAGTCTTTAGTCACAAGTTATGCAGCTTTATGCAGATTTGCATTTCTAATTAGCTGCCATCGCACCCTTTAAGGGACAACAGTACTTCAATTTCACACTTACTGTTGTGTCTTCAGTCACCTCACATTAATGTGCCTAAATGCAAAAGAAAGAGAAAGTGGAACTGACGTTTGTCGCCGAGGCTGTGGACAGCTAGCGACTGCGAGCACAGTGTGTGCCATTTTAGGCATGGGGTTTAGTGTCCTTGAATTCAGAATATGGAGACACAATTTTAACAGTTTCCTTAACGAGGGAAATCCAGCCCAATTCCAGCACTGTCTTACATACTCTTGATTTATAATGGTCAGCACCAAAGCATAGATTTACATAACATACATTTTACATGATTTTATATTTCTGTTGTTTGTGTTTCTTGTGCAAAAGCCAAAAAGGTAAATGGATTTTTCACAAAAACGATACTGATATTGGGCCGCAATTTGGGTGTTAAACCGGTGCAATTTTCACCAAGCGGAAACAGCGTTACAGCGTTACTGCCGGGACCTGCTGCAGTATTAATGTCAGATCACGACCTCGTGTGAACATGCCTGACTTCGGCGTTAACACTATTAGCGCCTGGCGTAAACTGCACCAAAATAAGGGTTACTGCCGAAAAACCGTCACTAATAGTGCTACTGCCGCTGATCCCGGTGCTGTTAGCATCAGCGCTAATAGTGTTGGCGAAAACTGCATCATCGCTGGAACGTGAAGCATTCTGGTGGCCATTTTGAAGAACACAATCCATTAAATATCTCCACTTCCTGCAGCCATCCAGTCTTGGTAAGAAGCCAGAATGTCTCGGTAGAGGATCGGAGGCAACGTGAGGGCACATCATCTGCACAAACCAACATTTTGTGAGGGGGAGCTGGTGGTCCTCAGATGAGGTCATTGCCCACTGCAACAAACTATGTGGCAGTCGGCAGCGGAAGACCACTGGACAGCACAGGACAGTCATCTTGGATACCATCAGCCAGAAGGTGACAGCAGTGGCAAGTGTACCCATGATGGAGAGGACTACTGCAAGTGGTGTAATAACCTAAGGGTCATGTTGCAGGGACTGCTAGCCCAACATTGCCAGAGGTCCCTGGTGACTGGAGGAAGCACTGTGGAGCCACTGGTCCTCACCGCCTGGGAGGAAAAGTGCAGTACGGTGCTGGAAATAGAAGGAATTGAGGGAGTCAGTAGTTCAGAGGCGGGTGCCAGCAGCCAGGAGGCAGGAGGTGAATCAACCCCGCCTCAACACAAGTGCATGCACAAATGACAGCGCAGCATAAGATGCCCTGGTGGACAGGGACACATGGCAGCAGACCCAGAAGCTGGATATGCCAACAGGGCGGAGTGACGTGGTGGCACATCAGCCACCCTCCACAGCAGCCATGGGGCAGAGCATCAAGGGCACCTCTGAGCGTCTCACCAGTGGGAAGGGGTGGCAAGAGACCTTACCAAAGGCCATGGACCCACTCCCCTACTGGCGCACCCTGTGACAGCGGGATTGAGGTGCGTGAGCGACCACAACACCATGCAACAGTCATACCAGCATGTTGCAGGCCCCGTTGGCCTGCCCCATATCAGGTCAATGGACTACTTGTGCTTGCAAATGGGCTTTCATTTCACTGCACGTGTCTATTCTATGTCTGCGCATGCAGCATTACTTGTGCCAGGCATTGTTTGCGCTTCACATGCACCCTCTTCCCTTGCAACATATGTTACATAAGGTGTATTTCAGTGACATGTGCAGAGGACATGGTGGCTGTCATGTGGCAGTGTATTAACACCATGTATGTGGCATGCTGGGTTCTCCATGGGCCCTCCCTGGGCATCTGGTGCCAACGGGTGGGCATTGTGGGCTGGCCGCACATGAGTGCATGGCTGTGGCAGGGTTGTTGTTTTAGGCAATGTGGCCATTCATCAGCCTTGCCTTTGGAAGTGCCTGTTGCATTGTGGTACCTGTAGTCATGTTGGTGTATATGGTTGCTACTGTATGTCTACTTCTGCTTATCCATGCAGGTAAGTCTGACATGTGTATGCTCCCTGGCCTGTACTGTGACATTGGTGCAGGAGGTGGTCAAGTATGAGTTTCGCATTCGCTTGTCATGCCATCCTTTGTGTGGCCCTTCACACCCCCCCTCCCCTCCCGTTTGGGCATGTTCCCCACAGCGCATGTGTGTTGGAATTTCTCCTCACCTACTATCCAGGTCCATTGTCCTATGTGCCTCTATCTGCTGTTCCATAGAAACATGGCATTGTGGGTGGAACCATGCTGCAGGCACAGCAGTGGGTGATGTACAGGTTGGGGTCGCAGGTCACCTGCGCATTCAGAGAGTGGTAGTGCTTGCGGTTTCATTACACTACTTCCTGGGCCTCGGGGGGTGGCCACTAGCGCAACAAGGGTACAGTCCAGGGCAGCAATCACATTTGGCATTTGGGCAATTGCATAGACCTGTGCCTTCATCGCACTGACCTGGGCTGGGGTGGTAGGCAGTGAGATGTGGCGTTGCACTGGGCGCAGGAGGGCTTCAAACACCTGGCCCAGCACTGCACAGAATGTGGACTGTGCCATGCTGCGCATCATGGCCAGAGAAGGAGGCTGGAAGGTGCCAATACCAAGGAATTGCTGGACGGACCCTAGCTTCAGCAGTGGGGGCAAAGCTGTACGGCTGTTGATCCTGCTCCCTATGTCGTCCTGTTGTAATGTAGTGAGCAGCTCTGTTATGTTCTCCCTGTTGAGGCAGTACAGGGTAACCAACTGGCTGTCGGTGAATGTCCACTGTGAGGGCCTAACCCTGGGAATCGGTGCACCCTTGCTTGGGTGCGCCTCCTCACCCTGCGCCACTACTCCTGCCATGGCATGGTTGTCCTTCCTCTGTACTTCCAAGCGCCTGTCCCAGTTCACAGTGGCTAGTAGCAGCATGGTGTTGGAGACAGTGTTTGAGGTAGGGGTGTGCCTTATCTAGCCCTCTGGGGTGGATTGGGTTCACCTGTGACTTCATTTCAGGCACTTATGTTCATTTACCTTCAGCTAGAAGCTGGTGGTAACTGCGCGGTGTGATCGGTGCTAATGCTGCCAAACATGGACTTGTGTTACAGCAGTGTTTGTGCCTCGTGTGGCCGGCTGTAATAGCGCCAGCCATAATAGCGCTAGCTGTAATAGCGCAATCGGCCTTTACAGTCGGTGGTATTTGCACCAGCTCATGACTCTTGATTGCGTTATTGGTGCCACAAACTCCATTACCGCCGGACTTGTGATGAGGCCCACTGTGATTGCAGCTGGGATTCCTCCCCACACCCCTTAAAAATTCCTTTGTATGATGGCATGGTTCCTGTTAGCTTTGGCAAGTGGTTGCTGGCTGTGTGCTGCCCCATTTTAAATAAGGGATACTCCTGAATAGAACTGGTCAATTAAGGTAGTAAAAAGCTATTCACCTTTGATCACTAAAAGTGGGGGGCAGTGCAATGCCCTCTTTTGGAATTGGCAACAAGAATGTAGATGTAGCTTGAGAAAATCTCCTCTCGTGGCCAACTTTTGTTAAGGTGAAGCTACTACTGTCCCCTTCATCGAGTCCAGATCCGTGTCTCAGCTCAACAACTGCTGCTTTGCCTTGTGAAGTTTTCCTGCACATGAAGGTATGTGCGAAATATTTTGGAAAACAAGTGTAGTTTAGCTTCACTCTTTGAAGGCCTTCCCGGTGGTAGTGTCTTCAACAAAAGAGAGCCTGAAAGCCTCTCCTCTGTGCAGAGGCCTACCCTAAGCATCAACACTTGCACAGTGTTCGGTAGTGGGTGTCTCTTTGTAGAACCTTGAAGAGGGCTTCCATTATGCTTGCTCTGCCTGAATCCTGATCTTGCGAGATCCATCCATTTTGCAGCCTATCCTGGTGGTGACCCTGCTGTCTGGACACGGCTCCATTTGCGGGATACGGGAATAACCTTCACACCTCCGACAGAAAATGGAGAAAATAAGGACAAGAAGTTCCCATGAGGAATCATGGCCCAAACATTTATGTGAGCAAAAGAGTTACAAAAGAAAGTGCTAAAGGAACATGATGCAAATCTACAACACAATGAGGGGTCAGACAATTCCAGAAATGTATGCAAATGTTTATTCTATAACAAAAATTGCAGATACATTTCCTAAATTAATTTAGTAGGAACGTGTCCTCTTCAAATCAAAGACAACAATGAAATAAAAAACATTTTATATCAACACATCCAAGAATAGAAAAGAGTTAGATATGAGCGATGTCAACACACAAAACCTGTTTCAAAGGCACCACAAACATTTCAAAAATAAATTTCCACCATAAAAAAGGCACGCATTTGTAACAAATATCTAGGGCATATGTTCAACGATAGGATAGGATCATTAAATCTCTTGAGCACTGCAAAGCGAGTTTTGATGTCCAGGAGAAGGAACCTATGGAGCACCTACAGCTACACCACTGGGTGCTTCACCCTAGGGTTAAAGAGGGTGCACGGGAGGCCATGGGTTTTGATATACAACTAGTACAAACGTCTTCAAACAATTGTTGAGGACTGGTTATGAGGATTTGGTTCAGCAAAGTGTTCGTAGGGTGGAATTTAACAATGACCCAGGGAGCAACATCAGGCGGAGAGGCAAGACATTGGGCCTCATTCTAAGTCTGGCGGTCCGGAAATAAGGGTGCTGGTAGCTACGTACCAGCACCCTTTCTGGACAATCAGACTACAACCTTGCCTGCAGGGGCCATTGCTCCCGGCAGATCTGACCTGCCGGGGGGACCGGCCCCTGCAGGCATGATTTTCACGGAAGCACCGGCCCAGTCAGCAACGGTGCCGGTGTTTCCATGTCCCTAATGGGGACTTACACTTTCCGCCACCTGATATCCCGGGCCACCGGTACTTGTAATGTCCCGGTGGCACCGGGATATCAGGCGTAGGAACGGTGTTACGACTTTGCAGCAATCTAACGGTAGCACCGGCGGGTTACCACCAAACTCGTAATGAGGCCCCATGTCTACCTTTGTTCAAAATTGGGAACAGGCATAAACATTAGCTTAGAATCCAACCTTCTAAACCAGTGAATCGGGAGCTAATTGAGGGACATTTTGTGTTTTGGGGGTGTTGGGCCTACTTAAGCATTTTTTGAAATTTGCCACACACTTTGGAAATACTGGCGGGATGTGGTGTCCAGATGGAGTGAAGTGCCTCTTTGGCTGGATCCATATGTGTTGTTGCTGGGTGTCCCAGTGAAATGTGTGTCTCCTCTCCGTGTGAAATCTGGGGACTTGATCATGCAACTGCGCTTGGCAGTGCAAACCTTTGAGATAGCCAGAGAAGGCCCTAGTATCTGATATTTATACACGGCTTCAGTGTATTTGGGGTATATCACAAAGCCAATGGGATTCAAAAACATGCCACAGATGAAGCATATATCTTAACACTTCTTTATCGTGGTATGTTACAAGTAAAAACAAAAACCCACTCCCTTATGCCTCAGTATGTACATAACACAAGAGACCATAATTACCAGAGAGTGATCAACACTCAGGTTCAACTCAAAACTTAGTGCACCTCTGTGACGTACAAAAAGTACCTAAAGCAAAGTTCTTCAGTTCTGGTTAAGCCAAGGCTCTGATCTCGACAGCCTGCTTAACTCAACAGACGTGAAAAGAGTTTATAGAGTGCCGCAAATAAACCCTGAAGCATTCCCAATGAAAAGACTCTCGTGACTCCTCCCACCGGGTGTCACGTTTTCTCTGTCAGTCTCTGTCAACCTCTCTTTCAGTCTTGGTCTTTAAGCAAAACCTCACCATCTGATATCTGCAAGGTTCGTGTCAGTGCTCTTGAGTATCTAGAGTACAGTGGGGCAACAGCCTCATGGCTCACACATTTGTAGTGGAGTCTTGTTGGCTGGTTCGGTGCTCAGAGTTGCTTGGAAGATGACCTTTGTATGTCCTTTAATATTACGAGGACTTTAGTCCACTGTAGGCTATACACCGGTCTCTTAGGTGGCCTCTCAATCTCCCTCTCTCAGGGGCCTAGCTCTACATTTTAGAATCTCAATCTCTCTTTCCCCTTTCCCGTCTCACCACAAGATGTTTAACCCACCATCTACAGGCTCCTACTTTGAAGGTCCAGTGCTCACATCTCTCCACTGCACAACCTTAACATCATAAGGTTCTGATGTACCATCATCCTCTCCACTGTTAACAGTAGCCTACTCTCCTTTCCTCCCAATCCCTTGTTCTTGACACCATTTGTTACGTATTTTGCCCGGTATCCCCAGCAATTTTTCCCAATGAAGGTATTTTTTACTGAACATTTTGTGCCGGAAAAATACTAATTTAAAAAAAAAAAGATATATATAAATGGGTGGATAAGGGGTTGAAACAGGTATGTGTGGAGGGCCATGGAGTGTTAAGAAAATGAGAAAACGGAGGGGGGTTGGGGGATGAGACCCCGAAATAAAAACAGAAGTAAATCAGTATTTTTTCAGTAAAAATGTTTCAGTAAAAAATACCTCAAATAGAAAATCTTTGGTAAAATCACATAGAACCCTTTTGGCCATCTCGTGCTTCCTCTGCCTCCTGAGTTCAGATTCATCTTTCCTCTTTTTATCCTTCCCCTTTTCACTCCAACATTTGGTATATTCATCTCCACCTCTCATCTCTGTGGCCACTTTCCTCTCTAATTTCTCTTGTCACCTCCTTCTTGACTCCTCTCGCCACCTCCTGCTTAATCCTTTTACCCCCTCCTGCCCTGCATCCAGCCCTCCTTTCTCATGTCTCATGACAACCTCTTCCCTAGCTTCTCTGATAACCTCCTCATTGTTCTCAGCTCCTCTGAGCACTTACTCCTCCTCTTCAGATACTCTGAGCATCTCCTATTCATAAGCTCCTCAGAGCACTCCTCTCGCTCAGCTCCACTGAGACCTTTCTCCTTAAATCCTCTGAGTATACCCTTCTTTTCCTTATCTTTTCTGAGTAATTCCTCCTTCGCCCCTGAGTGCTTTCTTCTTCTTTCTTCTTCTTCTTAACTCCTCTGAGACGCTCCCCCTTCTCCTCAACTCTCCTATTCACCTCCTCCAATTCCCCAGCTTCTCTGGGCAATTCTTGCTCCTTCTCTACCCGGCCTCTTGGGTCTTTCTTCCCCCCAGTCTGGGTCTATGTTCCCCCACCTCTGGGACTACTTTCCAACTCTCTCCTGAGTCTGCTTTCCCTCATCCTACAGGGTCTGCTTTCCCCAGCCTGCTGGATGTACTCTTCCTCAGTCTCATAGGTCTCTCTTTCATCCTCCTACCTCTTTGTTATACAAACTACTGGGTCCCTACCGGCCCAGCCTTGTGTGTCTTTCCTTTGGCCTTCTGTCTCCTGCTCCAGCTTTTTCTGCACTCTTCGCCAGCATTCTCCATATGAGCTCCTTCTCTGGACTCAAGCAGCCTTCAGCCACAAGTCTGTCCTTTTATATGGCATTGACCCACCTTCCAGTCTCTCCCTGGCATATGGAACTGTGAGGTATTCAACCAAACACACGGTGGGTGTGTGCTTGCCTGGGCTTTTTTTAAATTTAAAAAGAAATTGAATTATGGTAGATGAACCTCCGGAAAATGTGTGGGACTAATCCGGACACATTTTCCTATGTTCACTGCACGACAAGCACATAGACCCATGTACTCTGGGTGTACACAGGGTACAGGCACCGTCCCCCCTGTCATATTTAGTTGGGAAATGCCAGCCAAGAGTACATCAAGGCATCTCAGAAGGGGGAGGGCAAAACCTTTCTCTTGCCATGGCCAGCCTAATTAACTATCATAGGCTCCAAGGATCTGCCCTTTCCTTTTGTGTAAGCACTGCAGATGGTGGCAGAAATTAACATAATTAACATACTAATAGAGTATACTTCAAACAGGCCTACATGGGGCCTGCTACAGAGTTTAACAAAAGAGACAGGAAACCCCAACAACCTTTGGTATGAACTGTGTCAACCTGAAGCCAGCTCCCGCCTCTCAGTATCAAGGGCAGTGACCTGTCATGTCTGGGACTATGTGTTTACAGTAGGCAACCCACGCAGTGGGACCCCATTCAGAATTTACGAGTATGTGGATTGGACAGACAGAAAGTCTGTTCTCGCTGCAGCTTCAAGGGGAGACCTGCCGCTTTAATCAGGAACAGCAGAGAGCGTCATTAACTACAAAGACCCTTTTATCCCCAATAGACAGGAAGAAAAGTGTGACTTAGTATTACATGTGTTCACCCCTTTACCTTTTCTGTTGCAAAGCATTCTGGTTATGACATCATGTATACAGGAGATTGTGGGATGCTGGATTGGTTCATTAAGGTAAGTCTAGCATACACCAATCACTGTGGCCCATTTGGCTTTAAAAGAGGACTGAGCCCCTCTTTTGGGCAGATCATCTGAAGACTGCACAAGGAGTAACAAGAAGAACTCTTTTGGACCCTGGCTGAAGGAACAGTCAGCCTTACAGCTTCCACCAGTGAAGGTAGGCCAGGATTTCCAAAGAGGGAAGCAAGATCCCGCCCCTAAACATCTCTCAGGGATCAAAAGAAGCTACTGAATCCAGAGGAACCTCCAGCAGCTCCAGAACCGGTACCCAGCCAGTATATAGCATGCCCTGCTAGGCTCTGAAGGCAAGCTTCATAGGTGGGAAGAGCCACAGTCTCTGAACCAAAACCAGGACAAGGCCAGTGCCTACAAAACTCTCCTCAGCTTTGGTCCGTCCGCCTTAAAGGACAGCACAAGCCCAAGGAAGTAGGTAGGAGGAGTGCATCGACAAGCATCAACCAGCATCCGCCTTAAAGGACATTTTCGGGCCAGTCAAAGACCTCTAGCTGCAACCGACTGCACTGCTAGTGCTTCAGACCCGCTGACTAGCATTAAGACGATTTAAGATGCCAAGCCAATGTGTAGTCCAGCATGAAGCCCTCCATCCAGCCTCGATCACTGAACTGCCTGCCACCTGATACCCGCAGCTCTCTCCCATCTTGAACTCTGTTGCAGAAGCTGCAAAGCGCTCTGAAACTGACTTGACGTTGTCGATCACCAAGAACTTTTACAAGCACAAGGTACATTGTGGTTCTGTCCCTTTGGTCCTTCTCTGAAGGCCCCTATTGAAATTTTAGGACCCATTCCTTCCTTTGTTTTGAAACAAAGTATCCTTGAACTATTGTGATTAAGTACTTTACCGACTACCCTACTTTCAGTATACAGAGTGCTTCCATTTTCCCTCTTGAAACTGTCTGTCCTCTGCATTCCTTTACAGGGTGCGTTGTATTTTGAAGTGTGCTAGAACTATCTGTTGTGATAATAAAGTAGATATTTGTATATAACCTTGACTGGAGAGTCCCTTTTATCATTGGGTAAAAATTGGATTTTCACTGTGTTGCAACTAACCAATGATCCACGACCTTGCAGAGATAAGCCTGCCGTTCTGTCCATGTTACCAAAATTGTACAAGGAGGTTTATAGTTTGATTGTGTTTCCAATCTGTTCGGGTCACTTCTGGTGTACCAGAGGTGTGGGGCTGATTCATGGGTTAGAAACCAATATTCATCCCTGGACCACTGGTGCCCAGAAGTCGATTCGTCACAGGAACTCTGGTGTTTCTAGCCATGCAGGTGGTATTCGCCCCAGCGCTGGTGCTTGCTTACAGATAAAGGGCTTGGGGCTGGCTGGTCCCTCCTCTTGTATGGTCCTCTCTCGGTTTGCCACATCCTGGCCCTGCCCTTGCGTTGGCTACCTTAACATAACCGGCGCTGGGTGCATGAGTGTGTACCTCTTACGTGGAAACTAGGGGTTGCTGGAGCTCTATTTCCTGATCAGGTTCTCCTCTTCCTCCCTGCAGTTTTATATGATTTCCATAGCCTTGTCAGGCAATGCCAGTATGTTTCCACTGCTGGCTCCATAGGATCACCGCTCCTCGTTTCCCTTAATGGGCCGGGAGCTTTTAAGGTGGCACTGTGATGCGCTCTCGCGTCCTGAGTATGGCATGGTGGGGATAGTGAGGGGATCTTCCACATGCCCCTCCTGGGCCCAGCAATACACCTTTTGGGGTCCCACCACCCACCAGGAAAGTCACATGGAAGTTTGCAGCAGGTATTTTAGCATGAGCAATGGAAATAGTATTTAACACTGTGGCAGATATCACTATAGTGCTTCCCTGTTGCAGTTGCTTTTCAGAGATGCTTATTATTAAGAACCTGTGACAACCATTTATGAAGGGAAAAGAAAATGGGTAGGAGTTAGGAAGATAGGAAGAGGTTAGAGGTGGAATAGGATGAGCACTGAGTACAGAGGGAGGATAAATGGGTAGAAAAGGATGATGGAGATACATTTTGTTGTGCTGGGATGAGTGGAATGTCACAGTTGGATTGAGGGCGAGATCTTGTTAACAAGGAAATGTGAACAGTAATGAGCCCTTTGCAGATTGGTATTTTGGTGGACTAAGTACTTCTACAAATTAAAGTGGTCTGTAAAAGCTTGGTGTTCTTGAGATATAGTCATGCAGTCCCTTGAAGTGTGGAAAATATCAAGTTGTGAAAGTTGTTTCTGTGACAGAAAGCCATCTTCAAGGTTGTAAGGAAGGGGTCTCACTGTCTTGGAATTTGCTAGGGCTCCCCCAAAAATCCTACCCACTTGCCACTTCCTGCAGTAAAAGAGCTCTAGATATTGCATCAGCAGGCAAAGAGCACTTGTTACAGAAGCCAGGAGTGGGCTCCTAATAACAGGTTTTCTGTGGACTAATCTGCTGTAGCATTTTACCTATATAAAGGATGGAAACTCACCCCTGAATTGATTCATCGTTGGACTTGAAAACAAGGAGAATTTACCTGGAACCCTGTTGGGCATATAGTCTATTTCAAAGTCCTCTGCCACAAAGGTGTATATAGAAGGCTCCAAAGAAGAGACACGCTTTTCTCCCTACCCATCCCATGGGCAGATGTGGGCTGAATCTGCTGTGGACAAGGCATCCTGTGTATCACCCACTTTGTACAATATATTTACAAAGCCCCTATTTGACCAACTGGACTGTCTGGGTGTCACCTACACAAATTACGCAGACAACACCCAGATACTCCTCACCATCACAGGCAATTACCAAGCAGACGTTGCCTGGATCAACGAAATATTCTCCATCATTCAGGCATGGATGCCTCGCATGGCCTCTGCCTGAATGATGAGAAGACAGAGCTCCTCATCGTCGGCTCCCCCAATACCCTAACTAAACTCAATCCCAACTACAATAACATCACGATCGATGGACACACCATTTCTATTGCCAAAAGCGTGAAAACCCTTGGCTTCTATCTGGACGCCAACACCAACCTCTCCAAACACACCAATAAGATCGCCTCAGTCTCTGCCTACACCGACAAGCTCATTAGGGCCAGTAGACCATTCCTATCACCTAACAGTTGCCTCACCCTTGCCAGAGCCCTTATACAATCCAAACTGGACTACTGCAACAGCCTGCACCTAGGTGCTAACCAATCCGTACTTAACAAACTACAGGTACTGCAAAATAACGCTCTGCGCGCAGCCCTCAACATTCCCAGGCGAGAACATATCTCTGCTACTAGGAAAGCCTGCAAATAGCTCTCCATACGCCAGAAAATTGATTTAAAAACCATTTCCCTCACGTACAAGTCCCTCAATCACCTAGCACCACCATATCTAGCTAACAAATTCACCATGAAACCTGCTACCAGAACCACTAGATCCTCCAACACTCTATGCCTGACAGTGCCCAGATTCCACCTAATAAGAGCTGGAGGGGCAAGCTTCACAGTACTCGCCTCTCAACTCTGGAACACCCTACCTCTCAACATCAAAACTATCGAGTCCTTCCAGATCTTCAGGAAGCAGGTCATCAGCTGGCTCCTAAACAAAGAGTAGCCCCACTAACACCTGACCTCACACCCCCTGCGCGGTAACTGGTTCTTGTACTGTATTAAATTGTAACTGTATATTGATAACTGTATATATATGTATGTATTATAAATATGTATGAAGTATGCAACACATAGATACTTCACAATGTTGTACCCGTGTACTTGAGCGCCCCTCTACCCCTGGGTTTGGAGCGCTATACAAATAAAATAAACAAACAAACAAGGCCTACTGCAACCGAGGCTGGTTTCCAGGACCACTGCAAGTGCCCTCTAAAACCCTTCCTGGTTGGGAATGGCATAAAGAAAGGACCCCCTTGCCTCTGAGACCCAGTACTGGGTTTCCCAGCAACCACAGAAACAAAGAAGCATCTGCTGGAACTCCCTGCATCTTTGGACTGACTTGATACTGGTTTGGGCACCTCCTATGGAGTCCAAGCTGCTGCAAGGAGACCACCATCTCCAAGTTTTGCTTGATGCCAAAGCTCTGTCATTCCTGCATCTGTGACAAGCAGACTCTTCTAGCATCCCCAACTCAACAACACTGCCTTGTCACCAGCTTCTTCTAGCACCAAGCTGTTGCCACTGCAGTACCCTGACGCCATGTTTAGCTAACCAAACCCAATCCCCGTTGTAGGCCAGTCACCGCTTCTCCAAGCAAGAGGCTGTCTCTTCCAGAATCGCTGACCCAACATCGCCTATCAACTCCACAGCATTCAACCCGCAAGCCGCTGCTGCTACCGACAGCACTGTATCAATGAATCCATCACTGCTGCTCCTCGACTTGACCCTGGTCCAGGCCCAGACTCCCAGTTCAACACTGTAAAGCCTTGCTCAACACTGTTGAGCCCCAAAGACAAGACAATAAAGTATAGAGGCCTTGTTACCCCGATTCGCCTTAAAAGACTTTTTAAAGACCTATCTCTAAACTTTGACATTTGCCTGCTAACATCCTTACCTGAGCACATCAGTCTTAAAACCTAGAGTGCCGCTTTATTTTAAAGTTTGTTTTCTCTGTGTTTTACCCCATAGGAGTGGCTCAGTAGTTTTCTTTATTAGTTGTGTTCATTTTTGTTTAATTGAAGAGCCTATTTTGTATAACCTCGATTGGACATTCTTTTGTTTTGGTACTGCCATATTATTGTTGTTTGCGTTGCTTCTGTGCCAGCACACACCCCTCCTGAAGATTATAGCTTGCCCTTGGCCCACGTTACCAACAGCGAGAGAAGAGGGTGTAGCTGTTGGGCTTGGTCTGTTTCATCTTCCTGATTGGGATCACGGCTGCTTTAGTATTAATGTGGGGCAGAGTAGGTGCCTGGGCGTATGCAGAGCATTCAACATTTGATAACAGCTTCCAAACCAACAGCCAGGCGCTTAAGTCATGGGCTTGCACAAGCTGAGACAGGACTTTACTGTGTAAAAAGAAAGGTGGCATGAGAAGTGGTAAAACAGACAACTATCCCTGGCAATCCAAACCTGCTAGACAATGGGCGGTCAATGGGCTATTAAAATACAAGTTTAATATGTATAATGGCCATCCTTTGGCCCAGGAAGGCAGTGAATAAGGCAAACCCTATTATACGCTGTTAGCATCCATATTTCTGATGCCAGTAGCCTGCCCATATCTGTGAGAAGGTTACCTTCAGCATTAAGGGTATGCTATGTTAGTGGGATTCATACCACCTACTTATGCCAATTGCATGGTATCCAGGCCTTGGCAGATATGATGAAAAACAGTGGGGTACGTTAGGTTAGGGGGGGGAGAGAGAGAGAGAGAGAGAGAGAGAGAGAGAGAGAGAGAGAGAGAGAGAGAGAGAGAGAGAGAGAGAGAGAGAGAGAGAGAGAGAGAGAGAGAGAGAGAGAGAGAGAGAGAGAGAGAGAGAGAGAGAGAGAGAGAGAGAGAGAGAGAGAGAGAGAGAGAGAGAGAGAGAGAGAGAGAGAGAGAGAGAGAGAGAGAGAGAGAGAGAGAGAGAGAGAGAGGAGAGAGAGAGAGAGAGAGAGAGAGAAGAGAGAGAGAGAGAGAGAGAGGAGGAGAGAGAGAGAGAGAGAGAGAGAGAGAGAGCTGTTGTGTTGAATCATGCAGCCGAAGCACCCTGGATTTTGCATACAGATCTATTTCCCTGTGTCCTGTTCCAAGGGCATAGAGGCATTGTGTCGAGAGGGGAGTCTTGAGTGCCTGTGGTGCTGTGGTGCTAGGATGCATTGATGCACACTGTGATATGTAAATTGATTGTACAGGTGTAGGATTCAGTTTTTTCACGTCTGTTGGGAGGATTACTGAATTGCCATGTACAGGTGGTTTAGCAAATATGCATCTGGTGTGTTGGAGCATGAAGGTTGGAAGGTGTACCGAAGCACACTCAAGTGGGCTACTATCGCTTTCAGGGGACAGTTTGATGTGGCTGGCTCTTTATGAGAGTGTGGAAAGACAGGCAGGAGGGACAGATATAGGGACAGATATAGGGAGCATCCAGCAGCGGGTTCCATGGAGAACAGCGTGTGAAAACAGTTCCCAGAGGGGATACTCATAAAAGGGATGCAGAAATTGTAGTCTTGGTGGGGGTCCTACGAACAACTCAGCATGGTAATGGTCAAGATGTGATATCTAGGAGCCAGTCACGTCAATCACGTCAATCACATTGGGCAGCCGGAGAAGCAAATCATGGTACTGAAATACCTCAAGCGGGGAAGAAATGACAGTGGGCCATAGTGGAGCCAAAAGTTAGAGTGAGACACACGGGAGAAACTCTCAGACAGCAGAAGGACAATAGCACACCTGTGAACAGTATAATATAAGGTAGAAAGCAGAATGTGAGCTGGTTAGTGTGCAACGCAAACAATAAAGTCGCATATAACAAGGCATAGTGTCACATAGCCAGACATGTTAACGGCATGGCCAAACATTACATGTTGTAGCAAAGCATGAGAAGGAAAACATGCCTGGTATCCTCCCTGCGCTCCTAGCACTAGCGTCCCTATTTCTCTTTCTCACTTTGCTACGGTCAGTCTCTCTCTCTCTCTCACTGCCCACCTCTCTCTTTCTCTTTTAATGTATACTTTGTACACTGTGTCCGGCAGAGATCTGGGTCTGGCAATTGCCATATAAGGGTGAAACCAGAGATTCCCAATGCCAGGCACAATGTGGAGCTATTGGATTGTTGAAAGCATGGGCTTTCACTGTTTGAGGAAGCTGCACTGCTGTGGGATATATTATGAGTCTTCATGGAGTACTGAGAGCTTATAATGAGTGGCATTGTGGTGAAAATCGGTGGATGACAATGGATAGGACAAGAATGCTGTGACAATGAAGGTTGGCAAAATGGCGTAGCATGATTCAACACAGAAATAAAACTATACAACATATAAACATATACACATGTGAAACACCGACATTTGGTGACAATGTTCCAAAATAAGCTTAAAATCCACAAATGGTTTACTTTACAGGTTCAATAGTTTCTGCCTGAGCTTCATTGAATTTACACCCAGCCTTCTTCAGAAGCATCACTTTTTAAGTGAGAGGATCTTCTCATTTCTTTATTTCAAACACAACAAGAACAGAATAATGAAATGTTGATCTATGACTTATATTAATCATGAATTGTGATGAGTGAAAGTGTTAATGATATAATGTGTAGTTCATACTCACACCAACTATGTTCCTATCTTTTTTTTATATAAAATCCTTTGAAATGTGATTTTACCATCCTTTTGTATATGTTTTTGTTCTGCTTGTATAGTGTACAGCCGAAATAAAGCTAATATTGATTGATTGGTTGAACCCGAGTAGAATTCATAGAATTTTGATTTAGGACCACCTCTCAAATACTTTAGTTTATAGGTAGAGCACACACTACACCTTCACAGAAATCTGGCACTTTTCTTTTCTGGCATCAATGTCTTGAATGCAAAGTATGCCACTCACAAGCAGATTTTATCTGCACCATCTGACCCCAAGGTGGTTTATTCTGATAAGAGCAAACCATTACATTTTCAAGGCTCGGTCGAGGAAACCCAAAGTCAGAATAATGTACAACTACTGATTCAGTGATTGTGTGCCAGAGTATCTGCCAAAGTACAGAAATATTTAGTTCTGGGTAAACAAGCATGGAACCAGGTAACTCCGAAATCCAAATGCATAACAGCCAAGAACCCAAAAACCTACAGGCTGTCTACATCCAACTCTCTCTTCCCAAACATCTTCCTTCTCAAGACCTTCGATCAAGTACTTCCAACTCTCTAATGGTCAGACGCTTATCCAGGCAGAGAGTGGGAGGTAGATCTCTCTCCCCTACACAGGCCTCCCTCTGTAGTGGCCTCCCTGCCCCTGTCAAACTCGAGCTGGACCACCTCAGATTCCGGAAGCAGATGAAAACCTTCTTTTTCGCTTCTGCTTTCTCTCTTTCTCTCCCTTGCTGACCTAACTGTATTCTGCGCATGACTGGTCGCCCAGCTACCTTCTGAACCCAATGGGCACCAGGCTCCTCCACACCTGCACTGTCTCTGGGCCTCCGCGGATTTAGGGGCTGTATCTGTAGCCCTGCAGTCTCCTGCCTCCTGGCACTACCCAGAGCCGGCTCCCCGGCTGCACTTACTCAGAGCAATGCTGCCCTGATCGCATTTCCCTTTTCCCTTCCCCTGGCTCTCCTCCTCTCCCCCCTCCCCCTGCACCTGCGTGATCTGAATGACACAAGGCCTAGTAAGATTGTTCGTTGCGTCCTCCCTATGTATCTCCACCTTGTCTTGTTGCGCCTTGAAACATTTGTGTACAGGCGCGTTATAAATGACGCATCATATCATATCACCTCCCCATCAATATCACCACACCCGGGGCCCAAAGTAACTACACAAATCGAGAAAATGCATCAGACCACGAAAAAGGCAAACACCTAGTATCGCTTCCTACACTTAGTGCAAACCCAAGACCAAAACCAGAATCATGCCCCAAGCATGTTTACCAAATGAACACCCACAGAAACGAACACCCAACATGCATAGAAGGATACATAACCCCTCAATGAACAAAATACACCAGAAATGAAGAGAACAGCTGCTTTATTACAAAGTCGATGAATGCCAGCATCACTGTAGCAGTGCACATAGGTACAGTGGCAACTTGAAAGAACAAAGCTCATCTCCGGGTAACACAAGAGAAATGACAGATCACATGGAAAAGCATTGATCTAAACCCAGAAACACGAGGGATGAGAAACAAAAACATTGACCTTTTCCATTTCCCTCTGCCAGAATGCGAAAAACAACAGTTCACATTTTAAAGGAAAAATATATTAAGTCCCGAGCCGCGCATAAACCTGCTGATTTATCTGCTGTGAAAACAAAGCAGCGGATGACAACTCGCTCCATTCCATCTCACAATGATAATGAAGCAAAAAAAAGATCAAGGTGCTTCTGCTGCTCACAGTGCTGCCAAACAACGCACACAACCACTTAAACAATGACCTGAAACAAGACATGTATTGCTACTTATTTCACAAACGAACACGATCACAGCCACACCAAAGCACAAAGAATAATGGCCAAATCCGACACGTGTTTCGCCCAACTATAAGGTTCGTCAAGGTAAATACTGTCTAAATAACAGTGATATGCAGTAACAGTTGGTTGTACAGTACAACATTTCTCAATATCCTTCAAGGTAAAGACGTTATGATAAGCATGCACAGCACAGTGTACCATTCCCAAAAGGAAATATTGCAGTGAACATTGTTACTGTACAAAAGTCCGTTATCAACCAGTTTTTTCGCATGGCCTTAGTAGAGGTTTAAATACCAGTGTTAGGAACACTGTTAGCTGGTCCAGTCTATCGAAGAGTGATTTCGCACTAGGAGCAAGAGCAAACCACTAAGTTCGTTGCAGTTGCTTGCCCAGCAAAGATTGCTGTCAGGCGAAACATACGTCAGTTTTGGACATTATTCATCTTGCTTTGATGTGGGTTTCATCAGGTTTAATTGTCAAATAAATTGCAATACATGTTTCAAGTCATTGTTCTGGCAAGTATGTGGAAAGCCTAGCACAACTGTGAACAATTATAACCGGTGAAAAACTCCCTGAGCCTCCTCGATAGTTTTTGATTCCCACAAAAGTACCCATACGCAATTAGGAATCTCCTCTCCTGATGTTTTTCAGAAAGAAACAGCTGCATGAGTTAACATCCCTGCGCATGTGTACAGAGATACCAGCATAATGAAGCGCTACAAAACTTCCTGCACATGAAAATGGACAACACTCCACTCAAAAAGAGAACTGTGCTGTAGCACTTTGAAGAGTCCTCTGTGCGCTAGATGGAATTACCAATAAACATCTTAGACCAAATAACCGGACAGACCCAAGGGAGATGGTCAAATACTGCTTTCATCTCAATGAAAGAAAGCAGAGAGTTGGGCAGTTATCAAAATAGATGCATGCATAATCACACCTCCTCTTGTGTATACAGAGTTTATATACTTTTTCGCATGTCATCTATGACATCATCCTACATGACATTTTGCAAAACCTACTACCGGGAGGGATTGGATTAGAGGAACATATTCATTTATAGTATCATGTAAGTGTTAAAATCTCATTGGCTTCCCTGAGTCTGTAGGACACGCCCTGAGTGACTTCTGCACACGTGGTATACTGATTATAGCAGAGAATATGGAAGAGGAATGGTAACTGCAGCATTGTATGTGAAAGAGTGTGGCAGGCCTTATGATTAGTTGGCAACCCTTGGACATTCAGCTTGTTTAGCAGCATGTGAGTAGAAACGAAACCTAGGTGCTCGAGATGCATCAATTCATTTCTTGTTTTCCAATTAGCCCACCATATGTCATCAACCTGATGCTTAGCCAAGGCCTTCTGTTTGTAGTTGAACTCTTAGTCTGCTCACTGTTCTGGAACATTGAGGGGGTATGAACATAACACTATCTCCATCTGGATTTTAATGAATAACCCTTGTTTTTGACTTCTGAGTCACATGTTAGAAGGACACGTTTTTTTTCCATTTCAGCCTCTTATATAGGACTATTTAATTTTATTAAGCAGGCTACCATTACCCTCTCCGGCCTATAGAGACCTGCTCACTCCACCTCACATAGGCTTTTGCCCTCGTGATTGTTCAGTACTTGGCACTTGAAAATGTCCTTGTCTCTCCTTATCTTAGCAGAAATATGTCTTATGCACATCATCCGTTCCATCGACTGCTTTTGTGCCTTGCACCCATCTCATTGAAATAGCGTTATTGATCCTCGGCCAAGGTGCTTATTCTGCACACGAAAAAAGCTTCTTCACCAGTTCTTCAATTTGCAATCCTAGGGTTGTCCTTTTGAGGTAATAGAGTTCATTCTTAACACAAGGTGTCATCCATTCCTTCCAATGGTCATCCTAAACGTTGTATGTATACCTCCTTTTAGCAAGCTTCTATGTCTCTTTTCTTGTACCTTGTAGTACAGCGTATTTACAGTTATTGGGCAGCACGTAATTCCATCTTCTTACATTCGCGATTACTTTGTCTTTAGGTACATAGTTCTCTTTGTGCTTCAGTTACATTGTCCCTTTTAAGTATTTTCATATAGTTTCGCCTAGTTTCATACATCTCCTTTATGAAATCATTCTGTCTTGAACTTTTCTTAGAGTTCATTCGTATTACTCATAACCACATTCTGACACCTTGGTAGCGGGCAGCCCTCCTGGTAGCATCCTCCCATGGTCCCAATGTGAGGGTATCTTCTGAATGGCTGTCTGAGTGCATATCGTCTTTCATACAATTGACGCGGTATGGACATGCCACAATAACTCATGCATCGGTTCCCAATTGCAGCTCTTCGTCTGCTACTCCTATAGGATGGAAGTGAGGGGGTGGGGACCAGAGGAGAGGGATCCACCTACTCCTCTACAGAACCACACAAGCCATTTCGGCACAACTGAAAACGCTGCCATACACTATGACATTAAGCCACTGCCTAATTGCTAGGTGTCTCATGAGACAGTATGGTCATCTGCACCTATTTCCGTCATGTGACTGCAGGGAATAGTGGAACTCGGACTAGTCCCTTTTGCATGTCCCATGACTAGATTTGGTAGAGGTACCATATGTGTATGTGTACCGCCCAATGTTCATCCATGTGCTGGCACCACCTGCTTAACAACTGTGTCTACCTTCACATCACTAGGTACTAAAAAAGTGATATCTGGGGAGCATCTGCCTGTATCACGTCTACTGGTGTGCTTGTGCCAGGGTCTGCTTCCTGCATAGTTTAAATGGTGGCTTGGGCAGGATGCCATGGCTGCTGTGTGCAACCAGATAGTCTTTGGGGGCTTGTGGGCCAGACTCCTTCATGACACCTGGAGGTGTGAGGCATGTGGCCATGCTTTTATATGACCCAGCTAACATGCCCTGTGAACCTGCCACTTTAGCATGCAGCCGAAAGTCATACTTGTGTATAGGGTACCCACCCGAGATGGCAGTGCCTGGCTCTTTCATGGGTTTGAGGAATTGGCAAACATGACTTTCACATCTGTCTAGTGGTACATAACTCAGTTTTGATGTTTCCTTGATCGGGCTCAAAGTCAAAGATCTGTAATATGGATACATGACAACACTTTAGATGTTATATTATTACTTATAAGTAAGCAAGTGCATTCATTGTGACAGGAATACATACAGTAATTTGGTCATTCATTCAGTAAGGGGCATAGGATATAATATATGTAGAATCCAAAATCCTCGGACTACTTGTGGTAGTGTTCAAGAGCAGGTTTGATATCTAGTATTAATTTGAAAATGTGATGATTATCTTCATCTTATCCAATATAGCTATCATTCCTCTTGTGAATGGATATGTTTGTGTCCACATGGCAACAAAACCCAGCAACATTTTGAAGATATATTTATGCAGCCCAAAATGTGTTGTGTCTTTGTTGCCTCAATAAGATGATGTTACATGGCTTTCAATATTAGAGTGGTCAGGACTATCAATAATTGTACCCAAGAATCAGTTTATGATTGATGCCAATGATTTGAAATAGTAAAGATCCATCCAAACATAGTAATAAATAGACTGTGGGCCTCATTACAAGGGTGGCGCTCCCGTAATGAAGGGTGTCGGTACGGGACCGGCACCCTTCATTACGGGAGCGCCAATTACGAGGTTCCCTTTGCAAGACCCTGTAAGGACGCCTGGTAAAACCAGGCGTCCTTTCCGGGTCCCGCGAGGGGAAGAGGGAGGTAATAATGGGCCAGTTGCCCGTTATTACCTCCCTCCCCATTCCCATTGAGCCCTATGGGGGCTCAAATGGAAATGGGGAATGGTTCCTGCAAGGGGGAATTGCCGGGTGCTCCTATGTCGGAATGACCCGGTAAGTCCTCATTGCAGGAACCCGGTTATGGAGCCCGGTTTGGAGGCAGCCATGGTGCTAATGAGGCCCCATGTCTATATTCACAACTTTAGTAGAAAGTTCAGAATGTGAATGCAATTTCTCATGTCACATTCTTGTGATGTCTGTGTAAGAAATGCTCAAATATGTATAGATATCATTTTAATTTCAATTGACATCTAGTGCATCATAGTGCATTCCCATTCTTATTTAACAAGAACTGTGTGGAGAATAAAATGAGCGTAGCTGATAATGAAAAAAGAAAAGAAAGAAAATGGCTGCCATAGAACGGGATACGAAGTCCGTTCTCCCTTTCCATGGCAGCCATTCAAAAGAGTAATAAAAAGTAAACAAAGAAGATGGCCACCAAGGAACGGGAGAAGGGACTACTAGTAGTCCCTTCTCCTTTTCCGTAGTGTAGAGGATGTCCCAATAAATCCTGCACTCCCATCGCCCATTTTGAAGTACCAGGAACGTTCACACCAAAATATGTGATGTATGATGAGCAAATAAAACAGCAGAGATCCGCAGTTGGGCTCTGTCCAGTGCCCATCAGAAGAAAAACACCTATTGAAGTGCCAATAACCAGACAACCATGAACAGTAAGGTATCCATTGAGAAAACCCTACCAACAAATGAGACAAAATGAAGAAACCAAAAAAGTCTTAATGGAAGACAAATGGTGATGTCACGAGAGCCCGGACAGACTCACAGATAGAACACATGACAAACCAAGAATGACACAAGGACACAAAACGCCATGAGAAAAGAGATTGTGAGCTTAAAGTGATAGAAAGCTATCAAAACGTAAGAGAGTTAAGCTGTAAGCAAAATTAATCCAGTCGATCAGTTTTCACCTGTACATATGCTTGAAACCGCAAGAAAGCTAAGAAAACAGTACGGCTTGCTATGCTATGTAGAAGAATAGCACGGCAAGTGCCATTGTACATAATCTACCTCACAACGAAGCAGAGTATTATAAGTGCGAGTCAACTTTGCACGAAAAGCAGAATCAACTCAGGTTACTAGAGGCCAAACAAGACAAGATTCATATTCTAGCAAAATGGGAATAGCGGCTGAATCGGAACTCAGCAGATGCAACTCAAGCCAAAGTTGCCAAGGTCATACCAATAGAAGGAACGAACAGTAGTTACATCTGATTGAAACTTAAGAACAGAATATCCTGCCTCTGAAAGGTCAAGATAAGGAAGCGTAGGCAGGTGGCAAGCCGAATAAGAATAAAATGCACAAATCGAGAGAAACTAGGCAAATTCACGGTGTCTGCATCACGTGACCATCCGAGCGAGGAGAAGCACGAGTTCACACCTACGCGTGGCATCCGCCCAGGAGAAGATAGCAGAACCTTCTCAGGCAGAAGATGCAGTTTCGAAGAAAAACCACAGTAACATAATTAACAGATTTTTGTTAAAGTGATGATTGATTGTAAACTTAATTGGAAAAAGGCTGGGTTGCTGAGGGGGCACCCTGCACCTGGCTGACCATTCTGCATGCTGCTAAGTAAAGTGGAAATTTATGCACGGGGTTGGTGCCAACCCAATCACAATAGACCAAATAATCTAGGTTCCTACAGTTAGTAGAGCCAATGGGACGTCATACTTTTAATGACATCTACAGTAGTCATTTTGAAGGAAGGTCTTAGATGCCCACCTGACAGTGTTTTACCCAATCCCTCACTCCGTTACCATATACATATATAGCACCTATATTAAAGTTAACTTTTCCTAATCAATAGAAATGCTTATTAACTTTTGAGTGTTACACGTCACTTATGATGAATTTTCAGTATAAACGATGTGTTTTGTATGAAGTGCAGTGGAGTTGAAGCGAGAAGGACGATTGCGTCACTGCTGATTTCCATGACTCCCTGTTTTTTGTACTTGTCTTAAACTGACTCCCTTTGCCAAACCATTGAGTTGTCCTTATTGATAGGTGTGGAGTAATAAATCTGCACCCCCATCTGTCTCAAGGTGCAGCTATCTCGTCTTAAAGTACTCTCGGAGCAAACCTCGGCTATATGGGCCAGTCGAGGGTCTCCTGAGTACAGTTGGTAGCAGAGGATGGTTATCGATTATCGATTATTGATTTGAATAAGACACCTATTGACCGTCGACATAAAATAACTCTAGGTCTTTGGCAATATCACAAGTCCTTTGCCATTCGGCTGAGTAGACTGTGAAGCTCTCCGTAGACAATGGCAGCATAAAGAGACTGCAGTCAGGGCCTGAAGGGACCCATGTTCCCCACATATCCCTTGAAATATAGTTAGAAATAGAGAAGACTGTATATATATATATATATATATATATATATATATATATATATATATATATATATATATATATGGGGATAATGACTTGAAAATAATAAAAGTAAGAGAAAGGTTACCGGGGCAGACACCCGAGAAGAGAGAGGATACCGGGGCAGATACCCAAGAAGTGGGAGGGTTCTCCTTATACCTACGCTTTTAATACAATCGGCTAGAAGAAACGTGTACGCAGAGTCCCACATAATGGGGAACAAATAGACTACCACAACGTTTAAAGATGTCTTGAAAAGGGTATGTTTACACTCCATGAAGGGGTAATGATTAGAGGCAGAGATATCTGTGTCCAGCTGGTGTCTGTCTAGTCTGTCAAGCGTATGTCTTACATGTTTTTGTTGTGACGTCATATGAAAAAAAAAGAGAGACACTTTCTTAGAGAAAACAGATTTGAATTTTGTGCGATTGGATAGCTGAGATAAAATCGCATATGAATTGATGTTTTTTAATTAAATCAGAAGGTATAAAATGTTGTGAAAATTTGGATTGGTGCTTGCGCTGTTTGGTGCTCGCTCATATTGTTAGAAGTTGTTTAAGCCACACAAAAGTGTTGACAAGTGTTATATAAGAGGAAAAGGGAACAGATTTAAGCATGGACGATATGACTCCATTGGCACACTTATGCAAGCAGTTGCCAAAACACGCACCCAAACTAAAGAAATATAGTACCGAGTGGGTTAAAGGTACCGCTCACAAGATGTTTATGGCATGGCCGAAAAATGAGTCTTTATCTAAAGCCGTCTTACAACATATGACAACATATTTGCATGTCACATATACAGGCAAGAAGTTAGAAAAACACCTTGCTGTTCTCGAGTTGTGAATAATGTCCGAACAGGGAAAGGAGGAAGAGCCGCCAACAAATTGGATACTTAATGTATGCACAGAGTGGGGTGAGATGCCTACCACGCCACCTGCCCCACCCGAAATGAAAATTGAAGAAAGTAAGGACGAGGGATTATACCCACTGGGAGAACTCAAAGCAGCCACGGGCTATAGCAACCCCGCATATGAGTCACCTACACATAGTAGTGATGAAAAGCAAGGGAAAGATAAGGACAAGAATATTACCTCCACAGTTCCAAGGGACAAGGAGAGACGTGATGACGAAAGAAGAGATAAGGTACAGACAAGTCCATCTCTCAACAAGGGAAGAGAAGGGAAGAGATGGAAGGGAAGCGAAGATAGAACTGATGAAATAGCATTCGCAAAAGACGAATGGAGGGGAGGACACATTTTATTGAAACTCGATGGCAAAGGCATTGATGACGCGAAACAAAAGGTGAGGTTAGATGAGACATGAAGAAAGGAGAAAAAGAAGGAGTTAAGAGATGAAAGGATAAGAAAGAAAGACAGACAAAGGTGAGAACAGCTATATCGCGAAGAGCAAGAGAGACAGCTCGATCGCAACCCAAGAGCAGCCAATGATCAAGACAGACAGAAACAGCAAAGGTTAGAAGAAGAGCAAAGGATACGTGAGAAAAGAATAAAAAGACAAAGAGATGAGGAAATGCAAAGGGCATAAGAACGTAGAAATGAAAAGCGAGAGGAAGAAGATAGGGTCAGAGAAGAGGCGAGCAAATGCAAAGAATTTGATGATGACATAGAACGTAAGCTAACACAGAGAGCCCGCGATCTTGAATATCTGGGGAAAGAGGTCAAAAAACCCCCTCCAGTTGTAGACTAGGAAGACATCAAAGAATGATTTCCTGAGTATGATTCAGTACCAAGCACGTCTAGGGCAAATATTGACGATGACGTTCGATACCAGAAGCATTGGAGAGACGATCGATAGAATATATGATGAAATGGGCCAGAACAAATACCCGAAGGGGAGGGGAAAGACGAGTGCCTAGAGAGCACTCAGCTGTATGACACTGAGGATGTCTCCCAAAGTAGTGGGAATAGAGAGCTATCCCTGGATAGATTACAAATAAGTAGAAACAAAGAGGATACGAGAAGTCGCACTAGTTGGGGACAGACAATGTCCAACCCCGAAAGGGAGGAGCGTGAGGAAAATGAGGAAGAGGGAAGGAGCAAAAGAAGAACCCCAAGGGAAAAAGGAAAAAGGTGGTCAGACAATAGCGAATCTGCACAGAGAGCATCAGAGTCCGCCACGCAGCCTGACCGATATGAAGAAGTATCTCATGGTCAGAGGGGGTGTCTTCACGGCCCTATGTGGACAGACTAAGGGCATTGCCAGGTAGACAGCGATGCAGAAATATTACCCCCTGCAATAGACAGGAGAACAATGAGAGAAGAGAGAGAGGGCTACAAATTCCAATTTCCATTGCTCGAGAAGGGGGGAGTAAGACCACATTATATACCATGGCCACACATGGATCGAGAACATTTGAAAAACAAGCTTCCAATGCTGACATCAGGAGCCGGAAAGTGGATACATAAGTTAGATACAATGACAGGAGGAAACACATTAGCCATAGGGGACATCAAAGGTCTCCTAATCGCCATAATTGGTGAGAGAGCAGACGACGTGTAGGAACAAGCAGGCTAGCCTGGCATAACCACAATTAATAGAGCGCACGACGGAGCTCCATTCAACAATTGTAGAGCCGCAGTATGGAAAGTGCTACGAGTGCTTTACCCAGACACTCTGATATGGGAGCTATAATGACGTGAAAGATGAAGAAGTCTGAAGATCCGTTAATTTACATACAACATTTACAAAACGCATGGGTGATCGAGACTCATGAATCTTGACAAATCTATACCTGTGTTTAACCATATATTGTGCCAAGGCCTGCCAGAGCCAATACAGAAACAACTCAAGAAATTGGTAGGAATTGAAGCCAAGCCTTGGGCTGAAATACAGTTGACCATCGCACATTATTGTAGACTGCTGCAGGAAAAGAATCGCAAAAAGGTAGCAACTCGGAAGGGTGAGGAAGCGAAACTGGTACAAAAGAAATTGGCAAAATATGCTCTTGAGGGAGCCATGATAACTAGCACAGCTGAATCAGGCATGCAGCAGGTGGCTAGTCCGCAGCAGAATAATCAGGGCAATACAGGGTTTTATCCCAGGGGAAGAGGATGGCAGAGCAATCAGGGAGGTTTCCAAAATAATCAAGGAGGTTTTCAAAATATGCAAAATGGTAACCAAGATATGTCAAATGGGCAAAGGATCCGACTACTGAAAGTATGTTGGCTGTGTGGAATGACAGGAAATTTGGCGCGCACGTGCAGAAATCAAGGCATGATGCCGAAGGGCCAAGGAACAGGAGCAGGCATGGCAAATCCAGCTGTAGTTTTACAGCAGGGTGGAGCACAGAGTCACACAGTGCAGCACAAGCGCCAGGAGCGCAACTTGGTGTCCAACCACAAAGCACAGGGAATTTTCCACAAGGACATCCCAACAGGCACCGCTGCAATTATCGCAGACGATGAGCACAGGCCAAACCACAACCCCTGGAATGGGGAGTAATAATGGGAATGGGGGAAATTCACCAGCACACAGTGGGCCAAATTTTTATATAAACTAGGACAGCTCAATGGGAACCCTGGTGTGTTGTATCCTATCAGTGACACCAGACCCTCACAGGGAACCTAGGGTGGATGTCGTTATAGGGGATAAAGAATATTCCTTTTTAGATGACACAGGTGCAACACGCTTGTGCATAGGTGAAGGCAAGTTTTCCTTGTCTGGCGAGGCCATAGATACTCAGAGTGTTACAGGAGCTACCAGTCCTGTTCCCTTCACAAATGCACTTCCAGTCTCCATAGGAGAATGTGAAATGAATGTACCTTTATTATATTCTCGGCAGACCCCAGTAAATATTTTGGGTCGAGATTTAATGACAAAGTTAAACATGACGATCTCGTTCACAGAGAAGGGCATAGTATGTTCCACTCCAGGAATGCACCACTCAAATGTATGCAAAATGATTAGAGCATACTCAGGACACATAGCCATGAGGGCCATACCATTAGAGCCAGAAATTTTGCATAAGGTATGCGTGTGGTTATGACAGGATTGCCTGGCCTTGACCCAGATACCGATGCACGAGGAGAAGGGACAAGTATTTCCCTTGATGATGCACACGACTGCAGTGAAAGGGAGAGTGGCCTTGATTGATGGTTGTGACGACGAGGGCCGACAGTGGTGCGCAGTAAATGCCATTGAGGAAGGATATTGATTGACTGACGTCACCGATGACGATCTGTTTGAAGAGCAAGCAGATATGGGAGAGACAATGGTGGAAGTGAGTCTCAACTTTTCGGTAAGGATGATTAAAAGAGAAGTAACTCAGAGAATGATTTTGGCACTAAATCGTCCTGAATATTTGGATGTCGACATAGCCAAGGTGCCTGTCTCAGTATGGACTACAGGCCCCTATGACGTAGGCCTCTTGAAGGGGGTTGGAGAAGTGAAGATTAAACTAAAACTAGGAGCAATCATATCAAGAGCCCGGCAATATCCCATGTCCAGAGAGGCAGATGAAGGGATTTTTAAGACAATTTCTCCCATGATAGAACAAGGCATCTTAGTGACGTCAGAATCATCATGTAATAAGTCACTGTACCCTGTAAAAAATAGTAAAGGGGGTCATGGAGGCTAATTCAAGACCTTAGACCAATAAATGATATTGTTGAGGCCGAGTTCCCTCCAGTCCTTAACCCGGGTACAATTCTATGTAATATACCTGTTGAGGCAAAATATTTCACAGTGATTGACCTGAAAAATGCATTTTTCTCAATCCCGTTGCACCGTGACTCACAAGATCTGACGTCATTAACGTTCAGACAAATGCGTCTGAAAAGCACGAGGCTGCCACAGGGGTACTATGAGTCTCCTTCTATTGTTAACAGAGTCCTGCAGATGGATTTGAGCAATATTGCACTAGAAAGTGTCGTCCTGCAATATATGGATGACATCTTAATCTGCAGCACTACAGAAGAGCAATGCAGGCACGATTCTGTTCAGCCATTGACTATACTGGCTGAGAAGGGATATAAGGTTGACTTGGGAAAGTTACAATATTGTTAACAAGAAGTGCTGTACATAGGCCAGCTGATCTCACATGAGGGAAAGAAAGTGACCCCAGAAACGGCTAAGCCACACACGATAAAGCAGATGCAGAGCTTTTTAGGCCTATGCAACTATGTCAGGGCATGGGTCTTCGACTACAGCTCTTACACCAAGCCTCTACTTCAGGCCCTAAAGAAGGCCCAAGTGACGAAAGAAAAGATTGACTGGTCTGAGATCATGGAGAAAGGGTTTGCTGAACTCAAAAGAGCCATTTGCACAGCACCATTTCTAGGGATCCCCAATTATGCAGAGGAATTTTACCTGTTTTCACACACAAATGGCAGCGTTATGATGGCAGTACTTGCTCAAAGAAACTCTTTGGGGTACAAATCCCTGGCATATTACAGCGGGAATCTGGACCCAGTGATGAGAGGCCACTTCCCGTGCGAAGAAAGATTACCTGCCGCGGCGTTTGCCATAGAAAAGGCTACAACCATTGTAATGGGATGCTCGATGACATTGTACGTCGAGCACTCGCTATTTGCCGTTCTAGAGAAACCAAAGGGCACATTGACATCTCAGAGAACTTCTGCTTATGAAGTGATCATATCAAATCCATCAATTAAAACAGTCCGAAGTAAGATAGTGAACCCAGCTATGTTCGTGGCAGAGCCAGTCACTGAAGGAGAGCCCATACATGACTGTACAAATTATGAAGAATTCTCTGATGAAATCCCCAGGGTAAAAGAAAATGCCTTGGCAGGAGGAGAGATCGTCTTTATTGACGGGCCTTCAAGGATCGACCAAAATGATGGGCAAAGTTGTACAGGCGTTGCTGTGATGAAGCACACAACGAATGGTGAGTTTCGAGTGCTTCTTAGTGCACGAATACCATCTCATTATTCAGCCCAGGCTGCAGAATTATTGGCATTGATACTTGCCATTGAGAATCACACAGACCAGGAAGTAACGGTGTCCAGTGACTCCTCCTATGTGACGTCAACAGTGCACGCACGCTTAGCGCGCTGGAAAAGGAGAGGCTACCCCCAAGCAGAAAGGCACGCCAGTGCAGCACGCAGCCTTATTGGAAAGGCTAATCAAGGCACTACAGCTCCCAGTGGGCATAGCAGTTGTGAAATGCGCCACCCACACGAAAGGGACAGATTTTATCTCACGCAGAAATCAAGCAGCAGACACGGAAGCCAAATCCAAAAGTGAGACGATCATGGAAGTGGAAGTTATCCAAACCAATGAACGAATGATGGTTACACAAACTGCACCTGAGAGTTACAGTAATTTGGGGCAAACACAGCTAATGGAACTCCAAGGAGAGGCACTGCAGGAAGAGAAGAACCTGTGGAAACATCAAGGGTGTTCTTTAAACGCCTCTGACAGCTTGTGGCGACAAGACAGCACTGGTAAACCAGTAATGCCTGTAGCCCTATTAAAAATAGCGCTAGAGCAGATACGTTACCCGGCGCACATGACAAAAGAGAATCTAGCAGCAACACTCACAGAAGACTGGTTCATACCGAATTTAGCAGAGCATGTTGCATTCTTTATAGTGAACTGTATAATCAGCCAGCAATTTACAGCGGGGCACACATTAAAAGTAATGAGAGGAATCATTCCATGGCCGAATGGGACTTTTCAACACTTGCTTGTCGATTACGTCGACATGATTCAAGTATGTAACAGGTACAGATACTTAATTTATGTGGTGTGTCCATTCTCTAGATGGATTGAGGCAAGTCCATGTACATACCCAGACTCTACCTGTGCGGCCAGATTTTTAGTAAGAGAAGTGTTCCCCAGGTGGGTGGTGTGCAAGGTCAGATAATGGCCCTCGTTTTGTCAATGCAGTGTTCGAGCAGATTAGCTTGCTGGTTGGTATAAATCGCTGCAGCGTATCATCCACAAGGTAATGGGATCTGTGAGAAGCTCAACGGCTAAAGGAAAGGATAGCCAAGTTGAAGCTCACTCTAAAGAAGGGATTTGTTGCACTGCCTTCCACTGGCACTGTATGCTCTTCTGAACCAGCCAAGGTCCGACCATCATTTTATGCCACACAAGATAGCCACAGGAAGAAGAATGAGAACTCCTCTGACACCCCGAGATAGAACTAGATGTGATGCCCAGTCAACAGGAGAGGTTTTAGAGTCTCAAATGCAAAACTATCTGAACTGCATGACATCTTGCCTTACTGTAATTTCAGCCCAGCTGCAGCTACGACGAAAAGGGTGCAGTGCAGCACAGAACACAGAAGGAGATACTACAACAAACCAAGTTCAAGGTTTATGTGTTCCACCAATCTTCACTGGAGACGCCGTCCTTGTGAGGAATCACACAAGGAAAAAGTGAGACGAGCCAAGGTTCAACGGTACCTTTACAGTGGAGGACTGCACTCCGTTCGCAGTGAAACTACAAGGCAGGAGAGCTTGGATTTTCTTGGCGATATAAAACCCTACATCGGAGAAGGCCCCCTGCCTGCACTCCAACGAGAGGAATCAACGAGCAATGGTGAAGAACCACAACACGTGCAGGCGAGATCCATGACGCGGAAGAAGGACGCATGACCAGCCAGTCAAAGACAAATAACATTTTGCAAATTATGGCTTAAATTGGACACTTCCTTTAAGCAAAAAATGAGATAAGGACATAAAAAACAGACACTCTGTGCATCCTAGTTGCAGGGTGAAGAAGAAAATTGCACGCACAAGCCACACCACAGTCTGATGACTTTGAACTTTGAACTGAGGCATACTTAAGCTTCGAGGAACGAATATGCCAAATTTTGAACGAGGACACTCACATTGGAAGCAAATACAGTATCCCGATTCGTTTAATACTGAGACACTATTTAGAATCACTTATGGTGTCCCACAGTAGAGACATCACAAAGGACATAATAACATATCTTATTCTAGTGCTAAGATCATACCCATCATTGATAGGGAAGCTCCCCAATGTCACTAACTTTCTACAACATCCTGAAAATGAAAATATAATAAGACAACTCCTCACTGTCATTGCCGAACAATTTATCCTACTCCCTGAGTACAGTGAGAAAGAATCAAATGATCCCAACACAGCCGGAAAGAGATGAGCTTATCAACACACTGTTCTTTCTCATAATCGAAGACTGTCCAACTCTTTTCAGAAGAACAACAGACACACTCACCTTTCTTCGAGATCCAGCAAATACAGAACATTTAAGCCATCTTTTAAATAAGATAATCATTCTGGTTGCACTCCATGCGACCGGGCAGTGCAGACATTGTTCATATTTGGGAGAAAACATATAATCCTGAACCTCAGCGGGACAGGGCAGATGTCCCTGCCACCAGAAGACACCAGGTTGGCCCATAAGGTTCTCTTTTGTCTAGTCACTGACTTCCCAGAGCTAGTGGGAAGACCAATCAATGTTGACGTCCTCACTTTCATCAGAGACCCAGCTAATATTGCACAGATGGGAATGCTCTTACACAGAATCGTACCCCAAGTGGAACTTTCTAACTATCAGAGAAGCTTTCTAAGGAGATTCTAAGAACCTTCCGCCGAGAGACTGATCAAGGAAGCGGTGCCAAGAACTCCACGTGTCATATTTGTTGTTATCTTTGTCCCTAATCTTTCGTATTGACCGGCATACACCATGTCCTCAGGATTGAAGCAAATAATGGGAGTGGATTGGCAGTTTACCTATTTTGAGCATGGACAGTAAAAGGACTCACTAAAATGCTATTTTACGTGTAATTTTTCCCATAGTCTTGCAAAGGAACTGTATCCTGATATAAAGAGACAATTTGAGACTCAGGAAAGGGGGGACACTTGTGGAGTACCGGACACTCTTAAAATACAGAAACAATAAACACTGACATTTGTTGAATGATCGAAATGGGGGTCCAGAACAGCAATCTGGTCCTCCCACAAGAAGAGAGGCAACCCAGCTTCTCTGGAAGAAAATGCTGTCACCTGACTAACAGGGGAATAATGTACCTATGCATCATATTCCTTATTGTTTTACTGTCATTAACGGTCAGAACTGCATTCTTTATTGGTGCACAAAGCATCCCAATTTCAGTGCACTCACCTAATGATGCACGCATAAAGCCCACACAGACACCCAGACCGTATATAGTCATTCCAGTCCCTAGAAGATCTGACGGTGGAGTGGATGAACTTGAAATGGATGTAATTAGCAACGATATACACCCACTTGTGGTAACGAACGAAAAGAAAAGCCGGAGACAGGGTTGGCAAGGGATGAATGAAGTAACCTTACTGGCAACTACATGCACGCAAACACTGAATGCACATGAAACAGGCCCAGCGCCAATGACTGCAGAACCACAAACACAAAGCAGCAGAGAAAAAGAGACTGCCTTCCACAAGAAACTCCACAGCAGACGTTGTGAGAAAACAAGAATTAAAGGAAAAACCAACAGGAGCAGCTATATTAGAAACTCTTAATAAAACAAGAGTCAACACTGAGAAACTCTCTGCACAAACCCAACTGATAGTAGAATCGCTAGTTCCGCACATAGGCCGTGTAAGGGAACTTCAAGAGGAACTGAAGAACAAAATGACAGAGACTGTATTACCAAGCATATACATTCCAAGGCAAGGAAAAAGCACTAGTTCGACAGTACAATCATATACTAGACCAATGCCAGAATAGATACAAATATTTATAACCTGACAGAGAAATATGTAGGAAGAGAGGGAAAGAGCTGCCAGACTCTTGACCACTCAAATGGTGCAGATGAGAAGGCCTGCACCATGGACCAGGATACCTGAAAATCCTCCAGCAGGAAAAAGTCATACCGATGCATTCAGGGACGTAGTCATAGCCAACTACAGGAAAACATTAATAATCAAGAGAAGCATGCATGGAGATGACAATGAACTAAATGACTACCTGGACAGCACAGCAAATCTGGGAAATAAAATGTGGTACCAGCACATGAAAGAAGTTGGAAGATGAAGTTCAGAAGGAGAATGCTTTGTTTGTACACTCCTACCATACAGCATGGGGAAATCCAAGATCTTCGTAGCTGTAGAAATTGATGTCCAGACAGCACACTGTATGTCACACATAGCAATGTGCAAGATCAGTGGCCAGCTCATGGGTAGTGATGCCTCTCTGAAATGAACAACTGAAGCAACTGATCCAAATGAAGATGATTACATCCCGGAAATAAAGACAAGAAACAATGGAAAGACGAAACACATTGTGATCAGATATGAGAAGCCTGAAGTTAAGGGAGCAGAGATCAGATGAGAAGCTAATCAAAAGCTAAATGTCCAAGGAAAAACTCCAGAAGAAGCTCAGAGATGGAAGAATAGAGGCCAAATGCAAATTTGGGGAACAGTGCTTTCGCCAGATGGATGGTAGAAAGGAGTGCTGATATGCCGAGCATGGATGGTCTTCGGTCACTACGAGCCCACCATCAACATAATGCGAAACGGATGCAAACCATTATGGCCAAAGCTTTTAAAACTGCTGACATGCGTTGAAGACAGAGGAGGACCCTTACAGATAGTGACACTGGAAAGCCCAAAATTCTGCTTCAGGAATAATGGCACAAGGAAGATGGGAGAGAATCAGAACTGTGGACGAGTTTTTGACGCTCCAGGAATGGTACATGGAACCGCAGTGATAATGGACTATTATTGGGTGTGTGGATCCAAAGCATACATCAGACTGCCAAGAGACTGGGGAGGCATATGCACGATAGTGAACGCCCACGTTCCAGCATTGGTAATCCCGAAAAGTGACCTAAATATTGACAGTTTCCCAAAAGCAGATGCTCACCTAAGGAAGAAGAGATCTGTAGAACTGATAACTCAGATAAAGAGAGAGAATTACTTCTCTGCTAAATAAGAAGAAGCTTTTCATGCAATCCCATATGAACAGAGGCTGTTCAGCCTCACCTCATCAGTGTTCGCAACAATTTTCATGCCAAGATTCTAAGTTGGAGCAAATACTAAATGGTTACAGATAACCAGATGAGGGTTACTGCAGACCATCAACACGACCATAAAAGGATTCAATGCGATCAAGGAAGAGTTAAGAGCCATCCGACTGATGACTCTCCAGAACAGATATGTGCTTGACATGATCACAGCCATGGATGGAGGAGTTTGTGTAAAAATAGGAGAATCATGTTGCACATTTCTACCGTCTCATGAACAGGAAAATGGAACTTTGACAGAAGCCATAGGTATGCTGACGAAGCTACAGAACCAGATGATCGACGAAACTGAGGAAGTTGATGATGACAGCTGGTTTGGATCACTATTCACTTGGGTCCCACAATGGATGGCAGACATATTCATGTTTCTAGGAGCTCTACTAGTGATGATATTACTAGGATTTTGTGTTATCAAGATAATAATCTCGCAATGCCAGAAAACTGCAAAGAAAGCCATAGGGATGAAGATCATGATTGATATACTTTTAGTGACATCTACAGTAGTCATTTTGAAGGAAGGGCTTAGACGCCCACCTGACAGTGTTTTACCCAATCCCTCACTCGGTTACCATATACGGATACAGCACTTATATTACCTTACCTTATGTTACCTTTTCCTAACCAATAGAAATGCTTATTAACTTTTGAGTGTTACACGTCACTTATGACGAATTTTCAGTATAAACAATGTGTTTTGTATGAAGTTCAGTGGAGTTGAAGCGAAAAGGACGATCGCATCACTGCTGATTTCCATGGCTCCCTGTTTTTTGTACTTGTCATTAAACGACTCCCCTTGCCAAACCATTGAGATGTCCTGATTGATTGGTGTTGGAGTAATACATCTGTACCCACATCCATCTCAAGGTGCAGCTATCTCGTCTTAAAGTACTCTCGGAGCAAACCTTGGCCATATGGGCCTGTCGAGGGTCTCCTGAGTACAGTAGCTGCCATTAAAAAGCTGGATAAAAAGTAAACGAAGAAGATGGCCACCATGGAATCGTGAGAAAGGACTATACGTAGTCCATGGCGTCCATTTGAACATTGAAGGCGCAGCAGAAAAGGCCTTTGTTGGGCTGGTAATGACTCAGCGATGGCCAATGAGCTTGCTTGTTACAAGGTCATTGTCCCTCACTGGGTACTAATGAAAAAAAATGCTGGCCAATCAAAGCGCTCATTCATTCCTGTAACAAAGGTTTGGAGTTTAAGGATATGTTTTAATCACACATAAGTTTAGATGTTAATGCAGTATCTCTCTCATCTGATTTGATTTGATCACTATTGCCATATTGACAGTCAACGAAGGTGGCCACTAAGGGTGACTATAAGTTTGAACTAATTCGAGAATAATGCTCCTGAGTGTCTTTAATAACAGCTCTGGTTTATTATCTATGTATGATTTAACATATTTAGGTTCTAGGTGCAGTACACACGGTTTTGCATTAAGCAATTACTCGGATGTTGAAATTGACAGATAAAATCATGGTGACAAAAACATCTGTTTCTGCGGGTGGCGCACACGGGTGCACACGTCATTGCAACATCCCAAAAGGGGGCGAAACACAGGGCGGTACACGCAGAATGGGATACAACGCGTGAAAATGAGGGCGTAACTGGGGAAGTACTGCTGGGAAATACAGGGAACGCCCAGACGCAAGTGAACTACACATAGTCATCAAATCAAATACGGGAAACCTGCGCACGACAAAAGACGCGCTCAGGCATCAACACGTCTGCCACAGGAAGGCAGGCGGAAGCGTCCCCGCACAGTATAAAAGTGCGCGCAAACAACAAACACGTATATACAGCTACGATGAATGCCCCATTTGTCGCAGCACTGATCGTGGGACACCGCAGGAGGAGGAGAATAGCCAGGCCCTGCATCTTTTTGCCCTGACCAGCCTTTTTGGGATGCCTGATGATCAGGTCTATGGAAGGTATAGGTTTCCTCTCGTATCATCCTAGACCTGGTCAGGGAGTGGGAAGATGACCTTACATCACCCACACTGTGCTCCCAAGCATTGAACCCCTTGGAGAAGGTGCTCCATGTCCTGCATTTTGTGGCCAGTGGGTCATTTCAGCAGACAACTGCCATAGTCGGGGGTGTCTCACAGGCCACGCACTCACGCTGCCTACACCAGGTGTTGGCAATAATGACTGCACGCTCCTCAGTCCACAGGCACATATACATGCCCAGAACACCTGCAGAAAGGCAGGCCGTGCTCCAGGACTTTTACAGGGTGGCACACTTCCCCAAAGTGCTCGGTGCCATAGATTGCACCCATGTGGCCCTACGTCCACCTAAGGCCACTGAGCACATCTATCGAAACCGCAAGCACTGGCATTCCATCAACGTGCAGGTTGTATGTGATGACAAGGGAACCCTCACCTCTCTCTATGCAAACTACCCTGGGTCTACCCATGACAGTTTCATATACAGAATGTCCCCCCTGAGCCGGGCCCTGGAAGCTGGGAAGCATGGTGACACATGGCGCATAGGTGAGTACAAATGCCTGTGCACATGCATGCATGTCACACACAGACAAATACACAAACCCAACTAATCACAACCATTATGACCTCCCCAGGGGACAGTGCCTACCCTCTGGCCAACCACATAATAACACCAATACGGAACCCCACCACACCACCCCAGGTAAGATACAACACTGCCTTTATTGCAACCAGGGCCATAGTGGAGCGCACATTCGGAGTGCTCAAGTCACGCTTCCGCTCCCTTGACAGCTCTGGCGGGCAGCTACTATATGCACCCCCAGTAGTGTGCAGGATCATTGTGGCAGCATGTGTCCTGCACAATGTTGCAACATGGCAGGATGTACCGGTGGACATGGTGGTGCCCCCACATCCCGAGCAACAGGCACAGATGCTGCCCATGGGAGGGGAAAGGGCACGTGGCGAGGCAGCCCGGACCCAGCTTGTGGCCGCATTTTTCACCTTAACTTCCACCCCTGTGGAGTGCACACAGGCCTGGCACATACCAGATGACAATCAATCATGACAAAGAGACAGTCAACTGTCACAACCTTACCACCCTGAGAATGTTGCCATGGAAGTGCTACATTGTGTGCATCCCTAGCTACTTAAACATAACCAATCCTGTGTGGCCAAAAGGAAAACATGCAAGGTGTGTATCACACCACCCCCCTGCAAAACATGCCATGACAATCACTGGTATATCACCCAAACCCTCCCAACCCACATCATCCTTGTCGGCCACACCATCACATGGCATGTAACAGCAAAAGCCCAACACATGACCAATTAGATATGACGTGACGTGATAAATGGAAAGAGGCCCGAGACAATCACACCTGACATGGAATCAGATGAAATGACTGACCAACAACCTCCCCCACATACAAAGTCATACACAAATGCATGCCACCAGTGGTACCATCAACAAAACACTGAATTCCTGTTGTCATGCACATTTGCCAAGCCAAATCCGCTAATCCCTAACCTGTGTGCTGTGTGTGTGTCCTGCAACACACTGCTCAGCAGGCAGCACAGTGAGCAGCCATTGTGTTGAAGATACACCTTGAGCATCATATAAAAAGGACAAACAACAAAAATAACCTACTGACGCATGTACACGATCCCCAAATGGTAAGTGATCATGCGCTGCAGGGACACAACATGCCAGAGAAGGCAATCTGTGTGCACGTGTGGGCAATGAAGGGTGGTATGTGTGGTGGAGCATTGTGCAAGTGTGTGTGTCAGTAGGGACATGCACTCAATACATGCATGTGAAATCAATTGACCCTCAGTGTCCTGTACACATCACATGTGAACATTGCCCATGTGTAGACCCCAGCATGTGAAACCACAACAGTCCCCTGACACCTGAAAAGTACATTATGATGTCAATAAATAAACATGAAGGCAGTGTAAGGGCAAGTTCAGGCATCACGTGCAATGTGCATGCAATGGGTTGCATGTCTACAGGCAAACCCCCCACCCCAAAGCGAAAATGCAGGGAGGCATTGCATGGCAGTGAAAGTGTGACCAGAGCACTGTGTATTGGCAGACAGTGTTGACTAGCGTCAATTGCATCATCTGAGTCAACTGACAACACAGCAGATGAGAATGGGACAGTAAGCAGGACACATGATGAACCCTCAGTAGTACACCCATGCGTGCAGAAGCCACTACACCAGTTGAACAGGGTCAGGGGTCCTGAAACAGGGGGAGGCCTGTGCCCCACACAGACTGTGACACCCTAAATATGTGCGTGATGCAGGACAGGGCCAGAGTGGGCATGGAATGGATGATCAAATGCCATTAAATGTATGTCATCCCGGACACGTACTACAATAATCATCCGGGCAAGGACACATAGGGGCATGCATGGAATGCACATGAAGCATGAATGGGCACTCATGTCCCTGCGGAGCATTTGCCATCTGCACAGTCCCAGTGAGATACCCTGCATCAAGGACAAAGGATGTACCCCACTGTATGCGTCTGGCAGGTTGGCAGGGGGAAGTGTGCATGTACACAGGAGCATTGAACAGGCCATTGCAGTACTCCAACATGACACCCATCAGTGCCATGGTGAAATTGGGGTGTAGGGAGGTGGAGGGGCAAGGGAACATGCCTACATGGAGTATCCGTATGCAGGCAGAACATACATGCACGTCAGTCATGCGATGACATAGTCCCAGTGCTGAGTGGAAAGACACCCCAGGCTACATGCAGAAAGGCCAGTGAGCTGGAACATGTATCGGAGGGGCAGCCGGGTGGCTAGCATGTGAGCAGGGTGCAGGTGTGGTGATGAGGACAGTCCCCGTCTGATCTACATGTCCAGCATCCGGCCCAGCAGGCACGCATCAGTGAAGCATTGCATGACTCTCATATGAGAAGTATGTACACATAGCATGTAGTGGCAGTCAAGCACAACACATCACACAAGCAAACCACACATGGTCTGGACAAACACGCGACAACACTGTCTGGACGGGGCATCAAAGTCCAGCATCTCTCCCACTCCTTCGTACAATTCTGTCGGTACGAACTCTGCAGCGACTGACTCGTGCGAAGTGAGCTCTTCCTCCCCTGGTGGTGGCCCACTGCCAGTCACCAGAGTCATGTTATAATTAGAGACACGCTTTTGCTTAGCAGAGTGTCGGAGGTCATCCCAGTGCTTTTTGCACTCCTGAGCTGTGCGCACCTCATGTCCGATTGCACTGACACCCTCCGCAACTTTCTTCGAGTGGGTCAAACGCTGGGCAGCTGTAGTGTGACAATTCGGGCCCACTCGCATATCACGGTCGTGTCCCGACACGTAGTCCACAAGGAAGTCCAGTTCCTGCTTGCAGAAAGGCTTCTTCCTCGACGTGCCAGAAGCCGGAGCCGTCTCTGGAGTCCCAGCCTCTGCTGCAGATGCAACCTTCCTCCTCTTGAGCAGTGGTCTGGACCCTGACTGGCAAATGCCGCCCTGATCAGTATGGGCAGTGGCACTGGTGGATTGAACCGAGGGAGTGGCAGGTGGAACAAGAACGGAAGCCCTGACTTGCGTCAGTGGCTGCTGGGTGCCCTGGAATGGACCCTGCGCAGCAACATCCGCTGTGCCAGGGTCATTGACCGGGACTGTCCTGGATGGTAGACTCAGAGCCAGGGTGGTGTCGGCTGTATCTGTCCATGCACTTGCCAACACCCGGCTGCTCGGGGCAACAGATGACAATACTGCCCCAGGGACACGTGCCTCAGTCAAGGCAGCCCTGCGTGCACTTACGGTGTGCCTCCTGACCTCCTGAAAATCATCCTGGGACTCTTCAGGTGCCAACGCAGCATGCGCTGGCCGACCCTGAGCCTGGGTGGTAGTGGCCACAGCTGCACCTGCAGCTACCACTACCCTTGGGCCTGTGGCAGTCGATGAAATGGACTGCCGGGTCACATGGGCGCCAGTGCCAGATGCAAGAGCTGCATTTCCCGGAGCCACAGGGGGTGGTGGCATGACTGCACCAACGCGTGGCACAACATTGTGCCGAAATGGCGCACCCCTGCCTCTTCCCCATCTGCAGCCACCCTGAACACCCTGGAGTCCCCCTACTCCCTGGTCACCCCGGCCACGTCCCTGACCACGCCAGCCACGAGGAGTATGCCCAACTGAAGCACACCTCACCTTTTGTGGCCTCCCAACCATGGCACAGATGTAGTAGTGCCGGCACAGATGTAGTAGTGCCAATGGGAGGTGTACACGACAACTGTCCTGGGCAATTGGGTGAAGGGGGTGGGGTACTAGATGTTAACAGCACCCCTGCACCTGCAAGGCTGTATGTGACCCCGGTGATAAAGTGACGGTCATGCAACGCTCAGGCACCCCAAAACTGCAGTAAAACCATGCACGCAACCCCCAGTAGCCCATGTGTGTGGAATTAACCTCCCGCAGTACACGGTGGCACCCAGGGACACAAACAACACGTATGCATGGGACACATAGGCTACTATGACCTCGAAAACAGGTATGCGATGCACATGGGCACCCGCAGTGGGAAAAATAGCGTGCGTGACTCACCGTCTGACTAGCGTGATAATGAAAAACACACATAGCCAATACCCCCGCCAAAAGTAGAGATACGTCCTTGAACCGCTGTGAAGTTGTGATGGCACGCGAAACAACCAGAAGTAGCAACACACGTCTGTCTCCACGAAAGGCACGTACAGCGAACTGCTGACCCCGCTCACCTTTAACCCGTGCTGAGGGAAACGCCCACGTGCGTCACATCACTTACACGCTTAGGCCCTTTCCTTGAATTACATGCATTAACACGCGGATGTGCAGTTTTTTCACGTGCTGAATCACTATGCACCAGTGATGAGGGGAACCCCGCGCGTGTTACGTCACAGACGTGCTTATGCGCTAAGGGTCTTTCCTTGAATTACACACTGACTTGCTGTTTTTTCACATGCCAAATCACTCCGTATCAAGCTGGCCACGCGACCACACACGGAAGACCACGCTCCTGCCCAGAAGGCTGAATTACTGCCCTCCAGAGCCCCGAGCCGACTCCCACCAGCCATCTGCTGCTGCCTGCCTGCTAGCCACGTGCCCTGCTATTTGGTGCCTGCACGTCAGCCATCTGCAGGGGTCCAGTTGCTGTGACCAGCCCTGCTGGAACAGAAGACTCCCGACTGAAGTTCCATTGCCCCACAGCCCAGCACCAGGACCCTGTTGCCCACCCACACCTGCCTCGGGGGTTGCCATGTTGGGGAAAACACCATTGGAGACCACTGACAATCCCCAACCAGAGAGGCAGAGGACTACCAGCTTCAGTGCTGCAGAAATTGTTATCATGGTGGAGAAAGTCCTGATGCATTATGATGCACTCTTCGGAAGACCACGCGCCGACAATGATGGACGGAAGAGGATCTGGAAGGACATCGTGGCTGCCATCAACGTGGAGGGGGTGGCAGCCCTTGACGTACGAAACGTCCGGAAGTGCTGGGAGGACTTCAGGTCCAGGACCATCAGGAAGGTCCAGCGCCTCTTGGAGGCAGCGGATGCAGAAGGGTGCCGGGTCTGCCTTACCGACGACCAAATGAGGGTCCTGGAACGTGTACGCCCAGCGCTTCACCTCCAGGTCCTTGAGAGGCATACCCTCCGGAGTCGAGCGGTAAGTGTCGATGTGTACTGATTGGATGCAGTGCATGTTGAGGGGTGCCAGGTGTGTGCAGCTTGGACATATTTATTCAAAGGCCCATGAATGGATGTGCATGTGCAGGGACATGAGCCTGCCGCATGTGAGTCCAGTCATGTGTGAGGCACCTCAATGGTGTATGTGTTCAAATGCATGATGCACAAATGCATGTGGGGATGCACCCATGTTAGCATTTCTGTGTGTGTACTATGGCATGGTTGGGGTGTGACACATGGATGCTGGTTCCACCTTCATGTATGTACATGGCATACATGTGCGTTTGACATCTGTGTGACTGTGATACGCCATGGATGCATGTGACACAGACATGTAGGAACCCCATTGGCAGATGTGATATGCCGATCATTGCACTGTGACAGGTGGTGGATATGTACAGATGCATGTCTGTCTGTTGGCACACGTGCATGTGTTCGGCACTCCCCCTGTTGCTTGTGACGTCATGACAACATTCGGTTGTTCATGCTGTTGTATGTGTATGGATGCTGCTGCCTGCTGCAAAATTCCTGTTAAATTGCGCATGTGTGTGGGTTCAAAGATATGTGTGTTGGGGAATAAGATGCCAACTGTGAAGTTTGAGACTGCCACTCATGTGCAACTGTCATGTGTGTCGCAGACCATTGTACAGTGCCCTGATGCCTGTGTTCTGTCTCTCCCTGTCTGCAGCGTCAACTGATGAAGAGGGCGGAGAGAGTGCTGTGGAGCACAGTGGCAGGGATCCCACTGCCATCATGAGATGCAAGGCCCAGCTCCCCTCCCAGGTTTACATCTCTTCTGGGAATGAGGAGTCTGGTGCTGCGTCCGCGGCTGCAGCTGCCGAGGGAAGGTCCAAGAGGCAGAGGTTGGAGGCGGACTCCTCAGCAGCAGAAGGGGCAGCTGAGCCTGCACAGGGGCCTATGGAGGAAGATGGCACAGAGTCATCCAGGTTGGTGTGGGGTTTGGTTGAGGAGGAGGCCATGGAAGGCCCACGCACAGGGCCTACAGGGTGGGATTCCACTGGTGCTAGTGGTGCAGTCCAGGGGCAGGGACAGGAGGCAGCACAGGCCGCCGCAGAGGTGCATATATGTACTCCTGTCCCTGATCCTGTGACTTTATCATCCGGCACCAGCAGGGATGCCTCTGTCCAGACCTGTTTTCAGGGAGGGGATGCGCACACAACAACTGGCCTTCTTCTCCCTGCGGACATGGCAATCCGGGACCGTGTTGAGCCTATCCTAGCTGGGGTGGCGTTGCGTCAACGTGGTATTCGGAATGACGTGCAGGGTTCTCGTGTGGACAATGCATGTCATTTCAAATACCTCATTGACCGTGTCGACCTACTAGGACAGGTCAGCAAGGCGGGGTTCCTCCGTGTGCTGGAACTTGTGGCGACCCCCTCCTCAAATGAAACCCCTCTGCTCCAGTCATCCTCCGTGCCATCTTACTGCCCAAGTATCACCTGGGCACCCTGTGGAGCTGCCCGTGAGCCAGGGGCCAGGCTGGTGTAGGACACATCCCTGCCACAGTCGGGAGTTGGAGGTCCAGCAGGGGTGGCCACCCCAACAACTGGACCCCAGCATCGACAGGCAGTGCACATGCACGGCAGCATCAGGCTCAAGGTGGGAGCGGGGCCATCAACATCACAGGGGCAGGCATCGGCCGGAGGGCAGGAGGACACTGGATTGGGAGTGTCTTTGGTGTGGCAGCGGTTGGGCCAGCAAATAGATGCGCAGCGGTGGCAGGTGGAAGAGGCACGGCTCACTGTGGTCAGGACGGAGAATTCCATGTGCAGGACATTGAGGCGGGCTGAGTGCCTCGAGGCAACTTGCAGGGAGTTGGAACAAGCCATGACTGCATCCCAGACCTCGAGGCCAAGGAAGTGGCCCACCTCTGGGACATCGACATGGATTTCGATGATGCCATGGCCCAGAACATCAAAGAGTGAGCCGTAGGACTTGCCCCCTCCATTGTACATAGTTCATTAGTGTTAGGTTTCCTTTCTTTTTTCTTTTATTTTGGAGTTAATGGACATTGCTCCACTTCATGTATATAGTTTTTTCTTCATAGGACTTTTTTGTAGGTTTCATTTGCTTTGGGGATCATGGACCCTTTGGACCTGGATTGTAGATAGTTGAAGACTTGTACATACTTTCTTTTTCAATTTTCCCATGGATCAATGGTTTTCTTTTATTTGGATTATTTATTTCTCATTGACATTTGCAATGTACCACTTTTTTCATTTAACATGACGTTCAATTTTTAAAAATTTGATTACCTTTATTTGTATCATATCTGTCATTGTATATTGATTTACAAGTTTGATGTCCTCTATGTTACTTCGTCATGTTTTCAATAAATTGTTGCTAACTTCATGATTGGTGTTGTGTTCTATCATTGCTTTTGTGCATGTCTCAATGAACATTGCCTCAGTCATGTGTTGCCACTGTGTGGCTCCGTTGTGCATTTATGCATGGGCATGCTGGTTCTTTTAAGACTGTCATGGCATGGGTGATTTGGGAGTGGGCACAGTGGATGGTTGCGTGCTTGTACTGGGGGGTAGAGGGGATTTTGGTTGGCATTAGGGCCATGGGTCTGTTTAGTCATGACATGTTGTTTGGTGGGCCATGAGTTGGGACCTGCTAGCAGGTGCCCGTCACTGGTGGGTGGGTGGGGGACATGAGCCGGGGCCTGCTGGCAGGTGCCCGTGACTCGGTGGCTGGGTGGGGGACATGAGTCGGGGCCTGCTGGCAGGTGCCCGTCACTGGTGGGTGGGTGGCTGGGGGCCATGAGTCAGGGCCTGCTGACATGTGCCCGTCAATGGTGGGTGGGTGGCTCGGGGACATGAGTTGTGGCCTGCTGGGAGGTGTCCGTCAACGGTGGGGGGACATGTGTTGGTGCTCACAAGTGCATGGTGCCATGTGGTCTGCCTGCAGGGCATGGGGAGGGGGGAAAGTGCACACCCGGGAGGGCCCACACTGCCAAATCGTGTGTAAAACTCCCTGCGCTCCCCTGGAATAAACGCAGACAGCACATCCACCCTCCCCATGCCCCACAGGCATCCCACAACACAGAGGGGATTTTTTCATCGCATTATACCTAACGCGAGCGGGGTACGTGTATTCTGGTGGTGCACATGGACTTTCACACACGTTTTAGCTAGTTCCGGGGGTGTGCGCAGACTTTTACACGTGTTTTCGCTAGTTCCGGGGGTGTGCGTGGACGTTTACACAGACCCATGGCCCTAATGCCAACCAAAATCCCCCATACCCCCTCAGTACAAGCACGCAACCATCCACTGTGCCCACTCCCAAATCACCCATGCCATGACAGTCTTAAAAGAATCACCATGCCCATGCATAAATGCATGACAGAGCCACAGAGTGGCAACACATGATTGAGGCAATGTTCATTGAGACATGCACAAAAGCAATGATAGAACACAACACCAATCATGAAGTAAGCAAAAATGTATTGAAAACATGACGAAGTAACATAGAGGACATCAAACTTGTAAATCAATATACAATGACAGATATAATAAAAAAAGGTAATCAAATTAAAAAAAAGTGAAACGTCATGTTGAATGAAAAAAGTGGTCCATTGCAAATGTCAATGAGAAATAAATAATCCAAATAAAAGAAAATCATTGATTCATGGGAAAATTGAAAAAGAAAGTATGTGCAAGTCTTCAACTATCTACAATCCAAGTCCAAATGGTCCATGATCCCCAAAGCAAATGAAACCTACAAAAAAGTCCTATGAAGAAAAAACTATATACATGAAGTGGAGCAATGTCCATTAACTCCAAAATAAAAAGAAAAAAGAAAGGAAACCTAACACTAATGAACTATGTACAATGGCGGCGGGCAAGTCCTATGGCTCACTCTTTGATGTTCCGGGCCAGGGCATCACCGAACTCCTCTTCAACGTTCCGGAGGCGGGCCTCATCCCTGGCCTCAAGGTCTCGCAGGGTTGCAGTCATGGCTTGTTCCAACTCCCTGCGAGTTGCCTCGAGGCACTCAGCCCGCCTCAATGCCCTGCGCATGAACTTCTCCACCCTGACCATAGTGAGCCGTGCCTCCTCTGCCCACCACTGCTCCGCATCTATTTGCTGGCCCAACCGCTGCCACACGGAAGACACTCCCAGTCCAGGGTCCTCCTGCCCTCCGGCCGATGCCTGCCCCTGTGATGTAGATGGCCCCGAGCCATGATGCCTCCCACGTTGAGCCTGCCGCTGCCTCCGACGCAACTGCCTCTGCCACCACAACGGCATCCGGGCTGATGGAATCCACCTGTGCCATTGTGCACGTACCCTGCCCGCTGATGCTGGCACATCCTCCATCCGCAGGGGTCCAGTTGGTGGGTTGTCCACCCCTGCTGGACCTCCGACTCCCGGCTGTGGCAAGGATGGGATCTCCACCATGCTGGTTGTGTTGGTTGGGGCAGATCCGCAGAGGGCCCTGGTGGCATCTGGGCCGGAGACGGCACGGAGAATGACTTGCATATGGTGTGCACGGAGGAGGAGAGGGCCGCAAGACTGGCCGACACATCGAGGAAACCCCCGACCATGGACCCTCCCAACTGGGCCACATTGGCACACAGCTCTTTGTGATGATGTGCGTGGTCCCCCCAGGAAGCACGCACGTCATCATGAATGTCACGTGTGCGCAACACGACACTAAACAGGATGGACTCCATCCGGTCACGGGTCCCCTCATCTGCAGGTAGAGGAGTGCCAGATGACATGGACCGCCCCCCTACCTGCAGACAGGCCTGGGACAGGCCATCCCTGCTGGTGCATGGTGATGCAGTCACAGTGTCAGGGACAGAGACATGCAAAGGCGCCTCCACGGTGATCTGTGCTTTCTCCTGTCCCTGCCCCTGGACTGCACCACTTGCACCAGTGGTACCACCCCCACCAGGCCCCATGTGCGGCTCTGTAGTGGTCTCCTCCTCCTCTATACCCACCACAAACCTGGATGGCTCTGCACCGTCTTCTGCCGTTGCAAGCCCCTGTGGGGGGTCATCCGCCCCTTCCACTGCAGCCGTAGTGGCAGACGCGGCACCAGTCCCCTCGCTCCTGGATGATGTTATTTCCTGGGAGTGTGACTGGACCTTGCGTCACAGCGCCGTCTACACCCTCTTCTTCACTCGCCGCTGTGTAAAGGGAGACATTGAACACAAGCATCAGGGTACTGAACTATAGTCCCCTAGACACAAAGCAATAGCACATGAGTGGCACTGTCAAACGTCACTTCCATCATGTCCCTCCACAACACATGGGTCAGTACAGGCAACACACATGCAGGAACAGGCATCCATGTCCAAGGCACCGTCGTTGCAGCCAATGGTGGACTAATTCTCACATGCACCATGGGACATGCCGGTCACATGCACACACATCAACGGAGGGTAATGCATTTGGCCCGGTATACCCCCAGACACAGTGGATACAAAGATGACTAGGCTGTATCAATGAATGAACACATCGTCACGGACATGTGTCTTGCATCCATGGCGCACACACTACTCAGACACATGGACATGCACATCATGCATGTCCATGACAGCAGCACACATCTCTCACACCCCAAACATGTCAAAGTACAGACACAGGCATGCATACATGTGTGCGTTCCGCATGCTCCTCCGCATGATGCATTGTAACACATACACCATTGATGTGCCTCACACATGACTGGACTCACATGCGGCAGGCTCATGTCCCTGCACATACACATTCATACATGGGCTTTTCAAGACATATGTCCAAGCTACACACACCTGGCACACCTCAACATGCACTGCGTCCAATCAGTACACATGGACACTTACTGCTCGACTCCGGACGGGTATGTGTTAAGCTTTGATTCAAGACAACTAAACAAAATGAACACCAGAGAATAAATCAAGGTTTGTAAAGGATACAGGCTGGTAGTAACAAAGGATACACTCGAAGTCTTTTTCTAACGGAGACGTTGGAGGTAGAACGTAGCGTATCAAAGAGAACCTTCTAACTAATGTCACTCTCTGACTAGTAAAACCTACAGTCAGATAGAGCTATTAGTGGGAAGGGCATGGATGGACCAAGATTCACCAAGCTGTAGATAAAGAGGAACTTTTTAGAATGCTGTTTGAGAAGTAGGAAAATATGAACCTACGTTGTAAGCACTGACCTGGATATGCAGCCAAGGAAGTCCTAGGAAGTCCAAGGAATCCAAGGAAACAACGGCAAGGGAAGGGTAGTGAGGGTACTAACCCGAGCGGAACGAGGGCCGCACTAGAGACGGGTTGGTGCACACGCAGGAAAGCGTCCAAAATCCCGTGCACATGTAGGAGATGTGAAGAAAGTCTTGATCCAGGAAAGCACGCCCAAGCAGTAGGAGTTCGGTAAGTAAGGCAGTGATGGTTGACTGAGGTAGAGCTGAGTCTTGGTAGACTGGAGCGGAGTGGAATGCAGAGCTGGCCTCTGCAAAGTCTGAAGTAGAGCGGTATGCAGAGCGGTATGCAGAGCGGGATGCAGAGCGGGATGCAGAGCGGTATGCAGAGCGGGACTCTGCAGGGTCTGAGCGGATTGAGACAGAGCGGGTTGATGGAGTAGCCTAGAATAGGGCTGTGCGGTGACTCCGATTGGAAGAGGAGAGGAGTGCCGCTTAGAGCACGGAAAGGAACGAGCTCGAGGAGGAACTGGACTTGCGGGAAACTGCGTCAGAACGCAGGAAGGCAACCAAACCCTGGTAAGTATTGCAACTGCAAGGAAACAGCAGCAGTAATCTCCGAAACAAATGCCTTGGAAGGCAGGCGTCTGCGAGGAACAGCAGACAAGCTCCGTAACGCGAGGATCACAAACAACGATCAGAAGCGCATATGCAGGGCTTCCGTTTCCTTAAATGGCGTCAGCTGACATGCGTACGTACGTAACGTCACTGCGCTGGTCGTGTGATACGTGATCTTAGCAATAGCGTCTCCCGGACAGCTTCCACTGAGTATAGAATGGTCTAGCCGTTCTCAAAGCTGATGACACCGGGAAACAGGAACGTGTAGGTGTAGCAACGGAGCCGGATGGGGAGGCAGGTATGACAGTATGCCTCTCAAGGACCTGGATGTGAAGCGATGGGCATATACGTTCCAGGACCCTCATCTGGCCGTCGTTAAGGCAGATCCGGCACCCCTCTGTATCCGCTGCATCCAAGTGGCGCCGGGCCTTGCTGAGGGTCCTGGACCTGAAGTCCTCACAGTGATTCTGGACGTGTCGTATGTTGTGGGCTGCCACACCCTCCACGTTGATGGCAGCCACAATGTCCTTCCATATCCTCTTCTGTCCATCATTGTCGGCGCATAGTCTTCCGAAGAGGGCATCATAATGCCCCAGAACTTGCTCCACCAAGATACCAACTTCCTTTTCACTGAAGCTGGTAGCCCTCTGCCTCTCTGGCTGGGGATTGTCACTGGTGCCGGAAGGTGTTGTGTCAGACATGGCAACCCCCGAGTCAGGTATGGCTGGGCAACTGGGTCCTGGGCTGGGCTGTGGAGTGATGGTACTTCAGTCGGGAGTCTTCTGTTCCAGCACGGGTGGTCACTGCAACTGGACCCCTGCAGATGGTAGACGTGCAGGCACCAAATGGCAGGGCACGGTGGCAGCAGGCAGGTAGCAGCAGATGGCACATGGGAGGCTGCTCGGGGTTCTGGGGGGCAGTACTCGGCCTTCTGGGCAGGAGCGTGGTCTTCCGTGTGTTGTTGCGTGGCCAGCTTGATATGGAGTGATTTGACACGTGAAAAAATAGCTTGTCAGCGTGTAATTCGAGGAAAGGCCCCTAGCGCGTAAGCGCATCTGTAACGTAACACGCGCAGGTTTTTCCCTCACCACGAGTTGAAAGTCCCACGTGGGTTTCCATCGCTTTATACGTGCTCTTCGTGGGATGCGGTACATGTATTCCGGGGCTGCACGTGTACTTTTACATGCGTTTTCGCTAGCGCGAGCGGGGTACGTACGTTCCGAGGGGTGTGCGTGGACTTTTTTTTTTTTTAAAACTTTGGTTTTATTGGCATTTTGAAGAATATAACAAGCAGGCTACATATGTGATCACCAGTTGTACACGATGCACTTGCCCAACAAACTCCCCCCCACCCACCCTACCGCCCCCCCTTCGAACCCCCCTCCCCCCACCCCTCGTTTTACCAACTCGAACCATGACATAGGGAGATTTGGACTTTTCTTTTGCGTCCATTACTTTGGTAGTGAGTGTGAGCGTCGGCGCTCTTTGGTGGCTGACGGTCGACCGAATGTCCCCGGGCCGTGGGCGCCCATTCCGTCCCTAGGGTCCCTGGTACTTTTTGGTACAATCTTTCGGCCTAGACCCCCTGAGCCCCGCTCAGCCCCCCATCAGGCATCAGTGCACATCCCATCCCCAGGCCTCCCTTACCCCCTGCCAATCTTCAAGGAATGACCCAGAATCATTGTTCACCATGGCCGTTAGTTTGTCCATTAAAAACAAGTTTTTCAATTTCTTTAGCCAGTCAGCCTTGGACGGGGTCTCCGGGCTCTTCCATTTCTGTGCCAATGCCACTCTCCCCGCCCGTAGCATCGTTACCCACATTCTGGGGTACCTGTAGAGGTCCGAGGTCTCTGGCGGGAGGCCCAACAACACCGTCAGGGGGTCCTGGGGAAGCAGTTCCTCTGTGACCTCAGCCATCCAGCCCCTCACCTCTGCCCAGTACGCCTGCACCTTCGGGCAGTGCCACCACATGTGGCCTCGTGAGCCCCTCTGGCCGCAGCCCCTCGGGCAATCGGGGGACACCGCCGTAAACATTTTAGACAGTTTCACAGGGTCCCTGTGCCATCCCTGCGAAATCTTAAAGTTATGTTCCATATCTGCCGTAAACAAATTACAGTGGAAAGCAATTTTGAAGATCCTCGCCCAGGCGTCTTCCGAAATCACCTCCCCCGCGAGATCGTTCCAATATGAGCGGAAGCCCCTCCGTTCTACCAAATTCACAGTGTTGAGGATTCTATGCATTCCGGAGACGGCTCCCTTTCTAGAGGTCGCCATATCAAGGAACTTCTCAAAGGGGGTCAGCTGCCTCTTCAAGTCCTCTCCCCATGCTTGGTCGCCGAGTATTCCCTTCAGGCGTAGATACTCAAACACGGAAAGAGACCCCCGCCCAATGGCGTCCCTTAGGTCCTCATACGGCAGGAATTCCCCCTCCCGGAACAGCTGTCCCGCCCATTCTAGACCCGAATCAGACCATGCCTGTGCCTCGGAAAAACCCCTGTTACCTAATCTGAACGGGTGTCCCCAGAGAGAGGACATTGGGGATGGCCACGTCATTAGGTGCGCCGTCTGGGGGCCCTCCCTCCAGACTGCCCAAAGAACGCCGAAGGTGGGATGGGATTTCAATCTGTTCGGGATGAACCTGTGTGGTGCCCAGAGAAGATCGCGTACCTTGAGGGGGTGAGCGTCAATGTCCTCCAGGTAAGACCAGTAGGTGCCCATCCCCTCCCTCATGTGCTCCAGGAGGACTCGCAACTGGGCGGCCCGGAAATAGAGCTGGAAGTCAGGCAAGCCGAACCCCCCCTCCTCCCTCGGCAAGGTCAAAACCGCCCTCGCAGTCCTCGGGGTCCTGCCCTGCCAGATAAACTCTCGGACCGCATTCTGTAGTGTCCTCATGAGGTGGTCGGGAATGTTGGACGGGAGAGAGGTAAAGAGATACAGCAGGCGCGGCAGCACGTTCATCTTCACTGCCGTCATGCGGCCGTACCAAGACAAGATCATAGAGCCCCACCTCCTGAGGTCCCTGGTAATGCTAGCCAGGGCCGGGTCATAGTTGGCGGGGGACAGTTGGGACAAGTCCCTGGTGAGGAGGACTCCCAGGTAGCGTATGGAAACCTTGCCCACTGTGATCCCATGAAATGTGCCCACGGGGTCCAGAGCCGGGTCATTTACCCGCATGGGGAGAAGGACCGATTTGGAAGCGTTAATCTTTAGCCCCGAGAAGTGCCCGAATGCGTTCACCAGGGACAGGAGGGGGGGGAGGGAGGCGCCGGGGTCCACCAGGTATGCCAGGATGTCATCGGCGAATAGGGAGAGCTTAAATTCCACCTCGCCCCTCATTATCCCTCTGATCTCCGGGTGCGACCTCACCGCTATGGCCAAGGGTTCCATCGTAAGGATATACAACAGGGGGGACAGTGGACACCCCTGTCTCGTGCCCCGTGAGAGGGAGAAGGGGTCCGACAGCCTGCCGTTCACTTGTACCCTGGCCTTCGGAGCTCTATAAAGAGCCGTCACCCAACCCCTGATGTGTGCACCGAATCCCATTCTCTGGAGGAGTAGCTCCATATATCTCCATTCGACCCGGTTGAACGCTTTCTCCGAGTCAAGAGAGAGGAGGCTCGCGTCAAGCTCGGAGTTCTGGGCGTGGTGGATTAAGTTTATAGTTTTACGGATGTTGTCCGAGCCCTGCCTACCCCTTACGAACCCCACCTGGTCCCCATGGATCAGTGCCGGCAGAATCTTCTCCATCCGTTTCCCAATGATTTTGGCAAGGACCTTGACATCAATGTTTAGTAGGGATATAGGGCGGTATGAGGAACATTCAGTGGGGTCCTTACCTTCCTTGGGAAGGACGACAATTATGGCCTCCATCATGGAGTCCGGAAGGGTCCCCCCCTCTAATACCGCATTGAAAACCTTAGCTAAGTGTGGGGCCAGAGTAGAGCGGTACCGTTTGTAGAAGGACACTGTGAAGCCATCCTCCCCGGGGGAGGTCCCCGCCTTCATCCCGCTAATTGCGTTACCCACCTCCTCCTCGGTCACCGGCCCCTCCAGTCCCTCGGCCATCTCCCCGGACAGGGCCGGTATCCGGACCGAGTTGAGAAACCCCTCTATCTCCTCGCCCCGCCCGTCACATTCCAAGGTATAGAGTTTTTCATAATATCTGCGGAAGGCCTCTCCTATGTGGGGAGTGTCATGGCCCATGGTCCCCTCCTCACTCCTCACTGCCTTTACCATTCTTTCCCTCTGGACCTCCCTCAGTTTCCAGGCTAGGATTCTGTCCGCTTTGTCCCCCTTTTCGTAATACTTCTGCTTGACCAGTTGGAGGCTTCGCTCCGTTTTGTGCAGGAGGAGGTCTCGCAGCTGGAGCCGATAATCGGTCAGCGATTCGAGCTGACCGTGATCCAAGGGGGCTGCTGAGGGCCCCACCGGTTGGAGTTGGGCAATTTTCCCCCTCAGGGCTTTCTCCTGGGCTTCCCTCACTCTTTTGGCCTGAGCGCTCATTTTAATGAGAAAGCCCCTTATTGTGGCCTTGAAGGCGTCCCATAGGGTGTGTGGGCCCACCTCGCCATTGTCATTAAATTCGAAGAATTCCGTAATAGCCTCCAACACCTCCTGGGCACGGACCTCATCTTTCAGCAGGGAGTCGTTACATCTCCATCTCCCTCTGCGGTCGCTTAGCCCGCCCCTTGCAATGGTGGTTCGAACCAGGTCATGGTCCGACCAGGGGACGGGGTCGACCTTGTGGCCCGAGACATACGAGTGCAGGGACTCGTCCACCAGGATGTAGTCAATTCTAGAAAAGGACGAGTGGGTGGACGAATAATAATATGTGTAGGAAGGAGTACCCGTTCCGGGGGAGGGGAGCGTGTCCACCAAGCCCAGCTCTGCGTTAACCATCCGGAAGGACCAGGCCATGTGGACATCTGTGGGCCTGGAAAGCTGAGGGCCAACACGCCTTCTGTCTAAGTCGGGGTCGATAACCATGTTGAAATCGCCTCCTACCACCAACCCCCCCGGACAAAGAGCTTGAGTTTCTCCGCCACCCCCTCCCAAAACTGGGCCTGGCCCTCATTGGGACCGTATATCCCCGCCAGGGTGAGCGGGGAGCCCTGCAGGGATCCTCGTACCAGCAGGTATCGGCCTTCCGGGTCTTTCACTATTTCCTCTTTCACAAAGCCCACGTTTCTCCCCAGAAGGATAGCCACCCCCCTCTTCTTGGCCCCGTGGAACGCGCAGAACAACTCTCCTATACCCCCCCCCCTCATCGTGGGTTCCTTCCCTCTTGCCCAATGAGTCTCTTGCAGGAAGAGGATATCAAGACCAGCCCTCCTGAATTCTCTAGAGACCAGGGACCTCTTCGTGGGGGTGTTCAGGCCCCGTACATTGAGAGTGCCCACTCCCAGGGCCGGCAGACCCTCAGCCGTCATCTAGCAACTTCACTCTCCGTGTCGACTCACCTACACTACCCTTGTTTGGATACTCCCATGGTTGGACCCTTTGCACCCCCCCTCCCCACCCCTCCCGGAGGGCCTGTAACTATTCCCCAACTGCCCCCCGGACCCCCCCCAAACTGAAACCCCCCAACTCCTGCGTTGACACCCTCCCCCCTCCCCGGCGTCCAGCCAAATTGTCCCGCCATATCTGGCTTTTGGCCGAACCACCAGCCCGCTCCCCTAGCCGGGCCGATCGCTTTGGAAGCTGTTCCTCCTGAGCCCCCCGGGCCCCCCAGGGCCCCACCCCTTCAATACATCCCGTATACTTGCTGTTCGTCGGGGCGTAGGAATCGGTACAACCACACGCACCGAACCGAGTTGTCCCAACCTGTATGCTGCGACCCCTTTCTCAGTCATCCGGGTCTCTCCGTTACCCGTCTTTAGCTGGTGATGGCGTATTCATTTTTCTGAACTTTTGTGCGCCGGTTTGCCTCCTCCTTTCCCCCGACGGGCCGGGGCCACTAGGTCCAGCCCTCTCCAGCCCTGACGGGCCCCTCCGGGCATTCGAGTCCGTTGCATATTCCAGCAGGGCTCCCCGGATGTCCTCTTCCGTGACCAGGGTGGTTCTTTGGCCCATGTATTCGAACGTCAGGGAGAAGGGGTAGCCCCATCTATATCGCACTCCCTTCTCCTTGAGTAGCTGAGTGAGCGGGCGACACATTCTCCGCTTGGCTAATGTGTAGGCGGAAAGGTCTTGGAATATTGAGACCTGGGCATTGTTGTAGGTGATATGTCTGGCCTTCCTGGCTTCCTCCAGCACCTTTGTTTTCTCTGAGTAGTAGTGGAACCGGACCAGTATCGACCGGGGGCCCCCCGATCTGCCCCCCGCCCTGTGCACTCTGTCGAACGTAGGTTCCGTGGTCATCTCTTCGGCAAATAGGAGGGTGATAATGTCCCGCACTGCTCTGATGACATCCCTCTCTGTCTCTCCTTCCAGCTCCGGCACCCCGAAGATTCTGAGGTTATTCCTTCTCTCCCTGTTCTCAAAATCGTCCATCTGCCTGGCTCTCTCCTCGTCTCTCTTTTCCAGGGCCTCCAGCCTCAACTTAAATTGTATGTCTTGGGACACTGATGAGGATTGATTGGTCTCGACCTGAAGCAGTCTGTCCTCAACCTTTTCCACCCTCTGGTACATTTTTTCGAGTTTCTGGGCTATGTCAGAGCGCATGTCCCTTATTTCTTGTAGGATCGAGGCGAAGCCCCTCTCCATAGCCGATGGCGGGGGAGTCGTATCCTCCGACTGGGCCATGGATCTTTTGAGGCCCAAACCGTTGTTGCCCCTATTGGCTTCTTGAAAGCGGTACCCCTGCAAAGTCTCTCTCCAGCTCATCCGGTATATGTCACGAGGGCAGGAGGTCCCCCTATCGCGCCCCCGTTGGGGGGGAGGGGGGGCCACCCCGGCACGGGCCTCAGGCGCACCCGTGAGATAGGCCCCGTGCCTCGGGGAGAAAGCTTCACCAAGCTGAGGGCGGGCACACGCCCCACCGTCGCCCGACGGGGGCCTCACACCCTATGTCGAGGTCACTGTTGCCAGCCGGGGTCCGTCCTTGCTTTTTTTTCCCCCCGGGGGGGTCTCGGGAGCGGCCGCCCCTGCGGGCCCCGGGACCCACGATGGGGGGGTCGCAGCTCTTGTCCCCCTTACACTTAGAACAGATCCCCACAGTGGGCGGGGGGGATCCTTCCGGGCGGGCACTCGCCCCACCATCCCTCAGCGGGGGCCACTCACCCGGGAAGCAGCTAGAGGCAGGAGGGGGGCCAGTGCTCGAGCGCGCCCCCTCACCTCTGATCTCCAGCACGGATCCAAAGACTCCCCATGGGGGCCCGCTCCCGCCGCGCCGCCCGCGGATCCTCAGCTCCGGCGGGGGAGGAGGGGCCCGTCCTCTGCAGTGGCCCGGCCAGAAGGCGCGAGAAGGCCTCCGACGCGACCCGACGGGGGATTGCTCCGGGTCCGCGCTGTCCCGTCTCCACTCCCTGCTCCCGGTGCTGGTCTCCGGCTCCAGTCGGGGCTGGCTTACGTTCCGCCCGCCTCTCGCCGCGTGTAGTCCGGAAATGCGCCGGAAGGCTTTGCTGCCCTGCTGGTTCTGCGGCCGGGCGGACCGCGTATCTTGACTTCCCGCGGCTCACGCGGGACTTGATCTCGGGCTTCCCGGGGTCTGCAGACTCCGTTCTTTGGCTTCGGGGGTGCCCGGGGGGTTGCTCGGCCGGAAAATGCAGGTGGGCCTCCACAGGGGTCGCAGGGGGGGGCTCAATACCCTCTGAAAGACCGGATCCGGCGGGAGCGATGCGATCAGGCAGCCATTGCCTGCTCGCCCCCTGGTGGCCACACACCGTGCGTGGACTTTTACATGCATTTTTGCTAGCGCGAGCGGGGAACGTGTATTCTGAGGGGTGCGCAAGGAGTTTTCCATGCATTTTTGCTGGCGCGAGCGGGGTACGTGTACTCCGAGGGGTGCATGGGGAGTTTTCCACATGTTTTCGTTGACGCCAAGGGGGTACGTGTATTCCGAGAGGTGCGTATGGAATTTTCCATCCGTTTTTGCTGGCGCGAGTGGTGTCCGTGTATTCTGAGGGGTGCGTGGGGAGTTTTCCACGTGTTTTCGCTGGTGTGAGCGGGATATGTGTATTCTGAGGGGTGCGCAGGGAGTTTTCCACACACTTTCGCTGGCGCAAGCGGGGTATGTGTATTCCGAGGGGTGCGCAGGGAGTTTTCCATGTGTTTTCGCTGGCACGAGCGGGGTACGTGTATATTCCAGGGGGTGCGCGGGGAGTTTTGCACGTGTTTTCGCTTGCACGAGTGGGGTATGTGTATTCCGAGGGGTGCGCAAGAAGTTTTCCACGCATTTTCGTACTTGGGGGAGCTGTATGCTGGTTCCCTGGCCTTTACGCCATGTAGCGGATTTGTGCAATGTTTTTGGCGCATGGGGTGGGGTTACTGGCGCCGCTGCAGGGTCGCTGCACCTCTCTGCTCCACAGCTAGTCATGGATGTTGAAATCCAAGAATGCGCTGTGCGCTGAAATGGGTTTTAGCGCACGCCGCTGGCGCAGACTGCTGCATGTGCACTCTGTGCGCCAGCCCCGTGCGCCACTTGTGTGCCGAATTCTATGAATGACCCCCAAGGTGTCTTAAACCCCGGTCACACCTGGTCAATTAGATAATCAAATACAACAAAAGAAGGACCGTGGTAAAGTGCATCTACATAGGGAACACAAGGAGGCTCGACCGTCCACCAATATTGTAATATATGGATAAGAAAAAATTAATTCTCCTCAAATCACTAATATTCTCAAAACTAAAATCCATAAGTAGAAAGTTTGCAGTCAAAATCAATACAGTATTTAGCAAATTATATTGATACAACAGTTCCGTTTAAAATAATGACCCAGAACAAATATATAATATTTGAACAAATGAAAAAGCTCAAAAAACTAGAAATGATGCTTAATGAGTTATGTGGACACCAGACAAAACTACCCTCGACAAAATGTAACTATTAACGCATGTAAACTCAACGTGAATAGACAAGTGTACAATGCAAAAATAAAAATAATAATAAAAACTAACCAATTACCCACAAAAAAATGTGATATAAACAAATAAACACTTCTAATAATATGACAAATTAGAACAACAACCTAGCTAACTGTGTCTAGCAGGTATATAACAAGGTCATAATAAGTAAGACCCATAAGATCCCAACATGTTTCTTTCCATTACACCACAGTCTTTAACTGATTGGAAATTCTTCAGGGGCATAATTATGTTGGTAATCTTGCTGGTATGACTTTCATAAAAAGCATTCAGTGGTTGAATCATGTTCCTTGGCTTCACCTGCACGTGAAAATGCACACAATTAATGAACTAGTACAAATAAAAGTTCAAGCTATTCACGTGACATAGTTAATCACGTACAAGAAGAGGTAAATTCATGAAGAAAGCTTACCCGATTGACATTCAAATGATCAATCAAGGGTATTAAAAGGAATATCAATTTCCTCATCTAGCTGGGGCTGTACATCAAAAAAAGAAAACAAAAAGGAAAATATTGGTAGTGCCTTATTGTTAACACCACATTAAATCATGTTATATTTTGTGGTTGTCTGTCCAGTCGGTATACTTACCCCCTAGTTACCAAGTTATCAAGGATCGATCAATGTCCACTGATTTTAATCTCATGAAGCTCAGCGCCCGCTAGGCAGGGTCATCATATACAGTCACCAGCCATCTTTGTTGGATACCATAGTTCAAACAAACCTACAAATAATTGAGCTATACCTCTATCACTCAAACTGTTAGGTTCCTTCCTTTCTTGTTTAAACCTGCACTATCAAGTAAGCTCACTTGTAAAATCGATGGTGCTTACTTTGTAATTTGTTTTCTGATGTTATTCCATGTGTGTAATTCCCACCTCAATGGGTGCACTTCAGATTTCTTATCTGCACTGTTTGCACTAACATGTGCTTGTTCACAGCTGAAAGTATAAACAATATGCGATCCATCACTAACCATGTCAGGTTCTATCATGTTTGATCTGTAAATTATATCAAGGCATGGCACATGTATTCAACGAGCTTCTCAGCAGCCGCCACTGTGCTACACTATTTGTCAAAATCTCTAAGTCTTTGAAAAGAGTAACCCAAGTGCATTTCTTCTGCACATAAAATGCACCAAGCTATTCTGCAGAGATGTTCTCTCTTTTCAATAAAAAGAGCTGCATAGTGTGCCAATTTCTCTAATGCTGAATATGATTCCATATGAATCCATTTGCTGACAATACATTTCTACAAAGCATTGAATGTTCTAAATAACTTTGTAACACAAACAAGCTATTAATTTGCATTTGTATTGTTCTTTGATGTCAAGAGGTTGTCCTTATCAGCCAATTAAGCTAATTTCAAAATCTTTCTAGCTATCCAAAAATACAACCAGAGGTCAATAATGAAATCTTCAATAAAACAGCTTTTCAACAATAATCGTCCTTCCTGGTACGGTTCTGGTGAAGCCCTATGCTGCAAAGTTTGGCTCTTATGGGAAGAATTTCTCCAAAGGGCGATGAGGGGATAATGGGGAGGTTTCCTTGATTTGGTGAGACATGCTAAGGGTTAGGATTTCAGTTTTAGCACAATTGAGCTTGGGCTGTTTTGCCTAGTTGGTCCACGAGTGGCTGGTGATATATGTTGAAAGTTAGGGGTTAGAGGGAGAACTCTGAGGTACTCCAGACTCTACTGGATCAGTTTCCTAGTTCTTTCTATGTTTCTGGTCAGACAACAAGGTCTTAAATCACCTCAGTGTCAGAGGTGACATGTAGGCGATGTGTTGTAAGCACTGTAGAAGGGTGCTGTGGTACAGGTTGTTCAAATATATATGCATATTTGGAAACTTGCCCAATGATCAATCTGCACCTTGATACGAATCTTCCCGCTCCAGAGTACAGCCTGACAGTTCAACCTCATCGGCAAAAGGCCAAACTCCTTACTGGACAGTAGATTGGGAGTTGCATCTGCATCAGTAGGTTTAAAGAGAACACAATGTTCCCAATCCTGAGGATGTGGGGGCAGGCCAAAATGGGAAAGGTTGTGTCAGAGACCACAGTCAGGGCCACAGTTTTGGGCCAGGGAATTAACAGACCAGTTGAGGGTGTGTTGTGCTATGCAGATGCACTGGGCTGCACCTCTAGCAATGTAACGGTTTTTTGAGAGGCCACCCTCAACACAGGGTGTTCCTTCCCTCCCCAGTCTAGGTGTCATGCAATAAATAGTTTAATGTCAGTTCTTTATTCATCCCTATTTCCGATGCATACCATACCCCTTGGTTCCCTCCCCCAGGGCTACCAATGAGCCAAGAACCAGACCAGTGCATAGGAAATATATCTGTATTATTTTGGGTGATAGGTAATATAAAATTGCACTAAAATGTCACACACCACTTTATCCGTGGCACAACACAATACACTTCTCTCTACATAAAAACTCACACAATTTGGTTGGGAAAACTTATCACAATATTTTACTTTATACAAATTTCAAAATAAATGATCATCAACACTGGTCCCAGTTTACTCAATCCTTTATTTCATCATCAGATTCCATAATGTCTATATATCTTCTTCTTCAGCCACTCTTCTCAGTACGTCACGCTCACTTCTTGTTATGTCACCACTTCTTTTTCTCTCATCTTCATATTCCTTCGGGTATCTCCTCTAAGAGATTGTCATTTCTACAGGGATACATCATATAGGGTTTTCTCAATGGATAACTTTTTTTGAAGGCTCTCTGTGAAATACGCACAATCACTGGTGTTGTGCATGTTGCGATCTCTGGCTTCCAGCATGTATGAAGTATAGGGGCAGGACTTCCTGCAGATGCATTCAGCTGCTCCTCTACACTCCACCCTCTGGTTGATTCGTCAACCACTCCTTCATCAGTCATCACATATTGGTGTCCTCTCTTGAAGAAGTGCTTTTTTGGAGTCCAGATCTTCATAACTCCTTTTAAGGACTCTGCTGATTTTACATGTTCATCAACATTCTAGGTCATGTAGCTTCACTGTCCATTCGGTTACAGTAGATCCATCATCCCACATACTTCTTGTGGTATCTTGGATGCAGGAACTCTGTTCCCTCAGGTGCTAAGTTGCTGGCCTCTATATATATTCTGATCTCTTCATCTGTCAACTACTTGGGTCCAAACCCTGATTCGACATTGATCATGATTTCATTTCATCTGCCTTCTTTGCTGTCTTCTTACACTATGTGATTATTATTCTGATTACACAGAATCATAAACATCACCAGTATTGCTCCAAGAAGCTTAAAGATATTTTCCATCCATTGTGGAACCTATGAGAAGAAAGATGCAAACCAACTATCATCCGCAATGTCTTCTGTCTCATCTTCCATCTGAATTTGCAGTTTCGTCAACAACGTTATGGCGTCTGTCAAGGTCCCGATCTCATCACCGTGAGAAGGTATGAACGTGCAATATGATGGCCCAATTTTGGTGCAAACCCCTAGACCCATTGCTGTGATCATATCAAGGACATATCTGTTCTGGAGGGTCATCAATCTTATGCCAATCAACTCCTCCTTGATAGCATTGAATCCCTTTATGGTAGTGTTGATTGTTTGCAGGAGCTCCCACCGAGTGATTCGCAACCATTTCGCATTGGCCATCATCTGGATCAAAGGCATTAAGTTAGTCGTGAAGATTGAAGCAGTCTTGCTGAACAGTCTGTGCTTGTATGGAAAAGCATCAAAAGCTTCTATTGATTTAGCTGAGAAATAGTTTTGCCTCTTTGTTCGATAGAGGAATGCAAGCAATCTTCTCCTCCTCAAATGGGCATCTGCTTTTGGAAATTCACCGATGTTCAGTCCACTCTTAAGAATCACTAATGCTGGAACATGAATAAGCAGTATGGAGCACATTCCTCCCCAGTCTTTGAGCAGCTTCATGTTGGCTCTGGATCTACAAGCTCAATAATGATCCATCAGGATGACTGTCCCTTTCCTCATGCCTGGTACATCGAGAATTCGGCCACGCCACTGATTTTCTCCAACATTCCCTGTACCATTATTTCTGAAACACAAGGATGCACTCTTTAAAGGTAGTATCTGTATTGGTCTTCATTTGTCATTGACCCATGTCAACAATTTCGTAATCTTTGACCAGTGATTCTTGCATTTGTTCTCTGCAGTGTCTATAACTGGTTCGTAATATCCAGTAAATGCTGCTGCTTTACACACAATCAGGCCATCAGCCCATCCTTCTGGAGTCAGCACTGTTCCTTTGATTTGCAATTGACCTCTTTCCCAGCATCTCCGTATTTCTTCTTTATTCTTGCCTTGAGAATTTAACATCTTGTTTTCTTCTGGATTCCTGTTCCATTTATCCCAGGCTATTTATATCTGATTGCCCAATGCCTTGTTTCTGGCTTTTCTATTGACATTTACTCTTGCAGATAATTATCTTCTCTTTGAGATGTCTCTTTAGTTATCCACACCAGGGATGCTGTTCTGCCTCAAAACTATCCTCTTGCCTGGCAGAGTGCGAGATGCAGCAGTCAATGGGCTCTTTGTACTGGTACTTCTGTAGCTATGAATATCTTGGAGGTTCCCATAGCATATGATATCAGGGAACACACATAGCAGCTCTCCTTAGATTTTCTCTCTCCTACCCTTCTCTTGTGCTGATACCACATATTATTACCCAGTGTACTGAATTATCTAGATATGTGTTGATCCCATAATTGTCGTCTGCACTTGTATACCCCTCTCAACATGTTAGCTACCCATGGAAATAACTCTAAAGCACCATTATGATGAGGTGAGAACACAAAGGGTTTTGGCTCATTGGTAATGGGCAAATCTACAAGAGTCCCTGGAGTGGGGAAGATCAAAGGGACTTCTGCCTTTTTTTCAGATCAAAAGTATAAAAAAGGTGAATCATGAGAAACAAAAATACACAAAGCATAACTGTGAATATGTATATTGCAAACCAAAATATTAATTCGCACCACTTGTGCCATTCTGGAATCTCTTGGGCTTGCTCAGTCTCTGAAATCATGTTAACTTCAACATTTCTAATTTTTACTGCAATTTAAGTAAAGAAAAACACTTTACTCCGGCAACCATTCGGTCGAGGAATTACTCCTACTTACTACCAGCTATCATTTGCAATGTCTTGTGTCTCATCTTCCATCTGATTGTGCAGTTTCATCAACAACGTTATGGACTCTGTCAAGGTCCCATTCTCGTCATCATGAGAAGGTGTGAATGTGCAACATGATGCCCTGATTTTGGCGCAAACTCGTTCTCAGTGTATGCACACCGGTAAACTTTTGACATACAATGCAGTTTAGTACATAAAATGCAACGTGTTCTAACACATTTGGAGTAAACCAATCTTCTGCAATAGTTGTAGCAAGACTTTCCCTAGTTACATGTGCAGGGTAGTGCATCTGTTCAAGTGCTACCTTTTCCAGTGCTATTTTGTCACCATGATGCTTCAGTGGGGGATAAAGAACACTCCCTTTGTTTCCATAATTCCTGCTCTTTCTGTGGTGCACTTCCTTGAATCTCCAGTAAAGGGGTTCTTGGCAAATGATTGCATACTTCTTTCACTACCATAATCGTGACTAGTTTCTCTTTGACATCTGGAGTATCAATACTTGAAATATCTGGTGAATATGCAACCCTTTTGGCTTTTGCATCTGCAGCATCGTTCCCACAAGAAATAAAGTCTCTACGCTTTGTGTGAGCGGCGCATTTAACGACCGCTATGGATTTTGGGAGTTGTAGTGCCTTAATAAGCTTGTCCAATAATGATGCGTGCTGCACTGGAGTGCCATCCGCTTGGAGGTAGCCACTCCTTTTCCAGCATGCTAGTCCTTCGTGTACGATTGACGTCATATAGATAGTCGGAGTCACTGTACACCATCACTTTCTGCCCTTCATCATTTTCGAGCGTGACAATGAGTGCTACCAATTCTGCCGCTTCTGCAGAAAAGTGAGACAGTAGTCTTGCACTTGCTACAACCTCAAACAAGCCATTTTCTCTATCTCTCACTAGAACTGTGCCAGATGCTTTTCTCCACTCGTTTGATACATTTTCAAAGAACCATCAATAAAGAGGATTTCCCCTGAAGACAACACGTTTTCTTTCATGCGCGGTATATCATAATAGAATTCTACATAATTTGTGCAGTCATGCACATGCTCGCCCTCTGCCACTGGCTCAGCTACAAATGTGGCAGATTTCACTATTTTATGCCTGACAATTTTAATTGCTGGGTTTGAAATTATCACTTCTTAAGCAGAAGCTCTCTCCTATGTCAATGTACCTTTGTGTTTCTCTAAAATGGCAAACAAAACATGCTTCACAAAAAGAATCATAGAACAAACCATTACAATGCTTGTAGACTTCTCAATTGCGAATGCGGCGGCCGCCACTGACTGTTCGCAAGGAAAATGTCCTTTCATAACTGGGTCTGGAATCCTACTGTAATATACTAGAGGCTTGTACCCCAATGTAGTCCTCTGTGTAAGCACTGCTGTCATGACTGTCCCATTTGTGTGCGAAAATAAGAAAACTCTTCAGCATAATTGTGAAATCCTAAAACAGGGGCTGTACAAATTGCTTTCTTCTACTCTTCAAACCCTTCCTCCATTTCCTCATTCCAATCTATTTTGTCACTATTTGCCTGTGCTTTCTTCAAACCCTGCAAAGAGGGTCTTGTGTATGAACTGTAGTCAAACACCCAGGCTCTAATGTAATTACATAGTCCCAAAAACGGTTGCATCTGCTTTACCATGTGCAGTTTTGCAGTTTTCATAATTGCCTCAGCTCTCCCATGTGTCACCTTCTTTCCTTCATGTGACATCAACTATCCTATGTACAACACCTCTCCTTGACAGTACTGTAATTTTTCCTTGTCTACCTTGTATCTCTTGTCTGCTAGGATAGTCATCAACTGAATCAAGTCCTGCCTGCACTCACCTTCTGTGGTGCTCCAAATTAAAATATCACCTACGTACTGTATCACAGCACTCTTTAAATCAATATTACCTAGGTCCATCTGCAGGACCCTATTAAAGATCGATGGGGACTCACAGTACCCTTGGAGTAGTCTATTGTGTTTCAAACAAGTCTGGCAGAACGAATAGATCCAGACAAGAAAAGGTGCTATTACTTAGATGGTTGGTTAATGGGTACAATTATTTAAACAAAGTTTCCTAGTCCAACCTGTTTTGAGAAAAAATCATCTGTACATTCACTCACAAGAGAAAAGAAAACAAGAAAGCACCATATCAGCCTCCAATGTGACAAAAATATAATGTATTATTTTTCGAAACAACAAATAGTGTTGGAATATTCAATACAATAATCAATGAAAAAATAGAGAAAAACAAATACAATTCATACACAATTTTAGGAGGAATAGGTGACAAAAATAATTGATTGAAAAAAGAGCATAATTACATAAAATACTGAAACATCATTAGTATCAGACACAATGAAATAACCGGCTCAAATTAGCCCTTGTATATAAAACAAACACATAGCCCGTGATATATGTATACTGAGGCTATTACACTCCTATTTAATAAGAAAGCTGTCTTAAACTCTGTCACTGTTGTTGGTTCAAAGAGAGTAGTTATTATGATTTAAGGAAGGAAGTAGATCCTTATTAATGTCCCAGAGTCCAAAAAAAGTTAAATCTTTATCTGGGGTTGGGTCTGCCAACGCAGAAGGGGGAACTAGAAGAAAGCCAAAGGTAATTCCTTCAGTTATTGGACTCGTTGAAGTTCACGGTCCAAAATTCTGATTTGGTCTGTAAAGGTCTAAAGTAGTAGACTGTAGTCGGAATGCAGGGTTCACAAGGTATGATTTATTGCTGAGTTAAATTTTCACACAGCCTCTCGTTATAAACAACAAAACATGCTTAAATGTGATTCAGCAGGCTTGCTCGGTAAAAAGGTGGATCAATTCAGAGTTCACATGAATGTCCTCTTAAGCTTGGCTCCTCTTTAAAAGAAAATGAATCGGGTCACATAAATTCCTTTCCCCGGACACTAGCTTTCCATTCCTTCGCCAGTTGTCCCAATTGGGTATTGAAAAAAAGGAAAACAAACAGAGAGGGTAAACCTACGGAAACACTGTCCTTTGAAAATGGTTTACAGCCAGGCTTTCCTTGTCAGTGAATCTGCTTCAGTAGTGCCCCCGGCGCTGCCGCTCTTCGAGCCTCTCCTGGCGGAGGCTCTGCCTCTTGATAAGGATCTCCGCGGTGCCGAGCCTTCAGCCTCCTAGTACGCCCAATGTACATCACCTGGGGATTCCTCCCACTCCTCTGTGGTCTCCAGCCAGGGCTGCTGCTGTAATGAGAAACAGCTGATGAGTTTCCCGGGGCTTCTTTTAACTCATACTTTGCTCCTCCCCTTCTCTCAGCTTCCACCCGCCTTTCCTGCCCACTTCCCACACCTGCAGCCAGTTTGCTTCACTACTCCACCCTGCTCCATGCACTGTTTGTCCCACACCTGCAGACAGCTTGCATTCATATCTCCCCCCCTGCTCCATGCACTGTTTGTCCATCCCAACCTGTACTGCTATGTGGGTATCTGTCACTGTACCGCATGACAGGGCTGTATCTATACCGCTTCCCTTTGTTCATTTTATCTTTTCCCCCACCTGGTCTCCATTTCCCGTGGTGGTTTATGGGACATGTAGTTTTGTTCTGTCATGCTGATGTAACATTTTGGGTGCTGGGTCTGAACGTTAGAATGAGGCTGTCTTTTATCTCTATTGCCTCTTTGACCTCCTCACATACTTCCCCCAGGGAACCAGGCTGTTCGGGCCGGTTCAGTTGCCTGGATAAATAATCAGCGACTAGCTGATACTTTCTGGGTTTATGTACTGTAACAAAATGATAGGGCTGAAGAGTCAAGAACCATCTCAGAACCCTATGGTTTGAATCCTTCTGGGTGGCCAGCCATCTGAGAGGTGCATGATCTGTAAAAATTGTAAACTTCCACCCTAGTAGATAATAACGGATGGACTCTACTGCCCTTTTTATTGCCAGACATTCTTTTTCTAGCGTGGAGTACGGTATCTCATGTGGCAGGAGTTTTCTACTGATGAATGCGATGGGGCAAAGGTTTTGTCCGTCCCCTGGGATAGCACTGCGCCTAGACTGCATCCTGATGCATCTGCCTGCAAAAAAAGTCTTTAGAGAAGTCCGGGCAGTGTAGGACCGGTTGGGTAGATATTAGCTGTATTAATTGTTCAAAGGCTTTCACCGCTTCAGGAGTAATTTTACGTGGCCTATTGGTTTTCAAGGCGTCCATCAGTGGTGCCGCAATTTTAGAAAAGTGTGGTATGAATCTTCTGTAATACCCCACGAATCCTAGAAATGCTCGGATCTCCTTTCGTGTCTCTGGAATGCGTAGTTTTTTCAAGACCTGCATTTTGTCCACCAGGGGTGTGATTACCCCCCCTCCCACCGAATATCCCAGATACTTAGTGGTTTTGGCTGCCAGTTTGGTTTTCTTGGGATTAATATATAGCCCAGCCTTTTGTAAGGATTTAATTACTTTGGTGAGATGTTCTAAGTGTTCTTCCCAGGTTCTACTGAAAATAATTATGTCATCCAAATAAGCCGCCGCATATGGTTCATGGGGTTTTAAGATCTTGTCCATTAAGGCCTGAAACGTGGCAGGAGCGCCGTGTAACCCAAATGGTAACACCGTAAACTGAAACAGCACTTGGGGAGTTGAGAAGGCTGTTTCTCCTGATCCGCCGGGTTGAGCGGTATCTGCCAATATCCTTTGGTTAAGTCCAAGGTGTTTAAGAAGGATGCTGTTCCCAGCTTCTCTACCAGTTCATCAATTCTGGGCATCGGGTAGGCTTTGTATCGGGAAATGGCGTTTAATTGCCTAAAATCCATACAAAACCGTGTAGTACCATCTGGTTTGGGCACTAACACCACAGGTGAACACCATGCGCTCTTGGAGGGAATAATGGTACCTAGTTTCAGCGTACAATCTATTTCTTGTGCTATCTCTCCCCTTTTTGCTTCAGGGATTCTGTAGGGTCGGAGACGTACAATCTTGCCTGCCTCTGTGGGGATGCAGTGGGTAGCCACATGGGTTCTTCCTGGTATACCCGAGAATACTTTTGCCACAGGTTCTAAGACGGAAAATAACTCAGTTCTTTGGGTGTTGTTCAATTGTTCCCCCAATCCCACATCTTGTATGCCGCTAGTCGAGGTTGTGACCATTTGTTCTGGGACCGACAGCTCTGCCAGGGTCGTACACAATACCGCTGAGTCCCTTTCTTTCCATAACTTGAGGAGATTAATGTGATAGTTCTGATGTTTGTTTTGCCTATCAGGTTGTTCTAACTCATAGTTAACTGGGGCCAATATTTTTGTGATGCTGTACGGGCCTTTCCATTGGGCGAGCATTTTGTTGGCGTGAGTGGGTAATAGACCCAACACCTTGTCTCCTACTTTAAGCGTTCTTGGTCTGCTTCCTTTGTCATAATATTCCTGTTGTCTCTCTTGAGCCCGACCCAGGTTTTCCTGTGCATAATCTCAGAGTTTTCCCAGGTGCTCTCTTAAGTCATTAACATATTCAGTGAGGTTCATTTCCTCCTGGTTTTCCCAGGTATCTTTCAGTAATTCCAAGATAGATTTTGGTTGTCTTCCAAATAATAATTCAAATGGGGAATACCTCGTTGAAGATTGTGGAGTGTCATGTAACACCATCAACACCCATGGCAGCACTCGCTCCCACCCCAGACCAGTGGGACTGGTGGCTCTTTTTATCATTTTTTTGATGGTTTTATTATATCTTTCCACCAGCCCATCCGTTTGTGGATGGTACACCGAGGTTCTCAAATGGTTGATTCCAAGTGTCTTGCATACCTCCTTCATGACAACTGACATAAAATTACGTCCTTGGTCGGTCACAATCTACAACGGAATCCCTACTCTGGCAAAGTAGGGCAAGAGGGCATCACATACTTGTCTTGCAGACATTCCTTTTAGTCGAAAGGCTTCTGGGTACCTAGTGGTACAGTCCACTACCACTAGAATGAACCGGTATCCTCTGCTGGTAGGTTCCATAGGCCCCACAATGTCTAGCCCTATTCTCTGAAAGGGTTCTTTGATCAAGGGCATCCTCTGTAGCGGGGCTCGGAGCGGTATATGTGGGATGGTTTTCTGACATATCCCACATTCTTGGCAATACTTTGACACCTCTGCGTATACTCCGGGCCAGTAGAAATTTAGCAACACCCTTTTTATCGTCATGTTTTCCCCTAAATGTCCCCCTGTGGTATGGTCATGTGCCAGCTGTATCAGCCCTTTCCTGTAGGACTGGGGAACCAACAATTGCTCGTTCTCTATGTTATCAGGGCCTTGAGTTACTCGATATATTAATCCGTGTTTTTCTTTAAATTAAGGCGTAGTAGGGTTGGTCACGCTAGCGTGTAGGGCTTGTTTTCTGGCTCTTTTCAGCGTTTCATCTAACCCTGTTTCTATTGAAAATGACGGCATATGATCCCCTACTTTCCAGTCTATAATGGAAATGTCTCTGTACTTTTCTTGATTCCCTCTGTTCATCTTTTTCTGGGTTTTGGATAATTTTCCTCGACTGCAGGGCCCCACTAGATCAGTTTGGGCAAAGGGGGCCTCTCTAAACCATCTATCAAATTCCGGTAGATCTGTTCCTATCAGTGCCGGGGCGGGTAAGGTAGGAATAATAGCTGCTTGGATTGGTATCTCTTGCCCCTGCAATCCCAACACAATGTCTTTGGTAGGATACCCTTTCACATCCCCATGCACACATTCGATGCCAATGGTTCTCACCTGTTCGTGTTCTTGCTCACTCACATGGGGCGGTATGGCCGTCTGTCGACTTCCGCTATCCATCATTGCTTGACGGGGATGTCAGTCCACTGTGACTTCTATCACATAAGGTAACCGTTTCCTTCTGTATTCCTGAGTTTGTAAGGTTCCGATTTCCATTGGTTCAGGTTTAGGTTTTCGGGAGCAAAATCGAGCAATATGACCCCATTCCCCACATTCGAAACATTGTGGTGCCATTCCTTTGTTTGTAACACCCCCATTAGGTTGGGGTTCTGGCCGGTTCCTGGGTTCGGTGCTTGGCCCCTTATAAGGCCCACTGCGTAAGGCGGGAGTCTCCATACTTGGTCTCAAGTGGGTCGCTGGGATGGGCCGAATGTTACCTACCTTCTGATATGCTGTTGCCACATCTATCGCCTCGGTTAAGGACAGATGGTGATGTTGCCTAACCCACCTCTGTATGGGTCCGGGTAAGGCATCAATGAACTGTTCCATCATTACTTTATCCTTAATCTGTCCTATTGTGGCAGTGCCTGTTTGAAGCCATTTTTCCGCCAAATCTTGCACTCTGTAGAACAATTGTCTTGGGCTTTCGCCGGGTTTCAATCTGGTTTCTCTAAACTTGAGTCTGTAGGATTCTTCATCCATACCATGTCTTTCCAACACTGATTTTTTAATTTCGGTATAAGGAGTGTCCCCTGTGGGGTTGGCAGCTTGGTATGCCCCCTGCATTGGCCCTGTGAGCAGGGGTGCGAGGTAGAAGGCCCATCTGTCCTGTGGCCATTGAGCTGCTCTGGCTATTCTCTCAAAATTCACAAAGAAAAAACGGGTCTTCTCCTACTTGGTATTTCTGTAATACCGTGGACGGTATCGTGGGATGCGTCCGGGTGGTGGCCACTGCTTCTCCCAATATTCTTAAAGCTTCCCGTCCTTGCTCTTGTGCCGCACTTTGCACTTGTATGGCTTGTTGGAGGGCTTGTCTGTCTGCCTTGGCGTTCTCTTGAATCCCACCGCTGCCACCACTGTAAAGTAGTAGACTGTAGTCGGAAAGCAGGGTTCACAAGGTATGATTTATTGCTGAGTTATATTTTCACACAGCCTCTCGTTATAAACAACAAAACATGCTTAAATGTGATTCAGCAGGCTTGCTCGGAAAAAAGGTGGAACAATTCAGAGTTTGCATGAATGATGAATGTCCTCTTAAGCTTGGCTCCTCTTTGAAAGAAAATTAATCAGGTCACATAAATTCCTTTCCCCGGACACTAGCTTTCCATTCCTTCGCCAGCTGTCCCAATTGGGTTTTGAAAAAAAGGAAAACAAACAGAGAGGGTAAACCTACGGAAACACTGTCCTTTGAAAATGGTTTACAGCCAGCCAGTCAGTGAATCCGCTTCAGTAGGGCCCCCGGCGCTGCAGCTCTTCGAGCCTCTCCTGGCGGAGGCTCTGCCTCTTGATAAGGATCTCCGCTGTGCCGAGGCTTCAGCCTCCTAGTACGCCCAATGTACATCACCTGGGGATTCCTCCCACTCCTCTGTGGTCTCCGGCTAGGGCTGCTGCTGTAATGAGAGACAGCTGATGAGTTTCCCGGGGCTTCTTTTAACTTCTCTCAGCTTTCACCCGCCTTTCCTGCCCACTTCCCACACCTGCAGCCAGTTTGCCTTCACTCCTCCACCCTGCTCCATGCACTGTTTGTCCTGCAGCCAGCTTGCCTTCATATCTCCCCCCTGCTCCATGCACTATTTGTCCATCTCAACCTGTACTGCTATGTGGGTATCTGTCACTTTACTGCATGACAGAGCTGTATCTATGTTAGGGAGAATTCTCTGTTTAGGCTGAATTTCCTAACCTAATGAGTCCCCCAGCAGCTTTGCTGGATTTCTGGAGTTTGTTTTTTTCCATCCTGCCAAGAGTGAGACTCTTTTTCTCCCACTCTTGGACATGTATGTGTGTAATTCCTTGGCATGCCAATGTGTTCGATGGGCTATGGGGTCTTTTACTCCATAGGGTCTCATATGTTTTTCTATGTGTGTTACACCGCACCCTACGTGCCGTAGCACTGGGGCGTCCTAGCGGACCCCCACCATAGACTCCATACCCGGGGACTGACTACTGTCTCCCCGGGCATGTAAAGTCACCATTGGCTTTACTAGACCTAAATTTACTAACAGAACTAGTACAAACCATCTTATTGTGGACGTACTAGTAGGGGTAATTCGATTACTCCTGGATCTGTTACTCGAGGGGGCACTGTCCCGTCCCTCCTCGTCGAGTTTTGGCTGGTGGCAGTGGAAACTACTTGTTATGTTCGACCCCGAACATAACCCTATGGGATTCGTCCCATTGTTGGAGATTGATACTTTTTCTCGTTAATCTCTAACGTACCACCGGTCTACTTATCTTAAATAAGGTTATCGGATGGTATTTTCTGCCAAAACTCGGTTTGTAAAATGGCATCTGTGTTCGTCTCTGTGACTCCTAAACCAAAGGTCAAGCCCTTTGTTCCACTTTTGGCGGGCTCTGTACAAGAGACCCTCCAAAGTGGTGCCATTCTGTCTGGGTTACCACAGGGGTGTGGGAGGGGTTTTAGGCACCCTGGACCGAGTTGCCTTGCCAACTCCGGTCGCACTCTGGAGTGATTGGCCCAAGTGGTGAGCCTCCCCGCTCACCACTTAGCATGTGTTGATTGACAGCTAGGCTGAATGAATGGGGGTTTTCTGCATAAAAGCAGGGCTTTTGGGACTGGATCTTCAGAAGTCGCCACAGGACCTAAGAATCCGACGAGGGTAATGCAGAGCCGACCTGCACGACGAAACCTCCGGTGGAGCCCTGCGGAACCGACTCACCACTTCCCGACGACAGAGGAGATCTCCCTGCCGGAGAGTCTCTTCCCCTGACTGGTGGAAACAACCAGTCCCCTTTGCTTTTTCTTCGCCTCAGGACGCAGTGGTCGAATTGCCCGTGCAGAGCACCTCGGCAACCGGATAGCCACTACCCCTGTACCGCGACCAAAAGGTGGTGCCTTGTGACGGAGCACTCCGCGGCTGGTCTCTTCCCTGGTGGTGCACCGGACTTCACTTTTCTTCGACGACAAGATCATCTCTACTCTTGGCAAAGACCCGACGTGCATCCACCACCAGGAACAACTGCCCCCGCCGGAGCTGCCCTCCACAACAAGGTACCGTGTCCGCCTGGCTTCCCTTTCGATCGGTTCGAGTGAGGTGTCTTAATCCTCTCCTTTCCGTTGGGTCGCCTCCAAGCTTTCTCACGTATTGTTCTGAACTAGTTTAATCTGCCGATAACAATTTGCTACAAAGACTCGAACGCATCTCCACTAAGAGACTTTTTGGGACATATCGCCCTGCCTCTCTCCGAGTGGGCCTGGCCTCTGAACTTTATGATCTATTGTGGTTCTTGCCTTCTTGCCTTGCATTTTTCCCATGAAGTATTGAACTTTGTTGATTTCTTAACCTTCTGATTTTTCTCTCCCGTCCTAACTAATATTAGAGTGCCATCTAGGTTGAGGCATACACCTCTGTCTGTAAATAAGTGGTGCCGGTAGAACCTAGACTTGTCGAAGTATTGTTAGGGGGATTGATAGTTTCTTCTTCGAAGAGTAACTGTGTTTGATTTGTTTGCCGTGATAGTGCCATAGTGTTTTTGATAGATGTTTCGTTATAAATAAATACCTTAATATCTTTACACTAAGCCTCGTTGCGCGTTTGCTTGTCTTGCTGTGAAGAATTGCCCTACCTTGTATACTCCACATACTGCTTAACTCTTCTTGAGAGAAGTCTGGCTGCTCAGCCACAGCTACCAACAGTGAATCTGTGTGGTGCAGACTGCTACCAAGTGGGTTTACTGCCAAACACCTGTAGTCCTAAATCTTTTGCAGTGGTCCCAGAGGGAACTGCACAGGTTTCCGCCTAACAATCTATACCGCTTCCCTTTGTTCATTTTATCTTTTCCCCCACCTGGTCTCCATTTCCCGTGGTGGTTTATGGGACATATAGTTTTGTTCTGTCCTGCTGATGTATCATTTTGGGTGCTGTGTCTGAAAGCTAAAATGGGGCTGTCTTGTATCTCTATTGCCTCTTTGACCTCCTCACAAAAGGACATTTTGATCCCTTATTATAACCATGCGTTTCGGCTGTGTGAACATATGAGTTCAATTTTTCCGAAAGAAAGATCCGCCTTCGTCAGGACAGTGGGTAACAGGACCCTGTGATTCAAGAAGGAAAAGGAAAAAAGAAAGAAAGTGATAAGAAGAAATATAAAAATGGGTTCAGTGGACCACAAATATAAAAGTGGAATGTTCCACGTGTAGAGAATGTAGAAATACTAAAGTCCAAAAGAAATTCATTATACAACTAAAATTTCATTACTACGACAACTCAAAACTATGTGGTGGTGTAGCCCTGGTCTTCCCTGAGTGGATTCCAGCCTCTATCATCCCCGAATGCCTTGTCTGTAGGCTCTCCCTCCCTCTGAGCCACTCCCTTACTGTTGCTACACTCCACCGGCCACCTGGTCAATTCACCTCTTTTCTCTCTGAGTGGGCAGATCTCTCCTCTGCCCTCCTGGCCTCTACCTCTCAACTCCTCCTCCTTGGTGACCTTAACATCCATCTTGATTCTCCCTGTTCCTTATCTATGCTCTTTCGTGACCTCTGCGATTCACTCTCCCTTTCTATCCTCCCTTCCGGCCCGACTCACTCTGCTGGCCACACACTGGATGTCATGATCTCCTCTGGCCTCCCCCTATCTACTCCCCTCACCACTCCTCTTTCCTGGAGCGATCACTGCCTCCTCTCCTCTAATCTTCCCAGCTACTCCCCTCAGGCCATGCCTACCCCAAGACTGCCACACACCTTCTTGGACATCCGAGCCATGAAAAGTGTGTCAGTCGAGGCTTTCGATGCCACCTTCTCACCCCCTCCTCCACTCATGGCTAACTCACACCCTGACACAGCCCTGTCTCTCCTCTACTCCTCTATTTCTGATACTCTTGATGCTCTTGCCCCTGTCATGAGGATCGCTTGAAGCCCAAAACAAAATGTAATTCTTGGTTTGACTCCGACTTAGCTACACTCAAAAGTAAGTGTAGGGCTGCTGAGAGGAAATGGAGGGTCTCTTGCTCATCCTCTGACAAACTGGCCTGCCGCCTACTCCAACGGCAATACCGTCTCTCTGTACGGACCAAGAAGCGAGTCCATATACAAGCCCATATCTCTGCGGCATCTAACAACTCGGCCGAACTCTTTAAAATCTGAAAGGAACTGGCCAACCCTGATGCAGTATCCAGTGCTTCTCTCGCCTCTCAGACTCTTTGCAATGACCATGCCTCTGACTTTGGGCCTCATTACAAGGTAGGCGCTAAGGGATTACCAGCACCGGTAAGGTCACCGGTGCCGGTAATCCCTTAGCGCCCTACTACGAGGTCCCTCAGCGGGTCCCGTCCTTAACGCCTGGTCTGACCAGGCATTAAGTATGGGACCCGCTGAGGGACTTCTGAGCTAATAACAGTACCGCAAATTGCAGGACCATTATTAGATCCTTCCCCATTCTCATTGAGCCCTATGGGGGCTCAAATCGGAATGGGGAATGGTATTTGGAATGGGGACTTACCGGGTCCTCCAGGGTTGGAATGACCCGGTAAATCCCCATACCGCCTACCCAGACCCGGTATGCAGTAAGGGAGTAGCCATGCCGCTAATAGCGGCATGATTACCTCCAACAGTGTAATGAGGCCCTTTATCTCTAAAACCCAGGACATCTTGTCCTCACTCTCCTCCTCCACCGTTCCTCTCCCCTCTCCCTCTCTGCTTGTTGACTGTCATGATCTCTGCTTCCAAAAGGTCAGGGTTTTCCCAACTCCCTTGGAAGCAGATCCATAACCCAGGTTCCGAGTGCCAACCAGTCCCAATTGGGACCTTTTGGACCCAGTCCTGGCGCCAGTGGCACCAGGCTCATAAATATGCCCAGTCCCAGCGCTGGAAGCGCTGGGCTCATAATGCTTGGGTGGACTTACCTGCAGCAGACCATGCTGCTTACTTGCCTGCGAGTTGAGCCTCTGATCCCCTTCTGTTTGGAACTACTTTTCCTGTTGGGTGGGGCTGGAGCCACTCCCTAGATTCAGAACACTGGAACTCTTCTGGAAAGCAGGAACTCTTTTCTTACCTAGGCGTGGCTGTGGAAGGAGACACCGAATCACTACAGGAGGCTATTTAAACCACACCCGGTGGATGAATCTTGCTTTGCGTTATTCTGCAACCTCTGCAGCAGAACGCTCATCGTGTCTTCTGCATCCGGTCCTGGGCCTAAGGAAAAAGGCTTACCATCCTGAATCCAGTCTTCAGCAACACCTATAAAGACAAGAAAGAACAGGTTAGCATTCCGGCATCTGAAAGGCAAAGGCTTACCATCCTGAATCCAGTCTTCAGCAACACCTATAAAGACAAGAAAGAACAGGTTAGCATTCCGGCATCTGAAAGGCAAAGGCTTACCTACTCTTCGTGCGCTCCGGAGGTCTTCACACTGCATTCCGGCATCTGAAAGACAAAAGCTTACCAACTCTTCGCACGCTCCGGAGGCCTTCGGCGCTGCATCCCGCATCTGAAAGACAAAACAAGGTGCGTTTAAAGACATTGGGGAACTTTAATACTCATGTGCCATTACTCCTTTCCACATCTAATCCAGTGGGTATTCCGGCACCCTGCAGCCGCTCCGAACTCGTACCTGCAAAATAAAAAGACAGTTAGAGCGCATCGTGAAGCAGGCAACAAGCGCTTACTTACGTGCTTCCAGGCGCTTCTATTCATCACACGGGCTCCATCTTCAACTCACTTCAGCCCGTCATCCGCCATCGTCGGAACCCTGCAAAACAAGAGACATCATTACTAAAGACTTTAAAGACATTTGAATGACTCAAAACTTACCGTTCGTGCAGTAAACGACGGACAGCAGTCCTCTGAAGTCAAGAGGCCTGTGCTACCTATCCAGTGAACAAACTGGTTACAGCACCCTGCCCCGAGGCAGATGGAGAGCTCGGCATTCACTTACCTAAGGTGAGAGCGTTAACCTTTGGGGGTCTACAGGAGAGGAGAAGAGGAAAGAGATAGGGACACCCCAATAACCCCAGTTCATTAACCCCATATTTTCTATCTGCAGACATCTTACTCTACACGTCAGGCATACAGTGCACAGAGGTCCAGCCCAAGAGCCAACCGGGTGCTACACATCACCTTTGGAGATACGGTAGTCGCCCAGTCAAGACCGGCGCCTCTGCGAGAATCAGGTGAGCGTTACAGAACGCAAAGCCTACCGCAAAACTCTCGCCCAGGCGCTGTGGAAACCTTGGATACTGACCCCCTAGACCGGTTACTTGGGGAACTAAGGGCAGAAGTGCATGCAGCTCGTCAGGAAACGAATGCTCTAAGAAGGGAACTAATTATTTCCAAGGAGAGAACAGACAATCTTGCTAGACAAGTGCTACAGTCACAAGCCGGACAGACCCCGTTACCCGCATCAGGGGCAAATCTTCCTTCAACATCCTCTATGAATCCAGTGCAGATCAACCTACCTGGGAATGTACCTCTGGCTCCGCCCGAACGATTTTCTGGTGACCCAAAGAGGTTTGCAGTATTTATCAATCAGTGCCATTTGCACCTCTTATGCCGGCCAGCAGCCTTTCCAACTGATCAAGCAAAAGTAGCTTTTGTACTTTCGTACCTTAGTGGCAATGCGGCAGACTGGTCGATCCCTCTAGTTAATCAAGATGATCCGGTTCTCCATGATTTTCAAGCCTTTCAGCTTAGTATGGAAAAACTGTTCGCAAGACATTCACAGGGGCAGGCCTTGGACAATGAACTTCTTTCGTTGCGACAGGGTAATCAAGACCTTTTGGCTTATATTGCATCTTTCAATAGACTAATAGTGGAAACTCAATGGCCTGAGGACAAAAGGATTACGCTGTTTTATAGAGGTCTACGTGGAGAGCTCAAAGACGTTTTAGCCCAAGTAGTGAATCCCCCACAAGACTGTTCGGATTATATAGACTTGGTCGTTCAAATAGATCACAGGCTGCAGAACAGGAAGGCCGATCGTTCCAAGTTTGATGCTCGAGTATTTTCCAAACCGCCAACTCCTTCCAAAGGAGTAGACTCCGGGGAACCCATGCAAATAGGGGGTCTGAAAGGTCCTCTAACACAAAGGGAGCGGGAAAGGAGGAAACAGTTGCAATTATGCCTATATTGCGGAAACTCAGGGCACTTTCTTCGAGACTGTCCGGTGAAACCTGCCAAGAAGGCAGTAGGAGCTGCAGTTACCAAAGTTACAAACTCTGAGCAGGGAAACGACCTCGCCCGACAAGAATAGAGGTCCTCTTGCCGAGCGTGAAAACCAGTTCTGTGACCTCGCATTTCGTGATACCTATGGTCCTCATTAGCCCTGATAATCCGGATCGATTACATGCAATTGAAGCTTACGTCGACAGCGGTGCCATCGGCAATTATGTGGATCATGAAATGGTTTTGAGGATGAATCTAACTCTTTGTCCCAAGGCTGTAAAGGACGTCATTACTGCGGTGGATGGTACGGAGATAGCCTCCGGGCCAGTAACGCATACCACTCAAGAGGTGACGCTAGTAAGTCAAGATGGACACCATGAGAAGATCGTGTTCGATGTGATCAAGGCCCCTCAGTTTCAGATTATTCTAGGAATACCTTGGTTAGAGAAACACAATCCTCTGATCGATTGGCGAGCAAGAACGGTCCAGTTTCCAGAATGTGTCTCTACTTGTCACCCTCCACCTGGTGTTGCACTGGCCGCAATTTCTTCAGAGACTCCCCAGTTACCTCCCGAATACCTAGAATACCAAGATGTTTTCCGGAAGGATCAGGCTAACTCTCTACCTCCTCATAGGTCTTATGACTGCCAGATAGACCTGATACCTGGATCTACTCCTCCTTGTAGTAGAATTTATGCCCTCACCGAGCCTGAGAACCTTCACCTTCGACAATACCTGGATCAATACCTGGCAAATGGGTTTATTCGTCCGTCCAAGTCCCCTGCTTCTTCAGCTTTGTTCTTCGTTCCAAAAAAGGAAGGAGACCTTAGAACTTGTATCGATTATCGCTCCCTGAACCAGATCACCGTTAAGAATAGATATCCGTTACCTTTGATCCCTGGACTCCTGGACCAAGTCAGAAAAGCATGCATATATACAAAGCTGGATCTTAGAGGAGCTTACCTCTTGGTACGAGTAAAAGAGGGCGATGAATGGAAGACGGCCTTCCGCACCAAGTATGGGCTATTTGAATATCAGGTCATGCCCTTCGGACTTTGCAATGCCCCGGCCGCCTTTCAATATTTTATGAACGATGTCCTCAGAGAGCTCATAGATGTATGTGTTGTTGTTTACATTGACGACATCCTCGTTTATTCTTCATCGGAATCTGAACATCGGAAACACGTGAAAATGGTCCTCGAAAGATTGCGTCAACACAAACTTTTCGCTAAGGTATGCAGTAAGGGAGTAGCCATGCCGCTAATAGCGCCATGATTACCTCCAACAGTGTAATGAGGCCCTTTATCTCTAAAACCCAGGACATCTTGTCCTCACTCTCCTCCTCCACCGTTCTCTCCCCTCTCCCTCTCTGCTTGTTGACTGTCATGATCTCTGCTTCCAAAAGGTCAGGGTTTTCCCAACTCCCTTGGAAGCAGATCCATAACCCAGGTTCCGAGTGCCAACCAGTCCCAATTGGGACCTTTTGGACCCAGTCCTGGCGCCAGTGGCACCAGGCTCATAAATATGCCCAGTCCCAGCGCTGGAAGCGCTGGGCTCATAATGCTTGGGTGGACTTACCTGCAGCAGACCATGCTGCTTACTTGCCTGCGAGTTGAGCCTCTGATCCCCTTCTGTTTGGAACTACTTTTCCTGTTGGGTGGGGCTGGAGCCACTCCCTAGATTCAGAACACTGGAACTCTTCTGGAAAGCAGGAACTCTTTTCTTACCTAGGCGTGGCTGTGGAAGGAGACACCGAATCACTACAGGAGGCTATTTAAACCACACCCGGTGGATGAATCTTGCTTTGCGTTATTCTGCAACCTCTGCAGCAGAACGCTCATTGTGTCTTCTGCATCCGGTCCTGGGCCTAAGGAAAAAGGCTTACCATCCTGAATCCAGTCTTCAGCAACACCTATAAAGACAAGAAAGAACAGGTTAGCATTCCGGCATCTGAAAGGCAAAGGCTTACCATCCTGAATCCAGTCTTCAGCAACACCTATAAAGACAAGAAAGAACAGGTTAGCATTCCGGCATCTGAAAGGCAAAGGCTTACCTACTCTTCGTGCGCTCCGGAGGTCTTCACACTGCATTCCGGCATCTGAAAGACAAAAGCTTACCAACTCTTCGCACGCTCCGGAGGCCTTCGGCGCTGCATCCCGCATCTGAAAGACAAAACAAGGTGCGTTTAAAGACATTGGGGAACTTTAATACTCATGTGCCATTACTCCTTTCCACATCTAATCCAGTGGGTATTCCGGCACCCTGCAGCCGCTCCGAACTCGTACCTGCAAAATAAAAAGACAGTTAGAGCGCATCGTGAAGCAGGCAACAAGCGCTTACTTACGTGCTTCCAGGCGCTTCTATTCATCACACGGGCTCCATCTTCAACTCACTTCAGCCCGTCATCCGCCATCGTCGGAACCCTGCAAAACAAGAGACATCATTACTAAAGACTTTAAAGACATTTGAATGACTCAAAACTTACCGTTCGTGCAGTAAACGACGGACAGCAGTCCTCTGAAGTCAAGAGGCCTGCGCTACCTATCCAGTGAACAAACTGGTTACAGCACCCTGCCCCGAGGCAGATGGAGAGCTCGGCATTCACTTACCTAAGGTGAGAGCGTTAACCTTTGGGGGTCTACAGGAGAGGAGAAGAGGAAAGAGATAGGGACACCCCAATAACCCCAGTTCATTAACCCCATATTTTCTATCTGCAGACATCTTACTCTACACGTCAGGCATACAGTGCACAGAGGTCCAGCCCAAGAGCCAACCGGGTGCTACACATCACCTTTGGAGATACGGTAATCGCCCAGTCAAGACCGGCGCCTCTGCGAGAATCAGGTGAGTGTTACATTGACCCACCCTCAGCTACCCCTCCTCCCTCTTTCTCTGCCTTTCCTCTTTTCTCCCCGATGAGGTCGCTAGACAAGTTCGATCTATGAAAGCCTCCTCAAGACAGGTCCATCGCTGCTCCTCCAAAACTATTAAGGACCACATTGATACCCTTGCTCCGGCCCAAGCCAACTTCTGCAACCTCTCCTTTGCCTCTGGATCTTTCCCCTCCCCTCTGAAGCATTCCCTTGGGCATCCTCTCATCAAGAAACCCACAGCTGATCCCTCTTGTCCGGCTATCGCCCAAGTTCCATTACTCCCTTTTTGGGAAAGCTCCTGGATAAGCTTGCCATCTCTCAGCTTAACCTTCACTCTGACTCAGTTGGCTCTCTCCATGACCACCAATCTGGCTTCAGAGCTGCTACAAGTACGGAAACTGCTCTCCTGAACATCCGTGAAGTCCTGCTCTCCAACCTTGACTCTAACATTCCCTCTGTACTCATCCTACTTGATCTCTCCTCTGCTTTTGACACGGTCAACCATACCAGCCTGCTAAATCGTCTCTGTGACAACCTGGGTATCACTGATCAGGCTCTGGCCTGGCTGACCTCTTTTCTGTCTGATCGACCCTCCCAGGTACAACTTGGGTCCTTCCTATCCTCTATCTCCCTCTCTACCTGTGGTGTTCCCCAGGGGTCTAACCTCTCACTCTGGCTTTTCAATCAATATCTGGCAACTCTTGCCTACTGCATTTCCATTTTCTGCTCAAATTTGCAGTGCTATGCTGACGACACCCAACTATTTTTCAGGCTTCCCTCGGCCACCTCCTCTCCCTCCCTCATCTGTGACTGCCTAATCGCCATTCAAAATTGGTGTGCTGCAAATGATCTTTGTTTAAACGCCAACAAGACTGAGATCCTCCTCATTGGTACACCCACTCCATCCTTTCCCCTCACTCTCTGGCCGGCCTCCCTTGGCCCTCCTCCTGCCCCTACCAGCAAAGCTAAGAACCTTGGGGTCATCTTTGACTCCAACCTTTCCTTCTCCGCACACATCTCTGATGTCTCCAAAAAGTCTAACTTCTTACTGCACCTCCTGAAAGGCACTCTTCCAATCCTCTCCTTCCCTCAGAAGCTCCTTGTCTCCCAAGCTCTGATTCTCTCTAGGTTGGACCACTGTAACAGCCTCTTTCTAAATCTACCTGCCTCCACTCTCCGCTCTTTACAACTAATCCAGAACAGGACTGCGAGACTTGTCCTTGGCCTCAAGCCCTGGGATCGTATCTCTCCAGCTCTGAAATCCCTTCATTGGCTCCCTGTAGTTGCAAGGATTAAATTCAAAACCCTTTGCATTGTCCACAGGGCTTTCTGGGGCCTGGGTCCAAATGACCTTCAACTATCCCTCCGTAAATACCTCCCCTCTAGAGTCCTTCGCTCTTCTACCTCCAACTCCCTCAGGGTCAATCGTATCTCAAAGAAACAAGCTGGTGGTAGATCTTTGTCTTCTGCGGGGGCCTCCCTCTGGAACTGCCTACCTGCTACTTTGAAACTTGAGGAGAACCACCTACGGTTCCGGAAGCTCCTCAATACATTCCTCTTCGCCTCTGCCTTTCCCCCTCTTCTCCCTTGCTGATCTGCTATCTCTGTCAGCAATGCTGCACCTGGCCACCGTCTGCCCTTTGGGCCCAGGTACCTGCTCACCCTCGCCCTCCTGCACTGCTCCCTGACCACCCCTTGCACTTGGGCAGGTATCTGTACCCATACAGCCCCCCCCCACTCTTTGTCTGCACTGATCAGATACTCCCTATCTGACTAACCTTGCACTTGGCCCGTACAGGCTGCACTACCACTGTTTCTGATCACCGTATTTATTTATTTATTTCACTTATAATGTATCTTGTCCTCTCTTATGCTCTGCACATTCCAATTTCTCCGCCCTCCAATGCACTTTCCCCGTTTTCCCTTCCCCACTTGCGCGTTCTCAATGTCACTGGGCCTAGTAAGATCGTTGTGTTTGTTCTCTCCACTGTTCCCCTCTCTTTGCCAGGTCGCGCTCTGAAACACCTGTGTACGAGTGCGATATAAATAAAATATCATATCATATCATATCATGCCTAGTGATATTAAAAATGCAGGGAAGAAGTATCACTGGGGAAACAAAATCATAGTTGCAACTCCCCTTTCCTGTGAACCCCACATGGATACCACACCTCACGACCTGGGTTATACAGTCATCTTGGTGGTACCAGTGTGCCCTGTAAAAAGATGGAGAGAAGAAATGTCTCACCTAAATGAAGTCAAAAGTCACAGCACAAAGTGTTGGACATATGGCTGTGATTCCAGTTGCTATCTGTGAGAGCTGTGGATCGGAAAGGCCATCAATGTATGGCACCCATAGATAGTGCACAGTGCCTAGAGAAAAACAAAAAAAGGGGGGTTGTCAGCAGCCCACATCTTTGTGTGGGCGGTCCACCGTTGCAGTCCGTGCATACAGGACGCTACGCCGGGGCATGGGAGGGTGGGATCAGAGGTGCGGCAGTTGCCGCTCTGTATTCAATAAAGAAGGTTGCATGATCGAGTGGCTCCTCGTTATATTACAGCGCGCGCGAGCAAGCGTTCAGGGCCATCCACAGCCCTAACAATGGCGACGAGGGGAACACCCTCCACCGACATGATTGCGGGGCCTGCCGTCGGGCAGTGAAGCGCGTCAGCGTGCCCCCATTCGAAGAACAACGCCGCCACGCATCCCCGCCCAGGGTGAAACCCAGGCCTGCTTACAGAGAGGGCCGCGTGATCTCTCCGACGATCACTGCGAGGCATCTAGAAGGGAAGCGGAACGGTGCAATAATAGGCGCGCATCTCCCTAGGCTCATTACACGACTCCGGACTCCTGTCACACGCGGGTGTGACGGGCTTGCTAGAAGCCTCGTCCGGACACGCTTGAGGAGGCCCACCGAGTCAGCTGGCAGGCCACCATCAACAGGGGCACACGGAGGGCCGGAGACCACCCGTCTCACAAGCCTGCAATTCAAGACGCACCGAAGCAAAATTCCAACAATACGCTCGCAAAGGAGCCACACGCACGTGAGACACACGTGCCTACAAGTAAGGCAAAGCAGTTAATCAACGCCCATTTCCTACGGCCACTACACACAAAAGAGGGCTCCTGGTTTATTCATATTGGAAAAACGGAATTCTGACACACAAACATGTCAGACCCAACACTCGCAACTGCGTCATCCTCGGGGGGAGCAGACAACCCTCAAGGGAATGACCAACGACAACCACAGGCCGCTGGTGGCTCATCACCGCGCTGCACCACATGGCTTCGTGATTTCAAATTTTATGCGGGAGCCATTGGTCTAACAGACGATGATAGACTCAAGAACACACTTTTTATGGCAGTAGGGCCAGTAGTAAGGGATATTGCGGTTGAACTGTTGGACGTGGACACTGTAACATACCAAGCGCTCCATGCCAAAATGTCAGAATACTTTGCCCCGCACACAAATGTTGATTATGAACGCCATATCTTTCACACAACTAGACAAGAAAAGGGAGAATCCATCGACAATTTCGTCATGCATCTTCGCATCAAACTCAAACATTGTGAATTCTATAAATACTCGAATGAGGAGGCGCTCAGATCGCAAGTCATAGCAGGCTGTCTCTCTCAGCCATTTCGGAAACAATTGCTGCAGAAACAAAGGTCTCTTGAAGAAATCCTGGCGCTGGCCCGCATGGAGGCCGCAGTAAACTCGCAATTAGACAATCTGGGGAAAGTGTCCATACAACAGCACACAGAAAATGCTGACACTATCAACAAGTTGTATGCGAACCGCACTCAAGGAAATAAAGCCCTGATGCCACGTGTTACAAATGTGGCTATGAATACCCGCACACGGGGGACTGCCCGGCGCTTGGACAAATAGACATCGACCTCAATAAAGGCGCAAATACACCCGCCAAAGTCCAACAAGATCCAGAGGGTATTCTGACCACACAGCCTACAAGAGGGAGGAAAAAGACCGGATAAATGCTTACACGCGCGACGATAGACGACCCCAGGAAGAGGCGAGACGCCCTCAAAGAAGACGTTTCGTCAGATACATCGAAATGTGGTTCCCTTCCAGCAGCGAATCTCCCTCGTCGGAGGAAGATCAGAGGAATAAGGGATATGTGTGGGCCCTCAACAACAACACTGCGGCCACTCAACACAGCCCCACCCTAATTCTACACGTCAATAACACCCCGATGATATTCCTGATAGACACAGGAGCGACAGTCAACATTATCAGTGAACAGGAACTCAAGTCGCTCACACCGATGCCCAAAATAAAACCAGCCACGGTGGACATATACCCGTACGGCGCCACGACACCACTGCCTTGCATAGGCACAATCACAGCATGGTGCACTCACAAAGAGCACACAGCCAAAATTCCCCTACATATTTTGAAAACTGAGGCCAACAGTGAATGCATACTGAGTTTCCGGACGGCAGTGGACATGGGCCTCGCACACATCTTATACCAGATGATGGCCCACAAATATTTTTCCAAACCAGATGCCAGTGAACAATCATTCCCAAATCGATTTCACGGACTGAGAAAATTAAAAGGAAGAAAGGTTCATATCCACATCAATCCGCTCATCAAACCAGTGGCACACCACTATTGAGGCATTCCTATCAATATACAAAGTCAGGTGGAGGACGAGCTGGATAAACTAATTAAAATGAACGTCATTGAACCTGTTTCAGGCCCCACGCCCTGGGTGTCGCCCATTGTCCCCGTCCCCAAGAAATCCCCGGATGGATCCATACGCCTGTGCCTTGACATGCGCAGGGCCAACGTTGCCATTGAGAGGGAAAGGCATCAGGCACCCAGAATCACTGACATGATTCACCTCCTCCACGGGGCGAAAATCTTCTTGAAATTGGATTTAACGAAAGGATATCATCAGATAGAAATCTCGCCACATTACATCACTACATTTGTTACCCATCTTGACCTTTTTCAGTACAAAAGACTCCGTTTCGGCATTTCATCTGCCGCCAAAATATTCCAGGAGGAAATACACAAGGTAATCCGCCATGTTCCAAACTGTCTGAATTACTCGGATGATGTGCTGGTATATGGTAAATCGCAAGAGGAGCACGACCTAGCACTGCACAGAGTGTGCCTAGCCCTACAAGAAGCAGGACATACGCTCAATAAAATGGAATGTGAATTCTCAAAAGGGTCCCTAAGATTTTATGGTCACATCTTCTCAGAAAACAGGATGAGACCAGACCCAGACAAAGTCAAGGCGCTTAACTCGGCCACACCACCTGAAAACGTCACAGACCTGCGTTTGCTCTTAGGCCTAGCCAGCTACTGTGCAAGATATCTAAAGGACTATGTGACCGTGAGCAACCCTCTACACCTGCTCATGTGCAAAGACACACCATTCATATGGTCGCCGGAGTGTCAGAAGGCTTTTGAGACTATCTGTATGCCATCTCACAAGCGGGAGACACGGCATATTTTGATGCTCGCCGGGACACTGAAGTAATCGTGGACGCCAGCCCGGTGGGACTGGGTGCCATACTCACTTAAAAGGACTCGGCAGACCCACACACCATATATATAGTGGACTACGCCAGCAGGAGTCTTACGGCCACTGAACGGGCATAGTCACAGGCGGAAAAAGAAAGCTTGGCAGTGGTGTGGGCCTGAAAGTATTTTCATCTGTTCCTGTTTGGCAAGGAGTTCACGATAATCACAGTCCATCAGGCGCTGCTCAGCATATATGGTGACCCAAAAGCCAGAATGCCGCCAAGAATCGCCAGGTGGGGTCTACGCCTACAGGACTATAAATTCACAGTGAGACATCGCCCCGGAAAAGACGAAAATCTGCGGACTACTTGTGTCACCATCCCACAGAATCCACCGAGACACGACCCTCCATTGCGGATGCGTACATAAACTACATCGTTCACCACCTTCACTGCTGCCGGTGGGGTGGATAGAGCTCACCCCCCAATCTGAATGTGACCCAGCCCTCCGAATAGCGCAACACTGCCTACAGAACAAGAAGACGCTCATGAGACAACAAGCAAGGTCGGAGGCAGAAACCACGCAAGAAGATGTGAAATGGCTCGATCAAGTGAGAGACGAATTAACGGTGGTGGAAGACCACATACTATTGAAAGGATGCAAAGTGATCATTCCGAGAACGCTCAGGGACAAACCGGTGCATCTGGCGCATGAAGGCCACCGAGGGGTGGTCGCAACGAAGCGCCTTCTCAGGCAGAAGGTATGGATCCCACACCATGACAGACTAGTGGAGAACATAGTAGGTGGCTGTCACATCTGTGCGCAGGTGTCACCACCACCACATCCAAACCCACTGCAAACATCACCGCTACCAAAACAAGTGTGGGAAGAACTCGCTATAGACCTATTTGGACCTCTAAGCGATGGCACACATGTAGTAGTGCTCATGGATGAACACTCACGGTTTCCAGACACGCAGATAGTAGAAAGCAGCTCAACGTCAAGCATTGTCCCAGCACTGGACCGCATGCTGCGGCATAAGGGATCCCCAAGATCATAAAGTCGGACAACGGTCCCTCATTCATAAGCCATGACTTCCAGAACTTTGCCAAGTATATGGGTTTCCACCATTGCAAGATAACCCCTCGATGGCCACAGGCAAATGGCATGATCGAAAGGTTCATGGCCAGCATCAAGAGGACCCTTCAAATCGCCCGCGTCCAAAACAAGCCATTCGAACAGGCCCTAAATCAACTGCTCAGAGAATATAGGCACACACCACACAGTACGACAGGAATATGTCCTGCGGACCTCATGTTCAGGAGACCAATCACAACAAGACTACCGGAGGACCACCGGCCACGAGAACTGATGGCACTTGAGCAGGAGGCAAGGGCTAACAATGACGAGAAGAAAGCAAAAATGAAAGAAGTCACCGACCGTAAAAGACGAGCCCGTGAGAACCTCATACAGCCTGGAGATGAGGTGTGGTTCCGACAACCAAAGAACCGTAAGGAGGAAGCTACATATGCACCCACCCCACTTGTGGTGACGAACAAGAAAGGTACAATGGTGACGGCCCAGAGACAGGACAGCTCAACCGTGACCCGAAACATATCGCATTTCAAACGTGTGACGTCTAACCAAGGGGCAGAGTGGGAAAGGAAATGGGACAGTGAAGAAGACAGAACAAGAGAGGAACCCTATCTGGGCGATGGGGAAGAATCAGAGAGTGAGCGGAATACCATGATGCAGGCCGTCGAGGAGACAAAACCAAGTCGGTCAAGACGACCCCAACAGAGCCGTATGAAACCTTTATGCCTCATAGAAGAAATGGGGTAGAAAGTGAGCTGGGACTCACATGTTAAAAAGGGGGGAGATGTCAGCAGCCCACATCGTTGTCTGGGCGGACCGCCGTTGCCGTCCGTGCGTACAGGACGCTATGCCGGGGCATGGGAGGGGCGGGATCAGGGGTGCGGCAGCTGCCGCTCTGTATTCAATAAAGAAGGTTGCATGATCGAGTGGCTCCGCGTTATGTTATTGCGCGTGCGAGCGTTCAGGGCCATCCACAGCCCAAACAGGGGGGTTTGAGGAAAGGGGGAGAGGGGGGTTCTTGGGAAAAGGGAAAGAAAGAAAGGAGAGAAATGTTCAGTTTCAGTGTATGAACCTGCAGGTGCAGTCATACTTATTTGCACTCCCATACATAATGTATGTTAACATAGAAACCTACTCTATTAAAAAATGAGTGCATATGGAGAGTACCTGTGTTGATAAGGAAGGTATCTGCAACTATTTAGAAGTGTAGTGAGGCGTGTGGCTGCATTGCCTCTTGGAGGAATGAGTTCCCAGATGAGCAGGGCTGAGGCAGCATGCCCAGACCCCACTGTGGAAAACGGTCCAAGAACCGTGCAGAGCCCGCATGCTACTGGGCGCGTTAGATCTAGGGAAAGAAAGAAAGAAAGAAAGAAAGAAAGAAAGAAAGAAAGAAAGAAAGAAAGAAAGAAAGAAAGAAAGAAAGAAAGAAAGAAAGAAAGAAAGAAAGAAAGAAAGAAAGAAAATCATATAAGTACTCTCTTTGAACCAACAACAGTGACGGAGTTTAAGGCAGCTCTCTTAATAAATAGGAGTGTAATAGCCTCAGTATACATATAACACGGGCTATGTGTGTGTTTTATATACAACGGCTAATTTGAGTCGGTTATTTTACTGTGTCTGATGCTAATGGTGTTTCAGTATTTTATATAATTATGCTCTTTTTTCAATCAATGATTTTTGTCACCTATTCCTCCTAAAATTTCTGTATGAATTGTATTTGTTTGTCTCTATTTTTTCATTGATTATTGTATTGAATATTCCAACACTATTTGTTGTTTCGAAAAAAAATACATTATATTTTTGTCACATTGGAGGCTGATATGGTGCTTTCTTGTTTTCTTTTCTCTTGTAAGTGAATGTACAGATGATTTTTTCTCAAAACAGGTTGGACTAGGAAACTTTGTTTAAATAATTGTACCTAGTAACCAACCATCTACGTAACAGCACCTTTTCTTGTCTGGATATAATATATACATGCCCCAGACTGTTACGTTTCCCAAATGGCAGACCAACGCCAACATTGCATGGCCTCTTTTTGTGAATTCAGAACGTAAATGGAGTCAGGTCTTGCGAGTCCTTGTGGAACGGGAATGAGAAAAACGCATTTTTCAAATCAATCACTTTGAAATATCGTGCTTCTACTGGGATACTGCATAGTATCGGCGCTGGGTCAGGAACTTAAGGAACCTCTGCATCTACAATCTGGTTAATCGGTCTCATGACCTGTATGAATCTCCATGACTCTCTCTTTGATTTGAGGTAAAATCTCTCCTGGTTTCAGCTTTATCTTAACTTCCCCTATTCCCTTTAACAATCCTACATCATAAGGGCCTGTAGTCCAAAAAACGCTTGTCCAAATTTTCATTAAAAAATGATGCACGCTGACGTATTATCAACATTCGCTGTGGTATTTACCTTTTCTCTATTTTTATCCAATATGCAATGCTCATAAAGAACACTACTTCATTGTCTGTCGGGTCATCTCAAAACATGTCATCATCAGTAACATCAGTCTACCTGCACCCTTCTTCAATAGCAATCACTGTTCTCCATGGCCTACCCACGTCATCTGTTCCTTCAAACATTGCCATTTCCTTTCGTACTATGGCTGCTTCTAATTCTATAGGGATGGTCTGTCCCCCCTCTTCGTCCATAGGTATCTGTGGTCTAAATAAAAATTCATCAGGTATTCTCATTGTCCTCCCCACTAAGCCAAGTAGCCATGTCAATAGAATACTCACCCCATAAAGAAAAACCGCTGGCTCCACTGGAACACCTCGCAGAGCCACATGCCCTGCGAATGCCAATATAAATTCTCCCACATTCATGTAATGTGTTCCAGGAGTGGAACACACTATCCCTTTGTCAGTAAAAGAAATTGTCAGGTTAAGTTTTGTCATCAAATCTATTCCCGACATGTTAACTAGTGTCTGTCGAGAATACAACAATGGAACAGACATATCACACTCTCCTATAGAGACTGGTAATTCATCATAAAAAAGAACTCGACTCGTAGCTCCAGAACCCTTAAGCATTCATGGCATTTCACGACATTGGATATTTTCCCTCTCGTATACATGAACGAGTAGCCCCAGTGTCTTCTAAAAAAGAAAAAGATTTGCCTCCTATAGTCACATCGACCCTTGGTTACTCTTGGGGGTCTGGTGTCACTGATAGTACTGAGCACATCAAGTCGTCCTGTGAGCTGTCCTATTGTGGATACATGCATACACCTGTACCAGTGAAAGGATTTCCGTCCACCACAGTGGCACCTTCTATTCTAGTTGTTAATAATTGTCCCGTGTTTGCATTCTGCTGTATTTGCATAGGGGCGTGCTGTGACTGCCCTTGTGGTGGATTCATTTGCGCTTGCTGTGGTTGTTGTGCCTGTTGCATTTGCAGCATCTGTGTTTGATACTACTGTCTGATCTTGGGCAAACCCTCCCCTGGCTTGTGAGCTATATGCTGGAGGACAAGCTGTCCCTCCTCTTGAGAATTGGCATAGCCTTGAGCATAATTACATAAAAGTCCAACATAAAGGAGGAGCCTTTCTAATTAGTCCCTTTTGGTTAAACACTCTTTGCACATTCTGATTCTCATTCTGCGCATTCTGAAACCCACCTTGATTGTTTATTATTTGCCTATGATGTACCAACTGCTTGCTGTACTCCCAGCTCTTCTTCGCTTGTCAATACCGACCCTTATATGGAATACTTTGACAATTTCTTTTGGACTAATTTGGCTTCCTCAAGTTTCCTAGCCTCATTACTCTTCTTATTTTCCTCATGCAACAGCCGACAGTGATGCACTATTGTCTACTATTGTCAACTGTATTTCAGCCCTTGGCTTTGCTTCCATTCCCACGTCTTTCTTCATCTGCCTCTGTACTTGTTCGGGCAACCCCTGAGAAAAAATATGATCAAATAATGACACCATTTATTCCCATGGTTCCCATTGTTCCCTTGTTTCAAGAGTCCAAAGCTCTTGAATATCTTGCATGTAAGCAAGAGGGTCTTCATCTTCTTTCATTTTATGTGTCAAGGTTGCACCCATGTCTGACGTGTCGGGATACTGTACACTGAGAGCCCTCCAAACTTCTGCTCTACAATTATTAAACGGTGCTCCATCGTGCACTGTTTTCTGTGCTGTCACACTTGAATAGCCTGCTCTCTTCCATATGTCATCAGCTCTTCCCCCACGAATGGCTGCTAGGAGTCCCTTAACCTCCCTTATGGCCAAGGTATTTCCTCCTGTATTTTTTCCAATTCATAAATCCATTTTCCAGCACCGAATGTCAAACTCAAGAGTTTGCATCTTACATTATCCTTGTCCATCTGTGGCCATGGAATATAGTGTGGTCTTGCTCCCCCTTTTCCAATAAGGGAACCTGTGTAAACCCTATCCCGCAAACGGCTCCCATTGTCTGTGCTCCCGCTAGCTTCTCTTTTGTTCTAATTCGTCTCCTCTTCTTGTCTTATCTCTTCTCTCCTTGCACTGCTCTCCTTTCGTCCTCTTCTCTTTGACTCTGTATTCTTTTCTCCCTTCATTTCTGCACTTCCTCCTCTTCTCTCTTCCTTTCTTTCCTATCCCATTCTTCCATTGCTCTCTGCCTGTTGCCATACTTCCTTTGCTCCTCTGCCCTGTCTTCTTTCTTTTGTTGCTCCTCCTGATACATCTGTTCTCGCCTTTGTCTGCTCTTTCTTTTATGCTCATCTTCCTTTAATCTCTTTTCTTGTTCTCTGTCTTTTCTATCATGTTTGTCCTGATCTTCTCTTTGCCTTACTTCCTCGATGGTCTTCCCATCTAGCTTGAGTAATATCTGTCCTCCCATCCATTCGTTCTGTATGTTACCTCATCAGCTTTATCCTTTTCGCCTATCCATCTCTTAATTTCTCATTATATCTCTGGTGATATTTTCGACTGCTCACTTTTCTCTTCCTTGTCCTGCAAGGTCTTAAAGATCTCTTCTTTTCTCTTACTCTCCTCTGCACTGTCATCAGTGCTATAAACAGGCAGTTCGTATATTGGGTTACTACAGCCCTTTGCTGCTTTCAATTCCTTTAAAGGATACAATCCTATTTCTTCCGTACTATCGTCTTTTACTTCCGGCGAGGTAAGGGGAGCTGAGGGCTCAACACCTTTCTCCTTACACTGATTAAGCATCCACTTTTTGGGTGGCGGATCTTCCCACCTCTTCCTGGTACATTTTCCAGAGCTCTAAAAAGGTTAACCTCTTCTCTACCTTATTTCCCGTGTATGCAGCATGCACTTGGCCTGAACTCAAGAAAGCTATTTCAAGAGATGGGTGCAACGCACAAAGGGAGTGGAATGAACAGACCATGTGCGCAAGACATATTTCTGCTAAGATTAGGAGACTATGGACATTTGCTAATGCCAAATATTGGACAATCACCTAGGCAAACGTCTATGTAAGGTGGAGTGAGCGAGTCTCTAAAGGCCAGAGGGCATAATGGCACCCTGTTCAATAAAATCAAATAACAGTAATTGAGCAGTAATTGAGAGGCTGAAATGGACAAAACCGTGGTCTCCTAACACGTGATGAACAACTCAAAACAAGGGAATTTCCTTAGAGCTTTGAGTTAAGATAGTGGTGTGCTCACACTCCCTTGTATGTCCCAGAACAGTGAGCAGACTATGAGGTCAACTACAAATGATAGACCTTGGCTAAGGATCAGGTCGATGACATATGATGGACTAATTGGAAAAACAGAACAAGCTGACACAGCTTGAACACCTAAGTTTCATTCTGTTCATGTGCTGCTAAAACGAGCCGAAAGTCCAAAGTTGTATAGGGTTGCCAACCAATTGTAGAGGAGCAGCTGAATGCCTCTGCAGGAATATATGTTGGAAGCCAGAGATCGGGACATGCACGACACCTGTGATTGTGCCTATTTCACAGAGAGCCTTCGAGAAAAGGTATCCATTGAGAAAACCCTATATGATGTATCCCCATAGAAATCTCTTAGAGGAGATCCCTGAACTAATATGAAGATGAGTGAAAGAGAAGTGGTGACGTCACAAGAAGCTAGCTTGATGCACTGAGAAGTGGTGATGTCACAAGAAGCGAGCTTGATGCACTGAGAAGAGTGACTGAAGAAGAGGATGTATAGACTTTATGAAATCTGATCACGAAATAAAGGATTAAGTAAACTTTCATATTCTGAATGAAGATTGCACATGTAAAGAGCACTGCAGAAAATGCATGCCGTTTTATAACTGTACAGATGCAGCAACGCAAGTAAACTAAGTGATCTTAAGGCTAGCGATAAGTAGTGAATAGACTGCAGGCGGTGCCACCATTATATATAATTTAATTATATGGAAACAAATACTGCTTTATAACGACCAACAGATAAAAATTGTGGACATAATGGACTTTTGATAAGAGAGCTTACATAATCTTTCTTTGCCCCTTGTGTCACATTTTCTCAACTCCTACCAATCCTACCCTACACCAACCCCTAATGTCTGTCAAACTGTTGTTTGATTTTACTGATATATTTTCTTATGCACAATTTGGGAAATGGCTTATGTGAACGATGTGTTTCACTTGTCCAAACAATAACATATGGACACATAATAATGCTTAATGATGTGTGGTATATAATGTGTTTTCTTCAGAGAATTTGCTCTGGTTTGATAAAAGCAAACTGCCGAAACACGTGTCAAAAACAGAACCTAACTGGCGCAGTTCTCTACGAGTGCTTTTTCCCTATGATTATTCTGAGCGGACTTCTGGCTTTTCACCGCTGTACTTCATTGAGACGCCACAGCAATGAGAACTTACTTCAAATAAACTATTGAGTACATAAAAAAAGAAAAATAAGCAACTATAAAGGTGTCGCCAAGCAGACCAGCCTTCAAAACAAAAGCCCATTTTCTTTTCAAATGTTTGCCGTTATTTTGCATGTGAAGCATAATAGACATTACTTTTTGTCAACACACAGCATGTCTTTTCCCTGACATCTTTTTATTAGATTGGGAACATTTTTCCGTGTCTTGCTTTAAACTGCAAACGCCCATGCAAAGTCATTTGGTGTCAGTGTTTGAAAATCCTGCTTTCCATGTGAAAGAGGCCTTTGCATTCCTTCTACCACTGTGAATACAACTGCTGCTGTTCCTTTTGTAATGACAGGTAAGCCGTTTCACAGTGGGCATCCTTGTGTTACGTGCAGAAACCCCCACAGTCTGCCTTAATAGGCCCAGTTTCTGTGTGAAGGTTTTTCTTATTTTCTTTGATGAAAGCTGGCAGGCCGTGCTTCCCATGGACCTTCAGTTTAGTTTATTTGGGGGCTTTGATTAATCCCCACAGCAATAACAGGCAGGCTACACTGAAAAGTGGGAACATAAATTAAGCCACCTAAGTCTTTACAGAAATCAGGAACATTTTTATAACAGGCAGCAAAGTAGACTCATTACAAGCAGAGTAATATAGGCACACTGGACACAGATGATTGTCTGCCCCGGGCTGTGGGCATAAGGTGGGCATTGATGGCAGGCATACACGCCAGGCACACCCACTGGAATGTGACCCAGGGTCCTGGGGATTACCCTTGGATGCAGGGGAGGGATAAGTGACCCCAAAGGACAAAGGGAAGGGTTGGAGAGGGAAACATTTGAGTGGTGAGGCTGCTGGGAAGAAGGAAAGAGGGAGAGTAAGACTGGTGGGATGGGCGAGAGAAAAAAGGATAGGCCCGCTGGGGAGCAGTGAGAGGGAGAGAGTGGGGAGCGATGAGGAAAATAGTCAATGGGGAGATAGTGGGAGAAGGGGGCTCGTAGAGATGGTGAGGGTTGAGGCTTAGGCTTACATATCTTCTTCATGAAAACATATTACTGTCGTCAACCTTTTCTTTAGAGTTTGTCCATGATTCCCATAGCTGCATTCTGTCACTTCGCCAATGGACATCCTTCTTGGTAATGCCCATCTGCCATTGCCTCCACTTGAGGGTGTCTTCTGAATGGCTGTCTGAGTGCCTAGCTTCTTTCGTACAATCGATGCGGTATGGACATGTCACATAAACTCATGCATGAATTCCCAATTGTTTTTGTATGGTTCCCAGGGGTGAGAAGATGACAATCATAGGGTGCAGGGCAGATGAACACACATTCTTAGAAAGAGTTGAAAGGGACCCGTCCCAGCAGCAGCTGAGTAACAGGTAGAACCGGTTCCTGGAGGGAGTGTAGTCCTGGGGAAGGAGTATGTCTTTGGGTTCCACAACCCCCCACACACAGTGCAGGGGACACAGACTGGACAAAACACAATAGCAGAAAACCAACACAGCCTAGCTTCTTTCGTACAATCGATGCGGTATGGACATGTCACATAAACTCATGCATGAATTCCCAATTGTTTTTGTATGGTTCCCAGGGGTGAGAAGATGACAATCATAGGGTGCAGGGCAGATGAACACACATTCTTAGAAAGAGTTGAAAGGGACCCGTCCCAGCAGCAGCTGAGTAACAGGTAGAACCGGTTCCTGGAGGGAGTGTAGTCCTGGGGAAGGAGTATGTCTTTGGGTTCCACAACCCCCCACACACAGTGCAGGGGACACAGACTGGACAAAACACAATAGCAGAAAACCAACACTGTCTGCATAGCAAGGCAGAGTCACACACACAGTACACAACCAGAGGGTAAAGGTGGGCAATGTCGAGAGTGCCAGAAAACAAGCAACTATAGAGATCATGATGTAAAGTAGAAAAACACAGCAAGCGGGCAATGTTGGAACCAAGTACATTGACACGTTGATGCAATAGTTCAATAAAGGACACAATACACACACAGGGGAACATGCAAGCACTTAGCAAAAACAAACCACAAGCATAAACAGCACAGAAACTGTAGTCAGGGGCAAGTGGGTAGATTCATAGGCAGGAAGAATTAATATCCACTCACATGCAGTGGAAGATGAAAAATACATTTGGGAAAAATAAAAGTCACGCAATACATTGGTAGAATGAAAAATGCAGAAAATCCACAGTAAGCAATAAGTGCCAAATATGTCAAATACAGGTAGAGGTTTTTCCGGGGTTCACACATGGAGACTGCCATTTCCACAGTCCCTAATAGATTAATTCCAGTCACAAACCCATGGCCACAACCAATATATACTCAATGGGCCTCATGCCGAGTTTGCAGGTCTGGAAATAAGGGTGCCGGTAAGCTCACCGGCACCCTTGTTTCCAGACCGGCAAACTACAGGTTTGCCCGCTGGAGCCTCTTGCCTGACAGGTTTGGCCCTGCCGGGCACTGGGGTCATAGTAGGCAAAGCTGCCATTGAAGCATCTGTTAGACTCTATGGGAATGGGGATTAACAAAATTACCGGCACCTGACTACCAGGCTGCCGGACCTGTGATAGCCCGGTGGCACCGGGAAGTCAGGCGCGAGTAATATTTTACGGGTCCGGGCAACCCACCAGTAGCAACGGCAGGGTTACCAACAGACCCGTAATGAGGCCCAATGTCTAGAGGCAGACCAACTCTTTCTACCTCTCCCTAATTTGTACATATACCTGTGATGCATGGGTTGAAAAGGGTGTGGAAGTGATACACAGTTTTGGGCTCATTCATATACATATCCCCTATTTTCCCTTGGTGTGGTGTTTCTGGTAGCATTGAGGGGGATCAAGTTTAAGGAAATGATTTCTCTTGGATGCTAACAGCCAGGGCCTAGCACCAGTGTGTTTGCTGGCTGCTATAGTCAGGCCTCAGTGCTTTTGGACGATACTCCTCAATAAAGGCATGCATCAGATTCTAAGGCATCTGGATGGTACAGGGTTCATAACTGACCATTGTTGCCAGTGATTTTTGAGGCCCCACTAATCAGACACAGCAGGCGCTTTGAATGCTGAAGTCCTATCAATGTGAAATGGGGCGTGCAACAGTTAAAATGCATGAGCTACAAGATATTTCAATATTCCTCAGAACTGAATATAAACTGCACGTTTTTGTAACGTAAATATTTCTCTTATGGGTGTGACAATGTTTTACATTGCATTTTTGTTTATGTAATAAATGCAATCACGTTTTCTTTCAAGAGTAGGTATGTGTTTGTTTTTTGCCTGTGCTTTCTGAGCACTGCTCAACCCAATGGGGAGTGAACAGTGGAACAGGAGGAAATATAAGATATTTCAAGATTGCTCAAAAACGAGCTGTATGCAAACTGCACATTTATGAGGGTGTACAGAAGGTTCCAACACCTTCTCATTGGGCCTTGGTACCACTGGGTCAGGAAAGGGAGGCTGAGGCACATCAAGACACTCAGACTACAGTTCAAAAGTCATCTGTTTATTCCTTGCAGCAGAGCAGGACACATCATACAGCATACTGAAGAAAGATCTGGAAATCCCAAATCCCCTCAGTTTTCAGCTCCTTATGGACGCTTTTGAAAAGTGAGGTAATGCACCGATTATCATAAGAGATCCTAATTGGCTTTAGTATTTGAAGACAACCCCTTTTCCAATCCCTGGTTGGTTGCCTTATTTGTCACTCAGACTCAGTCTGAACAGGTTTCCTCTAACTCATTCTACACCAGTGGCCTCTTCATGAACTTCTATGAAAAAAAGTTATCCACTGACCTCATCATGACTAACAGAAATCGACCATTGTGTATGCTCAAGCATCCATCTTAGAGTTACCTGACTTGTCTTATCAAAAATGGCAGACCAAATTACGAAATGCCTGACCAACTTGTTTTTACTCAAAACTTGGTCCCTGCTCAATTCCGGATCTGGATTGATTAAAAATGTATATTAAACATGTACTACGTCACATATTCTCTACTGTGCATGACATTCTGACCCCACAAAATATATTGCCTTTAAAGCGCTTTTCTAAAAGGCACTACATTTCTGATTTTTGCAGTATTAGAGTCATTGATTAACCCGACAAGTTATCTGCATTCTGTTTGAGGGGTGTGGGGCCTATCTTTTATACATTCAGTTTGAGGGGATTGGGGGCTGGTCCCTGTACAAGGGTGCTAATCTATTCAAACGCTCAAAAGCCTGTAATTTGCATACAGGACAATCATAAACAGATCACCTATACAGCATCTAGTGCATCGGCACATCATGCAGAGTGAAGCACCTTCATACTTCACCTAGCTAACACAGGCAGGTTCTTCACACAACTCCCCATACACCAGCACACCTTAGAGTACTTAGCACATCTAAACAGCACGTAACACATCCACAAGGAAGCCTGTAGAGTCGTGGACTAGCCAGCACATCTGCCCAAAGCTTATACAAATATACAACACCCAACATATCTACACATCAAACTAGCACATCTACAGAGCTACATATCATCCAAAAGGCACAATACAACACCTGGCTTTCTTTTGTGAAGCGCCCCATTTTTCAATACAGTAAGAAATCACTGTTGCACATCACTCAGTATATCTACACAGAGTGACACAAATCACGGATAGACACAGGCAGACATTTGGAGCACAGACAGAGAGAAAGGGCAGCAAGAGGCAACTGGACCATCGGTAGACATATGGAGAATCGCTGAGAAAAGGAACTCAGTACTGACGGCCCCATGGAGGGCAGACAGACACCTGGAGAATAGGCAGGCATGAAAATGAGACACACGCTTGGATTACCTGTATGCAACGCACACAGGCACACTGAGCACAAACAGACAGGTAAAGTATAGACTCGGAACACAGGCAAGTACAACACATAGCATAAACAGACATCTAGAGCACAGGCTGACACCACAAGCAGTGGCAAAAACCTGGGGCACCACCATGAAACTCAGAAAAGCCATGTCTGTAAGATGTGGTCAGCCCGACACCTTGGGCCTCATTCTGAGGTTGGCAGTAACCCACCGGTGCAACTGGCAGTGGTGCCGCCGACCCGGAAACACCAAATCTGCTCCCTGACTTCCCGGTGCTACCGGGACATTACAAGTCCTAGCGGCACGGGAAGTCAGGTGGCAGATTCAGTAACTCCCCATTCCGGTGGAGTCCCATAGGACTCTGGAAGTGGGGCGACAGAAGCACTGCCACCATTGCTAACGGTACCGGTGCTTCCATGAAAAGTCTGCTTGCACGGGCCATTGCGCTCACGGCAGGTCTGACCCTGTCAGGCGCAATGGCCCCTGCAGGCAGACTCGTAGTGTGGCACTCGGGAAACAAGTGTGCCGGTAAGCTTACCAGCACCCTTGTTTCGGGATCGCCACACTTGGATTGAGGCCCCTTGTGTCTAAACTACTATAGGGATTGGTGTTGAGCGCTCAATCTTCAAACTGACGTGAGACTAAAATAGGAGCAGGACTTGGGTATTCAATTCTCAGTAATTCAATGGCAAAATGTTCACTTACAAAATAGGTGTCAATATGTGCTCAATATAGACTGATCCAATTTAAACTACTGAATCAATTGCATTATACCCCAGCGAAAACTGGCAATTTTACATTGGGTGCTTCAGACGATTGTATGAAGTGTGGATGGTGTCCGGTGAATACAATTCACATATTTTGGCTGTTGTCTGTTTCTGGGAAGAGGTGGATGAAATTTTGCATAAGATATTAGACATTCTCCCTGTATTAGCAGCTGTCAAGTACTTCCTTTGAGACAAAGGCAAGGTGTTGGCCAATCACTCAGCGATTCTTCAACTTAAATTGTATAGAAGCCAAAAAATGCATTCTCCGTTATTAGAAATAGAAAAAAGTGCCTCGACTCATACTGAATGGCAGTGGGTAACACAAAATGTGGGGGGCCCCCTGCGAGCCGTGCTGAGGGCCCCCCCCCCCAACTCAGCAACAAATCACAGGTCGCGCCACACTCTGGGCCGTCCTAGATTATCACACTTGCGCAATACGAACAAATGTGCTGTTGCAGGTGTATGCTACACACTGCACTAGTAGAAAGATATACACATGTGTTTAAATGCAATATACAGCACACTTTCTGGGAATAATTGGCTAAAAAGTCAGAGTGTTTGCAATGGTTTTGTAGGGTAACACCAATCCAATATGTGCAAGTCAACAACAGTGCACAGGAAGATAAATGCTTAGCTATTAAAAATGCCATGCCACAATGAAAACATCTCCAACTGGCTGCACAATGTAGACCAGTGTAGACGCGTAATATCATTACAGTCAAGCATGGCAGGCCACATTTAGACATACCTAGACTAGTTGCACCAAAATGCCAGTCGAAGCAATAACACTCATCAAGAAGAGAACACACAATCAAGCCCGCGTCTCTGTGGACTCTAACAACACGGCCAATCTCTTTATAATCTGCAAGGAACTGGTCACTCCTGTTGCAGTCTTTACCTCTCCTGTTCCCTCCCAGGCCCTCTGTATAGCTCTGCTCTCTCACTTCTCTGCTAAACCTCAGGACATCCTGTCCCCCATCTCCTCTTCCTCTCCCTCTCCCTTTTCCTCTCTTGGTCCCCCTTTGGCCATCTCTACTTCTCTTCCTCCGTTCTCCTCTTTCTCTCTGACAATACCTGATGAGGTTTCTAGACAAGTCCGCTCTATGAAAGTGTTGTCCAAACAGGTGCTCCCCTGCTCCCCTAGAACCATCAAGAACCACATTGACACCCTCGCTCCAGCCTTGGCAGATTTCTGTAATCACTCTTTCACCACTGGAACGTTCCCCTTTCCCCTTAAGCATTCCCTTGTGCACCCACTCCTCAAGAAGCCGTCTGCCTTTACTGCCTACCTGGCAAACTATTGCCCAATCTCCATCACGCCTTTCCTGGGCTAACTGTTGGAAAAAACTGACTATCTTCCAGCGTACACTCCACACTGAATCTGTTGGTTGTCTCCATGACCAGCAGTCTAGCTTCAGAGCTGCCAGAGGCACAGAAACTGTTCTCCTGAACTGTTCTCCTGAACACCCGTGAAGATCTGCCCTCTAACCTTGGTTACAACATTCCTTCTGTCCTCATCCTCCTTATTATTTCCTCTGCTTTCGACACAGTCGACCACGCCATTATGATCAATTGACTCCATGAGAACCTGGGCATCACGGATCAGGCCTTGAGTGGCTGACCTCATTCCTCTTGGACTGCCCCACCAAGGTGCAACTTGGTCCCTTTCTCTCTGCCACATCTCTCTATACCTGTGGCATTCCCCAGGGCTCTATCCTCTCTCCCTGGTTTTTCAACCTCTTCTTGGCCCCTTTGGCCCACCTGATCTCTACCTCTTATGCAGATGAGACTCAGCTTTCCTTCAGGCTCCCCACAGACGCCCCTCCTCTCTCTCTCATTCCTGATTGTCTATCCACTATTCAGGTTTGGTGCCATCCACTGATCTCTCCCTTAATGCCTGTAAGATGGAGATCCTTCTCATTGGGACCCGTGCCCCTGCTTTTCCTCTCGCGCTCTGGCCGCCCACCTTGGGCCCTCTTCCTTCACTTTCCTGCGAGGCAAAAAACATTGTTGTCATCTTTGACTCCCCTCTCTCTTTCTCTCCTCACATCTAGGATATTGCCAAGAAGTCCCACTACCAGCTGCTCCTCCTCAAAGGGGCTTTTCCCTTTCTCACTTTCCCTCAGAAGCTCACTGTCTACAGAGCCACGGTTCTCTCTAGGCTGGATTACTGCAACAGCCTCTTTCTCAACCTGCCTTCCTCTACTCTCTGCCCTCTGCAACTAATCCAGAACAGGAATGCAAGACTTATCCTTAACCTCAAGCCCAGGGATCATATCTCCGTAGCCCTGAAATCTCTCTAGTGGCTCCCGGTTGCTGCAAGGATCAAGTTCAATACCCTTTGCATTGTCCACAAAGCTTTATGGGCCCCGGCCCACACTACATCCAATGGTCTTTCCCAAAATACCTTCTTCTCAAGCCCTTTGCTTAGCTACCTCCAACTCTCTAAGGATTAGACACTTCCCCAGGTAAAGAGCGGGGGGTAGATCTCTCTCCTATGCAGGTGCCTCCCTCTGGAAAGGCCTCCCTGCCCCTCTCAAACTTGAGCCGGACCACCTACAGATCCTGAAGCAGCTAAAAATGTGCCTCTTCTTCTCTGCTTTCTCTCTCTCCCTCCCCTGCTGGCCTACCTGACCTACCTGTCTGCTATACCAACTGGTTGCTGGGCTACCATTGCTGCTCTGTTTTTCCCTCCCTTCTCCTTTGTACTCCCCTCCCTCCCTTCCCCTTGCACTTCTCATTCTCGCACCTGCATGATCTGAATGACACAAGGCCTAGTAAGATCGTTGTTCTTGTCCTCCCTCTAGCTTCCCTCCCATGTCTTGTCACGCCAAGAAACACTTGTTTACAGGTGCGTTATAAATTACTTATATCTTATCATTTTATCACAGATGCCCAGAAAAAATATACAATGCCCCAGTCAGAAATGACTAATCTGGTAGCACCTAAATGCCAGTCTAGCCAGGTAATTACACTTAGCAGGACTGCTTTATCAGAAATGCCCAGTTATAAAAAAAAACAAGTCATACCAAACTGAGGAATGACTAGACTGGCAGCACCAAAATGCCTCTCTAGCCACTAATTCCACATATCATGCCGGCTTAGCCTGGACATGTACAGCCATTATGATTTGTTGCACAATCCCACCCCCCCACAAACATCCCCTCACCCTCCCGCCCCTACCTCCAAAATCAGCTCTTTGGCCCAGAATTACCTCCACGTCCCTCTTCTTTGTCCCAGAGCTTATGTATGAGGCTCCTTGACTCATAGGTAAGTACTGATATGAAGAAGAGTGGGACTAGGAGTAATGAAGATTACAGGTAGCTAAGTCAGGCATTACCTCCATGTACCTCTATCTCATCCCAGTACTTGTGTATGAGGCAGAGTGCCCATACACAAGTACTGGGACGAGGAAACATAGGGCTAGGAGTAATGAAGATTACCAATAAGTAATCAAGGCATTCAACACAAGTAGTGGTGCAACACCATTGAGTTGACTGGAATTCAGCACTTCCCCCACCCCCAAAATGTTGGGCTATGTTGACTCAACCTGGCTGACCTTCAGAGCAGTTGCCTGACAGAACAGGACACAGATGTTAAATGGCACCTGGGTTCTGGTTTTCGCTGTTAACAAGAGCCCAGCATTTACTAACATAAAGCATTTCACTGTTAGTACCTGCATTCAAATCACAATTTTTTAGGCAATTGAAATTGTGATGTGGGTTTAGTACTTGCATGCCAAGGGAGTGATTGGAAGGGTAGAGAGGGAACAGGAGACGACTCAATTCTCACAGCAGTCCATACGTGGGCGCTTTCAACCTTAAAGGAGAGAGTTAACTGCTTGACACATAAAGCTGCACTAGAATAGTCTCCTTAAAATGCGTAAAGAAATTAGATGCCCACACACAAATAAGTTTGCCCCTCCCCCACCGCCCATGAAGTTAGCACCACTCCCATAATTTTAAGGGTTAGCCCCCCGAAATGTAGGTTTTGTTGTACCCCTGAACGCAAGCACACACCCTGTTCACTATATAAACACATGCACACCCAGCCATCCATACATTTAAGTGTGCACCCTTTCACCATACAGGCACACCCAGGCAGCCACCCATACATTTAAGTGTGCACCCTTTCACCTTACACTCACACAGGCAGCCACCCGCACATTTAAGTGTGCACCCTTTCACCATACAGGCACACTCAGCCAGGCACCCACCCATACATTTAAGTGTGCGCCCTTTCAGCATGCAGGCACACCAAGGCAGTCACCCATACATTTAAGTGTGCACCCTTTCACCATACACTCACACACGCACCCGTCATGGGGATGGGGATGGGGCTGAGGGGAGCCCTATTACTTCAAAAAGAAATTGTTTCTTTTTGAAGTCACTTTGACTTCATAAAGAAATTATTTCAGTTAAGGACCGAACCATAGCGGAAATAATTTCTTTATGAATGCAGAGTGACTTAAAAAAGATACTGAGACTCATTACAAGGTCGCCGGAACGGAAATAACGGTGGCGGTAAACCCGCCGCCACCGTTAATTCCGGACTGGCAAACTACGAGTTCTGCAGGCGGATGGCCTTACTCCTGCCAGGTCTGACCTGGTGGGAGTAACGCCACCTGCCGGCAGATGGAAATGGAAACACCGGCACCGTTAATTACGGTGCCGGTGTTTCCATGGTCCCCATTCCCATGGAGTCCTATTGGACTGCATGGGAATGGGGAGTAACGGAATGCCGGCTCCGGAATTACCGGATCACCGGGGCTGTAATGCCCTGGTGATTCTGGCAAGTGCAGAGCCGGTAATTCACTACGAGTTTGGCGGCAGCCTGCCTGTTTTTCCAGCACGGCTACCGCCGGACTGTTTCTTTTTGAAGTCATAGGGCTTCCCCACCCCATGACATCGAGGCCTGCACCCTAGGGTCTTCCACTGCATGGGGTGGGGTATATCCCTCGGACTTCAAAAAGAAAGTTTCTTTTTGAAATCACTCTGCCTTCATAAAGAAATTATTTCTGTTACAAAAATAATTTCTTTATGAATGCAAAGTGAAATCAAAAAGAAAAAAATATATTTTTTTTAGGAAAAAAGATATATGTTTTTTTTCTCCAAGTGGGGCCCCCTCCCAGGTCATGTGCTGGTGGACCCCCTCCTCGATCCCCCCACCACGGGGGAGCGGGGCCCCTGTTACGTCAGTGCTGAACGGTTACACGATCACATTTTTACCTCGGAGAGAGAAGAAATGGACATTGCTACAGTGCCTTCGATGTGTAGGCCCAAAAGTATTTGGACTCCTTTACACTCCTTCCTCGAAGTGCCTTCATAACTCGGCAAATAAGAACCTCATGTTGTAGAACTCTGTTTTTGTTCCTGTGTACCGATGCATATATGATCCTATGACGGTATATGATCTTGTTTATGTTTCTATGAATTGGTCATGTTTGTATTGCCTTGCTTACTGTATGCCCAGTTTGTTTTTTTTTCCATTAAAGTTTTCAACAAAAAAAGCCACAGCTGGGAAACACAGGCAAAATAAAGACTAGGAGCAAAAACAGATACCCATAGCACCCACACGAAAGCGTTCGCTATAAGGTCGCAATGGCTGACACTTTATTGCCATGTCCCACTATCAACAATATTTATTTTCATGCTCTACATTTCAATTAATGGAAAGGGCTGCGGAAAAAAACGTAACTGGACTGTCCCTGAAATAAAAAAGCAACAAAGGCCTCTTAACTAAACATGCCTTTTAACGAAATGTATATGAAATGGCCACGCTTTTGGTGGTTAATATAATTCAACGCCCTTATTTACATATCAATTAATAAACTCCTGGAACCGCCTCATCTTAACATTCGCATTGAGTCAGGAATACATTATGGGCGAATCTAGTAGAATGTATGTAGAAGTTATGCCCAAGGGTGTGCTGTGCCAGTCATACCGCATGCTAAGCAATGGCATGCCAAAACTGCATGGCGGATACATTCAGAAGTGTTAGAAGCACGGGCTGCCGGGAATACACGCCCCCCCACGTCCTAACTAGCACGGGGAGCTTGAAGGCCCGTTGAAAGGAAGGATGCGTTTTTAGGTTGCCTCTGAGGCCAGGGTGGGCTTGGAAATCTCGCAATGTGCTGGTCGCTCTCCTAGCACTCTGTGCATGTCTGTAGAGAGCTACACCATTGGGATTTTCAGAGATGAAGCAACCCACCAAACACATGTGACTTCACAGAAAGACAACCCACAAACTGTGTGACTAGACAGATAGCATTTGTTATGAGGATTTTTGGGAATATTTGTGTATAGGTTTGGGAATTTTTCTTAATCATTGTATTATATTGTTTCTTGTATTAGCATTGTATATTCTGGATGTTAGTGATTTATTGAATTTCCAGATATTTATGAAATACAAAATATTTGTATTTGTGTAAATATCATGTGAATTGTTCCCTACTAAGAACTGATATAAGACTCTCTGGGAGGGTGGGTGAGGGGTCAAGGGAGTGATTATGTAGGAAAAAATATGAGTGGGCGGTGATGTAGGAATAATGAGAAGTGTGCTGATAATATATGAAGTATGTGAATCAAGTTGTGTAATGATTTGTCCTGCATAAAAGAGTTGTTGATGTTATAATATGTTTAGTCTCGAAACACTGTCTATCCACTCAACTCTGCTGCTCAAACCATTGAACCCTATCCTATGGGAAAATATACAGATTTTTTTAAAGGTGGAACGGAGAAGTTACTAATCGAAACAGGGAGCACTAAGTATGCGAATGAGGCCTGGCCTTATTTCTGACTAAGGCTTGATAGGGGCTGATGAGAGAAATGAAAACATAAACAAAGCTGCGGGTGGAGGGGTAAAGGGGGAATGAACAGAGTTTTGTTTATCTGACCGACATTATGGAGTAGATGCATTTGTAATTCCCCCAATAGGGTATCCACTATGAAAACCAGGGGGCATAGAGAAAAAGCCCAACCATCTACGTGTCGTTTACAAAGCCAGCTCTGTTGCCACTCCAAGGGCTTGGCAATGCTGGCTTTAAAGCCAGTGGGGGAAGTATAAACATTAGCTAGCGGCACTGGATCCTTGGCCGAGGGAGTGGTAACCTTGGGGCTGGCGCAGGCTTCATTTTCTATTTGTTAGCAATCTTTATTGATCGAAACAAATGTGTTGGGATACCTGGGACAGCTCTTCCTACATGGCATGAGCAGACATTTTTAAAACATGGTCAACAATGACAGACTTGTTTTGCCCCTGTTACAGCTTGTCATTGACATTAAAGTGCAACAGTCTTCCCCACTGTATTACTACTCTGTTAGTTAAAGAAATCACGACCGATGCATGATCAGTTTGTGGGAAAAACGCACAGAGATAACGACAGCTCACAAGTGTGCGAAATAAAAGGCAGGTACTTTAAACCATTTTTATATTACAAATGGGTACCTGGTTCACAATGTATTTGCTTAAAACATAAAGCAGCAATTTGAATTTATAGATTACAGGTTTTCGTTTTCGTTCTTTCTTGACAGAAGCAATGCACATGCTCACTCGCCACACTGCGCATGTGCCGTCATCGCGTAATATGCAGATTCTGCTGGTGTTCTCAGGTGACATGCGTGTGAGCATAATCAGTTCTCCTTTCATTTGTTTTGCACAGAAAATTCAAACTGTATTTCAAAGCATTGCACAACATAATTAAACATGCAGCTAACACATGATTCTACGTAATTCATATAGGTCAGAACAGTAATAAGCACCTTGAGGGGTTTCTTCCACCACTGCCTGCTTATTGGATTTCCCTCATTATGGCCTGTGCTTCAGAGCAAGCAGACTAAGGTGTTCGGGAAGGCATTTGGGGAGCTTGAAAAAACAAGAACGATCACTTTAAACGCATATTAAAGTGTATTAATAGTTTGTCACCTTAATGTGTGGCATTACATTTCCATCTCTACTTAAACTAGGCAACTGTAGGGTTCTTTTTTCAATGCACTTTGCACACGTTTCCATCTGCCCAAGCTTCAAATTGTGCAGCAAAAGGACATCATACACTTTTCAGGTGTGGAAACCTGTAACCAATGGCCCGCTGAGGTATGAGGCCCACACGGCAATGAATGTGTTTATTCCGAAGCCCGGCTGAGTCACATAACTCTTAGCCTGGGCCCGTATTCTCCCAAAAATGGCTACATTACATCCGCATCCCAGTGAACTATGTTCCCGTGAGCAATGAGTGAGCAGATTGTGCCTTATCGTCGTGTGCTGTGTATCTCCGATATATGGTGGTCTCTTGGATGCTATGAACGTGTTGCTGGTAGAGTGGAGAGTGTAATCAACCCCTGAATGGTGACATTTGCTTAGACCGATAGCAGGCTCGGACTGGCCTATAGGGCAATAGGCCCATGGTCCAACCAAAAACGTGGGACAGTGTTTTGGTCAAAGTGGGCCTCTTTATTTTGCCAATTTGGGCCAGTTTGATGAGTTAATTCAGTCTTCGGCTAGTAGTTTTGACCAGTGTTGCTGAATAAATATTCTTTAAAATACACAATTTGGATCACACTTAATCAAAATACTCCCCCTTGGTTACTATTCAAACAGTATCACAAAAGTAATGATTAGTCATTTGCAACTGTTGCCACTTTTTCATTGGTGCCCGAGACAATGTTATGGGCCGGTCTGACCCTGTCTACCCGCACGAAGATTTCTGAATGGCAGGACATGCAGTTAGGCATCAAAACCTTCTGGGAGTTTGAGGATGCTGGCTTCTCCAGATGAAAGAAAATATTTCACTTTCTCTGGTAGCCTATACATTATTGCAACCAGGATCCTAACAGGCCGAGCACAGAAATTATATAACAGCCTGGGAAGTGTAGGGGAGGAGTGGGCCAAGGGACCCCCCCCTGGCCTGCATCTCGACCCCAGGTGAGGGCCATGGCTCATCGGGCGTCCCCTCCTTACCACCAGGGCCCAGGTGGTGGATGGCTCACTTGCTGAAGACATTGCCCGCACGTATTAAATTTAGCTAGGCCTCAGAAACCATTTTTTGTCTACTAAAGATGGTGTGAGCTCAGCGCGCTGTAGCGCGGCCCCCACCTTCGGAAAGTTTCAGTCCTCCCTGTCTCCGCAGCACCATGGTAGATCCGCTGCAAGCCCGTTCCCACGAACAAGACGGACACGATCTAGCGTAATACATTAACATTGTAACAGTTCACCTTCCGCAGCGTATCACTGCTCCCACAATGACCCGGTCGGCAAGGCCTGGGCGATGGGAAGATCTGTAGAATGGTCATCTGATGAAAGCAGACAGGTACCCAAATATGAATGTAAGAAACCACTTTTAACACATGTATCCTCTCCATACAACCACTCTTACTAAAGAAACCTGTAAAATTGTGTAATTATCGTACATGACACCAGCCGTGAAGGATCCACACCCCCGCAGGGGTGTGCAAATGATAAAAGCATTCCGGGGGATTATTCTTAATATGTATCATTGAAAGCCGCATGCCCCGCGGTCCCGCGCCACAACTGAACTGATGCTGCTAGGGTACACAAGAAAACGAATGTAACCATACCAAGGGCACATGTGAAGAGTGTGCGAGAATGCACTCGTCACGCGTGTATGTCTAAGCGCCTCATGTGCCAACTCCGCCACGTACAGTGGCGGGTTACTTTCTATGTACTCCACCAACCCTAATACTACCTCAGTTACTGCAAATGTATATGCCTATAACTAAATACTGTAGTTGTTAAAACCTACAGGCCGATTCATGGAATAATTAGCGCGGCGCAAGTGGGCAAAAACGTGCGAATCGCAGTGGAATAGCGAAAATCGCAGTGCAAGTGCGAAAATCGCACGAAAAGCAGCGCACGTCGATTCATGGAAGTCCGTGCGCGAGAAAACCAGCGGGTGTGCGATAAAAAAGTGCGCCGCGCACGTTGGCGCACAGGCCATCTAACAGCGTGCGCCAGGTCACAGCGAAAATCGCACAGGCCACAGCGAAATTCGCACATAACGCGGCGCACGCAACAAAAGTAGGCGGAACACGGGTGTAACACTCGGAATGGGGAACAACTTGCAAAAACGTGGGCGTCACGGGGGAAGTACAGGGCACAAGTGCGCGGAACGCCCACACGCTCGCCTACAACACGTATTCGTGGAATAGAATAGGGCAAAAAAGCGCACGCTCAAACCAGCGCACAGGCACAAACACGACCGCCACAAGAAAGCAGGCGGTAGCGTCTCTGCGGCTGTAAGAAATGTGCGCCAAAAGGTGCGCCAACAAATAGCACCTATATACTGCCATGATGAACGTCCTATACTGTGGCCCTCCAGGACAAATGACGTGCAAAGGGGTACCCACAAACACGGACACCCGCTGACAAAAAATACGTGTGCGTGTATACCGGGGTGCGCGGGAAGTCTCACACGCGATTTCAGCAGGGTACAACTTCACGCGATCGGGCCTGGGGGAGCGGGCTACGTGTATTTCAGGGGTTCGCATGAAGTTTTTCACGCGATCGGGCCTGGGGGAGTGGGCTACGTGTATTACAGGGGTTCGCGTGAAGTTTCTCACGCGATCGGGCCTGGGGGAGCGGGCTACGTGTATTACAGGGGTTCGCGTGAAGTTTCTCACGCGATCGGGCCTGGGGGAGCGGGCTACGTGTATTTCAGGGGTTCGCGTGAAGTTTTTCACGCGATCGGGCCTGGGGGAGCGGGCTACGTGTATTTCAGGGGTTCGCGTGAAGTTTTTCACGCGATCGGGCCTGGGGGAGCGGGCTACGTGTATTACAGGGGTTCGCGTGAAGTTTTTCACGCGATCGGGCCTGGGGGAGCGGGCTACGTGTATTTCAGGGGTTCGCGTGAAGTTTTTCACGCGATTAGCCAGGGTACGTGTATTTCAGGGGTGCGCGGGAAGTTCCACACGCGAATATACTGGGCGCGTGTATTTCAGGGGTGCGCGGGAAGTTCCACACGCGAATAGCCTGGGCGCGTGTATTTCAGGGGTGTGCGGGAAGTTCCACACGCGAATAGCCTGGGCGCGTGTATTTCAGGGGTGCGCAGGAAGTTCCACACGCGAATAGCCTGGGCGCATGTATTTCAGGGGTGCGCGGGAATTATCACAGGCAATTTGGCTTGGTACGTGTATTACAGGGGTGCGTGGGAAGTTACACACGCAATTAGGCTGGGTGGGTCCTCACAGGTGTTCCCTGTACACCCTCCACGGCCCCTGCAGGCAGCCCACAAAACAGGGGACTACCCTGCACACCTGCTCATGTCTCCTACCACCCCCACCCCCCACCATCCAGGGGCACCCTCCACCAGGCCCCCACTCATGTCTCCCACCACCCCCACCCCCCAGCAGTGCAGGGGCACCCTCCACCAGGCCCCCACTCATGTCCCCTATCACCCCCACCCCCCAGTCACCAGGGGCACCCTCCACCAGGCCCCCACTCATGTCTCCCACCCCCCCCACCCCCCCAGTCACCAGGGGCACCCTCCACCAGGCCCCCACTCATGTCTCCCACCACCCCCACCCCCCAGCAGTGCAGGGGCAGCCTCCACCAGGCCCCCACCCATGTCTCCCACCACCCCCACCCCCCAGCAGTGCAGGGGCAGCCCCCACCAGGCCCCACTCATGTCCCCTATCACCCCCACCCCCCCAGTCACCAGGGGCACCCTCCACCAGGCCCCCACTCATGTCTCCCACTACCCCCACCCCCCCAGTCACCAGGGGCACCCTCCACCAGGCCCCCACTCATGTCTCCCACCACCCCCACCCCCCAGCAGTGCAGGGGCAGCCTCCACCAGGCACCCACTCATGTCCCCTATCACCCCCACACCCCCGCCACCAGGGGCACCCTCCACCAGGCCCCCACTCATATCTCCCACCACCCCCACCCCCAGCAGTGCAGGGGCAGCCTCCACCAGGCCCCCACTCATGTCCCCTATCACCCCCACCCCCCCAGTCACCAGGGGCACCCTCCACCAGGCCCCCACTCATGTCTCCCAGCACCCCCACCCCCCACCAGTGCAGGGGCAGCCTCCACCAGACCCCCACTCATGGCCCCTATCACCCCCACCCCCCCAGTCACCAGGGGCACCCTCCACCAGGCCCCCACTCATGTCTCCCACCACCCCACCCCCCCAGTCACCAGGGGCACCCTCCACCAGGCCCCCACTCATGTCTCCCACCACCCCCACCCCCCAGCAGTGCAGGGGCAGCCTCCACCAGGCACCCACTCATGTCCCCTATCACCCTCACCCCCCCCGCCACCAGGGGCACCCTCCACCAGGCCCCACTCATGTCTCCCACCACCCCCACCCCCCAGCAGTGCAGGGGCAGTCTCCACCAGGCCCCCACTCATGTCTCCCACCACCCCCACCCCCCCAGCAGTGCAGGGGCAGCCTCCACCAGGGCCCCACCCATGTCTCCCACCACCCCCACCCCCCAGCAGTGCAGGGGCAGCCTCCACCAGGCCCCCACCCATGTCCCCCTGCCCCCAGGTTCTGACGATACACAATCATGGCAGTAATGGGCAGCATACCCAGCACAAACACCCAGGCAAGGATTGCATCCACCCACATAGTGAATGCAATTACATGACACAACCCCAATGGCAAGTATGTAAATGAACACATGTCCGTCACACACACATACACAATTGCTGCAAGTGAATGTCAAAACCCATATCATGACATGTATGAAACCAAAGACAAAATAACACAAGTGGAAGTAAAAATAAAAAATGTATTAAAGATTAAAAATAAGTAAACAAATCAAACATACAACTATGTGGATAACAAAATAAATGGTCCATGTCGGAGAACAAAAGTAAAAATCAAAAAAAGAAAAAGGAATACAAAAACAAATGTTGACCAAAGCAATATCAAGTAGAAGGAAAAGAACGAAAAACCATTTCCACATGGTGAACACAATAATGAAAAAAAGAAAATGTTCCTTCAAAAAACAAACTAAATACAGGAATGTACCAGGGTCCATGAGCCCAACACCATAAAGGAAACCTACTACTACCTAATGAAAAAAATATATACAAAAAAGTGGCCATTGTCCGAGCGGTCCAAATTAATAAAAACAAATAAAGGAAACCTAACACTAACTAACTATATAACTATATACAAAGGCAGCGGGCAAGTCCTGCGGCTCACTTGTTGATGTTGCTGGCCAGGGCATCATCGAACTCCATGTCGATGTCCTGGAGGCGGGACTCTGTCCTGGCCCCGAGGTCTCGCAGGGATAACCCCATGTTCAGCTCAAACTCCCTGCGAGCTTCCTCGAGGCACTCAGCCCGCCTCAACGCCCGACGCATGGAGAACTCCGCCCTGACCATGGCGAGCCGCTCCTCTTCCGCCCGCTGCCGCTCCGCACCTATCCGCTGGACCAAATGCTCCCACACGGAAGACACCACCATCCCAGGGTTGCCCTGCCCTCCGGCCGATGCCTGCCCCTCTGATCTTGATGGCCCCGAGCCATGATGCCTCCCACGTCGAGCCCGCTGCTGCCTCTGACGCCACTGCCTCTGCCAGCACGACGGCATCCAGGCTGATGGAAACCACCGACGCCGTCGTGCACGTGCCCTGCCTGATGATGCTGTCACATCTTCCATCTGCTGGGGTCCAGTTGCTGTGTTGTCCACCCCTGCTGGACCTCCGACTCCCAACTGTGGCAGGGATGGGATCCCCACCGAGCTGGCTGCATTGGTCAGGGCAGGTCCACAGAGGGCCCTGGTGGCATCTGGGCTGGAAGACGGCAAGGAGAACGACTGGTGGATAGCCTGCACAGAGGAGGAGAGGGCCGCCACATTGGCCAACACATGCAGGAAACCCCCGAACATGGCCGATCCCAATTGGGCCACGTCGGCACGGTGCACTTCGTGATGACGTGCGTGCTCCTCCCGGGAAGCACGCACGGCATCACGAATCACAGCCGTGCGCATCGCGACCCCAATCAGGACCTTCTCCGCACGGCCAGGGGTTCCCACGTCCGCAGGTGGAGGGGAGTCAGGTGACATGGACATCCCCTCTACCTGCGGACGGGCCTGGGACGGGGCATCCCTGCTGGTGCATGGTGGTGCACTCACAGGGTCAGGGACAGCGCATTGCACAGGCCCCTCCACGGTGACCTGTGCTGCCTCCTGCCCCTGGCCCTGGACTGCACCACTTGCACCAGCAGGGATGCCCCCACCAGGCCCCATGTGTGCCCCAGTGGCGGCCTCCTCCTCCTCTGTGCAAACAACCAACCTGGATGGCTCCTCACCGTCTCCCACCGTAGCAGGCCCCTGTGGGGCCTCACCCACCCCTTCCGCTGCAGCCGTGGGGGCATCCCCGCCGCCTTGCTCCACAGCGCCGTCTCCGCCCTCTTCTTCACTAGCCGCTGCGTAGAGGGAGACAAAGAACACAAGCATCAGGGTATTGTACAATGGTCCCCTAGACAGGTAGCAATAGCAGATGACCACCACTGTCAAAGTACACTTCCATCATGTCCCTCCACAACACATGAGTCAGTCCAGGCAAAACACACACAGTAACAGGCATGCTGCATGCCATGGACATTTCCATGCATGTCCAATGGACTCTTGAAACATTCAATGATATGGAACTCACATGCATCATGGCTCATGCCTTTCACATGCACACACTTCACCTCAGTCACATCCATCTGGCCCCAAACACAACAAACACAGCGGATACAAGGGCAATTTGGCTGCTTCACTGAATCTGTGCATTGTCACACACATGTGTCATGCATCCATGGCATGCACAAGTCACAGACACGCAGGTCAGCCACACAGACATGGCTACCACATATGTACCTGGCATCAGCACCCATCCCTCACCCCCACCCATGTCCCGGTACAGAGACTGGCATGCTCTCATGTTCAAAATCTGCATAGGGGTCCCCATGCGGCATTTGAACACATGCAACAACCATGTGGGTCACACATCACTGGTTGCACATGCATTACCATGATGTCCATGCACACATACATGCATACATGGCCTATGGCACACATACAGGCAAGTATCATAGACCCAGCACACAGCAACATGCCCTGTGTCACACAGTAATGCTTGGACACTTACCGCTCACCTCCAGACGGGCCTCCCTCTCAAGGATCTGGGCGTGGAGCGCTGGGCGTACGCGTTCCAGGACCCTCATCTGGATGGAACTCATGCGGCCCCGGCCCCCCTCCACGAGGCGCCGGGCCTTCACAAGGGTCCTGGACCTCAAGTCCTCCCAGCGCTTCTTGATCTTCTGGACGTTGCGGGTTGCCACCCCCTCCGCGTTGATGGCAACCACACAGTCGGCCCAGATCCTCTCCCGTCCATCCTTGCTGGCGCGGGACGATCCAAAGAGGGCATCATACTGCCCCAGGACATGCTCCACCAGGACACCAACTTCGGTGGCAGTGAAGCTGGTGCCCCTCTGCCCCTCTGGCCTGGGGTTGCCACTGGTGCCAGATGTGGAAGTGCCCGACATGGCAACCCCAGAGGCAGGTGTGGGTGGGCAACTGGGTCCTGGGGCTGGGCTGTGGAGCGATGTAATCCCAGTCGGGAGTCTTCAGTTCCAGCAGGGGTGGACACAGCAACTGGACCCCTGCAGATGGCTGATGTGCAGGCACCAAATGGCAGGGCACGGTGGCAGCAGGCAGGCAGGCAGGCAGGCAGGCAGCAGCAGATGGCATGTGGGAGGCTGCTCGGGGCACGGGGGGCAGTAACTCGGCCTTCTGGGCAGGAGCGTGGTCTTCCGTGTGTTTTTGCGTGGCCAGCTTGATACGGAGTGATTTGGCACGTGAAAATTCGGCACGTCAGCGTGAAATCCGAGGAAAGGCCCTTAGCGCGTAAGCGCGTAAGTACGCATACGCGATTCTATTGGTCCAGAGTACCTCAGCGCGTAAGCGCGTATGTGACGTGACCCGCACGGGTGTTCCCCACCCAGTACGTGATGACGGAGCACACGTGTAAATACTGCACGTCAGAGTGTCATCGCGTGTAATTGGACAAAAGTGCGCGTACACGCGATTGGCCTATGTACGTGTATTTCAGGGGTGCGCGGGCACTTACACACGCAAGTACGTCAGCGCACCTGTATCCCGTTGTGCGTGTGAATTTCCACACGCTATTGGACTGGGAACTGGATTCCAGGGGTGCGCGGGTCACACGCTCGCCTAGAACACGCGCAAAGCATGATTTTGCGCACTTTAACAATAACAAGCCAGACGCCAGGATGAACATACCGTTCCTAGCAGCAGTGGCAGTGGGCTACCAAAGGAGGAGGAGGAGGATAGTCAGGGCCAGAATATTCACACCCAGAACCAGCCTTTTCGGGATGCCTGATGACCAGGTGTATGGAAGGTACAGGTTTCCACCACACATAATACTGGACCTGGTGAGTGAGTGGGAGGATGACCTCACATCACCCACCCTGTGCTCCCAAGCACTCAGCCCCCTGGAGAAGGTCCTCAATGTACTGCACTTCTTAGCCACTGGATGATTTCAGCGGACAAGTGCCATAGTGGGTGGGGTGTCACAGGCCACCCAGTCACGCTGCCTACACCAGGTCTTGAACATCATCACTGCACGCCCATCAGTCCGCAGGCACATATACCTGCCCAGAACACCTGCAGAAAGGCATGCTGCCGCCCTGGATTTTTACAGTGTGGCACGATTCCCCAAAGTGCTAGGTGCCATCGACTGCACACATGTGGCTCTACGTCCCCCCAGGGCATCTGAGCACATCTATAGGAACCGCAAGCACTGGCATTCCATCAACGTGCAGGTAGTATGTAATGCCAAGGGAATCATCACCTCAGTATATGCCAACTATCCCGGCTCCACCCACGTCAGCTTCATTTACCGAATGTCCACCCTATGCCGGGACCTAGATGCTGGGCGGCATGGCGATACATGGCTGCTTGGTGAGTATGTATGCCACTGCACATGCATGCATGTTGGATACTGAGCAAGGTCACAACCCCACCAATGATACCAAGCACCACCTCCACAGGGGACAGTGCCTACCCTCTCAGCCCCCACATGATGATGCCAATTCGGAACCCCACCACGCCACCCGAGGTAAGATATAACACAGCCCACATTACAACCCGGGGCATAGTGGAGCGCACATTCGGAGTGCTAAAGTCACGCTTTCGCTCCCTTGACCGTTCTGGCGGGCAGCTGTTATACGCTCCCCCAGTAGTGTGCAGGATCATAGTGGCAGCATGTGTCCTGCACAACGTTGCAACACGCCGGGGCCTGGCCGTGGACATGGTGGTGGCCCCACATCCCCAACCACATGCACAGCCGCTGCGCATGGGAGGGGAAAGGGCACGTGGGGAGGCAGCCCGTACACAGCTAGTGGCTAATTACTTCACATAGAAATCACACCCCTGTGGAGTGCACACTGCCCTGGCGCATTCCATCTGACAATCAATGATGACTCAACCTGACACTGATCCTGAATGTCTGGAGAATGAACCGTGAATACCATATCAGCCTGAGATTGTTCACCTGGAAGTGTCACAATGTGTGCATCCCTACCCACACAGACACCACCAATGCAGTTTTGTGGAGTTACACATTCAAGCAGCTAAAAAGAATACCCACTTGCAAAATGCAACAAGAGGACAGTGCCATGTCAGCCAACCCAACCCCAGCACCGCCACACGACACACCGTACCATGTCATGCTATTTGCAGGTAAACAAAGTAATCCCCACAACATGACACTAGTGTCACTATGTACAGTGTCCCTATTAGAAACCTGCAACACCTGAAATGCTCACAGCAATGCCGGACCAACAACATACTTGAGCACGTACTACCATTAACATGACATCACAAATTTTACATATTAGTAGTCTCACCACCTGGAAATGCCTGCACTCCCACCACCACCAACTGTGCAGTGTTGGCGCCATGTAGAGTTGTAGGTGCACTGCTGCCAACATGGACCCCATCTCCAGACTAGAGGTCCTTGTGTAGACATGAGGAAGGGACCTGCAAATTGGGAGGTAGACACAGAAGATGAGTTACACATCAATGCAACATGCAGTGTACAACACAACAGCAATATGCACTAGGAATGTATACACAGTATTGACTACAGACTGCCCACACAGCTCATGGGAGTCCAACGTCACTGTGTAATTCACTGTCACTTGGGCACACCCTTTGCAAGCCCATGGAAACGGGAAGCAGGAGGGGTGTGTGTGACTCAAACCCAAGCATCTGAACCAAATACATTACAAGCCTGCATGTGCCCAGCCACAATGCAGCGTATGCCCACAGGAACCACGGAAGCCAACAAATCGTCCCAAAAAAATAGGGAATAAAATAAATAACAATAAAAATAAAAATAAGAAACAATCAAAAATGGCCATTGATGGGCCCGGGGGGCTTGGGGAGGCCACCCAGGAGGTCCGAGGACAGGATGCACACCAGAACCCACCTGCGTGGATCCTGGGAAAATAAAACACCTCCATGGGCTCATGGCCCACACGGCTACCCTGTTGTGGGAGTATCACTGCTGTCGCAATTATTACCCTGTGCAGCTGCATCCGGAGGTGGTTGCACTATGGGAGGCAGCCCACGCAAGGCCCTAGTCTGCTCCTCCATGGCTGCAAGCATGCGGGTGTGGTAGGTCTGGTTCTGGAGGATGAGTGTGCGGAGGTCCCCATGCAACAACTCACGGGATGCCCGGACCTCCGCCCTCGTTGCCTGCATCTCAGCTGAGAGCGTACGGGTGAGACGCTGAAGCTGCTGTTCTGTCCTTTGGTGTGTTGAAGCCTCAAGCTCAACAAGAGTCGTCCTGAGGTGAAGGAGCTCTTGCCTCAGGGCTTCCCTGTGGCCCTGGGACTCAATGGAGATGGCCTCCTGCAGAGTCGCCAGTGCCGCCCGCCTGTCCCTGTTGGACCCCAACATGTCCTCCCTGTGTGACTGGCAGATGGAGTCGGTTGCCTGCTCTAGTCGCTCCATCAGCCTTTCTGGGGGGGCAATGGAAGAGGCCACCCTATCCATGGCCTGAGCCATCATCTCGGATGATGCAGCCTGTTGGGTTGCCATACCGTAAATGGATTGCTCCCATGCGGTATTGCCAGGTGGCGTACGGCCACCACGTCGGCGGGCACCAAACCTGTCTGGGGCAAGGCGAACTGCGCCTTGCTGTGCCGGCACTGCCTGAGGCTGCATGACTGCATTCCCCCTCTGATCTGCTGGCCCAGGAACAGGATCAGATGTCGCAGAGTGTGACCCTGCATCTGTAACCACCAAAGGCGTAGCTGCCAACACTGACATCCCCATGGAGGGTTCTGACCCTGGTGCAGGTGGGTGAGACAGAACAGAATCCCTCCCTGGAACACTCACCTGCGACGGCACGTAGGTCTCATCCGAATCAACACCTGAGTACAGCTCGGGGGAGGTGCAGCCAGAGACACCCCTTGAGAGCACGACCTGCAGCACTTGTGGGTTCTCCCCCACCACCACACCACGTCCCTCACTGGTGGTTGGTCGGCCCTTGGACCCCTCCTGGGTCTGCACCATCTCCACAACCCCAGCAGTATCAGGTGCGTCTTCCCCTGCAAAGACATGAAAACAAAGAAATGGAAACAGGCATTAGCACCATGGCACACAATGAGGGCTGAGAAGCAAGAGAACCAGTACTTGATTGACACATGTCCCACATGACTAAAACCCTCCCATGCATGCACCCTCACTGCGTATGAAGTGCAGGCAAATGGCACACACTGATGACACCAAGATGGTAAATGAACACATTTTCTGCATGCTGCCTGGCAGTGGCATCACACATTGGCCTGTGATTGCCAGGTGAAACACACATGCCATCACACAGATGGCATGTACCATTGCTATTGAGTGAAGATGGAGAGGAGGGCAGCACCTATTCATTCAGTCCAGTTCCCGCATGTAATTGCTTTTCTAATTCTAACAGGTCAGATTTTTCACCTGGAGCTGCCAGTCTGAAATGGTCCAATTGCACAGGGACATGTGTGTACAAATGATATCCAGGTAACAAAGTCACTCCACTTCACAATAGCCATGTCAGACATGTGACTAGTGGACAGCGACATGGCTAGTAAAAGTGGGCGAATGCAAACAATCTGACTGAATGAACAGTGAAAAATAAGCAACAATGTTGTGGCAAGGTGACACTTCAAGGGCAACTGGTGTGCAGTTGGGCTAGATGTCTACTGTTGGCAGAAGGGATACTGCTATGGCCAAATGCAGCTGAGCAGGAAGTATTGCATGAAGCACATGGCTGACCCATACGACTCAGGCGCACACACTCTCACCTGGCACACAAACAGAAGCCCTCACACACACACCATGCACATGGATGACACACACATGCATGTGCACTCACCGGACAATGCCTCGTAATCAGCCAGATCTCCCACGCCTTGGATCTGTTCCTCCGTGACGTAGGTCCCAGCGACTGACTCATGTGGAGTGAGTTCCGTGTCTACTACTGGAGACCCACCTCCAGTCACTAGAGTTGCGGCATGACTTGAGGCCAGCTTACTCTTTGCCCTGCGCTTTAGGTCATTCCAGCGCTTATAGCAATCATTGGCTGTGCGCCTCACGATTCCAAGGGCACTTACGATGTCCGCAACCGTCTGCCAGTGTGCCTGGCGTTGTGCAGGTGTGGTCTTGGATCCTGCAACAATGACCATCTCGTTGTCATGTCCGGACACATACTCGACAAGTGCATTCAGTTCGTCATCCGTGAAGCTGGGCTTCCTGGACGGGCCGGACTGTGTAGCCGTGTCTGGGGCATCAGCCTGTGCCGGATGAGCACTCTTCCTCTTCCGCTTGGAAGGTGGTGGTGATCCTGAGTGTCCTGCGCCGCTCTGGACACTAGGGGCAGGAGCCCTGGTGGACTCTGTATCAGGAGTGTGGGATTGCACACTCAGCATGGGAGTTGGTGCAGGCATTGGCTCTAGTGTGATGGTGTCAGGGGGAATGTCAGCAGCATGGACTAGGACCGACACTGTCCTGGCTGGGTGTGTGAGGGCTGGGGTGGATGGAGCCGCAGCTGCCCCTGCAGCCTCTCCGCCCTGCCTCCTTGGTGCAGCAGATGACCTTGCTGCCCCAGATCCACGTGGCATGATGGCATCAACGTGCACCAGCGCACGTGTCGTAGCCCTGCTGACCTGGAAGTCAGCCATGGAGTCAGCCAGGTCTGGTGCCACAATGGGCTGGTCCAACAAGGGCTGAGCATGGATGGTGTCAGCCACATCAGCCTCAACGGGAGGGGGGGAGGGGGGGGATTATGGGTGCCCGTGACTGGACCTCCACACATGGGGGGACAGGCTCACCCTGCAAGTTACGACCACGTCCCCTACCGGATCCACCACGGCCACCACTTGTGGCTCTTCCACCTTTGCAACCCTTACGGAATCCTCGCCTCCCAGCCATGGCACTGATGTTAATGTGCGTATGGGAGTGGATGTAGACTATTGTCCTGGGCAATTGGGGGTCAAAGGGGTTGGGTACCAGATGGTAATTGTACCCTAGTGCTCTAGCAAGGCTGAATGTAACCCCTGAGGAAAGATGACGGGTCACGCAACGCACAGGAGGCCCAAAAAAGGGAGTTGACGTGCACGCAACCCCTCCTAGACCACGTGTGCAGAAAGAAAAACCTGCACTACGCTGTGGCACCCAGTAACACAAGAATGAACGTATGCGTGTCACACGCAGCCTAGAATGACCTCTGAAGGGGTAGGCTACACACGGGGCAAGCACAGATGTTAGATACGTGCGTGACTCACCGTCTGCCTGGTAAACGAGCGTGTAAAAGGAGCACGTTTGGTTGGCAACACCCCCGCCAAAAGAAGATTTGTACGCTGTCTGAGGAGACAGGACAACAGTAGAAGGGAACACTGTTTGAGGGAACAGGCCCAGGTAAACCAGTAAAAGAGGAAAAAGAGAAAAAGCTGTGAGAGGTAACAGGGAATACGAACTTGAAACGCCGTGAAGTAAATCGCGTGTGAAACGACAAGAAGTACAGAATTCACCCACTCGCTCTCCACGAAAAGCACGTACAAGGAAAACGTGTTCTAGACGTACCTTTTATACAGGCCCACACGTCCAGCGTCACTTACGCGGCGTGTACGCGCTAGGGCCATTTCCACCAATTACATGCTTTGTTACTTCTGCGTGTAGGGCCATTTCCACCAATTACACGCTTTGTCACTTCTGCGTGTAGGGCCATTTCCACCAATCACACGCTTTGTCACTTCTGCGTGTAGGGCCATTTCCACCAATCACACGCGATTACACTCTGACGTGCAGTCTTTCCACGTGTGCTCTGTCATCACGTGCTGTGTGGGAAACACCTGTGCGGGTCACGTCACAGACGCGCTTACGCGTTGAGGGCCTTTCCTCAGTTTTCACGCTGACGTGCAGGATTTTCACGTGCCAAATCACTCCGTACCAAGCTGGCCACGCGTACGCACACGGAATACCACGCTCCTACCCGGAAGGCCGAACTACTGCCCCCCAGAGCCCGAGCACGCTCCCACCTGCTGCTGCCTGATTGCCTGCTGCCCCTGCACTGCTGGGGGGTGGGGGTGGTGGGAGACATGAGTGGGGGCCTGGTGGAGGGTGCCCCTGGTGACTGGGGGGGTGGGGGTGGTGGGAGACATGAGTGGGGGCCTGGTGGAGGGTGCCCCTGGTGACTGGGGGGGTGGGGGTGATAGGGGACATGAGTGGGGGCCTGGTGGAGGCTGCCCCCTGCACTGCTGGGGGGTGGGGGTGGTGGGAGACATGAGTGGGGGCCTGGTGGAGGGTGCCCCTGGTGACTGGGGGGGTGGGGGTGGTGGGAGACATGAGTGGGGGCCTGGTGGAGGGTGCCCCTGGTGACTGGGGGGGTGGGGGTGGTGGGAGACATGAGTGGGGGCCTGGTGGAGGGTGCCCCTGGTGACTGGGGGGGTGGGGGTGGTGGGAGACATGAGTGGGGGCCTGGTGGAGGCTGCCCCTGCACTGCTGGGGGGTGGGGGTGGTGGGAGACATGAGTTGGGGCCTGGTGGAGGGTGCCCCTGGTGACTGGGGGGGTGGGGGTGGTGGGAGACATGAGTGGGGGCCTGGTGGAGGGTGCCCCTGGTGACTGGGGGGTGGGGGTGGTGGGAGACATGGGTGGGGGCCTGGTGGAGGCTGCCCCTGCACTGCTGGGGGGTGGTGGTGGTGGGAGACATGAGTGGGGGTCTGGTGGAGGGTGCCCCTGGTGACTGGGGGGTGGGGGTGGTGGGAGACATGAGTGGGGGCCTGGTGGAGGGTGCCCCTGGTGACTGGGGGGTGGGGGTGATAGGGGACATGAGTGGGGGCCTGGTGGAGGCTGCCCCTGCACTGCTGGGGGGTGGGGGTGGTGGGAGACATGAGTGGGGGCCTGGTGGAGGGTGCCCCTGGTGACTGGGGGGATAGGGGGGTGGGAGACATGAGTGGGGGCCTGGTGGAGGGTGCCCCTGGTGACTGGGGGGGGTGGGGGTGATAGGGGACATGAGTGGGGGCCTGGTGGGGGCTGCCCCTGCACTGCTGGGGGTGGGGGTGGTGGGAGACATGGGTGGGGGCCTGGTGGAGGCTGCCCCTGCACTGCTGGGGGGTGGGGGTGGTGGGAGACATGAGTGGGGGCCTGGTGGAGGGTGCCCCTGGTGACTGGGGGGGGTGGGGGTGGTGGGAGACATGAGTGGGGGCCTGGTGGAGGGTGCCCCTGGTGACTGGGGGGGTGGGGGTGATAGGGGACATGAGTGGGGGCCTAGTGGAGGCTGCCCCTGCACTGCTGGGGGGTGGGGGTGGTGGGAGACATGAGTGGGGGCCTGGTGGAGGGTGCCCCTGGTGACTGGGGGGGTGGGGGTGGTGGGAGACATGAGTGGGAGCCTGGTGGAGGGTGCCCCTGGTGACTGGGGGGGTGGGGGTGATAGGGGACATGAGTGGGGGCCTGGTGGAGGCTGCCCCTGCACTGCTGGGGGGTGGGGGTGGTGGGAGACATGAGTGGGGGCCTGGTGGAGGGTGCCCCTGGTGACTGGGGGGGTGGGGGTGGTGGGAGACATGAGTGGGGGCCTGGTGGAGGGTGCCCCTGGTGACTGGGGGGGTGGGGGTGATAGTGGACATGAGTGGGGGCCTGGTGGGGGCTGCCCCTGCACTGCTGGGGGGTGGGGGTGGTGGGAGACATGGGTGGGGGCCTGGTGGAGGCTGCCCCTGCACTGCTGGGGGGTGGGGGTGGTGGGAGACATGGGTGGGGGCCTGGTGGAGGCTGCCCCTGCACTGCTGGGGGGTGGGGGTGGTGGGAGACATGAGTGGGGGCCTGGTGGAGGCTGCCCCTGGTGACTGGGGGGGTGGGGGTGGTGGGAGACATGAGTGGGGGCCTGGTGGAGGGTGCCCCTGGTGACTGGGGGGGTGGGGGTGATAGGGGACATGAGTGGGGGCCTGGTGGAGGCTGCCCCTGCACTGCTGGGGGGCGGGGGTGGTGGGAGACATGAGTGGGGGCCTGGTGGAGGGTGCCCCTGGTGACTGGGGGGTGGGGGTGGTGGGAGACATGAGTGGGGGCCTGGTGGAGGGTGCCCCTGGTGACTGGGGGGGTGGGGGTGATAGGGGACATGAGTGGGGGCCTGGTGGGGGCTGCCCCTGCACTGCTGGGGGGTGGGGGTGGTGGGAGACATGGGTGGGGGCCTGGTGGAGGCTGCCCCTGCACTGCTGGTGGGTGGGGGTGGTGGGAGACATGAGTGGGGGCCTGGTGGAGGCTGCCCCTGGTGACTGGGGGCGTGGGGGTGGTGGGAGACATGAGTGGGGGCCTGGTGGAGGGTGCCCCTGGATGGTGGGGGGTGGGGGTGGTGGGTGACATGAGCAGGTGTGCAGGGTAGTCCCCTGTTTTGTGGGATGCCTGCAGGGGCCGTGGAGGGTGTACAGGGAACACCTGTGAGGACCCACCCAGCCTAATCGCGTGTGTAACTTCCCACGCACCCCTGTAATACACGTACCAAGCCAAATCGCGTGTGAGAATTCCCGCGCACCCCTGAAATACACGTACCCTGCTGAAATCGCGTGTAAAACTTCCCGCGCACCCCTGAAATGCATGCGCCCAGGCTATTCGCGTGTGGAACTTCCCGCGCACCCCTGAAATACACGCGCCCAGGCTATTCGCGAGTGGAACTTCCAGCGCACCCCTGAAATACACGTAGCACGCTGGGAGACATGAGTGGGGGCCTGGTGGAGGGTGCCCCTGGTGGCGGGGGGGTGGGGGTGATAGGGGACATGAGTGTGGGCCTGGTGGAGGATGCCCGTGCACTGCTGGGGGGTGGGGGTGGTGGGTGACATGGGTTGGGGCCTGCTGGCAGGTGCCCCACAGTGCTGGGGGGTGGGGGTGGTGGGAGACATGAGTGGGGGCCTGGTGGAGGCTGCCCCTGCACTGCGGGGGGGTGGGGGTGGTAGGAGACATGGGTGGGGGCCTGGTGGTGGGTGCCCCTGGTGGCTGGGGGGTGGGGGTGCAGGGGGACATGAGCAGGTGTGCAGGGTAGTCCCCTGTTTTGTGGGCTGCCTGCAGGGGCCGTGGAGGGTGTACAGGGAACACCTGTGAGGACCCACCCAGCCTAATCGCGTGTGATAATTCCCACGCACCCCTGTAATACACGTACCCAGCAAAATGGCGTGTGATAATTCCCACGCACCCCTGTAATTCACGAACCCTGCCAAATCGCGTGTGATAATTCCCGCGTACCCCTGTATTACACGTGCCCTGGCTAATCGCATGTAAGACTTCCCGCGTACCCTTGTAATACACGTTCCCTGGACAATCGCGTGTTGAACTTCCCGCGTACCCCTTTAATACACGTTCCCTGGACTATCGCGTGTTGAACTTCCCGCGTACCCCTGTAATACACGTTCCCTGGACTATCGCGTGTTGAACTTCCCGCATACCCCTGTAATACACGTTCCCTGGACTATCGCGTGTTGAACTTCCCGCGTACCCCTGTAATACACGTTCCCTGGACTATCGCGTGTTGAACTTCCCGCGCACCCCTGAAATACATGTACCCTGGCACCCTGGCTAATCGCGTGTATAACTTCACGCGTACCCCTGATATGCACGTTACCCGCTTTGCGTTCCTTGTTTGGCAGCCCTGTAAACTGGTCCAGGGTTAGCGCAGCCCTTTGCGATGATTTAGCGATTTTGATGGCTTTTCCTTGCGCGAGGGCGTTCTTGGGGGCGTTACTGGCGCTGCTGCAGGGTCGCTGCGATACTCTGCGCCACGGCTGGTTTGGGAGCCTAAAATCCATGAATACGCTGTGCGCGGAAATCGGTTTTAAAGCACGTGCCTGGTGCAGACAATCGCACGCGGACACTCTGCGCCAGCCGCTTGCGACACTTTTCTGCGAAATTCTATGAATTACCCTACTAGTGTATGAATAAGGTGCTCAGACTGGGTATAATCGAGACACATCCAGCAAAGTTTAAATGCATGTTTCAAAATGATTTGAATAAGTATTATAGAGTGTTCAAATGTTTGTGATGTTTTTACCTAAAATCGGCAACACACGAGGGAGATACCTTTGTGAAATACGTGCAAGGCCATTCCCCCTCCCACCCTGCGACGGCTGCCAAGACATGAGAGCAGAGGCCCGCGCTGCGCTACTTCGCCTCCCCCAACTAGACTGGAGCCGCTTCAAAGATTTGTAGCCCCGTCTGCAGCACCCAAGGCCGCGGCCCGCCACCTGCATTATTTACAGCACAGCAGTAAACCTCTTCCTGAACACACGCTTCCAAAGGCGCCCCCTCGTAAACCCCATAACCCACCGGATCATCTTAGACCTATGGCCCTGTGCAATCAGGACACCCGACACTTTAACAACACACAGCGGCACATCCATAACAACTTCTAACAAGACAGAAAGACCTGCACCGCCCGTCCCAGGCCCTGAAGCTTAGCACCTCGACCTATGGCCCCGGTCAACAGGACACTGGTAACCATGTCCTGACGTATTACCGCCAGACCCCTCACAAGGTACATTCCTCCTGTGTTGCTTTAACCTGTAGAATAACCTATTGGAAGATTTACTAAAGAAGATAATATTGCAATGACTGAATGACTGCGGTGTGCATGGCCTAGGGCAAATAAGTCAGGAAAAGACATTCATCTCTGACACTGGCCGCGATGGCACAACAACACCGCCCGGATGAACTCAGCCAACCTGCCAGGCCCAGCCCAACCCACGAGGATGACCAGTGACGTTCTCCAGCCACGGCCAACCACATCACAGCAGCACCTATAGTTAGTCGTCGCCACCCAATCCCATTGAACTTGTGCCCCCTATAGTGTGTAGGTTCTTATGACGTTTTTTGTAAATATATACGCCTGTCTTTGCTATTGTCAGACAGAGCGCTCTCGGAGTTTGCAGAGTTCTTTGCATGCCATATTCTCATTGATAAACTTCCATTTAAGCTCACCCGCACTCTGTCTTGGCCTTATTCCCGATTTGGGAGAGTCCTTCATTGTCTCTCATTGTGGGGAGGATCGTGCTGGTTGGGGACGCTTGCCTTCAGAAGTGAGGTCATTTTGACTGCTGAGTTGTGGCCAACCTAGGAAATGTCCTAAGTGCACAATTCTGGGTTTCTAGAGGCCAGGGTATTACCATTAAAAAGGGTAAACAACGCTCCCAAATATTGCAGGTGATGCCATGGCCTTGAGAAGAGAAAGCATCTTGCAGTTGTGAAATTATCTCAGGGATTTCAGAGATTTTCATGGCTTTGGACTTAGAGTAATTGAACATTTAGGGTGCACTCCTGGAATCTATTCCGCTCATCCACAGCCGCAGGCAGGTAGATGTGTACTTCGCTCAGAAATAGAAGGATATCATCTGCATATTGTGCCACTTTCTGCGGAGCTTTCGTTAATGAATACCTCAGACCTCATCCCTCGACTGTAGGTGCTTTTCCATGTACTCAACTAATAAGGGAAAATCAATGCGAGTGCCACTAGAGAAAGGCATAGGATCAGTCAGTAGGTCGTTTACTCAGGTCTTCGAATGTGAGGATTAGTAATTAGCAAGGATTACCATTGTAAATAAAGGCCCATGGCCAGAAGCGCAAAGCATGATATCAGTATAGGACCAATTAACACTGTCAAAGGCCTTATGGGCAACCAACGTTAGGAGTGAATATTTCTGCCTATTGTGTTTAGCCCGCCCCACCAGATTTAGTGTTCTGTGAATATTATCATAGGTGTCTCGGTTAGGAAAGAACCCTAATTGTTTGGGGCTAATGAATTCAGGAAGAATAGTTCACAAGCGAGTGGCCAGCACCATAGAAAATATCTTTCCATTCCATTTGAGAAGAGAGATCGGTCTATAAAGGCATGCATTTGGAAGGCTCCTTGCCAGGTTTCACGATTAAAGTGCTCATGGATTTGGCCTTCAAATGAGTTACTGTGTCTGATTTTGAGATTGAGTTAAATAACGTAGCCAATCGTGAGTCCAAAATACCTCGAAGGGTCTTGTGAAATAGATTAGTGTAGTCTTAAGGGCCAGGAGCCTTGTTTCCTGGGAGACTCTGTTCTGCTAGTTCAATTTCACCTATCATTATATGCTTTCATAGCTTCTCTCTCTCCAACTGCCACACCTGAGGGACAGGCAGAGAGGACAAGCAGGATTACTGCTGGGAGGCATCCAGTTGCTCCCTGCATACAAGGTTTCTATAAAATGTTTCCAAGAGGCCCGCTTTACTTTTGTCCCCATGACTGCAGTGTCCTACGTTTAGCCTCCAAGCAGCTGGTGACTCTATTTCCTTTCAAGAAATAGGAAATTTAATAGGATTGAATGTGCAGTGCGATCCCACAGGGGCAAGACTAAGGGAATGCAGGGCCTTTTGAGACACAGATTGTTTATACTCCTATTCACATTCCTAACAAGCCCTTGAAGGGATGTTCTAGACATCTGTTTCATCCTGGAAAAGGCTGCCGACTTACTGATTATTTAAATTCTGATAACTGCCTTCAACCCAAATCACATTCCAGGTGATCTCGGTGAAGGTTTTGTCCACAAAGTAATGGGACAATGTATCGGCAACGTTGGAACGTATTGCTTCATAGTGAAGGGTCATATCGTTTAACTTCCATGATCACCACTCTTTTGAAAGTGGAGCATTTGCAGAATTCGAAGAGAGACATGAGCATGGTCAGGTAGGAAACTTTGCTCAATAATGATGTCTGAAATTCTGGGAATCAGAGTCGAGGAAACCAGCGTTATGTCAGTGCGGGAGAAGCCCCTATGCATATAGGAGTAACACGTGGAATTGCGCTCCACCTCATGGAAGGTGTGACAGATCTCTATTAGTGAAACGTCTCTCAAATGTTGGTGAGCGCTGGTAGGTTCTACCCTTCTGCCAGGGTACTAGGAAGAGTCTTGTCTGCTCTTGGATCCAGCACAGAGTTAAAATCGCCTATCCATCTATAGAAAATGTGTACAGCACAACTATCACCAGAGACATCATGGCGCTAAAATGTGATACAGAAAAACTGAGAAACAGAGTAAGAAAAACAGCAGGGCACATATGTTTTAAGTTTATATTTAACAAGATTAAAGTCTGAGATAGCCATCAGGAAAGATGGAAGCGAATTCCAGATCTAAGGAGCTGCTACAGAGAAAGCCCGACCACACTATGAGCCAGCCAATAGCGAGGGACCTGAAGGAGCAACAGACTAGAGGAATGCAATGCTCATGGTGGGCAGTACGGGGAAATACTCTCTGGAAGAGTAATGCAGCCTTGCTTTTAGAAGGCACAGTGTACTAACCATAAAGCTGTAAACCGAACTCGTGCTGAGACAGGGAGCCAGTGCAGCTTCCTCTGCTCAGAAGAAATTGGCTGACCATAAGAAATCCCTGTAACAAGGTGAACTGCAGTATTCTGCAGAACTTGCAGCCGATTAAGATGATAGGAAGAGAAATAACGTGAACTCTGGGTTCGATATAGGATCTGTGCGCTAGAGATCACTCTAAATTAGAAAAAAGGGGGCTATTATGATGTTTTATTCGGCAGCGTTCACCCTTTTCCCAAATCCACCCACTGGGATTTGGAAATGTGAAATAAAGAATCAAAACAATGGGGAGGGCGATTCACACTCAGGATATTGTGTCTCTACACATTTGGTAATCCTTAATATAGTCTGTATAGTCAACTAGAAACAAGTGGTTCTTTAGGTGTATAGGGTTTGTTCCATAGGGTGCACAGCTGACACGTGTTTCGACCTCGTGGTCATTTTCGAGGCCTATTCCTGGTTAAAAGGAACCTTATTGGATTGAGTGATCTTGATTATGATATATGATGGAGCACAGTATATAACTGGGACTGCGCGGACTAAATAGTCAATGCAAATCTTAACATTGTATCAGTGGAAAACCAATCTTTATTCTGTCATTTCACTGACACTACAATAGGTGCAAATCCAGTCACTGCCCGAACTCTACGACTCGGACAAAGATGGCTATTGCCCTGGTGATGCAACCAGCAATGTATATGTATCATAAAGGAGTTTGCAGTGGTAATGGAATAGGCCTAGAAAACGACCATGAGGTCGAAACATGTGTCGGCTGTGCACCCTATGGAATAAACCCTTTACACCGAAAGTAACACTTGTTTCTAGTTGACTATATGAACTATATTAAGAATTACCAAATGTGTAGTGACACAATATCCTGAGTGCGAATCGCCCTTCCCATTGTTTTAGGATGATAGGAAGGCTGGGCTATAGCTAGTTTGTCGTTACAAAAGGACTCCAAGGTCAGTAGGGCAACTAGAAATATCGATCCTGCTTCTTATTGGGTGCATATAACATCACAACTGTGAACATGTGTTCTTTTAAAAAGCCCTTGAGCATTAGGAGCTGACCCAGCAGATGCCTATGGACAGATTTCTTAACAAATTCAACTTCCTAATTAATCAGCATTGAAACCCCACACCTTTTAGGACCACAAGAGGAAAATAATTGGGATAGACTATACTTGTGAAATAAGCGTTTGACATTCTGTTGTAGCAGGTCAATTTCCTGTGAGGACCCTATAGCTGCTTTCGCATCTATTAGTCTTTGGAGTATTGATGTATGTAAGGCCCTGAACATTCAAAGTTATCATGTGGAAGTCAGCCATTTGGGCACAGGGAATATGCATGCTCCACAAGATTTTGCTGAGAAACGACCATCATAGTCCTCAATCCACCTCCAAAGGTGATTCTAGCAAACATGTGCTGGGAAACAAACGTAACAGAAATTAATAACAAACAATTCTGAACACCATTTGGGATAGGGGTAACTATAATTGTGCATGTGCTAACAGCATTGTGATGATCTGCAACATCAATCCCAGGTACTCGGTTCAGGCACGGACCACAACACGCCCCCCCCCCCACCTGCAAGAGCTATATATCTTTGGTCGGCTCCCCCTTTCTATACCCAACTGTTCTCTTTCCCAAACGTACCCCCCTTCAGAGAAGATACATTCAATCAGCAAAGGAAATAACAAAAAAATCCAACCGTCAATGCCCAAATGCAAAGGAAGCATCTTTGATAAAACGAGGTGATGTGTGCTTCCCCTGCATTTTCCTCTGCCCTAGCCTGATCTTATGTTTTTCCTTTCATAGTTGAGCTCTTGAAAAGGGTTCAGCATCTGATCAGTGTAGGAGGGGCCTTCTGGTTCTGGGGTCATTAGCGAGGATGCTTTCTCTTATTTAGTGAGGTACTTGGGTTGCCTGTCAAACATGAATAGAAGCCTGAATGGGTGTCCTCACCTGTAGTGAATATGATTATTACTAACCAATTCATGACATTCATAAGCTTTTGCTTTTTTCCAAAGGCTGTTGGGCCAGATATTGGTATAGAATAAGCTTGGTACCCCTGAACCGAATTACATCTATATGTCTTGTTGTGGACGTTATTTCCTTGTTACGATCGAAGTAATTGACTCATATGAGCACATCTGTGACAAGGTTCTTGGATTGCTGGTAGAAGTAGTGCATCCTGGGGGTTCGATCAAGCACTATTTCAGCTTTGTCCAGGCATTTGAGGATGCTCCTGAAAATATGTTCTGCATATACACCTGTAACTCACCATCCCGGCACGGTCCTGACTGGTTATGCCTCTGGTTCTAATGTGAAAACAAAGAAATTGATATGAGGCTGGGAAGCCCAAAGGAAACACACCAACACAAGTTACAAAGGACATACAAAGTGCTTTATTTAAAAGCTACAACAGTTACCAAAAAGTCAATTGACAAACGGATAGCTATTCGGCTCTCAGAGTAATGTAACGAACTTCAACGAAGGTTCGATGCATTAGTAGAGAGACCGTACACTGGAATACTTGGGCTTTTATATTCTTTATCCAGCCCTGGCCAACCCCCTCGCGGGTTAACCATTCTTGGGACCAGGCCTAGGGTTCCTTGCCAGGTCAATCCCATAATGTATGCATTTTGATCAGTTCCGCTGATACAGTTGTTCATTTACACATAGGTCAGGGATAGGACAAGGTCTCAGTTTGCGACCCCGACAAGTGGCCTGCAGGCATATTACTTATTCATGTGTGCGGAGGTCACAACGGCCAGAATCTCACTCAGAATGTCATTCGGCCTCCATTTTGATGTTCAGGGTGACTTCCACATTACAAGAAAACCTAAAATGGCGGCTAACTCCAAGATGGCGACTTACACAATTTTTCGTTAAGGTCAAGACCTTGCCGCGGAGTCTTTTTACAATATATTTTAGACAACTTGGCGTAGGCCAACACACATTCAAATACTGCGATAGGAGGCATAATATCTTTTCAATTCCAACACTAATGTTGTTGCTGCAGGACCTGTCCTCAATTTCCTCCTGCTTGGGGAGGATTGCTTCCATTTTGGGTTCAAGCATGTTCAAGCACAAGACTCTCCTGCTCATAAGCCAGTTTGCACAGTGTGTCCTATGCCTCCCCCAGACATTTTTCAGAAGCAAGGACATGTTTATTCAAAACTGAAAGAGACTTAGAAAGGTCTGCCAAGTGATTTTTCATCTGTGTGGTCAAGTCCAGTATGTAACAGTTTATTGCAGGGAGTTTCTTCCCTCCTCACTCAAGGGTTCATGCAGCAAATTGTTTAATGGATTCTTTTCTTCAGATCTACTTCAGACGCACATCATGCCTCTTGGATCCCTCCCCCTGGGATAACAATGAGGCAAGAACCAGGCGGTGTACAGGATAGATATCTGATATATCTGTATTTATTTAAATTAAAAGTAATAGAAATCACACTGAACTACATGCACCACCTTCGTTGTGGCTCACCATTAACTTCTTGTTACTCAAATCAATTACACAAATTCGTTAAAAAACACAAATCATAATTTGGTCCTTTCTGCAGATTTGACTTCACTAAATAATTAAACTGATCATTAACCAAAACAATTATAAATGTAGTGCTGTGCAATTTTGATTTTCCTGCAGGCATAAAAGGCTTGCCGTAGGGTTTCAAGATTGGTACAAATATGGAAATGATGATTTCACCCACACTCTTGGTTTAAAATAAACACAGGGTGATTTAGGGTTTGTTTTTCAGACCCCCTACTATGGCATGGGTTGGGAAAGTGTGACAGAAAAATTGGAATGATCTGGGAATTTGGGATATTCAAGCCCCCTCCCCTGAAAGGGCTTTGTTGGGGAAGCCGGATGGTAGAATTGGGATGATTTGAGAATTTAGGATTTTCACTGCCCCCCCCCCATTGAATGCCTGTGTTAGGATAAAGTTGGCCAAAAAGATTGTACTGATTTAAGAACAAAGACACCCCTCCTCCTCAAAGAAGTCAGGGTCAACAAGACAAAATGGATTACCCAATTAAATTATGTGCTATAGTTTTTCAACGCACACTGGCAAGTGATCTTTGTTAATTTAGAATTTTAACAAAAATCACCTGTAGTGTTCCACCAAATGGGAATTAATTAAATTAATACTTTTAGTTTAATAGGCTAAGGATCTACACAGTTTTGCCCCCCACCGCCCACTATAAAGGGAAATGATTTAACACCAGCAGATCACCCCACCTATTGGTTACAAAAACCTCAAGTCCACTTACATTGATAATCCCTGTTTAAAGTTCAGGACAGCCAGCTGCAAGTCAGGACACTCTGGACAGATGGGGCAGGGGTCTGGTCATTCCACTCTCAAGGATGGCCTCCCACTCTCCACCATTGGACTCAGTCAACCTTTGGGCCTCCCTAGCAATAGACAGCACCACCCAGATGCACTCTCAGCTATCTGCTCTGGAGTTTCTTTGCAGCTGTCAGATGTTAAGTTGCAGCAGCACTCTTTTGATGGTACATTTCAGCAGCTCTCTTCCTTCCCCGTAGTGCAGCCCCCTGATATAGCAGCAATAACACCACCAATTTTATAATCTTGGGGAGGCACCCTGCAAGAGGTCTTGCAACTAGGATTGGACACTGACTCTCTCTCTCCTCCCAAATCAAGCCCATCTCAACAGATTGGTTAAAGAGTCTGGAGCAGACATATGAAAGCCCCATTTGCAATCCCCATTTGTTCTCCTGTCAAATGTTTGCCAAAACTAGTTATGCAGCAAAACATCATAATTTTACAAGTAACTGCCATCATATATATTATCCTTTTCAGTTAATCATGGGTAATTGAATAAAAATACAGCCAGGTATGCAGGTATGCAACATGTTGCACAGCCATTTAGCAATTATCCACCATTTTCACAGAAAGCCTAGTAGTTATGAACATGTAATTTATTACACATATTCCTAATTTTATCCTCCACCCGTTCAGCAGCTCTCACATTTGGACCATTTTCAGATCTGCCAGAAACCCATTTCAGATGGCCATAATAGTTCCCTGATTCACAAGTGGATACATTTTATATCATTACAATCGCCTGGAAATTAAATAAAAAATGACACATAAATAAAAGAAATCCTATTTATGGTTGCTGGGAAAAGGCATAAGTTATAATAGTCCTTTTAAATGAATTGTACATCTCTATGTTCAGCGAAAGGGAGATCTGTTTCATCCAGCCATTTGTCTCTCTGGGCAAGCCTGTGAGTTTTTTTCTGAGTATCCTTATTCTTTATTCTTTTTGAATATCAATATTCGTGTGAGCCCCCCTGCCCCTTTGTTGTTCGTGTGAGTCCCCCTGTCCCCCTTTGCCCCTGTGTGTTCCCCCTCTTACCCCCTCTGATGTTTTCTTCAAACTCCCCTCTTGCCCCTTGTGATCTTCTTTGAGGCCCCCTACTCCCCTCCTACCCCTTTTTTTTTTTTTTTTTTTTAATATATTTTTATTGTTTTTTTCAAGAAACATACAACCAGTATCATCAACACGACAATCAATTAAATATCCGCAATAATTCCCATTCCCTCCCTCCCCAAGTGAACCCGGACCGGGGTTACGCAGTCTGCTGCTGGCATTAGGGTGAGCCCGGGCTGTCCGGGTCCTCACCTGAGGTGCTGGCTTCCTTAGGACTGAACAGGGCCGTCGTGAGGGCAATCCACTGCAGGAGGTCCTCCGAGTCATTTATTTTTTGCTGTCTTTGCGCCAGCTCCCAGGCCCCGGTTTCAGCCACAGTCCATCTGCGAAGGTCCTCCCACCATGTTACAAGTTTAGGGGCTCTGGGACACTTCCAGGCCATTGCGATGCGCCTTTTAGCGAGGATGTACATCAAATCTTTGAGCCTGTTGAGAGATTTGTTTTTTTTCCCTCGTGGGTACGAGCCCAATAGACATGCCTTGGGGGATTGCACGTCTAGCGTTATGTCCTCCTCTGCTACCTTGGTCTGAATTTGCGACCAGAAGGTTCGTATGTTCGGGCAGGCCCAAAACATGTGGGTCAGGGAGGCCGCAGGTTCTTGGCACTTGGGGCACCGCACCACACCAGCGCCATTGAATCTCGAGATGACAGCTGGGGTAAGGTAGGCCCTATGGATGATGTAAAATTGGATAAGTTGAAATCGGGCATTCCTAGAGACCTTTTTGTGATAGTGTGTTATTGTTTCCCACTCCGTGTCGCCAAATAGTGTGTTCAGCTCGGCCTCCCATTTGCTCTTGCATGTGAGTTCGCTATGTGTGGTGTTGTCAATTAGGATCTCATAAAGCCTAGAGGTTTCGTGTCCCCCTTCTGCCACACCTATCAGGTTCTCTATGGCCTCGTGTCCGGCGCATTGGGATTCTGCATCCGGCCATCGCCTCCTAAGTCTGTCCAGCACCGCCCCGTATAGAAGGAACTGACCCAGTGGGACCCCAGTCAATTCGTGCAGCTCGGGAAATGTGTGGATGCCCTGGTCATCCACCAGATCGCCCAGAGTGGCGACGCCAGAGGGCTCCCATATATTCCGGATCGCCCTCCGGTCTTCCGGCCTAGTGAACATGATGGCGGCTATAGGGATCTGTGGGGAGTAAGGGTCGGACAGCTTGACCAACTTGCAGGCCCGACTCCAAATTTGGGTGCCTAGGCGGATGAGGTGCGCGTCCAGCGTTTTGGGCATTGGTCCGATCCAGAGGAGGTCCCTGAGCAGCCATGGTGCGTCTGGGGGCTGCAATAGGCGTGTGTCCGTCATGGCATCATCAGCCATCCACTGGATCACGTGCTTAAGCTGGGCCGCTATGTAGTAGAGCTCAAAGTTAGGTGTGTTCAGGCCTCCCCTCTCGTACGGTCTTTGAGTAATGTCTAGGGCAACTCTGTGCCTCCCCTCCCGCCATAAGAGTTTCCTACATAGCATGGCCAGGTCTTTGAAAAAACGCTGGGGGATGTTGTAGGGGACGTTGGTGAAGAAGTGTAGGAGACGGGGGAGTGCTACCATTTTAAGGAGTCCCGCCCTACCAGCCATCGAAAGGGGCAGTTTGCACCATAGGTCGATTGATTTAGCCAGTCCCTCCTTAGCCCTGCCCGTGTTCAGAACATGTTCGGTCTCAGGGTCCCGGTGGATCACGACGCCCAGATATTTGAACGTAGTGGGTTCCCATTTAAGGGCCAAAGGGGGGAGGTGTTCTTCCTTGGTTCCACTAAGTGCAGCCAGGGGGAATAAGCAAGACTTGCTGCGGTTAATCTGGACCCCTGTACATCTGTGGAACCCGTCTAGGGTTTCCAGGATGTAGGGGAGAAGGTGTTCGGGATCCCTCAGGTAGAGGAGCATGTCATCCGCATACATGGAGACAAGGTGGTTCACACCATTTATCGTTATTCCCCCGTCACCGTATTCCTGCCTAAGGTATGCTGCCACTGGTTCAATCGCTAAGATGTAAAGTAGAGGGGATAGGGGGCACCCTTGTCGAGTGCCCCTGGCCAGGCTCCATTTTTCAGAAAAAGTGTTGTTGGTACGCACTCTGGCGGTGGGGTTGGTGTAAATGAGTTTTACCCAGTTCAAAAAAGCCGTTCCGATCCCCATCTTTGCTAAGGTGGCATAAAGCCATGTCCATCGGACCGAATCAAAGGCTTTAGAGGCGTCGAGGGACACAACTGCATATTTACCGGGCATGCCGTTTGTGCTGTGTATCACGTGGTGCAGCCTTCGCAGGTTCTCGGACATAGAGCGACCCTGCATGTAGCCCGTCTGATCCTGGTGTATGAGGTATGGGACGGCTGCACGAAGCCTTCTGGCCAGTAATGCGGTGAGGATTTTGTTGTCTACATTCAACATGGATAGTGGGCGGTATGAGCCGCAGTCAGAGCTGTCCTTGTCGGGCTTAAGTAGGGGGATGATGGTGGCTTCAATCATGGTGTCGGGGAGGTGGCCTATGTCATACGCCTCGTTATATACTTTGGACAACAGGGGGGCCAGTATATCCTCATAGGCCTTATAAAATTCGCTCGGGAGACCGTCCGGTCCCGGCGTTTTACCCGAGGGCAATGACCTAATGGTGGCTGTGACCTCGTCGGGGGTGACGGGGGCTCCGAGGGGATCTGCCAAGTGGTCCTCCAGGCATGGGAGCCAGATGGCGTCTAGGGCGTCCTCGATCGCGTGGTCAGGGGGCGGGGCTGGATCGGAGTAAAGGGTTTGGTAATATTGTTTGAACGCTGCATTGATACCCACTTGCGTGTGGAGGGTCAGGCCGTCTGTATTACGAATGGAGCAAATGGGGTATCTGGGGGTTTCTCGTTTATAAAGCCATGCAAGAAGCTTCCCGGGTTTATCGCCCAGGGCATGATTCCTCTCCGTGAATTTAGTATAGCTCAACTTCCCCAGCGTCTCCCAGTGTGTTAGGCATGTTTGTTTAAGATCAATCATCTTTTGCAAGTGGGCGGGATCAGGGGACGGGGTGGCTTCGAGATCTTGGAGTTCAGTCTCAGCGTGCGCTAGCAGGGACGTGACGGATTTTAGGGCCCCTCCAGCCGCGGCTATCATTTCCCCCCTAGTTACCACCTTGTAGGCTTCCCAGGCTGTGCCTAAGTATCTGACGCTATCAATGTTGGTCTGCCAGTAATGTGTGGAACCCTCCCTGATTTGTTCGCTGAAGGCTTTGTCCAACAGCGCTTCGCTTCTCAATTTCCACGTGGGGATGGGGGGCCTGGGCGTCGTGGTCACCCACGAGGTCATCAAAGGGGAATGGTCTGAAAGTACCCTGGCTAGGTACTGCGTGTCCTCAAATCCCGCCACATGCTCTTCGCTAATGAACAGGCAGTCTATCCTGGTATGGACCTTATGTGGGGGGGAGTAATAGGAGTAGCCTCTGGTTTCGGGGTTTTGCACTCTCCACAGGTCTTTCAGGGCATATTGCTGCGTGAGGGCGTTCAATATCTTGGCGGGTGGGGAGGGGTCCCCGTGTTTACCATCCGACCTGTCTATGCAAGGGTTCAGGGTACAGTTATTGTCACCTCCCCATATCGTTATGCATTCATCACTCGGGGTCAGCCGAGCGTACAGCGAGCGAAAGAAAACAGTGGCATCATGATTCGGGGCATAGGTGCAAATCAGGCGGACGTCCCTCCCCTCTATGGTGCCCTGAACCAGGGCCATCCTACCTTCATTGTCCGTTTTGGTGTGGGTCAGCTTGACTGGGACAGAGGGGGCGATCCATATCAAGACGCCTCTGGCGTAGGTGGAGTAGGGGGAGCCCACTAGGGTGCCCCGCCAGACCTTGGCCAACGCTGCAAGCTTAGGGCCACATAAGTGGGTCTCCTGAAGGAGGGCGATTCCGACCCTGTGGCGTTTCATGTAGGCGTGGATGCGTCGCTGTTTGATATAGCTGTTTAGCCCCCTGACGTTCCAGGACATGACTCTGATCCTCTCAGCCATGGTCTGTGTGTGGTCGTGCGGCTGTGGGAAGCGTGAGGTTGAGGGGTTTGACGAACCTGGTCGTCCTGGTTGCAATTCTGCTGCGCTTGGTCCCGGTCCGGTTTGTGTCCAATTCAAACTGCAATCCCAACTTGGGGTTCGAACCCCCACAAACAACAACGTCTAACTTAACAAAAAACACAACTTCAAACATAACACGTCTAGCGAGGTTGCCCTTGCTCTGACATCCCCGTTTCTGCCCCATCAGACCAGGGTCTTCCGGTGCCCTACGGGCGGGTGAACTCACCCAAAGTATCCTGGGGTTAGGAAGGGGGCTGCCTCCGAAGGTGTTGTCAGGAGGTGCGCCACGACCGGCGCGGCTCCGGTTCCATCAGTGTCGCCACGACTATTGTCATATGAATGTACAATCGGCGACTGCAGTCAATGAGTGGAGAAGTTCCTATGTTGCGGGCGGCTAGGGCCCGCGCTGCTTCCGTTCGATGTCCGGGATCTGTTCTCTGTCCATCCATTCGCAGGCCTCTGCTGGGTTATCAAACAAGTGGGCCTTGTTGTTGCGCAGGACCTTGAGTCTAGCCGGGTAGAGGAGTAGATAGCGCAGGCCTGCTTCCTTGAGTCTCGCCTTGGTGTGGTGGAACTGGGCCCTGCTCCTTTGAACCTGCAGGGTGTAGTCAGGGTAGATTGCGATCTTTGCGGCGTCCCTCTGTATGGATCCGCCCATCCTGGTGAAGGCCAAAATGGATTCCCTGTCCCTATAGTTGAGGACTTTGGCTATTATGGGTCTTGGTGGGGTCCCCGGTGGGGGCCTCCTGGCTAAGGAGCGATGGGCTCTTTCAATAGTGAAGCCCTGCGACAGTTTCCCGGCCCCAATTTCCTGTATGAGCAGGTTCTCGACGTAGTTGGTAGGGTCGTTGCCCTCGATGCCCTCGGGCAGGCCGATAATTCTGATATTGTTTCTGCGGGCCCTTCCTTCGGCCTCCTCAGCCCTGTCCTCTAGGTTCTTCACTTTCTGCGCCAAAATGTCTACATCCTTTAAAAGTTGAGTTTTGGCATCGGTATTGTCTCGGACTTGGATCTCGAGAGCGTCCGTTCTGCCGGTGATAGAGCGCACATCCTGCCTCAGTAAATTCAGGTCGATCGCAACCGCATCAATCTTGTCCTCCATAGTTTTCTGGAGTGTCTTGATGGCCTCTAGCAGTTGGGAGTTAGCTGGCTCGGGTCTCGCGGCGCCCGGCACCTCCACAGGGGCAGAAGCCTCCGCGGGTCCGATCGCTCCAGCGGCCGCGAAGGACTCCATGGTAGTTTGGCGGTGTCTGCTTCGGGCGCCCTTAGTGGTCATGTCCTATCTTCGTGGTCCGTCAGGCCTCGGCAGGCACTACACAGTCTGTGTCCGATGGCGCCGTGCTGGGGATGCTTCGTGGGGGGGGTTGTGCGTCGGCCGCCCGCCGGGCTGCGCCAGTGGGCCGCTCAGCAGGGCCCGGTGAGGGTGTAGTTAAGGCCGCATCAGGCGCTCCCCCCTCCGTCTCCTCGCTGCTCTTCTTCGGGACACAGGAGCACAGGTCTCAGCTTAGGCAATCTCTGCCACTTCAGATCGAGTTCCATAAAGGCTGGCCCCTTGCGGGTTCCTCCCGGTCGGTCACAGGGCTCCGCTACAGCGTCAGGCTGGGCATCGTCATGGCCGCCATTTTCTGTCCTCGTACGACGTTCCGTTTCTTTTTGATGGTGCGGGCCCTCAGAGGGTCGTGAGGCTCCCAAACTTCGTCAACAGGCGGAACACTCCTTCACACGACCTATATTCTGTTTTCAAGTGGCTGCAGTCAAGTTTAAGCGGTAGTTGGTGGCGGATCCATAATCGTATCGAGCGGAGCTGCGCCGAACACGTCCTTCCTACATGGCGGTTAGCCACGCCCCCCACCCTCCTACCCCTTTTTATGTTGTAGGATTTCTATGTACCCCTTGCCCCCCTTGATGCCCATGAGCACCCTCCACCCCCTCTGCCCCCTGTGATGTCACCTTTTGCTCTCCCTCCCCTTTGCCCCACATTACCTTGTCCCCATCCCCTTAGCCCCCTTTTTTCTTCACCTTATCTTTTGCACTTATGCTATTTCAGATATGTCCTTGACCTATCTGATAGCTTCTTGTTTGTCTCCCCACCCCCTAATTTTGTCTCTTCATCCCCCCCCCACACAGCACTATTTCAAATTTGTCAGGATTACTTCGATAGTCGCTTGTTTGCTCTTCTCCCTGTCCCTCACTCCAACCCCTCCCCTCTTGTTAAATTTCTGCACTACCTCAATTGTCATCAGGCATAGTAAGGTAGCCACTTGTCTGTATTTCCTCTCCTGTCCTCCCCTCCTCCCCCTCCTCTTCAATGTCAATTAGCTCCTACTCTATCACTAATATCATTTGACCTGGTTAATAGCAGCTTGTTTGTCCCCCCTCCTCTTTTGTTCTCCCCCGCTCCCTCTTCAGCACCTTCTGAACTGTCTTCAGAAACAGTATGATTGTTGCATGTTTTTTTCTTCTCCTTCTCCCTCACTCCAACCCCCCCTCTCCCTCCCTCCTCTTGTTTAATTCCAGAACAACCTCAATTTTCATCAGGCATAGTAACATAGCCGCTTGTCTGTCTCCTTCTCTCCCTCCCCCCTCCTCATCATTGTCTATTGCCCTTGCAATATCTGAAATGTCACCAGGCCGATTATGATAGTTACTTTTCACATTCTGACTGTATCAAGGACTTGTTAGAATGTTCACTGTATTAACCCTTGTTCCCTCCCTGCTTGAAGTGCTTTGAAACCCATTGTGTATAGGCGCTATACAAATAAACAATCAATCAATAAATCAATCAGTCTTTGTGTTGGACGCTTGCTCTTTGAAGTTGGAGATTCAGCCTCTCTTAATGGTAGTGTCCTGTCTTCACACCTACTGTCTACTTTCTGGCCATGCAGAAGCCAAGGTAAATGGTCCTGCAGAGACAGCCAGTCTAAGGGACACTTGGCTTTCTACACCGTCCAGAGCAAGCCACATTTTATTGTAGTTGTAAATACTAGGATGCCAGCCTTCCAGTGTTGAAGTTCTTTGTGACATGTGTCCCACGACCAGCAAAAGGGTTTGCCTCTGGCCTACAGAAACGTTTCCATGGAAAACAAAGTGGCTTTTCAAATGTCTGCTGTAGTACTTTTTGTCGACACGCACCATGTCTTTTTCCCTGACTTTGTTTCTGGCAACAGTAGTACATTTTTCACATTTCATTTCCAAACACCCATGCAAAGCCGTTTTTGTGTCAGTGTTTAAAAATCATGTTTTTCATGTAAAAGGGACCTTTGATTCCTTCTTCTTTTGTGGCTTTAAATACTGCTTTTCCTTTGGTAGTGGCAGATAGGCCTTTTCCACATGTCCCTTCAGTTTGTTTTTACTTGCAACCACAAATGCAAAGCAAAAATCCTGCTTTTCAGTTGAAAGGGACCTTCCATTTAGGAGCTTTGATTTCACCGCACAAGCAATAGGCAACAGAGATTGCTTTCAGTCAGAGGATACTTTCCGTATATTTGCCAGATCAAGCCACATGGACCTGTTTGTTAATGTGGTGGGCCTTCCATTGTGCTTGTGTGAGAATCAAAGCTTTGATGTCCGTTTATGCAGAATTGTTCGGCTTTCCTGTGGCTATGGAAATAAAGCTGGTGCAGCCTTGAGAGCAGTTGTATCTAGAGTGCAATCAAAGGGACACATTCCCCTGCATGGATGGCACTATGCTAGTGGGTTTGGCTCTACTGGGAGAGGTTGAAACAGGCTGAGACAATAGTGTTTGGGGGAAGCCTAATTACAGGTGAAGTCCAGGTATTATAAGTAGATGGTACATTACAGGGAATTATATAAACGGAAAAGCATCCATAACAAGGTAGCAGCAGAACACAGTCCTGGACCCCAAGCCTCAGGTGCTTACTTTGAGGGAGGCTCCCTACCACATATTGTACCATTACCTAATGGACAATGAGTGGAATGTGCCAGGCGCGCAGCATCAAATTCGGCTCTAGGAGATCCCCCAACTCACTGACAGTTGCACTGTCACACTGGGATGCCACCCCTGTGCAGGGGGTCCAGCAGTCACCCGAGACCAACAGCACCACCATGCTAGGGCTACTGCCCATCTGCATTCTTGTCTTTGGCCTCAAGGGTGTGTGGGAAGCCCAATGCAGCATTTCATGAAGGGCAACCACGGTCTCAGGTAGAGGTCTCCTTCGAGCGGTCTGGGCCGCTGGTAAAATCCTCAAGCTGTGAGGTCCAATTGAAACTGGCAGATGTGGCAGAGGCTGCTATAGGGCGGGGGGGTTTTACTGCAATGACACCCAAGGCAGCCACCATTTTGAGATGGCCAGTGGGGCACAGTCTAGCTGAGATCTGACATGCTGTCAAACGCTGGCCAAGCCACTGCTGCATGGGACCCTTAGAAGACCCGCCACCAATATCATTGGGCGGTTTAGGATGTCCCAGGCGCCGTGAGAAACATGGGCCACGGTAGCTAGCCAACTTCACATCTGTATTATTTCCCACTTGGCTACGTTTCCACTCTTTCGCATTTTTAAGGTTTATCCATGTTTGATGAAGTGATCATCACTGATCTTACACTGCTCACATAGAGAGAAGTTGCTTTTGGGCTGATCTTCCATTGCAGAGGACATGAGCCGCTGCGCACATTGGTGTTTTCGTTTTATTGATGAAATGATACAGCAGGCTTTAAATGAGTCAATGCATTACCTGTGTCTGAAATCAAAACTAGGTCAACTGCCAGCATTATCCCACTTTTGGGGAACCTTGAAATATCTTCAGTATGTGTCCATTTCACCTCTCGCAAGGCCTGATGTATTTTACTCTTTGGGGATACTTGGGCCAAGGCCCAATGGGTTAAGGCACAGTTTAGGCCAACATTATGCCAGTGTAATCCCAAATGGGGGCATCAGTAAGCTTTCTGGAATTAGTCGCAGGTGCACACCAGATGCGTTTCCCCAATTGTCAGGAGGTGCTTTAGAGGAAGAGCAGATTTCCTGATTGTGAGGACCCTGAACATAAGGGGTTACACACCTGAGGGTTCACACGCTTCTCCTGTTTCTGGAATCAAGGCCCTCTATTGCCTTAGACATAGAAAAATCCAAACATAGAGGGCCACTGCAAAGGCCTTTTGTTGAAGGGCCAAAGGTGTTCTGGGGAGTGTACGGGTTGGCTATGGGGTCTCGGGACGAAGGGACTGTAAGCAGAATGTGTTCTTGTCAGTCTCGACAAACTGCAAATGGTTGAAGCAATATCTTTCCAGCCTAGTAGGCAATGGCATATGACGAGACTGGGAGAACGCCGGGGGTAAGACAGGCAATGGCAGAATCAACCAGAGACTCGTAGAAGAACCCACAAGACAGGCAAACACAGGTACATTAATGGGTTAATTGGCTCGTTGCAGAAATCTGCCGGCAGCCTCCAGGTCACGGGTTTGAAACATGATGGCGCTGTCTCAGTAGTTCCTCCATTCTAGATTGGCAAACATGAATACCACTAAGTTTGGTAGTAAGAGCACCTATTCACAGCACTCTGAAGTGGAGAACCAGTCCAGAGATCACACGGCTCGTCAGCTGTGAGCAGTTCAGCCAGTCCTGGTTTTGGCTTTGCAATCGGAAACTTGGAGTTTTGATTTTACTAGAATCTGTGGGCAAAGGAATACTTAGTTGACAGGGAACCAGAGGCTAAATCAGAAGAGTAAATATGGCATAAAAGCATGTAGCTTCTGACAGGAAAAATACAACACGGGTTTTGCTACTGAAATGCAGTCCTAATGTTGACTCAAGTCATTCTAGAGCAGCCTTCCAACCATTTTGGAAGGGAAAAGAGAGACAGTAAAGGCTGCAGAAGGGAGCAGCGCTTCCGAAGAGCAGACTAAAGCCTCCTGACCAAAGTTGCTTTGGTCAGGAAGCAAAGGGCATAGAAGCTGCTGGAAAAGAGACCGGAACACACTATCACACTACTGCAGGGAGTCAGTGCTGGCCTCCATACATGAAAGTGCCAAACCCTAGCTCCAGTTCAGCCCACCATTAACAAGCCAATGGAAAGCATCTGTCTTTCAGGCTAGTGCTGGGGTCTGAATCGTTTGGCCTATCAAATATTTTGGACTGAAGATACGATTCGAGCTCCACAATCTCCAGTGACACAGTATGAAGTATCGCGAGAGATATCCAGGGGTCTAGGTGTATGAAAAGAAGTAGTGGAACTATGTTCCCTGCTGGCCGGCCCTGCTCCCCACAAACTCCGTAGCCACGTCCCCTCCCAGCAGGTTCGGACTGGCTTATAGGGTAATATTCCCGTGGCCGAACCAAAAACGCAAAATACTGGTGTGAGCCAGTTTACTTCACTATTCGGCCAATAGTTTTGACCGGTGTTGCTGAATAAATATTCTTTTTAAAAAAACATTTTGCATCACATTTTATCGAAAAACCTCCCCCTTGGGTACTATTCAAACAGTGTCCCAAAAGGAATGAATTGCCATTTGCAATTGTGGCCCACTTTTTCATTGGTGCCCGAGAGAATTTTATGGCCTCGTCCGACTCTGCCTCCCACACACAATACAAACCCCCAAACAGATGCGCCTGCTGTTTAATGGAACGTTCAGTGGAGTGCACTGAAGGGCACGTTTCAACTGCTTCGCACACTTTCATTTTAAAACCAAGTATAGCATTAGTAAAGCCTAATTTGAAAAATCTGAGGTGCACCGTTGCCAACCGCTCCCGCCAACTTCGTCCACTGGAGCTATCGCAGTACCAGGAAGGTTGAAAGTGTAAACAGTGCAAGCAGAGCAGCATGATGCAGTGCGAGGGATGCAATGCGGAAAAGTCCATATTCCTGGTCGAAGTTCTACCATTGCACGCTGTGGGTAATGAGGTTCTGAACAACGCAGGTCGCAGTCCCAGGTCATCCATTAGACCGTCGTAGTGCATTGTGGTGGATGTAGTGCTTAAAAGGCAGATTTCGGGTCTCCCAGAAGACAAGCAAAGTTTACAGCTTCTGTTGGAGCAGTGAACAGTATACATCCTGATTGCAACTCTTCGAATAGTAATATAATAATAATATTTTTTTTATATAGCTCTCTACATAGGACATATTTACAAACATTACTATTATTACTCAATCAATAACCCATGCATTTTGGGAGATACAGTACTTTAATCCTGAACGTACCTAATGACAAAGATTATTGATGAGAGGCTTTTTGAGAGCAACCATTTTGAATTTCCAGTCTCGGACTGTGAATCTATTCTATCCTCTGCTGGCCAAAGCCACAGCTCCTGAACCAGACCCACGCATATCTATTTCCCAGAAATCACTCCGGCTCACTGTAAAGACATATCTCCCCGATGCACCTGTCTCAGAAGGGAAGATGGCTAACAACAGAACTATTCATATTCCCACCTGCTCAGAATCTTCTTGTCTGAGAACTGGTGGTGACTTGGCATTAAGGATGGGATGTCCACCGAGGAGCTGGCCCAGAGGGGGGGATGAGGGGAGAGGAGAATGTGGCCAGCCAATGGGGAAGGCCTTCCTCCTCTGTCAACCTACCCAGCCACGCAGACGCCTTCATTGAAGAGGAAACACTGACCAATCACCGAGAACCGGGGCCCTCGCTGCTGGCATCTCGTGAATTTCTGCCACTCCATAGCACTTTTCTGATGTGTTATGTTTTCTATGTCTGATATCTCTTTAGCCTAACCCTACACATTGTAGGAAACTCACATTAACAACCACACTATTGTTTCCTACGGACTATAGATTACAAAACAGCTACACTTCATCAAAGATTACTTACAAATAAGCAAAGAAAAATGCACTCTTTGTTTGGAACAGCTAAAATACGTCTCCCTTTGGACGTGATTTCCCATCTCTCCACATGTTCTGTTCTTACGCAGGAGCTGGGCTAACAGTTGCAAATGTGCCAGACACATTAACGCAGAAAACAAGGTGTGGGAAGGGGCAGGATGGCTCCTTGAGTAAAAGGGTGTGAAGTAACAGGGAAAATGAGCGTTCAAGCTGTTTACCCGACAGAGTGGAAGACAATTCAATGCACAGCGGCAAATGTGTTAGAAGAACAGCGCCGTAAACACCAGGCTGCCACTGGCATGGCTCTTTTATTCGCTATTTAAATGTGGTATAGACCTTTCTCTCACATACACAACACACATGATGTCATATAAGCACACTTTGCTAAGGTTGCATAAAACATTTTTAGTATAGGCTAATAATTGGCCCATTAACTAACCAGAGAGAGACCAGCAGGGGAGAATTGGGTGTCGAGGGGGGCCGTGGGATGGGGGGAGGGCCGGGTTACAGTGAAATCCTTTCCATTGAGTTATTAATCTTCTTATTTTCTTGTAACCCCTCCAGCTGTTGTCATTCTACATACATTTCCAGGAAGGCGCCCCACATGTTCTTTAAACTCATTTAGCGTCTCCTGGTTCTGTACGCCATCCTTTCAGAGGCTGCTGGCTGTGTCATTTTTGCAGTTTGACAGCTGGATAGCGTAAATGCTTTTAGAGTTGGTAGGTATTGCTCTGAAAGGCAAAGAGATGTTTAAAGGAAAGGGATTTTTATCCAGAATGTTGTTTTCTAGGGCATGGCTCAAGCACTTGCCAAACAGGATCATTTTGTGCCTGGCACTCCTGGTATATTTCCAGGAAAACCGGCTTTGGCCAAAGGTGAGCGATGACCATGCCACTCGTTTTATGCAGACACCCCAACAAAGGTGTATAACCGTGAATTATGGATGCATTAATGTACCAATGAGTCAAATCACTACCTCCCTGACCCTCTTTCGCGACCCATTCCTTACACATTAAGGCCACCTGCCTTTCTCCCATTCCTTCCAAATTCTCTTAATTATTTTAGTTCCTCCCCCACCTCCTCCAACAATTCACTTAGCTATAATCCATCTTGTTTCTTCTTTCATTCCATTGCAGCATTTCGTCGGATGGTTTTCTGAGCTTGGCCTCCATCTCTGTAGTTGCCCTCATGGTGGGCTGTGGGGGGCACAAATAGGTTCTCTTCCTGCTGCTCGATCTGGGCTACCAGGGCAGTGGAAGGTAAAGAGGACACAGGTCAGCGGGTCTGTATAGTCTCCTTAGGGGATCTGAGTGGGGCTAGATTCTCTTGGGTTTGGGCTCCGGAACTGGGCCCTTGGGAAGTGTCAGATGGCGCAGCAGTCATGTCAGGGTCCTTTTTGTTTTGACTGGAATGTGCAGCTTGTGATATAAGGGTGAAGAGCGTAGCAATGGGTGGAGTGGGAACAAAAAAAGGCTCTGGAAATAATTTTCAAAGTGGCCCCGTATTACACAAATTAAGCAAGCCCAACACTTTACCTGTGAGAACAATTGGAAACACTGACATAAAAGAGGACCAAGGGGCAGAGTTCTAGGCCAGTCCACTCCTGGAGCGCAGGTGCAAATTGCACCAGAGAGAGGCCAGGTGCTCAGCTCTTGGTGCGCATGCGTAAAGAGACCATGGGCCTCATTCCGAGATTGGTGGTAGTCATGGCGCTCTTAGCGCCATGACTGCCTCCAATAACGGTAGCGAGTCCGCCCTCGTTCAATGGGGATTTACCGGTCTATTCCGACCTTTGCGGGACCGGTAAGTCCCCATTGAAAATGGCAATCCCCATTCCCATTTGAGCCCCCATAGGGCTCAATGGAAATGGGGAGGGCGCAAATAATGGCCCGGCGCATGCCAAGGCCGTTATTTGCGCCCTGGTCCCCTAACGAGAACCGTAAGGTACGTTCGTACGTTACGGGTCCCGTTGGGGGACCTCGGAATAGGGCGCAAAGGGATTACCGGCACCAAACTCGGAATGAGGCCCCTTGTTTCTAGGGAACAGGGATTTGCTTCTTGTGGCAAGCTCTTGCAGACAGTCAGGGCTCACTTTGCGTTTTGCCTACGCACCAGATGTTTAAAAAAGAAGACACACAGCTGGCAGAATATGAGCACACAGTGCAGCAATTTGTGGTCAAGGAAGGGTTTGCCTCTTTTTCCTGACATGAGAGGACAGTTCCTAAGGAATGGCTGTGCCCAAAGTTATGAGGAAGCCCTGCCCTCTGTCTGGGGAGCAGGAGCAATTCCCTGTACCATTGGAAGTGGACTTCACTTTATCCACCTTGACCAGTAGATTTTCCATTGCTCCAGCGGAGGCAGCTGTGAGGAACTCCACTGATTAGATGGTGGACTTGGCCTTTAGAAGGGAATTTGCAGGTGCGCATTTGGCACTATGGACTGGATCCTGTGTACCTCTTACACGGCTAACTCTTTGATCGAGGATTTTCAGAGGCTCTCTGGCAAAATGGAGAAGAGAGCAGACTGGTCAGAACTGATTGAGCGCATGCACAAGGAGGTGGAACTTCAAATCTAGCGTATGATGAAATATGGACAGCCGCTCTGACCATGTGGAGAGCCATTACAGCCTCTAGGCATGTGTATGTTTGGGAACGGGCCTAGGTAATGCACAAAAGATGCTGGCTCTACAGTTGCCTTTTAAAGGGGCTAAATTGTTTGGGGACAAACTGGACAGGGAGGTGGACAGAGTCCACAAGCAGGACAAACATGCAGGACTCTAATAAATAAACGTCACTCTAAATCATTGTCACAGTCCCCCACATTCTTCATCCCCATCACAATCCATCATTGCCACTGCATCCATCATTTTCGTTACAGTCCCTCAATACCACCATATTTCACCTCTTCATCACAGTCCTTCAGTACTCCCCACAACCTTCATCCTGGGCACAATCCCTCATTAACCCTGCACCACTCATCCTGGTCACAGTCCCAGCGTACAAATGCACCCCTCATCCTCATCACAGTCTCCTATTATCACAGCTTCCTTCATTCGCATAACTGGCCCTTCTTGCCCCCGATAAAGCACTTTTACGAACATAGAAAGGATATCTATAAAAATCTGTCTGTGCAAAGAAATGCTCATACCTTCCTATTGCAGAACATAAGTAATTGCATAATAAATATTTGTAATGTTCAATATTACAAACCAGCACACACCCACACGTATAATGCGTAATATTATGAGCATGGATAAGCCTACGCTTAGGGGTTAACATTACAAACATAAATGGGTAAACAATTAAGCAGAACACACACTTGTGATGAGTAATATTGTCAACAAGCACAAGCACATGAATAAGTAGAACACCTGTGATTAGTATTATTACGAAAAAACAGAAGCATATCAATAAACAAAATACCTGTAATGTGTAATACACAAAGATAGAAAGGTTACCAACAAAAGGTAATTCCATTTAACCCTGAATTCCTCCTCCTCATCACAGTCCCTCGTTGCCATTATCCAGAATCCCCAATGTTTTTCACGGTTCCTCATTACTCCTTTGGCCCCCCATCCTCATCACATTCTCTTATAATCCCCACAAACCCCAACATCGTCACAGTCCCTCATTACCAATACATCCCGCATACTTGTCATGGCCCCTTATTACCACTGCTTCCTGTCAAAGTCCCTCATTGTCCTTGCTCTGGCATCCCTCATCACCACAACAACCCTTAATTACCCTGGCAGCCCCAATCCTTGTCCAAGCCCCTCATTGACACTGCAAACCTTAACCTCATCACAGTTCCTTATTATCTTTGCCTCCCTCATCCTTGTTGCAGCCTCTCATACACCTACAATGCACATGCTCATCACAGTACATCTTTATCCCTGCAACTCTCATCCTCATCACAATCTCTCATTGCCACATCATTATTCATCCTCGTCACCACCCCCATTATCACTGCATCCTTTCATCCTCGTCACAGTCTCTCATTGCCACATCATCCCATCACAGTCTCTCATTATCCTTATCGCAGGATAACCATCCTCTCCACATTCCCCTATCCTTGTCACAATCTCTCATTGCCCCTGCAAATCTCATTCATGTCACAGTCCCTTATTGCCCCTGCAATGCTCATTCTCATCACAGTCCCTAATTTCCCCAGCACCCCTCACCTTTGTTACAGTCCCTTATTACCTCCACAATACTCATTCTCCTCACATTCACTCATGACCCCTCCAGCCACATCCTTGTCACATACCCTTATTTGCCCCGACAACCCTCATCTTTGCTAGTACACCTATATACCTTTACACCCATCCTCCTCATCACAGTCCCTCATTACATCTGCATCCCTCATCTTCCTCAACCCCTAATTTCCTCTACAACTCCCAACCTAATCTCAGTCCCTCATTACCAGCACAACTCTCATCCTTGTCACAGTTCATCTTTACCACCACATCCCTCATCCTTGACACTAGCCCTGATTTTATGGAACTGGCTTCCACTATTGTTGGGTTTAATAGAGGAGTACCTTCCCTTTCGGAAAGCATTTAAAGCTTATCTTTTCTAATCTGTTTTGGTCTGCATTGACAGAACTCCCTCGGGTTCCCTAGTGTCCGACTGGAGTTTTAGCGCCTAGATGCCCTTGGGCCTTAGTTGCGCTCTATAAATTCCGTTTACATTAAATGACCACATTTCTCATCTTTGTCAGTCCCTCATTACCACTGCATCCAATATCCTTTTGACAATCTCTCATTAACACTGCATGCCCCATCCTCGCCACAGTCTCTCATTGGGCCTCATTACGACCCAGGCGGTAAGTTACCGCCTGGGCCGTGACTTTACCACCATGGCGTAAACTATGTTTACGCCATGGTGGTTGGCGGACTTACCGCCCCATTCCGAGGTTGGCGGGGCGGTAAGTCCCCAATCCCCATTTACCCTTCCCCATTCCCATTTTTGCCCCATAGGGCATAATGGGAGTGGGGAAGGCGTTAATTACGCCACCGTAAATTACGGTGGCGTAATTAACTCCATGGTCCCTTAGCGCCATGGATTTTAACACCTGCTAAAAGCAGGTGTTAAAACCTCCATGGTGCTAAGGGACCTCGTACTCAGGCGGTAAGGGTCGGCGCTGTTTACGCCGGCGTAAACCTCTTACCGCCTGAGTCGTAATGAGGCCCATTGTCTCCAGACCTTCCACCTCATCACAGTCCCTCATTACCACTGCATCCTTCATCCCCATCACTGTTCCCCATTACCACTGCATCCCTCATACTCTTCAGTCTCCCATTTCAACCATATCCTGTCAAAGAATCTCAATACGCTTACCTCAGGACCCCGCATACTCGTCACACTCCCTAATATACTAGCATCACCAGTCCTTGTCACAGTCCCTCACTGGCCTTTCATCCCTCATCCTTGTCACAGTGCCTCATTACCCCAACCTTCATCCTCATCACAGTACCTGTTACCCCCGCAAAAGACAGTCTGCATTGCATGCCGGAGTGTCCCATCCTCTAAAATGCGGGGGGCATAGGCAAAGTTGGAGCTGCAGTGTGAGCTACGCAGAGGATGCGAGGATGCAGAGGGTGCAGACAGAGGACAGAATGATAGTGTGGATGGCAGAGCCGAGGGATGGAGCCGGGATGCCGTGGGGTGAGTGCTACAGTGACAGATCCCACCGCGGCCCCCACAGTTTCATATCGATCCATGTTGGGCGTACTGTCTTTGGGCTTGCCAGACAACTGCTATGCGCCTTATAGATGGCTGCTTGTCATGAGCACTCGTGGGAGTGGAGCGTCCTTTCCGTGGGCGGCAGCGTAGGCATCTCGTTGTAGTCGGCCAGGTCCTGGGCCCTTTGAGGTGACCTGGCATTGATGGAAATTGACAGACTGTCCTTCTGGACACTGCACCTCCTGTGTGTGGTGTGGGTGATCATGTCAAGCTGTTGAACTTTATCCAGCGTTTCTTGAGCTCCTCACCACGCCCCTTCAGGCAGCTAGTATTTATCAACTTGAGGTCCTTGCTTAGATTTTATATATCTTTTGGAACTTTTAAATTGCTCCCCTCTATTGTTGCAATTCATTGGATGGCGTTACCAATCTTTTTCTTGCAAACCTTCATACACTGCTTGACATTTATATTTGTTGAGTTAAAGATCAGCATTTCATTTTCATATGTATGTTTTTCTTTGTCTTTTTTGCTCTGTTGAATCCTGTTATTGCCACCATTTCATATATTGTACCATCTCATTAATTTTGCAAAGCATCTTGGCGTAAAGGTTTACAGAAACAAAACAAACAAACCTCATTCTTGCAACAATCCATCATTCCCCTGGCAACCCTTATCGTTGTCACAGCCCCTTATTGATCCTGCAACCCGCATCCACATCTGTAAGATACCTGAAGGTGTCTCACTTAGTAGACCCGGGGATCTGGCATCCAGGTGGCCAGGACATGGCCATCGCTATCGGACCCAGTTAATGGGGGTGGACCAGAGCGGGAGGAACACCTGGTGGGGGGGCCCTCGGGGAGTGGTAGCAGGACACCAATGGGTGAGACGCAGTATCCCCCTTCTTCTGACAGCTTTTCCCCATCCTACCATGTAGGATACTCAAAATTCTACCCCCCTTATTCGACACAAACACTTACGCACAACACGAAAGATAACAGACTAACACCAGAGCCATTTAGCTGACATGTCCCAAAACAAGGGTCAGGCAAAGTTAGGCAATTGACCAGAATCACACACAGCTGACGGCCCTTTCCTTTCCCTACAGGGATAAAAGATGGAGCACAAGAGTACACAAGGAGCAAGGCAGACCGCACGATGAGACCGCTATCCCAGTACGGAAATTCTAGAAGAGGCGAAAGGCAGCTCGAACTGAAGGGGCGCAAAGGAGAGAAGCGACCTTGCCCTTACCGACCGAGACCCGGGAAGCCTCCGTGAAAGGAATCGTAAGATATTGGGACTACCAACATAAAGGTTTAAAGAAGCTTCAAACAAGAACATTAGTAAAACAGGATTCCAAAAAAATACAATTCTACTTTAAAACTACCAATGATGCAACTTACCCTATAAATATGTGTCACATAATAAGATGAAAAAAAAAAGCTTTCCACAAGAGTAAAATAAATCTGTTACATTTTGCTATCATTCACATTAAAACACCCTCAATTATAAACAATCATACATGTAAAATGCATTTAACATTTACCTAAAAAAGACAAAGGATTTGCACTACTATGACATCATTTCAGTTGTCCATCATGGCAATGTTGAACATGGTTTATAGTTAATATTTCGAATTTCATAATTTCGAAATGCAGAAATGTCGAAAAATTATACCGAAAAAACAAATGTTGAATGTCTTTGTTTTGTTATTTTTTGTTTGAAATTGGGGGGTTCATCCCAACCCCCCTTTTTTTAAAACCCTTTTTTTACTTGTGAAACCAAAAAAAAAACATGTAAATTAAAAAATAATACATTCGACTTTTTTTCGGTATTATCTCACTAAAATAAAGCAAAACTCTAATTATCTGAACATCCAGAATATATATAAATATAACATCAATACTTTCACAAAATAAAACATTCAGTGACAGATGTTACATAATAATAATAGCTGTTAATTAAGGATAACTATGCAAAAACGGCATATATGTGCAAAATATAAATTAGTAAGCCAATAACTGAACTAACTTATAAACATCAATAACAATAAAAACAATAGTTAAGATTACATCATTGGTAGTTTTAAAGATACATTGTACTTTTTGGTGGTAACATGTCACTTGTTTTCATGTAAGAAGCTTCTTTAAACGTTACTGTTGGTATTTTCAGTTTGTAGGTTTTCACTTTTTGTAGGAAGTTGCCTTAACTATATTTCTTTTCAATGTTATTGTGTTATAAAGTATACGATATTCCATAAAAAAAGGACTTCAACAAAACAATTAATCATACATGGGCATTAATAACCAATACTTATGACAATTACATAGACCCAGTCATTTGTAAGTAACATTAATATACTATTTATCGAATATTGGGTTAACACAAAGCAAGCAAGTTGAAAAGTTTCAAGAGAAAGCTTCAAGGTAACATTCTAAAAAGGGCTCCTAAGCCATTTTCTTCAGGATGGAATATTCAGCTTCTGCTCCCAGAAAAGATTCTAAAAGTCCTAATATATATCCAACAAAAATAGAGACAAGACAAATTAAAACATTGTGATCAAACTATTCTCATTCTGTATTAAGCTAATAATGAAGACTCCCTCTGATTAAGGTTGAGCTGACTTATTGAACAGGTGATTGGTAAAGAATAAATTTCTTTACACCAAAAATCTTTATAATATCTTAAAATATTAAACTATTTAAATTTCTATTTCTATTATTAAGCCGTGAGAGGCACTATACTAATATGTTGCACAATGCTCGGCCCAGACATCGGATAGAAATCGTGAAACAAGCCCTCTCTCCATTAAAACAGAGGGCTCCTTAGCCATCTTATTGAAGGTGCAATATTCAAAGCTTCTGTTCCTAGAAAGGAACTCTAAAAGCCCTAATATATAGTCAACAAATATATAGCCAGAAATACCACCTACAGACAGAGCCCTAACTGTTAGCAGACAGCTCTCCACACCCTTTACTACACCACAAGACAACCAGACCAAAGCAGAACCAACCGGACATCAGCAAACAAATAAAGACCAAACAACTCTCTATCTTATAATGCCATGCAAATGACCCATTCCAAGGGAAAGGAAAAGAGAAGAAAGAACAAACACTCCAGAACAGCAACAAAGCACAACTACAGAACGCACCCCCGCAGTCAAGAACAAGAATCGAACCAACACTGAGAGAAGAGACAAATCCCTCTACCTAACTCCTTACCTCACTGACAACTGGTCGCCAGAGCAAACCAACCCAACGCTACAAGCAGCAACATCAAACTACCCAACACTAACGCGCAGAAGAAGGATGAACAACACAAGAAACAACAAACACACGACCGATGCAATAACACCTTACATCACCAAAGCAAGAAGAACCTCCAATAGACAACCACAACTCATGGAAGACGAACCCATGAAAACAAAAACCCAAGACAGAACCTAGAAGAACTTTTTGAAGACGCTGACACCCCAAATCCTACACCTCAACAAGAGATCGACCAGGAAAGAAACCCCAACACCGATCAGAAGACGACCTCAACAAGAAAGTCCAAACCAAACAATACCTCCAAACTCCAATGCAATCTTATAAATGCGAGATCCATGTCAAAACACTCAACAGAGATCTTCGATCTACTCGATGACAACGGCATCGACATCCATTTCATCACAGAACCATGACAACTACAAAATCACACTTCAGAGCTGCCTACCAAACGACTTCAAATGCCCCCAAATAAACAGGAAAAACAAAAAAGGAGGAGGAATCGCAATAGCATTCAAAGGACACCTGAGAACCGCTCAACATCCTCAACTGTGAAACCATGGTAATACACCTAACAACAAGCCCAAAAACCAACGTCACATTCATCCTGTAAGTATATAGGGCTCAGGAGGAACCCTGCTCCACTTTAGATCAAGCGCCATACAATAAAGAAAGTACAAGAGATTGTCAGATTTTCACAAAGTATATTTTCACAGACAGTTGCCCTATAGAGACACGTGTTTCGGCGAATCACTCGCCTTTTTCAATCAGGGCTAATTGGTGAGAGATAAAGTTCACTTATTCAAATGGTAAATTTCATGGGATCAATCCCGCCTCACAAGAGGTGGTCTCCTTCACAAGCGTCTGTGAAAATATACTTTGTGAAAATCTGACAATCTCTTGTACTTTCTTTATTGTATGGCGCTTGATCTAAAGTGGAGCAGGGTTCCTCCTGAGCCCTATATACTTACTTATACTTACCGGAGTAGGGGGTCTATCACTTCGTCACTCCACTGTTCAGCTGCCACCTCTGCTTATCTAGCGCAGGACATTGATGGTTGATATTCCAAAATACCCCCCACTGCTGTACTATCACATTCATCCTGGTGTACAGGCCACCGACATATGATGCAACCTTCGTCGATAACTTCATTGAAGCGATCACCACCATAGCCATCAACCACGAACACCTAATCATCCTGAGGGACTTCAACATCTGGTTTGAAGACAGTCATGCCAACTACCAAAACTCACTGATTGAACAACTTACTACCATGAAACTACGACAACTAGTCAAAGGAGCAACACACTCGGCAGGACACTCCCTCGACACAATTTTCACCAGGGAAAAACTCATCACCACGGCACCGCCGATACAAATACTGTGGAGCGACCATCTCATCATCCCATTCGTGATCACTCTGCCCACTCAAGTCTACATCCAACTGCCTAACCTCACAACCACCACAAAAAGAAACTGGAAAAACGTCAAAGAAAGCAACCCAATTCGAACAACTGGAGTTAACCAAACCCTCAACTACAGATCTAGAGCTAGCTGACCTAGACGGGAAAGCGGAGCTACTACACAAATGAATTGCAGACACACTCGACAAGATCGCCCCAGAAAAACCTTTCACCTCATCAAAAAAAAGTGCAATGGCAAAATGGTTCACCCCACTATTAAACACCATGAAAAAGGAAACAAAAAGATGGAACTAGAATGGAGGAAAGAATTCAACCCAGACAAAAAAAAACACGGTTCCAGAGACAAATCCGCGCATACAAGAAAGAAATTCAAAAGGCAAAGAGAAGGCATTATGATGACAGAACCACCAATGCCACCACCGCACAAAAAGAAATGTTTAACATAATTAAAGAGATGAGAAACCCACCAGGCTGTGACAACACCCCAACCCCCTCAGAGAAACTATGCAACGACCTAGCAGACCACTTCAAGAGAAAAATCAATGACATGCGACAAACCATACAAAACATACCAACCAACCATAACATAGTACCAAGAGATCCTATCACAGAACCTCAGCACAAACTCAAAAACTTTCCTGAAATATCAGCAGAGGCATTTGCAATGCTGGTAAAACACAACAAGAAAGCTGGATCACCCATGGATCCCCGTCCCCCGGACATCTACAAATCAATCCTCGCACAAGGAACGCCAGCAGAATACTATAGAAACCTTTTGAATCGATCACTAACAACAGGAACTGTACCGAGGACCTTCAAATCAGAATATATCAAACCACTTCTAAAAAACACAAGTGTCGATGTAGAAGACCTCTCCAACTACAGGTCGATCTCAAACATTCCCTACCCAGCAAAACTCCTGGAAACCTACGTATGTAAATTAACCCAAGAACACGCGGAAAAACACCACCTGCTAGACGAAGCTCAAGTCGGTTTCAGACCTGCAAGAGGAACGGAAACAGCACTACTCTCCATCTGGGACGACCTTAAAACTAACGCAGACTCAGACACAACCTCAGTCCTTATCCGACTCGACCTCTCCGCAGCCTTTGACACAGTTAGTCATGACACCCTAACCAAAAGACTAGAAGACATAGGCATGACAGACACAGCACTACTCCGGACTAAATCATTCCTAACAGACAGAACAGAAACTGTATGTATTAAACACTTCAAATCCATTCCAAGTGTTAACGACTGTGGAGTGCCAGAAGGATCTTCACTATCACCACTGTACTTTAACATCTACCAGACACCGGTTATCAGAATCTTAAAAAAATACAACATTACATGCTACCAACTACGCAGATGGTACGCAAATCATCTAAAAAATCAAAGATACCCAAGCCGATGGCGCAACCCTAATCGAGTGTCTAAAAGAAGTCTTCAACTGGATGACTGAAAACAACTTGAAAATCAACCCAGGAAAGGCAGAAATCATGATCATATCCAAAGACCAAGAGAACGAAACCGCCATCCCATGGCCAATGGAAATGGGAATCGCACCATCACCATCTAAGGTAGTAAAAAATCTGCGAGTCCTGATGGACAACACCCTAACCTTAGAACCACAAATAAATGCAACAGTCAAGAAATGTTTTTTCCTCCTCCACACGGGAAGAAGAATCCTACCTTTCCTTCAGGCACAAAACACTATCGTCGCCCTCATCATGTCAAAAATCAACCATGCAAATAGCCTCTACCTCGGAATACCAGAATACCTCCTGAAGAAACTACAACAGATCCAAAATACTGCAGCCAGACTACTCCTCAAACTATCAAGAAGAGAACACATCACTCCTGCTCTAAAAACACTACACTGGCTCCCAGTAAAACATTGCATCACCTTCAAAACAATGTGCATAACGCACAGGGAAATCAGCGGACAAGGAGCAGAATTCCTACAAAAGAAAATAAAAATCTACAAGCCAACAAGACTCCTCAGGTCAAGCAACGAAATCCGCCTGGAACCAAAACCATACCTCAAGAAAAAACTGGGAGGCACCTCCTTCTACCACTTAGCTGCAAAAACCTGGAAAAACATCCCAAAAGAAAAAAGAAACACCAAAGATCACCTAAAATTTAGGAAATTACTAAAAACCTGCCTCTTCAACACCACAAACGAAAACTGAAACAGAAAGGAAAAAGGATGACCAAACTAGACTAGACACGGACAACTCCCAGAACCGACTGGGAAGACCCCACGGCACCCAGATGAGTGACGTTGGGTAGAGTGCAACACAGGCGACACCCATGGAGACTGAATCAACAAAACCCACCATAATCCCACCCAACACCCCACTCACCCCTTAGTTCCCACCAGGCACCACAGTATTATGGAATTGTCGGGATATTGGCAATCACCACAATAGTTGAGCTGTGGACATTGGCAGATGCAGGGGCCATATGAGTGGGAAGTGAAGATAGATAGGGCTGTGAGGCAGGCTGGGGAGGAGGGGCCAGATTTGAAAGGGACCTTGAAGGACGACTGACCCAGATCAGGACAGAGGTGTAGGGGTGGTACCGAAACCCATCTGGGGAGATTACAGAAGCCCTCCGCCACAAGCCAGGATAGAGATGCCAACTAACCAACTGCACTAACAAATTTCCCCCTCGGCATACATCTCTCAAACACCAATCCAAACACAACCACAAACCTACAGCACAACAAACCGCACAAACTTCACTACATGCCAACAACAAAACAAAAACACACATAGACTCGCACAACAGTACACAATGACTACCGGCCGCAAACACCCCAGGCCCAGCCAACGGGCCCACCAGGCTGAGGTCGCCAACAGAACATCACTGCTCTCTTGCACTTTTCCAGCTCCCTCCCACTAACCCCCCTCCCTTCCTCTTTCAGGGCTGCCAGACCGCCAGGGGACCACTCAGGTTGTGATAGTGCGCGGTACAAATGTCCTTTAACATTAACATTAACATAAACGAGAACAAATAAAACATTGTGATCAAACTATTCTTATTCTGTGTTAAGCTAATAATGACGACCCCCTCTGCTTAAGTCTGGCCAGACTTATTGAACAAGTGATTGGTAAAAAATATATTTCTTTACACCAACATTCTTTTTAATATATAATAACATATCAAACCATTTCTATTTCTATTTTTATTTTTAAGCCGCGAGAGGCACTTCTGCCAATAGGTTTCATAATGCTTGGCCCAGACAACAAATAGAAATCGTGAAACAAGCCCTCTGTTCCTGAATACAATACTGTTTTCAGTTTTTTGCAAAATAGGGTAAGAATCTCACTTTTTTCAAAGATCGATCGACAGCTGATTCCATAATTTGGAAGTCAGCACTGTCATTGATCTGACAAATGATCCAGAAGTGTCCAGAAGGATGTATGAAACAATTCATTGGGCCTCATTAAAACTGTGGTGGCCATGGAATGAACGGTGCCGGTAAGGGACCGGCACCGTTCATTCCAAGCCGCCACATTACGAGTTCTGCAGTGGGTCCTGCTCTGTACGCCTGGCCAGACCAGACGTGCAGAGCGGGACCCGCTTGCAGACCAAGATGCTAACATGGAGCCCATCATTAATGGGCCCATTGTTAACATCCTCCCCATTCCCATTGAGACCTATGGGGGCTCAAATGGAAATGGGGATGTACCGGGTCCGGGTCCCGCGAAAAGGAATTACCGGGCCCTCCAAGGTCGAAATGGCCCGGTAAATCCCCTTTTGCGGGACCCGGACTCAGACCTGAGTTTGGAGGTAGCCATGCCGGTAATGACGGCCCATTGTTTGTCTTCACACATTTCAGTCAGTGACCATTGTTTGAATCCCTCAAGCATTAATCAAAAACTAACTTGCACAGGAGTTATATACTGATGAGGAAGTCATGTGGACATCCATACCCCAACATGCTACTTATCCTGCAGCTTTGGTTAAATTAATCAGACAAACCTCCAGACCTGTGCAAGGGCTAAATCAATGAACCCCGAAACAAAAACAGAGGATATCCGAGTTATTGTTTCATATACTAAAAATTTTGGTAAACTGCAAAATTCACTCTAGAGTGTTGGAAACCTCTGCCAGGGAATTTTTTCATTGATACTTGCCCAGTCATTGCAATATCAATCAGTAGCATCTCATATTTGTACACAGAGAATTCAATTATCGACAGCGAAGCAGAGCTCATTGATTTAAACTGCTGCTTCCACCAAAGCATGTGTTCTATGTAATAAAAATAACTAAGTCATGAGATGGATCAATACACTACATAATAAAGTGCATCAGTCAATTAAAAAACATCAGGTGTGGTGTATTGTGTATCATGCAGGAGTACCACTGTTTATATGGAAGAGTGATCAGAAGTGTAGTTTCCTTTATCTTTGTCCATTACCTCTAAATAGAGCATTCATGAAAATGATTCCTAAGCTAAAGTTTGCAGTGATGAAAGGTCTTTTTGGATTGCACCTCAATGGTAGGTAATAGGAAGACAGGTCACACAAATCCTTCAGGCCAAAAGATGCTGCATGTAAATTAAAAATCCAATTAATTCCTGTTTTCCAAGTACTTGTTAAGAGATAGTACACGTCCAGGCAGCTGCATTTGTGCCAAAACAAACCATTATAATTCATGATCCTTGTGAGAAAATTCAAGGAAATAGTCCACCACTTTTGTACCACCGCTGTCATTTTTAATTCTGGATTGATTTTCAACAATTCTTACTGGCATGCTGCTTGTGGTCATAACTAGGCACCTATGATTTCCACTTATGATTATTGAACATAAATGCTTTGCTTTCAAGTTTCAGAACACTCATTATATAGGTTCCATCCCTACAATAGCACTTGTTTTAGGAAGACCGTACATAGATTTAAAATTGTGTTCTTAAGGCTCAAAACATGTTTTGTGTAGAACCTTCCCAAAAATACAGTCCATGTCAATAAGGAAACACCAGGTCCAGCGGTAACCGTGCCGGTGCTACCAGCAGGTTGCTGCCGGACCCGTAATTATTTACTGGTGCCTGACTTCCCGATGCCACTGGGAGATTACAACCCCAGCGGCCCGGAAAGTCAGGCGCCTGTAAATTGTAAGTCCCCATGGGAATGGGGACCATGGAAGCACCAGCACCGTTGTTAATGGTGCCGGTGCTTCCATGACGGGTCTGCCTTTCGTGGCCACTGTGCCCAGCAGGGTCAGACCTGTCGGGCATGGCGTCTCCGGCAGGCAAACCTGTAGTTTGCCAGTCTGGAAACAACAGTGCTGGTAAGCTTGCCGGCATCGTTGTTTCCATACCGGAAAACATAGAATGAGGCCCCAAGTCTAAATGCTGATTGTACGGTATGCTGGGGACAGTCTTGATGGTTGTGCCATACAGTAGAAGTTAGAAGGTTGTACTTGTCTGTGAAGTGTGCATGTCTCCTGAGCTTCCGTTGCAGAATGTTCAATAACATCTTCACATAGTCAATATGACAGGTTTTACTGTAACACATGACAACATGTGAATTGCAATGATGTACTTTTATCAGTTTTGTTTGTGTGGAGATCAACTATCAATGTGCCCTCTTTCACTTTAATCAAGAGATCCAGAAACACAATGGTGTTCTTATGTGTGATGATTGCGAAATTCAGATTAGGATGCCATATTTTAAAATACTTGTAAATGTCATTTAGTTCAGATTCTGCACTAGAAAAATCATAAAGATATTGTATTGTTATGTATTTTTAGTTTAACAATACCTAGGGCATGAAGTGTGAGCATCTAGTGTAATGCATTTGAAATGTATTCAGGCAATGGGTAGGATTCACAAGTAAGTGCAGAAAATAATATTTGGTGTGGACTTTTTGGCTTCATGCCAGGCTTATCTTTGTTATGGTACTGCAAGTACATCACATCAACCAAGTCTATGACTGTATTCTAACAGTCTGGGAAGTGGTCCAAGTGGTCCCGTTTGGTGTGATTGATAAACAAACAGTTCTATTAATTGTAGTAAATAAAAACAACAGGTAAGGAACTACTGTCAAATACAATGCTTCCGGCACAGCCAGATATGATGGAATAAGAGGTTATTTAGCAATTAGCCGTAGCGTGATAGAATGCAGCTTGCAACTGGGTGAACGTCGAAGTAACTTATTGCTGATCTTGCTTTAGACATACACAAGCGTTTTGCTTCTGTTAGACGCTGGGCGCTGATAATGAGCCTATACAACTTTTCGCTTCTGTTAGATGCGCAACACTGATATTATGCTAATAGGGGGATACGTTCCGCTGAGATACTATAAAAGGGTAGACTTTGGAAGGCAGAGCAGGAGAATCACTGTTCTAACAGAGCTGGAAGACAAAGACAGGAGTCAGACGGAAGGCGAGGAGGACAATCCCTAAAGGTGCACATGGGCCATTATCTTCTATGTAGAAGCAAGGGGTCGAAGTCCCTCCTTTTTTCCTTCTTTGATTTTGAAGCCTTCCTTTGGCTTTTATGAGGCATTAAAGACCCCAAAGGGCTCTAGCCATTCACATTTGAGAAGAACTACTATTTTCAATGGACATTCACAGCGATTAAACTTACCCATATCAATCAGCTCACCACCTATTCACAATTGACTATTATTGGCTGACACCATGGGCAATTCCAATTGACACTGCATCCATTTAGAAATGTTTTTCCTTTTTTGCTGTTTTTGCCAAAAGAGACTATGGTGATTCTGATAAGTGGAATTCCATTGTTTTTCCAATGGGCTGGGATTTTTCTGGAAATGTTCTTGGATTGTGCAGACTGCTCCACACATCCAGTCATCTCCAGCGCTCATCTCCCTACCTTCTTCAGATAGTGAGCATGAGAGGTTGTCAATCCAGGGGACGTGTTTGAGATCCTACACATTAAGAGGGATCTAGACCAAGTACAGTACACACCCTATATGCATCCTGAGTTAGCTCTGCAGCAGGTAGACCAATAGAACTGGTTTCAAAGGGGCTTGACATATCCCAATACCAAGGCAAGACATGGCCCTTTTGCAATGGATAGGTTAGCAGCAAATTACCCATATACAAGGGAGCACTATGACATTCTGGTGAGACATTTTGACACTTCCCTTTCAGAAGCTCAAAGCCTTATTGCACACCTGCCACACAAGGCAGGAGGACATCCCTAGATTGTATTCCATTAACCTTAGCCAGCTAAAGGCAGGCTACCCTCAAGTCACGCCTCAGCAGAGTTAGAAGGCTCTAGCAATTATAATGCCAACATGTTGTAATCCACCTATCGAACACTGTGATAGCTAGGTTTCAGTGTATAGTTGGTGTACCTTCATTTTATTGGGACTTGTTCAATTACAGCACTAACCTACTTTCTGGGAGAGATATTGAACTCCCAGGGAGTAGAAGCATGCAATGAGTTTAGCACTTTTAATAGTTGGGGTAATTATTCCATGGTAGAGGGAGTACTCGTGCTTCTCATAAAAGTTTAATCAGTGAGACTAGAAGTCTTCAGACACCTAGCGGTATTGCCCAGTGAGTAGGAAAGGAAACTCCAGCCTGGTCACATTGTGACATCTACTTACATATCCTTAGGTAGAGGTCACCTGGGTAGATAACCAGGGGAAGGGCAAAGGAAGGAATTAGGTGTGCGTAAGCACTCTAAAAGGGACCACCCACTCGCACCACTGGTATCAGACTGGAACCAGCAGAAATGCCTTCTCAGCTAGAGGCAGACGCAGACGGACATGGACTTCCAGTATGCCCCCTGTCAAAGAAGAAAGGGGGACCTTTCGTAGCAGGACAATATCGGTAGAAAGAGACAGTACAAGCCCCAGGCAAGAAGTTGGTTGGGGTAGGAGACCCTACAAGGGCAGAAGTGGTGAGAAGAATACCTATCAGTTAAGGGATAGGGCACAGTTAGGCAACCACAAATATACAGAGATGAAGATTACCCTACTTCTCCTTCACAGAAAGAGAAGAAACAGGGCTCGGCATCCAAGGGAGAGCAGAAGCCCACCAGGAGGGCAGAGAAGAAAGGAGAAAAGAAGCAAACTGCAGCTTTAAGAGTGGATAATGGCAAAAGCTCTATACCAGACCTACAGGATAATACCAATAACTAAAGATCCAAGGGATTGGCTAGTGGTACTATTGGATTCTGGTACGCACGTCTCCATATTCAAAGAAAAATACAAAAGGCTTTTACATCTCATTTCTACTAATCAAAAAGTAGAGGTTATTGCTCCACAGGAAAAGTGATTGAGGACAAGGATGTGTATCGTTACAATACAACTTGAAGGGGGAACATCCAAAGGAAATAGAGGCACTTTGTTGGACTAAAATGCATATAACAGAAGATGGCCTTTTAGCAGGCAGAACATGATTGATCGAGGCTACATGTGTGAAAGGCTCTACTGGGGGAAGAAGTAATTAAACCAGTTTGTTCAGATGAAGTTGGTGAAAATTCACTAAACACAAATGCCGCCTCATGGCTGTTCCAGGTGCAGCACAATTATTCAAGAATCATGTAGGCCATGACATAGACTGCCCTCCACATAAAATGCAGTGTTTGCAAAACCAAAGCTTCAGAGAGAATATCCAATTAAAGCCCAGTTTATACCACATTTAAAGGTGATAGAGGATCAGTTGTTAGACCAAGGGGTTCTGATACAACAGGCAAGCCTCTATAATACAGCATTACTTCCAGTGTCTAAGTCAGACTGTTCATGTCGACTGGTGATTGACTTTAGGGTTTTAAATGCCAACACACACACACTGAAGCTGTACAGAACCTACATAGTACAGGCCTTCTGAGTAACATACAGAGATACACATATAATCCTGTATTAGATTTGGGGAATTGTTTTTTTTCACAACCTTTGGATTCAGAGAGCTATACATACATAGCTATAACATTAAGGAGGAACAGTTTTGCTTCATGACACTCCCACAAGGGTACAAAAACAGTCTTTGGCTATTCTCCAGTAGAATATAATCCCTCTTAGAAGGCATACAGAATGCTGGATATATATGGATGACATATACTGCACAGATGATGACTTGAAAAAACACTTGGAGAAGGTGGACTTTATCATTAGGACACTAGCAGCTAAAGACTACATTTTCAATTAAAACAAATCTAACATACAGCATAGGAAAATCATATTTCTGGGATTTTCATTATCTGATGAGGGAAGGAGACTTGCAACACAATTCCAAGAGAAATGTGCACACCTAAGCAGTTGCAGGCCATACACAGCCTTTTACATTTTAGGCACTCATATTTTGCAGACATTATGCAGCATTAGTGAAGACACCATATGACTTGTTGAAGCCCAACCTCCGTCCAACAGACTAGAAGGGAGAGCACAACCGCCTCCTGCACCACATCTACCAACAGATGACTCAAAGTAGTCCTCTTAAGGACCGAAAAACAGATAAGGACTTAGAAGTATAATATATAACCATGGGGAGACAAGACCCATAGCATACCATTCACGTGTCTATACAATTTCAAAGCAGAAATTACTCCAGAAGAAAAGATCCTGGCTGCAGTATAAATAATAGTGCAGAAGGAACACACATTAGCTGCAAACAAAATTGTGCACATAAACACATTAGTGCACTTAGAAGTAGATACACGTTCTAGTATTGTAAATGAAAAGGCATTACACTCTAGATGGCTACCATGGGCCTCGATGCAGACAGCACAAGACATAAAATATCACTATAAACCAGAACTACTACCAATGTATGAACTGGAATGGTGTATCCAACCAGAAGCAGATGCAGCAGTGCCAGACATCCCACTTTGGATGTTTGCAAATGTGATATACTTTGATGGAAGTGCTGTTGCAGCAGTTGGGATATGCTCTAAGTATTGTGCTGCATGTGCTGCTGTAAAAGGGCCATTCAGCCATAACAATGAGGTTGAACACCAGGATACCCAAATACAGCATTTAGGGGATACATCAGCTCAGGTTTGTGAGTTACAAGGCCCCCTCCTTACACTTAGACAAATTAATGTACATCAGCCCACTCAAATTGTGTCTGACTCAGACTATGTAGTCCGAGATCATCATTTTTACCTTCAATGGGGGCAAACCAACTCATTCAGAGATTCTAAAGGCAACCCAATATTGTCAAAACAACTTTGGCAAAAAGCATGGGACATCGAAAAGGCTGGACCTCTCATCTTGGTTATGCCATCTTGGTTATGCCAAAAGCACACTGAAAGGATTATGTGCACAGTAAAGGCAATGCAATTGCTGATCAGTCTGCAACACAACACAGCAAACATTATAAAACATGGAAGTGGAATTAACATGCTCAGCTCCTACCTAAATGAGGACATACACCCATGTTTGGATGAAAACTGCACTATCCCACAGGGGTTCCCCACTACTTATAACTACACTGTAAAAGGCAATACAGTGATGGTCACTATACCTAGGTCAAAAGAAGGCTCTGTTGACAGGGTCATCCCGAACAGGCAGGATAGATTAAAATGATTCTCTGCAGCACATGCAAGGGTTACCAGTCAAATGGTCGAAAACATTTGGTCGACAGACAATTTGGTCGACACCATTTGGTCGAATGCCAAATGGTCGAATTAGTTTTTTTTTTTTTTTACCCATTTTTTGGTTTTTTTTGGGGGGGTCCCCCCCCAGCCCCCTTTTTTTTCTTTTTTCTTTTTTTTCCCCACACGAAAACCCACAAAACACATATATATATATAAAAAAAAAAAAAAATTCGACCATTTGGCATTCGACCAAATGGTGTCGACCAAATTGCAGTCGACCAAATTGCAGTCGACCAGTTGACTGGACACCACATGCAAGTGTAGCTGTAACACACTTTGGGGTCTCAACTACTACAAAACTCAGTAGGATAGATATTGCTGTCCAGAGCTCAGTGGTATGACAGTGCAAAAACTGCTTCGTATGTTTGCGAACAACAGTGGGCAGTTCCCGAAAACCACCAGTAAGCACAATAACAAGGGCAACAATGCCTTTTGAATGCATGTATATGGATCCCATAGGTCTACTGACACCTGTTAACAAGTACAATAATTTGTAAGTCATGGTGGACTTATCTACAATAGTCACTTGGCTAATTCTTCAGAATAAAGATGATTGTCAGGAGGTCGTAAGGGGTTTGCCATCTGCAGTAGCTATGACAGCACCAAAATTACTCCAAGCTGACAATGGGCTGACACCTTAAGAGAGGCCCTGTCAAGCTGGGGTTGTACTTTGCATTTCTCTACCCTGTTTTGGCCACAGGCTGATGGAGTTATAGAGAGAGCCAATGGGCTAGTAAAGCAAGCCTTGACTAAATGCATCCTTTCTTCTGGTAGTAATTGGCTGAATAATATACCTATAGTGCAGCACAGATTAAATAACCTACCTCACCTTTCTCAATGTGAGGGCAAAACATCTTATGAGTTGCTATTTGGCGTTCCTATGTATATGCTGGACTTACACAACGCTTGTAGTTCTTTCACCAGGCCAGAACAGCTGCTTCTCATAAATCTACCGAGAGAATTCATACACGGGGAAGAAGCATTTCCACAGCATCAAGATGAAGACAAGTCACAGAATACCTTGAAATCTGGGGACTACATCCTGGAGAAGATTTATGAAAAAGAAGCTCTTGGCCCACGCTACAGACCTTCTGTGAAGGTATTGAAATTCATAGGCTCAACAACAGCAGTCCTACCAACCCTGCCTCCTAAGAAAGGTACTTGTCAAGTGTCCATGAACCACCTTAAGCCAACTCCAGATGGTTACATCTCTGTTCCCAAGGGAGGAGACTATTTATCTTGAACATCATGACATGCAGGCAAGAATAGAATAACATGTGATGTTAACGATAACTCCAGAAACCTCTGAAACTTATGAGACAGTGTATAGTTTTACAAGAACAGATGGGCCAGGCATAAGGTAAAGACAAGCACACGGTCCATCCGAAGGATTTTTGACTGACCAACATGCAGAAAGAACTGTGAAATATTTGTTGGAGTAGTGATCCTGTTCTACACCTTGCTGTGGATAAGTCTTCTCACCTTTTTTGTCTCATTGACTTCAGGACATTTTTAAATCCCAATGGAGATCCCAATGATCAGCCAACAGTTTTGCATTTAAACTTAAATGTAGCACATACAACATACCCAATGCACAAATGGGATGTGCGGGCCGCTGATGTGGGAAGAGTCTCAACACAAATAAGCACATACTCACTAGAGTTAAGGCAATTCTGGACATGCCAGTATAAAACCTACAGTGGGCCCAGTATGCAATTCCAGGTACATACACTATCAGAGGTACATGGATCTAGGCTAGTGACACCTAAGATGCATAACACATACACCTATAGGAACCTGTTTAGAGCCAAGATAGATCCTGAAAATGATCTAGAAATGTTAAATGACATGCATGTTTTGTGAAAAATTGTGACACGTTTTATTGTTGTTGCAAGCAAACACCAGTGCAGTGTCAAGACAGAACCTAATAGGGGGATTGTCCTGTTCCCTATTTGAACTCACCACCAGTGTTTAAGGCAACATTTTGTTATGTGTGTTAGGTAAGATTTCCACAGGGCTGGTAAATCTTCCTTGCCTGGTTCAACTCCAGAACTTTTTGCTTTTCTAGTGAGATATTTTCCATTAATACCTCAGTGAGTGGGAACCTTTTTCCACACTCACCTGTCTTTAACTCTTTTTATGGGTGTCATTTTTAAGACTCTCCATAGTGTCTTTTTAAAGTTATCATGTCTAACAACTTATTGGCAATAAGTGCCTGTTGTTGCTGGGTTGCCCTAGGGGCTCCCCCTTTAACTTTCTTGTGCTAACCTTGAGTGAACTACAGTTCCCAAGGGTAGAAAGGATCTTTGGATCCCTTTTACATTTTATTCTGTGAAACCAGCACACCCCACCTTATGTGGAGTGCTGGGGAGATACAATGTATCCCCTTTCACATTTAAACTGTAACAATTCTGTTACAGTGACAAGCTTACCTTTAATGGCTGGTGGCAGTGATACCTTTTACTAATTTGGTGCACCTTTACCGCGTGCTGTAATCACAGCTGCAGTAAAGGCACCTAAGGGTGCTCATTTTTACCAAAATGGCCCCTGTCTTCTTTTTCTGCCATTTCAGTGTTTCTTGTCGTTTCTTGTTCCTTCCCCGGATATCCAGGGTGGGAAAATCCTTTGTTTGAGTTTTGTCTTTGGCGGGAGTCCCCTGGACACCCCGCCCAGGCTCCAGTCAGTCTGTAAGCACAGGAAGTGGGGGAGGGGTCCCAAACTTCCCCCTCCTTTGTCTTAGGTCTTCCTTCAACTGGGCCAAATCCCAGTGGGGGGTTGGCTGTCCTGATTGGACAGCCAAACGCCCCTTTCTTGTAAAATGCGGGGAGAGAATGCAGAGGTTGTGTTGCAGTTCCTGATAAATACTGGAAACCTGGAAGCTGAAGTCATGTCGACCACTGGAACAGAAAACCGAAGAGGATGACGAAAGAAAAGCGGCGGGAATGATTTCCAGCGGCCAGAGAGCCTGCTTTGTAACCGGAGCCTGCTGCAGCCCTTCTTTCCGATCAACCTGGGGTCTCCGAAAACGACGACCCGAACCCAGAGCCTGGTGAGACCCACTAGACTCAAGACAACCTGCATTTTGAGCTATCCCACGGGTTGCTGCAACCTTGCGTTCTTGCAATACCCCAATACCCTGGGACCTCCTGCCACTGTGCAGAGCACGGTCTTCCGAATTCCGAATCTCGCTGAAACTTCGTGGGCATCTTGGTCTATTTCCAGAGACCCGAATCAAGTCCAAAAAGTCCCCTCACAAGAGTGCTGGACCTTTTAAACGACAAGAATTCAACCGCAATTTTCTGTCTTCTTCTGTGCTCCTTGAAAAGGCGCCAAACCCGCAGAACCGCATTCAGCCGCAAGAGAAATCTTGCCTAGAGCCTTCTTCATTGATCCCTGCTGCAAAGTCCCTTCTGAGGTCTTGTGTTCAGTCTCCAGGACAAGGAATCCAGTGACCGGGTATTTGGCTGCAGTCCCTGAAGTTCTCCTGCTGCAATCTCTTCTTCATTGCTGAGGTACTGTGTTGGCTGGGGTATATACTTACCTTAAGCCTGTTGGGATTTCTGTGTAGTCCTGGGGTGTTTTCTGTGATTAGGAGGTCCCTCGTCCAGTACACCCAGTCCCACTGCTAGAATCCTGCTGGGGTGCCTTCTGTGAAGCCCCTGGACCCTCTTCTAACCCTAGAAGTAAAGTACTCACTTGTTTGCCCAGTTTTCCTGAGGAAACTCTGGCTTTTGCTACTAAAGAACTTATTCTAACACTGCCTGTTGGTCACTAGTCCTAGTGACCCCCCCTTCTGCCACTGAGAACACTCATGCTCTAAGGGAAAAGACTTTGAAGGGATTGGGACTTCTGCCTAGAAAAGAAATCAAGTGTTTTTACTTACTTGTAAAGAGTTGGTTGGTAACTGTAATTCTAAGAGTGAACAGTTACAAAAGTTCTTACTGATCTTGGATGTGTGATGCACTATTCTTAAAAGTATGGTTAACATCTTTCCTTCCTTAGCCACTGTTTTGCCAGTCTAAAAGAAAGTAGATGTGAAGGTATTTTACTCTCCTGTGATTAGGTTGTGCCTCTTTACAAAAGTAATGTGTTGGTTTCACCAGATTATTCCTGAAGGGTAATTGTATGAGTGTCCTCCAACTGTTGGTATCACCAGGTTAGTCCTGTTAGGATAACTGTATGAGTGTCCCCCAACTGGGTCTTGCTTCCCCTGACTTGCTGCTAGCCTGTCTTTAATAAGTCTACATTAGGTTGTTGCCTACCTAGAATATCTATTCAGTAAAGTGTGACATTGGGTTTTACTTTCCCCTTCATTGTGAAGTTAAAGTAAGTGGGTTTTACTTACCTTGTGTTAGCTGTGTGCCATCCAAAACAAGTTACAAGAGTTATTGCTTACCTCAATCTGGGGTTCCCTGATTTCCAAAGCATCTGTAATGATATATTACATCCATTAGGTTTTGCTCACCTGGTATAACTGTGTGTTATGACAAAAGTAGTTATAGGTTTTTACTGCACCTAGAATAAGTGTTTCACTATTCACCAAAAGTATATTGTCCAGTTGACTGTTTATGTGATTTGTTCCAAGAGTCACTGTACAACTGGAAGGGCCTACTGTCCTTGTATTACCAAAAGTAATCTAAAAGTAACCATTGGTCTTTTACTCCCAAAGAATAGGCTTGGCCTATACTAAATGTGTATAACAAGGTTTTGACTTCCCTAGAACTACTGTTAGGTGTTCCAAATAAGGTCTATACTTGGGTCTGTGTACTTTTAAGTATAGTTTTTTGTTTTATATTGTGATTTCATATAATGTTTCAGTATTTACTTTACCCCTAGATTTATCTGGGCCTACTTGTATTTAAATAAATCCTTTATTTTTATAATACATAGTGTTTCAGTGTTTCTTTGGATCATTTGTATAACGATTTTCACTTGTACTGTATCTACTGCCCTCTCTTTCTCCTAAAATAAGCCTGGCTGCTCTGCCTACGCTACCATGTACTCAGGTGGTACAGTCTTATACTAAGAGTGGAGTCTTGTACTGCCTCAGTTGAATGGTTTTACTAGGCCCTTAACTGGACTTCAGCAAAACTGTCCTAACACTGTTGGCATGCGCTGGGATAAAGGTGGATTGCATTACATTGATTATTGATATACTTTGTGTCCAAAGGAAACCATCCAGTAGGTTTGGTTTAGCCAAGGTAAAGTGTACTTATTGTATTTAACACAAGAACCAACACCATGGCCTGCTTTAGGCCTGAGGACTTCTCTTATGTTGCAATGGAAACTGTGGTCACAATGTGTATAGAGAAGGGCCTCAATTGTGAAGGAAGTAAGCTTGAATTATTACAAAGGTTATGGGACCATATGCATGGTTCCAGTGAACCTGTGTCCACTTCTTACAATATTGCTGGGAGTGAGGATGATGAGGGTTCAGACAGCTGTCCAAACTCCTCAGAGGAGGAATATGAGGGTTCTGATGAGGAGGATGTTAGTTCACCACCCTCTCCTTCTCCTGCCTCTACCTTACTGCCTACCATGTGCTCTGAGATATCTAAGGAACTGAATATAAGAAAATTCCTATGGGAAAACAATATGAAGATGTGGGAATATGAGAAAAAGTATAACAGGTCTGTAGAAGACCATTTTCTGCACCCCTCTTCTTTTTCCAGTTCTTCTGTGTCTACAGCTTCCAGGTTTCCAGAATTGGTGAGTCAGTATGATCTGAAGTGTGACATTGTTGTATGGCTGAAAACTTTTGACCTCACTTGTAAAAGGTTTGGTCTGTGTGAGAGTGATAGAATACCCTGGGTTCTTTTTAGACTTCCCAAGAGGGACTACCATGTGCTCTTGGATTTACCTGAAGTAGAAATAGGTAACTGGGATAGGGTAAAAACAGCTCTCATGGATAGATATAAGAAAAAAGCTTCTACATATCTACACTCCTTAAGGGACTCTGAGAATAGAGGTAGGTCAAAAAGTGCTGTCTCCTCATCCCTTAAGAAATCTGTCAATACTGAGTATAGCAGAAAAGCTGTGGTCTTAGACTCAGCTGAGCCCCCTGGTAAAAAGGCTGAGGCTCTTAACCTTGAAGTAAGAGAGGTCCCCTTAGGAGACCCCTCTTTAGAGATAAAAGGCATTAACTGCCACTCTGAAGGGCACTTGGGTGTAGCACCCATAACTTCAATAGGGATAAAGCCCCTAGGCCCACAAAGCTAGAGGTCACTCCTGTGACCCCACCTTTAGCTGCTGCTAAGGTGATAGAGCCTCTTGAAAAACCACATGTAGTGGAAGTGGTTCAACTAGTTCCCAGAAACTTAAAAACTTCTGTCCTAGTACCCATATGGTGTAATACCATTAACCAGGTCACTGCTGTGACCCCACCTTCAGTTCAGTTAACACTGAGTTTATAGAACCTCTTGAAAACCCACCTAGAGTGGAAGTGGTTCGCCCTGTGGATAGAAACTTATATATTCCTGTCCAATCTATAACACTGTCTAAAAACTTTGTTGAACCTGACAAGAACCTTAGTGTTCATGTCACACACCCTGTGTGGTGTATGTCCTTTAGAATAAAGGCCCCTTCAGTTAAACCTGTAGTGGCTGAAACATTTGAAAACCCACTTACAGTGGAAATGGTTCCTAAAACTCTAAACATGGATACGCCTGAAAACCCACTTACAGTGGAGGTGATCCAGATGGATGTACAAAGCTTAGGTGTTTTTAACAACCCTAAGAGGGCAAGGAGTTTCCTTGACCCCAAGGTAGGAATTGAATTTTCTCCTTTAGTTCAGAATGCCCAGAATGTAACTTCTAGGCCTGAAAAACTGAACACCAAAAAGAGTTATAAGAAACCTAAGAGTAGCTTTCTTACTAGGCCTTCTAATAAAAAGCCTGTGACTCCAACTACTCCTACAGGAGAGATGGATAGGTGTTCTGACAAGGCTAGGGTCTCTGTTTCAAGAGACCACTCTAAACCAGTAGGATCCTCTATAGCGAATCCTACTGTAAGTCCTAATGTTAGCAGGGCAACCTCTAACAAAGGCAAATCAAAATCTAGACTATTAGGGAAATGGGAGCACAAACCATGCTCTACCATTTCAGTTCCAATTCTAAAGTCTTTGACCCACACTACGTCTGAGGAAGGGGTGGATAGACAAGATGGAAACCTAACTAGGCCTTGGAGGACTGGTAAACCTCAAAGCTGGTGGAAATCCAGAAAATATATGTCTAAGGCTAAACCCCTTGACATTGTGGGCTCTTCTGCTGAAGACCCCCTTGTAAATCCTAGAGTTAGAAGGGAAAACCCTAACCAAGGTAAAAACAGATCTAAGAGGAAGTGGAAGGATGTGCAATGCTTTGCCACAACCCCTCCAACTAGGATACCTGAGACCCAACCTGCTCATGTGAGAGAGGTGGTGAGGAATCATGGAGACCCCTCTAGGTCTAAGGGATTTCTTTATAAGAACCCTTTTAAAAAGCCTATTGTAGGTTCAGAGGTTGTCACAACTTCTGAGGTACTGTTTAAACAGATCCCCTATACCTTAGACAAGAGTAAAGTGCCCAACACTACTTGTAGGTCATATAGTTTGCAAATGATAACTAATATAAGAAAAAGTATCACAGCAAGGGTTACAAAAAGATTGCTAGTTGACTCAGCAAACAGTTTAACCGACTAGAAACAAGAGATCTATCCAGGTGAGGATTAGCTTCCCCTGTTCCTTAGTCTGGGGGGGACGAGTGTTAGGTAAGATTTCCAGAGGGCTGGTAAATCTTCCTTGCCTGGTTCAACTCCAGAACTTTTTGCTTTTCTAGTGAGATATTTTCCATTAATACCTCAGTGAGTGGGAACCTTTTTCCACACTCACCTGTCTTTAACTATTTTTATGGGTGTCATTTTTAAGACTCTCCATAGTGTCTTTTTAAAGTTATCATGTCTAACAACTTATTGGCAATAAGTGCCTGTTGTTGCTAGGTTGCCCTAGGGGCTCCCCCTTTAACTTTATTGTGCTAACCTTGAGTGAACTACAGTTCCCAAGGGTAGAAAGGATCTTTGGATCCCTTTTACATTTTATTCTGTGAAACCAGCACACCCCACCTTATGTGGAGTGCTGGGGAGATACAATGTATCCCCTTTCACATTTAAACTGTAACAATTCTGTTACAGTGACAAGCTTACCTTTAATGGCTGGTGGCAGTGATACCTTTTACTAATTTGGTGCACCTTTATCGCGTGCTGTAATCACAGCTGCAGTAAAGGCACCTAAGGGTGCTCATTTTTACCCAAATGGCCCCTGTCTTCTTTTTCTGCCATTTCAGTGTTTCTTGTCGTTTCTTGTTCCTTCCCCTGACATCCAGGGCGGGAAAATCCTTTGTTTGAGTTTTGTCTTTGGCGGGAGTCCCCTGGACACCCCGCCCAGGCTCCAGTCAGTCTGTAAGCACAGAAAGTGGGGGAGGGGTCCCAAACTTCCCCCTCCTTTGTCTTAGGTCTTCCTTCAACTGGGCCAAATCCCAGTGGGGGGTTGGCTGTCCTGATTGGACAGCCAAACGCCCCTTTCTTGTAAAATGCGGGGAGAGAATGCAGAGGTTGTGTTGCAGTTCCAGATAAATACTGGAAACCTGGAAGCTGAAGTCATGTCGACCACTGGAACAGAAAACTGAAGAGGATGACGAAGGAAAAGCGGCGGGAATGATTTCCAGCGGCCGGAGAGCCTGCTTTGTAACCGGAGTCTGCTGCAGCCCTTCCTTCCGATCAACCTGGGGTCTCCGAAAACGACGACCCGAACCCAGAGCCTAGTGAGACCCAATAGACTCAAGACGACCTGCATTTTGAGCCATCCCACGGGTTGCTGCAACCTTGTATTCTTGCAATACCCCAATACTCTGGGACCTCCTGCCACTGTGTGGTGCACGGTCTTCCGAATTCCGAATCTCGCTGAAACTTCGTGGGCATCTTGGTCGATCTCCAGAGACCCGAATCGAGTCCAAAAAGTCCCCTCACAAGAGTGCTGGACCTTTTAAATGATGAGAATTCAACCGTGATTTTCTGTCTTCTTCTGTGCTCCTTGAAAAGGAGCCAAACCCGCAGAACCGCATTCAGCCATGAGAGAAATCTTGCCTAGAGCCTTCTTCATCGATCCCTGCTGCAAAGTCCCTTCTGAGGTCTTGTGTTCAGTCTCCAGGACAAGGAATCCAGTGACCGGGTATTTGGCTGCAGTCCCTGAAGTTCTCCTGCTGCAATCTCTTCTTCATTGCTGAGGTACTGTGTTGGCTGGGGTATATACTTACCTTAAGCCTGTTGGGATTTCTGTGTAGTCCTGGGGTGTTTTCTGTGATTAGGAGGTCCCTCGTCCAGTACACCCAGTCCCACTGCTAGAATCCTGCTGGGGTGCCTTCTGTGAAGCCCCTGGACCCTCTTCTAACCCTAGAAGTAAAGTACTCACTTGTTTGCCCAGTTTTCCTAAGGAGACTCTGGCTTTTCCTACTAAAGAACTTATTCTAACACTGCCTGTTGGTCACTAGTCCTAGTGACCCCCCCTTCTGCCACTGAGAACACTCATGCTCTAAGAGAAAAGACTTTGAAGGGATTGGGACTTCTGCCTAGAAAAGAAATCAAGTGTTTTTACTTACTTGTAAAGAGTTGGTTGGTAACTGTAATTCTAAGAGTGAACAGTTACAAAAGTTCTTACTGATCTTGGATGTGTGATGCACTATTCTTAAAAGTATGGTTAACATCTTTCCTTCCTTAGCCACTGTTTTGCCAGTCTAAAAGAAAGTAGATGTGAAGGTATTTTACTCTCCTGTGATTAGGTTGTGCCTCTTTACAAAAGTAATGTGTTGGTTTCACCAGATTATTCCTGAAGGGTAATTGTATGAGTGTCCTCCAACTGTTGGTATCACCAGGTTAGTCCTGTTAGGATAACTGTATGAGTGTCCCCCAACTGGGTCTTGCTTCCCCTGACTTGCTGCTAGCCTGTCTTTAATAAGTCTACATTAGGTTGTTGCCTACCTAGAATATCTATTCAGTAAAGTGTGACATTGGGTTTTACTTTCCCCTTCATTGTGAAGTTAAAGTAAGTGGGTTTTACTTACCTTGTGTTAGCTGTGTGCCATCCAAAACAAGTTACAAGAGTTATTGCTTACCTCAATCTGGGGTTCCCTGATTTCCAAAGCATCTGTAATGATATATTACATCCATTAGGTTTTGCTCACCTGGTATAACTGTGCGTTATGACAAAAGTAGTTATAGGTTTTTACTGCACCTAGAATAAGTGTTTCACTATTCACCAAAAGTATATTGTCCAGTTGACTGTTTATGTGATTTGTTCCAAGAGTCACTGTACAACTGGAAGGGCCTACTGTCCTTGTATTACCAAAAGTAATCTAAAAGTAACCATTGGTCTTTTACTCCGAAAGAATAGGCTTGGCCTATACTAAATGTGTATAACAAGGTTTTGACTTCCCTAGAACTACTGTTAGGTGTTCCAAATAAGGTCTATACTTGGGTCTGTGTACTTTCAAGTATAGTGTTGTGTTTTATATTGTGATTTCATATAATGTTTCAGTATTTACTTAACCCCTAGATTTATCTGGGCCTACTTGTATTTAAATAAATCCTTTATTTTTATAATACATAGTGTTTCAGTGTTTCTTTGGATCATTTGTATTACGATTTTCACTTGTACTGTATCTACTGCCCTCTCTCCCTCCTAAGATAAGCCTGGCTGCTCTGCCTACGCTACCATGTACTCAGGTGGTACAGTCTTATACTAAGAGTGGAGTCTTGTACTGCCTCAGTTGAATGGTTTTACTAGGCCCTTAACTGGACTTCAGAAAAACTGTCCTAACAATGTGCCAAAACCCCAGGTGAAGGGAGGGCTTAACAAACTGAATGGATATATATTCCCTACACCACCTGCACATGGCAAATTTATGTGGTACACACATTCCATGGTATATGATAAAATATTCTGTGCCACCATGACAGAGGAAAGATGACAAGAGCCAGTCCCTCTTAACATGGCATGGGGGTGAACCTTGGCAAGCACATGGAACAGACAATCTAGATTTAGCATGTCGGAATCCACATTTGATGTATTTCCTCAATGTCACTCATTTTGCTGTAATGTGTAGTTCAGACCATTTACCCACATATCCGGATTGGGCGGCCAAAGAAGGGGACTTTTGGTGGATAACTAAGCTGTTTAACAAAACAACACAGGAAAACAAATATAAACATATTACATATGCCTCAGGAAGTCCAGTAGACTGGAATCTTGGTGCCAATTATTTCATAAAAGGCAAAAGTATGAGTGTAGGGCCTTACATAGTTTGGGTTTCACAAAACATCTCACATACCTGTGCCATATCTGTAGGTAAAGCATGCCAACTAATGGCAAAGCAGGCACATCTAAATCAGGTCATTAGTGAGATAGATATATGGGGAAGAACAGGCAATTGGTCAGTAGTCCTTGACAGTATATTATACCTAGAAAAGGCTAGGAACAAAAGGGAGGTGAAAAAAGTAGAAACTACTTCCCAGTAGTTTTGGGAAACTACTGATGATAATGTTGATGATAAATTTGTTGCAGAAGGGAGCGGGGACCCAGCACCTCCCTTGCCTTCTTAGCCCCCCTGATGATGAGTTAGACTGCACCGGTGATCAGGCATCCTTAATCACCTGAAATGCATGACCATCTTGTTTGGTCTTTTTTATCCCTCACTCCTACAGAGTGGATAGACTTCCTTCTGCCATAAGGCCAGTCATTTGTGCCTACACCACCCTAAATTAGCTCTTGTCTTTTCCATGCCCCCCCTTCTGTGTCCCTGCAGGAGACGCCTGATCCAGTTCAGCCACTCTGAACTCCCAGATTTGGTCCGTACATGGAATCACGGTCCTGACGAAGATGGCTTCATCTACTCTTGCCATTGAAACCGGTCGACCCCAGAGGTCATGAGGGCTCTCATGACCCAATACAAATATCACCAACAAGAGGAAAAGGATATTTCCTCACACAATTGCTCTCACGCACACTTATGTGAGTGTGTATATTTTTATAAGAGCCTCTTCTACACCTCAAGGCCCCGTGGCCCTTTTACCTTTTAACACATACAGTTGACCTGCTCTCAGGTCTTTCCAATCACACCCAGCCAGCCACAGAATCTAATCCACAGTTCTGGACTTTGCTGTACAAAAACGAAATTGGATCTGCCTACAGTATTGATAGACTGTCTAGAAGATTGAAGATTTAATAAAAATCTTAGCTTTTTGTGTGTTGGGTGGTGCTTTAATTGAATAAGTTGGTCACCAGTATAGAATACCAGGGGCAGCCCTCCTTTCTATTTCTGTTAGACAGGGGCCACTGCACACATTACCTAGGGACAGGCAATCCCGCTAAGGACAGGGTGGCCTTCCTTAGAGACAGGTACGTTGAGTTGGGTGACCTTCCCCGGCCCAACCTCTCCTCTCCCCCCCACTCCTTAAACTGCACAATGTACAGAGAAACTGTGCAATACACAACAAACTCATCAGGTGGCCTAGCAGTAGGACAGTTGCACACAAGTCAGATGCACGTGATGTCCCAGGTCATCAAAAAGCAGGACGGATAGCTTAAAGCCAGATGAGACTCCTCTTATTTGATTCTAAGGGTAGCAGGGCCTCCCAAGCTTTCTCAGGTTGTGTGCACCATCAGGAGCCACCCGTCTTCAGGGCCACTTTGCTGTGCCAGCAGCCAGTCTGCAAAAGCCCTGCAGAAATACAGCTGTGCACTGCTGTGCATTCCAGCTTCCACTATGAAGTGACCAGGTGGGGCAGCTGCCGCACCTGTGAGATACACTTGAAAGACCAAAGAAATATCGAGGCTTAATATCACAAATGAAATACGCCAATCACTGGATGAAAAGATCCAAGTATCTTTTATTACTGTACAGTTACAAAGAAAAACAGATAGCTATCTGGCTCCCAACACCTCGCAGTGTGTGCCAGCAGACACAGTGAGGAGTGAGAGTGCTGGGCATCTAAAACACAGACATATTTATACTGTTTTTGCAATATTGTCCAGCCTCTCTCCAAGCTAATAATCAGCTGGCTAGAGTTTGTGCCTATTTCACATGACAGATGTTACAATATTATGCAAAGGATTAAACAAGTTTACATGTCCATGAGATCACAATGATGCTGTTGGTTCTTCGATCCACAGTAAGCCTTATTCCATGAATCGCTACTATGCAGTTCAGCCAGAACATACGACCAGAGTTTACTTTCCATTGTCTCTTTGTTTATACAAGGATGAGGCTTGTGAGCTCAGACAACACTTGAATGGCAGTTCATATGAAGCACAAGGTTTCTTTGCTTTTGTCAAACAGTCTGTTCTCGGTCAGCCTAAACATTAACGAAAAACTCAAAGGTCGTTCAGCTCGACTGCAAGTTAAAAACACAGTCCACCATTTTAGAACATGGAACAAGAGTCGAAATCAAAATGGCGGACGATTCCTAAAATGGTGGTGAAGTTAACCCAAAATCGGAACATTACAGACGCGGTTTCTGTGCAACGCGAATGGGCTTAGGCCAATATTCATAATAAGGAGGTATTGTATGATTACGGTTTAACAAACCCTTCTTTTGGCCTAAGCCAAGAGCATTACTCAAACATTCACTTTACTCAAAACCCCATGTCTCAATGTCCGTACATCCTGAATCACATTCTTCAGAAATATCAATCACCATTAGATCCTTGATAGTGATATCCTTCATTACAAAATCATGAGTCATTTTCTCAGGTGCATGTATTTTGGTCCTAGTGTACTCACAGTTTGCGCATCCCGGGAGGATAGCACAGCGGCAGCGTGCGCGTCTTGGAAGCAAGACGACACAAAGCAACAACAGGTTCGATCCCCGGGTCCGCGCTTAGAAACCTCCGAGTGTTTAAGCGCGTTATAAATACGTAACTAAGACAAAAGAAAAAAAAAAAAAATCTAATCTTAATCTGTGTTTCCTCTGTAACAGCGCCTCGATGCCTCATGGGCTGCAAGTGCGCTTAACAAATGCAAAATAAATAAATAAATAACATCCCCCTAACATCGAACATATGTCAGGAAGACATTGTATGCCACAACAACAGAACAATAGAACACCAAGTATTACCACTAAGACTGAAAAGAGCTTCCATCCCCATGAATGTAGAAAGTCCCAGAACCAAGCACTAAAATCCCAATTTCCCTCAGGAACATGTACTTCTGTACTTACGCCCCATCACTAATAATTCACTTGCCACAGCTATCCCTACGAGAAGCAAGAAAAATATCACAGCTGAAAAACTCATCCCCCTCATTCTACCGACCTTGAACCAACTCTCAGCTACCTCCAACCCCCACCACCTTGTAGAAAGTTACAATAACTGCATGCGCTCAGCCTTAGACTCTTAGACTCTTAGACTCTATTGCACCCCTCAAACTGTAAGCCAAAAAAACACCTGAACACTTGGTTCTCTACCCACCTAAAAGCTCTCAGACTAGAGAAACGCATAAAGGAACAAGCTTGGAGAAAATCTCCTACAGATACTAACAAGCTGATCCTCAACAAAATAGTCTTCTCATACAAAAAATAAATCATCCTCACTAAACAAGAATCATATAACCAGAGAATCTCACAAGCCAAATCCAGCACGAAAGAACTGTTCTCTATTATCAAAGAGTTAGAAACTCCTGTCCTAGTCCCAGACACATGTGTGAAAGATAAACAATGGTGCACTAGTGTCCAAAATGCTCTGTCCAATAAAGTCACAGGCCTTCAAATCAAAATCAACAACAAGAAAGAATCCTTAACCAACTCTACTAACTCCACCAACACTCACCCACGCCCCACACCTCAGAACCCCATTCCCAACCCACCCACCCGCTTCAGCTTCTCCAAAGTCTCTACATTAGAAGTGGAAAAAATCATCCTCAGCCTTAAACCGTCTAATTGCCAAGGCGACCCTGGCCCCGCACAAACCATTAAAGACGCGGCAAGAGACCTCTCACCATTCATTACCAAACTCATTAACGCCTCCTACTCTTCAGGCATCATCCCCAACAATCTTAAAGAATCGTGGGTCCTCCCTCTACTCAAAAACCCTCACTAGGCCCTTCCATACCCACCAACTACAGACCCATCACCACCGTCCCCTTCCTGCTCAAAATATTAGATAAGACTGCCTATCAACAAATACAAAAATATCTTGAACAAAACCACCTGCTGGGAATCCGGCAATCAGGCTTTAGGCCCCAACATGGGACAGAAACTGCTCTCATTGATCATAAGGCCCAAATCGATACTCTGAGAGATAATGGGAAAACTGCTCTACTACTCTCCTAGACCTCTCAGCAGCATTTGATCTAGTAGATCACAAAATGTTATGCAACCACCTGGACTCGGCCGCCCACTTCTCCCAAGAAGCCATCGGTTGGATTGAGTCATTCCTCAGCAACAGATCTATGCGTGTCTTCTCCACCTCAGCTTCCGCCGACCCCATCCCCATCACATGTGGGGTCCCTCAGGGTTCATGAGTCTCCCCCACACTGTATAACGTGTTCACGAAGCCCCTGTTTGATGATCTTGACGGTCTGGGTATCACCTACACTAATTACGCCGATGATACCCAGATCCTCATCCCGTTGACGGGAGATTACAACAAGGATTTGGCCTTGGTGAACAGGGTATACCTCATCATCCAGGCATGGATGGCCTCCCACAGTCTATGCCTGAATGATGACAAGACTGAACTCATCATCCTCGGATCCACCACTAATCTAAATAAACTGGACCATAACTACACCAGCTTTATTATAGACGGCAATCTAAAGAAGTGAAAACCCTAGGAATCTACCTAGACTCTGCCCTCTCCTTCCATAAACAGGTTAGTTCCATGGCCACCTCCACAGCCTACACATGTAAGCTCATAAGAGCAGCCAAACCTTTCCTATCCACTCAGAACTGCATTACCTTAGCCAGAGCCCTTGTATTATCAAAACTGGACTATTGTAACGCCCTCTACGTAGGAGCCAACAAACAGTTAACCAATAAAATCCAGGCCCTACAAAGCAATGCTCTCAGAGCAGCACTCAGCATCCCCAAGAGAGAACACATCTCTAACATAAGGAGAACTCACAATTGGCTTACCACCACCGACAGAATCCTGCTCAAAGTAGCCTCCTTAACACACAAATGCCTCAATAATGCAGCTCCTCGCTACTTAGCCAACAGAATAAAAAGATACACCGCTAACAGGCCCACCAGATCCACCAATCCTAACTTACTTACAGTTCCCAGATTCAATCGAACCAAAATGGGCGGCAACAGTTTCCAAGTGAAAGCAGCCCAACACTGGAACTCTTTAGCACCCTCCCTTAGGACACCTCAAACCTATCCCCACTTTAGGCGTAGCTACATTCAGTGGTTAAAGAATAATGACCAATAACTGACCTCACCTTTACTAATCATGTAACCATGTATACCTGTAAACTGTAAACTGTATATTACGGCATCCATCGCAACTGTATCAACCTATGTACACACTGTAAATTACTGTACAGCACTGTAACCAAGCTGAGAATAATCTTGCTGCTCCTGCGCCCTCATACCTTCGGGTCTGGCGTGCAATATAAATGAATAAACAAACAAACAAACAAACCCCTGGTAGCAAGATACCTAAATAACAAGTACCCTGCCAACCTCTAGGTAACCAAGGATAAGCTTCATTGCCACAGACAAAACAAATGGGATCACCTACATACAAAGGTCTGTTCTCACTAGACAGATTTGCAATGTTGGTACAACCCTCAAAAGTACCCATTGACTGAGACCCATCCCTTTATATGCAGAAGGAAACAGAGTTGAGGCTATGATTGATAGTAAAAGAAGGAGGCATGGCATCCCGGTTGCCTACGGTAGGCATCTTGAAAGAAATTAACGATTAGAAAGGTCTAGAAAGTCTATCGGAAGGCCTAATAGAAGCAACATTGAGTTTGCTCCTATTTGCAAAAAGGGAACATCCCAAATGTGTCAGGACTCGTCTTTCAAATTCATTCAAGTTAGTCCTATCGAAGTTCCCAGAAATACTATCATTCCAACGACCACAGAAAAGTGCCCTTAGTGAGGTGTAGCATGCAGTAGGCAAAGGAAGAGGATGAATATACCAGCCCATCCCCGTGCTGTGGCAAATGGGAACATATCCAGCAATTCGTTCTATTTAAAATCCCATGGGTCGCATTCATGATTAATAGAAGAGTGTTATTGTGGTAACTCTGTCTGTGTTGGGAATCCCTAGGAGGAAGAGTGTGCAGATGCATGAAAGGTGAAGACATAGTTGGAACAGTTTTGGTAGGTAACAAAGTCTCAAATGGACACACCCCCTCAATATAGCAAAACCCAAACGCAAATACAACTGTTAGACCGGTTAACATTACTATAAGAAAACAGTGACCCCTCAAGGACCATGATTTTTGTCGTTCAAAGTCTTTGTTAGCCACAAGATCGATAGCTTGCTCCGAGTAGAGTTAGAAAAGGGCATTGTTCCTCGAAGTCCGTTTAGAAAGTCTCTCCGTCAGGCTCTTTTAGTTTGTCCGTTGGTGATCTCCTGACCACGTGCCTTATCTTTCTTGAAGGTAACTTTGCCGAACCCTGCGACTTATTTCCGTTTCAGTGAGAGAGAGGCAAGGGATTAGCTCAACAGTGGTTTTGTGTGGGCACAGCCGTGCTGTGCTGTAAGTCTAGTGCCATGGATGCAGATCATACCTCAAGATTCCAGGTACAGTGTGATCTACGAACAGAGTGTCGTTGCTTCCTGATGGAAGTGGTGAAGCAGAAGCAAGATGGCTCAAGGGTACAGAAAGATCTGAACAAAAATTCAGTGGCAAAGCAACAGTCTACACAGGCCCCACGGGCTCAGGAAGAATCTCCAAGACACCCTTGGTGTCGTTCAAAACAGGCTTGTCATGCAGAACAGAACAAACGGTCTCCTTCTCTTCTCCTTCATCGAGTGGCAGAGGAAAAGGTATCTTCTTGACGTGTGTCGCGTGGATCCAATGTCTCTTTCCTGCTACTCGTACAGCGGTCTGCGTGGCCAATATTTGCTAGTCTCCCCATTACGATCTCGTAGGGGGAGAGTCCAGTTCTTGTTTGTGGGGTCGTCCGCATGGACAATAAAACTACGGGTAAGGCATCTGGCCATTTCAAATTACTGCTAGCACAAACTTCGGCACTCTGAGCATGTCTAGCTGAATGGAACTGTTTATCGATCTGTAATCCCGCGCATGCTTGCAGGATAACAGCAGCAATAACATGTGGACCATTGTCTGACCAGATGACCCTCGGCAGACCAAACCTAGGAAAATATCCCTTAAGCATGGTTTTCGCCGTTGTCATTGCTGTGGCATCTTTCACAGGGAAGGCTTCAAACCACTTGCTGAAGGCACAAATGACTACCAGAACATACTTGTAGTTTTGGTATCGCTCCATTTCAATGAAGTCAAAATGTATAACTTCGAAGGGCACAGAGGGGGGACCAAAACTACCGTTCGGTGTCAATGTACCCTTCCCCACATTATGCTGTAAGCATAGCATACAGTTTTGGACCAAACGCTCAGTAGTTTTAGAGATGTATACATTTACCCACACAGGTTCTAGCAATCTACACATTTTTCTAGCACATATGTGAGTAGGACCATGAGCCATCGTAACCATAACAGTGACATAAGCATCGGGTAGCATCCGTCTTTTCTTTACATTGTCTATCCAACAACCTTCATCCTCTAAACTTGCTAGACGAATCAATTACTTCATCTATTATACAACTATTAGTGGGTTCTTTTGTTACATACATTTCTGAATACAAATCAGTGGCAGTCTGTTTGGCTATCCTGTCAGCAAAAGTGTTTCCTCTCCCTACATCATCTGTTAATTTCTGGTGTGCGGTTCACTTCATGATTGCTAGTTGAGTGGGAAGCGCAAGTGCTTAGAGTAGCCGAACTATCAAGGTAGCATGATGAATTTTAGTTCCGTGCGAGGTCAAGAAACCTCTTTCTGCCCATAGTCTACCGAAGTTGTTAACCACCCCAAAGACATACTGGCTATCTGTAAATATATTTACTCTAAGCCCTTTGGAAAGTTCACAAGCTCAAGTCAATGCGATAATCTCTGTGGCCTGCGCAGAGTTATGCGAAAGTCTCTTGGTTTCCACAATCGTGCTTAATGTAGTGATGGCATAAGCAGCAGTGGATGTACCATCTGGAAGTTTGAAGCAGGAGCCATTGCAAAACAGCTCCCCTTGTGGATCTTTCAATGGAGTGTCATTTAAATCAATTCTGCCTTTGGTTTCTTGCTCTGTGGTATAGAGGCAGTCATGTGGCATGTTGTCACTGCAAAAAATGTCTTGTGGAAGAGGCAATAGTTCAGACGGATTCAATACGCAACACCTCTTAATTTGGATATGCGGTGCAAATAGAATCAGTTTGTATCTTGTTAATCATGCAGAGGTAAGGTGTTGTGTTTGCGTTCTGTTCAATAGAACGTCTACGAAGTGGGGTACCATCACAGTTAAAGAGTGACCTAAAACCATACCCTCACTTTGTTTTACGGACGCAGCAGTGACAGCTCTCAAGCATCTCAGCAAAGATCATGCAATAGGATCAAGTGTGGAGGAAAAATAACTGCACTGTCTATTCTTCCCCCCATGTTCCTGCGTTAGCACAGCCAAAGCACATCCATCACATTCATGCACATACAATACGAAGGCCTTGTCATAATTTGGTGTGCCCAAAACTGGTGCTAAACACAGTGAAGCCGTGAGCAGATCAAAAGCTTTCTGGTGTTCCAAGTTCTATGGTAATGGCAAAGAAATGCCCTTCTTTGTCAGTGCCAACATTGGTTTTATCACTAGTGAGAAGTTCGGGATCCACTGTCTACAGTAAAGCCATTCCTATCAAGGCTCTGACCTCTTTCTGTGTATTTGGGACAGACATGCTAGAGATGCTTTTTATCCGTTCAGGTGTCAGTCTTCTTCCCTCCTTTGACAGGAGATAGCCTAAATAGGCGACCTCCTGCCGACAATATTGAAACTTTTTCAATGAAGCCTGCATGGGCATACCATGCTCTGCTAGATGAATAAGCAGCAACACAGTGCCCTCCTTGCAAGCAACTTCTGAGTCTGCAGCTAAAAGAAGATTGTCAACGTACCGCAACAATGTACAAGAAGAAGGGAACTCAAGTATATCGAGCTGCTCCTTCAGAGCTGTACTGTAAATGCTCAGACTCTCCGTGTACCCTGTGGCACACGAGTACATTCAAACGAGTGTCCCCCTAGGGTGAACGCAATTAGATATCTACTATCAACGTGTACGGGAATACTAAAGAAGGCATTCTTAAGATCCAACACGTTGAAATGAGTAGCAGAAGCTGGAATCATCGTTAATATTGTGGTCACATCAGGTACAATTGGAAATTGTGGAGCAACAATCTTATTGATAGCATGTAAATCAATAATAAAACGGAAAGGAATCGCATTATCCCCTTCCTCGTACACCGGTAAAATTGGACTATGCACAAACGTCCTGCAATTTCCTCAATCACTCCATGATGGACAAAATCAGAAACCTTGCTTTTTAAAGCTTGATCACCATCAAATTAAATCTTATATTGTGGAATATGTGGCAACTTAACTCCTGGCTTCAAAACAATTTTAACAGGTCCAATTTTGTCATCAACCGCCCATAAACATGCCGGAACTTTATTAAATTCAGACAGTAAAGTTCTAGTCAAAAATTGTGAGCCAGAAGATTGCTAGGGTGAAATTGTCAAATGTACTCCATCCGAAGAATAATGAATTACTGAATTTAATTCTTTCAACAGATTCAACCCCAATACATTCTCCCCACAATTCGTCGTTAGAAGAAATGGACAGTGATCCATGAACAGCCCCAGTGAAATCGGTACCGGCTGAGAAACCGGACTAACCACTGGCGTGCCAGAAAACCCTACAGAAATGTTATTCTGCCCTGACAGTGGAGTATCTGGAACCCGTGAATGATCAATGGAACACTTCTGTGCTCCTGTATCTATCAAAAGTAGATGCTTCTTATTCCCCACTTTCATCTCAACGCAAGTCCCTTTCTGATTGACTTTAATAGGCACCAGTTCCAGACTCTGCTTCGTGCTGTCCTAACGGAACAATATATCATCAAATACAAGATCCTCAGAAAGATAGGCAGTTGACGGATTATCAAAAATATTTCTAATATCTATCTATGCTAGGTTGCTGATTATCCTGCGAGAATGACTGTGAATTCTGAGCAAACTGGCTTCTACCAGGACCCCCTACAACAGGGCGGCCTCTGGATCGTCTACCCATGACACCATGGCCGTCATTACGACTTTGGCGGTAGCCATGCCGCTAAATCGGGTCCGGGTTCCCAGAATGGGGAATTACCGGGCCATTCCGAGTTTGGAGGGCCCGGTAATTCCTCCCTTCAGGAACCCGGGCCCAGACCTTCCCCATTCCCATTTCATCCCCCATAGGGCTGAATGGGAATGGGAGAGGGAGCAAACAACGGGCTGATTACGAGCGGCCCGTTGTTTGCTCCCTCTTCCCCTTGCGGGGGTCCTCGTAATCAGGCACCTTTACCGGCGCGTTAACCCCTTACTGCCTGACTTATAATGAGACCCTATATGTGTTATTCGTTCTCTGCTGAAGGATCGGGCATTGTGCTTGCCAATGTCCTTCTTGTCAACAATAAGCACATTGGTTCATGTGTACAGGACCCAACTACGCATTACTTTGTGGAGCAAACTGGCCTCCAAACTGTGTACTCTCACCTCTGGTTCCTCTAACTATCTGTTGCAACAATACTTTAGTTTTCAGGACTCCCTTTTTCTTTTCAATCCTCTCTTTTTCATTATTGACTCTATTTTTGTAATACTGGGCCATATGCATTGGACTGTCATTTAGCTTGCCAAGCACTTTCAGAAGTCATGATTTGTGATGTATATCGGGCAACAATCCACGAACAAATGTATCCACAAACAACCTTTTCCCTGACTCAGTGCTGAAATCTTGACCGTTAAAATATGAAAATACTTGTTCGAACCGATTAAAAAATTCGGTAGCACCTTCAGATTTCCCTGGGGTACAAGCAGTGAGTTTGTCCCAAACTATTCTTCTCTCGGGAACCAGAGTCTTTAATTTCGTTACTATTTTGTCTGGCAATGTCAGTATCACCTGTGGTGGTCTCTCACCAGCTTTCCTCTCTCCGTCTAATCGTACCAAGTTAACCCACGTGTCACCCAGTCCTGCCTGATCATCTACAGTTCCAATCTGTTTCCATAGATCAGCAGGTGCTATCACAGGGAACAACAAGTCTATGTCACCCAGGGTGAAAACTGACAAATGCAAGACAGATTTTATTTCTTTATAAAACCCTGTTGGATTTTTCCTAATGTCTGGAATCGACCGTCTAATATTGTTCACTTCCTGTCTAGAGAACGGAACATGAACAAATTGTGAAACATAGTGAGCTTCAATAGTAGTAGCTGGTGTGTCTGCTCCGGCATCAGCTGGAGTTTCAACTTTAGGAACAAATGTTGGAGGAACCTCTCTCATTGGCATTTGAGAAGTAGGCAACTCTGAACGTTTGTTAAGCAACAAAGCTTGATCGAGCTACAAAGTAGCCAAAACAGTATAGGGCACAAATGCTCTCTTGTAAATAATCATCAAATCTGCAGGACAACAAATCTTTCTCTTCATACATTCATCCTGCAGGTACTCTACCATTACCTGTAACACCTTCTTTTGCATTTCTGGAGTATACTGACTAAATGTATCATATACTTCTATGGGAGATATCGATGCATCCGAAAATCCATCTAAGCGCATCTCCTGTGCATATTTGCGTCTCTTCGCTCGTTGATTTACAAGAAGGAAAAAATGTTTCTGCACATACAGAGCATCCAATCTATCACCATCTATTTCATCGATCTATTTCATCGTTCTGTAACTCATCTAACTCCCTCCTGAACTCAAAAACCCTCTCGACATGCTCATTTACTTTCTCCGCAGTATCCCTTGCCAAGACATTTAAATCCCTTAACCCTTGTGGGACATCCATGTCCATCAAATCATTCCACATTACGGCCAAGTGTATTCCCATCCCCTCAATCAAAACATTCTGTGCGGGAATACTTTCTAGATCAAAAAGTGTAGCTAAGACAGCTGATTTTTCACCTTTCTCTATACATTTCTTAGCCCATGCATACAATTCTCTCTTCCTATCTTTAGAAACTGTACTACAAGTCACTACTTTTGATTCAGCACTCGCTCCTTCATTTGCTACAAGCGGAGCAGAACCGCTTGGGAGAGAGAGAGTAGACAAATCTTGTACAACAGGTAGTGGAGACACTAGCGCTGGCAACAAAGACGGAATCACAGGAACAGTAATGGTCGGTAAAAGTGGAGATGCAGAAGGGGGAGCAACAATAGGAAGAGGAGAAACAGCTGGTAGCGGAGAAACAACGGGAAGAACAGGAACAGCTACGAGAGGAGACACAACAATGGGAAGAGGTAAGACAGCAGGAAGAGGTACCTAAGGAGGTGGTGCCAGCTTCACCTCCAACAGTGGCAAAAGTCCTACGTTCATTTAAAAGCTTATCAATTAATTTGTCTGAGGCTTGAAAATCTTTAGAACGATATATTTTCTGTACACCAAGTTGGAAAGCCCTATCCATGTTTCTAACAGACTCTGACTGTTTCTGTTGATCATACAATAATGCCTTTTCCAAATTAGACATGTGATGACGTGCATGCTACTCTTTACTCTTGAATTGCTGCATAGCTTCTTTTTTCCAATTCTGAATTACATCAAATGTTGCAGTCCTAGCCTTTTTCTTTAACAATATAGACTCTAAATGCTCTATACGGGCAATCTCAAAATGACCATGAACTGGCCACTGAAATTCAGAAACATATTTAGTTTGTCTGTGCCAAATATCTTTGAATACTATACTACCAATGCCGTACTTACAGTAGATAGTACATGCCGGCGACCCCTCCTGTGGTGCTGGTCAGCCAAATTCCAAAGATTGTCTGTCTCTGTGGAATAAACCCCTGAAACAGGCAGACAATTTCCCAGGCATATCAGATCACTGATGTTACATGGTGCCGTTTGTACTCATGAGAACAAAACTGCAATCAAATATCAGGATACTTAGGAATCGAGGCACGACTCATCTGATTACAAAGGACTGAGGAGGTCCAATCGGATTACAAAGGATGACCCTTGTGGTTGGTGATTTCGGCAAAGCAGGCCACCTCGATATGAGGACCCTCATCAAGATGCCCTCTCGAACTGCGTGCTCACCGCTCAGGGATCGGATTGTGCAGTACTGTCGAGCTGTTGCGCCTCATACAAAGGGGCCCCCTTTTTTTTTCTCACTTTCTGATCCCGGTCCGGTGGCTGTGTCTTCTCTTCAACGAGGTGCCATCCATCTTGAGGGTCCCTATTCGGGTGCCATCTGAAAGACCAAAGAAATATCGAGGCTTAGTACCACAAATGAAATACGCCAATCACGGGATGAAAAGATAAAGGTAACATTTATTACTGTACAGTTACAAAGAAAAACAGATAGCTATCTGGCTCCCAACACCTCGCAGTGTGTACCAGCAGACACAGTGAGGAGTGAGAGTGCTGGACATCTAAAACACAGACATATTTATACTGTTTTTGCAACATTGTCCAGCCTCTGTCCAAGCTAATAATTAGCTGGCTAGAGTTTGTGCCTAGTTCACATGACAGATGTTACAATATTATGCAAAGGATTAAACAAGTTTACATGTCCATGAAATCACAATGATGCTGTTGGTTCTTCGATCCACGGTAAGCCTTATTCCATGAATCGCTACAATGCAGTTCAGCCAGAACATTACGACCAGAGTTTACTTTCCATTATCTCTTTGTTTATACAAGGGTGAGGCTTGTGAGCGCAGACAACACTTGAATGGCAGTTCATATGAAGCACAAGGTTTCTTTGCTTTTGTCAAACAGTCTGCTCTCGGTCAGCCTAAACATAATTGAAAAACTCAAAGGTCGTTCGGCTCGACTGCAAGTTGAAAAAACTGTCCACCATTTTAGAACATGGAACAAGAGTCGAAATCAGAATGGCAGACGATTCCTAAAATGGCGGCGAAGGTAACCCAAATTGGAACATTACAGACGCAGTTTTCTGTACAACGCGAATGGGCTTAGGCCAATATTCATAATAAGGAGGTATTCTATGATTACGGTTTGACACACTGGGTTGTGGGTTGAAAATAGCAAAACAAAAGCAGATTCCTAGTCTCTAATGTGCATACAGCAAGTCCATCCAACATCCACTCCAACCTCCTCTTCCAACCGCATCCTGGGTTGGGTAAGATTGTAATATTATAGTGCCACTAGCTTTGACATGGATCTGATAAGCAGTGGAAGTCTCACATTTGAAAAGTTACACCATTGGAGACCTTCTGTACTAACACCATAAATGTGCACTCAGGAATGCTTATTTTCAGGAGGTTGGAGGAGACACAGATCCTCACTCTAGCATGGTTAACAGGGCCAAAAGGTGGGTCAAGCCCAATAGCATGCAGATTAGAGGGCCTCCACTTCTAGCGATACAGAGAAGCAATAACACCAGTCCGGAATGCTGCTGCTAGATCCCCAGGTAGGTACCAGCTTCACCTCCAACAGCTGCACAACGCCACCTCAGCCTGTGAAATCACCCACGCAGGTATGGCAGCCCGAGGAGCCACTACTCAGTGCAAGAGCCATGGGTTGCAGATCTTGGCTTTCCACTCTGCCGACACATCCCGCTGACACAGTAGCTGCCGCAATCCCAGACTCTGTTTCACAGCAAACAGCTGAAAGTCTTCCGACTCTCACATAACCAGGTTTCCTCCAGCGTCGGAGCCCTAGCCAGTCACGGCACACACACTCTGTGACCCCCAAGTCAAGCCACAGCAGTTGCTAGTGTTACAACCCTCCAGGACACAAGATTTTAGCCCAGGCAGTGCTCAGGGCATACCAATCATGGATCTCACCAACATAAGACTGGGGCAGCGTTCAAAGAAGCCACAAAAAGGTCAATTTGCACCTCCCCATGAGCCCAACAACGGACTTGAAACCTGTTCACCGGCCAGGGATTTAAAGCAATGATTTTAAGCTTGCTGGCAGTCCAGATGCGGCATTCCGAATATCCAGGTGCGAGCATGGCAGTGACCACAGGGCCCAGTCGCCAGGGTGCTCAAGATGGCTCTGCCCACCCCGAGGCACCAGTGGCCCTCATTGCGGCAGAGAAGAAAACTTCTGATGAAGGGGGTTCTACAGCAAGATACTTGGAGCATACGCCCCAGCGGCACTGCAGACATAGCAGAGAGGTGATCTGCTCCCCAGGGGCCGCCACCCGGTTCACGAGCAGTGGCCTCCACATGCGGTAGAGCGATATAGGCCCCGCTATTGTTGTTAGTCGGCTCACAGGGCTCTGGCTGTCCTCCGGTGTCAGGGGAGGTGGAATTCGGCATCCGGGAGCACTTCGCTGCACGCCTGCAGCTAATTAAGGTGGGCGAACCGCGAAAGCGGGGTATGTTGAAAGGGTAATCCTTGGCCGTTACAGGAGCAGTCTTATGATGCAGCCATCTTACTTCCCGCCATTCTGATTGGCCCTCGCCGAGTCATTACCAGGCCGGGAATCCCTCCGTCGGGATTCCACGGCCTTTGTCCCCGGCGGGGGGCGTGGCAGCCCCTCATCCAATGAGGAGGCTCGAAGCGGGGCTATGCCCGCTCTGAGCCTCCCCAAGGCTGAGAGGCTACCTTCGCCCCCTGCCGGGGACAGAGGTAAGGCTTTTTTTTTTTCCTTCCCTCCCTCCTCCCACCTCCCTGCCCTCCCCACCCCAATTACCTTCTATGCCTTGGTCCCCGGCGGGGGACGATGAAAGCCTCCAACCACGTGAAGACTCGGAGCGGGGCCATTGCTGCTCCGAGCCTCCACACGGCTGGAGACTGCCTTCGTCCCCCGCCGGGGACCCAGGAACATTTATTTTTTCTTTTTTTTGCCCTTTCCCCCCCTTCCGCCCTCCCAACCCCACTTACCTTCTTTTTTTTCGGGAGCAGACTGGCTGGAAACGCTCTGTTTAGAGGGCGTCCTCTCCCGATGGCTGCCATGGAAAGGGAAAACGGACTCCGTTTTCCCTTTCCATGGCGGCCATTTTCTTTGAAGTCTTTTTTTTTCATCCCGAAATGCTGCAGCATTTCGGGAAAACAATGAAGCTTTTAGTGCCCCGGTCACGCAGTTTTTGTGGGCCGGGGTACTAATAGCTATATGCCCCTTGCGGCTGGGGCATTACCGACTCTTGTAATGCCCCGGGGCCTTTGTTAAGGCCCTCGCTTCGCTCGGGGCCTATAACTATGGGCCCGGGGCATTACCTAAGTCGGTAATGCCCCCGCCGCTCGGGGCATATTGCTTAAATGTATCCTGACTCATACCTTCGAACCATTAGAGGCTGCAGATCTGGCTTGGCACATTCAAAGCTTTGACCTCAGGCTTTCCAGATGTCAGTTCCAGTGCATTCATTGATATCAGAGGGCCCATCGTCAACTTTATCAAGCGTTGGTTAAGACCTGATTACAGACACGCCTGGGTAATGTTGTACCTCATCTTGAAAAGTTACAGGAGTGGAAAACATTCACTTTTACGGTCATATCTTAGATTTTGGTTTATTTTCTATAAGGCCTCACCCTAGTGTGAAAAACGGAGGTTTTAAATTGTGTAGGTATACTGTGCTGTGCAACAGTGGATCAATAGGGATCCATGTGAAAATACTGCATCCATCACTGCCAATGCGAAAATATCACATTTTATTTATCACGAAATTATGCAAAACTAAATGCAGGGGAATGCCCCCACAACCCGCCCCTACATCCCCCCACAGCCCACCCCCACATCCCCTCACTTTAATGAATACCCTAACCCAACACCATCTATATTTTCGCATCATTTTCTTGTAAAACATGCCATTTTTGGGGATTTTCAGGGATGGTCTGCACAGTAATGGGGTGATACCAGTAAATAGCATACCAGACAGGAATCTGGTGAGCACAGTTCTCACCTCTTCTCCTTCTCTCTCACGTTCTCTCTGTGTGCACATTTGCATCGCATGCACGTTCACATTTTAAGGAGTGAATGTCTCTGAGACCCATAGTTGTCCTGCTGCTGTAAGGACGTTTGGGGTGGGAACCCGCTGAACCTTTCTAGGATTTCCACTGGCCCACTTTACGCAGATCTTAATGTAAAGGCAAGCAAGAGCATACGAGAACACTACTATGGAGTAGCAAGGCTGAAGGCGTAGGTCGCAATCTGTACAAGGCAATTGTTCTAGTGCAGATTATAGCATATCCCATAGACACGCTTGGAAGGATATCCAACATAAGACTGTAACCTTTTTCACAGAAATACATAGCACAATTTTACTTTGGCAGAGCTATCAATAATTAAAGACAGAATAGAGCGGGTAATAGAAAGATAGGCTTAGAGTTGAAGATACAGGAGTATCTCTCACCCACATTCAGCTCAAGCAATAGTGATAGAGAATGTGTTTCCCTGAACACTCTCATCAATGATAAGCTATTACATAGTCTTTACCTGAACTGGAGACTGAGATGCTCATACCAATGTGGATACTATCACAGATAGACGGTTGGTTATCATCCCAAGGCTTGGTGCAGCTCAAAATCCACAGTTTAAGAGTCTAAACACTGCACGTCAGTCTCAACGCGTGGCACTCACTTATCCAGTATCAGAGTGCCATCACTACCTAGAGGCTAATATTCCTCAGCATTAATCAACGCTCCTGTTAGGAGGAGCTAAGTGCCACACATGGGACATAGCCATCTATTATGTGTTGTTGTTTACATTGCACCCTCAGTGCATCATGTAACCTAGTTACTCTGGAACCTCACTGCTTTCTTTCAGTAATGGTTCTAGGTTCTAGAGTGGTGGGGGTGGAAGCAGACCTAAGGGAGGAGGACAGTCGTGGTGTCCCTGGCTGGGGGCCGTTCTCCCTGGAATGAATCTACGTATCAATAAAAAGTATTATCTTGCTACAACGATTCTGGAGTGGTATCTCTGCACTTAGCAGCTCCTTAGTCGTTCCTGTTAATTTGCAAAGGCTAAGGGTCACAGAGAGAAGAGTGGGTGGAAAGCCAGATGTTTTCTTACGCGGTCTCAGGGAGGTTGTAGTGATTAAGCAACACCTGAGTTTGTTGGTATAAAGCAATGTACACATAAAGAGGCACACCACCAAGGATAGTCAGAGGTTGAAAGGCGCTCAAGACAGAACCTTCCTTCTTGAACTATGATCCCGAAATATTCAAGTAAAATGGTGTTTTTTTCAGCTCCTCGGTCTCAGGAAGAGCTCTGATGCGCACGTGTGCATTCCAGACATGCTGGTACACATCAGAGCCTAGATAGCAGCACACCTACAGCTGTTTGATAGTGTCCAGGGTGTAGAGCTTTCTTCACTACTAGCAATTTGTTCAGGTATGGATGGGTCTTACAAAGCAATGCTTTAGGCAACGGTGAGTGCAAGAGACATTCCCCTGCGTGCTGCAATATTGTCCCAGACAACATTAATGAGGGCAGGGAGGGCACTCAACTGGGTGTAACTCTGCCCCATGTGGAGGCTCACAGGTTCACGCTCTTGAAGGGGCTATTATGGGATGGCTCTTTAACGATGGGCCAGAACACTTCTTGTCCAGAACAAGTACAGAGTCATCACAGGAACAGGCAAGGCTTCATCCACCAAGTGTTACATCGTATGGGACTGTAATGGGTGGGTAGGCTGTGGCTTTCTCCCCAAAGATAAGCGGCACGTTGAAGGCCCCGGCCCTCTCCCCACAGTCAGGATGAAGGTTATCTCAACACTGGAAGAAAAAATAAAATGCTCTTTAGCAAAGCAGATGTGAGTGGCACCTGGAACGCTACACATTCAACCATTTCTGTCATATGATGCACTTATATTTAAGCAAGGGTCAACGCCATACATTAAGACATGCAATTACCACATGACTACTCAAATAGGAAACATTACATCAACTATTGGATTCTGCCACAGCGGAGAATCCCCACTACAGTAAAGCTCTCCTCATATTCAGACTTTATTGGCAATTCCAGTGAATAAAGAACACTTCTGTTTTATCCCAGCAGTATCATGAAGCCCTTTGTATTCATTGAAAGGTTTTATGAAAGGTACTGTTGGGATGGAAATCACCTGTATTGGTAGGCAGAGGTTTTATCTTTATACATGTGACAGTCCACATTCGTGTTGGATATAGGTAGAGATGAACATGGAATTTCCTGAGAAGATTACGGCAGAAAACACGCAGTCCGAAGGTTCAGTGCGGCGAACCATGCTAACGTGCAGTCAGGTGACTGAGTTGTGTTAAACTGGCAGTCGCGGGCAGAGGAACTAAATGGAGTTTAACAACACGTAACACCATTCGACAACCCAGCTCAGTCCCGTGATGTTCTGATGATTCTGTTTTTTCTATTTTCTGACGTCCTCTTTGTTTGGCCATCAGACTCTAATTTTTGGAACAAGATTTCTCTGATTTTTGGTTTCTTTGGAATCACGCTGCTTACTGTTTTGTTTACGTAATTACGGATTATTCCTGACCTGGTGATCTGTAACCTTACCTCTGGACTTTGCGGGCCCTCCTCTCTTGGGTGTGTGGGAAGATAACGACTTGCCCCATTCTCCTACCTGCTTCGACACTACAGTTAGTCCAGGGGTCACCCCTAGGAGGACTTTGTCAACAGAACCTCTAAACTGTGGACTCTACATCGCTCTCTGATCTCAATTGGGCAACTGTTGGTGTCCTCTTTAGTCTGCACCATTGTTCCACCCAGGAGGCCATTGGCGGTTTCTTTGATTACACTGCTTTTGCGTCCTTGAGGCAGTCGGCTAGTGCCCTTGTCCTTGGACGTTCTGAATTTCCCCGACTTCCAATTCCTTCTGGGAACCGCTCTCTACCCGCTTTCCCCAAACCCAGTGCAAGTACACCACTTTGTAGAGGGAGTCACATAGTGGGAGAAGTGCATTTGTGTTCTCTGCATTAATAGTTCTGCTGTGTTAGTCTCCTGTGTAGTTCCTTGTACTGGAGTTAGCACTCTGTCTGCCCACCAGCGGAGTGGTGATATAGGAGTCTGCCTCACCTGCCTCATGGTTAACCTTCCCACCCTGTGCTCCCTAATCTTGGTGGGCAAGGTTGGTCATTGAGGCAGTGGTGAACGCACCCTGTATTCAGGCCCACCCACATCTGACAATAGGTTTGAAGAGGAAGTGTCAAGTATCGCCCCCACTCCAGTTGCCCCCCTCGTAGTGCCCGGTACTTTCACACCAGAATATATGACATATGATGAACAGATAAACCAGCAGAGAGCTGCAGTTGGGCTCTGCCCAGTACCTATCAGAATAACAGCACCTATTGAAGTATCGACACCCAGAAAACATGGACAGTAATGTATCCATTGAGAAAGCCATATTCACAGTCGAGACAAAATGACGCTGTCAGAATGGAGTATACGAAGAAGCCAAGAAGATAATGAAGGAAGGTTAATGGTGACGTCATAAGATATCGTACTGACGCACATGTAGAAGATATAATGACCTGAGAATGCTGACAGGAGATGAGAGACTATGAATGAATTACATTTTTGAGCCCGCGATGAAGAAAGTTGATGTTAAAATGAAGAAACTCATGCCACATACATGATGAATATATTCAGTCAGTTTAAACGTGTACAGATGCAAATAACCGCAAGAAGCAAAGAAATCATGAAGCTTGCTAATGCTGAATAGTAAATAGACTGCAGCAAGCACCAACATGTACAAATATATACCTCAAAAGCAGTTTATGTATAAATATAATTCCACTACACACATGAGCAGAATTGTACAAAAGGTTACTAAAGGCCTCAAAAGGAGTGTGTCACAGTAAAAAAATCAAGAATCAAGGCAGCAGGAAATCCAGCTGAGGATGATCATGCCAAGAAGCTGAGGTCTTATCTGGCTGGAAAAGGCTGACATTTGATACAATTAAGGAGAAAAGAACAGAAGATCCTGTTCAGAAAGTTGAAGATAAGCCACAGATAGCGGAGGACTGGTAGAATTAAATAAAATATACAAAAAGACACAGAGAAAAAGCCAATTTCACAGTGTCGAGTCACGTGACAAGTCAGGCTAGAAGAGTGAGACTTTCACATCTCCGCCATGCCCATACGCCTTAAAAATTCTCAAGACCACAGAACATGATAATTGATTGTAACATAATTGGTGGGGAGCTGGGTTGAAGGCGAGCTCGTCTGCACCTGGATCTTCTTTCTGCGTGCTACTAGACGTAGATGCAAAAGTATGAGTGGGGTTGATGCCAACCCAATCATAGTGGACCATGTAATCTAGGGTCCTATAGTGAGTAGAGCCAATGAGACGTCATACTTTTAGTGATGTTCATAGTGGTCATTTTGAAGGGAGGGCTTAGTTGCCCCACCTGACATTGATTATCCAATCCCCTTTCCCTGGTACCACATACAGATATAGCACATATGTTAAAGTTACCTTCCTATAACCAATCACGTTGCATGTTAGGATTTTACGAATTGCCACGTAGAATGATGTCAGAAATGACGAATTATTGCTATAAATATTGTGTTTTTTTAAAAGTAAAGAGAGCGAGAAGATGGAGTAGTTGCTGATGTTCGTTTTACTCCCTGTTTTCTGAACTTGTCATTGAACGGATTCCCTTTGCCAAACTATTGAGTTATCATTGTTATTTGTTGCATGAGTATGAATCTGCATCCCCACCTATCTCGAGGGTACTGCTACTCATCTTAAAGGGCTCTTTAAGAGATCATCCAGTTCACTTGGTAGCAGAGGTTGATGGTTCGATTAGATAAGATATCCATCGGCCGTCGACATAAGTAACTTCGGGTCCTCAGCAATATCACAAGTCCTTTGCCATCGGGCTGATAGAACAAGAAGCTCCCCGTAGATAGTGGTTAGGTAAATTGAAAACCCTGCAGGTTAGGTGCAACAGGACCTTTGCTTTCTCCCAAATACCCCTCCCACATCTACGAGTAGCGGATTGGATGAGCAGCATGGAGAGGCGGTAACAAAGGCAGTGATACCGAGTGTCCATAGATGATAAACATGTGAATGGTGAGTGGAAAAAGACTAAGGGCCTCATTTTGAGTTGGGCGGTAAGGGTTTACCGGCACCAGTAAGGATGCCGGTAAACCCTTACTACCCTATTCCGAAGTCCCTTAGAGGGTCCCGCAAAGGACGTGTGTTCTGACCACACGTCCTTTGCGGGTCCCGCTAAGGGACCAGGGCACTAATAACGGGTCCGCTATTTGCAGGCCCGTAATTAGCGCCTTCCCCATTCCCATTGAGCCCTATGGGGGCTCAAATGGGAATGGGGAATGGTTTACTACTGAATGGGGACTTACCGGGTCCTCCAAGGTCGGAATGACCCGGTAAGACCCATTTAGCCAGACCGGACTGGGACCCGGGTTTGGAGGCAGCCATGGTGCTAATAACACCATGGCTGCCTACAAACTCGGAATGACCCCCAAACTGGTTTGGCAAAGCTGGCATGCCTTAAAAAAACAAGTAAAGGGAATGTAATGGAGGGGGGTGGGACAAAATATAACAACAGAGTAAGAGTGTAACATAATATATATATATAAGGGAAAAATATTGTTTCGAGTGTGGCCGAACAATATAAGAGCTATCCTGAGTGTATCCGCGATAAGAGTATACACCCAGTGCCTAGGTTTTAAAGAGCGCTAGCTGAAGCCTTCATCTAAGGTCCCGTAAATTGGATGACGTAGGAGACGGGAATCGATTAAAGACGATCCAAAGAGATGGGCTTAAATTCCAATTTTGGAATAAATATAAGGGCAAGATGGTTCTGAGGAAGCAGACGGCATAAAATGTGTGTGGCCGGCCAGAGTCTGTCTGTTTGTTTTATGTATTTAAGTCAACTCGTGATGTCACTATTGAAAACTATTTTTGTGGAAAAAAGAGCATGAAATTTGCACGATTGCAAAGGGAAAATGTTGCATGGCATGGATTGAAGGTTGTTTTTTAGCAGGATTAAAATAAAAAATATTGTCGAAATAACGGGATTAGAGCTTGCAATGTTTGGTGCTCGCTCATACTGTTGATTTTTTAAATGCAAATATAATAAAAGTGATATATAAAGAGGGGTAAACAGGTTAAACATTGAAGACATTACTCCGCTGATACACTTGTGTAAACAGCTGCAGAAACATGCTTCAAAATTTAAACAGTACAGTGCGGTATGGGTTAAAGGGACCGCAGACAAAATGTTTATGCCATGGCCCCAAGGCAGATCCCTATCTAAAATGGTCCTGCAGCACATGATGACATATTTACATGGTACATACATTGGTAAAGAGTTAGACAAGCACCTGGCTAGTTTAGAACTTTGGAAGATGTACCAAGAAGAAAAGGAAGAGGAGCTACTGTTAGATTGGATACTGAATATATGCAAAGAGGGGGGTGAAGAGCCTTCTGCGCCACACGCCCCGTCTGACATATAAAACGAAACTAGTAAAGATGAAGGATTGTACCCACTGAGGGAACTTAAAGCAGCAACGGGATATAGCAACCCGTAATATGAGTCACCTACGCAAAGTAGTGACGAAAGCCCAGAGAAGGACAAGGAAAGAAATATTATCTCCAAAGTCCCGAGGGACAAGGAGAGACGCAAAAAGGAAAAAGGTGATCAAACGCAAGCAAGTACATCTCTAGGTACAGGAAGAGAGGTAAAGAGATAGAAAGGAGATGAGGATAGAACTGATGAGATGGCATTCACACAGAACGAATAAGTGGGAGGTGATATTTTATTGAAACTCGATGGTAAAGGCATTGAGGTCATGAGACAAAGTGGAGAACAAGACGAATTAGAAGGAAAGGAGAAGGAAAAGGAAAGACGATTAAGAGACGAAGGGGCAAGGAAAAAAGATAGACAGAAACAAGAGCAGTTATATCATGACGAGCAGGTCAGAAAACAGGAAAAGGCGGAAGAACAAAGAAAATGCGATAATAAGCAGAGAACAGCTGATGATCAGGATAAAATAGAACAAAGGAGAATAGAAGAAGAAGAACAAAAGATAAGGGAGAAAAGAGTAAAAAGACGGTGAGATGAGGAAATTGTAACGCTCACCTGATTCTCGCAGAGGCGCCGGTCTTGACTGGGCGACTACCGTATCTTCAAAGGTGATGTGCAGCACCCGGTTGGCTCTTTGGGCTGGACCTCTGTGCCCTGTATGCCTGACGTGCAGAGTAAGATGTCTGCAGATAGAAAATACGGGGTTAATGAACTGGGGTTATTGGGGTGTCCCTATCTCTTTCCCCTTCTCCTCTCCTGTAGACCCCCACAGGTTAACGCTCTCACCTTAGGTAAGTGAATGCCGAGCTCTCCATCTGCCTCGGGGCAGGGTGCTGTAACCAGTTTCTTCACTGGATAGGTAGCGCAGGCCTCTTGACTTCAGAGGACTGCTGTCCGTCGTTTACTGCACGAACGGTAAGTTTCGAGTAACTCAAATGTCTTTAAAGTCTTTAATAATGATGTTTCTTGTTTTGCAGGGTTCCGGCGATGGCGGATGACGGGCTGAAGTGAGTTGAAGATGGAGCCCGTGTGATGGATAGAAGCGCCTGGAAGCACGTAAGTAAGCGCTTGTTGCCAGCTTCACGATGCGCTCTAACTGTCTTTTTATTTTGCAGGTACAAGTTCGGAGCGGCTGCAGGGTGCCGGGATACCCACTGGGTTAGATGTGGAAAGGAGTAATGGCACGTGAGTATTAAAGTTCCCCAATGTCTTTAAACGCACCTTGTTTTGTCTTTCAGATGCGGGATGCAGCGCCGACGGCCTCCGGAGCGTGCGAAGAGTTGGTAAGCTTTTGTCTTTCAGATGCCGGAATGCAGTGTGAAGACCTCCGGAGCGCACGAAGAGTAGGTAAGCCTTTGCCTTTCAGATGCCGGAATGCTAACCTGTTCTTTCTTGTCTTTATAGGTGTTGCTGAAGACTGGATTCAGGATGGTAAGCCTTTTTCCTTAGGCCCAGGACCGGATGCAGAAGACACGATGAGCGTTCTGCTGCAGAGGGTGCAGAATAACGCAAAGCAAGATTCATCCACCGGGTGTGGTTTAAATAGCCTCCTGTAGTGCTTAGGTGTCTCCTTCCACAGCCACGCCTAAGTAAGAAAAGAGTTCCTGGTAAGAAAAGAGTTCCTGCCTTCCAGAAGAGTTCCAGTGTTCTGAATCTAGGGAGTGGCTCCAGCCCCACCCAACAGGAAAAGTAGTTCCAAACAGAAGAGGATCAGAGGCTCAACTGGCAGGCAAGTAAGCAGCATGGTCTGCTGCAGGTAAGTCCACCCAAGCATTATGAGCCCGGCGCTTCCAGCGCTGGGACTGGGCATATTTATGAGCCTGGTGCCACTGGCGCCAGGACTGGGTCCAAAAGGTCCCAATTGGGACTGGTTGGCACTCGGAACCTGGGTTATGGATCTGCTTCCAAGGGAGTTGGGAAAACCCTGACCTTTTGGAAGCAGAGATCATGACAGTACCCCCCCTCAAGGCCCCTCCCAAACCGGGCTTCTCCGGGGGTTTTGGCTTGTCAGGAAATGTTCGGTGAAATCTTTTGATTAGGCGAGGAGCGTGGACATATTCAGCAGGTTCCCAGGATCTCTCTTGGGGGCCGTAGCCTTTCCAGTCAATTAGGTAGAATAGTTTAGATTTGGAGATCTTGGAGTCCAGAATGCTTTTGACTTCAAACTCGAGTTCTCCATCAACTAGGATAGGTTTTGGAGATTTGGTTAGTCGGGTTTGAGGTTGCACGGGTTTTAATAGAGAGACGTGGAAGACCGAATGTATCTTCATGTGCGGGGGCAAGTCCAACTTGACCGCTACTGGGTTTACTATGGTAGTGATGGAATAGGGACCAAGGTATCTTGGGTTGAATGTGCGTGGCCCTTTTAGAGATAGATATTTGGTGGATAACCAGACTTGATCCCCTACTTGATAGTGAGGGGCTTCCTTCCGATGTTGATCTGCTCCTTTCTTGTATTGTTCTTTAGCCCTTTGAAGGTGAGAAACAGCTTCCTTAAAGGCTTGGGTGATTGTAGAATGCAGGTAGTCTACTGCTGGTGTTTCAAGATCTTGGAGGGGATCCAACTCCGAGGTTCGAGGGTGACTGCCGTACAAAAGAAAAAACGGGGTTTTCCCAGTTCCCGAATGGACAGAGTTATTGTAGGCATACTCGGCTATCCAAAGGATATCTTTCCAAGTTTTTTCAGTTTGTTGCAGCATGCAGCGTAAATACTGTTCCAGAGTTTGATTGGTCCTCTCGGTTTGTCCGTCGGTCTGAGGGTGGTGACTGGTCGATAGTCTCACATCAATTTGAGCCGACCGACAGCAACTTCGCCAAAAATGAGAAATAAATTGACTACCTCGATCCGAAATTAGAACCGAAGGAAAACCGTGCAGTCGGACGATGTTTTCTAGAAATTCTCGGGCCAGAGTTGCTGCTGTTGGCAAGCCTTTGAGCGGAATGAAATGCGCCATCTTGGAGAATAAGTCCACGATTACTAGAATCGTATTGTATCCGGAGCATGGAGGTAGATCGGTGATGAAGTCCATAGAAAGCGTATGCCAAGGGTGAGGTGGGATGTCAATAGGGCGTAAGAGGCCTGCTGGTCTTTCCTTTTGACTCTTGTTTTGGGCGCATACTCCACAGGACATTATAAAGTCTCTGATATCTTTTTTCCAAGACGGCCACCAGAAGTAGCGCTTGATCTTTTCTGAGGTCTTGGCTATACCGGGATGACCTTCCATTAAAGAGTCGTGATAACAAGAGATTACTTTTTTCTGTAAATCTGTGCTGGGTAGGTATAATCGTTCTTGGAAATACAATAAGTTGTCCTTTACTGCAAAGTCCTTTCCCTGCAGATGCCAATTCTGTATGTCTGCTGGAGTTACAAGTTGCCTGGCTTTATCCTTAACTTCCTCTATGGATTCTGTGGCGATTACACCCAGAATTCTTTGTTCGGGAATGATTGGTACAGGTTTAGGGTTGATCAAGTGTTCTTCCACTCCCATCCGAGAAAGGGCATCGGCTTTACCGTTCTTTGTACCAGGTCGATAGGTAATTATGAAGTCAAACTCGGCAAAGAATAATGCCCAACGGAGTTGTCTAGAGGATTGGGCTTTTGCGGTTTTCAAATATTGCAGGTTTCGGTGATCCGTAATCACAGTAACGGTGTGTCGGGCCCCCAGCAGATAATGCCGCCAAGCCTTAAAGGCAGACTTGATAGCCAGAAGTTCCTTGTCAGTAATCGTGTAATTGACTTCAGGAGGCGAGAATTTGCGGAACCAAAATGCCACGGGATGCAACTGATTGGTTACCGGGTCCTTTTGTGATAGAACTGCCCCCATGGCAAGGCTTGAAGCATCAGTTTCCACGATGTAGGGGAGTTCGGGGCGAGGGTGTTTTAAGATTGGTGCAGAGATAAATTTAGTCTTCAAATCCTGGAAAGCTTGTTCCGCCTCGGTAGACCATTCAAAACGTTTGTTTTTCTTTAACAAGGCAGTGATGGGCTGGACTATTCGAGAGAACTCGGGGATAAACCTGCGGTAAAAGTTAGCGAAGCCTAACATGCTTTGCACACCTTTTACGGAGGATGGTGATGGCCATTTGAGAACTGCATCGACCTTCTTTGAATCCATACGCACTCCGCCAGGTGATAATATGAATCCCAAGAATTCAACTTCAGTCACGTTGAAAACACATTTTTCCAACTTAGCAAAAAGTTTGTGTTGACGCAATCTTTCGAGGACCATTTTCACGTGTTTCCGATGTTCAGATTCCGATGAAGAATAAACGAGAATGTCGTCGATGTAAACAACAACACACACATCTATGAGCTCTCTGAGGACATCGTTCATAAAATATTGAAAGGCGGCCGGGGCATTGCAAAGTCCGAAGGGCATGACCTGATATTCAAATAGCCCATACTTGGTGCGGAAGGCCGTCTTCCATTCATCGCCCTCTTTTACTCGTACCAAGTGGTAAGCTCCTCTAAGATCCAGCTTTGTATATATGCATGCTTTTCTGACTTGGTCCAGGAGTTCAGGGATCAAAGGTAACGGATATCTATTCTTAACGGTGATCTGGTTCAGGGAGCGATAATCGATACAAGTTCTAAGGTCTCCTTCCTTTTTTGGAACGAAGAACAAAGCTGAAGAGGCAGGGGACTTGGAAGGACGAATAAACCCATTTGCCAGGTATTGATCCAGGTATTGTCGAAGGTGAAGGTTCTCAGGCTCGGTGAGGGCATAAATTCTACTACAAGGAGGAGTAGATCCAGGTATCAGGTCTATCTGGCAGTCATAAGACCTATGAGGAGGTAGAGAGTTAGCCTGCTCCTTCCGGAAAACATCTTGGTATTCTAGGTATTCAGGAGGTAACTGGGGAGTCTCTGAAGAAATAGGTGCCAGTGCAACACCAGGTGGAGGGTGACAAGTAGAGACACATTCTGGAAACTGGACCGTTCTTGCTCGCCAATCGATCAGAGGATTGTGTTTCTCTAACCAAGGTATTCCTAGAATAATCTGGAACTGAGGGGCCTTGATCACATCGAACACGATCTTCTCATGGTGTCCATCTTGACTTACTAGCGTCACCTCTTGAGTGGTATGCGTTACTGGCCCGGAGGCTATCTCCGTACCATCCACCATAGTAATGACGTCCTTTACAGCCTTGGGACAAAGAGTTAGATTCATCCTCAAAACCATTTCATGATCCACATAATTGCCGATGGCACCGCTGTCGACGTAAGCTTCAATTGCATGTAATCGATCCGGATTATCAGGGCTAATGAGGACCATAGGTATCACGAAATGCGAGGTCACGGAACTGGTTTTAACGCTCGGCAAGAGGACCTCTATTCTTGTCGGGCGAGGTCGTTTCCCTGCTCAGAGTTTGTAACTGTGGTAACTGCAGCTCCTACTGCCTTCTTGGCAGGTTTCACCGGACAGTCTCGAAGAAAGTGCCCTGAGTTTCCGCAATATAGGCATAATTGCAACTGTTTTCTCCTTTCCCGCTCCCTTTGTGTTAGAGGACCTTTCAGACCCCCTATTTGCATGGGTTCCCCGGAGTCTACTCCTTTGGAAGGAGTTGGCGGTTTGGAAAATACTCGAGCATCAAACTTGGAACGATCGGCCTTCCTGTTCTGCAGTCTGTGATCTATTTGAACGACCAAGTCTATATAATCCGAACAGTCTTGTGGGGGATTCACTACTTGGGCTAAAACGTCTTTGAGCTCTCCACGTAGACCTCTATAAAACAGCGTAATCCTTTTGTCCTCAGGCCATTGAGTTTCCACTATTAGTCTATTGAAAGATGCAATATAAGCCAAAAGGTCTTGATTACCCTGTCGCAACGAAAGAAGCTCATTGTCCAAGGCCTGCCCCTGTGCATGTCTTGCGAACAGTTTTTCCATACTAAGCTGAAAGGCTTGAAAATCATGGAGAACCGGATCATCTTGATTAACTAGAGGGATCGACCAGTCTGCCGCATTGCCACTAAGGTACGAAAGTACAAACGCTACTTTAGCTTGATCAGTTGGAAAGGCTGCTGGCCGGCATAAGAAGTGCAACCGGCACTGATTGATAAATACCGCAAACCTCTTTGGGTCACCAGAAAATCGTTCGGGCGGAGCCAGAGGTACATTCCCAGGTAGGTTGATCTGCACTGGATTCATAGAGGATGTTGAAGGAAGATTTGCCCCTGATGCGGGTAGCGGGGTCTGTCCGGCTTGTGACTGTAGCAATTGTCTAGCAAGATCATCTGTTCTCTCCTTGGAAATAATTAGTTCCCTTCTTAGAGCGTTCGTTTCCTGACGAGCTGCATGCACTTCTGCCCTTAGTTCCCCAAGTAACCGGGCTAGGTGGTCAGTATCCGAGGTTTCCATAGCGCCTGGGCGAGAGTTTTGCGGTAGGCTTTGCGTTCTGTAACGCTCACCTGATTCTCGCAGAGGCGCCGGTCTTGACTGGGCGACTACCGTATCTTCAAAGGTGATGTGCAGCACCCGGTTGGCTCTTTGGGCTGGACCTCTGTGCCCTGTATGCCTGACGTGCAGAGTAAGATGTCTGCAGATAGAAAATACGGGGTTAATGAACTGGGGTTATTGGGGTGTCCCTATCTCTTTCCCCTTCTCCTCTCCTGTAGACCCCCACAGGTTAATGCTCTCACCTTAGGTAAGTGAATGCCGAGCTCTCCATCTGCCTCGGGGCAGGGTGCTGTAACCAGTTTCTTCACTGGATAGGTAGCGCAGGCCTCTTGACTTCAGAGGACTGCTGTCCGTCGTTTACTGCACGAACGGTAAGTTTCGAGTAACTCAAATGTCTTTAAAGTCTTTAATAATGATGTTTCTTGTTTTGCAGGGTTCCGGCGATGGCGGATGACGGGCTGAAGTGAGTTGAAGATGGAGCCCGTGTGATGGATAGAAGCGCCTGGAAGCACGTAAGTAAGCGCTTGTTGCCAGCTTCACGATGCGCTCTAACTGTCTTTTTATTTTGCAGGTACAAGTTCGGAGCGGCTGCAGGGTGCCGGGATACCCACTGGGTTAGATGTGGAAAGGAGTAATGGCACGTGAGTATTAAAGTTCCCCAATGTCTTTAAACGCACCTTGTTTTGTCTTTCAGATGCGGGATGCAGCGCCGACGGCCTCCGGAGCGTGCGAAGAGTTGGTAAGCTTTTGTCTTTCAGATGCCGGAATGCAGTGTGAAGACCTCCGGAGCGCACGAAGAGTAGGTAAGCCTTTGCCTTTCAGATGCCGGAATGCTAACCTGTTCTTTCTTGTCTTTATAGGTGTTGCTGAAGACTGGATTCAGGATGGTAAGCCTTTTTCCTTAGGCCCAGGACCGGATGCAGAAGACACGATGAGCGTTCTGTTGCAGAGGGTGCAGAATAACGCAAAGCAAGATTCATCCACCGGGTGTGGTTTAAATAGTCTCCTGTAGTGCTTAGGTGTCTCCTTCCACAGCCACGCCTAAGTAAGAAAAGAGTTCCTGGTAAGAAAAGAGTTCCTGCCTTCCAGAAGAGTTCCAGTGTTCTGAATCTAGGGAACGGCTCCAGCCCCACCCAACAGGAAAAGTAGTTCCAAACAGAAGAGGATCAGAGGCTCAACTGGCAGGCAAGTAAGCAGCATGGTCTGCTGCAGGTAAGTCCACCCAAGCATTATGAGCCCGGCACTTCCAGCGCTGGGACTGGGCATATTTATGAGCCTGGTGCCACTGGCGCCAGGACTGGGTCCAAAAGGTCCCAATTGGGACTGGTTGGCACTCGGAACCTGGGTTATGGATCTGCTTCCAAGGGAGTTGGGAAAACCCTGACCTTTTGGAAGCAGAGATCATGACAGAAATGTGAAGGGCAAATGAACGAAGAGATATGAGGAAACAAGAGGAAGATAGGGTTGGAGAGGAAGCAAGGAAGCGTAGAGAATTTGATGATGACATAGATGGTAAGCGAAGACAGAAAGTGCGGGATCTCGAATATCTGGAAAGGGAGGTTAAAAAACCCGATCCAGTAGTAGAATGGGAAGATATCAAAGCACGATTCAGTACCAGGCACGTCTAGAGTAAATCTAGAAGATGACTTTGACACCAGAAGTATCGGAGAGACAATCTATAGAATATACGATGAGATGGGACTAGAAAAGATACCCCAAGGGAAAGGAGAGGATGTGCGTCTTCAAAGCACTCAGTTGTACGATACTGAGGACGCTCGCCGAAGCAGCAGACATAGAGAGCTGTCCTTAGATAGGCTGCCTCCAGAAAGAAATGAGGAGGATGAGAAAAGCTGCACGAGTTGGGCACAGACAATAGCAGACGCAGAGAGAGAAGAAACTGAAGAAAGAGACGACGAGAGAAGTCACGAGAGACGCATCTTTAGGTGAAAGGGAATAAGCTGGTCGGATTCTACTGGGTCCGCACCTAAAGTACCGGAGTCAGTAATACAATCAGATCGGCATGAAGGATTGTCACACGGTCAGAGGGGGGTGTCTCAGCAGTAAGCAGGTTAAGGACATTGCCAGGTAGACGGCGATGTGGGAATATTACCCCTGTGGTAGACAGAAAAATTCTGAGAGAAGAAAAAGAGTTTAGTGTGTCACAGTTTCGCTTATTAGAGAAAGGAGGAACGAGGCCACAATATATACCTTGGACACAGATGGATAGAGAAAACCTAAAAATCAAGCTCCCAATGTCGACATCTGGAGCAGGAAAATGAATACACGAGTTAGAAAAAATGACGGGAGGAAACACGTTGTCTATAGGGGATTTTAAGCGTCTTTTGATCACCATACTTGGTGACAGAGCTGACAATGTTTGGACACGTGCAGGATACACTGGTGTGACTACAGTTAATGGTATGGAAAGCGCTTCAAGTGCTATACCCGGACACTTCTGATATGGGAGCTATAATGACACACAAGAGGAAGGAGGGAGATGATCTGTAGCTTTACATTCAGAATTTCCAAGACGCATGGGTGCCGGAAACGCGTGAATCTTGGGGGAAATCTAATCCAGTGTTTTACCATATATTATGTCAAGGGCTGCCAAAACAGGTGCAGAAGCAGCTCAAGAAACTGGTAGGAATCGAAGCTAACCCTGGTCAGAAATATAACTGACCATTGCGCATTATTGCAGGCTTCTGCAAGAGAAAAATTGCAAGAAGGATGCTTTAAGAAAGGGCAAAGAGGCTAAATTAGTGCAGAAAAAATTATCGAAATATGCACTTGAAGGGGCAATGTTTACTAGCACAGACGGATCAAATACACAGCAGGTCAATAATCAAAGACAGTTCGATCAAAGCAATAATGGGGTTAAGCCGAGAGGAAGAGACTTCCGAGGAAAGGGATGGCAAAATAATCAGGGAGGCTTTCAAAATATGCAAGGCAGAAATCAGAATATGCAAAATGGGCAAGTAATCAGACCACCACCAACGTTTTGGACGTGTGGGATGACAGGGCATCTAACACGTATGTGCAGAAGTCAAGGGATAGTGAAGAACGACCAATTACCAAGAGGGGGGATGATGAATCCACTTGCAACAGGGTGGAAACAGAGTTGCGCAGAATCACACTGCAGCAGCAAGCGCCAAGAGTACAGCAAAGCTTGTAGCCGCAGCAGAATGTGACCAAAGGACAGTCTCAACAGTCTCCAATGCAACTTCTACAAACGACAGGCACAGGACAGGTACTGAATCCTGGAATAGGAAATACCACTGGTGATGGAGGAAATCTATTCACTAATTGTGGGACGAGATTATATATGGACTAGGACAGCTCACTGGGAGACCTGATGTGTTCCATCTATCAGTGACACTGAACCCTCATGAGGAACCAAGGGTAGATGTCTCCATAGGGGGTAAAGAATATTTGTTCTCAGTCGACACAGGTGAGACACGCTCATGTATACGTGAAGGCAAGTTTTCTTTGTCCGGCGATGCTATGAATATCAGGGCTTTACAGGAGCAACAAGCCGTATCCCTTTCACAAAAGAACTTCCAGTGTCTATAGGAGAGTGTGACATGAAAGTGCCACTGCTGTATTCGAGACAGACTCCTGTAAATATGTTGGGATAAGACTTGATGACAAAGTTAAATATGACGATCTCATTCACGGAGAAGGGCATAGTATGTTCAACTCCAGGAATGCATTATTTAAACGTGTGTGAAATGATTAGAGGATATCCAGGACAAAAGGCTATGAGAGCTATTCCATTGGAACCTGAGATGTTCGCATATGGAGTACGCATATTATTATCAGGGCTACCAGGCCTTGCAGACAGAATAATGAGAACAACAGATGAGTTTCTGTTCAGACCAAGAATACCTATGCATGAGGAAAAGGAACAAGTGTTTCCCTTAGCAATATAAGCAGTCATAGTGTGAGGTGAAATGGCTTTGCTTGACAGATGTGATGATGAAGGCAGACAATGGTATGCAATAATCAGCATTGGGGAAGGTTGCAGATTGACTGACATCACTGATGACAATCTATTTGAAGAACAAATAGGTGAGGATGAAATGACATTTGAGGTAAATCTCATTTATTGGGTGGAAATAATTAAAAGAGAGGTGCCTCAGAGAATGATACTGGCACAAAAGCGTCACAAATATTTTGATGATGACATGGCAAAGGTGCCTGTCTCATTATGGACTGCAGGTCCGTATGAGGTAGGCTTATTCATAGGAGTCAGAGAAGTGAAGATTAAATTGAAATCAGGAGAAGTTCAACCAAAAGCACAACAGTATCCCATGTCTAGGGAGGCAGATGAAGGGATTTGTAAGACAATTTCTGCCATGATGGATCAGGGCAACTTAGTGATATCAGAATCATCATGTAATACTGTGGTTTATCTGATTAATAAATCAAAGGGATGGTATTAGCGTTTAATACAAGATTTAAGGCCAATAAACCAGATAGTCGAGGCCGAGTTCCCTCTAGTCCCTAACCCATCTATAATTCTATGTAACATACCTGTTGAGGCACGGTATTTCATGGTGATTGAGTTGAAAAATGCATTTTTCTCAATCCCATTGCACAAAGATCCGCAAGATTTGACATTATTTACGTTCAGACAAGCTTGTCTGAAAACTACATAACTGCCTCAAGGATATTGTGACTCCCCTTCAGTTTTCAATAGGGTCCTGCAGATGGACTTGAGCAATATTGCATTAGAGAGTGTTGTCTTGCAATATGTGGATGACATTCTGTTTTGCAGCACAACATAGGAAGCGTGCAGATGCGATTCCATTCAGCTATTGATGATACTTGCTGAGAAGGGATATAAAGTTCACAAGGAGAAGTTACAGTATTGTCAACAAGAAGTGTTGTACATAGGCCAACTGATTTCACATGAAGGGAAAAAGGTCACCCCTGAAAGAGCTGAAGCTATTTCGAAAACCGCTAAGCCACACACAATAAAACAAATGCAGAGTTTTCTAGGTTTATGTAATTATGTCAGGGCATGGGTCATTGACTACATCTCTTATGCCAGGCCCTTTTTACAAGCCTTAAAGAAAGCACAAGCGATGAAAGAAAAAATGGTGTGGACTAAGGCCATGGAGGAAAGGTTTAATGAACTAAAAAAGGCCATTTGCACGGCACCAGTCTTAGGGATTTCCCAATTATACAGAGGAATTCTACCTGTTTTCACACATGGATGGCACTGTTATGACAGCCGTCCTCACACAGAAAACTATGTTTGGATACAAGGACCTGGCATACTACAGTGGGATTTTAGATCCAGTGATGAGAGGTCATTTCCCATGTGAACGAAGTTTGGCTGCCGCAACGTTTGCCATAGAGAACGCTACAACCATTGTAATGGGATGCACAATGACGTTATTCATCGAGCACGCATTATTTGCTATTTTAGAGAGCCGAAGGCACATTGACATCACAAAGAGCTTCTGCTTATGAGGTGGTCATATCAAACCCAACAATTAAAATAGTTTGATGCAGGATAGTGAACCGAGCGATGTTTACAACAGAGCCAGTTACTGAAGGAGAGCCAATACATGATTGCATCAACTATGAAGAATTTCATGACGAGATTCCCAGAGTAATAGAAAATGCATTGGCAGAAGGAGAAATCGTCTTCATTGATGGTTACTCTAGAATCGATCAAAATTATGGAAAAAGATACACAGGTGCCGCTGTAATGAAGCACACGGCAAATTGGGAATTTCGAGTACTTATCAGTGCACATATACCCTCTCATTATTCAGCACAAGCTGCAGAATTATTGGCGCTGATATTAGCACTCGGGAATCACACAGACCAGGAAGTAACGGTGTACAGTGACTCTGCCTATGTGACGTCGATAGTACACGCAGGCTTAGCGCGTTGGAAAAGGAAGGGCTCCCTCCGAGCGGACGGCACGCCAGTACAGCACGCTGCTTTATTGGACAGGCTCATTAAGGCACTAGAATTCCCAGTGGGCATAGCAGTTGTGAAATGCGCAGCCCACACGAAAGGTACGGATTTTATCTCACGCGGAAATCAAGCAGCAGACACTGGCAGAACATGTTGCACTTTTCATGATAAATTGCATAATCTGTCAGAAATTCACAGCTGGGTATACACTACGGGTGATCAGGGGAGTCATCCCAAGGCCTAATAATGGGCCTTTTCAGCACTTGTATATAGATTATGTCAATATGATTCAACTATATAACGGTACAGGTACTTCATTGTTGTGGTGTGCCCATTCTCTAGATGGATAGAAGAAGGTCCATGTACACACCCAGACTCTACCTGTGCGGCCAAATTCCTGGTGAGGGAGGTGTTTCCCATATGGGGAGTGTGTGATGTGATGAGGTCAGATAACAGTCCTCATTTTGTTAATGCAGTATTTGAACAGATCAGCTTGTTGCTTGGTATAAAGCACAAGTTTTTTGTCGGCGTATCATACGCAAGGGAATGGGATATGCGAGAAGCTCAACGGCTTGTTAAAGGAAAGGATAGCCAAGTTGAAGCTTACTCTAAAGAAGGGATGGTTGCACTGTCTTTGACTGGCATTGTATGCACTCAGAAAGCAGCCTGGTTCTGTTCACCATCTTATGCCGCACAAAATCATGACAGTCAGAAGGATGAGGATGCCTTTAACACCTTGAACTAGAGCTAGATGTGATCCTCAGCCAACAGGAGAAGTGTTAGGAGTGGAAATGCAACACTATCTGAGCTGTATGACTTCCAGTTTTTCTGTAATTTCAGGACAGCTGCAGCGACGACAAGAAGGGTGTAGGGCAGTAGAGAACACAGAAGGAGATGCTACAAAAGATAAAGTTCCAGAATTACGTATACCTCAACTATTCCCTGGGGACACTGTCCTAGTTCAAAATCACACAAGGAACATGTGCGACGAGCCATGGTTCCACGCCCTGTTTATAGTGAAGGATATTACACCATCTGCAGTCAAGTTACAGGGAAGAAGAGCTTGGATCTTCCTTGGAGATATCAAGCCATATATCGGAGAGACCCCTCTGCCTGCAACCCACTGCAAAGAGACTACAGACAACAGGGAAGAACCACAGCACGTGCCAACAAGATCTATGACAAGGAAATAGGATGCATGACCAGTCAAGTGACAAGTAAGGAACCTTTGTGTTAGGTTGTGGCTTAGTTCTGGACATTTCCTTTGAGAAAAATAAGGCAAAAGGGACTCAAATACGAACACTCTGTGCAACCTAGTTGCAGGGTGAAATAAAGAGAATTACGTGCATAAGCCACAAATAGCTATTGACTTTGGACTAAGGCACACTGAAGCCTTGATAAGAAAAGCTATGCCAGATTTTTATCGAGGATATATAAACTGGAAAAGAATACAGTATCCTGAGTCCTTCGACACAGAATCTTTGTTTGGACTTACTTATGGTGTCACGCAATAGTGACCTCACCAAAGACATACTGATCTATTTCGAATTGGTATTGAGGTCCTACCCGTCGTTGGTGGGAAGGCTCACAAACATAAGATCCTGAGAATGAAAAGACGATAAAGAGGATGTTCATTGTGATTGCAGAACAGTTTCTTTTACTTCCGGAGTACAGCGAGGACAAGACAAATGTCCCTACCTCAAGAGAATCATAGACTAGCAAATGCGGTGTTCTTTCGCTTAATGGAAGACTTTCCAGAGCTTGTGGGTAGACATGCCAATGTTGACGTCCTCACGTTCATCCGAGACCCAGCTAACACTATGAATCTGAGTATGCTTTTGCACAGTATCGTGATACAGGTTGCACTTTCAGATCACCATCAAAATCACAGAAGAGTATAGAAACTTTCATTCGACTCACAGGTCGTGAAGGTGTTGTCAAAAAAACTTCACTTTTGTTCGTACTGACAAGGAAGCTACATGTCATCTGGAGTGAAGCAGATTCGATGCATTGACTGGGAACTAGTCTACATGGAGTATACAGAATAAGACTTGCTGAACATTTGACTCTTTTGGAACTTTCATTTGTGGAAAAAGAACTGTTTCCAGAGACATAAGACAGTCTATTATTCAGATCAAGAGGACAATTGGTCCAGCATTATTGATCCACAAGCAGAGACAGCAGAGTCCAGAAGAAGTGATAATGCTAAAAATATATTAAACAACCAATTTGTGATTCCTTAGATGATCGAAATGGCAAGCCAGAAAAGCAGCATCATTCTCCCCCATGAGGAGAGACATTCATATTGCCCAAGGAACAAATGCTGTAAACTCACCTACAGGTGTATAATTTATACCGGTATTTTATTCATTATCATACTGTTGCCATTAACGATTAGAACTGCATTTTTCATAGGTGCACAAAGTGTTCAGACCCCTGTGCATCCACTTAAGGATATGAACATAAAACCTACAAAGGTGCCCAGACCTTACATAGTCATTCCTGTTCCTCGAAAGAATGACAGAGTGACTGAGCTTAAGATGGATGTGATAAGCAATAATACACATACGACACTTGTGTTAACAAATGAGTTGAAACGCCGGAGACAGGGTCGGCAAAGCAAATCAGATAAAGGATTGATGAAAGTTACACCTACACAGAGAATGAGTGAAACCACACCTGGCCCAGTGTCAATGATTTCAGAATCACATTTCAGAGAATGGGGAAAGCCTGGACAAACAACAATGAGAAGTTTTACGCCAAAAGAAGTTGAGAGGCAAAAGACGAAAGCTGAACTTTTAAAGAGTCAAAAGGCTGCAGAGAATGAACAAACAAAGATGACACCTGCAAGCACACCTGATACTGTGAGACATGATATCAGGCAGTGCCTGGGAAGACATGGGCAGAAATTCTGAGAGACATTTTCATGCCAGATTTGTATGTTGAAAGAATGAAGCTTATTGCACTTTCTCCTACTCAGATAATAGAGATGAAAATACCCAGTTCAGTGACGGAGATGCCTGAGAATCCTCCAGAAAGAATAAGCAGTGCAGAAGGAGCACACAAGAAGACAATAACAAACTGAATGATTACCTGGATAGCACAGCACATTTGTGAAACAACATATGGTACCAACATATGAAGGAAGTTGGAAGGCGAACTTCAGATGAAGAATGTTTCATTTGTGCACTCCTACCGTAAAGCATGGGGAAGTCAAAAATCTTTGTAGCTGTTGAAATAGATGTTAAGACAGCACACTGTCTGTCACATATAGCAATGTGCATGACCAGAGGTCAGTTTATGGGAAGTGATGCTTCGCTCAAATGGGCGATGGAAGCAACTGATCCAAATGAAGATGATTATGTCCAAGACATAAAAACTAGAAATAATGGCAAAACTAAGAATACTGTGATCAGATACCAGAAGCCTGGAGCAAAAGGAGCATAGATCAGAAGAGATGCAAACAAAAAACTGGACATTGAAGGAAAAAACTACAGAACATGCTTGCAGATGGAAGAACAGAGGACAAATGCAAATCTGGGGTACAGTATTGTTGCCAGACGGTTGGGAGAAAGGAGTGGTGATCTGCAGAGTATGGATGATCATTGGATACCACAAAGAAACAATCGAAAATGCACCAATGATATGCAAGCCATTATGGCCAAAGCTTGCAAGACTGCTAACATGGGTCGAATACAGAGGAGGACCCTTGCAGATAGTGCCATTGCATAATTCCAAGCTATGCTTCAGAAACAATGTTACAAGAAGAATGGGAGAGAATCAGCACTGTGGACGAATATTCGATGCAACAGGAATGATTGATGCATAGAACTGCAGTGATTATGGATCACTATTGGGCATGTGGAGCCAAAGCATATATTAGATTGCCAAAGAATTGGGGAGGTATATGTAATTGATGAACATCCATGTACCAGCATTGGTGATTCCAAAGAGTGATCTGAATATTGACAACGTCCCGAAAGCAGATGCTCTCCTGAGAAGGAAGAGATCTGTGAAACTAATAAACTGAATGAAGAGATAAAATTACTTCTCTGCCAAATCAATAGAAGCTTTTGATGCAAATCCATATGAACATAGGTTGTTCAGCTTGACCTCATCAGTGTTCACGACAATCCTGATGCCAAGAATTCAGGTCAGAGCAAATACTAAATGGGTGCAGATGACCAGATGGGAGTTACTGCATACCATCAACACAACCATAAAAGTATTCAATGCAATCAGAGAAGAGTTGAGAGCAATCCGATTTATGACACTCCAGAACAGATATGTCTTAGACATGATCACAGCTGTGGATGGAGGTGTTTGTGCAAAAATCGGAGAATCATGTTGCACATTTATACCTTTACACGACGATGAGAATGGAACCTTAACAGAATCCATAGGCATGCTGACAAAACTACAGAATCAGATGATAAATGAAGTTGACGAAGTTCACGATGACAGTTGGTTTAGAGCACTGTTTTCACGGGTTCCACAATGGATGGCAGATACATTCAAGTTTTTAGGAGCCCTGTTGGTGATGATATTACTTGGATTCTGTATGATCAAGCTAATAACATCACAATGCCAGAAAACTGCAAAGAATGCCATACAGATGAAGATTATGATTGATGTTGAGTCAAGATGGAAGCCCAAGGACCTGACTGATGAAGAAATAAGAGACTTTGTGAAGGCCAGCATTTATGCACCAGAAGGAACAAAGTTCCTGTATCGCAGAAATCATAGAAAATATGTGGGAAGATGGATCTATTGCAGCCCAAGTGGAGAATGTCATCTGATGACATGGAACAAAGATGAGCACGTAAGAACAGCAGGATGCTTGAAGGGAGTCATAAAGATATGGACCCCAAAGAAGCATTTCTTCAGACCAAAATGTCTGGATCCAGAAGATGAAGTAAAGTAGATACAAAGAAAGAAACAAGAGTGGTCGATGAATCACCCATAGGGGGGAGTGAAGAGGAAGTATCAAGTATCGCCCACACTCCAGTTGCCCCCCTCGTAGTGCCCGGTACTATCACACCAAAATATGTGACGTATGATGAACAGATAAATCAGCAGAGAGCAGCACATGGGCTCTGCCCAGTACCTATCAGAATAACAGCACCTATTGAAGTACCGACACCTAAGCAAACATGGACAGTAAGGTATCCATTGAGAAAGCCATATTCACAGTCGAGACAAAATGACAGTTGTCAGAATGGAGTATCCAAAGAAGCCAAGAAGATAATGAAGGAAGATTAATGGTGATGTCATAAGATATCATACTGACACACATATAGAAGATATAATGACCTGAGAATGCTGACAAGAGATGAGAGACTGTGAATGAATTACATTTTTGGCCCGCGATGAAGAAAGTTGATGTTAAAATGAAGAAACTCATGCCACATACATGATGAAGATATTAAGTCAGTTTAAACGTGTACAGATGCAAATAACCGCAAGAAGCAAAGAAATCGTGAAGCTTGCTTATGCATAATAGTAAATAGACTGCAGCAAGCGCCAACATGTACAAGTGTATACCTCAAAATCACTTTATGTATAAATATAGTTCTACTCCGCACATGAGCAGAATTGACCAAAAGGTTAATAAAGGCCTCAAAAGGAGTCTGTCGCAGTAAGAAAATCAAGAGTCAAGGCAGCCCGAAAAACATCTGAGGATGATCATGCCAAGAAGCTGAGGTCCTATCTGGCTGGAAAAGGCTGACATTGGATACGATTAAGGAGAAAAGAACAGAAGATCCTGTTCAGAACGGTCAAGATAAGCCACAGATAGCAGAGGACTGGTAGAATTAAATCAAATATACAAAAAGACACAGAGAAAAAGTCAATTTCACAGTGTCCTTTCACGTGTCAAGGCAGGCTGGAAGAGTGAGACTTTCACATCTACGTATGGATCTCCACCATGCCCATACTCGTTAAAAATTCTCAAGACCACAGAGCAGACTCAAGGCCAAAATAAAAAGCTGTAATTGACACATGGTTACTGAAGTGATGATTGATTGTAACATAATTGGTGGGGAGCTGGGGTGAAGGCAAACTCCTCTGCACCTGGATATTCTTTCTGCATGCTACTAGATGTAGATGGAAAAGTATGAGTGGGGTTGATGCCAACCCAGTCATAGTGGACCATGTAATCTAGGGTCCTATAGTGAGCAGAACCAATGGGACGTTGTACTTTTAGTGACATTAATAGTGGCTATTTTGAAGGGAGGGCTTAGTTGCCCCATCTGATATTTATTATCTAGTCCCCTTACCCCTTTACCACATACAGATATAGCACCTATGTTAAAGTTACCTTCCTATAACCAATCACGTTGCATGTTAGGTTTTTAAGAATTGCCACGTAGAATGATGTCAGCAATGATGAATTATTGCTATAAATATTGTATTTTTTCTAAAAGTAAAGAGAGCGAGAAGATCAAGTGGTTGCTGATGTTTGTTGTACTCCCCGTTTAATAAACTTGTCATTAAACGGATTCCCTTTGCCAAACTATTGAGTTCATATAGTTATGTTATGCATAAGTATGAACCTGCATCCGCCTCTATCTCTAGGGTACTGCTATTCATCTTAAAGGGCTGTTTAAGAGATCATCCAGTTCAGGTGATATGGGAGTCTACCACACCCACCTATTGGTTAACCTTCCCAGCCAGTGCTTCCTAATCTTGGTGGGCAGGGTTGGCCATTGAGGCAGTGGCGGTTACACCCTGTATTCACGCCAACCCGCGTCTGACAATAGGTGATATAGGAGTCTACCTCACCCTCCTCATGGTTAACCTTTGCACCCAGTGCTTCCTAACCTTGGTGGGCAGGGTTGGTCATTGAGACAGTGGCGATTGCACCCTGTATTCAGGCCCACCCGCGTCTGACAATAGGTGATATAGGAGCCCACCTATTCATTAAGCTTCCCATCCATTGCTTCCTAATCTTGGTGGGCACGGTTGGTCATTGAGGCAGCGGCGGCTACACCCTGTATTCACGCCCACCCACGTCTGACAGCAGGAACCCAAGTGTGGCCTTTTGTCACTTGCAGAATGGTTTGCCTTTGTGCAAATGTACACATGTGCACAAAGGCAAACCCTTTGGCTCCCTGTAGCCCCAAAGAGTGAAAGAAATGCAACTTTCAAACTGTTTTTCAATGAGACGTATGTTTAACACAATGGCATGGCACTGATGGCAGCCGAAGGTTGAGATACCTTTTTAACGAATTATAGCACATTACGTACAAATTCTATTAGATAGCCACGGTCAATCTGAAAAAGAGAGCGTTTTTCCCTTAAGACACAATGGGCCTCATTACGAGGCTGGCAGCCGCGGAATGAACGGTGCCGGTAAGGGACCGGCACCGTTTATTCCGGGCTGCCACATTACAAAGTCTGCAGGAGGTCCCGCTCTGGATGCCTGGCCAGACCAGAAGACGTGCAGAGCGGGACCCACTAGCAGTACAGGATGCTAACAACGGGCCCATAATTAACGGGCCTGTTGTTAGCATCCTCCCCATTCCCATTGAGCTGTATGGGGGCTCAAATGGCTATGTACCGGGTCCGGGTCCCAAGAATGGGAATTACCGGTCATGCTAAAGTCGGCCCGGGAATTCCCTATTGTTGGGACCCGGACCCAGTACCCGGTTTGGGGGGTAGCCATGCCGCTAAAAACAGCATAGCTACCTCCAAACTCGTAATGATGCCCAATATATTCTCCTGAATTTGATTTGTAACTTCACTCTGACATTTCCAACCCTCACATAAAGCTGAATCAGAAAAATATTGCTAGCCCTGCGAAAGAAGAGTTAGCATTTCATCAACAATATTGTAAAAAATTAAAATATACACGAAGACACCCCACAGACTTAATTTGGCATCAAGTCTACTTAAGCAGTCAATTACACTGTTTTTCCACTGTGTATATCTCTGCAATGAAAAGCAGGAACCACACCGCAGGGGGACTCATATAGCTGTGTGCATTCACCACCTTCTAAAATGTGAGCTAACATACTTAGGGTAAACCGCTATTGTGTCCGCTTGGACACTAATTTTGGTTCCTTGTGGTTGTTATAGATAGAGTGGGTATGCCGCAGCACTAGTTAATATAGGTCCTACCCTTGACCTAAAATGTATAAACAAGTGTAGAGAGTTAACTAGTTTGCTCTGCTGACCTGATTGTATGTGATTATGTTAATATACATCCAAATAACTTTGGTTCTCAAGCTTTAGTTTTATCCTTGCACAATGCAGCGCATAAGCAAGATTTGCATACTGCAGGAAGAAACCAACTGCACACTTTTTTTGCAAAATTCTGTTGTCTACTTTAGCAATCATGTTGTACTGATCATAAACATCTATTCTTAAACAGCCAGCAGCATTACAATAAAGGTATACAAGTTGAATGTGTTAACAAAATGTTGTATTCTCCCTAAACAGCCAACAGCCGACACATGTTTCGACCAGTGGTCTTTCTCAAGGCTGATACATGAGTTGTTATCCTTATACAGTATTACATATCTAGTCCAACTTCACATTCAAATACAATGTTTTTACAAATAGGAAAATACAAACCAAGGACGAGATTGGGGGACATGACAAAAAGCAAACAAAAGAGAAGAAAATTGAGTACATTGTATGAAACCATGATTATGCATCAGTCTATAATAACAATTATACATTGTCATAGACCATGCCACATGGCAATCCTACGTGTCGTTATCACCTTCCATTGTAGGCTTGGCGACGCAACTGAAATCCACAAATCACAATTCCAGGCAATCTGCTGAATCAGTCCAAACAAAATCCCTTATTTCACCCTTTCATTGTGAGAATATTAGACCTCTTCATTCGTGTTATCAGTTACGTAATTCCCACTAATGTGTCTGAATCTGTATAAGTGCATATATTAGGTGCATTCATCCAAGTGACTTCCCATGCTATGTGTATCGGTGAGATGTTATTATCAAAATGGTCTCTAGCCTCCTACACATCCTGTGTTAGTGTCTTGCGAGTTCTTCACTTACCCCATATACGCGTTCAAGTCATTCAGTGTAACTGGATATTCTGTATAGTTCAGCTCCCCTTTGTTTCATCACTGAGAGCTGCAATAGCATGTTATAACATTATATTGACCATAATGTCTTATTCTAATTTGTTTACAGATCCTAGCATCCAGTTCTGGTATATTACATTCGTGAATTTACCCCTAAGCGATTAGTTTTCTTTTAATTGTTTTGTTGCAGGTTTGCTGATGACTCTCTTCATCGCAGTAATGTAAAGCTACGAATGGCGAGATAAAGGATACATCTATATGTAATGTAAATGCCAATGTATACTGGTAACACAGCGTCCCATACATGGTTTGCGTACGTATTCCTAATCTCAATAACCTTTCATTACACCTTAATCTTGCTGGTGTTCGATATTAAAGTTAATTGCCATAGTAATAGCATCTATTCTTATATTGTTTTGTCCAGATTAGATAATGGGCCTTATCACAAGTTGGGAGGTATCGCCGGCGCTATTAGCGCCAGCGTTATTAGCCCAACCGCCAAACCCACCGGCGCTATTAGCGCCAGATCACGGGTTTGGCGGAACGGGAAATCCCCATTCCCCACTGAGCCCATTCGGGAATGCCACATTTCCCATTGAGCTCAATGGGGAAATGTCGTGCTCTTACCGCCGGCGGATTCCCCGCCGGCGGTAATAGCGCGAAATTTCGACGGATTTCCGCCCAGCTAAGAGCTGGGGGCTAATCAGCCGAAGCTGTGATTTGGCGGACCCTTAAATGCGGCAGTAATAGCGCTACCGCCGCTTTTAAGGGTTACTGCCAAACTCGTGATGAGCCCCAATATCTTTTTAATACCCTGACATGTACAGATGCATTTATTTTCCACTTGAATATTAAATATTTGACTGTTATCAGTGTAATAACAACTGTTCTTTTATCTGGTTGTTACTGTAGTAACAGCATTGACAATTAAAAAACATGTTGTAATCCGTAATTTGCTAAGATATATTATTGTATTTCATATTTCCCGGCATAATCAGATGAATTTGTCCCCCTAACGCTTATTGAGTATGAAACTCTTTTCCGTATAATAGCAGCTATTCTTATATCTGATTATTATAACATCATTGAAATAGAAAATAAAAAATATAAACTATATATAGCATGATCTTCAATTGACTCCACATGGTGTAGTAAACTTGACATGCAATTGCTACATGTGAAGTGTTACGGCATCCCTCACATGTATATAAAGCTGATAATAGCTAATTCGTTCTAAGTTACCGGTGTCCACTGTCTTTATTTGGTGTGTTTTATCATTTCGGGGGCTTCATCCTTCTGCAATAAAGAATTGGTATCTCATGATTAGGACAAACAATGCATGATAGTCATCAACATTACACTAATTATTAATTAACAGTGCATAACGCTCATCCGACACCATGGGCCTCATTATAAGGCTGGCACTCCCGTAATGAAGGGGACCGGTACGGGACCGGCCCCCTTCATTCCGGGAGCGTCGATTACGAGCTTACCATCGCGGGACCCGAAAAGCACGCCTGGCCACGAATCGCACTCCTGGAAAAACGCGTGGGGAAGAGGGAGGCAATAACGGGCCAGATGTAATTTGCCCGTTATTACCTCCATCCCCGTTCCCATTGAGCCCTATAGGGGCTCAAATGGGAATGGGGATGGGTTCCTGCAAGGAGGAATTACCCGGTCCTCCTACGTCGGAGTAACCCGCTAAGTCCCCATTGCAGGAACCCGGTAATGGAGCCCGGAACGGAAGCAGTCATGGAGCTAATAGCTCCATGGCTACCTCCATTCTCGAAATGAGGCCCCATGTCTTCTTTGTGGAAAATACTAAGACATGTCTCAGATTCACAGCATTGTATTGGTGTTTACCAATAAAGACATTCTAAAGAATTGCACCTTAGAACTTTTAAAACATGTTCACTTACCTCGTTCATAATGAGATTGTCAAATGGCTTCTCTAGACTTTCCAAGTCATTTACAAAAAATGCAGATGAAGCACCTGAAATGCTAAAATACACCTAATAAAGGCCGTGGACACCTGTAACTTAAAGTGTACCCATTCAATTTGTATACCTTTATTGTCATGCTGCTGGCTGTTTATGATCTATACAACATTATTGCTAAAGTGGACCACAGAATTTAGCAAGAAATTGTACAATTGGTTGCATTCGTGCACTATGCAAGTCTTGCTTATGCATTGTATTGTACAAGGAGGAGCTAAAGCTTGAGAACCAAACTAATGTTTTGGGTGCATATTAACACCATCACATATAATCAGGTCAGTGCCATGAGATGTTGGCTTTTCTTTCGGCAAAGAAGCACTTTCATTTATCTAGCTATGCTAAAGTCTTAGTGTGCTTATGACATCAAACCTGACTTAAAAGATCACTTTCCTTTGCTTTTGATTTTCTTCATTACAACTTTGGGAACACAAAATTACATTTTATACCAATCTCCTTAGCTTAACTGAAAAAGTGCTTATTTAATAGAATGGTAAATCCTGGGACCCCCCATTTGTCTAAGCCAAAGGTCTTCAAACTGTGGGGCGCGCCCCCCCGCAGGGGTACGCAGCCCCATTCCCAGGGTTCGGGGAGGGCGCGAGACCCCAGCCTGAAAATAAATAAATCAATAAATAAACGTCAATGGAGGAATTGGGCAGGGGTGTCTCAGAGAGTCAGACTGGAGCATAAAACTATCTCGGGCACCAATGAAAAAGTGTCCCACTGGTGCAAATGGCAATTCATTCCATTAGTGACAGACTTTGGATGGTACCCAAGGGGGTGTTTTTTGTTAATATGTAAGCAAATTGTGATATATAAAGGATATTTATTCAGCGAAAATGGTGAAAACTACTAGCTGCATAGTGAAGTAACTCATGAAAAAGGCCCACATTGACCAAAAAAGTGGCCCATTTTGACCCAAAAAACTGGCCCACACTAGCATGTTGCAATTTTGGTTCTAGAATTGCCCTATTGGCCTATAGGCCAGTCCGAGCCTGGTGGCTCATCCACAATGGGCGCAGGACTAGTCAACACAGTGGCCCACTCACCCATTATGTAGGAGCCAAGGAGTCAGCCCAGTGAAAAACTGAGCACTCCATCAGCTGCTTTTTTTCCAGCTGAGGGAGTGCTCCTTGGTTGGCTCAAATGTCAAAGGGAAACACATGTTTCCCTTTGACAGTTCAGTACACCAGCCGCACATGCTCACTGAGCCATGCAAGGAGGGGGCCATTTTGCTTGGCCAGCCTTACATAACTCATTGGAAATACTTGCTGGGGAACTGCATATCTGTATGTGCGAGGGGGAGCTCCTGTGCCTCCTCGCACATACAGACAGAGCCACCTGGAGCGGGGTGTTTCACCACCCACGCGCAGGCCCCTGCATGCATGACCAAAAACCAGGAAGCTCTTGCTTCCCGATTCCTGTACATGATGCAGGAGCTGGAGCACTGGGGAGGAAACTTCTGGACTGGGGCAGAAGGTAAGTTTATGGTCATTTATTTATTGTTTAAATATATGTATGGATGCGTGTTTGCTTGTGCTATGAGTGAGCGTATGGTGATTGGTGCTTGTGTAAATGATAGAGTGATTGCTGTGTGAATGTGTTTGTGTGTGTGTGTGTTTTAGTCCATTGAGCTGATTTTGGCAAGTGTGGTGTAGGGGGGCGAGGGGCAAAAGAAGGGTTGTAAAACAAAGGCATTTCAAAAATGCCTTTGTTGCACAGTCCCCCTACCCACCTGCCAAAATCAGTTCTCCTTCTGAGGCGATGTGAAGCCCAGGGGACAGGGATGGTATTTATTTTACTGGGCATCTACCTTAGCTGTCTAGTCAAAAATACCCTGCTTCCCCCCTTGGCTCCCCAGCGCCTTGCATGCACACATAATCGTGTTGATTGTGTTAGGCACTGTGGGGCCCAGCAGACGGGGTGGTATCTTTTTACTGGACATCCATTATATATGTCCAGTAAAAAATATCATGCCTGTCCCCTGGCCCCCACCCCAGCGCTAGTTGCAAACTGTTTTTTACCCAAATTTGTTTTAAAAATAAGCATTAAAAAGCAAAATTTTAACCCATTATTTTAAAAGAATTTCTTGGGGAAAACTGCTGAAACCCTTTTGATTGGTTCCGACTACCTCGCTACACTCGGTCGCTATGACATATCTGCAGGAAATATGTATGCCCCTCCACTTAAAAAATTCACCAGCTGTCACTGGCCCTGGGACTGTGCTGGGAGCAGGGTGGGGGAGCCCAGGGACTATATTGGGAGTAGGGTGCCCTGACGGCATGCAATAGTTCATAGCCTTTTGGACTTATTGTCCATTTGGCATTTTTGGTGGGGGCCCACCCTGCCACATTTTGCTCAGGAGAGGACCCAGGCCTAAAAAGGTTGGACACCACTGGTCTAAGCAGACCAGCTGTGCAATGAGCTATCCTGGTGGTGAGTGGCATGAACAAGTTTTTCTTTCGGTTCTGGTTCTAGCAACTAATTGATATCATGTTATGTAAAACCTTTATACATCATATTAAGCATGCAAACATGTGAAACCAGCTTGTGTTTTTGAAAAGATCTTTGGCTGGGTGAACAAAACTGAATATTAAGGACTGAAGACAAGTCAGTATCTTATTGGTTGAATAACTCAATTCTGTGCTACTAGAGAAAAATGCGTCTGTGCCTCAGGGAAAGATGCATCTGATCATGTACTTCTCAGTGCATGAGACGAAATGACTACTGCTCTGCAGGAGTGAAGGGATGAGCAGTGAAACTCCTACTCAGCCCCACACTGCTACTAAACCTGCAGTCAAACCAGTCATAAAGTGGAAAAAGGTGCAGGCTGGCTGTTATACTGCCTTCGCCTCTTTAAGGTAGCATGGGCAGAGGGCAGGCTATACTCTTCAGGAGGGATGTGAGCTAGCACAGAAGCAGACCAAATAACAATAGTGGTGTGGCACCAAATTCAATAACTGTGCAAAAAGGCTCTATTTAAATAGGATATTTTAATGAAAGTAAAAAGACGAACACACCAAGCAGAAACACTGTATCCCACCCCTGCAGAGAAAGACCCAGCATATGAAGACTTTACAATGAAAGGGGTACTCTGGTCCTAAAGGCAGGAGTAGCCATGCAAACAGTTTCTGCAGATAATGTTGTAGTCCAAAATAAGGGGGCGGGGGGCAGAACCTCTATAAGTATCTTTATTCTGGCTTTGCAGGCTTTTCTCATTTGAACCGGGAGTCTGGGCACTTTCGGCACCAAGTAGGGTTGAGTCGGGGAGCAGCATTGATGAGATCCAATGGCGTGTTGAGTTTCGACAGCAGTGATAGCTTGCTGGTTGAAGACACTTGGAAATGGAAGGCAATGTTGAGTCGAGTGCGCTGGATGACTCAGCAGCTTCAGATGCCATGAAGCAAAGACTTGCCTTCAGCAGTGAGCAGACTCCACTAGCTCAACGTCATGTTGTGGAATTGCAGCTGGGGTGGCTTAGGGCCTGAAGAAGCTAGTAACTAGCCAAGTGGTGTCAAGTTGGGGACGCTACCGGACTTGGCAGAGGTCAGATGCAGAGACATAGGAGCTTCGGCATTGGCATCAAGTGAAACTCAGAGATGCAGAGACATTCGAGCATCGAGGTCGAAGATGACTCTGGTGATTTCCTTGCAGCAACTTAGATGGAATTGAAGCTGCCCTAACCAGAGTCAAAGCAGTTCAGAGATGCAGGGAGATCTCCCCCGCCCGCTCGTTCCTTGGTTATTTGGCTTCTCTGGAACCATGTCCAGCGCCGACAGGGACAAGGTGGTTACTGTGTTCTGCACTTTCCAGCCAGGGGGGCTTCTAGAGAACTCTTGCAGGGTCTGACATCTCCAGTGAACAGGTGGGTACCAGTGGACTCAGTTTGCAGTACGTCTTGTCCAAGCCAGCGGGTCACCCCACCAAATGTTCATGTGAGATGCTCTTATCCTGGAAGTCTTTCACTGAACGTCTATAGAAGAGGACTTTGGGGCTGACATAACCAGCAACACATGTCCAGGTGCAATCATTCTTCCGTAGTCCAACGATGAATCGATTTACGTGGGGTCTTGACCCCTTTCATACTAATTCTGCCCTTAGGGGCAGATCCTGTTCTCCTGGAAGGGGTCAAACCTTCCAAGAGGGAAACAAGGGAACTTCTTGAGCTGAACCCAAATGGGTGACACTCAGTACCTGACAGCTAATACACAAAGGCTCTGCCAGTGGAATGTCCACTAGAAATCATGCTGACAATAAAATTACACCAAAAGGTTCAGACCAGCATCACTCTATCTTTCCATAGGCTACCATTTAACAAAAAAACAGATATGGCTTTATATGTATAGTTTACCAATGAAATCTGCCATCAGGCCCATCGAGGGGTCACAGTTATCAATGAAAACTGCTTGTTTTCTTTGGGAATATTAGATTAACTTTTCTCCTATATATGCCAACTAGAATTCCCCTGGGCGTAGTCATGCATGTGTCCTCCGAATTGCAGACTTCTACCACTTCTACCACATTTGCCAACCAAAAAGGGGTTTACGCTTGTAAGTTATCAAAGCTGTTAATGATGAATGCACGTCTAGCAAACTGTGTGCAACAGCACTGCATCCTTTCCCCTTACTTTATAATACTGGATTAGTAAGGTGAGCTGTGCCAATGACCAGCTGCATGGCGTGAAAGGGTTTCCCTAGTGCCAATACACGTTTAACACGAAACCAGCATGGGCATACTTTTGTAAGGCACTGTGTGGTCTATCCAGCTGCTGGCATGCCAATTAACGATGCCCAGCAGAAAGTATGCATGTGGTGTCTTACATACGCATGTTGGTAAGTTCAGTTTTTTATCCAATGGTTGGCAAGCCCATCTTGGTTTGCATCCCACCAACACCAGTTTATTGTCTGAATGTGTGACTTTTCAGCAAATCTAACTTTTCGGGCAGAATGCCTGTAATAGAGCATCTAACATTTCTAAAAAATCTGGGCGATGGATGCCCCTGAGTAGATGGAAATTCCTCATAGTGTGCCGCTAAGGAATGCTTGTGTCCATGCTCTCGGGAGGATAGCTCAGGGGTAACGCGCCCGTCTTGGCAGCAAGACGACACAGAGCAACGGAGTTTCGATCCCCGGGTCCGCGCTTAGCAACCGCCGGGTATTAAGCGCATTATAAATAACCTATCATATCAGAAACTGAGGGAGCTGCTCTGCGGGGAACATAACGAGGCTTTTAGAAATGCTCGAGGTGTGAACGTGTGCATGGTTTCTAATTCTTTTGGCTAAGCAGCTTTAGAATGAAGCCTCTTCTAAATGGGAGCGCATGCAGCAACCCAATATTGAATAGAAATGGGGCACAGTAGCCTGCCACCCTATTATACCACTACAGGTACATTGTAATGGTTGTACCTATCAGAACCATTCCGGTTTACATCAGAAGACAGGAGAAGCTTCTTTGCCGGGGCTGGGTTGGGACAGACACAGCACAGTCAGCATCAGTACGCCCATGACAAAGAAGTGCCAGTGTTCAGCCCCTGTTTCAAAATAAGTCCCGGGGCTGAGCACCTGACAGCCCTGGTACACATGTAGCACTGTACCTGGTGCACACCGGCTCACACTGAGAGTAGCTTGGGACAGGCGGACAGTGTGATTAGTTGGGGCCGATGGACATGCAGCGTGAGTGAGGAGCTTGGGACAGGCGGACAGGGTGATTAGTTGGGGCTGATGGACATGCAGAGTGAGGAACTTGGGACAGGCGGACAGTGTGATTAGTTGGGGCCGATGGACATGCAGAGTGAGTTAGGAACTTGGGACAGGCGGACAGTGTGATTAGTTGGGGCAGATGGACATACAGAGTGAGGAGCTTGGGACAGGCGGGCAGCGTGATTAGTTGGGACAGATGGACATGCAGAGTGAGGAACTTGGGACAGGCGTACAGTGTGATTATTTGGGGCCGATGGACATGCAGAGTGAGTGAGGAGCTTGGGACAGGCGGACAGTGTGATTAGTTGGGGCAGATGGGCATGCAGAGTGAGTAGCTTGGGACAGGCGGGCAGCGTGATTAGTTGGAGCAGATGGACATACAGAGTGAGGAGCTTGGGACAGGCGGGCTGTGTGATTAGTTGGGGCAGATGGACATGCAGAGTGAGGAGCTTGGGACAGGAGGGCAGTGCGATTAGTTGGGGAGATGGACATGCAGAGTGAGGAGCTTGGGAAAGGTGGACAGCGCGATTAGTTTGGGGAGATGGACATGCAGAGTGAGGATCTTGGGACAGGCGGACAGCTTGATTAGTTGGGGCAGATGGACATGCAGAGTGAGGAGCTTGGGACAGGCAGACAGTGTGATTAGTTGGGGCAGATGGACATGCAGAGTGAGGACCTTGGAACAGGCGGGCAGTGTGATTAGTTGGGGGAGATGGACATGCAGAATGAGGAGCTTGGGACAGGCGGGCAGTGTGAGGAGCTTCGGGGAGATGGACATGCAGAGTGAGGAGCTTGGGACAGGCGGGCAGTGTGATTAGTTTGGGGAGATGGACATGCAGAGTGAGGAGTTTGGGACCGGCGGACAGTGTGATTAGCTGGGGCCGATGGACATGCAGAGTGAGTAGCTTGGGACAGGCGGGCAGCGTGATTAGCTGGGGCAGATGGACATACAGAGTGAGGAGCTTGGGACAGGCGGACAGTGTGATTAGTTGGGGCCGATGGACATGCAGAGTGAGTGAGGAGCTTGGGACAGGCGGACAGTGTGATTAGTTGGGGCAGATGGACATGCAGAGTGAGTAGCTTGGGACAGGCGGGCAGTGTGATTAGTTGGGGCAGATGGACATACAGAGTAGGGAGCTTGGGACAGGCAGGCAGTGTGATTAGTTGGGGCAGATGGACATGCAGAGTGAGGAGCTTGGGACAGGAGGGCAGTGCGATTAGTTGGGGAGATGGACATGCAGAGTGAGGAGCTTGGGAAAGGCGGACAGCGCGATTAGTTTGGGGAGATGGACATGCAGAGTGAGGAGCTTGGGACCGGCGGACAGCACGATTAGTTGGGGCGGATGGACATGCAAAGTGAGGAGCTTGGGACAGGCGGACAGCTCGATTAGTTGGGGCAGATGGACATGCAGAGTGAGGAGCTTGGGACAGGCGGACAACGTGATTAGTTGGGGCAGATGGACATGCAGAGTGAGGAGCTTTGGGACAGGCGGGCAGCGTGATTAGTTGGGGCAGATGGACATGCAGAGTGAGGAGCTCTGGACAGGCGGGCAGCGTGATTAGTTGGGGCAGATGGACATGCAGAGGGAGGAGCTTGGGACAGGTGGGCAGTATGATTATTTGGGGCAGATGGACATGCAGAGTGAGGAGCTTGGGACAGCCAGGCAGCGTGAGGAGCTTGGGGGAGATGGACATGCAGAGTGAGGAGCTTGGGACAGGCAGGCAGTGTGATTAGTTGGGGAGATGGACATGCAGAGTAAGGAGCTTGGGACAGGCGACAGCACGATTTGTTGGGGGAGATGGACATGCAGAGTGAGGAGCTTGGGATAGGCGGACAGGTTGATTAGGAAAAATTAAAAGGCAGTGTGTAGAGGTTGCCGTTGATTGACGCACAGTATTGGGAGACCTGGGCACATTGGAAGCACGTTGGAGGAACTTAGGGCCCATGGACAGTGTGAGGAGCTGGGGGGCCCAGGAGCTGGCAATGAGAGGAGGCTGTGGCAAACAATCTGAGCGAGCTGGCATTAAAGGAATGGTTCGCCCAAAAGTTTTTATTTCAAAAATAGATAGGCAATATTAAAAAAAAAGATTGGCATTTTTTTTTCCGAAGTCCCTATGTAAAATTTTGAGCAATTCAAGCTCAAAGATAGCACATGGGGGCATCCATTTTGTGAAATGGATGCCCGCGGCTGTGCTTGCTTTGGCTTTTGCGGCACTTATGAAGGAAAAGCCATCCAGCTGTAGTAAACAAAAGCTACCACTGGGTGGCTTTTCCTTCATTGGTGCTGTACGCGGAGGACGGGGACTGGAGACTACAGGCAGAAAAGCTGCAGCTGCATCTCGGTAAGTGCTATTTTTTTTATAAAAATAAACACTAGCCGCGTTTTTTTCTAAGTTTTCCAGGCTGGAGGAGCCCGGAAAACTTAGAAATAAACCGCAGCTTTAAAAACATTGTATTTATGTTTGCGGTAGCTTTTGAAGCAAACATAAATACAACGTTATTGTGTTTGAAAACGCTGCGGTTTTTCTTTTAAGTTACTCAGCCAGGCTCGGAGGAGCCTGAGAAACTCAGAAAGAAAAACCACATCGTTTTCAAAAACAACCGCATTGTGTTTCTGCCTGCCGTGGCTATCACTTTGGGTCTCCGGGGCTCCCCCAGGAGAGCATCGGAGACCCAAAGTGAAGCAAAGGCAGGCAGAAACACAACATGGTTGTGTTTACATGCCGCTGTGTTTCTGCCTAAATCTGCTTTCCCATTTGGGGCTTTAGGGCTCCCTTGCGGGTTTATGCACCACAAAGAGAGGGCCCACAATGTCCCAACTCAGGGAAAAAGAGAGTGTATGGTCCACGGGGTAGTGGGGTTCCCTCCCAGCCCCTACCTCAATGTCAGCCCAGACATGTTAGGGTGTACCTCCATGGGATTCCCAAACTGGCGAAGGATGTGCACGAATCAAAGGATGCCCTGTTAAATAAAACCTTACACTGGCTACGGTCTACTAAAGGTTGTGCTTCAGTGTATAGGGAATCCATGGTGGGTTGTGACAGAGTGCCGAGTGGGGGGAATCAGTTCTGTGATACTGTGGAATTGGACTTTAGGGGCCGGAGTGTGGCAAACGAAGTCCTGGGACAACGTGAGGGAGTTGGCAGGACGCACATGAGTGATATGATATGATATGATATGATATGGTATTTGTAACGCGCCTATACACACGTGTTTCAAGGCACGACGAGGCAGGGGGGAACAAGGGGAGACAGACAATGATCCTACTAGGCCAGGTGTCATTCAGATCACACAAGTGCAAGGGTAGGGGGACTGGGAAAAGTGCAAGGGGAAGGGGAGAGGGGAAAGTGCAGTACATGGTTAGTAGAATACAAGATGAAAATAGGGCAAGCTGGTGGCAAGTGCAAGGAAAGTGCAGTACATGGTTAATAGAAAACAGATAAATAATAGGGCCAGCTGGTGGCAAGTGCAAGGTAAGTGCCGGGAGAAGGGGCTGTAGGATACAGAGACAGTCCCGTAGTGCAGGTAGGCAGTGCAGGGAAGAGTGGCTGGTCCAAGGACCGAGATTGGTGAGTGGCCCAGTTGCAGATTCAGTGCAGGTTCAGTGATTTTAGCAGGGGAGAGAGGGAGAGAAAGTGGAGGCAAAGAGGAAGGTTTTGAGGTGCTTCCGGAACCGGAGATGGTTCTCCTCAAGCTTCAGGGAGGCAGGAAGGCTGTTCCAGAGGGAGGCCCCTGCTGCGGAGAGAGATCTACCCCCAGCTCGTTGCTTGGAGAAGCGGCTGACCCTGAGGTCATTGGAGGTGGATGAGCGAAGAGCTCGAGAAGGAAGATATTTAGGAAGAGAGAGTTGAAGATATTTTGGCCCACAGCCCAGGAAGGCCTTGTGGACAATGCAGAGGGTTTTGAACTTAATCCTTGCAGCCACTGGGAGACAGTGTAGTGATTTCAGACCTGGAGAGATACGGTCCCTGGGCTTGAGGCCAAGGACAAGTCTCGCAGTCCTGTTCTGGATGAGTTGCAAAGGGCGGAGAGTAGAGGAAGGAAGATATAGATAGAGGCTGTTACAGTAGTCCAGCATCGAGAGAACCAGGGCTCTGGAGACAGTGAGCTTCTGGGGGAAGGAGAGGAAAGGAAGGATACCTCTGAGGAGGTGTAGCTGGTAGTGTGACTTCTTAGAGATGTCAGATATGTGAGGAGAGAAAGAGAATGTGGAGTCGAAGATGACCCCAAGGTTTTTTGCTTTGCAGGTAGGAGCAGGAAGAGGGCCAAGGGAGGCCGGCGAGAGAGCTGCAGGGAAGGAGGGAGTGGGTGTGCCGATAAGTAGAATCTCAGTCTTACTGGCATTAAGGCAGAGGTCGTTGGCGGCACACCATTCCTGGATAGCAGAAAGACAGTCAGAGATGAGGGAAGGGGAAGAGGAGGCCGAGGGTAGCCTGAAAATGAGCTGGGTATCATCCGCGTAGTACTGAAAGTTGGGACAGAGAGCGGTGATGCGTTGAGCAAGAAGTGCCAGATACTGGTTGAACAGCCAGGGGGAGAGGTTAAATCCCTGGGGGACACCACAGGTAGAGAAAAAGATGTCAGAGAGGAAGGAACCCAAGTTGGACCTGGGAGGGTCAATTGGAGAGGAAGGAGGTCAGCCATGCCAGAGCCTGACCAGTGATACCCAGGTTATCATGGAGACGGTTGAGCAGGATGGTGTGGTTGACAGTGTCAAAGGCAGAAGAGAGGTCGAGCAAAATGAGAACACAAGGGATGTTAGAGTCAATGTTTGAGAGCAGGTCCTCATGGATGTTCAGGAGAGCAGTTTCCGTGCTTCTGGCAGCTCTGAAGCCAGACTGATGGTCATGAAGACTACCAACAGATTCAGCATGGAGATTAAGCTGGGAGATGGCCAGTTTCTCCAGGAGCTTGCCCAGGAAGGGAGTGATAGAGATTGGGCGATAGTTAGCTGGGCAGGAGGGGTCGGAGGAGGGTTTCTTAAGAAGGGGGTGCACAAGGGAGTGCTTGAGGGGGGATGGGAAGACTCCAGAGGCGAAGGAGTGATTGCAGAAGTCAGCCAGGGTAGGAGCCAAGGAGTCGATGTGGTCCTTGATAGTTTTGGAGGAACAGGGGTGGACTTGTTTTGATGAGACTTTCATAGATCGGGCTTGTCTCGAAACCCCATCAGCAGAAAAAAAGGGAAAGGCAGAGAAGGAGGGAGGAGGGGTGGCTGCAGAAGGGCCAGAGGGTGAGCAGGAAATAGAGGAGGGGAGATGATAGGAGGAGAGTGAGGACAGGATGTCCTGAGTTTTTTAAATGAAGTGAGAGGCCAGTGCCGTACATAGGGCCTGGGAGGGGACAGGAGAGGTGGAGACTGCAGCAGGGTTGGCCAGCTCCTTGCAGATTTTAAAGAGTTCGGCCGAATTGTTAGATGCCGCAGAGATGCGGGATTGGGTAAGGGCTCTCTTCTTAGTGAGAACGGAGAGCCGGTATTGCCTTTGGAGCAGGCGGCAGGCCAGTTTGTCAGAGGATGAACATGAAGCACGCTATTTCCTCTCTGCCACCCTGCACTTGCTTTTAAGGGTGACGAGATCAGAGTCATACCAGGAGTTACATTTGGCTATGGGCTTCAGGCAGATTCTCATGACAGGGGCAAGGATATCAAGGGTATCAGATATAGCAGAGCGGAGAGTGGAGAGGGCTGTGTCAGGGTGGGAGTCAGCCGAAGGAGGAGGGGGGGGGGGCGAGAAGGTGTTAGCGAAAGCCTCAACTGACACGTGCTTCATGGGTCGGATGACCGCGAAGGTGGGTGGCAGTGATGAGGGTGGCTTTGCCTGTGGGGTAGGGAAGGTGAGGTGGGAGGATAGGAGAAAGTGATCACTCCAGGAGAGAGGAGTGGAGAGAGGGACAGAAAGGGGAAGGTCAGAAGAGATCAGAGCATCAAGAGTGTGCCCCGCAGAATGGGTCGGCCCAGACGGGAGAATAGAGAGTGCGAGAGAGTCGCAGAGGTCGCAAAAGAGTCCAGAGGGAGGACAGGAGGCATCAAGGTGGATATTGAAGTCTCCAAGAAAGAGGAGTTGAGTGGTTGAGGACAGGAGTGAGGAGGAGAGGTCAGCCCACTCAGAGAGGAAGGAGGAAATTTGACCAGGTGGCCGATAGATAGTAGCCACGGTAAGAGAATGGCTAGGAGAGAGAGAGAGTCGGCAGGCAAGGCATTCAAAGGAGGAGTAGGTCTGCGTAGGAGTGACAGTGGCTGGAATCCACTCAGGGAAGATAAGGGCCACACCCCCCCAGCACGGTTGGGCCTGGGCAAGGAGAGGATCCGTCAGGTAGGAGTGTGTCAAAGCTGGTGACTGAGCTGGCCTTGAACCATGTCTCAGTGAGACCGAGGATGTGGGATCTTAATTAGTCCACATCCCTATACAGGGTCTGGGTGCACCTGACGGCCAATTGTGAGGTCATCTCCATTGTCTGGCGCTAACCTTATCCCTTTGGGTCGAGATCGGAAAAGCGCCTTGGTGGAGAGGCCACCATAAAGGGCCATTTTGGGACAGAATCAGGGATTTAATGAACTGTGGAGTTATTGTTTCTGTTTGGGAGTAGTGATTGTAATTGATTATATGTGATGTTTTTGCATTTTTTATGTGTCTGATGGATTTTTTGGAATCTGAATAAACTTTTTTGACTGACTGGATACACACACACAAGAGCTTATTTTTTGTTTTTGTTTTCAAGGATAGAAGCTTTGACAACATTTTTACAGATGACCACAGATTTGGTGATGCAGTTCTTAGCCAGCAAAATGATGGGGTCTGTCACAATTATTGTTTGACTGACAATTGTCAGCATTCTTTGGCCGCCCTCTGTCCTGCACAACAGCTTTTTTTTCCTAATTGTATAGTGCCCCTCCCCCTTCCCACAGGTTGATAAATACTAAACACAGTGGTTAACAATAATCGGCCTAATTATTGCTGGGATGACATTTACAACAAAGCAGTCCATGGGTAATCCATGACCCCTCTCTCTGCGGAATAGCAGAACGCTCACATTAACAACTGTTCACCCACAAAGAACAAGGTTTGAGGAACTGAAGCAGCACATTAGCAGAAGGTATAGAACCAATGTGCAGCCAATGCACGAATAAAACATCAAAGGCGTTTTGGGGTACCGGTCCCGTGCCACCACTGTGAACCATTTGAAAAAAAATTCTAGGTGGTCTGATATTACACATTTTCAGCAATCCCAACCCTTTTCCTATGAGAGAATTTGGAAATAAAATAAGAGTTACCACACAAAAGAGGCGCAGGGTGCAGAGGTCTACTGGGAAATCACCAGTCCACCCCTGCTTGACTGTTTTTGACAACCTGAAATTGTTTTGTGGGTGTGTGTGTTTAAGAGACAGAGTTTGTGTCCAATTCTGCACATGTGTCTTTTGTAAGGATGCAGAATTGTTTTTTGTAGAGGAGCACAGAGAGTTATCTCTGTGAGGCCTATATAGTACATTTATCAATGTACCCAATTGAACCAATGAGGTTGCTCGGAATGTGGGCAGTAACCAACGCTATTGCATTGCAGTTCATAGCAACCTGAGAGGCGTTGAGCACCTTCCTTTTTAGTTTGCACAGCTAGGGAGAAATGCCAAATGAAGAGGGACATAACACTTGTCGGTGTTGTTTGGTTGATTACTCCCCCCGCCCCCCCCCCATTGACTGCCCGTGGCCATGCTAATCCCAATGGACATTCCCGTCCACTTCCTGTCCCTCCCACACAAAAAACACCTCCTCATGAGAACTCTTTGAGCTAGCTTTATCAAGCCTTACCATTAAACGTTGTGCTCAAAGTGCATCTGAGAGCAAATGCCCTAATTGTAGTTTTAAGCACACTACTGGTGTAATAAAAATGGCTTAACCAGCTCTGCCTTCAGCCACTCGATTCATAAGCACTATGCATTTCCTTCACTGGAGTCCTGTTAAACACAAGTATTAGCAAAGCCAACAGGTTTGGCTTGTGTATAAGTATTAGGCATGTGCCAGGCACTGCTGTTATATCCCCAGGTCCCCACACCATTTTGCAGCTGCTACCATTGATGGCCAATTAATACCACTACAGGAGTGCCTGGCAAATGCCTTTCCCATAACTATACAAACGCTGAAACTGTTCGCATTGCCATTACTTGTTTAATAATAAGACATACCTACACTTGGCTGACCTTTGCAGGTTCGCCAGCGGATTTGTCCCTCTGCAGCTTTGCTCTTCCCAGGACATTTGGCTTTCCTTCACGGAAATATGAAGGAGCTCTTCATGGAGGGGGTGGGTGACATCCTTCCACTTCAATTGGATTGCATTCTGTGTGCGGATGTATTTTTTAAAAACAAAATCTAACACAGAGGCCTCATTCTAAGTGCGCCAGTCCAGAAACGGTGCCGGCAAGCTCAAAGACATCATTTCACAAAAGGCCAGGGGTAGCAGAAGTTACATCATACGACCCCTGACTTCTGGTGACATCACAGGCAGTGATGTCATTTGATCCCACGCTGAAGTGATGTCACGGGAAGCGATGGAACACGACCTTTCAGCACTAGACAAAACTGTGAGTGGTATCACATAGCATTGTTCCTAAGTACACTATGAAAAATATGGTTTACGACATCACTATAATGTAATGGACATTTCATACAAGAATGGATCACCATATGTATCGTTAAGATCAGTGTGTACAGGCCCATATTACCAAATTACTGCAAATGCAAGCAGACGTCCATGGCCAAAGGATAATGATGTCTTATTATATAGCACTTACACTTAAGCACTTTATATATAATACAAACAAAATCACCCGACCTGTGTTGGTATTCATTTATCAACCTCGGAAGGATGAAAGGCTGAGTTGAAGCGTTTAATAACAGACTAAATCAGTGACTCCCCCCCTGAAACCTTTAATGAGTTTAGCAATTATTGTATAGAATTCCAGAAAGCAAATTATTTGGTATTCCTATTCTTCTTATTTAGGGTCACTGCTGAGAGTGTTAGACTTGTGGAACCCCTGTTCTTTTTTTGTCTTTTTGTTTCTAAGAGGCCTGGACAAGAAAGCCAGCCACTCCAGAAGCAAAGAGCCACATGGCGCTGGCCACAGCCTAGGAGCTTGCATTTAAAAAAAATATATATATTCTTTTTTGTTTTTTTTAGGGGTAGGAAGGGAGACCACAGGGGTAGCAAGGGAGACATCAGGGGTCGCAGCTGCGACCCATGGCAACCCCTAAATGATGTCCCTGGGCAAGCTTACTGGCACCGGTTGTTTCTGGACAGGCACACCACAACTCTGCCTGGCAGGTCAGACCAGCTGGGGGAAACGGCAACCACCGGCAGAGTTTTCACAGAAACACCAGCACCGTTCTTAATGGTGCCAGTGCTTCCCTGGTCCCCACTCCCATTGAGTCCTATTGGACTCTATGGGAATGGAGACTTACAATTTACCACCGCTTAACTTTCAGGGCTGCCGAGTTTGTAATCCCCCAGTTTTACCGGGAAGTCAAGCTGCAGTAAATCAGCACGGTTCAGGGGGTTTAGGTGGCAACCCGTCCGTATCAGCGGCACATTTACCACCGGACCCTTAATGAGGCGTTCTGGCTGCTAAAGTCATGGAGGTCGTATTAAAAGCGCCCATATTGCACCAGCCTTTCCATGTGTTTCCATGCCTTTAATGGCTGATACAGCTGCTTTGACCGTAATCCTGCTCCATGATAACAATGGCTAATGTTATGAGGACCGCGTGACTAATGATCAGCCCCAGATCCCCTTGGGACTCACAGCATTCTACCCAGCTGCCCTCCAGTCACTCTCCAGTCCATTCCCATGGCATCAAGGGGCAGCCCCGGGGCCAAGAACGTGGACATGGCCGTTTCCACTGCGTTCTGTGCAACTGAGGGAATTGTGGTGTGATATACAGATGGAGGGAGGACTAGCCACATGATATCGTGCTGCGTGTTTATTTATCCCTTATTTGTCCCTTTTCACGGTACATTCGTAGAAGGGTATGCACACTACGCAACCCGAGTGTATCTTGCTGCTTAACTGGGGGTGATTGATGACAGAGGAGCGGTAGTAGTAGGAAGGAGAGTGCAGGGGCAACGGTTGTGGCAACACAGGTTCGAATACCGATCCTGGCTTTGAAACAACTGGCTGGTATCAAGTGTAATATAAATGAACAATATAATAAACTAAAATAAATAAAAATAAATAGTGGATCCATATTGAGAAGACACACTCCTGCTATGCTATATAGTGCTGGCTGTATTTCCTAAGGCTGATGATGGAAAAGCATAGGGACTCACTAGTAGGCAGTGGTTGAATTTCTGAAAGAGGATGGGAGGCCCAGCGCATCATACAGAGGGACTTCAATTGTATCCTCTTGTTGGTAGAAGCCAAGGAAGGGAAGCCAGTTCTAGGCGGTGTGTTATATTATGCAGTATTTATAAAGCACTATGCCTGCCTTTTAAACAGAGCTGGAAGCGTAATATAAATCATTGGTACGCCGTACCACTAGTTTATGCACTTTATACAGTGCCCGAACCAAAAACACAAAATGCTAGTGTGGGCCAGTTTTTTTGAGTCAAAGTGGTCCTCTTTTGTGGTCATTATGGGCCAGTTTGAAGCATTATTTCACTATGCGTCTAGTAGTTTTGACCATTGTTGCTGAGTAAATATTCTTTAAATTGCACAATTTGCATCACATTTTATCAAACAAGCTCCCCCTCGGGTACTAGTCAAGCAGTCTGCCACAATAGGAATGAATTGCCATTTGCAGGTTTTGGCCACTTTTTCATTGGTGCCCGAGACAATTACATGGCTCAGTCCGACCCTGTACCTTTAGTCAAAGGCTCAAGAAAATCATCCTGGACGCTTATCCTTTCTCCCGAGCTAAACATAGAATCAGTGCGGCCTGGACGATCCAGCACTGCCAATTTCCAAGTTACAGCCAGGCACAGACACACGTGTCCGTAGCTCTGCAGCCTGAGCACCTTAACGACCTCGAAGACATATCAGCAATAGAGCCTTTCATGTGGATGATGAAAGACCTCGCAAAGCACCCTTCAGATTGCAAATCTATGCAAGTTAAAGTGAGCAACACGATGCACCCTTTTTCAGATTTCTTTATATCCATTGACATGCAAAAAATGAAGTTGCTATGTCACTAGTCACTAGTCAAATGTCCTAAACATCACGAATAACAACGAGATGGAAGTTTGTGACAACGAATCTCCATATCTATCTGAGCTTATTACACAACTTATTTTGTTGTGCATCTTTAATCACTGACAGTACAGTTGAGTTAAATATATTTTTCAGGTTTTAGTTATCTTGCACACATGTTGCTATGAGGATTTACATGTTGTCATGTTGAATTGCTGTGCAATGTATGCATTTTGTAACTAAACTTTATAAGACTGTATGATTGTAGGTCTTGAAATCCAAAACTTTAATATTTGCACCAAGAAAAGCTTGTGAGTCATGTGGTTAAATTGTGGGTTAAAATTCATGATTCACAGTTTAACTAAAGTGTGTGATCCTGGTCAATTATTTAATCACATTGACTTAACTGGAAAAACATTGAAGTTCTTATCTCAAATCAAGTGAAATGTATCACACTGTTTGAAAAGAAAATAGACCCTTGAAATTGGACAGATTTAAGGAATACCAACACAATTGTGTACACCAGTGCTTATTTGTTAGTGCCCTGCAAAGCCATCCCCTAGAATTGCAGTCCTATATTACTTGATTTGACTGGAAAATACATAGTCAGTCCTCTATACTAGAATCTTTGGTACAGTAGGGTAGAGTGTGGGGTACATTGACCAGCCCAGAAGAACTCCCCTACCTCACCAAACTACATCTCAGCAGTCACCGGCAGGATGGCTGCGCTGGCTCTGTTGAGCACTATTGCCTTGCATTAAAACTGCACTTTGCAGTCTCCAAAATGATGGATGTGCCGTTTTACCAGCCACACATGGGGCAAGATGAAACACAGAACACCCCAAGAATTGCTGCCAGTAGTTTCTTCAATCGCACCAAAGAAAATATTCTGCCTTCTAAAATGACTGCGCCCTGATGCTCTTTTTCATCTGTTCAACAGTACACAGTTCTGATCCAGTGACACCCAGCTAGGTCCCTCCTTACTCAGGTTGTGCTCCAGCAAAAAGGGGGCAATTCTCATTGAATGACAGGCTGTGTCAGGCAAGATCTGTGAAATAACAAAGAAAGTCCACTTCAAGCCGAACGCAAAACGCTTTCCTTTTTGCAACAAAATGACACAGATAAACCCTTCTTAAGAAGCTCTCCCTTTCCTTGCTCATGTCGGTTTCATTGTCCCCTAGCTTTAAACATATTCCTGTGTGGTAGAAATTGACTATGGCCATGGAAATGCTCAGAATAAAGATACCAGGAAAAACCGCATTTGAAAGTGACAGCCAAGGAAAATGAACCACGTAAATTGGTGCTTTTGCAAACAAGAATGTTGAATTAAGGCCCTGTCCCTGCATAGAAATGTGATGGGGGTTTGTTTTAAACCATATAGAGGAAAGATAAATAAATAAGTAAATAAATAAATAAATAAATAAAGTTACTGTGAAATCAGCAGGACAGGTTTTTAGGCCTGGCTTCAAAGGACTGACTACAGAATCTACCTTCCCCAAGTGTACCAGCATCTGGGGAATATGAATAGGCAAGGGTGATGCGTCTCACAGCCTCATCAGACTCTCTGGCAGTGCTCCAGCTGGGTACAATGGATTTCTGGGACACATAGGTGTGATTTAATTTAGCAACACCTCCCCTCCACTCAAACTGAGGAACTTCAAAGACAAATCCATGGCACACAGAGTTAGTGCCTGACAGTTGGCTTTGGGTTGAAAAAAATGCCTTTATTTGGAAGACAATGCTGCACATTTGGGGCAAAAGACAGTTCTGAATTAATAAGCTTTAGGACTTTTAATTCTGCAACCAGGAAAAGCAGGAATGCAAATGTTTAACAGTTTAAGTGTAATTTTTGTGGCATTAAAACCAGAGTTTTGTGGCTTTCCCTCGCATGTATGGGACACAAACAGCAGAAAAATGTAATTCATGTTAAAAGTGTACATGGTGCAACTTTAAAATTCAATGCAAACATGCTCTGTGATAATAGCTACACATATATAACATTGTAGAATTTTAGGTGAAATATTTCACACTGAAAAGTGCAAAAGAATGCCATGCTCTGTATGAAATGTGTCAGTTGCCTATGTGATTTTCAAAAGTGCCACAACTGTAAAAATTTGCAATTTATGTCATAATTGATTTTTGGCAAAAATGACTATGGGAGGGCATGGGCAATTTAAGCTCACACCATAACACTGATGTCATGTCCTTGAAGCCCAACTGGTTGACAGGAAGGCGGTAACAGTAAACCCTGACCAATCCAGTTGTTAGAGGCATGTCAAGCCAAAGGCCTGCCCCCATGGTAAATCCTGTGATGTCACCTGCCTTATAAAAGGGAGAGACTCAGAGAGACAAAGAACACTCTCTTCTGAATTTTCCAGCTCCTGCGCATCCAGATATTCCATCTTCACTCTGCAAGATTCCAGATTCCACTGCCAGGCCAGAGCATAGCTGACCCTGTCCAGGTAGGACCAATGATCCAGAAAAAACCCCACTAAAAAATCACAATAACTCAGGGAGAAAGGGGAAAGGTGGCTGAATCCTCATTGGGATATCCAGTGCTGCCTGCTTGCCCTGCCACCCGCTCTATCCAGCTGAGGTGCCACTGTGCCGTGACCAGACCATTGCCCAGCTGTTTTCTTCTGGGAGAGCAGAGCTCACTGCTGTGACCATATATTGGGCCTCATCACGAGTCTGGTGGTAACCCTTAAATGCAGCGGTAACGCTATTACCGCCGCATTCAAGGGTCCGCCAGATCATGGCTTTGGTGGATTTCTCCCCCAGCTCTGAGCTGGGGTGAAATCAGCAGCAAAATTGCCGATTTTCGGCGCGATTACCGCCGGCGGGAAATCCGCCGGCGGTAATAGCGCAAATTTTCCCCATTGGGCCCAATGGGGAATGAGGAATTCCCGAATGGGCCCAATAGGGAATGGGCAATAACCCTTCCGCCAAACCCGTGATCCAGCGCTAAGAGCGCCGGGGGGTTTGGCGGTAGGGTTATTAGCGCCAGCACTAATAGCACTGGCGTTACCGCCCAACTCGTGATGAGGCCCATTGTCTTGCTGTCCACAAACCTGGTGCGCTGTCCAAAATACCCCATTCAAGTGTGAGTATTTCCCTCCCCCAACAACCACAAACTGCCTCCCTTGCTCTGTACCTTGTATTAGATTCCACCCCATAGAAATCCCATAACTGCCTTAGCAGAAATCCTTAAAGCTGTCGGAATCCTCTGTGCATCCTGTCCTTGATCTTCAAGTGTTAGCGCCATTCTTTCACTCATTTCTGTCTTGTGTAAGTCCTTATGTAACGCTCACCTGATATCCACGGGGACACCACTCAGCCTGACTGGACCACTTGCGATCTCGAACCCCTCCCTTGGACTCTGTTTGGCCGAGGATCGGGCCTTGCTTTCTTGTATGATGCGCTCTCCGTCCTGCCTATCGGTACAGGGGTGCATTGTTGGTGTGGGCATGCCGCAACCTAGTTGCTTCACTGGTGCGGGCCCTAAGAGTCCAGACCTGCTGTGACTCCAGTCCATCAAGGTAACTTTGCTGGTTTTTGCAGTTTGTCCTTTTCTTTCCAATTGCCCCTGTTAATGTCTCTCCTTCTTCCTCTAGGTGAAGGAAGAGCTCATTAGTGATGTTGTGCTGCTTGGGGCTAAGCACAAGATGGTAAGTGAAAGCGCGATGCGCAGCGCTATCTGCCTTTTCTTGTGCTGACCTGTCTTTCTCTCTTTCTTGCGGGCCGCTGCACTGTCCCAGAATGGATGCTGGCTGAGAAAATAGTGAGCAGTGAGTAATGCGTAGCACGCGGCGTCTTCTTGACTTTTCGTGTGCTAATCTGTGTTTCCTCTGTTTAGCAGGTCATTGTTATGGCCTGGAATGGATGTTGACCAAGAGCGACTCGAACCCAGGTAAGCGTGCGATTGTTTTAGCTATTTTCGGAATTGGAATATAAACGCTTACTAATGCTGTTTCGTTCTCTTCTTCTCAGGTTGCAGCGTTTACGAAGATCGCAGGGACGTCGCCGAGATGCTGTGTTCTCTGGACCAAAAGAGCGATGGATGGCGAGCAGGATTCACTCACAGGTAAGTGTTATAGTGATGGTGTTCTTGTTCTTTCAGGTATGCGGCGCCGGGAAGGCAGGCGAAGATCCAAACAGAACATGGTGAGCATCACGCTGCAGAGCGCAGAGTAACGCGAAGCGTGTTTCTCTGCCCGGGCGTGGCTTATATAGCCCCCTGGTATCCCAGGTATCCCTAGGCCTCACCACACCTAAAACACTAGACCGCATAGCACGGTTCATTGAACTGAGCTATGCGGGGGCATCCATATTGTACAAAAGTCCATTGCCAAGTCCAGTTCTCAAGTCTTCCTCACTTTATATATGAGCCTGGCGCCAAAGTCCAAAGGCGCCAGTACTGACTCCAGGAGGAAGAGATGTCAAGGCCTTTAAGGCCATGATGGAGGGTCATAGCTTAGCCCCAATGCCTTGTCTATTAGGGCCAGGGGCAGGGGTCATGACACCTAGTACTATTTTGAATAAACTAATCCATTCCCACATAAAGAGCCACACGGCGCAAAGGGGTTACACTTGCAAAGTAACCTGTGTCGTGGGTGGCATCTCTCTTTTCTAGCCACTAAAATATAGTTTCTGTAAAACTTGTCCTTTCCTTTTTAAACCAATTTTCTCTGTCAACTGCTTTTATTTTTAAAACCGAATTTCCTTTCCCATTGAAAATCTCATCCATTCATCCATTTAGAGTCACTCTTTCACTTGTATATTATCCCTTTGATGTGCATCTGTCATTCAGCATAAAAACCACATTCCGATTCTGTCTATTTCACCTGTTTTTCAAACTGTTTTGACATTTAAACCTGTGTAAATTAGCAAATGCAATTTCTATGCGTGTGATTTGGCTGCACTGTGTTGTCACTTCAAAGTTGAATTTTGAACTGTATGCCCGTTGTTGGTACCTTGTCTTGTAGTTGCTAGAGTTCTTACATCCCTGATACTGTTATAACTCCTGTTTACCTCATTCATTTAACTGCACATTTAAATTAAATATTTAGTAATTCCGAGTGCTATTTTATGCAATTGCAAAGGTTTTAAAATCCAATTTTATCTCCCATTTTGTGGGGGAAGGTCAGATTTTAATTATGTTTGCTGCATAGTATGCCTGCTCCTTTCTATCTACTCAAAATTCGATTAATAGGGGTTTTAGGGAGCACTGAAAGGGGAAATCTTAACTCGAGTGCTATCTACCCAAACAGTAAAATTGCTCCCATTCATTTGTGCTTTTGACATGTTATAGTAGAAGGCCAAACTAAGTGTATTTTGTCAATTTACCCTGTAATTATCACCCCATTGGTGATTGCTGCCCAATATTAAATGTATTTGATTTTCTTTGAATTTAAAATAAATAAATATTGTATTACCACCCACCAGCCTAGTTCATGGTCCATTTTGAGCCGGGGTATTTGTAAAAGCGGGTGTGAGATGGGTTGGGTGCCAGCTCAATCCAAATTTTAGGAAATTAAGTAAAAGTGTTTTCATTGTGCGCTGCATCTTAGGCTAGTGGCAAGAGTCTGGGTCTGGTGTCTGACACCCCGATTAAGATCCTTAACAAGAGGAGAAGCCAAAAGCCTCCACTGGAAATCCCACCCCTATTTCGCCTATTTGTTGGAAGCTGGAAATTGCGACATGCACAACGCTGATAATGATCCCTATACCGCGAAAGATCTTTGAAACAAGGTATCCATTGAGAAAGCCCTATAAGATATACCTGCAGGAGATGAAAGCCTCTTAGGGGAAATCCCTGAAGAAGTGTGAAGCAGTGAATGCAAGAGGTTGGTGACCTCGCAGGAAATGAGAGTGATGTAATAAGAAGGATGATCAGAGAAGAGAACGCATAGACCATATATAAATTGATGACGAGATAAAGAATCGAGTAATGGTTTAAGTGCGAAATGGAGATTGCACGTGTGAAGAACACTGAACAAAATATAAGTCACTTTATAATTGTACAGATGTTGCAACACAAGTAGACTAAGTAATCATGAAGGCTGGCTATACGTAGTGAATAGACTGCAGGCAGTGCCGCCAATATATTTATATATATATATGTATAATATGTATAAAATCTGGATGTTTGATGTTGCAACTTTAGTGAGCCAGGACCTGTGAAAGCGAAGGGCTGAAAGTGTGGTGCAGTAGAGAAAAACAGCTGAAAATCATGGAAGGAACGAGAAGGCTGTCTGGCCCAGTGTCAAGGGTTGGGGCAGCCAAGGACTGGTCATCTATTCAGGGATATACAAAGAATGTGAGAAACGAGGTGAGCTCCTGTCAAGGTGCGATGGAAACACTATGAGTGGCAATGTGTATTAATTTAATATCATTAAATGCAAAGAAAGGAGCTCAAACGTGGTCTCCTGTCATGTGGGATGGATGGAAATATAAAATTGGCAAGCTGCATCGAGACTTGACGATAAGAACGTGCTTGCACTCCCTTGTATTCTCAGAAGCAGTGATATTTTGCAAGGCCAAGTTCAAAGACAATTCAAATGGCAGACGGCATGAGTGATGATGGATGGTGGGCTAACTGGGTGGGGAGGCATGGTCAAGTCCACACACAAGCACCTGGGGTAACAGCTTGCGGGCTGCTAGCGAGTCAAATATTCCAGAAGAGTACAAGCGTGCGAACCAATTATAGAGGGCCATATATGGAAGAGCCCTATAGTTTGAGAGCCAATGGTGGGTCGTGTATCTAACAAACATTCAGGATGACTTGCACAAGGGTTGGGCATAAATTGTCCACCTGACTATAGAATACAATCAGAATCCAATCCCTTACAGAAAGTATACCTAGATGTTCCCCGTAGACCTATCACAATCCCAAGTAGGTTTTCTTAGTTTGCCATGTGGTATGACATCACGTATGACAAATCTTTGCTATATAAGGATGTTTTTCCATGGGATGCTTCGAGATTATGCTGTGGGACGTATGCTGATGTCCGTTGTACTCCCTGTTTTAGACAATTGACAATGAAACAGCTTTTGTTTGCCAACATCCTGAGTTGGTCTGGTTATTGGTGTGAGAGTTACTCTGCACCCCCATCCATGTAATGATGCGCTTCCTCATTTAAAAAGGACCTAACGGTTCACTAACAGTGGTAGAGACAACATTAATTTTCTCCCCAGTTGCTGCCAGTCACAGGTGTTGTTTGGGCATGCAGAGACCTTCCCTTCAGAAGGAGGCCAACTCTTGCTCTGTCCTGTTATGCTATTTTATAGCATTGTTTATAGCACACTTGCTGTCCTTTCCTGACTTTCTAGGTGCTTCAGGATCTGCAAGCAGTGGGGTTGGAGACAAATGCAGTACTTTGTGACCAGGGCAAGATTGCTTTGTTACAATGTTGATGTGTGCAGATTTGGAGAAGCACTCTGTGCAGTGTACGTTTTAGATATCTTGAGAGTCTTCCAGAGGATAGCTCATGTGCACTCCAGGTTGCTAAAAACTTGCTAAAGTACTTGTTTGTGTGGTTGTCAGTGGGTCTGTTAGAGTGGTGCTTAAGGAATGTGAGGAGATGTGTTGGTGTATCTGTGGTGAGTTAGTTTGTTGTTTAGGGACATTTAGTGCATGAACACGTTTGTTCAGCTGGTGTATGTTCCATTGTGTAACCTGCACATGTTGTGTACCCAAATGTATTTTCAGTTAGGATGAGAGGTACAGTGTTTTTGAAATGGCTATTATTACAATATCGTTCACAAAGAATTGGCCAATTTGATTGCATTGACACACTATGCAGGAGTGGGAATTTGAGGCTTTCAAAGTGCACTTTAAAAAGCAACAGCACATGAAAAATTGAAGCATTCTGCCCTAGTCAGTTTATGACAGCGACTAACCGGGGAGCCAAGGACCAGACACAGGGTGGACCAGAGGAGCAGCTCCCAAGGGAGCCAAAGACCAGAGAAAAGGGACTCGCAGAACAGCCAGGGATCAAAGGGATGACCACTAGAGAGACACCTAGCCACATAACCACAGAGCTTTTCTTTTACCATAGTTTTCCATCCATCCATTTTTAGTTTTGGCTATTAGGTGGATCTTATAAGCGGAATGTATTGCACTGGAGTAAATCTCTGAGAGCTGGACATATGAGGAGGGACATACAGCTTAAGGGTGTGGTGTAGTTATTTACCAACACATTAATCGCCTCGTGGCTATTTTGATCACTATGGCAATTCACACCCACTACCGGCTCCTCCCTTCCTGCCCAAAACACATCAGTGTCATTTTTCAGCAGTTTGCTGAGAGTTAATAGTGGCTTAATTGCAATTGCAAATATGCTACAGGTGTAATAAAAATGTCTTAAGCAACGGTGCCTTCAACCACTTGATTTATATCTGTTCCTTGCACTGCGGTCCTCTCTAAACAAAAATTGACAAAGTCAACAGTTTTGGCTTGTCTATAGGTATTAGCAGGTTTGTGCCAGGCACTGTATGCCTGGATAATCACACCATTCTACAGCTGTTGCACATTATGGATAGGTAGTATCATCATGGCAGTGCCTGACAATTGCCTATCAATTGCCTACATACAAGCCAAATCTGTTGATTTTGCCAAGGCTTGGATTCAATTGAAGTGACTGGAGCCAGATGATTACTGGGCTTAAAAGACAAAGGATACAGTAATTTAAAATGAAAATTAAATCATCTCCTACCATTGATGGATTGACCTGTATGTGAGGAATTTCAACATCCGCACAGGGAGAGTGCGCTCGCCTGGGTTTTTTTGATTTTTTGATAAATAATAAATAAATGATGGGAGACACACCTCTGAGAAATGAGTGTAGCCATTCCGCACCCATTTTATCTGCTTCCCGCACCAAACACATAGTTACCTGTACTCTGGGAAGACACAGCCTACAGGCACCATCTTCCCCTGTCATATTCACATGGAATATGACAGCCCTAGGTACATCAAAGCATTCCAAGAAGGGGGAAGATACACCTTCTTTCAGCCATGAGCAGCCTAATTAAAATATCAAAGACTCCATGGATCTGCATTCCTTTGTTCTATGGCTGGTGGCAGTACATACTAATGAGAGATAATTTAGGTAAGCCTGCTGAGTGCTGGAGAGACAAAAGAAAGGCAGGACTAACACCCCTTTTGTGTGCAATGTGTCAGCTTGAAGCCAGTTCCCACCTCTTTCTATGAATGGCAATGAAATGCATGTCTGGGTCCATTATTTACCATAGGCAAACCCCTGCAGAGCTGACCCCTTTCAGAGGGGAGATGTATGTGGTTTGGAGGGGACAGGAAGTCTGCTCCCAGAACATACTTCAAGGAAAAACTGCGCTTTAATCAAGAGTCACAGAGGGCTCAGTTAACCAGAGAGACACTTTGATCTACAACAGAAAGAAAGATGAGTGGGACTTAGGTATATATTGTCACCCCCTTGTCTGTTCCGTTGTAGAGCACTCTGGGCCTGGCCTCATGCATAAGACAAGATTGCTGGTGGGGACCCAGGATTGGTTCATTAAGGTTGGCTTCTCCTACACCAATCACTGGGGCAGATTTGGCTTTAAAAGAGGGATGAACCCCTCACTTAGGAGATCATCTGAAGACTTTGCAAGGAGGAAGTCGAAAGACTCATTTGGACCCGAGCTGAAGGTACAGTCTACCTTACATCTTCCGCCAGTGAAGGAAGGCCAGGAGTTCCAAGAGGGATGCAAGATCCCTCCCCTAAACATCTCCCAGGGAACAGAGGGAGATACCAGACCCAGAGGAACCATCCAGCAGCTCCAGAACCAGTACACAGCCAGCACACAGCGTGCCCTGCTGAGTTTTGACAGAAAGCTACCTAGGTGGGAAGTGCCGGAGAGTGTCTGCACAAAAGACAAGGCCGTTGCATGCTAACACCCTCCTGAGCTTTGGGCCGTCCACCTTCACAGGACACCAGCCCTGCGAAGAAGCTAAGAGGAGTGCCACAGAAGCATCATCCAGCGTCCATCTTTTTAAGGACAATTTAGAGACAGTAGAGTCTTCAAACCGCATCTGACTGCACCGCTGACTGTTTGTTTGTTTGTTTGTTTGTTTATTTATTTATATAGCGCTCCAGACCCGGGGGTAAAAAGGCGCTTGGTACATGGTTACATGGTACATTATATACAGTTTACAATTATACATGTATACATTTATACAGAGTGTGCATAAAGACATAGTTATGGTAGAGTCAGAACAACACACTGTTGTCACACTGCAGTCGCCAGAACCGTCCAAGATGTCTTGACCAGCATTCCAGATCCGCCAACCAGCCCAAAGACAACGATTCTTGGCCCTGAGCTACCGTACTGGACAGCCTGCAGATGTCCGTCCAGCCTTGCTTGCCGAACTGCCTGTCACCTGGTGCCCGCAGCTGTCTCCCGCCACTAACTCTGTCTCACAGGCTGCAAAGTGCCCTGTAACCGCCTCTATGCTGTTGAGCACCAATAACTGCTTCAGCACCAGGTACATTGTGGTTCTGCCCCCATGGTCCTTCTCCGAAGGCCCAGAGCGACAGTTACAACCCTTTCCCCCTTTGGTGCTGGAACCAAATAATCTTGAACTATAAAACTGATTACTTTACCAACTACCATTTTGTCAGTATCCAGAGTGCATCCCTTTCCTTTGTGAAACTGTCCTCTATGTTCCTTTGCAGTAGGGGTTCTAATTGTAGTGTGTTAGAACTGTCTGTTGTAGTAATAATAAAGTAGATATTTTTATACAACCTTTTATACTATACAGCCCCTGTATCATTTGCTAATAATTGTATTTTTGCTGTGTTGCAACTAACCAACAATCCATGACCTTGCAGCCTGCCGTTCTGTCCACGTTACCAAAATTGGACAAGGAGGTCTCATAATTCACTTGTATTCCAATCTGTCTGGATCCTTTCTTGTGTACTAGAGTTGTGGGAAAGACAAAGGTCCAACCCAATCCTCTTTCAAAGTCAGGTCCCCAAAAGAGTGAAGGGAAACCCCAAACTCTGGTTCAGCCATGCACACCGAAAAGAATGAGAGCATGGGCACCCCTGTGTGAAACAAAGGTTGTTTCGTGTGTAAGGAGCTGGGCCATAGGAAAAAGGATCCTGCTTGCAAGGGATTACCCAAGCAACCCATAGTGAATGTTGAACTCATGGAGAAGGCCATCATTAGTCTAAAACCCCTAGGCCAGGGACTGTCTTAATGTGGATTGGGTACACTGAGTGGGAACGGTACTGGATCTCCAGAAGAGACCCAAGTTCCCAATAATACTCAACTCTATCTAGAGCACGTGTACATCAATGGACACAAAACTCCTGTAGTCCTAGACACCGCGGCTAGCGTCACCTTTGTCATCCGGCAGTGGGTACAGCCAGGCCAGTATATTGATGGCCTGAGTTGTGCGTAAGTGGATTTGATGGTAAGAGTAAGTGTCCCTTGGTGATAGTAAAGTTCAGCTGGAGAGGTGTAACAACCCAGCACTGTGTAGCAGTGAAAGACTCCATCCCTGTCCCATGTTTTTTGGGCAATGATCTTCCTGATCCCGAAAAAGTTACAACGGCTACATGATCGAGGGCCAAAGAGAATGCCAGATTGAATGCTCTGAAAGCCTTAGGGCCTGTAGTGCTTCCAGAGATCTTGTTGGAAGGACCGACATGGATGGTAGCCCCTAGTCCAGTTCCACAGAATACTGAGTCACCTACTCCTGCTGGAGAGGGGCTAGTAGCCACGGAGGACCCTACTTTGGTAGCAGGGGACCCTGTGACTTCAGAGTTACCTGGCGCAGTGCAGGAACCTGAGGAGGATGACCATCTGGTGCAGATCTGAAGGGTCTGTCCAAGCTGGATGAGTTCGCATCAGCTGGGGGCCCAGATCAGACTGACTTCTACACAGCCCTGAAAGAGTGTCCCACTTTGGTGGGTCTGCAGACACAGTCAGAGGAGCAGACTAAGGGTGAGGCCCCTACACTGTTTTAAGTATCTTTGGTGGATGGACTCCTGTACAGTGAGCCTAAGGAATCTGCGGTGAGGACAACAGAGGGTTGGTGGTTCCTTTATGCCACAGAAGGTTCCTTTTGGATTTGGCTTGGGAGTGACTAAGACATCGGACCGGTTGTCTGCACACTTTTACTGGCTGCAGTTAGGTGTAAAAGTTAAGGAATTTGTCTGGTCCTGCCCGACTTGTCAAGCTTCTGGCAAGTCAGTTGGTGCCACAAAGGCCCCCTTGATTCCACTACCCGTGGTTGGCATTTCGAGAGAATAGGCATGGATACTGTGGGTACTTTGGACCCTCAAACCAGCTCAGGGAACTGATATATCTTGGTGGTGGTGGACCACGCCATGAGATTCCCTGAGGCTGTCCCTCTGAGGAGCATCAACGCCCCTGTGGTTGCAAAGGCTCTGATTGGGATATTCTCCCATGTTGGATTCCCCAAGGAAGTCGTTTCTAACAGTGGATCTCACTTCATATCAGCATATATGAAGCCTATGTGCGAAGAGTGTGGAGTCACCTAATGGTTCTCTACCTCCTTCCATCCACAAACCAATGGGCTCATTGAGCAGTTCAACAAGACCCTGAAAGGCATGATAGGTGGCTTGGAAGAGCATTTGAGGAGAAAATGAGATATTCTCCTGCCATGCCTTCTGTTCTCCTACAGGGAGGTGCCACAGAACGGAGTAGGGTTTAGCCCCTTTGAACTTCAATTTGGACACCCTGAACGAGGTCCCCTCAGTCTAGTGAAGGAGGGATGGGAAAGCAAACACTCATCCCTGTCATGAGATGTGGTGGACTATGTACTCGGCCTTCAGTCTAGAATGGCAAAGTACATGGAACAGTCAACAAAGAATCTAAAGGCCAGTCAAGAGCTTATGAATCACTGGCATGACCCAAAGGCCACAGTGACAGTCTTTTCGCCAGGCCAGTGGGTTTGGATTATGGAGCCTGTCCAATGCAGTGCCCTTCAGGTGAATTATCTAATTGATGTGAAAGGACCAAAATAGATGTGCAGCATCTTTCATGTCAACCGGCTAACACCTCATTATAGCCGGGATGAATTGGTCATGGCATTAGTGACTAAAGGAGAGACTGAGGAGGTGACCGATACCCTCCCAGACCTCCTGCACACTGAGGCCACAGATGGGTCAGTTGAAGGTGTCAACCTTGCAACTGACCTGTCAGAACAGCAACTTACAGACTGTCGCTGCTTACTGGGACAGTTTGCCGGTCTGTTTTCGCGGACTCCCAGTCGTGCAGATTGGTGCACCCATGATGTGGCCACTGGAGACAGTAAGCCGGTGAACAGTAGAATTCACTAGATGTCTGATAAGTTCAGGGCACCATCAAGGAGGACGTTTAGAATATGTTGTTCCTAGGAGTGATAGAGCCATCCCACAGCCCCTGGACTAGCCCAGTGGTACTGGTCCCTAAAAGACCAGTAGTGGGAAAACTGAAGTTCGCTTTTGTGTGGACTACAGGGGGCTCAATTCTGTCATGAAGACAAATGCTCACCCCATTCCTCGGGCAGATGAGCTCATTGACAAGCTTGACGCTGCCAAAAACATGAGTACTTTTGACCACACAGTGGGGTACTGGCAGGTCGGCTTGACAGATGGAGCAAAAGAGAGGTCGGCATTCTCAATTCCGGAAGGACATTATCAGTGCACTGTGATGCCCTTCGGATTGAAGAATGCCCCTGCCACTTTTCAGAGGATGGTTAACCAGGTTTTGTCCAGACTGGAAAACTTCAGCACCGCCTATCAAGATGACATTGCTGTGTACAGCCCCATCTGGGAGGATCATGTATCCCACCTGAAACATGTGCTTCAGGCGCTGCAGAATTCGGGCCTCACTATCAAGGCCACAAAGTGCCAGATAGTGCAGGGTACCATGACTTACCTAGGCCACTGTGGAGGTAAAAAAAACCTCTTGAAGCAAAGGCATAGGCTGTAAAGGAGGGGGATATCCCCACCACACAGACACAGGTGAGAGCCTTTCCAGATCTCACTGGGTACTACCAGTCGTTCATCAGAGGGTATGGGAACATATCCATGCCCCTGAATAATGAAACATCCAAAAAGATGCTGAAGAAGGTAACTTGAATCCCCGCCTGTCAAACCTACTTTCAGGATTTAAAGGATGGATTGTGCAGGGCTCCAGTTCCGAAACTGCCAGACTATGGTCAGGAATTCATTATCCATACAGACGCCTGTGATTTTGGGATTGGTGCAGTGTTAGTGCAACTGAACTCTGAAGGTGTAGGACAACCTGTCATCTACATTAGCTGGGAATTGACAAAAAGGTAAAGGAACAGGGCTGTCATAGAGAAATAGGTGTATGCAGTTGTGTGGGCCATATAGAAGCTTAAACCCTACATCTTTTGGTCTCACTTTATGATCCAGACGGACCACAGGCCTCTGTGATGGTTAATGGCCATGCAAGGGGAGAACCTTAAGCTTTTGCGTTGGGCCATATCCCTACAGGGATTAGATATGGACCTCCAACACACGCCAGGCTCCCAGCATGGAAATGCAGATGGCCTCAGCCGGTACTTTCGCCTTGATGACAAACCAGACCTTCAGTAGGGTGGTGGTTCACATGTTGAGGCTGGTGGGCATGTGAGGAATTTGACAATCTGCACAGGGAGAGTGCGCTCGCCTAGGCGTTTTTGATTTATTTATAAATGAAAATGAATGATGGGAGACCAACCTCTGAGAAATGAGTGCAGGCATTTCCGCACCCATTTCATCTGCTTCCCTCACCAAACACATAGTCACCTGTACTCCAGGAAGACACAGCCAACAGGCGCTGTCTTTCCCTGTCATATTCACATGAAACGTGACAGCCCTGGGTACATCAACGCATTCCAAGAAGGGGGAAGGCACACCTTCCTCCAGCTATGAGCAGCATCATTGAGATATAATAGGCTCCATGGATTTGCATTCCTTTGTTCTCTGGCTCGTGTCAGTGCATACTAATGAGAGATAATTGAGGCAAGCCTGCCGAGTGGGTTTGGTTGTCGGAGAGACAACAGGAAGGCGGGCCTTTGGTGCGCAATGTGTCAGCTCGAAGCTAGTTCCCACCCCTCTGTGACAGGCAGTGAAATGCATGTCTGGGTCCACTATTTACCGTAGGAATACCCCTGCAGAACTGACCCCTTTCAGGTGGGAGAAGTATGTGGTTTGGTGGAGACAGGAAGTCTGCTCTCAGAGCATACTTCAAGGGAAAACCTGTGCTGTAATCAAGAGTCACAGAGGACTCAGTTAACCAGACACTTTGATCTACAACAGACCGGAAGATGGGTGGGACTTAGTTAAATGTTGTCACCCCCTTGTCTATCCTGTTACAGAGCACTCTGGTCCTGTGCCTCATGCATAACAGGAGATTGTTGGTGGGGACCCAGGATTGTTTCATTATTGTGGGTTTAGCCTACACCAATCACTGGGGCCCATTTGGCTTTAAAAGAGGGCTGAAAACCTCACTTTGGAGATCATCTGAACACTGTGCAAGGAGTAAGTAGAAGGACTCATTTGGACCCAAGCTGAAGGTACATTCTACCTTACATCTTCTGCTCGTGAAGGAAGGCCAGGAGTTCCAAGAGGGAAGCAAGATCCACCCCTATAACATCTCCCAGGCAACGGAGGGAGATGCTGGCTTAGAGGACCCATCCAGCAGCCCCTGAACCAGTACCCAGCCAGCACACAGAGTGTCCTGCTGGGTTCTTTCAGCAAGCTTCCTAGGTGGGTAGTGCCAGAGAGTCTCTGGACAAAGGACAAGGCCGTTGACTGCTAGCACCCTCCTGAGCTTTGGACCGTCCACCTTGAAAGGAGACGAGCCCTGTGAAGAAGCTAAGAGGAGTGCCACACAAGCATCATCCAGCGTCCATCTTTTTAAGGACAATTTTGAGACAGTTGAGTAGTCAAACCACATCTGGCTGCACCGCTGACTGTAGTCATGCCGCAGTCGCCAGAGTCATCCGAGACCCCTCGACCAGCATTCCAGATCCGCCAACCAGCACAGAGACAACGATTCTTGGCCCCAAAACGCTGCACCGGACAGCCTGCAGACATCCGTCCAGCCTCGCTTGCCGAACTGCCTGCCGCTTTGTACCCTCAGCTGTCTCCCTACACTAACTCTGTCTCACGGGCTGCAAAGCGCCCTGGAACCGCCTTGATGCTATCGAGCACCAAGAACTTCTTCAGCACCAGGTACATTGTGATTCTGCCCCCCCTGGTCGTTCTCCAAAGGCCCCTAAAGACAGTTACAACCCTTTGCCCCTTTGATGCTGAAACCAAATAATATTGAACTATAAGACTGATTACTTTACTATCTTCCTGTCAGTATCCTGAGTGCATCCCGTTCCTTTATGAAACTGTCTGTCCTCTGTGTTCCTTTATAGTGGGGGCTGTAATTGTAGTGTGCTAGGACTGTCTTTTGTAATAATAATAAAGTAGATATTTGTATACAACCGTGACTGGACAGTCCCTTTTATCATTGGGTAATAATTGTATTTTTTCTGTGTTGCAACCAACCAACAATCCACAACCTTGCAGAGATAAGCCTGACGTTCCATCCACGTTACCAAAATTGGACAAGGAGGACTTATAATTCACTTGTATTCCAATCTGTTTGGATCTCTTCTGGTGTACTAGAGGTGTGGGGTTGATTGATGGTTTAGAAACCCATATTAATCCTTGGACCACTGATGCCCTCAGAAGTTGATTTGTCACAGTGTATGTGACAAAAAAGAGAATGGAAGAGAATGTTGTTGAGAGGAAAGAGAGGAAAAGAGAATGTTGTTGTGCCCTTCCTTGCAAGAGGGTCGGATCTGCTGACCCTTACGCCCACTTTACTGCCGGCGCCCTATGGGGCACCCTAGAATGCCTTTTCCGTAGCAGGGCCCGAACATCTGAAGAAAAACTATCAAGAAGAACATTTCGCTCACATCAGGCCAGACAACGCGTAATGGCGCACTGGGGAATATTGAAAAACTCATGAACATGTACTTATTATTTCGCAGACACATCACATTTCTTCTAGAGGGTTCAAAAAAGCATTAATTTTCAGAGCGCTCCACTTTCAGAAGACCATGTGGAACAGTAAATGAGAATTCCCCGCCGCTCCCCGCCGAACGCCTTTTTATATTTCATAGTCTGACATAGAGACCAGGGTAAATAATGAAAAGCTTCCCTCCGAGTGACAATCCTGCCATGCAGCCCAGCCTGTTGAAGCGATTACAACATAAAACGGATGAGTGCCCAGCTTGACAGCTAATTGTGTCGAGCTTAATTACAACAAGCGGGATTTAATCGTCTGTGCATGGCAGATTTTTTAGGCCGCGGGACCGTCTGAAATGTATACCATGTTTCCATGATGCAAAAGGACCGGGATGGCTCGTGAGGCTGCAAAGACAGACACTCAATTGCACTACATGGACTGATGCTACTAAAATGTATCATTGTTTTAGTTCATCCGGGTTTACTTATCCGCCTCTGCACGCAGCACTATTTTTTGAAAACCCCAAATAATTCTCCAATGGTTTTTCAAGGACTGAGGGAGTTTAATTTCCCGAATCACTGGAAGAAAGCATTGTTTAATTTTCTTTTTTTTAAAAAATGTTTTTATTAGCATTTTTCTTAAACAAAACCACTCCAAAACATATTCACCCCTCCGTTCCCACCTGGGGTCGCAGTGATCGTGTGTAAATGAAACAATTTCTTAATTGAGTATCTACATAGAGACTCTGTTAGTTTACATCATATCCAAAATGAAGTCATTTTATGGACGCCATTGTAGCATAAAGTCACTTTTGAAATAGTCTGACATTTCTCCCCAGCCAATTCTAAATTGTTCCCCGTCCCCTTGTATCTTATAAGTAAGCCATTCCATGGCCAAGATCTCCAACAGTTTATGGAGCCAATTTACCACTGTAGGGGGATTGGAGTGTTTCCAATTTCTGATTATTACTAACCGGGCTGAAATCCGTAAAACCATCTTGGCTCTCTTCCGCAATTTAGAGGTAAGATGCGAATCCGGGTTTGGGAGTCCACACAACCTCTCTCCCATCGGAAGTGAATGTGTTCCAGGGAACACATTTTGAATCAGATTCTTAACGTCAGTCCAAAATCCGTGGACCTTGAGACAGTCCCCACCATATATGCCTCCCGTCACCTATCTTTGCACACTCCTCCAGCAACTTTGTGGTGTGATAGCATACATTTTATGTAATTTCCCGGGTGTATAGTGCCATTGTACCATCATCTTGTACCATATCTCCCTGAGTTGTATTGATTTAATTAATTTAGGGATGTTTTCCCATAGTTCTTACCATTGGTTAATCGAGATACTTTATCCTAACACCCTCTCCCAAGCTGTTAAATATGTCCATGATTTCTCGGGACTTAAATCTTGTAGTATTGAGTATAGTTTCGACAATAGTTATTTATCCCCAGTTTGCGCAGGGCTAAGTGTTTCTTACAATCATCAAATGACGCCACCTCCCCATCCCATATCAAGTCACCAATGTTCACACATCCATGAGTACGTCATTGTTTACATTTCCCCTTACCCATCCCAGTGGTGAATTGAGGGTTTTCAAATATAGGGGTGAAGGAGACTGGATGCATGGCAAAGTACTCCTTCTCCAACCACAGGACCCAAATGTCACAGGTTGTCCTAATTAGCATGCTGAAATGGGCACTTTGCGGTCTCTCTTTCCCGGGTAGCCTCAAAACTCCAGCTAATGGAGTCCTGGTAGCAGCTCTATCCATTTGTGTCCATATTTTGTCTCTACTCTTGGTAAACCATTCCCAGATTACTCTTAATCGGGATGCCTCGCAATACCTATTCAGGTTAAGTAGGCCTAGCCCCCCTCTATGTCTGAGTGCCATTAGCACTTCAAAGGCGATTCTAGCCTTTGTTCTGCCATATACATTTCGATATCAATGTATTTATTGTTTTAAAGAAGAGCTGTGGGACGTTAATTGGGAGAACCTGGAAAAGGTAGGAGTCTGTGTAGTGTTACCATTTTGACCGTAGTTATGCGGGCTAGTCACGAGATTCAGAGCGGGGTCCATCTGGTAAAGTCTTCCGGTGCTATTCTTATTATATCCGGGCAATTTTCTTTACATAGGTGTTATATGTTATAAAACATTTCGCTAAGCAGAGGGCCAGAGGCAGAACTCTCTTCTTCGCTGGTTCCCTCTTATGGAACAGCCTCCCCTTTCCTCTTCGTCGTGAGCGGGACCTCCTCAAATTCCAGAAGTTCCTAAAGACTTTCCTTTTCACCTCCTCCTTCCCTCCTCTTGTAATCTCACAGTCGCTGTGATTGGTGACCAGGGCCCTTATGTGTCCTCCCACATCCAATCGCCTCTGCCTCTGCCTACACACAGCACTTGCCTTGGCACCCACTGGCCTACGCCATTTTAGGCCTGCACTTACCTACTCATTGTAGCTCAGCGCTCCTAAGCACTTACTACACTGAGCACTTACATCTGCAGACCACCCACTAGCACAGACACTCCAGCACTTACTGTCTACCCCTTCCTCCCTCTTCTCTCTCTGCACTTGTACGCTCTGAATGCTCACAAGGACTCTTAGGTCCATCTTTATCCTCCAGTGCATACATTGTTTTCAATCCCATGTTCCCTCCATGTTGCCCTGTGGGCACTTTGAAACACAATTCACTTCTTGTATAAGCGCCTATCAAATGCACAATAAATAAATAAATGTTTAAGGAAATAATACCAATGAGTGACATGAATGTATCAATCCATTGCCTGCCAGTAAAGTGTTCACTCAGCAAGATTACAAAGTTGAAAATTTAACAGGTGAACAGTAACTTCTGGAGAGTCAAAGAAGCACTCAGAGAATTTACCATCTGCATATTCATACACTGGGAAAGCAGAGAGGATGTATCCCTCCCACCTTGGCCAGCAGTGGCACCTCAAGATAGGTTATACCATTTTTAGCTATTTTGAAAGGCGAATATTGATGTAAAGTGGTGGGGTGGGCTTTCGACTGACCCAGGACCAGTTCTGATTTTGTCATTTATTTTAAGGCCAAAACTCCTTTCCATGCCTTCTAATAATGTTATTAACACAGGGATTGATGTCTCTGGTTGTTTCACCAGGGTCATCAGCATATCATCTGCGTAAGCAGATATCTTGTGATCTTCCCCTCCGAATGGAATGCCTTTTATCAAGTGGTTCTGTCTAATTGAGAATAGGAGTGGTTCCAATTAAATTGCATAAAGTAGTGGGGATAATGGACATCCCTGCCTAGTGCCCCACTCGATCTGTACGTTGTCGGAAAGATGGGAGTTTATAGATAGGCATAGTAGTAAGGTAAGTGCACACCTAATTAGAGAAGGTATTGCGAAGTATTGTTTTAACACCCACAAGGAGTGATCTCTATATTCTTGTGAGGTGCAGAGGAGGAATAGAGGGTCATGGCACAACAACCCTATAGTGAATAAGAACAAAGGAAGAGGACCCAAGGTTTGAGTCCTCCCGTCCCCTGCACACTCTAAGGCTACGCAACAGGGGCGTAGATATTTTAAGGTAAAATTCAAATATTTGTTTTTAGGCTTTCTATAGAAGAATGATTTGTCGAGACTTTTAACTTAAAACATAAGAACAATCGTTTTGGTTTCTTAGGTGTTCAAAAGTGGAGTGAGCACCTATTTATTAATACATAAAACAATGTGTAGTCAAGGCAGGAAAAACAGAACAACATTATAATGTCAACGTAAAGATGATTGATTGAGATTCCACTTTCTATGGCTTGACGCGTTTCGAGGAGATTCCTCTTCTTCAGAAGCCTTTGTGGATCTACTGTCTAGTCATTGTACACATAGAAATAAAGATCAAAAAGAAATCAATTAATCAAACGAAAGTATATGTCTACATAGGCTTCATTGATCAATAAAACAAAGTTTCATAACTACAATCAGATTGAATATATACACATATTGTGGTCTACATTGCACATATTCAGTTTAGTACACCCAGGGTTGCCATATTTTTAGTTGAAAGCAACTCCAAAAAATATCAGTCTAGTGCATTCCCTAGCACCTCTAATGGGAATCTAATACGATAAAGCAGTTCTACAGGTGGTACATGGGGGTTAGCAGACATGATTGCCCAGAGGAGGACAATTTAATTGAGTATGATTGACGCGGGCTACTCACCCAGCGAAGTTGTTTTGACAAGGAAAAGCATTTTCTAAGTAAAGTGCACTAACCTATAGAGGTCTAATGTTGTGGCTGAGAAGCCACCCACAGTGAGAAGTGCGTCAAAAGGTTACATACTAGAGAAACCAAGTTCTCGATGTAAATATTTTCCTGATGCCGGTTGGTGTTCCGACACTCTCAGTGTGACCTGTATGAAATAGTAATCACGTACAGGTCACCGTGTGTGATTCGATGTAACTATACAAGTGTGAAAACCAAAAATGCATTGGTCGGGATATGCCAAAATACCTCTCTGCGGCACGATTCAATGCTGTGGTAGTCTCTGGGACACGTGTAACATCTCAGGGGGAGCAGGTGAGAGTGGATCGGCGGAGTCCTAAAGCCAGCCGTTGTCTGTAGAAAGACAGTGGATTGTAAGTAAGCCTGCAGAACTTGGTAAAACATAGATCGCGTGAGTCGAGTGTGCAGAAAGTTAAAGGAACGCGTACCTATTCCATCGCGATGTTCTATTGAATCGGCAATGCTCTGCTCGTTGTTAACACGATCTCCATGGAAACCAGGGACCGTGTAGAAACAGTCTGGTATTTGGCGGGCTAGATTCAGTGAAGAGACATCAAGGAGGGACTAACCCAATCGTAACAGAATGTGGCGGCCATCTTAGGCAGTCTGGGTAACACTGGTAAGTAAATGTAGTAGCATGTAAACGATTCAGAGTAGCATCATCGAACAACTGAAACAGGAAGATGATGCCAATAGCATGTTTTTGAGAAATCTATGTTTCACCTAAAGTGATCAAATATAGAAATCAGAATAATTTTCTCAAGTGGTTTTTTACGTGATGGTGCTAAGCAATGTGGCATTACTAAGGCATTCGAGTATAGGTGAGTCCCCATGAACATTCATTTCTTTATTACACTTCGCTGAAACATCTGATAAAAAATCTACCAGGTGTCCTCACATTCTTTGTGATTAGCTGAACCATCTGGTTACAAGTACCAGGTGTCCTCACATTCTAAGTTGTACGTAACATACTCAATGTTTAGCCTTAGGGGATAGTTGTACGTAACATACTCAATGTTTAGCCTTAGGGGATACCATTGTAGGTTACATCTTATGTCAAGGATCTCAACTATGTACATACTGTGTAACATAACGTAGATACTCTACTTAAATGGTAGCGTCCCCATAGTTGGTGCTATTTGTGCAACAGATGGCTATTGTTCAATCGGGAGCCATTACGTTACTGATCATCTCATATATCAAATATCAGGTGGGTATTTATTGGATCGTTGCTGACAAACCATGTCCCAAGACTAAGTGAATATGTTGGTGTATACTAGAGGGTGCAGGGTCTACAGGACAGAAATATCTAGACTGTTAAAAAATGTTCAGATAAAGCAGTTAAGGGATGTTTCCTCATTGAGTCCCCTTGGATATTTAGTGTCTAGAAGATATATCCAGAATTTTTCTCTTTGTGACAACAGTCTTGTATAGTTGCCACCTCGCTGTGGTTTGCTAACAACTTCAACGACCTGAAATCTCAATTGGCTGATGTTGTGTTTTGCTTCCATAAAATGTCTGGCTACCGGTGATTTCTGGTTTAGGCACCGGATGGTGGACTTATGCTCTGAAATTCGTTCTTTTAGGGACCTCGTGGTCTGTCCAATGTACAATTTACCACACGGGCATTTCAAAGCATATATGACGCCTGCTGTTAAACAGGTGGCGAAGCTTCTGATCTTTATCTTCCTGCCAGTCGATGGATGAGAGATGGTGTTTCCCTTAATTACATTATTGCAATTGGTGCAATTAAGACATGGGAAAGTACCCATTTTTTTAGTCTGTAGGAATGTTTGTTTCTCCTTGTCAGGTCTTTCAGCTTTCACGAGTCTATCCCTAAGGTTACGACCCCTTTTAAAAGCCATCATTGGTGCTCTTGGAAAAAGTTCCTTCAGATGTTCATCACTCTGTAGTAGTGGCCAGTGTTTTCTTATTGACTTACCAATTTGGAAGCTTTGACGTGAATATTTGGAAATATACATCAATGGAGTGGAACTAGTTTTGGGTTGAGGTGCTAGCAGATCTTTCTGTGTTAGATGATTTGATCTGACGTTGGCATCTTGTAAAATGTCATGGGGGTAACCCCGTTTCTCAAAGCGTTCAATCAATTGAGTGCATTCAACGTCGAAGCCCGCTGGATCTGTTATAATCCTTTTAAGTCTCAGTATCTGACTGTAGGGGAGACTTTTTAGCATCGGTTTGGGGTGAAAACTGGTGAAATGTAGGAGATTATTAGCATCTGTAGGTTTATGATAAATGGTGGTCACTATCTTGCCTTCATAGATCTTCAAGCTTACATCCAAAAAGTGGAGGTCTGGTTCCCCCACATCCATTGTGAATTTGATTTTGGAATGTACTGTGTTCATGTAGAGCAGAAAATTATCCAATTCCATTCTTGTGCCGCACCAGATTCCAAATATGTCGTCTATGAATCGTTTCCATACTATGATCTTACTCGACCATATTTGGTTCTCTAGGACATGTTCTGTTTCAAATCTATGCATAAAAGAGTTTGCATAGACCGGTGCCATAGCAGAGCCCATGGATGTGCCGGATATTTGATTGTAAAAGGTATTTTGAAATCTAAAGTAGCTATTATATAGAATGAGTTTCAGTAATTCTATGATGAACTCTGGGTTACCTCGTGTTTGTTCCGAGTTGAGGAGCAACCATTCCACAGCGTTAATACCTTCCTCATGGGGTATGGAAGTATATAGGCTGCATACATCCATGCTGAATATGATGCAGTCACTACTGATAGCTGAAATTTCTGCTAGACAGTTGAGGAAATCTGTAGTATCCTTGAGATAGGTAGGAATTACCTGGATCAGAGGCTGGAGAAGGCGGTCTACATAGATAGCCAGGGGATCGAATATACTCTCCGTCCCTGCAACTATAGGTCTTAGTGGAGGTTTCTGACTGTCCTTATGGATTTTGGGGAGTCCATAAAATACTGGTGTTATGGGATATTTATTGATAAGGAATTGACTGGTTTTAACACTAATCCAATCATTTTCGAGTGCATTATTGATTAGGGTCTCGATGTTAGTCTTTAGGCCCTGAAGGGGGTCTCCGTTCAATCTGTTGTACGTTGTCTGGTCGTTGAGTTGTTCAAGACATTGAGCGGTGTAGTAGCTCGTGTCCATAACTATTATGGCTCCGCCCTTGTCTGCAGGTTTGATGGTGATATCTTCATCTTTTGCCAAGGTTTCAATGTGCTCAAGTTGACTATTCTTGATATTAGTCGGAGATAATTTACGGTAGTTAATCTGTTTCAGATCATTGAGTACCTTTTTCTCAAATAAATCAAGTTTATAGTTTATAGATAGGCGCATTGAGGGGTCTCTGGAATTTGCTCCCACCATGTGCATAAAGTTGGGTCTAAATCCCATATGCGCCAGGATCGCAAACAGGAAAGGCCATCCACACGGTCAAAACCCTTTTCGGCGTCTAAGGAGATTAGTACTGCTGGGACCTGTCTGATCGCCACTTTTTCTAAAAGATGTATTATTCTTCTTGCATTATCCCACGTTGGTCTCCCATTATAAAGCCAGACTGATCTAATCTTATCAGATTAGGGAGAAGATATTTCAGTCTTGCCGCAATTCTTCCCATGTAGATTTTTGCGGCAAATATTTAATAGCGCTATGGGCCGGTATGAGCCACAATCTGCGGAATCCTTGTTTGGTTTCCCAAATAGGACCACCTTCGATTCCATCAAAGAGCGTGTTATCCTCCCGCTCTGGCTAAAAGGATTATATAACATCATTAGGAAGGGGGATAGTGACTTAATAAATACCTAGTAAAAGGCTGTGGGGTATCCATCTGGCCCTGGAGCTTTATTTCTTGGGAGTGCTTTTAACATAGCCACTAGCTCTTCCTCACTTATATCCTTTTCCAACAGCTCTCTGTCTGACGGAGTCAATTTAGGCATGTGTAATTGCCTTCAAAATCTCTTTATTATTGTCAGATCTAGCCATTATGACGAGTATAGTTGACTATAGTATGCTGCGTAGGAGCTCATTATTTTCCCAGATTCTGTAGAAAGGGAGCCATCATTCCGTCTAATACTATCAATATTAATATTTTAAATCTTTTGTTTTAATTGCCTTGCGAGAAGTCTATTGGCTTTATTCGCTTTAATGTAGTAGCATTGTTTAAGACCAAGCAATGGTTTTTCCGCCCTCCCCATCATTAATAGTTCCAATTGGCTTCTGAGTTCTTTTATTTTCTTATGTTGCTCCTTGTTCTTTTTTCTATTAATCACTCTGGGCTTTTATCAAGTGGGCCTCAAAGTCTTTCTCCATTTTGTCTCTCTGTTTTGTCCTCTGACTTTTGAGTGATATATCTTCCATTGTTGTTCCTTGCGTGCTATTTATTTTAAAGTATTCTTCTATGTTCCCTCTTGCCAGGTCCAATGAGTCCGTATTGTGTATTCATTTCCTTGGGAATGACCAGGCCCACAATCCACTGCCCTGTTTCTAACCGCCTAACGTCACCCTTAAGGGAGCTAGATCCGATAGTGAAATCGGGTCCAGATCCATTTCCCTCATGGACCCGAGCGACCCGGGGGTCCCCCATACATAGTCGATTCTAGAGAATGTACGCTATACATGGGAGAAGAATGTGTAACCAGTTTCATCTCCTTTTTTCGCCCTGTAAAAATCCTTCAGGGCCATTACTGTAAACCTTTCTTTCAATGTACCTGAAGGTCCCCGGCTTCTAGCGGGTGCATCCCCACTTCTGTCTTTCCCTGGATCCCATGCTAGGTTGAAGTCCCCAGTTAATATTACCTCTCCAACCACACATTTCTCGAATTTACGTAGAATTGTGCGAAGAAACTCTTCCTGTCCCGAGTTAGGGGCATACACTGTTCCCAAAGTCAGCATCTTGCATCCCATAAGCAGCTGGCGGAAGATATATCTTCCTTGAGGGTCTACCTGCATGCCCATTAGCTTGGCACCTATCGTGTCTCTGAGACCGATCAGGACTCCAGCTGTTTTGCCCTGTGCATTGGCTTGGTATATCTGTGAAAATTGTCTAAAGCAGATCATGGATCTATCTGCCTATCTAATGTGTGTCTCTTGAAGCATAATGATGCCAGAAAGTCCCCTCTTGATTTGTGCTTCTATCTTTTTACGTTTTATTGGAGAATGCAGTCCCCTTACAGTGTGCGAGAAAATTCTTATTGCCATTTCGATTGTGAATGTTTCAGCCTTCGTAAGCATTGGTTCCTCCTTAGGTCCATATCCAGATATTCTGGTCTGTTGCGTTTAATTCCAGTGCTTCACCGGTTTGCCTGTAGGGCCTGGCCCTCGTCTTTATCACCCCCAAAGGGTGGAATCCACTTTTATATGAGGATTCCGGACTGCTTGCTTGGTGATGGAAGGGGGGGTGGGATTCCTCTCTTGTGGTCCTGTTCTTCTAGCATACACTTGACTGTTTCCCATTGGTTGGATCCCGGGTTCTAGTATGGGAGAGTCTCTGCACAGTCTTGCGATTGGGAGGTGAGGCTGTGTCCGGTGCCCCCACTGTTGTGAATCTGTGTCCAGGCCTGTTTGAGGGGCGGGACATTGGGGGGCAAACACAGCCTCCAAAGGCTAAATACTATGATCCTCTGGCCTCTCTCCTTGTCCTGCTTAATGTATTATGTCGTGTGGGGGGCACCCACTCACCCTGAATTTGCCTCTCCTCCGTTGCTGATTGTCCCCGACTGGTAGCCTCCCTCCGCCTTCTGTGCGAGGCCGCGTGAGCCACCACTCCCTGGCAGGCAAAGCTCAACTACGGGCGGTCCCCCAGGGCCCGACATCAACACTGGTCCCGGCCCCGGTTCAGGTGATACAGCGGCCCGTCACCACGAGCCAGGGATAGGTGACACCATCCCCCCTGGTCGGGAGACATAGAGGCAGCAGGGACTGCCACAGACCGGGATCAGCCCTCTTTTCACCTCTTAGACAGCCTTCATTTCGTTCGGGGTGTTGCTGCAGTCCAAACCGGCGCAATCGCCTCTCCGATCGTCTAACTGGCTACTCAGCCCTGCTGCTATTCCTCAATGGCCGGGTGTCATGCCGTTTTCACTGCTCCTCCCAAGGCGGGGGGCAGCCCATTATTATTTCTGCCATAGTCCACAGAGGTCTGGGCAGGGGGTAAATGTGTTCCCTGATGCCTTCTATTGTCAGCTTCTGTGAGTGCTTTAGTAGGCCCTGTGCAGAGCACAGAGCCACACGTCCTTACGTACGGACAGCCATCTTGGAATCCAATGCTTAATTTTAATACGATTTCTTTGGACCTCCACGGTGAAATGTTTGACCAATGCTCATGGTGTGCTGTATAAGAATGCCCTGGTTATGCATGCTAATCCCCAGTACTCCAAGCCCTACTCTCCCTCATCCCATTCATCACCAGTTGAAGGATGTCTGCACCATTCAGATAGACAACATTAGCATTAATAACAAAAGGATGCAGAATGTGTAAAAACACGGACAGAAAGTGCTGCCAGCATGCTTCCAGTGGCAAATTCACAGAGATCTGATTCTTGATATGTGCAATGTTCACTGCTACCTGAGGAAATAAGTTATTTTCTGCCCAAGGTTTTAGATTGTAAGCCTGGGTGCTCTGTAATAATGTTTGCACCCCTTGCCTTTTCACGTAAATCATGCCTACTGGTTATTGATCAGGACCATGACAGCTTCATCTTTTATCACTGATGAAAAGAACTGTAGGGCTCTCAATGCTGTAGCAGGTTTCTTCCCGGCGGGGGAGTGATAACACTCTGATAACCATATGGCTTGGACCTGGAAGGATGAAAAGGTAGCCTTTCTAAACCTTATCGCTGGCAAACTTTCTTGACATCAAATGGGAAAAGGGTAAATTAGGCAACTGTTTCAAAAGGGGGTCCCAGGTTCATCCATTAGTGCGCTATATCTTAGATGGCAAGAGAGTGTGGTAACCGAGTATCTAGTTGTTGTCTTAATGTAAGGGTTTCGAATAATGGAAGATGAGTGAAACACCAATGAACCAAGATTGACTCAAGCCCAGGTTACCACAAAGAGACAGACCTCAATGCCCCTCTGAGACTTGAGCCGTAATCGTGTTGACACCTGGATTATTCCCAGCCAATTCTTCTGGTTGGACTATTGGCATACACAACCTTGCCTCTGAGAGGGAGTTTCATCCCCTCTTTTTCCTGACCTCTGAATAATAGATAACTTCTGCCAGTTCAGAGGCAGCTCATAATCCCGAAGGGTGTTCCTCTCTGTCCGGATGCCATTTTGGGAGCTCTATAAGAAGGTGGACACAAAACAGTCAGTCGTCCATCTAGTGTGACACAAGCTGCTCTGGCTGTAAAGAAGACCAGCAAGCAAAGCCATTTCCTCTACACACCCTTGAATTTCTAGAGTTGATTCTGGACTGAATATAGGTGCAGGCAGTAATGCGAGGGTCAGATTACAATGCAAAATTATGCATGATTCATATGTAGGGAGCAGGCAATTGTTTAATTTGTTTCAGTCATTCCATCGTCAATGTGACTGATAATAGACAACCTTTCGCTCATTTTAGGTTTTTCATTGGGGGCCAGTCTCAAAGTCACTTTTACATAAGAACGTGGATGGAAAGAGGGACTGGCACATAGGATTAAAATAGAGAGTGAACATCAGTTAGATCTGAGTTTCCTTAGCATTAGTGCCACAGTTTGGTACTGGCGAGACTGGCATCCGGTTCAAAAGGTAGTGGGTCATCCATATCAGGGAATCTTTCTTGAGCTGATCGGAAAGGTCAGGCGTCAATCGAGACCCGGCATCTTTTGGCAGGATGGAGAATGTGAGGCAGTACCTTCCCTGATGGCAATGATGATCCAATGTGGCCCACCAACAGGGCATTCCTAGTGGCTACCTCTGCTAAAGTGGGGAATAGGGAGGCCAACCCTGGGTGGCGGAAAGAAGACTGGTGCGGCCTCACTGGTACTGGACATACACTAGCCTTTAACCCTTATTTTTACTGCTTGGAAAAAAGAACACTTAACAGTCAGGAGACGAAAGGAAGAATGGTTTGCTTAAAATTTGAAGATGAAAAATTGCTCTGCCCCTCAAAACCAAATCATCAGAAGGGACACCAAAGAGATGCTGGCAAAAAACTGAACCTTGAAGCGACTTGAATGCTTACATAATTTCGCCTTCCTATTCTTCAGTCACAGCTTCTGCCTTCCATCCATTGAAGACCTTATTGCAAAGATTTCACACTAGTGTTGCCAAAGAATGTCTGGTCGGTGCCTTCATGCAAGTAAACCGCAGTTACACCCAAACCATGGCAGCTCCTCCCACATAGAAATGGACAGGAAACAGTGGCAGGCTATGGGGACGACTAGGGGAGAATGCAACCTGGACATGGTGTCTGAAAAGATGAAAACACTTTATATCACTTAAAATAGTGTTATTTACAGTAAACACCGCTCTATCAATATTTGCATATATTCATCCGGATCAACAGCCTTACAATTGTTTAGCTAAAAACATAACAAGTATGACCTTTAAAGTACTCTGTAGCAGAGTAGCTTAAGTCAGTTGGAGGGCACAGACAAACCTAAGCACCTCAGTGTCTTTCCTTGTCCCAGTAGAGTTTAAAGTAAATTATAAGCCAGCATCAATTAGCACTGACTGGCCTAATTTAACTAACCCAAGCTAAATTCGTAGTCATTTAGCATTCTCTTGAATGCGTCCCGTCTCCAGTTACTGTACACAGCAAAGATAGTGCACAACAAGAATAACTATCAGATTTCTTGATGCAAACAGCTGTGGATACAAGGGTGATCCATCTCGGATGCCATTGTGTTGCCTCTGAAATATGTAGAGAGTAAAGCAGAGTGACCTAAGGGTAGAAACCTGTAATGGTGGAAAAGTACCAGGCAGAAACCCACAGCAGCCACTCACCTGTAACCCTTCTGGTGTGTCACATATGCACAGTGCTCTGTTGCTTCCCAGATCGTTTTGCAGATTGCACATTCCATGAATACCGACATAATGTCCCTGCTTGGTTCTTGAGGCTTCAAGTGGCATGACTTAGGGGCCACATTTTTCTCAGAGCCAGTGGATGATGGCCAGGGGGTGGTATGAGGAAGATTCCCTTGTCACCTTCCTTTGGTCCCTGTCATTTGGCAGAGGGCAGTTTCATACGGAACTGCTGCAGACAAACACAAGTCCCTAGCATGAGAAACCTAACATGTCACTTTATTTATTTATGTATTTATTTATTTATTTGCATTTACTAAGCGCACTGGCAGCCCAGAGGCATCGCAGCACTTTATTAACAGACAGCCTCGTCCCTAAGAAACTCATGATGCTGCTAATTTCAAAATCCCAGCACAGAGAAAGAAGCAATTTCTGTATTTTAGCAAACAGGTGCTGCTGCTCTGTATGTAAAACCCTTGGTAGTGGAAAGGAAATCAATTTCAAAGGTAGAAGCAAAGCTGCATTTTGCCACATGAGTAAAAGGTCCTGCAATAAAAGGAGCCAGCATCTAGAAGCAGGCACTGGACTGGCTGACCTCCTTCCTAAGTGATCATCCATCCCAGGTTATTCTGGGCACCTTCTCCTCCCCTACCTCTTTCTCCACCCGTGGTGTCCCCCAGGGCTCCAACCTGTCCCCTTGGTTCTTTAACACTTACCTTGCTGCGCTGGCAATCTAGATTTCCACCTTCTCTCCTAACTTCCAGTGCTACGCAGATCACACACAACCTTTCTTCAAACTCCCCACTGACCCTCTTACTTCTTCCATCATCCCAGACTGCTTATCTGTCATCCATTCCTAGTGCACTTCCAACGAGCTCTGCCTCAATGCCAGCAAGGCTGAGATCCTTCTTATTGGGACCCATGCTCCCTCTTTCTTCCCCGCACTTTGGCTATCCTCTACGGGCTCTCCCTTCTTCATCTGAAGCCAGAAACCTTAGAGTCATCTTTGACTCCTCTCTCTCCTTCCTCCCTCACATTCAGGACATTGCCAAGAAGTCCCACCTTCAACTCTTCCTTCTCAAAGGAATTCTCTCCTTTCTCACTTTCCCCCAGAATCTCAATGTTACCCGAGCCCTGGTTCTCTCTAGGCTTGATTACTGAAATAGCCTTCTCTTGAATCTATCCTCTTCCTCTCTACGACCCCTCCAGCTAATCCAGAATAGGGCAGCAAGATTTATCCTTGGCCTCATGCCTAGCCACCACATCTCTCCTGCCCTAAAAACTCTTCACTGGCTCTCGTTTGCTGCACAGATTAAATTCCATTCCCTCTGCATCATCCATATGGCTGTCTGAGGCCAGGGACCACGCTATCGGCAACTTGCTCTTACTAAATACTCTCCCCTTAGAACTTTATGTTCCTCTGGTACCACTCTCTGTGTGTAAAGAATTTAGCTAAACAGAGGGCTGGAGGCAGAACTCTCTTCTTCGCTGAATCCCTCTTCAACTTCCCCTTTCCTCTTCGTCTTGAGCCGGACCTCCTCAAATTCCGGAAGCTCCTAAAGACTTTCTTATTCACCTGCTCCTTCCCTTCTTCCCTCCTCTGCTAATCTCACAGTCACTGTGATTGGTGACCAGGGACCTTATGTGTGCTTTGTGGCCCTGGCCTCCCCCACCCAATTGCCTCAGCATATGCCTACACACAGCACTTGCCTTGGCACCCACTGGCCTACGTCATTGTGGCCTGCACCTACCTACTTATTGCATCTCAGTGCTAGCTAGCTCTTACTACACCGAGCACTTACATCTGCTGCTCACTCACGAGCACAGGCACTCCAGCACCTACTGTTTACTCCCTCCTCCTTCTTCTCTCTCTGCACTTGTACGCTCTGAATGCTCACAAGGCCTAGTAGGTCAGTCTTTATCCACCAGTTTATAAATAGGTTTTAATCCCATGTACCTTCCCTGCTGCCCTGTGGGCGCTTTGAAACACAATTCACTGGGTTTGTAAGCACCTAACAAATGCACAATAAATAAATAAATATTTTAGGAAATAATACCAATGGGTGTCACACATGTATCAATCCATTGTCTGCCGGTCAAGTGTTCACTCAGCAAGAATACAAAGTTGAAAATCTAACAGGCAAACAGTAACTTCAGGATAGTAAAAGAAGCACTCAGATAATTTACCAACTGCATATTCATACACTGGGAAAGCAGAGAGGATATATCCCTCCCAGGCAGTAACAGAGAGGGGGAAATGCATTCTATGAAGGTGGCCAGAACAGATAAAGGCTTGGGATGACATTTAAAGGCCAAACTAAGAACATGTGAGCCAAAGAGCAACAACCAATCCAAGTGCTGCCACAATTATAGGAAACAGGTGCTGACACTCACTAAGAGCCCAACCCAGTGGGAGGAGCAAGAGCACTGTAAAACCCAGAGACATCAATCTATTGGTGTGGGTCATTGGAGCAGGAGTCAGTTGGCAAACATAGATGTTTGCATAGAGCTGGGGAGAGGAAAGAGATTGGAGAGACAGAGGTGTAGAGGCGCAGAAGGATTTGGTTGGGAAGTGAGAGTATGGAAGGTGAAATTGGTACTACTAAGGAGCAGGTAGTGACATCTTGTGGTAAAGATGGTATTAAAGAAGTGGTGTTAACATCCTGTAAAGGTGGTATTTAGGAGGAGGTGGTGACATCAGTTGGTGAAAGTCTCATTAAGGATCAGGAGGGGACAAGAGAATGGGAAAGAAGGCAGAATCAGAGGAAGGGAGACTGGTGACAATGCAGAGCTGGCTAGTAACATGAAGGAGGAGGTCAGCTGGCCAAGCACTGCTTGGTGGCCCAGAGGAGTCCCAGGTTAGTGATACTAAGAAGAGAGGTGGGGATAGCATGGATGTGGATGGTTAAGGTAAAGATCAGAGTAGTAGCAGAGGAAAACAGGAGATGGACGAAAACCTGCATAAGGCTGGCGGAAGAAATTCAGTGATTAGTGATAGTGAGGATGCACTTGTATATAATGAGAAGAAGAGTAGTTACCATTGGGAAGAGATTAATGATGTAGGAGAAGTAGATAGGTATAAGTAAGAGGCACAGGTAGCAAAAAAGCTGCATCCTAGTGATTTGAGGTGGAGTTGGAAAGAGAGGGAGATTGAGAGAAAAGATAAAGTTAATTGAAGTGCTATTGAGAGAGGTGGATGACCCAGAAAAAAAACAGGAAGGAGAAAGTGATTAAGGGATGCCAAGAAGAGGTCAGAAGCTAAGGTGGTATTGAGGGGGAGGAGGTGATAGAAAGTGGCAAAGGTGCTATTGAGGCAGAGGTGTCAACAGCAAGAGGTCACAGAGGTGCAGATGGGAAGCTGACATCATCAGGAAAAGGAATTGGCAGGGTGGAGGAGGTAGGACTACCTCAAAGCAGTAGTGTTATAACAAGAGCTGGTAACAACAGTAGGTGGAAATGGTATGGAGCAGAAGGTTGTGACCAAGTGTCAAAAACTAGCCAATCAGTATAGAAAAGTTCGAACAGCCAGGTCAGCCGTAGAAAGGAACACATAGTGGGAGGAGGAACGAGAGTGAGACAAAGAAAGTACATAAGGATCAGAGAGGTAGAAAGGGAAGAAGAAGAAGGCACCCACAATAAGAGAGAACATACGGGATTCCACTTCCTCTCTCTCCCTTTCTCTCCGAGAAGATAAACAACACTTCCCAGAGTGCTTGAAGAACTGGTGATGATAGTGGGTCTTTTGGGTATGGGACTCTGGAAGCCAGCAACTAGCTATTACAAGAATAAACTTCCATTGGACATTAAGAATAACGAATGGCCAGAATGACGTTTAAAAAGCCAAGAAGGCCAGGACGCCTATCGAGTACTGGGAAACTGCCCAGCGGATTTATTATTCCTTTAAGACACTCTCTGTTTAATTTATATTTTTTTTCCATCCTGTGTATCCAAGACCAAATAAATTAAGTGAAACTAAATATCTGGTTCTTGGTGTACATCTTGGTCCCAGTAATTTAGTGACAATACACATACATACTTACCACAAACTGTTACCATGCCAGCTCCAATATTGCAAGCTAGTGGGTCCTCATGTCAGCCACCAGCAAAAATGTAAGTAGACATCACTTGAGTCCTTCTTCTGAATCACTAGACACGAGGTGAATTTCTACTGGAAAGCCAACTGAAACCACAAAGGCTTCTGCCCTGTGTCAGGCCTTGAGAACAGTAACTGCAATGGTATGGGCAGGCCTTGCATTAAAGCAAAATGACCACCATGCAGGCAATGAGTAATGCAGTTGTGATGCTTGTGGTTGATCTCTTGCAATCAAGGCTACATAGACTATCCATTGAATCCCATCTTTAAAATACCAGACTGTTATGGACAGAATTGTCTACATAGGTTGTCTTGCACCAGAACGTAACCACTAACCACGATAAAGCTTAAATACTCTGTCCACCTTACTAGCTGTAGCATCAGGAGGGGTGATCTCATTAAAAGAGACTGTTGTACACAAAATCAGATCAAGGACTTTAGCATTCACTCGGACAGAGTTAACCAGGATAGGCCCTGTACTTTTTTATTTTTGCATCATGAGTCTCAGCCTACAAGTTTTGACCTGGCGGGTGCACATTCAAAATGCTTGTGACATCACATTATTTTATTCAAATGTAATTATTTTTTTATAACGCTGAGTTCGGTTTCTAAGTGCGGATCCGGGATTAGAACCTCTGTTGCTCTGCATGGTCTTGCTTCCAAGACAGAAATGTGTGAGTTTTGGTTTTGAAGAGCAGAAAACTTCTTCACTCAATTCCACTTCTTCTTGAAGACAAAATGAAGATGAAATCACTCTGGTCCTTAAAGCCGTCTCCTGACACCGACCATCGCAGGTCATGTGTTATGATAATTATAATTACCACTTTGAGTAAATCGACTTTCGGCATGATGGGTGTGCGCTCGACTGGGCTATTTTTGAAATTTTGAATTAAATGGAATGATGGTAGAACAACCTCAGGAAAATGTGTGGGGCTAATACACAACCATGTTCCTATGCTCACACCACGACAAACGCATAAACCCATGTACTCTGAGTGGACGCAGCCTAAAGCACAGTCTGCCCTTTCATGATTCAATTGGAATATGACAGTCATTAGTACTCAATGTCATCTTCAGAAAGGGGTAGGGCCAACCTTCCCCTTACCGTGGCCTGCCTGATTAACTTATAAAGCCTCCATAGATCTGCCCTGCTCTTTTGTTGGACCCTGCAACGGGTGACAGCAATTATCATATTAACAGAGTGTACGTCAAACAGGCCCACATGGGGCCTGGCTGCAGAGGTTAACAAAGGAGACAGGAAACCCCAACAACCTTTCATATATAACTGTATCAACCTGATGCCAGCTCCCACCAATCTCAATTCCTATTAACTATTTCACTATTCACTACAGTTGGTCCATGTGATACATCCCAGGCCAAAGCATATTTTCTGAGCCGATTTCTCATTTCCTTCAGGTCACTAAGAAATGTGCTCATTCTGCTGTTTATTTCACTTCAACCAATCTCACGACACCCTAGTGAGTTACAAAAAAACAAGTTCCAAGACTTTCTCCTAAAACTAACAGATATCGTCTATGGCAACCTTGCCAAAAATGTGCCACGAATTTTCAACCAAATGGAAACCAAAACGTAGTTAAGATTTCACCAAAAAGTGTCAGTCTCCGCGTATTTCCAAACAAAGTACCACAAGCGTCTTCAAGAAACAATAGTGTTTCTCTCGCTCGGTTCAATTAAATGTACATTTAAACCAAATTATTGCCAGAGTTACTCTGGATCAATAGCAACCAAATTTCCGGATTCAAAGGTCAGTCAGACAATTTCGTTCCCCTTCCTACGATGAAAAAATTGTGGACAAAGCATGCTCCAAATCAATAACATCCCCAAGACAAACGAAACATGAAACATGAAAATCTATTCCCACGATGAACTAACAGAAAAAAAAACACACAGTTGCACAAGATGTTCAAATTCCGACTGCCGCAAAACGATAAATGTACCAACAAGCCAGCTGCAAACCATGTTATCAGTCAGCATTAGTGAAGATCTGGGTGTCCCCTCCATTTGTTAGTCGGGAAATAAAGCCCTATCATGGTCTTGCCTCCCTGGGCAACCATGCTCTGGTTTTAGACAATCTTAGACAATCACCCTGGGGGAGTGTGGATCCTTATACCCCCCCACCCACCATCGTATCTCAGGCCCTATGTGCACTGTGTTACTCCTAACTTACTTCTAACAACATACCAACATACTTCTATCTTACTACTGTGGACACAAATAACAAGACACGAAGAAAACACATGAATCGATTCAATTATAACAATGGAGTACATTTATTTATGCACAGCAAAGCATAATGCAGACAATGCTAAAACTCTAGCCAATATCGAATTTGCACCTTTTATGCTTCTGGTGCAAATCTACCATGCAATAACTATAAGCCTTACAGGTTCCTAATGCAAGCCTGTGATGCAAGCCTGTGATTCTAATGAAGTCTAAAGGCAAGTGTCAAACATCTAGCAATCCTCTCCTTCATACAGAATCAAACCTCTCCAATCCAATCCACACCAATCCACACCATGTTTCACACTCACTCTCTTAAGACAATCCCTGTCTGATCTCCCCTTTCATAAACCCAAAGCTCAGTGTGTGAGTGTCTGACCAACAACTAGATGATGTCACATTCTAATCATGTGCGTAATTCTAGGGGGTTGGACCCCCCAACCTCCATGGCACACCATTCTTTCCCCACTCATTTGGCATGGGCACCTCCTCTTCAGATGCCATGCCCTTCCCAAACCCATCAGCAAAGTTACCCCACTAAATGTAATCAATCAGTTTGTCTAGACATGAACCATACTTCCCATTTGCATCTCTCTCCTCTCCAGCTCTGTCCTTGTCAAGCCAGGTCTCTCCTCTTCCCGCTACTCTCTGCAATCAGTCAGTCAGTGGTGGCATGCCCCTCAAGATCTGGCCACACGAATTGCTTCTGCCAAGCTCTGCCAAGCTCTCTCTCCCAAAGCCATCGGATTCTGCTGCACCAAGACATCTCTCCCTTATTCTCAGGACTGCATCCTCCATCCAAAACTCCATCAGCAACTAGCTCGAACAAACTCCATCTGTATCCAACTGCATTCTCCAACAGACTCTCAGCAACCAGCAAGAACTAGGGGCAACTCCCTCACAGCAACTAACCCCAACTCCCTCGAACTAACAGTCTCCTTTCTCTTCACCTCTGGTTATAGTTTCCAATGATGCACTCATTCCCATGGTTACTTTAAACATTCTCTACTAAGAATGTCTCTTCAGCATTTAACAATGCCTGCCAGTCTGTGTTATGTTCTGTCTCGTGTTCTGGTCACTACGTGTGCTGTGTCAATCTGACATCATATCTCTGCCTTGGCCTTCCATGTCTGCGGTGCAAAACACCATCTAATTCCATCTATTTCTCCATTCACTCCACTGTTGGTTCTGTCTACATTACGAAATGCTCTCTTAGTGCCCATTTTCAAAGCATCTAATTTCCAGAAAAGGCTTCTCTCCCATCTCCCCACTCCATGGCCCCAACCGTTGCCTCCGCGTCACAGAGCTCAAGCTGATGCTGATAAGCCTCCTTCGCTCTATCTGTCTGCCTACCAAGCAACGGTTTACAAATTCCTTCTATCACAGTGTACCATAACATCTCTCCACACAGAGCCCAGTGGCGCAGGCAACTTCTGTGTGTCTCCATCAGAAATGGATTCAAATGCCAGCTAAATGCTTTCTAACGTTTACGCTTTCTTCTCGCAATACAAGCGCTAGCTATATGCAAACTCATTCTAAGTGCACACTCAACATGCATACATTCATACATACATAACAGTCTCTCCATGTGTCTCTACAAAGCATAACAATGTGTCATCATACTAAATGGAGTTGCTCAAAGCTTATTGTAATATAGCTGTGTTGATTCCAAAGTAATTACTCCGTACTCAATTTGTAAAATCATGAACATTTTCTATTTTATTGCTGAGGCCTAGACGTCATGCAATCATTCAGCGCCTTTTAGTATCTTATGCCAATGCATTTCGGACGTCGTCCGTCATCATGGCTCTTGACGCTCTCACCATCACTTTACAATATCAAATCATGAAATTAGATAAAATCATAATAGAATTAACAACCATTTATCATATTCAAAAATTATTTTCAAAAAGCATTTTAAATTGCAAATTAACGTTAATTGGCTATAGGGAGCCCACGCCTAACTTTGTCAGATTACTCAACTTCTACCTTTGGTAAGTGGGATAAAACTATATATATAATATTAAAACAATTTTCTATGACGCAACATATTTGCAACCCCTCTTTTTATCGTATTCGATTCATTAAGTTGCCACTTGATAAAACATTTTTTAATTTTGCATTTTTCTCTAGTATTCAAAATACACACTAGCCAAGATTAAGGTACAATTTTAACAGTCAGTGGCCTTATACATGTATTTCTGGCTGATTACCATGAGCATCTTCTCTCACTGAATAATTTTGTTGTTCTTTTGTCTTTTTTCTCTCTCCCCCCTCTTCTCATTGTTTTATAATGTGATATATTTTTTCCACCGAATTACGCACTTTTTGTGTTTTTAATTTCCTTTCTTTGAATTGGGTTGATTTGATATGTGCATTCGGTGCAACTGTCTGTTACTTTAAACCATATACTCAATGTGTTGGTTTGGCAAACCTTAACTGCCTCCTTGCCCTGGGTCTGGGGACTGGTTTGTTTTGCTATTGAATCATGCTTAACAAATGTTTTTGTTGTACATCAATGTTTTATAATTTTGCACAAGCAGCCTCAGTAGAAGAGCGGGAAGCTCGAAACACGTGTCAGGCTGCACCAGTTCTGATTAAAACCACTCATTTAATTTGCATTTGCTTATTATTCTATGTGTGTGCGCAGTTTGAGAGCAAACCCTTTCTTTCTCTAAATTCCAATTTCTAGTGGGAATTTGGCAGGCTCCTACTCAAGCTCTCAGCCGCAGCCCTATCACAGCCACATAAGTTGCCGTTCTATGCGCTGTATCCTGCTGGCCTTTTCTGCCACTTTTTCTTCACATACCATTGTTACTCAACTTGAGGGATACTCAACGCAGAACTGCGGAAGAAGGAACAATACCATCACAGAGAGAGAATCTCCCAATACCAGTAAGAGCAACAACATCAACAAAACCTTTTTTAGGAAGACCCAGAGAAGGAAGAAGACAAGACGCGGGAAAAGACGACACAAGGGTAGAGACGAGAGCAGCACGTCTACAAGAAAAGAAGACCTAGTGATTAATTTATCCTCAAGGACACTAAACAGAATGGAAAAGGAGGTATTACAAAAAGGGTTGAGCTTTGTGCCAACACATAGCACTACGTTGTTTGAAACTAAAATTGATCTTTTCAAACTGGTGAGGAAACTCAAACTCAAAGTTTTCTTTAACGAGCTGGAACCATCAGGTAACAGAGATCCTAAAGAGCAAGAACTAAAAGAATTCAGAACTAAAAGTAACTATATACCACCGATTAACATACCTTCTATTGACATTTTTCATAAACAAACTCTCAACGATCTCAAAAAGATATCCTACAAGTGTCCTAAATTTAGCAATTTTAAACCTAATGAGTTAGATATACTCAAGGATTTGTTCGCAGATGAAAAACATCACAATCAGACCAGCTGACAAGGGAGGAGCCCATGTCATCATGGACAGTACAGATTACGATAGGAAATGTAATAGACAACTCAGTGACACAAATACTTATGCGAAATTGGAAGGAGACCGAACAATAGACATCATGCGACAGTTGGAGAGACTGCTAGATAAGGCAGAAGAAATGGAGTGGATCAATAACAAAACCAAAGCTTTCTTATTGAACAGACATCCACACACTGCCTAAGGTCCATAAACATCAAACGCAACCACCTGGCAGACCCATAGTGTTGGGCATAGGCAGCTTATTACAGCCTCTTGGTCAATATATAGATTTCTTCCTCCAACCATTGGTACAAAAAACATGCACCTATACCAAGGATACTGCACATTTTTTGAATCGCTTGCAAAACATTGGCTACATTAGTAACTCAATTATGTTTACAATTGATGTTAAGAGCTTGTATACATCGATTCCCCACGACATGGGGCAGGAAGCAATAGAATGGATTCTTATTAATGAAGAAGGGGAAATAAGAGCAGTAAAATAATTTATTATGGTTCTATTGAGTTTATTGCTGAGAACTCTTATTTACAATATAAAGATACATTCTATCTCCAAACCTCAGGAACATCAATGGGGGCGACAATGGCCCCCAGCTATGCAAACTGTTTTATGCCCAAGTTTGAACAAGATCATGTATTAACACAAACAAATTGGAAGGGGGATATAGCACTGTGGACAAGGTACATAGATGATATTTTCGGAATATGGACAGGATCATCTGAGAAATGACAACAATTCTTTGTGTGCCTGAATACCATAGACCCAAGATTACAATTTACTTATGAAAGTTCCCTTACCGATATTCACTTCTTAGATGTAGCTATACTTGTCAATGAAGGAAGATATGAAACAAACATTTATCGTAAAGAGGCAGACCGGAACAACTTACTACATCGACTTAGCTTCCAACAGCCAAGTCTACTCAGAAATTTACCTTATAGCCAAATGAGGCGAGTGAAACGCATTGTCAACCACTCCACATTATGTGACAGAGAGATTGAAATAATGGGAAAGAAATTTCTGGCCAGGGGCTATAAAGAAGCAGAGATTGCATCAGGGAAAGAACGCCTGTCACTACTGACACCTGAATCGCAAGAGAATACAAAACCCAAGAAACTGGAGACTTCTATGGTATTTGTATCATGCTATTCATTACAGAGTAGCCGAATAAAAACAACATTACTAAAGAACTGACAGATATTGAGGAATGACTCATCGGTGGAACATCTATTTGAGGATAATCCCATTTTCGCTTATAAGAGAAGCAGGAACCTGAGAGACAGATTGGTTAAAACAAGACCTAAGATGCAACAACCCACAATACGAAGAACGGGTACATACCCATGTTTGCATTGCAGTAACTGTAATTATATTACCAAAGGGAACATCATTAATCATCTGCGCACAGGAGAAAAGATTCAACTCAAGGGTTTCGCAACATGTGACACAACGAATATAATTTATGCCATTAAATGTCCATGTGGTGTATATTATGTGGGACAGTCAACAAGATCAGGCCGACTCCGATGGAATGAACACAGGTCAAATATACAGACAAACAACAAAAATTCTGCTGTAGCAAGACATTGGGAGGACAAAAAACATAACATCAACCAAATCAGGATTCAAGACCTGGAGGTGGTTAGACCAAGAGATAGACATGAGGACATCACCAAGAGACTCAATCAACGTGAGTCTTATTGGATAGACAGACTGGATTCATTGAAGCCTGGGGTTAATGAAGAAATAAACTATAGATGTTTCTTGTAACATACATTAAAGAAGCGATGGCTAATGCATTACATCACAGGAACTTTGAACAATTAATTTGGTGTAGTTGATGGTTTGTGCACAGTCTACATTGCTGCAACGTATAAGATTTTTGTTAATAGGACATTTGAATATTATTCATGGACATTTAAATATTATACATGAATAGGTTATGTTGAATTAAATGTGCGGTGTCCGATATTGGGAAGACTCTCCCGTTCAGGACTTGTTTCTGGGCGGGACCCAAGGCAGGAATCGATTTACTGTCTTGTTCATCCCAGTTTTGGACACTCAAACTATTGTAGGTTATTATAATTATGAGCTCTGGTGAAACTTGTTTAATCTTATTTTGTTCATTTTTGCCTATTTTGTCATATAGAAACACACGAAAATTTGGTCAACATAACAGAAAGTGAGACCTAATATGGAATCAGATGGTTCTTGTATAAAATGTCGTCCATATTATTCCATTTGAATATTATCCAGCAATTTAATTGTACATAGATTATGAACATCGGTTTCACAATTGCAGCGTATACAAGAATAACTACGCTGTCACTTTACACTTACAGAGGCTGACAGTAACACTAGCGCGCGGCTAGAAAGGGAATGTGAAAGTAACTTTGCGTCGCGTACTCGCGCACGTGCTGGTTACTTAGTAACAACATCCAAACTATGAAAACCAGCGTCTAGTGAGGACGCAGGTTTTTCACAGCATGGGATGACACGAAGAACGCATGATTGATGCAGGTAAGCAGGGTCTACCATATGATAACTAAAGGGCGAATAGGTACGGAAGACACATAAAGATAAACACGATAATTCTTCACAGGTTTACCGTGAATACATGATACAGAGGCATCATGAAGCAGCACAAGGGAGGCTTGCACTGCTCCATTAAATAGGTACACAAATTGTATCGAATAGCAGCTTCAACTGGACAATAATGCCGTACTTAGAAACTCACATGTATTCATTATTATTTTTGTTTATCTTTGGTGACACACTTGGAAAATGGAAACCAACAAAAATGGTATGTGTTTGAACTTTGATATATCTGATTATATTCCTGCACTGAATTAATTATTTGTATGCATATGTGAATCACAATAATGGGTATATTCTGGAACAAATAACCAATTAACGTTAATTTGCAATTTAAAATGCTTTTTGAAAATAATTTTTGAATATGATAAATGGTTGTTAATTCTATTATGATTTTGGCTAATTTCACGATTTGATATTGTAAAGTGATGGTGAGAGCGCCAAGAGCCCTGATGATGGACGACGTCCGAAATGCATTGGCATACGATACTAACAGGTGTAGAATGATTGCATGACGTCTAGGCCTCAGCAATAAAATAGAACAGTTTCATGATTTTACAATTTGGAATCAACACAGCTATATTACAATAGGTTTTGAGCAACTCCGTTTGGAGAGCAAGGTGAAGCACACCTAGGACCGGATTAAGTTCTGACTGCTTTTTGTTTATGTCCACTTTTACCCTGTGCCAGGGTTTTAAGGTGTGCCCTAAATATCAAATCACCACAAATTTATATTAAGAAGGAAATCATTAACATTTAGCAGTGCCCACCCTTTCCAAATTCAATCATACTAAATGGCTCTTCATGTCATTTTCAAATATGACAGTGTGTCATTTCAGGCCTACTTCGTTCTCTCTCCTGCAAACAATACGTTTCTCTCAGCTTAAGCGCTATTTCTAATGCATAATGCAATAACATTATCTCTACATGTCATAATGCAAATATACCGTGTCTCTAAAGCACTACATGGCACTTCAAATATGACAGTGTAAGTGTCATTCTATTGCAAACTCTAGTGTCTAGCATATTTCTCTCCTAATGGCGAGCGCTATAATGCAAACATATCATTCTAAAAACATCTCTTTCTGTCATATATGGCAATGTCATAACTATCAAACCCTTCATAGAACAGGGCCTATTTCTCTCTTCAAATGCATAACATATCAATGGCTAATGCATAAAGTGGCAGTCTAATATGTGGATAGTATAATGATGCAACTTCTTAATTGTACTACTAAACAGGATGCAATAATGGATAACTAAACATGATGCAATCATGCCTAAAGGGATAATACTGGGTAACAATGAGTAATGGTTCTCTAACAATGGGTACTAATGGGTAGTGGTTCTGTAACAAAGAGTACTGATTCTCTAATGATGAGTCTAATGATTCTCTAATGATAACAATTCCAGGCTCCTCATTTTATCTGATTCCACAATTCTCTTCTCTTATCGTTAGATAATCATACCCTACCTATATGTCATACATAACATAGCATAACATAGCAATGTGGTATGCTAATGCCAAGCAAATTGCAGAAAGGGAAAAAAACATATTTCATGATGCAAAAAAAAACCCTTTTTAAAAATGCAAGCATTTCACTCTATCAGTGGCAAGCTAAAATATATTCAAATGCATAGCTGCAAATGTGTCAGAAATCAGAATAGCATAGCCACATTTCTCATTGCAAAAGTCAATTCAAAAGTCACAGGTCAAAGGTGTCTACAAGCTAAAAGTGTGAAAGTATCTCTACAAGCAGAAATTTCAAAATGCAAATGCAATGCATAGAATCAATGCATGTGTACTGTGGATACAAGTGTTTCCAGTTCAATGTGGCAAGCACAAAATATGACAATTACTTTCACAGGTGTCAAAGGTCAGTACAGATGTCAGTAGCCAAACAGGCCAAGCATTCATTACAGATCAATGCATACATATCAGTGTATACATCCAGTGTATTGGTCATATAGGCCAATTCAGATATATTCCAGTCCAAGGTATTTTCAGGTCACTCATGAGGTATGTGTGCCCTCACATCTGCGCACAATTCCAGATCAGCACATATCTAGTTCTAATGCAAAAGGTTCAGCCAAGGAATGTCAACAAAGATGTAGTGTCAACGAAGCAAGTGTTCACAAATCGGGTAATGTGTTCACTATGAGCATATCAGTGTGTTCAGCAAAAGTTTTCAAAGTTCAGGAAGCAGAAAAGTGTTCAAGCCAATTCAAGCTGGCCTGCTTAATAATTGACAGCAAGCTAATGAGATTTTGCAACAGAGCTCCAAAAAGACAGGAGCAAGCATAAGGTGTCGGTACCATATGCGCCCCATTCGTCCCCATGGGGTGATCAACACATGCCCTTCACTTTTCAAAGATAGCACCAGGAAAACCGCGTGTCAGAAACTGTCAATTTGCACAGATCATACGCTCCCTTTTCCCTAGGCCTTCATTCCCAACATTCAAATTTGGGGAACAAAGGCGAGTTGCAAAGCACAGGTGCACTCATTCAGAGTGTTTGCATGCCAATGCAGATGGTTACTCTCCAGTGCAATTCCATGCGGCCAAACTCCAGCTTCAAATTCTCTCCTTCCTCACCAGGTCATGCTGTTGCCAGTCCCATGCTCTTCAAATGAGGGACCAGCCAGCGTTGAATGCGAGTGCAAATTACAAAGCACCATCGATCAATGCTCAATCTCTTTCACTCAAGAGACAAAGCTTCACTGCTTTTCAAACGTGGATCAGGAATTCAAATGCGTTCAGAGGTTTGGACCGCGGTGATTCCGTGACAGCGGTAACAAAGTTTCCGTGTCCACAAGGTTGCGGAAAGACCGTCCGATTACGTGCTGTCGGTCGCGCGCACCACACGGATGCGGAAACATTGTTACCGCCATCACGGTAAAAGCCACGGAAATGGACATAGCGCTGCCACAAGTAGCGCAAAACCCGTGTCCGCCTCCGTCGCCACGGACACGGAACCGGAAATACCATGATCGCCAAAACAGGAAACAGAGAGGCGGCCATCATATAAAGCAGAATTCATTGTCATCCAGAGTCAGCACAAGCAGAATCCACACTGTGAGAAGGCAAAAGGGACCACCAGCATGTCTGCCAGGATTCCAGCTCAGAGGCAGCGCAAACAGCGCTTTAGTGAGGCGGAGCTAACTGTTCTGGTGGAGCATATAGTGGAGCATGCAGAGATGCTGTTCAGTGCCGATCAACAGCATGCCACACAGCAGCGGAGGAAGGAAGTGTGGGTGGAAGCAGCACACAAGTGCACCGCTGTGGGCGTGACTGTGAGGAGCGTCAAGGACTGCCACAAGCGGTGGGATGACCTCAGGCTGAGTGTTCGGAACCTGATCTCCACACACCGCCAACGCAGCAGTGAGACAGGTGGAGATACCCCTTTCCCACTGAGGCTGCAAGCATGGGAGGAGCGTTGCAGCAGTGTCCTCCACCTTGAGGGCATCCATGGGATTAGGGAGGCTGAGGCAGGAGTGAGCCCACCTGCAGATGCTGGTAAGTGGTGAAACATGAATGCCACATGAGAATATGTTGATGGCATGACCCATTAACAAGGACCCAATAACAACCCCCCCGCCCCCCAAGCAGTGCATGACTGGGCCAAAGGACCCATTAACAACCCCCCCTCCCCCCAAGCAGTGCATGACTGGGCCAAAGGACCCATCATGATCCGTATGGCAACCAATATCACAACAATGCATACCCCCAACAATCAGATGCATGTAACTAACAGTATTGAATGATCAACCTGTATGATGCATGTGAAGCACCCATCAGCCACCACCACAACACTAACTGCATGTCCTCTGTGTCCCCACAGCCGTATCAAGTGACAGTGATACTGCGCAACAGGCCAGGCAATCTGCACCGGTACGTGTCCCAGCCACCGCTCCTGCACAAGAGGATGCTGCCAGCAGTTCGGCATCTCTGCCGCCAGTACCAACTGCAACAAATATGCCGGCCACCACCACCAACATCCCCAGCGTCTCCACGCTGCCTGAGGCAACACAGGTGCCACGGGAACCCGTCATGCCCACCCAAACCAACACAGAAGGCAGTTGCACTACAGAGGAGGCGGCCTGTAGTGACAACAGTGCCCATCAGAGCACTCTGATACTGGGCCTCAGGGGGAGATGCCCACATTTGATGACCTGGGATCCTTCCATCAGCTGGAGTTTAGCCCCACATCACTCCGAAGTCTCATGAGGTCACCCACCCCATCTATGGCAGAGCTTAATTCCCGCATGCAGCGGGTGGAGGAGCAGCAGGCTACCCTCACCCAGCTGGTGGAGAGGCAGCTCGAGGAATCTAGGCTGCAGAGTGAGTGCTACAGCACGTCAGTGCGTCGCCTATCAAGGTTCATTGGACGCTTTGCCAGCAATATTGTCACCCTGGAACGCCATGTGCGGGAGGGTAATGACAACACCTCCAGGCTCATAGAGTCCATGTTGATTGGGCAACAGGCAAATATTGCACGTATGCCATCTATACCTGATTCTGTGCCATCAAATACTACCACCCCATCCAGCTCCACTACTGCCAGTCCAAGGAGTTGCTTGAGTCGGCTAACGGGGCTCTCGGGCAAGGATGCACAGGCACAGAAGTTCACACGGAAGTGATGGCATGTGTGTGGGGCACTGCAGGACACACGTGGACTTGAAGGGTGTGAGGGGTGGGTACGTTTGGGTGGTGCGGGAGGTTGTTTTGGGTGTTTGAACATTGGGGCCTGGGTGGGGGTGGGTACGTTTGGGTGGTGGGTGGGCACGGGTGTACAGCTTCCCTAACCATTGCACCTCCTTCCCTGTTGTTAATTCATCAATATATCAACATTTGAAATCAAAACATACATGTGTGGACATCTATCATTTAATTTGCAGTACAACAAATCATTTATTGTCATCACCATGTCCATGCATTGATGTGAATGTGCTGTGTCTCAAACGTAAATGAGAATCAGTTCATCCCGTGTTATTTGGCCATCAAGTGGACCCCCAGGGGGAGGTGGTGCCATCCCATCCCCATCCCCATCTCCATCTCCATCCCCATCCCCATCCCCATCTTCTTCATCTGCGTCTGGGGGCATTGGGATGTTCCTGCGCAGGCAGAGATTGTGCATCATGGCACATACGAGCGTGATTTTAGCCGTCTTCACTGGGCTGTACAGCAGCGATCCTCCAGATCTGCTCAAACAGCGGAACCGGGCCTTCAGCAGTCCGAATGTCCTCTCAATCATTCCACGTGTGCGGACATGTGCCCTATTGTGTGCCTCTTCATGCCTGTTCCTTGGTCTCCGTACAGGTGTCATCATCCATGGCGTGAGTGCATATCCAGCATCACCTACATGGGATGTAGATGGGGGGACATGTCAGTGTTTGTGGTATCATGTCTTCATCTGATGCTGTGCTATCTTGTATCATTGTTCATTCATGCATGTGTACCATGCAGTGGTTGGAAGTGTTTATTGGTCATCACAGTGGATGTAGCCAAATGGATATTGACCTACACATTTACGTGCATGTGTACTCTGCTCTGCGGGTGACATTTGATTGTGAGTATGGCATAGTGCAGTGATGTGCACCCATGGCAGAGTCACTCCACTGTAATGAAGTAGTTAATGCAGGATGTCTCATTTACAGGCATCATGTGCATTGGGAGGGCAGTGTTCCATTTGTGGGTGGGTGTTTGCAGTGAGACAAGGTGTATTGGACAGTGACAGTATTGTCTGTGTGTCATGTGGCAGGGTGTGTATGGGCACACTGTGTTGACCTGTCATGTCTTCCTTTGTGATGTTTGGGATCCACTGTATATTTGGTTGATGGCAGGGGGGGTGATGCATGTGCGGTCACAGCGGCACACTCACATTGCTCATTGGCCTGGAGACACACACACCACTTCAACAGGGTAGGAGCATTGTCAGCTGTACGCACCTAATAGCCATGTGGTTTGTCCAGCATAGCGTTCCATGTACCGTGGCAACGTGGAATTCCGCAGTACCATTGAGTTATGGGTTGAGCCTGGGAAATGTGTGCAGCAGTGTGTAATCAGTAGCGTGGCATCACATACCATCTGTACATTCAACGAGTGATACTGTTTCCTATTGCGGAACACCATCTCAATTGCACGTGGTACTGTCAGCTCAATGTGGGTGCAGCCAACTGCACCTATGCAATTTGGCATGCCTGCTATGGCATGGAAGGCCAACTTGGTGGCAATGACCTCGAGGAGGGTACGGGGTAGGGCTATGTGTTCCGACACATGGCACAACAGGGAATCCATTACCTGTACCAGGACTTTTGAAAAACATGGTTGTGATATGCCGTGCAGCTCACCGACCGTGTGTTGATAGGTGCCAGTGCCAAGGACATGCATCACAGACACAATCTTCAGGAGGGGGGGATGGCGGTGGGGGTGTCTATGTGGCTGCTGATGTTGTCCTCAATCATGGCAGTGATGTACAGGATTGTTGGACGGTCCAGCCGGTATACAGTGTGGATCTATCCTGGTGTAAGGTTCCAGGGTGAGGCCCTGATGCGTGGTATTGCAGGCTGCCTGCGGGGTTGTGCCGGCTGGACAATGGGGTTTGCCATAAGTGCAGGGTTGGCTGGTTGGCGCCTGCGCCTCCTCTGTCTCCACCTCCTCCTCTGCACCATTACTGCCATCATGTGCAGTGCTGACTGTGGGTTGAGTAGGCCCAGTCCAAGTGCTACTAGAGCTGCTGCCTGCATGGTTCTGTGTTGTGTTGGGCTGGGTGTGGCCCTTTTGTAGGCTCCCAGTGTGCTGCTGGGTCCAGCTGGGCTGATTTGGTGCACCTGTGCCCTGATTCAGTTCAGCAGGCACGGTTTAACGTCATGTTCGCGGTGGCGGCGGTACCGCCACCGTGATCATGGTTTTAATGCCATTTTTCTGGCAGTGTTTCCGTGTCCGCGCAAGTTGTGATGCTCGCAGTGTTTCGTATTGCCGGTAACAGAGGGGTTTCCGTGCAGGTGGACTTTACGGGACCCTTAACTCCACGGTGGCGGTTGGGGGAGGTGCTATTTCCGGGGCCGCAGGTCATGATTGGGCAGACGTGGAAACGGTGCCGGTATGGTTTTACCGGCGGCATTAACTCCGGACCGGTGTACTTGTAATGAGACCCACAGTGCCTTCCTGCTCATTCCCGCATTTCTCTCTTTCTCCTCAGGCACAAACTTGTCTGGTGCTCACAAGGAAAGGCATTCCAAATGGATCCTCTTCTCGCTGCATATTACAAAAGATGCTCACAAAGCAATTTCGAATTTCTCTTCTCTTCTTCTACTGAACAATCTTTCACTGCTCTTTCTCTCTCACTTGGCACAAAATGCTGCAAGGTGTCTTCTCTCTGCACAGTCAGTCACGATCTTCACTTCGCATGGCTATAGGTGTCATGCCATGAAGCAGATTTTCTGGGTACATTCTCACAGAACAGCCATTAGACAAGGCCACACCCTAAGGCCTCAAATCGGTCGGTCAGCATTCCCCAAAAGTGCTGCTGCAAAGCATTGCAAAAGGTCAGATGGTGTCACATTAAAAGGTGACAAAAGCCAGTCTCTTTCTCTATGCTGTTGGTGCTGTTGCAAAACAGCCATTCAAAGTCACAAGGTGTCAGCCATCATGGATCTCAAACAGACGGTCATCAAGGTCTGGTCAATCGGTCTGGTCATTCTGCTTTCAGGCATCATGCTGCTGCCAATCATGGTCTGGTAAATTCATGCTGTGCGATCTGGTCAGTCATCAATGCGATCTCGGTCTGGTCAAGGTGTCTCCAGATTTCATGCAAAGAAAAAAAAAGTGCAAGTATCAGTCTTCAATCAGATTCCAATGTAATCAAAGCCAAAAACAAAACAGCATTTCACATTGTGCGTTGCAATGCACATCTAGTTCTAACCATGTCTCTCAAAAGACATCAATGCTATCTCCCTCAGTGTCTCAGTCCGTTCTATCAATGTGTCAATGCATCTATCTAACTATGCCTGCCTCTACATGCTGCTCAATGCATTCATGTTTAATGCATGACTCCTGCATTTCCATCCCTTTCCTTCTCTGGCACTTCAAATAGTTAGTTTGTTAGTCTGGAAAACCCCTAACCATCGTCTTGCCCCCTGGGCAACCATGCACCAGTCTTAGACAATCTTAGACAATCTCCTAGGGGGTGGGTGCGTGGATCCCCATACCCCCCAACCTTCGTATCGCAGGCCCTATGTGCACTGTGTTACTCCTAGATTACTTCTAGCAACATATGAACATACTTCTATCTTACTACTGTGGACACAAATCACAAGACACAAAGGAAACACATGAATTGATTCAATTATAACAATGGAATACATTTATTTATGCACAGCAAAGCATAATTCAAACAATGCTAAAACTCTAGCCAATATCGAATTTGCACCTTTTATGCTTCTGGTGCAAATCTACCATGCAATAACTATAAGCCATTCAGGTTCCTAATGCAAGCCTGTGATGCAAGCCTGTGATGCTAATGCAGTCTAAATGCAAGTGTCAAACACCCAGCAATCCTCTCCTTGATACAGAATCAAATCTCTCCAATCCAATCCACACCATGCTTCACACTTACTCTCTTAAGACAATCCCTGTCCGTTCTCCCCTTTCCCAAACTCAAAGCTCTTTGTGTGAGTGTCTGACCAACAACTACATGGTGTCACATTCTAATCATGGGCGTAATTCTAGGGGGTGGACAGGGATGCCTGTCCCCCTAACCTCCATGGCACACCATTCTTTCCCCACTCATTTTGGCTCAGGCACCTCCCCTTCAGATGCCATGTCCTTCCCAAACCCATCAGCAAAGTTACCCCACTAAATGTAATCAATCAGTGTGTCTAGCCATGAACCATACTTCCCATTTGCATCTCTCTCCTCTCCAGCTCTGTATTTGTCAAGCCAGGTCTCTCCTCTTCTCGCTACTCTCTGCAATCAGTCAGAGGTGGCAGGCCCCTCAAGATCTGGCCACACAAACTGCTTCTGCCAATCTCTGCCAAGCTCTCTCTCCCAAAGCCATCGGATTCTGCTGCACCAAGACATCTCTCCCTCATTCTCAGGACTGCATCCTCTATCCAAAACTCCATCAGCAATGAACTCGAATGAACTCCATCTGTATCTAACCCCATTCTCCAACAGCGACAACCAGCAACTACCAAAAAACTAGCCACTCTCCTCTCTCTTCACTTCTGGTTATACTTTCCAATGACGCACTCTATGGTTACTTACATTCTCTACTAAGAATGTCTATTTCCTTTGTGTCAGCATTAACAATGCCTGCCAGTCTGTGTTTGCATGTACTTTCACTGCGTGTTCTGTGTCAAAGAGTGCCAAAGTGACATTGGACATCATATCTCTGCCTTGGCCTTCTGGTGCGGTACCTGCAAAACACCATCTAATTCCATCTATTTCTCCATTCACCCCACTGTTGGCATCACGAAATTCTCTCTCTCCAGAGAACAGGCCAGCTCTCTCTCATGCAAAAGCACACTCTCCCATCTCCCCATGTCGCTGCCCCCACCTTTGCTGTCTCTGCGGCACATCAGCAATGCTGATTAGCCAGGCCGACTCCACTCGGACAAAGGTGACCTCTTATCAACCAAAACTGTTTACAAATTCCTGCTCACAGTGTTCCATAACATCTCCGCACTGAGTCCAGTGGCGCAGGCAACTTCTGTGTGTCTCCATCAGAAATGGATTCATAATGCCAGCCGAATGCTTCCTCTATTCTCAAATATAGTGCCAAACACACCCAACCAATACCAAGCACATACTCAAAGCATAATGCAAATTTAAAATGCACACTCAACATGCATACATGTGTGTCATGTCTCTAAATGTGTAACTACAAAGCGTAACAATGTGTCATTGTAAATAGCTCTACACGGCATTTCAAATATGACAGTGCAAGTGTCATTCTATTGCAAACTCTAGTGTCTAGCATGTTTCTCTCCTAATGGCAAACGCTATAATGCAAACATATCATTCTAAAAGCATCTCTTTCAGTCATATATGGCAATATCATAACTAGCAAACCCTTCAAACAACAGGGCCTATTTCTCTCTTCAAATGCATAAGGCAAATGGCGAATGCATACAAAAGTGGCAGTCTATTAATGTGGATAATATAATGATGCTACTTCTTCATTGTACTACTAAACAGGATGCAATAATGGATAACTAAACATGATGCAATCATTCCTTAATGGGTAATACTAAATACTGGTTCTCTAACAATGGGTGCTAATAATGGGTAATGGTTCTGTAACAAAGAGTACTGGATCTCTAATGATGAGTCTAATGATTCTCTATTGATAACAATTCCAGGCTCCTCATTTTATCAGATTCCACAACATCAGTTGGTGAAAGTCTCATTAAGGATTATAAGGGGTCAAGAGAATGGGAAAGAAGGCAGAATCAGAGGAAGGGAGACTGGTGACAATGCAGAGCTGGTTAGTAACATGAAGGAGGAGGTCAGCTGGCCAAGCACTACTTGGTGGCCCAGAGGAGTCCCAGGTTAGTGATACTAAGAAAAGAGGTGGGGATAGCATGGATGAGGATGGTTAAGGTAAAGATCAGAATAGTAGCAGAGGAAAACAGGAGATGGACGAAAACCTGCATAAGGCTGGCGGAAGAAATTCAGTGATTAGTGATAGTGAGGATGCACTTGTATGTAATGAGAAGGAGAGTAGTTACCATTGGGAAGAGATTAATGGTGTAGGAGAAGTAGATAGGTATAAGTAAGAGGCACAGGTAGCAAAAAAGCTGCATCCTAGTGATTTGAGGTGGAGTTGGAAAGAGAGGGAGATTGAGAGAAAAGACAGTTAATTGAAGTGCTATTGAGAGAGGTGGACGACCCAGAAGAAAAACAGGAAGGAGAAAGTGATTAAGGGATGCCAAGAAGAGGTCAGAAGCAGAAGCTAAGGTGGTATTGAGGTGGAGGAGGTGATAGAAAGTGGCAAAGGTGCTATTGGAGGTGGAAATGGTATGGAGCAGATGGTTGTGACCAAGTGTCACAAACTAGCCAATCAGTATAGGAAAGTTCCAACAGCCAGCTCCGCCGTAGAAAGGACCAAATAGTGGGAGGAGGAACGAGAGTGAGACAAAGAGAGTACATAAGGATCAGAAAGGTAGAAAGGGAAGAAGAAGAAGGCACCCACAATAAGAGAGAACATACGGGATTCCCCTTCCTCTCTCTCCCTGTCTCTCAGAGAAGATAAACAACATTTCCCAGAGTTATTGAAGAACTGGTGATGATAGTCAGTCTTTTGGGTATGGGACTCTGGAAGCCAGCAACTAGCTATTACAAGAATAAACTTCCATTGGACATTAAGAATAACGAATGGCCAGAATGACGTTTAAAAAGCCAAGAAGGCCAAGGATGCCTATCGAGTACTGGGAAACTCCCCAGCAGATTGATTATTCCTTTAAGACCCTCTCTGTTTCATTTGTATTTTGTCCATCCTGTGTAGCCAAGACCAAATAAATTAAGTGAAACTAAATATTTGGTTCTTGGTGTACATCTTGGTCCCAGTAATTTAGTGACAATACACATACATACTTACCACAAACTGCTACCATGCCAGCTCCAATATTGCAAGCTAGTGGGTCCTCATGTCAGCCACCAGCAAAAATGTAAGTAGACATCACTTGAGTCCTTCTTCTGAATCACTAGACACGAGATACCAGTGTGCCCCCACAGGTGAATTTCTTCTGGAAAGCCAACTGAAACCACAGAGGCTTCTGCCCTGTGTCAGGCCTTGAGAACAATAACTGCAATGGTATGGGCAGGCCTTGCATTAAAGCAAAATGACCACCATGCAGGCAATGAGTAATGCAGTTTGGATGCTTGTGGTTTGTCTCTTGCAATCAAGGCTACATAGACTATCCATTCAATCTCTGCATCGCCTTCAAGACAGCAAAATAATCCCACCTTTAATATACCCGACTGTTATGGACAGAATTGTCTACATAAGTTGTCTTGCACCAGAAAGTAACCACTAACCTCGATAAAGCTTAAATACTCTGTCCACCTTACTAGCTCTAGCATCAGGAGGGGTGATCTCATTAAAAGAGACTGTTGTACACACAATCAGATCAAGGACTTTAGCATCCACTCGGACAGAGTTTACCAGGATAGGACCTGTACTTTTTTATATTTGCATCATGAGTCTCGGCCTACATGTTTTCTCCTGGTGGGTGCACAGTCAAAATGCTTGTGACATCACATTATTTTATTCAAATATAATTATTTTTTTATAACCCTGAGTTTGGTTTCTAAGTGCGGATCCAGGATTAGAACCTCTGTTGCTCTGCATGGTCTTGCTTCCAAGACAGAAACGTGTGAGTTTTGGTTTTAAAGAGAAGATAACTTCTTCACTCAATTCCACTTATTCTTGAAGACAAGATGAAGAAGAAATCACTCTGGACCTTACAGCCATCTCCTGACACCGACCATCGCATGTGTTATGATAATTGTAATTACCACTGTGAGTAATTCGACTTTCGACATAGTGGGTGTGCGCTCGACTGGGCTATTTTTGAAATTTTGAATTAAATGGAATGATGGTAGAACAAACTCAGGAAAATGTGTGGGGCTAATACACAACAATGTTCCTATGCTCGCACCACGACAAACGCATAAACCCATGTACTCTGTGTGGACGCAGCCTAAAGCACAGTCTGCCCTTTCATATTTCAATTGGGATATGACAGTCAGGAGTACTCAATGTCATCTCCAGAAAGGGGTAGGGCCAAGCTTCCCCTTACCTTGGCCTGCCTGATTAACTTATAAAGGCTCAATAGATCTGCCCTGCTCTTTTGTTGGACCCTGCAACGTGTGACAACAATGATCATATTAATAGAGTGTACGTCAAACAGGCCCAAATGGGGCCTGGCTGCAGAGGTTAACAAAGGAGACAGGAAACCCCAACAACCTTTCATATGTAACTGTATCAACCTGAAGCCAGCTCCCACCCTCAGAATCAATGACAGTGAGCTCTCATGTCTGGGACTGCGTGTTTACAGTAAGCTTCCTCAGTAGGGAGACCCCAATCATCAGGTAAGAGAATGCGTTTTGCAGGAGCCAGAGATACTTCTTGATCAACAACAGACAGGAAGATGGGTGGGTCTTAGTAGCACATGTTTTCACCCCTTTTACATTTCCTGTTGCAAAGCAGCACTATGGTTATGACCTCATGCATACAGGGGATTGTTGGTGGGGACCACAGGATTGGATAATTCAGGTGGGCTTAGCCTACACCAATCACTGCAGACAACTTGGCTTTAATAGAGGGCTGAGTCCCTATTTTGGAGATCATCTGAAGACTCTGCCTGCAACACACTCCACAGCTGTGGGCCGTGCACCTTAAAGGACAACACAAACCCATTGAAGAAGCTGGTAGAAGTGCCTCGACGAGCATCTACTGACGTCTGCCTTAATGAACATTTTTGAGCCAGTCCATTTCCTTGAGCTGGAAGTGACTGCAACGCTGTCTTTTGTCAAGCTGCAGTCACTTAAAGACATCCGTGCCATCTCGTCAAGTGCTTCAGATCTGTCCACCAGCACTGAGACAGCAACTCCTGACCCCCGAGTCGCTGTGTAGGCCAGCCTGCAGCCGTTCTTCCAGCTTGGCTCACTGAACTGTCTTGGTGCCTGATACCCACAACCGACTCCTATCTTGAACTCTGTCACAGAAGCCTGCAAAGTGCCCTGAAGCCGACTGAACCCTGTCGAGCATCAAGAACACCTGCAGCCCAAGGTACATTGTGGTTCTGTCCCCCTGGTCCTACCCCGACGGCCCCTATATACGTTTCAAGACCCATTGCTCCCTATGTGCTGAAGCCAAGAAACCTTAAACTGTTGTGGTTGTTAAACATACCGACTATCCGTCTGTCAGTATCCATAGTGCATCCGTTTTCCTTCTTTGAAACTGTCTGTTGCTAGAACTGTCTGCTGTGATATAAATAAAGTCGATATGTTTGATACAATCTTGACAGAACAGTCCATTTATCATTGGGTAATAATTGTATTTTTTGCTGTTTTGCAACTAACCAATGATCCACAAACCTTCAGAGATAAGACTGCCATTCCTTCCACGTTACCTAAATTGGACAAGGAGGTTTATAATTTGCTTGTTATTCCAATCTATTGAGATCCCTTCTGGTGTACTAGAGGTGTGGGGCAGATTGATGGTTTAGAAACCAATAATCCCCCCTGGACCGCTCGTGCCCCGGAAGTGATTTGTTACAACCACACACACAGAGAATTTACCAGCTGCATATTCATACACTGGGAAAGTAGAGAGGATGTATCCCTCCCAGGCAGTAACAGAGAGAGGGTACTGCATTCTATGAATGTGGCCAGATCAGCAAAAGGCTTGGGATTACATTTAAAGCCCAAACTAAGGACATGTGAGCCAAAGAGCAACAACCAATCCTAGTGATGCCACAATTATAGGAAACAGGTGCAGACACTCACCAAGAGCCCAACCCAGTGGGAGGAGCAAGAGCACTGTAAAATCCAGAGACATCAATCTATTGGTGTGGGTCATTGGAGCAGGAGTCAGCTGGCAAATATAGATGTTTGGATAGAGCTGGGGAGAGGAAAGAGGTTGGAGAGACAGCTTTGTAGAGGGGCAGAAGGATTTGGTTGGGAAGGGAGAGTATGGAAGGTCAAATTGGTACTAAGGAGCAGGTATTGACATCTGGTGGTAAAGATGATATTAAAGAAGTGGTGTTAAAAACATCCTGTAAAGGTGGTATTTAGGAGGAGGTGGTGACATCAGTTGGTGAAAGTACCATTAAGGATTGGAAGGGGATAAGAGAATGGGAAAGAAGGCAGAATCAGACAAAGGGAGACTGGTGACAATGCAGAGCTGGTAGTAACATGAAGGAGGAGGTCAGCTGGCCAAGCACTGCTTGGTGGCCCAGAGGAGTCCCAGGTTAGTGATACTAAGAAGAGAGGTGGGGATAGCTTGGATGAGGATGGTTAAGGGAAAGATCAGAATAGTAGCAAAGGAAAACCGTAGATGGACGAAATCCTGCCTAAGGGTGGTGGAAGAAATTCAGTGATTAGTGATAGTGAGGATGCGTTTGGATATAATGAGAAGAAGAGTAGTTACCAATGGGAGGAGATTAATGATGTAGGAGAAGTAGGTAGGTATAAGAAAGAGGCACAGATAGGAAAAAAGCTGCATCCTAGTGATTTGAGATGGAGTTGGAAAGAAAGGGAGATTGAGAGAAAAGACAAAGTTAATTGAAGTGCTATTGAGAGAGGCGGATGACCCAGAAAAAAAAAGAAACAGGAAGGAGAAAGTGATTAAGGGATGCCAAGAAGAGGTCAGAAGCTAAGGTAGTATTGAGGTGGTCAGAAGCTTAGGTGGTATTTAGGTGGGTGAGGTGATAGAAAGTGGCAAAGGTGGTATTGAGGGGGAGATGTCAACGGCAAGAGGTGACAGAGGTGCAGGTGGAAAGCTGACTTCATCAGGAAAGAGAATTGGCAGGGTGGAGAAGGTAGGACTATCTCAAAGCAGAATTGGTATAACAAGAGCTGGTAACAACAGTAGGTGGAAATGGTATGGAGCAGATGGTTGTGACCAAGTGTCACAAACTAGCCAATCAGTATAGGAAAGTTCAACAGCCAGGTCAGCCGTAGGAAGGACCAAATAGTGGGAGGAGGAAAAAGAGTGGGACAAAGAGAGTACATCAGGATCAGAGAGGTAGAAAGGGAAGAAGACGAAGGCACCCACAATAAGAGAGAACAGAAGGGATTCCCCTTCCTCTCTCTCCCTGCCTCTCAGAGAAGATAAACAACACTTCCCAGAGTGCTTGAAGAACTTGTGATGATAGTCAGTCTTTTGGGTATGGGACTCTGGAAGCCAGCAACTAGCTAGTTCAAGAATACACTTCCATTGGACACTAAGAATAACGAATGGCCAGAACAACATTTAAAAAACCAAGAAGGCCAGGGATGCCTATCTAGTACTGGGAAACTGCCCAGCGGATTTATTATTCCTTTAAGACCCTCTCTGTTTAATTTGTATTTTGTCCATCCTTTCTATCCAAGACCAAATAAATAAAGTGAAACTAAAGTATTTGGTTCTTGGTGTACATCTTGGTCCCAGTAATTTAGTGACAATACACATACATATTTACCACAAACTACTACCATGCCATCTTCAATATAGCAAGCTAGTAGGCCCTCATGTCAGCCACCAGCAAAAATGTAAGTAGACATCACTTTAGACCTTCTTCTGAATCACTAGACACGAGATACCAGTGTTCCCCCCAGATGAATCTCTTCTGGAAAACCAACAGAAACCACACAGGCTTCTGCCCTGTGTCAGGCCTCGAGCACAGTAACTGCAATGGCATGGGCAGGCCTTGCATTAAAGCAAAATTACCACCATGCAGGCAATGAGTAATGCAGTTTGATGCTTGTGGTTGGTCGCTTGCAATCAAGACTACATACACTATCCATTCAATCTCTGCTTGCATCGCCTTCAAGATAGCGAAATAATCCCATATTTAAAATACCAGACTGTTATGGACTGAATTGTCTACATAGGTTGTCTTGCACCAGAACATAACCACTAACCACTATAAAGCTTAAATACTCTGTCCACCTTACTAGCTGTAGCATCAGGAGGGGTGATCTCATTAAAAGAGACTGTTGTACACACAATCAGATCAAGGACTTTAGCATCCACTCGGACAGAGTTAATCAGGATAGGAGCTGTACTTTTTTATATTTGCATCATGAATGTTAGCCTACAAGGTTTCTCCTGGAGGGTGCACAGTCAAAATGCTTGTGACATCACATTATTTTATTCAAATGTTATTGCTTTTTTTTATAACGCTGAGTTCGGTTTCTAAATGCGGATCCGGGATAAGAACCTCTGTTGCTCTGCATGGTCTTGCTTCCAAGACAGAAATGTGTGAGTTTTGGTTTTGAAGAGCAGATAACTTCTTCACTCAATCCCACATCTTCTTGAAGACAAAATGAAGAAGAAATCACTCTGGTCCTTACAGCGTCTCCTGACACCGACCATCGTAGGTCAGGTGTTATGATAATTGTAATTACCACTGTGAGGAACTCGACCATCGGCATGGTGGGTGTGCGCCCGACTGGCCTATTTTTGACATTTTTAATTAAATGGAATTATGGTAGAACAACCTCAGGAAAATGTGTGGGGCTAATTCACAAACATGTTCCTATGCTCACACCACGACAAACGCATAAACCCATGTACTCTGTGTGGTCGCAGCCTAAAGCACAGTCTGCCCTTTCATATTTCAATTGGGATATGACAGTCAGGAGTACTCAATGTCATCTCCAGAAAGGGGTAGGGCCAATTTTCCCCTTGCCATGACCTGCCTGATTAACTTACAAAGGCTCCATAGATCTGCCCTGCTCTTTTGTTGGACCCTGAAACGGGTGACAGCAACTATCATATTAATAGAGTGTACGTCAAACAGGCCCACATGGGGCTTGGCTGCAAATGTTAACAAAGGAGACAGGAAACCTCAAAAACCTTTCATATGTAACTGTATCAACCTGATGCCAGCTCCCACCTTCTGAATCATTGACAGTGAGCTGTCATGTCTGGGACTGCGTGTTTACAGTAAGCCTCCCCAGTAGGGAGACTCCATTCATCAGGTACAAGAATGTGTTTTGCAGGAGTCAGAGATACATCTTGATCAACAACAGACAGGAAGATGGGTGGGACTTAGTAGCACATGTTTTCATCCCTTTTACATTTCCTGTTACAAAGCACTATGGTTATGACCTCGTGCATATAAGGGATTGTTGGTGGGGACCACAGGATTGGTTATTTAAGGTAAGCCTAGCCTACACCAATCACTATAGCCCACTTGGCTTTTAAAGAGGGCTGAGCCCCTCTTTTTTGGAGATCATCTGAAGACTTCACAAGAAGTAAGAAAGAAGAACTCATCCTTGGACCCTGGCTGAAGGTACAGTCTGCTTTGCAACTTCCCCCACTGAAGGAAGGCCGGGTTTTCCAAAGAGGTGAAGAGAAGGTCCCTGGATAGCCCCTCCTTACTCCGATGAATATGACGGGCCAAAGAGTCAGAAACGCACAAAGCACTCACTATTCAACCAGGCCCCAGTCGGACCAGTGACTGACACGTATGCAGAAAGATATTCTCTCAGACAGCCATTCAAACCTTATCCAGCAAATGTCTTTATGGATACAGGTGCTTCAACATTGGTCGTAGACCCAAATGCCTCGATGGATGACGTTGACTAAATGCTGAGAAACCACTGTCCCTATGTCATTAGTGACACCACGACATAGCCACGTTAGTTATGAAGCACACCTGCAAACATTCACAATGTTACGCAAACACAAACTTGTATACACAAAGAACATGCTTACACAGTTCTGTAGATAGAGGACAGATACATCTACATACTATCAAAGCTTTTATTATTTTCTTCATTAGCTAAGTGCAGAAATGCTGAACGCAAGGCAACAAAGTGATGCAGAGCAAGCTTGCAGATACTTATGGCAACAAACCCAATGGAACTACAGGATCACATAAGGAGCCTGACAGGACCAAATATGACTAACCTCTAGGCAACACAGCACGGTATAGAAATCATAGCATAAGTATACAGAAGAGCACATGTGGCCACCACAAGCCACAGGAAGAGAGAAGAGGGAAAGCAGAATCAGACTGCACAGAGCAGGAAGGACAAGGTTCACACCAAGGTCAGAGACAAGCAGCACATTCAAAACCTGAGACGACAAAGGGCCATCTGCAGAAAAACAGAACACATCCTCCCAAATTGCAGACCAGAAGAGCTCAAATTCATGGTCCTCAACCACGTGATGGGGCTGAGCTAGACAATGGGTATTCACCCACGGTGGGAGGACGGACAGTTCTCAGCACCACAGATGTGAAGTTAAACATGAACGAGTTAACGTTGCAACATGGGGAGCACTCTCACAGCCAAAAGTGGTAATGGTAACAGATACATTGGGAACACATAGTCATTCCCATGACCTTGAAGAGCTGCACAGAGCGCTGAGAACAGAGTTGGGTCCCAGAACTGGGAAATCCAGTTCCAGCCAATTAGGGGATAGAAATCCAGGGGTGGATCGCAGATGGTAAGTGCCCATGGTTATCCTGCTGCGACCCTGCAACAATGTAATAGATAGTTTCTTGGGAAGGGGCCGGCAGCCACCTGTCATTCGAGGACCAATCCATTAGGATCTATAATGCCAATCCATAGTGTATACCACTCCACTCACCCATCCAAAACATGGGATAGGTTTTTTGGGGAAGGGCCCATGTTGTGACAACACACTGCAACAAAACGGGTTGGAACGGGTTTGGGAATGGTGATTCCAGAGATTTTTCAATGTCCTGTATGATCCCTGTCAGTTTTTTGTAATAAACACCGGTTTAACCTGCCCTTGACTGAGTCCTCCAGTTGTTCTGGGGGACAGAATTGTTGGGCCTTGGAAGCTGAATGGGTAACCTTGTAGTAACCCCCAGACCTCAGGCATATTAGACCTCACCGACAGAGGGAAGCAAGATCCATCACCTAAATATTTCCCAGGGAAAAAAGGGAGATCCTGAACTAAGAGGACCTTCGAGCCGCTTCAGAACCGGTACCCAGCCGGCACACAGCGTGCCCTTGCACAAAACTGCAGCAAGCTTCCTAGGTAGTAAGTACCACAAGGGCTCTGAACCTACAACCAAGGACACAGCATCTACCTGCAACACACTCCACAGCTGTGGGCCGTCCACCTTAAAGGACGACACAAGCCCACTGAAGAAGCTGGTAGAAGTGTCTCGACGAGCATCTACCGACGTCTGTCTTAAAGAACATTTTTGAGCCAGTCCAATTCCTTGAGCTGCAAGTGACTGCAACGGTGTCTGTTGTCAAGCTGCAGTCACTTAAAGACATCCGAGACATCTCGACCAGTGCTTCAGATCTGCCGACTTGCACTGAGACAGCAATTCCTGACCCCCGATCCGCTGTGTAGGACAGCCTGCAGCCGTTGGTCCAGCTTCGCTCACTGAACTGTCTTGCTACCTGATACCCGCAGCTGACTCCTATCGTGAACTCTGTCACAGAAGCCTGCAAAGTGCCCTGAATCCGAGTCAACCCTGCTGACAATCAAGAATACCTACAGCACCAGGTACATTGTGGTTCTGTCCCCATGGTCCTTTCCAGACGGCCCCTATAGACGTTTTAAGACCCATTGCTCTCTTTGTGCTGAAGCCAAGAAACCTTAAACTGTTGTGGTTATTAAACATACCGACTATCATCCTGTCAGTATCCAGAGTGCATCCCTTTTCCTTCTTTGAAACTGTCTGTTGCTAGAACTGCCTGCTGCGATATAAATAAAGTCGATATGTTTGATACAATCTTGGCAGGACAGTCCCTTTTATCATTGGGTAATTGTATTTTTTGCTGTTTTGCAACTAACCAACAATTCACAAACCTTCGGAGATAAGCCTGCTTTTCCATTCACGTTACCTAAATTGGACAAGGAGGTTTATAATGTGCTTGTTATTTCAATCTGTTCAGATCCCTTCTGGTGCACTAGAGATTGATGGTTTAGAAACCGATATTCACCCCTGGACCGCTGGTGCCCCGGCAGTTGATTTGACACAACCACACACTGTCTGGAAGGTCAACATGTCTCTGAGGTAATGCACACAATAAGAAAATCACTAGGATGATGGTCTGCAGGGCATCATTATGGGGTTAGCGGTACAACCCGCTTGTAGCCGATGGGTTGCAGCCCACCCTATAACACTGTTTCTGCCGCCTGACATCCCAGTGCTACCGGCATATCATAGACTGCGGCAGAACGGTTATTTCCCATTCCCTTGGAGTCCCATAGGAGTCCAAGGGAATGGGAAACCTAAAGCACTCGCTCCGTTAGTAATGGTACCAGTGCTTCAGTGAAAAGCCTGCCGGTAGAGGCCTAACCTCCCGGCTGATCAGGCCTGCTGGTAGTTCCCTGCCCATGCCGGCAGACTCTTAGTTTGGCGGTTTGGAAAGGGTGCTGGTACTTTGCTGCTAGCACCTGTATTTCCGGACCGCCAACCTTGTAATGCGGCCCTATGTCTCACAATTGGAAGGCTTTTCAGTAGCATCACTAGAAATCAGTATGGGGAAATCAGTATGGGGAAACCATGGGGCACACATGAAACAAAGGATGGCAAGGAGTGACACATCAAATAAAGGTCAACAGGCCAAACTGATTTAAGTATACTTATATTTTACAAAGCTGGTTAAAAAAAAATGACATTAAGAATGTTCAGAGTAGGTTTAAGACAATAAAAGTATTTCATCCGTTAATATACATTCTAAAAAGTTAACATGTTCAACAGCTGCAAAAATGCTCTATAAACTCAGGCAGAGACTGCATTCATTTAACTCGAGCAGGCATCGTTCACAGCTCAGCTTTATATAATTTATAGAAGTGGTATTTAACAGAACAGTCATCACTTTAAATAATAGCCAGTCAAAAATAGTCTGTTTAACAATAGAGATATCATTTATACCTCAGTTTCAAATGATAGTCAAGGACAGTCTGTTTAACAGATGTAATATCACCTACAGGCTTCGAGTACAGGGGGGAAGTGCCTTAGTTCTTTAGCAATGGTTGCCGGAATCTCACTTTGCCCCCATGGAATTGTTTACAGATTTTAGTTTCTGGCTCTGCATCCCAGTGGCGGGTGGTGAGTTTTTTAATTGAAGGGGCATACATATCCCCCCCAAATATGCCAGTGCAACTCAATCAATCCCTATAAAGATTTTTAAATAATGGCTTAAAATGGTACCTTTTACAACACATTAATAAATTGGGTAAAAAGCCAAACAGTTTACATTTGGTTGTGTAGGGTAACACAGGAAAAAATTCAATAGATGCAAGTCACCAACTGTGCATGGGAACATTTCCACAAATGATGCCTTTGCCCACGATATATGCCAGTATCAAAATATTTTCATGCTGGCTCTGTCCATACATTTCCATGCTAGCTGCACCAGTATGTGCCAGTATTCCCTTATAAGAATATACTCACGTTTGCTTTGTGCATAATGCCAACAATGATACTATAAGAAAACATGACCACACTTGTTCTGACAATATATGGTAGTATTACCACATAAGAACCTATTCCAGTTTGCTTTACCATTAAAATACCATGGCACAGTATGAAAACATGTCCAAACTGGCTGCATCAAAATGCCAGTCTGGTCACTTAATATCACTTGCCATGCTTGCTTTATCAAAGATGTCCAGTAAAAGATGCTGTGCCTCAGCAAGAAATGACTAAACTGGCTGCATTAAAATGCCAGTCTAGCTACATAATAACACTTATCATGCTTACTTTATCAAAGATGCCCAATACAAAATGGCCTACCACAGCAAGAAATGTCGAGACTGGCTTCACCAGAATCCGAGTCTAGCCACGTAATAACACATATCATGCTTCCTTTATCAAAGATGCCCAATACAAAAAGTCATGCCACAGTAAGAAATGGATATAATTGCTACATTAAAATGCCAGTCTAACTACATAATAACACTTATCTTTATTTATGGCATTTGATTACACGCCCAAACCCTTAGGTATCATGGTATACATACATCTTAATCGTACATCTTAGGTGTCATCAGTGTAAAGACTTAGGTTTCAGCAACATGGTTATTTTACATCGTATTCATACATTTTGATTACACAGTAGTGTGGTGTCATTATGCATCAAGGTTTGCTTGGGCGGTTAGTATTTATTAAATAGCCATGTTTTTAGTTGCTTCTTGAACTTGTGGAAGGAGGTCTCGTTGGTGAGGTGGGGGGAGTGTGTTTAAGATGCACGGGGCTGCTATGGGGAAGCTGGAGTTGCCTGCTCTGGAGGTAGTGAAGAATGGGATGTAGAGGAGTGTATTGTTACTGGATCTGAGAAATCTCGTTGTGGCTTTGCAGGATATGGTTTGATTACGGTAGGTTGGTGCAGTGTCTGAGATGCACTTATGGGTAATGGTGAGTGTTTTGTGGAGGATTCTTGCTTTTACTGGTAACCAGTGGGCATCTCTTCTGTGTTGGGAGATATGTTCTCTTCTATTAATACCTAGGGCAGCTCTAAGGGCTTTGTTTTGCAGGAGTTGTAGTTTTTTATGTTTTTATTTGAGGTGCCTAGCAGTAGAATATTGCAATAGTCTAGCTTTGTAAGGATTTGGGCTCTGGCGAGCCTCAGGCAACTTTGGGTGGAGAGGAAGGTTTTGCTTAAAGTAATGAGTTTGGCTGTATATGCAGTGGAGGAGGCCAGGGCACTGACATGATTTTTCATACAGAGGTTAGCGTCTAGGTGGACTCCTAGCATTTTGACTTTGTATGAAATGGTAATGGGGGTGCCATCTATCAGGATGGAGGTGTAGCTTTACTGAGTTTAGCCGGGGAACCGATTATGAGGATCTCCGTTTTGTCTCCGTTTAGGCAGAGGCTATTGTTCGCCATCCAATTTTGGATGAGGGAGTAGATTTTGTTGATGCAGGCAGTATCATGTTCTAAATTACACGCTGAGATGGGGATAAGTATTTGCGTATCGTCAGCAAAATTTGTATAGAGTACTCCCATGGCGTCTAGTGCCGCAAAGAGTAGCTTTGTATATACATTGTATAGTGTTGGGGTGAGTCAGGACCCTTGTGGTACTCCCAGAGGTACTGGGATGGGATCGACTCCTTCTTCTCCTAGGGCAATTCTTGGTGTACGGTCAGAGAGGAAGGATTTTATCCAGGTTGTGGCTTTCTTTGAGAAGTGGAAGTTAGTGGACAGGGTGCTGCATAATTAATCATGGTTGACTAAATCAAATGCAGCGGAGAGATCTAGTAATAGTAGGATGCTCAGTTTGCCAGAGTTCCAAATAGCGTCCATCTGGTTTTTTAAATGAAGGGGGGCAGTTTCCCTGCTGTGGCTGGGCCGTAATCCTGATTGTCTGTCCCCTGATAGGTGGTGCTGATTGTAAATCTGAAAAAGTGAATACCCTTCATTTGAATGACAGATGTAACTTTATGGCCGTAGGTCAACCGTCTTATGCACCGAATTATAGAAATATAGACTGCTATGCTTGACCAACAAGCGGCCATTTTAAACATAGCAAGAATCGCCATTTTGCGTGTTAACCATTGCTCATTGCTTTCTGTCTAAAACTGCTTTACAGCTTGCAATTCTTGCGGATTCTGCTTACTCTGCTCAACTGTTAACATTGTTGTCTGAATATGAAAGGGCTAGGTCGCGGGACTGAGGAGTTCGTTGAAAACTCCTCATCAGTAGCCCAGAAAGGAATGCCCACGCTCCCTCTCTGTAGCCTTGAGGGAGAGCTGCAGGGCATTTAATCACTTCACAGCTGCCAGCCAGTCTCGTACGATGGTAGAATATGTTAGAATAAAACAGCTAAAGGCTTGAATTATGCTTTTCCTACGGTCCACCTTCGCAAAACCCTGTAGAGCGTGTCGGCTCCCAGGACACAAATAGCACATGGAATGTGGCTCTTCCCCCGTGTGCAGCTTGCTTCCAATAACAGAACCACTGTGTTCTGTTCAACAACTAAAAGATGCCTCCGCACTTTCTAAATTGCACATTGTTACTAGAATAGACATCGAAAGTGTCATAATTGTCATACCCATCGGAAATGTCCATCGTCATCCCGAGTTCAAAGAAACTTAATAATGGAGGGTGTTAAACATGACATAGCTGATTGTATGGTATGCATTTTGTATATATGTAACTGATGTAGGTAATTCGCTCTCTTGCGTCCCTCGAGGTCTAGGAGACTCACGTCGCGGGGCGTGAGACCACAGTTGGCCAATTGGGACTATTTTTGCTTGCAATAAACCCAGCATTGGGAATTTGAACCTCGTGTCTGGCGCATCTTTTCGTGTATGGTTATTGCCTTGTTTCCATATCGCGAGGGACCCCTAGGGGCCCCTTTCAAGATGGCGCCTGAATAGGGACCCTCCCCCACTTGCTCCATCGTATACGTTGTAACGGAGTAAAGGCGGAAGAACGGCGAGGACGGGACGATCGAACCGGGATCAAGAGGTGTACGGGGCGCCCTGTAGAAGTGAGGAGAGATTCCTTCCGCAGATCTGCACACATCTGATCCCTGATCGACGTACCGGGCCAGAGGGCAAAGGAGGCGAGGGTCCCGAAGCGAGGCAGAAGCCAGAGAAGTGCAGACACGACGTTGGGAGAGGTTGCGTTAGGACAGGCGACTTGTTTATCAGGTGAGTCATTCCCCGATTCCAATAAAAACCTGATTTTTGGTAGAGTGGTGATTTTGCAAATTCAAACGTCCAGGTAAAGGTTAGCTAACCAAAGGGGAAGGTTAAAAAACATGCCTGAAGTACTGTCCACTTTAGCGGGGCTTTTCAGCTGCGGTAGACAGTCCTTGGAATATGGCCAAAGTGCACCGCCTGGGGGAACGCCGGCTTATGACATGTATGCAAAATATGGTGTGGGTGTGATAATATTTTGTGAAATTTGGCATAGGCAAACTAGAAAGCAACCCGACCATCAGTGGCCGATTAATGGTAGCTTTGAGATTGCGAGGATAGATAACCTAGAAAGGGTGCTGATTAGGAAAAAAGCGCGACCCTCAGCTTTTGAGACTGTCAAAGATTGGAGGAGGGAAGCAATGCTCCGACTTCGGAGTAGAGAGAAGCATGCACGTAGGCACAAAACAAAGCTTGAGATAGCAGAAGAAAAGGAGGAGGAGGAGTGGACGGCAAGTCTAAGACGGGAAGGGAGACATGAGCAAATGAATATAGAAGGAATATACACGAAGCAGGAACTACACATAGCAGACAAATTCATGGAACATTTGCTAACTAATACGGGTCGAGGCCCAAAACCAGAATCAAAACCAAACACGCCAGTAGTGACTGCACAGGCCCAACCAGTAGCTCTCGTACCCCCTCCCATAGCCCAAGCACTTCCCCTCACGCAAGCATTAACCGAAGCCCCACCCACAGCTCAAGCCCTCCCACAAGCGCAGACCGCAGACACACAATTTCCCAGCACCCAGGAAGGCCCTTCACAGATGCCACCTGTGTCACTTGTCCCATCCGCATCTACCGCTCCAGAGACAGATTCAGCACCATCTGCCCCTCCTGAAGTCGAAATTGAGACCGGGGAGGAGAGAGGCGGGGCTGAAGGAACAGGATTTGGACGGGTAACTCGAAGCGCGATCAGCAAAGAAAGAAAGATTGAATTACGGCAAGAGGCAGAAATGTACATAGAAGGAAACGATGGGACGGCAGCATTGGCCTCATTGTATGGGTACCGAAAAAGCAACGAGAGACAGGTAGTGTTGGAATGCATGGGAGAAATTTTGGTGGGAGAATGGAAAAAGATACTTGGGAATTTACCGCCACAGCGATTGTTAGATTTGAATAAGTTAGCACGCAGTGAGCAAAGAGATGAGGATGTAAGAAAATATGTGTACAAACTCATTGAACTGAAAAATGAAATGGAAGATAGATATGTTGAAATGTTTGCTACACCTGAATATAGTAGTGAGTGTATTATGAAAGGTAGGAAGGAGGCGCTGAGGTTGTATATGCAAAAATCGTGGCCGAGAGATTTTTCAGGTGGTGCAAAGCATTTGCCGGTACCGGGACAAACAGGTGATAAAAAAAGATTGCAGGTATGGGTGGGGGAAACAATGCGATGGATGTCAAACAAAAGAACGTCAGTGAAGGAAGTAAGTGAGATATGTAATGGGTACCCATTGGAGATGAGAAAAGAAGCGATGCGAACGATAGTAGGAGTGTTACTGCAGCAGGTCATTGGATACAATAGAGGTAGAGGAAATGCACAAGGCAGAGGAAATTTGAATAATATGCACGGGGTGTCATTGGGAGTAAATCAATGTGCGTACTGTAAGGAGGAAGGATACTGGCGAGCGCAATGCCCGCACCTACAGAATAGAGGTGGGTTTGGCCAGAGAAGGCCTCATAGAGAACATCAGGGGTCAAATGGCCCAAGCAGAAATAGCATGCAGCAGCAGCAGGGATATACCAATGGAGGTACTCAAAACCAATCCTATGGTCAAAAAACCAAGCGCAACAGAACCAGGCATTGAACCAAAGTGTTTCGAACCAAAATCAGGGCGGGCAGGGCCAACAGAGAAATGATCAGAATAGAGTACACCAAGGGGGAAATGGGAATATTTTCCATACACAGCCAAACACGTATTATAGCAGCAGCGGTGACTAGACATCGGATGATGTGTTATTTTCGCGATAGGACAGCCCACGGCAGGGGTCGGAACCAGTGTCTATTCCCGTGAATCAGAGAGGACCCTATGTAGAAATAAGAGTCGGGAATAAGGAGCACCCTTTCCTTGTAGATACAGGGGCACAGAAGTGTTCGATAGACCATCACTTGGTTCCGGAGATCCCACTGTCGGGGCAAAATAATGTTTCTGTAGGGTTCGCAGGTACACCAGTAATTAACCCCATGTCCGAAGCTGTCCCAATTACAATAGGACCATTTACGGAACAATGTCCATTTCTTCTGACAGAAAATTGTGGGGAGAACTTGCTAGGATTGAATTTGTTGAGAAAATTGGGGGCAGTTATACATTGTACGGCAGATGGGGTGTTCCTCACGATGTGGCCTCACGATGCACTGGTGACATAATTTATGTCAAAAGCGTTACCAGAAGAGCTAAGTAGAGTTCCAACCTGTCTGTGGGCAATGCATGATAACGATGTAGGATGCTTGAAAATAGAGCCAGCAAAAATAACTATGAAAGAAGGTGTTACATTACCACGAATTCCCCAGTATAAAATTTCGGTTGAAGGTGAGAAGGGATTAAAAAGTATTGTTACTGATCTGGTGAGATTGGGGGTGGTTGAAGAAATTGCAGGTAGTACGTGCAACAGCCCGATTCTTCCAGTTTACAAGAAAGGAGGCAATGAAGTACCCTATCGTTTCATAATTGATCTGCGCGCATTGAACAAAGTGGTGGACCCACAATTCCCTTTGGTCCCAGATGTCACAACAATACTAACAATGATACCGGCCACTGCAGAATACTTTAGTGTAGTTGATCTGAAGAACGCGTTCTTTAGCATTCCAGTGGATAAAATCAGTAGATATCTGTTCGCGTTCACTCTAGGAGGTCGATCATTCACATTCACACGAATTCCACAAGGATACACAGAAAACCCGAGCATTTACAGCAGAGCGCTAAAAGAGTAGCTAGACATGCTAGAATTACCCGAAGGTTGCGTACTCTTGCAGTACATAGATGACTTATTATTAGCTGCTGACACAAAAGAGATCTGCAAAGAAAGTACTATATTATTATTGACACACTTAGCGACCCATGGTCACAAGGCAAGTTTGAAGAAATTCCAGTATAATCAGAAGGAGGTGTCTTATTTGGGTTACCTACTTTCGAAAGAAGGGAGAAGATTAACACCAGAACGCATAGAAAGTATTTCTAGTATGCCTATTCCAAAAACTCAAAAAGGAGTGAGAGCTGTAATAGGCATGGCCTCTTAGTGTCGGCAGAGGATCAGTAATTTTGCGTTGATTGTGAAGCCGATGATAAAGTTAACTAAAAAGGATGCAATGATGCCTTTACAATGGGATGAGGAATGTCAGAAAGCGTTTGAGCAATTGAAAGCTGCATTGTGTGCTGCGCCAGTTTTAGGCACTCCTAACTATAAAAAGATCTTTAGACTATTTGTGAGTGAGAGTGAAGGATGTGCATTGGCGGTTTTGACACAGGAACAAGGTGGAAGAAATAGGCCGTGCGGCTATTATTCTTCCGCGCTGGACCCTGTAGCGCGCGCACTACCACAATGTTTGCGATCCGTCGCAGCGGCTGCTGCGTCAGTGAAACAAACGGAAGGAATGGTATTGGGGCACACTTTAATTCTGATGGTGCCACATGCTATAGACGTTCTATTAAAGAGGACACAGACGCAACACCTCACCTCAGTTAGACTGACAAGATATGAGCTCATCTTGTTTGCACCCCACATCCAAATTATGAGGTGTAGCGCATTGAATCCTGCCAAATTAATGCCACTGCCCATAGCAGAAATTGGTGACAACAAATCACCACCCCGTGATTGTTTAATGGTCACTGTAGAAGAAACAAAAGGAAGAATTGACTTGAGCGACATCCCACAGAAAGAGCCAGATGGGGAGTTATTTTGTGACGGCTCTTGTTTTAAATTACCTGATGGCACATCAACGGCTGCATATGCAATTACTACCCTAGAGAGTGTTGTAGAAAGCAGAAGAATACCCTACAATTCGGCACAAGCCGCAGAAATAATAGCATTGACCCGAGCCTGTGAACTCTCTGAGAATTTGAACGTGAATATTTATACTGACAGCCATTACGCCTTTGGCGTGGTTCATAACTTTGGCCGACTCTGGGCTGAGAGGGGTTTCTTGACATGACATGGGGCCAGGATTCAGCACTTTGATTGTGCGATTGTTGTCTGCACTCACGTTTCCAAAGCGCCTAGCTATAGTGAAATGCGAGGCGCATAAAAAAAGTAACATGTAAAGTGGGAGAGGGAAACGCATTTGTAGACAGGATTGCGAAGCAAACAGCCACAGATTTGGGAAATAAAATGATAACAGCACAGACTGAGGAAGTATCTTGTATGATAGAGAATGGAGTTGCCACAGTCAAAGAAATGCAGGCTGAGGCCACGACCGAAGAGATTCAGGGGTGGGCTGAGGGCTCTGCTGAGTTAGATTTGGAAGGATGTTGGGTGGACAAAGAGACCAAGAACTGGATGTTGCCAAATTGTTACATAACCGCAATGGTTACAATGGCGCATAGCCATACCCACATTTGCGCGAAGAAGATGGTACAGCATTTATCCACAGTATGGAAAAATGAGCACATAAAAAAGAATGCAGAAAGGCTAGTGCAGAATTGTATTACGTGCCTGCAACACAATGTAGGGAAGGGAACCATGACTCCAGTAGGTAGTTTTGGTCCACTCTCCATGCCATTTGAGGTGATCCATTTTGATTTCATAGAAATGGAAAGGTGCCAGAACTACAAATATGTGTTAGTGGTGATTTGTGCATTCAGCAAGTGGGTGGAAGCATATCCTTTAAAAGACTGTACTGCCATGTCAACGGCAAAAGTAATGTTGAAGGAGTATTTCTCCTGGTTTGGGTTGCCCCGTGTCCTGTGGTCAGACAACGGCCCACACTTTGTGGGCTCAGCAGTACTACAGATCTGTGCAGATAGAGAAACGATTCCACAGTTCCAGGCATCCCAGTTCTGCCGGGCTTGTTGAGAGACATAACGGTATCTTAAAGTCAAAGATAGCTAAAATCTATGCTGGGAGCAAGTTGAGTTGGGTGGATGCATTACCTCTAGCGCTATTGTGCTTGCGCACGTCTGTGCAGGCTAAAACTGGGCTCTCCCCTTATGAAATTATAATGGGGATACCGGCAAATGTATGGTGCGCACCGCAGCCCAAAAGATTATGTGAGGTCGAGCATCCTATGTTAAGCACGTACTGTGGCCTTTTAATGCAGAAGTTGCGTTTAATTCATCAGCAGGTGCAGGAGGTGATACCAGTACGATACACCGGACCGGGGCCCTCGCTGGAGCCTGGAAGTTGGGTCTTAATAAAGAACTTTGAGCGGAAGACAGCATTAGCACCCAGGTGGCGCGGCCCCTACCAAGTACTTCTGGCAACGCAAACGGCCATTCGAGTGGATGGACGGAAGACATGGATCCATGCAACACAATCCAAAAGATTCCCAGGACTGCTGGCAACTTCCGACGACCAGAGAAAGGAAACGGTCTCGGAAACGAAAGAAACTGTTGCCAGTCCATTTCCACAGCATCAGCCTGAGCGAGAAGTGAAAGTTGAAACAAAGCCCAAGCGAGAAGTGAAACTCGAAACAGAGCCTGAGGAGGCTGCCAGTAAGGGGAAAGGGCAAAAAGTGCCCCAACATTGCTCAGCAGAAACAACATCACTGCCAATCGACACAAACCCTGCATTGCAAACACGAGCAGAAACAACGCGTGTACCCCTTTGGCGCCCACCAGTTTCTGCAAACGCACCTAAATCAAAGAAAGAAACTACATCATTGCCACGGCGCTCATCGCTACCCATCATGTGCTGCAGGCTGACACTGAGTCTGATACTGGAAGTGCAACGGCACTATTCGCGGATCATACAATACCAGGAGTGAAACGGTATAATTTGCGGCCTCAACAGGCAAAGTAATCCACAGATCTTTTGGTGCTTTTCTTTTGCCTTTGGTTCCCCTCACGGACAGAGTAGGAGCCAGGGGCGTAGAGGAGAGAAGTGTAAGAGTTGTGCAAGTCGGACTATTCAAGACTCACTGCTCCTCGGTGCGCTTATAAAAGTACATGTGTCAGGAGCCAGAGCAGGACAAGCTGGACGCACATAAGTACTAAGGCTGATAGAGTGCATGTGCCCTAAGACAGAGCAGGACAAGTTGGATGCACATAGTACTCTATCAATAAAGAACTGTTCATTAATCGTCTGGGCAGTGGGAGAAAAAGAAAACACAACTAATCTTGCTCGGAGTGGATAAGTGATCTAGGCTGTGAAAGGGCTGGCAGAATTGAACTGTGACATTTTCGTTGAACTTTTCTGGCATCAAGAACGAGAGATATTTTTGCGACGAACTTTGCCAGCAAGAAGAAGGACGATGAAGAACAAATCAAGACCGGTTTCAGCCTCCTCCTGCACCCCTGCTGAAAAGATGATAGATTTAGAGATTGTAAATTTAGGGAAAAAGCATGGTAAAAGGAATAAGGTACTGATTTGGACATTAGTCCTGTGTTTCTTAAGTATGGTACTACCAACAATAACAGCTATTACATTATGGTTCCTGGAGTCTGTGCACCCATTATAAACACTTTTGCCAAAAGCAGCTACTGAAAGCCCGGTTCATGTAATCACTGGTACTTTGCCCCCAATGGAAGAAAGACATAGAGAAGGATACGGCAACAATACATTGTTGCTCATCATGAACATGACCCATGCAATTTTAAAGAAAAAAGATTGCTGGGTTTGTGCCCATTTACCACAGCACGGTGGGAAAGGGATAGGCTGGTATGTACAACCATTAGCATTGGTTTATTCATGTGAAGTATCGTTGAGTGCAATGTTCTTTGGGAAATGGAACAAGAGTAATACGGGTCAGCTAGATGAGACCAGTATGAATGAATTTGAGGAAGTGATCATGAGACCTGTGGGTTGTTCCATATTCCACAAAGCTCGCGTGTTTTCACCAGATCCCATGAGGAAGAATACACGAAAGACAACAAGACTAGATAGACTACATGAGCAGAATAGACTAACCCCGCCAGCAGAAGAAACATCAGTAATGACATTTCGAATGAGGGATGAGTGGAATAAAGATGCTGTGCCCCCTGCCTATACAGTGGATCACAGCCCCAAAACTGCTCCCCTATGTTTACAGAAAAAGGGCTCCTATAAAGTAGGAACGTTTAGCAACTGCCTGAACACAGTGGTTTTAAAGCACGAAATAGAACCTGTGTACGTAGGGGACCCTGTTTACTTTATATGTGGGAAAAAAGCATATCCATGGTTACCTAGAAACTGGGGAGGTACATGCTACTTAGGTCTACTGTTTCCAGGAGTGTTCCTCTTGGAGACAGCAGAAATAGCCAGACGAACAAAAGGTAGAACTCAAAGGAGTAGTGAGGATGGAATGATAGCAATAGATATAGCCAAATCATTTACACCATTCTTGTCCCAAATAGAAAATTCCTACAATATAAGAACACTGTCTAGAATATTAAAAAATACAATAGATTCAACAACGGATATTTTATTGAATATGACGTTAGAAGAAAAAGGAATAAGACTAATGGCACTCCAAAACAGGATGGCTCTCGATATAATATTAGTTGATCGTGGGGGAGTTTGCAAACTCGTAAAAACTGCATGCTGTGTGTATATAGATGATTACTCCCCTACGATATTTAAAGCAATCTGGAAATTACATGTCCTAAGTTCCACACTCTCTACTGAAGAAGGGGGTTGGGGGATAGGATCCTGGTTTTGGGGATTATTTCGGTCTTGGGGATGGAAGTTCATTTCGATACTAATGGTGGTACTTGGTATATTCATAACATGTTGCTGTTGCATACAATGCTTACCAATAGTTTGCACTGAAATAACTGATGGATGTACTAAGGGATGTATGCACATGGTATTGAGAGGAAAACAAACGGATGGCCGGAATAACAGAGACACCGATGAAACAAAAACAGTAAAACAATTCATGGCTATAGACATTAATGATGAAGATGATGCTCATGATAGCATGAAAGGTTCAGACATAGATACCCCAGACTTATCCTCATCGGAGGAGGATACAATGAATGAATAATACGTTTGACATACGGCCAAAAGGAGGGTTTGTCAATCTGAAAAAGTGAATACCCTTCATTTGAATGACAGATGTAACTTGATGGCCGTAGGTCAACCGTCTTATGCACCGAATTATAGAAATATAGACTGCTATGCTTGACCAACAAGCGGCCATTTTAAACATAGCAAGAATCGCCATTTTGCTTGTTAACCATTGCTCATTGCTTTCTGTCTAAAACTGCTTTGCAGCTTGCAATTCTTGCGGATTCTGCTTACTCTGCTCAACTGTTAACATTGTTGTCTGAATATGAAAGGGCAAGGTCGCGGGACTGAGGAGTTCGTTGAAAAATCCTCATGAGTAGCCCAGAAAGGAATGCCCACGCTCCCTCTCTGTAGCCTTGAGGGAGAGCTGCAGGGCATTTAATCACTTCACAGCTGCCAGCCAGTCTCGTACGATGGTAGAATATGTTAGAATAAAACAGCTAAAGGCTTGAATTATGCTCTTCCTACGGCCCCCCTTCGCAAAACCCTGTAGAGCGTGTCGGCTCCGAGGACACGAATATCACCTCATAGATAGCAAAGCATGGAATATGGCTCTTCCCCCGTGTGCAGCTTGCTTCCAAGAACAGAACCACTGTGTTCTGTTCAACAACTAAAAGATGCCTCCGCACTTTCTAAATTGCACATTGTTACTAGAATAGACATCGAAAGTGTCATAATTGTCATACCCGTCAGAAATGTCCATCGTCATCCCAAGTTCAAAGAAACTTAATAAAGGAGGGTGTTAAACATGACATAGCTGATTGTATGATATGCATTTTGTATATATGTAACTGATGTATGTAATTCACTCTCTTGCGTCCCTCGAGGTCCAGGGAACTCACGTCGCGGGGCGTGAGACCACAGTTGGCCAATTGGGACTATTTTTGCTTGCAATAAACCCTAGCATTGGGAATTTTAACCTTGTGTCTGGGGCATCTTTTCGTGCATGGTTATTGCCTTGTTTCCATATCGTGAGGGACCCCTAGGGGCCCCTTTCAGTCCTAGGTGGGTTTGTACTTGAGAGTAGCTATTTTATCAATGATTTTAAGGAGGAAGGGTACGGTTGTAATGGGCCTATAATTAGTTGGGTTGGTGGGGTCTAGTGTGGGTTTTTTGAGTAAGGGTGTGACCCATGCTGATTTAATGGATGCTGGTATTGTGCTGGATTTGTTAATGAAGTTGGTGTTGATGGGTGCTAATTGCGTGGCATAATCTTTGACTACTTTAGCAGGGAATTTGTCGCCTTTGCAGTTTGAGGGCTTGACGGAGGCTATAGTTTTAAGGACTTCGTCATTGGTGACTTGTTTAAAGTGGAATTCCAGTACATTGGATTTAATGGCGGCGTCAGGTAGGTGGGATGGGGTGATGGAGGGTTTGAGCAGCTTTTTTTGTGAGGCTATTTTGTTTATGGAGTGTGTTCACTTTGCAGGATAATGCATCCTGTATGGTGGTACACCATGCTTTGCTAATGGTAATGGGGCTGATGGGCTGGATAGGGGATTCAAGTTCTTTGATAATGGTGAATAGTTCTTTTGTATTAGAGACTGCATTGGCTATCCGGTTATTAAGTGAGTCTGCTTTACGGGAGAGTATATTGCATTTGTAGGTTTTGGATAGTTGTTGTACTTTAATTTGGAGTTCTGGGAGGCTTTTTTTCTGACTAAGTGTTCTAGGGCTCTTTTTTCCCTTCTGAGTTCTTTAAGTTCTTCACTAAACCAGGGTGAGCTACGTTTGGGTTTGGGTATTTTATTTTGAGTGGGGCTATTTCATCTATTGCAGTTTTTAGGCATTGGTGGTAGTGGTCAGAGATGGTTTCAATATTAGAGAAGTTTAGCGGTTTGGAGTTAAGTAGGTTGCTGAACAAAGGGTTCAGGTTTTTAGGGGTGAGCTTGCGTGCGTATCTGACTAGCCTGTTGGGAATTTTAGTTTTTAGGTCTGAATTTAGGTTTATGCTGAAGTGAATTAAGTGGTGGTTGGTCCATATCATCTTGTGTATGTCTACTATGGTTACTGTGGTATTAAGAGTGAGTATCCAATCAAGGATTCTGCCTTTGGAGTGGGTGGGTGCATTCACTATTTGAGTGAATTGCATCTCGCAGAAGGCCTTGTGGCAAGATGTTGCTTTATTGTCTTGAGGGTCATTGAAGCCTAGTTTGAGGTCTCCTAGAAGTATATATTTGGTTTTGGGTTTGAGTGTGTGTGTAATTAGTAGGGGCAAGTCTATATCTGGGTTGGTAAAGATACTTGCTAATCTGTAAACTATTATTATTATTATTATTATTATTATTATTATTATTGTTGACTTTGGGCTGGTGGCTAGTTTGAGAGCGAGGATTTAGTATCCCGCTAGTGATTCAGTTTTGAATTCCCTGAACTGTAATGAGGGTATGGTTTGGGGATTATGGATACTCTTTCATCGATAGCATCTAAACGATCTGCTTGAAGGAGGGTGTAATTCTCTGGGACAGCTAATGTGATTTGTGGGCCTGAGGCAGTGTGCATCCATGTTTCAGTGAGGACCAGGAAGTCACATTTTAGTTCTAATATACAATCGTGTATATCATCTGCATGTGCTCCTAGGGATCTTATGTTTAACAGGGCTCCTGATAATGTTTAAGTATGATTGGGTGGACTGGAAGGCGGGGTCAGGTGTGTATGGGGTTGTGTCACTGTGATGTTGGGTAGGACTAGCAGTGATTTGTTATTCCTGGTAGATTGCTGGGTAATGGTTACAGGGTTCTTTTTGTCTGTGGGTGTTATGGAAGTAAGGTATGGTTGAGCCACAAAGGGGGTATGCTGGCTTTTGAGGGTGAGGTGATGGTGGTGGGTGCGTGTTGAGAGTCTGTCATTTCCTGTGGGTACTGAGCGGGGTCTGGATGTGGCTGTAATATATTTGGTTCTGGAGGATAGGCGTGTGATATGTGTTCTACCTAGTATAGGAAGAGTTTGGCTGTGAGAAATTGGTGTAGTATGGAAAGCGGCGGTGTTAGGGAGGAATGGCGTGGGGAAAGGCAAGGGGTGGTGTCTGTGACAGAGGAGGCAGGCAAGGCCTGTTTTGTGGAAGATATAGGTACCTTCTGAGCAGGTTAGGGTGTTCAGATTTGAGGCTGCTGGGTTGCCGCAGGTGGTAGTGATGGGGTTGGTGTTGTGGATGTAGATGGGCATAGTTAGGTGTGTGGTGGTGCTATATAATATGAGGAGGCAATTGAAGGTGAGGAGGAGTGTGTGGGGGAGGAAATCTCTAGGTGCTCTCCCAATCTTGTTGTGGCAATGCTCAATAATCTGTGGCATGTGTGCGTTAATGATTAGATGTTTGTATTGATGCATTGGGGCAAGTGGTCTGGTATGTTGTGAGGGGGGCTGGTAGCGCGTGGGTGAGGAGGTACAGCAATGGGTGGTCTGTGAAGGATCGACGGGATATGGCCTGTGGTTCACTGGTGTGGTTAGGCAGTGGGCGGGTACGTGGATTTGCGCACTGGGCAGGGTGTCGTGGTGTGGCGCAAAGGCGCAGCTACCTGCGGCACAGTGTTTTATGGTGGTAGTTCTGTCGGGGTCGATTTGATATTATTCAAATCTAGCTACTAATCGTATTTGGGTGCAGGTTGATGATGCAGCGAGGTGCGCAATTGGTAGGGGTTGCGGCGCGGGTCACAAATATTAGGCTAACATATTATGATAACAACAATACATTTCAAATACGGTGTAACTTCACAATCAGGGGTACATAGAGCATAGTCATACAATAAAAGTGATAGTGTCAGATGTATGTCGCAGTAGTAGGAAACCCACCGGCGGATGCTCCTCGGCGTGTCGGTGGCCTCGACTTTCTCCGGCGGGACAAAACGGTCGACGGTGCAGGCGAGAGCATCCTTGGTTCAAATGTGTAATGCTCACCTGGCTCCCACGGAGGCGCTGGTCTGGTCTGGGTTGCTGTGGCCTCTTCAAGCGTGATGCGCAGAATTCGGACCACCGATTGAACAGGACCCCCAAATCTTGCTTATCTGGCCCGTAGGAATATCTTTCTGCAGATGAGAAAGGGGATTAACTGTCTGCTGAATAGTGTGCTTGCTCCCCCCTTTCCTCCTTCGTTCTTCTCTGACTTCCTCCAAAACCCCCGGTTTAAGCTCACCTTATGGTTTGGAACTCTCCATCCTGCTTCTGGTGCAGGGGCGCGCGTTAGTCCAGTTACTTCACTGGTTTTCAGAATGGCGCTGGCAAATCCACTTGACTTTTTTGAGCGATACGCCGTGAGTATGAAGATGCAAAAGTTCAAGTGTGAGCCACCTTTTATGTTGTTTTTTCTGTCCTTTATTTCAGGTGCAGAACAAATGCGATGTGTTGAGGGGTTAAATTGCCGGTGGTAAAATCAGGTGAGTTAGTGATGAGGGCGACCCCTCTAAATGTCTTTATAATTCCCCAGTAATGTCTTTTGTCCTTTCCCCATAGGGGCCGGGGTGCGGTACCTGCCAAAGATGCCGCGCCGACCCGAGATGTGGAATGGTTCACCAAGAAAAGCCGGTAAGTAATATGGCTGAAAATTCGGCTTTCCTCTTGTGTTCCCTTGCTCACCTTTTGTCTCTTCTTCTCTCCCCTAGGTGCAGAGATGTGGCGACCGGTGCTGAGATCCGCGATGGAGCCGGGCGGCGTCTCGGGAACAGGTGAGTGAAGCGCGGCGCTGCAGCGAGCAACGGGGTGCTTTTAAATGGAAGTCTTCCTTCAGGAATGCAGGCATGAAGATTCCGGATGCAGGTAAGAAGGTTGAATAAGTTCTTGGTTTTCACCTTTCTCTTCTCTTATTCCCTTACAGGTGTTCCAGGTTCGAGGCGGGCGTGGCTGGAGTCCAGGTGCAGGAGCAGACACGGTGAGCGTTCAGCTGCTGGGATGCAGAACAACGCGAAGCACGTGTGGCTGTCCGGACGTGGCTTAAATAGCTTTGGAAGAATTTCCAGGTGAGTATGCTTCCACAGCCCCACCCAAGTAACAAAATAGTTCCTTCAGAAAAATAGTCCCTCCTAAGCCTCATTTGGCTTGGTTCTTCATGCAGCATGGTCTGCATCAGGTGAGTGTGCAGCATGGTCTGCTTCAGGTAAGTGCACCAAACACTTCCCCTTATGAGCCTGGCGCCTATGGCGCCAGGACTGATGTCCAACATGAGCCTGGCGCCAAAGGCGCCAGGACAGAGTCCAAAGAGCCCCTATAAAGGGCCGCTGGGCTTTTACCCGGGGGCGTGATGCCTGCTCCCGGGGGTGCTGGGCCTGGCCTGGTGCTCCGGGGGTAGGCATCATGACAGCACTCCCCCCCAAGGCCCCTCCCAAGGTCTTTTCCCCAGGAGGTTTCGGTTTGTTCGGGAAATGGAACCTTTTTACTAGCCGAGGTGCATGTACATGGTCGCTGGGTTCCCAAGATCTTTCTTGAGGCCCGTACCCCTTCCAATCAATTAGATAGAAAAGTTTTGATTTTGAGATCATAGAGTCCAAAATGTTCTTCACCTCGAATTCAGGCTCCCCATCTATCTGGATTGGTTCTGGTGGCTTTATTAATCTGGTTCCTGGTTGCACTGGTTTCAAAAGCGACACATGAAAAACGGGGTGAATCTGCATGTTAGCTGGTAGATCTAGCTTGACTGCCACTAGGTTAATTATAGCTTTGATCGAGTAAGGGCCTAAATACCTTGGATTAAAAGTCCGAGGTCCCTTGAGCGATAAGTGTTTGGTAGCCAACCATACTTGATCCCCTATTTGGTATGGAGGCGCCCCCTTTCGATGCAGATCCGCATTCTTTTTGTATTTCCCTTTCGCATGTTGTAAGTGTGCAGTAGCATCCTTGAAGGCTTGAGTAATCGTAGAATGCAAATGGTCCACTGCAGGCATTTCGAGGCTCAAAGGTGAGTCCAAGTCTAAAGTACGAGGGTGATGTCCATATAGGGTATAAAAGGGGCTCTGACCAGTTCCAGAGTGTATCGAGTTATTGTATGCATATTCAGCCACCCATAAAATATCCTTCCAATTACCCTCCGATTGGTGCAACATACATCGTAGATATTGTTCAAGGGTCTGGTTCGTTCTCTCCGTCTGACCATCTGTATGTGGGTTGCGGCTGGTTGAGAGTCTTACGTTGATTTGTGCCAGTTGACAACACTTTTTCCAAAAATGAGAAATAAACTGGCTTCCCCGATCGGAGATTAGTATGGACGGGAATCCATGCAGACGGATGATATTTTCGAGGAATTCCTTGGCAAGAACAAAAGCTGAAGGTAATCCTTTCAACGGAATAAAATGGGCCATCTTGGAAAATAAATCCACCACAACCAGAATAGTATTGTATCCATTACAAGAGGGTAGGTCCGTGATAAAATCTAGTGACAAGGTGTGCCAAGGTGCTGGTGGAATGTCTAAGGGTTGAAGAAGACCGGCGGGTTTTGTTTTTTGACCTTTGTTTTGGGCGCAAACTCCACAGGACATCATGAAAGATTTAATATCCTTTCGCCAGGACGGCCACCAGAATTGTCATTTAATTTTTTCCTCTGTTTTGGCAATGCCAGGATGTCCTTCCATCAGAGTATCGTGATGACGGGAAATAACCAGTTCTTGCAATTCCTTTTCTGGCAAAAATAAACGTCCTTGGAAGTAAGGTAAGCCATCGTTGATTGAAAAGGCAGACCCCCTTTTGATCCAATCCTGCAAGGCTGAAGAGTCCAGGAATAGTTTTACCCGTGCTTGAATGTCTTCAAGGGTTTTTAAAGTGGTTATCCCCAAGATTCTTTGTTCGGGAATTATCGGCACAGGTTCTGAGTTTGTGTCCATTTCTCCCATTCCAATTCGAGATAGCGCGTCCGCTTTGCCATTCTTACAGCCGGGACGGTAGGTGATTACAAAATCGAACTCAGCAAAGAATAAAGCCCATCGGAGCTGTCGTGAAGACTGAGCCTTGGCAGTTTTTAAATATTGTAAATTTCGGTGATCAGTGATCACAGTGATTGTATGCCTGGCGCCAAGAAGATAATGTCGCCAAGCCTTAAAGCTGGACTTAATGGCTAATAATTCCTTATCGGTGATTGAATAATTTATCTCCGGCGGCGAGAACTTTCTGGACCAAAATGCTACGGGGTGCAGTTGGTTGGTTTCGGGGTCTTTCTGAGACAAGACAGCTCCCATGGCTAAGCTGGATGCGTCGGTTTCGACTATATATGGGAGATCAGAACGCGGGTGTTTTAAAATAGGTGCGGACGTAAATTTAGCTTTTAATTCCTGAAAGGCCTGTTCAGCTTCCTCGGTCCATTTAAAATGTTTATTCTTCCGCAAGAGTGCAGTGATGGGTTGCACCACCCGTGAAAATTCCGGGATAAACCTGCGATAAAAATTGGCAAAACCAAGCAAGCTTTGGACACCTTTCACCGAACTAGGTGATGGCCATTTGAGGATGGCATCCACTTTCCGTGAGTCCATTCGGACCCCTTTAGGTGTCAGGATGAATCCAAGAAACTCAACTTCGGTGGTATGGAAAACGCATTTTTCCAGCTTTGCAAACAGTTTGTGCTGGCGCAATTTCTCAAGGACGGCCCTGACATGTTTTCTGTGATCTGATTCCGAAGAGGAGTACACCAGAATGTCATCGATATACACGACAAAACAGACATCGATGAGTTCCCGAAGGACATCGTTCATGAAGAATTGGAAGGCAGCAGGCGCATTGCACAACCCGAAAGGCATCACCTGGTATTCGAATAGTCCATATTTTGTACGGAAGGCCGTTTTCCATTCGTCGCCTTCTTTTACTCGTACCAGATGATAAGCCCCCCGGAGATCTAACTTGGTGTATATGCAAGCGTCCTTCACCTGGTCAAGGAGTTCAGGGATCAAAGGCAGAGGGTAAAGATTTTTAACAGTTATCTGGTTCAATGCGCGGTAATCGATACAAGTTCTAAGGTCGCCTTCTTTTTTTGGCACGAAGAACAAAGCCGAGGATGCCGGAGACTTTGACAGGCGAATGAAACCATTGGCTAGGTATTGATCTAAATATTGTCTCAAATGCAGATTCTCCGGCTCAGTAAGGGCATAAATCCTGCTACAAGGGGGTTGTGCACCGGGCACCAGATCGATTTGGCAATCGTACGATCTGTGAGGAGGTAACGTGTTGGCCTGTTCCTTTTGGAAGACGTCCTGAAAGTCTTGGTATTCCGGAGGTAGTTGCATGGAGACAGAGGTTACTGATGCTAGACTGATCTTCAGATTTTCTGGGTAGCAGGTTCGTGCACACTCCGGAAAGGTTATTCTCTTCGCTCGCCAATCAATTCAAGGATTATGTGTCTCTAACCAAGGGATTCCGAGAATAACCTGAAACTGTGGAGGCTTGATTACATCAAACACAACTGCCTCCCGATGGCCGTCCGGACCTACAAGTGTCACCTCAGCTGTGGAATGTGTTACCGGTCCCGAGGCAATTTCGGTTCCATCAACTGTGGTGATGACATCTTTGCTGGTTTTAGGACGCAGGGGGAGTTTAATCCTGGAGACCAATTCACGATCCACGTAGTTTCCTATAGCCCCACTATCGATGTATGCCTTTATTGCATGCAACCGCTTAGGCTGTTCCGGATCTACGAGGACCATTGGCACAGTGAAATGTGAGGTCTCTGAGTTCGTTTTCAAGCTCAGCAAGCGGACCCCTACGCTTGTCGGGCGGGGTCGTTTCCCGATACAGAGGTTTCATGGATTTTATCAGCGGCTCCTACCACCTTCCTGGGCGGCCTTGCGGGCAATCTCGTAGAAGGTGTCCAGAGGATCCACAATAAAGACATAAGTGCATCTGCCGCCTTCTTTCACGTTCCTTTTGAGTTAAAGGTCCTTTAACTCCTCCGATTTGCATTGGCTCAGAGGCTTCAGCCCCCTTGAGGTTAGCGTGGGTCTTGACTAACACCCGGGTCTCAAACTTGGACCGATCTGCTTTTCTGCTTTGCAGTCTGTGATCCAATTGGACCACTAAGTCTATATATTCTGAGAATTCTTGGGGCGGATTTACAACTTGGGCCAGGACATCTTTAAGTTCTCCGCGTATACCTCGATAAAATAACGTGATTCTTTTATCCTCTGGCCACCCAGTTTCCACAATTAGTCTATTAAAGGTTGCAATGTAGGAAAGGAGGTCTTGATTGCCCTGTCGCAGAGATAGAAGTTCGTCATCTAGAGCCTGCCCCTGGGAGTTACGAGCAAATAACATTTCCATGCTTGCATGAAATCCTTGAAAATCACGAAGAATCGGGTCATCTTGAGTTACCGGTGGAACTGACCAATCGGCAGCACTGCCGCTGAGATATGACAATACAAAGGCTACCTTGGTCTGGTCATTAGGGAAGGCCCCAGGTCTGCACAGGAAATGCAAACGACACTGATTCATGAATACGGCGAATCGTTTGGGGTCCCCAGCAAAGCGTTCGGGTGGGGCCAGCGGCATGTTTCCAGGTAGATTAATCTGCACCGGGTTACTGGAAAGCACAGGAGCGGGGTTCCCTCCAGAACCGGGTAAAGGAGTTTGTCCAGCTTGACCTTACAAAAGCTGTCTAGCCAGGTCATCAGCTCTTTCCTTTGTTACAATCACTTCCCTCCTGAGAGCATTAGTCTCTTGACGAGCGGCGTGTACTTCGGCCCGTAATTCCCCCAGTAGTTGGGCCAACTGGTCAGTCTCAGAAGTTTCCATAGCGCCTGGGTGGGAATTTGTAGGAAGGCTTCGCGTTCTGTAACGCTCACCTGGCTCCCACGGAGGTGCTGGTCTGGTCTGGGTTGCTGTGGCCTCTTCAAGCGTGATGCGCAGAATTCAGACCACCGATTTAACAGGACCCCCAAATCTTGCTTGTCTGGTCCGTAGGAATATCCTTCTGCAGATGAGAAAGGGGATTAACTGTCTACTGAATAGTGTGCTTGCTCCCCCCTTCCCCCCTTCGTTCTTCTCTGACGTCCTCCAAAACCTCCGGTTTAAGCTCACCTTATGGTTTGGAAGGATGAACTCTCCATCCTGCTTCTGGTGCAGGTTACTTCACTGGCTTTCAGAATGGCGCTGGCAAATCCACTTGACTTTTCTGAGCGATATGCCGTGAGTATGAAGATGCAAAAGTTCAAATGTGAGCCTCCTTTTATGTTGTTTTTTCTGTCCTTTATTTCAGGTGCAGAACAAAGGCGATGCGTTGAGGGGTTAAATTGCCGGTGGTAAAATCAGGTGAGTTAGTGATGAGGGCGACCCCTCTAAATGTCTTTATAATTCCCCAGTAATGTCTTTTTTCCTTTCCCCATAGGGGCCGGGGTGCGGTACCTGCCAAAGATGCGGCGCCGACCCGAGATGTGGAATGGTTCACCAAGAAAAGCCGGTAAGTAATATGGCTGAAAATTCGGCTTTCCTCTTGTGTTCCCTTGCTCACCTTTTGTCTCTTCTTCTCTCCCCTAGGTGCAGAGATGTGGCGACCGGTGCTGAGAGCCGCGATGGAGCCGGGCAGCGTCTCAGGAACAGGTGAGTGAAGCGCGGCGCTGCAGCGAGCAACGCGGTGCTTTTAAATGGAAGTCTTCCTTCAGGAATGCAGGCGTGAAGATTCCAGATGCAGGTAAGAAGGTTGAATAAGTTCTTGGTTTTCACCTTTCTCATCTCTTATTCCCTTACAGGTGTTCCAGGTTCGAGGCGGGCGTGGCTGGAGTCCAGGTGCAGGAGCAGACACTGTAAGCGTTCAGCTGCTGGGATGCAGAACAACGCGAAGCACGTGTGGCTGTCCGGGCGTGGCTTAAATAGCTTTGCAAGAAGTTCCAGGTGAGTATGCTTCCACAGCCCCACCCAAGTAACAAAATAGTTCCTTCAGAAAAATAGTCCCTCCTAAGCCTCATTTGGCTTGGTTCTTCATGCAGCATGGTCTGCATCAGGTGAGTGTGCAGCATGGTCTGCTTCAGGTAAGTGCACCAAACACTTCCCCTTATGAGCCTGGCGCCTATGGCGCCAGGACGGATGTCCAACATGAGCCTGGCGCCAACGCCGCCAGGACAGAGTCCAAAGAGCCCCTATAAAGGGCCGCTGGGCTTTTACCCGGGGGCGTGATGCCTGCTCCCGGGGGTGCTGGGCCTGGCCTGGTTCTCCGGGGGTAGGCAACATGACAGCACTCCCCCCCAAAGCCCCTCCCAAGGTCTTTTCCCCAGGAGGTTTCAGTTTGTTCGGGAAATGGAACCTTTTTACTAGCCGAGGTGCATGTACATGGTCGCTGGGTTCCCAAGATCTTTCCTGCGGCCCGTACCCCTTCCAATCAATTAGATAGAAAAGTTTTCATTTTGAGATCTTAGAGTCCAAATTGTTCTACATCTCGAATTCAGGCTCCCCTTCTATCTGGATTGGTTCTGGTGGCTTTATTAATCTGGTTCCTGGTTGCACTGGTTTCGAAAGCGACACATGAAAAACGGGGTGAATCTGCATGTTAGCTGGTAGATCTAGCTTGACTGCCACTGGGTTAATTATAGCTTTGATCGAGTAAGGGCCTAAATACCTTGGATTAAAAGTCTGAGGTCCCTTGAGTGATAAGTGTTTGGTAGCCAACCATACTTGATCCCCTATTTGGTATGGAGGTGCCTCCTTTCGATGCAGATCTGCATTCTTTTTGTATTTCCCTTTCGCATGTTGTAAGTGTGCAGTAGCATCCTTGAAGGCTTGAGTAATCGTAGAATGCAAATGGTCCACTGCAGGCATTTCGAGGCTCAAAGGTGAGTCCAAGTCTGAAGTACGAGGGTGATGTCCATATAGGGTATAAAAGGGGCTCTGACCAGTTCCAGAGTGTATCGAGTTATTGTATGCATATTCAGCCACCCATAAAATATCCTTCCAATTACCCTCCGATTGGTGCAACATACATCGTAGATATTGTTCAAGGGTCTGGTTCGTTCTCTCCGTCTGACCATCGGTCTGTGGGTGGTGGCTGGTTGAGAGTCTTACGTCGATTTGTGCCAGTTGACAACACTTTTTCCAAAAATGAGAAATAAACTGGCTTCCCCGATCGGAGATTAGTATGGACGGGAATCCATGCAGAAGGATGATATTTTCGAGGAATTCCTTGGCAAGAACAAAAGCTGAAGGTAATCCTTTCAACGGAATAAAATGGGCCATCTTGGAAAATAAATCCACCACAACCAGAATAGTATTGTATCCATTACAAGAGGGCAGATCCGTGATAAAATCTAGTGACAAGGTGTGCCAAGGTGCTGGTGGAATGTCTAAGGGTTGAAGAAGACCGACGGGCTTTGTTTTTTGACCTTTGTTTTGGGCGCAAACTCCATAGGACATCACGAAAGATTTAATATCCTTTCGCCAGGACGGCCACCAGAATTGTCGTTTAATTTTTTCCTCTGTTTTGGCAATGCCAGGATGTCCTTCCATCAGAGTATCGTGATGACGGGAAATAACCAGTTCTTGCAATTCCTTTTCTGGCAAAAATAAACGTCCTTGGAAGTAAGGTAAGCCATCGTTGATTGAAAAGGCAGACCCCCTTTTGATCCAATCCTGCAAGGCTGAAGAGTCCAGGAATAGTTTTACCCGTGCTTGAATGTCTTCAAGGGTTTGTAAAGTGGTTATCCCCAAGATTCTTTGTTCGGGAATTATCGGCACAGGTTCTGAGTTTGTGTCCATTTCTCCCATTCCAATTCGAGATAGCGCGTCCGCTTTGCCATTCTTACAGCCGGGACGGTAGGTGATTACAAAATCGAACTCAGCAAAGAATAAAGCCCATCGGAGCTGTCGTGAAGACTGAGCCTTGGCAGTTTTTAAATATTGTAAATTTCGGTGATCAGTGATCACGGTGATGGTATGCCTGGCGCCAAAAAGATAATGTCGCCAAGCCTTAAAGGCGGACTTAATGGCTAATAATTCCTTATCGGTGATTGCATAATTTATCTCCGGCGGCGAGAACTTTCTGGACCAAAATGCTACGGGGTGCAGTTGGTTGGTTTCGGGGTCTTTCTGAAACAAGACAGCTCCCATGGCTAAGCTGAATGCGTCGGTATCGACTATATATGGGAGATCAGGACGTGGGTGTTTCAAAATAGGTGCAGACGTAAATTTAGCTTTTAATTCCTGAAAGGCCTGTTCAGCTTCCTCGGTCCATTCAAAACATTTATTCTTCCGCAAGAGTGCAGTGATGGGTTGCACCACCCGTGAAAATTCCGGGATAAACCTGCGATAAAAATTGGCAAAACCAAGCATGCTTTGGACACCTTTCACCGAACTAGGTGATGGCCATTTGAGGATGGCATCCACTTTCCGTTAGTCCATTCGGACCCCTTTAGGTGTCAGGATGAATCCAAGAAACTCAACTTCGGTGGTATGGAAAACGCATTTTTCCAGCTTTGCAAACAGTTTGTGCTGGCGCAATTTCTCAAGGACGGCCCTGACATGTTTTCTGTGATCTGATTTCGAAGAGGAGTACACCAGAATGTCATCAATATACACGACAAAACAGACATCGATGAGTTCCCGAAGGACATCGTTCATGAAGAATTGGAAGGCAGCAGGTGCGTTGCACAACCCGAAAGGCATCACCTGGTATTCGAATAGTCCATATTTTGTACGGAAGGCCGTGTTCCATTCGTCGCCTTCTTTTACTCGTACCAGATGATAAGCCCCCCGGAGATCTAACTTGGTGTATATGCAAGCGTCCTTCACCTGGTCAAGGAGTTCAGGGATCAAAGGCAGAGGGTAAAGATTTTTAACAGTTATCTGGTTCAATGCGCGGTAATCGATACAAGTTCTAAGGTCGCCTTCTTTTTTTGGCACGAAGAACAAAGCCGAGGATGCCGTAGACTTTGACAGGCGAATGAAACCATTGGCTAGGTATTGATCTAAATATTGTCTCAAATGCAGATTCTCCGGCTCAATAAGGGCATAAATCCTGCTACAAGGGGGTTGTGCACCGGGCACCAGATCGATTTGGCAATCGTACGATCTGTGAGGAGGTAACGTGTTGGCCTGTTCCTTTTGGAAGACGTCCTGAAAGTCTTGGTATTCCGGAGGTAGTTGCATGGAGACAGAGGCTAGTGATGCTAGACTGATCTTCAGATTTTCTGGGTAGTAGGTTTGTGCACACTCCGGAAAGGTTATTCTCTTTGCTCGCCAATCAATTCAAGGATTATGTGTCTCTAACCAAGGGATTCCGAGAATAACCTGAAACTGTGGAGCCTTGATTACATCAAACACAACTGCCTCCCGATGGCCGTCCGGACCTACAAGTGTCACCTCAGCTGTGGAATGTGTTACCGGTCCCGAGGCAATTTCGGTTCCATCAACTGTGGTGATGACATCTTTGCTGGTTTTAGGACGCAGGGGGAGTTTAATCCTGGAGACCAATTCACGATCCACGTAGTTTCCTATAGCCCCACTATCGATGTATGCCTTTATTGCATGCAACCGCTTACGCTGTTCCGGATCTACCAGGACCATTGGCACAGTGAAATGCGAGGTCTGAGAGTTCGTTTTCAAGCTCGGCAAGCAGACCCCTACGCTTGTCGGGCGGGGTCGTTTCCCGATACAGAGGTTTCATGGATTTTATCAGCGGCTCATACCACCTTCCTGGGCGGACTTGCCGGGCAATCTCGTAGAAAGTGTCCAGAGGATCCACAAAAAAGACATAAGTGCATCTGCCTCTTCTTTCACGTTCCTTTTGAGTTAAAGGTCCTTTAACTCCTCCGATTTGCATTGGCTCAGAGGCTTCAGCTCCCTTGAGGTTAGCGTGGGTCTTGACCCGGGTCTCAAACTTGGACCGATCTGCTTTTCTGCTTTGCAGTCTGTGATACAATTGGACCACTAAGTCTATAAATTCTGAGCAATCTTGGGGCGGATTTACAACTTGGGCCAGGACATCTTTAAGTTCTCTGTGTAGACCTCGATAAAATAACGTGATTCTTTTATCCTCTGGCCACCCAGTTTCCACAATTAGTCTATTAAAGGTTGCAATGTAGGAAAGGAGGTCTTGATTGCCCTGTCGCAGAGATAGAAGTTCGTCATCTAGAGCCTGCCCCTGGGAGTGACGAGCAAATAACCTTTCCATGCTTGCATGAAATCCTTGAAAATCACGAAGAATCGGGTCATCTTGAGTTACCGGTGGAACTGACCAATCGGCAGCACTGCCGCTGAGATATGACAATACAAAGGCTACCTTGGTCTGGTCATTAGGGAAGGCCCCAGGTCTGCACAGGAAATGCAAACGACACCGATTCATGAATACGGCGAATCGTTTGGGGTCCCCAGCAAAGCGTTCGGGTGGGGCCAGCGGCATGTTTCCAGGTAGATTAATCTGCACCGGGTTACTGGAAAGCACAGGAGCGGGGTTCCCTCCGGAACCGGGTAAAGGAGTTTGTCCAGCTTGACCTTGCAAAAGCTGTCTAGCCAGGTCATCAGCTCTTTCCTTTGTTACAATCACTTCCCTCCTGAGAGCATTAGTCTCTTGACAAGCGGCGTGCACTTCGGCCCGTAATTCCCCCAGTAGTTGGGCCAACTGGTCAGTCTCAGAAGTTTCCATAGCGCCTGGGTGGGAATTTGTAGGAAGGCTTCGCATTCTGTAACGCTCACCTGGCTCCCACGGAGGCGCTGGTCTGGTCTGGGTTGCTGTGGCCTCTTCAAGCGTGATGCGCAGAATTCGGACCACCGATTGAACAGGACCCCCAAATCTTGCTTGTCTGGCCCGTAGGAATATCCTTCTGCAGATGAGAAAGGGGATTAACTGTCTGCTGAATAGTGTGCTTGCTCCCCCCTTTCCTCCTTCGTTCTTCTCTGACTTCCTCCAAAACCCACGGTTTAAGCTCACCTTATGGTTTGGAAGGATGAACTCTCCATCCTGCTTCTTGTGCAGGTTACTTCACTGGTTTTCAGAATGGCGCTGGCAAATCCACTTGACTTTTCTGAGCGATACGCCGTGAGTATGAAGATGCAAAAGTTGAAGTGTGAGCCTCCTTTTATGTTGTTTATTCTGTCCTTTATTACGGGTGCAGAACAAAGGCGATGCGTTGAGGGGTTAAATTGCCGGTGGTAAAATCAGGTGAGTTAGTGATGAGGGCGACCCCTCTAAATGTCTTTATAATTCCCCAGTAATGTCTTTTGTCCTTTCCCCATAAGGGCCGGGGTGCGGTACCTGCCAAAAATGCGGCGCCGACCCGAGATGTGGAATGGTTCACCAAGAAAAGCCGGTAAGTAATATGGCTGAAAATTCGGCTTTCCTCTTGTGTTCCCTTGCTCACCTTTTGTCTCTTATTCTCTCCCCTAGGTGCAGAGATGTGGCGACCGGTGCTGTGAACCGCAATGGAGCCGGGCGGCGTCTCGGGAACTGGTGAGTGAAGCGCGGCGCTGCAGCGAGCAACGCAGTGCTTTTAAATGGAAGTCTTCCTTCAGGAATGCAGGCGTGAAGATTCCAGATGCAGGTAAGAAGGTTGAATAAGTTCTTGGTTTTCACCTTTCTCTTCTCTTATTCCCTTGCAGGTGTTCCAGGTTTGAGGCGGGCGTGGCTGGAGTCCAGGTGCAGGAGCAGACACTGTGAGCGTTCAGCTGCTGGGATGCAGAACAACGCGAAGCACGTGTGGCTGTCCGGGTGTGGCCTAACTAGCTTTGGAAGAAGTTCCAGGTGAGTATGCTTCCACAGCCCCACCCAAGTAACAAAATAGTTCCTTCAGAAAAATAGTCCCTCCTAAGCCTCATTTGGCTTGGTTCTTCATGCAGCATGGTCTGCATCAGGTGAGTGTGCAGCATGGTCTGCTTCAGGTAAGTGCACCAAACACTTCCCCTTATGAGCCTGGTGCCTATGGCGCCAGGACTGATGTCCAACATGAGCCTGGCGCCAACGGCGCCAGGACAGAGTCCAAAGAGCCCCTATAAAGGGCCGCTGGGCTTTTACCCGGGGGCGTGATGCCTGCTCCCGGGGGTGCTGGGCCTGGCCTGGTGCTCCGGGGGTAGGCATCATGACAAAATGTTACTTAGGCAAAGGGAGCACGGCGGCTCCGGTCAGCGACTGTGGTCATCGACAGTGATGGACAACAGTATCCGGGCGCTTCTCTTTGTGATTCCGCGGTGGTCCCCATCTCCGGTCGGCAGCCTGTCGTAGGTCTGTATACCAGGGAGCTTTGGCAAAGATCCGCTGGTGCACCATGGTCCCTCATATCTCGGGAAGAGGGCGCCTAACCAGGTCCTCTCTGGGTTAGTCCTTGGAGACACAGCAGCTTTCAGATCGACGAAGTAGAGCAGCAGCAAGACTTCTCTTCCAGCAGGGCTTCAAGATTAAGCTTCAGTTTCAACTCCAGTTTCTCTTCAGCTTCTGAACACTTTCCAGTGGTGAGAGGTCCCCAGATATACTATTCTGTCTCTCATCCACACTGCTGGGTCACACCCAGCAGCCAATCATACATAAGGGCATTAATGCAGTGAGTCAGCCAATCAGGCATACAGTGCATTCAGGGCCATACTCCTCCCCCTCAGACGCTCACAACAAGGAATTTGTTTTGGACAAGTACCCAGCCATTCAACACTACACACTGCATTCATACCAGTTTCGGGCAGGGCTGTCTCAGTCATTGTGTCATACACAAGAAACCAGACATCCACAACAAGAAGTGCATATTGGTCAAACACTCCATTCACCCAGGTCCCACCCACAGGGTGTACCCACAACATGCAGTCACTGGGAAGGCTCCAGCCAGTCTGGCCTGGACTTCACAACAACACCATATATGGAACTTCCACCCAACATCCCGTCAGGGGGAAGGGACAGAGTCAGGGCTTCCCAGGACCTTGGAAAGGTAACAGGCAATAGAAAGCAAGAGGCCGTGGGGGCCATCTCGTTTCCTATCAGGAATCAACTGATTCCAATGGCAGGGCCTGCATATCCCAAAATGGAGGATACTCAGAGCACCTGTCAAATTCAGCATGGTGCTGCCACCAGCCCATACCCTGCTCTGTGGGCCACACACAGGTGCCCAAAAACATACACTAGGGGCACAGGGTTGCACCCCAACCCATGGGTGCCATAAGGGTATCCCATGGGTCTGAACACCAAACCAAAAACAGGAAGAGCTACACTGCCAGGAGTTCCATATGGACTCCTGGGCAGAAAACAATACAGAACACAAATGAAAAAGGACTACAGGATAAGGACAGGGAGGCCCTGTCCGTCCAATGCATTTCCAGCATCACAGGCTCAAATGCAGGAAGGGGCTTGCTGGCACTTGCAGATTGTGCCCAGCAGCTTACCTTATTGTGAGATCAGTGAAGGATCTCTCTGGGCTGCTCCTGCAGCGCGGGAACCACAGGTTAGCTCCTGCTCAGGTGGAGGGGTCGGATGCTAGCTTGCTTTATGATATATGCCTAGTACAAATTGTGATGCCTGCCAACTAGGTCCCCAGCACCTTGGAAACACGCAATCAATGTGAGTGATGGTATTTTTTACGAGGCATCTATCATAGATTCCCATTAAAAAATGCAGTGCCTGCCCCCAGGAACTCCAGCCCCGCAGATGCACACAATGTTATTTTGTGTGCATGCAAGGCACTGGGGGAGCAGGGGTTCGACATGGTATTTTTTATTAAGCATCTATCATAGACACCTAGTAAAAAGATACCATGCTTACCCCCTGATTCCTCAAGCGCCTTGCACAGGGAACTGTTTTTGGCCAGTGGGAAGGGGTGTTGTGCAACAACAGTATTTTAAAAATACTGTTGTTTCTCATCCCCCTGCCCCCCGCCCATCAAAATGAGCTCCCAGCTCAGCACAACCACACACACACAGACACCCACACACAACATTCACATGCAGCATGCACTAGCTCACTCACATGAGCATCCATCATCATTCACTCACTCATTACACACAACACAAGCATACACATCATTACATGAACGTACCTTCTGTTCTGGTCCTGAAGTTTCCTCACAGTGCTCCAGCTCCCACAGAGCACGATCACATGCTGCAGGAGCTGGAGCGCTGATGACGAAGCACCCCCTCAAACATACAAACATGCATTTCCCCGGCCAGCATCCCCAGTGGGCCATGGCTGTGTCAGATAAACACCCCTGGCTTTGCAATTCCCATTGGACATGTATGACTAAGGAACAGAATTGTCAAACGGAACCGTGTTTCTCTTTGATAGTTCAAGCCAGCCCAGGAGCGCGCCCTCACCTGCTAAGGGGTGCACAGTGTTTACACTGGGCTGGATCTTCGGCTCCTCCATAATGGGAAACGGTGCTCGTAGGTCACCGCCCCCTTGTCTATTATGGATGAGCCAACACTGGCACATCCTCAATGAATCTATGCACAATGTCTATGTGGCTGGAGATGAAATACTGTTGACTTTTAAGTCATGTACATGTACTGCACTGTTGGTAATGAAGTGATTCTGAGCACATTAAGGGATCTAAAGAAACGCCCCCACAGTAGAAAAATACTAGGACAGCTCAGCAGGTTGAGTGATTGTTGCTGAGATGTTACATATTTAAAACTGGATGTAAATCCTATGACTTTTTGCAATTACTTATATACAAGTGTTATAAAAAAGTGTTCGGACAGGTGATGTATTGGGCTGGTCACTTACTTATATTCTGGATGGGGGATTTTCTACCCCGATAGTGAAAATCAAAAGTTGGTACACATTAACCCAGAGTATGATTGTCCAATAACTGCTGTCAGCACAAAAGAAGCATTTATTTGTATTTAAGCAGATTGATAAGCATATAACATCTTAAGAGAAATAGATTCTGTGATAAAACCCAAAGGAAGGTGCTCAAATATCACAGGGGGGGCTCATGTTAATGAGAGCCGTAAAGTGAATGGAAGGCGTAAAAGCCTTGAGTGAGGCTTTAATGCCTTCCATTCACACTATGGCTCATTTTGAAGCATTTACATGGTGAAGAGGAGGGGTGGAAAGCAACTTGCATTGCTGCCGCTTCCTTCCTTTCCGCCATACAAATGCTCCAGCATCAGCGCCATTTGTACCCTGCAGTGCAAATGACAAACATTTGGTGGCAAGGACCTGGCTATGGCTGTGAGATATATTGTCTGAGGAAGATACACCTAATCTCAATGGTATACTTTTATTGTGGTAAAATGGTGGTATACTGTTTTCATGGTAATGTCCTATACAGAGTGATAATGCTCCACTCAGAGTATACCCTAAACCCTGAATTTCATCTCAGGGCCTCCCTAGGGGAAAGTTACCAGACTTATTACACTTGGATTTTGACAGTGTCACGTTTTTCCCAGCAACTTATATATGAGGCTGGGCTAATGCATTGATGGCAAATCTGTACAGCTGTAAACATGCAAAATGAAATATTGCACACTCACACACTTTCTAACTACAGAGCCCACCACAGATTAAATGACATAACCCAAATGCTATAAAAATGAATCAGAAAATGTAGTGATTTTTGTAATGTGTCTTTATCGTGACAAATAAACATACTGACCATGCAATGCAACATTTACAAGGACACATTTGTCAGTGTGAATGTAGAGAAGCAAGAAGAAAGAAAAAAAACAATTTCAAAAGGCACAACTCAATAATAGAATGAACTGCAGTCAGCTCAACGCTGAACTTGAATTGTGGGACGTGGCAGAGGTTACGATTAAATAAAAGAAACCTTATGACTTTGGAATGCATTCACTTATGATATTGTAACATTACACATGAAATGATTTCCATCTTGCTAACTAAAACCATATCCAATCAGGCATGCCCTAATTTGTTAACTACACGTTAATCCTCGCTCTGCTATCTCTGGAACACCGCTCTGTGTTGGTTTGGCAGCCAAGAGAAGTGTCACAACCTCTGCACACTCCGGCAGCCCACAGTAATGACACAATTTCTATGCCAGGAACCGCACTCCAGTCTATCATTCGTCTCCTGCTATCTCCCAGTAAGTTTCTGCAGCTCTCCTATGCCAGTCTCCTGCTCCTCTGACTAAACCGCCTCTGTGCTGTAAATTTAAATGCTATCCGTGTCAATCAACAGGACGTGCCTCCCTTTCTGATGTGCACACATCATCCGAGCTGCCACAGTATTTTTACCTTCAACACAACAGTTTTGCCAATCTATTTGGCAACAATTTGCAACAATTGCTTCCTTCGCATACAATGGTGCTTTTTCAGCAGTGCATATTTCAGCCTTGATTTGTGCCATGCTGTGAAATCACACAGCCAGTAAAATATATTTGCACATTTTAATTCCAGAAAATCACTCATATTCAGTTGATTACATCTGAGTGCATTTTGCACAGATTTGTTAATGACAGGTTACAAATTATGGGGAATGGGTTGTTAATCGATTAGTTCAGGTTAGTATGTATGTACATACTGCAAACCAGACAGATGAAATGTTACCCTGAACTCTCAGCATTTAAAAAACATGTGCTCATTGAAAGAATGTGCATTTCCATTTGGTGCACACACTGTCAATTTCTAATATTTGTATTTTCGACATGAACCCCCTACCACTATTTATTGCTCCCTCTGTGTTCCTACATGCCTCAGTACAAACATAGCAGGACCCACCATCAAATTATACCTAGGAGCAACATGAGCTTGACAGTATTTGTGTGGTAGGCCAGCAAAAACTTAAACCCATTTTAAAGAAAACTAGTGAATGCCAGTTAAAGAGCATGTTTCAGTTTTGAAATTTCTTTTTTGTTCTTTTTCTATGAAAGTATAAACTGCCCATTTGGAAAACAATAGTGTGCCCGGCATGTAAGACGCTAGCTTTTAACAGTGATGGCCCCCACCACGGTAATATTGATGGGCCATTGTTTCCTGTGGTGTCCCTTTTAGGACAGAAGAAATAACAAACGCTAAGCAAACAGAGAGCCTCAAATGCGTGAGTCATGAGTGGGCAAAGGAAGAGGAACTAACAGGGGAGGACGTGCAGTTGGTAGATAGCGGTCTACAAGAAATCAGGTGAGAAAGCAGTGGGGATCAGACCACTTAGTCTCAGGTGGAGTGGGGGGTGGAGAGGGTGTGGACCTCAGGATGGGAGGAGCAATTAATTAAAGTGGAGGTAAGCACTAGACATCCACAACTGGTTCAATGTGAGGCAGGCTTTAAGCCTATGGATGTCTTCGATGGAGGATATCTTGAGGTAGAGTGGTGCGTCATCTGCGTATTGTTGGATGTGGATGTTGTGTTGAGTGAGGAGGGTTCTGACCGGTTCCATGTAAAGATTATATACCACAGAGGAGAGGATGGATCCTAGTGGGACTCCACAGGTGATGGGTAGACTTCCTGATGTAGAGGAGCAGCTGTATGACTCTGCAGGAAACCCTACCCCCTTCCTCCCATATGTTGGAGACCTGAGATCGTGCCTTGTTTGACTTTAGCAGTTATGCAAATACTGCAGCGTGTGTTCAAAAGGAGATACCCATTAAGATAACCCTACCAAATGTATCCCCAAAGTGATGACAACCTAAGGGAGGAACTCCCTAAAGGGCTATAAGGGGGAGCAAAAAAAAGAAGTTAGTGATGTCACAAAAGAGTATGTACGACGTCTCAAGAGATACTGACTGAGGAAGATATATAGATCCTGAAGAGACTAATGACAAAGTAATTTGTCAAGTGAACTTTTAAATATGAAAAAGAAGATTGCACATGCACAAAGCGCCACAGAAAATTAACCATTCAATAATTGTACAGATCCTGAAACACAAGGTAGACTAAGGGCCTCATTACACGGTAGGCGGTAAGGGTTTACCGGTACCAGTATTTTACCGGTACCGGTAAACCCTTACCGCCTTACTACGAGGTCCCTTTGCAGGTTGGGGAATTTAATGCCTGCTTTTTGCAATTTGCGGTACCGTAATTAGCGCCTTCCCCATTCCCATAGAGCCCTATGGGGAAAAAATGGGAATGGGGAAGGGCAATGGGGGAAGGGGGAAATACCGCCCCACCAACCTTGGAATAGGGCGATAATTCCCCTTTCCACTAAGGCGGTGCCGGTATTTTACCGGCATGGACCAAGGTGCTAATAGCACCTTGGTCCACCGCCATCCGTGTAATGAGGCCCTAAGTCTTCATAGCAGCTGGCTATACATAGTGAATAGAGCGCAGGTGAAGCCACCAATATATAGAAGCTGGACATCGGTAACATGAATTTGCCAGCACCCATGAAGCGGGAAGAGAAAGCTGTGTCGCAGCAAGAATAAGCAGATTCATGGAGCTGCAAGACGAGCTTTTTTGGCCTGAAGTCAAGACTGAAGTAGTCAAGGTCAGCTATCTATTCTAGAGAGGGGCGAACGTGCGAAGGATGGATTATCCTTTGTTAAGGTGCAAAGAAAGAACCCCAATAGTGCCAAGTTTAATTCATTTAGAGCATTTAAGACCTGCAAAATGGACCAAATTATGGTCTCCTGTCACGTGAGCCAAGGATGAAAACAGAGTTCGAACTTGGAGTCCCAGACCACAATAGTGAGTGCTCTCACTCCCAAGTATTCTAATGACAAGGATATTTTGCAAGGCCAAATTCAAAGACAACCTTCATGGCAGAAGTCATGGGTGATGAGAAATGCTGGGCTAATTTGTTGGGGAGGTAGTGTCATGCCCCATCTTCTTGCGCCTGGGTCTGAGCTTACGTGCTTCTAAGTGAACCAAATGTTCCAGACATGGCACAAGCGTGCCAGCCAATTATAGTAGTCCATATAACGACGGACCTTATAGTTTGTAACTAATGTTAAACTGTGTATCTAATATTTCTGAAGATTACATGTTTTTGAGGTAGGCATATGTTGTCCACCTAATAGTGGGCAGCCAATCACAATGCTAGTTCCTATAGAAAATATACTTAGATGTTCCCCTTAAGCCAATCCCGACCCTTGGTAGGTTTTTCATTATTGCCACATAATATGACATCATCTCTGATGTATTTTTGATATATAGACTATGTTTTATGAAAAGATGATGTTTGTTGTAAACTCCCCTTTGTAGATAATTGCTAAAATAACAGTCCTTTGCCATCTTCCTGAGTTGGTTTGATTATTTGGACTTGGAGCTATTCTGTGTGAACCCATTCATTACGTATGCACGTTCCTAAAGGACCCTAAGATCATGTGGTAGTGGTGCAGAAGGTTTACAGATCCAAACTAGTTCTGCTCCAGATTTATGGACGATCGGACATCCTCTGCCATTAGCTGGAAGATCGCAGAGTTTCCTGTGGAGAGCGGCAGAATAGAAATAAACTTGCAAGAAGAACCGAGATGGTGGGCAGTTCCCCCTTTGAAGAAATCCATACTCGGTTTTCACGGGCGCTCTGCGGATGGAAAGGCAAAGTGGTAGGATTGAAGGATGAGTCGATACCAAAGTCCTCGAGTCGATTAACGAATGGTGAGTAGACTAATGGAAATGACAAATAAAGGGATGGGGTTGTGATCATTTTGAGTAACAGGAAATAATTTTAGATATAAGAGAGACTGGCTAAGAGTCCTAATTCAAGGGAAATAGAAGGCGACATTTCAAACTCCAAAGGGAGTAGAGAGAAATAAAAAAAAAACACGTTGTGACCGTGCAAGCTGATGTCTCAAACCCTGTACAGGGTAAAAAGTAAAGGTGAGAGAAGAGGTGATCACAGGGTTATATAAACTGTAATGTGTGACTGGTCTAAATGTTGTTTGTTGAATAAAGTATTGAGAGTGCTAAAAATTGTGAAGAGTTGAAAAGGTAACAGTGATTAAAGATAAAGTGTAGCAAAACTTTTGACACCAATCAAAAGAATAGACACATCATTAAAATAAGAGAATTGAGCAGCTTGCTCATATTTGTTGTTTTAAACTGTTGAAAGTAGTGATTTAAGTAAAGACAAAAGATGTATTTAATGATCAGGTAAGTAGTGTCAGTCAATTGAGACTTGTCATTATGGGGGGTACTCCTCTCATACACCTACGCAAGACAGTGGAAAACATATGCCCAACCTCAAACAGTACAGTGCAGAATGCGTAAAGGGTACATCAGATAAAATGTTCATGCCATGGCCACAAGGGGGATCATTGTCAAAAGCGGTATTACAACAATTATGTAAGCCTTTATTGTATATATTGTATCTCTTGTAACTATGTAAGCTTTGCATTTTCTTACTGCGCCCTGTTACTTACGGGTCTGGTGTGCAATAAAAGTGAATAAACAAACAAACAAACATGACCACATGACAGAAAAGATTAGCAATTTTAGAACTTTGGATGATGTATCAAGAGGAAAGAGAAGCCCCGCCACCTGAGGAGTGGATGCTTAATCAGCATAAGGAGTATGGCATTGAGCCCACAGCTCCTCTTACCCTGCCTGAAGCAAAGAGTGTTGCTACAGAAGACATAGGAGTATATCCTTCGAAGGAATTAAGAGCAGCGACAGGGTATAGCAATCCAATATGTGAAACCTAAGCTTATAATAGTGCCGACAGTCCGGAAGAGAATAAAAGAAAGGAAGGAAGGTATTTATAAGTTCATACAAGACAAGGAACGAAAACGTGAGCAGTCAAATTTGTCAACTGGAAGTTGAAGAACGGGTAGACGAACAGAGAAAGTACGACAATAGACAAAGAGCGATAGAAGAAATGGACAGAAAGGAAAGGAAGAGAGAGGAGGAAGAAGCACAAAGATTATGGGACAAATTATTAAAGAGACGAAGGGAAGAAGAGGAAAGAAGGGAAAAGAAAGGAAAGAAGAACGAAGGCAAGAGGAAGAAAGAGTTACAAGGGATGCAAGAAAGCAAAGCGAAGTAGATGAAGAAATAGATCGAAAAAGGAGACATCGCGGTTTGGATACCAGTCTCATTTGTAAAGAACAAATGAGACCAAGCCCAGAAATATGATGGGATTGAGTGGAAGAAATTCTCCCGATAAAGGAATCAATGACAGCAGCATCTAGAGTAGTGCTAGAAGAAGAAAGATATGATGCAGAAGCATTGGGGAAAGGCTCGAAAAGGTCTATCAACAGCTAAAATGTGGTAATGAGTATGGAACTTGAGGGAATGATGATCGATCCTCAATACCTCAATCATGCAGTGAGGAGGGACACCTGTTCAGTGATGAACATCGGGAATTGTCTTTGAGCAGACTGAACTTAGATAAGGGCGAGGGGGATGATAGTCACATTAGTTGGGGCCTACACATGTCAGAGGTGGAAAGAGAGTCCGATCTTGGGGCAGAAGGTGGGAGCATGTGCGCCCCTGATGGAAGCCCATAAATGGATAAGGAAGTGAGATTGTCAGATCTGGAACAGCCTAAATATAGAACGCCAGATCCCATAGCATATCCTGAGCATCCCTGAGGACAATCACATAGAGAGAAGGGAGAGTCACCACCATATGCAAAAAGGTTAAGGTCATTGCTGACAAGGAGACAAACAGGGATGATTATCCCTGCCATGGATAGACCAATATTGGCATCCAACAATGGGATGGGGTTCACACATGTCCCCTTGTTAGTAAAAGAGGTAGCAAGCCTGCAATACATTCCATGGCCACAGATGGAAAAGGATAACCTAAAATGTAAGCTCTCTAGTCTGACTTCGGGGGCTGGGAAATGGATATACAAATTAGGAAAAATGACAGGAGGAAATATGCTGGCCGTAGGGGACATAAAAGGTCTCCTGGCAGCCATTCTTTGAGAGAGGGCCTGATGACATATGGAGGAGAGCGGGATATTCAAGTGTGACTGCACAAAAAACAGTGCATGATGGAGCGCTAGTTAATAATTGTAGAGCAGACATTTGGAGAGCTCTCAGGGTACAGTATCCTGATACATCAGATATGGGTGCAATTATGACATGCAAAATGAAAGAAGATGAAGATCCTATTGCTTACATTCAGGATATTCAGGAGAAATGGCAACTTGAAACGTGTGAGCTGTGGGAAAAGACAATGGCATTATTTTACCACATTTTATATCAGGGATTGCCAGAAGAAGTACAGAGACAGATGAAAAAATAAGTGGAGATGGAAGCAAAGCCATGTGTTGAGATACTTTTGATAATAGTACATAATGCACGCGTACAGCACACAGAGTAGAGAGGACTTCGCCTGAGATCACACATCTTATCAGGCACAGGCACTGCAAATACAGCAGGAGCCACAGCAGGGACAAGTACAAACAAATTCACCCCTGGGGAAGTCGCAACAAGCCCCTATGCAGACACAGCAGTAAACAAATACAGGACAAATATTAGCACCTAGAATAGGAAGTGTCAATGTGGCAGGAGGAAATCCTTTCACAAGGACAGGGATGAGCTTGTACCCACAATAGGACAGCTCACAGGGTGACTTGATGTGTTCAGTACTATCTGTTACACCAGACTCCAAGAGGAACCAAAGGTTGATGGGGTGATAGGAGGCAAATCTATCTCTATTCTTGTGGACACAGGAGCAACTCACTCATGTACGTGGGAGGGAAAGTACCCAATGTCAGGTATTGCCATGAATGCTCAAGGGTTCTCAGGAGCTACAAGTCGAGTTCCTTTTACTGATAAATTTCTGGTCTCCATAGGAGAATGTGACATGTCTGTTCCTATGTTATATTCACGAGAGACACAAGGTAGCATTTTAGGAAGAGATTTATTGACAAAGCTTAATATGACGATTTAATTTATTGATCAAGGAATAGTGTGTTCCACACCCGGAATACACTATTTTAACATGGGAGAGTTCATTCTGGCATTCATTCATAGGGCAGGTGGTTCTGTGAGGCGTTCCAGTAGATCCAGAGATTTTTCTATGTGGAGTAAGCATTTTTTTGACGTGGCTACCTGGCCTGGTAGGAAAGATTGTGAGAATACCTGATGAGTTTTTATTTAGACCACAAATACCTATGGATGAGGAGGGTGGACAGACTATTCATATAAGGTTGGAAGCAGCCATAGTATGAAAAGAAATGGCAATGCTCGAAGGGATAGACGATGAGGGTAGACCATGGAGACCATGGAGAACAGTGATAGCTCTTGAGGAGGGGTATAGACTGGCTGACATAACTGATGACGATATGTTCAGGGAAGACTGAAGCGATGATGAAGTGGTGTTCTTCATGAGCATTACATACTGGATAAGGATAGAGAAAAGGGAAGTCCCAAAAAGAATGGTGATAATGCGGCAGCGACCATCATTTTTTCAAGAAGATCTTGAAAAGGTGGTGAGTGCCCTATGGACCACAGGGCCACAGGCCTCTATAACGTAGGTTTATTGAAGGGGATAGGGGAGAGTAAAATAAAACTTATGCCAGGAGCAATTTTACCCCAAGCAAAACAGTACCCCATGTCTCAAGAAGCTGATGAAGGTATATTTCAGACTATTTCTCTGGTGCCATCAGAGACATCGTGCAATACCGTGTTGTATCCGATTAAGAAATCCAAATGGGGGTCCTGGAGATTTTTCCAGGATTTGAGACCTCTTAGCCATATTGTAGATGCTGGGTTTCCTTTAGGTCCTAATCCTGAAACAATATTTTGCAGTATCCCAGTAGAAGCTCAATATTTTACGGAGATCTATTCGAAAAATGCATTTTTCTCGATCTCGATGCCCATGGACTCCCAATACTTGACTTCTTTTACTTGTGACCAGAAAAGAGTGAAATACACTCGGCTGCCTCAAGGGTACTATGAGTCTCCATCGATCTTTAACAGAGTCCTACAGATGGATCTACACAATATCGATTTCAAAAGCACGGTGATACAATACGTAGATGACCTATTGATTTGCAGTAAAACAGAGGGTGAGTGTAGACAGGACTCTATCCTACTAATGACTATTTTAGCAGACAAAGGGCATAAGGTTGACTAGGAGAAGTTACAGTACTGTCTAGAAGAGGTGCTATACATAGGTTAGTTAATTTTGCCTGAAGGAAAGAAGGTGCCACTTGAGAGAGCTGTGGCGATCATGAAAATATCAAAACCAAACACAGATGCAACAGTTTCTGGGTTTGTGAAACTCCGTTAGAGCCTGGGTGTTTGATTACAGCACATACACAAGCCACTTCTGCAAGCATTAAAGAAAGCACAGGTTGGTAAAACAAAACTATAATGGACCAAAGAAATGAAGGAAGGGTTTGAGGAATTGAAAAAAGCAATTTGTACAGCACCAGTTTTAGGGATTCCCAATTGTGGTGAGGAATTTTATTTATTTTCACACACGTATGGGTCAGTAATGAGAACAGTAGTTACACAGAAAACCACATTAGGGTATAAACCTTTGGCATATTACAGTGGGATTTTAGACCCAGTTATGAGAGGGCACTTCCCCTGTGAACAATCTTTGGCAGCTGCCCTGTTTGCAATTGAGATATCTACAAGTATTGTCATGGACTGCTCTATGACCCTTTATGTGGAGCAAGCTCTATTTGCCATTCTAGAGAAACACAAGGGCACATTGACATCCCAAAGAGCTTCAGCTCATGAGGTAATGATTTCTAACTCAGCGATTACATTTGTAAGATGTAAAATAGTGAATCCAGCTACATTTGTAGCTGAACCAGTAGAAAAAGGTGATCATGTGCATGACTGTGCCAATTATGTAGAGTTTTATGATGATATACTCTGTGTGAAGGAGAATGCTTTGGTGGGAAGGGAGATTATTTTTATTGATGGTTCTTCAAAAATTGATCAGACTAGTGGGGGAAGGAATCCCGGAGCTGCAGTAGTAAGGAACAGACTAAATGGGGAATTCAAGGTGATGACAAGATCAAGGCTAACATCTCATTTTTCAGCACAAGCGGCAGAATTAGTAGTGCTTATTGTCACACTTGAGATACATGAAAGGCAGGAAAGGATGGTGCACAGTGACTCGACCTATGTGACGTCAACAGTACACAGAGGGTTGTCACGTTGGAAAAGGAGTGCAGCATCCGTCCTCCCAGCATCGTAGCGGTCGTAAAATGCGCAGCACATATTAAATGAACAGATTTGATCTCTTGCGGGAATGGAGCCCCAGATGTAGAAGCCAAAAGGGTTCCATATTCTCCAGAAATTTTAAGTTTTGATATTGAGGATATTAAAGAGAATTTGGCTACAACCATGTTAGTACAGAAGGGGCATAATATGCTGTCGCTAACCCAATTAATAGAGATTCAGGGAAACGTACCACAGGAAGAGGGAGAACTATGGAAATCAAGGTGGTGTTCTTTATCCCCCACGGAAGCATTATGGCAACAGTACAGCACTCGAAAGGCAGTGATTCCAGTTACTTTATTGAAAGTCGCACTTGAACAGCTGCATTACCCGGCGCATGCAACTAGAGAAAGTCTTGCTGGCAATATTACAGAAGACTGGTTCAATCCTAATTTTTTGGAACATGTTGCACTGTTTATGCTGAATTGCATTGTGTGTCAAATGTTTACTGCTGGGCATACACTGAGAACAATTAGAGGAGTATTACCTCTAATGAATGGTCCGTTTCAACATTTACATATCGGCTATGTTATGTTATGTTATTGATACTTGCAAAGCACACGTTCACCCGTGTGTATCATAGCACTAGGTAGAAAAGAAATAGACATTTTAAAGAGAGAGGCCTAAAACAGTAGAGTTTTCAGGAAATGGCGAAAGATAAGATAGTCAGCAGTAGCCCAGAGAGGATGGGGGAGAGAATTCCAGGCATTGGCAGTGGTTACTGAAAAGGCTTGACTACCCATGTGGGGCAGTCTGACAAGAGGTACTGGAATTAGGAGAGCAGACTGGGAACGGAGACAGCGAGAGGGAGCATAGCGCAGAAACCTATCCTGTAAATATTCCACCCCATGTTTGTAAAAGGCCCAGTGAACAATACACATGGATTTAAAAAGAATCTGCTTCTCAATAGGCACCCAATGGAGCTGTTTAAGCAAAGGGCTCAGAATGGGGGGTGAAGGACAGACCTGGCAGCAGCATTTTGAAGCATCTGAATACGATTGATAAGAAAATGTGGTTGACCAAAGTAGAGCGAATTATAATAGTCAACTGCACTACCGGAGCTTGGAATTGAGCTGGAATAAAAGGAAGACCTTTCCGCAGGATTCGCAGTTTAAAGTGACCAGCCTTACAAACAGTCACAACCTGCTTATCTATAGAGAGAGATGAAGTGATTTTTACCCCCAAATTGTTTACTGAGGGGGATGGAAGAGGGAACGGACCAAGAGAGATTGGCAAGAAATCCGCTGTTCAAAAACAAAGAGGACTGGAGGTTCCGACAACAAGAACCTCTGTTTAATTGGCATTTAATTTGAACCAGTTTGCTGCCATCAAAGAGCCCAGAATCTCAAGGCACCTCCTAAGCCATGCCGCAGTATCTGATTGAGCGAGATCCAAATGGATCAAGATCTGCATGTGTTTTGCTTGGCTACATGAGTAGAACCCTTATACTTGTGTTTCCCCGGCCCCTGACAAAACAAGTTATTGAGCTCAGACAGGCAAAAAAGAATCACACTAAAACTAATCGTTATAATAAAAATGAAACTGGCTCTTTATAGGCCCTTTATTCATGATATATATATATATATATGAACTCAGCATAAACAAACAAACATATATTCATATATATATACAAACATATACTGTTAGCAAGGAAGCAGAAGACACCTTCATCTTGGCCACTACGACACTGCTTAGTCCCAGAGCAGGTAGGCAAAGATATCAATCATACTAACAGGGTCTGAGGCGCAGCGTCCTCGCTCTCAGGGAGACTGCATCACCCGGAGGTCCAAGTTCTAACTGCCTTCCACAGAATACTCTCTTCTCTTTATGGGGCATGTCCCGGCCCTTCACAGTTGTGACTATCCTCAGTCGAAGAGCAGATTCCAAGTGGAAGGGGCAGAGAGTGTAAAGACCAGTCAGGAGTGGAAAAACCCAGCACCCCTCTCCTTGCATTCATTCCTAGAACCCCTCATCATGCACCCACAGAACACTCTGACTCCCTTCCCACATTTGTCCTACAGTGGACAATAGAATAACTATTCTCCACAGTTTGTCCACTCAGCAAGAATATTTATGTAGTTATGTGACCTTGCTCTGCTTTCGCTACTGAAATACCTGTTTATTTCACCAGGCTCACGGAGATGCAGGCTTTTATTACAGTGATGGGAGATGAGTGTCCAAAATGGCTGCTCACCAATGCCATGTTGTTTCAGCTCGTTTTTTGCATAAGCAGTACACTATGTCCTTTGGCATTGGAGTAGTACCGGAACCCATGGGATAGAATAGGATGGAGAAGTGGTCTAATGTAAATATTAAATAATATTGGTTGGAGATCCCTGAGGGACACCACATGACAGAAACACTGATTTATAACAGAAGGGAGGAAGGGAGACCGACTGAGAGTGATCGGCCAGGAAAGCCGAGAACCACACCAGGACTCGGCCAGATACACCAGCAGTAGATAGTCGGGAGATCAGGGTGGGATGATCAATTGTGTCGAAAGCAGCAGATAGATCTAAGAAATAATACTGCTCTGATGCCCCCATGATCAACCAGGTGAGATAGCTCATCTCGCACAGAGTTAAGGACTGATTCCGTGCCCCTCCCAGGCCGGAAACCTGATTGAAAGGAGTCAAAGAACCCAGAGAATTCTATAAAAGAGGAAAGCAGCAGAGATACAAGGGCCTCCAACACCTTCATAAGAAAAGGCAGGAGAGATATAGGACAAAAGTTGGCAAGCACCACAGGGTGTAATGAGGGCTTCTTGAGTAAGGGGATCATAAAAGCATGTTTCAAAGTATGAGGAATTCATCCATCACGGAATGACCCATTTACTGCTATGGTAATTTGGGAAATCAGATCACCTGAATTTTCCTTAAGGAGGGCCAAAGGAATAGCATCAGCCAGAGAGGCTGATTTTAAGTGATGAATAGCCCCAAGTATGTCTTGTTCAGAGAAAATGTGTAAAGCAGACCAAATAGAGTTTGGTAAACGTCAGACATGGGGAGTAGGAGCAGCTGCAGCCTGACCAGCCACACTACTGATATTTTCCACGAATAGTCTCAATGTTACTATGAAAGAAAGAGGAGAGCGAATCACAGAGGTCCTGTGAGGGCACCGCATGAGAGGCAACCTTGGTTGGAGTAGATAGAGATTTCACCAAATCAAACAGAGCCTTAGGTTGATTAATAGCATTTTCTACCTTCTGACTAAAGAAGGCTTTTTTAGCAGTGATAATCGCTTTCTGGTAAGCTATAAGAGTATGGCGGAAAGCAGATTTATCTTCAATAAAGTAGCTTGCTGGCCACTTCCTCTCTGCTTTTCTACATAGAAATTTTCCAGCCCTAAATTCAGTAGAGAACCAGGGTTCAGAAGAATGCCATTTTTATTGGCAAAGCCTATGGGTAGCCAGCAGGTCAGCATCTGCAGTAAAAAGAACCTTCCAGTGTTGTCAAGGAGCAAAGGCCATCCTGACCGCACTGTGACCGAAGAGAGGCCACTAGCTCATGATTGGCCACCTTATGCCAGCTACGTTTAGGAACAGCAGGTGTTGCTGGAGGCAAAATGGAGTCCGTCTGCAGAATAGAAAAAGACACAAAAAAGTAGTCAGGCGACACTAATGAGAGGAGAAACAATGATAGACAACTTGGAGGCACAGACAAAGTCCAAAATGTTTCCCAGTTGATGGGTCAGCTCCAAAATCAACTGAGGAAGACCAAGGTTGGACATCAGTTACAGAAAATTAGCTACCTGACCTGTATTCATTGTGTTTGCTGGGAGATTAAAGTCACCAACAATCCATATGTTAGGATATTTAATCTGGAGTTCCAAGACAAACGCTGGGAAGTCAATGCAAAAAGGAACATCAGCACCAGGGGGCCGATAGACTTCCAGGATGTTAAGTGTAGAACTAGGGGAGGAGGAAATACGAGCCAAAAGACACCCCATATTAAGGGAGTGCTCTGGTCCGGTGCACACAACTTTATATTTAGCCTTGTGTATAATAGCCACTCCTCCACCAGGGTGGACTGATATACGATCAACATGGACCAGCACATAGTTGGGGGGCAAGACCTGAACAATGGAGGGACCTGATGTCTCACCCAGCCAGGGCACAGTCAAAAATAAGAGGTCTGGCTGGGAGCTCACCACCAAGTCATGGCAATCCATGGCGTGAGCCACTAATGAGCGGGTATTCCGCAAGCCTCAATGCAGACTCACTGCTGGTATAGCTTTAGTAGTTTTAGGAAATGTATTAAAGTCCACTGGCCATATAGTGTTACAGGGGGCTAAGGATAGCAAAGTGCTGTGCTCCAGGGAAGCAGTAGCTGTAATATCACCAGTCACTGCATGCAGACCATGCACAGCCTGCGCACGGACGGGCACAGGCGGGCACAGGTGGGCTTGCCGTAAGTGCGCCTTTGGCATGCTGCGCGGGCGTTCCCTCCAGCACATACATTCCAGAGTTGCTGACGAGACATGCGAGGCTCCGCCTCCTCTTAAGTAAAGAAAGAGGACTGGCGGGTAAAACTGAATAACAGAGAGCACACGCTCTAATCAATAAACCCAGTGTTCAGAGATACAGTAGGATAACATCACACTATAAACAATTGAAAGATTAGCAAGTATAACATTGCAGCATCTGAGCACTGAGGGGTTTTAAACTGGCTGCACTGCACAACCTCATCTCTCAGCTATGTCAATATGCTGCAGATATGTAATGGATATAGGTTTCTATTAGTGGTGGTGTGTCCCTTCTCTAGGTGATCGATGCGGGTCTGTGTAAACGCCCCGATGCCACTTGCACAGCAAAGTTTTCTTCCTCTGTGTCGTGCCATATCCCAAAAATGTCGTCTATGTATCTGACCCATAAACCGATCTTGCTTCTCCATCCCTCATTTTCTAGTACATAATCTTACATAACATTCCTTTATATTGGAAATATGAATTTTCACTAATGAACTCCAACAACTCCAACAAAGCCATGACAAATTCTTTCTGAGCTGGAGTTCATTAGTGAAAATTCATATTTCCAATATAAAGGAATGCTCTTTCTACAAACAGCTGGAACCGTCGCACGCCAACGCTTTTATGCACAAATTCGAGGTAGGTTATGTACTAGAAAATTAGAGATGGAGAAGCAAGATCGGCTTATGGGACAGATACATAGATGACATTTTTGGGATATGGCATGACACAGAGGAAGAATTGAAAACATTTTTGGAGTATCTCAACAATATAGACAAACGGATCCAGTTTACATCTGAAAGCTCAATCAAAACAATACACTTCCTGGATGTCAAGGTGACCAAGGAACAGACGGGCTACAGAACTAACATATATCAAAAACCAACAGATAGGAACAACATTCTACACAAATTGAGTTTCCACCAGCCAAGTTTGATTAAGAATTTACTCTACAGTCAGATGTTGAGAGTTGAAAGGATAGTTAGTGATCCAGAGGATTATGAAGAAGCAATTAACATGATGGGAAATACATTTTTGACACGAGGATACGATAGATCAGAAATTGAGGAAGCAGAAAGACTTAAAGACAAAAGCAGAGAATTACTAAAACCCAAATTGAAACATGACGAAGCACCCTCAATAGTATTTGTATCCAAGTACTCTAAACAAAGCAAACGGATCAAGAATATCATCAAAAAGAACTGGAACATACTCACTCTAGATGAAAGAGCGGAGCCTTTATTCAAAGAATTGCCAACATTTGCATACAAAAGGAGTCAGAATTTGAAGGACAAGCTGGTGAAAACAAGAAGCTTGAAGAAGAAAAAAGAGGGAACAACCAAAAGCGGAACTTATCCATGCCTGAGTTGTTCTAATTGTGGATATATATTGAAAGGCAATACAGGAAACCATCCACACACTGGAGATCAAATTGAAAGATTTTGGAACATGCAATTCTGTCAATACAATTTACTCAATTAAATGCCCGTGTGGGTTATACTATGTAGGGCAGTCAACAAGAGCAGCCAAGACAAGATGGAACGAACATCGCTCATGCATCTGTACACACAGTAAAAACTTCTGCGGTGGCACGACACTGGGATCACAAAAAACATAATTTATCCCAGATAAGGTTTCAAATCTTAGAGGTGGTCCAGAAAGAAGAACCTCATATGAATTTGCAACAAAGACTTGATCAAAGAGAATCATTTTGGATAGACCGCTTACACCGAAAGGACTCAATGAAGAGATTAACTTTGCTTGCTTTCTTTAAAGAAATGTATACACAGAATGTGGAATAACCTGTTTGGTTTACATTGTATGCAAATTGGATTTTTTACCCCTGTTATGGTTTTTCATTTTCATTAGGATGTAATTGCCCTGCGGGTATGATGTGTGTTAGATATAGCGGTTGAAGGATAAGTGTATAAGTACTAACTGATCCACCTCGGATCGAGATAATTATTTATTCTTTGAGATTGTTAAAAGTACCGACGCGTTGATTGAAAAAGATATTTGCCTTGAAGCAATCTTGGAAACATCACGATAACTATTCATACAATATGAGAATAGGACTAGAGTGATACACAGTGATAGATGCTCGGATATGTGTCAGTTCGCGGCTCCTCTGCTCTCCGCACACGCTCGAACGCCGGCGAAACCGGCCTGTTTGAATCTGGGCAGGGGTGCGAGCATCGTGGGGATGCATATCTTTTCTAAATACAGATGCATGAAGTTTAAAACTCTGACATTTAGGAAGCACAGAGAGAACTTAGACTAATTGCCTCATGTGACGGTGTCACAAAGGGTTACCAAGGAGATAGTCCCGCCCCCACGCTCACGCCTGCTTTGTACTATCGCGGAAGACGGGCGGTGCCGTCAGCTCCTTGGTTACGTTGTTACTAGGCCACACACAGGCACGCGCAGCTGCAGCCCGTTCTACGAGCAGTTCACTTGCGGGCAGAGTCAAGGTAAGTGGTTCTGCCGAGTCACGGCATTCCACGCAAGCTGTTAAGGTCGCTGAATAAGCTAGAGAACTCATAGTCTTTCTCCCTCTCTTAAAAGAGACACTGCATTGATGTATCTACTTTTATGAGGCGTTTATGCATTTACGAGACAGCTAAGGTAATGGAATTCACACACGGCTGAATTCACACGTTTACTAAAGATAAATGGTAACAACGTCTGCACGTAGAGTGACACTAACGTTCACATTGCACTTTTCTCTTCTGTATTTCTTTTATGTGATGAAACCAATCTCCTTGCTGGTATGTATATTTAACATTTATAATCTATAACTTATACACATGTGTTACGTGATGTGATGTGTGTTGTAATTTAGCCCTGAAGATGGTACTAGTCACTGAAATGCATTGGCAAGAGCTGTGATTTTTTGTAGAAGAATTGGGAAAACGCCTAATGTATTGTGTGATTTGAACACAAGTACCTGAGTAAAAATGTTGATAAATGAAGTGGCTGAAATCACTTTCTGGAAGAATCATGTTTAATGATTATGCTGATGTTCAAGAATTATCTAACTCAACTAACAATTGAATATACCTTCAAGTACTGAATTTAGCCTCCAGGCAGGAGGCAAGCAGTGAGCACTGGGTGTTATGGGGTGGTTTCCACTCTGTTTTTCATACCATTATAGTTGTTAAGGTCCGGATGTCATTGGACCTTTTTTTTTTACCCAGTAAGCTCCATTGAAAAACAAATACCTTTTGGAACAATACTAATAGTTGGGACTTATTTGAAAAGAGAAATATTCACAAGTGGTGCCCACCTGACCTCCATTGTACAGAACTAGACAAAGAGCCATTGAGTAGCCCGACGCAGCTCTACTTATCTGGGTGAGGTTGAGCCACGTCTAGACAAAGGCTATTGCCTTTAGCTTCTTTCACGTCTAGATTGTAAAATTGGTTTACCTGAAAATTGATTAGATTGAACCTGTTTTAGAGAAGACTCAATCAATTTATTCTATATTGTACCCCTCACATTAATAGGCTGAAATCCATCTTCAAGCTTCATTATGTAAGAACTTGTTGAGCAGCCATAGATCCTTGCCTTGGGGAGGAAGGATCGCTCATGGGCAAAACGTTTGTCTTGGAAGCAAGACAACTTAACGCAATACCGGTTTGAATCACGATCCCACGCTTAGAAACCACTCACTGGTATTATGCTTTTTATAAACGAAAAATAAATAAATAAAATGTCGTCCAGGGATAGATAAGTAGCATCAAGCAGTGTTTCTGTTCTTATTTAGACCTCGGATAATAAGGTAGGCATTTTTAACATAAAGGAGGTCTGCTTGACCAGATTGCAATGTGGATTTGCTATAGTCGATCCTGATTTGGGATGGAATGTTTAGGGCTATGATAATCACCCTAAGCGTTAAATGTAAATCCATTTCACGCATAGATTCTATTTAAATAAGTGGAAAACTTCACTACCTAATTGTATGGATTTGTTTTCCTAATTTAATCTGCAATAAAACGAAATTTCTTCAATCATGATAATTGTCACAGGTTATTCTTGCAAACTGCTCTTTGTCAAGTGTATGAATCTCAATTTTATTTTTATTTTCTCTGTTTTGATGTAGAGTTATAGGTTTTGTCACCATTAAATTGAGTTTTTAGATCCGGCATGAAATGAAAAGGTAGTGTTATGTATGGCACTATATGTTACTCTATAATGCGCTTGGCATCTTCAGGCAATGATGGGTTTGTATGGCTGTCTTGCACTACAGTATTGTGTACCTTTGATGTTATGTATCTTTATTGAATTGCGGTTTGAGAGGTATTGTATTCAGGATGCATTTGCACTTTTGTGAAGTGAATGTCTGAACTAAAGCTGCACTGACTGACTGTACATAGATGAAAGCTGTGTGCATAGTTGGAAATGGGGTTTTCCTGCGGGCCGGCACACGCTTATACAAGAGCATTAGGCAGGAACATGGGTCAGGGATCCTGAGTGATAAGGGAGGGTTCCCCAGGAGGACTGACACGAATGCTGGCCTGAAGCAGGGCTGGATCCTAGGGCCCTAGCTTGTGAGTCTGTATGTAGCAGGCATCATCTAGCTCTTACTACAGTTCATCAATTTCCCCTTTAGTTGCGTCAATTTCCTGTCTTACACTTTCGATTGCTGACGACACATTGCTCCTGACATTTCCCAGTATCTCTCCGGGTGTACTGTGTCTTAAATGATTTGAACCTGAATCACAAGAAAATGGAGGCTGCACTCGATGGGGGTGGATATAAGAACCTCCCATGGCCAATTGCAACTCATCAGCTTGATTTGGTAGAAGGGTGCTGCTATTTGGAGTGCCTTCAAGATGCCAAGGTTTCACAAGCCCTCTTGCATCAAGTAAAGAGGAAAAACCAAGTATGGGCCAATGCCGACTGTACAGAGGAAAGGAAAGTCCCTACCTTCTCTATAGAACAGATATTTCCAATCACCTGTGTAAATTTGACCTGGCAGATATGGAATCTATGTTTTGGAAGAACACTTCTGATCTCAAGCAGCGTATGCAGATGTTAATCATCCAACCTAAAAGCAGGATCGCGTTCACTGGTCATGAATGTGTACTGGTTGTATCTCTTTTTCTGTGGCGATCCAATTTGGGAGTTATTAAAGTACGTGCTCATAATTAGCCCCTTCTCTTAGTCTCTATGGTATATGATGAAATGCAAGGGAAGGAAACCAAAAGTTGAGGGCTGTTCTGTACAAAATATCCTGCAAGCTACGAAATCGTTTATAAGGGGGTAACAACTGCACATCTGTTTCATGGGGTACTTACCTGAGCCTTCTTGTACCTACACAGTCAGTAGTTGGATATATGAAGGCACCTCAGGGAGGGCAATCCCCCCCAGAAAGTCTTTCTGCCTAATTCATGGATTTTTTGCGCCAAAAAAAACAGGGATTTGTGCGCCATTCTGCCCGCAAATCCCCATTTTGTCAAACAGGGATTTGCAGGCAGAATGGCGCACAAATCCCCGTTTTTAGGCACAAAAAAATCGATGAATCAGTCACTTTGTGTCCACGATGATGGAGGAAGCAAAGGGAGGATTTATGATACTGAGATTTCGTCATGTGGTATAGGGCGGGTCGGAAGCCTCTCCTTGGATGAAGCCTCTTTGCAGACTCTGCTGCATAGGAGAGGAACCCCTCTGTCATTCATTCGTATTATTATGTCCAGCTGGCAATTAAGCATGCGCTGATCATCCGCTGGGCTTGTTCGAAAGCCCTTTGACGTGCAGTCAATTGTTATGCATTGATAAATACAGGAATAAAGACTAAGAAGCAGAGACTGGAGAGGGTATACCCAGAAGGTAACAACCACAGCCGCCATTACGGACATTTCACAACACCAGGAAACGAGCAACATGTGGTAAGCTCACAAACACATATGAAATGAACCGGAAATGAGCATGCGCACAACATAACAGCCAGACATTACGTACGTTTCAAGTCGGGCATGCGTGGAACCTGCTAAGCCCACCTGCAGACACTGACACTTTACACCTCTGAAACATGACCTTACAAACTGTTTCCTTTCCTGTGCATTCCTCGTCCAGGGAGCAGTGGCAGAGCAGTAGAGAGCATAGACATTTGCTGAAGTGCTTAGACACATCTTCCTTAAGGACATAGGGCATCATTACGAGTTTGTCAGTAATTCGGCTACAAATTTCCTAAAATTATTTCCAAAATCGATTGGCATTACCACCACTTGGTCCGTCGGATTTATCGTGGGTACAAGTGGTGGTAGGGTGGTGTAAATCCCCATTTTTGGAGGCAATTCTACACCTTTCCTCCAAACTCAGAATCTGGTGGTGCAGTAAAAAAAACAGCAGTCATCCTAGCGGCACCGTTGTTAACAGATCGGGACACAACAAATCTGAGGGCGGGTGCTGCCCCACCTGCCAAGGTCACACCTGGCAGGCGGATTGGTACCCACCCGCAGAGTTTCACAGAAGCACCGTCACCATTATTAACTGTGCCGGTGCTTCTGTAAATATTATATGTCCGGCGGCAACCCGCCAGCAAGCACCGGCAGGGTTACTGCTGGACTTGTAATGAGGTCTTTGTTACACCACAAGATGAAGTCACAGCTATTCATTCAGGTATTAGCATGTTCGATAATTTCTCTGCTTTCAGTGTTGATAACCTGCCTCTTCACATGTTGTGCGTTATTAGTTTCAGTTGCAGTGTCTACTGTCTTTTGGACAAGAATCTGCATTAAGGTAACCACGTGCCTTACAAATAGCAATATATAAAAAATAGTTAAGTGACAAAAGACAACTGTTTCAGGTATCAGGTACACAAATGGTATTTTACATTAGTTTCATTAGTAGCCATATGGTTTTCTGCTTTTTCAACATTTCATTTGAATATTTTTTTCAGTTTCTAATTTTGTTGAGATGAGGTACTTTCCAATCACACTAGTATTCATTTGTATTTATTTATGAAGCACTTTCGCCAAAGCGCTGAACTTTAAAAGACAGTACAAAAGTGGGTACTCAAAATTGCAAATTGAGCAAATTGAACAGAGAGTTTAAGAAGAAGAGAGGAGAACGTTTTTAAGATTAGATCGAAAGAGAGAAAGGGTTTAAGAAGATGTGATGTCAAGAGACAAGGAATTGCAATGTTTGGCGGCCAAAAATGAGAAGTTTGAGAAGTGGGATTGGGCACAGTGAGGTTTGGGAGCAGTTGGTTGGAAGTAATTTTGGCATTTTGGGACGACAATTTTCTCTCTGACCAGCTCACATTGGGTATGAATAAAAAGTACTATTGGTGGGAGAGGCAGACGAGTAATGTCCTTACCAATACCAATCTGCTTACCCACAGAAGCCCCAGCTAGAGTTTAAATGGTGGGTCCTTTCCCATATCAATGACTCATTTTGAGTAGAGGCGGTATTACATTTAGGCAAAATAAAGACACAAACCAAAACCCGCCCCCCTTTTCTGGGTAAGGCTGAAGACCCTCTTCTGTATAAATCTTCATCTTCCTCCACAAAATGATCAAGCCTCTCGAAAAAGCCTCTTGGGAAGACTCACAGGGGGTTCGGGTACCATGCTTAGAACAGACCCCAGGTTTATTAACATCGAGCAGCGCAATATTCCACAAGATCTGTGGGCTGTGGAATATGACACTAGCGTGCGAGGGGTTTCCACTTGGTTTTTGCTGTGTAAAAAAGATTGACTGGCACACTGGCATATGTCCCGTGGAAGGATTTTTGGCCTGCCTAACAGATTTTATCATTAGTTGGATAGGTCATAGCATTAATGGCCATGTGCTGGTTTTAGGAGATCTTAATTCCATTTGCCCTGAAACTCTGTGAAGAGAAGCATTGTTCGCTCGGTGATGTACCACTTTATTGAATTTGCAAAAAACTATTAATGGTGGCAAATGGCTGAATGGACTTAGTAATGTTGGTCTGGTGCAGTTAAACAGTGCCATTGAGGCGGATCTTACTGGTTGCCCTACCTGGTACAGGGGACCTATTTCCTCGACGCTAGATTACATTTTTACTGATGAACTACTTTTTGGAAAATGTCATTTGTTGAAAATTGTACGGAATAACTCAAGTGATCATTGTATGATGAAGTGCTCATTTCTTCCAAAGATTTTTACAGGGCAGATATGACGCCCAATGTTGCATCGAATAGAATTCCGTGGAATAACAAAAAGATTAACAGAGTAAATGGGAACTTGCAGTTGTGAATGTAAGTTGTTTAGGTTAACTAACGACAACTTTAACAATATCTTCTCTTAGCTATTGGACAAAAAATGTCCAAGTCCAGTCCTACAAAAAAGGGAAATGAGGGCAGAGATTAGGTACATTAAAGAGTGGAAAACACAAGAGAATGAGAAAAATAAGAGTATAAAAATGGTTAAGCAGAGTTTTCAAAATTGAGTAAGAAATCATAAGGCTAGCCTATTACAAGTGAAGGCAGAGGTGACATTGTCTTACATTCAATCCAAGGATACCTCAAATTTATGGAGAATAATTAATGCATGAAAGGCAGGGCAGGGCAAACAGACTATAAATGCTTTTGCTGAAGTCGATTGGAAGTCGCATATTGAGTCAATTTTTTACTGAGACAGGACTCCCTCACATTCAGGAAATACTGCTTGACCTATCAGCGGCCTTTGACACGGTTGACCACTCTATCCCCCAGGCCCACCTGGCCTCAGCTGGCATCTCTGATGCAGTAATGGCCTGGTTTACATACTTCTTAACCGACAGGGGTCAATCACTGTCTCTGTATCCCTTTTTTTCTGCTCCTGTCACGTTATATTGTGGTGTCCCTCAGGAATCTGCTTGGTCCCCAATGTTATTTCACCTCCATGCTCAGCTTCTTGGGCTCATCCGCTCTCATGGCTTTAGGTGCTACTCATATGCAGACGACATGCAGATCATGGTCCCTCTAGATCTTGACCAGGCTAATGCGTCATCCTGTCTGTGTGAGTGCCTGGGGGCCGTGAAGGGATGGATGAGTGACAACTCACTTAAACTCAACAAGAATAAAACTGAGGTCCTGGTGGTGGGTGCTCCCTCTCCTTTCTCTGGATCATGGTCTCCTTCCTTCTGGTCAACCTCACTTTGTGATTTTCCAATTCCAGTGATGGTTGTGAAAAATTGGGGACTACTTGTAATCTTCGCTCTCTCTATGACCTCCCAGGTCAATGCTGTTTGAAAGACTGGCCATTTATCACTGAAGGTACTTTGCAGTGTTCTGCCTTTTCTGCCCGCCCACCTTCACCTTGCCTGTTTGGTCACCAGCTGTCTGGACTTCTGCAACGCTCTCTATCTAGCCCAGCCTAGTGGGTTGATCTATCGACTGCAGTTGCTGCGGAACCTAATGGCTCGGGTAGTTACTGCTACCCCCTATGGCTCCCACATTAGCCCAGTTCTGAGGACTCTCCACTGGCTTCCAGTGGAAAAAGTTATTATTTTTAAATCTTTGTGTCTGGTTCACCAAGCCTATTATAAGGTGGGTGCAGACTTTCTGCCAGTGATGGTTGTGCCTTATATCCCGAGAAGAGCGCTCTGCTCGAGAAAATGGCTGTCTGGTGGTGGTCCCCAAGGTGGGGTGGAGCAGAGCGGCGGTTGGGTATTCTCAGTAGCCGCGAGCAAGCTATGGAGTGACCTTCCTGTTAGCTGGAGACTTATTAAAAATCATCTTACTTTTAGTTGCCATCTCAAGACCTGGTTATTCTAATACCCGGTTGGCTATTCCGTACTATGTGCTATCCTCACGCCAAGATGCCTCTCAGTGGACGTGCACACTACAAATGCTCCGAACATTACATAAAATAACATATGGCTGCAGTCAACTTGTCAGCTGCGTTCCACCTGGTGAGTCGTAACTGCTTTTGGCAGAAATGGGATGGCTGGGGAATTCCAAAGGCTCTGCTAAAATCAATAGTCAAGTTGCACAATAATTTCAATGTGCAGGTGCGGCTGAATCAAGAGTTGGTCCTCTCTCAGAAAATATTCACACTCGTAACAACTTAAGGCAGCGGTGCATTTTGGCTCCCTTCCTTTTAAATTTGTATGTTTCAGATGTAGGAGAATCTTTGGATCCAGCTGCCATTTGCCACATCTAGACTTGTTGGCTACCTACTGCCTATGCCGATGATTTTAGGTTGTTAGATTGTACTGGCATTGGATTCCAGAAACCTTTCACAGCTTTTGAGACTTATGCGAGTGCAAATCTTTTAAAGATCAATAAATGAAAAACGAAAATCCTGTCAATAACAAATAGCAAAATATGTGTAAATAAGAGATGGACATTGAACGAGGTAGCTTTAAAAAAAGTGAAACATCGGGTAAATTTGGGATTTCTGACTGTGGGCAATCCCGACAAAGCCTTTATAACAAATGATCTGAGGCTAATGACTGACTCTCTGATTTCTCAGATGAAATTTATAAATAACCAATATTGTAAATTTACGTGCCTACCGTTACTCAAGTATGATACGGGGAAAGTGATACCGAAGCTCATGTACGGGGTTGACCTTCATCTATATTGGATTTTGGACTTGCTGGGGACCCTAGAAAGTTGAATATTGCATAGGGTTCTTGGTATTCCAAATGCCGTCTCGACAGAACCTATCAGGTTCGAGCTGGGGCTAACTTCCCTTAACTTAAGAGGCCAGTGGAGCATGTTGTCCCTATATTGAAAATGTCTATGTCCTTCTCTGAATACGTAACATGAGGATTTTGGAATCTTATTTAAAGATGGCACAGTACTGGTCTTGATCGGTTTTTCTGAAAGATGTGAAAAACCTTTGGGTCTATGCAACCTGAGTAAGACAGATTTGATAGTTGATCCTTCTAGTGTCAAAATTATGTTTTTATCTAATCATTGGTATTGCAGAACACAGAATCGTCATGGATATGTTAGTTTAAAGTAGTTCGCCCTGAAGCATAAGTGCTTGGAAGATCCTGCTTCATACCTCAAGATATTTCCTTATCCTAAGATTAGGTTTGATTCTTTAGGGTTAAGATGGAACCTTTACCTCACAGGAGAGATCCAGTTAAGACAGAAAATGATTAAAGAGGCAAAGGCTGGATGTAGATTGTGTAGCAATCAAGAATCCTTGAAAACTCTCAAGTATCTCTTGGTGTTTTGGCCATCTTTGAAGCCCTTGAGATGATCGCACTTTAAAACATTATTTTTGCAAAGTGTCTCCACTGATTGCAAATTATTTTGGGTGAAGTGTTTGAGTGGTCACCCTGTATCAACTGCTAATTTTAAATAGTTTGCATTTTGGGGAACAGGAGACTGTCCATGGCTAATTCTGCACAGTTAAGAGCATACTTAATTGTCATGTTATAAGCATTAGTGGGAAAGCATTAAATTGTTAGAATCATTTTCATACCATAAAGAGGTTGCATTTGTAAGACATACCAATTATGACTCTGTTAAATGACGTATTTGTATGAATATTTGAATTTTTTGAGGTTTTGAGAGGTGCCATTTGTCTTGACCCACATTTGAATCATTATGCTACAACATTTGGTGCCGTGGGCTTAGAAAATCCAAGATGGCCGAAAAGCCCACATTTGCGCCAGAATCCAGGAAAACCGTGCAGTTTTTGCGCACACCAAAATGGTTGCCTGACCTGCCACCCACCAGTGCAAGCGTGAGGGGCCAGAAGCGCCACGAGTGAAACGTGGTGCCAAAGGAAAAACAGCAGTGCCTGTTAGCTCAAAAAGCGCTTTGAAATCACCTTTGTTTCTCTGAAATGCAAGCTCAAAATGCCTATTTCAAACATTGCAAGATATTCAAAAATCTTACTGAACACCAGCAGACGTCTGGTAGAAAGAAGTCTTGTGTGCATACCAAATCTGGAAAGATGAAGAGCCTACAATAATGTTCATAACAAAACTGGCTGAGCTGTGGATGTCAGCAGCTTAAGTGAAATTGGACTTAAAGCCACTAAAATCAAAATGTTTAAAATAAATGAGTGATTTACTTTGGAGTGTCACATAGGTTGCAACTGTTTAAATGTCATAGTTTTGAATTTAGAATCAGCATTCTAGCTGTATGTGTAAAAACTGTAAGTTTGATTTGAATGAAGAAAAACTGGAACAAAAGTGACATTTGGCTGAAGCCTGGCTTAAAGAGATTGAATTTTGCCCGGCAACTATCCCCAACAGGAGTTGAAACTTGCCCAGCAACTGCATTCACAGGCCTGGCTGCATTCTGCTGCCCCCACCAAAAGGAGATCACACCTCTCTGATTGAATCAGGGGAGGAGTAACTGGGACTGCAGGAAACAGAACAATGAACTTTCCTTGGCTCAGGCAAATGTTAAATCAGGTGGTCAGGGGGTCGTAAATGGCTTCCTCCCGGAAGGAAATGGGAGGGGCACTGCCTCTGTGAGCCAGCTGAGCTTGGAGGCGGGGACGAACAAGGAATTCCTCATGTGCTTTGGGACCTAAACCACACCCATCTGGGCCAGAGCATAATTTTAGAAAGTTGGATAATTCATAGTACATAATTGTCAAAATTATATCAATAATATCATGATTCCTGTATTTTTCTGTGCACATTTTAAGAGGTGTTAGGACTCTGTGGTATGTTCTGGGGGGTAGTAGTGGAAAATAGGGTATTACTCCAAATGTATGTATGTTAAAAATCTGACACTTCATCATCTGATGCCCATATTCCTTGCGCACATTTGTGTAAATTCTGGAAAAGTTTAGAGGTTGTGTTCTGGATGAAAGGCAGAATTCTGTCAGAAGTGGACACAACATCTTACAAAGACAGGGATCGGATGGTTTGGTGCTAGAGAAAATATGTTAACTGGACATATAATATCAGAAAAATTGTACATAGATAAATATGCATTTAAGTCAAAAATAGATTTGTGTGCAAAGTGACAAGGGGAGTTTTCTTTCTGTATGCCATAAAAAGGATGCCGGATGACTCACAATTCAGTTCCCCAGTCAGGAGACAGAGAATCCTATAGCCTATCAGGATCCTCAGAGGGTTGGGCATGGAAAGTCAGCCTTCCCACCCACTTTCAAAAGACATAAAAAGAGCCACTGAGACCCAGGTAGAGATTCACTTTCCACTTTCTTGCAAAGCACTTTGCCAGACCCAGACCAGACCGCGGTGCCAGTGCCAGAATCCAGAAAGCAGAGTTGTATCCAGACCGCCGTGCAGTGCCGATAGAAGACCAGACCGCTGTGCAGTGCCAGAACTTTTGCCAGAACCAGAGATCCAGACCAGCAGAGCAGAGAGAACCGCAATTAAACCTGTTGACCAGATCTGTGACGAGGCCCATTCCTTCCAAAATTAGGAGTGAGTATCCAGCCAGAGTTGTGCAAACCAATCTCTTAGTTTAAAATAATCTAATTCAAACCATTTCCACCTATTTAGAACTGCATATAAATCGTGTGTCCATTCTGTGATTTCAAACCTGTGAAAGTGTCAATTGCTATTCTGAATCATTACTTTATTTCTGAAAATCTACCTCCACAAACTTGCCCGTATCTTTTGAACCGGGTGTGCTAGGAACGAGATTTAACTTTCATTTTAAAGCTAAGAATCTAAGCTTTCCAACAAGCCTTTCTACTCCTTATAGTTTCTCCGATGCACTCAGACAAAGTGCCGTGAATTGCAATTTGACTCAAACTTCTTCACCTGTCAAAAAAATAGCTGTCTTTTGCTTGAATTGCTGAAATTCGTTTTCAACCTGATAATCCCTCATGAATCCCTGATAGTGTTGACCTGAACCAATCCTAAGTAGCTATCACCCACCCTGAATCTCCCATAGGGAATTAAAATCCTTTTTAGCATATTTTCACTTCTTTGGAAATCACATTTAAGTATTTTTGCCTGTGTTTTAAAATCATCCCTGTTGCTCTAAGCTTGCTAGGGGGGAACTGAATTGGTATTGCATTTGATTGTATTCCTGAAATTGCGTGCTCCCCTTCCAACTCTTTATATTTCATAGGGAGGGAGTGAATTGTCAAAAGAAAAAGTGATTATATTATCTCTTGTTGAAACCATCTCAGTTTATTTCTGTGCTGCATTCTTTTCCATCATTGCATTTCCTTGAAACCGTAAAAGCATTCTCAGCTACTTTATCCTCTTTATACCAACTCCCAAGTAATTAAAAAAGTGTGCTAGTGTAATATTATCCATTGTTGATCACTGTCATATACATAAGTGTGCTATCAAATATTAATTTATTTATAAAAGTGTGATATATATCTTGTTTAATTTTTCAAATAAATCTTTTAATTTGCAAAACAAACCTACTTCTTGGCTCAGTGAGGTCAGGGGGATTCAAAGAGAGGGGCGTTATATAAGGGTTTATCATCCAGATTCATGAACTAGTCATAAAAATATATAAATAAGGGCTTTCATTGGGCATCCCAGACTAGGCACTGACTTAGTTGGAGTACTGAATTGAAGTCACTTTACAGAGTGGGAGCTCGAGCCGGGACGTCTGGATTAGATCTGCCACTTGTGCAGCTTAATACAGTGTACTAACTGACAGGATACATAAATCCTGTTCGATCACCACACTGCGTTACACTGTAAAATCACCCCTCAAAAGAAGGACGCTCTAAGGAGACGGTCTGTTTTGCAAAATATAATACAAACTTCTGTAAGTCAGGAAGGAAATCAATTTCCAGAATGACGACATTGGTAGATATGAAGATAGCTAGAGAGCACCTCTTACATGAACTGTTTCTGAGAGGTGAATGGTCTGAACAGGACCAGATTGTGTGGCTGCAGGCGATCAAACAACAGGTCAATGCTACTGTGTTAGACAGTTGAAAAGAACAGGGTCCCTTACACGTGGCCCTGAGCGAACTATACATGGCCCCTAAGGCCAAAGATGAGCACAACAAGATTGTTAGGATAGCGGCATATTTGTATTTATAAATGGGAGTCAAGAGGCTATGGGTATCCTGCAACAGTAAAAGTCTGACCAGGATACCAGATTTCTGGCCTTGCAGAAGGAGTACCAAGAAGGTTTGGATGCCCTACTGCAGAGCCAGAAAAAGCTGGAGCAACAACTGGACTTCAATAGGGCATGCACAGAGCAGGTAGTCACCCTGCAAAGCCACCTAGATAAGGAGAAGGCAGAGAGCAACAAACTGAGTCTGAAAGACCTGGATACCCAGACAGAATTTGAGGAAGAGTGCCAGAAAGCTAGTGCCCTTAAAAGGCAGAGGGGCGACCTGGCGACACAGATGCAGGCTCTTAGTCAGGAAAGGGACACCTTAGGCCAGGAAGTCTGCCAATTAAAAGAAAAAAGTGAAGAAAATCACTTGGCCATCCAGGGACTGGGTGACCTCCAAAAAGAGCATCAGAACTTGTTAGAGCACACCAGGAGGGTTGAAGATGCTCTGGCAAGAAAGGAACAGGCCAGTAGGGATGGGGCCCAGGAGGTAACCCTCCTGCAGCAAAGACTTGCCCAGTACTCCAGGACCAACCAGGAGGCACAGAGAGAAAATGAGGCTCTCTGTCAGCACAATGATAGGCTCCAGCAACAGGTAGCCATGCAGGAGAGACTGATAGAGTCTAGTAAGTCCTTAACTGAGGAACTGAAAGCACAGGCTCTTGCATGGCAACAGGGAGCAGGGGCTGATAGAGATGAGGTTCACTGGGAAAGGGAAACACCTGAGCATAACCTCAGGAGCCCTAGTACCAGAGGCCTTCACCTTTCCCAGTCCCTGGACTCTGCCACCCCCATGTCCTCTGGCGCACGTGAGCACAGGGCCACAGGGATGGCAGATTACCATCCAGCCAAAAGTATGGGGCTCATAGGCCAGTACCACCCAGGAATGGATGGGCGGGCATCCGGGGATGGGCACCTAAGTACAGTGCAATTTAGGGGGGAACCCCAGGAGAGTAGGCCCAATAAGGGCATCCTAAGAACCTCTGCCTAGTTAGGTCAGTGGGGGGTACTCATCAAATCCTGGCAGCAAGGAGGGATCTGAAGACTCCTCTGAGTGTCACAGGACACAGGAGACCAGGTCACCACATTCTGCCAGCCGTTCCCAGGCTCGCAGAATCCGGGAAAACCTGGAAGATCAGAGGGGCACCTCTGGGAGTCAGAGGATCAATGGACCAGGGTTACCCGAACCAAAAAGGCCAATAAGGCAAAAAGGGCCTTGCTTAAGGACCCCTTAAAACAGATTACAGCAATAAGGAGTTTCATCACCCCTTATCACAAGAACGCCAAGTATTCTGTTTGGGAACACTTGGAGCTCTACGAGCAAATGATGGAGACTTTCCATTTGAAGGACAGCAGTAGCTGCATTCAGTATGTAAAATGGACATTCTCCCCAGAATACTCCAGTTTCTTTGCGGGACTGGAGGACCAAAACCATTCAAGATGGTCCACATATAGGGCGGCCATCTTGAAACATTTTTCTGTTCACCGGAATCCCCAAGAGGCTCCCAAGGCAGCCTACATTTTGCAATGTGGGGAGGATCAGGCCCCACAAGAATCTGTGCAGGAATTAAAGCGTGCCTTTGCGCAGACTACATAAAGGGTGCGCACGGGCAGCAAAGACTTTGTAAATACATTTTTCCATGTCTTACCCAAATACATAATGACCCAGCTAGTGAGAGATTTTCATGAGAAAAGGTCACTAGACTGGGTCATTGAACAGGCTACCCGGATCTATGAGGTGCAGAAGCCCATAGAAAATAAAAATAACACCCAGAAAAGCCCCAAACCGACCAGCACCCCTGCTGCTGCCAAGGTGGCAGAGGTAAAGGTTGCCCCCATTTTCGATTTGGAGATGGGGGGGCCTAAAAACCTGCCTGCACCGAATAATTCTCAGCCCAGAAGGCCCTCGGGCCAGTCACAGACAGGGAGTCAAGGAGGTAGTCCCACAAATGGGGTCCCTCGCTGCCCTGACAATGTAGTCCCCGCTACAAGGGAAACCGACCCATCCTGGGTTATCTGTAGACTCCTCCAGCCCAAGGGGGGGATCCAACCAGGCACCCAACCCAGGGAACTTCCCTCCTAACTTCCCCCAGGAGGGCAGAAATCCACCAAACCCTGGGCAGAACTTTTTTCCCAGGTATCCACCCAATTTCCAGCCCCCAAATCATCCATCCTTCTTTCCCCAATTCCCTGAGCCCAGACCACCTAATCCGGGAGAGGGGAGGCCAAGGGTGGAGGGGTGCCCAAATCTTCCAAACCCGAGTTACTACCAGAGAAGGGATAGCTACCCTTCCCGGGATCAGCCCAGGGGAGAAAATAGAACCCCGTATCAGCCTGAGCGGGTTTCACAGTTAGAGCGCCAGGTCCAAAATATGGCACAGGATCTGGGTCACATGCTGAGGGATCAACAGAACCCTCAGATGAGCATGCCAGCTCAGAATGCCCCAAACTCTGGGCCTGCTGCTCCAGAACAATGACGGGGGCAACACTCCGCTAACACACCGGTTCCCAGGGAGGAGGCACAAGGGGAAGGGGGTGTAAAGCCTTGGAGGAAGCTTCCTTCCCCACTTGTAAACAACCCCTGGAAACCCAGGAACCGGAAACAAAATCTCCTACCCCTGAAAGTCTGCCACCCAAGGAGCAGAGAGGAGGTAGGAGAAACAAAGGACCCAAACAGACTCAGTTTGTGGAGGAGGTACAGATCTTCCAATTTGAGGGAGAGGGATCCTCAGAGGATCCTGGAAAAAGGATCTTCTCCTTCAGAGATGGAGGAACTCCTCCCAAAGAAAGATGGGTCCGAAGGGATTCACATCCTGACTGGATAGATGTGGGGACTGAGCTAGCACCGCCCATCATCTCATCCCAGAACCAACTGCATCTAAATCCCCTCGTTCAAACCCATCCTGGTGACTGCCTCCAAAAAGGGGGGGGACGGCCCAGAACCGGAACCAGGGGAACCCACAACAGCTCTGATTTCCAGTTGCCAACTTTTTCTTGGAGATTCCCATGACTCTCCACAGAATTCTGCCCAGATCTCTTCTCTCGCAATGTCCAAAACAAAAAAAATAGCCCACCAGTTGTCCAGAAATGTGCATTATCTGTGCCCCCTTGACGAGAAGGAGGGAAGATACTGTGCCCCTGTACAAGTGCAGGGGAAGGGTACAATTTTGGCACTGGTGGACACTGGATCCCAAGCTACTCTTCTGTCCAGAAGGGCATTTGATGAACTAAAGGCAGGAAGGGGGGAGAATTACCGTATTCCTTTCACCTCTCTTCCTGGACAACTTCAGAACTTTGACGGGAAGGAAATTCTGGTCGAGGGGACTGCAGATTTGGACATTAAAATTGGGTGACACAAGGTGAAACACCAGGTCATAGTAGTGACTCCAGAGGGCACCCCTTGTTTACTAGGGAATGACCTCCTGAGAAGGTTGTCATCCCTAATAGATTGCGTAAACAAGGTCGTCTTGACCCAGACTAGTCGACCAATAAAATTAAAACAGATTGTCAACCACGTTAGTTTAAACGGCACATGCCACATGGTTGAACAAAAACCTGACCAAGTAGAATTTCACTTCCAGAACAACCAAATTCCAGATGTGACAGTAATAGCAGTAGGACAACAGACTGGTGATGGGAGGTCCTCTCTATTTCTGAAAATCTCCCTTCCTTCCAGTTTAAGGTGGTATTCCAAACTGGAAGGAAACACTCTGAAATTCTTTACTAATCCACAATCAGACATTCCCACTCCAATAGTCCAGAAAGATGTGAATTCAGCTCAGAGCTGGCTGATATTCAGCAAATTGGAGAGCAGTTGTTCATCCCTATTCAGTTAAATGATGGGAAGGACTCTGATCTCGCCCGAATGTGTCTGAACAACAGTAAGAGCTTCATCAGCGAAGCCATGTTCCGCCAACTCCCAAATGATCCAGCCATTCCCACATTCAAACTGATAGACAAATGGGAAATGGATCTGGAAACACCCAATTCCAAACATCTTCTGCCAAGCAGGTGTATGCTCAAAATCTCCATTGGCTACAAGAGCGTAGTCCATAATTGGTGGGTCGTGCGAGACGTCACTGCCGCCTTTTACTTAGGCAGTGATATTCTCAATCGCTGTGCCATTAGTTTGGACCTAATAAACTTCAAAGCTTGGTCCTGATTAGAGGATAATCCCATGGGCTTTGATGATCCAGAAAAAGGATTTAGGTCAGCTCAATTGCTACCTTATGCAGTTGAAATTCAGATTAAAGAGGAAATCACCATCCCAGAAAGGACCCGACAATTCTCCCTGGAAGTGAAAGTTAAAAGAGGACAAAAATTGAAAAACCCTGATGCTTATATTCATCTAAATGCTTCTCTCCAACAGCAAGGGTTGGGGGTAAACCCAACACCATTAGTCAACATAGAACATGACACCATTCCAATAGAGGTGGATAACAGCGACTTAAAGAGTATTACTCTAGCCGCAGGCACCATTATTGGAATGGCGGTTGATGACCGACATTTCTCCATTGATTCAGGAAATGAACTGTTAGGACAAATCCCCAAGGACTGTTTTGACAGTGACAGTGATGACAATACAACACCAGACAGGATCTTTACCCAGCATGGGGGGAACTTCCTGGTGTACACTTCCCGCCCTTATGGTAAGGAAGATGTGACTTGTGACTTCACAAGGGATGAGGTGATTTTCCAGGTCCATGAGGGCTGCCTTTCCCACCTGAAGCCTCCAGTCCAAATCAGCACTCTGACCAGGGACTTCTCCACCCAGCTGGAGGAGGCACTGAGATAGCAAAACCAGAAGTCTTTCCAGGCTTCAGGCAGATGGTGGAAGAGAGAGTCAATCTAGCTGATGCCTGTGTGACTCTGGAACAGAAGCAAAAGTTGAAACAAGTTTTCTTGGATTTCGAAGATCTCCTCACGGTGGACTCGTATGACTGTGGTCGCACCGACATCCACACCACAACAATTCCCATGGACCCTGGCATGACTCCAGTGTTTGTGAAGCAATATCGCTTGCCTCTCGCATCCATGGAGTCCGTTACTAAAATAATTAAGAACCTTGAGACCCGGGGAATAATCAGTCCAGTCCACAGCACGTTCAATAATCCGGTGCTGGGAATATTGAAGCCAAACGGCCAGTGGAGACTCTGCCCTGACCTTAGGGCGCACAACAAACGGGTCCATACTTCCCGATGGCCTCTTCCCTACATTGACCAAGGGCTGGCCCAGATCCAGGGGTCAAATGTATTTACTGCAATAGACCTGACCAATGGATACTGAACCGTGCCTGTCAGTAGGGAGGACCAATACAAACTGGCTTTTACCTTTGGGGGCCAGCAGTACACATGGACCCGGACTCCATTCGGATACCTCAGCTCCGGCAATGAATTCAACATTTTCCTACACAAGGCCATGCCCGACCTGGGTGCAAGGGGTAACCTGGCTTATGTAGATGATGCAATAAAGAGAAGGGGTACCTGTTTTAAAGTCCCTAGTTCTACAGGTCAATCTAACAAAAATATCACAGGATTTGAACTAGTAGACCAAATGCAAAGGTGACGGAGTACACAAGTGGTTTTAGATTGGTTTACAATTCCCAAGTTTATTTTCTTTAATTATGCACAAGATGCTATATCAAAAAATATATATATTCAACATTTCATATAATTCTGTGGCCCATACTCTTAATTCATTCATTCACATTTATACTTTCTTCATCAGTCTCTCATTCTACACTTCATACTTTGGAAAAATGGTCTGTATATAAAAAACAGTAAAACATCTGTTATCTCTACATATGTTTAAACATATGTAGAGATAACAGATGTTTTTATAAAAAACAGTAAAAACATCTGTTATCTCTACATATGTTTAAACATATGTAGAGATAACAGATGTTTTTACTGTTTTTTATATACAGACCATTTTTCCAAAGTATGAAGTGTAGAATGAGAGACTGATGAAGAAAGTATAAATGTGAATGAATGAATTAAGAGTATGGGCCACAGAATTATATGAAATGTTGAATATATATATTTTTTGATATAGCATCTTGTGCATAATTAAAGAAAATAAACTTGGGAATTGTAAACCAATCTAAAACCACTTGTGTACTCCGTCACCTTTGCATTTGGTCTACTAGTTCAAATCCTGTGATATTTTTATGTAGATGATGTCCTCATCAAAAGTTCATCTGTGGAGGAACACATAGCGGAGATCCGTTATGTTCTGACACGGTTGAGGGCCGCCGGAGCAAAACCTTCCTTTCAGAAAGCGCAGTGGTTTATAACCCGTGTTAATTTCTTGGGGCATGAGATTACTCCTCAGGGTCTCTGTCCCCAGGAAAAGAAAGTGGAAGCACTTCAGAAACTGAAAGACCCCACAACTCTACAGGAACTAAGGAGCCTCCTTGGACTGACTAATTACAGCAGAAAGTTCATTGAGGGCTACGCAGAGATCACCAGACCCCTGATTCATCTCTTGGGGGGGGGGTCTAGTGGGAATGGGGTCCAGAACAATCCGAGGCAGTAAGAAAGCTCAAAAGAAGCCTCTCACAAGCGCCCTGCCTAGCTTACCCTGTCAGAAATAAGGAGTTTTTTTTGGAGACAGGGTTCTCTAATACATGCTTGACTGCAGTATTATATCAAAAGCATGACAAGGTCAATAAAGTAATCTCCTATGCGAGCAAAACTTTATCCTCTGTGGAGGAAAAATTCAACGATTGTGAGAAGGCACTCCTGGCAACGGTGTGGGCATTGAAGAATTACCGCCCGTTTATCCAGGGGGAACACATCATAGTGGAGACTCCACACCAGCCTCTGCAATATCTCCAAAGTGACAGAATCCGGGCCGGAAATGTGAGTAATTCCCGAATTATTTCCTGGATTCTGTCAATGCAAGGCTTTCCTGTGGAGGACAGATATGGCCAAAACAAGAAGAGTCCCCTCGCGCAAGGTCTGGCTGACTTGCATGATTGTGCCAGAGAAAACTGTCTCGAGGACGAAAGTCTAAAAATCAAGGACAACATGGAGGCATACCTTAACTCCCAACACAAAGTCTTTGAAGAAGACAAGTGTGAGGGAATGCCCACTGTCTATGTGGATGGATGCTCTTACCATGTTGACAACAACGGGGAAAAAGAACTTGTGGCCGGCGTAGGGAATGCATGGGTGAATGAGTCCCCAGAACCCTCCGCTGGGTACAAAATTGGTCCCTGAAGTAGTCAGGTGGCAGAGTTGATGGCTGTGCATCAAGCCATCCTTACTGCTGTCCAACATCAACTCCACGAACTGGTCATAATCACAGATTCGGATTATGTACGGAACGGGTTCGTGGAGCACCTGGTTAATTGGAAAACCAGAGGCATGTTATGTGCTAATAACAAACCCTTGAAACATGGGAAGTTAATCCAAAATATTGATGATCTGGTCACCTCGAATGGGATGACCATCTACTGGAAAAAGATCAAGGGTCATTCCAAAGTAGAGGGACCAGACAAAACTGGAAATGACTTAGCTGATCAGCTGGCCAAAACCGGGGCCATCCAAGGGAATCTAATAGAGACTGAGTCCCTGTTGGGGGAAATCCAGGTCACGGCTTTCACTGGGTCCCAGACAAATGCTCACAATGATCTTTCAACTGCACAATGGAGTAAGGAGACCCCAGATGCTGATTTGATAACGGCTCAGAAGGGGGATCCAATAATTGGTAAGTTTTACCAACACATTGAGGACCCTGAGAACTTTCCCCTGACGGATACCGATTCCATTGGAAAAGAGGACCTTAGAGTGTTGATGAAATGTCCAAAAATGTTCCGGATCCATGACGGTTTGTTGTTAAGGAAATCCCAAGCTGGCCATGATCAGTGGGTGGTCCCTACCTCATTCCGAAGCCTGATGTAAAGTAGCGCCCATGAGGTGGCCACCGCCGGTCATAGGGGATTTCACACAACACTTGAGATCTTAAGAGAGGTTGCATACTGGCCACACATAGGGCAGGACCTCGACCAATACTTGAAGGGGTGTCTTGTGTGTGGTCAGATTTGCAAGTCGACTTCATAGGCCCCGTGATTCGCTCCTCTAGGGGGAATAAGTACATGTTGATGGTGATATGCTTATTTACTAAATGCGTGGAATGTCTCCAGGCCCCAAACTGCAAAGCAGAAACAGCAGCTGTCCTGATGATTAACCACATCTTTTCCGAAAGGATTGAGTCAGACAGAGGTAGCCATTTTACCAGCGAAGTAATGACTAAGATGTGGGAGATACTGGGTGTTAAAAGGAAGCTACACATTGCTTACCGACCAGCTTCTTCTGGGGCAGTAGAACGTTACAACCGAACCATTGTGAGCATATTAAAAATGTTTGTGGCAGATTCTGGGCCAAGTTGGGATGTCCGATTACCTCTGGTCCTAATGGCCATCAGATCTACCCCTTCATCTGCAACTAAAATGTCACCGTTTGAGCTGATGACTGGACGCAGGATGGTGCTTCCCCAGCATTTGCTCTACAGGACCCAAGAGCAAACCTTGATCAATGCCTCCTCAACACATGAGTATGTTGAAAATTTAAGGAAACACCTCCAACATGCTTTTGCCTATGCTCAGCGAAACCTAGAAAGATCAGCCGATAGCATGAAGACTCACTATGATTTGAAGGCTACTAGGAAAGAATACAATGTAGGGGACCGGGTTTATCTATACAATTTCCAAAGGAACCAGGCCAAGCAGCGGAAATTTCTGCCTTCATGGAAGGGACCTTTTGAAATTGTAGACAAGATCTCCCTGGTCGCCTACAAAATCCACATCCCCAAGGGTAGTTTGGCGGAAGGGGAAGACAAGTGGGTCCATATAAATCAGCTAAAGTGTTGCCATCCCAGGCACACTCTGCAGCAACTGGAGGAGTCCTCTGCAATCCCAGAGGGGGCCGCTCCAGATTAATACATGTCCAACCCTAAAATATTCCACATATAGCCTATAAAATTCTATGATTCTTGAATGCAAATGTCTCCTGATGTATAAAATGTATATGTTCGCCCCACCATTAATAGTGGTGGGGAAATGTCTACGAATATGTTTCTGCCGCTTTGCTTTGTCATTCTAGGAGAGATAAACCATGGAGACTGACCAAGGAGGACGACCGGGGGGCAGGAGCAAAGATCCGAGGGGCCCGGGGTACCGCCCAATACTCCCATCAGGACCGGCGAGGAGAACTGATCGATCCACCCTGATGAAGGAAAAGAGGCTGAACTTTGCCATCTGCGGAATCGGATGAAGATGATGCGGACATCCCAGCGCGTGGATCAAAACATCTTTTGCACCCGACTCCCCCTCGACTCGAAATCAAAGTGCAGTTGGGCGGGGGGGCTTGTCAGGTGTCTTGACCCACGTTTGAATCATTATGCTACAACATTTGGTGCCATGGGCTTAGAAAATCCAAGATGGCCGAAAAGCCCACATTTGCGCCAGAATCCAGAAAAACTGTGCAGTTTTTGCGCACACCAAAATGGTTGGCTAGCCTGCCACCCACCAGTGCGAGTGGGAGGGGCCAGAAGCACCTTGAGTGAAACATGGTGCCAAAGGAAAAACAGCAGTGCCTGTTAGCTCAAAAAGCGCTTTGAAATCACCTTTGTTTCTCTGAAATGCAAGCTCAAAATGCCTATTTCAAACATTTCAAGATATTCAAAAATCTTACTGAACACCAGAAGACGTCTGGTAGAATGAAGTCTTGTGTGCATACCAAATCTGGAAAGATGAAGAGTCTAAAATAATGTTCATAACAAAACTGGCTGAGCTGTGGATGTCAGCAGCTTAAGTGAAATTGGACTTAAAGCCACTAAAATCGAAATGTTTAAAATAAATAAGTGGTTTATTTTGGAGTGTCACATAGGATTCAACTGTTTAAATGTCATAGTTTTGAATTTAGAATCAGCATTCTAGCTGTATGTGTAAACATTGTAAGTTTGATTTGAATGAAGAAAAACTGGAACAAAAGTGACATTTGGCTGAAGCCTGGCTTAAAGAGATTGAATTTTGCACGGCAACTACCCCCAACAGGAGTTGAAACTTGCCCAGCAACTGCATTCACAGGCCTGGCTGCATTCTGCTGCCCCCACCAAAAGGAGATCACACCTCTCTGATTAAATCAGGGGAGGAGTACCTGGGACTGCAGGAAACAGAACAATGAACTTTCCTTGGCTCAGGCAAATGTTAAATCAGGGGGTCGTAAATGGATTCCTCCCAGAAGGAAATGAGAGGGGCACTGCCTCTGTGAGCCAGCTGAGCTTGGAGGCGGGGACGAACAAGGAATTCCCTATGTGCTTTGGGACCTAAACCACACCCATCTGGGCCAGAGCATAATTTTAGAAAGATGGATAATTCATAGTACTTAATTGTCAAAATTATATCAATAATATAAGGATTCCTGTGATTTTTCTGTGCATGTTTTAAGAGGTGTTAGGACTCTGTGTCATGTTCTGGGGGTAGTAGCGGAAAATAGGGTTTTACTCCAAATGTATGTATGTTAAAAATCTGACACTTCATCGTCTGATGCCCAGATTCCTTGCGCACATTTGTGTAAATTCTGGAAAAGTTTAGAGGTTGTGTTCTGGATGAAAAGGGCAGAATTCCGTCAGAAATGGACACAACATCTTACAAAGACAGGGATTAGATGGTTTGGTGCTACAGAAAATATGTTAACTGGACATATAATATCAGAAAAATTGTACATAGATAAATATGCATTTAAGTAAAAAATAGATTTGTGTGCAAAGTGACAAGGGGAGTGTTCTTTCTGTATGCCATAAAAAGGATGCCAGATGACTCACAATTCAGTTCCCCAGTCAGGCGACAGGGAATCCTAAAGCCTATCAGGATCCTCAGAGGGTTGGGCATAGAAAGTCAGCCTTCCCACCCACTTTCAAAAGACATAAAAAGAGCCACTGAGACCCAGGTAGAGATTCACTTTACACTTTCTTTTGAAGCACTTTGCCAGACCCAGACCAGACTGTGGTGCCAGTGCCAGAACCCAGAAAGCAGAGCTGTATTCAGACCGCCTTGCAGTGCCGATAGAAGACCAGACCAGACCGCTGTGCAGTGCCAGAACTTTTGCCAGAACCAGAGATCCAGACCAGCAGAGCAGAGAGAACCGCAGCTAAACATGTTGACCAGATCTATGACAAGGCCCATTCCTTCCAAAATTAGAAGTGAGTATCCAGCTAGAGCTGTGCAAACCAATCGACTTTCTACTCCTTATAGTTTTTCCGTAATCGCGATCGATGCACTTGGAAAAAGTGCTGCGAATTGCAATTTGACTCAAACTTCTTCACCTGTCAAAAAAATAGCTGTCTTTTGCTTGAATTGCTGAAATTCGTTTTCAACCTGATAATCCCTCATGAATCACTGATAGTGTTGACCTGAACCAATCTTAAGTAGCTATCACCTACCCTGAATCTCCTATATATAATTAAAAACATTTTAGCATATTTTCACATATTTGCAAATCACATTTAAGTATTTTTGCCTGTGTTTTAAAATCATCCCTGTTGCTCTAAGCTTGCTAGGGGGGAACTGAATTAGTATTGCATTTGATTGTAATCCTGAAAATTGTGTGCTCTTCTTCCATCTCTTTATATTGCATTGAGGGGGAGTGAATTGTCAAAAGAAAAAGTGATTATATTATCTCTTTTTGAAACCATCTCAGTTTATTTCTGTGCTGCATTCTTTTCCATCATTGCATTTCCTTGAAACCGTAAAAGCATTCTCAGCTACTTTATCCTCTTTATACCAACTCCTAAGTAATTAAAAAAGTGTGCTAGTGTAAAATTATCCATTGTTGATCACTGTCATATTCATAAGTGTGCTATCAAATATTAATATTAATTTATTTATAAAAGTGTGATATATATCTTGCTTAATTTTTCAAATAAATCGTTTAATTTGCAAAACAAACCTACTTCTTGGCTCAGTGAGGTCAGGGGGATTCAAAGAGAGGGGCGTTATACAAGGGTTTATCATCCAGATTCATGAACTAGTCATAACAATATATAAATAAGGGCTTTCATTGGGCATCCCAGACTAGGCACTGACTTAGTTGGAGTACTGAATTGAAGTCACTTTACAGAGGGTTGTGGAGTGGTTCCGTAAATTTTATTTTATTGAAATTTTTTTTATTGGGTTTTCAAATGTAACATAACGTAACACAACTTAACAAAGTAAAAAAAAACGATCCCATTGCCCACATCTCACACCCCTCAACCCCTCCCATTTCCTCTCTCTCGCCCCGGTTCACAGGTATATCCGTTATTCGACAGAAATCAAAATATGCCCAGTTGCTGTATTTTATGCAGACAGTATTGCTCCATAAAGTCTCCATGTGGAAAGTCTAAAATCGATGCCCATTCTGCTGAAAACTTTGTTTGCTCTCCTTTAATTGCATATGTGGCCCATTCCAGGGACATACAATTCCAAAGTTTGTGGTACCAGTCCTTGATGTTCAGGGGTTCTTTAGATTTTCATTTCTGAGCCACCACAGGCAACGCCGTCATCTGGATAATGTAATATGCTTTCCTTCTGTGTTATTCGGCCATCGTCTATTGTCCTATCTAGCCATGCCCAGAAGGCATTCTCCTACGGTATGCTCTGATTTTGATATAAATACAGCCAGTATATTCTTATTCACTTCTTCGCAGTATGGCTGTAATGTAGGGCAGGACCACCAGACGTGTAACAAGTCCCCTTACCCCACACAATATCTCTAACAGGAACCCTGAATGCTCGGAGTCATCTTCTGCAAGCGTTCCATACTATAGTGGCATTGGAACATCAATTTGAACCAGAATTCCCTGATCTGTAGGGACCTAAGGTTTGACTACATTTTTTATGAATGTGTAAACCCTAGTGTTTTCTCCCATCTGGCCTGGTAAGGTAATACTGTCTGTGGGGAATCATCTGTTAAGAACGAATATATCTTTGAGATCAAGTGTTTGACTCCTGGCCAAGACATTTCTCGAATGTTGTGAGGGGACATCAGCCAGTGGTGAATCTGAAAATATTGAACCTGTGGTTCTCCTGAAGCCCTAGTTCTTCTTTGCATAGTTTAAATGATTTAATATTCCCCCCCATCGAAACATATCGCGAAATTGAGTCCATCCCAAAATGTTCCAATTTGAAAATGAATTAGCGACTAGACATGGGGTAAATTGTGGGTTCGCAAAGAGTGAGGTAAAGTGGAGGGAAATGTTGTATTATGTTGTAGAATTGCTTGGTCCCAAGAATCTTCAACAACTTTTATACACTGAAGGGCACATTTCGTGGCCTGTCCGATCTTGGTAGCCATAGTTTTCCCCCATTCTGGGGCCCACCCTGTCGTTTCCATTTGCCCCCATCTCCTACTTGTATCCTCCCTGAACCAGTATTTTATCACTCACAACCGAGCCCCGTGGTAGTATTTCTGAGCATTTGGGAGCCCTACCCCCCTCTATTTGAAGGGAGCATTAGAGTTTTCAGCGCTACACAGGAGATTTATTTTTCCAAATGAACTTGGATATTGTCTTGTGTAGGGTATGGAAGAACGTGATCGGAATCGAGATTGAGGGGACTTGAAATAAATTAATTAATCGGCCCAGCCATGAAACAGAGTGGATTCTACATCTGTAATTATTTCTGGATACGTGCTAAGAGTGGCTGTGAATTAGCTACATATAATTCCCTAAGTGTGCTTGTAATAGTAACCCTTACGATTTAAATACCCTTGGGAACCCAGTGAAGTGAGTCGCCTCTTTGGTCTTTATTAAAGCGTCTTGTTTGACTGACAGGTTTACAATTTCGATTTTGTAATATTGATTTTCAATCCAGCAATGGTACCAAACCTCTGGGAGTGAGACTACTGCGTTGTTAATAGAAAGGAGCATATCATCTGCATAAGCCATCAGTTTGTGGGTGTCACCTCCAAATGGTATTCCCTCAATTGCCTCCGACTGACGCAGTTGTGACAGTCAAGGTTCTAAGTGTAGCGCGTAAAAGAGAGGGGAGAGGGGGCATCCCTGTTTCATGCCCCTATGAAGGGAGACCGAGTGGGAGAGATGACCATTTATTAATAATATGGCCAAGGGATTGAAATAATTATCTTGTATCATGGCAATACATTGCGGGCCGAAGCCCATTGCCCGGGGTTATTAAAAAGGAAGGACCACTTGACACTGTTGAATGCAAATTAATTGAAAAGATTGGTTACTTTGGGGGCCAGGGTCGAACAGAATGTTTTATAGGAGGCTGGGTACCTGTCCATGGCTGGCGATTTATTCACTGGCAGGTTCACTATTACATGAAGAACCTCCTCCCAGGTGATGTCCTTTGCTAGCTTCTCTCTGTCCGATATGGGAATCCCGTTTAATGGATTTGCCTGTAGGTACTTGTGTTAAGATATATGGTTGGGGTGATCTGACTTATACAAGGCTGAGTAATAGGCCTGAAATTGTGCAGTGATGTCTTCTGTCGTTGTCACCCTTTTCCCTGCCGAGTCTTCCACCCTCAGTATTGTTTGTCCTTAGCGTTCCTATATAGCCTGCGGAGAAACGAACTGGGGTCCGTCTCCAACTGTTTCAGTTAATTATTTACTTCGGTTTCGAGGTCTGATTCAGTCTTTCTTTGAAGTTTATCCTTGTGTGCATCTGTCGCTATGATCTCCCCTCTTAATGTTGTTTAAAAGCATCCTAGATTACTGCTGTGCTTATATCTCTGCTAGTGTCGATGTTAAATTATTCAGCGAGTTTGCGTTCTATGTCATCAGAAATGACCTGATCTGTCAATAACAACCTTGGGAATTTCCAGCTCCATAGTTTGGGTTGCCTTCTAGGGAGTTTGAGGTTCAGCGTCAACGGGGCATGATCTGAGATAGTGATAGTATGAGTATCTATGTGTTCCATTTTTCCTATCAGCGTGGTTGAGGCCCAAAAGTAATCAATTCTACAGAAGGATTTATGTACATGGGCGTAGTAAATATATTCCATTTCCTTACCCTAGTCAGTTATTCAAATTTCGTTTTTAGGGTGTGTCCTGGCAGAGGTTGGGCATATTTTGTTTTAGAACTTCTATCCCGAAGGGGATCCCATGCAATGTTTAAGTCTCCCATCAATATTATTTTGGTTTTGCTAAAATGTTCTAGGTTCAAATTGATTGTTTTCAGAAACCCCTCTTGGTCAGAATTTGGGGCATATATGGAAGCCAGTATTCGGGTCAAAGGTCCTAATTTTATACGGAGGAAGAGATAGCGGCCCTAGTAGTCTTCAAGATCGATACCTGGGTGCCTGCCGTAAAGATGAGAATTACCCCTGCTGTCTTCCCCTTGGCATTTGCCTGTATAATTATTGGGTATTGTCTTATCTTTAGCTTGTGACGGTCTTGAGTTCTAATGTGAATTTCTTGTAATGCAATTAGGTCGACGTGATGTGTAGAGAGAAGGCTTTCTAGTTTCCTCCTTTTGACTGGGGCATTTAGACCCCTAATGTTAAGTGTAAGGCAGCAGAATGTAGGTCCCTTTCATGGTGTTTATGCTTAAGAAAGTCCTAGTCATAGGCATAATGTCGACATCATTTAACAAATCCCTGTGTACTACCCAGCTCCCCCCAAATGTTCTGCCAATTTCCTACTAATCCCAATCCTCCCTGACCCCCAACACTAACATAACCCCCCCCCTCTCTCCCTGGTGTAAACCACCGTCACTAGTCTCTCCTCGGACTCAGTCCTCAGAGGTGGCCTACCACTAGAACTAGGTCTTTAGTGGATTCCAAGACAAGCATTTCACGTACCCCAGCTTTACTATGATAGGTATACCATCTCAAAGCTATGTTACCTCGGTCAGCAGTAACGTCCTTTCTCAAATGTGTCCTTGGTGGCCGGGATGCTTAAGGTTGATTGGCTCAAAGGGCCTTTCAGAATTTTCCTGCGGCCTCGTTCTTTTGTTGTCCATTCCAGTGGCGTGGGCCCCGGGGGGCATACAGTCAGGCAGAGTTTGACCCTGAATGTTTGTCCTGCTGAACAGGAGGCCAAATGGGAAGGTCCATCTGTGAGTTATATTTTTGGATTGCAAATGTACCAACAGCCCACGCATATCCCTTCGCCTTTGCAGTGTCAGTTGGGAGAGGTCTTGGAAAATTGAACAAGATCGGTGCCGCCTTTCTGGCTACCTAAAGAACCTGCTCCTTTTGTGGATAGCATGCAAGTGTGGCCAAGGTGTCTCTGGGACGTGCACCCGAGTGCTAGCGCTTTGGCACCACTCTTTGAATCCTATCTATTGGATGTTCATCTCTCCTTCTGAGTTCATGGGGTCCCTGAAGATACCTGTCACTTCATCTTTCAAGTCTGTGTCCTGTACCATTTCTGAAAGATTTATTATACGTATATTGGATTTCTGCAATCTATTTTTCTAGATCTTCAAGATGCAGCTAAATGTTGTGCTGTGTCCGGGCTAGTTGTTCTAGCAATTCATCTGACTTAGTGGAATCAAGGAACAGGTCTTGGAGCGCCTTTTTGTTTCTATCAGTTCTTTCCTTGAGAGAGGCAATGTTGTTTCTCGTATCCTCGAGAGCAGACTTGAATTCACTAATAAAGGTGTTAAATTGTGTTTGCAAGGAGGCAGAGAATGTGTCCTGGAATTCAAGGAAGCAGCGCTCCACATCCTCTTTGGAGGCTGCCATATCAGACTCTGTCGTATTTGAAAGGTATTCTGAAGAGTCTAGTGTGCGGTCTGAGTTCATATGAGCCCCCTCAGACCTTAACCAGCAGTTATGGATTGGGTTCACTTTGGGGGTGGACTGCTGTGTGGGCTTCCTTATTGTCCTTTTTGCCCTGGTTCCTAGCATTGACCGCTAACTCCTCAGGAGGGTGCCCGCTGCCCCTTGTTGATCAAATTGCTTAATAAAGAATGTGCCACTGGGTTCATCCAGTTTCCCAATTTACTGAATGTTCAGCCTGCTGATCTGTTTACCCGATGAGGTCTGGGGGGTATCTACTTGTTTTCTCCAGAGTTTGGATGCTCACCCAGCCTCAGGCGACACAGTGTGTGGGATCCTGGCACCTTTGGGGGGTGAACAGGCCGCTGGTCCTATGTGCATTCTGACCAGTGTGATGTGTCCAACAGGGGGAGGGTATAGATGCCGCCCTCCACTTCCAGAATGCTCACCTTTAGAATGTGCAGAGGCAGCATTATCTCAGCCTCGCCCGATTGTTGTTTATTACCATGTGAGGGGTCTGCTTCACTCCCAAGACCTTGTGCGTGCAATTGCGCCTGTTGTGTGATGTAGGGTTAATCCTTGTGGGACCCCGGGATTTGGTTCGGTCTCCTTGACAGTGCTTTCTCCCTTCTCCTGAGCCACGCCTTGGGGGACTCACTCTGCTAGCCGTGTGATGGTTCCTGCTACTGAGAAAATGTGGTATCTGGTGTGGACCCCACTGGCCCCGTGACTGCTGGATAAGGGCATGCTGCTGCCCCAAGCCGCCATCTCCGTGCATGCTGCGCTCACCGGCCCCCACAGCCTGCTGCGTAGAGGAATCCCAGTCTGCGTAACTGCTGAATCGGCAAATATTTTCTTTTTTCTCTTTTTGCTTTTATTTGTTTAATCTGAAGAATGCAGGTGCTCCGGCCACCGTCATTCTGGGTTGTGTTGAGGATGAATGGAGCTCTGATTGGACTTTGCTTCCTCTGTGCCGAGCTGGGCATCTTTTTGGGGACGGAGGTCGACTGGCCATGTCTGCACTAACAGGCGGCCATCTTGGAATCTGGATCCACACATTTTTAATTGTGAAATATTGCATTTATTTGAAAGAAAATGTTATACTGAGTGTATTGTTAAATGTGAACATTTTTCATTTAACCAATAAACAATAATAATAACTTATTAGCTTTAACTCTTCATCTGTCACTGACCATCATAGGGTTCCAAAAGCTAGCACATGACTTGCAGACTCGCTGTTACTGTACCCTTACAGACCCCTTCCCAGAATTCCATCCCCTGCTCTTTGTGTTGCTGGGATTGATTTGTGTGAATAGGCAACCATAACACAAGAAAAAAGGGGTACTATTTGAAGATGCATGCCTTTTGAATGTTTTCCCTCGGTAAATATCTGCAAATGATACAAATAAGTTCTCTTTAGAAAAGGGATAAAAAATAACTTACTTTTTCTTCTGTATACTAATGATCTGGCAATTACAATTTTAAATGAAGGTGTAGATGCCCCTAGGATAGGTAACACAAGATTGGTAGAGAAACCTGTTTAAAATACAAAGATTTTACCAATAGCAATTTTGGTGATAAAAAATTAGGCCAAATGCCAGGCTACTTATTGAAATGTCCCTCTCCGACCATACGAAATAAATTCTTACGCCTGAGGTTGAATTTATGTTGAATTTATGGCTTACCAGAGAAATTCTTGTAAGGAGAAATGTTATACCATCTGACATGAATTACTGTCATTATTGTTAGATTGTTACTGAAAAAGAGACGCTTCAACATCTTGTGATATCTTGTGGCACGTTGAATGAACAACGTGTTAAATTCTTTTCAAAATTGCTAAATCTGAACAATGAATTAGATGAAAACAGATTTGGAGTATATTATTTTCAAAATTCAAAATTCGCTGTCATAAAAGCGATATTGCAATTCCTGGAAGTTATTCTACCTATTGAAATTAAGTTGTAAATGCATGATAGAGTATAACTGGGAAATACAAGAAGCTTAATGCAGGAAAGGAGAAATTGTATTGTGTAAATAATGCTTTTTAACTCTGTATAATTCATGGAAACTCAATTTTTTTATATTGTGCTTACTGTACGGCACATTATTGTGGAAATTGAAATGTGAAATAACTGTTTTGGTTTTTGAAAAGTTGATTTAATCAGCTAGATCAAAATAAAAGAAAATAAAAATGACCTTACACTGTTACGCCATCAAATGCACTCTGGACTTTAAATGTTTGTCTTGGGAATAGTTTACTGCTGACAGCACTTGAGATTTACAAGGTCCAAGCAATTCCTGCTTGTTTTTTATGGGAGTGAGCTCTGGTGTGCAAGTGATATGATCCATTTGGCAAGAATTTGTAAAATGTAATTTTCGCCCTACCCCAGAGCACACCCTCAATCGCTTTACGTGCTGAGACTGACTGATCGCTCAGGGCAAACCCCTTCTTCATTGGCTCCATGTACATAGGGTAGCCAAACTATCACATTAAAAACAATATGATATGGGATTTTTTTAACTCTCCAGGAGGTAAATCTTGGATTTGGTTTTGTCATATCTCATCCATGCTGACTATGATACATTCTGGTCATTTATCTGATAAAAACGTTATTAATTAGGATATGTATATGGACATCAAGTAAGTTAAAGTGGGGCACCCTTTACATTGAGAAATAATTAGTTGCTTGTGTACCTGAGTTTCAATTTCTGAGATTTCTTGGGGGCTCCTCCTTCTCCCACTTAGCCGCAAAAACCTGGAACAACATCCCAAAAGAAATTAGAAACACCAAAGACCACCTACAATTCAAAAAACTACTAAAAACCTGGCTCTTGAACACCACTGATTCAAACTGAAAAACTGAAACAACCGAACGGGAAACACAAAGAAAAGGATGATTAAATTCAGGATGACACTGACAGCACCCAGAACCGACCAGAGAAACTCTTACTCTAACAAGAGAGATGATGCAAAGTCAAATAGGACACAGGAGACACCCATGAGGATAGAAATCACCATCCCTAGCCAACTCCAGCCAACAACCTCACCCACCCCATAATTGCTACCAGGTATCATACTTGTATAGAGTTGTGTGAATGTTAGCACTTGCCACACTTGAACTTAGTGGCATTGGCATGGGCATTGACCATATGGAGTCATGAATGAAGGCAGATGCCTCCCCTGGACGTAATTGCAAGTGTTGGTATGTGCCACATTTCGAAGGAGCTGGGAGCGATAGCCTGCATGAACAAGTGAATAAGATGATGAATGCCAACCACCCGCCAAATATGGATGGAGTAGCCATGGATTGTCAATGCCACACACCGAGTGGATTGGGAATGCTTTCTGGGCCAGATTTGAAGGACGCACAAACGCCTGCCTGCCCCACATACAGACAGCCGTCACTTAGGTGTCTGAGGCGAACTTGGGTAAAGTTATGAATGTGAGTGGATGCCATGGGTGAAAGTTACTGTGAGTGTCTGTCGGCCCAGATCAGGACAGAGAGATGCTCCCGCACCCCACCTGGAGAGAATACCAAAATTTAGTGCCTCACTTCTGGACAGCAATGCCAATTAACCTATCCACTAACAATTTCACCCTTCTGCATACACCTCTCAAACTCTAACCAAACAAGACCACAAGCTAACAACACAATAATCCGCACAAACTTCACTACACTGCAACAACAAAACAAACCACACATAGATTCGTACAACAGCACACGTTGACTATCAACCGTAAAACACCCCAAGACCAGCCAACGGACCGACGGGCTGAGGCCGCCAGCAGCACATCACTGCTCTCTTGCACTTTTCCAGCTTAATCCCACTAACCCACGCCCCTCCCCCTCTTCCCTTCTTTCAGAGCCACCAGAGCGCCAGGGAACCACTCCAGTGGTGATAGTGCGCGGTACAAATATCCTTTAACATTATCGTTAACATAACATATAGAGTTCACAAAATATCTGAATGAACTTTATCCAGTTCTTAATAGAATGTTATGTATTTCATTTTGCCTTCATATTTTTCTGTCCGCTGATTTTTCATAACAATGGTCTGTTAATTCTTCAAACTTTTGGCCATTTTGTCATGATGAGACACACTATCATCCCTTTTTTCGTTTGGACTGTCCAAAATATCTCTCCCCGCAGAAAAGATGGATTCTTCCGGTGTTCTTGAAACACCAAGTAGGCTCTTGATGCAATGGTCTGGTTATTTACAAAAAGCCTGACCGTAACAATGTGGTTTTTGCAGTGTCTAATTTTCTGACCAAAGTGTGGCAATTAAGAACTATGAATTGGGCATATGTTCAGCTGTAAATCTGAGTGCATCGTAACCAGTTTTTATTTAAATTTAACTAATAAATATGTTCAACGTTTTAATTGTTTAGTTGTTATACTGTGTTTGAATTTCGAGTCTGTGTTCTGTACTGTGTTTTATATTGAGTGTGCTGCTTGTTATGGCACTTTTGCTTTTTGACTTGGCTAGACTTCATTTTTCCTACTCCATTTTACATTGGTTTAGGAAATGCACTTGCGTGAACCCTGCACTTTATTACATAACGTTCATCCCTCAGTTGTATGTCTGTGATGATCTCACACCTTTTTTTTAAAATTTGTTTGTGTGTCATACAGTTAAACAAATAAGGTTTAACACAGACAACATTAAACAGAATTAATATTCATATCTCTGATTAAATCATGTCCTCCTCCAAAAAAAAATAGAGAAAATAAATGAAATTAACATTCAGTCTGTTAAAATTCGTAATATGCCATATACATCTCTCCAAAGCATAGTGAGAAAGACAATCAGTCCATCATGGGAGCCAGACATGAAGATGCATAGATGCTTTTGGACTTTTTTGAAAGTATACTAGCAAATTTCAGATGTATTTACTTTCTATGGGGGTCATTCTGAGTTGGGCGGTAAGGGATACCTGGCACCAGTAAGGAGACCGGTGCCGGTAATCCCTTACCGCCCAATTCTGAGGTTGCTTAGCAGGACCCGTGAAGGATGTGTGACCACACGTCCTTTACGGGTCGCGCTAAGGGACCGGGGTGCTAATAACGGGCCTGCTCTTCGCGGGCCCGTTATTAGCACCTTCCCCATGCCCATTGAGCCCTATGGTTGGTTGAATGGGGACTTACCGGGTCCTCCAGGGTCGGAATGACCCGGTAAGTCCCCATTGAACCAGACCGGACCCGGTATTGGAGGCAGCGCCATGGCTACCTCCAATCTCGGAATGAGGGCCTATGTCTTTAATAAAATTGGAGTGCCTGAAGATGTTCGCGATCGCAAAACAAGGGCACTTCTTCAGTGATTCCACTAATAAAATGCTTCGAGGGCGTTTTGAACAGTTTTGAGTCCGGGGATTAAGAAGTCGAAATAGGCTGAGGAGGAAGAAGAGAATTAGTGAGCTCAGTGCAGAACTCAGGGTTGGGTGCTCTGAGGGGGAGACATAGTGAAAGAAAGAGACAGAGTGAAAGTCAGAATCCAAGACCTTTAGAGAGAAGGGGGATTAGTGAGTGAGATGCAAGGACATGAGAAGGACACTAGGGAGAATGAGGGACAGGGTTATATAGACACACTATTGAGTGCCAAAGGATTTCAAGGCAAAAATAAATGTGCAGGGTGATTCCTTCCGAAGCGTGTGACCAGCACTGGTGGTGACGCTGTGTGATGCCAGACATTCTCATAATAAACAGTTTGCTCCTTGGCACTACATTATTTACAAATTAATAACTAACGTCCATACATACGGAAAAGCCATGGACATCCTCCGTGTGAAGAGGCAAAGATGGCATTAGCTAAACCACTGCTTCACACTACTCACCCTACATAGTCACTGGGTCACTATCTGGTAAATATTAGATGTTCTAAATCAATTCTCTAGTTAAAATGAGCAGACCTAGGTTGTGTTGAAGAGTGAATTAAGGTTCGACCTGTAGCTATATTAGGGATATAGTTAATTTGAACTGTTTGAAGAAACCTTAATGTTGGCATTTGCAATGTTTGCAGACCTTTTCTAGTACCTTTACCTCCCTGTAAAAATAAAAATAAAAATCTTCCTCAGCTACCTTCCACACCCTTTCACTTTCTGAAAGAGAGTGAACTTCTGGGTAAACCACACGTTGATTGTATGCCTTTGTATTTGGCTCTCATTCAGTCCCGAGTTGTTAATGTGGGGGGTGGGAGGCGGAGCAGGGAGGGGGGTGGGGGTGGGGACAGTCCGTGGTGTCTTGATTTCATGCTGTAGCCAGAATAAACATTGAGCTGGGAACGGTTTGCATAATTTCCACATTGTTAGCTCCAGTTGTGGTCAGCAACAGTAAACACCACCGTCCCTAACAAGGAAATGACTACACCTCCAACAGCAACAATAACAGCATCGCTCCGCATGCCACACCAGGCTTTCATTCTCTGAAGAATGCACAGTAATTAGCTAACACGTGGCAGAGCAGCCCATGGCATTGTGCCCAAAACGAGCCAGTATCGAAAGGGATGGCTTCTTGTGTGGGTGCCAACTTTTGATTTGCGCCTTCCCACAGCTTCCCACAGTCTGACTCCTGGTTGTTGTGATCGAATCTTAATTTAGAATCAACACGTTTTAAATACCTTTTAGTAGCTTGTCATCGTTTGAAATGTTTAACCATACCGCTCCCACCAAAGTGCCCCCGAGTAACAACTGCGAAATTTGCACAGCACTGTAGATGAGTAGGTATCAGCAGTAAGGGTTATTTTCATTATTCTGGTTTGGCTTAAAATGAAGCGAGAGTTGTCTATGATGTCACTACGCCTCCCAAGGAGCTAAAATATCCCCTTGTTCAAATAATTTTATCTATAACTTGCATGCTGTGTATGCCCCAACACCCTGTGGCTATGCTACTCCAAAGCTTTATGTAGCGATCTGGTCTTATCCTGCATCCTAATGGAACCTTGAGTCAGCGTCATGATTGACAATGGAATGTTAAGGGTTAGAATGTTTATGTGTGACTAGGGTTCTCTTGAAGGAGTTGAGAGATGTAAGCCTACCTGGGGGGATGCAGGTGTATGTTGCCCTGAACCCAGATGTACTTGACCTTATATGATTACCACAATGTACTGGAACTTAATTAAAGAAGTTACTGGAACTTCACCCGAGGTCAGAGTCATCTGTTGGGAACACCGGACTTTACATTGGCGATGAGGATTCTGGCTGTGCTGGGGGGACAGCATTGAAGATGGCACATACACCCCCCAACCCAAGAAGAATACCTCCCAGGTAGGGCGAGCGCTTAATGCTGTAGGCGCTGAAGGGCCCAACGCAAGGGGCACAGGCGCAGAAAGTAAGGGGCTGAGCCAGAGCCAGGGGCCAGCTGGCCTGTCAATAGTTATACGCGTCAAGCACAGAGGAAATCAGGAGACTGAGGAAGGGCTGAGGGCCCAGAGACTGGTATAAGGGGTGTAGTAACCCAGGCTGCAGCATGGAGGGCTTGGTGTCCAAGGCAGTAGCAATTTGAAGAGGCCTGGGGTCTAGTTACGCCTGGAGAATGAGGACGCCATACTGTGCAGCTGGGGCTGTAAACCCATGGCAGTAGCAACAGGAAAGGCTGGGAGACTAGGCTGCACCTGGACATTAAATAATGGGGAGTCATTTTATGCAGCAAGAGTCTTGGAGCCGGGGCAGCAGCAATAGAGGAGATTGGGAACCTAAGCTGCGCCAAGAAGGGAAGTTGTTTGAAGGAGTTTGGGCTAAGGTACAAAGCGCCTGGAGCAGAGGAGGGTCCTGGGGGCCATTCCAGCTTTTGAGAGGGCTTGGAACCCGTACCTGCACCTAAGGGACTTGTAGCCTGTGAATACACTTGGGGGCTTGGAGCCCATGGCACAGTTGGAGGTATTCAGAGTCACAAATGTGCTTATGAAGGGGCTCTGAGCCAATATGCAGCGACACCATAAGGGAGTTAGAGCCCATTACAGCGCTGGAAGGGGCTCTTAATTCTGGCTTTGCTGAGGAGAAAAGGTTGCATATATCAGGCTCTGGAACCGGCTGTTTTCAGGCGGAGTGACACACTTGCAAAATGTGTGCCAGCGAGAAGTGCAGGGAGCGGCCTGCGCTGTGTAGGAGGTTTCCTTGTGTAGAAGAGTGCAAAAAGGAGAAGTTGGAAGAGTATGCGCTCTCAAATCTGCGCTCTCAATTAGGATCGTATTATGGTGTGCTAGGGATCGTATTATGGTGTGCTGCTGTCGCATTGTCATGAAAGCAATATCGCAAAGATGCAGAGCACTGCATCATTGAGCCAGAAGAGGGGCCAGGTCCCCGGAGGTACTTTTGGATTTTGCGAGTGGATGCCACAATGATCAACACTGTCTTGTTTTAGTGGCGCGTTCAAGGGTTTTGATAGTTGTCTGTACAGCAGAAAAAGAGTAACACAGACTGTACTAATGGTGGGACCAAAGTTTGTGTACAGTGCTCATTTTGGGACAATCATTCTTTGAAGTGTCAAGTATTTAGAAGTGTTTTAAATTGTGAATTTAAGTTGCATTTAGAGACATGGGAGGCCTGTGTTGTAGTATGACAGGAAAGGTGTGAATGGAGTATGTAATGAGTGCATATGAGTTGTGGCCTTTGAAGTTATACACATGATGCTAGTAAACATTGGTGTCTAGTTGTGTTAATGATGCTTAACACTGTTTTTCCTACAGATGGACTTTTAAAGCAAACATGTTAAAGACTCTAGGTTGACTCTAAAGGTGTTGTAATTGCTTGCGATGGCTGTTTACTAACATTTCATTTTGCAGGTGGGACTGTTCAAAGGACCTATATGCACACATTTTGAGAAAGATTTTTTTTTGGAAGTGAATTTGTGCCCTTTAAGATAACGAAGAAGCTGGTATAGAGTTTTAGATATACTAAGAATGTAGAGTGCTGAGTGTTAAGCAAAGTTGTTATTGTATGGTTGTTTTGTTTAGAAACCATACAGTGTTTCATGATGTTAGGGAGAAGTTTTGAGCAGAGCTATTGATGTTTGTGTGATGCTGATGTGAATGAAGTGTGGTCTTCCCCAAAAGGAGCTGGATTATATTGAGGAATACTTTCAACATGGGCAATTTAGGGGTAATGGTGTCACTAGTAGTGAAGTAGTTACCCGGGTACCTGGGATACTCAGTCTAGTTGGAGGTGGTGTGTGTTTAGGCACATGCCGGTTTCCATTGTTGGGTGTGAGGGAGATGTGTGTGTGTGTTCTTTTGGGGATGCTGAAGTCAAGTTTAGGAAGAGAGGTATGGGTGCCTCTATGTGTGAAAGGATTAGTAAGGATGTTTGAGCAGTTGGGTGCCTTTTCTTCACTTGATAGAAAGAGGAAGGGGCATTGGTGATAATTGTATCTCACAGCTGTGAGGACGTTTTTGGTATATAGCTTGTGGTTAGCAGAATGTTCCCAGTTGGGAGAGATGATGGAAGTGCATTGAATTTGTGGATTTCGTGCGTGTGCTGTTTTTATCTGTTATTTTTAAGTTTAACTACTTGTGTTTTTTGATGTCTCTAAGGAAGGGAGATCTGTAGCAATCTGGTCTTATCCTGCATCCTAATGGAACCTTGAGTCAGTGTCATGATTGACAATGGAATGTTAAGGGTTAGAATGTTTATGTGTGACTGGGGTTCTCTTGAAGGAGTTGAGAGATGTAAGCCTACCTGGGAGGATGCAGGTGTATGTTGCCCTGAACCCAGATGTACTTGACCTTATATGTTTACCACAATGTACTGGAACTTAATTAAAGAACTTACTGGAACTTCACCCGAGGTCAGAGTCATCTGTGGGGAACACCAGACTTTACACTTTACTCAAGTGGGAGCTATGCAGGGATGGAGCAGGTAGGCATGAACAGGGCTGCTTTGCCAGTAATCAGAATTAGGCAGCTTGCTATAGCCCAATCAGCAGCGGCCACACGATTGTCAGTTCTAGTCGCAAATGCCTCCATTATGGGAGTGGGGAAGCATAATGCTTCTTTACCTTGGCTAAAAAAAATATTAGTCTCAGCCGTGTCCACGGTGGCCCGGTAAAGAACTCATACAATACAGAAACCTCTACCACTGGCTCCCTGGCATCCACTCCCATGTTCCTCGGGAATTCCCACACTTGTCATAAAGCTGGAAACTACCAAAGAGTTTTGCAAATGGAACTTTCTCCCTCCACATCCCTCCAGCTTCCGTTCCAAAGATGCCTGGTATCCTGGCAACCCCTTAATCCCTTCACTTAGGGATCACATATATTCAAATATATTTTAAAATTCCTGCCATCCAGCTATTGTCCTCCACCTCCCTCAAGACTTTCCTTGACTCTTCCCTTGAAATATATGAATCTTTTTCTAATGGGCATTGTGGCCCATTGACAGTTGCGCTGCAGGAGTACCGGGAAGAGCAAAGGCTAAAATGCCTGCACAGCCCCACACTACTATTATACCAGCAGTAATCTCAATAATATAGATAACAATAAATATGAAATTAAGATAAAACAAATGGCATACCTGCTGTGCCTTTTAAAGTAATTAGCGCAGGCCGAGGACAGGCTATACTCTTCAGAGGACTTCATCCAAAACAACAACAATATTGTGGAACCTACACAAAAGAAATGTCTGATCAAGTTTGTATAATAATACAAAACTTTGTTTAAACTAAAAATACACTAAACTAATGTAAATACGAATGACCACCACTTGTAGGGGAAACACAGAGAATGCAGACTTTGGAATAAAGGGGCATTTTGGGTTTGAAGACAAAGGTAGTCAAGCAATAATTTCATCAGCAAATGTTCAAGTTCAATGAAGATGGGGGTCATTCCGACCGTGGCGGTAGCGGGTTAACGCACTGGTAAGGATGCCGGTGCCGTTAAACCCCTACCGCCACATTCCGAGGTCCCTTAGCGGGTCCCACCAGGAACAGCTGGTTCAACCAGCTGCCCTTAGCGGGACCCGTTACGGGACCATGGAGCTAAAAACAGGCCCGCTATTTGCGGGCCCGTTATTAGCTCCTTCCCCATTCCCATTGAGCCCTATATGGGCCCTATATGGGCTCAATGGGAAGGGGGAATGGTTTTCAAAATGGGGACTTACTGGGTCCGCATAGGTCGGAATGTCCCGGTAAGTCCCCATTCCGACTACCCAGACCCGGGTAGCACCATGGCTGCCTCCAAACTCGGAATGACCCCCGATGTCTTTTAAAAGGTAAAGAGTGGGGTCATAAATGTCACTAGAGCCCTTTAAGGCAGACCAATGCATAGGACCACTTCAAACACCTCTTAAGTGTTTTTCTTGGAGCTCGACAGTGTCACGTCAGACTTTCTGAGCTGAAGTAGTGGTTCAGCTGGGTGGCTGGGTCTAACACGTGGTGCAGTTCAACAATCAGCATTGGCATGTGGCACAAAGAAGCTAGGAGAGGCAAGCGATGTCCGGGTCAGTTTAGCTCACAAGCAGTTTTAGGCATGAACCAGGACCCAGCGCTGTTCTTTGACTTCTGGGTTTCTGGAAGGCCTTGTCCATGCTCTCCAGGAGCAAAGGCAGGCCTTTCCTCTGCACTTCCCCACATGGAAGGTTTCTAGAGAGCACTTGCTGGGTTATGACACCCCATTGAGCAGGTTTCTGGGTAACAGTGCTTTTAGCTGCAGTAGGCTTTTCCCAGACAACAGGCCATTCCATATATTCTCTTGTGATGGTTAGGGGAAAGACTTGCTCCTTTCTTGAAGCTGTGCATCTTCACCTCTATCGAAGAGGATTTTGAAGCAGACTGTACCCCAAACAGAGGTTGAGGCATTGAGGCATATCCTACTTCTTGAAGTGTCCAAAGTGAGGTCCACTAAGGGGAGGCTCTCACCCTTTATGTAGCCAAAAGGCCACAGCAAATTGGTTCCCTTCTTGCCTTTTGGAAGGGGTCTAATGTTGGCTGCTGTATTCAGACTGTTCTGTCGGGTGATATCATTTCCAGAGTGCTTTGTCTGCAGGGACAGAACATTTGAGAGCCCTAGGAAAATCTAAGATGGTGGAGCCCTTTTCTAACCAGAATGTTCTCTACTGGGCTACTCCACTCTACCCCCATTCCTCTGTCTGCCTAAGTAAAATAGTTTTTGTTAATTAAGACCATAGTGTGATTTCCTTTGGCCTGTCAGAGCCTGCCCTTTGAAGACATGGACCATCTCCCTTCCCCCGGTGGCAGTTCCCGTTTTCATGGGGGTGACAAACCTTTCCTAGGGAATACAAAGGCTTTTGCTGGGGCTGAACCCATATGGCTTATTTCGGGAGAAAAACAGCCTTAGGCAGTGAACACACAAGTGCCCCTGAGCAAGGTCACAAGGAACCAAGCTGATTCCCAGCAGCAAGTAAACAGCTGGTGTCTTAAATGTGGATGTTGGTAATTTCAATAATGTGCCCAATGGCTGGCTGTTACATCTGGGTACAAAACCAACAACAACATTTTGCAAAATACAGAACCGCCCCTGAAAGTGAGATTGTTGGCAGATCTGGCAGAATTCCTTTACGAGAGCTCCTAAAATATAAAAATAGCTGGGAGATGCTCCTTAGCAGGTGGAAATCGTGCTCAGGCCTAATCTAGTATTTCCATGTTCCTGCAGAGTTTATCTTTCACCTCCTGGCGGGCAGCAGCCACTATCCTGCAAATGTTCGGGTCCGAAGGGGACCTCTACAAACCTGAGAACAGGTGTAGAGTATTGCGAGCTGTAGCTACAGTACCATGCCTTCCACCACTTGGACCAGTGTAGTCTTGGGGCAAAGGGGCAAGAATATTTAAGCAGTATTCACTGTGGCACCCCAGACATTTTCCATAGAGGTGGCCTGATGAGGCAACAGGAAGTCTTGGGGTGGCTCTCCAACCTTGACTCCAACATCCCATGTGTCCTCATCTTGCTTGATCTCTCTTCTGCCTTTGACACTGCCAATCATGCCATCCTTCTTAACCGTCTCCGTGATAACCTGGGTAACACTGGTCAGGCACTGGTGTGGCTGACTTCTTTCCTCTCTGGCCGACCCTCCCAGGTCCAACTTGGGTCCTTCCTCTCCAATATCTTTTTCTCTATCTGTGGTATCCCCCAGGGATCTAACCTCTCTCCCTGGCTGTTCAACCAATACCTGCCACTCCTTGCCCACCGCATCGCCGCTCTCTGCCCCAACTTTCAGTGCTATGCGGATGATACCCAGCTCATTTTCAGGCTACCCTCAGCCTCCTCCTCTCTTTCCCTCATCTCTGGCTGTCTGCCTGCCACCCAGGACTGGTGTGCCGCCAATGACCTCCTTTCCTTCCCCCAGAAGCTCAGTGTCTCCAGAGCTCTGATTCTCTCTAGTCTGCACTACTGCAACAGCCTCTTTCTAAATCTGCCTGCCTCTACTCTTCGCCCTCTGCAACTTATCCAGAACAGGACTGCAAGACTTTTCCATGGCCTCAAGCCCCGGGATCGTATCTCTCCAGGACTGAAATCTCTGCATTGGCTCCCAGTGGCTGCTAGGATTAGGTTCAAAACCCTCTGCATTGTCCACAAGGCCTTCGGGGCCTGGGGCCGAAATACCTTCAACTCTCTCTTCCTAAATATCTTCCTTCTCGAGCTCTTCGCTCATCCGCATCCAACTCCCTCAGGGTCAGTCGCTTCTGCAAGCAACAAGTTGGTGGCAGATCTCTCTCTTCGGCAGGGGCCTCCCTCTGGAACAGCCTTCCTGCCTCCCTGAAACTTGAGGAGAAACATCTCCGGTTCCGGAAGCACCTCAAAACCTTCCTCTTTGCTTCTGCTTTCTCTCCCCCTCTCCCCTGCTAAATTCCTGATAGAAACTGCACTGGTTACCTGGCCACCCTTTCTGATCACGGGCCCAGGCCCCGCAAGTTGCCCACCTGAATTGACCCCCTGGCAATCCCTGCACCTGGGGACTGTTTTTCTGTGTCCCTACAGTCCCCCTACCAGCACTTATGACTGCACTTACCTTGCACTTGCCACCAGCTGGACGTTTCATTTATCTTATTTATTCCACTATCCCATGTACTGCACTTTCCCCTCTCCGTCCCCCCACATACTTTTCCCTTTCCCTCTCCCCATGCACTTGCGCAATCGGAATGACACCTGGCCTGGTAGGATCGTTGTCTGTCTGCCCTTTGTTCCCCTTCTTTGCTCGTCGCGCCTTGAAACACTTGTGTATAGGCTTGTTATAAATGACCTATCATATCATATTTTTCTCTATCTGTGGTATCCCCCAGGGATCTAACCTCTCTCCCTGGCTGTTCAACCAATACCTGCCACTCCTTGCCCACCGCATCGCCGCTCTCTGCCCCAACTTTCAGTGCTATGCGGATGATACCCAGCTCATTTTCAGGCTACCCTCAGCCTCCTCCTCTCTTTCCCTCATCTCTGGCTGTCTGCCTGCCACCCAGGACTGGTGTGCCGCCAATGACCTCCTTTCCTTCCCCCAGAAGCTCAGTGTCTCCAGAGCTCTGATTCTCTCTAGTCTGCACTACTGCAACAGCCTCTTTCTAAATCTGCCTGCCTCTACTCTTCGCCCTCTGCAACTTATCCAGAACAGGACTGCAAGACTTTTCCATGGCCTCAAGCCCCGGGATCGTATCTCTCCAGGACTGAAATCTCTGCATTGGCTCCCAGTGGCTGCTAGGATTAAGTTCAAAACCCTCTGCATTGTCCACAAGGCCTTCGGGGCCTGGGGCCGAAATACCTTCAACTCTCTCTTCCTAAATATCTTCCTTCTCGAGCTCTTCGCTCATCCGCATCCAACTCCCTCAGGGTCAGTCGCTTCTGCAAGCAACAAGTTGGTGGCAGATCTCTCTCTTCGGCAGGGGCCTCCCTCTGGAACAGCCTTCCTGCCTCCCTGAAACTTGAGGAGAAACATCTCCGGTTCCGGAAGCACCTCAAAACCTTCCTCTTTGCTTCTGCTTTCTCTCCCCCTCTCCCCTGCTAAATTCCTGATAGAAACTGCACTGGTTACCTGGCCACCCTTTCTGATCACGGGCCCAGGCCCCGCAAGTTGCCCACCTGAATTGACCCCCTGGCAATCCCTGCACCTGGGGACTGTTTTTCTGTGTCCCTACAGTCCCCCTACCAGCACTTATGACTGCACTTACCTTGCACTTGCCACCAGCTGGACGTTTCATTTATCTTATTTATTCCACTATCCCATGTACTGCACTTTCCCCTCTCCGTCCCCCCACATACTTTTCCCTTTCCCTCTCCCCATGCACTTGCGCAATCGGAATGACACCTGGCCTGGTAGGATCGTTGTCTGTCTGCCCTTTGTTCCCCTTCTTTGCTCGTCGCGCCTTGAAACACTTGTGTATAGGCTTGTTATAAATGACCTATCATATCATATCAGAGGCGTAGCCATGATTCTGTAGCAAGTGGGGCCTGGAGCTAATGTAGTAGGGCCAACACTAAGAAGAGCCTGTAGAAGGAAGGGCACTTGGTCTGCCCCCAGCCAAATGCACAGGAGCAACAGAAAGTAGTTTGTTTGTTTGTTTGTTTGTTTATTTATTTATTGTGCGCACCAGACCCTAGGGTAGCAGGGCGCAAGAGAACAAGGAGGTTTACAGCTTAGTTAACGTTTACAGGTTACAGATTAGTTAACGTTACAGGTTACAGGCATAGTGGACATTTCGAATCTGCAGGGTAGGGCAAGTGCAAGTGCAGATAAGGCGTAGCTAAACAGTCAAATCTATGGCGATCAAACAGTAAAAGCAGGTTAGTACAAACATTATAAGAAGACGTTACGTATAAAGTGACATACGCTATGTCGATTCTCAATAAGCCATTTTATGGTGTTCTTTCTGAAGTTATTGAAGGTTTGGTCAGATCTGAGTGCAAGGGGTAGGGAGTTCCATAACTGTGCTGCCTTAACTGGGAAGCTGGAACCTCCAATGGTGGCTAGTTTGAATCTGGGCACTAGGAGGCAGTTGGGGCTGGCTGTCCTTGTGAGTCTCGTTGGATTTTTCCTGTTGAAGCGTTCTGAGAGGTATCGGGGAGCTTTGTTGTTTAGGCATTTGTGGATAAGGGACGCAGATTTAAGGTTGATTTTTTCTTGGGTGGAAAGCCATTTGTGTTTTCGTCTTATTTCTGAAATGTGTGCACTTCTGGGGATACTTAGGGCCGCTCTAAGTGCATTGTTTTGGAGCACTTGGATTCTGTGGATGATTTGTTTGGTAGTCCCTATGTAGAGGGCGTTGCAATAATCTAATTTCGATAAAATGAGGGCTCTAGCTAGAATAAGACAGCTGTCCTCTGAAAGGAATGGTTTCCCAGCTCGTATTAACTTGCATGTATAGGCAGTGGATGATGACAGTGAGTTCACCTGTTTGGTGAAAGATAGTGTCGCATCAAGGTAAAAACCTAGGGTTTTTACTTCTCTGGCGACCTTGATAGTGTTGCCATCGATGATGAAGGCGGAGTAGTTTTGGTTAAGTTTGGAGATACGGGCTGCCGTGCCCAGGATGATGAGCTCTGTTTTGTCATCGTTCAAGCATAGGCCATGGTTGGCCATCCATGCCTGAACGATGCTATAGACTCTATTCACCAGAGCCAGATCTTCGACGTAATCCCCAGTAAGTGGTAAGAGAATCTGAGTATCATCTGCATAGTTAGTGTAGGTGATACCCAGATTATCAAGATCGTCAAAGAGTGGCTTGGTGAAGATGTTATAGAGTGTCGGCGAGACGCAGGATCCCTGGGGCACTCCGCAGGTGATTGGGATAGGGTCTGCTGCCGCTGCGGGGGAGAACACCCTCATAGTCCTGTCACTAAGAAATGATTGAATCCAGACTATAGCCTCCTCTGAGAAGTGGGCAGCCGAGTCCAGGTGATTACATAGGACTTTATGATCCACCAGATCAAAGGCGGCTGAGAGGTCTAGAAGGAGGAGGAGAGCTAGTTTTCCCTCGTCTCTGAGTGAATCTATTTGGGCTTTTAGGTCGATAAGGGCAGTCTCTGTGCCGTGTTGCGGACGGAAACCGGATTGGCGGGTGCCGAGGAGATGGTTCATCTCAAGGAAGTTCTGGATTTGGGTGTATGCTACCTTGTCTAATATTTTTAGTAGGAAGGGAACCGTGGTGATGGGCCTGTAGTTAGTAGGAATGTTGGGGTCCAATGTTTGCTTTTTTAGGAGGGGGAGTACCCAAGATTCCTTTAGGTTGCGGGGGATGGTGCCCGTAGTAAAGGAGGCATTGATAAGTTTTGTGATAAAGGGGGCTAAATCCCTAGCCGCATCCTTGATCAGTTGTGCGGGGCATTGGTCGCCTTTGCAATTAGAAGGTTTGAGAGTCAAAATGGTCTTCTCTACCTCAATTACTGAGACCTTGGAGAAACGGAATTGGGTGGATTCTGGGTTGTTGGATGTGGGAATTTTGACTATCAGAGGTTGAGTTGGCAGAGAGGCTTTCTTTAGGGCAATTTTTGTTTGGAGGTTGGATACTTTGTTGGTTAGTGCCAGTTGTATGTCTGTGCACCAAGTTTTGTCTTTGATGGAGTCATCCTGTACTGTGATAGGAGTTTCCAGTTCCTTTAGGATGGAGAATAGCTCCTTCATGCTGGAGTTGGATTGGGAGATCCTATTATTATAGGTTTCTTGTTTGGCCAGGATGATGTCTCTTTTGTATTGCGAGGAGATGTAAATTAAGTTAGTTTTATTTTCAGCGGTCGGAAGTCGGTTCCAAGCTGTTTCGCATTTTCTCTTCTGTAGTCTTAAGTTTTTTAGGTGGGGTGTAAACCATGAGTTCAAATGCTTTTTGGGTTTACTGATCCGAAGTTTAAATGGAGCAATACTGTCAAGAGCAGAGCACATGGCTGCGTTGAATGCATCCACTAGGATGCCTGGGTCAGAGTGGTCAGGTAGGGAATTTAGTTTGGGTAGGATGTGGGGCAGAATATTGTCGGCTGTAATGTTTTTCTTGTTTCTCGTTAAGGTGGGTGTGGCTGGCGTGGGTGTTAAGACTATGGGTCTTTTGGTGTTGAGGGTGAAAGAGATAAGGTAATGGTCAGACCATATTTGGGGGGTGATGGCTGTTATAGAGGGGTAGCAGTTGTGACTGGCAATCCAGTCTAGTGTTCTTCCCTTGATATGTGTGGAAGTATTCACGAACTGCGTGAAGCCTAGCACTGACAGAGTATTGCCTGTGGCAGTAGCATGATGGTCGTTGATATCGTTGAGCCCTAGATTGAAATCTCCTAGTACTAGTGTTTGGGAGGATTCTTTTAGCTTCTCAGAGATAACAGTGGTGATGTCTTCAGTGAAGGTGCTGACGGGGCCAGGGGGTCTATAGATAAGGTGGATATTTAGTGTTTGGGAGTTTGCAGTCGGTAATTTGATAGAGAGAAGCTCGCAGGATTTGAGGGAGGGTGTGGGTGTGATTCTCATAGAGAGATTAGATTTGGCGATAATTGCAATTCCTCCACCGCGCGAGTCTGGTCTGTCAGCTCTGAGAATGGTATAATTCTCTGGGACTGCCAGAGTGAGAGCCGGACCTGCTGCATCGTGGAGCCAAGATTCAGTAATGGCAATGAAGTCAAGGCTATTATCCCGTATGATATCTGCTATGTCAGTGGCATGGGCGACTAATGATCTGGCATTGATTAGAGCAGCTTTTAGTTCAGGTTCTAGCTGTGCTGTGAGCGGGGGTTTGGCTATAAGTTTATTGATTTTATGGTGTGGTTGGTGTCTGAGAGGGGCGGTGGTTACCAGTGGTCGGCATATTTTGGGTCGGAGGTGTTCTAGGTTAATGTTATATTTAGTAATAGGTTCGAATATTTTAGGTAGTCGAGCCCGGAGTCTAAGCTTCCTTTGTTCTAAGTTGCAGGGTTTAGAGATGAGTTGTATGTGGGCACCAAGGCCCTCTGTAGGCAGAACTGTAGGCATGGTCGTGTAGATGATGGTAAGGATAATTGTCAGTTTGGAGAATTGTGCAAGGTGAACTGGGTTGGGCATGTGGAAGTACATACTGTTACTACTAGCTGAGCTAGGTGGGCTGGAATTAGTTGCCGTGGATGGATACGGGGCAGAGTTGGCAGAGTACAGTTCTCAAATACTTGGCGAGATTAATGCAGCAGTGACGTACTAGTCTAAGAGTAGCAGTCAGATACTGGGCTAAGTGCGACGGTCAGATGTAGGTCTAAAAACCGAGGTCAGATACTGGGCTGAGAGTGATAGTACAGTGGTCTCTGGGCGACCATAAGGCACTACACAATGCTACAGTGGTCTCTGGGCGACCATAAGGCACTACACAATGCTACAGTGGTCTCTGGGCGACCATAAGGCACTACACAATAATACAGTGGTCTCTGGGCGACCATAAGGCACTACACAATAATATAGTGGTCTCTGGGCGACCATAAGGCACTATACAATACTACAGTGGTCTCTGGGCGACCATAAGGCACTACACAATAATACAGTGGTCTCTGGGCGACCATAAGGCACTACACAATAATACAGTGGTCTCTGGGCGACCATAAGGCACAATACAGTGCAGTGGTCCGTTAGCGACCATAAGGCACAGCATAATTGCAGTGGTCAGTTAGCGACCAAAGGGCACGGCCAATAGCAGTCATGAGGCATAAAGCACTAGGGGCTGAAAATGACTGTACTATTAAAGAGGTGGCAGCAGTAACGCATAGAGGCGGCAGAGTTGGAAGCATAAGCGTATGTAGCAAACAGTTATCGAAGGTGAAAGAAACCGAGTTCAAATGTTTATGAATGCGGAATAGCAGAAGACATACCAGAAAGCACAATAGTGTAAACTGAGGGTATCCCCTTTACTCACAAAAGATTAAAGGTCCGAGTAGACACTGGCTCCGAGGCTCCGGAGGCAAACAAGGTGATTACACAAGGTGTTTGTGATGCCTGGAGCAGCACGGGCAGAGTTTGTGGCCCCTGGCTCCTGAGGCTCCAAACAGGCACACAACAGGCCTTAGGATGGCCTTTGGGTTGGCCGGCGATCCGCCTGCCGGCGGTTCCTGCAGTGAAAACGAGGTTTAGCCTCGCTTTCGTGCCGCGATGCGCCCGGCATGGGCAAGTCAGGCACTTGTTGGGACGGGGTCAGGCAGGCCCTGTCCCTCGGCGCGCTCGCTTCCTCTTTCTCCACGGGAACCTCTGCTGGGCTGGGGTGCTGGGGGGGCTCCTGCCCTCACCCCTCAGGATGGATGTTAGGAGTGGGGGGGTGTGTGGCACACAACAGGCCTTAGGATGGCCTTTGGGTTGGCCGGCGATCCGCCTGCCGGCGGTTCCTGCAGTGAAAACGAGGTTTAGCCTCGCTTTCGTGCCGCGATGCGCCCGGCATGGGCAAGTCAGGCACTTGTTGGGACGGGGTCAGGCAGGCCCTGTCCCTCGGCGCGCTCGCTTCCTCTTTCTCCACGGGAACCTCTGCTGGGCTGGGGTGCTGGGGGGGCTCCTGCCCTCACCCCTCAGGATGGATGTTAGGAGTGGGGGGGTGAGGGAGGGCGCACCAATCAAGGGGGAGGTTGTCCCCTTGAGAAAAGGTTTTAAATAATGCATTAAAATAGTGCATTTTACAGTACACTTTGTGATAAATTAGGTAAAAACCACACAGTTTACAATTGGTTTTGTAGGGTAAGACATAAAAAGTATGTTAGATGCCAAGCCACCAACAATGCTCAGGAGCATTTTCAAACACATTTTCATAATGCCTTTGCCCGCTATATGCCAGTACCCCGCAAGTGCAAAAAAGCATTTTCATATTGATTGTGCTCACACATGTCCATTCTGGTGCACCTATATTTGCCATTATTTCCACATAGGACAATACTCATGTTTGCTTTGTCCATAATGCCAGTAATGATACTATAACAAAGCATGTTTATGCAAGCTCTCCCAATACATGCGAGTATCCCCATGTAAGAACATACTCATGTTGGCTTTGCCTTAATGCCAGTGAAAAAGCCATGCCACAGTAGGAAAATACATCCTTGCTGGCTACACAAATGCCCCACTCCACATATAAGAACACTCATCATGTTCTATTTGCTCCCTAACGGCCGTAAATCATGTCATGCCACAGTAAGAAAACATAGCTTTGCATGCAGCACGAATGCCCCCACCCCAATATAGGAATATGTATGTTGCCTTTGGCCTTAACACCAGTAATAAACTGCAATGCCACAGAAAGAAAGCATGCTCTTGCTGGCTAGTTGGTAAAATAGCTCAGCGGGCTGAGCGCATGCTTTTGTAAACCGATTGTGATTCACAGGTACAAATCCTGGCAAACCCAACTCTGCCTTTCATACTTCAATGTGGCATCCGTGATCTCTAAACCTCCTCTACGGACCTTGTACTATTATGTTGCTTTTGCACCTTGATACCTCTTTCTTACTCTGTACTGTACTGTTTTCCCTGCTCACCAAGTTCTAGCACTGCCGTGATATTTAAGGGTTTGGGCGATGTCAATAAATGCAATAAATAAAAAAAGCTCATTAAATGAGTGCAGACTTCGGCTGGGAGATACATTTGATGTAAATATGGTCTCTGGACATCGCTTTGGCGAAAGCGCTATATAAATAGCATATCATCACACAAATCCCCCCCATATAAGAACATTTATGTTGCACGCATCATGTTATATTCCTCCATGTAAGAATATGTATGTTGCCTTTGACCTTAAACACCAGTAAAATAAAGACCCAAGTCAAAATAAGGAAACATGCGCTCCCCATGTAAGAACACTCATGTTGCCTTTGACCTTAATGCAAGCACATCATTCCATGCCACAGTAAGACCCGCCAGGCCATCCCCATTGTAGTATTCTCCCCACCCCCCACTCCAACACCACCATCACAAAAAACACTCAAGTTGGCTTTCTTTTGCCCAGAGACGGCAGTAAAACATGCCATGCTCTTAGAGTGTGAGTCTCCCGCCTAGAGCCTTCGGCAAAAGGTTCACCTGAAGCTTTTGTCATTTATGGCACTATTTATATAGTGGCTATTACTTCACTCACTGCTTAGGAAAATCTTCTTTCCTCTGAGCCTCATCTGAAATGACTTCCTGAATGGTTGGTCTTTTGTCCTTACCCTGGGTTTGTTCGTAAGGAAATGGCGCCTTTCATACAGCACTGGAGCGTATTCTCCCTACCTTCTGTCTGTAAAATTGCCCTGATGGGTTGCCTCATAGGTTGTACCTAGGGAGGGTCGTTTATTTACACAGGGCTGCTCCTTTTCACTCTGTTGGTACACTGTGGCTTTTGTTCCAGGGAAATGGAGCTGGAAACTTGCAACTACTATCGAAAGCAGACGGGCAAAGCAAATGATGCATTGGACTAAGGACAACAGAAAGTTCTCTTACCTGATGTGATCCAATTTCACGACTCGGGCAGCATTGCAGCTTTATGGGCAGAAAGGAGGTGTGTATCAGTGCCCAAAATCTGCAGGGCCACAATGTAAGCATGTCCCTTAACATTCATTAAGCATTACAGATTTCATGTTCTAGACTTTGTTGGACTTAATTTTAGCTCAGAACTCTTGAGCATTTCTCATTAAGGATCTGGTCTTCAGCAAATGTGTTGCAGCATTTCCAGAGATGGGCCCTCATTACGACCCTGGCGGAAAGTGACTGACCGGACCGCAACAGCGTAAATAGCGTTTCCGCCATTGCACGAAGGAGCAAAGAGCGGCCCATTCCGACCCATCGGGCACGAGCACCACGCCATGGCGGAAGTGCAAAGTCCGCGATGGCGCAAATGGCCCCAAAACGGCCCACACCGCCGCCGTACGTCGCCCTAGGTGCAATACCGCCACCCATCACAGCGGACACCGCAGAGTGCGCCTACCGGAAAGTACGGTGACCGGAAATATACGGAAACGGAAGCAAAAACATGGGCCCGGAACGGGAAACAAGCCGCCGTACACCTATAAAACCACTAAAACCACACTACCACTAAAAACACAACCCTGAGACACACCCCAACCCGTCATCCACCCTAGCGAAACCAAGTAAAATTGGAAAAGCAGCGAAGAAAGCGTGCGACCGCAAGCGGCAGGTCCACTTCTCCCGCGAGGAACTCACCGTGCCAACAGAGACCCTCCAGGAGAATGGTGCCGTCGTCTTCTCCACGCAAATGACCAGGACGGCACTTGCGAACAAGAAGGCCATATGGGCTCTGGTAGCACAGCGGGTAAGCGCGGTGGGGACCGCACCCCGCACACCACAACAATGCCGAAAGCGGTGGGACGACCTGCGGATACGCGTCCGCAGCATACTCTCTGCCAACCGCAACATTGCCACAGCCACCGGGGGAGGACCTGAATCACCCATCAAGTTGACCCCCTGGGAATAAATCTGTGCCTCCACCATCGGAATGGAGAGCATCGAGGGAGTCGGAGGGATGGAGAAAGGAGTGCAGACATCAGAAGAATCAGGTAGGTGGGCCAGATAAAATAATGCTAAAACCACAATGTCCAATCATGTGAAGTACCATGTGTCCACATAGTGCAACAGGAACACATGTCCAGGAGAACGTCCACACACATCGCCCTCATAGCGCACCTTAAAACCACAATAAATACATAAACAATTAAAAACCCCTAATACACCCACCACACGTCCAGCAGGCACACCCTAACTGCAGGCTGCCAAACAACTGCACCCTCACCCCACACACAAATGAAAGCACCTCTAAGGCCCCGACCCAAATCACCCTCATGTACCACCCCAATGCATGTGATACAATGCCATTCCAATACCCACAGACCCATTAATAACCCTCGCCCTCCTTTACTCCACCACAGGGTCCGATCCAAACGACGAGCATCAGTACACCCCTACCAGCACACCAGCAAAGAGGGCCAAGACCAACGGCCAAAGACCCTCCACCTCAGCTGCACGCATCAAGACACGGCAGCAGCACAAATCAGGTGGCAGCACAGAGGAGGGAACATCAACAGGCACCCCAGCAGCCAGCATGCCCACTACACCACCACCACAGGTCCCCCCAACGGATGCCACAGAATGCACTGGCTCTGGTGGCAGCAGCACCATAGGTTACACCCCAATGATGGCAGCATGCTCCGACACAGAAGACGGAGATGTCGAAGTCAGATCCATCCATGACCTGTCCCAATCCCCCTGTCTGTCCCATCCCGTACAACATGAGAATACCACGCAGGGGCACCCACAAGACGACGACTGGCCATCCCCCCAAGCCCTGTGGCAAGGCAACATGAGGTCAACAGCCCCTCTGTGACCCCCCCGCAAGTGGCCATGGCCCAGCAGAGGCAACAGTCCCTCGACAAGTCAATCGGGCAACAGCAGCAACTGGCCACGCTCCTCAAGGACCATGCCGATGAATGTGGGGGCACTAAGGCAGACATAGAAACATCAACTGAGACACTCAGGGCAGAAATGGAGAGAGGTACAGAGACACTAAGGGCGCAAATGGAGAGTAGCACCGAGAGCCTGAGAGTCCAAATGGAGAGAAGCACCGAGAGCCTGAGGGGGGAACTGCATGCGACGTCCAAAGACGTATGTGCCGAACTTGCTGCAGTGCGCCGTGTGCTCACGGAGCTCTCACAAACCCTTAGGGACATGCATGGACGTGAGCAGGCAGAGACATCTTCCGTTGCTAGTTCCGTCCAGGGCAGCCCCCAACGTAGATCTGGGAGGAACCTGCGCTCCACAGGCAGGGGTGCCCCTGACACCCGCAGAGGGGGCTTGCAATAGCGACAGTCCACTGACAATGAGCATCTTTGGACACTGGTGTTCGGGGGGGGAGGTAGGAGGGTGGAGGGGGTGTGTTGGGCTCACTTGGGTGGCGGGTCGATAGGGTGTACACCATGATATCACATATGCCATGAACAAGTGCACGATCAACCAATGAGATGTGTCGACAATGATCATTATGTACTAGGCCATCCTAGGCGTATAGTCCATATTGTGCATCTACCAGACACACACAGTGCCACGAGTCCCGTGTCCATCTATCAGCCACCAGGCGTGAGTGCCAGAAGCATGCATCAATGACATGCTGACGAATGTCACGGCCCTCCGGTGCCTCGCAGACTCCTTGGGTTCTGCCACATCCCCACCCTCATCATGACCATCATCAGGTGCTTGCAGTTCTGCGTCTGGGGGCATGGGCACATTTCTACGTACGCACATGTTGTGGAGCATGACACATGCCATCGCCATCTTTGCAACCTTCTCATGGCGGTACAGGAGTGCCCCGCCAGACCTGCTGAGGCAGCGGAAACGAGTCTTCAGTAGGCCGAATGCCTGTTCAATGACTACACGGGTACGTGAGTGGGCATGGTTGTAGTCCTCCTCATGCTGGTCCCGTGGGTTCCGGACTGGTGTGAGGAGCCATCTCTTCAGTGGATACCCAGCATCACCTGTATGTGGACGATAAACGTATGATGTGGAATGCCATTGCTACGTACGCACCCCCCCCCCCCCTTCCTGCCAGGTCATTGCCGCATCACATACCCCACATCATCATGCATGAAAAGAGACTCACCGAGTAGCCAGGATCTGTTCCCTGCGTGTCGCTCCATGTAGCGTGGTATAGTAGAGTTCCTCAAGACCAAAGAATCATGGGTTGATCCAGGGAATCTGGCACAACAATGTGTAATGATCCTGTTGGAGTCACACACCATCTGTACATTCAGGGAATGAAATTGTTTTCGGTTGCGGTACTGGGCCTCCATGGCATGTGGGACGACCAATTCCACATGGGTGCAGTCGATGGCACCAATGCAACCCGGTATGCCGGCAAGTGCATGGAATCCCACTTTAGTGTTGGTAATGTCCTGCTCCGAGCGTGGTAGAGAGATGTAGTCGTCTGCGTGCTTCAGGAGGGCATTGAGCACTTGCAATAGTGTCCGTGAGAACAGTGGCTGAGAAATGCCATGCAACTGTCCGACTGTGTGCTGGTAGGTGCCCGTGGCCAGGAAGTGGAGTACAGACACCACCTTCAGTAGGGGTGGGATGGCGGTTGGGCTGTCTATCATGCTGACAAGGTCAGCCTGTGTCATGTCCACTATTGCGGCTATGGTGTTCCGGTCCAAACGGTAGAGGGTGTGGATCTGCTCATCAGTGAGGTTGAACGGATGTGCTCGGAGGCGTGGGATTGCGGGCTGCCTGCGTGGTGGTAGTGGCTGTGCTGGCGGCCCTTGCGGGCCCTGCCTTGGCCTCCTCCTCCTCCTGCGTCTCCTCCGTGCGGCCGGTTGTAGTTGGTGTTCGTCTTCTTCTTGGAGTTGGAGTACTTGCAGTGCTATCAGGTCCCCCAGGGCCAACATCGCGAGTCCTGCCGGTAGCATTTCGGAGTGGGTGTGGTTGTGGCAGGAGACTGGCTGTGCAATTTATGTGTTTTCAGGCTGTATGGCCTCCACCTGTGGTGATTCATTCCACCTGTGCAAGCTGCTCTCCCCTTTGGGCGAGCACGTCCCGCACACAACGCTGCTAATCGAGGAACGGCATCTTGCTATTGCAATCATGTATTTGTACCCGATGGCCGTGTTACATTTGTTGATTTGTACATTCGGCTATGGTCACATTGTTTCACATACAATCTTTGCAGTCGCGAACAGACTTGTGATGGGTCAGTGGAACGTAGTACTCGAGTAACGGTGGGCCCTCATGCATCACTGTACAGGGTTGCAACGACGGGCGGGGCGTCCCATTAGTGGGTGATGGCAGTTGACATTTTCACACACAGCTGCACTAGCTGGATTAATTTGTGATTTCAAACGGCCACAGATGCCTTTTCGACGTGATGTTGCAAATGAGGAATTCGAAGGCCGGCGCTTTCGGTCTTCGGCTAGCTGAGAGGAGATGCCCACAGGTCTGACTGCAAGTATAATGTTCTATTGTTCGATGTCCTTGAGACAGAGGCCATGGCGAGGAAGCAATGATTGATATGAATAGTTTGGGATGCGCTATATTGACGTGGGCGATGAGGCCGGACGTTCCCAAAATCATGTAACTTCACAACACAGATATTACGGGCTGGAACACTGTGGATTTTGCAGGCTGCATAACGCACAGACTCAATGGAAATCCCGAATGTCTTGTGAGTAAATATTCCGGTGTATTTATGACAGGATGAGGGCATGATGAATGGATGCATGGCCAGCTCATTTGATACAGGGTTTGCCATGTACAGGGCTTGTTGGAATCTATCCGCCTCCCCTGCGCTATGTGATGCAGGGCTGCCATAGTGGCACCATCGTCTATCTGGCCTTGTTGAGCCCTCCCTGTCTCGACGCGCCTTCAGACACTTGTGTCCATGCACGTTGACATTCCCATCTGATGGAATCTGTTTTGGCAGACGCATGCACAGGTACACTCGTTTGGGATGGTGTTTACACCTCGATATAGATAGTCATGAGTGGCAAGTGGTTTTGGGGTGGTGATGATCCTTTGGAGTGGGCTAGCATGCATATGGCTGTGGATTTAGTGTGGTCATTGGAGTGAGTTGTTCGAATGTAGTTCTGATGGCCATTCTGTTCTTTTTCTTTTCTTTTTGTTGACAGGTATCTCCTACCCTTTTGCCACTGCCATCTGTATGCCACTCCTGCAGATGGCGTTTACTCACGACACCTGCTGCTTCGTGTTAATCAGTGGAGCAGCATTACGATCTTATGGGACGATCGCCAATGGGCCACATGCCCTTACGCAGTACTAGTGGCTCGGAGCAACATTTCGGCCTTTCAGTTGGACTAGTGCCTCCCCATTGGGGCGGGCCTGCGGTTCTGTGCGCTTCCATGTTGCCTTTTCGTACGTGTATGTGGCTCTGTGTGCCATGATGGGACAGGGCGTCACACAAGTAGTAGCTGGTCATTCCTTGCGGATGCAGCCCACAATGGTGATATGTGTTTTGGAGTTCATGGACTGATGGCTGTATGAGCTTGGTGATTTAGTTGTGCATTAAATTTCTATTCTGATATGGCCCGTGTAGCGTTCTTCTTTGCGAGTGATGTGGCATATTCCTATTTGGGGAGCGATGTTTTGTGAGGAGATCTGCATTGGGTTCCGGTTTCGGATTTTAGTGGCGTGGTACTGTGCTGGGCGCGTTTGCCTACGGAGCACAGTGAGGTCAGGGATGGGGGATGCCAATATGACTGTTTGGATGTTGTCATGCTCAGGGGCGGGGGATTGGGTTTTGTGTAACAGCCGACGGTCAGCCAGGTGGACTGGTGGAATGTTGTGAGTTTCGTAATATTGCTGGTCACAGGTGCCTGTGTTTGCGTGCGTTTCTGGGGGGGGGGACTGTGGTCATGTCCATTGGAATGGCTTCTGTATTCGTGCCATCTGTGCCCTGCAGCTCCCATTGGCCCCTCTTGTGGATCTTTTGTTCGTTGGCATGCATGGGTGACTTGTACATTTCACTGGTAGCATTGTGACTTCATTGCACCTACGAGGAGTTGTGCTTTGTGGGCAGGGAGCGGTGTACAGGCACTCAGTGGGGCCGTTTACGGTTGATTCGCGATGCCGTACTTCTCACCATGGCGGAATGGTGCTTTCCGCCATGCTTGATGGCGTTAGGTACATGTCCGCTAGGGTCGGAATTCGCGTACCCTTGCGCCATGGTGGTATTTACGGTTTGGCATGGCGCGCGCGCGCGTGCTTGGTGCAGTTAGCGTTGGCGTTCACTACGGTGTCGCTAATGACTTCGTACTTTGCGGTGGCGGGTCATAGTCGCACCGAGCGCTATTCGATGGCGGTATTGCATCTCCGCCATCGTTTTCCGATTTCCGCCAGGGTCGTAATGAGGGCCATGGTGTTTAATGGTGCTAGCTATAGCCTCATATTGTTACAACTGGGGCAAGGAAGGTGCTATAGTGTCCACAGGGGATTCTCATTACTCCAAATCCTACTCTTTCTTGTCACTCTCCTCTTCCTGCAACCCTGCCAAGTAATGCTGCCAGCCTGTGCACATGCTTAGGATCTTTCTAGCCATACAGAGCTTTCTGGGAGTGGGAGGAGTACTATTTGGAGTCCACATTTGAATTAAACTAAAGTGTTATTTGATAGCTATTGGCTTACATAAGGTGACTCCAGAGGGGAAAGGTCTGCAAGTTGTAAGGACTATGTCAAGGAAGGGAAGGACTTGGTGTAATGAAGCATATTCGCAAGTAATATGGACACTGTCATCCTCTGAAGCTTTAGAGAGAGGCGCTCGTTCCTATTTTAATGCAGCATTCTGAAGTGCACACAGGTATGAGGGGAGCACATCTGTTAGTAGTGAAGTTGATAGCTATTTAATTTAAATGTTTGTTTCTAGAAGTCCTATATGGAGGGACCAAATCTAGTTGTGGACAACAGACCTAGGAGCTCATTTGTTCTGGGTGGTGACAGAACGTTCTGGATTGCGCAAGGAGGTGTAAATATAAAGAAATCGCCTGTGTGAGGAGAACTGAATTGTGTAGGGAGATCATGGCAAATGTGTCTTGTGTGGAGAGTAGGTAAACAAAAGAGTTTCCCAAGACAAGCTACCTGTTGGTGTCACACTATTGGGCTACTGGTATGGGTGAGAATGAGGCACAGACGAATCACAGTCTTGTGTTGGAACAAATATCACAAGATATGCACATAAGCTAGTGTTTTAAAGAAAAAATATGCGGTTTTATTTTTCTAATACATAAAAATTGAACATAGTGGGTCCAATTATTAAAAGAAAAAAAATCACAATCCTGTTAGGGAAAAGAAAAAACTCCTGTGAAACAATCATATGAATCTGCTGACTTGATTCAAATTGTACATCAAGCCTGTTCTATTTCAAAGGTGATGTTAGTAGTGGCAAAGGTGACTTCACAACATAGACATGAAATGATGGTGCTATTGCGAAGGCCCCAATCGGGACAATGTATGGGCATAAGCCCATCTAGGAAATGTGTCGACAGGATGGCTCTGTTTCCAGCCTTATGAGAAAACAGTCTTTAGAATTTCACAGATGACTGCTGTCCATTAGATGAATGTTGAACCAGATAAGACTTTCATCAGGACACATAAAGGTGACAGTCGTAACCCAGGCATCGTATTCTTCACAGATGTCTAATGATGTATCTCTTATGAGAGAACTGGAATTAAACGTTCTGTATAGGTCTAGCGAAGTCTGTGGGTGCTTCGTGCATCTCTAGAAAGGCAAGATGTGCCGGCCGTGGCCATCGATGGCTTCCATAGGCATATAGGCTGCTAAAGTCAGCGATGCGAAAGTCTGGAAAAGATGTCCCTGCAATGCTGATATAATACGTCCCGGCAATGCTGATATAATGCGTCCCAGGTATAGCAGGTAGCGTTTTGTGCGTGGTTAGGAAAACTCCTTGATCTGTGTTCGGACAGTCGCGTACAGTAGCCGATGCGTCTAGCATTGCGGGGACGTCTTTTCCAGAATACCCGGAAATAGAATCCTGCACTTGAATATATGCATCACAGCTAGTGGAACTTTGACATGGAATAGAGAAACATTAGGGAGAAGTTCTCACACATTAGGGAGAAGTGAATTGCCCTATCTCCATTTTATTCCTATCCTCATTCCATTTTCCATGCATGTGGATGATGGCATGTCATGCTTGCGATACATAGTTCATCACATAGTTCATGCGGTTATATGTTATCTATGTGTGTGCATGCATGTGTGTGTGTCTGGTGAGTAGGGGGGTGTTCCCTTGCTTGTGTTGTTGAGTGGGCCCTTTGGTGGTGTGATGCTTGATAGCAAGAGGGAGTCCACATTGCTCGCGTGGAGTACAGAATGCCCTAGACCAGAGGTCTTCAAACTGTGGGGTGCGCCCCCCCCCAGGGGGCGCAGCGGCATCCCAGGGGGGGGGGCACCAGAGCCCAGCATGAAATGTAAAAAAAAACAAACAAACATTGGAGGAAATGGGAAGGGGCAGCTCACATGGTAAGACTGGACCATAAAACGGCCCTAGGCACCAATGAAAAAATGGAAAGCAGTTGAAAATGGATATTCAGTGCTTTAGTCACAGACTGTTTGACTAGTACCCAAGGGGTTGTTTTTTGTTCAAATGTAAACAAATGTAAACAAATTGTGATATTTAAAGAATATTTATTCAGCAACAATGGTCAAAACTACTAGCTGCATAGTGAAGTAACTCCTCAAACTGGCCCACATTGGCCAAAAAAGTGGCCCATTGTGATTGGCCTACACTAGCGTTTTGCATTTTTGGTACGGTCATCGCCCTATTACCCTATAGGCCAGTCCAAGCCTGTCGGCTCATCCATAATGGGTGAGGGGTGTCCACCCACTGTCCACCTCACCCATTATGGAGGAGCCGAGGAGCCAGCCCAGTGAAACACTGAGCACTCCCTCAACTGCTTTTTCCAGCTTAGGGAGTGCTCCTGGGCTGGCTGAACTGTCAAAGGGAAACACTGTTTGCCTTTGACAGTTCATTTCCCCAGCCGCACATGATCATTGAGGCATGCAACATTGGGGGTGTTTTGATTAGCCAGCCTTGCATAGCCTTGCATAGCTCATTGGAAATGCTGGCTGGGGCACTGCATGTATGTATGTGCGAGGGGGAGCAACCTGGAGCGGGGCATTTTAGCAACCACGCGCAGGCCCCTGCAGAAGGTATGTATATGTCGATTTATTTTGTATTTAAATATGTATGGATGTGGGTATGCTTGTGTTATGGGACTGTCGTGGGAGCAGGATGGGCGGCAGCACTGGGATAGTGGTGGGAGTAGGGTGGGGAGAGCCCAGGGTCTGTACTGGGAGTAGGGTGCGGTGACGCACACAAATGTTCATAGCGATTTCTACATACTGTCCATCTGGCACTTTTGGGGGAGCCCGGCCTGCCCAAACTTTGCTCAAAGGGGACAGAGGCCAAAAAGTGTGAAGATCACTGCCCTAGACACAGGCTCAAGCTGAAGATAAAAGATACTGGCAGCTGTAATCCTAAAGAGACCCAGCAGTGCATGGGATTGACAGACCTGGGAGAAGAAGGAGCAGTGGAGTCATTAATCAAATCATGGAAGCAGAGAAGTGACATCACATACCTGCTGACCACCGATGATATGACAGGTAATGAAATCACCTGGCCCTTAACGGTGGATTGACTATTTTCTAAACAATCTATACTAAGCAGTGAAGGCTGTAGCATGACAAAAACAATCATTAATAACAGGCACAAAGTATGAGCAACTAAAACTAGCAAAAAGAGATCAATAGTCGCATTATGGAACAACAGGGATTGCAAAGCAGATCACGGATCCGGCAAATGGCAACACACGTTGCTAGCCCTAACGTGGAGCCATGGGCAGGAGATGTAATCTGGCCAGCAAATCTTTTAGGCCCAGGCGTGTGGTGAAGGAGCCCAAGACCTGCATTACAGAAACATTGCATATGTGCGTGTTCACTTTTGCACAGTATTAGCACTCATGTTTCACTAGGACAAAGTTTCACTTGCAAGCTGCAACGTTCCCTTTTAGCACTGTGGCAAACTTTACTCTGGCACAAACATGTATTGGTAGGCTCTGCTTTCTGCATCATGGACTGTCATGAGGAGAGAGGAACTGACCACACAAAATGACTGCAGTAGGAACTGTTTTATTCTGATATCAGAAGGGTAGCAGCCAGGTGGTGGAAATACAGGGTTCAACAGAAAACAAAATGGGCGTATTTGGCAAATTCATATTTACATCAACAACGAAGTCACTCTTAACCAATTGGTGGTCTACTCTGTGGAATTCAGTGGCTAAAGGTAATGGTGAACAGTCCGTAGCCTCAGTAGTATATGTCTGCCCCTCTTTCTCAACCCTGGGTGGTAATAGTCAGGTGTTGTGGCTTGAAGTTGGCAGAGCTTGTATTCTGTCTTCACGCGTCTCAGGTTAAGGGCAGCGAGAGATAATCTCCTAGAGGTGCTGAGGAATGACTCAAACAACAACATGGTGACGATTCTCCAAAACAATAGTCACAATAGTTAGTTCAAGTAAATTAAATATGAACCTGTTCTAGCAAGAACCTAGTATCCTGTGTCCAATGCTCATCCCCTAAACCAGGTTGCAAACTCTTGGGTTGCCCACTTACAGGGCAGTGCATTTCAGATGAGCCACAGTCTGAGAGCAGCTTTAAGCTCCCCACCCACATTTTATGGGTTATCTTTGGCATTTTTGTTTACCTTGTCCTTGCCAGACAATCGCAGCATCACTCGGTCACCTGGAATATGATGGCTGCCACAGCTGCTGCTGGGACCAGCCCTATGCCGTATACCCTTTGCCCTAAGGGTTTTTAAGATGCTTTACCCTGGCAATACCTGTAGCTATCTCCATTGCTCTAGGGGTTCAACTTTATGATTTTGGGTAGGAATTCTCCCACTTACATAGGTACTTTGGATAGGAATATTTCACCATACCTGGGTTCCCTAAGGTGGCAAACACCTTTATTTGGGCTGTTGGTTTTCCTGCTCCCACCAGTATCTGGCAAGAGCTCTGGTTGGGTGTTCTTCACTTCTTCCTCTTCAGGGCCTGGCTACTCCCAGTGTTTTGGACCATCTCTTAGCAGGCTCTATCGCCTGGCCTTCCCTGCTAGATCCCAGTGGATTACATTGTGGCTTGTCTTTGCCACTTCCTGTTCTGTTTTATGTCTTTCCTAACAACTGGGCTTTTTGGCTTAGCCAAAGCAAATTCTCTTGCTCTAGCTAAACTCCTCCTCCTTCTCTTCCTACAACACAACTCACTCTCTGAAATTCCATCTGAACAGACTCAAAATAAGGAGGTTTGTGGATCTTATTTGTACTCCACCTCCAATTGTTCTAACAAGTGCTCTTGTTGGTCGGTCAATTTCCTCGTTAGTAGCGTGGTACCAGCTGCTCTCCATGTGTGTGGCTTTAAATTTCATTTGATTTCAGGTGTTGTGTATGTTTTAATACTTGGGATTGGCTCTTGTCTGGCCTCCAGGATCTGTGGTTATAAAAGGACAGTCTACCAAGTCGGGCAGCAGTGTCATGGCGGACCACTGACCCTGCGTTCAGGCTTCCAAGTCCACATGTGAGTATATTGCCCTGCCTCCAAATTCCACAAATTTAGCACAGACGCGCCATTTCCTTTAGTTGCTGTAAGGTTTTCAATTGGCTCCAGTATGAGTTCCATGCTGGGACTTGCACATACGATGCTTCTTGGTCCCACTCCCACCATACAACAGTGAATGGGGTCCCAAAGTACGCATCAAAACACCTGCTTGTCGCCTATACTTGTGAAACCTTTCTGTGGACAAGGGTTTTCTTCTTCCTGTCTCATAAGGGATATTTCAATTTGGGGAGTGTAGGTGTTCCAGACAGCTGCTGGTCCCTTGGGTCACCGAAGGGGAAAGTGGGGAGCTCTAGGGGAACACCCTAGAGTCACCTCTCGGTGCTGCATCATGGAGCATGCCCCTCCACATCCCTTTTTTCCACCCCCGTGCACCAGCTCAATGAAACCGCATTACAGCGGGTGGAGTGGGGGAGGGTACACTGCATGGAAGGGCATCTCACGACCAGCAGAAACATAATTTGCCCCCTACCTATTTTTCTCACCTCTAACTCCCAAAAAGCAAAATATCTGCTGACATTCTTCAACCCTCCCCACCTATCTTGTGTTTACCCACCACACAAATCAAAACAATTGTTAGCGGCCTGACTCCCGCCCCTACCTCTGTCATGTTTGTTCACGGGAGCCGCAACCCTTTAAGCTTTATAGAACTTCAGATCCAGCCCATACATGCCAGCATTGTGCCACACTTGGGAGGGAGATTTTGTTAAAAAAAAGGGGAGATTTATTGAAATGTTCCCATTTGGTTCCATCGAGGTTAGAATTATGTTAGGAGAGAGAAGGTATAAAAGAGCAACTAAATTGATGAACGAATCGTGAGTCTCCCGCCAGGGGCACTGAATTCTGGTTTTCACTGGGGGTTTTGGGGCCCAAAAAAAGAACAAAAAAGCCCAATTGAAAGTATAGGGACTTTTACTCATATGCCCTTTCCAGGTATGCAGGTACGCAGAAGGCCTTTCCTGGGGTGGGAGGACGGGCCCGGCAGCATCCGCGTACTCAGTGCCTAAATCGGGATGGTTGGCATGTATGCCAGCCGCGTCGCGAGTGTGATGCCAGGGCTCAACAGCGCGCGGGAGCTTCCCTAAAGCTCTTGCAGTGACTGCACTCTCAGGCACTCCCTGTAACCATTAGAAAATGACCTTGGGCCTTCTGGGTCTAGAGACACCTGGGGTGTGAACAGAGAAAAAGGACGACCCCTCTTCTGTGACATTAGATCAGTCGTATATGGATGCCATATTGCACTGCCAGAGCATCATAGTGGGAGAAAACTTAATTTTGAAAATAATGTATTTGCTAATGGCTTCCTACACATCATGCTCCCCTCTGCTGTAATGGATGCCATTTTTTCTAATGTTTTTATTTCCCATGGCAAAGAAATTGTTGCGACAAAAGAAAATGATTGACAGAGAATGGCAGCTGCATTCAGTTTGGTTGTCAGCTGGAACAGAAAATGTTAATAAAGCTGCTTCCTCTCACGCTTGGAAGTTATTGATGAGAGGCACAATCCAATAGCAGAGCGCTCAGCATGGAATCGACTATATGTTTAATTAACTTGCCATAGCTAGTTAATCTCATGCATATTTAAACATATATTTGTGTCTACTACGGCAGCCTGCTTCTGACGTTAACTACAATAAAGTTATATTTCAATTAGAATGTTTTGCGTCTTGGCAACTTTAAAGACCAAACTTCTATCTCACTAACAAGTGGGCTTCCCTATTGACCCTCACAACGCCATCCTCTTGTCACTGGTACTCAGCGGTGAATGTGGAAGAAATACATACCATCTCATTGGCCCCTCATGCGTGCATGGAGAACATTCCTGTTGAACATTTTTCAAAAGAAATATTCATTTATATGGAGGAGCAATGCGCTTTTGATCACAAAACGGGTGGACTTACATTTATTATGCTCGGAGAAGCGACTGACCCTGAGGGACTTGGAGGCGGATGAGCGAAGAGCTGGAGAAGTGCATACAGGCGGTACGGCCAACTGTGCTTGGATGTGACTATGATGAGGGAAGTGCTAGAGTGGAGGCAAAGACAGTGAGGGGCAGAGGCAGATTAGAGGTGAGGCGCCCCTCTGCGAGAACGAACATGGCTGAATGACCTGTTCTTTGGGAAGGTACCCACTCGAGAGTCCGCAGCCACACTTGAGCTCACTATACCTTTCACAGAAGGGAAATATCCTTTTATTATGGGCAACCAACATTCATATTTTTAAGTGTTATGATATGGCATTTACAGCGCTCCTATACACAAGTATTTCACGGCACAATGAGGCAAGGGAGGGCGAACAGAGGCAAGACAGGCAACGATCGTACTAGGCCAGGTTTCATTGAGATCGCGCAAGTGCAGGGGAAGGGGAAGGGGAAAAGTGCGAGGGGAAGGAGGAGGGGACAGTGCAGTGCATGGGATCGATAATCAAAACAATAAAAGTTAGAATAAATACCAGCAATAAAGAAAAGTGCGGCCAGTTGGTGGCAAGTGCAAGGGTAAGTGCAGACATCAGGTATCAGGTGCTGGTAGGGGAGTGAAGGGATACAGAAACAGTCCCCAAGTGTGGAGGTTGCCAGGGAGGAAGTGCAGGTGTGCAACGGGTGGGGGAGGGGACCTGGGCTCCAGATCAGAGGGTGGCCAGGTAACGAGTGCATTTTCAGTTAAAGCCAGGAAGGCCCCAGCCGAAGAAAGAGATCTACCACCAACTTGTTGCTCGGAGAAGCGACTGACCCTGAGGGACTTGGAGGCGGGTGAGCGAAGAGCTGGAGAAGTGCATACAGGCGGTACGGCCAACTGTGCTTGGATGTGACTATGATGAGGGAAGTGCTAGAGTGGAGGCAAAGACAGTGAGGGACAGAGGCAGATTAGAGGTGAGGGAACAATGTTAGCTAGCAGAGAGATGAGAGGTAGGCTAAGAGGAGAAATTGGGGGCCAGGAGGTAGGCTTCCAGTTTGGTTTTGTTTCTCCGATGTCCGGGGGAAGAGAATTCCATGCTTTCCCGATCCCCAAAAACTACAATAGGAGGCCATGGCCAGTGTCACTTCCTCGCAAGCCAGGTATGCATACATTCCAACATTCTGAAGCACCTGGGAGGGAGATTTTGTCACGGAAAGCAGGAGAAAGAATATTTCCCACAGGCTTGCATTGGGGTTAAAATTATTTGACGAGTGAGAAAGGGAAATATATCAATATTATTTATTTAAAAAATCGTGAGCCTCCTGCCGAAATTGGGAGGGTTGGCATATGTGGGTATGTGATCCATGGACAGGTGCTGCTAGATCCTCAGTGGCTTGATCACCCACTCACAACCCACTCAATAGAGGCATGACCTGCAGGATGCAGAGCCTAGTCACTGCGGGCCAATCTCAGCCTGGTCTCCGTATGATGTCAATGGCCATGGGGAAATGAGAGCATCTTTGTATTTGAGGGCCAAGAGATGATTCAGTTTGTGTTGTGTAAGCTACAAGGAACAAAGTTAAAATAAATCTGCAAAAATTAAGAAAACTAGAAATACGGGGGTAAAAATAACTGTCACTTAAAATAACTAGGATACAAAATGAGGAAAGCAAAATTAACTAGACTTTATAACTTAATAAAACAATACCATATTTAAATAGTACAACATAAAGAAAAATACTTCTGTGAAGGTGCAAAATGATTTGAGGCATCTAAGGAGGTTGGAGGTGTGCAAGGAGGTTGCTTGCGGGTGGGATATCAGCTGTTTATCAAGTATTACCTAAGTATACCCTCTTAGATCAAAATCGGTAGAATAAATACCAATACATACTAAGCTAAGCTTGGGAGGCTATCATAGGGTATTTAGTTTGCATAGTAACCATCTCATAGATAAGGTAAAACCAATTTGCATTTACTTTTCTGGAAATTCTGTAGCAAATAACTTTGGGCTCGCCGGATGGATTTGAATAAATTTTCATAAAGAAATGTCTGCCATTGCCCTTCCAAATTGGAAATGTTTGGAGAAATCTGCTAAATGGTTTGAATACATATATATTATGCTATTTTGCATTTGTATAGTGCCTCCAGCTATAAGTTAAGGTGTTGAAGCGCTATGCCAGCCAGGGAGACAAAGGAGGAGTATGATAGAACATGCAGTAGAGGTAGGGAGGAGCAAAGTCAGGTAAATCGTTGGGATCAGGACAGAGGATAGATAAGATGCTCAGGAAGGCATGAGAAGGGAAAGGTGGGGGAGCTATGTGTACAATTTGACCAAGTTTATCATGGCACACAACTGTATTCCTTGGGGCTTACTGCTGATTGGAAAGATAGCTGGGGACATGTGTTTACTGTGCCCAGGGTATGTCTGGCACTTACTTACACCGTTGAGCTTGAATATTATGTTATGTTATCCAATATTTATACAGCACCCATCACTACGGTAGTGGTCCCACAGCCCCTGTTCTTGTCATGAAGGTGGCATTTTGTGACCCTACCAGGGTGTCACCATACCTTAGTCTGTGGAAAGGAAGCAGGGGTTTGGGGAAGAGGTGATAGGAAAGAGACATTGGACAAAATAATTACCAAGATCAGAAAGTTTAAAAAAAACAATTGGAATGAGTGGGAGGGGCTATGGTTGTCGAAGTAGGGATGCATGTGTCTCAAATATGATTAGTTATTGTTAAGCATGAGTGTAGGACTCAGGAGTGTACAGCTTGGTTTGGAGCAGAGTTTTGTTGTAATGGCAATATCTAGAACTGTGGAAGCATGGTACTAGATGTAGTTAGTTGGCAAGTGGTTGTGTGATGGATTTGAGAGGTGCCCAAGCGGGTCCTAGTAGTGTGGATGCTTTCACCAGATTAGTTTGTAAGAAACATTCCCTATATCAAGGGAGATTGCTGCGTCCACGCACACGCACACATAAAGAATCCCTATATTAAGAGAGGGCACTGAGTTATACACCCACACACACACACACTATTTTTATCTTCTGAACATCTAATGGAAAATAAATCAAATACGATCTGTAGAGGAAGCCATTGCATGGCTGTTCAAAGACTGGGGTAAAATACTCTTCTGGTTTTCCTCGATAGATCCTGATGTAAAACCAGATAGGTTAATAACTTCTTTCTCAATTATTGTGCAAGTGCATAAATGCCTGAAATTTTACTCCGGCAATGTGTAATACACATGCCTGGTGTAACACGTTGGACAGGTGTAGAACCAGCTACTAGTCATAGGTCATCTGAAAAAGATTCCTATTAGTACATAACCGGTTCACACTTCATTTCGCAATGGGGCTCGCCTTTGAGCACCTGGGAAAACATGTACCCGTGTAAGATTCATCGTTGAACAGAATTCTGTGACATTCTCAAACTTATCAAACACTAAGCATCACAGTTTACTATTAAATAATTGTAATGGTCAAATATATATGAATACATTATCAAATTGTTGAGTGAAATAGTGCAAAAGAAAAAGGGGCACTATAACCCTATCCAATGGATTAACATGGATGATTTGGTCTGGGACACTGTTCGGTCCCATCCTTATTCTTACGGGAGACGTTTCCTCTGTTGGGATGTAATGTAATGCAATGCGTCATTTGTATAGCACCTTTCACCATTAGTATGGTCACAACGCACTGTAGGTTGAACGCCCTCGGGGGGGCCGGAGGTCAGGTATGGGAACTATTTGAGCAGGTGCTCGTATGCATGTGTGCATATTGGCCGATGTGAAGATATCAGGGGTGGCCAGGTCCCTACAAGCCACCTATGTCGAGCTGGCATGTGGATGGGTGGTGATAAGGGTCTACAGAGGGTATGCGAGAGTTGGAGCTACATTATGTGTGCATCTACTTAGCAAATTATTTTCATGAATGGTAGCTGTATTGTTATGGTAGAGGTGTTGTGCGAGGTGTCTTCAAGTGGTGTATGATGGCAGATGAGTGCAGGTCTGTGGCCGTGCCTTCGGCTAGATTCACTGTGCAAGGAGTGTGAGATGTTCAATGCATTGTCTACATTCTACCAGGCCCATCCTGCAATCTACCATGTATAGTACACATTCAACTAATGGACAAGCTAAATATACTTCAGTGTTCATGATATTTAAAGATATATTGAATAGTGAAACAGCAGCCTAAGTGTCTCCCTTATGCTAATCAAACAGGGATCCACAAAAAAGCACACAGGCCTGGGGGATCATCCTTTGAAAAGGTAAGTCTATTGCATATTCCGGATGGATAGGTGATCATCAATGGCACGGATGTGAATAAGGAGATCATAACTAACTATATTCTGAGAACTTCCAACCACCCATTTCCTGTTCTCCATAGAATGTGAACATTGCAGCGGAGCCGGCGAATAACCTCTACCTTTCGTGAATAAGGATCAGAACCATAATGGGCTCGACTCTCAGCCAAACACTGAGACATGGATATTTAGCTATACGATAAAAAAAGGTGATGCTCCATTTTGTAACCTTTACAGTCAGTGGGACGAAAGACGGACACACACAAGTAGATTTCATTAGCATAGTTAGCAAGGGACATCACAGAGGCCAAAAAAGAGAAAACCTTATCCAAGAAAGAGAGCAAAGGAAGAGACATGCATAGCAGCTGGAGGTAGAATTTCAGACATTGTCTCCAAGAGACACACGCATAGTTGGCCTACAACAAGGTTAAGGTGAACTCTTCTTAGACTGAGACCTAGTGGTTGGAGACACAGCTTGGACCTAGCCGAAGCAGATTCATATCACATGCCTACGTTGGAAAATCTCAGAGTACTTTTTGATGCTGGTCTGTCACTGGCCCTCATATAACTACAACCATAACCAAAATGGTGTTTTGGAAACATAGGCGCTGGGTAGGACAATTGATTAAGGCTGCAATCTCCTAAGGCCAGGTTCAAGCTGCGCCCCCACCACTAGGTCCGAGTCTTAGAAGCATACTGTAGCCCCATGGGACAGTCCCCATGGGAACCCCCCTCACCCCTATGTCCAGGCCTGCTGCATAGGGAGAGGCTCTGCACCTGTAAAATAAAATTTCTGTTAACCTTAGCTGGGCTTCACCTGGTCGTAGGCCGGACTACTGGGAACTCTGGAGATTTCCCAATGAGCCTCTACACCATGGGCCTCTTTTGAGGGGGATGAAGTAAAGAATGTGTGACAAAGCTACCAGGCCACATTGAAAAACATTTCCAGGGCAACATTTGGTTCCCAGTCCAGCCCGGGCTACACCATGAGATCTTAGCAAACTAAATAGACACAGGCACCATAGTGGATTTCAAAGAGATACCAAAGCGGTCCAATCTTTGTTTATAAAGACACGTAGGGGGTTATTCCGAGCATGGAGGTAAGGTACAAACCATGCCGGTAATGAATTACCGGCATGGTTTTCCGCTCCATGCCATTCCGACCCCTCAGACCGTTAATTACGGCACCGTAAACTACAATGCCGTAATTATCGGTCTTGAGTTGCGCGCGCCCCACCATGCCGAAATGAACAGCATGGCGTAAACTGGAGCTGATCACAAGTAAGGAGCACACATAAATTACGGCCTCCTCAAGGCCGTAAAGTACCTTACCGGCATGCAGTACATACAGGCATCTCAGAGAAGGAGTAAAGAACCCTGAGCAGTGGGACCCAGAGTCACAGGTGGACACATGCAACACAGATGGAGGCCAGGAGTCTGCCACAGCAGAAGATTAACACACCCACACACCACCCCCTCCCACACCAAGATGACACCAATCGAACAAGCAAGGCCACTACCACACAAACCCCTGCAACAACACCACGCCCCCCCACTGAGGAGACACAGGGGTAGAAGGAGGGGGAGACAGGCCCTGCATGCAGCACCAGTGCAGCCTCCGTTACCACCCCAGCAGCCCCCATGCACATGCAGCATGTCCGGCCACTCTAGGAGAAGTCCTACCAGATAGAGACACCAGACCACCTAGACTGTGACACCATAACCACCATATTGCACCACAGACACAAGAAAAGCGAGCACCATACAAATGTACAGTGCCAACCCGGCACAAGTGATGGTGTTGCCTGTGCCCCACACCCATGCCAAAGGCACCTACCAGCACACAGTGGCATGTCACAACCGTCCATTAGGCGGCCACATATACAAGTGCCGTCACACCTCCCCAAGCACACAAGGGTTCACCAATCCCCAACATGGACCACCCATGACATACACAACAGTAAAGCTGGACCTAATGCAAATGGAGGCATGCCAAATGACAATGGTGCCCCTGACAGCACCCACAGGTCGTATGTGGACCAGCATGGTATGCAGGTGGCGGACAGCAACTGCAAACAATACCACTCCCCCTATGTGCAGATGGAATCCAACGCTACCAAGAACCGCATACATGGGTGGGCCCGACACCAAACAACTACACATGACTCAAAGGGCCAGCAGTCCACCACGCTACCGCGCCACATGGTCCAACATGCAGGATGACCTGTCTGGCTGGCTGTTGAGTTGTCTGACTGTGTCATGCAAGTGCACTGGTGCCATGGGGTGGGTGCCTGCATGAACCAACTGGGTTGAAACGATGAAGCCATTGTACGGTGTTCACCCCGACAACAAACCTGCCACAGAACCAGTGCAACGGCACATATGAACAGATTCCCACTTTGCTAGAATAAGGCACTCACATCACACTACATCTCCACCAACTGACAAGGGCTAATCACACTACACCAGCACCACTCATTGGCGGACACCACAACTGTAAGCGCATATCGGAGGACACACTGCACATGCACAATGTGGCATCCCCCAGCCTGGCACCACATTGGAGACCCATCCCTGGGAGTGGAATTCACAGAGGGCAGCAGGGGTACGATATCACGTCACCGGCATGGCACACCCATAGGAGTGTTGGGAATCACCATAGAATGGATCAGAACAGGATGATGACCATGATCCACAGACTACAGCCATCACACCCAAATAAGAATGTACACAGTACACAGCACCACATTGATCCGACATCAGGACAGCAGCATGCAACAAAGGAACATGTACCCCAAGATGTCCACACCATCGTTCACGGCCCATCATGTAGACGCAACACCCTACTGCATTACATTGCATCAGACACATATTTGTGTCCATGATCGTGCGCAATACATCCATGGACATGTGCAGATGGCCATCATTGAAACCCTGCCATGACAGCCAAGTACTGTTCTCCACCATGACAGTCCACACACCCACCTCATTTGGCGACACATGCAGCTGTTGTTGGCTGTCCCTTGACAGCAAGCCACATGACCCCTGTCACGAACCCCCTGAACAGGGCCATGGGGCAACCAGATAATGGCCATACCCATGCATGCGTGCAGATGAAGCAGTCACCTGGCTTGCGTGATGCACATATGTGCCGGCGAAGCAGGACTGGTGGATGACCCCTCCACTAATATCTGGTGTCGAATGGGCCCATGCCATATGTGCAGATGGACAAAAAATGCATCCCTACGTGAGCGGCTATCACCCCTGACATGGTACTGCTACAACCACAGGACGATGCGGTGAAGGCGGAGGGTGAAGTGCCAACAAAGGGTCATTGAGGCTGTGCACTTAAAGGAACATGCAATGCTCTGTACTTACAGTGGACAAGGTCTCCAGGACACAAGTCAGTAGAGGGTGTCATGACATGGGCACACAGGGCAACAGACTCGTGCATACTTGTACACATGCACTGTCAGTAGTCAATGAACAAATGTGCAATGAAGAATGTCCACAACGGTTTAAGTTTGCGACACCAATTGTGTATTGTGAGAAAAAAGAAACAAAATAGTGCTTACGTCAGCAACTGCCCATGCCCCATCCCCCTCCCCCCAACTCCAGAACACACCATCTCCCCTTTACCCCCTCCCCCCAACTCCAGAACACTCCATCTCCCCCCTTCCCCGTCCCCCCAACTCCAGAACACACCATCTCCCCCTCCCCCCAACTCCAGAGCAGTCGTCCCATGTAGGATGTGGGGCCCACATGTGGCAGGAATGCCTAATGTCTCTTGCTCCCCTTGTCTGGGGGAGGCAAATCCCGTTGACGCAAGGAACGCTGAGAGCGTCTCTCCGGGCTGCATTGCGTGGCCTCACTGGTTGCGGATGTGTCCTCCTGCTGTGGCTCGGTACTTGGATGCCCTGCCTCAAGGGCATTTGCTATGCGATTAAGGACATGACATAGCCGGGTCGTGTTGTCAGTCAAAGAGTCACACAATCTGGTGGTGCAGTCGGTGAGGGACTGCCGCATTTGATTGAGTTCTACATGCAATTCGGCCCTGGCCTGGCGATTGTCCTCAATGTAGTTCTGTATGAGATCAGTCAATTGGTGCACTCGCTGCTGGTCAAAAGAAGGGAAACCATCTGAAGATCCACTTGCACCAGCATGCTCTACAGGGGGCGGTATGGGTGGACTGGGGGGATCGGCGTCATACCCCTGCAGGTTGAGTTCCAAACTGTGCACAGGTGATGGTGCATCCCCGGAGTCACTGCATGACGCCAGGGTTACGGAGCATGGCTCCGGGCTGTGCATTGTGTCTTGCCCGTCCTCCGACATGGGCCCCCGGATGAGTGACGGGCTGGGCTCCCACTCATCCGGCGCGGGAGCAGTAGCCTCCCCTGAGACGCTGGACTGCGCCGAGCTGGGGGTTGGCACAATTGCTGCCGCCGATGCTGTATGGCATGCTGGTCTGCCAGCTTCAAGTGGCCTTTCCGTGGGTTGGGGGGGGGGGGGTTTGGTGCTGGCTTCGGCCTGACCCTGCCAGTACCCGTGGAGGTGCTTGGCCGGCTTGCTTGGGGCTCTGTGCTGTCATGGTCAGTGCCTGTGGGGGTAGAAGAGAGGGACAACATTAGTGTATGTGCAATGTCCTATTTGCATACATGGCTGCATGGACATTTCGGTCATTTACGTTTTGTTCTGTTGTTTGGGGGGTAGCTATGGCAGTGGTACATGTGCATGGTGATGACATATACACATGTTTGGGAGTGACTCATTGTGCCCTGGTCATGTACATTTTGGCTAGTACAATGCCTACCACGCTGGACAGTGTGCATGATGGGCTGTGCAAGTCAATGTACTATGGTTGATGTGCGTTATGTACTCGCACTTGGGCCATCGTTAGGCGGCACTTGCCTCATCATTTGTTGGATGGGGGTGCGCTGGATGGGGGGAGGGCAACACGAGAGGGTGCCTTCGATGGCCCCCGGGTCAGTTTACATCATGCAATGGACATTGCCAGTGTACACTGTCGACACTCACCTCCTTCTGCAGAAGTCGTTCCCCCGCACTCCATGGTCCCCACGCCCTCAATGGATTCAGTGCCAATGAGCTCCGCACAGGTCTTCTCCCACGGCTCAAGTTGGACTGCGGTACTTGGGCCACCTCCCGTCTGGAGGGCCTGGCTGCGGTTGCTGGAGAAGAGGCCCCGCACACGCACCCACAGGTCGTCCCACTGCTTGCAGCAGTCCCTGGGTGTGCGGGGGGTGTTGCCGACAGCGCTCACCCTCTGTGCCAATTCCGCCCAAATGTTCTTCTTGCGGAGGGTCGACTCCCTCCACATGTCGCTGCTGAAGACGACATTGGCATGCTCTGCCAGGAAGTCTACCATGGCCTGGAGTTCATCGGGGCAGAATCTCTGCTTGCAAATGCGATCCGCCGCCCTTTTTGGTGCTTTTGGCATGTTGAGCGGTGCCTGGTCCGGTTTCGAACTTTAGTTTCCTCACAAGGGTGCTGGCGGCTGCGGATGGCAATGGATTGTGTTTTTAAAGATGGCCGCCGCTCTCCTTCCCGTTCCTGTGCGATGTCGTAATTTCCGGTTCCTTTTTTTTCGGTGACCGTAATTTATGGTCTCCGTAAATTACGGTCACCGTTATGCACTGACGCTACTGCTTACAGGGCGGTGTTGTACTTTACGTGTCGCTGCATGCCGGTAGGGGTTTTTCGGGGGGTTTTGCGGCAGGCCGCTCTGTCCTTTCCGGGCATGGCGGAAAGCACGTGTCCGAGAACTCGGAATGGCCCGAAATTTTTGCTCTTAAACCAGCACAGTGTTGTACTTTCCGCCATGCCGGAAAGTACCAGTACTTACCGGCATGACTCGGAATGAGGCCCATATTCTTTTAACAACATGTCCTATCCCCTTCCTAGTATTCCCCTGGGATGGGAACCAACTAAATGGGGATCCGCTACTTCAGCCCACCCTTCCTTGGATGGATCGTGGGGACCCATAGGGTGAGTCTGATGCAACAGCCCCTTTCCCTAACTCCAGGTACCACGCACATGAAGTGTGAGGCCAGAGGATGGCCGCTGTGGGTGGTCCCATCTACCTCAGAAAGGACGCTGCTTCCTTCTTCTACCTTTCCCCTGACAATAACATTGTACACCTACGTAACTTTTGACTTACTTAACATTCCCACTATATATCTCCCCACTCTATTATCCCCTACTTCACCTTTACACTACTCAACATTTACTAATTAAATAAATACAATAATGTACATAAAGAAAAAAATTACTTAATACATATAAACACATATAAAACATTAGGCCACAATTTGGGTGTCGGCTGCAGCCAGACACCACCGTCACACTACCTTAAGGGCTGTCTCTTGTGGTGCTGCTGATGTCCCCATCTGTATACTGGCTGTAAGGGTCCTGGCCCCTGATGTTCAGTCTTCTGGGTGGCCCAGTGCACTATGTGGGGATACCCACAATCACTGCCTTGCCTGAGCTGCCAAACCTTTGCTCGGGTGGCCCCCCTACATCTGTGGGGGTCTGGCCACATTTACCGCTGCACCCACAGCCTTTGTAATTCTTCAGGGTGAGCCCTGTAGGCTGGGTGGCCCACCTGCAATCAACACCATGCCTGCATACAAGTTTTAATCTTATGGGTGGCCCCATTGGTTTGAGGGCCATCGCGTCACCACCACTGCCCACGGCCGCCATCTTAACTTCAGGTGGTGTCCCCTGTGCTGCGGGGATGCTGCTGCAACCTTTGCCATGCCCAGGGCCACCTTGGGATCAGGCGGTGTCAACATAGCAATGGAAATGCTGCCATTGTCATCACTGCAGGCCTGTGGCCTTCTCTTCTTCCTGGCCTGCCGCTTCTGCAATGCACCATGGGCTTGCAGCAGGTGGCCGCTGGAGCCTCACTCAGGCTGCTGCTGCATGGCAGCTCAGGACTTTTCTTCGCTCAGGCTGCCCGATGGACCAACCTGGCCCTTTTTGGCTACCACTCTTAACTCTGGCTGACCAAAGAGACAGCCTGTGTATTTTCTTCACACTCCTCCCTCTGTGGGGAACACACCGCTCTTTACCACCTGGGCTGCTGCCTACCTTGCGCAGTATGGAAGGAGTTTCAAAAGGGCCCGCCTTGTTGGTCACAAAGCAGGTCGGATGGGGGCACGGCCAGGTAGCCTAGTTCGGGCCACCCCCTGCATGCTGTCTGGACTGGGCTGTTCCTTTCTTTGGCCCGGGAAGCCGCACACATGCTGCATGGGCACTGAAATAGTTTTGGGCACGTCTGGTCTGGCTACCAAGTGGACCTACACCCTTCGCTGCCCCTACCAAGCAACTCAGCCCCTGGCGTAATCTCTGGGCGACTCCCCTCACACGGGCTGACACACTTTTTTGAGATCTGTAGTGCCGCTCGAGGTCGGACCCCCCCCTCATGGGGTTAAGTTCTGTTTTGGTCTCCCCACTTCTTCTATCTTTTTTCTTCCCTTCTGTTTTTGGTGCTCCTTTTTTCCAACTGTCATTCTAACTTGAAAAAAACGCACGCACGCACGCACACACACACAGGACAACACACTCTACCTTTAATAAAATACTTTGGGCCTCATTACGACCCAGGCGGTAAGGGGTTTACGCCAGCGTAAACAGCGCCGACCCTTACCGCCTGAGTACGAGGTCCCTTAGCGCCATGGCGGATTTAACACCTGCTTTTAGCAGGTGTTAAAATCCATGGCGCTAAGGGACCTTGATGTTAATTACGCCACCGTAATTTACGGTGGCGTAATTAACGCCTTCCCCACTCCCATTATGCCCTATGGGGCAAAAATGGGAATGGGGAAGGGTAAAATGGGGATTGGGGACTTACCGCCCCGCCAAGGTCGGAATGGGGCGGTAAGTCCGCCAACCACCATGGCGGAATTGCAGCCTTAGCGCCATGGACCATGGTGCTAATAGCACCATGGTCCTCCGCCAAGGTCGTAATGAGGCCCTTTGACTATTTCGTTATTTCTAGGTTTTCCCTTAAAGGGCAAGCCAGTCGCCACTAGCCGGCCCGCCTACCTGCTTTTGTTGCTGCCCATCCATGTCGCAGTGGCTTCGAGGCAATTTGTGAAAGTGTCTTTCGAGACAAATGTTGACGGCTGTAATCTGACTACAAACTGAATATCAAGTTAAACCCAACGGAGTGGAGGAGGCTAAGCAGTGGAGTAAATAGGTGGTAGCAAACATATGGCGGTTGTGAAATCGGATTTAAATGCAGGAATGGAAACGGCACGTTCTCTGCCACCAAGAAAGGAAGCCTTCCACTCCAGTGCCTGGCGATGTACAGCTAAAGCAGGAGAGTTTGCCTACAGATAAAACAAGCGTAGGCCTCTGCCGACACCAACCACACCTCTCAAATCATTCAAATTAACGATGAACACTGACTAAATGGAATCGTACGTGGTTTCTATCAAGGACATTAAGCAACATAAAAGGTGTTTGCAGCTAGTGACTGATGTGAAGCAGCTTACCTGTGATATGGATCCGTTCAAAAAACCAATAGTTAGCCAGCTCCAAACGACCCACTTAGGGGTTCTGGGGCAGCGGGACCAGTATGGCACATTTCTGCAAGGTTGAGGCTGTTCCTCTAGCTAAATACTCATTAATGGTCCTCAGAAGAGGTTGTACAAAGAAAGATGTATGTACAACCATGTGCAAGAGTCTTGGCAGATCCAGCCACTAGAAAAATGCAACAGCATCTAAAAGGCCAAAACACGGACAATGCAACCTATCCTGAACAGCTTTGCAAGACTGGTCCTGAAACTAAAACCATGTGATTCCAGCGCCTCAGGGCTGAACCCACTAAAAACAAACTCATCATTGCCAAATTCAACAAAAACGGGGGCAATCCTTTGATTGACTAGCGGTGCTGGAAATGGGCGGGAGCGGTTGGGAGCTGTGCTCCTCTACTTTTTCTAATTAAGTTTTACTGTTCCTATACTTTTATTTTAAAAAGAAACCGTTCAGGAATGTTTTTGTTTCAAAATGAAAAGGAAGAAGTTGAAACTTGCACTTTCAGTGCACTTGCTTGAACGTTCCCTTAAACAGCAGGTGCATGTGTTATGGGGGTTTGTATTGTGTATGGGTGGGGGGTGGCAATGGGGTTGCTGGGGAGCGGAGGCAGGCCAGTAGAGAACATAGTTCTACTAATTATTTGTGTACATTTCGACCACTGCTGTCTAGCAACAAACATGGGGTAATGCCATTGCTAAACAACTCAGAACAAAGGCAAACAGGAGCAACTTCAAACTAAACCTTAAGCGTTGCTCCAACCAGTCTGGCAATTAGGTTCTATTCAATAGAACAATAGAAAGCAAATACAAATAAGGTGTTGGGGTGCAAGCCAGATCTGAAATGACTCACTGGACAGCTGGGAAAGAGAAACAATGAGTGAGAAGGCCCGAGGATCCAGGCCCTCCCCATCATGTGGGAGATGTATTGTGCAAGGACTGCCAATATCCAAATAGATGTTTGTCTATTTTGAGAGAAGGAGATGCATACAGTGAAGCCAAATCCGTCAGGCGATGCTACATTTGATTTACCCGCCTCAGGATTCCCGAATTCAAGAATGGTTTTAAAGTATTCCTCCTGTGGGCCCACTTAGAGGGAGATTCAATTATGAGAATACACCTTTGAGGAAACTAGGGAGCTCATTTTGCATTTTTGCGTACATTCCACAGAGGGGATCGCGAATTGGCAAACAGGCCACTGGGTGCAATTTTAATCATTTGCCATAAGAAGTGCAAAAAGGAGACGTAAATATCAGGTGATATTGACTTCATGCTTTCATTTTGCAGGGCAAATTTTTAACTGAGTGAATTCTGCCTGTTAGGAAGCATTTACAATGTAATTGTTTTTTTTTTTATAATGTGCCTTAATACTGTACTTGAGCTCGGTTTACAACAGCGGATCCGGGATTTGAACCTCTGTTGCTCTGCGTGGTCTTGCTTCCAAGACCAGCCCACTGCCCCTGTGATATCCTCCATTCACAATGGATTCATGCCTTTGCTTTTTGCTTGTGCTAAAAGTTTTTGGATTCCCTAGAAGTCCATTGGTTTTAGCCCCATTCCATATGTTATGTTATGTTGATTTATACCACACACCGCTACCACCCAGGGGCAGTCTCCAGGCGCTCTGCCCCTCTGCCTTCAAAAATCATGAACTTACCCCAGAGCTTGGAAACAGGTTTTAAGAAGGCATACAACATTTTACGCCTGCCTTTAGCACCTTCTTTTTTTACTCTGGGTACTTGATATATGAGGCGCTAGTTGTTTATAGTCTTTCAGGAAATGGATATATTCTGCTGTACTAGATCCTACGTCCTCCTCCATTGTTGACAATTCCTGATTGATGAGGGAGAGTGGTGGGACCAGGCCTATATGTGCCTATGTTTTGCGCCATTTGTGTTTCCTCAGTACAGGATGTGTTGCATTGTGCAGAATACAATTCTTCTTACCCTACTAATGACATTATTAGTTATTCTCTGTGATGCACTTGTAAACCATGTATGTGCTGTTTGCTTGTAACTTTCCCCTCCTGTCATGCGATGCTTGTGTTTGCCTTACCCATTGATGCTGTGAGAGAAAGCCACGAGGGACCGAAGGCGAACGCATTTCGGGGCTTGGACCCTTGCTATACAGGGGTTGGATGGTAATAGCTCTAAAAGACGTTCCTTGCACAGTCCTTTTTGAACAGAGATCCTTCAAATGTCTTCTTCAAACTTAGAGGTATGGTATTGCTCTCAAAATGAAGTCCAGTGCATTTCAAAAGATCTGATTTGCACCTTGACTGTTACCCCAAGCCTTCAGGATCTGTGCAGGCCCTGGATTTGCTGGGCATAAGTCGCCAGGGTGGTTTGTGATGACAGGCTGCTCTCTACAGGTACCAGGAACCTTAATTGGAGCACGGTTCACAAGGCCTTAAACTTAATACTCTGTCAAGACTGGAGCCCGTGGACAGATTTCAAGATGTGGTGTGTGGTTTGCAGATCCTTGGTGCTTGGTTCTACATCTCCTGGAGCCTCTGCACTTTATTTTTAGGGCACCCGCTGTAGGTGATAGTGTAGTAGTTATGTTAGGGAAGCTTCAGTACTCTTGCGAATTGGAACACTACAATGGGCAAATATTCTTCACCAGCATCAGATAGAAAACTGAGCTTTTATAATCAGGTTTGTATGTGGAAGGAAAGGGAGGAGGTCATTGTTGAAAAACAGAAATTATATGTACTTTGTGGTCCTTCGAGGACCAATGACACCTGCAACATAATAATACCAAGCTTTCTGTTCTAGTCCCATTAATGAACAAGTGGCTTTCTGTCGTCTGGACGTGGACGAGTGCCCTATTTAATAATATTGAGTCCCTTTTTCAATCAAGTCTAATTTGGGTGTCACTAACTTCTGAGCATGGGACTTGCTAAAAAAAACTATTGTCTGTTTAACCTTAGTCAAGATATGGGAATTCCACCTTTGAATTTAAGGTATTACCCAAATTGGTTGTTTCCAATTGACGGTATGGTAAATCGGGCGGAATTCGGCCAGTGCCATTTGATCGGTTGGAAACGACCAATTTGGGTAATCACTACCAATCATGGGGAGCGGGGGTTGAGGGGTGTCCTCCGTTCCCATGTTTGGTAGTGATGGCCTTTGGGGTTAGCAGGGGTGTCCCCCACTTCTGGAGATCTGGAGGTAGAGGACAAAAAACAAAAAAAAGAAAAGCGGGCCCTGTGATGTCGGATCCAACCCGCGTAAGTAGGATGGATCCGAAGCTGCAGGGTCAGTGAGAAAGCTGCAGTGAATAAGGTAAATAGAGGGATGGGGTGGAAGAGTGTTTTGGGGGTGGGTGTTTTTTTTTTTGTTTTTGAGGATTTGGCCGCAGCAATATTGGCTTTGCCGCCAGATTGACTGCGAAAGCAACTAATTGTGCCTCGGCCAAAACATATACAACCAAATTTAATTGTGGGTGACAGTATCAGCACCATGTGAGGCACCATAATCTTTCTGTAACATATTTCACATGTATGAATATAAAAAAAACTCCATATAAATCCCACAAATAAGTATCTACTTATTATCAGCATGGCAGTGTAGACCATAGAAGACCAGAAGCAAGTTAGTATTGAAAGCTTTGGTGAACAACCATAGGTCTTTCACCTTGTAGGACAACATAGACTTCCACCATAACTCCATGATCAGGATCTAGGTTCAGGTTATAGACGGGGTGGGCGGCCACATACTAGGCTTTTGCAAATGCCAAAAGTCCAGAGTGATAACATTTGAACAGCCAAGGGTGTTTTGAAGAGCCTGAATTTTGAGTGAACACCCACCCCAATCCAAGTCTGATCCTCCAGCGGTTTTCTCTAGGTGATCGAAGTGGATACAGTGATCAATAGTGAAAAATTATAGTTTTCAAGCAGAGTATTTTGAGTCAATGAAGTTATGTAGTTGCCTTGTGTGATGAATTGTATTCTGCCCTGCAGAAGTACAAGGATGAGTAGAAGCTACATGGCCACTGATCCCTCACACTTCTACAAACCAAGAGCCAACACAATCATAAAGTTAAAATAGGCACAGTTAATATGTATACCGCCTTGCCTTTTTGTGATAACATGCGCCGAGGGAAGCCTCTGCTCATAAGAGGGGTGTGCATGTGATTCAGTAGTGACCCAAACAGCAAAGCTTAGCAGTCGCAAATTAAAGGTAGTGGAGAAACTTTGCTGAAAATGTTAGGGGGGACATGACCTCTGAAGAAAAGGTGCCCCATTCAAATGAATGGGGACAAAATAGTGTGCCATGAAAGTTGGGGGGGACAAACACCCCCGTACCCTCCTAAAATTACGCCCATGATTAAAGGATCCTCCAATCAAAGACCAATAAACACAGATATACTTTAATACAAAAACCACCTCAAAGGAAAGAACAGAGATTAAGCAAAGATAGCACAATGCAGCGCTCTGAGTAATGAATCATCGGTGTCAAGAAATAAAAAAAACACAATTCTCTTTAAAAAAGATATGGTTCTTGGATGCAAAAAGGGAATTAGTGACCTAACCAGTCTCTAGAGTTCAGAACTGGATGAAGTTGGATAGTATCCTTTTGGAGGTCTAGGCGGTTCGATGGGGTCGAGCCCGGCCCGGCTTCAATCAGTGATTTGAGCGGATCATGCTCAGTTTGGGTATGTTGCATCATGTGTGCCCAAGCAGCAAGTGGGCATTGAGCAGGTTCAAATGCAGTAGCTCCGTCTGATTCAGGTGCAATTTTTGGCGAAGCAGATCGCAGAGATCACCAGAATCTATTCAAAGTAGCGGCAGGTCGAGTTGGGATGTAACTGTTGGGAAGAGACAATGAATGAGACTTCTCCGGTTCTACTCGGGCCCGTTGATGAGTGATTCATTCAAACCGAGCAAGTGATGGGTTTAGCAAGGAGACAATGTAGCGTCGAGCTGGTTTGAGACGTAAGCAATGTAGTTTGAACGGTCTTTGGCATGCCAAAATCAGCACCAGTGGGATCCTTCTGATTCGATGAGTGCTGAACATGGTTTGACAACATGTTGACTGGTTTTGTACAGCAGAACAGAGAATCCTAGCCGATCTGGTCATCCAGATGCAGTGAGACCAGCTCCAGGGTCTCTAGGATAGAGTGAGTGCTTTAAGGGTCTGCTCACCCAGCCTTGGGAGATTCTGTTGCAGAGTGGCAAGTCCTGGTCCACAGCAAGAGTCACAGCCAATATGCCCTGGGAGTGGGCAGCTCTAGGTCAGAGCTTTCCTCTGACTTAGACTGGTCCTTCTTCACCTCAGTAGCTGAGGGCTTCAGAAAGTACAACTCTACCAAAGGAGGGCCAGTGAATCCTTCTCAGTTGTTAGAGAGTAAATTCAGGAAGTGGTTGGGGACACCTTCTATTAAAGGTGAAGGTCTACAAGTGATTGGACTAAATCTAGCCTGCCTTATCAGTCCAACCCCTCTTCTTGAAAGAAGTGAACTTTGCCCTTCTGATATCACACCCAAAGTGCTTTGCTCCAGAGGAAGTGGAGGGGACAGGAAGGAGAGAGAGAGACAGGGAGAAACAAAATGGTGGAAGTCTTCCTTCATTGTACAGAGTCCTCTTGACGACTCTAACCTCGCCCCCATCCTTTCTCACTGGGATCAAAGACCTTTAGTAATGCAGCACACTGGGGTGAGGCTTCTCTCTTTGAATGGACGTGCTTTTGAATCCTGGGCACAAGGCAGCTGCCTGGTGGGCAGCTGGCTCTGGCTCTGGTTCTTACCTACCCGCACAAAGAGACCAAAGAAAAGGCATGGCCACTCAAGTTCCTGTCCTGTCATTTGGCGGGCTCACCCTGTCTGGCCCTGATACACATCACTGTTCATAGCTTGAGCTGGTTCACTTGAACTACAAGGATTATAAGTAGTGCCATGCACTATGCCTTAACTCAGGCATAGCTATGTTTTAGGGTTTAATCTGCCACCATTATGGGTTACTTATGATCATCATAGTTTTGCAACGGGGCATATCATAAAAGCAGCCCTGTGCTGCAGAGACTTGGCTGCCACTGCAGCTATTAAATGGGAAACTGTGACCATTGAACCTGCTCTGACCTGCTCTGGGCAACTGGTAGAGCAAGCACTGAAAATCAGGATACTGATCAAGCTGGATTTAGGTACACCCTATGCGTTTTGGCATGGAGTTTATCAAAGGGGAATCTGATAGGCAGATTACCCTTTTAGAGAGGGAATTAACATGCATCATTTTATTAATTAATTCCAAACATTGGAGGGCCTTCACCCTTGCCAGCTGGCAATCTGTCACACCTTGACCAAGTCTTCAGGGATACTATTGAAGAATGGGAGTTTAGAAAGAGGTCTGCTCTTGAAGAGCTCCTCAGGGGCAACCAGTACAATTTCAGAGGGGTTACTATGTTGGGCTTATTCGGACAATGTACATTTCCAGCTCCTGGATCCGAGAGTGCTGATGTGCTCTTTGGTAAATGTGGTGGAGCATGAAGGCACAGGGACATTTATTATGCATTGATGCATCCAGTTCGAGCTGGGGCAGGCTCATTGACGAGAATGGGGTAAGCATGGTTTAAACTGCGGGAGGTGAATAAACTGGGTCATCCTAGGGCATGCTTATTGATGAGAATGAGGTCAGCATTGTCTGCAGTGTGGGGGTTGAGATGGGTCAGTAGGTGGATACTACTGGGTTATCCTAGTGCAGGCTCATTCATGAGAATGAGGGAAGCATGGTTTAAACTGTGGATGGAAGGTGAATATCACTGGGTAATCCTGAGGCAGGCTCATTGACGAGAAAGAGGTAAGCGTGGTTTAAAATGTGGAAGGTAAGAAATGTCAAAGTGGAAACTTCAGGGTTATAGTGGTTGGTATTTTGGATTTGACATTGTATTTTATTTCCCATGAAAATGAGATGATTTTTTCAATTTTTCTGTGATGACAACAGGGTGCTTTTGAGAATCTCAAGGTCTGTAATGTTATATTGAGTTGTTTTCCTTGTAGAACAGTCCTGCCAGCAGAAATCCTTTGAAGCTTTCAGTGAGTTTTTTCTTCTTAACTGGGTGGTCTGCTTTCTATGACACTAGTCAAGAGACACAGTTTAACATTGCAAATGCTGGTCTACACAGATGACTCCATTTATTGTCAATGTGCTACTTTCGACTCAGTAATTAAATCAGTATTGATGAGAAAGGCTTATGGGTGCTTAATAGATGGATCGGTTGAGTGTGCTGATCAAGAACTGTATGCGCAGTGACATCATTTGAGGGCTGCTAGGGGTCGCTGCTTGCGACCCATAGCCAATCAGTTGCTACCCCTGGCCATCACATCCTCTAATAACAATGCTGCTGAATGGGGGTGGTCTGAAAATCCATGGGGCACGCCACACATGCCGCACATTTCTGATTTGTTCTAGCAGTAGCAGGGCCGCACACCGCGTGGGAAGAAGAGACTCTCTCACTCCATCGGCGGTGAACATCAGGCATCAGCGTGAGAGAGGAGCGCTGCATCAAAAGTTTAAATAGTGTAAGTTAAGTTTGAGAGGGAGGTAGGGTCCCTGGGTCTCAGGGCGGGTGTGTTGTGCAACCATCAGTGAACATTAGGCATCAGCCACATGAGCGGGGAGCACTGCCTGCACAGCATAAAAAGTATCTGATTTCCGCCATTTGGATGGAGTAGTGCACTCTTTGTGCAGCACATTACAGAAGAAACAGGTACCGCACACAGCATACCAGCCTCAGGCCTTCTACAGGACCTGGACCATTCCTGCAGGCCGCAGCAATACCAGTGAGCTGTCCTCGGTCATCATTTTGGTCATCCTGGCATAAGTGGCAGATTTAAGGCAAAGGGCCCCGTGGGTACCACCTGACACAGGGCCCTAGGTAGGCGGGTCAAGGAGGCGGAGCTTAGGGTGGGTGTAGTTAATTGTGGTCATGAGTGCACAATGGCAAACCTTAGGGACAGCAGCTATTTTTGATAAGGTTGTCATTGGGCCGCCTCAGCAGTCTTTGGTATTATTGGAGGATCAAGCCTGAAACTAATGTTAGAAATGAACATGTTTTAAGGCTAAGGGTGAAAGAGAATTACAGCTTATGAAGACCACAGAATTTCCTAGAAAAATTGCTCTAAGAAAACTAGTTGAATCCAATGTTTGTAATTACAACTGTGGAAATGTTTCACAAAAGTACACCACTTTGTAGAAATATGTCTTTAATAAGTGCACATGTCGCAGTACAATAAATTCAGTTTTGTGCAAAAAATAAAAACTGTTCCTTTATAGACATTCTTGTGCAATAAGTGAAGTAAAAACCACAATTGCCAGCTAAGCTTCATAAATTAATGCAATGAGAAGACGTCAATAAAAAAGTGCCCATTCATATATTGCACACCACAAAATTCTCTTGGCTTTCACAGGAAAACCTGGCAACCAGGATGGGGAAAACAAATGATGAATCACATTCTTTTGCTTGACCTGTTTCTATAATGTATAGATATAATGTATATATATATATATATATATATGTATATGTAGAAAAAAGGACTGGAAACCAATCCAGGTTACATCGGCACTCCGGCTGTGATGAAAGCGAAAGGCTGGATGTCTTCAATAAATCCACACACAGACTTGTATTCCGTGCAGTCAAAGTGTCCTTTATTGTTTAAGATACATGGACAAAGGAGGCAGCAACGGTCTTAGGTGCAAGAAAGGAACGACGCGTTTCACCCTACTCGGGCTTCATCTGGTGTAGTATATATTGTCAGGTGAATTTATTATGTGATTGGTGCACTTTTCAAGACATCGCTATACAATTATTTACCCTTTTGAATACCAAGCCTTAAAAATACTGATATGAAAGTATACCTGGGAAGATTTGTAATCAAGTTCTTACATCTTCACCTGGGACAGAATCCTGGTTTCGCTACTTAAACAAAGTGTTTAATCCTGGGTAAATCATGCAATCTCATCGTGCCTGATCTACCAACATTGAGAGCCCATAAAAGCAATTCAATTTTCAACTTTTGTTATGCACTCTCAAGAGTCACTAAACTCGAGTTAATAATAATTATTGGTTATGTAAATAGCGCTTCTCCAAACCACTATACATAGGACATATTCACTAACAATAATCACCCAACTAAAGTTGGCACTGATTTATCGACCTTGGAAGGATGAAAGGCCGTGTTGGCCTTGCCAGTATTCGAATATTCGACCTGCAGATATCACACACACACACACACACCACAGAAACAAGTGCTCAACCCACTGAGCTACCTTGTTACATAATAATATACTATCCATGCATACAGCACATAACATAAACTTCGCTTGGCATATACGTGAAAACCTTGATTCAGGATGAGCAAAATAAACATCTCACATTCTATTTGCTTGACCCATTTCCATAATGTATATGCATTGGGAGCCCATATAAGCAATTCAGTTTTCAACTTTTCTGACTGGTCACCCCAGATGCCGCCCCATTATCCCTAACTATGATCATTATGTGTGTGCGCAGGTACTTCATGACTCACCTGCATAAGTCAGTGCCCCACTTTGGGACACCCCAGCCAAAAGAGCCTGGACAGCCACTGCAAAGCCCACTTTAAGCATTTGTGCGGCACATATGTTGTTTGGGGGACCAAACCTGTAGGAAAGTCATCTGTCAAGACTGCCAACAAATGGTCTGTGGACCAAGTGAAGTGACACTTCTGTGTTTGCCCCTCGAGGTGCCTCAATGATCCTACTGGCCCCCACTCTTTTACCATTCTATCACTGCCTGCAGCATGATAGCCATTGCTGTGGGTTTTAAGTAAATGATGTAGCACCATGCAGCGCCAACTTGTTACTATTCTCACCCAATCAAGCTGTTTTGTTAACGGATTGCGTGTGGAAATCCTAAAGAACAGTTTCAAAACAGCTAGAATGTTTCTCAACGCAAAAACAAGAGTCCCATTCCCATTGTAAAATGTGTTAAGATTATCTCAAACAAACAGTTAGAAGACGTTCCATGCTATTAATACCAAAGGGGGGGTGGATTTCCTTACCATCCCTTTACCGCTATGTGTCGCAGTCGGGATCCGAACACGGCCCACGGGCCTCCCATGACCTCATGAATGCACTTAATCACTACACCAATGCGGTTCTTTTAATACAGCGAATGCTGCGGCAGAATGTGTCCTTTGTGTTCCTTCCTCCCTGACATTTATGTTATGGGAATATGCCTCTGGTTGGAGTCACGGCCGAAAGGGCCTTGTGGCCTGTGTCTCCGAGAGAGACCGGGAAGGAAAGGGGCGGGGCAGGGCACAGGGGCTCGCTCGCCGTTTGTCTGCTAGGCGACCGTTAAATCCGCCTCTGCCTGGCATGTCACACATTGCTTTAACACCAGTCTGCAACCATGTGCACGAACTTTGGACAGCAGCCCGTCTTGCCCTGCTTTCCTTCTATCGCCGCAGCTGCTACTTTCAACGTATAGCAATGCTTCAGAATATCAAATGTTGAAATGTTTTGCTCTTTGTTAGGTCGAGCTTGAGGGGTGTAGCGGGTGCGGTATCGAGTGTCGACTCGAGGTTGATGTGTAGAGGCGAGGTGTTGGATATGGGGGAGGGGTGCCCCGCTATGCAGGCGGTCCCTCTAGCGCACCCTCTGCTTTTACCCTGATGAAGTCCGTGTTCTACAGCTATCTCTGCCCTGCACAGTCCCACGCATCGTAAAGCAGTAACCGCCTGGCAAGAGCATTCCCATGCTGTCCTCAGCCAGTGGTGCTCCTTCTCACGCGATTTCTCATCTCCTGCCTTCAATGGACCCACCTTGTCTTTTGTCATTTGTTTTCCTGGGCCCAATGCCGTAGATTCTGCCCTGTAGTATGTGCGTTCTTGTGCCCAGTTTCCTTACCAGGTCTGTATTCTGCCCTTGGTTAGTTGCATTCTTTGCCCGCTGTCCTGTGCGGTAGCGTCTGGCCTGGACTGTGGCACTGCATCCGGGCGTGCATGCCTACCTCCGTTCTTGTTTGTGTGGTGGGTACCAGTGCAGCACTGGGGACAGGTAGGGTAAGCAAGTGTGCTTTTCCTTTAATTCTACTTCGGGCAGAGGGACCTAGTGGTAAGACAGTTACTCGGGTTGCATGCGCAGGAAGCGGTGAGCTCGGAGTAGTAGCCAGCATACCATTGTATTTTTGGTTTTGGCTGCAATATCAGTGAGCCACATTGAATGCTAGTGTGGAGGACGGCGTCACGGATTTGGAGATTAATGGGCCTCATTACACGGATGGCGGTGAACCATGGCGCCATTAGCGCCATGGTTCATGCCGGTAAAATACCGGCACCGCCTTGGTGGAAAGAGGAATTACCGCCTTATTCCAAGGTTGGCGGGGCGGTAATTCCCCGCTCCACCATTGCCTTTCCCCATTCCCATTTTTGCCCCATAGGGCTCTATGGGAATGGGGAAGGTGCTAACTACGGTACCGCAAATTGCGGTACCGTAATTAGCTCCACTGGTCCCTTTGCGGGTTGGTTTTTAACGCCTGCAAAAGCAGGCGTTAAATTCCCCAACCCGCAAAGGGACCTCGTAGTAAGGCGGTAAGGATTTACCGGTATCGGTAAAATACTGGTACCGGTAAACCCTTACCGCCATCCGTGTAATGAGGCCCATGTCTATATTTCCCCCATCATTTCCTCCCTGAATGGTCATTTGGTGTATTCATGTGGGTGCCATTTGATGACATGCATTGGTCATTTTCTATTGGCAGCTTCTGCTGACAGAATGCATTCATGGAAAGGCATTGCGGCCGAGTGATGTCAGAAGTGGGCAACAGAAAATGTCAGTGCCCTGCGGGGTCGCTCCTTTCCCCGGAAGGGGTCGTTTTTTTTATTATTTTTTATTTATTGCAAACGGTTTATTTAAATTAAACTTATACAAAATAATTTAGTAAAAACATTTTTTTAAAACATTGTACGATCACAGTGTAATCCACAACAGATAAAATAGGGCAAATTGAAAAGAGGAAAAAAAGAGGAAAAAAAGAGAGCAAGATGAAAATAAATTATAAAAAGTAGAAAAGGGAGTAAACACAATACAATGCATCCAAGCAGTTTACAGGCACATTAATAATTAAGCTAAGTGTGCATAAAAGGACCGACCAAGGTATATATGCATATGTATCTTCATATGGTAACAAGGTACGTAAAAGTAAGGTAGAGCAAATATATACATTCCATCTCTTCACTAATACAAGTTTACTCACTCTTTTAATCGTTTTTTATAATTTGTAAAAACTTATCTAAGCACTGCAAAAATTATCTTGAGGATTGGGCCTCATTACGAGTCCGGCGGTAGCCATGCCAGAAAAACTGGCAGGCTGCCGCCGGACTAGAAATACCATTCCGCCTCCGGGATTGCCGGAATCACCGGGGCATTACAACCTGGTGACATGGTAATTCCAGAGGGGAATTCTGTAAATCCCCATTCCCATGGAGTCCGATAGGGGATGGGGATGGGGACAATAGAAACACTGGTTTCGTCTATGACGGAGCCAGCATTTCCATTTCCACCTGCAGGTCAGACCTGGCGGGAGTGACATCTCCCGCCTGCAGAACTCGGAATCAGCTGATCCGGAAACAACGGTGGTGGCGGATTTACCGCCACCCGTTTCCGGAATGGCAGACTCGTAATGAGGCATGTCTTTTCAGCAGGGATTGTTAGGCATAGAACCATCAGTGTTTGTGATGGAAATACACCTGTCGCTCGATTCGGGTACTCTGCTCCTATGAGCATTGAAAATATTTATGTGGGTTACATTGACCATCCTTGTCTTTAGAAGACATACATGCAGGTCTTATCCAGGGGACCTTGATTTTTGCCAGTCTGCCTGGATAGAGGAGCAGTAGTCATCTCTGTTTGCCATTTCTGTGTTCGAAGTTCTCCTTACCAAACCTTGGCTACCACTAGTACACTACTCAATGAGCTACATTGGACATACACATACCAACAAGCAGCTTTTCGGTTCTCATTTGACCATCATGATTCCGCTGATGCCTCTCATTGCGAAACATGCAAAGCAGACATGAAAACTTTACAATCCCCTGCACATCATGTATGGCTCATTAGTCAGTGTTCTTTCCGTAACGGAGCATTCATATGTATTCTGTTTATTTTATTTTAATTGAATTTGGTTTTATCAAACCTTTGCAATAACAATTACAGAATTTTGCAACCGAAGGAAAAAAGAATACATTTCATCACAGTCCATAAACATCCTTAAAATTCATATAATATTCTCTAAATCAAATACGAATAAATTACAAAATTCACTACTAATAATTAAAAAATGACACATTTTTAAAACCTTAACAGCAAGAGGTGGTGCACATGATTTCGCTTCTAACATTTTACCCCATAAAATTCCAGTCTCTACAATTTCTTTAATCGCAACTGTTCTCACAGGGACAGCTTTCCACCGTTATTAATATGGAAATGCAAGAGCTGGTATTCTTATTTCATGAATGATTCCTCTTTGAAGCCTCAGAACATGCATGGCCCTTTGGCCTCCACTTCACGTTACATTGCTTTCTTGCCAAACTAGAAGGTATATAGATACCTGAAGGGGGAGGGAAGACGTTTTGGGCCTGTGGCAGGGCAAACTGTGCAGAGTGCAGGGACCGGTGCAGCTGCTGGTCAGGTAGGAGAGTGCTGGCTGCACTTTGAAGAGATACAGGAAGATGATGAGGTAGCAGTGTTTGACAAGACACTCATGAAACCCATTTTAAACTTGTCTCTAGGTTCTGAAGGAGAGGAATATCGGCGACGTCTGGCTGTTTTTTGCAGAAATAATGAACTCTGTGAAACAATCATAAACCGTACACAACTCATCCGACTGCGAAGTGTCCCTGAAGGTAACTTGTCGAATCAGAGAGATATGCTGAAGGTAAATTACAAAATCATTGAAGACGGTGTATGCCATTGACATAAGAGCACATATTCTCTGGTGTTCTGTGGTGAAATATTCTCCCTCCCATTCTATCTTTTTATCGTGGCTTTCCCCTCTCCCCGCCCATCCGCCCCGGTCCCCCCAGAATGTGATTTCTCTCTGTAGTCATGTTGAAATAACAGGACACATCCACATATAGAGCGATTTGGGTTCATACAGTTCCTGTGGTAACATGGGCCTTGACACACCAATAATAACGCTACATCTGATGATCCATTCTTGTATAAAATGTTCACATCACAGAGATACCGTAACGCTATTTTTCTTAGTGTATTGAGGGAGGATGCTATGTAATGTTGCTATGTAATGTAATGAAATGCAAAACAAAAGATACAAATGAATAGGTCCAAGGATGCTAGGCTCAGAACAACACCTCCACATGTATTATCAAACTCTGCATTGCTAAGGAAGGAATCACTCTTCAATAGTATGTTGTAGAGATAAATCTCATTTTTTTATATTAAAGTTGTGTGCAAAAAGACATACATCCAACATTTAGAGAAATTAAGACATCAAAATGGTTTGCTAAAACAGAACAATCAGACAAAAAAATATTTACAACACACAGTGCCAAAAAAACATTTTTTGGGACAATCTCCAAATTGTGTGTGTGTAACAAACCCAACTCTTATTAGGATTTGCCAAGAAATTCACATATTGCAGTGTACACATTCAAGTCAACATTTGTGGAAAACACATAGAACAATGGTGGGTACACAAAATTATTTTTCTTGCGTAAACAGCATTAATGTGCTGTAGTTTTGGGGGGAGTAGTGTGTCTACACCAGGTGTTTCAGCCGTTTCTAGGTGGGCTAGGTGTGCCTCATCTTTAACACGGCCTTCATCAGGACGGAGTTCTGTGTAGATTGACGTCTGTGCTGCAGGGGAAGGAGACTACAGTCAGGGGGGTGTCTGAGCCAAAATTATTTAGTTTGAGTGAATCACGTGTGGTTGATGTAAAATCAAAAAGCACATAGCTTACCTATGGGTTAATAGATTTCACAGGCGCTAAATTTGAGATCTGCTAGCGGCATGGGCTGGTCTCTGTATGGTCCTGTTGCAAATAACAGAGAACGAGAGAAGCAAAGGGAGGTTGAAGCTAAACATGTCCCCGTTTAAAAAGGCATGAAGAAAAGTTTTTTATTATATGCAGGGAAAAAAATCTTACCTCTCGCTGGAGGTCGAAAAATGCTGATCCAGGGTGGTATCAGTGGAAAACAGACCCGGCTTGCACAGCTAAAAAATATATATGGCTGAAGGTGAGTGTGGTTACCTAGTAACAACTGTCTCATATATATAGCAGTAAGTGCAGGGTTTATTTTAAAGTACCTGTGAGGGTTGCAGCATGGGCAGCCTGTCTGCCAAAAAAGTACGAGCTGGAGCTCCTCAGGCTGCTGTGTCACAGTTGAGACTGCAGGGGCCTGACTGCAAAGCATTGGTAACGCTGTTGCTAGGTGCCTGTAGGTATTTATATGTCAAACATCTTGGAATGGCCCTAGGATCGAGTGAGAAACAAAATTATGGATTCTGGTCCATCCGGGGGGCACAAAAAAAGCTCAATCAATTATGGGTGTGATTAGTGTCAACGCGTGTCTAAAAAGGTAATTTAGACAATATTGTTGACAAACGGTTGTCATGGCAACCGTAAGCATTGCGTGGTGGCATTGGTTTTTTATAGTCTGAGACAACATAGCTAATGGCCCCATGAGGTTGTGATTACCGAAAATACTTCATTTCAATATGTTGTGGCATGGATCACAAAATGTTTATGTGTCTCAGGAATCTCAGCAGAGAAAAAACATAATTAAGTAGGTGGACAGTTTGTATTGTATTACTAACAGCCCGAGAGGGTGAGAATTAGGGCGTGTCACCTGGAAACTTAATACATAGTTTCATAATGACAGAAAACATTTGGAATTAACAAAGAAAGTAGAGTTTTTCATGTAGGTGATTTCACACATTGACCAAAAAAACACACAGTGTCATAATGTCTACTGACTTCTGCATTTCATGAAATGAAAAATTATCATAGTGTTAAGAAGTTCATAGCTCATACTCAATCATTGGGCACTTGTCATTACAGGAAAGACTTCCATTCAACTGACACATTTAGACCAGCCTGAACGGAGTTAAGTCTGTGGACCCACCGTTGTTCTAATTGGGTCAGCGTTTTGTTCAGATCCCCCCCACGCTTTGCTGGTTTCACTTTTTGGAGGACAAACCATCTTAGATCAGTATCACTATGGTTCTTACTGATAAAATGCTCTACTAGGGGCTTGTCTGCTACCTTGTTCCTGATACAGGAACGATGTTCAGAGATGCGCATTTTGATGGCACGTGTGGTTTTTCCTATGTAGAGGAGTTTGCAAGGGCATTGTATTACATATATGACACCCTTCGTGTTGCAGTTTGTCAAATCTTTCATTGTCCATTTAACTTGTGCATGTTCGAAAGATTTCTTTTGTAGGGTCAAAGGGCATGCCACACATTGACCACATTTGTGATGTCCAACTATGGGAGGTAAATCCCATAGTGTGTTCTGTGTTTGTGGGGGTGGCTCAATGAAGGTGTGTACTAGAGCGTCTCTTAGATTTCTGTTTTTCTTGAAAGCAAAACATGGCACATTGTGCAGAGTGCCGGGGTGTTTCACCAAATGCCAGTTCTTCTTGATGGTTTTCTGGATCAATAGGCTCAAGGGTCCAAAAGTGGTGACACATACCAGTCTTCCCAAATCTTTTTTCGGTTTGTTTTCCAAACAGATTTCTCTAGGTGTATGTTTGGCTCTCTTTTTGGCTTGGTTGATGGCCTTTTTTGGATAGCCTCTCTCTGCAAGTCGTTGGGTTAGTCCTTCCGCATGTTGATGGAATTTTGCCAGGTCTGAACAATTTCTTCGTATACGCAAAAATTGTCCGTAAGGTAAATTGTACTTTAATCCCATCGGATGATAACTTTGGAAGTGCAACAAAGTGTTGCGGTCCGTGGGTTTTGGAAACAACTCAGTTTTTAGTAGATCCCCGGTCTTGTAGATATGCAGATGCAAGAAATCTATTTGGTGGTGGTCCCAATGCATGGTAAAATTAATGTGAGTATTTCTTAAATTGATCCAACTGTGGAACTGTTGTAGTTCCAAAGGTGTCCCCTGCCATATAATAATCACGTCGTCAATGTATCTCTTCCATAATGAGATGTTTCCTAGGAAGGGGTTGTCTGGCGTGAAGACATGGTTCTTTTCGTAGCGGGCCATATATAGATTGGCAATGTCCGGGGCGAAAGTAGCGCCCATACTCACACCTTTAATTTGTTTGTAGATTTGGTTCTGGAACAGGAAAAAATGTTCAGACATTGCCAATCTAGTGCACTCAAGGATGAAATTTGTGGGGGTAGAATCTAAGTCTTCTCTGGTGTTCAGGATGTCACGAATGGCTTCTAGACCTTCTTGTTGTGGTATCGATGTATATAGAGCCTCGACATCCATTGTGACAAGGAGGCTATCGGTGGTGAGGATGATGTTGTCAAGTAAGTTAATAGTGTGTGTGGTATCCTTTAGGTAGGAGGGCATTTTGATTACAAAAGGTTTTAGAAAATAGTCTGTGTAAAGGGACAAAGGTTCCAGGAGGGATTCACACGCCGATACAATCGGTCTACTGGGCGGTTTTTCTGAATTTTTATGCATCTTTGGGATGATATAGAAGGCTGGGATGCGTGGGTTGGTTTTGTTCAAGAACATCTTCTCATCTTCACATATCCAACCTTGCGTGAGGGCGTGTTGAGTGAGGCTTGCAATTTCGTCTTGGAGGACCTTGGTAGGGTTGTATTCCAAAGGTAGGTAAGCTTCTCGATCGATCAGTAGTCGTAGGCACTCAATGTTGTAATCAGAGGTATCCCAAACGACTATGCCGCCCCCTTTGTCTGCGGGCTTGATTGTGATTGATCTGTCGGTTTCCAAATTTCTCATAGCAATCCTTTCTTCTTTGTCAAGGTTCTCGCTGTAGAAGTTGTCTTTTTTAAAACCAGCTAGTATGGTCTTGGTGACTATCTTCTCAAAAGTTATGATCTCGACGGGAGTCGAGCCAGGTGGAGGATAGAACTTGGATTGTTCTTTTAAACCTGTAGTGTTGTCTGACTTATTCTGTGGTTGTTGTTGTCCAGTGTCTCTGCACGAAGGTAATTAAACTTCAAAAAAATGTTTCAAACGTACATTTCTGAAGAATTTCCGCAGTTCTAATTCAATCTCGAAAGGTCGTGCCTTTTGGGCAGGGACGAAGGATAAACCCTTGCCGAGGAGCCTTAATTCTGGTGGGGTCATAAAGCGGGTGGATAAGATGAAGACTGGTATCCCTGGTTCTGTCCTTGGTTTTGGTACCACTGGTGCGTTCTCATTCGCTGTCCTGGTTGCGTCGGTCGTCTCCTGGGTCTTCCTCTTTGTCCGCCCCTGGGAAAAAAAGGTTGTGGTTGCTGTTGCACTGTAGATCCCGGTAGGCTTGAGGTACTTCCACTCCCACTGGAGGAGGTCGCTGCGAAATTGACTGATCTATTTCTCCGATTGTAGTTTTGGCTTGCTTGTAAATCTGTGTAGTATGTAGGTCTGAGAAAAGGATAGGTCTTTTCTTCTGAATAGTTCGCTAGGTCTTTTTTGAACTTGTCCACCTTCCTGTCCAGTGTCAGATTTTTGAACTTGGTGATTTCCAACTCCAATTTATCCAGCTTATCCTTAGCATCCTGAATGGATTTGTCTTCGAGAAACTTTTTTTCCAAATCGATTAATTCAGCGCCTTGTTTTTCACATTCCTCTTTAGCCGTGTCTATAACCAGAATCAACCAATCGCGGCTGCATTTATTTCCAACCCCACTAAAGTTTTTCGTGAACTTAGGGTTATCTGTAAATACCCTGGGGATGTTCCGTACCTGGAGGCCTTCGGGTATTATGCCGGCCCTCAAGTATTGGAGCATGAACTTGCCATGTAGCTCTGTTCGAATTATTTGTATAGCACCTTTCACCATTGGCATGGTCGCAACGCGCTGTAGTCTGAACGCCCTCTGGTGGGACCAAAGTCTAAGGTATGGGAAATTCAAGGAGGGGCTAGTATGCGGGTGTGCATTATAGCCAATACAAGGAAATGAAGGGATGGCTCAGCCCCTACTAGCCACCCATGTCTAGTTGGCATGTGGGTGGATGGAGAGAGGTTGTCTAGAGAGGTAGTCTAGAGGGCCTATGCAAGAGAATAGTCATTATGTGTGCAGCTACAATTTAAATGTTTTCATAAAAGGTAGCTGCATTCTTACGGCAGAAGTGTTGTGCAAGGTGTCATTCGAATTGCGTATGAAAGCAGATGATGCCACTTCCTGTGATGTCAAGAGGTGAAAGATCATGTGCCACCACTTCCTGTGATGTCACTTGGGGCGGGGTCAAATGACATCATCTCCTGTGATGTCACCAGGAGGTCAAGGGTTGTGTGATGTCACTTCTGCAACCCCTGGAATATTGGTGAAATGACGTCCCGGCACTCCAGCACACAAGGTAAAACATTGTAAAATTCTGATAAATAGTTGTAACTTTAGAATTATTTGCATACCATTCTCTCATGCATATATTTATTAACACACACGTGTACGTCTCCTGACGGCTTTTACGCGACCAGTTTTTTTTTTTTACAAATGTAAAACTGGACATGCAGACCAGAGCCAATGGCCTGTGGTCACCTGTCAAATACAATTACCAAACCTGGATGATATGTACTTTACAATCTATACAACTTACTTTGTCGAAAGTTTACATTTCCTCTTTATTAATAGTTTCTTTTTTCTCATGACAATGACGACTATGAATTGGATTTTAATCTATTGAGCAGGCGTGTAACCGAACTGCAACTTTAACAAAAAAAAGGGAAGAAGTATAGTGCTTTGGATAAAAGCACTATATAAGCACAGCAAATGAATACATTAACACATAAATACATACATAAGTAGGCAGCCGAGCAGCTGCTGTGCCTTGTGCCAGTTCACTCACAAGGGGTGCCCTTCTGGGAGTAACATTTCTGGACGCAAGTTCTGAGTGGGTGGGGCAGTGGGGGGAAGAAGCTGTCTAGCAGAGTTAGGGCAGGTGCTTGATATAGGCCTGAACCATATGGTTGCTTCCCATTGTCTGAATCCCAGGGGTCCTAAAGTGCTGACGACCTGAGTGCCTAGAAGCCTGCAAATGAACACTGCTGTCAGCATTCTATAAGAGGGGATCACATTCTCATGAAGTGTCCCCTGCTAACCAAACGAAGGAAGCAGTTCACCAGCATGATGAACCCCCAGAGGCCCAGCTGCGGAGAAGAAGGAATGTGGCTCCAAATAATTTCTGGTACCAACCGGAAATTGATCAGCACTATTTTCCAATTCTGGACATTTAGCATGACCAAAGACAAATGATAAACAAGAGTTTACACAGCAGGCCTTTAAAGATAAACTCACATTTTATATGAAAAATACGAATGCTTTGCATATGGAAATCAACATAATGTAAAAGTTTGTAAACACAAACTAACACGTTGATAATAAATAAATAAACAAATACGAGGTGATCCGAGGTGTCAAGTGGTGCAGGCAGCATAGTATGAAGGTCCTATTGGTGTGGGGCCTTGGAGAGTGTGGGGTGCCTGCATGACTACGTTGAGTTCCACCAACTGCTATCAGTCACATATGCCTCACCCTATGTGAGCTGACTAAGGATTTGTGGTGCAGGGGAAGTGCAGAAGCATTTTGGGTGGCGAGGGATGGGTCCTAGTTGAATGTTGTTGCTTCAGCCCAGGGTCCCTGACAGAGTAGTCCATTCAGTGACGCTGGATACCCTTTAAATCCCACATACCCCTCCCTTGCTTTATGGCTCTGTTTAAAATCATGTGATAGTGACGATCCATCAAAGCTGCGCAGCACCATTTTTAAAGCTTTTCTGTGGTTCCCTTGAGTAAGGGGGCATCCCCTCCCACTTCCACAAAACTCTTAGAAGCTTGATGGAAACATGAGACAGACTTATCCTGAAGAGTGCGGTCAGATGAAGATCCAGGGACAGAGGAGGAGGTGGGACTGCCAGCAGTAAAGGATCCATGCATAAGACTTTGCAGTGCTGCCCTATGTCGTATGTGGCCGGAGTCACTGGAACTCAAATTGGATCAATCCCACATTCTTGAAGACAAAGTTGCAAACATTGATAGTTTGGAGGAACACAACCATCTGCTTAGGACTTTGCCAGAAAACCCACTGTAACAAAGTGTCAGACACCAGGCAACATGAGACACAACATCCAATAAAACATATATACTGGTGAGGCACCCAATTGTTTGACAATCTCCCCACAAAGTTCTCACAATGTGCCAATTGCTCTCATGTGACATCTTTTTTTCCAGCCCCGAGTTTGGGCTGTGTGGAAAAATGAGTCCCAATAGCTGCCTTGTTCGGAGAGTTCCCCTTTTGTTACCTCTGAGATGGTATCACAGCTTCCCTCGATCATGGCTTATTTCAGAAAAGCAAGTGGGCTCGGTAAGAATGCCTACCGTCATTTGTAAAGCATTCATCTGACATTGGTATTGTATGGACGTTCTGGGTGGCAGTATTGCACGGGGGTCGCATTATCTGAAGAGGTGTACTTCTTAGTGATCTACCCCTTACTGTTACCTGGAAGCATCGCGATGTGACAGGGGTTGCGCTGTGCATGGTTGCAGTGTTGTGTGTGGTTGGTCATGTCAGTTGCCAATGCTGGGCGCATGTCTGACCCAGTAGTGTTGTAACCCCGAGTGATGTTGTGGGTTAAAGTTTTCCATGCAACTCTTTTGTGAGTTGATCTTGAATATTTCCTTTGTATTATCTCTGCATGAGAATGAGGCAGGAGAGGTTGCCTTCTAATTAAAATAACAATTTTGCGAATGTTAATCCTCGGTTCTAATCCCGGATTCAATACTTTAATAAAATGTGTGTGATCCTGGTGCAAATCACCTTCTGCGTGTTCAGATATTGTTACTATTTGTAATGTAAAAAAAAAACGAATGCACCTTTTGCTTCTCCATTCCCAAATCCATTTGATGAGATGCTTTCTTTCCAAACTTCAATCTAAACAGGGCACCGAAAAAAAGGGGCTCTTGTTGATTCCATGTGTTTGAATAAAACGTCTTCAATGGCATCATATAAAGGTCTGAGGCTAATCGAGTGCATTCCAGTTAGTACTGTGCTGTGGTTGGACAAGCTCCACGGCATTTGATAAAGTCACTGTCAAATGTGCAAACTATTTTTCATTGTCCAAAACAGTGAAAGAAATGTTATCAAATGGACATGTGCTGGATCCGTGAACTACTGTTGCGAATAGCGATAATCAGGAGATACTTAAGCAATAAGCCCCGAGCAAGGGGGCATTACCACGTCAGGTAATGTCCCTGGGCCCATAGTAAGAGGCCTGAGAGAAGCGAGGACCTTACCGAAGGTCCTGGGGCATTAACTGATGAGGCAATGTCCCCGGCGAGGGGCTTATTACTATTAGTGCCACGGCCCGTTAGACTGGGGTACTAATAGTGTCTTTATTTTAGTGGCAACACTTCAGCATTTCACAAATTAAAAAAAAAGAAGAAACAAAAAGATGGCCGTGGAACGGGGTGAAGGGACTAATCATACTCACTTCTCCCTTTCCGTGGTGGCCATTGATTTGTGAGTGAAAAAAACAAAAAAAAGATGGCCTCCAGGGAACGGGTAGAAGAGACTACTTGTAGTCCCTTCTCCCTTTCCATGGCAGCCAGTCACGAAAGAAACACTGAGGGACACAGTGGCGAACGGTGCATTGTTGGGCTAGTAAGGACCAGGTGAGGGCCAATCAGATTGTTTGTAACAATCTGAGTGTCGCTCGCCGGGTTCTAATATAACCAAAGTCAAGATCCAGAGCGGGGGGAGTAGTGAGAAGGTAGGAGTAGAGAAGCCTGTCTCCCGGTGCTGGTGGGAGCACCATGCCACGCGGTAGATACTCCTTAGTTTGATTGTCGGAGGTTTAAGCACATCAGTGGGTCTGCAGACCTTCTCATCACCCCAATACCATGCTAAAACTGTGGGGCACAGCTCTGCCCTGAGTGTTGAGATTGGCTTTGGTGACTCTGAGTAAAAAGAGAGGTGCAAAAGCCCAAACTTTCAAAGGACCTATCACCAGACAAACAGGCCTTTTTAGCATATATTGATCTCTTATTTTTCACTTTTATGTTTAAAGACATCCAATGTCGCTCTATGCAATGTACTGCCAAATTACATCGGGTGGCCCATGGAAATAATAGATGATACCCACGATTCTGGAAGAGGAACTGAACATCCGAGTACACAGAAGTCGATGTTTTAACAGTCTTGGAAATAAGCAATCTGACAGATTCTGTGAAAAAATCTATTCCTGAAGTGTTTATATTTATGGCCATAACACTTGGGAAATATTACAACTTCCAAACAAATCCAGGAAATGGTGATAATTAGCCAGAATATATTACGTTATTCATCTATTCCCCAAATTATCAGAAAACATTGTTGTCATGCAAAAGTCTTGCAGGTGAATCCATGAAAAACAATCACATTCATAAGCAATTTATATTCACGATACAGTTAACACAATGACTGCTTTAAACAATAAACGCGTATTTGAATGATCTGGTGCAAATGTTCATACAAACATAAACAATCCTACACGTTGGGCCTCATTATGAGTCAGGCGGTAACTGAGGCGGTAAAACCGCCTGGTTACCGCCAGACCCGTATTACCATTCCACCTCTGTGACTCCCGGAATTACCAGGGCATTACGACCCTGGTGTCCCGGGAATTCCGGAGGCGGAATTCGGTAAATCCCCATTCCCAATAGGACTCAATGGGAATGGGGAAGTGGAAACACGGCACCATCTTGTGATGGTGCCGGTGTTTTCACGTCCGCCTGCAGGCAGGCGGTGTTAAACCCGCCAGGTCAGACCTGGTGGGAACATCACCTGCCGCCTGCAGGACTCAGGATCGGCGGTCTGGAATTAACATTGGCGACAGGTTTACCGCCACTGTTATTTCCGGACCGCCCGACCTGTAATGGGGCCCAATGGTTGATTGATTTTGAACAATGATATAGCGCTCACCTACCCAAATCATCCAGCTGCTAATGAGTTAAAGTATTTCATTATCATCATGCAACCATATATTTATTAACCATCTCCAAGGCATTCACACATTGAGGTCATGCAGCAATGTATTGAGACAAGGTAATGTCTGCGTTCAGCAATACATAGGGACAGAAAATGAATGTGTGGCAGGTGTTTTGATATAGCAATGCAGCAATAGATGGCAATGATCTTTGAACACGATCTGCCCGCAGCCTTATTTTCCTCTCTTTAGTTCAGTATTAGTTCTGCAACCAATCAGTGGTACTGCATGCCAGGTATTGAGTATTCCCTCTGCAGGATTTCACATCAGATGCATGCTAGGTGAATGGCTTGGCTGCAAGGATGGACATATTGGAGGTCCTGCTTTGGGACTTGAAGGTTTCCTTCAGCCGAGCCTTCCGATCGATCTTACTCCGCAAGATCAACTCTGTATTTCGCATGCACATGCTGCACAAGTATTCCCAGTTTACCTTGTTTTGAGCAGAGCCATCCATCTTGTTCGCAATTAATCTAACAACATTCTTGATTCAGCAAATCTGAGAGCTGTACTCGTGATATAGAACCTTTTGATTGATAGTTTAGTTGTGGGCAGTTTTACTCGGTTTGCCATCCAGGCATATTGCGAGTGAGAGTTTAGACCAATATGGCCAATTATTGGGATATAGTTTCCATTGAACTGCATTTTAAACTATTATTATTGATTTGTTGCACACTTGTGTGCAACAAAGAAACTTCAAAGCGCAAATTGATAGGGTGTGGGAATTGGCGTCGTGATATATGTGAACATGGAGCTGGGGAAGAAATCACGGTACAATATGGTTAGATTTCTGATTCGCTAGAATACAAAGATAAATAATATTGCCATTAGGATGGGGATGGGGCTGAAAAAGCTGGTCCCCTTCTTGAACATTTTTGCCGGAGGGAAGTATGTATTGGTGTAGACCTTACTCTTCTGTGCTACAAGCCTAGAGGTTTTGTGAACCAAACTTCTGGCATTTAATTATGTAGTGTTCTGCAAAGCCTTTTTAGAAATGAAAATAATTCAGGTGTCTATTAAATGGTCTATAATTGTTCTCACTTCTTAATTCCTTCAGGGGGGCATTCCAGTTCTTGGGAGCAATGACCGAGACAGTTCTTCTTCTATGCCTGGCTCTCTTGAAATTGGAAAAAAGGGCAGTCTCTTCTCATCCAGCAATCTCAGTCTTCTTCTCGGTTGGTAGGCCTCTGGGAAATCTTGTAAGTATTTTGATTCCCCCATGTTTGGTGTTTCGGGGAGTAATGCACATCACTTTATAGAGAATTCTAGATTGCACAGGGTGTGTGGGGGGGTGCCTTTACGCCTGGTGAGATTGAATCCGATATTTTGAGTCTCTCTATTGAATGATTTGGCCTATCTGAGGTGTATTCAGATCTACATACAACATACGCCAATTTAAGTTTGAGTAAACCAGTGCTCAGGCCAATTCAATCTTCTGGACCATTTCTAGGTAAGGTGAGATTTTGCACGGCGTAGGAGGTTGAAGAAAAGCTTCCTGCATTATTTCAGTTACACGAGGGGTGAATGACTTGTCCAGCTTGAAGGTGTTATTGTGGCTTTTTTGCTTATTGGACAGAATGGGAAAGATATCTTGTGAACCTGGGCATTTAAGTCAGCGGTCAGGGGAATTAGAGAGCATGATTTCCATTTGTATTGGTAATTAGACAAAGATTGTTGTCAACCATACGCCTTGGACTGACTGAAGACAGTTAGGAAGGGCCTCATAGGTAGCTTGTTTTCATTGAGACTAAGGCTATCTGGAAAACCTGAGCACAGAGCGGTAATTTAAGAGATTAGTGACTGACGAGGGAAGTTAGGGGTTTGAGGTTTGATATAACTGTTGAACAGCAATGGGGACTTGCAATCCGAACTTTCCAATTCTCACTAGAGCTGAGTGGTCTTTGGGGAACAAAGGGAGCAGCACATGGTCTAGTTCATAGTCATCATGGCATTAAGCCAGGGGTGCACAACTAGCTTTGCTGGAGGGCCGGATGTAATTTGGAAGCCTTCTATGGTGGGCCAGACTACCTAAAGGGGTCCAGCAGACTTGCAATGTTGGAAAATTGTCCAAATGAGGGAAGAGAAAAGGCTCATCCTGAAATGTATTTAATGACTTTATTGTTCTATTTCTTACTTTTCAGAGAAAATCCTGTAATATTTCATAGGATCATAATGAAAACATTAACATTTATTAAAGGAAAGTACTTGAGGTCTGTGGTTAACGAAACAAGGATGCTTACTTACAAAATAACCCCTACGGTGTGCTGTTCTCCTAACTCTGTGTTTTATTTTGGGCGGCTTTTTAAAGGAAATAAATGCATTGTTTCACTTATCTAATACCATGCTCCATTTCAACTGAAATACAAGTATCTGAAGGAAAAACCTTTTACCTATGTAGTGTTTGAGATGTTGTCTCTTTAAAATGAAAGTATTTTGTACTTTAGGAGGTTTCAAATATGTTTGGGAATGTATGTATGTAAGTCCATTTGGTAAACACTTAGCATTCTTCTGTTTCTGCCAAAATGCCTACATTGCTGAAACACTTGGTATGGTGTTTTTCTTCTCTTAAATGTACACAAATACATAAGAATGGACATGTCAGCCTCTGTTGTTTCTATGTTGCTTCATTTTCTCTTAAACGTTTACGTATATAGGGGAAATGACCAGAAAAGGGCTGCACCTTATTCTTGAACTACACTGGCCCAGGGGGGCATACATTATGAGGTGAAGGGCCGCATCTGGCCCACAGGCTATATGATGTGCACCTTTGCATTAAGGAGCCTCTCTACAAGGAAGGCATGATCTCCTATCCTCTATGCTGCTGATCGGTGCTCCAGGACGTGTATGCTTGGTATGTTGGCTTCAAGGGATTTTTGGGATTTCCTGTCTCATAAACACAAGAGCAGTATCAGTGCTACTGAGTGGTCTAGAGCCTGAGCATTTGCCCTGGATTAGATCTTGTGATGCACTAACGTCAGATAGTTGAGCAGTGACAATCGTATTGATTTGTAAAGGATGTTAGACACTGAATGGTAGTTATCAGTGTTTGCAGTATAGCAATGCCAACGATTGCTTCTTTACGTGACAGGGTGATTACTCCAGAGTCGAGGAAGGCATTGCATGTCTCATCTATCACAGCAGCAAGGGGGGTCCTAGTTTCTTTAATGAACCTTGCCATGCCTTGAATACCTTCTTCTCCATACTCTTTCATTGACCTTACTACAGTGATAGTCTGCTTAGGAGATGTTTGGTAGAATGCTGAGAAGGAAGGTGTTATGTGTGGGCCCTTGGAATGAGCAATTTTGGATCTTTTCTTAGCAGTTTGAGTTAGTGGGTATTTTAGACTAAAAGGCACACCTAAGTTTGTATGCAAGGTTTTGAGAGGCGGTGAGTTCTGATTTTGTTTGACTTGTACTGGCTAGCACCTTATTTTAAATAGTGCAGAATTTGGATTCTGGGCCATTATTATGCAAACGTTTACTCCTTCGTTTCAATCATATAGTAGGAACGTTAGGCGTCACATTGTCTGAGTACGATTTCTGCCATTTGAGTTCTACATTTCTAGTTATTTTCATTTGAGTGTTTATTTTTTTTTTAGGAATTTTGGATAGCATGGTTCTGAATGTTTTATGGTTGAAAGCCTCAACTAGTTGTTTGGGTCACCATGGCAGAGATGTCCCAGAATGCATTGTTTGAGTGGCAGAGGGACGTTGACTGTATAGGTTCAAATGGTTTAAATTGTGTTGGCATAGGCTTTTGTTTGGTGAAACCAGTGAACCAGGGCTAACTGGTCATTAGATCAGATAAGTAATATGTGTGTTTCACTGGAAAGCCAGATATTGATGGACATAATGATGTCTAGTATATGTTCCTCCTTATTGGAGGGTTTTGTGACTGAGGATTCCAAATCTATGCTGGTTACAGTAGAACATATATTTTGGGCCGATTAGTACAACAGGGAATCTGGAGGATTTTGGTCTCCTGTAATGACTTCTATCTACGGAATCTATCTAAATGTACTATGTTTTACAGAGAAATAACCCTGATCTAATACCCCTACAACCACAAACCCCACCCAAAACCTTGGACAAGGCTATTTTTAATCTAAAAATTCTGTTTTATTTAAAATATTGAATCAAGACATTAATGGTGGTCCCCTAACTCCAACCCTGGGTAAATCGTCCACTATATCCCACATATTACGGGCAGCTTGCATACAGAAAAGAAACACAGCCTGTCTGCTAATAGCTCTCTAATGTGCAGATCACACTACAATACACAATGTATTTTTTATAATTCACCCAACATCGCGACATAAAGATACAATCAACGATAAATGACTATTGCAGAGAAAAATAGGATCTTCGAATATCTTTAAATACTCTAAGGGGCTGATTCATGGAATTATTTGCGCCGAAAAACGGGGATTCCCACATTATTGAATTGTTTCTTCTAAGTATTGTGCTGTTCAAAACACTGTACGACGTATGTAATTTAGGGGCTGATTCATGGAATTATTTGCGCCGAAAAACGGGGATTTGTGCGCCATGCGCCATGCGCACAAATCCCCGTTTTTCGGCGCAAATAATTCCATGAATCAGCCCCTAAATTACATACGTCGTACAGTGTTTTGAACAGCACAATACTTAGAAGAAACAATTCAATAATGTGGGAATCCCATTAATCGCCATGCGCACAAATCCCCGTTTTTCGGCGCAAATAATTCCATGAATCAGCCCCTAAATTACATACGTCGTACAGTGTTTTGAACAGCACAATACTTAGAAGAAACAATTCAATAATGTGGGAAAATAATTATACCGTACATGTATCAAATGCTACCAGCAACATGTGGTGTCTAATCAGAAAGAACACATTCCTGATACGTCACGCAATCATTTTATAATAATGTTAATTAAAATAGCACTTTGCATTGAAAAATATGATAATTTAGATAAACAGTTTTTACATCAGCACCCGGGCAATGATTTTGGGAGAGACTCAGTTTTCCCTTTTGAAATGTTAGGAAACCAGTACCAGGCAGTAGCTTTTATTTTCCAGAGCAAAACGCATTGATACCTTAAACTGTCACACAAGCATGTGATCATAAAATTGATATGGGAAAGGAATTAGCAAGTAAACATTTTTGGCATTAGGAGTCCTTCAGTTTCTGCACACTGTTATTTGGAAAAGTGATCATGGCTATTTAAATTAACCTTATGTTCTCGGGAATGAAGGGTGGGAAGAAACCTTCCCATTCTACTTTGAGTAGAACACTCTTTTCAGGATGTTTCTGTGATGTAAACTATATATTTCACACTTACGAACTTCATCAATTCCTGAAACGCTGTGCTCGCTAACCAAGATGTAATGTGCTCCTATGAAATAATTTGTTACTGTCGAAACAAATGTGCCTAGCACAATTCTGGATTCGAGAACAAGCTATTTTAAAATGTTTCAATAACGTTTTTACATGCCCAGTCCCCTTTCAGTGACATTGCTTGTAAACACGGTTCACCAAAGTAGTTTTCATTAGCCTCTTAGATATTAATATTGTTGGGACATTAAACTGAATGTTTTGTGGTTTTTGTACTGACTTCTTGTTTGTCTTTCTAAGGCCCAAGACAGGTAGAGACATCAAAAGCTCAAGGCAACTCCGCCACGCAAACCTTTCCATTCAGCCTGTCCACCTACATCCCAAATCCTGCTCCGGCAATCTGGAATGTGGAAACCCAAACTGCTTTTCTCCTCTCAAGCAGACTCTCTTCCTTTACTGATTTCTCAAAAACTCTCTCTATCTCTTCAGATATATTTGACTTTACATGCCCAGTAAATTACACACATGCAGCATAATTTGAAGGTTCCATTTTGGATTGGACAGAGCCCACGATAGGTTTCCTTCTCTTAAACCTATCAATATCCTTCTCTTTGCTCCAATTGGCCCAATGTGTTTTAACATATCACAAGGGGTTTATTTATCAATGAGTTACCCCTCCACTCAGGAATTGTGACAAAAGTGGACAGAGATAAGTCATTTTCCTATAATTCCTTGTATATGCAAATCTGTCATATGTGCATGTGACTGGGGATGCTCTGCTGAATTCAAACCTAGTCACGGTTTTTACATTGAACAAAGGGTTAAAAAATGAGAGCTGGTAATGTAGTTAATTATTTTCCACTTTCTTTAAACCCCCATTGTTTCTAATTCTGCACAGAACTGCATTTTTTTTGGCATCTTCTAGCAACATTCAAAATCTGTGGACACAGATATACTGTGAAACAAAGGGATCATTTTAATAGGCTGCTTTCAAGAAGTAGCGACAACGTGGATACAGTATTTTGCTCTGCCAGACCTGGGTTCAAGGTTTGTGCCAGGCCTCAACTATTTGATGTTGCCATTACTGTCTGGCCCTGCATTCATCAATGTCATACCAAGGTGTCCATCCAGCTAACCTTAAAATAATAACACCGGGAAATCCAGACTTTGGAGTGCTTTCGTTATTTTTCTTGTATCTTACATACACGTCTTTGTCTTCGGTACACTGTGAGAAACCAAAGGGTATTCTCACTGATAGACCTCAGGGATCCTTTGTTTAGGTGGCCAGGAAATGACTTTCGTCCCTGGATCCCAAACCTGGGGACTGACAAGTGAGGGTGGGTCACCCGGGCAGGGGATCTTTGGGGATTGCAGAAGGAATGCCCTAGGGAGAGATGAGGTATTTCCCCCTTTCCAATACACCCATACCCAACACCCCCTCAGTCATTATGGGATACTGTCAATCAAATCCCATCAAAACCCAGCACACCTCTATAACAACACAAAAGAAACACAAAAGGAAAATAACACTGTCCTTGTGCATTCACCCTCTTCACCTTGACAAGATCCCCCATGATTTTGCTACATTCCCTCCCAACAACTACAACTCCCATAATTCCTTCCCTCTGTTTCCCAAAACCACTGGAATGAGGAAGAGGCAGGCGAGAGTGATGGAGATGACCCATAGGGACCAAAACTCCATGGGTTCCTATAGGCGATCTCCATCTTGTCCCATTAACAAGGTCAGGCAGAGTCATCCAGGACTGGATAACTACTCACACCTGACTCTCGTTAGGTGGAGCAGGAAAGCACACTTTGAGCAAGCTGGGGATGCTGGAAGTTGTTGGGATGGCAGAGGAAGATCAGTTGAGCTCCAGATACCCTGGGAGACCTGCAGGAGGAGGAAACCACCTGACTGGACCTTTGAATTCAGGAGAGGCTGCAGTGAGGGTAGAGACCTGCACCTCCAGGAGTCAAATCCAGGGGCAGCTGTGGTCTCCTGGCACTGACACACCAGCGCTCCTCCCCTGGACCAAGGAGGCAAGCTCAGGTCTCTGAGGGGCAGGCGATGAGGCCCTGACCTCAAGACTTATCCCCATTGAAATCCCTGCAGCTCCAAAAGCCATGGAATGCCGTTTTGGGGAGCTGTGAAGTGGGAGCAAACATCAGGGACAGCAGCGGTCTCCTGGTGATGACCCACCATCGCTCCTCCCCTGGGCCAAGCAGGCGAGCCCAGGTCTGTGAGGGACAGGAGATGAGGCCCTGACCTCAAGACGAATCCCCATTGAAACTCCTGCAGCTCCCAAAGCCATGGAATGCCATTTTGGGGAGCTGTGAAGCGGGAGCAAAAACCAACCAGGTGCATTTTGGGACTGGAAGTCCAGAGACATTTTCTTGGTGTCAAATAGGATCGAGGCAATACACAAGAAGGAGCGGTCCTTCAGAGTCAGTGGCAGACCAGATGAAGATGAGGATGGACAAAAGGGAAAGAAGAGGGCTATGACTGGCTAAACATCCCTTTGACAAGAATGTATTGTGTCCTGAGAGCCGTGAAGGCCTTTACTTCCAGATGAAAAACGCGAGAAATCAAAGCCTTCCAAAACAGCCGGTGAGTGAGAATGAGGAACGAAAGTCGGCTCTGAGTTTGGAAGTGCTTGCAACAGTTGTGGTAAAGAACTGTGAGAGCATTTTGTCAGAACTAGCAAGACCAGAAAGCATGGCACAGGAAAAGCCAAAGTGGTCATGCTGAGGTAGAGTCAAATCCTCAACACTCTCTGAAGACTTAGACATTTGTAAGGACTTGACCCCGGCAGAGGCGAGTCCTGAGAGTGGTGCAGAGTGGTGTAAAAACCTAGGAAAGGGGTGCCCTGTGCTTGGTTGTGTTGAACCTCGAGGTGGACCTACAAGAATAGTGTGAAGCAAGCTCTGAGCCCAGCAGAGAGGGACTGTTGTGAGCTGTTTTGAAGAAGCAGTAAACATTGCAGGGTTTGAGCCCGGCTGAGGGAAACCTAGCGAACATCATAGTTAAACCACAAGGGCCAGGAAGCTTTGGGAAGGAAAGAGGATTTGAGCACGATCAAGGCAAGTCCTGAGAAGAGAGGAGTGAAAAGCCAGGGGAATGGAATCGCCTACTAACTGAGCTCGGAGAAAAGCTTGAACCCGATTGACGGGAGATAATGATGAACAGTTAAAAGACAGAGCAGGCTGCCGAGACTGCTTGCCTAAACTGAGTGTGTTTAAGTGCTAGTGCTCCACCAATACCTGCGTGCTGTCCAATATGGGGAAGAAGAGACTTTCACCCTATTTTGCCATTCTGACATTTGGTTTCACACTATTGATTTGTTTCCCTTTTATTTAAAACCATTTCCTAATACAAATTTAGAAGAGTGAGGGCAGGCATTAGGTTTTCTAGTTTAAATATTATTATTTGGACAAGACCGACAGGACTGTTTTCTTTTTATTTGGATGGTAGAGCTTGCTCCCATCTTAGAGTTAGGGCTAGTTAAGAGTTTTTCAAATCCCTGCAATGTAAATAAAGGTTTTCAAAACTGTAAATATTGTGTCTGTCGTGCTTATGATACCATGACTTCCTCACAACACACAGCTGTATCCATTAACAACTTTCAATGGCTTAGACACATCAGTGAAAAATGGGGCCTGTTTTACAGACAGCTGATCTCTGGAGAACAACTTTTCAGATTTCAAACTAAGTTGAGCATTTCGAAGTTACATGTAAAATGAAAGTGCTATGTTCGTGTAACTTTTATTATTGACAATTTCACAAAGTAAAGGCCTATCAACACTTTTAGTGTAATCTATTAGATAACTTGTAATACAGATTATGTCTATCATCTCCTTGCAGAATATCCAAATATAATTTGTACATGTCTGCATGCTCTTCATGCAACATGGCTGCATAACTACAGAAACTCTTTTTTTTCATTAGCTAATTTCATTTTTCAAACGGAATACTTGTCTTGTTATGTTTATGATTAGGCTACATGGTTTTTCAATGGAAAGTCCCTCAAAATGCACATTGTTAAAATAAGGGAATTACATTAATTACTATCAAATAATTGCTGTAGATATGAAGATTTAAATGTGGTAGCTAAGATGCTATTTGACAATAACAGTACACTTGTTATGTAATTTAGAGTCATATCCAGGTTGACCATACACCACTCTGCAAGTGATAGCTGTGTTCTGGTCAATGACACAAGTGCAGAATATTTTTTAAAAGGCTTTTCTTTGATTAGCAATACTAGATGCCACTTGGAATTTGTAAGTGAGCATAGAAGCTCCTGCTTCTCCCATTCTGCACATTCTGATGTTGGTGTCAATCTTGTAGGTGCCAAGGGAAGCGCCTAATAACAGGGTCTCTGTGATACCTGGTCGATGTGAAATTCCTTGGTATCGTGGTGAATATTTACTGAGTTTTATATATGCAGATCTGGCATCTAACGTGCATAGTGTTGTATTAAATGGAGTCCTGGGTTGAGAAAGTGGCTTGTCCCTATACAAAGTTGGTCATTAAGCTGAGAACTGCATATCACAGCATCTCTTTGATTGGGTGCAGCTATAGCTGACCCACAGCAAAGACACTGAGAATATAACCTGTCATCTTAGAGGAATGTACACACAAAATGTGAGTTGTTGACAGACCATCAGATTATTGGTTGGACTTCAGCATTACACAAAGCAAAAAATGTGCCTTATTGCATTGCTGATCTATATGTCTTTTGCCTACATGATTAGACGTTAATAGTGGCCCTAAGTATCCAAATGCATTCATTAGAACTGGGTCCCTGCCCAAGACCCAATTACCATATACATTTTAAGGTTTCATTCTCAAGCATCATTATTCTACTTTTCAAGGTTAATCCTTAGATCATTTGCCACGGGATAGGGTGACAACCTGTTCATTCACTTTTGTAGGCCAATTGGCGTCTTGTAGGCAATCACAACATAGCATGAAATAATTTGGGGTACGGGCAGACGGGATGGGTGGCCAACACCTCAGTTAGTACTTTGAGCAAGTGACCCAGTTACTAATTACAAAAAAAATAGGAAGCCAATAAACACGCATGTTGAATCCCATTCATAATCGGTAATATTCTGGGGGTGACACCAACTTTTAGACTTGCAATTATGGATCATTTGTTTATAAGAAAACCATGCACCAAGGTCAGCAAAGTATCATCCATGCCATAATGCGGCAGCCTATTCCACAGCAGGCTATGCGACGCTGGGTTAGGTGCCAATGAAAAGTCAATGGAACACTTATAGACTTCTTTTGCCTCGTGTTTTATCTACTTCTTAACAAAAGGTATAAGCATGCCTACTGGTAAATCCATCTTTGTGGATGTGCCTTCCCTGTCCAAAATGAGCTGGATGTTACTGACCATACCACCAAATCGTTAAAATAAATATTGGCAAGTAAGTTTCCCTGCACGCCCGCTTGTTGTCAGGAAGGGGGATTATAATATAAGATTTAGGATCTATGAGGAAGAAATTATTATACATTGGACTGATCCTACTACCTTGCCATGCACTGCATCAGGTATTTTGGCACCTCATTATCACATTATAATGGTCAGCCAAGATTCCTGTCCCCCAATCAGCACCTAATCTTAAAATATTGATCGCTGCACCTTTCGAGATGCATTTGCACTAGTGAACCTGTTCCTTAATTCAGCCTGTAAGCAGTGCAGTGTTATACACCTTCTGGCTCTCACATTGGTGTCAATATAGTCTGAAATTGCAACTAATTGGTCAAAGCGCTCCTCTACAAATACTTCCGAGGCTAAACTATTTATTTTGCTTAAGTAAGTTATTGTCGCCTTACATAGGCCTTGGTTGACAATTGGCAAGACTTGTTTTGAATCACTCTTGCATACTGGCCATGCATGTTCTTTTATATTCCCTTTCTTAAGATTTACCAGTGACCTGTGCTTTACCCATAGGTTTCTGCAAGTTTGTATATGAAAGTGCGGGCTGTCACCTTTTGTATCAAGTAATGCCTTAGGTTAGTTTAAATTGTGGCCACACTTTGCATCATACTAGCCGGTGAAGATTGCCTTCCTTGAATGTATTGGAACATTCCTGTTAAATTGCAAGATTCTAGTTATCATTATTTCCACTTACGTATTATCCCCCTGGGTGTGTCCCCTTTGTACAGTGCTTCATTGCTTCCCAGCTAGGTCTGCACCATATAAATCCCATACATACATACAACATACATACATTATTTATTGTAAGGTTAAAATCATCAAGCATCTGGGCTAATAAATCAACCATTTGGACTGAGGCATGACTTTGCTGGTGCAGTAAATATTGTTTTTCTCATTTTTGGTAACTGTCATGCCCCAACATTGAATATCCATGTTTTTCACATTCTGTTATTGAGTGAGGTGATCACTGTCATTCCGCTAGACAAATCAAAAGTTGAAAATTCCAACCCAATGCTCCACCTGAACGCATACAAAATAAATGTTCATGCAGTGCCTAAAAGCACAGTGGGTGCCCTTACTCTTGAGTGTAAGCATAATTCTCCATGCAGTTCTTTGGGAGGGAATTACTTGAGGCATGTAAGCCTTGGCAGTCCCACGGTTACATGTAAAAAGGGAAGATACAAGCCAAGACATTAATCATCTCCGGAGGCCTGCGATCCACCAGAATTAAGGAAATGTGCAGCCTCGAACTCCAACGGTGCATGAAGGAAAGACCCAGAAGACAGTCCTTCTCCGTCTATGCTCCAAGACTCTGGAACCTTCTCCCTGTCAGCATCAACCTTGCTCCATCACTTCTACAGTTCAGAAAAGAGTTCAAGACGTTCCTCTTCAAGGAATGACTCCTCCTTAACACCTAGGTCCATACACCTGCACTCCCCACCCTACCTGAGACTTGATGATCTGCTCCCCACTGTCTCTCCCCTGGTTCCTTGTAGATCCCTTGTGCCAAATGCCCACTCTTGCCCTCCCCTGTTAGCTCCCCACTCGAGTTGTCTCTGCTTCCCTCACAGTGTTCTTCCCCCCATGATTGTGAAGCACTCCGTTGCTTGACGAAGCTAGGTCCACGCTCAATAGATCTCTTAATAATAATAATCAGCACATAACCTGTGGTTGCTACCTGGTAAGATACTTTTGCTTTTAGAATATCCCTTAACCTTATATCATAGTTCAGGTTGATAAATGGTTCATGCAGTAGAATCATGATACCCCTTTGTAGTCTACCCATCCCTTTAATCCCTGGGCTTTATATCTGGCAATTCCATCTCCTTCACAGCCAGGTTTCCTACAGGAAAGCAGTAGATCAGAATAAATAACATGTGATAGTCATGAGCTCTTAACTGCCCTCTAAACCCACCACATCCCAGGCCTGCATTGGTTCCCACTATGAGTTGCAGTACTCTGACAGAGTTAAGCACCCATAAAATAAAGTCATCTTAAAGGTAGCCAAGTTATCTGCACAATCTTGTGACTGAGAGTGTATTACACGTTAAATTCGCTAACACTTACTTGCCTTTGAGTAACTCAGCATTTGTTAATGTATCCACATGCTCAAACTCTGTGATAATGCCACCTGATTATAGTCTTTCTGCGTTACTCGAAATAAACCCTCTATAAAATAGTGACTTAAATACACAAAAGTCTCTAGAGCAGGTACAATTATTGAGATGCATTTTGGTCTGAAATATAATCTGTAAGTTAGATAACTTCTTTGCATAACAGTACCTCTGAAATACATTTTCAAAACTAGGGAGGTCTTAAACATCATAACCGATCAATGTGGACAACTCTGGAGGGCAAACCTGCTTAGTCAGTGTTAGTTACTGCTCATAGTATTGCTCTTCTTAGTAACTGGCTCTCTCCTTGTTATGTGCTAAACAGAGAGTGAAGTGCAAGCACACCGAGGAGACTGATCAGAAGCCAGAAATGAGACAGAGGTTAGAAATCTCTCCTTCATTAACTGTGTTAGAAAGAACCGACACCTGATATTTTAGATGCCACAGAGATGCTTCCTCCGTGTCTCCTGGTGCCAGGTCCGCAGAAAATGATGGGTGAACACTAGAATGCGAGGCATTCGCCATTGGTTGGCGAGCTAGCCTTGAAATGATACCATTTCCAGATGTGAATTTCCTTATGTTACTCCATGCTGTGCAGCGCAACCATTAAGCACCTTTCAGGATATCCTTTCAGGAGATCTTTGACGCATCCTCCTCCCTTCTAAGTTTAAGAGCGCTCTTTTTTGGCGTGCCCTTGCTTGACTGGAAGCAGGTTTCAAGTGCTTGGGGAAGAAAGCGGTTCATAATGACTGTCCACCTCCTGCAATACCCGAGCCTGCCTTGATGTTGTGGGATGAAGCACTTGTAAACCCTGTGAGTAGAGATAGGGGGTTGTAGTGCTCCTAGCCTCATGATGAGAGGGGACAGAAGCATTTATCAGAGCACAACAAGGTATTTCATGGAAAACCAGTTACAAAAGGCCTTGAAGCTGAATGTCGGGTCTTTGAAGCACTATGTGATACAGGCAGCATGAGGTGCTGTTTGGGACCATGCATTTTGGTGCTAGACAAGTGTTGTATCTGCACTATGTGATTTGATGTTTACGTGTTGAGAACCCTACATTTAGCCTCTAGAACTGAGGAAACAGTGGAAGAATCTTCGCTGTCATTTTCACCACTTCAATAACCAACCAGGAAATACAGCATGTTGACTTGTGCAAATTCCAGCTCCTGCCCGCAGCTTTTTAATCCCTTGCTCAAGCGCACCTGTGACCAGTACCCGCTGAACATATCTTCACTTCCAGTAACACTAAAACTGTGAACCAACCAAGAGAAACCCACCACGTGGCTCCAGAGACGGTGCGACTTGCTTCTACCTCCAGAGATGTCTTCTTCTTCAGGGACATTTCCTTCACCAATTGCTCTCCCTGAACCTACCTGATTGGGCGGCCCCCACTTCATATGGCGCATGCTCCCAATGAAGTGGTTGAATTCCACAATTTCTTCTAAGTCCAATGGAAACTTTTCCTAGTGGCCTGACCATAAACTTCAACTCATCTAGTTCATTTGCTGAAGAATCTGCGCCGTAGCCTTTGATTGAAACACACTGGCCCTCATTAGGACTCTGGCGTTAAGGGGTTAACGGCGCCGTAAAAGGCTGCGGCGCCGTTAACCCCTCAACGCCTTACTACGAGGTCCCTTTGCGGCTCCCGACCTTAACGGCTGGTCTGGACCAGCCGTTAAAGTAGGGACCCGCAAAGGGACCTTGATGGCAATTACGGTACCGCAATTTGCGGTACCGTAATTGCCGCCTTCCCCATTCCCATTGAGCCCTATGGGGCAAAAATGGGAATGGGGAAGGGCCATGGAGAAAGGGAGAATTACCGCCATGGTTTACCGCTGGAGTCCTAATGAGGGCCACTGTATCATAGTCCTCAGACCTTATTTTAATTAAAAAACATGTGCATTTTCTACCATTCACTCTAATCCAATCACTATGCATCTTACATTAATGGTAATAAATTCAAATACCACCTGTTTTTATTGGCCATCAGATTGTAGGGTTGGAGACATTTACATAATGTGGTATTACATGAAGAAACTATTGGCTAATTATGAGGTTGAATATTTCCCCCAAAATGTGCCGCGTTTTAACTCCACCCAAACAAAGGAGGTAACACTTGGGAAAATGCTCCTTAAGTGTTTTTTTTTTTTTTTTTTTACCGCAGTGAAGGGATACCTAATCCTTTTCCTTTACTGCATGAAAATAAACTCACCCATTTCAACCTCCCACCAATGGACTGCACTCCTTGCGCTGTCCTGGTGATAGTTTTCATTGGTATTAATTGCACCGCTTCAATTCATTCACTGCACCAGTGCCCCACCACCATCACTATGCACTTATTCACTACTGTACTTACTCACTGTCCAGCTCCTACTCACAGCGATCTCCATACCATTTGCATTGGTTTTCAATGCTTTTCCTGGCATGATCCCCTCTATAATCCTCCATCCCTTTCCTTGTCCATATTATTCCATACTTATGGTAGGCAACACACTCAAACGTCACCCTGGCCATCCCGCTTGGCCCAATTCAATCTCCCCTCGCAGCTCCCATTCAAATCATCTCTCCCTACCACTCCTCCCTCTTTATTACTCTCAATCGTGTGCTCTGCAAAGCCCAATCATTTTGCAACAAGGCTTGCTTTTCACTGATTATTTTGATTTGCGTAGCCCCCAAATTGCTGTCATGGCCATCACTGAGATGTGGATCCACATAGCCATGCTCGGCTCCCTTAATACAGATGTTGCTAACTTCTACATCTCTTCCCAGCCTGAGAGGTGTGGTAGAGGGATTGGAATCATGATCAACAAGTCTTACTCCTCTATTTCTCAATCAACCTGACTTTCACCATCTCTCCTTCAAATAAACTGCTTCTCAACTCTAGGCTCCCATTCCCTCATCATTTTACTTTCTACAAACCTTTCCCCACTTGACTCCTTCGCCCCTTAGCTGGACCTACTTAGCTACTCTCTTCCCAATGAGGCCTCTATTGCCTTCTTAGGAAAGGTCCACCATCCCAAAATCTCAATCACCCACCAATGTGATCTGGAATCCTTAGAGTCTGATCAGCGACCTTATATCAAAGGTATATAACCTTATCAAGAGTTACTTCGAAAATCACAAAACCATGCACCCTATTGTCTCACTCTATGGAACTAATAACCATTTAGATAAATCAATCTACCCTATAAATACATCCTAGACTTCATCCCTGGTATCTATTGATAATACGCATTAGACTATGAACTGAGCTGCAAACCTCCTTGGTTACACGTTGTCCACTGGGTACTGTTCATAGTGGAAACCCAACAAGTTTCTCGCAACTCTGCTAACATGAAGTCCTTCTCCAGGGGTACATTCTTGATCAAAACAACTTAAAAACAGTCAAGCAATTTGGAACACAGTGCTATCTGTTGAGAATGGTGTAACCTTTAATGGTTCTGCATATCTCTTGTCTGTTCAGGCCCAACTTTGTACAGCATCTGTACTATCTATGGATACATAAATGTCATTAGTGTTGGACCTCACACATTCAAAATATTGCATTAGAGTAACATATACATTTTTAGGCCACAACCAAAATCCCAATTAGGTAACTACCTATGTCACCCATTGGTCACAACATATTTTGGGCTATGCTGTGGAAACCCAATGCATTACTAAGATTTTGTTAGTAATACATGAAACCTATAACCTCAGCGTGCCCCTCAAACTGGGTTCTGCAGATATGCCTCGACATAAATAACACTGATCCACGAATCTAAATTTCCTACCACTGCCCATTATTCTAAACTCTCTTCCACCATAACCTTGCTCGAGCATTCAACAGACTTTGGCACTGTTGACCACCCCTCTCCTGGAACATGAATGCCTCAGACTCCACCTATCTCCCAGTGGAAGGACCCACGGTTCTGCCCATGGCCTACTACTCTTTACCCTGTACACCTCTTTTTTTTGGTAAGCACCTCTTCTTATTTGGGCTCTCCAACTAAATATTTGCTGAAGATAAATCCAAATCCTCTTCTCCTTTTCCACCAGGACCCCTGACCTTTTCTCTCATGTCTCTGACTTTTGGCCATCCATCACTTAATGCCACATATTCTCAACTGCACCAACACCAAAGTTAACTCTCTGCCAGCCCATCATGCTCCACGTCCTTTTCTGTGACTTTCTCTGTCCATCCACCAACCTGGTGTGCTTGCTGTGCCACAATATTCTCAAACTCCACCACTTTATCATCTCTACCATGACTACTGAAAGTCTCAACCAACTAGAAAAAACTGCCCCCTTGTCACCTGCCAGACCCGTAAAACACTCATCCCCATCATTGTAGTCTGGAGGATTTGGCTACTGCTTTAGAGGATTCCTAGTCCCCCTTTTTCGTCTTTTTCCACCCTAACACAATTCTTAATTTCGCAAACAGCACTCTGTACAGCACTTCCCATTTCTTCCCTCCCCCTTCTCAGTTTCTTCATACTGGCTTGCTCTCCCAGCCTCGCTGACTCATATTCAAATCCCTTTTACTTATCTTTAAATCTCTCACCTGTACCCCCCACTGTCGGTTTAGTTCCATCACCCATTACTCCCCAGCTCGTGCCATTCTCTCGAGTACCTTATTCAGAACTCAGATAAGATTTTGGTGTGGGTGGTTTTTATTTTCTATCTTTTTAAGTTTGGATGAAAATGATTTTATAGGGAATACAAACAGGGTAATTCATAGAATTCCGCACAAAAGTGGCGCACGCGGCTGGCGCAGAGTCCCCGTGCGATACACTGCGCCAGCCGCGTGCGATAAAATCCATTTCATCGCACAGCGTATTCATGGATTTTAGCCTCCAAAACCAGCCGTGGTGCAGAGTGGCGCAGCGACCCTGCAGCAGTGCCAGTTACGCCCCCAAAAACGCCCTCACGCAAGGAAAAGCCATCAAAATTCCCAATTCATCGCAAAGGGCTGCGCTAACGCTGGACCAGTTCACAGGGCTGCCAAACAGCAAACGCCAAGCGGGGAACGTGTATTTCAGTGGTTCGCGGGAAGTTTCACATGCGATTGTCCTGGGTACGTGTACATCAGGGGTGCACGTGAAGTAACACACGCAATTCCATTAGGGCACGTGTATTCCAGGGGTGCGCGGGAAGTATCACACGCAAAATCAGCAGGGTACGTGTATTTCAGGGGTGCGCGGGAAGTATCACACGCAAAATCATCAGAGTACGTGTATTTCAGGGGTGCGCGGGAAGTAGCACACATGATTCCATCAGGGCACGTGCATTTCAGGGGTGCACGGGGAGCACTACACGTGAATTGGCCGTCTGGGTCCTCCCAGGTGTTCCCTCTACACCCTCCATGGCCCCTGCAGCCAGCCCACACCACAGGGGACTACCCTGCACCCCTGCTCATGTCCCGCAGGCAGCCCATCCACCATGGCCATGCCCCCCAGCCAAGCCACATGTCACCTTGCACCACTGATCAACAATGCATGTCTCCCAGCACCCTCACCCCCCAGCACTGTGGGGCACCTGCCAGCAGGCCCCCACACATGTCCAACTCATGTCCCCTTGCACCCCCACCCCCCAGCACTGTGGGGCACCCTCCACCAGGCCCACACTCATGTCTCCCAGCACCCCCACCCCCCAGCATCCAAGGGCACCCTCCACCAGGCCCCCACTCCCCCACACCCACACTCATGTCTCCCAGCACCCCCACCCCCCAGCATCCAAGGGCACCCTCCCCCACCCCCCAGCAGTGCGATTCGCCTGTGTACGTGTATATCAGGGTTGCGCGTGTAGTCTGACACGCAAATTCATCAGGGTACGTGTATTATGGGTCCGCGTGAACTTCCACACGCGATATCAGCAGGGTACGTGTATTACGGGGTTCGCGGGAAGTTCCATGCGCGATTTCAGCAGGGTACGTGTATTCCAAGGTGCGCGGGAAGTACCACACGCGATTGCCCTGGGCACATGTATTTCGGGGTGCGCGGGATGTTCCACACGCAAATTCAGCAGGGTACGTGTATTCCAAGGTGCGTGGGAAGTTCCATACGCGATTGCCCTGGGCACGTGTATTTCGGGGTGCATGGGAAGTTCCACACGCGATTGTCCCTGGTGCATGTATTTCGGGTTGCGTGTGAAGTTTCACACGCGATTTCAGCAGGGTACGTGTATTCCAAGGTGCAAGGGAAATTCCATACGCGATTGCCCTGGGCACGTGTATTTCGGGGTGCGCGGGAAGTTCCACATGCGATTGTCCGTGGTGCATGTATTTCGGGTTGCGCGTGAAGTTTCACACGCGAATCCAGCAGCCTACGTGTATTCCGGGGGTGCCGGGCAGTCCTACACGTGAATCGGCCGTGTGGGTCCTCCCAGCTGTTCACTCGACACCATCCACGGCCCCTGCAGGCGGCCCACACCACAGGGGACTACCCTGCACATGTCCCGCAGGCAGCCCATCCACCATGCCCATGCCCCCCAGCCAACCCACATGTCACCTTGCACTACTGCCCACCAACGCATGTCCCCCTGCGCCCCCACCCCCCAGCATCCAGGGGCACCCTCCACCAGGCCCCCACTCATGTCCCCCTGCACCCCCACCCCCCAGCACTGTGGGCCACCCTCCACCAGGCCCCCACTCATGTCCAACTCATGCCTCCCAGCACCGCCACCCCCCAGCACTGTGGGCCACCCTCCACCAGGCCCCCACTCATGTCTCCCTGCACCCCATCCCCCAGCACTGTGGGGCACCCTCCACCAGGCCCCACTCATGTCTCCCAGCACCCCGACCCCCCACCAGTCAGGGGCACCCTCCACCAGGCCCCCACTCATGTCCAACTCATGTCCCCCTGCACCCCCACCCACCAGCACTGTGGGCCACCCTCCACCAGGCCCCCACTCATGTCCCCCTGCACCCCCACCCCCAGCACTGTGGGGCACCCTTCACCAGGCCCCCACTCATGTCCAACTCATGTCTCCCAGCACCCCCACCCTCAGCACTGTGGGCCACCCTCCACCAGGCCCCCACTCATGTCCCCCTGCACCCCCAACCCCCAGCACTGTGGGCCACCTTCCACCAGGCCCCCACTCATGTCCAACCATGTATCCCAGCACCCCCACCCCCCAGCACTGTGGGCCACCCTCCACCAGGCCCCCACTCATGTCCCCCTGCACCCCCACCCCCCAGCACTGTGTGCCACCCTCCACCAGGCCCCCACTCATGTCTCCCAGCACCCCCACCCCCACCAGTCAGGGGCACCTGCCAGCAGGGCCCCACACATGTCCCCCAGCCAACACGTCATCACAATCTAGATCCCTGGGCCTTATGGGCAGCCTCCAAATGCCAAACACCCACCCAAGTATTCCATCCACCCACTTAGAAATGGCAATTGCATGATACAACCCCAATGGCAAGTTTGTAAATGAACACATGCCCCTCACATACACACAATGGGTGTCAGTGAATGTCAAAACCCATATCATGATATGCTTGAAACCAATGAGATGATACTACACATTGAAGTTTGAAGAAAAAATATGTATTAAAAGCAACATAAATTGAATCAAAAATAAACAAACGAGAATGGGAATTTAAAAAAAGACAGCAGCATGTCCGTAAAATAATGTAAAACCACAACTCATAATCCAATGGAAAGGTGTCCAAAGTCACAGTTCACAAAAGTAAATCCAATGGAAAATTAAAATCGAAAACCATTGCTCCATGGGTAAATTATAAAAAAAAATAGAAAATCCAACAGTCAACTGTATACAGATAAACAATCCAGGGTCCATGATCCCAACAGAAGAAATGAAACCTATCTAATAACACTACCTAATAAAAAAAACTATATACAAAAATGTGGCCCATTGTCCAAAAGGTCCAAAAAAAATGCAAAACCAAAGGAAACCTAACACTAACTACAGAACTATTTACAAGGGCAGCGGGCCAGTCCGACGGCTCACTTCAGGATGTTCCGTGCCAGGGCATCATCGAACTCCTGCTCAATGTCCCAGAGGCGGTCCTCCTCCATGACCCCGAGGGTCCGCAGGGCCGTCGACATGTTCACCTCCAACTCCCTGCAGATTGCCTCGAGGCACTCGGCCCGCCTCAGGGCCCTCCGCATGGAGTTCTCCGCTCTGACCATCGTGAGCCGTGCCTCTTCCACCCGCTGCTGCTCCGCATCTATGGCGTGGCCCAACCGCTGCCACATGGAAGACACTTCCAGTCCTGGGTCCTCCTGCCCTCCGGCCGATGCCTGGCCCTCCGATGTCGAAGGCCCGAGCCATCATGGCTCCCACCTCGTTGCTGCTGCTGCTGTGCCTGTGCCCGTGCCCTGGCTCCTGCTGCCTGCACATCCTCCACTGGCTGGGTTGCAGTCGTTGATGTGGCCACCCCTGCTGGACGTCCGACTCCCGACTGTGGCAGGGATGCCTCCTCCACCAGCCTGGCCGCACCTTCAGAGGCAGCTCCACAGGGCACCCAGGTGACTAATGGGTGGGAAGATGGCACGGAGGATGACTGGCGCATAGGGGGTTCAGTTGAGGAGGGGGTCTGAGCAAGCCCCATCAAACGGAGGAATCGAGCCTGGGTGACCTGTCCCAGTAGGCCGACGGGGTCAACGAGCCATTCGAGATGACGTGCAGTCTCCTCATGAAAAGACTGCAGGTCACCTCGCATCGCCCGTTGACGCAACGCCATACCAGTCAGGACAGGCTCAACCCGGACCCGGATAGCCACGTCCGCAGGCAGCGGAAGGCCAGTTGTTGTGAGCTCAACCCCTGCCTGAAAACCGGTCTGGACGTAGGCATCCCTGCTGGTGCAAGATGATGCAGTGACAGGATCAGGGACAGGATTGCACACAGGCACCTCTGCGGCGGCCTGTGCTGCCTCCTGTCCCTGGTCCTGCACTGCACCACTAGCACCAGTGGAATCCCCACCTCCAGACCCCGTCTCTGTTGCTTGCACGGCCTCCTCCTCCACCAAACCCCCCACCAACCTGGATGACTCCGTGCCACCTTCCACCGTTGGGCCCTGTGGGGTCCCAGCTGCCCCTTCTGCTGCCGAGGAGTCCAACACCGACCTCTGCCTCTTGGACCTCCCCCCGGCAGCTGCGGCCTGGGACGCGGCACTGGACTCCTCACTCCCCAACGAGATCACAACCTGGGAGGGGAGCCGGGCCTTGCGTCTCCGGCTGGCGGTGCGATCCCCGCCACTGTGCTTCACAGCACCTTCTCCGCCCTCTTCATCAGTTGACGCTGCAGACAGGGAGAAATAAAACACAGGCATCAGGGCACTGTACAATGGACACATACACACATGACAGTTGTACATGAGTGGCATTGGCAAACCTCAGACATGGCATCACAATCGCCAACACACATGTCATTTCAACTTGCACACATGAGCCATACCACAGCCATATCGCAACAGCCAGCACCATCCATACACATACAACAGCATGAGCAGGCAAAGGTGAGCCAGACATCACATGCAACACAGGGAGTGCACTACACATGCACACACACCACCACACTTGCATGCATGTGTACACCTCTGCCAACTGTCGCAGTGTTCAGATCGGCATCCATGTCACATCTGCCAATCAGGCTTCCACATCCCGCTGTCACATGCATCCATGTTGCATCACTGTTGCACCCTTGTCAAATACACACACATGCACATGTACACAGTGCTGATACATGCAGCTGAAAACAACATCCATGTGTGACATCACGAACATGCCTACTTACATACACATTCATCCAAACATGTGTGCCCACACAACTGCATTTGGCATGCAAGCCTACACACACAAACACCATCCATGTCTCACACATGAGAGCCCTCGCATGTGTTAGCCTCATGGCCCTGTACACCCCCACCCATACTTGGCCCCATACAAACACATGTGCAACCTGCACACTACTGGCACATCACCACATGCACAGCTTACAATCATGATGCATGTACACTTACCGCTCGACTCCAGACGGGTCTGCCTCTCAAGGACCTGGACGTGGAGCGTTGGGGATATGCATTCCAGGACCCTCATCTGATCGTCCGACAAGTGGCCCCGGCGCCCCTTAGCATCCACTGCCTTCAAGAGGTGCCGGGCCTTGTTGAGGGTCCTGGACCTGAAGTCCTCCCAGCGCTTCTTGACATGATGGAATAGTTGGACTGCCACCCCCTCCGCGTTGATGGCAGTCACGATGTCCGTCCAGATCCGAGTCCGTCCTTCCTTGTCGGCGCGCAAACTTCCGAAGAGGGCATCATGCAGCCCCAGGACTTGCTCCACCAGGACACCAATTTCGGTGGCAGTGAAGCTGGTGCCCCTCTGCCTCTCTGGCCGGGGGTTGTCAGTGGTGCCAGATGTTGCAGTGCCCGACATGACAACCCCAGAGGCCGGAGTGGGTGGGAAACTGGGTCCTGGGGCTGGGCTGTGGAGCGATGGAATCCCAGTCGGGAGTCTTCGGTTCCAGCAGTGGTGGTCACAGCAACAGCACCCCTGGCTGATGTGCAGGCAGCAAATGGCAAGGCACGTGGGCAGCAGGCAATCAGGCAGAAGCAGATGGCAGGTGGGAGCATGCTCGGGGTTCTGGGGGGCAGTAATTCGGCCTTCTGGGCAGGAGCGTGGTCTTCCGTGTGCTTACGCGTGGCCAGCTTGATACGGAGTGATTTGGCACGTGAAAATCCAGCACGTCTGCGTGTAATTAGAGGAAAGGTCCTTAGCGCGTAAGCGCGTCAGCACACGTACGCAAATTCATTGGCCCAAAGGCCACCAGCGCGTATGCGCGTCTGTGACGTGCGTGTGCGGGCATTTCCCTGTACACGGGTGCATGTTACACGTCCAATGACTGCACGTCAGAGTGTCAGCTCGTGTAATTGGAGGATGGGGCCTTAGCGCGTACACGCGGAAGTGACGCTGGACGTGTGGGCATGTTTAAAAGGTACGTGTAGAACACCATTTCCTTGTACGTGCTTTTCATGGAGAGCGAGTGGGTGAAATCTGTACTTCTTGTCGGTTCACACGCGATTTACTTCACGGCGTTCCAAGTTCGTACTCCCTGTTACCTATGACAGCTTTTTTTCTTCTTGTCTTTTTCCTGGGCCTGTTTCCTCAAACAGCGTTCACTTCTCCTGTTGTCCTGTCTCCTCAGACAGCGTACAATTCTTCTTTTGGCGGGGGTATTTCTCACGTGATTTTTCCTGGCAGACTGTGAGTTGCGCACGTATTTGACATCTGTGCTTGCCCCGTGTGTTGCCTACCCCTTCAGAGGTCAGTCTAGGCTGCGTGTGACACGCATACGTTCATTTTTGTGTTTCTGGGTGCCACAGCGTAGTGCAGGTTTTTTTTTCCACGCACGTGGTCTAGGAGGGGTTGCGTTCACATTATCTCCCCTTTTTATTTCCCTTTTTCAGGGTGCCTGTGCGTTGCGTGACACATCATCTTCCCCCAGGGGTCACATAAAGCCTTGCTAGAGCACTATCCATCTAGTACCCTACCCCTTTGACCCCCAATTGCCCAGGACAATAGTTTACTGCAACTCCCAGACGCACAACAACATCAGTGCCATGGTTGGGAGGCGAGCACGCGGTAAGGGTGGCAAAGGTGGGCGAGCCACAAGTTGTGGCCGTGGTGAATATGGTAGGGGATGTGGCCAGGACTTGCAGGGTGCCCCTAGCCCCCCATGTGTGGGTGACCAGTCAGGGACACCCATGCCCCCCCCTCCTGGTTGAGGGTAACATGGCTGACACCATCCCTGCTCAGCCCTTGTTGGACCATCCCATTGTGGCACCATACCTGGCACAGGGTGACTCCATGGCTGACTTCCAGGTCAGCAGGTCTATGCCACGTGTGGCAGTGCACGTTGGTGTCACCAGCCCACGTGGATCAGGGGCAGCTATGTCATCTGCTGCCCCGAGTAGGCAGGGTGGGGAGGCTGCAGGGGCAGCTGCGGCTCCATCCACCCCAGCTCTGTGTGTCCCAGCCAGGACAGTGTCGGTCCTAGTCCATCCTGCTGACGTTCCCCCTGACTACATCACACTTCAGCTAATGCCTGCACCAAGTCCCATGGTGAGTGTTCATTCCCACACTCCTAGTCCACAGTCCACTGGGGCTCCTGCCCCTAGTGTCCAGAGCGGCGTAGGACACTCAGTATCACCACCACCTTCCAAGCGGAAGAGGAAGAGTGCTCGTCCAGTACAGGCTGATGCCCCAGACACGGCTACACAGTCCGGCCCACCAAGGAAGCCCAGCTTCAATCAGGCCGAACTTGATGCACTTGTGGAGTATGTGTCCGCACATGACAGCGAAATGGTGATTACTGCAGGATGCAAGACCACACCTGCACAACGTCAGGCACACTGGCAGACCATTGCGGAACTCATAAGTGCCCTTGGATTCAGCGCAGGGCAAAAGCAGCCTCAAGTCATGCCACAACTCTAGTGACTGGAGTTGGGTCTCTGGCAGAGGACATAGAACTCACTCCACATGAGTATGTTGCTGGATCCTACGTCACGGAGGAACAGATCCAAGGCGTGGGAGACCTGCCAGATTACGAGGCATTGTCCGGTGAGTGCACATGGATGTGTGTGTCATCCATGTGCATGGTGTGTGTGTGAGTGATTCTGATTGAGTGCCAGGTGAGGGGGTGTGTGCCTGAGTGGATTGGGTCACCCATGTGCTTCATCCAATACATTCTGCGCACCAGGATTTGGGTGTTGCAGTATCCCTTCTGGCAACAGTAGACATTCAGCCCAACCTCAAGCCAGTTGCCCTTGAATTGTCATCTTGCCACAACATAGTTGCATGTTATTCTGTGTTCATTCAGGCTGATTGTCTGCATTCCACCACTTTCACTAGGCATTTCTCAGTCCTATTGTCACATGTGTGACATGGCTAGGGTACATGCCATCTGTGTGATGGCATGTGTCATGTATGTGTATTGGACATGCCAATCACAGTCCAATGTGTGATGGCACTGCTAGGCAGCATGCAGCAAAGTTGTTGGTCTTCCATCTTGGTGTCATCAATGTGTGCCATTTGCCTCCCCTTTATACGCAGTGACAGTGCATGCATGGGAGGGTTATAGTCATGTGGTACATGTGTCAATGAAGTACTGTTTCTGTTGCTTCTCAGCCCTAATTGTGTTCCATGGTGCTAATGCCTGTTCCCATTTCTTTTCTTTCATGTCTTTGCAGGGGATGAAGCACTTGATACTGCTGGGGTTGTGGAGATGGTGCAGACCCAGGAGGGGTCTCAGACCCGACCGGGCACCAGTGAGGGACGTGGTGTGGTGGTGGGTGAGAACCAACACTTGCTGCAGGCCGTCATCTCAAGGGGTGTCTCTGGGTGCACCTCCCCCGAGCTCTATTCAGGTGTCGATTCGAATGATGAGACCTATGTGCCGTCGCAGGTAAGAGTTTCTGGGAGGGATTCTGTACTGTCCAACCCACCTGCACCAGGGGTAGAACCTTCAATGGGGATGTCAGTGTTGGTAGGTCCGCCTTTGGTGGTTACGGATGCAGGGTCACACTCCGCTACATCTGACCTGTTCCTGGGCCAGCAGATCAGAGGGGGAATGCAGTCCTGCAGCCTCAGGCAGTGCCGGCACAGCAAGGTGCAGTTCGCCTTGCCCCAGACAGGTGTGGTGCCCGCCGACGCGGTGGCCGCACGCCACCTGGCAATACCGCATGGGAGCAATCCATATACGGTATGGCAAACCAACAGGCAGCATCAACTGAGATGATGGCTCAGGCCATGGATAGGGTGGCCACTTCCATTGTCCCCCAAGAAAGGCTAATTGAACAACTACAGCAGGCAACAGACTCCATTAGCCAGTCACACAGGGAGGACATGTTGGTGTCCAACAGGGACAGGCGGGCGGCACTGGAGACTCTGCGGGAAGCCATTTCTATTGAGTCCCAGGGCCACAGGGAAGCCCTGAGGGTGGAACTCCGTCAGCTCAGGGCAACTCTGGTTGAGCTTAAGGCTTCAGCTAACACGCGGACAGAACAGCAGCTGAAGTGGCTCACACGTACGCTCTCAGCTGAGATGCAGGCAACTAGGGAGGAGGTCCGGGCATCCCGTAAGTTGTTGCATGGGGACCTACGCACAATTATCCTCCAGAACCAGACCTTCCACACCCGCATGCTTGCTGCCATGGAGGACCAGACTAGGGCTTTGCGTGGGCTGCCTCCCATAGTGCCACCACCTCCTGATGCAGCTGCAGAGGGTGAGGAGAGCGACAGCAGCGATTCTCCCACAATAGGGTAGCCGTGCAGGCCATGAGCCCATGGAGGTGTTTTTTTTTCGCAAGATCCACACAGGCGGGTTTTGGTGCACACCCTGTCCTCTGACTTCCTGGGTGGCCTCCCCCACACCCCCAGGCCCATTCATGGCCATTTTTGATTTTTGATTTTTTTTTTAAAAAAAAATATTTTTTGGGGGGGATTTTGGAATCTTGATTTTTTGGACAGTGTGTTGCCTTGTGTGGCTCCCGTGGGCATACGCTGTATTGTGGCTGGGCACATGCAGGCTTGTCCTGAATTTGGGTCAGATGCTTGGGTATGTGTGACACACACCCCTCCTGCTTCCCGTTTCCATGGGCTTGCAAAGGGTGTGTCCAAGTGACATTGACTTACACGGTGACGTTGGACTCCCATTTGATGTGTGGGCAGTCTGTAGTCAATACTGTGTATACATTCCTAGTGCATATTGTTGTTGTATTATACACTGCATGGTGTATTGATATGTGCCTCTGCATCCATCTCATCCTCCTAATTTGCAGGTCCATTTCTCATGTCTTCACAAGGCGGTCTACTTTGGAACTAGAGTCCATGTTGTAAGCAGTGCACCTACACTCTTGCGTGGTGCTAACATTGTATAGTTGGAAGTGTTCGAAGTGCTGGCATTATCAGGTAGTGAGGCTACCAATTTTTTAAGTCCGTACTGTCATGTTTATGGTAGGTTGGAGGTTGTGTAGGTGATTGGTATTATTGGTAAGTATTTGGTAATGTGTGTTGTTGGGCCTGCATTACTGTGAGCATTTCATGTGTGGCCAGTTTCCATTAGGGACACTGTAGTTGGTGACACTTGGGGCATGTTGTGGGGATTCATTTGTTTGCTCTCACATTGCATGACATGCCATGGTGTGCTGTGTGGCCGTGCCGGGGAGGGGTTGGGTGACATGGCACTGTTCTCATGTTGTATTTTGCAAGTGGGTATTAATTTTGACTGCATGGAAGTGTGTCTTTTGATGACACTGCATTGGTGGTGTTTTTGTAGGTAGGGATGCACACATTGTGACACTTCCAGATGAACAATCTCAGGCTGCTATGGTTCTGACAGTTGACTGTCCCTTAATTCATCAGAATTGTCAGATTGAGTCATCATTGATTGTCAGATGGTATGTGCCAGGGCTGTGTGCACTCCACAGGGGTGTGCTTTCTATGTGAAGTAATTAGCCACCAGCTGCGTATGGGCTGCCTCACCCCGTGCCCTTTCCCCTCCCATGCGCAGCGGGCGTGCATGTGGTTGGGGATGTGGGGGCACCACCATGTCCACAGCCAGGCCCCGGCGTGTTGCAACATTGTGCAGGACACATGCTGCCACTATGATCCTGCACACTACTGGGGGAGCGTATAACAGCTGCCCACCAGACTGGTCAAGGGAGCGAAAGCGTGACTTGAGCACTCCGAATGTGCGCTCCACTATGCCCTGTGTTGCAATATGGGCTGTGTTGTATCTTACCTCAGGAGGCGTGATGGGGTTCCGAATTGGCGTCATCATGTGTGTGCTCACAGGGTAGGCACTGTCCCCTGGGGAGGTGGTGATGGGGATCATTAGTGGGGTATTGGCATTACTCTGTATCTGTCATGCATGTGTGTGCTGTGGCATTTCTACTCACCAAGCAGCCATGCATCGCCCTGCCGCCCAGCTTCCATGTCCCGGTTTAGGGTTGACATCCTGTAAATGAAGCTGTCGTGGGTGGACCCTGGATAGTTGGCATATACTGAGGTGATGATTCCCTTGGCATCACATACTACCTGGACGTTGATGGAATGCCAGTGCTTGCGGTTTCTATAGATGTGCTCAGATGCCCTGGGGGGACGTAGAGCAACATGGGTGCAATCAATGGCACCTACCACTTTGGGGAATTGTGCCACCCTGTAGAAATCCTGGCTGACAGCCTGCCTTTCTGCAGGTGTTCTGGGCAGGTATATGTGCCTGCGGACTGATGGGCGTGCAGTGATGATGGCCAACACCTGGTGTAGGCACTGTGACTGCGTGGCTTGTGACACCCCCCCACCATGGCACTTGTCCGCTGAAATGATCCGGTAGCCAAGAAGTGCAGTACATTGAGGACCTTCTCCAGGGGGCTGAGTGCTTGGGAGCACAGGGTGGGTGATGTGAGGTCATCCTCCCACTCACTGACCAGGTCGAGTATTATGTGTGGTGGAAACCTGTACCTCCCATACACCTGGTCATCAGGCATACCAAATAGGCTGGTTCTGGGTGTGAAGATTCTGGCCCTGACTATCCTTCTCCTCCTCCTGCGGTATCCCACGGCCACTGCTGCTAGGAACGGTATATTCATCCTGGCGTCTGAGCTTGTTTGTTGTTTGCGCACTCTTTTATGCTGCGCAGGACGTGCGCCTGCTTCATGCTGGCGTACGTGTTTCAGGATTGGACCTTTTATTTTTTGCCGCGTTGTAGGCGACCGTGTAAATCTTCCCACCCACCCCAGAAATACACGTAACACGCTCTCCCAGGCCCAGTCGCGAGTAAATATTCCCGCCCACCCCTGGAATACACGTACCCCTCTCTCACAGGCCCAGCCGGGTGTGGAACTTCACGCGCACACCGAAATACACGTACCCTGCAAATTTGCACATGAAACTTCCCGGGCACCCCGAAATACACGTACCCAGGGCAATCGCGTGTGTAACTTCCCGCGAACCCCGTAATACACGTACCCTGCTGGTATCGCGTGTGGAAGTTCACGCGGACCCATAATACACGTACCCTGATGGAATCGCGTGTGAGACTACCCGCGCACCCCTGGAATTAATGTACCCAGGCAAATCGCACGGCTGGGGTTTGGGGGTGCAGGGAGACAGGAGTGGGGGCCTGGTGGAGGGTGCCCTACAATGCTGGGGGTGGGGGTGCAGGGGGACAGGAGTGGGGGCCTGGTGGAGGGTGCCCTACAGTGCTGGGGGGTGGGGGTGCAGGGGGACATGAGTGGGGGCCTGGTGGAGGGTGCTCCTGGATGCAGGGGGGTAGGGGTGCAGGGGGACAGGAGTGGGGGCCTGGTGGAGGGTGCCCTACAGTACTGGGGGGTGGGGGTGCAGGGGGACAGGAGTGGGGGCCTGGTGGAGGGTGCCCCTGGATGCAGGGGGGTAGGGGTGCAGGGGGACAGGAGTGGGTGCCTGGTGGAGGGTGCCCTACAGTGCTGGGGGATGGGGGTGCAGGGGGACATGAGTGGGGGCCTGGTGGAGGGTGCCCCACAGTGCTGGGGGGTGGGGGTGCAGGGGGACAGGAGTGGGGGCCTGGTGGAGGGTGCCCCTGGATGCAGGGGGGTGGGGGTGCAGGGGGACAGGAGTGGGGGCCTGATGGAGGGTGCCCTACAGTGCTGGGGGTGGGGGTGCAGGGGGACAGGAGTGGGGGCCTGGTGGAGGGTGCCCTACAGTGCTGGGGGTGGGGGTGCAGGGGGACAGGAGTGGGGGCCTGGTGGAGGGTGCCCCACAGTGCTGGGGGGTGGGGGTGCAGGGGGACATGAGTGGGGGCCTGGTGGAGGGTGCCCTACAGTGCTGGGGGGTGGGGGTGCTGGGAGACATGAGTTGGACATTAGTGGGGGCCTGGTGGAGGGTGCCCCACAGTGCTGGGGGGTGGGGGTGCAGGGGGACAGGAGTGGGGGCCTGGTGGAGGGTGCCCCACAGTGCTGGGGGGTGGGGGTGCAGGGGGACATGAGTGGGGGCCTGGTGGAGGGTGCCCTACAGTGCTGGGGGGTGGGGGTGCAGGGGGACATGAGTGGGGGCCTGGTGGAGGGTGCCCCACAGTGCTGGGGGGTGGGGGTGCAGGGGGACAGGAGTGGGGGCCTGGTGGAGGGTGCCCCACAGTGCTGGGGGGTGGGGGTGCAGGGGGACATGAGTGGGGGCCTGGTGGAGGGTGCCCTACAGTGCTGGGGGGTGGGGGTGCTGGGAGACATGAGTTGGACATGAGTGGGGGCCTGGTGGAGGGTGCCCCACAGTGCTGGGGGGTGGGGGTGCAGGGGGACAGGAGTGGGGGCCTGGTGGAGGGTGCCCCACAGTGCTGGGGGGTGGGGGTGCAGGGGGACATGAGTGGGGGCCTGGTGGAGGGTGCCCTACAGTGCTGGGGGGTGGGGGTGCAGGGGGACATGAGTGGGGGCCTGGTGGAGGGTGCCCCACAGTGCTGGGGGGTGGGGGTGCAGGGGGACAGGAGTGGGGGCCTGGTGGAGGGTGCCCCTGGATGCAGGGGGTGGGGGTGCAGGGGGACAGGAGTGGGGGCCTGATGGAGGGTGCCCTACAGTGCTGGGGGGTGGGGGTGCAGGGGGCAGGAGTGGGGGCCTGGTGGAGGGTGCCCTACAGTGCTGGGGGGGTGGGGGTGCAGGGGGACAGGAGTGGGGGCCTGGTGGAGGGTGCCCCACAGTGCAGGGGGGTGGGGGTGCAGGGGGACATGAGTGGGGGCCTGGTGGATGGTGCCCTACAGTGCTGGGGGGTGGGGGTGCTGGGAGACATGAGTTGGGCGTGCAGTGATGATGGCCAACACCTGGTGTAGGCACTGTGACTGCGTGGCTTGTGACACCCCCCACCATGGCACTTGTCCGCTGAAATGATCCGGTAGCCAAGAAGTGCAGTACATTGAGGACTTTCTCCAGGGGGCTGAGTGCTTGGGAGCACAGGGTGGGTGATGTGAGGTCATCCTCCCACTCACTGACCAGGTTGAGTATTATGTGTGGTGGAAACCTGTACCTCCCATACACCTGGTCATCAGGCATACCAAATAGGCTGGTTCTGGGTGTGAAGATTCTGGCCCTGACTATCCTTCTCCTCCTCCTGCGGTATCCCACGGCCACTGCTGCTAGGAACGGTATATTCATCCTGGCCTCTGAGCTTGTTTGTTGTTTGCGCACTCTTTTATGCTGCGCAGGACGTGCGCCTGCTTCATGCTGGCGTACGTGTTTCAGGATTGGACCTTTTATTTTTTGCCGCGTTGTAGGCGACCATGTAAATCTTCCCACCCACCCCAGAAATACACGTAACACGCTCTCCCAGGCCCAGTCGCGAGTAAATATTCCCGCCCACCCCTGGAATACACGTACCCCTCTCTCACAGGCCCAGTCGGGTGTGGAACTTCACGCGTACACCGAAATACACGTACCCTGCAAATTTGCACATGAAACTTCCCGCGAACCCCGTAATACACGTACCCTGCTGGTATCGCGTGTGGAAGTTCACGCGGACCCATAATACACGTACCCTGATGGAATCGCGTGTGAGACTACCCGCGCAGCCCTGGAATACACGTACCCAGGCAAATCGCACGGCAGGGGGGTGGGGGTGCAGGGGGACATTACTGGGGGCCTGGTGAAGGGTGCCCTACAGTGCTGGGGGGTGGGGGTGCAGGGGGACAGGAGTGGGGGCCTGGTGGAGGGTGCCCCTGGATGCTGGGGGGTGGGGGTGCTGGGAGACATGCGTTGGTGGGCAGTAGTGCAAGGTGACATGTGGGTTCGCTGGGGGGCATGGACATGGTGGATGGGCTGCCTGCGGGACATGTGCAGGGATGCAGGGTAGTCCCCTGTGGTGTGGGCCATCTGCAGGGGCCGTGGAGGGTGTAGAGGGAACAGCTGGGAGGACCCACACGGCCAATTCACGTGTGGGACTCTCCAGCACCCCCGAAATACACGGAGGCTGCTGGATTCGTGTGTGGAATTTGCCGCGCACCCGGAGTACACGAACCCTGCTGGAATTGCGTGTGGAACTTCACGCGCACACCGAAATACACGTACCCTGCAAATTCGCGTGTGAAACTTCCCACACACCCCGGAATACACGTGCCCAGGCCAATCACGCGTGGAACTTCCCGCGAACCCCGTAATACACGCACACGCTATTTTTCACACTGCGGGTGTCCGTGTTTGTCGGTACCCCTTTGCACCTCATTTGTCCTAGAGGGCCACTGTATGGATCATTGATCATAGCTGTATATGGGTGCTTTTGTTAGCGCACATTTTGGCACACATTTATTTCAGGCGCAGGGACGCTACCGCCTGCTTTCTTGTGGCGTACTTGTTTGGCCCTGTGCGTGTCTTTGACCGTGCGCTGGTTTGCCCTATTCGATTCTATGAATACGAGTTGTAGGCGAACGTGTGGGCGTTCCGCGCACTTGCCTCCTGTACTTCCCCCGTGACGCCCATATTTTCACGCGTTGTTCCCCATTCCGAGTGTTACTCCCCGTGTTCCGCCTACTTTTGTAATGTGCGCCACGCTATGTGCGATTTCGCAGCGGCCGTGGCGCACGCCGTTGGATGACCTGTGCGCCGGCATGCGCCGCGCACTTTTTCAGCGCACATCCAATATTTTTCTCGCGCACGGACTTCCATGAATCGATGTGCGCTGGTTTCCCTGCGATTTTCGCAGTTGCACTGCGATTTTTGCACTTTTACTGCGAATCACACGTTTTGGCACCTCTGCGCGGGAATTTTCGGCGCACATTAATTCCATGAATCGGCTTGTATGTATTTCAGATCCCAACATAGGTATTTTAGAAGAGTAGAAATATTAAAACTTAGATTGTTTTTTAATCTGTACTTCTTTGCAAATAGCAATGAATGCAAACTCAAAGATGCATTTCTATCTCGCAGTTCCTCTTCAGATAAGGCGGGGATAATACTAGACTCCTTCCTGTGACACTGCTCTGCTGGCTTCACTGGACCAAACCCATCTGTGGAGCTGCTTGGGTAGAAACAGGGACGCTCTTATGTATCCATTATTTCCTATTTTCTTGGGGAGCATTTTTACACTATACATTTCTGTGTGGTGAGCATTTCGAGTTTTTACAGAGTAAAGGCGACTAGTATGTAGATCTAGCATTACTTAATCTCTCTATCCCCATCCCCAGCTGCCTCTGGCTTCCACTCCATTACCCTCTCAATATAACCACTGTCTGCTTTCAGATCTGCACTCTCCACCCAAGGCATGTACACTGTCCTCACCAATTGATCTCTCCCGTCTTTCTATCCTTCCTTCTAACTGTATAATATTATCTGAATATGTGTATATATTATACTAACAACAATTAAATCCACACCCTCCCCAATTTTACTGGAATCTTCTTCCTTGATCACCCAGATCGCTGGCTGCTTTCATTCACTTTGATAATTGTAAAGCATCCTGCAAAGGGAATGCTCCACTGTCTATTTTTGTCCTCGATTATACATTTCTGATCAAAATATTCGACATTTTCTTCAATAAGATACAATAAAATCAAATACAAACATGATAATATACAAAAAGGCCCTTCTGTGGCCTACACTTTCCTTTTTCATTAAATATGTGATTGCTTCTCTATGTTACCGGTATCTAGGAGTTTTTCATAGCTCCTCCCTTACCTGTATCTATATCAATTGCTTATTATTGCGTTCGGTTATTCTGTATATATATGATTGAAGTAGATCTCTATGGGAAGGGCTCACCAAAGTCGAAGTTACCAATGTAGGTCATTAACACAGAAACCGACTGGTTCAGGAGTGAAACACCAATTTATTCTTGCTGAAAGAAAATTCTTTGCTCGTCTTCTGGGCCTTGTTTTCCAACAATTATGAATATCTCTTTATACTGCTGAAGAGAGGGTCCCTGTAATGGCCTTGTGTCCCCTATGTGTATGTCAGCCCAAAGGATGAGAATCAAGAGATGACTGTCGATGTTTGGCTAACCCCCAGGTGGACTGGTGCATTCACCATATGTGAGTAGATATTCTCTTAGGCAACCATTCAAACCCTATCCAGCTGATGTCTTCATGGATACAGGTACCCCATCACTGGACCAGGTTGACTAATGATAAATATCTAGCCAGGCTGATGTCATTAGTGACACCAGGACATAGTAACGTTAGTCACAAAGTAAACTGGCATCCCTGCACAAAGCTACGCAGACCTACATGTGCACACATGAAGAACATGCCTAGACAGTTCTGCAGAAAGATGGCGGATACATATATACTGTCAGAAGACTTTCCCTTTTACTAGCCAAATGCAGAATCCCAAGAAAGCAAAAGTCACACAGAGCAAGCTTGCAACCGCTTTATTGCAACTAACCATATGGAGCTACAGGGACGTATACGGAACCTGGAAGAGCTGAATACTACTAACCTCCAAGGAGAATAATATGATATATATATCAATGAAAACACTTTGTTAATGGGACGTTATGGTTAAGTTGCACTAATAAGAACCTATTAAATTCAATGGAACAACATTGTTACAGGGACATTATAGTTACAGGTAAAACTGAAACCCCCCCAGAAATTCGCCAGTTATGGCAAGCTAAGCAACCATAACTCACGCCACCACCATGTACTGCTAAACTAACACCCAGGACATCAAAGATGACATCACAAATGTGAAGCTCTCAGAAAGGTTGTCCCTTTTTCAGCAAGTAGTAAGCTGTCTTCTTCCACCTCATCTTCCTCAACAAATATTTTAACCACACAACCTGATGTCTGCGGACATTGGTGCATTATAAATAAATAAAAAAATAAGGAGGGCTACGGGCCATTATCGTCCATTGCAGCCCCAGAAATGGGGGATAAAGGCCATTAGCACCCCTGGTTCCCAATAAGAATATTAAGTAAGCGTTTACAAGATTTTCTGGTAATCTGTGCTTTAGAGTAATGGTACTATCATTACATTCGAACCATCCACAATTCTTTTTTATATATGTAGTGTAGTGACCTGCATTGGTTGTGGCTCCTGCGTGGTAAATTATACCTATTGTTGTGAAGGTTTTCTTACCAAGTGATACTTGAGCATGTGTGAATCCAGTCAGCTTGCAGTTGTTTTTGGTACCATGTGCATTAAAACATAAAAGCATTACTATTACGTATTTACTATGTGTCTGTATTTGTAAGGTGGAGCGATTATCGAAATTGCAGGTAGTAGATAACCTGCCATGGTTTGCACTTTGTACAAGTTGCTGAAATTAATTGGATTCACAGTTAGGTATGGATAGATACATGAAGCGTTCATTAGGAACTTCTTCTTGTACTACATGCCTACAAAGAGTTCATATTCACATGTATGAAATCTGGAAGATTTCATTTATAGGTATGTTTTTGTTTTGTAATACTTGTAGCAAGTACATTAGACATTCTTGTGAATCTTCTAGTGAGTTTATAGTGAATTTGACCATTCCAGCACACTAGTCCAATTCCTGCCTTATTCCAGAAACACTAACAGGGTAATTCATAGAATATCGCAGAAAAGTGTCGCAAGTGGCTGGCGCAGAGTGTCCGCGTGCGATTGTCTGCGCCAGGCACTTGCGCTAAAACCGATTTCCGCGCACAGCGTATTCATGGATATTAGGCTCCCAAACCAGCCGTGGCGCAGAGTATCGCAGCGACCCTGCAGCAGCGCCAGTAACGCCCCCAAGAACGCCCTCGCGCAAGGAAAAGCCATCAAAATCGCTAAATCATCGCAAAGGGCTGCGCTAACCCTGGACCAGTTCACAGGGCTGCCAAACAAGGAACGCAAAGCGGGCAACGTGCATATCAGGGGTACGCGTGAAGTTATACACGCGATCAGCCAGGGTGCCAGGGTACGTGTATTTCAGGGGTGCGCGGGAAGTTCAACACGCGATAGTCCAGGGAACGTGTATTACAGGGGTACGCGGGAAGTACAACACGCGATTGTCCAGGGAACGTGTATTACAGGGGTAGGCGGGAAGTTCAACACGCGATTGTCCAGGGAATGTGTATTACAGGGGTACGCGGGAAGTCTTACATGCGATTAGCCAGGGCACGTGTAATACAGGGGTACGCGGGAATTATCACACGCGATTTGGCAGGGTACATGAATTACAGGGTTGTGTGGGAATTATCACACGCCATTTTGCTGGGTACGTGTATTACAGGGGTGCGTGGGAATTATCACACGCGATTAGGCTGGGTGGGTCCTCACAGGTGTACCCTGTACACCCTCCACGGCCCCTGCAGGCAGCCCACAAAACAGGGGACTACCCTGCACACCTGCTCATGTCCCCCTGCACCCCCACCCCCCAGCCACCAGGGGCACCCACCACCAGGCCCCCACCCATGTCTCCTACCACCCCCACCCCCCAGCAGTGCAGGGGCAGCCTCCACAAGGCCCCCACTCATGTCTCCCACCACCCCACCCCCCAGCAGTGCAGGGGCAGCCTCCACCAGGCACCCACTCATGTCCCCTATCACCCCCACCCCCCGCCACCAGGGGCACCCTCCACCAGGCCCCCACTCATGTCTCCCACCACCCCCACCCCCCACCATCCAGGGGCACCCTCCACCAGGCCCCCACCCATGTCTCCCACCACCCCCACCCCCCAGCAGTGCAGGGGCAGCCTCCACCAGCCACCCACTCATGTCTCCCACCACCCCCACCCCCCAGCAGTGCAGGGGCAGCCTCCACCAGGCACCCACTCATGTCCCCTATCACCCCCACCCCCCGCCACCAGGGGCACCCTCCACCAGGCCCCCACTCATGTCTCCCACCACCCCCACCCCCCCACCATCCAGGGGCACCCTCCACCAGGCCCCCACTCATGTCCCCTATCACCCCCACCCCCCCAGTCACCAGGGGCAGCCTCCACCAGGCCCCCACTCATGTCCCCTATCACCCCCACCCCCCAGCATCCAGGGGCACCCTCCACCAGGCCCCCACCCATGTCTCCCACCACCCCCACCCCCCCACCATCCAGGGGCACCCTCCACCAGGCCCCCACTCATGTCCCCTATCACCCCCACCCCCCCAGTCACCAGGGGCACCCTCCACCAGGCCCCCACTCATGTCTCCCACCACCCCCACCCCCCAGCAGTGCAGGGGCAGCCTCCACCAGGCCCCCACTCATGTCCCCTATCACCCCCACCCCCCAGCATCCAGGGGCACCCTCCACCAGGCCCCCACCCATGTCTCCCACCACCCCCACCACCCAGCCACCAGGGGCAGCCTCCACCAGGCCCCCACTCATGTCTCCCACCACCCCCACCCCCCAGCAGTGCAGGGGCACCCTCCACCAGGCCCCCACTCATGTCTCCCACCACCCCCACCCCCCAGCAGTGCAGGGGCACCCTCCACCAGGCCCCCACTCATGTCTCCCACCACCCCCACCCCCATGCATCCAGGGGCACCCTCCACCAGGCCCCCACCCATGTCCCCTATCACCCCCACCCCCCCAGTCACCAGGGGCACCCTCCACCAGGCCCCCACCCATGTCCCCTATCACCCCCACCCCCCCAGTCACCAGGGGCACCCTCCACCAGGCCCCCACTCATGTCTCCCACCACCCCCACCCCCCAGCCACCAGGGGCACCCTCCACCAGGCCCCCACCCATGTCCCCTATCACCCCCACCCCCCCAGTCACCAGGGGCACTCTCCACCAGGCCCCCACCCATGTCCCCTATCACCCCCACCCCCCCAATCACCAGGGGCACCCTCCACCAGGCCCCCACTCATGTCTCCCACCACCCCCACCCCCCCGCCACCAGGGGCACCCTCCACCAGGCCCCCACTCATGTCCCCTATCACCCCCACCCCCCCAGTCACCAGGGGCACCCTCCACCAGGCCCCCACCCATGTCCCCTATCACCCCCACCCCCCAGCAGTGCAGGGGCACCCTCCACCAGGCCCCCACTCATGTCTCCCACCACCCCCACCCCCCAGCAGTGCAGGGGCACCCTCCACCAGGCCCCCACTCATGTCTCCCACCACCCCCACCCCCCAGCCACCAGGGGCACCCTCCACCAGGCCCCCACTCATGTCTCCCACCACCCCCACCCCCCCACCATCCAGGGGCACCCTCCACCAGGCCCCCACTCATGTCCCCTATCACCCCCACCCCCCAGTCACCAGGGGCACCGTCCACCAGGCCCCCACTCATGTCTCCCACCACCCCCACCCCCCCACCATCCAGGGGCAGCCTCCACCAGGCACCCACTCATGTCCCCTATCACCCCCACCCCCCAGCCACCAGGGGCACCCTCCACCAGGCCCCCACTCATGTCCCCTATCACCCCCACCCCCCCAGCCACCAGGGGCACCCTCCACCAGGCCCCCACCCATGTCCCCTATCACCCCCACCCCCCCAGCCACCAGGGGCACCCTCCACCAGGCCCCCACTCATGTCTCCCAGCGTGTATCCCAGGGGTGCACGGGAAGTTCCACTCGCGAATAGCCTGGGCGCGTGTATTTCAGGGGTGCGCGGGAAGTTCCACACGCGAATAGCCTGGGCACGTGTATTTCAGGGGTGCGCGGGAAGTTCCACACGCGAATAGCCTGGGCGCGTGTATTTCAGGGGTGCGCGGGAAGTTCCACACGCGAATAGCCTGGGCGCGTGTATTTCAGGGGTGCGCGGGAAGTTCCACACGCGAATAGCCTGGGCGCGTGTATTTCAGGGGTGCGCGGGAAGTTCCACACGCGAATAGCCTGGGCGCGTGTATTTCCGGGGTGCGCGGGAAGTTCCACACGCGAATAGCCTGGGCGCATGCATTTCAGGGGTGCGCGGGAAGTTTTACACGCGATTACAGCAGGGTACGTGTATTTCAGGGGTGCGTGGGAAGTTACACACGCGATTAGGCTGGGTGGGTCCTCACAGGTGTACCCTGTACACCATCCACGGCCCCTGCAGGCAGCCCACAAAACAGGGGACTACCCTGCACACCTGCTCATGTCCCCCTGCACCCCCACCCCCCAGCCACCAGGGGCACCCACCACCAGGCCCCCACCCATGTCTCCTACCACCCCCACCCCCCAGCAGTGCAGGGGCAGCCTCCACCAGGCCCCCACTCATGTCTCCCACCACCCCCACCCCCCAGCCACCAGGGGCACCCTCCACCAGGCCCCCACCCATGTCCCCTATCACCCCCACCCCCCCAGTCACCAGGGGCACCCTCCACCAGGCCCCCACCCATGTCCCCTATCACCCCCACCCCCCCAGTCACCAGGGGCACCCTCCACCAGGCCCCCACTCATGTCTCCCACCACCCCCACCCCCCGCCACCAGGGGCACCCTCCACCAGGCCCCCACTCATGTCCCCTATCACCCCCACCCCCCCAGTCACCAGGGGCACCCTCCACCAGGCCCCCACCCATGTCCCCTATCACCCCCACCCCCCAGCAGTGCAGGGGCACCCTCCACCAGGCCCCCACTCATGTCTCCCAACACCCCCACCTCCCAGCAGTGCAGGGGCACCCTCCACCAGGCCCCCACTCATGTCTCCCACCACCCCCACCCCCCAGCCACCAGGGGCACCCTCCACCAGGCCCCCACTCATGTCTCCCACCACCCCCACCCCCCACCATCCAGGGGCACCCTCCACCAGGCCCCCACTCATGTCCCCTATCACCCCCACCCCCCCAGTCACCAGGGGCACCCTCCACCAGGCCCCCACTCATGTCTCCCACCACCCCCACCCCCCACCATCCAGGGGCACCCTCCACCAGGCCCCCACCCATGTCTCCCACCACCCCCAACCCCCAGCAGTGCAGGGGCAGCCTCCACCAGGCACCCACTCATGTCTCCCACCACCCCCACCCCCCAGCAGTGCAGGGGCAGCCTCCACCAGGCACCCACTCATGTCCCCTATCACCCCCACCCCCCCGCCACCAGGGGCACCCTCCAGCAGGCCCCCACTCATGTCTCCCACCACCCCCACCCCCCCACCATCCAGGGGCACCCTCCACCAGGCCCCAACTCATGTCCCCTATCACCCCCACACCCCCAGTCACCAGGGGCACCCTCCACCAGGTCCCCACTCATGTCTCCCACCACCCCCACCCCCCAGCAGTGCAGGGGCAGCCTCCACCAGGCCCCCACTCATGTCCCCTATCACCCCCACCCCCCAGCATCCAGGGGCACCCTCCACCAGGCCCCCACCCATGTCTCCCACCACCCCCACCACCCAGACACCAGGGGCAGCCTCCACCAGGCCCCCACTCATGTCTCCCACCACCCCCACCCCCCAGCAGTGCAGGGGCACCCTCCACCAGGCCCCCACTCATGTCTCCCACCACCCCCACCCCCCAGCAGTGCAGGGGCACCCTCCACCAGGCCCCCACTCATGTCTCCCACCACCCCCACCCCCATGCATCCAGGGGCACCCTCCACCAGGCCCCCACCCATGTCCCCTATCACCCCCACCCCCCCAGTCACCAGGGGCACCCTCCACCAGGCCCCCACCCATGTCCCCTATCACCCCCACCCCCCCAGTCACCAGGGGCACCCTCCACCAGGCCCCCACTCATGTCTCCCACCACCCCCACCCCCCAGCCACCAGGGGCACCCTCCACCAGGCCCCCACCCATGTCCCCTATCACCCCCACCCCCCCCAGTCACCAGGGGCACCCTCCACCAGGCCCCCACCCATGTCCCCTATCACCCCCACCCCCCCAGTCGCCAGGGGCACCCTCCACCAGGCCCCCACTCATGTCTCCCACCACCCCCACCCCCCCGCCACCAGGGGCACCCTCCACCAGGCCCCCACTCATGTCCCCTATCACCCCCACCCCCCCAGTCACCAGGGGCACCTCCACCAGGCCCCCACCCTTGTCCCCTATCACCCCCACCCCCCAGCAGTGCAGGGGCACCCTCCACCAGGCCCCCACTCATGTCTCCCACCACCCCCACCCCCCAGCAGTGCAGGGGCACCCTCCACCAGGCCCCCACTCATGTCTCCCACCATCCCCACCCCCCAGCCACCAGGGGCACCCTCCACCAGGCCCCCACTCATGTCTCCCACCACCCCCACCCCCACCCCCCCACCATCCAGGGGCACCCTCCACCAGGCCCCCACTCATGTCCCCTATCACCCCCACCCCCCCAGTCACCAGGGGCACCCTCCACCAGGCCCCCACTCATGTCTCCCACCACCCCCACCCCCCCACCATCCAGGGGCAGCCTCCACCAGGCACCAACTCATGTCCCCTATCACCCCCACCCCCCAGCCACCAGGGGCACCCTCCACCAGGCCCCCACTCATGTCCCCTATCACCCCCACCCCCCCAGCCACCAGGGGCACCCTCCACCAGGCCCCCACCCATGTCCCCTATCACCCCCACCCCCCCAGCCACCAGGGGCACCCTCCACCAGGCCCCCACTCATGTCTCCCACCACCCCCACCCCCCAGCCACCAGGGGCACCCTCCACCAGGCCCCCACTCATGTCTCCCACCACCCCCACCCCCCCACCATCCAGGGGCACCCTCCACCAGGCCCCCACCCATGTCCCCTATCACCCCCACCCCCCCAGTCACCAGGGGCACCCTCCACCAGGCCCCCACCCATGTCCCCTATCACCCCCACCCCCCCAGTCACCAGGGGCACCCTCCACCAGGCCCCCACTCATGTCTCCCACCACCCCCACCCCCCCGCCACCAGGGGCACCCTCCACCAGGCCCCCACTCATGTCCCCTATCACCCCCACCCCCCCAGTCACCAGGGGCACCCTCCACCAGGCCCCCACCCATGTCCCCTATCACCCCCACCCCCCAGCAGTGCAGGGGCACCCTCCACCAGGCCCCCACTCATGTCTCCCACCACCCCCACCCACCAGCAGTGCAGGGGCACCCTCCACCAGGCCCCCACTCATGTCTCCCACCACCCCCACCCCCCAGCCACCAGGGGCACCCTCCACCAGGCCCCCACTCATGTCTCCCACCACCCCCACCCCCCCACCATCCAGGGGCACCCTCCACCAGGCCCCCACTCATGTCTCCCACCACCCCCACCCCCCAGCCACCAGGGGCACCCTCCACCAGGCCCCCACTCATGTCTCCCACCACCCCCACCCCCCCGCCACCAGGGGCACCCTCCACCAGGCCCCCACTCATGTCCCCTATCACCCCCACCCCCCCAGTCACCAGGGGCACCCTCCACCAGGCCCCCACCCATGTCCCCTATCACCCCCACCCCCCAGCAGTGCAGGGGCACCCTCCACCAGGCCCCCACTCATGTCTCCCACCACCCCCACCCCCCAGCAGTGCAGGGGCACCCTCCACCAGGCCCCCACTCATGTCTCCCACCACCCCCACCCCCCCACCATCCAGGGGCACCCTCCACCAGGCCCCACGTATGTCCCCTATCACCCCCACCCCCCAGCCACCAGGGGCACCCTCCACCAGGCCCCCACTCATGTCTCCCAGCGTGTATCCCAGGTGTGCGCGGGAAGTTCCACTCGCGAATAGCCTGGGCGCGTGTATTTCAGGGGTGCGCAGGAAGTTCCACACGCGAATAGCCTGGGCGCGTGTATTTCAGGGGTGCGCGGGAAGTTCCACACGCGAATAGCCTGGGCGCGTGTATTTCAGGGGTGCGCGGGAAGTTCCACACGCGAATAGCCGGGGCGTGTGTATTTCAGGGGTGCGCGGGAAGTTCCACACGCGAATAGCCTGGGCGCATGCATTTCAGGGGTGCGCGGGAAGTTTTACACGCGATTACAGCAGGGTACGTGTATTTCAGGGGTGCGTGGGAAGTTACACACGCGATTAGGCTGGGTGGGTCCTCACAGGTGTACCCTGTACACCCTCCACGGCCCCTGCAGGCAGCCCACAAAACAGGGGACTACCCTGCACACCTGCTCATGTCCCCCTGCGCCCCCACCCCCCAGCCACCAGGGGCACCCACCACCAGGCCCCCACCCATGTCTCCTATCACCCCCACCCCCCAGCAGTGCAGGGGCACCCTCCACCAGGCCCCCACTCATGTCTCCCACCACCCCCACCCACCAGCAGTGCAGGGGCACCCTCCACCAGGCCCCCACTCATGTCTCCCACCACCCCCACCCCCCAGCCACCAGGGGCACCCTCCACCAGGCCCCCACTCATGTCTCCCACCACCCCCACCCCCCCACCATCCAGGGGCACCCTCCACCAGGCCCCCACTCATGTCTCCCACCACCCCCACCCCCCAGCCACCAGGGGCACCCTCCACCAGGCCCCCACTCATGTCTCCCACCACCCCCACCCCCCCGCCACCAGGGGCACCCTCCACCAGGCCCCCACTCATGTCCCCTATCACCCCCACCCCCCCAGTCACCAGGGGCACCCTCCACCAGGCCCCCACCCATGTCCCCTATCACCCCCACCCCCCAGCAGTGCAGGGGCACCCTCCACCAGGCCCCCACTCATGTCTCCCACCACCCCCACCCCCCAGCAGTGCAGGGGCACCCTCCACCAGGCCCCCACTCATGTCTCCCACCACCCCCACCCCCCCACCATCCAGGGGCACCCTCCACCAGGCCCCACTTATGTCCCCTATCACCCCCACCCCCCCAGCCACCAGGGGCACCCTCCACCAGGCCCCCACTCATGTCTCCCAGCGTGTATCCCAGGTGTGCGCGGGAAGTTCCACTCGCGAATAGCCTGGGCGCGTGTATTTCAGGGGTGCGCAGGAAGTTCCACACGCGAATAGCCTGGGCGCGTGTATTTCAGGGGTGCGCGGGAAGTTCCACACGCGAATAGCCGGGGCGTGTGTATTTCAGGGGTGCGCGGGAAGTTCCACACGCGAATAGCCTGGGCGCATGCATTTCAGGGGTGCGCGGGAAGTTTTACACGCGATTACAGCAGGGTACGTGTATTTCAGGGGTGCGTGGGAAGTTACACACGCGATTAGGCTGGGTGGGTCCTCACAGGTGTACCCTGTACACCCTCCACGGCCCCTGCAGGCAGCCCACAAAACAGGGGACTACCCTGCACACCTGCTCATGTCCCCCTGCACCCCCACCGCCCAGCCACCAGGGGCACCCACCACCAGGCCCCCACCCATGTCTCCTACCACCCCCACCCCCCAGCAGTGCAGGGGCAGCCTCCACCAGGCCCCCACTCATGTCTCCCACCACCCCCACCCCCCAGCCACCAGGGGCACCCTCCACCAGGCCCCCACCCATGTCCCCTATCACCCCCACCCCCCCAGTCACCAGGGGCACCCTCCACCAGGCCCCCACCCATGTCCCCTATCACCCCCACCCCCCCAGTCACCAGGGGCACCCTCAACCAGGCCCCCACTCATGTCTCCCACCACCCCCACCCCCCAGCCACCAGGGGCACCCTCCACCAGGCCCCCACTCATGTCTCCCACCACCCCCACCCCCCCACCATCCAGGGGCACCCTCCACCAGGCCCCCACTCATGTCCCCTATCACCCCCACCCCCCCAGTCACCAGGGGCACCCTCCACCAGGCCCCCACTCATGTCTCCCACCACCCCCACCCCCCAGCAGTGCAGGGGCACCCTCCACCAGGCCCCCACCCATGTCACCCACCACCCCCACCCCCCAGCAGTGCAGGGGCAGCAGGCAGTCAGGCAGCAGCAGGCGGGAGCGTGCTCGGGCTCTGGGGGGCAGTAGTTCGGCCTTCCGGGCAGGAGCGTGGTATTCCGTGTGCGTACGCGTGGCCAGCTTGGTACGGAGTGATTTGGCACGTGAAAATCCTGCACGTCAGCGTGAAAACTGAGGAAAGGCCCTCAGCGCGTAAGCACGTCTGTGACGTGACCCGCACAGGTGTTTCCCACACAGCACGTGATGACAGAGCACACGTGGAAAGACTGCATGTCAGAGTGTAATCGCGTGTGATTGGTGGAAATGGCCCTACACGCAGAAGTGACAAAGCATGTAATTGGTGGAAATGGCCCTAGCGCACACGCCGCGTAAGTGACGCTGGACGTGTGGGCCTGTATAAAAGGTACGTGTAGAACACGTTTTCCTTGTACGTGCTTTTCGTGGAGAGCGAGTGGGTGAATTCTGTACTTCTTGTCGTTTCACACGCGATTTACTTCACGGCGTTTCAAGTTCGTATTCCCTGTTACCTCTGACAGCTTTTTCTCTTTTTTCTCTTTTACTGGTTTACCTGGGCCTGTTCCCTCAAACAGTGTTCCCTTCTACTGTTGTCCTGTCTCCTCAGACAGCGTACAAATCTTCTTTTGGCGGGGGTGTTGCCAACCAAACGTGCTCCTTTTACACGCTCGTTTACCAGGCAGACGGTGAGTCACGCACGTATCTAACATCTGTGCTTGCCCCGTGTGTAGCCTACCCCTTCAGAGGTCATTCTAGGCTGCGTGTGACACGCATACGTTCATTCTTGTGTTACTGGGTGCCACAGCGTAGTGCAGGTTTTTCTTTCTGCACACGTGGTCTAGGAGGGGTTGCGTGCACGTCATCTCCCTTTTTTGGGGCTCCTGTGCGTAGCGTGACCCGTCATCTTTCCCCAGGGGTTACAATCAGCCTTGCTAGAGCACTAGGGTACAATTACCATCTGGTACCCAACCCCTTTGACCCCCAATTGCCCAGGACAATAGTCTACATCCACTCCCATACGCACATTAACATCAGTGCCATGGCTGGGAGGCGAGGATTCCGTAAGGGTGGCAAAGGTGGAAGAGCCACAAGTGGTGGCCGTGGTGGATCCGGTAGGGGACGTGGTCGTAACTTGCAGGGTGAGCCTGTCCCCCCATGTGTGGAGGACCAGTCACGGGCCCATAATCCCCCCCCTCCCCCCCTCCCGTTGAGGCTGATGTGGCTGACACCATCCATGCTCAGCCCTTGTTGGACCAGCCCATTGTGGCACCAGACCTGGCTGACTCCATGGCTGACTTCCAGGTCAGCAGGGCTACGACACGTGCGCTGGTGCACGTTGATGCCATCATGCCACGTGGATCTGGGGCAGCAAGGTCATCTGCTGCACCAAGGAGGCAGGGCGGAGAGGCTGCAGGGGCAGCTGCGGCTTCATCCACCCCAGCCCTCACACACCCAGCCAGGACAGTGTCGGTCCTAGTCCATGCTGCTGACATTCCCCCTGACACCATCACACTAGAGCCAATGCCTGCACCAACTCCCATGCTGAGTGTGCAATCCCACACTCCTGATACAGAGTCCACCAGGGCTCCTGCCCCTAGTGTCCAGAGCGGCGCAGGACACTCAGGATCACCACCACCTTCCAAGCGGAAGAGGAAGAGTGCTCGTCCGGCACAGGCTGATGCCCCAGACACGGCTACACAGTCCGGCCCGTCCAGGAAGCCCAGCTTCACGGATGACGAACTGAATGCACTTGTCGAGTATGTGTCCGGACATGACAACGAGATGGTCATTGTTGCAGGATCCAAGACCACACCTGCACAACGCCAGGCACACTGGCAGACCGTTGCGGACATCGTAAGTGCCCTTGGAATCGTGAGGCGCACAGCCAATGATTGCTATAAGCGCTGGAATGACCTAAAGCGCAGGGCAAAGAGTAAGCTGGCCTCAAGTCATGCCGCAACTCTAGTGACTGGAGGTGGGTCTCCAGTAGTAGACACGGAACTCACTCCACATGAGTCAGTCGCTGGGACCTACGTCACGGAGGAACAGATCCAAGGCGTGGGAGATCTGGCTGATTACGAGGCATTGTCCGGTGAGTGCACATGCATGTGTGTGTCATCCATGTGCATGGTGTGTGTGTGAGGGCTTCTGTTTGTGTGCCAGGTGAGAGTGTGTGCGCCTGAGTCGTATGGGTCAGCCATGTGCATCATGCAATACTTCCTGCGCAGCTGCATTTGGCCATAGCAGTATCCCTTCTGCCAACAGTAGACATCTAGCCCAACTGCACGCCAGTTGCCCTTGAAGTGTCACCTTGCCACAACATTGTTGCTTATTTTTCACTGTTCATTCAGTCAGATTGTTTGCATTCCCCCACTTTTACTAGCCATGTCGCTGTCCACTAGTCACATGTCTGACATGGCTATGGTAAAGTGGAGTGACTTTGTTACCTGGATATCATTTGTACACACATGTCCCTGTGCAATTGGACCATTTCAGACTGGCAGCTCCAGGTGAAAAATCTGACCTGTTAGAATTAGAAAAACTATCACATGCGGGAACTGGACTGAATGAATAGGTGCTGCCCTCCTCTCCATCTTCACTCAATAGCAATGGTACATGCCATCTGTGTGATGGCATGTGTGTTTCACCTGGCAATCACAGGCCAATGTGTGATGCCACTGCCAGGCAGCATGCAGAAAATGTGTTCATTTACCATCTTGGTGTCATTAGTGTGTGCCATTTGCCTGCACTTCATACGCAGTGAGGGTGCATGCATGGGAGGGTTTTAGTCATGTGGGACATGTGTCAATCAAGTACTGGTTCTCTTGCTTCTCAGCCCTCATTGTGTGCCATGGTGCTAATGCCTGTTTCCATTTCTCTGTTTTCATGTCTTTGCAGGGGAAGACGCACCTGATACTGCTGGGGTTGTGGAGATGGTGCAGACCCAGGAGGGGTCCGAGGGCCGACCAACCACCAGTGAGGGACGTGGTGTGGTGGTGGGGGAGAACCCACAAGTGCTGCAGGTTGTGCTCTCAAGGGGTGTCTCTGGCTGCACCTCCCCCGAGCTGTACTCAGGTGTTGATTCGGATGAGACCTACGTGCCGTCGCAGGTGAGTGTTCCAGGGAGGGATTCTGTTCTGTCTCACCCACCTGCACCAGGGTCAGAACCCTCCATGGGGATGTCAGTGTTGGCAGCTACGCCTTTGGTGGTTACGGATGCAGGGTCACACTCCGCGACATCTGATCCTGTTCCTGGGCCAGCAGATCAGAGGGGGAATGCAGTCCTGCAGCCTCAGGCAGTGCCGGCACAGCAAGGCGCAGTTCGCCTTGCCCCAAACAGGTGTGGTGCCCGCCGACTTGGTGGCCGTACGCCACCTGGCAATACCGCATGGGAGCAATCCATTTACGGTATGGCAACCCAACAGGCTGCATCATCCGAGATGATGGCTCAGGCCATGGATAGGGTGGCCACTTCCATTGTCCCCCCAGAAAGGCTGATGGAGCGACTAGAGCAGGCAACCAACTCCATCTGCCAGTCACACAGGGAGGACATGTTGGGGTCCAACAGGGACAGGCGGGCGGCACTGGCGACTCTGCAGGAGGCCATCTCCATTGAGTCCCAGGGCCACAGGGAAGCCCTGAGGAAGGAGCTCCTTCACCTCAGGACGACTCTTGTTGAGCTTGAGGCTTCAACACACCAAAGGACAGAACAGCAGCTGGAGCGTCTCACCCGTACACTCTCAGCTGAGATGCAGGCAACGAGGGCGGAGGTCCGGGCATCCCGTGAGTTGTTGCATGGGGACCTCCGCACACTCATCCTCCAGAACCAGACCTACCACACCCGCATGCTTGCAGCCATGGAGGAGCAGACTAGGGCCTTGCGTGGGCTGCCTCCCATAGTGCAACCACCTCCGGATGCAGCTGCACAGGGTGACAATAGCGACAGCAGTGATACTCCCACAATAGGGTAGCCGTGTGGGCCATGAGCCCATGGAGGTGTTTTATTTTCCCAGGATCCACGCAGGTGGGTTCTGGTGTGCATCCTGTCCTCGGACCTCCTGGGTGGCCTCCCCAACCCCCCCGGGCCCATCAATGGCCATTTTTGATTGTTTCTTATTTTTATTTTTATTGTTATTTCTTTTATTCCCTATTTTTTGGGGACGATTTGTTGGCTTCCGTGGTTCCTGTGGGCATACGCTGCATTGTGGCTGGGCACATGCAGGCTTGTAATGTATTTGGTTCAGATGCTTGGGTTTGAGTCACACACACCCCTCCTGCTTCCCCTTTCCATGGGCTTGCAAAGGGTGTGCCCAAGTGACAGTGTATTACACAGTGACGTTGGACTCCCATGAGCTGTGTGGGCAGTCTGTAGTCAATACTGTGTATACATTCCTAGTGCATATTGCTGTTGTGTTGTACACTGCATGTTGCATTGATGTGTAACTCATCTTCTGTGTCTACCTCCCAATTTGCAGGTCCCTTCCTCATGTCTACACAAGGACCTCTAGTCTGGAGATGGGGTCCATGTTGGCAGCAGTGCACCTACAACTCTACATGGCGCCAACACTGCACAGTTGGTAGTGGTGGGAGTGCAGGCATTTCCAGGTGGTGAGACTACTAATATGTAACATTTGTGATGTCATGTTAATGGTAGTAATTGCTCAAGTATGTTGTTGGTCCGGCATTGCTGTGAGCATTTCAGGTGTAGCAGGTTTCTAATAGGGACACTGTACATAGTGACACTAGTGTCATGTTGTGGGGATTACTTTGTTTAGCTGCAAATGGCATGACATGGCACGGTGTGTCGTGTGGCGGTGCTGGGGTTGGGTTGGCTGACATGGCACTGTCCTCTTGTTGCATTTTGCAAGTGGGTATTCTCATTAGCTGCTTGAATGTGTAACTCCACAAAACTGCATTGGTGGTGTCTGTGTGGGTAGGGATGCACACATTGTGACACTGCCAGGTGAACAATCTCAGGCTGATATGGTATTCACGGTTCATTCTCCAGACATTCAGGATCAGTGTCAGGTTGAGTCATCATTGATTGCCAGATGGAATGTGCCAGTGCAGTGTGCACTCCACAGGGGTGTGATTTCTATGTGAAGTAATTAGCCACTAGCTGTGTACGGGCTGCCTCCCCCCGTGCCCTTTCCCCTCCCATGCGCAGCGGCTGTGCATGTGGTTGGGGATGTGGGGCCACCACCATGTCCACGGCCAGGCCCCGGCGTGTTGCAACGTTGTGCAGGACACATGCTGCCACTATGATCCTGCACACTACTGGGGGAGCGTATAACAGCTGGCCGCCAGAACGGTCAAGGGAGCGAAAGCGTGACTTTAGCACTCCGAATGTGCGCTCCACTATGCCCCGGGTCGTAATGTGGGCTGTGTTATATCTTACCTCGGGTGGCGTGGTGGGGTTCCGAATTGGCGTCATCATGTGGGGGCTGAGAGGGTAGGCACTGTCCCCTGTGGAGGTGGTGATTGGTATCATTGGTGGGGTTGTGACCTTGCTCAGTATCCAACATGCATGCATGTGCAGTGGCATACATACTCACCAAGCAGCCATGTATCGCCATGCCGCCCAGCTTCTAGGTCCCGGCTTAGGGAGGACATTCGGTAAATGAAGCTGTCGTGGGTGGAGCCGGGATAGTTGGCATATACTGAGGTGATGATTCCCTTGGCATTACATGCTACCTGCACGTTGATGGAATGCCAGTGCTTGCGGTTCCTATAGATGTGCTCAGATGCCCTGGGGGGACGTAGAGCCACATGGGTGCAGTCGATGGCACCTAGCACTTTGGGGAATCGTGCCACACCGTAAAAATCCATGGCGGCAGCATGCCTTTCTGCAGGTGTTCTGGGCAGGTATATGTGCCTGCGGACTGATGGGCGTGCAGTCATGATGTTCAAGACCTGGTGTAGGCAGCGTGACTGGGTGGCCTGTGACACCCCACCCACTATGGCACTTGTCCGCTGAAATGATCCAGTGGCTAAGAAGTGCAGTACATTGAGGACCTTCTCCAGGGGGCTGAGTGCTTGGGAGCACAGGGTGGGTGATGTGAGGTCATCCTCCCACTCACTCACCAGGTCCAGTATAATGTGTGGTGGAAACCTGTACCTCCCATACACCTGGTCATCAGGCATCCCGAAAAGGCTGGTTCTGGGTGTGAATATTCTGGCCCTGACTATCCTCCTCCTCCTCCTTTGGTAGCCCACTGCCACTGCTGCTAGGAACGGTATGTTCATCCTTGCGTCTGAGCTTGTTATTGTTAAAGTGCGCAAATTTATGCTTTGCGCGTGTTCTAGGCGAGCGTGTGACCCGCGCACCCTTGGAATCCAGTTCCCAGTCCAATAGCGTGTGGAAATTCACACGCACCACGGGATACAGCGTGTGACCCGCGCACCCCTGGAATCCAGTTCCCAGTCCAATAGCGTGTGGAAATTCACACGCACCACGGGATACAGGTTTGCTGACGTACTTGCGTGTATAAGTGCCCGCGCACCCATTAAATACACGTACATAGGCCAATCGCGTGTACGCGCACTTTTGTCCAATTACACGCGATGACACTCTGACGTGCAGTATTTCCACGTGTGCCCCGTCATCACGTGCTGAGTGGGGAACACCCGTGCGGGTCACGTCACAGACGCGGTTACGCGCTGAGGGACTCTGGTCCAATGGAATCGCGTATGCGTGCTGACGCGCTTACGCACTAGGGGCCTTTCCTCGGATTTCACGCTGACGTGCAGGATTTTCACGTGCCAAATCACTCCGTATCAAGCTGGCCACGCGAAAACACACGGAAGACCACGCTCCTGCCCAGAAGGCCGAGTTACTGCCCCCCAGTGCCCCGAGCAGCCTCCCACGTGCCATCTGCTGCTGCCTGCCTGCCTGCCTACCTGCTGCCACCGTGCCCTGCCATTTGGTGCCTGCACATCAGCCATCTGCAGGGGTCCAGTTGCTGTGTCCACCCCTGCTGGAACTGAAGACTCCCGACTGGGATTACATCGCTCCACAGCCCAGCCCCAGGACCCAGTTGCCCACCCACACCTGCCTCTGGGGTTGCCATGTCGGGCACTTCCACATCTGGCACCAGTGGCAACCCCAGGCCAGAGGGGCAGAGGGGCACCAGCTTCACTGCCACCGAAGTTGGTGTCCTGGTGGAGCATGTCCTGGGGCAGTATGATGCCCTCTTTGGATCGTCCCGCGCCAGCAAGGAAGGACGGGAGAGGATCTGGGCCGACTGTGTGGTTGCCATCAACGCGGAGGGGGTGGCAACCCGCGACGTCCTGAAGATCAAGAAGCGCTGGGAGGGCTTGAGGTCCAGGACCCTTGTGAAGGCCCGGCGCCTCGTGGAGGGGGGCCGGGGCCGCATGAGTTCCATCCAGATGAGGGTCCTGGAACGCGTACGCCCAGCGCTCCACGCCCAGATCCTTGAGAGGGAGGCCCGTCTGGAGTTGGGCGGTAAGTGTCCAAGCATTACTGTGTGAGACAGGGCATGTTGCGGTGTGCTGGTTCTATGATACTTGCCTGTATGTGTGCCATAGGCCATGTATGCATGTATGTGTGCAGGGACATCATGGTAATGCATGTGCGACCAGTGATGTGTGACCCACATGGTTGTTGCATGTGTTGAAATGCGGCATGGGGAGCCCTATGCAGATTCTGGACATGAGAGCATGCCAGTCTCTGTACCTGGACATGGATGGGGGTGAAGGATGGGTGCTGATGCCAGGTACATATATGGTAGCCATGTCTGTGTGCCTGACCTGTGTGTCTGTGACTTGTGCATGCCATGGATGCATGACACATGTGTGTGACAATGCACAGATTCAGTGACGCACCCAACCTACCCTTGTTTCCCCTGTGTTCGGTGTGTTTGGGGCCAGATGGATGTGACTGAGGTGAAGTGTGTGCATGTGATATGCATGAGCCATGATGCATGTGAGTTACATATCATTGAATGTTTCAATAGTCCATTGGACATGCATGGAAATGTCCATGGCATGCACCATGCCTGTTACTGTGTGTGTTTTGCCTGGACTGACCCATGTGTTGTGGAGGGACATGATGGAAGTGTACTTTGACAGTGGTGCTCATCTGCTATTGCTTCCTGTCTAGGGGACCATTGTACAGTAGCCTGATGCTTGTGTCCTTTGTCTCCCTCTACGCAGCGGCTAGTGAAGAAGAGGGCGGAGACGGCGCTGTGGAGCAAGGCTGCAGCGGAAGGGGTGGGTGAGCCCCCACAGGGGCCTGCTACGGCGGGAGACGGTGAGGAGCCATCCAGGTTGGTGGTTTGCACAGAGGAGGAGGAGGCCGACACTGGTGCACACATGGGGCCTGGTGGGAGCATCCCTGCTGGTGCAAGTGTTGCAGTCCAGGGCCAGGGCCAGGAGGCAGCACAGGTCACGGTGGAGGGGCCTGTGCATGTCGCTGTCCCTGACCCTGTGAGTGCACCACCATGCACCAGCAGGGATGCCCCGTCCCAGGCCCGTCCGCAGGTAGAGGGGATGTCCATGTCACCTGACTCCCCTCCACCTGCGGACGTGGGAACCCCTGGCCGCGTGGAGAAGGTCCTGATTGGGGTCGCGATGCGCACGGCTGTGATTCGTGATGACGTGCGTGCTTCCCGGGAGGAGCACGCACGTCATCACGAAGTGCACCGTGCCGACGTGGCCCAATTGGGATCTGCCATGTTCGGGGGTTTCCTGCATGTGTTGGCCAATCTGACGGCCCTCTCCTCCTCTGTGCAGGCTATCCACCGGTCGTTCTCCTTGCCGTCTTCCGGCCCAGATGCCACCAGGGCCCCCTGTGGACCTGCCCCGACCAATGCAGCCAGCTCGGTGGGGATCCCATCCCTGCCACAGTTGGGAGTCGGAGGTCCAGCAGGGGTGGACAACACAGCAAGTGGACCCCAGCAGATGGAAGATGTGATGGCATCATCGGGCAGGGCACGTGCACGACGGCGTCGGTGGTTTCCATCAGCCTGGATGCCGTCGTGCTGGCAGAGGCAGTGGCGTCGGAGGCAGCAGCGGGCTCGACGTGGGAGGCATCATGGCTCGGGGCCAACAAGAGCAGAGGGGCAGGCATCAGCCGGAGGGCAGGGCAACCCTGGGATGGTGGTGTCTTCCGTGTGGGAGGAGTTTGGCCAGCGGATAGGTGCGGAGCGGCAGCGGGCGGAAGAGGAGCGGCTCGCCATGGTCAGGGCGGAGTTCTCCATGCGTCGGGCATTGAGGCGGGCTGAGTGCCTCGAGGAAGCTCGCAGGGAGTTTGAGGTGGACATGGGGTTGTCCCTGCGAGACCTCGGGGCCAGGACAGAGTCCCGCCTCCAGGACATCGACATGGAGTTCGATGATGCCCTGGCCAGCAACATCACCAAGTGAGCCACAGGACTTGCCCGCTGCCTTTGTATATAGTTATTTAGTTAGTTAGTGCTAGGTTTCCTTTATTTTTTTTGATTATTTTGGACCGCTCGGACAATGGCCACTTTTTTGTACATATATTTTTAATTAGTTAGTAGTAGGTTTCATTTATGGTGTTGGGCTCATGGACCCTGGTACATTCCTGTATATAGTTTGTTTTTTTGGGAGATACATTTTTTTAATTTCTTATTGTTTTCACCATGACGTAATGGTTTTTCATTAATTTCCTACTACATGATATTGCTTTGGACAAATTATTTTTTTTTTTCATTCCTTTGTTTTCTTGTTTATCACTTTTGTTCTCGGACATGGACCATTTCTTTACTTAGCCACATAGTTGTATGTTTGAAAAGTTAACTTATTTTTGTTATTTAATACATTTTTTATATTTTCTTACACTTGTGTTATTTTCTCATTGGTTTCTTACATGTCATGATATGGGTTTTGACATTCACTTGCACCCTTTGTGTATGTGTGTGTGACGGACATGTGTTCTTTTGCATACTTGCCATTGGGGTTGTGTCATGTGATTGCATTCACTATGTGGGTGGATGCAATCCTTGCCTGGGTGTTTGTGCTGGGTATGCTGGCCATTACTGCCATGATTGTGTATCGTCAGGACCTGGGGCCAGGGGGACATGTGTGGGGGCCTGCTGGCAGGTTCCCCACAGTGCTGGGGGTTGGGGGTGGTGGGAGACATGGGTGGGGGCCTGGTGGAGGGTGCCCCTGGTGGCGGGAGGGTGGGGGTGGTGGGAGACATGGGTGGGGGCCTGGTGGAGGCTGCCCCTGGATGGTGGGGGGGTGGGGGTGGTGGGAGACATGGGTGGGGGCCTGGTGGAGGCTGCCCCTGCACTGCTGGGGGGTGGGGGTGATAGGGGACATGAGTGGGGGCCTGGTGGAGGCTGCCCCTGGATGGTGGGGGGTGGGGGTGGTGGGTGACATGGGTGGGGGCCTGGTGGAGGGTGCCCCTGGATGGTGGGGGGTGGGGGTGGTGGGAGACATGAGTGGGGGCCTGGTGGAGGCTGCCCCTGGATGGTGGGGGGGTGGGGGTGGTGGGAGACATGGGTGGGGGCCTGGTGGAGGCTGCCCCTGCACTGCTGGGGGGTGGGGGTGATAGGGGACATGAGTGGGGGCCTGGTGGAGGGTGCCCATGGTGGCAGGGGGGTGGAGGTGGTGGGAGACATGGGTGGGGGCCTGGTGGAGGGTGCCCATGCACTGCTGGGGGGTGGGGGTGGTGGGAGACATGGGTGTGGGCCTGGTAGTGGGTGCCCCTGCACTGCTGGGGGGTGGGGGTGATAGGGGACATGAGTGGGGGCCTGGTGGAGGGTGCCCCTGCACTGCTGGGGGGTGGGGGTGGTGGGAGACATGGGTGGGGGCCTGGTGGAGGGTGCCCATGGTGGCAGGGGGGTGGGGGTGGTGGGAGACATGAGTGGGGGCCTGGTGGAGGCTGCCCCTGGATGGTGGGGGGTGGGGGTGGTGGGAGACATGAGTGGGGGCCTGGTGGAGGCTGCCCCTGGATGGTGGGGGGTGGGGGTGGTGGGTGACATGGGTGGGGGCCTGGTGGAGGGTGCCCCTGGATGGTGGGGGGTGGGGGTGGTGGGAGACATGAGTGGGGGCCTGGTGGAGGCTGCCCCTGGATGGTGGGGGGGGTGGGGGTGGTGGGAGACATGGGTGGGGGCCTGGTGGAGGCTGCCCCTGCACTGCTGGGGGGTGGGGGTGATAGGGGACATGAGTGGGGGCCTGGTGGAGGGTGCCCATGGTGGCAGGGGGGTGGGGGTGGTGGGAGACATGAGTGGGGGCCTGGTGGAGGGTGCCCCTGCACTGCTGGGGCGTGGGGGTGGTGGGAGACATGAGTGGGGGCCTGGTGGAGGGTGCCCCTGGATGGTGGGGGGGTGGGGGTGGTGGGAGACATGAGTGGGGGCCTGGTGGAGGGTGCCCCTGGATGGTGGGGGGTGGGGGTGGTGGGAGACATGAGTGGGGGCCTGGTGGAGGCTGCCCCTGGATGGTGGGGGGTGGGGGTGGTGGGTGACATGGGTGGGGGCCTGGTGGAGGGTGCCCCTGGATGATGGGGGGTGGGGGTGGTGGGAGACATGAGTGGGGGCCTGGTGGAGGATGCCCCTGGATGGTGGGGGGGTGGGGGTGGTGGGAGACATGGGTGGGGGCCTGGTGGAGGCTGCCCCTGCACTGCTGGGGGGTGGGGGTGATAGGGGACATGAGTGGGGGCCTGGTGGAGGGTGCCCATGGTGGCAGGGGGGTGGAGGTGGTGGGAGACATGGGTGGGGGCCTGGTGGAGGGTGCCCCTGCACTGCTGGGGGGTGGGGGTGGTGGGAGACATGGGTGTGGGCCTGGTAGTGGGTGCCCCTGCACTGCTGGGGGGTGGGGGTGATAGAGGACATGAGTGGGGGCCTGGTGGAGGGTGCCCCTGCACTGCTGGGGGGTGGGGGTGGTGGGAGACATGGGTGGGGGCCTGGTGGAGGGTGCCCATGGTGGCAGGGGGGTGGGGGTGGTGGGAGACATGAGTGGGGGCCTGGTGGAGGCTGCCCCTGGATGGTGGGGGGTGGGGGTGGTGGGAGACATGAGTGGGGGCCTGGTGGAGGCTGCCCCTGGATGGTGGGAGGTGGGGGTGGTGGGTGACATGGGTGGGGGCCTGGTGGAGGGTGCCCCTGGATGGTGGGGGGTGGGGGTGGTGGGAGACATGAGTGGGGGCCTGGTGGAGGCTGCCCCTGGATGGTGGGGGGGTGGGGGTGGTGGGAGACATGGGTGGGGGCCTGGTGGAGGGTGCCCCTGCACTGCTGGGGGGTGGGGGTGGTGGGAGACATGGGTGGGGGCCTGGTGGAGGGTGCCCCTGGATGGTGGGGGGTGGGGGTGGTGGGAGACATGAGTGGGGGCCTGGTGGAGGCTGCCCCTGGATGGTGGGGGGGTGGGGGTGGTGGGAGACATGGGTGGGGGCCTGGTGGAGGCTGCCCCTGCACTGCTGGGGGGTGGGGGTGATAGGGGACATGAGTGGGGGCCTGGTGGAGGGTGCCCATGGTGGCAGGGGGGTGGGGGTGGTGGGAGACATGAGTGGGGGCCTGGTGGAGGGTGCCCCTGCACTGCTGGGGGGTGGGGGTGGTGGGAGACATGAGTGGGGGCCTGGTGGAGGGTGCCCCTGGATGGTGGGGGGGTGGGGGTGGTGGGAGACATGAGTGGGGGCCTGGTGGAGGGTGCCCCTGGATGGTGGGGGGTGGGGGTGGTGGGAGACATGAGTGGGGGCCTGGTGGAGGCTGCCCCTGGATGGTGGGGGTGGTGGGTGACATGGGTGGGGGCCTGGTGGAGGGTGCCCCTGGATGGTGGGGGGTGGGGGTGGTGGGAGACATGAGTGGGGGCCTGGTGGAGGCTGCCCCTGGATGGTGGGGGGGTGGGGGTGGTGGGAGACATGGGTGGGGGCCTGGTGGAGGCTGCCCCTGCACTGCTGGGGGGTGGGGGTGATAGGGGACATGAGTGGGGGCCTGGTGGAGGGTGCCCATGGTGGCAGGGGGGTGGAGGTGGTGGGAGACATGGGTGTGGGCCTGGTAGTGGGTGCCCCTGCACTGCTGGGGGGTGGGGGTGGTGGGAGACATGGGTGTGGGCCTGGTAGTGGGTGCCCCTGCACTGCTGGGGGGTGGGGGTGGTGGGAGACATGGGTGTGGGCCTGGTAGTGGGTGCCCCTGCACTGCTGGGGGGTGGGGGTGATAGGGGACATGAGTGGGGGCCTGGTGGAGGGTGCCCCTGCACTGCTGGGGGGTGGGGGTGGTGGGAGACATGGGTGGGGGCCTGGTGGAGGGTGCCCATGGTGGCAGGGGGGTGGGGGTGGTGGGAGACATGAGTGGGGCCCTGGTGGAGGCTGCCCCTGGATGGTGGGGGGTGGGGGTGGTGGGAGACATGAGTGGGGGCCTGGTGGAGGCTGCCCCTGGATGGTGGGGGGTGGGGGTGGTGGGTGACATGGGTGGGGGCCTGGTGGAGGGTGCCCCTGGATGGTGGGGGGTGGGGGTGGTGGGAGACATGAGTGGGGGCCTGGTGGAGGCTGCCCCTGGATGGTGGGGGGGTGGGGGTGGTGGGAGACATGGGTGGGGGCCTGGTGGAGGCTGCCCCTGCACTGCTGGGGGGTGGGGGTGATAGGGGACATGAGTGGGGGCCTGGTGGAGGGTGCCCATGGTGGCAGGGGGGTGGGGGTGGTGGGAGACATGAGTGGGGGCCTGGTGGAGGGTGCCCCTGCACTGCTGGGGGGTGGGGGTGGTGGGAGACATGAGTGGGGGCCTGGTGGAGGGTGCCCCTGGATGGTGGGGGGGTGGGGGTGGTGGGAGACATGAGTGGGGGCCTGGTGGAGGGTGCCCCTGCACTGCTGGGGGGTGGGGGTGATAGGGGACATGAGTGGGGGCCTGGTGGAGGGTGCCCATGGTGGCAGGGGGGTGGGGGTGGTGGGAGACATGGGTGGGGGCCTGGTGGAGGGTGCCCCTGCACTGCTGGGGGGTGGGGGTGGTGGGAGACATGAGTGGGGGCCTGGTGGAGGCTGCCCCTGGATGGTGGGGGGGTGGGGGTGGTGGGAGACATGGGTGGGGGCCTGGTGGAGGCTGCCCCTGCACTGCTGGGGGGTGGGGGTGATAGGGGACATGAGTGGGGGCCTGGTGGAGGGTGCCCATGGTGGCAGGGGGGTGGAGGTGGTGGGAGACATGGGTGGGGGCCTGGTGGAGGGTGCCCCTGCACTGCTGGGGGGTGGGGGTGGTGGGAGACATGGGTGTGGGCCTGGTAGTGGGTGCCCCTGCACTGCTGGGGGGTGGGGGTGATAGGGGACATGAGTGGGGGCCTGGTGGAGGGTGCCCATGGTGGCAGGGGGGTGGGGGTGGTGGGAGACATGAGTGGGGGCCTGGTGGAGGCTGCCCCTGGATGGTGGGGGGTGGGGGTGGTGGGTGACATGGGTGGGGGCCTGGTGGAGGGTGCCCCTGGATGGTGGGGGGTGGGGGTGGTGGGAGACATGAGTGGGGGCCTGGTGGAGGCTGCCCCTGGATGGTGGGGGGGTGGGGGTGGTGGGAGACATGGGTGGGGGCCTGGTGGAGGCTGCCCCTGCACTGCTGGGGGGTGGGGGTGATAGGGGACATGAGTGGGGGCCTGGTGGAGGGTGCCCATGGTGGCAGGGGGGTGGGGGTGGTGGGAGACATGAGTGGGGGCCTGGTGGAGGGTGCCCCTGCACTGCTGGGGGGTGGGGGTGGTGGGAGACATGAGTGGGGGCCTGGTGGAGGGTGCCCCTGCACTGCTGGGGGGTGGGGGTGGTGGGAGACATGGGTGGGGGCCTGGTGGAGGGTGCCCCTGGATGGTGGGGGGTGGGGGTGGTGGGAGACATGAGTGGGGGCCTGGTGGAGGCTGCCCCTGGATGGTGGGGGGGTGGGGGTGGTGGGAGACATGAGTGGGGGCCTGGTGGAGGGTGCCCCTGCACTGCTGGGGGGTGGGGGTGGTGTGAGACATGAGTTGGGGCCTGGTGGAGGGTGCCCCTGCACTGCTGGGGGGTGGGGGTGGTGGGAGACATGGGTGGGGGCCTGGTGGAGGGTGCCCCTGGATGGTGGGGGGTGGGGGTGGTGGGAGACATGGGTCTTGGCCTGGTGGAGGGTGCCCCTGCACTGCTGGGGGGTGGGGTGATAGGGGACATGAGTGGGGGCCTGGTGGAGGGTGCCCCTGGATGGTGGGGCGTGGGGGTGATGGGAGACATGAGTGGGGGCCTGGTGGAGGCTGCCCCTGGATGGTGGGGGGTGGGGGTGGTGGGTGACATGGGTGGGGGCCTGGTGGAGGGTGCCCCTGGATGGTGGGGATTGGGGGTGGTGGGAGACATGAGTGGGGGCCTGGTGGAGGGTGCCCCTGCACTGCTGGGGGGTGGGGGTGGTGGGAGACATGGGTGGGGGCCTGGTGGAGGGTGCCCCTGGATGGTGGGGGGTGGGGGTGGTGGGAGACATGAGTGGGGGCCTGGTGGAGGCTGCCCCTGGATGGTGGGGGGGTGGGGGTGGTGGGAGACATGGGTGGGGGCCTGGTGGAGGCTGCCCCTGCACTGCTGGGGGGTGGGGGTGATAGGGGACATGAGTGGGGGCCTGGTGGAGGGTGCCCATGGTGGCAGGGGGGTGGGGGTGGTGGGAGACATGGGTGGGGGCCTGGTGGAGGGTGCCCCTGCACTGCTGGGGGGTGGGGGTGGTGGGAGACATGGGTGTGGGCCTGGTAGTGGGTGCCCCTGCACTGCTGGGGGGTGGGGGTGATAGGGGACATGAGTGGGGGCCTGGTGGAGGGTGCCCCTGCACTGCTGGGGGGTGGGGGTGGTGGGAGACATGGGTGTGGGCCTGGTAGTGGGTGCCCCTGCACTGCTGGGGGGTGGGGGTGATAGGGGACATGAGTGGGGGCCTGGTGGAGGGTGCCCCTGGATGGTGGGGGGTGGGGGTGGTGGGAGACATGAGTGGGGGCCTGGTGGAGGGTGCCCCTGGATGGTGGGGGGGTGGGGGTGGTGGGAGACATGAGTGGGGGCCTGGTGGAGGGTGCCCCTGCACTGCTGGGGGGTGGGGGTGGTGGGAGACATGGGTGGGGGCCTGGTGGAGGGTGCCCATGGTGGCAGGGGGGTGGGGGTGGTGGGAGACATGAGTGGGGGCCTGGTGGAGGGTGCCCCTGGATGGTGGGGGGTGGGGGTGGTGGGAGACATGAGTGGGGGCCTAGTGGAGGGTGCCCCTGCACTGCTGGGGGGTGGGGTGATAGGGGACATGAGTGGGGGCCTGGTGGAGGGTGCCCCTGCACTGCTGGGGGGTGGGGGTGGTGGGAGACATGAGCAGGTGTGCAGGGTAGTCCCCTGTTTTGTGGGCTGCCTGCAGGGGCCGTGGAGGGTGTACAGGGAACACCTGTGAGGACCCACCCAGCCTAATCGCGTGTGTAACTTCCCACGCACCCCTGTAATACACGTACCAGGCCAAATCGCGTGTGATTATTCCCGTGCACCCCTGAAATACACGTACCCTGCTGTAATCGCGTGTGGAACTTCCCGCGCACCCCTGAAATACACGCGGCCAGGCTATTCGCGTGTGGAACTTCCCGCGCACCCCTGAAATACACGCGCCCAGGCTATTCGCGTGTGGAACTTCCCGCGCACCCCTGAAATACACGCGCCCAGGCTATTCGCGTGTGGAACTTCCCGCGCACCCCTGAAATGCACGCGCCCAGGCTATTCGCGTGTGGGACTTCCCGCGCACCCCTGAAATACACGCGCCCAGGCTATTCGCGTGTGGAACTTCCCGTGCACCCCTGAAATACACGCACCCAGGCTATTCGCGTGTGGAACTTCCCGTGCACCCCTGAAATGCACGCGCCCAGGCTATTCGCGTGTGGGACTTCCCGCGCACCCCTGAAATACACGCGCCCAGGCTATTCGCGTGTGGAACTTCCCGCGCACCCCTGAAATACACGCGCCCAGGCTATTCGCGTGTGGAACTTCCCGCGCACCTCTGAAATACACGTACCCTGATGGAATCGTGTGTGGACCTTCCCGCGCACCCCTGAAATCCACGTACCCGGCCAAATCGCGTGTGAGACTTCCCGCGCACCCCGGTATACACGCACACGTATTTTTGGTCAGCGTGTCCGTGTTTGTGGGTACCCCTTTGCACGTCATTTGTCCTGGAGGGCCACAGTATGGGACATTCATCATGGCAGTATATGGGTGCTATTTGTTGGCGCACCTTTTGGCGCACATTTCTTACAGCCGCAGAGACGCTACCGCCTTCTTTCTTGTGGCGGTCGTGTTTGTGCCTGTGCGCTGGTTTGAGCGTGCGCTTTTTTGCCCTATTCTATTCCATGAATACGTGTTGTAGGCGAGCGTGTGGGCGTTCCGCGCACTTGTGCCCTGTACTTCCCCCGTGACGCCCACGTTTTTGCAAGTTGTTCCCCATTCCGAGTGTTACGCCCGTGTTCCGCCTACTTTTGTTGCGTGCGCCGCGCTATGTGCGAATTTCGCTGTGGCCTGTGCGATTTTCGCTGTGACCTGGCGCACGCTGTTAGATGGCCTGTGCGCCAACGTGCGCGGCGCACTTTTTATCGCACATCCGCTGGTTTTCTCGCGCACGGACTTCCATGAATCGACGTGCGCTGCTTTTCGTGCGATTTTCGCACTTGCACTGCGATTTTCGCTATTCCACTGCGATTCGCACGTTTTTGCCCACTTGCGCCGCGCTAATTATTCCATGAATCGGCCTGTAAGTGTTGTCGGGATTGTTGGTTGCATTTCCATGAAGGACTAACATTTGCAAACACAATTGGTCTGTACCATGTAAGTAAATGTTGTCAATAATTGGTGGCAATTGGAATAGAATATTTATTGCTACATTTGCATAGATATTTACACGAGTTGAATTTGAAAATTTCAATGACCTGACAGTTCTGTGTCCAAGTCATTTGTTGGGAGTGTGCGTTACTTCCTTGAAGAGGTAGTTGAGTTACTTTGAGCAGTAGATTATTCTTTGGTTGTGGTCCTTGATGAAGTATTACCTTCTTTTACTTTCTTTGGAGGAATTGCTGTGAGATCCTGCATAGATTGAGTCTGAAGTAGTTTTCTGTTAAACGTTTTGCTTTTTGCAGAACAGGATAGGTTTTTAGATGGGGGTGTAGAGTGAACAGAGTCTATTTTATTATAGAATGCAATAAATATCAGTATTTACTTTACTTGCATCAAAGTTGATTAGAAATAGTCTGTCAAGTGTACGTAATCGTGATAGTGCTACATAGCTCATGCCTTCTTTAAAGACTCTGATACCAATAGCTATCAATGCTTTATCTAGGGTAAGACCTTGTGATTTGTGAATGGTGACTGCGTATGCTAGAGTTAGAGAAAATTGTTCTCTGTGTACATCCATGTCTTTGAAAAGAAGGAAGCAGGCAGTTGAGCGTCCTATACTTTTAACTTCGGATAGTTTGTCAAAGAGAATATTGACAAATTGAATATTGTTGTCACATAGGTATGTTTGAAAGCCAACAACTGTACCAAGTGCTCCATTAACTAGTACTTGGTCCACTTCAAGGTTACGTTTAAACAATACTCTACAGTTTAAAGATAATTTTAATATTTTCTCCAAACCAGCTGTGTTAGAGATAGAGTTTTCCACGGTGTTTAGCCTTGTTGTGGCTTGTTGACACATGGGTAGTGTCATACAATGTACGTCCAGTTTGTCTGTGGAAGCAATTTGAACTATTGTTGCATTTCTTTTTTTAACATTGTTTCATTAAATTTTGAACAGCTTGCAAGAGTTGGAATCAAGGACATACAATTGACATTTTTGTGTGCTAATTGTTCCATGACATCATTAGCACATGAGTTATGGCCATAGAGTGCATGGATGTGCCTCGTTTTTAATATAGTTTGTGCTTCTTGAGATAGTACACCAACTCTAATACTTTTTAAAATGTTGGTGTATGTCAGGTCTGCAGACTTCCACATATTTTCAGTTAATTCTCTGTATTGGAAATGTTGCCAAAGGTTGACATTTCCTATGCTGCCAAGGGTTTTATGGCACAGTTTGTGCCCTAAGGTTTTAAAAATAGGTTCAGCTTTCATTGGTGTTAATTGAAGAAGATCTCCAAAAACAATCATGTGTTTTCCCCCAAAGAGCTCTTTGTAGTCTGTTTTGAGGACCTCTTGAAGTCTGAGGTGAATTAAAGCCAGGATTAGGTTGGGGACCATGCTCATCTCATCTATTAGCAGCATTTTCATTTGTTTGAAAACTCTGCATAGCTCCATTGCAGCTTCTGTAGAAAGATTGTAATAGTCTAATTTGTTTTGGTGTTCTACTGGAAGGAGTAGTAATCGGTTTAAAGTGACACCGTCTATGTTGTAGGCAGCTAAACCTGTGGGGGCAGTTACAACAGCTGAGAGTTTGTTGTTTGACAATTGTTGGAGGAACTTGCTGTTGATTATGATTAAGAATGTTTTGCCTGAATCAGCTTGACCCCTCACCTATAGAAGTATAGGTTTGTAATCTTGGAAAGGTACAGTTTTTATTTTCACGTTGCACACCATGTTCAATTTGTTTTGTTACTTCTTGGAAAATGCTACGCTGCTCAGTGTTTAGTTGTGATTTCAGTACACCAAAGTCTTCTGTAGATTGTTCATACTGACACATGGTGTTTTCTACTTCTGTCATGGCTAATTCTGCCTCATTTGCTATTAGTGGCTGTCCAAGTGGTTCTTGGCTTCCTGTTACAGAAGGTTGACTACTGTCAGGAGTGTCCACATCTAGTTGGGCCTGGAGTTCTTCTTCCTGTTGCTGTTCATTGTGCAACATTGTTTGGTACTGTGTAAAGTTTACATCTGTTATAGTGCTTTCATTTGCTTTGAAAGCGTCTTCATAGGAGTCAAACGTATCCAGTAACTCTTCTTCTTTTCTCCATGGTTTAAAAAGTTGTGGCAGGGACATGTAACACAGTTCTTTATGTTGAGGAGTTTTTAATGACAATTTGATATGATTAATTAAGCTGCGTTTGGTAAGTTTCTCTAAGCTGCCTTCACAATTTGGTACTCTGTATCTACCTTTCTTTTCATCTGGTTTAATATTATTTTTGTATGTGAAGTTTTGGGCTACATGGTAGAGACACATGGTTTCGAAAGTGGTACTCCTGTTTGGGTAGTATGTGTCTATTAAATTGTTTTTCCAAATGTCTTGGCTGTTGGGATCATTTTTGGCTATTGTTTCTATGTCCTCATATGGTTTGAGAACACTTTTTCTAGATTAGCAGGACCAACACTTATCCATACTATATTGTCAGATTTTCCATACAGGGCAGTACCGGTTAAATGGTCTGCAGCTTCATAGCAGCCACATTCTCTATGAGAGAGCATTTTTATGCCTAAGCTGTGCAATTTCTGTGATAGTGTTTTGTCAGATGATATGTCATCCCAGAGGTCCTGAAGCTCTGTTTTCTCTGCTTTAGTTAAGTAGGCTGTGACATATCATGCAACTGCAGTGGAATTGTCTGCAATGTACTGCACATCTATGTTTGCATTCAATAGGAGGGCAATGATTGCATTGTAATCATTGATGTATTTTGATTCTTCTGTTCTTTTTATGTAATATGTGTTCTTAGGTGATTTGCCTTTGACACTATGTCTAACTGAAGATATGAAGTTGTTTACTTGACTTGTTGTTGAAACTGGTTCAGGGAAACCAAAGCGGCATTTGGTGTAGTATTTCCCTTTGTTTTTTTATTTGCGATGACAATATTTCCCACATTTGTGGCTTTGAAACTGTAAAATGTATGCATGAAGCTCACTATGGGGGTCATTACGAGGTTGGAGGTAATGGAAAAACGATGCCGGTAAGGGATTAGCGGCACCACATACCGCTCCGGGCTATTCCGACTCAACAACCCGGTATTACCACCACCGCTGATGGCGTGCTCCCCCATACCGGCATGCGCGCAGGCAAGCGGCCCTTGGGCCTGGCAATAGCGGGATGGCGGTAACAGGAGGACATCACAAGTCAAGCGGACATGCAAATACTGGCAACATGAAGGCGGTAATGAGGGATACCGGGATGCTGGCAATACCGGCATAGCGAACCACCCGCAAACAGCAATGTGCAATGTTCCCAACTGCCACTGGTGCAAACAATCAGCACAGGTGGTGGCAATGGAGTCTGGCCCAGCACAAAAGGAGCACACTCACACACCACACCCCTTACCACACCAAAATGATTCTACTTTTAGTAGCAATACTGGGGCCGGAGGACATGCTTGCATTGCTACACCAGCAACAACAACAGGCAAAACAGAGGAGACGCAGGAGGAGAAGGAGAGTGAGACAGGCCCAGCAAGCTCCACCAGTGCAGCCAGTGGTACCATGCAGGCAGCCCCCAATCCCTCGCATCAGAGCCAGTCCATTCAATCTAACCCCTGAGCAGATCCACACCCTGTACCGTCTGGACTGGGATACCATCACCACCATTGTAGACATGATACACAACGACATTGTCAGCCTGATTGAAATATGCACCGCCATCCCATCTCTACTGAGGATAGTGTCTGTGCTCCACTTCCTGGCCACAGGCACCTACCAGCACACAGTGGGGCACATGCATGGCATATCACAACCCTTATTTTCTCACATGCTGAACCAAGTGCTGGATGCCCTCCTGAAGCATTCAAGGAACTACATATCCCTACCCACGGACTGCCCAGGAGATCTTTGACATGAAAGTTGGCTTCCAAGTCCTGGCAGGCATGCCAAATTGTATTGGTGCACTTGACTGCACCCATGTGGAATTGGTGGTCCCACATGCAACGGAGGTGGTGTACCACAATCGTGAGCTATATCACTCAATCAATGTACAGATGGTATGTGACTCCAGCAAAATCATCACACATTGTTGTGCCCGATTTCCCGGATCAACTCATGACTCAATGGTCCTGCAGAACTCCGCACAACCATGCTACATGGGGCGACATGCAGGACGACGTGCCTGGCTGCTTGGTAAGTTGCATGACAGGCACATGGCAGTGAAATGGGGGAGAGATGCACACACCACCATGGTGTCATTGTTGTGGTGACAGCACAATGTCCACATCTCAAAACACTGTGCCCCAAAGCATCCCAAACTGAACATGACAACCAATCCCCATAGCAATGAATGAAACTGCGAACCAATCACAACATGCCAAACTTTCAACCACCACACATCTCACAACACGTGCACCACCCATCATCAGACTTCACCCTCCATAACACAATCCAGCAACATGCTGTGACTATACACAATGTAAATGTCTGCAGCAAATTACTACACAGGACAAGCATCCATGAGAGTGCACAAAACAAAACCACCAATGTAATCCACTGCTTGTCACAGGGCCACCACCACAGTAGTGCAGCAAGTCACCATGGGAATAATCAGCGCTGAATGCTAAATAATTGAGAGACTACTGCCATTGCTGCCAGTAAGAAAATCATACAGAAGACTACACATCACATATATAACACAAACACAGCAGTGTGCGTCCACAATGCATGAGCAACATCAAGGAATCTTGAAGACGCAATCCACACCATAAGGCCATGGCACAGCACACATTGAGGCAAGGTAAAATGCATCCATACAACCAGGGACATGTACATGTGACCAACAAATATCTGCAGGCATGTGTGATAAGTACAGCTGTCCATCATGGATTGACTAACGCATACCTTATTTTGCACCCATGCAGGTGATAGTGGCTATCCCTTGAAGCCGTGGCTCCTCACCCCTGTCCGGAACCTGCAGAACAGGCACGAAGAGGACTACAATCGTTCCTATACCCGTACCCGTGTGGTCATCGAGCAGACCTTTGGCCTGTTGAAGGCACGTTTTTGCTGCCTCAGCCGGTCGGGTGGGTCACTCCTCTACAGGCATGAGAAGGTGGCCAAGATTATCATGGCATGTGCCATGCTGCACAACATGTGTATCCGACGAAATGTGCCCCTGCCCCCTGACATTGAACTGCAACCACCAGGTGATGATGAAGAGGACGAAGAAGATGTGGGCGCACATCACCACGGTGCAGATGCACAGGAGGGACGTGCTGTGTGCCAGTCTGTGATTGGCCAATATTTCTAAGACACATGGGTGCAGAGGGTGCCATGAAAGTGGGACTGAGGGCACTAGGTGTGGGAGTACTCTATGCATTGTAGACCAATAAATGACACATATACAATAAGGAATGTCCACTCAAGTATTTTTTCAGGTACACAATGGGTGTATTAAACAGTAAAATAGTAAAAAGTGCTCATACCCTCTACCTCAAGCACACCCTCTCCCCCTCCGCCTCCCCCCACAACTCCCCCACACACCCTCTCACCCCCCACAACTCCCCCACATACCCTCTCCTCCCTCCCACCCCCACAACTACCCCCCTGCACCCTCTCCACCCTCCCCCTATCCCCTCTCCCGCTCCCCCCACAACTCCCCCACACATGGTGCCCAATCAAATGCTGCAGGTTTCTGCATCAATTGCCATATTCAGGCTGCCCCATCTACTTTTGACCACTTCCCGCATCTGGTGGCGGCATGTCTGAGCGCCGCAAGGTGCGCGCAGACCTGCAAAGGGGGCTGGTCTGAGTGGAACTCGATAAGGAGGCTGTGCCCACTTGCTCCAGTCTCGGGGCAGGATGCTCTGCCTCCAAGGCATCCGCTATACGGCAAAGGACCTGCCTTACAGCAGACAACTCCTCGCAGATATGATTTGTGCTGATCTCAATGGCCTGTCTCAAGGACGCAGTGTTGTCCCGGCCCTCCTGCCTTGCCTGGGCACCGTCCGATACAAACTGTTTGACTAGCCCTGTCAGCTCCTCCTGACGCTGCTCCGTCTGTGCCATTTGCTGCACCCCATCCCATCCCAGTGGAGGTGGATGCTGCATGTGGCAGATGTCCCAAATAATGTGGCTCCTATGTGGGGCTCAAGCTCCCTTGCCCTGGCTCCCCTCCAGACTGCTCCTGTGTGCTGTCATTGGTGGTGCTGAATGGTATGATCTGGGGTGATGGTGGGGGACTGGGTGTGGCAGGTAAGTCTGATGACTCATCCTCCACAGGGACACACACCTGGCCTTGGCTCTGTACATCCTTGTCGCTATGGGGTGCCGCGGCTGCTACCTCCCCAACAGAGCTGTTGGCAGCTGAAAGGGCCCCATCGGCCACTGGCTCCTGTGTAGTGGACACAGATGTTGTGGGGACTGTTGCTGTGGTAGTGTCCTTTAACCGCCGCAGTGACGTAGCATCCTGTGGTGCCTTCCCCTTCTGTGGCAGTTGTGGCTTGTCTAAGCCTTTTGATGTAGAAGGCCTGTTGCCCCTGCATTTCTGTTATGGACTGTGTACAGTGTGACCAATGCCGTTTCCATGTTTGTGGGCTGTGTCTCAGGTATGGCATTGGCATGCTGCATGCATGTGGATGTGTCAGTGCTGAGGACGGCATCTAGGTAGGAATGTTGTGTCTGTAATGGGCCATGCATTGCCATGCATGGTCACATTGGTGGACTATCATCATACTTTTGCATTACAGTGTTTTCTTAGGACACTCACCTCCAACTGTCTGCCATGTTCCATCTCGCCAAACCTTCAATAGACTCAATGCCGGTAGTGCTGGCGCAGGTTTCCTCCCAGTGGCTGAGTTTAATTGGTGAGCTAGGGCCACCACCAGTAGCCAGGCCCTGGCTCCGGTTGGCCGACATGATGTTAGGCACTCTGAGGCGCAGGTCGTCCCAGCATTTATGCACGTTCTTCACTGTGCGGGGGGTGTTCCCAACTGGACTCACTTTATGGGCAACTTGTTCCCAGATCTCGATTTTCTTGAGCTGGGCTGCTCTCTTGAGGTCATTCGCAAAGACCACCTCAGCATTTTCAGCCAGCGTGTCTGCTAGCATTGAGAGTTAGTCCTCCGAAAACCGCTCCTTCTTCTTACGCTGCCGGGATGTCCCTGTCTTCACTGCATTTGGCATGATGCTGGTGGAGTGGATGTTTTCTTCTGTCGAAATGAGGCTTCAGGTGCTGTGTAGTGAGGATGGCAATGGGTTGTGTTTTTAAAGATGGTCGCCATGCCCTTTCCTGTTCCGGTGCGATGACGTTACTTCCAGCTCTGCTTATTAGCAGTGACCGCTAATAGCGGTGCCCACTAATAGCGGTGTATCAATTGATGCTGGGCCCGTTATTTAGAGGTGGACGGCGGTGGTAGTGCTGTCTGTGCTTCCCATGATGCCGCTGAGGGGCATTTTTTGGACTTTAGTGGCATGCCAGTACTGTCGATACCGGCATGCCGCTACACTTGTGCACGCGTACTCGTAATAGGTCACTGTTAGCTGCCTCTTTCCTACATGGACACAGAATTTGCTCCATGCCAGTAAAAACTGTTTTTTACCTCCAACCTCGTAATGACGCCCTATTTGTTGTTTGTGAAGGGATTTCACAAGTGACACAAAAATGGTTGGGTACTTCAGCAGGTGTACTTTTAAACTTTAGTATTTCTTTTTTGTATGTGTGTAATAGAAGGTTGCCATCTGTATTGTGTGGGATGTATTGACCCACTTTGCTATACTATGCGGCATCACTCTGCTATTATGGTGCAAGAAACAGCAACGATGGCGGCAAAACCGCGTTCTTCAACATACCAAAAGATGGAGTCACAACCTGCCAACCATGGTGCATGTGTGGTGGAATAGAGCACACTCGGCAAAAAATGTGCCAGTGGGCTCCATGACAAGCAAACATAGAGTGCAGAGGGAGAAGCAGCACTTTGCAAATGAAACTCAAAAATGTGCCTGTAAATAACACCTTGTTGCTAAAACTCCAAAATGCCTGTACACAATACTTCTCAACACTCAAAATCTTGCTTGGCGCTAAAATTCATTTAACCTAATGAAGCGCTGTGAATGTACTAAGTCCTGAAATGTGAAGAGCAAAACATTTTCTCAGAAAAACTGGGCTACCTGTGAATGACAGCCCTGTCAGATGGGCTCTCCTGATGAAACTTCAAAGTTATCTAAACTAAAACTATGCCGGATTAGTAAACATAAAAGGATTGTTGCTAAAAGGAATACAGATCTCAGTTGTGTTTTTGATCCCACAGGTTTAAAGCAAAGAAAGTAATGTATCCATGTCATTTGATGCAACAAGTTGGTTTCTGCTGGATTTTGAGTCAAGAAATTAAGAATAAATTAGCCTGGCTGGGCCGGCAAGAAGTGGAAAAACAGGTTTCCGCCAAGCGGAGGGAAATCCTCTCAGCAGAAACTTACTGACTGACTGACTGACTCTTCTGATTCCAGTGAAGCACTTTGTTCCAGCATTCAAAATCCAGCCTTTAACACCCTTCCAGATCCAGATGCCGAGAATCATGCCAAGCAGTAGCTGAACCATTTTCAGCAAGGCCTCAATCCTCAAACTTATTCTCGCAACCCAGTGGGGTGCTGTGGTGTGGGAAAGCATCCTGAAACTAGCATCCTGAAACTATCTGGCTTTCTACCATAAGGCTGGCCTGATGAACTCGCTATCCCGCTGATTTGAAATACCCTGAAACAAGAAGGGCAGATCCTGTGCAGTCCGGTGACCGGCCTAGCTGATCCAGTCTCGCGCCTGATGTGCTGTCTTTCCTTGATACACCCAATCCATTGACCAGAACTGTGACTGTCCAAAAATCTTAAATCCCAGTGGATTGTGAGTATTAATAGGACGCTAGAGAACTATTCTATACCTTGCTTATCTTGTTCCACTCTAATCTCTGAACTAGCCTTACTTTCATAACCTGTAACAGTGTCAAAAGCTGTAGTGCTCTCTTCTTCTGTCTAGTTGCTAAAGCGCCATTTTCATAGTCATCTTTATTGTGTAACTCTGATCCATAAATCCCACTTTGAGTCTTTAGACTGGTGCTGCCGGGGAAGGTGATGGGGATCTGTTGCTGAAGTCATGAATCAGTCTCAGAGCTTACTTTGTCCTGACTTGGTTGCCTAGCAAACCGCTCTAGCCTTGAGTAAAAGCATAAGCCATATTTTCTGATTCTAACTGAAGTCCTTGTTCAAATTTGTGTCTTTATTTTTGAAAAACACCTCTCTCTTAAGCCTCCATAACTCCCTCAGTTCTTAAGATAGAAGCAAAAATCGCATAAGGAAAAGTTTGCCGCAAATTGACATTTTGAAAGGTTTTACACATGTGAATTAGCTTTAAATTATTTCCCACTTTGACTTTGAGATTCCAATTGTTTTCGTTTGATTAAATCATTGCTTTTGTTTGCTTGCATCTTTTCAAAATGGCTCCCATAGAAAATTATAATAATTTAAGCATTTTTGACCACATTTGGTGTTTCTGCTCAGCCAATTTCAAAGCCATTTTGACAGTTGAAAAGTCAATCCCGTTTTTCTCTTGTGTTTAAAGGGGGAAGGTGGGAGTGATATTCTGTTTGATCTGTGTTATTCCTGAGTACCTGCTCTCTCCTCACATCTATTTAAATTGCATATTGGTGGGTTGAGGGGTGTTGCAGGGGGAACTCCTAACCATAGTGCTATCTGTCCCAAACCATCCCAAAAGTATCCTTTTCTTTGCTGCATTTGTTTGTGCTCATTCCTTGATTCCTAGTGCATTCGCAATATTATTCAGTGTTCTCTCACCCCATTGGTGATTGTTTTACCTATTAAAATATATTATGATTTAAATTCTAAATACATAAATAAATATTTACATTTGCAAACTAGCCTGATTCCTGGTTCAGTGTGACCTGGGGTGGGAGGGCTCAGGAGAAATGTGTGGTATGATTGGTATATCATTCAGAATATTGAACTTATAGATAAAAATAAATAAGGGTTTCATTTGTGCACCACATGCTGGGCGAGACTTGGGTGTGTGCCAGATTGAAATCACTTAGAGCTTGGGGGCTCGTGTCCGGGATCCTGAATTGGACATACCACTCGTGACAGTCTAACACAGCGTGCTAGCCGGCGGGGTACACACACCTTATTGGGTTACCATACTGTGCTACACTGTACAAGCACCACTCAGAAGAAATACTCAAAAGAATTGGGCCTGTTTGCAAAAGTAAATTAACCCTGAGATAAGTCAGAAGGAAATTCATATTTCCGGAATGGCGATCCCAGTGGAAATTAATATTGCTAGGGAACACTTCCTGCACAAATTGTTTGTCAGGGGTGAATGGCCAGAACAGGACGAACAGGTATGGCTGCAGGGAATAAAACAACAAATCACTGAAATCAACCTTGATACCTGGCAGGACAAGGGTCGATTACATCAACGGCATGGCGATCTGAACATGGCCCCAAAAATAAAAGAGGAGCAGTGTGAAATTGCCAAAATAGCAGCCTACCTGTACCTCCACATATGAGTCATACATGAAAAGCATGCAGACAATATAGATTTGACAAAGAGGCAAGGGGAAGCACTGCAGAAAATCCAGACCAATCTGAACTCTGCAGAGCAAAGGCTCCAGGATAGCAAAGAATCAGAAACAGGGGCTAAGCAGTATATCACCGAATTCCAAGAAGATCTGGTTGTTTTACAGCAAGAGAAGACAGAACAAAATACCCAAGTACAGACACTGCAAAAAGAGTGACAGTAAAGGTTTGACTCTTTACAACAGAGTCAACAAAAGCTGGCACAACAGTTACATTTTAATAGAGCATGCGCAGAGCAGGTAGTCACAATGCAGACTCTATTCTCAAGACAGTGGAAAAACCACAGTTGGGGATTAATAAACCACTAACTCCGTGGAGTGAAGTATAATATCTACAAAAAGAGGTTCAAGGTTTTTTCTTAAAATAAGGAAAAATGAGTGCCACCACTTACATGGGTATCCTGTCTCACAGATAAGTTTTTTAGACAAAATTAACATTAGGTATAAATTTTATTAATCATACAAAAATCATTAAACAATAAAAAATTCATCATAAAAATGATCATATCACATAGGACAAACAATTAATTCTAAAACCACACAAGTAATTCAGCTTTAATCGGTTCTAATCTAAAATTTGATCTTTTGGTCAACCCGTATGACCCAATCACACTGGGTCCCCTCGCCTCAAAATAAACTTTTGGCTAATTCAGTTCTTAGTCTCCCAAAAACCCAACTTGTACAAGTTTCTGTCCCATTCTCACAACAATGTAGGACATTCTTCAGGGGTGTGTAGTGTCTTGTGTAGATCTTATTCAAGATGAAACCACATTTCCAGAATTCTATCTTCTTTTAAAAGTCGGTATACCCTGTTAATATAAAAAGGAGGCACTGTATTACTCTCTCTTATCATAATGTTAGTCCATTGATTATGCTAACTTTTTAACCCTTATCCCCATAAGGGTGAAGGAAATGTAGTAAATAACATACCTTCCTAACTCGAGGATTCTCTATCCCGGAGTCTTCTTTCAACCTCAATTGGTTATATTAAGGCAAATATCCAATTAATTAGGAACTTCATGCCTGTGTTCCTGTATCTTCTGTCCTAGTACACAATATACACACGTGTTAGACTCTTATTACCCTTAACTGCGAGCTCAAAAAGTCCTTGTTTTTCTCAAGGAGGTATCTTACCATCTAGTTCTAGACTTATGCCCTCCGAAATTATTCCTTCAATTCTCTATCCTTTCACTTAGTTCAGGAAGCTTCATCTACCCTTCAGGCTCATATACCTGAAAGACATCAAAGCAGAAATACAAAAAACCTCAGTGGATTGTCCACGTGTTAAAGTCTCCTACACATCTTGTTGAAGTAAGCATAAAAACATTACTTACTCGTGGCTCCCATGGGGACTGGATGTCTTCAATACTCTCCTGCTAGCCCTATCCAGTGTGCTGTTTGCAGCACTCTAAATGTTCTTTCCCTGGATGGGAAAAATGCAGGCTTGATAGTATTCTAGTGTCCTGCTATTAGCTTCAGCCCAGCTTGTTCAGAAAACGGGCAACGAACGATCAGGAGAAAATCTAAGTCCCGTGTTTGTCCTCGCGGGCGACGCGATGACGTCATCACGCCCCACGCGGATCGAAAAACGCGTGTCGCGCGCTGGTGACGTCACTACGTCCCGCGATACACATGCGTGGACACATAGTCGGGAAATGAAGTCCCGGGTCGCCTACTGATCCGCCATACTGCTGCAGAATGCTAGTCTGGCCACCCTAATGCCCTTATGCCTGTGATTTCATCCTGAAAAAGACCTCACAATAAGTGTGAAACACAAAATCATTTCAATTCAAGACACATTAAATCGTTTCGAATCATTGCAATATGATTCTCCATACATACTGCGAACACAGTCGGTATCATACATGTATTGCATCCCTCTGTAGCAATTTCTCGTATGTCATTAAGTACAATATGTGCTCATATTCGGCGAACAACATGATCTCTGTTAATTACATCAATCCAAATTCAAAATTCCCAATGGAAAGAAAAGGAAAACCGAGTCAAAAGTAGCTGCTTAGGTATTATGCCACTCCACGCCTTCATTCAGACCGTGTAGATGGCTTCTAGATAAAAAAATAAGTTTTTGTTCCAACTGTAATAACTTTCTATTGTTCAATAATTGTGACTCCCCTTTAACTTGTTTCAGAATCACCCATTCAAATTCGTTACTAGTATGTTTCTTTTCAATGAAATGTTTTACCATTGGCGCTTGTTCAACTCTATTCCTAATGCAGCTTCTATGCTCGATCATCCTTGTTTTACATTTTCTATTTGTCTTTCCTATGTACATAAGTTGACATGGACATTTAATCAAATAAATGACATTACTTGTTTCACAATTTGTGTGTTCTGTCATCTGCCATATTTTACCCAAACCTAAATCAACTGATGTAGTTTTCCTCGTTTGTTGACACATAGTACAGTTGCCACAGGGATAATGGCCCTGGACTGGCGGAAGGCCCCACAAATTCGTCTGTTGACATATTCTCTTCTTAGGCTTAACATCATTCCTCATGACTAGCTCCCGTACAGTAGTGCTCTTTTTGAAAGCTATAATTGGACTTCCCATTTCCTTGGTCATAATTTTCTTCCAATTTCTCTGAATGATACTCTTGATTTTATATGAAAGATTACTAAATGTATTCACAAATACTAGCGGGGTCTCTCCGGTATCTCCATCTCTACGTATTTGTTGGTCCAAAAGAGCTTCTCGGTTGTTATTGAAAGCTCTCTTAGCCGCCTTCTTGACCAAAGAGGAGGGATATCCTCTGTCTACCAATTTGTCAATAAGCACATTTGCCCCATCTTCATACGAAGCATTGGTGCTACTATTCTTCTTCAACCGAAGAAATTGTCCAAAGGGTAAATTGTTCTTCACGTGGTACGCATGATGGCTGTTATAATGCAATAGTGCATTCCTATCCGTTTCCTTAGTAAAAGGTTTGACCAGTAACACTCCTTGTTCATGATAAATGCAGATGTCTAAATAATGTATTTGTCCATTGTTAAGGTTGCTAGTGAATTTGAGATATCTATTCTGTAAATTCAGCCATAGTACAAAATTTCTAGACTCCTCTTCGTTCCCCTTCCAGATGACGAAAACGTCATCTATATAACGGAGCCAACATAATATGTTCTCTTGGAAAGGATTACGGTCAGTATATACCACCGTTTCTTCGAACATGTTTACATATAAATTGGCCACATTGGGTGCCATTGCCGCCCCCATGGCCGTTCCTTCAATTTGTTTATCGAACTGGCCCATAAACTGAAAAAAATTGTTCGTGAGGGCCATTTCCGTACACCATTTTATAAAGGAATTCGAAACTGGAGAGTGATCTTGTCTGTTCAGCAAAGTCTCTTCCACTACCTCTAGTGTAGCCAATTGTGGTATATTTGTGTATAAGGCTTGTATGTCTAGACACATTAGCAAATTCGTCCTTGGGTCAAAGGTGTTGCCCTCAATTCTATTGATAGCATCTGTTGTGTCCTTGACATAACTTTTCATACTAGGAATGAACGGTTTTAAGTAAAAATCCACAAATTTCGAGATCGGCTCTAAAAGGGAATTAACACCCGAGACAATTGGTCTACCCGGGGGTTTCTCCAAATTTTTGTGAATTTTGGGGAGGATATAAAATATGGGGATTCTCCCATTCTCTCTGATTAAATACTCCCCCTCCTGTTTGCTAATCATCTCCTGTTCCACCGCTTTCGTGACTTTCTCTTTTATTTTATTGATAAGATCATTACTAGGATCTTTATCTAGCTTTTTATAATGGTCTGTATTGGAGAGGAGGTTTAGACACTCCTCAATGTAATCACTCTTATTCATTACCACTATAGCACCACCTTTGTCGGCCTGGCGTATAACAATTTGTTCATTTGTCCCCAAGTTTTTTAGAGTAAGTTGTTCAGTTTTACTCAAATTGGAATGATGTGGTATCCCCTGTGATTCTAGGATGTCAATTTCTTCCAGAACTTTTCTCTCGAAGACCTTAGACTCGGGAGTATGCGAATTATAAGGAGCACAAAAACCGGATGGGTTCCTCAAGCCACTACAATTTCCACCATTCTCATGAGGGGTGTCTTTAAAAAACTCCCTCAGATGTACTTTACGCATAAATTGATTAAATTCAGTCCTAAATTCAAAAGGATTATGATATTTAGAAATCACAAAGTTAAGTCCTTTGTTAAGGACCTCTTCTTCTTCTTTGGACAGAATTACATTTGAGAGATTAACTACCAACCCCTGTTGCTGCGTGTTTGCATCCGCTCTGGTGCCCATTGTCTCTGATTTTCGCCCCTTCCTAAAAAAGACTGTCGTTGGTTGTCCCCTCTACGACTATTTCCTCTAGAGCCTCTACCCCGACTCGGTCGGGTACCGTTACTGTTGTTAGGAGGATCATTAAATTCGTCGTACTCAGAGGCCCCATCACTAGAGCTATATGAAGTATTACGGAAACGTACTCTCCGATTCTGCCTCAGATTAGGTCTTATTTCTCCAAATTTGTAATCTTTATTTGTATATCCAAAAGCTTTCTCATGTGTAAAGTTTTGTATATCTTTCTTCATCCTCTTGATGCGTTCGGATATGGTTTCAGTTTTAAATTCCTGCATCTCTTTTAGATGTTTGTCTAAGCCTTTCTTAAATGCTTCTACATCAAATTTTTTCTTTATTGCTTCCTCTAGATCTTTTAGATCTATTTCAATCTTTTTTGCTGTTTCTTGTGCAGTCTCTATAATAAGTATCAGCCAATCACGGCCGCACTTATTGGCAATATAACTCCACTTTAATCACAATGCAGAACCACATAGAATCCTTGAAAGAGGAAAATAATAAATTAATTATTAAAGACATCCACTCCCAAGAGGAATTTGATGAGGAGCGCCAAAAAGCTAGTGCATTTAAAAACCAGAGGGACACCTTAGGCCAGGAAGTCACCCAATTAAAAACTAAATTGGAGGAAAGAAAGCTGGCCCTTCAGGAGTTTAGTGAACTCAAAACTGATTATGAAAAGCTACTAGAGGACACCAGGCGGGTGGAGGATGATCTGGCAAAGAACGATCAGACCAATAAGACCCAAACTCAGGAGGTGAGTCTCCTGCAGCAAAAATTGGCCCAGTATTTCCAATCTAGGCAGGAAGCACAGAGAGACAATGAGGCTCTCTGTGAAAAGAATAACAGGCTCCACAAACACATTTCCGTGCAAGAACAAATCATAGAGACCAGTAAGGCCTTAATAGAAGAGCAAAAGGGTCAGATGTTGGCATGTCATCAGGGAATAGGGGCTGAAAGAGATGAGGTAAGAAGGGAAAGAGAAACCTCTGAGCTTAACCTCAGGACCTGTGTCATCAGGGACTTTAATCCCTTCAGTCCCATGGACTCTGCCACCCTCATGTCCACTTGCTCATATGAACCAAGGGCCACGGGGATGGCAGACTTCAGCACAATGGGAAATATGGGAATGGGAGAAGGGACAGTTACCCTTCCCGGGATCAACCTAGGATGGACCTGAGAACCCTGTACCAGCCAGAGCGGGTGTGCCAACTGGAACGCCAGGTCCAGAACTTGGCACAGGATCTGGGTCGCATGTTGATGGCTCAGAAGAACTCTCAGATGAACATGGTGGCCCAGAACCCCTCAAATCAAGGGTCTGGTACTCCAGAGCAATGACGGGAAGAGAATTCCGACAACCCACCGGTTCCCATGGAGGAGGCACAGGGGAAAGGGGGGTGTAAAGCCTTAGAGGAAGCTTCCTTCCCCATTTGTAAAATGCCCTTGGAAACCCAGGAACCAGAACCAAAATCTCCTGCCCCCAAAAGTCTGCAACCTATGGAACAGAGGGCGGGTAGGAGAAATAAAGGGCCTAAAAAGACCCATTTTGTAGAGGAGGTTAGAATCTTCCAGTTTCAAGGAGAGGGGTCCTCAGAGGATTCTGGGAAAAGGATCTTCTCCTTCAGAGATGGGGGAACTCCTCCCAAAGAAAAATGGGTCCCGAGAGATCCTGATCAAGACTGGGTAGATGTAGGGACTGAGTTAAAATCGCCCATCATTGAACCCCAGAATGACCAGCAAGAGAACTACCTGACCCAAACCAATTCTGGTGACTGCGTCCAAAAAGGGGGGGGCAGCCCAGAATCAGAACCAGGGGAGCCCAAAACTCTCCCCCATATCCAACTGTCACCTTTTTGTTGCAGGTTCCCAAGATCCCAAACAAAATCCTGCCCAAATCACTCCTCTGTCAGAATCCAAAACAAAGAAATTAACCCACCAATTGGCCCAAAGTGTGCATTATCTTTGCCCCCCTGAGAAGAAGGAGGGAAGATTTTATGCCCCGATCCAAATACAGGGCCAATGTACATTTTCGGCACTAGTGGACACTGGATCCCAAGCCACCCTTCTGTCAAAAAGGGCCTTTTATCAGCTGAATGCGGTGAGGGGGGAGAAATACCAAATCCCTCTCACCCCTCTTCCTGGACAACTTCAGAACTTCGATGGGAATGACATTCCTGTTGAGGGGACTGCAGATTTAGATATTACAATTGGGCGACACAATGTGAAGCACCCGGTCATTGTTGTGACTCCAGAGGGCACACCATGTTTACTAGGGAATGACATCCTGTGTAGATTGTCTCCCCTCATAGATTGTGTAAAAAAGGTCCTCTGGACCCAGGCTAACCGACCAATAAAATTAAAACATAGTGTCAACCATGTTACTTTAAATGGCGCATGCCACATGCTGGAACAAAAACCTGACCAAATTGAATTCCATTTCCAAAACCACCAAATCCCTGACGTGACAGTAATTGCAGTAGGACAACAAACTGGTGATGCGAAGTCCTCTCTATTTCTGAAAATCAACCTTCCTTCCAGTCTTAAGTGGCATTCCACACTGGAAGGGAACACTCTGAAAATCTATACAAATTCACAATCAGAAAATCACACTTCTATAGTCCAAAATGATGTGAAACCAGCTCAAAGCTTGGCCGACATTCAAAAAATTGGAGATCAGTTGTTTATCCCTATTCAGTTAAATGGGGGGAAGTGTGCGTGAACAACGGTAAGTGCTTTATCAGCGAGGCCATGTTCCGAAAACTCCCAAAAGATCCAGCCATTCCCACATTTAAATTGTTAGACAAATGGGAAATGGACCTGGAAACACCCAATTCCAAACATATCCTGCCTAGCAGGTGTATGCTCAAAATTTCTATAGGCACGAGAGCATAGTCCATAATTGTTGGGTCGTGCGAGATGTCCCTGCTGCATTTTATTTAGGCAGTGACATTCTCAATCGCGTTGCCATTAGTTTGGACCTAATAAACTTCAAAGCCTTGTCCCGATTAGCGGGTAATCCCATGGACTTTGATGACCCATAGAAAGCATTTCGGTCAGCTCAACGGCTGCCATATGTAGTTGAAATTCAGATTGGAGAGGAAGTCACCATCCCAGAACAGACTCGACAATTCTCACTTAAACTAAAAATTAAAAGAGGACAGAAACTGAGAAATTCTGACGCATATGTTCACCTCAATGCCCATTTCCAACAACGGGGGTTGGGGTTAAACCCTATATATACAACAAAAGGGGTACTGGTAACGCAGGGGACGGCCCATAAAAACTCATAGGGAGTTAAGCCCTGTATGGGTCCTATTCCCGAAATAACCTCATTGGTTATGTAGAACACTACACCCATTTGTATATTTCAAAGTCATAACCTCACATGACAATTGAGTTTTGTGTAAGATAAAAAACATATTTAATACAAGATATTTGTACATACAATTAAGTCAAACATGTAATACACATACATAACAATAAGTGAAATCATTGAAATCATATATTAACTGGTTGAAGCCATATACTACACATGTATATAACAATAGGTGAAATCATTGAAGCCATATATTAACTGTCAAATCAACACTTATAACCAAACAAGGCCAAAGGGCAAAAAAACAAAAGAAAAAAAGAAAAGGGAAGATGCCGGACCAAAGCCGGACATAAGTAGGAGTTCTTAAATTGTTTTTAAGCTTACACTATTACTTAACAACAATAAGAGTTCCTAGAATACATATTCCTTTGAAAATGAAATCCCAGGTTGAAAATATTAGGAAGCTAGGATTGGGTTTGCCAACGCATCAGAGGGGAGTTTATAGAACCCAAAGTAATAAATGCCACTGCTGCGTGTCCTTAGCAAATAAAGCACAAGGGGCAGGGTTCGAGACCCAAAATGGGTGAGGCGTGTTAGTTAAGAGCCTCCAATGTCCTCTGATCAAGAAAGTGCGTTTCGGCGGTAACAGTGCGGAGAAAGTGGAATCTTCACAGTTGAAAGACTGTTCCGCCTTCGTCAGGGCAATGAGTAGCAAGACCCTGTTATAGTGAGATGAAGGAAAAAAATAGAAAACAAGTGCATGAGGGTATAGAAGAAAAAAGAAAACAAATTGCTGTCAATAGAAATACAATGTAAAGAGGTTATGAAACAAACATATACAAACTTGAGTTTCAAGTGTAGGGAAAATACGCAAATGTATGTGTGCAAGTATAAGACCATGGTCCTGTATGCACTGAACTGTTAAGGGCCATGTAAGGTTGAGCCTCTAATACAGGGAGTACTCTGACAAATTGCAGATGAATCCCTGTCTGGTAAAGTATGAATAATAGCCCTTGTCCCTCCCAGGGGATCCTAAACCACCCAGGGCCCCGGCCCACCACATGTATCCCCGGGTGAGCCCCATGGTATGAGGGCACGGAGGGAGGCGGGAGAGGGGGAATATCCAATCATGTGGGGATCAAAATTAAAGGGGGTGTAGCTTACCTAGAGTGGTACCAGGAGAACTCGCTGTAGATAAATCGGTCCTCATGTACTCAAATGAGAAGATGGGATGTGAGTCGAAACCAGCTGATAAGCTAAAGATAGCCGTTTAGAGAGAACGCAAACCCTAATTGTGGGAAAACAAGAGGGACTGGACCTAAAGGAACCGACAAAAAATTATTATTGTATCATGAAAGGTAAGCACTCCTGTGCCAGAGGGACAGGAAATACATAAGAGGTACCCCGATGCACTGAAAGTGGAGGTTACCTTGAAATGGATCCTCTGCAGAAAGTGTTAGTGTGGGAGCTCGCTCCGCGCAAAGGGAGCGTCCGTGTCTTTCATAACATGGAAGCTGCGTCTCAAATCATGTAAGAGCACGTTCAGATGTGCTGGCTCTGAAGTGTGGAGAAAGAAAAAGGGAGAGTCTATGAGGCAGTGAAAAAAACGCATCCGCTGTAAGCTAAGTGCATCGCCGTCAAGGCCCGTGGAGGACCTGCAGTGAAAAATATATATATATATGTGTGAGAGAGGGTGAAATACCTGGGAGCGGGTTAGGAAGTAGCTCCGAGTCGTCTCGAGGGAACTGGAGCAGCTGTGAATGCCGTCGTGTCCAGTGCGCTGCGTTCGTGGAAATGCAGCTTCAGGCTGCACTAAAAAAATGCGAGCTGATGGCGTCCGTTGCTATGGCAACGACGTCACGTTCGGGAGGGCTCACAAGACAGGGCCCGTATTGGTTGGTTGGAAAGGTATCCAATCCAAGGGCCCTATTGGGCCCTTGGTCCGGGGGTGTGTTGTGGATAGCCAGTCAAAGTGCGGCACGTCCACATGTCGGAAGTAAGGCTTCAGAGGTGCCCTAAAGAAGAGGAACACAGGGAGACATGAAGCCGGGATGAACCAGGAAACAAACGGCTTGGTTCTTCGTGAGTACCACATCGCAAAATCTAGAAAGGAAGTGTGTATTCTATGAGCACTAAACTATATACACGTGAAAGTGCCTATAGGAAATACTGTTGCCCTCTACATCAGACGGTGTTCCTATACTCGTACGTCTGGGGCGCGTCCCGCACATGATGACAGTGTTGGAACGGGTACCCCTAATTGGATGTAAAAAGTGACTGAGTCTTAGAGTCTGCAAGAGTCTGCATCGAGCTCTGCTTGACGGATCCTGTTTGCTGCCTGGAGGCTGCTCCTGCTTTCTACGCTCGTCTGTGCTGCCTGGAGGCTGGTCTCGCTCTCTCCACTCGTTTGTGCTGCCTGGAGGCGGTGCTTAGGAAACTTTGCAAACCCTTCAAAGACTGCTGACTCTCGCGGAGCGAGCACGGAGTCAGCTGAGTCTTAGAGTCTGCAAGAGTCTGCAAGAGGCTGCATCGAGCTCTGCTTGACGGATCCTGTTTGCTGCCTGGAGGCTGCTCCTGCTTTCTACGCTCGTCTGTGCTGCCTGGAGGCTGCTCTCGCTCTCTCCACTCGTTTGTGCTGCCTGGAGGCGGTGCTTAGGAAACTTTGCAAACCCTTCAAAGACTGCTGACTCTCGCGGAGCGAGCGCGGAGTCAGCTGAGTCTTAGAGTCTTAGGAGTCTTTAGGAGTTATGGAGAAAGATGACTGTGTAAGTTCTACACTGCAGTCTATCACGCGTTCGAAGACAAGACGTTTGAAACAACCGTCTGCACGACCTCGACCACAATGCCGACAGGGATCTGTTGTTTTCACTGGACCCGCTATTCTGCCGGTCGCCTGTGCCGGGGTTGGGAGAGAAGAATCTGCAGATCTGCAATCCTCCCAAGTAAGTGTTTCTCGTGTGGTCCGAGAGGATAGTGACGTTGATACTTTACAAACTGATTCCTCTGGCATTTTCATGAAATATCCCTTCATTTCCCGGCCAAATGTTTCACCCTTGAATAATCAAACGGCACGTAAAAACTTAGGGGGTCAGGGCTCATCCTTGACCCACCCGTCTATGCTGTCAGCTTCATGCTTGGTGCCCTGCCCTGAGGAACGTGGAGGGCTTGGGTCTGTTAGCCGAAGTCTGACTTGTACTGGCGGCATGAACTTGGATAACTGCTCGAGTTCTCTTGAACTCGCCATAGTTAATGGTGGGTTCCTTGGTGGTGCACCACGTAACGAGGTTTCAATGTTAAGGGTGCTTGCTTGGCGGATCGTAAATAAGTTTTCGCTGGATACAACTCTGCCGGTTACGACAAATTCACCTTTTTTTTCAGTGTCAGAAACTCCATCTCATTGCAGAACCCCTGTGTCTCAGGAGAACGATAACATGAGACACCCGTTTGACTTTTCTACAACCACAAATACTTTGCTGCCGATTGTCTCGAATGTTGATAATATCTCGAATATAGTTCAATCCAACGAGTTGGCTTTAAAAACTGCTTGCTCCCTTGGAGTATGTGCAGTGGGTGATTTTTCCATGTCTGATCTAGCCTTATTTGTAAGTACACAATCCACAAATGAGCCTGTGGTACACAATGATTGTAGAGAAATAAGTACAAGTTGTGATGATGTATTTGAAGCCTCAAAAAAGTCTACTAATCAGGCGTTAGATCAAAATATGTTCCCACTCCAACAACAAAAAAATGCTTTAGTGACTTCTGAAATAATACATTCTGAACATCTGACTGATGAGACATATAAGACTTCAAATGTAAATGCGTGTGAAGTTATCTCTTCCAGGAGAAATTCATTGGATGTGGTGAATAAACTATTAAAAGACCTCACAAAACTAAATCAATCCAGAATGGATAAAAAAACTCAAGAATCAGATCCGTTTATCAATCTGGAGAAGCCAAATGATATTAACAGCAAAATAGCTTCTACAACTAGTCTGAATCCAAAAACAAAGCGATGTCGTCTTGTAGATAGCGACTCATCGGGTCCCATCTGTTCGCAGCAAAGTGCTCCAAAAAAACGATCTGTACAGATCTCTGCGTACAAACAAACTGCTGAGAAAACCCAGGAGAGTACTCACATTCCATTCACAAAGACGCAAATGTCGCAATGTAGTGACTCCTCATCAGATGCTTCCTCAACTGATTCTTCAATCATTGAAAGGGATTTTCCTAAAATAAGGCGCTCTCAGAAAAATATTCATATTCAAAGACCGCCTTCGGCTGCCTTAACGGAAACGATTGTTAAAAAACTGCTCGAAGATATACAACCTACATTGACCTCTACCATGTCTATGACGATTGGTCCTTTTCTCAAAATGTATGAGCATTTGAAAGATAGTATGAACGATTTGAGTACTTTAGTTGCTCTCTTGAACTCAAAGATGGTGAATATTGAAAATGACAACAATCTCTTTAAACAAGTGATTTATGACTCTAATAATAAAATTGATCACTCATTAATGGTCTTAACTGAGCAAAAAAAAAACAACAGAGAGGACAAAAAATTACTGGTAGAAGTTGCAAAACAGGCGCTCGGCCTTCTAAAACCTCAAAATTTCAACATACGCCACTCTTCTACCGATTCAGCGACGCAGCATCAAATTATCGGAGAGAAAACCAACAAAAACATCACTATCGACGTTGACGCTAAAAAAGCCTCGGATCACGTAATGACAGAATCAACGCAAACATTATCTAATGAATTGAGTAAAAGCGTGATTTGTACTAGTGATGCCGAGGCTACTGACTCTCGTGGAACATGTAATATCAACACAAAGCAAATACTAACCAACGACTCGAGTAAGAGTCTGACTCACAGTACTCCAGAAAGTTTGGAATCTGGGTCAATGGCAACTCTAACTCAGATGCAACTAAAGGAAGTTCTCAATCCTGGGAAAGAAAGTCTCTTGCAGCCTTTGAGTGGAAAGGTCCTAAGGAATTTTTCTGAGGCTGTTGTAAGCTCCCTGTCTGCGATCAACTTAGCCAATACCGATCCGCAACCTCCAGCCTGCTCAAATAATACTGATGGCTTAACTCACAAGGATAATGATATCCCTGTTGTTATAAACCCTGTCGTCTTTCCCATCTTCAACTGTTCCACACATCAGAACACCCTTCAAAGGGGCTTAAAATCAAAACAAGTAAAGAAACCAAAAAATATACAAATCAAAGCTGCAAATATGACAAATAACTCAAGAAAATTCCTGCGGAATATTAAAGCTGTCTATATGAATGTGCAAGCTGGAACTGTAGCTGAACAGAATGTCCCATTGCCTAAAGAGCAATTATCAGTTGACATCATTACTGATCAACAAGCGACCGATGCAAAAAAATCACCAGTACCCATTGTGCAGAGAATACCGATAGAGGGAAGTACTAGGCCGACGGCTGCTAATATTTCTGTCAATTTGCTCGACTTATCAACATATAATGAGGAAGCAGCTACTGAAGTTACAAATGAAGATCTAGATGCGACAGTGGATGAATTGATTGTACCAACCTCGCGTGGACCGAAAGCACCTGCTTTGGCATGTATGCAGTTTGGTTGTGAAAAAAATACAAGGGTTTGTACTATAATATCACCTGAGAAGCCACCTGCAGATTCACGACCAGCTCTATCAATTTCGCCCTTCATGACTTTATGCCAAAGAAGGAGCAAGCTTACCGAAGCGCGAAAAAGCTCAAAAAAGGCTCCTGATCAAGAGACAAACTGGTCTGTTATTAGCTCTGTTAAAACATCAAATGAGCAAATAGAAATCAAGGATTGTGTAATTCGAGAACATATTCCCACTGTAGAAAAATCTCTAGGGAGTTTTGTTTCCAAACATAATCATAGACTTGTAAAGGAAAAATCACACTCAAAATATTGTTTGGTTCTCGAACGAATCGAGGAGAATGATGACGACCTTGTGCTTAATCGTAGGAACGTCTTGCGTCTCCTCCATTATGTCCCTTCACTACGCATGATTGAGACTAATGACATAAAAGTGGTAGACTTTTTCAATGAGAAGCGGAATGATATTGTGCGGCTATATATTGATTCACGAATCATCTGCAACACCCTATTGGAAGCTGCTTCGGTGTTGATTTCTATGGGCTTCGATATCAATGAAATTCAACAGAATAAAGAAGAAGATGAGAATTTTAAAGAACCACGTAAACGGTTAATGACCGAACACGCAAGATATGCTCCCAATAACACTCAAGCCGTAATTAAATCGGTTTACATTGAGGAAATTGAATCTAGTCAAGACATAATGTTGTTTGAGGCTAGTGGCTCAAAAATAGACAAAACCCCGAAGCTTCCAACTGAACAAATCAAAATTACCATCGCACAAAACTTAAGCCCATCATCGGCTGTTGTAACTGAACCAAAAAATGCCCGAGCAATTGATTCCTCTAAAGACTGGAGCTGGCTCGCTAAAGCAATAAATTCTCAAAATTCTCAACAACAAAGCTAATGCCAAACCGGCAAAAAACCTATAACTAAGATAGCCAGTTGGAATACTCGTGGCCATGTGCACTTGCAAAAATCCATTTGGTTAGAAAATATTGATATTATGTGTGCCCAGGAAACCTGGCTGACTACATGTCCGGTAATAGAAGGTTTTCAGATTGCTTTTAATCCTGCAACTAAGAAAAAACTTGGCAGACCAACTGTAGGATTAATGACTTTGGTTCGAAAAAGTTCGGGCTACAGAATATTCGAAACTTGTAATCACACTCCCTATATTCAGACAACTGTGCTTCAGTGTGGAAAATCTGGAAAACAGAATAAGAACTTCCTGTATATCCTCAATCTTTATTGGCAACATAAAGTTTCTCCTGCCGCAATTTTCATTGACCAAATAACAAATATTATTGATAATATTTATGAGGTAGATGGGGCAGCAAACATAGTGCTGTGTGGCGACCTAAACATAAATTGCTTACCAGTGCCATCAAAAAAACCTAAAACTTTTGTCTTGGAAAAGGTGGCCCAATTATGGTTAGGAGAAATGGAAAACAGAAACATGCACATGCTGAATGGTCATACCTACGGGGATATACCACCAAAAGTCACGTGGATGAGGGACGCACAAGAATCCATTTCATATCTGAGAGCGTACATATTAATGTCTTGGAATTACAGGTTATGCAAATGAAGGAAAGTGATCATAACCTTGTGACGATTACGATTGCGGTTTCATCACAGAACCTTTCCGATAAATGGTCTTTTGATTTAACACTGGAATCAAATAGAGTTCGGTTACGCCTTTCGGAAAAAGAGGCTCGGAGCATAACCCATGCATATCAAGAAAACAAAGATAAATTTGAATACTCCGATTTATTGGAAACATATAAGGAAAAAAAACATGGATTGAAAAACAGATGCTTTAAGAACTTGCACGTTTTTGACTTAGAAATCTCCAAACGCAAGCGTAAAATGAGAAGCGACATACGCATGTGTAGTGGAATGTCTTCTAATGAAACTGTTAATAAGATCAAAAACATAAAACAAGCTTACAAAAACTGGATAAAACAACACAAAAAAATCATGCTGCAATCTGACGCTGAACTTATGTTATCAAAACTTGGAAGTAGTAATACACGCGACTTTTGGAGTCTAATAAATAATCTTTCTGGCTCTCAGAGTGCTGTACAGACTAACATGGTTAGTGAGAGCGTCTGGATAACCTACTATAAAAACTTGTATGGAAAAAAAGGCTCTACTATAGAATCTGGACTGGCAAAAATGGAGCACTGGGATCTGGAGTTTCAAGAAGAAGATATTTTAGAAACAATTAACAACTTAAGTACCTCACGTGCCCCTGGGCCTGATGGTCTTACCAACTTTACCTTGAAAGAAAACCCACAAATTTGGGCGAACTTTTGTAATACCTTATTCAAGAAAATTGTGTCAAGATGTGAGACACCAACATCTTGGAAGAGTGCTATAATTGTTCCTGTGTTTAAAAAAGGCGACAGACTAAACCCGGCACACTATCGCCCAATTGCGCTTCTCGACGTTTTAAGCAAGGTTTATGCTACCATGTTAAAAAATAAATTTCTAAAATGGTCCCAGCAAAACCATTTTGTTGATCAAAGACAAAGTGGCTTTGTGAAAGGAGTTGGATGCAGCCTGAATCTATTTATTGTCAATACCCTGAAAATGGAGGCAATAAGAACTGGGACCAAGATTTACTTGGCAGTAATTGACCTATCCCAAGCCTTCGACAGTATAAACAGGGATATACTTTGGGCAAAACTTGAAAAAACAATGTGTCCTCCAAGCCTTCTTGCTGCAGTAAAAGACCTGCACACTGAGACAAATGTCAGAATACGTCTTGATCGCCAAGGGAATTTGTCAACACCAATCCTGACTTTTCGAGGTGTAAAACAAGGATGTCCTCTTGCCGCCATTATTTTCAACTTCTTTCTTCATGACATTGACCAAACAATTAACGGAGAGGGATCATTTTCACCAAAAGTTAACGGATCACACGTGAGTCATCTACTTTATGCAGATGACTTAATTTTGTTAGACCTAACTCCAATTGGTCTACAACGGAAATTAACAGCATTGGTACGTTATGTTGAAAAAAATGAATTATGCATAAATGCTGCAAAATCGGAAATCCTTGTATTAAGAGATCTGCGTGGTCAAAAAACCATCACGCAACCCACCTTTAAATGGCATATAGGAAAAATACAACTTCATTCTATCACTGATACCAAATACCTAGGCATGAGGATTAGTTCCAGCTTGAACGATGCTCCATGGGTGGAACAAACAAAACTGAAGTGCCGACAACTGGCTACACAGGCTATGGTGTTACATAAGAAATATGGCCGGTATTCCATGCTTCCAGTTATATCCTTTTTCAAACAAAAAGCCACCCCAGCTTTAATCTATGGGGCAGAATGTGCTTTTGGCTGCTCAAGCGACTTGTGGAACTCGATCGAAAACATCTTTTGGACTAAAGTCCTTGGTTTACCTAGAAGCACTCCCTCTGCATGTATACGATATGAGCTGAGTCTAACATCTATTAATGCAAGAGTGATTTGGAATTCATTGACCTTGTTTCGAAAAATGTCTCTTAAAGATCTTACCTTGCAGTTTAAAATTCTTGCAAATCCAGGAGAAACCAATAAAAACTCTGTACTGTATTTATGGGTGCAACGATGTAAAAACGTGCTCATAGAACTAGACACAGACCTCGACACACTTCATATTAATCCTGATCATGTCAAAAACAAACTCTGGAGACGCGATTGGTGTGAGACCTGTGATCTTAGACGCACCTATAAACTTATGCAAGATGCTCCTGGTGAAAAACGAGCGTTAAACGAGATACACATTCCTTGGAAACAATTTCCTGATGAAAGGAAAAGAAGATTTTATATGATGTTTCGTTTCAATATTTTTAAAACTCGCGAAAGAATTAACTGTTGGGCAAAAAATGAGTTGCATTCTGATCTTTGTCGATTGTGTAATGAAACCAAAGAAACTTTAAAACATCTTGTTCTATTTTGCGTGGGTCTCACTGAGGATAGAACTCGACAATTTGGAAGTATCGCGTTGGAAAGAGCGACCTATCGTGTAAAAGACTGGTGGCAACTAATGTTTGATGCAACCGATCAAAGACTAATTTTAGCGTTAACTTTTTTCTTGGAAGCTATGACATCACGACTTGAACAGCTTGAGGATGAGGGAACATACAACTTAGAAACTACGAGCGTGCCTCGTGTCTAATCACTGCTCCAAGTTCATGTCCCGGTGATCGCATTTGATGTATGAAGTTGGGATCGATCGAGTGTGAAGCTTTGTAACTCGCTTGTGTTTGTCTGATGGGTTATATCTTCCTTTTCTGTTTTTAAAGGTTTATTATAAACCGTATAAAAATAAAAGAAAAAAAAAAAAAAAAAAAGTGACTGACATCGCGGGAGGGGAGTGTGGACCGCGTGTGTGAAAGGCGGACATTGCCCCCATCTACTATCGAAGTAAAGAAACCCCCGGGGGTGTCTCAAACGAAAAAATGGAGGGAAGGAGCCGAGACCACTAGTGTGTAGTTATGGATAAGTCAAAAGGCCCACAATCCCTGGTTAAAATGGAGATTGCTCGTTGAGACCATTATCCAACGAATCCAATCTGTAGATCCATCGCTTCTCTAGTTCCAAAAGTCTGTTGTGAATATTGGGACCTGTTTGTATCCTGTCCAGAACCCACCAAAAGATGTCATCAGGGGAATGTTGATGGGATAGATAGTGTGTGACCAGGGGGGAAGTGGTGTTCTTGCATCGGATTCTAGAACGATGTTCTGATATTCGGGTGCCAACATTCCGCATGGTTTGGCCGACATAACGCAGACCACATGGGCATTCAATGCAATATACCGCTTGGCTGCTTTTGCAATTGGATTGATTGTTCAGCACCCATTGTCTATCACCAACCCTAAACGTTTGGATTTTCTTGGTAAACTTGCATACCGAGCAGGCCCCGCAGGGGTAGTGGCCGGTAACTTTACGCAGGTTCCAAAGACCTGTACGTGGTGGTATTCGTGTAAATGAAGAGTGAACAAGGTGTTCCTTAATATTCCTCGTTCTTTTGAAGGCGAACCGAGGAATGGGTTCGTCCACGAGCTGTAGTTTTACAATAGGCCAATATTTTCGAATCACCTTTTTCAAATCAAAGGTGTTGGGGCCATGTGAAATCACACATGTAAGTCTTTCCTCATTGGATTCATTAATGTCGGTTCTGGGTGTTAAAAGGAGATCTCAATTGGTAAAACGAGCCCTTTTGGTGGCATTATTAACCAATTTTTTGGGGTATCCACGACTTCGCAGGCGTACACACAATGAGTTTGCGTTGTCGTAAAAGTCATTGAGAGAAGTGCAATTCCTTCTAATTCTGAGTAATTGGCCGTACGGAAGATTTTCTTTGATGTGTTGCGGGTGGTCGCTCTTATAATGTAGAAGTGTGTTGCGATCTGTGGTTTTTCGAAAAAGGTTACAAACTAGTTTATTATTAAGACCTGAAATTTCAAGATCTAAAAAGTGTATCTGTGTGGCGCTGGATTCCATAGTAAATTGAATATTGGTGTTCCGTGTGATTAGCCAATCAAAAAATAATTGGAGAGATGTCTTGTCTCCGGACCAAATGAAAATGATATCGTCTATGTAGCGATGCCAATGGGATATCTTCGAGAGCCATAGGTTTGTTTGGCCGAAAACATGTTGTTCTTCGAATGTGGCCATGAATAAAATTGCTAAACTGGGTGCAAAGGTAGCACCCATGGCCGTACCCTTGATCTGTAGATAAAATTGATTGTCAAACGTGAAAAAGTTTTTGCCTAAGGCAAAGGTTGCTAGTTCTATAATGAATTCTGGTGGCACCCGGGGTGAACCAGTGTGAATTGCCTCTTGTGTCAAATGCTCATATATACAGTCTATCGCTGCATCCTGTGGGATAGATGTATACAGGGCCTTGATGTCCATGGTTACTAACAGTTGTTCTGAGGAGTTGAAGTCCAACTGTTCGAATACTTGAATGGTATTCATTGTGTCCCGTAGGTACGACTTCGTTTTAATGCTTAGTGGTTTGAGAAAGTAATCGATAAATTGGCCTATTGGTTCTAAAATCGAGCCACAGCCGGAGACGATTGGTCTCCCCGGTGGGTCCTCAGCATTTTTGTGCATCTTAGGGAGGGCATACAAACAGGGTGTGCGACCCGAAGATGTGGTCAGGAAATGGACCTCCTTGTCAGTGATCCAATCCCTTTCTCGAGCGTAGTTCACCATTTCAGAGATTTCTCTGGTGGGGTCCTTTCTAAGGGTTTGGTAACTGACACCATCTTGTAGTAGAGTCATGATCATATGAGTGTATTGATCAATGGTCATAAGCACAATCCCTCCTCCCTTATCGGCTGGTTTAATTACCAGATTGCGATTACTCAATAACTCCTTCAGAGCTTTTCTTTCACCCGTGGTCAGATTCTGATGAATTTTGTTTTTGTGCTTCTTAAGCAATCTGATATCTCGCAAAACACACCTCTCGAAGGTGAGCAGGTCGTTAGGAACCTGGTTGTCTGAGGTTGTGAAAGAAGATTGTGGATGCAAACCTGTGTCTGGAGTGATATCTTGACCATTATGATCCTGGAAAAAGACACGAAGTCTGAGACTACGCAGAAAACGGCGTAGCTCCATTTCTGTTTTATACCAATCAGTGTCGCTAGTGGGTACAAAGGAAAGATCTTTAGTTAGAAGAGAGATTTGGCATGGAGAGAGATCAAATTTTGCCAGGTTGAAAATCGGTAGTTGATTGTTGTCCAAGGTCTGATTTATCGTCTGCGCCTCCTGGGGCATCGTCGTTGTCCTTGATAAGGGGTGTTCCAAAATGGGGGACCCCATCCTCCTCCCTGTCCTCCTCTGCCTAAAAAAGGGAAAGATGGAGGGTAGGGGCCCTGAAAATGTGGTTGTCCGAAGTGTTGGGGCTGGTAGGGTGGGACGTTCTGGTATGGGCTTCCCCCTGAGGACCCAGAGCTACTTGATCCTGAGAAAGAGACTTTACCTCGTCTGCCTCTCGCTGGTGATTGGGGTGAATTCCCTTGTTTTTTTAAAGAATCAATGTAGCCGTCTACCGTATATGGATAGATAACTTCAGTCTTGAAATCTTTAAGGTCTTTGTTTAATTTGTTTGTTTTCTTGGTTAAGGTGTTAGTCTTAAATTGTTCAAATTGTTTATTAATGTTTGAGAGTTGTGTCTCTATGTCCGTGAGTAACGTATTATCCTTAAATTTTGTTTCTTCTAATGTTAAATTTCTCTGTAGTTCTATGCTGATACGTTGTGCAGTGGTAATAGTGACCCAACACCACTAGTCAATACAGAACATGACACCATTCCAATAGAGGTGGATAACAGCGACCTTAGGAGTATCACTCTGGGCGCAGGCACCATTATTGGAATGGCGGTTGATGACCAACATTTTTCCATAGATTTAGGTAATGAACTGGTAGGTCCAATCCCCAATGACTGTTTTGACAGTGATAGCGACAATGACACAACACCAGACAGGATCTTCACCCGACATGGGGGGAATTTCCTGGTGAACTCTTCCTGCCTTATGGTAAGGAAGAGGTGACCTGTGACTTCAGGAGGGTTGAGGTGATCTTTCAAGCCCACCAGGACTGCCTTCCCCACCTGAAGGCATCAGTCGAAGTCAATAATTTGACCAGGGACTTCTCCACCCAGCTGGAGGAGGCCACTGAGATAGCCAAACCAGAAGTCTTTCTGGGCTTCAGGCAGATGTTTGGAGAGAGAGTCAACCTAGCTGATGCCTGTGAGACTCTGGAGCAAAGGCAAAAATTGAAACAGGTTTTCTTAGATTTTTAAGATCTCTTTGCGGTGGAATCATATGACTGTGGTTGCACCGACATCCACACAACAACAATTCCCAAGGACCCTGGCATGACTCCAGTGTTTGTGAAGCAATATCGCTTGCCTCTTGCATCAATGGAGTCCCTTACAGAAATAATTAAGAACCTTGAGTCCCGTGGGATAATTCGTCCAGTCCACAACACCATCAATCATCCGGTGCTGGGGATTTTGAAACCAAATGGCTAGTGGAGACTCTGTGCTGACCTAAGGGAGCTCAACAAACGGGTCCATACTTCCCGATGGCCTCTTCCCTACATTGACCAAGGGCTGGCCCAGATCCAGGGGTCAGAGGTATACACTGCCATTTCAGTAGGGAGGACCAATACAAGCTGGCCTTTACCTTTGGGGGGCAGCAGTACACTTACACCCAGACTCCCTTCGGATACATCAACTCTGTCAATGAATTTAATATCCTTCTGCATAAGGCCATGCCCGACTTGGGTGAAAGGGGTAACCTGGCCTATGTAGATGATGTTCTAATCAAAAGCTCAACTGTAGAGGAACACATAGCGGCGATCTGTTATGTTCTGACACAGTTGAGGGCTTCCGGAGCAAATTCTCTCTTTCCAAAGGCACATTGGTGCAGGACCCATGTCAATTTCTTGGGGCATGAGATAACTCCTGAGGGTCTCTGTCCCCAGGAAAAGAAAGTAGCAGCAATCCAGAAACTAAAAGACTCCACAACTCTGCGGGAGCTAAGGAGCCTCCTTGGACTGACTAATTACAGCAGAACGTTCATTGAGGATTACGCAGCGATCACGAGACCCCTGATCCATCTGTTGAAGGTGGGGGTCAAGTGGGAGTGGGGTCCAGAACAAGCCGAGGCAGTAAGACAACTCAAAAGAAGCCTCTCACAAGAGCCTTGCCTAGCTTACCCTGTCAAAAACAAGAAGTTCTTCTTGGAGACAGGGTTCTCAAATACATGCTTCACTGCAGTATTATACCAAACGCATGACAAGGTCAATAAAGTAATCTCCTATGTGAGTAAGACTTTATCCTCTGTGGAGGAAAAATTCAACTATTGTGAGAAGGCACTCCTGGCAACAGTGTGGGCATTGACGAATTATCGCCTGTTTATCCAGGTAGAACACCTCATAGTGGAGACTGCACACCAGCCTCTGCAATATCTTCAAAGTGACAGAATCTGGGCCGGAAATGTGAGTAATTCCCGAATTACTTCCTGGATTCTGTCAATGCAAGGCTTTCCTGTGGAGGTCAGATATGGCCAAAACAAGAAGAGTCCCCTCGCCCAAGTTCTAGCTGACTTGCATGATTGTGCCAGAGAAAACTGTCTAGAGGGCGAAAGTCTTAAAATCAAGGACAACATGGAGGCATACCTTAATTCCCCACACAAAGTCTATGGGCCTCATTACGACCCTGGCGGAGGACCATGGTGCTATTAGCACCATGGTCCATGGCGCTAAGCTGCCAACTCCGCCATGGTGGTTGGCGGACTTACCGCCCCATCCCGACCTTGGCGGGGCGGTAAGTCCCCAATCCCCATTTTACCCTTCCCCATTCCCATTCTTGCCCCATAGGGCATAATGGGAGTGGGGAAGGCGTTAATTACGCCACCGTAAATTACGGTGGCGTAATTAACTCCATGGTCCCTTACCGCCATGGATTTTACCGCCTGCAAAAAGCAGGCGTTAAAATCGCCATGGCGGTAAGGGACCTCGTAGTCAGGCGGAAGGGGTCGGCGCTGTTAGCGCTGGCGTAAACCTCTTTCCGCCAGGGTCGTAATGAGGCCCAATGAAGAAGACAAGTGTGAGGGAATGCCCACTGTCTATGTGGATGGGTGCTCCTTCCATGTTGACAACAACGGGGAAAAGGAACTTGTGGCCAGTGTGGGGAATGCATTGGTGAATGATGCCCCAGAACCCTCCGCTGGGTACAAAATCGGACCCCGGAGTAGTCAAGTGGCAGAGCTGATGGCTGTGCATCAAGTCATCCTCACTCCTGTCCAAAACCAACTCCACGAACTGGTCGTAATCACTGATTCAGATTATGTACGGAACAGGTTCGCGGAGCACCTGTTTAATTGGAAAACCAGAGGCATGCTATTTGCTAACAATAAACCACTAAAACATGGAAAATTAATACAGAATATTGATGATCTGGTCACCTCGAATGGGATGACCATCTACTGGAAAAAGATTAAGGGTCATTCTAAAGTAGAGGGACCAGACACAACTGGAAATGACCTAGCTTCTCAGCTGGCCAAAACCGGAGCCATCCAAGGGGATCTACTTGAGATTGAGTCCCTGTTGGGGGAAATCCAGGTCACTGCTATCACTAGGTACCAGGCAAATGCTCACAATGAACTCTCAACTGCCCAATGGAGTAAGGAGACCCCAGATGCTGATTTAATTATGGCTCAAAAAGGGGATCCAATAATTGGTAAGTTTTATCAACACATTGAGGACCATGAGAACTTTCCCCTGACGGATACCAATTGCCTTGGGAAAGAGGATCTCAGAGTGTTGATGAAATGTCCAAAAATGTTCCGAATCCAAGACAGTTTGTTGGCGAGGAGATCCATATCTGGCCATGACCTGTGGGTGGGCCCTATCTCATTCCGAAGCCTGATGCTAAGTCACGCCCATGATACGGCCACAGCCGGTCATCGGGGGTTTCATATGACATTAAAAATCTTGCGAGTGGTTGCATACTGGCCACACATGGGGTAGGACCTCGACCAATACTTGAAGTGGTGCCTTGTGTGTGCACAATTTCAGCCAACATCACTCACACACCCTGCTCCCCTCCAAAAGAGGGGGATGACACTGCCTTGGTCAGATTTGCAAGTCGATTTTATCGGGCCCGTGATTCGCTCCTCTAGTGGGTACAAGTACATGTTAACCGTAACATGCTTGTTTACTAAATGAGTAGAATGTCTCCCGGCCCCAAATTGCAAGACAGAAACAGTGGCTGCCCTGATGGTCAATCATATCTTCTCGCATTTTGGACTACCCCAAAGGATTGAGTCAGACCGAAGTAGCCACTTCACTAGCGAAGTGATGACAAAGTTGTGGGAGATACTTGGGGTAAAAAGTAAACTACACATTGCCTACCGGTGTCCTCTAGTGGTGGATTTGAGAGGTACAATAAAACTATTGTGAGCATATAAAAAAGTTTGTGGCAGATTCTGGGACGAGTTGGGACATTCGATTACCCCTTGTCCTGATGGCCATCAGATCTACCCCTTCTTCTGCAACAAAAATGTCTCCATTTGAGCTGATGACTGGATGAAGGATGGTGCTACCCCAGCATCTGCTCTACAGAACCCAAGAGCAGACCTTGATAAATGCCTCCACACCTCATCAGTATGTTGAGAATTTGAGAAAACACCTTCAACATGCTTTTGCCTATGCTCAGCGGAATCTAGAAAGATCTGCAGACAGTATGAAGACCCACTTTGACCTTAAGACAACTAAAAAGGAATATGAAGTAGGAGACCAGGTCTACTTGTACAATTTCCAAAGGAACCAAGCCAAAGAATGCAAATACCTTTCATCTTGGCGGGGTCCTTTTGAAATTGTGGACAGAATCTCACCAGTCACCTACAGAATCCACATCCCCAAGGGCAGTTTGACAGAAGTCGAAGACAAGTGGGTCCACATAAACCAGCTAAAGAGTTGCCTTCCCAAGCATACTTTGTGGCAGATAGAATGGCTTACCGGAAACCCAGCGGGGGAAATTCCGGACGCCTAGAAAAATGATTAAATCTTCATTGATTACATCTAAGAAAATGATTAAAGGATCACTGAATAATAGATGGAGAATATTGCCAATTGATAAGGAATGCAAGTGTCTTACCCACTGCTGACATTCCCCGAAGATGTGTGGACACAGTAGTGGTAACATTTCCATAACAATGCTATGTTCTGTTTTCTAGCATTTGAACTGAGAATAATCCCAGGAATCACCAAGGAGGACCACTCGGGGACCGGGAGGAAAAACCCAAGGAATCTGGAGTATTGTCCCTTCCTAACCTGAACCGGCGAGGAGAGCGTGTCGCCTCAATCACTGACGGGAGAAGCAACTGAATTTCTCCACATGGACGGAAAAGAACATCCCAATCTCCCCACTTCCCCTCTAATGGAGGTCAAAACTAAGTCAGAAGGGGGGGATTTGTGGGATCTATTGACCCACTTTGCTATACTAGGCAGCATCACTGCTATTATCGTGCAAGAAACAGCAACAATGGCAGCAAAACTCTTGTGCGCTCCAAAACCTCCAGAGCCACGTTCTTCAACACACCAAAAGATGGATGCACTACCTGCCACCCATGGTGCATGCGTGGTGAAATAGAGCACACCCTGCAGAAAATGTGCCAGTGGGCTCCATGACAAGCAAACAGAGTGCATAGGAAGAAGCAGCGCTTTGCAAATGAAACTCAAAAAAGTGCCTGTAAATAACATTTACTTTGTTGCTAAAACTCCAAAATGCCTGTACACAACACTTCTCAACACTCAAAATCTTGCTTGGCGCTTAAATTCATATAACCTAATGAAGCGCTGTGAATGTACTAAGTCCTGAAATGTGAAGAGCAAAACATTTTCTCTGAACAACTGGGCTAACTGTGAATGACAGCCCTGTCAGATGAGCTCTTCTGATGAAACTTCAAGGTTATCTAAACTAAAAGTCTGCCGGATTAGCAAACATAAAAGGGTTGTTGCTAAAAGGAATACAGATCTCAGTTATGTTTTTGATCCCACAGGTTTAAAGCTAGAAAAAGTAATTTATCTGTCATTTGATGCAACAAGTTGGTTTCTGCTGGATTTTGAGGCAAGATATGAAGAATAAATTAGCCTGGCTGGGCCGGCAAGAAGTGGAAAAACAGGTTTCCCCCAAGGGGAGGGAAATCCTCTCAGCATAAACACACTGACTGACTGACTGACTCTTCTGATTCCAGCGAAGCACTTTTTTCCAGCATTCAACATCCAGCCTTTAACACCCTTCCAGATGCCAAGAATCTTGTCAAGCAGTAGCTGAACCATTTTCAGCAAGGCATCGATCCTCAAACTTATTCTTGCATCCCAGTGGAGCGCTGTGGTGTGGGAAAGCATCCTGAAACTAGCATCCTGAAACTATCTGGCTTGCTACCATAAGGCTTTGAGTCTTTAGACTGGTGCTGGGGATCTGTTACTGAAGTCATTAATCATTCTCAGAGCTTACTGTATCCCGACTTGGTTGCCTAGCTAAATGCTCAACCCTAGAGTAAAAGCATTATTATTAAAAAAACACCTCTCACTAAAACCTCTATAACTCCCTCAGTTTTTAAGATAGAAGCCTTCCTTAGCGTTTGAACCGTTATATCAAAAATCGCATACGGAAAAGTTTGCCGCCAATTGACATTTTCAAATGTTTTACACATGTGAATTAGCTTTAAATTATTTCCCACTTTGACTTTGAGATTCCAATTGTTTTCTTTTGATTAAATCATTGCTTTTGTTTGCTTGCATCTGTTCAAAGCGGCTCCCATAGAAAATGTTAATCATTTATGACCACATTTGGTGTTTCTGCTCAGCCAATTTCAATGCCATTTTGACAGTTGAAAAGTCAATCCAGTTTTTCTCTTGTGTTTAAAGGGGGAAGGTGGGAGTGATATTCTGTTTGATCTGAGTTATTCCTGAGTACCTGCTCTCTCCTCACATCTGTTTAAATTGCATATTGGTGGGTTGAGGGGTGTTGCAGGGGGATCCCCTAACCATAGTGCTATCTGTTCCAAACCAATCCAAAAGTATCCTTTTCTTTGCTGCATCTGTTTGTGCTCATTCCTTGATTCCTAGTGCATTAAAGATATTATTCAGTGTTCTGTCACCCCATTGGTGATTGTTGTTACCTATTAAAACATATTGGGCCTCATTCCGAGTACGGCGCTAACCAATGGCGCTATTAACGCCTTGGTTGACGCCGTACCCGGACCGGCAGCGCCTTGGTGGTTGGCGGAATTACCGCCCCATTCCAAGGTTGGCGGGGCGGTAATTCCCCAATGCCCATTTACCCTTCCCCATTCCCATTCTTGCCCCATAGGGCATAATGGGAGTGGGGAAGGCGTCAATTACGCCACCGTAAATTACGGTGGCGTAATTAACATCAAGGTCCCTTAGCGCCATGGTATTTAACGCCTGCTAAAAGCAGGTGTTAAAAGCACCATGGCGCTAAGGGAACTCGGAGTATGGCGGTAAGGGATTACCGCCACCGCTCTCGTTAGCGGTGGCCGCTATCCCTTAACGCCATACTCGGAATGAGGCCCATTGTGATTTAAATTCTAAATACATAAATAAATATTTACCTTTGCAAACTAGCCTGATTCCTGGTTCAGTGAGACCGGGGCGTCTAAGGAGAAGGGTGTGATATGAGTGGTATATCATTCACAATATTGAACTTATAGATAAAAATAAGTAAGGGTTTCATTTGTGCACTACGTGCTGGCTGAGACTAGGGTATGTGGCAGATTAAAATCACTTACAACAGTTGTTGGTAGTCTGTTGTAAATCTATTGCATTTTGTATGTGGCTTTCAATTCCACAATTCCATCAATTTCTTTGGATATGCTCTATTTCTTTGAGTAGTTGTTTGGCTCTACCATGTAGAAGATTGTTATTTAAGTTGGCTAGTGCTAAAGCAGGACTTTTGGCATAGTACAGTTTATGGACCAGATTTCTCATCGTTGAATGATGTGTTGATATGATTTTGATATGATGGAAGGTGCTTTTGCAAATAGGTCTAGAAATGCAGGCTAATGAATGTCCTTGTAGTCCTGTGTATTTGTGCACTGGACAGGGGTCCATATTTTGTAGTAGTTTAATTTTGAATTTGTCTTTGCCTTTCACATACTGATTGAGGAACTAGCGTAAAGATTTTAATTTTTTTTTGGCAATGTTACACATTGATGTGCATGGCCATTTGTAGACTGGACGTAATGGTTCAGTGGAATGGACAGTGATACTGAGTTTTCTAGGGATATTTTTGTGAGCAGCGTTTCTTGTTCCATAATGGTATTATTAGGTTTTTCATACCCTCGTCCACTGCTATGTATGGCAATTGGGTTTATTTGCTTTTGTTTATATGCTTCTTCATTGAAATAGGGTTCTGTGCTCATGGTGTGACTCCATTCTCCTCCACAGATGTTTGTGAAGATATCTTTGTTGATATTCCGTTTATTGTGAAGTCTTGTTTGTAGTTTAGTTCTTAATTTTGTTAGTGGTTTCACTCTGTTCAAAACTAAAATAAATAATTTCCTTTTGAGAAGGATTGCACTGTCTATTAGAGCTTCTAGGATTTATTTTCTACGGTAGGTTTTAAGGGTTGTGCGTGATTTCTCTCCTGTTTTTATAAGGTTCTGAAGGACTCCGGCAGAACATTTTTTGTAAAAGAATTTTTTTGGCATGCTTACTTGCCGCTACATCAAGATTTATAGGTGCAGTGTTAGCACGAGTGGTAGCTGCAGTCTTGTTAATCACTTTCTGTTTCTTTTTACATTTTGAAAGAGGAGGCAAAGTGTCTATACTGGAAGCTTGTTTTGTTTCGCTCAATGTCTGTATTGGCTGTTTTGCATGAACATTTTGTACAAATTCTGCTAGAGGTGGATGCTTATTTTGGAGGGTTTTAGTTTGATATTTGTGTGTTACTATACTGGTGTTCTGATTGCAATATAAAGTATGGAACTTGTGAGGGGAAGCCCTAATACTGAATCTAATGTTGCAGGGTTAATACACTTGTTTTAGAATACTAGAATTCTACAGTGTTGAGTAACAGTTAGAACATTATGGAAGTATTGCAATTATTTTTTTGGATGGAAAGAGTAGGTTTCTTCTGAGTTCTCATTCGTACTTCAGACGTTTCTGCTTTTCAGGAGAGTGATCTTCACTGCAATTGTGAAAGAAAAAAGTTAGTAAATATGTGTGTTAATAGCACTGTTGTTAATGTAGACATGGAATTCTTTGTTTTTGCAGTAGTAGTGCTTTCTGATAACTGTGCATAGCATGTATATGCACTTTTCTTTGCCTGTGTGCATTCTGTATATTTTATTTAAAATATGTTATTTGAATGTGCTTTAGACATGAGTACAATAGTAAGCGCACAGAGCACACTTGGCTTCGTAAGGCGGTGTATAATCGTATGCTTTGTTTGCTATTTGTGCAGGGTAAATGGCAGGAACTGTATGCACAAGTATGCAATGTATGTATTTGTGAAGGTGTGGGAAATAAATCAGAAGGATTTGAGGGGCTCAACAGCTTATTACTCAGTAGGTGATTACTAAAGTACTGGGTGATTCTGTGGTGCTTGGAGATGGGACAGTGTGAAATAAAGTAAGGGTTGCAAGGAAGGACCTGGTGCTTGTGTTGCAGACTGAAGGGAAAGGGGGAGATGCTGTATGTCTTGCTTTACAACACTGTATATAGTTGTAGATGATGTGATAGATATGACTGCACCTGCGCATAGTTGAATGCTGTTATGAAATCTAGAATGGATTGGGCAACCAGCTGGAATGAGAGAGCTGTGTAGATTGGAAGAACAGTTGTAGAGGCAGTGGTGTTGTTTCAGCTGGGAGCCTTTCAAATGATATTGACTATCTGTGTGCATAAATAAAGATGCATGTACTCATCCTGGCTGCATGTAATTTTATAGCACACTGAAAGCCTTTTTGCATAATGATACTGTTATTTCTTCCATCTTTTAGCATGAAATGGCACTTTGTTAGATAGCTGTGTGTGTTGTGTCTGATTACGAATATAGTCATTTGTAAATGAAGTTGAAATGATAGAATGTATGTGAAATATGCAAAATGTATAGAAAGGAAATTGTGTCCACATCTTATGCACTATAATGCATTAAATGCTATCATGGTTGAAATGTGGTTAAATACATGGCAGTGGTTACAGAAATTATAGAATGAATGAAAAAAATAACAGTTTGCACATTGCAGTTAATAATATGGGTAAATAAAAATTTGGAGAGCAGACAACTTTGCAAGTGACACTTGATCATAGCAGATGGGAGAAATGACAGTAAGCTTGTTTTACAGGTTAAACAGGGTAAGTGGCAGTTACTCTGTTTATATGCATTTATGCAAGAGATGCACATGTACCATACATGCCAATCCTTCTGATTTCGCCGGGAGACTCCCCATATTTCTGTGAAAAATATTGTTATTTTTCACATTCTGCCGCCGAAAATACATCTTTGCCCAATGCATTCTTATAACACAAATGTTGTCTTCCGGTTTTTTGAAGGAAATGTCCCTCCCAGGTTGGTCGGAATGTTGGTATGTATGATGTACTGTGCAAAAAATATTCATACCTGTACTTTGGGTTCATACATGTGGATGTGCATAAATCTGCAAGTAGAAATGTTGGAGAGTTTACTTGTAGTTGCTGTAGGTGCTTTGCAGTCACTAGACGTGCCTCTTTTTCTCCCCGGAGTGGTGGCAAGCCCTCTCCCTCTCGTCATCGTCACTTTCCTGACGATCTTCATCTGAACCCATGGTCCCAATGCTATCATCACTGTCACCTTCTCTTTAGTCCTCAAAGCTGAGCTTCCTTAACATCGGTTTCTCCTGTCGTTTCTCCTTTGGCTTATCTAAAAAATAGTGTTCCCCCTCGACGAGTACACTGCTGTACACCTACTCCCCTTTGGGGCAACTAAACTGTCTCTTCTGATCCTCTAAAATTCCCCTATTCTTCTTTGTAGCCTTTCCCCCCTCATCATTCTTAAAATGTCTCCCTTTACTTTCGTCTCTTTCCCGCTCATGTCTCCCATCCTCCTTTTCTCCTCTGTGTCGAAGCTCTTTAACGAGTCGCTCAATTTCCAGCCTTGTCTTCTCCCTCTTTATTTGAAACTGTCTCTCCTTCTCTTCTTCAGCCTTTCTCATTGCCGCCTCCTCTAGCTCCCTTTGCCTTTTCGTCCCTCTTCCCTTTCTTCTGTTGGTTTTCATTCCCGTCTCAACCTGTCGTGTTCCTCCTTTTCTTCCCTTTCTCTTTTCTGTACTTCCACCATTATCTCTGCCCAATTTTTAGCTTCTTCCTCTGCATCTTTACGACTCAGAGCTTCATCTCTCATATGTCCTAGCTCACTTGTAGTTTCCACGTCCAACTTAAGCAATATCTGTCTACCTAACTGTTAGGTAAGATTTCGCTTTAGAGCTAAATCTACCTCACTTGTGAGAACTCTAGAACATTTTGCTGGGTATCATTTTTAAGACTCTACATAGGGTCCTTTTAATTTCATCCTCTTTGACAACTGTTGCTATATACCTTTTTATTGTTACAGGGATGTCCTTAGGGATCCCCTTTTACTTTCTCTGGCTAACCTTATGTGAACTAAGGTTCCCAAGTGTAAGAAATCCTTTCTATACCGTTTACATGTTGTTAGGTGAAAACCAACACACCCAACCTTATGTGGAGTGCTGGAGAGATACAATGTATTCCCTTTCTCACTAGCACTGTAACAATTATGTTAAAGGGACAAGCTTACCTTAAATGGCTGGTGACAGTGATCGTTTTTACAAATTTGGTGGACCTTTAGTGCAGGCTGTTTCACAGCTGTGGTAAAAGCACCCATGGGTGCCCATTTTACCAAAATGGCTCATTTCCTTTTTTTGCCATTTCTGTGCATCTTGTCCCTTCTTGAATTTTCCCATGCCCTTCAGGGTGAGAAAGTCCTTTGTGTGATTTTTATCTTCGGCGGTAGACCTCAGTCGAGCCCGCCCAGGCTCCACGGTGTCTCTCAAGGCAGGAAGTGAGGGAGGAGTACAAAACTCTGAAGATCTTTGTCTTCCAGCTGGCTGCAATGAACCAGTTCAAACTGAGAGTCTGGCTGTTCTGAAAGGACTGCCAACCCCCCAAGTTTGAATATTGCAAGTCTGTTTGATTGGCTGGGTTCCTGCATAAATGTCTGATCCTGGAAGCTAAAGAAGTAGTCAACCCCTGGACCTGAATCTGAAGAGGAAGATGAAGAAAACGGGGCTCAGACGATTTCCAGCAACCAGAGAGCCGGCTGTGTAACTAGAGCCTGCTAGAGCCCTTCTTTCCAAGCAAACTGGGGACTCGGAAAGCATTCACCCCAACTATAAGCCTAATGAGATTCACTAGACCCAAGAAGACTTGCATTTTGAGCCATCCCACATTGTGCTGCAACCTTGAGAGGCTGCAATACCCCAATACCCTGAGACCTCAAGCCATCATGCGGTGCATGATCTTCCCAATTCTGAATTGAGCTGAAGCTATTGTGGCATCATGCTGAAGCTCTAGTGAGCTGATTCGAGTCCTTGAAGTCCCCTCAACAGAACGCTGGACCAAATTTGTGATGCAAATCCAATTGCCAATATTCTGGCTTCTTCTGGCTCCTAAAAAGGCACCAAACCCACAGAGCTGCATTCAGCTATGAAGGAACACTTGCCTGGAGCCTTCCCCATTCATCCTGGCAGAAAAATCCCTTCTCTAGTCCTGTATTCTATCTTCATGACAAAGGAATCCATCGACCAGGTTTTTGACTGCAGATCCTGAAGTCTCCCCCACTGCAACTATTCCTCCGTGCTGAGGTACTGTGTTGGCTGGGGTATTTACTAACCTTAAGCCTGTGTGATTTCTGTAAAGCTTTGGGGTGTATCTGTGTTTGGGAGTCCTCTCATCCAGTTCACCCAGCCCCCTGCTGGAATCCTCCTAGGGTGTGTTCTCAGAAGTCCCTGGACCCTTTCAACCTCTCTAAAGTGTAATACTTACCTCTTTGAACAACTATCCTTAGGAACTCTGACTTTTGCAACTACTACGCCTGTCCTGAAATGCCTCTTGGACACTAGTTAAGCTGTGGGCTTCACTTAACTATTTCTTTCAGAATATTAGTGTGTAAATTCACCAAATGGGTTTTGCTTTCCCTGGTCTGTTTTATACAGATTCTAAAACAGTCCTAGGTTTATACATACCTCTAAGTTGCTGTTAGCTACTTTAAAAGGTATATGGGTTTTACTTACCCTGGTCTGCCTTGGGCCAGCCTAAAATAAGTTAAAGAGGTATTGCTTAACTTAGTCTGTGTTCCACTGACCTAAAAAGCAAATGTAAAAGAATATTACAACATTGGGTTTTACCTGCATAGAATAGCTGTGCGCCATTCTTAAAACATGTTCTGTAGGTGTAGCTGACCTTGGCCTGCCTGGTGCATTCCTAAATTAGTGTAAAGAGTTTTTGCTTACCTTAGTCTGTGTTCCACTGAGCCGAAAAACAACTGTAATTGTATATTACACCAGAGATCTTACTCACCTAGTATAACTGTGTGTTATCCTGAATGTGGTTATAGGTTTTTATTGTTTCTTGAATCAGTGTTACACTAGTCAGAAATGTTAACTTGCAGGTTGGTTTACTAAGGGGTTCCTTAACTGAGTGTCAATGGACAACTGCTAGAGTCTACTACCCTTGTATTACTGAAAGTAATCAGAAAGTAGCTTATGGTTTTACTCCACATGAATAGGTGTGTGCTATAGTAAATGTGTTCTGATGAGTTCTAACTTGCCTAGACATACTGTTAGTTTTTGGAAAAAGGTTTATGCGTTGGTCTGTGTACCTTCAATCATTGTGTTGTGTCTATGTATTGTGTTTATAATTCTATGACAAAGTACTTACCCAACAACTTAACGTGGCCTAAATGTATTTATAATAACCCTTTATTTTTCATACTTCTGGTTGTAATTGTTTCTGTTGAACCCTTGGTATACTACAAGTTCTTTGTACCTTCCTACAGCCCTCTCACCATACTAAAATATGCCTGGCTGCTCTATCTACGCTACCATATACTCAGGTGGTTCAGCCTTATACTAAGAGTGGAGTCTTGTACTGTCTCAGTTGAACGGTTTTACTAAGCCCTTAGTTGGATATCAGAAAAACTGACCTAACACTGTTGGGATGTGGTGGGATACATTGCAGGCTGAATTACATTGACTCTTGAGATACTGTGAGTTCAAAGAAACCATCCAATAGGTTTGGATTAACCAAGGAAATATACCCAGACTTAACCTAATAACCAACACTACAGGCTTATTTAAGCCAGCGGCCTTCCCACATGTACTAATGAAAAGATTGTTCACAACGTACAAAGAGAAGGGCCTCACCTGTAAAGGAAGTATCTTGACATTATACAAAGGTTGTGGGAACATCAAAGATTCTCACAGAACCCTGTGTCACCCCCTAAATATATTGCTGAGAGTGAGGATGATGAAGATTCAGACATGAGTCTAAAGTTCTCTGAGGATGAGTATACAGGTTCTGATGAGGAGGATGTCAATTCACCCCTCTCCTTCTCCTGTCCCTCCTTTACCCTCCATAATGGTGCCTGAGCTATCTATTGAACTTGGTAAAAGGAAACATCTAATGGACTATAACTTAAAGAGCAGAACAATTGAAAGAGAATTTAATACCTCTATTGAATATACATTTTTGGACTGTTCTTATTTTGCAGGGTCTAATGAGTCTGAAGCTTCCAGGATCCCAGCACTGGTGAGTCAGTATGACTTGGAATGTGATGTGGTTGTTGTAACGCTTACCTGATTCCCTGCAGGAGCGTCTGGGTTCTGTGGCATGTGTCCCACACTACCCACCACCCCAAGCCTGTGTAGCATGGTATGAGGACACACTACCGTGTTTGGGATGGAAGGGGTTGGTTAGTTGTATGCTGGTGATCCCCAGCGTAGCAGTATAACTGTGGAAACCCCCAGGTGGAAGTGGTGTTGGCTGCAGATTTCCTAAAACGAGAAGCACAATTACTCCTATGCCTGCAAACCTTCTTGTCCCTCCTCCCTCACTTACCTCCAGGGAAGGCTGAACTCACCTTGTAGTATGACTCCTGGCTTACTGGGCTTCTGCTGACTGCACCGTTTTCCAGTTACGTCACTGACTCCTGCTTGCCCAGTCCTGCTGTAGCTTGCAAGGTGCTTGCGGAATGGTGGCAGGCTGTTATGTGCTTGCAGTGTAGATTGGGCGGTCGTTGTTTGCTTTTGCTTTCTGCTTTCCTCCCCTTAGAGTTTGTTGCCTGCATTTGCTTTTTGCTTTCCTTCCTTAGGGTATCTCATTTCTTAGAGTCTTTATTCAGTCCTTCGCTGTACTACTCATGAACTCTATTTCCCTCAGGACTGTTAGTGCTAGCCCTGCTGCATTCTTCCATGCAATTGTGCACACACTCATTAATACATGTCTGTGACTAGTAAGTATGTCTCCTCAAAACGTACTTTTGCATATGAAACCAAGCATCTGCAGCAGTAACGTTGTTTTCTTCTTACAGGTGTGGGTCGCAGAACACGTTGGATCCGGTCATCAGGTCCTGCTTTAAGGATTCGATAAGTGGGTTGCGGCGAGTGTGGTAAGCATCCAGCTGCTTAGAATCAGAAGAAACGCGAAGCAAGGTGTGGGCTCAGGGCGTGGCTTGTATAGCCTTGGGCTCCACCCTGGAACACTGGAGCATGCTGAGTGAATCCCAGCTAGGGAACACTCAGTGGTCATCTTGGATATCAGGCTTCAGTTTCTCTGGGTGGTTCTGATGGAAATGGATTACTAGATGTGGTGCATGCACGTTCGACGCTGGTTCCCAGGTTCTATCTAAAACCCCATGTCCCTTCCTGTCTATCAGATATGATGAATCAACTTTCGGGGCACCAGTGGTCCAGGGATGAATATCGGTTAAACCATCAATTAACCCCACACCTCTAATACACCAGAAGGGATCCGAACAGATTGGAATACAAGTGAATTTAAAAATCTCCTTGTCCAATTTTAGTAACGTGGACGGAACGACAGGCTTATCTCTGCAAGGTCGTGGATTGTTGATTAGTTGCAACACAGCGAAAATACCATTATTGCCCAATAATAAAAGGGACTGTCCAGTCAATGTTGTATACAAATATCTACTTTATTATTACTACAACTGACAGTTCTAGCATACTACAAATACGACCCACCCTGTAAAGGAACACAGAGGAAAGACAGTTTCACGAAGGAAAGGGATGCACTCTGGATACTGACAGGAGGGTAGATGGTAAAGTAATCAGTCTTACTGTTCAAGGTGATTTGTTTCCAGCACCAATGGGGCAAAGGGCCGTAACTGTCTCTAGGGGCCTTCGGAAAAGGACCAAGGGGGCGGAACCACAATGTACCTGGTGCTGAAGAAGTTCTTGTTGCTTGACAGTGTTGAGGCGGTTCCAGGGTGCTTTGCAGGCCTTGAGACAGAGTTAGTGGTGGGAGACAACTGCGGGTATCAGGCGGCAGGCAGTTTGGCTAGCGAGGCTGGATGGACGGCTGCAGGCTAGCCGGCGTGGTGGCTGAGGGCAAAGGATCATTGTCTCTATGCTGGTTGGCAGATCTGGAATTCAGCCCGTGTCCTAATTAGTCCTTATTACACCTTTCAAAGTCGTCAGATGATCTGCCAACTGAGGGGTTCAGCCCTCTCTTAAAGCCAAATGGGCCCCAGTGATTGGTGCAGACTAAGCCCACCTTAAATAACCAATCCTGGGACACCACTAACAATCTTCTGTTATGAATGAGGGCAGGACTAGAGTGCTCTGCAACAGGACAGATAAGGGGTGACAACATATACCTAAGTCCCACCATTCTTCCTGCCTGTTGTTGAACAAAATATCTCTCTGGTTAACGGAGCCCTCTGTGACTCTTGATTAAAGCAGAGATGTCCCTTGAAGTATGTGGCTAGAGCAGACTTCCTGTCTCCCCCAAATCACATCCTCTGTCCCTCTGAAAGGGGTCTGCTCTGCAGGGACACCTGGAGTAACTGCTAGACCCAGACAGGCCATTCACTGCCTTACATACAGAGAGGTGGAAACTAGCTTCAAGCTGACACATTGCATACCAAAGCGTTGTTAGTCCTGCTTTCCTGTTGTCTGTTCCAGCAACCAAGCCACTTCAAGGCTTGCCTCAATTATCTCTCAGTAGTATGCACTGCCAACAGTTGGATTAGACAAAGGGAAACAGATACATGGAGCCTTTGATATTTAAATTAGGCTGCCCATGGCTGGAGGAAGGTCTGCCTTCACCCTTCTTGAGATGCTTTGATGTACCTGTGGCTGTCACATTCCATCTAGATAGGACAGGCGCAGATGGCGCCTGTAGGCTGTATCTTCCCAGAGTACATGTGACTATGTGTTTTGTGTGGTGAGCGGAGGAAATGTGTGTGGAATGGCCTCACATATTTCCAGAGGCTGATCTCCCATCATTCATTTTCCTTATCAAAAAAATCAAAAAGCCCAGGCAAGCACACTCAGCCATGCGGATGGTCGAATTCTTCACAAGTATAATGTGTGTCTTACATGTTTTGAATCTAATATATCTCGCACTTCATATTCGGGCCGTTATTGTCAGACTGCACAGAAGGCGGCTGTGATATAGAATTCTGGTTTTCCGGGTTGGATGAGTTTTACCAAGGAGAGTTGGAACACAGGATGTATGTGTTAGGATGGCGGTAGGTCCAGTCTAACGGCCACTGGACTATCGAGAAGGGACCTATGTACCTTGGGTGAAATTTCCTTGGGCGTTTCCGTTGGATATATTTGGTTTCTAATCACACCCTATCATCAACTTGATATGCTGGGGCAGTGTCTCTTTTTTTGTCTGAAAACTGTTTTTAGGAGCTCTTTGCTTTTGATAGGTGTGATGCGCCCTGCTTTAAAGTGCAGCAAATTGTGTCATGCAATGGAGTGACTGATGGCATTTCTAGAGCGTCAGGGTGATCGTATGCAGAAGTTTGTGGATGTCTACCATGGAGTAAAAAGAATGGTGAAACCCCTGTTGCACTGTGCATGGTATTGTTATATGCATACTCTGCTATTCAAAGAAGATCAACCCAGTTATTATCTGTATGAGAGATAATACACCGAGGTATTGCTCTAAGGTTTGGTTTGTTCTCTTGGTTTGTCCATCTGTGGATGATGGCTGGTTGATAAACGTACTTCCATCTGCGCAAAGGTCTAGAACCTTTTCCAGAATTGGGAGGTAAACTGAATTCCCCAGTCTGAGATCACTATAGAAGGGAACGTGTATAGCCTGACCGCTTTTTTGAGGAAGATCTGGGCTACAGTGCTAGCGTTGGGCAGCCCCTTCAGGGCTATGAAGTGCACTATTTTTGAAAGAAGATCCACCACAACCAGGATTGTCTTATAACTGTTGTAAGGTGGTAGGTCAGTGATAAAATCCAAGGACACAGTATGCCAAGGGGCTGGAGGCACGGGCTGTGGCTGCAAAAGCCCCTGTGGTTTCCTTTTCTGTGTCTTATATTGGGCACAAATGTTACATGTTTTGACGTATTGTGTCACGTCTTCCCACCATGTTGGCCACCAGTAGTGTTGTTGAAATTTTCCAAGGGTCTTGGTAATGCCTGGGTGGCCCTCCATAAGGGAGTCATGGTAGTTCTGCATTATCTGTACCTGCATTGACATGTCTGGCAGCTATAGTCGATTGTTGTAGAATGGGAGACCACCTCTGTTCTCAAGTTGTGGGTTTACGATGACCCAAGACTGCAATTTCTCTGGCATAAGTGACTGCTTGTTCTTTTCTTGCAATGGTACCAGGACAGTGGGATAGAGTTTATGGTTCCCAGTAGCTTGTGTTTTGGGATTATCGCCACAGGGTCAGGGATGGCATAGGCGCTGTCTTCCTTCTCGCAGCATCCTATCCTGGACAATGCATTGGCTTTTCCATTGTGTACTCAGGGTCGATAAATAACTACAAAAGCGTATTCTGTGAAAAACAAGTCCCATTGCAGTTGATGAGAGGATTGGGCCTTGGCTGTTCGGAGATACTGCAGATTCCAGTGATATGATGACTGTAATAGGATGCCGTGCACCCAAGAGGTAATGATGCCACTCCTTAAAGGCAGCTGTGATAGCTAATAGCTCCTTCTCCGTAATGGCGTAGTTTCATTCCATGGGTGTAAACCTTTTAGACCAGAATGCTACTGGATAGAGCTGTCCGGTGTCTGGATTGTGCTGAGTCAACACAACGGCCATGGAAATATTGGAGGTATCAGTATCTACCATGTACGGAAGATATGGTTTTGGGTGCTGCAAAACCGGTTCTGTAGTGAAGCATTGTTTCAAAGTGGGGAATACTTGTTCGGCTTCTGGGGTCCAGAAAAAGGCCTTATTCTTGTGCAGCAAAGAGGTAATGGGATGTACTATGTTGGGAAAGTCTGGTATAAATCCTTGATAGAAGTTAGCAAACCCCAAGAAACTCTGGACGGTCTTAACAGAAGTTGGGGAGGGCCACTGGAGAATTGCTTTGACCTTGCAGTTGTCCATACGCACCCCTTCTGGAGTCATAATGAATCCCAAAAATTCTACCTCAGTGACGTGGAAGGTGCATTTCTCTAATTTTGCAAAGAGATTGTGCTGATGCAACTTCTCTGGAACCTCTCTCACGTGGTCCACGTGGTCTGTGAGTGAGGTGGAATAGATTGAGGTATTGTCTATATAGACTATAGCGCAGACATCCAAAAGTTCCCTTAACAAATAATTCATGAAGAATTGGAATGGCGCAGGAGCAATGTATAAGCTGAAAGGCATCCCTTGGTATTCGTGTAAACTGAATTTGGTGCGGAAGGCAGTTTTCCATTCACCCCCATTCTTAACACGCAGCAGGTGGTATGCCCATCTGAGATACAGTACTGCATAGATGTTACGGTCTTTCACTTAATCTAAGAGCACTGGGTTTAATGGTAGCAGATTTCAGTTCTTGACCATGATCCGATTTAGGGCTCTGTAGTATATACAGGTATGTAGGTCCCCCTCCTTCTTTAGGATGAAGAGAGGAGAGGCTGTGGGAGATTTTGATGGCCGTATAAAGCTGTTCACCAAATACTGGTCCAGGTAGATGCAGAAGTGCTAGTTTTGTTGGGTTAGAGCATGAATGCGGCTGCGGGGAACCTGTACACCCAAGACGAGATTGATTTGGCAGTCGTAGGGTCTGTGTGGAGGCAGGGTATTGGCCTGTTCCTTTTGAAAGATGTCCAGGTAGTCTTCGTATACAGGTGACAATACCCTGCTGATTCCTGGAACTAGATCTGGACTCTGTGGTGGTGCTGTGGAAGAGGGCTTGGTATCAACCGGTGGTGTATAGTACCAGCTGTTCGCAGAATCATTCCAAAAGGCCAGGGTCTTGGTTCGTTAATCAATATTAGGGTTGTGGGACTCTAGCCAGAGCATGCTTAAATTATCTGGAACTGTGGAGCATTGATAAGGTCGAACGCAATGTGTTCCTGATGTCCGAGTTGGGAAAGTAGCACAACATCCTCCGTACATTGGGTTACTGTACCAGAGGTTAGCGGTGTGCCGTCCATAGCTAATACAGTCTTCACTGTAGTTTTCTGTCATAGCGGGACACAGATCCTATGGGCCATTGTGTAATCCATGTAATTGCCCATGGCTCCACAATCCATATACGCTTCTAGAGCATGCATTTTCTGTGGTTGTCTACATCTGTACAAATGTAGTGAACAGAGAGTGTGTCAGCGGAAACAAAATTCAAGTTAAAGTGGTGACCGGCAATGGGTTGGGGAGAGAGGGGGCCCCCGAAATTCGGAATCACAGATCAGACCATATAGACCAAACAATAATTGAAAAACATGAATATTTTATTTAAATTCCATTTGTTAAAACATACATATTAAATTTTAAATTTTGTTACGAGCTCATCTCTAAATAGCAGCAGATTGTTGTAGAATAAAGTGCATACGTATGGCACCCCTTTTTCTAATTAGGAACTACCATTGCCTTGTCCACATATTTTTGGGGTTTTCTCTATATTGTTAAATGCGGCCATAGCCTCTGACCACCAGCCGGGTGACCCCCTTCAGCCGACTTGAGGTTCAGACAGCTTGGCAACATGAAGTTAATACTGACTGAATTTTCAGTCTGGTTTTATATTGGCACTTTGTTTCACTATGCACTTTATTCTACAACAATCTGCTGCTATTTAGAGATGAGCTCGTAACAAAATTTAAAATTTAATATGTATGTTTTAACAAATGGAATTTAAATAAAATATTCATGTTTTTCAATTATTGTTTGGTCTATATGGTCTGATCTGTGATTCCGAATTTCGGGGGCCCCCTCTCTCCCCAACCCATTGCCGGTCACCACTTTAACTTGAATTTTGTTTCCGCTGACACACTCTCTGTTCACTACATTTGTTACTTCCTCTTTGTCAGCGAAGTAGAGGTTTACCCATCTTTTGTTTTGCTTGTCTACATCTGTACCTCTACTCTTTGGTCAGTGGTCCTCAGACACTACCCAGTTGCATGGGTTCAGGTGTATTCTCCGTGTGGCACGCAGGAGTTTCTTGTGGCCAGATGTGCAGGGGATTGCAAACAGTGGTCTAGCTGGATAACTAAGTCAACATAGTCTGAGCAATAGTTGGGTGGGTTCATAACCTGGGCTAGCATGTCCTTGAGCTCCCCCCGAGGTCCCTGTAGAAAAGGGTGTTTCTCTTTTCGTAGTGAATTGTTCCAGACGGGCTAAAGTACTGATGGGGAAAAAGCCTGGAGAGGTGCCAGCTAGGGCGGCACCTGTGGAGCTGCTGGTCCTGGTAACTGAACTTGTCCTGCTTGCACTTGTGTGAGCTGTCTGGCCAATTCCTCAGTGCGGTCTCTATTGACCACCATTTCTCATCTCATGGCATTGGTTTCTGAACAAGCTTCATGCAATTCAGCTCTGAGTTCCCCAAGAATGATGGCTAATTGGTCTACCTCTGAGGACTCTGTGGCAATCAGGCAGGTTTGTAACCGTGTGCTTCGAGTTCTGTAATGCTTACCTAATTCCCTGCAGGAGCATGTGGGTTCCTTGTCGTGTGTCGCACACCACTCACCAACCAAGCCTGTGTAGCGTGGTATGAGGACACACTACCATATTTGGGATGGAAGGGGTTGGTAGGTTGGATGCTGGTGATGCAAGGTGTAGCAGTATAACAGTGGAAACCTTGAGGTTGATGTGATGTCAACGGTGGCTGCAGGTTTCCTGAAACCAGAAGCACAATTACTTGTATGCCTGCAAACTTTCTTGACCCTCCTCCCTCGCTTACCCCCAGAGAAGGCTGGACTCACCTTGGAGTATGACTGCTGCTGTGCTGGGCTTCTGCTGAGTGCATCATTTGCCAGTTACATCACTGTCTCTTGCTTGCCCAGGCATGCTGCGGAATGTCTGCAGGCTATGTGATTCCAGTGTGGTAAGTTGTTGTCTGATTTTGCTTTCTGCTTTCCTTCCTTAGAATATTGCATTTCTTGGAGACTTTATTCAGTCCCTTGCTGTACTACTCAAGATGTCTATTTCCCTCTGCACTCTTAGCGCTAGCACTTCTGCATTTTTCCACGCTCATTAATACCTGTCTGTGCGTTTTCACAAGGTTCTTGGCAGAGCCCCCCTAAAAGTCAAGGCAGAGCAGCAAGGAAGAGACTTCCAGGTACCAGTAAGTATTTCTCCTAAAAACATGCTTTTGCATATGAAACCAAGCATCTGCAGTGGTAACCGTGTTTTCTTCTTACAGGTGTGTGTCATGGAACAGGTTGGATGCGGTCCTGCATCAAGGATTCAGTAGGCAGGTTGCGGTGTGTACGATAAGCGTCCAGCTGCTTAGAAGCAGAAAAAATGCGAAGCAAGGTGTGGGCTCAGGGCGTGGCTTATATATCCTGGGGCCCCATCTTGGAATGCTGGAGCATGCTGAGTGAATCCCAGCTATGGAACACTCTGCGGCCATCTTGGGTGTCAGGCAGAGAGTCTGATACAGTGGCCATTTTGGTAGTATGACATGGTTTCACCACTGTAGGGTGTGTGCGCCAGTAGTGCACTTGGGAAGTCCAGTCGTCTCCTGCACAGAGGCTACTACTAATACCACATGAGAAAGGAATCCTACTAGAGACAACAGCGGCCCCAGGAGATGTGTTGGACCTTGCAGACGTGTTGGACCATGTGATCATGACAGGTTGTATGGCTGAAAATATTTGTCCTCACTTGTAAAACGTTTGGTCTGTGTGAGAGCGATATTCTGGGTTCTTTTTAGGCTTCCCAAAAATGACTATTTACCCTGTAGGGTCTGTTGCCAGTAAGTGTAACAGAAAATATGAGGTCTTAGACTCAGCAGAGCCCCCTTGAAAAAAGGTTGAGGCTCTTAAACTTGAAGCAAGAGAGGTCCCCTTGGGAGTCATATAGAGATAAAAGGCATTTCCTGCCATTCTGAATGGCACTTGGGTGTTGCACCCATAACTTCAAACAGAGACCTATCCCCTAGGGCCACAAAGCTAGAGGTCACCCACATGACCCCACCTTTAGCTGCTGCTAAGGTGACTGAGCCTCTTGAAAAACCACATATAGTTGAAGTGGTTCAACTTGCTGCCAGAAACTTAAATGCTTCTGTCCTTCTCCTGGCCTGGTGTAACATCATGGTTAAGATCACTGGTGTGACCCCACCTTTAGTTAACACTGAGGTCGAAGAACCTCTTGAAAACCCACCAAGAGTGAAAGTGGGTCACCCTATTGATTAGAACTTAAGTGTTCCTCAACAACATATAACATTGTGTAGTAACTTTGTTCCGGTCACTGATGTGACCCTACCTTCAGCTGATGCTGAGGTAGCAAGTCTGTCTGAAAGTTTACAGACAGTAGAGTGGGTCCCTGAATCTCAAAACTTGGATTCTCAGCCACCTGCTGTGGAGGCAATTCCTTGGGCTGAAAATAACCTTAGTGTTCCTGTCACACACCCTGTGTGGTGTATGTCCTTTAGAATGAAGTCCCCTTCAGTTAACTCTGAAATGGCTGAACCACTTGAAACCCACTTACAGTGGAAGTGGTTCCTAAAACTCTAAAATTGAATGAACCCAAAAACTCACCTGCAGTGGAGGTGATCCAGGTGGATGCAAAGAATTTAGGTGTTTTTAACAAACCTAAGAGGGTAAGGAGTATCCTTGACTCCAAAGTAGGAATTATGTTTTCTCCTTTAGTTCAAAGTGCCCAGAAAGAAACTGACAGGTCTGAAAAACTGTTAGGTAAATGGGAGCCCAAACCATGATTCACCATTTCAATTCCAATTATAAAGTCTTTGACCCATACTGCTTCTGAGGAAGAGGTGGATAGACACGTTGAGAACCTATCTATGCCTTTGAGGACTGGTAATCCTCGAAGCTGATGGAAACCCAGAAAACCTAAGCCCCAGGCTAAACACCTGTAGACTGTGGGATCTTCTGCTGAAGACCCAATTGTAAATCCTAGTAGTAAGAGGGAAACCCCTAACCAAGGAAAACCTGATCTAGGAGGAAGTGGAAACATGCATAATGGTTTGCCACAACCATTCCAACTATGATTCCTGAGACCCAACCTGCTCCAGAGGGAGAAGTGGTGAGGAATCATGGAGACCCCTCTAGGTCTAGGGAGTTTCTTTATAGGAACCCCTTTAAAAAGCCTATTGTAAGTTCAGAAGGGGCTGTTAGACCAGGTCTCCTATACCTTAGACAAGAGAAAAGTGCCCAACAATACGTGTAGGTCATATAGTTTGCAAAGGATAACTAATGTTAAAAAGTATCACAGCAAGGGTTACAAAAAGATTGCTGGTGGACTTAGCAAGTAGTTTAACCGACTGAAACATGAGATCCATGTAGGTGAGGATTAGATCCTCCTGGTCCTTAGTCTGGGAGAGACAGGTGTTAGGTAAGATTTTCACCTTGGAGCTAAATCTAGCTCCCTTGTGAGAACCACATAACTTTTTGCTGGACTGGTGCATTATTTTTCCCTATACATCAGTGAGTGGGAACTTTTAACTCTTTTTATGGGTGTCATTCTTAAGACTCTCCATAGTGTTCTTTTAATGTTATCCTCTTTGACATCTTTTGGTATATACATTTTTATTGTTACAAGATTGCCCTTAGGGCTCCCATTTTACTTTCTCTGGCTAACTTTGTGAGAACTACAGTTCCCAAGGGTAGATAGGATATTTCAATCCCTTTTGTCGACTGCTGGGGAGATACAATGTATCCCCTTTCTCACTAACACTGTAACAATTAAGTTACAGGGATGGGCTTACCTTAAATGGCTGGTGGCAGTGAACCTTTTCAGAAATTCGGTGCACTTTTACCCCAGGCTGTTTTTACAGCTGTGGTAAAGGCACCCATGGGTGCTCATTTAAACAAAATGGCCCCTGTCTTCTTTTTTTGCCATTTTCACACTTCTTGTCCCTTCTTGAATATTCCCATGCACTCCACGGTGAAAAAGTCCTTTGTGCAATTTTTTATCTTCGGCGGGAGACCTCGGTCAAGCCCGCCCAGGCTCCAGAGTGTCTCGGAAGGCAGGAAGCGAGGGAGGAGTCCAATACTCTGCAGCCCTTTGTCATCCAGCCTGCCTGCTAGAATCTAGTTCAAACTGAGAGGCTTGCTGTCCTGGAAGGACTACCAACCCCCCAAGTTTGAATGTTGCACGTCTGTTTCATTGGCTGGGTTCCTGCATAAACGTCAGTTACTGGAAGTTGATTCTGGGTCATCCAAAAACAAGACCCCCAACCCAGAGCCTGGTGAGATCCACTAGACTCAAGAAGACCTGCATTTTGAGTCATCCCACGTCGTGCTGTGACCTAGCAGGGCTGCAATTCTCCAATTCCCTGTGACATCAAGCCATCCTGCAGTGCATGGCCTTCCAAATCAAATTGAAACTTTGGTGGCATTCTGCTGGACCTCCAGAGGTGTGATTCCAGTCCTTGAAGTCCCCTTACCAGAGTGCTGGACCAGATTAGTGATGTGAATCCAATCAGCAACATTCTGTCTTCTTCTGTCTCCTGAAAAGGGCACGAAAACCACAGAGCTGCATCCAGCCATAAAGGGACTCTTTTCCGGATCCTTCCTCATTGATCCTTGCTTCAAAACCCCCTCGAAAGTCCTGTCTTCCATCTTCATGACAAAGGAATCCATCAACTGGGATTTTGGCTGAATTCCTGAAGTCCTCCCTGTTGCAACTATACTTCCATGCTGAGGTACTGTGTTAGCTGGGGTATTTACTTAGCTTAAGCCTCTGTGATTTCTGCAAAGCTTTGGGGTGTTTCTGTGACTGGGAGACCTCTCATCCAGTTCACCCAGGCCACTGCTGGAATCCTCATAGGGTGTCTTCTCAGAAGCCTGTGGACCCTTTCAACCTCTCTAAAGTGTAATACGTACCTGCTTGAACAGTCTTCCTTAGGAACTCTGACTTTTGCTACTTCTGTGCCTATCCTGGACTGCCTAGTGACACCCCTTCTGCCACTGAGAACACTTGTGCTCCAAGAATAAGCTAAATACTTTTTAAGGATTGTGCCTGTTGCCTAGAAAAGAGAACACATTTTTAAAGGTGTACTTACTCGCAAAAGAGTTGGTTGTTTCTTACTTACCTTGAATGTTTGTTGTGCTATTCAAAAAAGTATATGTAAGGTTACTTTACTCACAAACAACGGGGTTCCTGGGAGTCCCTCGCTACCGGCCTATATCCTCAGAGAGTCTCAACCAGATTCTTTAGCTCACTATCCCTTTCACAGAAGATACATTTCCACTACATATCAGTCTTTGTCCTGGGCAGGGGCAGTCCAGCACCGAAATTAGAAACAAGAGTACCAACATCAACCCCAGAAACGTGTTTCTGCATGGTTGGGCCTTGTCAGTGAGGTGGAGCTGTGCCTCTCTAAGAGCAGTGAGCAAGGGGTCCACGTCTGGATTACCCTAGTAACTTAGGATGAGAACCCAAAGCTACTTAATATGCACAAACAAGGGGGTTCCTGGGAGTCCCTTTCTACCGGCCTATATCCCAGGAGAGTCTCAACTAGATTATTTAGCTCACTATCCCTTTCCGAGGACCCCCCCCCTTGGTTTAGGCCCTGGATGAGCACAGTGTGTTCCATGCGCCCAAATGAACAAAAACAACCTCATTAAAGTTCTCCCTCTCCTCACTGCAGGGGCTGTGAAGTGGATATATGCATTTGATAAACACACAGCTGGTGTCCCTTTGGCAGTGGGAGATATAAAAAGCTTGCTTTTTGCAATTATAGGAGAGCATGCAGAGGACGTCCCGGTTAACGCTGGATACCCGTGAGTAAAGATAGACAATGCCACTCATGATTGTGGCCACTTCAAAGATATCAGAGCACAGGTGTATGCCACACTGCAGCGGGCATACACCAACACACTGGATTTGCAGTCTATAATGCAATATACCATGGGAGATGAAGAGGACTCGACCCAATACAAGTGCAAGAGATGTGGCGGACATAGACGAGTTAGCAGTGAGTCCGGTCAGTTCCACATTTCTATTTCGTTATCAAAAGGGGATTACCCAAGGAAGTGCAGAAAGCTCTCAACACGATAGTAAGTATAGAAGCAAAGGGATGGGCCGAGATACAGCCCATAATTGTGCACCATTGTAAATGGATTAAAGAGCGATAGAAGGAAATGGCACAGATGATGCAGGCTGAGAAAGCGAAACTGGTGCAGAAAAAACTAGCAAAAATGTTAGCAGGAGTGGTCGTGGCAGTGATTCAAATGGATACAGCAGCACAGGTAGCGCTATGAGCTGATGCAAAAATAGCGGTGGTTTGGCAGAACGGAGGGCAATTGTATGGTGGGTTCCAACCACAGTATTCAGAGTGACATCAGTGGGGTCAACAACAAGGAAGAGGGGGGTTCCAAGGAGGACCGGGAGGCAGCGGTGGCTTTGGGGTATGGGACCTACAGGAGGAGCAGAACCAGTACAGTGTTGGAGATGTGGTAAACTGGCCCTTTCATAAGGGAGTGCTGAAGTAGGGTTGGAGCCCTGATATAACCTGAATGCCCCTGCGTTCAGAGCCCCTCAGCAGCAACACCTCCAAGCACCTGCCATGTAAACATCAATACCATATGAAATACACCAAGCTTACAATCAGTTAACACCACAGCCCCCTAACGTGCACATGCCTGCACCACTTGGTCATTAACCACAACCAGCACTGTCAGCCCAATCAAATGTTGGCCAAGTGCCCAACAGTAACGTATATACAAATGGGACAGTGACACATTATCGAGGAACGACTGTTGTAGGGGGCAATCCCTTCATGTTCCCAGGCCCAAATACATACTCTGATAAGGACAGCCCACAGAAAGCTCTTGCATGCCCAGTCCTGTCCATGACCACCCACCCAGACAAGGAACCCTTGGTGGGTCCTGAGATAGACAACAAACAATTAATTTTCATAGTTGATTAGGATCTTTGTGATTTTTCCACAGCTGATTTTTCCGCAACAGAAATGTTTGCATGGTAAATGCATGAATACAAAATGTTCGTACATTTCCCATGCGAACATGCAGGGGTGTTCCCCGCAGCCAGCGCTCACTATACTGTGTAGTATAGTTAGCGGGATGTTGCGGGGGACACCCCTGCAGCCACTGTTTTTTAAATTTTTTGTTCTATCAGGATAGCTGCCGGGGACACCCCCCACCCCCAAGCTCCCTGCAGCCTTTTTAAAAATAAATTTCACAACGACCCCACCGGTTGATACAGGTGCTACTAAATCATGCATCAGTGAAGGCAAATTTCAATTATCAGGCGAAACACTCGACATGCAGGGGTTCTCTGGGGCTGTGGCAATGGTTCCTTATACATAAGAATTACCCATCAAAATAGGGGGCAGGTACTGCACGTCCTGTTGTTCTATTCAGAGACCTCCCCAGTAAATCTGTTGGGCCGGGATCTCTTGAGGAAATTGAACATGACCATCTCATTTTCAGATCAGAGGATAGTGTGTGCCTCCCCGGGAATGTGTGCTGTGAGGGCAATGATAATGATACAGGCCATTGGAAGTGGGTGGTGGTCCGTCGCATTCCTATTGATCCCAATATGTTTGTGCATGGAATTACTGTGCTACTTGACACAGTGCCCCAAATTGGAAAGGTCTGCTGGCGGGTGCCTTCTGATGTCATCTTTAGACCAGCTGTTTTCCCAGAGCTTGTTGCAGGAACAGTGAATTCACTGGAATTGGAGGGGTTGTTGGTGTCAGAAATAAGGATTGTGGTCATTGGAATGGCTATGGATGGACATCAGTGGCACACTGTTTTGTGCATAGCACCAACCATTCTCTTAATGTAAGTGACAGATGAGGAGCTCTTTGAAGACAAAGATGATGAGGGTGAAATGGTGTTGGCTATTTGCATACCAGGTGACATAATTGTGCAATACCGCAGAGTACAATGTCCCATGATGGTCTCCATTGCAGCCCCCTCCTTTCTGGAAATTGATTTAGCACAGGTCCCTGAGATGTTATGGACGACTGAGGCCCATGATGTAGGCCTTTTGCAAAGAGAGACCCCCATACCAATAACACTAAAACCAGACGCAGTGCTACCCCAAGTGCAGCAGTACTCATTGTCTAGGAATAAGAGACACCATTGCTGCACTTTTACACCAATTCATTATTGTACCCTCTAATTCACCATGCAATACAGTGATCTACCCAATAAAAAATGCAAAAGGGTCCAGTTGGAGGATGATCCAGGATCTCTGCTGCCCTTAAACGATATTGTACAAATAGAATTTCCTGTAGTTCCTAACCCTGAAACCATTTTGTACAGCATCCCAAAGCAAGCACCACATCTTACTGTCATCGACTTGAAAAACACCTTCTTTTCCACACCATTACATCCAGACTCTCAGTACCTCATCGTGTTTACGCATTGGGGGAATGAGGTACGAACACATGAAACTGACTCAGGGGAACTGTGAGTTCCCCACCATCTTCAACAGGATCTTACATGCAGACTTAAGGAACATACAGGTATTTATTCATTTAAAAACATATAAAGAACAAATAAGGCCCGGAGGCATCTAGGTGCCATCATTCAATATGTAGATGACTTGCTAGTGTGCAGTGATGAGGCACAGCAGTGCAGGAGAGACTTGATCAAGCTCATTCAGTTGCTAGCGCACAGGGGATACACAGTGGACAAGGCTAGGTTAAAGTATTGCCTTCAAGAAGTCCTTTACCTTGGACAATTAATATCTGTGCATGGTAAGAAAATAACCCCAGAGCGCACTACATCTGTACACAGCGCTGCCCAGCTAAAAACAGTTAAAGAAATGCAGACATTTCTTGGATTATGCAATTATTGCAGAGCGTGGATCCTGGAATATGCTGCATACACCCAGCTCCCATTACTAGGCCTTAAAGAAGCACAAAAACAGACAACAAAATAACATGGACTGAAAGCATGCATACTAGCTTTAACAATCTGAAAAGGCTGATTTCCACTGCCCCAGTGCTAGCGACACCAGACTACACTCCAGAGATCGATCTGTTTTCTCACACCAACAGGCAGCTGATGGCAGCTGTACTCACTTAGAAAAGTACTCAGGCCATAAGCCATTGGCCTATTACAGTGGAGTGCTAGATTCAGTAATGCAGGGGCAATTCCATTGTGAACAGGTGCTTCATGGGGTGTTCCATAACAATGCATGTGGAGCATGCAATATTCACCATAATGAAGCGGTCTAAATCTCCATTGAATACACAGCGGGCTTCCGCATATGAGACAATTTTATCCAGCTCAACTATTCATATAGTGTGATCGAGGACAGCGAACCCAGCTACATTTTTGACAGAAATGTGTACGGAGGAAGATCTTACTAAACATGACTATGTGACTTTTGAGTGGGAGGATGACATACCTAAAGCAAAGGATAGCCCACTTCATGGGGGAGAAGCGCTTTTCGTTGACGGGTCAGCAACTATCGACCAGGGGACAGGCCACAGGCATAGGGGTATAGCAGTCATCTGTCTAGTGCATGGCAAGTACAAAGAAACGAGTGCAGAAAGGTTACCCATGCATTTCTCGACCCAAGCAGCAGAGCTTATTGCGCTCATCAAATCACTTTCAGCGTCCCACAGTGTCATGTAACTATGGATTCTGATTCTGTCTATGTGACCACTATTGTCCACTCTGGGTTCGCAAGGTGGAAAAGAAGGGGGTTTAGGAGAGCCGACGGCTCCCCTGTTCAACATGCAGTGTTACTAGACAAGTTAATTGATCTCCTTTCTCAGCCATCCATGATAGTGGTGGTCAAGTGCACAACCCATACCAATGATACAGACAAAGTTTCACTCAGAAACGGCACTACGGCTGCCAAACAGGCCACACATTTCCCTGTGCCCATTGTTTTTGAATGTCCAGTGATAGCACAGGGATGAGAGCAATTGCCAACACCCTACAACTCATTACCAATTGAACAAATCATTGAATTACAGGGTCATGCACCAAAGGAGGAGAAGGACCTGTGGCAAAGGAGAGTATGTAAACAGTCCCCTACAGACTCATTATGGCGGCAGGAAATGGCAGGAAAAGCAGTCATGCTGCATGAGCTGCTGCTGGTTGCTTTCGACCAGCTACATCATCCTTCTCACGTGTCAAAACAACATATTGGTGCAGATTTACAGGAGGACTGGTTTGTCCCCAATCTACAAGAGGCACTGACCAAGATGGTGATCAATTGAACTACATGTCAAACTTACAGTACTGGGCACAACCTCAGAATTATCCGAGCTACTCTACCCCACCTGATTGGGCATTTCTATGATTTACACATTGACTAGGCAGACATGGGAGGAGAGGTGTAATGGGTGTCGTTATATGATAGTTATTGTGTGCCTCTTCTCCCGATGGGCGGAGGCAGGTGCTTGTGAACATCCAGACACCAAGAGTGCTGCCAGGTTTTTGGTCAGAGGGGCTTTCCCTCACTGGGGAGTGTGCAATGTATTAAGTTCCCGCAATGGCACCCACTTCTTTACTGAGCTGTACAAGGAAATAACTGCATTACTGGGCATCAAGCATCAGATGTGTACACCACCCCCAGGCCAATGGGATTGCAGAATGGATCAATGGTCTATTGAAGAGTAACCTTTCAAAGCTATGCACCACGTTAAAGAAATACTTAGTGCACTGCTTGCCACTGGCATTGTTTAGCAAGCACATGCAGACATGTACGAATCATCATATATCACTGCATGAAGTGTTAACAGGGCATGGAAATGCATTCGCCCCTATCTCCCATCAGAAAGTCTTCCGATGCTCACAGGGCTGCGTTCGTTCTAGGGGATGAGTTTAGAGTTAATCTTTCTGCCTTAACTATAGAAATCTCTCAACAGATAGCATGACCACGCGCCTGAAGATACAACCAGCGCTGCATCTGATTCACTGATGCCACCTCCTTTCCAGTTCTTCCCAGAAGACAGAGTTTTTGTTAAAAATGTCATTCACAGATGGAGTGAGCCTAGGTACAATGGCCATTTCACGGCCATCTATGACACTCCCCTTGCGGTAAAAGTGCGGGAGTTGCATTATTGGATACATCTTTCAGATATCCGGAGGGCCCCCCAGGCCGCACTCCCCGCAAAGGTTGAGTAAACGTTAAAAGTGCAAGAACTGTGATACAAAATTATCTATTGATTTGATTGATATTTCTGAACATGTGTATATAACCATAACCTACAACTATACTTTGTTTTATGGTAACATTTTTAAATTTGCTTCTGCAACCTGTCTACCACCACAAAATATATATGCTGCTATGCACTATTTTACACTTTCTTTTTACTTCCCCCTTTACTTCTGCAATTTTTCTTCTCTCTTCTTAGATGATGAAAATAGAATGGTCATGCCCTCTTTCTCGTGAGCATACTACTGTAACCATAATTTCTTCTTCCAATACCTATGTTATGCATTGTGTAGCTGGAGTGTTTGCCCATTTCATGTTCAGATTGGGCATATAAAAGGGGGAGACAGGAGGTTGCCAACACTGTCAATATCTCTTCATTGAATGGGGGATCTGGGAAAGACAATACCACTGGTATTAACATAAACACCAACACAATTGTAATTAATATGACTGTCACTATGGAAGAAATGGGGAGGTTTACTGAGCTGGTTACATCATTATAATTTCCTAATGTGTTTTCTGACATGGTTGCAAATCTCAGTTCTCCTTCTAATACTTCACATGGTTTTTTATTAAAATGTTTCAAAAGATAAGTGAAAAGAGCCAAATACGATGAATATAGAGAACTAGGCCTCCATGTGATAGAAGATGTGCACCACCCAGAATTGAGTAATATCTGGTATGCAGACATGAGCTCGGGGTGGGAAAAAGATGGTTAATGGGAGCTGTTACATTTGTTCCTTGATGCCACGCACGCGTCGGGGGACCCCAAAGTATTGATGTCACAAGAAACTCTGCTTTTGGATGCTCAAAGTTTAGTCCATCTTGTAAAAGTATTTTTTGCATTACTACCACCTAATAGTGAACATTGGCCTAAGCACATTCAGATTACACTGTAAATCGTATTTGAATGGACCTGAAAACAGACTGACTATGCTCCCATTTTAAGTTATCTGTCATTTTGATTAACTCCTGCTTTCTGTCCCATGTTAGAATTTGTGTTTTCAGCTCCAGCAGCAGAGCAAAATTAACTTTTTACTGTGTCAACGTAGATAAGCATGCTGAAGCTGCTAATGTGGACTGTTTGTCCTGCACTAAGGAAACCTTGGAGTTAAACAAGAGCCAAACTAACCAGTAATTTAGATGCCATCTGAACCAACAGTGCCTTCCCCGTTCAAATAGCGAAACAGAATGATGAATAGCTGAACATGTGCTTTTGCAGAAATCTTTGTTTTCGCTCCTTGAAACTAAGCTGACTTTAAACTCAAGAACAAATGGTAGACAAATATAGGCAAATGAAATAAGGACTGTTACCTTTGTGTCCAATGTTTGGAAAAGTGAAGTGTTTAACAGAAAACAACCAACTATTCAACTATTCAAAGATGTTTAAACATGTATTAGTTATGTGGAAAGGCTATGAACCCTAGGTAAATGTGTTACACAAAGAGGGACTGGACGATGTGTCCGGGATTGTGAGAAAACTGTATAAATACTTGTGTTTTTGAAATGTCCAGCACTCTATTATCTCACGGTGTCTGCTTGCACACATTTCGGGGTGTTGAGAGCCATACAGCTGCCTGTTAAATAAAGTGTACATGTACCTTTGGACTCGTGACTGGCGTATTTCTATTATGTAGTATTAAGCCTTGCTATTTCTTTAATCTTTTAATCTGATGTTATGCAGATTGCAAAGCACTTGTCAGGCGCAGAGCATACAACTTGTGATGATGGACCCAGACGAACTGCAGTGTGTCCAGAATCCCTGAAGCAAGCAGTGCTTACATAGGCCATACCGGAACCGGCAAGGTGTAAAGTTTGTTGGCGAACAGGTGGCAAGAGACTGCAGTGAGCTGCATCCTCATGTGATTTGGTGAAGAAGTCATCAAAAGTGTGAACGAGGTGTGCAGAGAATATTGAAATGAGCATGTGGCAAAGCTCACGTGGATTGAGATGATGGAGAGGCCACTGAAGGAGTACAAGCAAGAGGACTAGTAATTGTGTTTCTTCAATGATGGAATTGTCTTTGTGGGGGCCAACAACAAATGCAATAAGACATTATACATCCCACACCTCAAGAAAGGGACACTGCGGTGATGGACAATTACTGGGTCTGTGGTCAGCAAGCATTCCTGCACCTCCCGCCATTATGGAGGGGCTCCTGCTCGCTGTTTACCCTGCCCTCTGCTATCCTTGTGGTCCTTGAAAAACACTTAACGATGGGACCCAGGGGATTGCTCGCCCCAACGACAGCACGAGTGCCAGAAGTCTCCACCATGATTTCACCACCACCCACCATATTCTGTATCCTGCCCGAGAAGAAAAAGAAGGAAATATTGTGCAGAAAGTAGAGCTCCAATTATCTGTCTCAAGACTTGAAATGAAGTGACTTCCTTCGGCTTGCAGGTAAGTTCCAGTTACTTTATTACAGAATACTCAAGTTACATTAAGTTAGCTTAGTATGAATAGATACTAGGAAAAGACAATGGCTTCCATCACCCAGGCATCGGCTCTCCAACTGTGTAGGCTTAGAACCCTCATCACAAACATTCCGCCACTCATGCCATAACATTACATCTTACCTCACCTACTTCTATATTCACCCCCAAGCACAACAAAACACATCTCCCTTATGTCATCACACAGAGCACATCATAACACATCTCCCTTCTTCACACACCACACACACTCGTAGCATACTCACATGTTCACGGAGTATCACACACTACCGACACACACACACAATCACATGGTGCGTCTTATTTAACGAGGGCATAACTCTTTAAGAAAACATGGGAGGCATCCCCCTTTATTAACTCTGACTCCGAAACACGGAAGGTGTCCCCCCCTTTCTACTCTTGCTGACATTGCATAACAGCAATTCTTCTATGGCTGGCTTGAACCACGCCACTGACCCACACTTATTGTGGAATGTAAACCCACGCATATCTACCCAGATTGGGACACTAAGCACAACCTCTCCATTTGTACGGAAACCCCCAATCTACTCTCAATGTGCAGAAGACCAAACCTCCCCTATCTACCCTCAGGGGAGTTGCTAGGTCTGGAAAAGACCCGGGGCTAAGCTGATGTCGGAACTGTTGGGGCTGGGGGCTAGCTAGTCTTTTGGCTGTAGCTCATGAGATTCTATCCGGGGCTACAACCAAAAGACATGGGGCTATAGTCCCCTTAGCCCCCCCCTAGCAACGCCCCTGTCTACCCTGGTTGTGAAACAACACAATTCACAACCACTGTCTCAATGTGCGGAAGCCCTAACCCCGCCCCTGTCTACGCTGCTCGTGAAACAACAGAATTCACAACCACTGTCTATGTGCGGAAGGCCTAACCTGACACTCAGCTGCTGGAAAACAAACAAGACATGGCACCTGCTCACTCGACAGTCACTTCAGTAGCTTCGAAAGGCACTGGCACTGCCAGTCAGAGCGACTCTCCAGGGAAACATGTGCTGCTCTGAAACCATCTTCCACAAACACCATATCCAGACTCTGGCCAGTGAGGCCCATGTCTTCACAAATGAGATGCAGGGAAATGCTCTTCTGGATCTGAACTCCACTCTTAAAAACAAGAACGGCATCATGTCTGCAGCACGTTTGACAGTTCTTTCCTCATGACACTTGGTGATTATGATGCACAGTTCCAAACATTCATCGGGCATTCTACCCTCTCGCTAACCCCCACACGCACCAGCGTGATGTCATCATTTGCATTCAGGAGAGAGGAACAGCTGAGCTCCGGTTACAGATCCAACGGTAAAATGCACACCTGTGCCACTTCACATAAACTTACAGGGCCTCGTACCATAACAGCAGGTGGGACCCAAACCATCCTTGTAGGCACTAGTCTAGGGGCTATCTCATGAGAACTGGAGTCGGGTCTCCCCACTGCCTCCCAATATACTCTTGGCTCTCAGTGAGGGTGCCACTGTATTAACGGTCTTCTGCCACATGTCCTTCACTCTTGCTGCTCTTTAACCCTTTGGCATTTTAATCATCAGTGCTTCTATAATCACAACCGTCCTTCATTCTTCTGCTCTGGATCTTCAACTGGGGCATGTCTCCCCCTCTCCTTCACCCTGATTATCTACAGGGCCATCAGGTCTCCCCTGTTCATAACCCTGAGTCTTGTGCTGGGGCTGAGCTGTGCTGCTGATACTTCCGCAACTCCCCTTCTACTTTTCACTGTGTGATGAGACTTACTTATGTGAGGACAGTGGTTCCTCTCCTTCTTCTCTGCACCCCCGCAGCAGAATGATAAGCTTTAACTTCTCTTTTCACATGTAGGTTCTTTTTCTATTTCTGTAGAAAAACCAATTAGTCGCCAGTGAAACGAAGTGACTTCCTCATGCTTGCAGGTACGTTCCAGTTACTTTATTACAGAATACTCAGGTTACATTAAGTTAGCTTAGTAGGAACAGATACTCGGAACAGACACTGGCTCTCATCATCCAGGCAGGGGCTTTCCAACGGCCTAGTCTTAGAACCCTCATTACAAGCATTCTGACACTCTGACCATAACATTCCATCCTACCTCACCTACTTCTACATTCACCTCGAAACACAACACAAGACTCAACACAGCTGCTGAAATAAATACCAGACCAATACAGACTGTATAACAAGGAAGAGACATTCTTTGCATTGTTATTAGTACCAGGGGTACAAGCTGCCACCAATGGCAAGTGGCTTCCGATAGTCTGCTGGGAAGTGCTACAGTTGGCCAATGACACAGACTCCAAAACCCAAAATTAATGCAATCAAGGCTGAAATGCGAGCGATCAGATTGATGACCATGCAGAATCGCTACTTGCTGGACTTGCTTACAGCAATGGAAGGAGGCATCTGCAACAAAATCAGGGATTCATGTTGTACGTACATTCCCCCAAATGATGCTGCCAACGAGTCTCTTACACAAATAATAGAGGCACTGCACGCTCTCGGCACCCACATGCAAACAGAGGCCACCATACAAAAAAAGTGACCACTTTGATTATCTTTTCGCCTGGGCACCATCATGGATAGGTGCGATGGGGAAAATACTGGTACCACTGATGTTGTTTGTGTTGGTGATCTTCTGCGCATGCCAGATGGGGCTTCAATGCTATGCCAAAGAAATGCGTAGCAGTGCAATGATGAGGGTTTCAATTAGGGTACATGGAGCACCTTGCGGTACAAAAGGCATCCAGGAACAAACAGATGACACAAGCATGTCCTGCATGGTTAGGATAGAACAGTGCCTTCACCCACCAGGCACGGTCACCATTCCCTCGTCCGATCATGAGAACTATGATGAACACTGGGTTGACCTAGAAGGAGACAGGGGTTGTATGTAGCTCACGTGTACCCCAGTGCAGTATGCGCAAGCAGGGGAAGGTTTACGATCTGTGTGCAAAGCATGGGAGCCCAAGAAGGGAACATGGCCATATCAGGAAGCTGAGAGGTTGGAGAGGGAGAAAATGGAGCAGGAGGACCGAGAAAGGCTTATATGGCAGTTTTTTAAAGTGGGATTAATGATAGGGGGAATTTTGGGAAGCAGGGACGATTGTCCCAGGCCCCCAAGAGGCTTTGAATGAGGTGGAGGCCTAAGAGTGTGTAGGTGCTTGGGTAGTTTAAAAGGGGTAAGGGGCTGACTGAAGCTGTATTATGGGTAGTTTATTAGATGTTTGGGTATAGATTGTGCTGGGAGTGAAACACCATCTTAGAACACAGCAGCTATTATGAAATGGAGGCCTAGCGCCACACTGCAGCCAGGGCAGTAGGCCCGGGCCCAGAACATAGATATAAGTGTGTGCATGCAGGGTAAGGTTGCAGCATTGACAGCAGTGAGAAAGACAGAACTCGCTGGGATTTATAAACCTCTCATTGTTTCATACTATTAGCACTTGTATCCCAGGAGCAATGCGCCCTGTAAGGCCATGAGGGGGCTGAGAGCTCCCTGTGAAAAGTTATCCCACGAGAAGGAGGGCACAAGCCTCCAACCTTCACCGGTCCAAACCTTAAGTTATAGTGCCCAGCTGCCCCGACTCAAGACCCCAGCATTCCAGTGTACCAGCCAGCCCCAGACCACCAACCATAAAACAGTTAGACTGACAATTTATCAGGAAGATCACAGCAGAAAGGCGGATGCACCACATCCTGGACCCCTGTGATTTGTGCTGCACAGTTCCAAGGAGAAAAAGTAACAAACCTAAAACCAGGGTGGGAAGATTTGGGAAGGCGCCAACATGCCGGGGATTGAGCTAGGGTTTGCAAGTCATCGTGACCTCAAAAGTATCCTCTGCGTATATGTCTGCAGTACAGGGTGCAGATTAGGCCACAGATAGGGAATGCAATGATTTGTGTTGGTAATTGACAATTAGGAGCTTTGCGCCTTATGAAGTACAAAGAAGAAACCCATGTGGAAGAAGACAGATAGGAGAAGCTGGGACCAATGGCCTGGTATCCCTTATGGTCCAGGTGGTAAATGCATAGGGTCGCAACAACCAGCCACCTGTATTTGTAACATATGTAATCTACCTCACTTATGACACAGTTTGCCTTTATTACTTGTTGCTTATGCTATTTTTGTGCAGTGTGCCCCATGTTAGCAGAGTTCTTTGCTGTCATGTATTTATATTGGGTGTGATTAAAACTTGTTCTTCTTGCAAAAGGTGTCCTGTGTGTTTTTCCCCAGCAGGTTGTATTTTTTCTAAGTGTGTGCATTGGAGGTCTGCCAGACAGGACCATGGACAGCTACCAGGCCAAGTGAAACTCTACAAGGTTGGGAACAATACCGAAGGTGCTGTGTGTCACGCTCACCTGGTCTCCACAAGGGCTTAGCACGTGGCTGCACGAATGATGTCTGCGCTGGCGTGGTACTGCGCAGTTGATGATGCTGATGCGACTTCTTCCTTATTATCACCCTCATGAGGCATTTGTCTGCAAGATCGAAATAAGATATGAGCCACTGAGTGGGGTTGAATTGGACCCACCTCCTCCACCACCTGATACCCTACTCCTCTTGATCTCACCTTAGAATTTTGTAAAGTAGACTCTCCGTCCTGCAATCTAGCAGGGGTGCGATTAATACAGTCTTTCCCAGGATCGAGTTACTTCACTGATCCGATGAGTGGTTGCCAAGTCTTGGAGAGCTGGGTCAAACAGGTAAGTCTCTATGCCAATAGCTGCTTGGTATAGGTGTTTAAAGTCTTAATTTTGTCTCAACCCCTTCTGATCTGTGTCTTTGTCTTTTCTTTCAGACGTGGCCTCGAATGGATTTCGAATGGAGATTCAAATAGTTTTAAGATGTGGAGCAGATTTCCTCAGGTGAGCTGAAGTGCAAGAGTGAGGCGCTGTAAGTCTAAAATACTGGTTTCCCTTCCGAGCGCGACTAACTTGTTGTTTCTTCTTCTTTTTGCAGAAGCGGCGCGGCGGCGGAATGAAGAATGGAAGAATCGCTCCGAAAATGCTCCGGAAGAATGCTGAACCTGAGTGTTACTTGCGGCCTGAACAAATACCTTCCCTTCAGCTGATGCGGAGGCCCAGGAGCGGCTGAAGAAGCAACCGATGGAAGGATTCTGCAGGTAAGGCTTTGCTGTTGTACTGACTTTGTTTTCTCTCACCTTTCTCATACTAGGTACCGATGGATGAAATTCTGAATGGGCGTGGCTGTAAAAGATTGAGGACAGGACAGACACGGTGAGCATTATGCTGCAGGAGTGCAGAATAACGCGAAGCGTGTTCTGCCTGCAGGGCATGGTTTAAATAGCCTTGCAAGTAGTTCCAGGTAAAGTAGTCCCTTTACCACACCCTGTTCTTCAAGTAAAATAGTCCCTCAACCACACCCAGAGAGAGCTGAAAGGCTCAGCCTCACTAGACTAAGCAAGTAGTTCCAAGTGCTTCATCCCATCTTATGAGCCTGGTGCCAACGGTGCCAGGACTGAGTCCAAGAGGCTCTGGGACACTCCCTTGGGCTTGATAAGTCCTTATGGGAGTTGATGACTGGGGGGGGCCATAGTGTCCAGGGGGCTCTCGCAGCGAACCATGACACTGTGTGTTCCCAGCAGGTTGCCATCTCTGATTGGATAAGCCCTGATACTGAACATTCAGCTTTGAACCTGTATAGCAGTTGTATCTCTTCCACCTCTGGTTCGATGGGAACAGCTTTCCCCATCCACCTTGAATGAATAGGCTCTGTCCCGTGCATTCAGGTCACGTTTGTAGAGACCATCAAATGGAGCGCTTCTGCTTGTAATTATGAGGATGTTATGCTTTATCGGTCTCAGGTGCTTTCTCGCCTTGGCTAACTGGAAACTTTCTGTCTCTGCTCATTCTTGGCGGGGATGTGCACGGTGTCTGTGCTGGAAGCCCTATCTCTCTGCTTTAACTGGAACAATCTGTCAGTCTTTTCCCATTCACTTCGATGCACCTATGGCTTCCATCTTGATTCTTATGGCCGTCCATGTTAGTCGCAATTAAGCATGTGCAAGCTAGTTGTTGTACGTATTCTTGGGGTCTTGCTGTTTCCGCTTATCAGAGGATATGTATGTGTGTGTGTCCTAAATGAGCCATAAGCATTTGTTTTGTGTCTATCTGCAATAAACTAAAATATCTTCGTAGCTTCACGCATGGATGTCTATTTGCTTCTTGTCTAATGTATCTATGTCATGATGTCAGTGGTAATGTCATCAGCTTTTCGAGGGTATAGTCAGTCGACTTGTTCGATCGATGACAACTGTATCTCCTCCATATTGTCAGTCGGGTACGGTTTGAATGGCTGTCTGAGTGAATAGCGTTTCTCGCATTTGCGATACATCATCGATAGTGAGGAAGGACTCAGGAGTGATGTGCTCCTCTCATTTCTCTGCCATAGATCTGTGAGTCAGATGGCGTCATGAGGGCCACACTTGGATCTCCCTCTTCACGACTTTCTGAGAGGGCAGACCCTAGGTCCTGAGAATGGGTTCCTCTCTCTCATTTCGGTAAATACCTAGATGCCAGACTTAATAAACCCCTAGACAAAGATAAAAAGAACAAATGTATGTCTGAGCGCCCCAGACCTTGTAATTCACAGAAAGTCACAATTAATCCTTATTTAGACCCCCAGTTAGTCACCATTTTGCTAAATCAGGCAAGGATCCCAAAAAGGGTCTGGATAGTGCACTCAAATTGTGCCAAGACAAGATTTTAGCTATCTCACTGCCATTTACAAAAATGTTTGATCTGGCTAAGGTCACCATGGAACAATGAAGATTGGTGGACCTGGTTCCTTTAGCCTAATGGGCCCAACAAGTTACTTTTTTTCTGTGCAACCATAATTCAGCTATATCTGCTGAAAGGCGGAAGGGAATCCTATACGCGTTGGATTCTAAATTGGCATAACTAGCATCCAGGGAACCTGAATTTGAGGCAGGAACAAATCTGTTTATTTCCAACTTCATAAAATATATCTCCAAATATGTTGGACTTTATAAGTCTTCGAATAAATCTCTGGCATCTCTTAAAAGAGTTTTTGAGGGTCTTGTTTTTGGGTAGGCCGGAAAATGTTGGGGTTGTTTACCCTGCCGCCTTTATCAACGACCCAATAGACAGTCAAACCCTTCTCAAGAAGCACAAAATTCATTCCAGCCGGCTATCTACTTCCCCTAGAGTGTGAGAGGATGGAAGTCCAATGAGTCATCCCACAGGTGCTTCCACAGACAAAGATAGCACCAAGGTAAGCCTGTCTCCTTGCCTAACCCACGGTTTTTTCCACGGGAACATATGGGGAAGATTGACTGGGTTTTTACATTCTTGGTATACCATCACTCATGATCCCTGGGTTTTGCAGACCAAACAAGACTTTCACAGTATCCAGTGATTTTACCAAATACATTACAGAGAATGCTTGATTAACCAAAAACATGAAAAATGAAAAGAATACAGAAATTTGGTATTAACGTATGTGGGGTGGGGTAAAGGGGTATAATGGGTGGTATGGGTTTGGGGTGGGCTTAGGCTTATAGAATGGGGGGATGAGGGGTAAAAGGGCATTCGCTGTAATGGAATTTGTTAAAATCACAAAGATCAGGCTTTCACATTCAATTCTATGCAACACCAGTACAGTCAGTTCTTCCTTGCCCAATTGTTTTCTCCAAAGAGAAGGCATGTTTAGTGCATCTGGAGGTGCAGGGCCTGTTCAGGAAAGGTGTGATTTGCCAGGTTCCCTTACATACTCATCACCAATATATCTCGGGTGAAAAAGAAATTAGAGGGAGAAAGGCCTGTCATCAATCTCAGAGAGTTCAATGGGTTTCTCCAATATAAACATTTCCAGATGGAGGGTATTCATCTTCTAAAAGACACTCTAATTCCGTGGACTGGATAATGAGATTGGACCACAAGGATGTGTATTTCACCATCACTAATCATGGCCCACATCAGAAGTTCCTTCAATATTTTGGAGGCAACTTGAAATTGGAGTTTGCGTCCCTTCCGTTTGGGCTCCGTTCAGCCCTTTGGTGCTTCACCAAAGAAATGAAGGTGGTGGTGACTGCTCTTTGGGCTTGCTCGATCCGACTCATCATTTATCTAGATGACATCTTGTTGATGTCAAAATCTAGGGAGGCAGTGGCCAATCACTTACAAATCATGATATCCCCCTTCAGGGACTGATGTTCGTCATAAATTGGAAAAATATGACACCTAACCTTTTCAAATAATAGAGTTTTTATGGTTTCAAATCAACACTTTATTGGTGTCGCAGCAGTTGCCTCTATCCAAGATAAGGCCCATCAAAAACCAGATCAAATCGGTCCTCTCACTTCAGTTGATCTCCTGGAGGACTCTAGCGCAGATTGTAGGTGTTTTGCCAGCATCGATCTAGGCAATATTTCCAGGCTCTCTCCATTATCAGGCTCTTCAGATGTTGAAGACTCTCCATCTCTAGAAAGGCTTTGGGTCTGCAGATCAGATTGTACTCTCTCAAGAGGCAAGGACGGAGTTACTCTAGTGGTTGAATCATATGCAGGCCTGGAAATGCTCATCAAATCAGATGCCAGTCTCCTGGGTTGGGGGACTTGCTGCCCTCCCTTGTCCTTGTGGGGGGAAATGGAATCCCCATGAGAGGCGGCTTCATATCAACTGCATGGAACTATTGGAGGGTTCCTTCACACTGAAAAGTCTGGTGAAGGACAGAGTAAATTGCTGTATTCTGTTGAGAATAGACGTGTCTGTGGTCCAGTATGTCAACAGGATGGGGGGGGGGTCCAAGGACTGGCATATTTGCGGAAATAGCAAAGGATTCTGGGCATTTCTGCCTGCACAGGCAGGTTGGGTTTCGGACAAAATATCTTTTGGGGTTACACAACACAGTAGTGGACTGGAATTCCAGGCATCTGAAGGATTCCAGGGACTGGAGAGTTCATCCATCTGTTTTTCTGCAAATTCTAAATCATGGGGCCGTTTAGAAACAGATCTCTGTGCTTCTTCACTGAATTGCCAGTTACTAGTGTTTTTCAGTTGGGGACCAGACTTTGAAACAACAGCGTTGGATGCTTCTCAACTGGATTGGTCCAGATCAGAGGGTGTACTTATCCCCTGTTCATAACGATTCCAAGACTTATTCGGCAGGTGAGGGTACAGCAACTTTTGGGTTCGGCTGCTCCCATCATCAGAGTGTCCTGGATGCCCAGAACTTCAAAAGCTTATCGAACAGCTTGGGGAGCTTGCGTTAACTGGTGTGTGGAGAGTCCTGGATCCTTTTACGGCACCTTCAGCAGAGGTAGTTAATTTTGAATCAGGTTTGTTTGATTAAAGTAAAGCTTTACGAACCATCAACCTATACTAGTGATCAATTTCAGCAAGTCATACATTAATTGACAGGTTACCAGTAGGTATTCATCCTCTTATATGTTGTTTTCTAAAAGGTGGGAAATTACTGAAGCCTCCGGGCCCCAAATACACAGCTTTAAATTCTTTCTGTCTTGGCCGGAGAACAGATAGCTGTCTTTAAAAAAATTATTTGCAAAATTGATGATTTTGCTCTGCCTCATCTCCTTTAGTAGGGTATCTGATGTTATAGCTTTAGATATCAATCATAGATCTTTCACGGCATTTGGAGTATGTTTTCATGTTACTAGACGCACAAAGTGTGATGCTTCTACTATTACGTACGCTGCCTTTCCTAATTAGGATAAACTTTGTATGGTAAAATATTTTAAACCGTATGAACGAGCAACTGGCGTTCTCAGTGTAGCAAACAAATTACAGCCATTACTTTCTTTTTAAGAAACAGTTTGCTCCAGTTTCTTCTCCTACATTTGCCAGGTGGGTCTAATGGTTTATGTCCTCAGCTGGCACGGATGTTTTAATTGTCGGGGCCCATTTCTCCAGAGGGGCCATGGGATCTAAGAGTTTCCTGGCATGTTGTTCACTTCAGGAGATTTTAAGGTTAGCTGATTAGTCTAGCAATTCCTCTTTCAATGAATTCTATTTCAATCTGGGGTTGAGTGTTTCGCAGGCGAGGTTAAATGAGCTTTGAACGTGCAAAATCACAACCTCTGTGTCTTGACCTAAGATCAGAGGTGAAAGTGGGTGGTAACTAAAGGGTACAGTGTACCCTTACTTTCTGGGGCAATGCTTTATCGTTCCCTTACTTTATGCGACCAGGAATACCGTTCCAGGATGGCAACTTAAAAAAAAGAATTCTATTAAACTTCACCTTTACAGGTTACTCGGACCTAAGAGCTGCCAACACAATGCGAGTGCAACATTGCACTGAGCTATCTCCTTAATAATTTCATTTGTTTGTTTGTTTGTTTGTTTGTTTGTTTAATTTCTAAAGCGCTCCAGACCCGTGGGTAGAAGGGCGCAGCAGGTAGGATAATGGGAAGCTTACAAAGTTGCAAATTATACAAGATACAGTAATATTATACAAGTTATACAAGGTACAATAATAATATACAAATTATACAAGACCGGAGTCGTAAAAGTCAGTGAATTGCATAAAGGATGGTACAGGTAACATATCATAATTCAACAGGAGAAAAGGGACCAATGTTGGGTGTCGTGCCTGGGAATAGAGTGGGCCGGTGACTAGTGGTCGTTAGAGATAAAATGTTGGATGGCGTTCCTTATAAAAAGTGGGTAAGGTTGATCTGCTCTTAAGTTGTTAGGTAGTAGATTTCATGTTTTAGCAGCCTTCACGGGGAAGCTGTTGCCACCAATCGTGGTTAGTTTATATCTAGGTACTACTAGGCAGTTAGTGTTGGTAATTCTAGTTGGTCTGATAGAGGTTTTTTCTGTATTTTGTTCATAAGGTAGCTTGGTGCGGCATTGTTGAGAGCTTTGTGTGTCAAAGAGATCATTTTTAATTGTATTTTGTGGTTTGTGGATAGCCATTTGTATTGACGTCTGGTGGCGTGTGCTCTTTTATTTATGCCAAGCGCTGCTCGCAAGGCGTTGTTTTGGAGCGTTTGTAGTTTCTGGATTGTTAATTTATTAGCACCACTATAGAGGGCATTGCAGTAGTCAATCCTGGAGAGAATGAGTGCTCTGGCCAGGATCATGCAAATATTGTTAGAAAGGAAAGGCTTACCTGCTCTTATCAGTTTGCAGGTATAGGCGGCGGTGGTGGAAGCCAAGGATGTAAGCTGTTTATCAAATGAAAGTGTGGAGTCCAAGTAGAAACCAAGGGTTTTTACTTCCTTGGAGACCCTAATAGAATTTCCGTCAATATTGAAGGAGGAAAATTCCTGGCCTAGTTTTTTGGTGTTTGTGTGTGTTCCCAAGATTATCAACTCCATCTTGTCGTCGTTCAAGCACAAGCCATGGGTGGCCATCCATGCTTGGACGACGAGATATACCCTGTTCACCAACTCCGAGTCCTTCCTATGATCCCCAGAAAGTGGGAGGAGAATCTGTGTATCATCTGCATAGTTAGTGTAGGTGATACCCAGAAGGTCCAAATCGTCGAACAAGGGTTTGGTGAAGATATTGTATAGGGTTGGCGAGACACAGGAACCCTGGGGAAGGCCACACAGTATAGGGGTAGGGTCAGCTGCAGCCGATGGGGAGAATACTCTCATTGTTCTTTCGCTAAGGAAAGATTCTAACCACTTGATGGCCTCAGTAGAGAAGTGGGCAGCAGAGTCCAGGTGCCTGCAAAGGACCTTGTGTTCGACCAAGTCGAATGCGGCTGAGAGATCGACTAAGAGCAGGATTGCTGTTCCCCCTCCATCTCTCAGCTCATCGGATTGCGTCTTTAAGTCGATTAGGGTGGTTTCCGTTCCATGTAGTGGGCGGAAGCCAGATTGTCTAGCTCCTAGGAGCTTGTGCAGGTCAAGGTGTTTTTGTATCTGGATATAGGCGGCTTTATCCAATATTTTAAGGACGAATGGCACTGTAGTAATGGGGCGATAGTTGGTCGGGATGAGTGGATCTAAGGTCTGTTTTTTGAGAAGTGGGAGCACCCAGGAGTGTTTTAAATTGGCTGGGATTGTACCTGATGTGTCTCTGACAGCATCTTTTATTAACTGTGCTGGGCAGATGTCGCCCTTGCAATTGGACGGTTTGAGTGAGAGAATTATTTCTTCTACTTCTAGTGGAGAAGTTTTGGCAAAGTGAAATTTGTTGTTTGCCTCAAGTGAGTCACTGTGTGGTGAGGTATTAGGGGAATACTGTAGATTGAGCATATCTTTTTTTTGTTGTATTTTGGTTTGGAGTGTATTAATTTGTCTGCGCACCCAGTCTTATCCTTGGTAACTAGATCTTGTATGGCTATTGGTGACTCTAATTCTTTCAGTATGGAGAAGAGTTCTCTCATGCTGGAGTTTGAGTTAGTGATCCGTTCATCATAGGAATTATTTTTGGCAAGGTGCACTTCTTTTTTGAAGTGTGAGGAAATGGAGGTTAGTTTCGCTTTATTTTCGATTGAAGGGCATAGTCTCCATGAGTTTTCACTTTTTTCTTTTTAGAAGTCGTAAGTCTCTTAATTGGGGTGTGAACCATTTGTTAAGGTGCGCTTTAGGTTTGCTTTTTCTAAGTTTGAGCGGGGCAATTTTGGTCCAGTGTGTTGAGCATAATCTTATTATATTCTTGGACTAGAGTACTAGGGTCTAGATTGTCAGGTAAAGCGTTTAGCATGGGTAGGATAGCAGGGATGACTTTTTCCACTGTAATACTTTTTTTATTTCTAGTTAGAGATGGTGGTGCTAGCAATGAGACCGTAGGAGAGGGCCTGGCTGTGGATAAGTTAAAGGCCACGAGTGAGTGTTCTGTCCATGATTGAGGAGAGATGGAGGTGATGGAGACTGTGCAGTTGTAGTCTGCTATCCAGTCCAGTGTTCTCCCTTTAGAATGAGTGGGTTTGTTGACTTTCTGAGACAGGCCTGAGGCGTTGATGATGTTGGCTATATCTAATGCTTGTTTGTCCATAGGATCATTAAAGCCAAGGTTAAAATCTCCTAATAACAGGAGCTGGGAGGTAGGTTTAAGGTTGTTGGTGATTAGACTATACAAGTCCTCCGCAAAGTTGCCGAGAGGACCGGGGGGTCTGTATATTAGGTGGATTGTGAGAGTTTGTATATTGTTTATCTGGAATTTAACCAAGATATTTTCACAGGATTGTAGGATTTGAGGAGGGGATGTTCTGAGGGAGAGGCTCAATTTAGAGATAATGGCAATTCCACCACCTCGTGAGCCATCCCTATCTTGTCTTATTATGGTATAACCTTCTGGAATGGCTAACATTAGCGATGGGCCAGCTGTATTGTGTAGCCAGGTCTCGGTTACTGCCAGGAAATCCAGATTATTTTCTGTAATAAGGTCGGCTATGTCGAGGGCATGGGATCTCACATTGAGGAGTGCTCCTCTGAGTACTAATGTCTCTTTAGACATGTGGGTGGTTAAGTTGGTGTCTATGGACTTATACTTTTGTCTTTTAGTTTTAGTGGCATTTGTTGTTACAGTCTGGTGAGGCTTTTGTAGATAGTTTGTTTTTAGGTTAGTTGGCGGTATTGTTCTTCTCGGTGGTTCATATAGTTGTGTGAGTCTAGCGCGAAGTTTTCTGTCTAGTAAAGTGCACGGGAGGGAGGTGATGGTTTCACCTCTTGCGCTAATGTTATTCGGTAGAGAGGTGGTAGGGTTATTAGTCACTATGTTAGACAGCATGTGTGGGATAGGGTCTGACGCCGAGGAGGAAGACGCAATGTGGTATTCCTGGGTCATGGTGGTAAAGAGTAGAGTAGCAGCTATAATGCTGTAGTGCAATGATGGATACAGCATGTTACAGCGAGTCCAGATATGTGCACGTGGGTGCCTGAGACTAATGGTGATAGGATAGGACTAGCTAGTCTTCTAGTGTTGGTAGGTACAGTAGTAAGTCATAGGAAGCTAGTTTGTTGGCACAACTAGGTTCAAAGGCAATAGGCAATCAATGGCAAGGCACTTATGGGCTAAATGGGGCATTCAATGGCAAGGCACATATGGGCTAAATGAGGCATTCAATGGCAAGGCGCATATAGACTAAGTTATATAGCATATAGCAAGGTTTGACTAAAAAGCAAGAAGGTAGCATCTAGGTTCAAAGACACAATGTGGCTAAGATGCAATGAGGGTAGCACCTAAGTTTAAAGACACAATTTGGCTAAAATGCAAATTTGACTGCTTGGGATGTAAAACCCATTCCCAGGCAGCCATAAAGCACTGTGTTACAGCAATCTGCGTATGAATGGCTGCAGGCTCAGCCTTGTTAGCAGGCAATATAAGTGGTGTGTGCAGCTGGGCATGCTCTTTAAGAGGTGCGAATGGTGGGCGGTGAAGGGGAGGCCGCATAAAGGTGCATGTTGTGGGTGACAATGACAACAATGGTTGTCATCTAAATGCCTATTCTTTCGTGTTTTCTTCAGTCTTACTAGAACTATTGCAAAACACAATGTTGCAGGGTGGAGTGGAGGAAAGGAAGGATACAGGTATGGGGTTTGAATGGGGTGTGATGGTGGGCATGGGGGAGTTGGCAGAACAGTAGGCGGGGCAGAGGGAACATCGTTCCACTACTTTTTTTTTACCCTTCGACCACTGCATAAGATGTCGATTTTCTAAGCAAGCAGTGTAGGAAAATCGTAATTTTAACAAAGACCGCAGAGGCATAGTTTTTCCCTCTCTGTAGCCGACCCTGTTCCACTGTTTTTGTTTTCTCACCATAGGAAACAACTTTTGAACACACAGAGCTGCTTTAAGATAAGGGCTACATGAGACCGGGTTCCTACGCCCTTTGTTTGAAGACGCTGCATTATGGCAAAGAAGAGGACTTTCCCTGCACGTGTTGCCATTTATAGACTGTTAATGAGGAGCAGGTGCACCCGGGTCACATTGGCCGTGTTAGAGAGTGCTTAACTTGTTTTTGTTTATGGTTCACTCAATTATAACTGCTGGACCCATATGCAGGCAATCTCACATTTGTTGTGGTGTCATTCCTAATGGCCCCTGCCCTATCCCATGAAGTATTACACCACATCAGTCGGTCAAGTGTTGCCAATAACTGCCCTGACTTCCCTTGGGTGCTTAGCACCCCTTTGCTTTTTGGGGAAGGGCGAGGTGTTCTTTCACACCTCGCCCTTCTTGCACTTTTCGGCGTTGGAGACTGCGTGTCTCCTGGGATGATGGGAGAGGGGAGCAGGGCATATGGGGGGAGGCCCCCCTGGCCCTCTCCTGGGACTGCTCCCATGGGGCAGCAGTTACCCAGCCTCGTCTGGGGCAGCACTGCGGCATTGCCCATAACCTTTGCTGCTGGCAAAACAGTTAAAAGGTTAACTGCAAAATCTACACCTCTGTTGTCTTTATTAAAATTACTATTTTCCCTCACAGCTTGCTAAGAAAATTCACATTCTTTGGCCTTGTAAGCAACTGCTTTGGCCCTGAGCCCACATATTGTATCATGACTTGTTGCCGCCTCCCGCGTCTCGTTTTCGTATCCCACTGGGCGCACGTCCACACGTCCAGGGTTATGTCTTCTTGCGCTTCTTGTTGGTAGATGAGGTAGCGTGAGGCGGGAGCCACCTGCTTCGCCTGTGTTTTGGCGAGATGGAAACAGGGAACACCCTCGCGCTTCCTGTTATGAAGCTTTCGTGTTGCTGCCTTGGGAGTGGGCCGAGTGGAGGCGCGTGCACATTCCACCTGTCACTGCCAAGTTTTGGCAACAGCCCGGCTCCGACAGCCGCCAATTTATCTGGGAGGAGGCCCTCGCGCCTGCCTCCCAGGAACACGCCTGCTACGCCTAGACAGGGAAAGGAAGACATTTTGTTCAGTCAGCGGTCATTAAATGAAGAAAAACGTCCCATGCCTATTTTTAGAGGCAACGCGTAATGCAAATATTTATATTTGAGCTGCTCCCAGTGAAGAACAGCCGTATCCGTGAATTCTCAAGTCAGAATTGGCTTTCATAGGCATATTTATACAGGCATAGTGCTGTGCACTGCAGTATTGCGCAATAGCCGACCTGCAAAAAAAGAAAGATGGTGCAGTACTGCAATGGCCTTTTGCAGAACGAAACCTCGGGATTTATGTGCATACCTAGTTGTTTCAGGACTGACCCCGGTAATGGGAATAGTCACATTCGTGGATTTCTTTTGCGGGTCCCCAGGATTGCCAGCTGGTAACCGTGACCTCTTCTTTGCCACCCCTTTGCATGTTCTTTTTTCCCCCTAAAGTAAAAAAGATTGTAAAGCAATGGCCTGACTCGCCAAATGCGGATCTCTTGAGAGCAGTGAAGTAACTTTCCTGAAAATGTTGGGGTTTGGAGGGCTGTGGGGTATGACATTGAAAGGAAAGGGGCCCCTGCCAAACGAGGTTGACAACATGGTGTGCCACGAAAGTTGGGGGCCCGGGGGCAAACACACTTGCCCCCCCTAAAAATATGCCCATGCTTGAGAGCTGTGGCCCTTATTAATTTTGTTCACTCACTGGCCCTCATTTCACCCTCATTGTTCGTTATGAGAGTTTACTTAAGTAATTGTCAGTTGTTATTGTAAAAGTACACTTATTGTACACTTGCCACGTCCAATAAATATGTAATTTATGAATATAATTGTGAAGGGGCAAAGGACTGAAGGATTGAATGCAGGGCAAAGCCGTGGGTCGAATCAGTGACGGGGGGCTGACAAAATTTCAAAGTCCGTGCTGCCACCCTGCGTGTGACACATGGAGAAAGAACTTGGGCATGTGAGGCAGGACTCTGCATCTAATGGCAGCAAATGGCTTAGAAGGCTTCACCTGCCATGAGGTGGCTCTAATTGGGAATGGGGCACTGCATTTTGCTGTATTCAAACACAGAGATTGCAGGTTGCACAGAGCTCTGCAATTAAGCTGATCGTTTCACTGCTGTGGAAGGCAACGGTTTCACAGTATCGGAAAAATCTGCATTGGCTTCCAGTACAGCAGACAATCCTGTTTAAGGCTCTGTGCCTGGTCTTTAAATGTATCCCTGGCCTAGCTCCGGCATATTTGATTTCAAAAATCCAAATTCATCGTCCAAATCGATCACTTCGATCTATGGCACAGGGCCTTTTGGTGGTCCATTTCGTCAAAACTACAACATGGGGTGATAGGCGTTTCTCCTCTTTTGGCTCTTGGAATTCTCTAGCAATGGACCTGCGACGGAGTGAATCTCTGTCTCTGGCAAGCAACTATCTTTTTCTGTAACACCTGCATTGAGTTACAGTTCTGTGAAGCCTATGACTAGTTGTTAATTATCATCTGCGCCCAGATGCAGTTTGTGCCCCGGCCATACAAGGTATGCGCGTTAAAAATGCCAAAATCAAATCAAATCCAGATGCATATGACCGTAACATATGAGTAGGCGAGGCGGTATTTTGCATCTAATGACAATGTCTGGCAAACTAGACTATGCAGTACTTGGCACAGGCTGGCCATTTGGTCATTTGTTGCTGTACCTTTCATACAATGACTATACCTGGCAGGTGAAGGTATAATGGTGTTAGATGACAGTTTGTTGGTACCATTTGTTAACTGATGCCCCTTTTTTCCATCCCCAATGCACTTTACATGTCTCCTTACCATTTGTAAATAGCGCCTCGATAACTAATGCTTCAGTGCGCTGTAACAAATGCAACTAATAAATAAAGTAAATAGCAGTATCTGGGTGCATGTGGCTGCACTTGGCATGTTAGCAATAGAGATGTTATTGGACTTATGATTATTATACCTGATGTGAGGCATTACCTGGGACACAATATCAGTCACTGCTCATATGAGACTGTGTTGGCATATGAAGGCAGTGCCCCTTATCAACAATGGATCTGCTGGGCATGCACTTGGCATATCCTGGCGGAATCCCTCGCATGTAAGGTCAACGTCCTAGTTCTTTTAACTGAAATAGCTTTTTTACCTGCTTTACTGACTTTCTCACTTTAGTAATCTTACACTTACTGTTTTTAGATTTATTGATATGACATTTTATGATGCAATTGGTGTCAAAGGTTAAGTTATACCACTTTCTAGGACACAATCAGGTTCAAACGGCCATGAGAAGCCACACACTTCTTCTGGTATTTTGCGAATGAACGTCCTTAGATATGTGACCACATCCAGACTTTTGGTCTCTAGCTGAAGATGAGGCTGCATAAGAAGTGCTAACGACACAGAGCAGTGGGTATTGCTCAGTGGCAATTTGCTTTAAATCTCATAGGGTCCAACCACTGGGAATGCTAGGCGTTGACCCCCATTGTAACACTTGAGGGTCAAAAAGAAGAGGAAACAATTGTAGTGTGGCTGCCAAGCAATTGAAGCTTGGCGCCCATGGCAGTGTAGTCCCTCTCTACTGCTATTAAAGCAAGACAGTGCAATAAATGGAGGTAAGCGCTCGGCGTGGGTTGGAGCAGTCAGCACCCAGAGTGGCAAGTAGTATCATGAAATCCATCATGTGCCATGGCCATACAAGTTACTAGTCCGCGGCGAAGGACAATCAGATTGTATCAAATGATCTGATTGGCCCTCGCCGGGTCCTTACACGGCTGACAAAGACTCATTGACTGCAGTTCCACAGCTACGCATCCCGCAGAGTACTTTCGCTTTCCACGTCAGGCCGCCATGGAAAGGGAGAGGGGACTTCATGTAGTCCCTGCTCCCTGATCCCTGGCAGCCATTTAGTTTGCTTTTTTTTTCGAGTTGAGAAACGGTTTTAACTTGAGAACAAATGCTATTAGTACCACGGTACGACATGCCGGGGTATTGATAGCAATAGAACCCTTCCAGGGGCAGGAGTATTACCAGATGGGTAATGCCCCAGGGGCTACGTTAAAGGCCTAGCTTTGCTCGGTCTTGTAACTATTGCTCTGGGGTCATTATCCAACAGTTAATGCCCCCAATCCTCGGGTTCTATTGTGTTATTATTGCCCGAATGCCTGAATCCTAACTGGCCTGTATCACACCATTCTGGGAGCTAAAACAGAGTATTTCTTGGAAAAGCAACTCTGAATTTGTCATGGAACAGGATTCCACGTAGTCTTTGAATTGAGGGCAGGACAACATGTATGTTTTGATTCATGGTTCAGGAAACCGGGCATATTTTGGATTATGATGGAGGTCACACGGCATGCTGTGGACTGTGAGATAAAACACCAGCATGTTGTGGGTCAGAGGCTCCAATTTCGGTTTGCAGTATTTTTAGGATATCCCCTTGGTATACATTTGAATTCTAAATAGGAGTTATTTGCGTAGTTAGTGGTAACCTGATAACCTGGTACAGAGAGGGGTCTCAAGGAATGTACTAAGGTACTGCTGTTTTAGATTATGGAGCATGGCAGCAGGAATGTTCTAGATAGTGTGGCAATATACTAGACATGTTTTGATCTAAGACACTCAGTGATTTGTCTTTAGATGGAACATTGATCTGAAAGCACTGGTTGAGAATTTTCTTGGACGTAAAGTCTCAAGCAGAGTAAATATAGAAAAGACCAAGAAATCAACAAAGCAGTATCTTGTCATGGGGTAGTTTTCTGCACTGAGAATTATCCCAATTGGTGCGAAAGCTCTCAAATACGAAGTGTGCTGTTTATTCTTAGGGATAATTGCACTGCTGTCAGTCAAAGTACTGAGTTATCAAGGAAAATATGGAAACACACCGGTGTCTGTAGCACCATATATTGGTGTGCTGGCTTCCCCACAAAAGGCTTGAAATGTAATAACAGCCAGATATATTGTTGCACAATCTGAGCGAATCCTTGTGTTATATACCTCATCTACATGTTGACAAATCATCACCATGATGTGTGCTTCAAATCGCTTCGAACATACGCTTAGTTATTCAATTGCATGCTCATTTGCAGCTGTATATTAGCACTCTGAGCAAGAAAAAAGCTGAGAGTAAACCATCTCTGCCAATTAAAAAATAAATTATGCTATACCAGTTATGCGCGTTAAGCATAGCTTGATATGTTTACTGCATTGGCAGTGATTGCTGAAAATTCGTGAGGATAATAGAATATCATTTATTTAAAAAAAACAAATGCAATTATTTTAATAGAACAAGATCAAGTCGACAGTGGGTATATGTCGACCCAGATGTTCCTTTATTGCCCTGCGATTCTCCCTGGTCTGTTTGACTTTGCATGAGTGGAAGCATTTTCACTTTGTGGTATTGCTACTCAAAACAAAATAAATAAATCAATGGATTGGTTTATCAACAGGAAACCATTTTCTTTTTCTCAAAAGCCTCCGTGACCTGGACTGGTCCTCCAAAAACATGGAGAACTTTCCAAATCCTGCCCTCATCACAGTGGTTAAGATACATACAAGCTTAGATATTCCACTGGGACACACCTGGTGTCCCAATAAATGTAATTTTAGAGGCCCTTTCTCCATATGCAGATTTCATTCCTGAAAAACGTAGTCCATATGATTAAATCATATCTGAAAGGAACAACATACATCATAATCACTGTCGAAGAAGGACCTTTTGACCCACACGATTCATGGCTGAAATCCCTAGATGTAGGATCGTAGAACACCGACATCCCGTAACAGTAGTCCATTTCTTTAATTAACCAACATTAAGAAGCCGCGTCTCTGACACACTGCTACCAACATATTTCATTGTATGGTGCACCATCCTGGCTTAAAAAGGAATTATTTATTAATTTGATGAGCAACTCTATGTTCAGAAAGGAAGGCATGACTGCGAGACAAATTCGTCTAACAGATCTGCATTCGGGGCTTAGGGTCTGTTAACAACCCAATACCAGGTAGGGCCTAGTGATGCAAGTGCCTCGGTGAGGGTGCAGGTCTGTTACCCACCTGTACGCCCTTGAACTAGGGAGTGACAGCTATTCATACCCTGGTGCTCCATACATAGTGTGAATAGTGAAATGTTATTTTTTTAGAGATGGGCTCAATGTGTAGTGCACAAGCCCAATCTCCTAACCAAAGGGAAAGAAAACCCAAAGCAGGACACTGCCATAGAGAATAGGAAAGGGACAACGTCACGTTTCTTTTTATGTAGTGGCCCAGTGTAGTTGGGGAAGGGAACGAGGGCTGTGTAGGGTATCATGTGTGCATGGGTGGCTGAGGGAACGCAGCTAAACACTGGCACTGTCCATCCACGTTTCCAGCTACTTGATTGGCTGAGCGCTCTTACCACTGTGCAAATGTAGTAAATGTGTATGTGTAATGCTTTGATCAATCCATGGGCAACTCTGATACCAATTAGTGAAACTAAGAAGTTCCTACAAGTTATTGTTCATGCATCGCTATGTTTTTCTGCAACACAAAATACATACCACTAATTTCTATGTTGTGTTGCTGCAGAACATGTGAATATGTGTTTAATTAATTTGTAAGTGTTGATCTATACTCAAAGACACTACTTAGTGCAAAAATGGAGATACATTGTGTAGATAAAGAGTGCTTAGTAACACATGCTTCTAGATGATAAACATTGTTTTTTGCTGCCGGCAAAAACTCTTCTGCGGTTGGGCCTTCTACCAGGTGACCCCTATTACCACCATGTGGCACCCAGAAGGCGGGTCTCTGTTCAATGGGATCACCTATTGCTCACCTTGATTGCCTCAATTCCCCATGTCTGGGTGAGATTCTATGCAGCAGGCAGCAGATTATCAGAACCACAGCAGAGTGACTCTGTAATACCTGTGCACATGTACCTTGCGCTAGTCACATTAACCAGTAACTCCCCAATTGCAACCAAACATCTGCAAACCTCCAAACTCTGAATTTCTACTGTAAACAGTGCAACATTCAGTATTACAATACATCTTGCACCGGCAAGAGTACCGGAGAGTACAGTCTGAAGTCCTGCAGAGCTCTATGTGCTCCAGCGCTGATTTTGCTACTTGACTTCAGCTTCTGTTCACAGGATTTGGAATTACAAAATACGCCCACTTATCAGTGACTCACCACTAAAGCAACAAGGCGCGCGCACCAGCGCGGGCGCACCAGCAAGAGTTCCAGAGAGTACAGCCTCAAGTCTGCAGTTCTGCAGTTATGACTTGCTGTACTCTATTTTTTGATATGTTAGAGCTAGCAAGGTCTCCACCTTGCTCACACACCCTGTGCAATCCTTTTTTGGACACACTCTGAGAGACAACCTTCAAAGCTTCCATGGCTTCTTACAGGCTGACAACAGGTATGCCCCTGCCACAGTGTGTACAAGCTGCTCCTAAATCAAAAGTAGGAGAAACAGTTTCTTTTTCAAAGAATTCAGCCTCATAGCCATCCTGGGCAAAGACCAACAACTGCTTCTCTGACATGAGAAAGTTTCTTGTGCCCACGGACGAGCAACCTAATACTGCGGCTAACATCATCCGTAACCATACAATGCCTGTGGTTACGTCCACTCTAAACCCTAGAGTGGAGATGAATCGGAACGCTGCAGAAGCAATGTTGCATACTTTATCAGACTATACGATGCAAAACTGCTTTGCTGCACAACACGAGAATGATCACCTCGATACATTTTTTTACGCCGCTGGCGCATATGCTGCCTAATGCAGCTAGCTGCCAAATTCCGCTAGCAGTACATGCAGTTGATTCTCCGGCTATTCTGTCCCTCTGCTCTTAAATTGTACAATATGGCCTCACACACTCTATCTCCTCTCATGAGTTTCAAAGGCCAATCAAGCAAATGCCTCCACAATTAAATCAAACGAGGAAGAAGGTTTAGACAGTAATGTCCCTGATGATCACTCAATGAGACTATCAGGATCCCCTGGCCTCGGCAGACTCTCATTTCCTCTCCAAAATCGAATTGATCAGATCAGATCATTCTAGAGCCCAAAGTTCAAACCACCATTATTGCGGGCGATTTTACCATGAACTGACTACTGCAATCCAGCAAACACGCCAAACCACGGGCAATGGAATGGTTGACGCTGATGGAAATTAGAAATTTCTCCATGGTTAATGGGTCTTCAAAGCAAGATCAGCTACCAGCTGCAACATGGTCTAGAGGGACATCTGCATCTATTCTAGACTATGTTTTTATTTCCTCAGTGCAAATAACTTCATTGACTCTTTCAAAGTGATGCCTACCACCGTGAGTGATCAAAATGTGCTAGTAACGAGATGGATTCCCTTTGTGGTCAATGTAACCTCATATTACATCAATGAGGTTCAAATAAAGCATGTTAGGAACTGATTACGATGGAATATTTCATTAATAACCTCACTAAAAATAGAATCTTAAAAACTCAATATGTAAATGACCAGGGCCCATTAAGCTCCTACATTGACCAAATTCAACTAATAACTCAATCGATAAAATCTAACTCTCGTCACTCATACTGTCACAAATACATGTTCAATCCTGTAATCTTTGAACTTTAAAAAGAACGTTGCAAAGAAATGCAAGCTTTATGCCTGTTAGCTCAAGCCATACGAAGGTCTCAAATAAAATCCCAATACAGAAATGCGATTAGAACCATCTTAGAGGAGCAAAAACATATTGATCCAGGAAAAAGGCTGAACGCACTCATGACTAATCAGCTGGCGAAATATGGTGCTTAATCAATGGCCTTTGTCAAACGCACATAAAACTCTCGACCTTAACTCAATTAGTAACCATACTTGGATCTTTCACTTCCAAGCCTTACTAGGCACCAAAGAAAGCAAGCCAACAACACTTTCAATCTCAGCACCTGACCTGTCCCAACTTGCATTTGATAACACCGATATTTGACTCCTAATAAAAACATTAAGCTGGTCCAGAGCCCCAGGGCTGGACGGTTTATCTAATGATACATTGAAAGCACATCCAGAGGCTTGAGCAGATACTCTGGAAATAAGCTTTAGAAAAATTGTTAATGCAAGGCTTATCCCATCTATGTGGCAGGAGGCAATAATCATTCCAATGTTTGAAAAAGGTGATAGAAATGATCGTAATAACTACAGGTAAATTGCTCTACTTGATGTGCCAGGAAAAAATTATGGCAAAGCTAATTTTACGTGATTTTATAAAATGGACATCCGATAACAAAATAACAGACAAACATCAATCGGGCTTCATTCCTGGCATTGGTACGGTTCTAAATGTATTGATTTTGTCCACTATTAAAAGCAAACCTGTGCGAAAAGGCAACCAGTATTTTTAGCCTTAATTTATTTTAAACGGGCGCACGACTTCGTATCTTGCGAGATTTTATGGTCGAAGCTTTTATCTGCCTCATGTCCCTTGTATATTATTTATTAGATCGATCAATTGCAATCAGAGACCTCAATTAGGATCAAACTTACGACAAAAGGTCGCTTTTCTGAAGCCATCCCAACCGAGACTGGTCTAAAGCTAGGCTGCCCATTTGCATCATTTCTATTCAACTTTTATATCCGCAACATATATCAAGCACTGAGCTTGGTTCGCTCTTTTCCCCCTTCCCTAGGCAAAACTGAAATAGTTTATGTGGATGATTTAGTCCTGTTGCACAGGACTCCTATCAGACTTCAGAGGAAGTTACCAGCATTAGGAGCATATGCAGAAGCAAACCACCTAGTCATCAAAGTTACCAAATCTATCATTCTTATTTTTCATGACCGTTTCCCTAAATAGGGATATCACTTTAATTGGACACTTTCAAAGGTTCCTGTTATGCAAACTTTGCAGTACAAATATCTCGGAGTTAATCTTAATTCAAGTCCATCAGAGCAAGCATACATAATGGAACTGAGGCAGAGAATGAAATTCTTAGCAATCCAAGGCAAAGCCCTCCAAAAAAATATGGAAATCTTTCTATAAAACCATCAATTATTTTTATAACCAAAAAGCGGTACCTATCATCATCTACGGGAGCCAATCTAAATCTCTCAGTGAATCACCAAACTGGGACAAACTGGAGGGAATCTACTGGAAAACAATCCTCCCTATTCCTACAAGTGTTCCTATTGCCATAATAAGATTCGAGTTAGGCCTTACCTCACTTCATGCACTTGCAACATGGCAAATGCTTGCTGCATTTAGGAAATGCATTTTAACCCCAGACGATGCTAATAATTTGTTCCCTGCACTAAAGCGCCTATTAGAATCAGTTGAACCTGGCCCTTTAAAAACATGGAAAATCGGCTGTGAAACATCATTAGGGATTGCCGATATAACAGTAAATCTGCTAATAGAAAACTCAGATAAGGCAAAAGCAAAACACTTCTCTTGGGATTGAATTAATACCTGGGAGAAATGCAACACATATTACATTTTCAAATCTGGTGAATTTATTCAGAAAGCCGTAAAACAACTTCCACCGTATCTAGAAAAATTCCCAGATCAAGATTATTCCTATAACATTCTAAGGATGAGACTTAATCTGTGCCATACTAAGGCAAAACTAGCCATCTATTCAAAAGTAGATAATTTTGACTTCACTTGTCGTTTCTGTAAGAACAAACACTACATGAAATGACTCAACACTTGATGACAGAATGCCCGTCATTAAGCGATGCGCGGAAACAGTTCTATTGAACATTTTTTTATCGATAACAAACTAATGAGTAAGGAGCAACTATGGTTCGAGATCTTTAATGCAACCAAAGTCTCATTGAATATAGCAACGGTCCAGCTTCTGAAGCACATAAACCTAATTCCTTGTTCATAAGCAGTTTTTACATTAGAAATATGCAAGCAAAATGTTTGATAGTGACAACACTCAAGCAAACATTAGGTAAGAAATACATCATACTATTATATGCACTTCTACTATTTTATCCACTCGTCCAGGGTTTTAAAAATCCATATAGATTAAAAACCACACTTGTATGATCTCTTTTTAAGAACTCGAAAGTAATGCTGTTAAACATTGTATATTGTAGAAATATGAATGCCTTTCTATCTCTGATGTCATGCTACCTGAATACACTTTGTAGGAGTGTATTAAGACTTCTGGTATCTCACCGGCCTTTATTGGAATAATATATATGCATCTAATTAATTCATAAAGAAGAATTTACTGTACTGTTTTGTCTCTTGCTAAAAAAACAATAGTAAATTACTGCATCATCATGAGCAGTGACATTTAAATTGTAGTACTATCAATAATCCTAAACGTATTAGTGTCTTGCATTTTAGCACATTTTAAGACTCTTCAAAGGAGACTGTTCCCTGTGGCTTGAAAATGGTAGAATGATTGTTAAATAATGTGTAATCTGTAATGCCATTCACGTAATTGGAAACAGTTCAATGAAAGATCTTTTCGAACATAACCAAATTGTTCCTAAGAATATGTATAGAAAAAGTTGTAATTTCAACTAATAGAATTTTAATAAAAGTAAAATATACATCTTTCCCCAGTAACAATTAAACAAATTACAAAGAAATACAATAAACAAAACACCTACCAAACGGTTAATGGATATGAGAATGGTGAACATTATCCAGTGCACCTTCCCTTTAATTTTAGAAGAGATGAGTTACTCTGTATCTGTCACTGCTAGTTTTATCACTAGGAATAAGGTACACTATAGAGGCCTGGCAGCAGAGCCTTGCAATGACTGGTATTCAATTGCCAGTCAGTAAGTAAAGTGGAAATGGTGGCTTTGGACGGTTACTTGCACATACCCTATTAATTTCTAATTCTCAAAAGAAAACCAAAGCGGTCATTTAGTTAGTCGTTCCTATTAGTTGAATACCAAAGGTATTCCTTCTACGATAAAAGGTGCAAACATACTCGATTCCCAAGTCACATTTATGAGTAGGTGTGTAGTATTTTGAATTCTACTCTATTAGTATAGTTTAGTGTAGGATTTACATACAAGATGCATTTCAAACATAGTTCAGTATTCATACAGTTTTCACGCATAGGTAATTTATATATACAGTTGCATGAGAATCATCAGAGCAACTGATTGCTAAGTAGACACGCTTAGTGGCTCTTTATTGTGAGACGGAGGGAAAGGTAGGGTAGAGTAGTGTTAGTAAAGTACAAGGTTGGGCTTATAGTTATCTAGTCATAATGTTAGTTATACAATGTTTACCTGATAGGTCTCACCTATGAAATCAGATTGGTTTCTATTCATTCTTCTTGGGTTTGAGAACCCTAGTCCTGTCACAATTAGTCAGGCTAATTAGCTGTGTTGTGTATTTTAGAGTATCCCATTACATTAATGCAACTGAGTCAAGTGACTGTGAAAATGTAAGGGATTATTGTGTAGACTGTTTGATAAATTAACATGGACACTGTACATAGTGGTTTAGCGCACATACTGGTTTGGTGGTTTCCCTGTTTTAGCTTTTTTTAGCTTGCTCGTTGAAAATGTTCAAGGGGTTAGATTCTGGCTTTGAGTGTTCCTTAGTATGGTTTGCCTATAAGCAAACATAAGCCATATTAATACAACGTCCATGGTCTAAAATATTTGCACAGTGTTTAACTGTCCTGTACAACCTGTCACTATCTTACCTTAAAGTAGTAAGTGGATTCCTGTTAGCTTTCGTTTCTTTCAAATTATTCAAATGAGTAGGAGCAAGGTCTGAAAAAGAACAGACTCAATGTTACTGCGCAGCGTCTTGGAGCTGGAATCTCGTGTCAGACACCACAAAAGCAAACATGGTCTTGATACTAAAAGAAGCAAAACATAAAGAGAGAGAGAAAGAGAAGCCACCCTACAGATTGGGTGTAGCACCTTTATCTGGGGTACCCCTCATTGGGCAGCTGTGTCCACCAGATAGCAGTCTACGGGTTGTAAATTACAGCATCAGAAGCCCTGAAGAAAGTGGTTTCAACTGCTCACACTACTGAAACCAGTTGGCCATTTGAATTAGGAGATCTCCCACTAATAAAGGGATACCCTATCTTGAAGTAGTGTATGTTGGTAGTGCACATGTGTGTTTTTAAAGATTTTATAAACTTGAGCTGCTAACAAACGGGGTGAATAAATAGGTAGCGGCCCCTGTTAGAACTCACCACTTTGGTCACAGCCCGAATTGTACCAGCGTGGAATTTTTACTTCCTGAGCAGTAGGGTTACCCTCCTTCTGTCCCCTCAACCTAGATAAGTGGCGTACCACCATCGACTAGGGTTAGATTTGCCCTGGAGGGCGTAGTTAAAATGGTTGGAGGGCGAGCTAGTTTGAATAAAATCAAACAGATAAATATGAACCAATTAACTCTACCTGTACAAATGTGTGTGTGTGTGATAAAGTTAGGGATTGTGTACAGGTTATACCCACCCTTAGTCCTTTTTGTGTGTACTATCCACTATGTGCTCCAATATTGTGTATGTCAAATATCCCATCATCAGTTTGTTCATTCTTACCAATTTAAGCATGAGATTGCACAACTGGTGCTGGATTCTTTCAGGATGGAGGCGTTCCAGATGTGTCATGGTCACCGCCATCCAGAAAGTGAACTAGTAATGGCCGTGTACGTGGTGACGCCCTCCGCCATTGCGTGATGACGTCATCCACTCTGCCGGCCATTTCCATTATGACCATGATTGGGGGTGCGTTGTTTGGTATTTAAAATGCACTTTGAAATGCTTAATTGAAGTCTGTGTGGGTCTAGGTTCATATAAAGTCATATAAAATATAAACATAATGTCAATTTTTTTAATTTATATTCCAGCACATATAAAGCGTCTTAGAGTTTGTATTTTAAGATCTATGGAAGTCAATTTTATTTTCTATCACAGGTGCATTCCAAGGTGTTATAACTATACTTCGGATCGCATTATTAAGATATCCATTTGTCCCATTTCCTCACTATCTATGGCGATAACCTTCATAATGGTCATAATGTCACTTGTTTTTTCGGTAACTACAAAAATAAGTCAATGTTCGTGCATTCACATAATTTCAGGATTGTACTGATCCATTTTCCTGATTTGTCGTTGCGTTATAAAGAACTCTTTAGATAGTCTAGTTGTTCTATTTAGGAACCTTATTGATTATTCATAATTGATTTGGACTGGTATAGTGTGTGGCTTAGAAGGGATGTTGGTTGTACACTTCCTTGAACACTTTCTAGTCATATTGTGGGGCCAACAGTCCAGTGGTTCTTGGTTCTCTCACCAGATTAGTTATCTATATGCCTATGGCTTCTGTCAAGCATTTTGGACAGTAACCAGTATGCTTGTCGACTGGACATTCACATCTTGATTTTTACAGAAAGTAATGCATCTCAACATCAGTGTTGAGGCCCTCTATGATTGATCTTAGATCACATATCATTTTGGCTTCTTGTTGGCGCAAGGCCTTCTCTTGATCACCCACTCTTGCATCCTGACTGATATTGTTTTTTTTGGTTTTTTGCATTTATGTAGTGCTACAAACCCTCATGTATCTGAGCGCTGTGTCATAATCATAGTTTGTCAGCTTGATTATGTGTCTCAGTGTTTTCTGGTGGTTGTGGGTGGCTTGTGTCATCAGAGTGGAACGTGGGTTATCTTTACCTACTCTCCTGGGCTGTGAGATCATGTGGAACCTTCTAGGCTAGAGGAAGGTTGGAGGGGTCTGGGTTCTAGGATTCTGGGAATGACAGTTGGCTGTTGCTCTAGATGAGTGTGGATGTCCCGGTGCTTACTCTTCAACATACCAACAAGAAATAAACGTACCTTTTAACTTACCTTCCTGGTCCTGGCGTCGAGTAAGACAGGTGACCCACGTTACTTACTGCCGACGAGAATGTTTGTGCAGCAGGACAAAGTCACCAGTGATCTGAGCGTAGGTGAGCCAATCAGAGGTGTTTCCTTTTTGGCGCCGGCGGCCGAAATGATGACATCGGTGGAATCAGCAGGGGTGTTCCAGTGGGGGTTGCTGGAGCGTGTCGTGGTGTTGGAACGCAGCGTAGCATTCGAATTGCCGGATGCAGGCAAGGAGTTTTCGGGCCTGCCAGGACTCGATACTGCTGAGGTTGGCGGCATTACTAGGGGGTGTGTGTACATTGAGGTGGATGTGTTTTGTGATCTGGTAGACGCGGGAAGGTTTTTGGTGCTGTGGGGGACATTGGAATTGCTGGAGGAGCCCATTTTCGAAACTGTGGGGAAACTGTGAGGTTAATGAATAGAATAGTGAAGATTGCGGAGGGATGCAAAAATTGTTCCCTGGTTGCGTTGAGGGGACGCAAGGAGGTTGCAGTGTGCTGCAGGAGCAGGGTTTCTGTTTCATGTGCATCAAGGAATGGCAGCAGCAACCGGTTTTCTGCATCAAGTGTTGTGGCAGTGCAGAAGGTTTTAGGGACTTGGATCCGTATCTGTGGGGTTTGGACATCTGGATGAAGGCTCTCACGAGTCCAGAGGACTAATTGAGGTAGGTGTTGGGGGAGGCCGGTTATGTTTTTATGCTGTTTGTGTTTATGTTGTGGCCTCCGGGGTTAGCATGTGTATTGGGTTGGTCCTGGGTTGTGTTTAGTTGTTTAAGGCCTGTAATGGTGCACAGTGTATTGTTGTCTTCATGTGGTGGCCTGTTTTTGTTTAGGACTCTGTGAGTTGCGGTGAGGACTTGTGGGTGCGGGGTTCTTGACATGTACTGTACTTAAGTGACATTTGTTTTCCTTTGCAGTGCGGGTGGAATCTCTTCTGTGGGGGAGGGGGGGCTTGTTGGGTATGTTGCTTCGTGTACATGAGGGTGCATTGTTCATTGTTGGAGTTTGGCACAGGTGACATTGGTGGTGTGCTTACCTGTGCGTACTTCTTGGGATGCAATGTGCATTTGTTGTATTTGTTTGTTTTGTGTGTTTTGTGTTTGTTCGTAGGGGATATTTCACCTGGTAATTTTCTGGAGTGGCCGGGTAGGCTCTGGAGGGGTGGTTATGGCAGTGAGGTGCTGCCTATGTTTAGTTGACAGTTAGGTGCTGTGGGGCAGTGTGGTGCTTTCTAGGTTATGGGGCAGTGAGGGTGCTGTCTGGATTCAAGGGGCAGTTCGGCTCTGTTTACTGTTGTGGTTAAGGGGCAGTGAGGTGCTGCCAATTTATGTGGTTAAGGGGCAGTGATGTGCTGTCTAGATTAAGGGGCAGTGAGGTGCTGCATAGATTAATGGAACAGTGAGGTGCTGTCTGGGTTAAGGGGCATTGTGCTGCTTTTTGGATTAACGGGGCAGTTGGGCTCTGTTTTTATTTTTTGGTTAAGGGGCATTGAGGTGCTGTCATGTCAATTTATGTGGTTAAGGGGCAGTGAGGTTGTTGGGTGTCCTGACCCATGTTTGAGCTATCATGCTGCAACATTTGGTGCTGTGGGCTTAGAAAATCCAAGATGACCATAAAGCCCACATGTGCGCCAGAATCCAGGAAAACCACGCAGTTTGTGCGCACACCAAAATGGTTACCTAACTTGCCACCCACCAGTGTAAAGAAAGATCTTTGTTAACAAAATCCACTGTTACTGATGTCAAAAAGTTGCTGAAATCGTGGCTCATCGGACCACTTTAAAGATTCGACCCTTTTGTGGGGTTCCACATAACCATTTTACTGTCAGGAGCCCCATCAAAACAATGTTAAGCAAGGATTTACTACCATGTAAGAACCATTCCTGTTTAGAATGCATTAATCCAAGAAAGATCCCAAAATTGCATGCAGTACCCGCTTTTGACTGAGGGCGGCGCTAGCGGTCTAAACTCTGACAGGGAAACTGCATGTCAGGAGTTGCAGGAGAGGCCTTTACATCAAAGGCTGGGAGTTAATTAAAATCTTAACCATATGCTGTTCCCAGAAGACAATCTGATTTAATTAACAGGCCAAAGGATGGGAAACCTCTCACCTCCAGAGATTCACACCAGGAGTTAGAATCTCACATGACCTCTTGATTGATAGAAGGCAGACTGGCTGGGAGCCTCCTGGAGACCACACAATAGGCTCTTGCACTTGAATAGGATATGTTGATTTTGACTGTTTCCTGTCAACAAAGGCCTGCCTGCCAGAAGACACATGTGATCACTGACCCACCCAAGTCTTGGAGGCGGACTCCAACACTCTGAGAACTGAATTGAAAGCAAAATATATATTTTACAGAAACACTGATAACTCTTTGTAATCAAATGACAGGAATGTATAACTTTGAGAGCCTTCATTTAAAAAATGTACCTTCGATTCAAGCCCAAACTCCAATTTGTGTGATGTTCTGGGGCAAAACCCTGCTATTTATGTATACTACAGACTCTGTGTTTAAGCTAGAGACATGGGAATTTACTGGAGTATGTATGGACAGGCCGTGTATATGTGTATAACTTTTAATGAAGAACCAAGGTTGCATAACCCACTAAAATTGAAAATAAGTTGCCATTTTTGAATGCAAGCCCTTAGGAAGAGCAGAGTTTGAACAGAGTATACCTCATGCAGTAGGTAATATGTACATGCAATGACAAACCACTATGTATTTGAGAAATGTGTATTTTGATCAAATATAGATTTGTGGGCAAACTGACCAGGGGAGGATCCTCTGACCCATAAAACCTACAGCATCACTCTGACTCACAGTTACTTCCCCAATCATGGGAGAGGGGAGAATTGGGCCAATGACAAGTAGAAAGGGGCTGGCTTAGCTAGGCCCAGACACACACCCACTTTCAAAACACATAAAAAGAGACTGCTGGGACAGGTAGATTCATTCAAATCCATTTGCTGCAGAGCATGCTTATCGACGACTTCACATCCAGAGATCCTACACTTAGACTTCCAAGCTAAACAGAGACTACAGAACTTTGAACCAAGAAGGCCCACTGCAAGCAAAAGTCTTTGTCAGCAGGCTCAAAAACCATTTGCAGACTATTCACAGCCGGACCCAGGTGTTGATTCTGGCCTGAAACCCTGTGCCAGAAAGATCCAGAAGCAGTGCTGTACCCAGAGAAAGCAGAGCAGTATCCAGAACCAGAGGCCAGAGATCCAGAGTGACCCAGACCGCTGTTCGCAGAACCAGAGAGCTGACCCAGATCACTGTGAAGTGCCGAGACCAGAACCGGAGTCCAGTCCGAAACCTGACCAGATCCGTGGGGAGGCCTATTTCAAAATACATTGTGAGTACCTAGCAGAACTGTGCAGAACCAATCTCTTAGTTAAAATAATATAATTCAGTCTATTTTAATCTAACCAGAACTGCCTCCTAACTGTCACCTGTCATTTGCAAAGCTGTCACCTGTCATTTTCTAGCTGCAAGCTGTAACCTGTCGCTTTGAACTTTAAAAATTTCAAATCCGAAAAACTACCTTTATTTAATCGTCCGTATCTCTGGAACCGTTTGTGCTAGGAACTTGGTTTAACTTTCCTCTGAAAGCTTTTCAACAAGCTTAGAACCGACTTGCTACTCCTCATACTTTTGCCATAATCGTGATTCAAGCATTCGCGAATTTTGCCGCGATTCGCGATTTGGTTAAAAATCCAGCCACGTGTGAAAACAGCAGCTTCCTTGCTTTCCTTTGCCAAAAATTCGTTTAACCTGATAGTTACTCCTAGATCCTTGCTAGAGTGAGCCTGAACTCATATTAACTAGATACCACTCACCCTGAACCTCCTGAAGGGAATTAAAAGCATTTTCAGCATATTTCTCACTGCATTGTCACCATATTCAAAGCATTTTGCCTGTGTTTCAAAACTCCTATCTGTTGTATAAGCTGCTGGGGGGGTGAATTGTCCAAGAAAGTGATTACATTGTCTTTTGTTGAAACCCTATCAAGTTATTTTCTGTACTGCATTTTCATTCCACCTTGCATCCATTTGAAACCATAAAAGTATTGTTGCTATCTTATCCATCCTATAACCACTCATCATTGATTATAAAGAAGTGTGCTAGTGCCAAACTATCTATTATTGATTACTGCTCAGATTAAGTGTGATATTCAATTATTAATTTATTATAAAGTGTGATATATATATATATATATATATATATATATATATATATATATATATTGTTTAAATTCTCAAATAAACCTTTTAACTTGCAAAACAGAACTACTTCTTGGCTCAGTGGGGTCAGGGGGATTCCAAGAGAGGGGTGTTATATAGGGGTAGTCATCCAGAACTCATGAACTGGACATAAAGATATATCAATAAGGGTTTCCATTCAGTACCCCAGACTAGGCATTGATTTAGCTGTAGTGTTGAATTGAATCCTCTTACAAGGTGCTGTCTAGATTAAGGAGGCAGTGAGGTGCTGTCTGGGTTAAGGGGCAGTGTGGTGCTGTTTGGATTATAGGGGCACTTGGGCTCTATTTATTTTTGTGGTTAAGGGCCGGTGAGGTGCTTTCAATTTGTTGGTTAAGCGGCAGTTGGGTGCTGTCTATTAGGTGGTTAATGGGCAGTGAGAGTTTGTGGGCAATTGGTGAATTGGCTATGTTGGTCATGGACATGGTGGCCACATGTCTGTGTAGGGCTTGAGAATTTAGAGGGTTAGTTCAGGGTTTGTGGTGTGCGGGTCTCTACTGGGGTAGGATCTGTTGATAATCCTTCTGCCATTTATATTGTTTGCTGTTCATCAGCGGGTTTTCGGGCTGGTGTCGGCGTTCAGGCTTTGGGGATGGTCTGTGGTCTTGGTTATCTTTATTTTGTGATTTCGCTTTAAGATCTTTGTAGATTTTTTGTGGCGTGGCATGTTTGTTTCAGTTGTAGTGTATCTCTGAGATAATGTTAGCCGTAGATTTCCAGCAGCAGAATTGTTATTTCTGGACTGGTGTAAGTTGCAGGTTTCCGCTAGCGAGTGTTGTTGTTAGCGGGTGTGAGGAGGGAGATGTGTCATAATCATAGCTTGTCAGCTTGATTATGTGTCTCAGTGTTTTCTTGTGGTTTTGGGTGGCATGTGTCATCAGAGTGGAATGTGGGTTATCTTTATCTACTCTCCTGGGCTGTGAGGTCATGTGGAACCTTCTAGGCTAGTGGAAGGTTGAAGAGGCCTGGGTTCTAGGATTCTGGGAATTACAGTTGGCTGTTGCTCTGGATGAGTGTGCATGTCCCGGTGCTTACTCTACAACATAACAACAAGAAATACACTTACCTGTTAACTTACCTTCCTGGTCCTGGCGTCGTGTAAGACAGGTGTCCCACGTTACTTTACGCTGCTTACCCACGGTGTGTTGTGCTCATTTATCGACCTCTGAAGGATGGAAGGCTGAGTTTGACCCTGCCGGGAATCAAACCTGCATTAGCAGGCTCTCCACAGATGTCAAAGCAAGCGCTCTACTCGCTGTGCTATCTGACCGGCTGTGATATATGTTTTGCTCCGAAGAACCTGATGTCCTCCTTTCTATCATTTGTATGCTCCTTTGGCCAATGTTGCTCTACGGCAGATTTGCATTCCAGTGCCGTCAGGCTTCCAAGGTGTTCCCTAATTCGTATTCTCAATTTGTGTATTGTGCTGCCCACATATATTTTGTTACACACACATATAGTCAGATAAATCACATACGTTGTTTTACAATTTATGAATTCCTGTATTTTAATGGTTCTGCCATTGGCGGTATTGTATGTTTGCATATTGTTCAGTGCATGCCTGCATATGCTGCAGCTACTGCATTTGTAAAGGCCCTTGGTTGGGTTCCCAGTTAAGATGCTAGTTTGGTGTCTGAGTTTTGTCATGAAGTTGGGGCTTAGTTTGGTCCTTATTGTTGGAGCTTTAGTGTAGATAATGTTGGGTCTTTCAGAGATGTAGTTACCTAATTCCGGGTCCAGTTGTAGCTAATGGCAATTTTTTGGGAAGATATTTTGGACTATTTGATTGTTGAGTGATCATTCTCACTATATCTCTGTCCTCAGTCCTGTGCTTGTGTTTTGGCTCTAGGTATTCCAAACGTTGCTCTCTATTGACTTAGGTTTTCGCTTTACTGATGCATTCTTTAGGGTAACCTCGTGACAGGCATCTATCCTCAATGAATTTACATTCCGTCTTGTATGTGGTATCCTTGCTCCAATTCCTTCTTGCTCTAGTAAATTCCCCTATGGGGATATTCTGATGGTCTACTTTGGTAGAACCCAATGAGTATTAAAACATTCAAATAAAACACAATCCTGAAAGCTGTTGGTGTATATTTTCTGCACACTTGCTTGTTCACCCACATACTCAATATTACTCAATGGCCTATTGCCTTGCATCTCAACATCACCACACAAAACAATGCCAGCCGCCACCTCTCTTCTCTCAGAAGTATCCTTGCTCTACCATTTCCTCAGAGCAATCTCGCTCCTATCTCCATTGTCCATCAACCTCACCAAATCAAAATCTATGCCAGTGCTTCCAAATTTAGATTCACTTTTTGAACACCTCCAGATACAACGTTCGGCCCTCTGTCCATGTTTCATAACTTGCCATCCTCCAAACACACACAACAGCACCTACCTTGGCGGCTCTAATATGAGGCATGAAAACTGGCAACATGCTAACCATTTACCCAAGATAACAATCTGTAATACGACCACCCGCTCTGAACCTAATATTCTAAATATGCCTATACCTAGGAATTCCCTCACATCTTATCCATTTTTGCTTTCCTTTCACCAACCAAGATGGACAGAAATGGTTTTGAGTACTCCTGTCCCTCACCAAATGGTGTGACGCATCTGGTAGTATGAGGTGTATCACAATATATTGTCATTATTTCACCCATGACCTCTCTCCAATTCAAACCACTATACAATGATTACTGAAGATTCTCTTTAATAATTCTATTGACTCTTTTAACTAATACTTTGCACCCAGGATGGTACAATGTCATTGTACTTTTCCTGATACTCTTATTTCCTAAAATCTCTCTCAACACACCCACTGTCATTCGCTGTCTGAAACTATCTTGTTCGGGTATCTTTGTATTTAAAACTCCAGTAAACTCCAGTATGGAACTTGAAAAATGTAGTCCAGCCCTCTCTAGGGATTGACAGCAGACGTGGCATTGGTAGGAATGATTGGGTGTGGTATTGAAAGATTGTGCATAATACCAGGGACGTCATTTCACCAAAATGCCAGGGGTAGCAGAATGACATCACACAACCCTTGACCTCTGATGACATCACTTGTCATTTGACCCCACATCGAAGCGAACCACGGGAAGCGATGGAACACGACACCTTGACAAAACAGGAAGTGGCATAAAATAGCATTCTTCCTAAGTACACTGAGAAACATGGTACAATATCACTATAATGTGATATATATTTCATATAAGAATGGATCGCCATATGTATCGTTAAGAACAATATGTATAGGCCCATATCACCAAATTACAGTGACTGCAAGCAGACATCCATGGCCAAATGATAATGATGTGTTATTATATAGTGCTTACGCTTAAGCAATTTATATAGAACAAATATACATACAATATCACTCAACCTGTGTTGGTACTCATTTATAAACCTCATAAGGATGAAAGGCTGAGTTGTGTTTAAGAACAGACTAAATCAGTGACTCACCCCCTGAAGTGTGCCTGAAATAAACCTTTAATTAGTCTAGCAATCATTGTAATGAATTCCAGAAAGACAAATTATTTGATATTCCTATTCTTTCTCATTAAGTGTCACTGCTGAAAGTGTTTGACTTGTGGAAACCCTGTTCGTTTTTTTCCTTTATATTTTTAAGAGGCCTGAACAAGAAAGCACTGCAGAAGCAAAGAGCCACATGCAGTGCTCCAGATAAGATTTTGAGGAGGGAGTATTTTACGCTCTATTTTTAAACTTTGAGAGTAAATGTGATTTTAAGAGAGTAAAAATGACTTTTCTCCTTCACAAGAGAGTAAAATTTAATGCGACATCCAGCCGACGTGTGTAAAAACTGTATGGAAATCATTACTATGCAGCAGCTTTCTGCATTGTGACAGAACACACCTTTCAATATTTCTGGCCATTTGATCTCTCCTGTATATATTTAAATGATGAAATCACAAAAACCTAGCCAATTGTATAGTAAAGTATACAAGAATTTGTATTGTGTGTTTTGAGATTCGATAGCAGAATGGTATTTTCATGTTTAATGAAAGCCCTCATTTCCTGGAGCTATTACTACCTAATGGTATGCCAATGTTATGATACAACAGTGCAGAGAGGCAAGGACTCCATGCTAAATTCTATATCTAATCTAGGGGTCAAATGGTTATTTATATAGCTCTTTTGGCAAAGCGCTGTACATAGAACATATTTATCACAATTACCACCAAACCAAAGTCGGTACTCCTTTATCGACATCGAAAGGATGAAAGGCTGAGTTGGACTTGCCGGGATTCGAACCCGAAATCCACAGATCACGCAGAGATTACAGCAACGAGTGCTCAACCGGCTGAGCTATCTTATTGGCTAACATCCTTCAGAGGTTGGTTAACTGAGTATCAACTAAGGTATAATGACCACAGTACCTAGATGTATGACAAACCCTTTATGAAACACTACATGAAGTTAAATATATATCTGGATTATCACAGGTACAGGTTTTGCTGAGTTTCTATTTCAATTACCAATGTCACTTTCATTTGTTTGTTTTTAAACAGCGCTTGCACTTTCTTGAGAGTCAGGTTTTTGATGTTTTATTTGTAGTCTTGAAGATTTGAGAGGCTAGAACACCTGTGATCAGTGTAATGACAATTACTCACCCTTGAGCAAAGACTCTTCTGCCACTGACCATTTATAGTAATGTACCCCATTGACTGTAAGGATGAATGGCTGTAAACTAGACTGTGCATAGTCATCATTTTACACACTGTTTTTTATAATTAGACTGTAAATTAAATTAGAAATGTAAAAATGATCTGCCTCTGCATGATTATGCACACAGCACCGGAACTCTGAAAAAAACAATTGTGCAATACTGGTTTGCTTTCACTGGAAAAAAAGCATAATCTTGTTTTAAAAAAAAAGAATTCTCAATTGCAGCTTAGTTTTCCATCTTATTAATTATACAATCCTAAAATTCTAGGAAAACATGCACAGTGCTTCTGAAGCTGAATGGAAAGAAACCATTCCTTTTATCAGTGTGCACTTTGCATTTCTCTGAAGCCTTTCAAAAAAAATATTCTTTTTCAGAAGTGGCTTGCAATTACATCAATGTAGATAAAAATCACAAGAAGCCTTCTGGTTTCTGTCAAGTAACCTGACCTTTGCACTGCCCTCTGCTCTAAACCCGTGTGTAAATGTACCCAGGAAAATAATAAAGCTGGCATATTTACAAGATTGTCATGCGTAAAAAGGCCTAGTACTCGCCTTATCTGGAGCCCTGGCCACATGGCACTGGCCACAGCCTCCCAGACCTTGTATTTAAAAAAGGGGCAGCAAGGGAGACCACAGGTGTAGCAAGGGAGACCTCAGGGGTCACAGTTGCGACCCCTGGCTACCCTTAAATGATGTCCCTGCATAATGTTCCAACCTTACGATAAAATCTCTAGTCAATAGAACAATATGGTGACAGTATTAGAGCCTGTTTAATCAACTTCCTTGACTTGCAGACTCTTGACTGCTCCATTAAAATTCTTGCTGATTAAATTTATGGACCAATGCACTTATGTATGGAATGGGCAGCTTCTCTTTAAAGGCTGCACCCAAGACTCACATTTAAAGCACCACAATGCAGGCGCCGCTGGTCACAGTCGTTCAGGCTAGGCTTTCTTGCAGTTCCCTGAGCCTAAAGGTCAACAGACAGACTATTACTATGCACTGAGGACACTTCCCATCTTGCACCCCACGAATGCAGATTCACCTGCTATGAACCACATCTTGCACATGGCAGTCTGTTGATACCGCTCTTATTTTTTGGCAGTCTGGCTAACCTCTAGTCTTTCCTTTGGAATATGTGCCGTTGTCAAAGTACAAACAGAGTTTGTCAACATAGGTCCCTTTGGCCCGGTACACACGCACTGCACAGTACAGCTTACAACAGTACATCAGACTGTGTACCAGCTTTGGAATGCAGTTCGTTACATCTCATCCTGGCCACATACTGACACATGCACCACAGCCAAGTCAATGGTTGCCCGCATTTTACTCGTTGGAGTTCTCCACCACCTGTGCCCTTCAATGACAAATGGCAACTATAGTGCTGGGGTTTACACTGGTAAGGTGGAATATGAAACTTTATTCAACAAACTAGCTTCTCCACCTGATGCCCTAAACATTCTAGCCTAAAATGCAGTCAAGTTCAATAGTGCAACATTGAAAATTAGGGTCCTCTCCACCTCTCTCAAAAAAACTGGTGGATCTACCAGCAGGAGCCTTTGTCTCACCCCTTGTTTTTCTTAGTCACAAGATGCTTGCAACCACAGGGAGGGGTGCAGGAAGGCATCAGGAGAGGGTGTCTGCTAGCCATAGCACCTCGCTCTCAGACATCTGAGCAGTCAAGTAAAAGCACCCAAATGGCAGGCTCCTTTAATCTCCTCAACCAGGGCGGAAGAAGCATGCTCCAGTCTGGTGAAGATCCGTGGTGGATCCCAAACTAGAACCTCATGCTCCTTGAAGGAATGTTCCAAGCACCCCAAGGCCAGGGAAGGTATCCTCCTATTCAGTTTATGTTATACAGTCTCTCCACCTTCAAACGTAATCACATGTTATGCAGAACATGTACATGTTGCAAAATGCATTTCGATGTGTGATAAAATTGTCCATCCGCACGGTGGGCGTGCGTTCGCTTGCGCTTTTTGGAAATGTTTAATAAAATGTAATGATGGTAGATCATTGAAAAAGTTATTGTCCCTAAACGAGGGGGAAATATCCATGATCTACTTTTCAAAAGATAACAATTATGGATTTTACGTTTAAAAACAGACAAAATAGGTTTGAATGAAGCGACCAGCTGGCAGACCCTGGCTACATTATGAAAAAACCATCTGATTTGGGAGCAGAAAAGCAACCTGGGCTCAAGCTGTTATACTGATGTCATATTTACACCTGTTTGAAATGCATGTCTCATGATGTTTTATTTGTCACGTGGTTTCACTGAATATGTTTAGGCCTAATCCATCTGCAGCAAATGTGGCTTGTTTGTACTTAGCACTACCCTAGTGTTTTATGTTACGTTATGATCTGAGTTTTGGCTTCCTATATGTGAGAATAGCTATAGATATGAACCTTGTGGAATGTGCTTTGACTAGGTCCTATTTAATACAACTCATCCCCTGAGGGCAGGTCTTTTAAGTGCTTCCAAACCCAGCAGGTCTTGAAACTGCTTCTAAATACAGCAGCCGCTCCTCTAGAGATAGATTCCCTATTGACAATGACAGCGACATGTCCATTACAGAGGGAAATTATGCAGATACAATAATTTGAAATTAATTGGAGTGCACAATAATGATGGGATCTTCCCACTGGATGTGTGCACATACTCACGCAAGATGGCCCAGATTACATTTTGTCCCTTTTTTGTGTCTCCGCCCCAGACACTTTCTTCCTGCGACATGAACGCTTTATGAACAGGTTATTTTAAACGGACAGACGCGTTCTCGCGTACAACTACAAACGAGTGTACACGGACCGGCATCACATCGCGAGCCGACTTACCGTCTGGGCCTTCGTAGAATCACAGAGAAGGTAAGCACGATTGATATGCACCACTTCATACCATTGGGTGCTTAGTCCTCGGTTCTCAGCTTACTCTGTAGCCGAACGCCACACATGTTTGTTGGCTTTGGACTCGTAACCGCTTCCCCCTTTTTTCACCTCGTAGGACGGAGAAAGGTATGCACAAAGGATACATTACACTTTAGGGGCATTTGAGAGGGTCAATGTAGGAGTGTTTACAGCTTCCTCATAGTATTAGACAACTATGCCGCACGATGGCTCTAGCACCTGTTTGGGGCACTCTCTGTTTTAATATTAAATATAAAAGGAAGTCGAAGTATTATTCTTTTATTCCAGACCCAAAAGCATGACCATTTTCTCATGTCTCCCTAGGAAGTTCAGCACGTAATCTTCCCATCCATATGGATACAAGTGGGGATCTCTACAACTAGGTAAGACCTAGAGACATTCTGCTACTTGAAAACACACCACTGTGATGTAGATGCAAGACTATAATAGTGTTGTCTTATCTCTTCCCTCCCCTTTTCTCCCCCTCCCCCTCCCATCTACAGGTGGGATTTCCCGGTACCATCCAACCAGTTACCGATACATAGACACACCAACCCAGAAATGTTCGCCCAGCCCTGATGAATGTGGCTCTCTTGCCACTGAAACCGGTAGGCTTTTTTGTGGCTTCCATAGCAGGATGAGTCCTAGACGAATAGATAATTAAGAATCGCCGGATTTCCTGATCCTGACTCCCCTAAAAACAGATGGGAATCATCAAGATTTCTGAACTAGATTCTACAAATTGTAATAAAGACCAGAACAGAAGTAAAACATGGGAGATTTGAACTCTTGAAGAAAACAATTTGAAAACATACAAATAACAGGATACTACCTTCCGAGATAAATGAACATAGGTATCCAATAGGAATACGGTTACATGTATTTCTTTTTAACACCCTGTGGACAGAGAAATTTAATAAAAATAATGTTTTTCATCTTTGAAGCAGCTTTTAAAGGAATCTCAAGTACCTCACAAGAGGGCAAATTGAATCTAAAAAAAGAAAAATAATAGATTTTTGGAACACTTTTTTAGAATTGGCTATTGTGAGTTCTTTAATGTGTGAACATATAAGGGTAGACTCAGGTATGAGATCCCCCCTCTCCATTTGGTCCTTTTGTGTCAAGTCATCCTGATTAAGTGACAAATGCTCCATGGATCCACCCTGCTCTTTTGTTAGTCACTGCAGCTGTTGGCAGCGATTATCATACCAACAGGCTGTACTTCAAACAGGCCCACACGGGGCCTGGCTACAGAGGATAACAAAGGAGGCAGGACGCCCATCAACCTTTTATATGTAACTGTGTCAACTTGAAGCACGATCCTGCTTCTCAGTATCAATGGCAGTGAAATGTTGTTTACATTAGGCCACCCCGCTAGAGGGACCACATTCATAAGGTACGAGAATGTGGTTTGCAGGAGCCAGAGAGTCTGGTCTCATCTCAGCTTCAAGGGAGACCTTCTGCTTTAACAAGGACCACACAAGGAAGACCCTTTACCAGAGAAACTCTTGGAACACAACAGACAGGAAGATGGGTGGGACTTAGTAGGACAAGGGAACAAACCCAGAGCTCTTTCTGTTGAGAGAACGGTTCTGCCATATTAGGTCGGTAGCACACCTTGTTTCTGTTTTCACCCCTTTATCTTTCCTGTTGCAAAGCACTCTGGTTATGACCTCACGCATACAGGAGACTGTTGGTAGGGACCTCAGGATTGGTTCATTAAAGTAGACGTAGCCTACACCAATCACTGTGGCCCACTTTGCTTTAAAAGAGGGCTGAGCCCCTCTTTTGGCAGATGATTTGAAGACTTCACCAAAAGTAACAAAGAAGAACTCAACCTAGGATCCTGGCTGAAGGTACAGTCTGCCTTCCATCTTCCACCAGTGAAGGAAGGCCAGGCTATCCAAAGAGGGCCGCAAGATCCCTCACCTAAACATCTCCCAGGGAACAGAGGGAGATACGGAACTCAGAGGCCCCTCGAGCCGCTCCAGAACCGGTACTCAGTCAGCACATAGCGTGCCCTGCTACGCTGTGCAGCAAGCTTCCTGTTGAGGAAGTGCCAGAAGGTCTCTGAACCAAAATCCAAGGACAAGTCAACTGCCTGCAACAAACTCCACAGCTGCGGGACATCCGCCTTAAAGGACGACACAAGCCCATTGAAGAAGCTGGGAGAAGTGCCTCGATGAACATCTACCACCGTCCGCCTTAAAGGACATTTTCGAGCCAGTCAAGTTCCTCGATCCACAACTGATGACAAGGCTGACTGTTGTCAAGCCGCCATTGCTTAAAGACATGGAGACGTCTTGACCAGTGCTTCAGCACTGAGACAACGATTCCTGATCCTGAGCCGCCCTTTAGGCCGGCTGCAGCCGTTCGTCTAGTTTCGCTCACTGAACCCTCTTGTTGCCTGATACCCACAGCTGACTCCCATCTCAAACTCTGTCACAGAAGCCTTCAAAGCTCCCTGAAGCCAGCTTGACCGTGTTGAGCACCAAGAACACCGACCGCACAAGGTACATTGTTGGTCTGTTCCCCTGGTCCTTCCCAGAAGGCCCATTGAGACATTAACAAACTGGTGTGGTTACTAACCATAATGACTACCCTCCTGTCAGTATCCAGAGTGCATCCCTTTTCCTTCTTTGAAACTGTCTGTTCTCAGCATTCTGGGTTGTTTTTGTAGTGTTGTTAGATTGTCTGTTGTGATTAATAAAGTAGATTTTTTTAATACAACCTTGACTGGACACTCCTTTTATCTTTTATCATTGGGTAATAATTGTTATTTTGCTTTGTTGCAACTAACCAACGAGCAACAACCTTTAGGAGATAAGCCTGCCGTTCCGTCCACGTTACCAAAATTGGACAAGGATGTTTATAATTTGCTTGTTATTCCAATTTGTTCAATCCCTTCTTGTGTGTTAGAGGTGAGGAGCTGATTCATGGTTTAGAAACCGATATTCACCCCTGGACCATTGGAACCCCAGAAGTTGATTTGTCACACAATGTTAAGTGTGGTACATATCAACTGTGTCTGTCAGGCATCTGTGACCTCTCCACTGGGAACACAAACTCGAGGGGTGGCACAGTGAGGAGCATTCTTTTTTACAATAATCCTCATTTCTATGAACCAACTTCAACGTGCCTTAGCGAGTCCCTACATAACTCCCTGGGTTGCACTAAGTTGAAAGCAAATGTCCCAGGATATAAAAATGCGACATAACACCGTTCACTTCTGTCTCTATTTTCTTGAAGATATTGTAACAAGACTGTTCACAACAGCTAGTCTAAAAGAATCGTATGACTCGACCTAACAGTGATAAAAAGAGGGTAGTGTGTCTACTTCCGGTTCTACAGAGAAAACAATAGAAATAGGACTCAACCCAAAAGAAATTAGATTAAAACAAGAGAACACAGCTGTTGCACCTTTTCACTCAAAGTGAGCACCAAATCGTACGTGCTCAGGGAATGTAGTTTGGTCAGCTCCAGCAAGCAACTTTTCATCTCCTGGATGACACTTTATGCTATGTCCTCCCCATAAGCAGCTCTAACCAATCGCTACACATATTTTGTTTCAGCCCAAAACAGATAACGGGAGGCATCTCCATTTTGTATGGCATCGATAGTCCCGTCTCTCTAACACAGCGCTACGGCATCCATCCACTCTCATTATCCATAGAGCGCACCCAACACAAAAATCTTGTTCTTTCTGAAGGATGGACACAAAGGAAGCAAGCAGAGAGTGTAATACAGCCATGGAAAGAGCAAAACATGCCATTGATTTGCATGCATTGTCTACTATAGCAACACTGAGAAGCAGGGGTGTTGCTAGGTCTGGAAAAGATCCAGAGCTATGCTAATGTCAGGACTATCGGGACTCAGGCCTAGCTAGCCTTTTGGTTGTAGCCCCTGAGCTTCTATCTTGTGAAACACTTGTGTATAGGCACGTTATAAATGCCATATCATATCATATCTGGGGCTACAACCAGCCCTCTCAGCTCGCCTAGCGACGCCTCTGCTGGGAAGCCATAATTCCAGCGCATGATCACACTTCTAAGCACACTCATGCCCGTGTATCATCTCTTTTCAAAAGAACAGCAACAATAGTACACCAATCAAAGAGCAAAAGGGGCTCAGGTCCACCCACAAATGGCTTCCCACATTGTATATTAAGCACGCCTTTTAAAAATAAATTGATCCTGACAAATTTCCTTCAATCACTGTGCAGGAAAGAAGCATGCCACTCTCTTAAGCGTGTGCAGGCCATCGGGTGCTGCACTCACTTTTACATTGGGAGAGGTGCTTCACTCTCAGTTTTTCTGTCACTCAAATTGTTCGTAAATTCATGTACATGGCATGCAATAGAAAAAGGACAAGAATGTGAAAGTTCAATAATGATCATTTCGGCATTTGCAACAGTATAACTGCCTGTATTATTTTTCAAACGTTTGTGTGGCAATACACACACGCACGTGTATCTCTACAAACAGCAGATTGCTTTCATGTTTTATTTAAGTACTCATACCTTTGCTCAATAGCTGTGATGTCCTCATACTTTTCCAAGATGTCATGCCATTTGATGCCATGATGTTATGACTTGATGTAATATGACATATGCAATTAAATATCATGACATATCATGATATGATTCATCATGACTTGTAATATCATGATGCATCATGTCATGACTTCACAGAACAGTGTAGTTAGTAAGATCAGATTGTTGAAAACTCACAGAACTATTGCGGCAATGGGAACACATCTGCATAAAATCACCACCCATCTTTCATCCCTTAACCTGTACCTCTTGCCTGTAATGCTCTCTGTATCCTTTCTTAACTATGCACTGAATGTTATATACTCCTATTTGTATCCACATTATTGTTTCCTGTACTCTATCCCATTGTAGATCTGCACTGTTTTTCCCAAGATTGGTTCACACTTTGGAAAACCCAATGCATACAGACATACAACAGATGACTATACAAACCATGACATTATAAGACATTTCATATGACATGGACTATTACGACATGGAGTATAACAACACGGGATATCATGACTTAACATATCTTGACATTTCGGGTCTATGTCTTGGCGAGATGTGTCATATCCTAACTGGGATTCTGCAAAATGGGAGCATACTAGGTTTACTTTTATGACAGATATGAGTTGCTGGTTGAAGAGCCATCACTATAACTAGATGTAAACTAGTCTTAGCACTGAAAGGATTTCTGTGTGTGTTAGGGTTGGTGCAATTACCACATTGTGCTGGTTTTCGTTCCAATGTAAATTCTGGTGCTATGCTTAAGTGCAACAAGGGGAGCCCGGGGGGGAACGTGAAGCGTTTCCCCCCGGGGATATTTTTGGCGCTGCACAGGCCAGCGAGATGGCCTGCATGCAGAGCGCCCACTGGGGGGTATTTAAGGGACAGGGAAGGTTCGGGAAGCAGGCGACGGTTGGGACATCAGATTGACCCACCCTCCCACCCCCTTTTTTATTTGGGTTATATGTCAGGTATCTGGTTTTCATTTCTAGGGGGGGGGGTTTGCTTTAATTTGGTCTTCTGGGTTATTGCTTCTTTTCAATTATTCAAGGGGTTTTAGTCTTTGTTTAAGGTCCTTATTGTTCGGTAGTTTTGTGTGACAGGTTAGGGCACTAATAGGGAATTTGTGATGTAAAATTTACGTTGCTGATGTGGCAGGTCAGACTGCTGCAGGTCATAGGAAGAGGGAGATTGGTGTAGAGGGGAGCTTTTGTGGGTTTGGAGGTTGTTTTGGTTGGCGGGGGCATGGCCCCTTTAGATGTGGGGGGAGGGAAGCACAATGGGGGAATGGCGAGGGAAAGGATGGGGGTGGTGCTGTTTGCACAAACGGGCTACCCCGGGGGAACAGGTATTGAACCTGGAGGGGCATGGCCCCGGGGAGAAAGCGGGACGCCTTGAGAAGTGGTAAGGAGATGGTAGGGTACAAGGGATAGTTAGGGAGGAAGTGGAACTATTTAATGATTTAATTGTTGGGGAAAATGAAAGTGTTGAATTATTAATTGGTTGTTTAAAATATTTTGTTAGTCTGTAAGGCCATGGAGCCAGGTAAGAGGTTATTTGTAAGCTATGGCCTGTCACATTAAAGTGACCTTTTCCACTAGAAGCGAGTCTGGGTTTTTGTGCAGTAAGTCAAAAAGGTAGACCAACCACATTTGATCATTGTGCTTGGGCTAAACTTAGCAATTCAGGTGCAGTGATCTAATGTTGCTATCTCAACACTAGCCCGAACACAGGAACTGTGTGAGTGTAAGGGGTAGAACAATGACCCCATGTGTGCTGCTTCCTGTACTTGTGCTCACAATGCATATGTGGTGATTATACTGTTGTTTTCAGTGATGCAAATCTTAACATTGTATCAGTGGAAAACCAATCTTTATTCTGTCATTTCACTGACACTACAATGGGTGCAAATCCAGTCACTGCCCGAACTCTACGACTCGGACAAAGATGGCTATTGCCTTGGTGATGCAACCAGCAATATATATGTATCATAAAGGAGTTTGCAGTGGTAAGTTCTCAGCCCTCTTTACTTGCAAGCTGGCTGGGGTGGGATGTGCTTGTAAAGGTGCTTCCAGGATCACACATTTATTCAGAATAATATTCAATGATGGAGGATCAGGTGCACATCAAAACTCAGCTTTATTCAAACAATGAATTCTAGTGGGGACAACATACAAGCATTTAGTTCTCATATCTCTCAACATTTTCAATGAATGCAAGCAGGTTTTGCATCACAATTACGTCAGCGGGGAAGTCAGTTTGGTTAGAGTCTCAAACTATATATAGGTTACATAGGGGTTATTAACTTCATTGGACTATGCCTATCTGATGGCTCTATCTGGACCCATCCCACTCTAGATACTACTTCTAATACATCACTACAGTCAAGGCTAATTGTTTGACATTATCCGTCATAGGTGGTGTGGCAAAGGGACTATCTATTGGTTGGCATCTAGCTTACCAACCCTTGGACACTTCTGATGGGGCGTCAAGATGTGAGTGAGACATAAGTGGGTGAAGAGAATTCTGCACTCTGCCATAATTTAAATTAAAGAATACTCCTCGTCATCCCAAAGCTATGAGGCCTTCCCTTTCCTCTGTACTTGGCCTTGTGTACCGTCTGCTGTCTGTGTGTCTCTTGTCTGGATCACGTGTTAGGATACCATGTTTGAGAGTGTATTACCTTCTATTTATTAAGGTTTTAACTAATTCTAACATGCATGTTGTGTGCTTTGTGGTCAAGTGGGGTGCTAGTCACTTACTTTCCATAAAGTCTTTTGGTTTACTGATCTCCTGGACATCAATAGTTGGCTTATGCTCTTATTAAATTAATTAACTTGGGAGTCTACCTCTTCTTGTCCTGGGAACCCCGGTTTTGTGTGCCTGCGTTTCTATTAATCTATTACCCCCTTCCTTGTTCCTGAACTTGGCTCTGCCCGTGAGCTACTGTTTGGGCTCTGCATGAGTTTCTAGAATACATGTGTTTTTGTAAAATAAGCATCTTGATTTCCGAGGCCTTGCTCATTCTGAGTCCTGCTGCAGCCTCTGCGTTAGGAAAGTGGCTGCACTCCTGTCTTCCTGTTTCTATATTGGTGACCTATAGCCGGGTCTATACGTCTAAAATGTCTGCCACACGATGATGTCCATGCCTGCGTATTCAGCATCTTATATACCTACAATCTAACTACCTTATCAGTGTAGTGAGTCTCTTTCTTGGTACACAGGAAGCTCCTGCCCCTTTCTACTGTGTTGCACTATTTATACCGCACAATATTTGTGCACTCTACAACTACTTTTAGTTCTCACTTGTGTAGACAACCTAACTAATCCTTTATGGCAGATTGCATGTACATTCACTTTGGTTAAGCATATTGTTTCCGGGAGCTCAGTTTTACTCATGTTATGATCCACCCTTATGTTCATGGGGTGGTAAGGCTGTCTCAGTTTGTAACGTCTCTCGCCTTTGGGGTACTGAGGAGCAGTCAGGACAGAGGGTATTAATGATGTATTCATCTGCGTAATCACATGCCTGTCTGTACAGTGCACCCTAGCCAGTCAGCAAGCCACATGTAGATGCAGCTAGGGGACACAGAGTGTGTACTGCTGTATCCACTGCTAGTGGCAGCATTCCTGCCCATCAAGGCCCTAGACCACCATGAAGAGCTCTGACATCCCTTCTTTCAGGCTGGTAGGTAAAACCTTCCTGCAGAGGGCATTTAAGTCTGGACAATGATGGATTAAGTGAACACAATGGAAATGAACCATGGTGTGGGGCATAACAGAAACTGGAAATTTTATGCACCAATATGGTGAATGGGTATACTAGAAAGCTGGCATTATGTGCCAAATAGCCATGTTGTAACCTGGCCATGTGCTTGCCAGGAAATCATGGAGGTATCGTATCTGTCTTAAACATAAAGCAATCATTATAGAGATAATTGTGCGTAGCTGGAGCCTGACACTCTGGGCTAGCAACCTTTGACCTTTATCCAGGGGTCAATTTCCGAATCCCGTTTGCGTGGTCAAAAATGCAGGTTTTATGATTGACTTTTAGCTCCCTCATGTCAACACGATAGACAGTGCTGAATCTTGCACTTCGCAAGATCTCAAGTCAATTCTCCATCAGGTTCTACCTGTTCATATGATTTTTGGTGATCTATTTTACTGCCTTGATTACAACAACGGGTGTATCTTGGAATGCCTGGATAACTCATCAGTGGTAGTCCGAGTATTGGAAATTCCACCATTCCCTTGTATGCTGGTTGCGAGACGTATGATCATATTGATCTGGTGCTTGTGAGTCTTCAAAGGGTGCTCTGGGATAAGCAGATCATGTTTAATGCACGAGTGATTTCCCATAGAGCCCCCTCACCTGAAACGTTCTCAAAAACTCAGTGCTATCATCCAAGTCACATTTTCAGATCCAAAGCCCACTGTCCTGCTAAGTGAGTGGGATGTGGCAGAGCGCTTTCAGTTCAGGCATCCTCCCACTGGAATTCACTGAGCCCAGAACCACACTGTGAAGAATCACTTTTCATGCAGAAAACAACTGAAAATGTGGTTGTTCCTACAACCAAAGATGACTGTATTTTCAGTTTTGTGTTCAGTGAAATGGTTGACAGTGCTTAGACGACAAATGTGCTGAACATACATCTTACACAACATACCATTTAAGCCTGAGCATCATGTATGATTTAGACTTGGTATGGCATGACACCAGATATGTTTGGCTTTGGGGGTAGGACGGGTACTCCTGTAATAAAGTAACCCCTAAAGGTTATCAAAATCTGTTTATATGCCATGTATGTGTGAATAGGGGTCCATTCTAACATATACATTGGGCAAGGGAGGTTGTTTGACTCCTAAGCAGGTTACATGACATATACCGCTGCAGAGCAACCAATGACTGTAGGAGGATGGAAGCTATTTAACGGAGAGGTCCCCGGATTTCTCCACCACATAGCGCTTATGTTTCTGCGGCCACTGCAGTAAATATGTAAAGTAAACAAAGGCTATATGTTATAATTGATGAGCACAATGTAAGCGAGAAAGTGCGCGGAAGTGTAATAAATGAGTAAGCAGGATGTGAATAGAAAATAAATGAGAAAGAGGCCAATCCAATTACTCTCAACAGAAACCCTGGGAGGTTCACTATCAACATACGTTTTGAAAGGCTCTTTGAAAGAATTTAAAAACAAAAGGCATAATTTGTCTATGTCCAAAAAACACCACCACCATATAAAAGAAAGGGACTCCTTGCCATTCAGCAGAGCCAATGAGTACACTGACGACATCTTAAACAAATCGTAGAAGTGGCTTGGCCAAGAATTGTGCAGCAGCGTAGCATCATTTACCTGCTTCTTCTATTGAACGTGATACCAGCCACACTCCGAGCACCCATGCACTTCACATTAAATAATGAGTGAGGGGGGTTTAGCAAAGGGGAAAGAGGCTTACACATGCTAAAGAGGAACTGGTGCTAACTGCATATCCAGTGGGTGGCCATCCAAACCTGGGAGCAATGTATTAGCGAATGGCGGGGGCGGGGGGACTAGTTTCCAGAGACCTATCATTGGCACCAAGAATTGATAAAGGGTTTCCATGAAACCTAAGATTAATAAGAGCACTCAATATCTTGCTGCCTGCCAAGCATACGCCGCTTGGCAAGAAGCTTGCACATCATCCCAGTTTGGTTTTAGAGTGCCTCAGGGCTGGCCGTTCTCACTGATCCTTTCATCACTCAGAAAAGACAGAGATAACCACAGCATCTCGTGTCACAGGCACGCTGATGACACTGGGCTTTATATCACAATATCACATGAGCTTCTAAGCCGCAATCAAATGATGCCCTGCCTCCAGCAAAGGATGATATTGACATTGGGGCTCATTACACGTAGGCAGTATAGTGATAACGGCGCGGTAGAGCTGCCGGCACCATTATCACTCTACCGCCTCATTACGAGGTCTGTTAGCGGGTGCCGCTGAGGACGTCTGGTCACACCAGACGTCCTTAGCGGCACCTGCGAGCAGACCAGGATGTTAACATCGGACCCATCACTAACGGGTCCGTTGTTAGCATCCTACCCATTCCCATTGAGCCCTATGGGGGCTCAAATGGGAATAAGGATATACCGGGTCTGGGTCCCGAGAATGGGAATTACCGGGCCTGCAAAAGTCGGCATGGCCCGGTAATTCCCTATTTCAGGGACCCGGACCCTGTACCTGGTTTGCGGGTAGCCATGCTGGTAAGAATGGCATGGCTACCTCCAAACTCTTCATGAGGCCGTTTGACTAAGTGCATCTAAAGCACCAAGATGCCACAGCAACTGGGGAACAAAATGCGTATAAACAACAATAACACAACATAAAATGGAAATCCTACAGTTTGGCTGCGACAACCACATCACGCTACTGTTTGTTGCCTGAAAAACCTGTCCCTCATGGATGAGCCCAACACACCCTGAACCAATTTCTGAAATTTGGGACCTAACCTTAATGCTGAGATAACATGTTGGGAATGCCACCAAGAAGGCCATCGGACCTCCTCAGTACTATGTTTTCCACCCTGATGCTGCCCAAAAGACTTACCATAGACCTAGCAGTGGCAGCGGCCCTTCCCAGCATCAATTACTGGAGCAACATTTAGACCCACAGCCAACCCCATGGGCATGCTTCAAAGAGCACGACATCATGCTGCCCCCATCTTCCTGTGACTGAAATAGTCTAATCATATGCTTCTGGTGACACCGCACTGGCTGTCAATCAAACATAGGGTGGAATTCAAAGCTGTGTAGCTTGCACCCAAATTCGGGCTGTGCTGTGCTCCTCAGCAAACTGTCTATGTTTCACCCAGAATGACTGTCACCTTTGCGAGGCCCATCCCTAGGCAAAGCCCCCTCCTTTTCTCATCACCTTGAGTATGATTTCAGCAAGCAGGACTGAAATCCTACCTCTTTCGATAGCGTGTTGTCTGGTCTCTACCAAATACCATCCAAGCGCCTCCCACCCCTCTGAAAGCGCCCTCACACAGCCAATATAGAGTATTGACTTTACATTATTGATCAGAATATTTATAATTTGGACTAACCCACTTTCACTGCCTCTTGGCCCCCCTCGCACTAGCAGTCTGTATCTATAACCCTACAGTCCACTGGTGTAACTGGGGCCTCCGCACTCCCTGCCGTGCAGGGCACCCATCCATGTACTGAGAGGGGCCCCTCAGACTAAAACATTTTTTTTTAAATAAGAAAAAATAAAGTTTCTTTTTGAAGTCACGCTGCCTTCATGAAGAATTTTATTTACAGAAATAATTTCTTTATGAAGGCAGAGTGACTAAAAAAAGATTCTATTTCTTTATGAAGTTCGAGGGTTCCCCCACCACATGAAAGGCTAGTGGCCTGCAAGGCATGGTGTTGGGAGCCCTATGACTTCAAAAATCAAAAGGGCCTCTTTACGAGGTCGGCGGTACCATTTCTGACACCTAGCTTCCCGGTGCTACTGGGACATTACAAGTCCCAGCGAACTGTGAAGCTAGGTGCAGGAAATTGTTAGTCCCCATGGGTTCACTGAAGCACCGGCACCGTCACTAACAGTGCTGGTGCTTTCATGATGTGTCTGCCTACTGGGGCCGCTGCGCCCGCCAGGTTCAGACCTGTTGGGTGCAGTGGCCCCAGCAGGCAGACTTTGAGAGTGGCAGTTCGGAAACCAGGGTGCCGGTAAACTTATCGGCACCCTTTTTTCCGGACAGCCATACTCATAACGAGGCCCATAGTTTCCGTTTGTAGTCAGTCTGCCTTCATAAAAAAAATATTTCTGTTCTGGTTTGGTCCTTTAACGGAAATAATTTCTTTATGAAGTCAGAGCAGCCATGTATTTTTTAAGTAATGGGACGCCCCTCCCCTCATGACACGGGGGCCTACCGATCGTCTACAGATGACAGAAACAAGCATTCCTGGCTACTGCAGGGAGCTGAAGGTCTTGTTCCCTGGACCAAAGTATTAAAGGTAAGAACATGTATTTTCTTTAAATGTGTGTGTGTGTATGTAAGTGTGTGTATATGTATATAATGTAATGTGCATTAATGAGTGAGTGTATGATGTGGCCTGGATATGCCTGTGTGAATGTATGGTGAAGTGTGCACACTCAAATTTATGGGTGGCTGGGTGTGCATGTGAGTGTATGGTGAAAAGGTGCACACTTAAATGTATGGATGGCTGTGTGCGTGTGCCTGTATGGTGAAAGGGTGCACACTTGAATGTATGGGTGTCTGCCAGGGTGTGCCTGTATGGTGAAAGGGTACACAGTTAAATGTATGGGTGGCTGGGTGTGTGTGCATGCATGTGTATGGTGAATGGTTGGTGTGCTTGCATTCAGGGGCTCACCAACACCTACATTTCGGGAGACCGCCAACCCTACAAATGTTGGGAGAGGTGCTAACTTCGCGAGCGGAGGAGGAGGGGCAAACCTATTTGTGTGAGGGCATCTAACTTCTTTACGAATTCTAATGAGACTATTCTAGTGCTACTTCAATGTTACAAGCAGTTAACTCTCTCCCTTAAGTCGGAAAGCCCCGATTTATGGACTGCTGTGAGAATGAGGGGTCTCCTGTCCCCTCTCTACCCTTCCATTCACTCCCCTAGCATGCAAGTATTAAACCCACATCACGATTTCAACTGCCTAAAAACAAACAGTGAAATGTTTTACGTTAGTATTTGCTGGGCTTTAACGATGAAACACAGGTGCCATTTAACATGTGTGCCCTGTTCTGTCCAGCAACGGCTTTGTAGGTTTGCAAGGTCGATTTTGGGGGTTGGAGCAAGGGGTTGGAGAGCGGGGGGATGTGTGGCGGGCAGGCATTGTGGGATAAATCGTAATGGCAATCCATCTCCAGGCTAAGCAGGCATGATATGGGGTATTAGTGGTAGAGAGGCATTTTGGCGCAGCCAGTCCAGCCATCTCTTAGTTTGGCTTGACTTTCTGCTAAGTTTAATTACCTGGCTAGACTGGCATTTAGTTGCTGCCAGTCTAACCATTTCTTACTGTGGCATTGTATATTTTTCTGGACATCTGTGATAAAACAACCATGATAAGTGTTATTGCTTTGACTGCCATTTTGGTGCAACCAGTCTAGGTATGTCTAAATGTGGGCTGGCATGCTTTACTGTAATATTTTATTACGTGTCTAGACTGGTCTACGTTGTACAGTCAGTTGGACATTCATTGTGGCATGGCATTTCTAATAGCAAAGCATTCAATTAATGAATGCATTAATGTTCCTGTGCACTATTGGCGACTTGCATGTATTGGATTTTTAGACTGGTGTTACCCTACAAAACAATTTGCCAACGCTCTGGCTTTTTAGTAAATTTTTCTCAGAAAGGTTGATGTATAATGCATTAAAACACACATATCTATATATATATATATCTATAGATATATAGATATATATATACACATATATTTATATATATATATATATGTTGCTCCTAGCACAGTGTGCAGAGTACCCTTGAAGCAGCATGTTCGTGCATATTGCGCAAGCATGGTAATCTAGGCGGCAGAGAGTGTGCCATGATTTAATGCCGAACTGGGGGGGGGGCTCAGCATGGCTTGCAGGGGGGCCCCCAAATGTTGTGTTACGTCACTGCTGCAGTCGACCCACTCTCTGCATTTATTAGCCACCCGCTGGCCGCACCCTGTGATTACGGGCACTTAGCCACCCAATGGCTGCACTCTGTTACATGCACTTCTCCCTCTCCTCTCCCTTTTGCACTTCTCCATCCCGCCCTCCCTGTTTTGCACTACTCTCTTCCGCCGTCCCTGCACTTGCGCGATCTGAATGACACAAGACCTAGTAGTATCGTTGTTTTGTCCTCCCTTTGTTTCCCCCTCCTTGTCGCGCCTAGAAACACGTGGGTACAGGCGCGTTATAAATGCCATATCATGTCATATCACATCAGATGCTATCCCATGTCCCTCTACACTGCTTCATTCCCATAGTCAGTGTGTAACATCTTGGCCCCATTGGCTACCATTCTTCTCTACCCTCCACTCTCAGTTATTCAGGCTGCTAAGGTCTGCTTTCCCCCAGGCCGGGCCACAATATACCATTTTATAGACAAGGATCAGCGCCCTGAAAGTAAGGGGGTGGTGATTCTAAGCCACATATGATGTGTTGGCCTGTGACTCCTTTGATCCCTCAAAATTGGCTATATTGGCTAGAGCTAATGGAAGTTGTAAGACGAAACATCCGGAGATCCAGCTGTTGCCTAGCACTGCTTCCAGCAATCACTTTGACTCCTTCGCCAAACCAACATCAACGAACATCTGGACGCCTGTGTTTTTTAAAGCTCTTGGGCATATTTATGTATTAGGGCGCAGTACTGGTAGTGGCTGTTTTGGGTGGAGGATAGTCATAAAGCCAATCTTGACCTGGAAGTGGGAGATCACTTCCAGGAAACGACGGTTGAACCTGGTAAAGGCCTGGCCTGTTTACCGCTATTTGCAAGGTGCTGAAAGGGGATCTACACACGCGACCCTGCTCGTGAATGCTCTTTGTCAAAGAACATCAGCAAACAAAATGTTTAATTCCAGGGTCTGGAATACTAAATCCACACAGTTTCAAAAATGTGTGTTATTCTGAAAGGGGAGGAACAGTTCGGAACAAGATGGCAGAGGCTGGAGGGTCCTGGGGTTCCTTTGCTGCCTGACACTTGTCATGGTGCACATTGCACAGTGACGCACACTCTGAGCTCACGGCTTTCTCACGCCCTTTGATGCGCAATACTCATTCCATGTAGGGTGAAGGTCTCTGTTACCCGAATTCTGCTATTGTGTGTGCCGTTCAGTGTGTCATAAAAGCAGAAATGAATAACCTGCGCTGCATTTAATAGTGTCAACGCTGTAACATGCTTTCATCAGCCACCCGGTCAGACACCTAGATTTTTGCATCTTTGAGAGTTGAATTCCCCAAGCAGTCTTTCACTTTGTACTTAGAATACAAAATGGGAAGTGGGCGGCCTTGACAATCACCGGACCCTCCACCTCAAGGCGGACTGATAATGCCTTCGGATTGGCGCCAACACGCCCCTTTCATGTCGAGTGCACTCTTTCAGGTGTCTGCATCCTTTTGCTCTCCAGATGTTTTGAACTACAACTCCCATCCTCTCCAACAGGAAGCTTAGTCAATGGTGGGAGATCATGGGGGTTGTTTTCACAGCTTGCAGACACCCCAGACCCTTTTGTCAGACACCTCTGCACCATGTAATCGTACAATGACCTGAGCACCAGAGAAAGTGCTGTAACTCTTGAGCCGTATACAAAAACAGTAAATACTATTTAAATTAAATGAATATGAAAATTGCTTGTCTAAATGTGCTCTTGGTTGTTTCATCGTTCTAATGTAAAACATGCCATCCTCAGTGGCCACAGCCTGCACTATTGGGAGTTGCGTCGGTTTTGCCACAGGTATGTCTGCTTAGGCCACTCCTTTAGACCCTAGACATAGACCAAAAAAGCTTGAAAGGATTTGGCACTTGCAAAACATAACATCCAATGTTTACAAACCTGTTCTCTCCTCGTCTTTTAAGGAGGTATCTACAGTAATATGATGCAGAATGTAGATAAAAGATAACATATATTGATCCTTTTATTGTGAATGCAACTGAGAAGAGTATGTTTCACAATTGATATTTAAGAAAAGATGTATCATATTGTCAATAATTGAAATTCTTGTTTTTCTTATTTACTAAAATATTTGTAAAGTTGAACTGTCAACTAAATCAAATAATAAAAAATAAAAAAATAGATAAAAATAAAAACATCCAATGTGTAATTTTGTATTATGCCATAATTGATATCAAAAAGACATTGGAAAATTCCCAGTTGATTGAGACATTTGGAAGGTAGAATTTTTATTTCTCTTCTGTTCTGTTTTTTATGCTTGAAAAGTAACATGATGTGGTGAAAGGTTATCTGTTTGTATAATCGTATGAACCAAATTAATTAGAAAAAAGTGATGCCATGTGTTTCTGAAAGGCTACTAAAAAGAGGAGAAATTCATTGTTTTACCCACTTGCCACTTATTTGAATTAGTCTGAAGGGCAAATCAACATTAATTCAGACATCCAATGTCCACACCGCCATTGTTTAGAAGCCAAGAACATCTTTTATAGCAAGAATAGCGCACTGGGAAAGATGATATCATTAAATGAGGAGACACAGAAACGATATCAGCAGTGGAATTCGATAAAAATGTGAGCTGCAATATTTCCTCTTCTTGCCAGATAATGTTGCAGCCAATGCCCCTATATCCAGGAGGGTCTGTGCAAGTACTGAGTCTTCAGCTTTTGCAAATCCCAAGTAGAAGCATGTGCACAAGTTGCAACCTATCAGACAATGTAGCCTAACCAAAAGAGCATGTCCAAGACCTACCCAGAAAGAAAATGCTTGGATTTCACTAATGAACAGGGCGATTAATATATCAGAGCAAAAACAAAGAGGTGATGGCTGGAAGGTTTCAACTGAATCTTAATCACTGGTATTGCTCTGGGCAACCCGCCAGACCACCGTTCTTCCACTGCCAAGCCATTACCGAAGGGGAAAGACCATATGAAATCAGGCTTGGTCCCACCCAAAAAGGGGCAGTCCAGCCCAAAACCACTAGGTCACATCCATTCTGCACAAGATCACAAGCATCCCCAAACATGTTTCAGCCTTGTTGGTCCTCATCACTGAGGAGTAGCTTGGGTCTCTAGGCCCAGCAGGCACTGCACCCACGTCTGGCATACCCGTCTCACTCGGGTGACAAACCAAAAACAAAGAGGTGATGGCTGGAAGGTTTAGACTAAATCTTAACAACTTGCATTGCTTTGGGCAACCCTCCAGACCATTGTTTTTCGCTTGCCAAGCCATTACAAAAGGGAAAAGACCATATGCAAATCAGGCTTGGTCCCGCCCCAAAAGGGGCAGTCCAACCCGAACTGCTAGGTCACATCCCTTCTGCACGAGACCACAAGCATCCCCAAACACCTTTCGGCCTTGTTGGGCCTCATCAGTGAGGAGTATCTTGGGTCTCTAGGCCCAGCAGGCACGGGACTCATGTCTGGGCATACCCGTCCCACTCGGGGTGACAAAGCAAAAACAAAGAGGTGATGGCGGGAAGGATCAGACTGAATCTTAACCACTGGCATTGCTTTGGGCAACCCTGCAGGCCATCATTCTTCATCCGGCCAAGCCATTACAGAAGGTGAAAGACCATATGCAAATCAGGCTTGGTTCCACACCAAAAGGGGCAGTCCAGCCCAAACTGCTAGGTCACATCCCTTCTGCACGAGACCACAAGCATCCCCACACATGTTTTGGCCTTTTTGGGCCTCATCAGTGAGGAGTAGCTTGGGTCTCTAGGCCCAGCAGGCACGGGATCCACGTCTGGGCATACCCGTCCCACTTGGCGTGACAAAGCAAAAACAAAGAGGTGATGGCTTGAAGGTTTCAACTGAATCCTAACCACTGGCATTGCTCTGGGCAATCCTCCAGAGCATCACTCTTCACCTGCAAGCCATTACTGAAGAGGAAAGGCCATGTGCAAATCAGGCCTGGTCTCACTGTTATACTGAAAAAGTAATCACATAGTCTGAATTATATGAATAATATGTTGGCCTGAGGCGAGTCGCATCGTGTGACAAACTTCGAGAACTAAGAAACCTGAATGTGACCATAGGGAGTCCATCTTGTAAATGCCGGACATTTTCTTTTTGTAAACACTTTACAAATATATTACATGCTTTAGACTCACACACGGTGCGAGGCCACCGCTTGAACTCTGTAATACTAACATAGGCAGGAATGTAGAGCCATGCAGAAATACATTGTTTTCCCTCTCACTGAGGCCTTGAAGCTGCGCAGAAGCTGCGCCTAATCAGTAACCAAGGTGCCGGTTTGTCTTGCAAATGCTATTGTAAAAGGCAGTTAAACATGAATTATATGCAGCTAGCGGTGCTCCTTCATTAAGGATGGTATTTCTGCCTCAGAACTGTCTGACCCTTAGCTCATGAGTCACAGCAAAAAGATAACGTTGTATGGAATGTTTCCCTGCTAAGAACAAGATATCCTTACTGTGCCAACGCTCTGTGTTCCTCATAACAGAAAAGTGTCTCTGAAGCCTTTGCTAGAATAACTAATGTTTAGACTGAATGAAGACGTGTCATAACTGTAAATTACTGAACCCTAGCCTGTATGACATCTATAAGGGTGGAACGAATAGCACGAGAAAATGATGATGTATTATGTATATATATGACTGCTTGAGCGCTGTTCGATCTCTCTCGCATCTCACGGTGTCTGGGAACACACGTCGTGAGGCGTTGAGATGCAGTCGGCCGACTGAGATACTTTGAATAAAACCAGACTTGTTTGGAAATCGAACCTCATGACTGACGTGTCATTTGATATATGGTTATTGTGCCTTAATTCCATATATGGTCTAACACCACCCCAAAAGGGGCAGTCCAGCCCAAACTGCTAGGTCACATCCCTTCTGCACGAGACCAAAAGGATCCCCAAAAATGGTTTGCCCTAGTTGGTCCTCATCAGTGAGGAGTAGCTTGGGTCTCTAGGCCCAGCAGGCACAGGACCCACACCTGGGCATACCAGTCCCACTTGGGGTGACACAGCAAAAACAAAGAGGTGATGGCTGGAATGTTTAGATTGAATCTTAACCACTGGCATTGCTCTGGGCAACTCTCCAGACCATCGTTCTTTGCCTGCCAAGCCATTACATAAGGGGAAAGACCATATGCAAATCGGGCTTGGTCCCACCCCAAAAGGGGCAGTCCAGCCTAAACTGCTAGGTCACATCCCTTCTGCACGAGACCACAAGCATCCCCAAACATGTTTTGGCCTTGTTGGGCCTCATCAGGCAATGCCAGAGCAATGCCAGAGGTTAAGATTCTTTCTAAACCTTCCAGCCATCATCTCTTTGTTTTTGGTTAATATATCAAGCCTTCAATTTGTAAACAAGCATTGGCAAAGTCAACAATCCTGACTCTTCTGAAGGCATGGGATCAGCGTATTCCAGAAGATACTGCCTTAATGATATTGCCTGCCACAAGATGGCAACAGCTTGCGAATGGTGTTAGTACCTGTGCATATGATGGCAGGGTGTGGCAAAAGCATATCTAATGCCTGGACATGAGTCAAAAGGTGAGCTTTGCCAATGCTTGTTTTTGAGAGGAAATGAGTGCAAGAAACAGATGGAAAATAGATATACTGTTTATAAACGAAGTTGCTGAAAGCACATTTGGTTAAGACATTTTTATAAGACATGTAGCTGATTTATAACTGGAACAAAGCCAATGTTTATTCCTGAAGCAGATCAGAAAACACAAAGCTAGCCTAAATAGTTCTCAAGGATATATATTTTGGGCAGGAAGGGAAGATAATGGGTGGGAATGGTCATATTGACTAGTATGACCATGGGAAGTCAATTGATGGATGAAAGGTCAAACACCACACAGATGCTGTGTGTCCCTCACCACAACTCATCACTGTCCTGCCTCCACTTCCCATGACAATAGTTTGTTTTATTTGTACTGCTTGCAGCATCACCCAATAACCAAAACTAAAAATCCCAACACAACAAAATGACTACTGATCAGCAGTAGTACAGAGATGAGTAGTGTTTAAAATGCCCACCCCACCCGACTAAAAAACAAGCAGTGATCTAATCGTAAAGGTGAAACAGGCACAGCCTGAAAGGTATACCTCCTTCACATCTATTTCTAATGTCGGCTAAGGGCTGGCTATACCCTTCAGGAGGGATGTGAGCTGCTAAGCGTAGAAACTCGAACAGCATAAGTAAAACGGATACAAAATAAAATAATGTCCATAGAAGGTTCTAGAAAAAGTGGAACTTTAATAAAAACAATCACTTTAGTCAACTAATCAAAAACACTAAATACCACCCATGTAAGACAAACCAAGAGAATACAGACTGTTGATATGACGGGGCACTCTGGATTGATAAGCTGGAGTGTGCAGGCAAGGGGATTTGAGCAACAATGTCAGTGTTCAAGAATATGTCTTTAAAAGATAAGAAGGGGGTTTACAAGTCATTATGGTCCCTTAAAGGGGTCTATAGAAAGACTGCATCCCAAAACACCTTTAGTTCTTATCTTGGGTGCTCGACAGCAGCAAGCTGGCCCTGTAGGTGATTTTACTGTGTTGAAGCTGGCGAGTGTCGAGTTGATTCCATGTGTGAGTCAGTGTTTAGGGAATCAGTGGCCAAAGCATGTTTCTGTTGGGTCCAGTCAGTGTTTGAGATGGACGAATCGATGGCTTCCAGCAAGGCGAGTCGGTGCTAACATCCGTTTTTGCTATGGAATTGAGAAGGCGATCAGGTTGATTTGATGAGCTCTGCTGCAATGTGTTGAGCAGGCATCTGGATATCTTTAAATGCAGGTACACAATTGAAAGATGGGTAGATTGCAAAAAGCAGAACCACAGGTCCTGTGGTGGCTCAAAGTGTGTCAAGTGTAGTAGAACCATTTTGAAAGTGACTTAAGGTAATGAAACAGGATTACAGCTGCTTCTGGATTTCTGGATTACAAGGTGGCCCAATCCAGGGTCTCCAGGGATAAACCGAGTCTTTAGGTACACACTTCCAGTCTATAAGGTTGGCTGTCACCTACAATGAGTCCTTTATTTAATTGTATTGCTTATAGCGTGAACCTAGCTCAAGAGCAGCAAATCATTTTACAACAGGATTGTGCCAGAATTAAGCTTGGCATTTTATACATTAACACAATACTGTTGGGGGAGTGAGAGAGGAGTTTTTATCTGCCTGGCAGGTATTGTTCAAAGAGCCATGTTATTTGTGTTTTGTGGAAATGGAGTATGGTAGGGCCATTTCGAGTCTTTACTGGGATTGAGTTCCAGATGGTTGGGCGTGGCAGGAGAAGGACTACTTGTGAGTCTTCTCTTTGTGGGCTAGCATTGACTCAAACCTTTTGATAGTTTTGCTATATGAGGTGCGTGAGCCTCCAGAGGTTTGGAGTTTAGTCACCAGGTATGTTGGTGTTCTTTTTGAGACTGCTTTGTAGGTGATATATGCAGTTTTGAATATGATCCTGGTGGGGACTCGGAGCTGGTAAAGCATGTGCATTGTTGGAGAGATACAGTCAAATTTGTGGGCAACTATAATGAGGCAGGATGCCGCATGGTGTGCTGCTTTTAGGGGACCAGGTATGTGGCTCAAAGCCCAGTAAGTAGGGTATTTCCCCCCTCTATGTGTGAGATAGGAGTGCATGGAAAACTATATGGAATTTGTTTGCGGGAATGAAGGGTTTCATTTTACGCAGTGTGTGGATCTGTAGCCATGTGCTTTGTACCTTTTTGGCCATGTGGTTTTGGAAGAAGACTACTGTGAACAAGGAAGCACAGGGATTTGGCTAAATTCGACATCCGAGGGATGAGTCCAGGCACATGTAATCCAGCCATTGTTGTACAAGTTGTTATTTGGCACGGGGGCCGATAAGGACACATTTGGTCTTGGTCGGATTCAGTTTAAGGTAAATGTCTGACATCCATGTTTGGAGAGTAGCCAGACATTTTCAGATGCACGCAATGTCCTTGGGGCCACTGACCATAAGGTACAGCTGAGTGTCATTGGTGTACTGATAGATCTCTATGTCTGGGTCATTTAGGAGAGGTCCCAAGGATTCCATGTATAGAATAAAGATGACTGGGAAGAGAATGGAACTTTGGGGACCCCCACACTTGACTGAGAGTCAGTTGGATCGGAATGAGCACATCTGTACGACCTGGTGTCTACTGGATAAGTAGGATGCAAACCATGTTAGGACAATCCCAGAGAAGCCCATCCTGTCTGTGAGGAGGAGGAGCAGTATTTGGTGATCAACTGTGCCAAAGTCAGCAGAGCGATCCTTCCCTTCCTGTGAGCAGGATTCTAGTTCCAGTGCACAGGCAGCAGAGAGACCTTGGTCGAGAGTAGTGTCATCGTCTCTGTTCCCTGGTCTAGGTTACAGAGGATAGGGTGCCTCTGCCTTGGATGCCATCTGTCTTCATCTCTCTGGCAGTGGTGCTTGGAAAAGGCTGTATTTTTAACAGAGGTCTAGTGAATCAACTAAGGAGGGGTTTGCTGCTACTTATTAAGACATTTATTTAAGATGTGTTTGTGTATTGGTTTCATGTATAAACCTTCCACAAAGTGTATTCTTTTGTCTAAAATCTATACATCACTTAAACCAAATTCATTGATTACAGTGACTAAAAGGTTTTATTTAAAATGTTATATTTAATTCATATGCCAGGTTCATTTAATACATATCTGTTAAAAGACAATAATTCATACGTCTATACATAAGGACACAAGAAAAAGGAAATCCAAATACCATTATACAATTAGTCCAATATGTTTTAGGAACTTTAAAACCTTGATTATAAGTGTGACCGACCATCCCGCAAAATGTTGTGACTAAAAACACTGCAGTCACATTTGTAGTACTTACCAAATAACATAGAGTGTATTTCTTGAAGGGAAGGGCACTCAATCATCAGATGTTCATTTCTTTTGGGGCCTCTGGACTACAATGTGGACAGTCAGGGGACATAAATGTACTTTTAAGTGTTATATTCAAGTGTTCTTTCATTGCTAGCAAACTGAACCCAAGTCTCATGAATTGATCTCTGAGTTTAGAGTTTGGGATTTTCCCCAAATACTTTGTCAGTATGTCTCATTTTTCCTGGAACAATACAGAGAAGTAAGGATACACAATGGAAAATCCAACTTTGCACACTGGATATATCTTTGATCGAGAAGTTATGATGAAAAACGTGCACTGCGACAGAATATACGTTTTCTGAAAATTCACCAAAAGGATAACAATCGAACTGAGATACTTAAAATCAAGAGATCCTATAATAACTGGATAAAAAGTCACAGAAGTATAATGTTACAAAAAGATGCTGAGATAATGCAACAATGCTTATCCAAAAAAACAACAAGAGACTTCTGGTCACTAATAAATAACATTAAAGTACAAGAAGAGGCGCTATTAAGCAACATGGTTAGCGAAGCTCAATGGATCCAACATTACACTGAATTGTTGAAGAGCCAGGATTAAACAAAACAAGTTATGTTTGATGAAGAACTGCCCTGGAACATAATCATTGAAAGATCTGACATTCGGGATAACATCAAAAGATTAAGCTCTTCGCGGGCATGTGGCCATGACGGTTTAACAAACCACATGCTAAAAAAAAACCCGGATGAGTGGGCTGAGTTTTGTGAAAAAGTTTTTAACATCATCATTAAACAAAAACAAATACCGATGTCACGGAAGAGTTCCATAATTGTTCCGATTCTTAAAAAAGGAATTCGATCTGACCCTAACAACTATAGGCCAATTGCACTTTTAGATGTTGTGGGAAAGATCTTTGCAACACAGCACCAGCAACAACTGACAGCATGGATTAAAAATTCAGGAGCTTTCGACACAAGACAATCAGGATTCATCAAAGGTGTCGGTTGCAACCTGAATCTATTCATGATCAACTCACTGAAAATGGAAGCAATCAGAAAGAACAATACCATCTTTGCAGCATTTGTAGACCTTGCTCATGCTTTTGATGCTGTTGATCATAATCAGCTATGGGAAAAATTGAAAAACAAAAACTGCCCAGAAGGCCTTATCCGTGCGATTAAGCAACTGTACACGGATACTAATATAAGAATTTGCCTGGATAGAAAGGGTTCACTCTAAAGTGCAATAAGAACTGAACGAGGAGTGAAACAGGGCTGTCCGCTGGGAGCAGTCCTTTTTAACTTCTTTATTGCAGATGTGGGAACTGCCTTTCATTACATAAGATTGTTTTTGCCAAAAATCAACAACCTTAAACTTAAGTGGATGCTCTACGCAGACAATATTGTTCTCTTTGACCTAACAGAGATCGGCTTACAGCGAAAACTAATAGCCCTGCAGTCATACATCAAAGAGAATAGCCTGGTTATGAACAGCACAAAAACTGTGATTATAGAATTGAAGAAATTTCAGGGTCAAAAAAGAACTCGGAAAGTGAACTTTCAATGGAAGATCGGATCAGATAACCTAAAAAGAACAAGTTAAATAAGATATCTTGGTGCCATAATAAGTGCAAATATTAATGATGAACCGATGGCAAGAGCAATAAAGACAAGAAGTAAGCAACTGACTGCCAAGGATTGCTTATTAATAAAAAATATGGCAAATTTAGCCTAAAGCCGGTCATAGATTTTTACAAACTCAAAGTGGTACCAGCTTTAATATATGGTGTGGAGACTGCATTTGGTTGCACATATTAGGTATGGGAAATATGCAAACATCTTTATTGGAAACATATCCTACAACTGGGAGATGGAGTCCCAAAAGCTTGCATAACGTATGAGCTGGGTCTAACATCGATCACAGCGAAGATCATTTGGAACTCGTTGTCACTTTATGTCAAATATTAAAAATGAACAATGGAATAGATGATAAATCGATTCAAAACTTCTGGGTAACAAACTGTAAGATGATTCTTGAAATTCTTAGCACACCTGAAGAAACACTATGGAGCAATCCGAACAAGGTTAAGTCAAAACTATGGCAATGGGATTGGCTAGAAACCTGTCAGCAAAGGTCCCTACATAAATGCATGGCACTTGTACCGTTAGAAGCTAGAGTTTATAATAAGCTTGCAAGCTTTGTGATAAAGTTCCCAGACAAAACCTATCGTGATGTCTTTCTAAGGTTCAGGTTAAACCAATTCGAAAACAAGGAAATACTAAGACAAAGAAATAAAATACCAGCAAATGATCTAATTTGTAGGCTCTGTAAAAATGACATTATGGCCCTGAAACATCTTGTAGCTTTCTGCCCTGCCTTACGAGAAAAAAGATTGTTAACTTTTGGGAAAGAAATTGAAAAGCGAACGACTTGGATCTGTGAAGATTGGTGGTCTGCATTATTTGAAGGAACGAATAATAAACTGACTTATGCTCTGATCTATTTCTTAGCTCATGTGAGAGATGCTCTACAAATCAGAAAACATTGAACATTGAACTCTAAATGAAATAAACCAACGCTGTGTACTTTCGTGCCTTAGTGACTAACCTATGTGAACATTGAAGAATGAATCTAACGCATTTCATGGAATTTACTAATGAAGGAAAAAGAAAGGAATTTTGGTTGGAATCTTGTAGCAGTGAGTTGTATTGAATATGTTGTGTTTTTCAATTTCATATGATCTTTTTTCTCTCTTCTCTGTGAATATCCGTTTCTGTTTTAAAAAGTTTGTAATAAACTGAAATAAAATAAAAAAATAAAATTTTTTTTAAAAAAGTATATCTCATTTTATATGCTCTGACACCAAATCGTCCAGCAACTTGTATTTGTATAAAACCGAACAAGTCGTCATCCAATCTAAGTCCCACAGACATCATTTGACCTTTGACATGGTCTCTATTAATTGGTCTGTTGAACAGTTCAATTCACTTAGGACATTGTTGCATGTATGTGCCCAACCCCTCACATATTCAAAACCATTTTCTAGTAATAATGAGTGTAGGCCACAGAACATTGAATCGTGTATCAGTGTTATTCTTGGCCTCATTACTATGAGTGTATGCCAGCAGACTTGACTTTTGAGGGATAATAATCCTAATTCCTAACGTATTGCTGCTATCGGCAGACATCCAGGATAGGGCAAAACATTTCACCATAGCCCAGCTTCTAAGGCATCAAATAGTTTCCAGCCTAGTTCCAATTTGGTTTCCACACTGTATAATAATTTAGGTACAACTTTGGATTTACAATATTTTAAAACACGCTGCAAAGAGAAGCTCCCATATTAATTATTGATTTTCCTCATTTTAGGTATGGTACTTTCCACTTCAATCTGCAGCATGTCTATTAGAGCTCACTTATTTGGACCTCCAGAAATAGGAACTCCCAAGTAGTTAAAATGTTTTGTAACATCCAAGTGGGTATTTTCTATGGCCCATTTGTAGCCCATTTTCATTTTACTATTTGATAGCCTCATAACCTGGGTTTTGGCCTTGTTCACTTCTAAACTGCTCAAGTTTTGCATATATATGTAGTGCATTATTCATTCTTTGAAGACCAATTTGCGTGTGATCCAGGATCAAGATATCATCTGCGTATGCTAGCTGATGGAGGCACGCGTACCATCCCAGGCGGTACCATGGTAGCATCTTTCAAATAGTTGCTAAAGTACGAGATGTAAAGATGAAACAGGCAGGGTGCCAACACGGAACATTGCCTGTGACCCCCTGCGGTATATACCTGTTCCAACAGTGCACACCTGCAACAATGCATCCATATGTAAATGAACCAAAATGCTAAGGAGACCTGATGGGAGCCAACAAACTAGCTAGTTTTCTTCATAGTCTGCTAGGATCCACCATATCAAACGCTGATGAAAAATCAATAAACTTGAGGAAACTATTTGGGGCATTGGCCCATTTAGTCATAGTTTGTATGATATTCAGGTAGTGTCAAGATAGTTAAACAAAAATGAAACTTATTTTCTTAAACAATCACATTTATATTTTAAAAGGCAAACTATTGAATATTCAACAATTCACCTTGATTTTTTCTATGAATAAAGTGCTAAACGTGCCAATTTTCAAACTCACAAAATGTTATCTATCTAGATATAATTTCAATCTTTCCACATCTGATTGTGGTAGTGATACAAGAGGATATATATTGTTGACTTATTAGATGACTAAGGTATTTTTCATAAACCCCTTCTTATGTTGAGAGGTGGTTCTATTAGAAAAAAGAATTCTAGGTCCTTTAGAGTACTCTATAACCATCTACTCTACATGTTTCTGTTCTTACGCTAATATGCTGAACATTCTTCAGGGGTATTGTTCTCTTCGTCTTAGTATCTTTTCTCTAGATTTCCAGTTTTCTAAAAAAGCTCTTTATAAAAACAGGTACAATATTTTTTATCAAAGGCATTACATCTGTATTCCCTTTTATTAATCAATTCTGCCATCTCGCTTTCTTGACACAGATATAAAACTATGCAAAAGCCATTAGTGCTTTTTTCGTTTGGCATTTAATTCAAAACTTTAGCCTTATCCTGGTAATAATATGTTACCTTATAAGGCAAAGTGTTTTCACAAGTTTGGCTCCAGATGAGTGTTCTCAAATTAACTGCTCAACTTTAGGGATATGTTTCCTATAAATATTCACAAAACAAATAAAAGTGTATTTTATTAACCTGTTATCTACATTTTGCTACTGATCGTTTACAACGCACAACGTTGTACTAAGGCAAAAGAGCTTAAGGCTGCAAAAAAAGGAAACTTTTTAAAATGTATTTTATATAGTCCAATTTAACTTAAATAAATGTCTCACCAGTTATTGTGTTTTTAGGGCGCTACAATTTTTGTTCGTAGTTATTTTTCTCTCTCAACATTGCAAATATCCTATTCACTGGATCATTTCCACTTCCTGTTAATTAGTCATAAGTGCAGACAGTCTATATATAGATAGGGCATAGTAAAACAAAAGATAACTTATATTATGGACTTTTTAGCAGAATGTATTCTCTCTACTTTTAAAGAAAAGTCCCAAGAATGTTCTCATCATTTTCTTACCCGTTCTGGATGCTTCCATTCGTTTAGTTATTTTCAGTTGTGTTACTTGCACTGTAGAGTTTTGCTGTTTCTCTACTGATTTAGTTTAGTATTTTTTCTTTTAGGTAATACTAGCTGCCCTTGGTGCCATAAAATCACTCCCATGTCTGTTGGCTTCAAAAGGATTCCAGCAATCAGCACCCTAATATGAGTGTGGCTGTGGTATGTCAGGGTTGCCTTTGATGCACCAGTTCCTAGGGGTCTTCCTGAAGTGGGCCCTTGGCCCTGGGAGGAAGGTGTTGACCTTGATATGATATGGCATGTATAACACGCCTATACAGAAGTGTGTCAAGGTGCGACGAGGCAACGGAGGGGGAACAGAGGGAAGACAAAAACAACAATCTTACTAGGCCAGGTGACATTGAGATTGCGCAGGGGCGGGGGGAGTGTAAGCGCAGTGGTAAGGGGTTTGGGGCGTACAATACATAGGCTCAACAGTAAATAAATAAAGAAAAAATAAATAAAATAAATATAAACAATAGGTAAAAAGTGCCACCAGCTTGTGACAAGTGCAGGGATAAGTGCAGACATCAAGTGCCAAGAGCTGGAGGGGGCTGAAAGGGATACAGAAACAGCCCCCAAGTGAAGGGGTTGCCCAGGAGGCAGTGCAGGTGTGCAGTTGGCAGGGAAGGGGACCTGGGCCTGAGATCAGAGGGTAGCCAAGTGACCATTGCAGTTTCAGTCAGGAGTTCAGTAGGGGAGAGGAGAGAGAAAGCAGAAGCACAGAGGAAGGTTTTGAGGTGCTTCCGGAACTCGAGATGGTTCTCCTCATGTTTCAGGGAGGCAGGGAGGCTGTTCCAGAGGGAGGCCCCAGCCGAAGAAAGAGATCTACCACCAACTTGTTGCTTGGAGAAGCAACTGACCCTCAGGGAGTTGGAGGCAGAAGAGCGAGGCGCTTGAGAAGGAAGATATTTAGGAAGAGAGAGTTGAAGGTATCAAGGCCCCAGGCACCAGAAGGCCTTTTGGACGATGCAGAGGTGAACTTTGAGATTTGAACTTAATCCTCACAGCCACTGGGAGACAGTGCAGAGATTTCAGTCCTGGAGAGATAAGATCCCTGGGCTTGAGGCCAAGAACAAGTCTTGCAGTCCTGTTCTGGGTGAGTTACAGAGGGCGGAGAGTAGGAACAGGCCGATTTAGGCTGTTGCAGTAGTCCAGCTTAGAGAGAACCAGAGGTCTGGAGACAGTGAGCTTCTGCGGGAAGGAGAGGAAAGGAAGAATACCTCTGAGGAGGTGCAGCTGTATGTGCGATTCTTCGAGACTTAGAACTGTCTATTTTCCCCAAATTGCATATCTTAATTGTGCTTTTAAATTGTGCTTTTAAAATATTTTATTAATTTATAAACTGCCTTTTTTGTAATTGTGCTGGTAGACTTGTTACAACTGTTGACCTCGTTCGAATTGCAGGATCGTATTATTGTGAACTTCCTTTGCGTTGTGAGATTTAAATCAAAGCTCACCTGTGTCTCTGCATGCACTGCAAAGCCACACAGAACTACAACTCCCTAGAGGATCTGTAGTTCTGCGTTGCCCTCTTATTCTCGACCCCGGTGCGAACGTGCCTGCGCGCACGTGTCAAGCCAGTCAGCGTCAGCCGTATTTAAGGCTGTGCTTTCCTCAGGATCTTACTATTTTCCTCAAATTGCACATCTTAATTGTGCTTTTAAATTGTGCTTTTAAAATCTTTATTCATTTATAAACTGCCTTTTTAGTAATTGTGCTGGTAGACTTGTTAGAACTGTTGACCTTGTTCTTATTGCAGGATCATAGTATTGTAAACTTTGTTTGCATTGTGCGATTTGAATCAGAGCTCACCTGAGTCTCTGCACGCACTGCAAAGCCACACAAAACTACAACTCGCTAGAGGAGCTGTAGTTCTGCGTTGCCCTCTTATTCCCGACGCCGGAGTGAACGCGCCAGCGTGCACTGGTCAAGTCTTTCAGCATCAGTCCGCGTCTGGTCACGCTGTCGCATCCCCTTTCTCGCTGCACGGTCGTATACTAGTGGACTATGGGAATACTAGAGGTCCTGGCTGCCCTGGATGCTGCTAAAGGTACGTTGAGCAAACAACAGGATACGATGACCAAATTGCCATGAAAACTTATTTACTCAAGGCCGCAATAGTTGATATTAACAAATTGATTCTAATGGGGGAAACTTGCGATCATTTTAGCACATTGTGCTATTCCAAGCCCATACATGTGACTCCTCCCGACACCATCGCCCCCTCACAATTGAGTCAATTAGCCACTAACTTAAATGCCAGCCAGGCTCTTGGCAATATACCCATTGCTAATGTCTCACACATTTGAACCTCCTATGACTACTAACAATAGGACTCCAATAAAAGATAGATATACCCTTGATTCAGAACTTAGTAAGCCTCCCACTCCCCACACTACTATTAAGTTCCTTCTCATAAACACGAGATCTCTCGTTAAACATGGTTTAGAAATTGATACACACATCGAAGAACAGGATATCGATGTTTGTGCTATCTCGGAAACTTGGGCACACATAGCAGTAGGGCCCTCCCTTAACTTAACCATCCCACCAGGATACAGAATGATTAGAAGTGACAGGAAAGATGGCAGGGGAGGAGGCTTTTGTCTTATATATAAGATAATTTTTAATGTATGGGAAAGTAGGGACTTTGTCATGGATGGCGTTGATTCTCTGAGTAGCAAAACCAGCATGAATGCTGAGAGTACTCTGAATATACTTCTTATCTACAAACCCCCTAATGTAATCGCAGGATTCCTGAAAATCGTTCAACCTTCCTGCTCTCTTCTCTTAAAGCTAATGCAAAATACTTACTTATGGGAGACCTTAACTTGTGGTTGAACCACAAGGAAGATAAGAATGCACTTGAACTACAAGATGTCTTGCTTGAACTGGGTTTTACACAATTCATTCAAGAACCTACACATATATGGGCCATATCCTGGACTAGGTAGCTGGCCATGCAATTAATATTAATGAAATCCTAGTATCACCCTGTCCGTGGTCGGACCACTTTTTTGTGAATTTTACTATCACGGTGGATACTCCCATTAAATTCAAATGTCAAAATAAAACTGAAATGTTGTATCGTAATCTATAAAACTTACTCTGAGTAAAGTTGAACCGATACTTAACACTCTACCTGGACATCTTAAAACAGACACCCGAGAGGATCTAGCTAGAGTGATTTCCTCTATTTTAGAAATCACAGCCAACATTTTGACCCCTGTTAAGAAGAAGGCAGCAAAGCCCGACCTTAAACGTAATCCTTGGTTTACACCGGAACTACAATCTCTGAAGTCTTAAATCCTACCACGCCTGGAAGGCATGTAGTACACCTTTGCTCCTCAGTAAATACAAAGCTACAGCCTCTACCCATAAAAATGCTGTTATTGAGGTGAAACCTTTTTAATAAAATGATTCAAAATGCGCAACATGACACAAAATAACTTTTTTGTATCTTGAAAGAACAAGAAAGTACCAATCACCCAATGCCAGTAAGATCCATTACAGATAATGCTTCAAGGTGCAACGTAATGCAACAAACTATGCATAAACAATTGCAGGCCATTAAGGAAAACATCATGGAGAAAAGCAATAATCTAAATTGTAATGAGATTATGTCCACACAGTGGTCCTTCCAAAGATCCTCGCTTATCCCAATTTTCAATTTCTCTCCTATTACGGAGGAAGAATTGGAAATTATTATCAAACAACTTAAGCCCACCAAATCAAGAATGACATCCACACCACCATGCTGATCAAAACATGTTCTCCCACCTTAATTATCTGTAAATTCATTAATGCATCTATAACCTCTGGCATTGTACCTCAGGACCTTAAGAAGGCCTGGGTAATGCCCATCCTAAAAAAAACATGGCCTCTCATTCGACATGCCACATAACTATAATCCTATCACTAACACTGCTTTCTACTCAAAATTCTTGATCATGTGGCCTATATACAAATCGCAGACCATCTAAAGAGGCATCCCATTCTAAATGATCATCAGTCTGGGTTCCGGGTTGGTTATGGAACAGAAACCACCCTTCTGGAACTTAAGTCTAAGTTACTGTCCCATATGGACCATAATGAGGAATCGCTACTCATGCTGCTTGATCTTTTGGCAGCGTTCAACCTCGTGGATCACAATATCATGACCACCAGGTTGCACGAAGTCGCAAACTCCCCCCCCTTGCATCTAAGTGGGTCTCCTCATTTCTTAATAACTGTGACAGTAAGGTGTTTTGCGGCACGGCAGAGTCCGAACCCATTACAATTTCCTGTGGACTGCCTCAGGGAGCCTGCACCTACCCCTGTTTTTACAATATTTTCACAGCCCCCTTATTTGCTATGCTAGACCATGAGAACATAATATTTACTAACTATGCGGATCACACTCAATGTGTCATCCCGCTGTCTGGCTCACATAGTTTAGATGAACTGGCTATCAAAAAAGTGTTTACTATAATTGAATCGTGGATGGTCCATAAAAAGTTGGCTCTGAACAAATCAAAGACTGAGCTTCTTGTCATAGGATCCTCTCACACATTAAATGAAGTCGGTCCAAGCTATGATAGCTTTGAGCTAGGTGAATAAACTATTATTCCGTTAAAAAAGGTGAAAACACTTGGTGTGACTTTTGACCAATGACTGACCATGAACCAACATGTTAGCAGCTTGGTATCCTCATGCGCTTATCACATCAAACTGCTAGCTCATTTAAGGCCCCTTATATCACAAGAAAATGCGGAGACTATCGCCAGAGTGATAATAGGGTCCAAAATTGACTACTGCTCAAGTCTTTTAATATGACTAGATAAGACTGATTGTAATAAAATGCAAGTGTGCCAAAATGGGGCGGTCAGAGTTGTCATGAAACTCAAACGTAGAGATTGTGTTACCACTGCAAGACATGCTCTCCATTGGCTCCCCGTGGAGTATACAATTCTGTTTAGGACTCTAACTATAATTCAAAATGCAGACAAGGCAACATGCCCAACTACTTACAACAGCTTCTCCCTATGAGTACTAATATCAGAGCCCTAAGATCACATAACCAACATCTGTTATGTGCCCCGAAATGCCGAACCGTAAAGGTGGCCAACTCAGCCTTCTTCTCCAATGGGCCTAAGGTCTGGAATGCTCTCCAATTGGATATGAGATGCATTAAGTCACTTGAGATTTTTAAGAAAAGGTTAAAGACTCGCCATTTTAACTAAGCTGATTTTAATTCCCTATTGATGCTTTTAGTCTATCTATCTGGTATTGATTTATGAATGTCTAGCTGCTAATTGTTATATGTTATTGATGTCTTGGCCGCGCTATACACATGTTATAAAGTAAAGTAAAGTAAAAGAGATGTCAGAGATGTGAGGAGAGAAGGAGGGAGTGGAGTTGAAGATGACCCCGAGATTTTTAGCCTCACAGGTATGAGAAGGTAGAGTGCCAAGAGAGGCCGTCCAGAGAGTGACAGGAAAGGAGGGAGTAGGTGTGCAATGAGGAGAATCTCAGTCTTACTGGCATTAAGGCAGAGGTCATTAGTTGCACACCACTCCTGGATAGCGGACAGATAGTCAGAGACGAGAGAAGGAGGAGAGGTGGCGGAAGGAAGCCTGAAAATGAGCTGGGTGTCATCTGCATAGCACTGAAGGTTGGGGCAGAGAGTGGCAATGCGGTGGGCAAGAATTTCCAGGTATTGGTTGAACAGCCAGGTAGAGAGGTTAGACCCCTGGGGAACACCATGAGTAGAGATAGATATAGAGGAGAGGGTCGATCAGAGAGGAAAGAGGTCAGCCAAGCCAGGATCTGATTCATGATACCCAGGTTATCATGGAAACGGTTGAGCAGCATGGCATGGTTGACTGTGTCAAAGGCAGAAGAGAGATCAAGTAAGATCAAGTAAGACTTTCCTCTGGGAGATCAAAGATGAGGTTTCCTGGCCATTGTCACAAATGGCTGCAGTAGTTAGGGCAGACATATAATACACATCCCTCCTATAGTGGGGCCCTGCTCACCAAGCTGACACTAGTATGATATCAAATTGTTATGGCTGTATAACCATGTGACACTAGTAGGCACAATGCCGTAACCATGCACAATTTATGTTTAAAGATTAATATGCCAGCAGGATCATTAGGGTACACAATCATTAAGTTTTCCATCTAGGTGCAGAAGATTAAAACGCCACCTCAGCCTGTTGGAACATTGTGTTGCAGCAGATGTCATGAAGTCACATTTGACCTTTGAACCTGCTTTGCTGCCACTGCAGGGCAGTTGCTGTAGATGTCAGGAGACTGTTATAGCAAAAGCACAAAATTGTACTATGCTTTTGGCATTGAGTTGAAATGCTCCTTGAGAGGGGCAACCACTCTGCACTTAACCCATGTCCTTAATGGACTGGGCGCACTTTCTCCCTCCCCCTGTCAATCACTTCCTCTTCTGCGCACTTGCATGACCTGTTTGTATCAGGCCTAGCAAGTCTGTCTGTCGTGACATCCCTTTGTTCTCCCCTCCGTAGCTTGGTCATACTTGAAATACTCATGCATAGGTGCATTGGATGACCAACCACCAAGCAATCTGAATTGTCGTTCGACCAGCGCTGTAGCTTTTTGATCTGTATCTCCCCCCCCCCGCTCCCTCTTCTCCACTCAACTATTTGTCACGCATTTCACTAGCAGATATGTCGACGGCCTAATATGCAATTTATTGTTGTTAGATCATTCATAATCTTCAAGGTCTAAGAAAGAATGACGAATGTATTCCCTTGTTGACATGATATGATGTGGCATTTATGTAGCGCCTGTGCACAAGGGTTCACTTCCCGCCTTTAAGGGCTTTGAAGCACTTCACTTGTGTATAAGCATTCTACAAATAAACAATGACAATGATGAGGGGGTCTCCCTCTCAGAAACAGAATTATCAGAATAATTTTATTTAATGAAAACCAAAAAAGCTTGCGCTATCCTGCCTACAATAGATGGTTTCTCTGTCACACACAAATTCAACTCCTTCTGTCCGCTGCACACCCAGGTTTGGCTTCTGGCCATACCATAATGCCTGAGCCAATGTACAGATATTTTTAAATGTAATCCACTTTACACAATCCAAAATGAGAAACTTTCCCAGAACTGTTGACAACAGTACCAGGATTAAATGCGAAAGATCATTAAATCCCTACTGGCTCTTCAGGTAGAGTCTGTGGTCTGAAAGCTAAGGAGATATTAATGGAAAGAAATTATGCAATTATGGAAATTCCAACGCTAGTATTTGAAGGTACTAATGAAGGTGGATTATAAAACATCCCAAATCATAAACATTTATTTGATGTGTTGATTAGATGACATTGATGGCAGAAGGGATGCTCTGAGTGACAGGCTATGTTATCATAAATTAAGCGAGAGTTTGGTTCATCCAGCAGGCTTATTTAGTTATAAGGAAGTGAAGATTTGCTCTGCAGAGGAATATCTGTGTATACATATTATGGGAGAAAGTGAGATGTGACAGAGGGCACCCAGGAAAAGACAACAGACTCTCGATTTTCAAGGAAAAAGGCAAAGTCACTGACGAATGAGCGATAAGTACAGACACATTGGGCCTCATTGCGAGTTCAGCGGTAACCCGCCTGTGCCACAAGTAGGTTGCCCTGAACTCGTAACACTGTTCCGCTGGCTGACATCCCAGTGCCATCGGGAATTACAAGTCCCGATGGGCCTGGATATCAGGTGGCGGAAAGTGTAATCCTGTAAAGTCCCATAGTGCTAATGGTGCTGGTGCTTCCGTGAAAACCATGCCTGCAGGGACAGGCAGCCCCCGCAGGTCAGATCTGCCAGGTGCAACAGCCCCTGCAGGCATAATTGTGGTCAGGCAGTTGGGAAAGGGTGCTGGTTCGCTGCTACCAGCACCCTTATTTCCGGACCACCGGGCTTGTTATGAGGCCCATTGCATTTAAATGATTCTCTTTCCAAAGAGCTATACAACGATATCCCATGAGAACAATACACTGCAATGACTACTGCAAATAGTGTTTTCAACCGCTACAGCCCCTATTGCTGAGGTGCTGAAGTAGTGGAAAAACGAACGAAGAGGACTGAATCCTTATTCTAACACTGCGTGACCCTATCCCAGAAGGGCTGACAATGTTTAAAAGAGAACCAATTAGTCTAGCAGAGTCGTACTAAGAAACTAGAAAATGAAACTGAACGCTAGGACTGCTACCTGACCATTCCCTGAAGTTATGTATGTGGCTCTGAGAAACCAGCGGGAACCTAGAGAGACTCTAGAGAGATGAATGAGTGATGCACTCTAGTATTGGTGACTGCACCATCCCACACCAACAGCACACTTGGCACCGGACAACAGAGTATAGCCATGAGTGACATTGTAGGTCGAGTGTGTGTCTCCCATTTTGCAACAGACACTCACGTGAGCTGTAGACACCAACACTGAAATAGATATAGATATAGAGAGGGAGAGGGACAGAGAGAGAGAGAGAGAGGGAGAGAGACAGAGAGAGCGAGACAGAGAGAGAGAGATAGAGAGACAGACAGAGACATTGGGAAATAACAAGAGAAAGACCACTGCAAGGAAGGGAGGAGACCAAACCCCAACCATGATGCAATTCTTTTGTTCATAAAAGTAAAGGCCCTTTGCACTTTGAGCTACTGTCCGACATCATCCTTTCTCAAAAGCATCATTCTGTCCAGAGCCACACACGTTTCCCTTTTTAACTCTTTCCTGTAATAATTGAATGGTACCTGTCAGGGTTGCACTTAGGACTCCATTCACCTGTTTAGTTCCACATGAGATAAAATAAAAACAGCACTGTATACTTTTAAAAGCAGAAGATTTCTATCTGAGTTCTTGTAATGTAAAGTGCCGTTCTTATAGAGCGAGGACTATGGCCTGAAGTCATCTAGGTGCTGAGAAGACAGACGGTCCAGGTGTGCTACAGCATTGTGAGGAGTGTTAGAAATCAGCACAACAACGTGGGGAGTTTCACCGGAGTGCGCTCTGCATTCGCTCCAGCTTGCAGTTTTATGCAGGCAGTGAGCGCCCGAGCATGACGTGGCAGTTGCAATGGTGGAAAGACTTTCAGAGTGAAAAAATGCAATTTCGAATTTAAAAGTTCACAAGTCAGCACAACAACCTGAGCAGCCTCACCGGAGTGTGTACATAGAAACAAGACAACAGATATCATGAATACAGTCTTACTGTTATGTGTTATGTCTTCCCCTATGTCTCACCACATACACCCAGCTGTAATTGTTGTATATCTTCCCCTTGTGACACTGGGCAGGTTGTATTGTGTCATAATCTTGCCAAACCCTACCTTAACTAGCCTTCTTGCATTTGACTGAAATCCCTTTCGCTATAGTTTCTTTGACTATTTCACTCATTTCAAATATGGTATTGATGTAACCTGCCTTCTTCTTGAAGTATATATGTTAAGATTTAATTTGTAGTGGTATGGAGGAAGTGTTTATACTTCGAGTTTCATGATTGAATGTTTGTACCTTTACTTTTTGTTATATTAACCTTAACATTGTTATTCCCACTCTTTGTATATTTAACTTTTTTTAGATTAACCTTGACTCTTCATTAAAAAAAGTTTTATTTTAGCTTATCATTTCAGTGCTATTTTTGTTGGGAGTACGGTGTACGGCATGTAAGTGTATGTAGTATAAGTGAATGTAGCATGAGTGTTTGCCATATGACTGTATTAGTGTAGGAGCATATGACATATGAGCCATACAGTTTACTTTTACTACATGTATACAATACATTTCACATGTATATTAGGGTACATGTACGAAATGTAAATCTTCTACATGTACATGTACATTTTGTATAGAATCTGTACATTGATTCTCAGTGTGTGTAATGTACATATTCTTAATGTACTTGCTCATTTTGTAAAGAAGCTATACAGTGATTGTGAGCGCATGTGTTACGCTCACCTGGTCTCTGCGGAGGCGTTGGGGCATGGTTGCAGCCCTCCCTGAACTTGAATCACCCCCTTTAGGCCTCTCCCTCAGTAGAAAAGCTGTGAGCGGTGGTACGTGGTGATACTGCTCTTGCGTGGAGATAAGAGTGTGTGATTTCGCCAATCTGTGATTGTTGTACCTCTCAAACCCTTCACCCCCAAAGTATGGTTTCTGTGAGAATACGCTGGCCCATAAAGCTCACCTGTGAATTATGGAAGATAAGCTCTCCCTCCTGCTACTTCTGGCAGGGGCGCGCCGAACGAGATCTAGTTCCTTCACTAATCCCTGATAAGGATTAGTCCAGTCCAGCTTCTCCTTATGATTGGTAAGTCTTTCTTGAGGTCTTGTGATCCTGTTCGTTCTGTTTAATGTCTTTATATGTTGCTCCTATTTATGCCTGCAATAATGTCTCTCTTCTGTTTTCTTCCCTTGGATGGAAATGCAGCCTCAATGCAGCTGTGAGGCGCGAGACGTGGCCGGATGGAAGATGGATGCTACCGCAATGTTTGACAGCAGGTAAGTGATGGCTTAAGGAAAGCACGAAGTATGGCAAAGCGTAACCTTAAACTGACTGTTTTTTCGATGTCTAACCTTGCCTTCTGTTTTTCCTTGCAGGCGCTGCTGTCGAAGATGGAGCGTGTCGTGCTGCAGTGCCAAGATGAAGATTTCGGCATTCCGGAAAGTGTAAAGATGAATACTTGGTTCGCCGAAGAGATGTACAGTCAAGAACAGTTCCCCCCAGTTGATAAGTATGCTGGCAGGATGCAGGATGTCCAGGAAGCAGGATCTTCAAAGTTAAGTCTGACCTCAGGCGACGGTGAGCGTTACTATGCTTGCAAGTGCAGAATAACGCGAAACGTCTGTCTTAAGGATCGGGCAGCTTATATAGTTGAAATCGTGGGCACGCCCATTAGGGCCTGTTTACCAGCCACACCCTGCCACTCCTAGAGAGTGAGCACGTGCAAAGTCAATCCATTAGCAGCCGCACCCAAGAATACACTTGTGGCTGCTTAATGGATGGAATGTTCAGGGTTAATATATCCTGCTTAATGGATGGAATGTTCAGGGTTAATGCATCTGAAGTGCTATGTCCATAATAAAAGTGTTTTGGTGTTAAATGGATGTTCCTGTTTACTTTTGTTCATGAGCCTGGTGCCAAAGGCGCCAGGACAGTGTCCACCCAGGTCCCCTGTGCATGCGACCCCTGCATGCCTCTGCCCCTGACTTCATGACTATGACAACCTGTCATAATAGCAAAACAGGATCCGGCGTGAGTGTGTCATAAGTGTGTATTGTAAGACTCTGCATGACAAGATTGTGTGCCTTAGGAGCATGTGTCATAGTAGCATGTGTCATAGGAGCACAATTCATAGGAGTTCATGCCATAGGAGCACATGTCTTAGGAGGGTGTATCGTAGGAGTGCGTGCTATACGAGTGTGCATAGTAAAAGTGTGTGCTATTGGAGCATGTATCGTAGGAGCATGTGTCTTAGGATTGTGCATCATAGGAACCTGTGTCATAGGGTGTGTGTGTGTGTTAACAGAGTGTGTCATAAGAGTGTGTGTCAAAGAGTGCATGTCACAGGAGAGCATGTGGCAGGAGCGTGTCCTAGGAGTGCATGTTGTAGGAGTGTGTTGTAGGAACATGTGTCATAGGAGTGGGTGTTGTAGGAGTGTACATAGTGAGTGTGTGTCATTGGGGTGTTTGTTGTAGGAGCATATGTCATAAGCATGTGTTGTCGGAGCATGTGTCATAGCAGTGTGTGCCAGTGGAGCATGTGTGATAGGTGTGTGTCATAGGAGTGTGTGTCATAGAAGTGTGTGTTGCAGGAGCATGTGTAGTAAGAGTGTGTGTCATAAGAGTGTGTGTCATAGGAGCATGTGTTGTAGGAGCATGTGTTGTAGGAGTGTGTGAAGTAGGAGCATGTGTCATAAGAGTGTGCATAGTTTATTTCATGTATTTATTTATTTGTTTATTTGTAGAGCGCTCCTAACCCAAAGGCATCTGGGCGCATTCTTAGGAAAAGCAGTTAGGTACAGTAAGGAAAGACATTACATAATATTTAAGTACAGATAAGTTGCAGATGAATGATACATTACAATACAATGGGTACATAGAGATACATAGTATGATGGCCATTACATGGCCGCACAGTTGCCATAGGGGGATAGGAAATGAAATGAGTTACCGCTCCTGTACAAAGAGCCAGGTTTTCATTTTTTTTCTAAATGTCCAATAGGACGGTTTTGCTCTGAGGGTCCGAGGCATAGAGCTCCAAGGTTTTGCAGCCTGTACTAGGAAGCGGTTACCTCCTGCTTTTTGTTGATCAATTCTGGGTATGTTTAGGAAATGGGCATGTGTGGACCGGGTGGGTCTGTTAGTCAGGCTTTTTGTAAATGTGTCGGTAAGATATTTTGGTGCTTCATTAGAAAGGAACTTATGGGTTAGTGATAATGTTTTGAAGACAATCCTATCCTGCACCGGGAAACAGTGGGCATTGCATCTTGCAGCTGAGATGTAGTTGGACTTCGGAATGTTAAGAGCCACCCTCAAGGCATTATTTTGTAGCACTTGGAGTTTATTTAGGTTGCGACTATTAGTAGTAGGGAGGGTCTGTCGTAGGAGCATGTGTTCTAGGAGTGTGTGTGATAGGAGTGCATTTCATGGGAGTGCATGTCGTAGGAGCCTGTGTCATAGGAATGCATGTTGTATGAGTGCACATAGTAAGAGTGTGTACTGTTGGAGCAAGTGTCAGAGGAGCAGTTGTCATAGGAGTCTGTATCATAGGAGTATGTGTTGTGGGAGCATGTGTCGTAGGCGTGTGTGTCATAGGAGTGTGTGTCATAGGAGCATGTGTCATAAGAGTGTGTGCCATAGGAGCATGTGTCATAGGAGGTTGCATGTAAACAGTGTATATCATACCAGTGTGTGCTGTGGGAGTGCATGTCGTAGGAGCACATGTCGTAGGAGCATGTGTCATAGAGGGGCATGTCATAGGAGTGTGTCATAGGAGCACGTGTAGTAGGCGCTGGTGTCATAGGAGCATGCATTGTAAGTGTGTGTGTCATATGAACATGTGTCATAGGAGTGTATGTCGTAGGAGAGTGTGTGGTTGAGTGTGTGCTGTAGGAGCCTGTGTCATAGGAGTGTGTTGTAGGAGCATGTGTCATAGGAACGGTGTTGTAGGAGTGTACGTTGTAAGAGTGTGTGTCATTGCAGCATGTGTTGTAGGAGCATATATCAAAGGAGCATGCATCACAGGAGCATGTTTTGTAAGAGCATATGTAATAGGAGTGTTTGCTAGAGAAGCATTTTTCATAAGAGTCTGTGTCATTTCAATGTGTGTCATAGAAGTGTATTTCATAAGAGTGTGTGTCATAAGAGCATGTGTCATAGGAGAGTCTGTTGTAAGAGCATGTGCCGTAGAATTGTGTGTCGTAGAAGTGTGTGATGTAGGAGCTTGTGTCGTAGGAACGTCTGTCATAACAGTGTGATTCGTAAGAGTGTGTGTCATAGGAACATGTGTTGTAGGAGCATGTGACATAATAGTGTGTATGGTTGGAGGGTCTGTCGTAGCATGTGTACAAGGAGTGTGTGACCCAAAAGTATGTGTCGTTACACTATGTGGTGTAAGGTGTATGAATGCATGGTGTGCAACTGTCTGGTATGTGAGTGTACAGTGCATACTTAGCGTCTGAGTGTTTGGTATGAAGTCATAATATACAAATGTCCTACATGCTACATTTATACATTTACACAATTTACAGTTCCTTAAAAAGTGACGTGAAAGTCAATTCTGACATTGATGCGAGTTTTGTATATTAGTGTACATATACAGAATGTTCATCTCCCACATGTGCGAGTGTGTAAATAAAATATACATTTGTTTTGCTCATGGATTGTGTGCCTCTTTTACGTATGAAAGCTCACAATAACTTTAACTTTCCTGTAAGTTTTCAATACGAGGAAAAGCGTTGATGAGTTTCACGCTTCTTTGTACAGTTTGTATCAACGATGCACATTCAATGTGTGCATGCGTCAAGTATATATAAATCTTAAATCATTACTATCTCAAAACTGGCGAAATCGATCTTAAAACATGTATTCAGTGCACCAATCCCTGATGAAATCTAGGGGCATGCCAAAAATTGGGAAAATCAAAGCGGCCAGTTTATGTGGACCGAAATGTTTTTTTAATGGAAAAAACCCATGATAACAGCTGTTCACAGCACGTTCAAAGTGACATTTTATTAAAATTGAGGCCGTCCATGAGAAATTGTGAACTTTTCCATATACAAGCGCCAGCCTTGAAACTTTACTTTGGAACGTTTTCTGATGTTTATCATACAAGGGTTCAAAAGCTATTGAAAAAAAGTAAACACTACAGGCAATTCTTCTTAACCTTGAGTGACCCGTACTCTACTTTTTGTGTGCTGTTAAGTGACAGCCACTGCCAGGGCTGCAGGTGCTGAGGGGTGGTCTACGTTTCTCCCAGTACCATGGGGCTCAAGAGAGAACAACTCTTCTAAAAAACATCAAACTCAGGCTTCACTTTTGAACATGAACTGAGTTTGTTCTTGTGTGGGTTGTCGGGATTGCTGTGGTGGGCTATTGAAAGGGGCACAGTAGTACATGCCGTTTGCTTTCAGTTAATAGTCTTCTCTGCTGCTTGTTTTTAGAAAGAAACAAATGAAGAAAGAAAGGAAGAAAGAAAGGAAGAAAGAACGAGAAAGAAAGAAACCTGTACAATTATTTTCATTTTGAATGTTCCAGACTCTGAGGTTGTCTGGGGATGCCTATAAGAGGCCTGGCCAGGGAAGCAAATACAAGATCACCCATGGCCAACAAGTAACTGCTCCACCCCACAAGTTCATGGGAGCTAACACTGAATAAACCATAGTCTATTCCTTTGAAATAAAAGAGAAAGGCACTTTACAAGTAGAACATGCCACTGCTGCCATTTACCAACACCACAAGCAATTTTCCAATGCAGGCAGTTTTTCGACAGCATAGCACCCAGGGCAAAACACCAGAAACACCAGAATGCACCCAGGGTAAGACACCAGGTTACGGTTCCCCAACGTCGCTGCTCTACTGCTACCCTGCACTGCACCCCCTCCCCAAATTCATCAATTCATCAATTCATTGGAATTTAAATACTATTTTATTGACTTGTACATAGAAATAATAGGTAGACAAGGCATACAACAATATTACAAACAGGAATTAATTGGCATTATCTCATTTTATGTTCATTCTCTAAATGGAAGACACTGTCCTGCAAAAGCCTCTATGGTTGCTGCGTAATCTACTTTTCCAACAGTTTTGCTCTCCATTGAAAATGCAGCAAGTGACCAATGCTCTCTTCAGTTGGTGAACACATCACCCAGAGGTTGTTCCAAATGCTCTGGCTGAAGAATGGAAGATGAGTGTGAAATAAAGGGAAACAGGCGTTGGTGAAGGATACTTAGTGTAGCTGGGAACTGCCTCCTCTTTCACCACCGCCTGTTAGCTGAGAACTGCCTCCTCTTTCACCACCGCCTGTTAGCTGAGAACTGCCTCCTCTTTCACCACCGCCTGTTAGCTGAGAACTGCCTCCTCTTTCACCACCGCCTGTTAGCTGAGAACTGCCTCCTCTTTCACCACCGCCTGTTAGCTGAGAACTGCCTCCTCTTTCACCACTGCCCAACTCCTTCCCTTTTTAGCAGTAAGGGTAAAATCATCGACGCACAGGCCATTTTTTTGCTGGAGACTTTTTCACATAGAACCAAGGCAAGTACAATGCCAACCTATTGAAATACCTCGTAAATTGTGCTAGTTGCTATTGTCTGATGGCCATTTTGTGAGTTCCTGGCAATGGTGGCAGTGCCTTACTGTATGGTGACAATACCTGTAATAGATTGCATGTTAACATATCCTGGCAAAACCTATCAAATGATGCTACCTTGGACATGCAATTGTAGCACTAGGTAGATCATGGAGGTGCATGGGCATGTGATCTCAATGCCTACAATAGCAACAAAGAAAACATGTTCACTACTTGTTTTCTACCTTTGCACATCAATTTATTTCACATGGATTGACACACACAAACAAACACACACTATTGTTATTGGATGCATACAAAAACCAAACAAAGCAACTAATCCCCTCAAGTGCAATCCCATTAGGCTTCAAACCTTCCATATTTCCCATTCTGGTAGCTTTGATAAAACTTAGAGGACAGCAACAAACATGATGAATACAGATATTGTTTTTTCCCACTTTTCTCAAACTTGTTTGCCTCCTAGTAAACAGCATAGTTTGGCAAGCTGACTCCATGCCATCTTAACACATGTTCTCCTGTCCTGGGTATTTAAGAGATAATATCAATGCATTCTGGGAGTTGTTTTTTGGTTTCAACTGGATTACCATACCAGAAAACAATGAATTAGAAAATAAACCACATTGGTGTTCAGATGATGTGGAGTCCCTCATTTGATCATTCTAAAAAATCCTACAAGCAAGAAAATAAGCCTAGTCACCTGCTACAATGACATAAATGAGTGACAGTTCTGTCATTTCTCATATTAAACCCTTCTTTGGACATTTACTCCGGTGTTCCACACCTGACCCCACAAACTCCTACTCCTGCAGGCAATCTGTGGCCTTTTTGAGCCGTCATAAAAGCCTTTCGGTCCACCACAAGCCCTTAACCCTCCTTTCTGGAATGCCAGTGCTATGTAGCAATTATCATTCTGTCCAAAGTAGTTGGACAGTTGAAGGATGTTTACTTTCACAAAGAGATACTCATTTTGGAGGTGGGTACCTTCTTAAAAAACTTCTGAGCAGAGTTTGAAGCCGTTGGATGCATCATGGAGGCTAAATTCATATGGGTAGGACAGGCTCCTGTCCCCTGTCTGCATAGTGCTGATGCTTGTGTATGATGTACAAAATGCAAAGGCTCTGTACTTTCCCAGGTGGAAGATTTAACAGGCTCTCCTCTCACCATCCTCTGTGCTTCAGGCCATTACCCAGTTTGCCCACCGCAAGAAACTGCTTCGTTTACCTGTGTGCCAAAGTGCACAATCGCACAGATGTCCTATATAACACAACAGTCTTCATTTCCAGCACCCAGAACATATTGTGTATTCTAGACCCTGGCCCTTGAGCTGTTTCTTCTGTATTCATTTACCAGTTGTATTTCCTATATGATTTCCTTTATGGGGACTAAAAGCACTGCACCATTAAATATGTGCATGGAAATCCCTCTCCAAAGTCATCCTACCGTTGTTAATGGGTGTGATTTAAGTTGCCAAAAGAATTGTCATAATTCTGGAGAAAGCACGTGTATTTGTTTATGTTACTGTGTCGCAGCAATTTGCTTTCTGCTGTCGATTTCAGTGAACTGGCATCTTGGGGTCTCTCCTTACCTAAACTCACATCTTCTCGCTCTACTTTTACCTTAGCATACTAACTCTGCCTTGATTTCAGAGCTCTCTCCCTCCTCTTTCTCACTTTCCCTTACTTCCTGCTTTCATTTCATCTCCTCCACTCCTTTATCTCCTGCCCTCTCCATGACTGAGCTCCAGCGTTCTCATTGTCCATGCTTCTGTTTCTTCCACTCCTGAGATCTCCCTTTTCTTTTTTTCTTACCATTCCTGTGTTCCTTCCTTTTATGTCTGCCACTCCTCCATTTTCTGTCTCTCTCTTTCTCCTTCCCCATGCATCCCTTAGCTCATTCCTTCATTCTCTCTTTGATTACTGTTTCTGACACAAGTTTCCGCTTCTATGGTCTGAGTCCTTGGGGGAAGGGAGGGGATTGGTTGAGCCCCTGGGGTGAGGTCACTGCTATTAATAGCATATTTAAAAGATTGTGTGAACATTTAACTCCAAATATGATTGCTAAATTCAAAATGTGGAATGCCACTGCATGTCCCAAATGTAAAGCACTTACTAGGCAAATGTTTATACAACTATCTATTCCTTGAGCAAACAGGGATGTTTGCACTAAACTAAGAAGGAATATTTGCATCCGGGGATGGTTGCACAACCAATAATGTGGCTCGAAATGCAGGCGAGAACTGCTAGTGCTTCACCCGTGTTCTACCAGCCACACAAGGTCCTTCCCGGGTGCAGAAAGTTTGTTTCAGGTGCCTTCGCCCTTTGGCCCCTCACCTGAACCCCTACCCAGTCCCTCCCTACTCCTCATCGGCATGTCATCTCCCATCCACTGTGAGGGTTCGGACTTAGGAGACTGACACAGGTAGTAAGCTTCTTGCCAAATACTTTTATTTAATACAGAAATGGAGTAGGAAAAATGCCTCCCTAGCCGTAACACTAAGGGCCCGATTCTCATCAAGGTGTTAAGTACCGAAAGGACGTTAAAAGGGTTAACAACCTTTTCGGTACTTAAGACCTATTCTGAAGGCGGCACATTCTTTCGAAGTCGGAAGGAATGCGCCACTTTCGGAATACATGCGGCGGTTGCTAGTATGGGTAGGAAACCAACCTAGCAACCGCCACATTTGTAAACTGGCTTTTTGGAAGCCTATTCTTATGGCACTCCTCCAGTTTAATATTTGCTCTAAACTAGCGCACATATACGGTACCCTTTTGATGCCGTTAAACTGGTGGAGTGCCACAAGAAGCCTTGTTTGGTGTAAATGGAAGTGTCCATATACACCCGTGTTGTATATGGACACTTTCAGGTACACCAAAGCGAGCAGCTTCAACGTTGCAGGATGCAACGTTGAAGATTCTCGCTTTAAATGAAAGTGTTCATATACACTGCACAGGTGTAGAGGAACACTTTTATTTAAACCAATGTGAGCAGCTTCAACGTTACATTCTGCAACGTTGAAGCTGCTGGCTTTGGTGTAAATGAAAGTGTTCATGTACACCGCACGGGTGTATATGAACACTTTCCTACACACCAAAGTAAGCAGCTTCAACATCCTGCAATGTTGAAGCTGCTGGCTTTGGTGTATCGGCAGCATTTCATTAAATATCGATTCCCTCATTAAATAACGATGCTGCCGAGATTCTGCAATCCGCCTGTTTCTATTAAAAACAGGCGGATTACAGCAAAAGCACTGTTGTGCTTTGCAATGACGCCCAGGCCCACTTCAGAATAGCAGTGGTGCCTGGGCATCAAGAAATGTCACAGTGAATCATGCTATTTAGCACGTTCACTGAGCCATGATGAGAATCGGGCCCCAAGAAGGGTTTCCCTGCCACAACAAAACTAACGAATGGGACAGTCTTGGTCAGGATGTCCAACATTAATGTTCTCTGTCCTGTGTCCAAAACCTATTCTTACCCTCACACTCTGAATTCTACTTAAGTGAAACACAGGAAAAATAAAATGTCTCTTGGCTGTTCTCCTACAGCATTGGTCAAGTGTATAACACAAAGTTCCAATAGGTAAAGGCAAAACCCAAAAAGTTGCAAAAGAAAGTTCCACCAACTCAAAGTAAGACTTTGTTACTTGTTGGTCCGCCTACTGTTGGGAAAGTGACTTCCTTCCCCTGAACAAAGTCCAGTAATGCCAAGGGGGACAATCATATTCCCCCTGGTCTTTCCCCGTATAGAGAGCAATTGCAAAAATAACATTCTCTCTGTCTCTGAAAACTTGGTTTATTCTTCTACCAAGTACTGCCAATTTTACTTCCCAAAGTCACTGGGATGAGGAAGAGTAAAGGTCTTTCTCTTTCTTCAGGCGCAGGCGTGGTATCTGGATTGTGCCTGTTTATTTATTCTGTTAGATTAATTTCCTGTATTCACCTTATACTTGGTTTACTTTACTGTCATTTATTGTAATAGTTTCCTACACTACTGGGACAAGGAGAAGTTCTGTTTAACCTTAAATCGGTAACCCCACATTGTGCTGGTGGAGTTTACTATCTCAGGTGAATTAGTCTCTGTTTTATTCTTAAACCACCTTTTATTTGTGATATGTTCTGGGGGAGGAGAGTTGTGTTCTGTTCTTTTTAGGTGGGCTTGTCACCTTCACAGTTGTAACCCACTTCTCCCCAAGCCATATCTCTTTATTCTGCACCGCAGCCCGGTTCGCCTCCCAGCTGGTTCTGGTGGTCTCAGCGACACCACCTCAGCTTCTCTATGTGTGTTCACCGGCACCCCCTGACAAAGGATCCACTCTCGGGGCCGCCCCCTTGGTCTTGCAGTCGACCCACCGAAGACAACCCGGCTGGGGGGGGGCACTCTCCCCACCTCAAAGTATCCCACCTTCACGTATGCTGTTGCTGGCACAACGACTTGTGGCAAGCGCCTACCACGCACTGACCGTAACCTCCTGACTACCAGCAATATCACTGACATTGTAGATAAACACTTCCCCTATTGTGAGAACTGTCACTGCCTCCATAGCAATGTTGTGGTGTGCAGCTTTGCACCATCCGTCCTTGTCAACCTTCTACAGCTGTTGTTACGTGTGGATTTTTCTGGCACCTCTTATCATTCTCCCTGGTCTTCTCTCCTTCATTGCCTATTCGACTTCCCTTCCATTGTCTGCTTCCAGGACTACCCCAAATACTCCAACAACTTCTCTTCTTTAATCTGTCTCTATTTCTTCGCTCCGGACCACTTCTACTACGGCTAATACTGCTTCTACTACAACAACATTGCATTTGTCCTTCTTTGCTTTTTAACCCTTGATTGCTTTCGGGTAGCAGAAGACAACTAGAATGTGCAAACTGGTTCTCATGTTCATTCCTCGTCACCTGGCAGGGCCTCTTCATTCCAGTACCATATCTTCTTGATTATTGGGGATATTTTATCCATGTGCACTGCTCGATGCGGTATGTGAGTGTTTGTTTGCAAACAAAAGGGGACGTTATCCCTGGATTCGTCACACCAACCTGTAACCCATTTACGCACTGGGCCTTGCTCTGCTGCTCCTTTATGTCTAGGGATTCCATAGAAATAGCCCTGGTCCCTTTTTTATTTCTATAGCAGCAACCTTGTTTTTTCTTCTATGGGGCGATTCAGATCCCAAAATATGTGCAGAGCTCAACTCTCTTGTACAAAATTGTTATTATCCCAAGGTGCGAATAGCAATCACCCTAGCATTGGGGTGTACGTCCCTGTAATGGCCTTGGGCCCTCATTCGGGCCTGCCAAGGCTCAGGCTGACTTGCTGTTAAGGACTCAGTACACCTCCCGATGCAGCGGCGATTGCTTCATAATGCTTCATGCACTATTTTTGATACCACTTTCACTGAAGATCAAGGTGCCCTTTAAGCAGTGCCGGCCCTAGTTCTACCAGCGCTTTTTCGAGCCGCCCCGCTGGGATTCACACACGTTTGCTAAGAACAAGCTCCTTATCAGGCATAATCGAATCATCCTGTGTCATGAAGGGACACACAAAAAACAAAAGACCTGCAGGTCAGGGATGTAAACTGTTAGCAGTGTCTATCCAATGTCCATATTACTGTAAAGGTTCTAAGGTCATCAACTGTGTGCTAACCCAAAGGACTTTCTTCAGTATCATTTCTTGGAACGAGAACTGCTCCCATTCACCCCACTTTAAGTGATTGTTTGATAAATAATGGGGCCCATTTGATGGTTTTAATGGCTACTTTTGGTTTATGGTCTTTCCATCTAATGCCATTGCATCTAATTCCATTCCATCTATTTTTTTCCATCTAAAAACATCTAATGCATTTTCTTTTTATTTCTTTTTTATTTATTTTTGTTATTTTTTTGGGGGGGTCCATTTACCCTTTATAATGCACCTAAACACAAATGAACCTTTTACCCCCCCAAAAAAATATGCATTTGATGGAAATTCTTTAGATGGAAACATTTCAATAGAATGCAATGGCATTAGATGAAGAGACCAGATACAGCTACTTTTGCTTCAAGGGCAGCCCTAGGGAACCTGGGTCGGTTCGCCTCAATCCCCTAGTTCCTCCCGCTCTCACATCACTCTCATGCTAGCCAGAATCTTCATGGTATACCAGCCTGGTACAGCTTTCCTCCTTCATTAGGGAGCAGTGGGCCAGCTTCCTGTCACAGACAATGTGCCTTCCTGACTGAGGTTAGGCATCTAGGCACTTTTTCATTTCACCCACCCAACGACCTGCAACCTGGAGCGTGAAGCTTAGATGAACTGGCTGCACGGGGCTGCAACACAGGAAGCAGCTGCCTTTGCAGTGCTCCCACAGCCCTCTCCCTTTCTCTAACTAGTGGGTGGTGCATGAAAGGATATTATCTAACTCCATGTCATCTATGTCTGGTGTGTCATTTATATCATGCCCCGTGGCAGTGCCCTTCTTGTTTAGTCATTACTCCACGTGTTGCTGAACTGACTCCAAACCAGAAATAGATGTTAATTGATAAATGCTTTGTTTGGGCCTACCTGGGCTTGGGCTGGCTTTCCGTTAAAGGCCATGTCCGCCCCCCACAGTGGGAGTGAAAGCCATATTCTCATTTTTTATTTCGTTAATAATAGCCCCTTGTTCCATCATGTTTTGTAAGGTCATGACATTATCATACCAATTATAATTATTATTATTATTTTGAATCGATTGGAAGAGCAAGACTGCACACAGTGAAGATAATATGACTAGTTAGGAACACGTATGTAGGTGGTAAAATAAAAGATAAAGTATAAAACATGTTAGAGGCAGCGATAGTGATAAAATGCTGCATTTTTCCAATGTGGGAAAAGTCAAAAGAGTCATTAAAGAAGACCAAAAGTCATATAGACAATAAAGCAGAAAATCACAGGCATCCCATCCCTTCATAGGTCCCTTCATCAAGAGTCCACTGTTTTGTATTCTATTTGCCTTGCTTTCATTACCATGGTTACTGTTATGCCTTGTCCCTTGTCTCTCTCTTTACCCATTTTCACTATTTATTCCATGTTCTATGATGATTGTTTGTTTGTTTTGATGTAGTAGACCAAGCTGAAGAAGCACAGAACCTGAGCCGGCCCTATTATCCTGACTGCACCTGTTTCGACGTACAATAACTCCACCCACTGCACAGCACTTGAGCCACAGAGCACGCCAACAGCTCTGGACTGAGCAGTACAGTCTAGTAAGCCGTCATCTTCTCACATCATGCGGGACAATTCCCAGGTGCTACATCTCCTCCCGAATCGGGATCCGTCAATAAACGTCTCCCACCGCTCCTCACAGGCCTGCTATTAGGCTGCCCAAGAAGCAGTTGCATGTCAACTCCAGGCGCACCTTCTACGACGAGCAACAAAGGGACACACAAAGCCAGTTGCTAGTGAACCTTCGATTCTGAGCAGCCAGTGACAGGGAGGAGCATGTCCTAATCCTTTGATTAGATGAAGCAACATCCCAATACTTAACCATGGGCCTGAAGGAGAGGAAGTTGAGATGCAAATCCGTTACAGCAAGCTGGCAATGGCATGCATGATGAAATGGCAGACAGAGCCAACCACACTGGTCCAACACTACTATTGGAAGGGCGTGGGCAAACCACCAGCACGCAACACAATGACAACAAAAGAGCCCTAGATGGATCCACTCCCAAAGTTTCTGTAAACCTCAGGTGTTTCGCTGATACCCTGGAAACGATGGAAGGCCGGATTCCTAACATACCTACAAGCAACAGACAGGACCGAGAGAAACAAACTGCTAAACAGATGCACTGCTTGGGTTCCAAAGCCCAGGAAGGTTGCTGTTACCAATCACCAGGGAGATAATTTAGAAGTACGTAGAAGCACTTCAGACAATAATGGGCAGATGTAACTTCTGACGTTTCCTGGAGGAAGTTCTGTGGGATCAAATAATGGTACGTATTACAACAGAACTAGAGACATTCTCTGGCAAGTAGCTGATTGATCAAGCAGAAGAATGCGGAACAATCCATGGCTTGGGGCTCTCCTATTGGCAGGAAAAGCAGAAATTGAGGCCGTCCGGAGATGCTTTGGCTGAACCAATCTGTGTGCTTACAAAAGCACCACCTAGGCAGCCCATGCAAACCTATTCTCCATCAGAACCCTCCAATCTGAACAAACTCACCAAACATCAGAACAAGCACAAAACAACATTTTGCCATTGTGGCAGCAACTCCCATGCTTCGCACTCCAGGAGTTACCCAGCATGGGGAAAATGCTGCCCTGCATGCGGAAAGTACAATCACTTCACACATGTCTGCCAGCAGATGAAAAGGAACCTTGACTTGAATAACACTGTTGTCCTCCTGAATTACCAAGAGGAGAATTCATACCCTATAGATTACGTCACAGACGACATGCATCATGTGCTCATAGACCAAGGAATGGAAGATCAAGACAGACCACCCAGACCTAGAGCCTGCATCACTATCCCAGGATCAACCCACGATTCCATGGTCCTGCAGGCACATGTTACTTTCACTGTAAGTATGCATACTGAAGGAATCTTGTTAGACCAATTTTATTTTTTTTAATTAATCTAGATGAGGACAACATATTTAAATAGACCTGCTATTCTTTCCTACCATCCTCTCTTATAATAGATGCCTTGAAAGTGCACTGCTGCTGTGAATTAACACTCAGCCTGGGGCCTCTTCACTCACCACTGCATGACTGTCTGAATAAAAAAGGGCGTGCAACCCCTCAACAAGCCTTGTCTCCCTGTATTTGTGAAATTACCTTTACCTTACCTTTATTCGCATTTTTGCACCTTCTGTCTCTCCTCCAACTACCAACTGTATATGAGGTCTCCAAAAGATATTTCTTCACTTCTTGTATTCACTAGACCCAATACAACTGGATCCCATTGGTGATGCACCTGTGAGTCTATAAGAAAAAGAGAAAGAATGAAGATAGCTAACTCTGTTGTGCAATAGTGGTTACCTATACTACCAGTCTACTAGGTATGTGTATCCTTCTGTATATTCTTGATCCTTTCAAGCACTAATATATTGGTCAATTATATAGAAACAGGGATCCTCACCCTTTGCCCCTGATAATCTCTCCTCTCCCTAGAAGCGATACGATAGAAATATCAACAACTAATCGGCGAGCCATTAATTGACTAGAGCCATGGAAACGGAGACGGTTGGACTCTGAAGAAATCTGGTGAGAAAACCTAGTTGTCGCCTTATCGGTTTGATTACCCTGCAGCCAGGTGATAGCTTATTGGGTAATTAGCCTATTTCCCCATTTATTTTGTGTGATGTCCTCAAGGGTACTTTGCCCTGAAGAAGGCAGTATATCTATCTCCGCTGAAATGCTGTTTAAGAGCCGTGCTTGGAAAAATTCTGCAACTGAACTGCGCTGTTTTTTGGTATACTTTGTTTAGTTAGTTTAGTTGGGCTACAATTCATAGTCAGGTTCTGTTAGTCACTTATTATCTTGTGTCTCATTACAACTGGGTGATTAATATTCAGTCACTATTTTGTTGATTTGTTAATAAGAAAACACATCCATTGGGATGTGACTGCATTTGTGTTTCTATAATATGAATTCAAAATTTCATTGAATAAACATTTGATTAAATCATAATGTGAAAGGTGTAGTAATATAACTTTTGCTATCATTCCTGAGAAATAGAGAACTGATTCATGCATAATAACAGATCCAGACTAGTAGCCAAAATAATAAGTGGATCTCTGTTTTCAGATACCCCCCTGTTGCATTGATCTTCAACAGCACCCTGCTGGCTCACATGGCACGTCACGGAGGACAACGGACATGGATATTGGGTGAGTACATGTATATGTACACCTAAATTGCAGCATAGGTCACATGCAAAGGGGGACAGGGACGTCACAAATACATATCTGGCAAGCACCCTGCACATGCAGGACCAACCAGGACATGGCTCAATTGGCAGGCCACAACGTACAGGAGTAGCATATGACTGGAGATGTAGCAGTCACTACCCAGGCCATTACAAACCCAAAAGGTCATCCAGATGCAATGCACTGCAGGTGCCAGAATGCAATACTGCCACCCCTCCAAAGCAAGTGACTCAGTAGACTGGGCCACCTAGATGTATTTACTGGTGACACATGGGGCATGCATGCACAGACTGACATTTGTGATTCTGCTGTCACAGGCAACACCACTGCTGAACATCATTGCTCACACATGTAAATGGGCCTTGTACCGCACACTGTTGCCACTTGCATAGTCTCTTGGCACTATAGCGGGTCGGCAATGGAAGTAGTGTTGGTGTGGGGTGTTAATGGGATTGGGATTGGGAGGGAGAAGAGCAAGATAGCTCTTTGATGTGCTGTTGGCAGCTTCAGTTTCGATGAACTGGTCACTGAGCATTGGGGGCCTTTTGTGCTTGGTAGCCATCATGTAGTGTTGATGCATGATTGTATATGGTTTGTTCTCTTATTGCAGATGTTGTGCAGTGTGTGCAGTCGGTGGTCAGGTTGTGTTCAGTTTAGACTTTGAGGATGTTTATGCAGACTGGTGAGTTCTCACTATGGTCAGATAGTGGCAATACATGTCCTACCCCAGCAATCCATCCAAGTGTGACACACTTCCCACCCCTGAAAAATCCATTTAGGTGTGATACATTTCCTGTCCTCAACAATCGTCTGAGGGAGAAGAACCCAGCATGATACATATGTTATGCAGTGTCTGTCTCAGGGGGTAGCAGGGAGCATGAGGCTCAGATATATCATTAGGCCAGATGCATGATGTGGCTAACTAACAAATACAGGCTAAGTGTAATACATCGTAATATATGGCTAATTTACACCCCCTCATTTTCCTCCTGGACACTTTGGGCGAGCATGACAAGGGCAGTGGAAGTGCCCCCCTGCGCCTGTCTGCTTCTGTGGCTGCTGGCCTGAATGCATTTCCGCAGGAGCCGCAGCTCATACAGCTGCTTCTGTGCCATATCAGCCAGGTCCATGCCGGTCCTCCAAGGCACGTATCCGCACATCCATGTTTCGGGTGTTCGGTATGGGTGGTGGAGGGGGCTGTGCAGTATGGCCAGGCTAAATGATGGGGTTGGGTGGGGGTTTGCTAATCCTCATCATCCTCCTCCTCCTCCTTTATGCCATACCTGCCATGATAGGGTAGTGGCTGGTGTGGCAATGGTGGTGTGTACATCATTGGAAGGATGTTGGGGCCACTGGCATTTGGTGTGGTCTGGCTGACAGCTGGCAGTGGTGGTGGCGGCTGCACAGTGGTCACGACAGGTTGTGGTGGTGGTTGGCCCGGCTGTGCAGCACTCATGACAGGTTGTACTGGTGGTGGTTGGGCCGGCTGTGCATCACTCACGACAGGTGGTGATGGTTGGGCTGCAGGAAATGGTGGTTCTTGTGTTGCTGGGTGTGGTGGTGTGGCATTCCTGGTCTGCATGTGCCCAGCCAGATGACATACCACACATGTTGCCGTCGTAGGATGTGCCTGTTGGGGTGAGATGAGCATGCAGTTAATCTTCAGTGAGTCACTTCTGCGGGCTTGAATTACACTCATGCTACATCGTCCATGTCCTGCTCTTGTCATGCTGTTTTGTTGGTTGGTGTGCTCCAATGCGTGCTTCTACATGTGGGTGGTGGGAATGTATACTGACTGATGGTCTGCCATGGTGGCGGTTGTTGTGTGTGCAGTGGGCCTATGATTTCTGTCTGTTCTTTGTTGGTGCACATGGGCGCTCATCATGTTTCTGTCTGTGGGGCAGTGCTTTTTGTCTACAGTGCTTGTGCATGGCTTAATCTACCAGCTACCCCTGGCATGTGTGTGAGATGGACCCATGTGCTGTGACCAACATGTGTTGGACGTTATTAGGACACAAATTTGGCATTTACATGGGGTTTGTTGGCCTTACCACCATCACCTTGGGTACCGGCTCCAGCCTCTGTTGTCCCAACTCCATAAATGTGCAGGATGAAGCTGCATGTCTCTTCCCAGAGCATCAGGGTTGGGGGTGCCTCCGTCCCTCCTCTGTTTGGAAGCAGATTCCCACCGATGGGTGGGCAGGATGTTTCTGGCCCTCAGCCGCAGGTCGTTCCACCATCAGGTGGGGTGCATTGGAAGGGCCCCACTCCAGTCACTGCAGTCACCTTGTCGGCCACTTCCTGCCAGACAGCCGACTTCTTCCTCTGGCTGGTTCTCTGATTGCCAGCCCAAAAGAGTTCTTTTGCATTTTCCACATCCCTAAGTGCATTAAGCTCAGGCTCCGTGAAGCACGGCTTGTGGACCTGGACCTCTGGCACTCTTGATTTGCAACTACCTGGCATATCTGCTGTGTTGGATGGGGTGGATAGCAGCGCAAGAAGTGGCTGATTTTAAGTGGATTCTGTTTTTCAAAATGGCCACCAGAGAGTTTCCCGTTCCTACGATGATGCTATTTCCGGTGCTGGTAATTCTGGCGCTGGAAATGTTGGTTTTGTAATTAACTGCACTGGGAATTCCGGCAGTCTTGGTGCCACTATCATTGTTTCCAGCACATTTCTGCCAGAATCAATGACAACTTTTGATATTTGCCAGTAATTGAGGCACAATAATAGTGGCGTTTCTGGTGAGGGGGGAAGCACATGTTCGTGGACCTGGAATAGGCCAGAAATTCTTGCAGTTGGTTTGCCAGTAATGGTACTACCGGCACAGCGCAATTACCAGCATCTTTCCACTATACTCATAATGAGGGCAATTTTCTTTAAACAATCAAAATATGTGCATGAAATAAAAAACAAAAAAGTGACAATAAATTCATACATAATGAAATTGGTAAAAAGAAATATTTTTGGTTTGTCTAACTTTCCTTAAACTAAACGTGTTTCACTCTCTCTGTACTTCATCAGAGTTTAATGATAGACATAAAATTAATTCTATGTAGGAAAAACGTTAATGAATCAAGGACAAATTTTGAATTTTACTTAAAGGTGGATTGTCACAATGCATCAAGGATAGGGCTTTAAAAAAGAAACTGTGATCCTCGTTTGTGCAACGAGTGCTATAAATTGCGATGGCTTGTATTTTAGTATATGGGTGAATGTCTCCTGTTATAGCCATGTATGTTGGTAGGCACGTTTCAAGTTTGATAGAAGATGCAAACTCTTAGCTTCAATTCTCCAAACTAGATGCGACAGTGAGCACATGAATTTAGAGCATGAAAACGAGTGTTGGCATTTCCTTTTGTTCAGAATGTGACTGCCTGAGGAGACCCATGCAGTCTTGAAAGCTAGCAGACAAACACAGGGAGTTAGCCTAATAAAGGTATAATTGCTCCAAAAAGCCTGGATTTTGTTTTGCTTTTTCAAAAAACGACCGTAAAATAGTGATTTTTAAACAGATGGAGCAAAATATGCATATGTCAGCAGCATTGGTTGTCACTGTAGCAAACTCTAAAAAGCTCTCCTCTTAACAGGCAGAGTAAGGCAAAGTGTGACACAGGTAAACGTCTAGTGTCAAATACAGAGTGCCTAGCGGCACCTAGTTGACGTCTGCTCCTATGAAATCAACACTTGGTAATTTAAAAAAAGAGAATTAAAAAAATCTTTTTTTAGAAACTCATAATTTCCATAGTTTATTAAAACAATCACTGCTCCGAGATCTACGGCCGAAAATATATTCACATTGCTGATTCATCTGTGAGGAGAAAGTGAAAATGAAGTGGGAAGGCAAGCAGCTTAATACCCTCCCAGTAATTGGAAATATGGAAACAGTATGGCTAAGCTGCCAGTGAGTGCCTGTATTTATTTTTCAGAGAACAAAGACTGAGATGGTCGCTGCTTTGATACCTTGCTCATCCCTACCTCTCCCTCCATTTTAGCCGCCTCTATAGAGGGGTAAAAGCGAAGCAGTGGTTTTTACCAACTGCATTCAGAACTCTGCAGCGTGACCTCATAAGTCATTTTCTACAATCTGTATTAGGATGTACCCTAGGCACTGGCCATACCTTTGGCGGTAACGGGACCAATCGGACCAATACATCGTGTTTTTTCATCCGCCCTTTGCTGCAAATATACGTGGGGGGGGGGTGGGTAATGATAACAAATAAGGTGGGGGATAGGTGGGAGCTGCAGGGTGCGTCTTACCCCACATTTGTTTGCAACAAAATGGTCCAAAAGAAAAAAGATGCGATGGATTTGGTTGCAACCAAATCTACACGAAGAAATTACGTTGAACCAGTTTAGCAGGTTTTTGGCTTGAATGCCGTCAATTTCATTATTGTGTGTGAAAATCTCAGTTTCCGGCACAATAATGAGTTTTTTGGGTGGAAAACTCATAGGAACATGCAGATTTTTTCAAAGCACCACATGCAGTGTTTCTGTAGTCTGCGTATGCTTTTTTGCAACTTTTAAACATCTATTTCTTTTTTTGCTTGGAGGATGGGAATGGATTGGGTACAGTTGCTGATCATGCCACTACTACACCATGTGTAATAATGCACAACATGGTCTGCGCTTACCCTTCCGTGTATTACATTGGAAAAGGGATGTAAAAGTGTGAATCGTAGGTGTTCCTATTTTCACTAACTTTTACGGTTACCACACACTTTTCAGTCCAATATTTTGGGCCGGCATATCCGTATTCTTAACGGCGAATTTTTTTTATTTAGTAAACCTTTATTAGTTTTATAATTTTTGCCTTTGCATGTTGTGTGAAAGTCAACATTAGAGGCATTCCCTAGTACAATGTCAATGCATAACCGTGCTGAAGACACCCAGAAAAACTGCATGTTGCATGTACCTCAAGGCGTTTAATTGTCAGGATGGTGAAACAGGCAGTATTTGCAATAGCCTGTGTTTTTAATGTGACAGCCTAACTCCTAATGAGGGCCTCAGTCTCCCATTTAACACATTCCGACTTTCCATGTCATCTCTCAGCTGCTGTGCAACACATCATAACTGCACCGACTCTGTAAGAGACACAGGTGCACACATTTCCCCATCTGTAACATATTGATATTCTACAGAGGAGTTTTACTTAAAGGGGTAGTTTGGTTGGAAACGTCCAAAAAGCCAGCAAACAAAAAAACCTGAATGGGAGATTTGGCCGAATTTCAGCCGTTCGAAAATTTGAACGGCCAAAAAGTTTGACCAAATCCACCATTCGGTGTTAAGGGCTGCGTGGGCTGTTGGGGGTGTCCCCTGCACCCTTGTTCACTATATTGTGAGGGGGGGTGGGGGTTGCAGTGGTGTCCCCTGCAGCCGATCCCAAAAAGTAAACAAAAAGAAAAAAAAAAAAAGGAAAGGACCCTGCGGCACCGGTTCCCAATCAAGGAAGTGAAAGGGAACAGGCGTTGCAGGGACACAGCGAGTCGGAGGCACACAGCGAAGCGTGCAGCCGCAAGGTAAGAAGGGTGTGTGGATGGGGGTGTGGGTGGGGATAGGGGCCAAGTTGGAAATGTTCAAGGGACAAAAAAAACAAAGGTTATTTTGTTAAAAAATTATCTTCGGTCTTTTCTCCCTCAAAAATTTCCGTCATAGGATTCTAACCCTGATCCGTTCGGTCAGAAATGTTATTGGCTCAATTGATCTGGCATGTATTTTAGATCATACATTGATATTTCTTAAAACAATTCCAATGCAGCTTACCCAAGTTTTTCTCACTTTAACACTTGCGAAAATGATGGGTCGAGTACCGCCATCTTGTACTAATCTTATCCGTTGATACATCGCCCCATGTTTAAGTGCTCTCGCAGCACTATTTCCGGTCACCCACCCCTAATGCTGACATGAGTTGATGCTCACGAAGAGCTCCACCTATTTTAATGATGCTTGTGGGTAGCTTAGACAAACATACCCTGTCATCACCAACATGATAATGTTATCTAACGCAGTACCAGAAACATAAATACACTCATCCACAAAAGACGCAAAACATTTGTTTCTTTTTACAAAAATGAAAAAAAAAGCAGTTTATTGTGAAGAAAATTGAAGAAAACAGCAATAGCTGGGAGCGTAAGAACTACTTTTAATTTTGACATAACCCTGAAAAGAGGTAATTAAGTCCACGAAAATATGGCTAGCTTTTTCCAATCGAGGTGACAGCTAGTGAACATCGCATGGTTCTAATTTTTTTGTTGAATTATTCCGTTCAGTGGCCGATTAATCCCAGTCTTTGCATTCTTCACAGAAAGTTATCTTCCATCGCCGATTTCTGATCGACGCACATGGCATTTCATTACAGCAAAGAAATTAGTAGTTTACATTTCAAATGCAACACTTTCACATCAGCACATTTTTCAGAACCTATAGGCTGCCAGTTGCTCCTTATAACTGCAACCGCAAAATGACAGATTGGTGTCTGGCATTCGTCCCACATAATGGTTATCACAGATGCGTTGTTGATGATTCTTTTCCAATTGCACTTGAAGAAGCCATCGATAGGTAAACTGTACCCATGACAGGCACACATCTGTATAATATAACTATGTAAAATTGAGAATTCAAAAATTCATTTCAGTACCCAATTTATAATTGTATATACATAGTACATATTTATGTTAACTATCAATTTAATTTACAATTAACACATACAATGTCTATTATTTGTGTCAAATTGAACATTCGTCCGTCAGAATGTTATTCATGTAGCACACAGCATTAATATATTCATAAACTTTGCTTACATTGTGTCTTGTGTTTCCCTTCTCCCTATGTGATAAATGACCAACCACTTTGAAAGACAGATCTCAGTAATAGAAACTTAACATTCCTACGTACGCTTTCAACATAGTGAATCTTATCACTTCGTTGTGGATATTTCACACATTTTGGCCTTCAAATTGTTAGTGCAGTGGATTCAAGGACACATAAAAATGCAATACTTAAGCGTTCATAGCGTGCCAGAAGGAGTTTCTTTCAGGGAGCACATGTCACAACATTGAACAATATTAATGGCAAGCTGTGAAGTGAAAACCAATGAAATATTTCAAGTATCCCACATATGAAAATATTTACTTCTATCAATGCACCTGGTCCCACAACATTTATGTATTCTTTCAAAGATGACTCTAGGTGAGCTGCAGACATGCTCGGATTTCCCTATACTTCAACAGGGCAATGCCAAAAAAAGAAAATCATGGTGTTTCTCGCAGTTTTTGGGGCAAAGTAGGTCACTTCTTTTCTGAAATAAACAGAATTTGAATACAAAACTGGTGGGTTAATATATTGAGATGGCAAGAATGTACCGGTAAGGGAGGGGGGAAAGGGGCAATTTTGCACCAGACTGGGTGAACTGTTGCAGCCAGGGCAACATGTGCAATGAGCAACAATAAAAGAAAAACGTTTACATTACAGTAATTCCAGCATGCCTCGAATCAGTGCAGTTTTGAAAGGCTTACTGGCTTCTGTGTATATCTATTCAAGCACTCACATTGATTTCTGCATTGATAAATGTGCGCCTGGTTGTCCTCCAGCATGTGGGCCTTCACAGTAAGATGTAAATGTGCAAAGGCCACAGGTGCATGTTCATAGTGCACATTGGCAAGACATATTCCTTTGCTCGTTATTTCAATGTTGGCAAACATTGTGGTCTATTGCTATCTGAAGCTACTTACCATGATTCCTACTTTCCAGCAAGGTTAGACTTCATGTATTTATTTATTTATTGGTTATTTTTAAATCGCCTATAAAACAAATGGTGTTTCAAGGTGCCACAAGAGAAAAAGGGGGCGGGGAGGCAGGGAAGAGAAATGCAATAACGGTCCTAATAGGCCTTGTGCCATTCGGATCATGCAAGAGCAGTAACAAGAAGTACAGGGGGAATGAGTGGGCAGGATGGGAGGTGTAGGTCAGGGTAGAAGGGAAAATGCTAAGGTAGGAGGGAGGTGGGGGGCAAGAGGAGGTATACTAGTGCAAAGGGGAGGAGAGCGAGGGGAGGAGGAGGGGAAGAAGAGACCAATGGGGCTAGGCAAGTGCTAAGGGGGGCCAGGTGGGAAATTCCAGGGGAAGCAGGGAGTGAGGACCACAGGTGAAGTGCGATTACAGGAGTGGACCAGGCGAGGTAGAGTTGCACACCACACCAGGCTTGTCAGGGTAAAGGGGCACGGAGGGGCAAGTGCAGGTTGTGGGGGGGCAGGAAGACAGGGTGCTGGTGTCTACTGGGTGAGGAGGGCCTGGTGCGTGCCCTGTGGAGTTCAGAATGGATCAGGCAGCCAGTCAATGCGACAGATGGGGGCAATAGCATGGGGGGAATGAAGAAGAGAAAGGTTGGGTCTTAACTTAAGGAGATCGGCCAGAAGCTTGAGTGGGGCAGTCAAGCCATTACAGAGGGAGGATCCTGCAGAGAAAAGAGATCTACCCCCACACTCTCTGCTTGGAATAGCACCTGATCTGCAGAGAATTGCAGCTAGATGACCGAAGGTCTCTAAGAGGTAGTGATTTAGGGAAAGAATCAGATGTAGTGGTGTCCCTGGCCCCAGAAAGCCTTGTGGATGATGCAGAGGGTCTTGAACTTGAACCTTGCAGCCACCGGGAGCAAGTGGAGATATTTTTGAGCTTGAGAGATGCAGTCCCTGGGCTTGATGCCAAGGATAAATCTCACAGTCCTATTCTGGATTATTTGAAGGGGATGAAAGGAGGAGTTGAGGAAGAGGCTGTTGTAGTAGGTCAGACTGGAGAGGACCAGAGCTCTGGTGACATTGAGTTTCTGTATATCTGCTGCTCCAATTTCTTCTTGGATTCTTCAACTATTGTGAGTTCATTACAAAGAGGGCTCAAAATTAGGATTGGATAGACAGGAATTACAAGCAGTGCCTGGATATCCAGCAGTAACCAGGCACCAGGAGCTACCACTAGGGAACAAGGAACTAGTTTATAGCTTTACATTAGTTGACCTGGGGAGCCAAAAGTAGCTCCTGGTAACTGTTGGTTTTAAGCCCACCAGTCTCTTCTACATTTAATTTGATTTGAGTCACATGTTGGAAATAATCAGATGACATTTGTTGCTTTACTATAAATCAATTATATTGATGGATATAAATACAGAAATCAGAGAAAAAATAGAAATGTTAAGGCCAAACTAGTGACATTACATAACAAAAGGTAATTAATTAAACATAAATTATTTAACAATTACATCTATTCCATTTATTGTTCAATGAAAACAAAACTGATTCCAAACACTGTGGAAAAGCTTGAAACTGGCTTTGTTAAACATTTTGAAGAGAGCCACACATTATTTGAATCTTGAAGTCAACCTTTCAACGAGTTCAAGTTTGGGAGGTCAAACGTCTTTTGCAATGTTCCGTGGCATTAACTGAGCCCTGGAAACAAAATCTGGACCAATTGCATGCGTTTCCATTGCCAGCACATTTAATGTCAGATCTTTCACAAATTCAAAATCCATCTGCTGTAAGATTGGTTTTGCCCCCCACTCTTGCTTTTTTTTTTTATTGTAACAAGGCTTACCAAAACTTCCTGCAGTTTTTGCATGTTCCCTTCCAATGTTCTCATTGTGTGCTAGTACAGGCAATCTTGTTCTGGTCTCCATACCGTCTATGCCAAAATGCAACCTCTTAGGCCTTTACTTTAGGCACATATTATGGAACACCTCAAAATCACCAGCGTGGCAAGACTCTGAGAGTCCCTTCATGTCTCTTAAAAGTGTTTTGTCATACACAATCTGCTCAAGTGCTGTGTGAGGAGGGTAGCCTGGAGCCAACCACCTTTTCTTACACTCCTGCTACTTGCTCAATGGTCCATGTGCATATTCATGGAAATATTCGTTTTCTTTCCAAGAGTGTGTGTAAGAACAATGGTGCATCAATGAATGCCATTTTTCAAGCAGAATATCTACAGATCCATCACAGGTTTTTGTACGCCACCAAAGATGGTTGCTGATAGACTGTGGCCAATGTAAAATGTTTTCTGTAGCCTTTTTTCCCAGCAGCTGTAATTTACTTTTTAATTGATTTTGCGATATGCCAGACATAATTTTGATGCTTTCTGTCTGGAAACCGCTCTCGCATAGCCTTGGTTTTTGAAACGTGCCTGTCAGTGACTATCGGTCTATTTGCATTCCTCTGGATTGCACAAGTTGAATGGATTTAATAAAACCATATTTTTCCATGGCAACAGAAGATGTACATTCAGATACTTGCACAATGACTGAAATCACAATTGTTTTGGAAGTGGTAAGTGCAGTATTTAGCAGAAAAACTTGAACTGTCACCTGGACTGTCACACTGCCAATCACCAGCAAGCCAGAGCCTTTTGCCAGTGAGAACATTATCCATTGGCATCTGTTTGCGTGTCCATACCTGGCTAATAGCAGGCAACAAGAAATCCTTATCGTATTTGTAATACTGGGTTTTTGACAGGTATTCGAGACCCACAAAGTTAGAAAAACATGTACTGTACGTTTATCCACTAAAACAACAAAGCAGATGAACAAGTACATTTCCAGCAGGTATAGGTTGAGCAGACCATGAAAATGATTTATGGTGGTGTTCACAGCTACCCTTGATCTTCAGGTTGGTGCCTTTGACTACACAAGTAGGATTTACCAATGGCTCGCCACAAATCCTCCTACACAATTTATGATCACATTTAATCATTTTCAATCATCCAGAAGTATAGTGGTTTGAGATTCCATGGTGGTAGATAGGTTCTCAACACTAGAAAGAGGGAAGTCCACATCACAAGCACAATCGTCAATCAGTAGTGAAGATGCTTTGGCTAGTTCTGTGTGTAATATTTCCGATTTGTCCACATCTATTGGGGAAACAGGGAACATTGTCTGTTTCTTAGATAACATTTTTTTGGAGGGTGTGGAATGTGTAAGCAGTTCTGCAAGCCATTCTGAAACATCTTCTGGGTTGATGGTTACTTCTAGGTAACGTTACGTGCTGTAACAATGATCCAGGGTTGCTTTCCATGGATTACTACTGATGTTTAATTCAAATTCAAGCCACTGGACATCTGCATCACGACACTGAATCTTCCGAGGACCATGCTGCGCCTCAATATGTAGCTGCTCCCAAGTGACAATGGTTTGGCAAGTGACATTAGTGAGTGTAGTTGCTCTTCTTTTTCCTAGGCCTCTAATCAAAGAGGAAAACAGACATGCTTAATGTATAGCACACATACAGAATACATGAATTACAACATGAAAATGTAACATCAATGAAATAACTGATAAGCAACTTTTTTTAAAAAAAACCTTTATATTATGTACCCTTGTTTTGCGAAATTGTTTAAACCTTGAAATGTGCTCTTCCACTTAAAGAATCATATATACATACATAAAAACATATATTACAAAATGTCACTATGGAAACTATTAAAACATATTAAATATTACATAACAGCTAAAAGGGATAACTGATATTTTACAATATCTCATGTATACCTCTTGTCCATGTGTCTCTTTAATTTCGACCGCTTCAGTAGTACATTCCATGTACATTATAAATTCAAAGAACATTGATTAAATTGTTGAACAATTTAATGTTAAAATCTGTGATCTCACAAAGTACTTGTGAAAGTAGATTTAATGATTGTCGACCTTACAATATCAGTTGAAAAAAATGTGGTTAATCATCTGATTAAAATGTTTAAATTAGTATATTGACATAAAGTCAAACACTTTGTACATGTTGTGGGATGTTTTTACCCATGCATACAAGCCCTACCATAAAACTGTGCAGTACTGGCATGGAAAACATCATGATGGCCAGAACTCCCCAGAGAGTGCACAGGGAAAACATGAAGAATAGACTGCCACCCATTTTTGCCTATGTTGTGAGCACAGGCGGGCACTGCCTAAAACCACCATTGGGCTACACACAGAAGCCTGAAACCATTGGGAATGGCAATGCTGATTGCCAAAAAGCAATTCAGAACTGTGGGGAATTCATTTTCTTAATCCCAAAAATGGTTGCATTACCAGTACTCACCACTATCAGAAAGCCGGCGTTTTAAAACCTCAAGACTTTTGTGTAAAACTGAACAAATGAAACAAAACCAGACCATGGAAAGACTTATTAAGAGGTGGATACAATGTAAAACTATATTCTGAAATGACTTGAAGGAAGTAATTATTTAATGTATATGTAAAAATTGTAAGTGATTTAAACTGGGAACAAAAAGTGACATTTAGCTGAAACCTGGCTTAATGAAACTGGATTCTGCCTGACAACTACCCCCGACAGGAGAAACCTGTTCAGCCACTCTTCCCAGGCCTAGCTGCATCCTGCTGGCCCTTGCCAAAAGGAGTTGTCACCTCTCTGATTAGATTAGGGGTGGAGCACCTGGGAACTGGAAAGAACAGAACAATGCAACTTCCTTGACTCAGGCAAATGTTATATTGGGGGCGTTGTAAAATAGCTTCCTCTTGGGAGAAACTGGGGGGCAGCTGTGCCTCTGTGAACAAGCTGCCTTGGGGGAAGTGGATAAACCAGTTATTCCACCATGTGATGTGGGAAGCCACACCCCTTCTTGACCAGAGCATAATTTTAAAAAGATAGACAACTCATAGTGCGGACTTGTCAGAATTATATAAGTAATATCATTATTTTTGTGATTTTTCTGTGAACATTTTGAGAGGCGTTAGGACCCTGTGGTGTATTCTGGGGGGTTGCTAGCGGAAAATAGGGTCTCACTCCAAATGTCTGCATGTTAAAAATCTGACACTTCATCAATTAATGCCCATACTCCTTGCGCACATGTGTGTAATTTTGGGTAAATGTCCGATATTGCAAAACCAGTTAAAAAGCACAAAATGTTGTCATTTTTGAATGCAAGCCCCCAGGAAGATCAGAGGTGGACAAGCATGGACCATAAGGAATATATAATGTGCACATGTAATTTCAACAAATTGTATATCTGGGAAAGATGTATTTGAATCAAATATAGATTTGTGGGCAAACTGACCAGGGGAGGATCCTCTGACCCATAAACAGACCTCATCATGATGACAATCCATTTCCTTCCCCCAATCATGGGAGAGGGGAGAATTGGGCCAATGACAAGTAGAGAGGGGCAGGCTTAGCTAGGCCCAGGCACACACCCATTTTCAAAACACATAAAAAGAGACTGCTGGGACAGGTAGAGACATTGAATTCCATTTTCTGCGGAGCATGCTGACCGATGACTTCACATCGAGAGATCCAGACTTCAAATCCATCAATCTCCAGAACCTGTAGCAGAAATTAACTCAAGAATTTGTAGCAGAGAGGCCTGAATACACCAGCTGAATCCTCTTCAGCAGGCCTCAAAATCATTTGCAAACTATTCCACAGCCGGGCGAGCTGTTTGAATTCTTTTGCCAAGAACAATTGCCAGAGACCAGACCAGAGATCCAGAGTGTCCCAGACCGCTGTGAGCAGAACCAGAGAGCTGACCCAGATCACTGTGAAGTGCCGAGACCAGAACCGGAGTCCAGTCCAAAACCTGACCAGATCCGTGGCGAGGCCTATTTCAAATTTATATTGTGAGTACCTAGCAGAACTGTGCAGAACCAATCTCTTAGTTAAAATAATCTAATCCAAACTATTTTAACCTAAGTAGAACTGCCTCCTAGAAATCGTGTCATCTGTCATTTTTAAAGCTGCACAACTGTCACCTGTCAATTCTGCAGCTGCAAGCTGTCACCTGTCATTTTGAGTTTTACTTTAAATCCGAAAAACTACCTTTATTTAATCGTCCGTATCTCTGGAACCGTTTGGGCTAGGAACGAGATTTAACTTTCCTCTGAAAGCTTAGAATCTACTCCTCATACTTTTGCCGCAATCACGATTTACGCACTCGCGAGATTTACCGCGATTTGGGATTTTGGCTCAATTTCTCCACTTGTCAAAATAGCAGCTCCATTCTTTCTTTTGTTAAAATCCGTTGCAACTTTATAATAACTCATAGAGCATTGCTAAAGTGAGCCTGAACTAATACCAACACGCATCTCCCACTCACCCTGAATCTCTAGAGGGAATTAAAATCAGTTGGCACATTTTCCCATCCATTGCCATCACATTTAAAAGCATTTTGGGCCTGTGTTTCAAACTCCTACCTGTTTCCTCTAAGCTTGCTGGGGGGGGAACTGAAATTCGTATTGTATTTGATTGCATTCCTGAGAACTGTGTGCTCCTCTTTCCATCTCCTTCCATTTCTTACATTGCATAGGGGAGGGGGGTGAATTGCCAGAGAAAAAGTGATTATCTTATCTTTTGCTAAAATCATATCAAGTATTTCTGTACTGCATTTTATTCCTCATTGCTTTTCCCTTGAAATCATAAAAGTATTTTTGCTACTTTATCCATCCTATACTAACTCCTTATTGATTGTAAAGAAGTGTGCTAGTGCCAGATTACCCATTGTTGATCAACATCATATGTCTAAGTGTACTATCAGATATTAATTTATTATAAAGTGTGATATATATATATTGTTTAAATTCTCAAATAAACCTTTTAATTTGCAAAACAAACCTACTTCTTGGCTCAGTGGGGTCAGGGGGATTCTGAGAGGGGGGTGTTATACAAGGGTGGTCATCCAGAGTACTGAACTAGACGTAAAAATACATTAATAAGGGTTTTCCTCAGCATCCCAGACTAGGCATTGACTTGGCTGTAGTGTTGATTGAATATCGCTTACAATGTAACATTTTAAAAAAAGACATATTTGAAAACTGTACCTGATAACTTTCAGTGATGTTGCTAGGAGTTGGTGCAAGATCATCCTGAAAAACATATTGATTAAATTGTGGCCCATTTAATGTGTTGTAATGTTATTTTGTTTAAACGATTCAATTTTTTACAAAGCAGCTAATATTTATAAACAAAAACATACACCATTCATATAGTGAAATGGTCTGTGTTATTTAGTGACAAAGTACAATTTTCTGAAGATTTACTTTCATTGTTGCATGTGTTTCTGTGATAAACACATCAAGGTTGTTGGCCTAATGCTTTGCAATTTGCTGACAGTATTGAAAATTATAAAAAATAATAAGTTATCTGAAATGTAAAAAAGCTATTGTTAATAACCATTATTATAAATCAATAAATTATCCCTTCTCATGCCTCATCTCCAGGACAGTTGCAATAGAAGAATAGCATGTTGTTGAAGTTCCAGGCTCTTCCTATATAACAGTAATTGTAATAAAAAGATGTAACATCAAAAAAGAAATTACATGTAAAAGATTGTCAATGTTGACAAAGAAGCCTTCAAGTCAGTTTGTATCAAAAGCGAATATTATACATAACAATAATTAATATGTTTTAAGTTGAACTTGAACAAATATATATTTAGTATAGTTGATTCTGAAGAAATATTCTAAAAAAGTACTTGAAATGTGAGTAAGGTTGCTGTTGACTCCAGAATAATGGTTGATTTAGCATTACAGTCCTTTAATCAATGTATATATTCATACCATTGTTCAATAGAAAATGGACATTAGTATTATAATTTAGACCACATCAAAAACGATAAAGAAATGTTTGTGTGCAATTTGCTTGGCCTCACCATTACATGTTGTCTGTGGTTTCCTCCATGGTAACGGTCTATAATTCCATCAGTGCAGTCTACTTAAAGACAGACATGGTAATTATTTTTAAAATGACCTATTTTTAAAGGACGTGATGTGAGTGTGTGTTTTGAAAGGCTCCCATTGGACTGAACTATTCGAGGATCTCTAAAGTAGGGATACACAAAGTAATCTCAAGTTCAAAATGTACAAACCACATTACATTGTGTCACAAAGGAAACTTAATATCAAAGGAAATATTCCCCCAAAACTGAAAAACATTAATTATGTTACCTGTTCACAGACTATTGAGTGGTCATTTATATAGGCAAATTTGGAAAATGGTAAAATACATTTTAAAATTCAGCGTCCACTATTCACCTGGGTCAGCGTGTGCTGAAATTCAGTTTGAACTGCATTGGGAAGTAATTTGCAAAGGAGTCTGGGGCGACGCTTTTTAGTGTACTGATTGTTCGTAGATATCTTCTGAGAAGTGCATGCTGCAGACGCGGAATCGATTGCCCCTCCTGTCATCGAACTCATCATTCGCTTTGCTTTACATTTCAGACACTGGAAATCTGCAGTTCAAGAGCCATTTTCTTATTACATTTAAATCATTTGGAAATGCATGCAGGATCTAAACTCTGACTTTTAGCATGGCTATTATTAGTGCAACCCAAAGCGATACAGGAAGGTATTGTTGGATTGTCTCTATGATATGTTAAAGAAATCTCAAGAAAATGAATACTACCAAAAAAGGATCACAGTGAGTAAATCAAACTTCATATTCCTTTGTTAATAAAGGAAATACTTTATAAAAAATGGCACCTAAAGCAAACATGCATCAAAAAAATGCACTATGAAAGATTACATTTGGAAACAATACTCTGTAATGTTATGTGCTAATTACAGAGATAAAAATGCATAGGACAGTTGATAATGGTGTAGACATTTTGAATAAAATTAAATGAGAATAGGGTGTACATTGAGTATAAATCAATAGAAAGTGGCCTAGCAGAGAACATTGACACTACAGAAAACGAGGTAAAAAGTGGAGAGCTGGTGTCTGTTGTGTATGGCTTGCCTGGGGGAGAAGGAATTGATGTGATGTCATGTGGAGTGTTGATGCCTGAAAGTTGGAATGTATGGGTGAAGGTTCTAGCCTGGTCAGTTGGTTACCCCTGTGCCTGGGTGATGGGCCGCCAGTGTTATTGTCTTACATCTATCTTATATGTAACCTATGTAACTACATGTAATGGTACCTAAGGATCATGTAATAAACCTTACAATGGTACCTAAGAAGGATGAAGGATGCATAATTTCATTGGTGACTAGGATGGTCTTTAACAAGGAAAACCTATGCGTGAAACTGCTGGAAAACTGGTGAACATGCTGTGGGGGGTGCAGGAAGAAGGAGAAGGACAACACTGCCCACAAAACAAGTAAGGCCCATCACCCAGGGTGGCAAAAAAGGGGAGGAATAGAGCCCCTAATTGGAAGGATGGGCTGTCCATTTGTTGATGGACATAGAGCTGAGCCCAGGGGCTGAGAGTGGTAAGCGTCCCATAATATGGTGAATGGAGAGTCCACTACAAGGAGGAGGAAGCTTTCATATCAGCTGGAGGAGAGAGTGCCCGTCACAAGGGTAAAGGACTGCTCCTATGTGTTTGTGAAGGGGCACCCCTCGGTCATGCAAGGCATTAGATGGGATTGAAGTGAGGAGGTTGCGTGTTGAGCAGCTTCCAGTTCTAAATGGTCTTAATATACGAGGTAGCAGAGGATTTCCTCTACATCTGTGTCCGTCTGAGTACGAACAGTTGTGAAGGTGACCAACAGTTTTGTTATTACACAATATGAAAGTTGGACATGGAGAGATGTTTACCATACAGCATTTCATGTGGGACTGATGACGCAATCGGCTCGGCGGGAGGAGTTGGAGATCCAATGGAATGCGTTTTGTGTTCAAGGAATGACAGGGTGCGTCATCCGACGCATTAGCTTGACCGTTACATTGCGCGTCAGCACAGTAATATGGAAAGGCTGGGTTTGAGAGGAAAGCACCCTCCGACATGCTCCCAGCGTCGGTGGAAAGCATTCACCTGTTATCTCAGGGTCACAGGGTCTGTCTGTGGCGAGTATGAGATGAAATGCGAAGGCATTGATGGAAGTGAATGCTGGTAACAGTGCGCAGTACAACAAACTGCATTGTCTTCACTGGGGATGTGTTTCAAACGGTTTTCAGATCGCGTTCATTTTAAAGAAGGAATTGATGTTCGCAGAGGCAAAGGTTGCAAGGAAAGAAGATCAAGTGGAGTCTGCGTATCCGACGTGGGACAAATCTGTGCATATCCTGCGGCAGCTCATGAGCGAAATGGACTATGATCTGTGGGCAAGATGTGAAGAGTCTCATGGTGTGAGAGGAAAGTATATCATATTTTGGCGAGATGTATTTGGCGAGATATGGAAAATATGAAACTTATCTTTGGTATTCTTTGTCATTAGGGGAATGGGTATTGGTATTTTGTGCATGTCCAACCCACTAATTGGTTGGTATTTTCTGGTATGCATGGGCAATGTTTTCATTTGAGGAACATATTTATTTGTGAGGATGAATAATGTCTTGTGTGCCCAAAGTGCAATGTGAGTAGGAAGCACATGGGATGTTGTTGCAAGGGTTTGGACCTGGATGGGTGTGTCGTTGACAAATTGGTAGCGTGAGGTGACTAGAATTGACCGCTGGAGGATTTTCAGCATTTAGGTTGCTAAATTGCGACATGGACTTTTAGCAGTAAACAAATGTCGGCTGTGGTGCAAAGTGGGGATATACATGAGCAAGTAACTTTTTGAGACTTTTCAGTGGACGTTGCAAGGATGCAACAAGGACATTTAGGTAGACAGACTACAAGTTTGGATTAGGGTACTTAACAAAGGATGTCTTAAAGTACAATAGAATGTCCTAAAGTAGACATCAACAAATGGAAATGTATGTTACATTGCAACATGATATTGTGGTAAAATGTAAAAGTTGTATTTTTCTGTCTTAACATGGGAGTGAAGTCAGACTGGGAACTGCCTTTAGTTCGGCTTTTAGCATGGGTGTGGATGAATATGCTGCAAGGTTATTTTGGAGGTAGTGCCTCCATTGTGCTTGGTGAGCTTGGTGGAAGCATATGTCAGATTTATAAGTATGGTGTTGCTGATGGTATGTGATTGCCAGCTAATGGTGCATGAGTGCCAGTTATGTATGTAGGGCATTTGTAGTTGTATTGTCACATTCATATGTCTGGTTGCGCTGACGGTATGCATGTGCCAGGTCGGCAGGTAATGCATGTGTTGGTGCATGCTGGAATTATTAGTTTGGTTATGCTGATGGTATGAAGAGTGCCAGGTCAGCATGTATGCTATATGTTGTTATGTGCCATACTTACGAGGTAGGTTAACGTTAGACCCAGTTGGTATTGTCCCAGTTGTAGTGTGGGTGTGGCAGGGTAAATAACGTATGCTTGTTAGTGGTGGTAGTGCCACCAGTTGAGAGTGGGTGTGACTGTGGTATGGGTCATGCAGGGTCAAAGGTTTTTAGTTTTGGGTGGTAGCACCCTCAGTCAGAGTCGGGGCATGACTGCAGTTGTGGTCTCACATGGTTAAGCAAGGTATGTGTCCTGAGTGGTAGCGCCCCCGGTTATGGTGTAGGTATGGCTGTGCTAATAATCATGCACGGTCACACATGTACTTTGATTTCAGTGGTCTTGCACAGAGCCTATTTTGTTTTCTTGCACATAGACAGCTGCTCTTGGCTGTACTGTGTGTTCATTTATGACTAGTTCCACCTTCACCAGGGTCCAGAGTGTTCCATTGCCATTGGTTGTTGGCTTCGGAGTGCCTGGCCTGCGCATTGGGTGTGTTGTGAGTGGCTGAGTGTAAGTGCACACGTCGTGTGCCCGCCCTGGTGTTATGAGTCGGTGTGAATGGGTTGTGTAGGTCTGAGTGGAGGTGTGTCCTGTAGTGGTCCGTGTGTGTTGTGTTAATGCAAAGAGGGGAGATGTGTTGTGTATGGCTTAGCTGGGGAGAAGGAATTGATGTGATGTAATGTGGAGTGTTGATGCCTGAATGTTGGAATGTATGGGTGAAGGTTCTAGCCTGGTCAGTTGGTAAGCCCTCTGCCTGGGTGATGGGCCACCAGTTTTATTGTCCTATATCTATCTTATATGTAACCTATGTAAATACATGTAATGGTACCTAAGAAGCATGTAATAAACCTTACAAGTGTACCTAAGAAGGATGAAGGATGCATCCATCCTCGTCGCCAATGAAATTATGAATCCTTCATCCTTATATACTTTAATAACTTTTCTGATTAACTCATTTTATATTTTTTTATTTAGTTTGGTAAAGTGGATAGCAATGACACTACTGTTATGCTCACCTGGTCTCTGTGGAGGCGTTGGGGCACGGTTGCAGCCCTCCCTGAACTTGAATCACCCCCTTCAGGCCTCTCTCTCAGTAGAAAAGCTGTGAGCAGTGGTACGTGGTGATACTGCTCCTGTGTGGAGATAAGAGTGCGTGAGTGCGCCAATCTGTGATTGTTGTACCTCTCAAACCCTTCATCCCAAAGTACGGTTTCTGTCAGCATACACCGCCCCATAAAGCTCACCTGTGAATTATGGAAGATAAGCTCTCCGTCCTGCTACTTCTGGCAGGGGTGCGTCAAATGGGATCTAGTTCCTTCACTGATCCCTGATAAGGATTAGTCCAGTCCAGCTGCGACTGGGCTTCTCCTTATGATTGGTAAGTCTTTCTTGAGCTCTTTGATGCTGTTCGTTCTGTTTAATGTCTTTATATGTTGCTCCTATTTATGCCCGCAATAATGTCTCTCTTCTATTTTCTTCCCATAGATGGAAATGCGGCCTCAATGCAGCTGTGAGACGTTAGATGCAGACGGATGGAAGATGGATGCTACTGCAATGTTCGACAGCAGGTAAGTGACGGTTTAAGGAAAGCGCAAAATATGGCAAAGCGCAACCTTAAACTGACTGTTTTTTCAATGTCTAACCTTGATTTCTGTTTTTCCTTGCAGAAGCTGCTGTCGATGATGGAGCGTGTCATGCTGCGGTGCCAAGATGAAGATTTTGGCGTTCCGGAAAGTGTAAAGATGAATACTTGGTTAGCCGAAGAGATGTACAGGTTAGAACATCTCCCCCCAGTTGCTAAGTATGCTGGCAGTAAGCAGGATGTCCAGGAAGCAGGATCATAAAAGCTAAGTCTGACCCCAGGCAACGGTGAGCATTACGCTGCTTGCAAGTGCAGAATAACGCGAAGCGTCTGTCGTGAGGATCGGGGCAGCTTATATAGCTAAGATTGTGGGCACGCCCATTAGGGCCGGCTTACCAGCCACACCCTGCCACTCCTAGAGAGTGAGCATGTGCGAAGGCAATCCATTAGCAGCCACACCCAAGAATACACTTGGGGCTGCTTAATGGATGGAATGTTCAAGGTTAATGCATCCTGCTTAATGGATGGAATGCTCAAGGTTAATGCATCTGAAGTGCTATGTCCATAATAAAAGCTTTTTGGTGTTAAATGGATGTTCTTGTTTACTTTTTTCATGAGCCTGGTGGCAAAGGCACCAGGACAGTGACTACCCAGGTCTCCTGTGCATGCGACTTCTGCATGCCTGTGCCCCTGACTTCATGACCATGACAACTACACTATTCAGCTGCAGTCGAGGTACTGTCTGTATAAATTCACAGTACTGTCCATGGCCACTGGGGAATTCATCACGAATGGCTTGAACCACACAGGCAGGTATTACTTATCGAATGCTAAATCCTGCCCTTCTATGAATCCACCATGTAAAGGCACGATATGCCACACGTTTGTACCACCTGTATAAGAAATACAGAAATAGTTTACTTGAATTAACCAAATCATTTTTTTTGTTTGCACTACCTTGTAAAATGTAAGGTATTGTTATGCTTTAAAAAGTACCTTTTTGTGCAAAGTTCTGACAGTACTTGTGATTTCAAGTAGGGATCAATTGATATGTGAATGCACATTCCAGCAAAAACAGTTTGGAAGGTACTTCCAATTGAAAGAAACTTAATCATTTGGACAATAAATCTAACGATGAACACTTTGGTTTCAGTAATGAGTAATTTATTAAATGTACAGATACATTCTTTAATCAGTGATCCATCGAAGTTATATTGATGTAGGCATCCAACATATATGTTAGCCGTCTCGTTCCTCAAACACACAACATATATAGAGTGAATATACTGGATACTTGGATTACAAGGGTGAAACCTTGCAGCTCGAAATTCGTTCATAAGGACCATCATCATTTGCAACACGGATCTTGCAAGGCAGGCGGCCCTGAAGTCATGCAACTCGGTAACGCAGAGCGGTGGTGTGTCTTCTTCAGCAATGTAGGCCAAGCAGCCAGAGTTTTCTCTGCAACAGCAGTTCTCCAACAGAGTAGGCATAACCTCACAACAACGGCAGGTACACCAGGTGGAAATGTGTTCAATGCGACTGGGTTCAGACTCCAGTGATTGATCCTGATGACTTTCATCTGATTCCACATTGTCTCGATGTTTTTCTCTTTCATGGATTACCTCTTCCGAATTTTCGGGCTCGTTCAGGTAGGGCTGAATTGTTGGCATAGTTCCTGAATAGTGAAGAAGCACATGGTCAATACTGAGACGTTTTTGTTTGTATAGAGTAAAGAAAATAGGTTTCCCATTAACATTGAATGTTAAAGAAAGACAAGCGAAGAAGCAGCCATGTTACAAAAACACATCCTGAAAAGACAAGATTAATAGGCTCAGACTTTAAATGTTCGCACGGACACGTGTTTAAATATGGTTTGGTAAAGAAATGTTTCCATAATATAAGAAATGAAAAGCAACTACTCAGTGAATTCATTTTAGGCTGTACAAGTACCAGTTGTCAGTGTGTCGTACTTGGCAGATAGCTGAAGAAAGCAGTAACTAGTCTGGGAAGCTTGAAATGAAATACACTGTGGCACGAAGGAAAAAGAAAGTCCAACGTTGTGTGATCAGAAAGGGTTTGTTTATACTTGTCGAGGAACGAGGCATCTTGTGGCATTGCCATGGAGACACATCAATAGATTGCGCACATAAGACGTTGACATGACACGTGGATCAGCGTTGTGAAATGGGGCTTGAGCATCTAGTGATGTCAGCGTTCAGGGCGGGCGATTTGAATTAGTGCTGCGAGGATACTTGAAGGATACTTGAGCAATGAATCAACAGATAAGATTAGCAACAAATTGCGGTACCCGAACCATCATTTTCCGCAAAATAACCACAAGTGTTAGAGTTAGTAAAACCTGGGTATGTTGCAATGGAATAACTCTGAAGAACGATCAATGTCTATAAAACATGCCGCATCGATTGGGACAATAAGATTTATGACAGAACTACCCCTTTAACACACCGAATTGCACGTTTCTTTCCGATGCAATTAGATACCCTCCTACATCTCTAGAATTCAATCCAGAGTTTCCTATGCCTATTTCTTCTGTTCACAACAGCTGTGTCTTTGTGTGCACCCCTGTTACGTTGCACTATAAATGTACATAATAGCTCTATTCGTGTGGATATCCCCTGGATTCACTGTTTGGCTTTGCCATTGGTCTGTGGATGAATGGTTCTCTCATCTGAAGTATCTTGCCTCAGAAGTGGAGGTTCCTATGTGTGTGGGTATTGTCTTTACAGTGATAAGTCACTGTGTCGACCTAGCTTTTGGCCATGTAATAAAGAGGAGCAAAACAAGATATCTGATGGTGTAAACATTCAGATGAACACTTGGAAGGAACTTTGGGGCAAGTGTGCTATTCATGCTCTAAACCACCACCACAGCTCTCCTAGGGCTAAAACCACTCACTGATTAGTCTACAGAGCATCCACCAAAGCAGCTTAGGGTCAGGCCTTTGCTCTATGGCCTCAGTGGGATGAACCCCTGGCTAGTAGGGTGCAATAGCCTGCCCCCTAGCTGCCTATGTGATATCTCAGAAGGCTCCAGCATGTAGTTATTTGATGGGTTCCAAAACTGGCAATGCACCTGACTCTTCCTCCCTCCAAATATCCTCTTTTATCTGATGGAGAGCGGGAGAGGGGGAGCCTGGGAGTGTCTGCAGACACTGTGGAGGACAAGGAGGAGGGCTGCTTTCCTGTGGCCTTTCTCCTTGCAGTGTCCTTACTGTGCTCCATGGATTCCAGCATATATCAGGCTCTGCTTCTATTCACTGTGATCCTTTGATTTGTCTTCCAAACTCATACTTACACTAGCCCCACTGTTCATTTTCAACTCTTCCCTGTTATTCGTCTACACCACCCTGGTGTATGTTCTCCTGCTAGCCCAATTGTTCCTTTTCTTCTCTGTCCTGTTACTCCTCTAGACCGCCCTGGTTTATTTTCTCCTGCTGGCCCCACTGATCCTTTTCTCCTCTTCACTGTTACTCCTCTATACCGTCCTGGTTTATGTTCTTCTACTAGCCCAACTGTTCCTTTTCTTCTCTGCCCTGTTACACCTCTGCACCGCCCTGGTTTATGTTCTCCTGCTAGCCCCACTGATCCTTTTCTCCTCTTCCCTGTTACTCTTCTACAGTGCCTTGGTTTATGTTCTCCTGCTAGCCCAACTGTTCATTTTCAACTATTCCCCGTTACTCTTCTGCACCACCCTGGTTTATGTTCTCCTGCTAGCCCCACTGATCCTTTTCTCCTGTTCCCTGTTACTCTTCTACAGTGCCTTGGTTTATGTTCTACTGCTAGCCCAACTGTTCCTTTTCAACTCTTCCCTGTTACTCGTCTACACCACCCTGGTGTATGTTCTCCTGCTAGCCCCACTGTTCCTTTTCTTCTCTTCCCTGTTACTCTTCTACACCACCCTGGTTTACCTTTCTCCTGCTAGCCCCACTGTTCCTTTTCTCCTCTTCCCTGTTACTCCTTTACACCGCCCTGGTTAATGTTCCTCTGCTAGCCCCAATGTTCCTTTTCTCCTCTTCCCCTTTACTCCTCTACACTGCCCTGGTGTATATTCTCCTGCTAGCCCCACTGTTGCTTTTCTCCTATTCCCTGTTACACGTCTACACCGCCCTGGTTTATGTTCTGCTGCTAGCCCCACTGTTCCTTTTCTCCTCTTCCCATTTACTCCTCTACGCTGCCCTGGTGTATTCTCCTGCTAGCCCCACTGTTGCTTTTCTCCTATTCCCTGTTACACCTCTACACCACCCTGGTTTATGTTCTGCTGCTAGCCCCACTGTTCCTTTTCTCCTCTTCGCTGTTACTCTTCTACACCGCCCTGGTTAATGTTCTCCTGCTAGCCCCACTGTTCCTTTTCTCCTCTTCCCCTTTACTCCTCTACACCACCCTGGCGTATGTTCTCCTGATAGCCCCACTGTTTCTTTTCTCCTATTCCCTGTTGCACCTCTACGTCACCCTGGTTAATGTTCTCCTGCTAGCCCCACTGTTCCTTTTCTCCTCTTCCCCTTCACACCTCTACACTGCCCCCGGTGTATATTCTCATGTTAGCCCCATTGTTTCTTTTCTCCTATTCCCTGTTGCACCTCTGCACTGCCCTGGTTTATGTTCTCCTGCTAGCCCCACTGTTCCTTTTCTCCTCTTCCCTGTTACTCCTCTTCACCACCCTGGTTAATGTTCTCCTGCTAGCCCCACTGTTCATTTTCTCCTCTTCTATGTTACTCTTCTGCACCGCCCTGGTTTATGTTCTCCTGCTAGCCCCACTGTTCCTTTTCTCCTCTTCCCTGTTGCACCTCTACACCACCCTGGTTAATGTTCTCCTGCTAGCCCCACTGTTCCTTTTCTCCTCTTCCCCTTTACTCCTCTACACCACCCTGGTTTATGTTCTCCTGCTAGCCCCACTGTTCCTTTTCTCCTCTTCCCCTTTACTCCTCTACACCACCCTGGTTAATGTTCTCCTGCTTGCCCCACTGTTCCTTTTCTCCTCTTCCCTGTTACTCCTCTACACCGCCCTGGTTAATGTTCTCCTGCTAGCCCCACTGTTTCTTTTCTCCTCTTCCCTGTTACTCCTCTACACCGCCCTGGTTAATGATCTCCTGCTAGCCCCGCTGTTCCTTTTCTCCTCTTCCCTGTTACTCCTCTACACCGCCCTGGTTAATGTTCTCCTGCTAGCCCCGCTGTTCCTTTTCTCCTCTTCCCTGTTATTCCTCTACACCGCCCTGGTTAATGTTCTCCTGCTTGCCCCACTGTTCCTTTTCTCCTCTTCCCTGTTACTCCTCTACACCGCCCTGGTTAATGTTCTCCTGCTAGCCCCGCTGTTCCTTTTCTCCTCTTCCCTGTTACTCCTCTACACCACCCTGGTTAATGTTCTCCTGCTTGCCCCGCTGTTCCTTTTCTCCTCTTCCCTGTTACTCCTCTACACCGCCCTGGTTAATGTTCTCTTGCTAGCCCCTCCCCTTCCCTGCCCACTTACACTTTTCAAGTAGCCTCTGACAGTATTAGGGGCTATACAAGCAAAGCCGCGTATGCTTGGTTTGGGATGTCCTTTCTCTGTGACACACCTTTTGTCCGGTAAATTGTCCATACGTGACGCTCTCTCTTTTTAGCTGTATGGTGTTTGCAGTTTTATTCCGCATGGTGAGGCACTGCCTGAAGTGATTTTTTAAACACTCTACTAGTAATTGGATTTGAAATTTGAAATATATATGGTTGTCATCATAATAAGGACAATTTAGGCAACGCATTAAGTATCTGAACGCGGAACCAATTGCTCTATCGTTAATAAAGCACCATTTGGCAACACATACATGCAGTGGGTTGTTTGAATTGCGAGTCTTCTATTTTCCACTTGGGTGAAGTCGCGAACAGTCGAAATGCGTAACCCTCTGCAAGACATGGAAGACCCCCTGATCCAGAGCAAGGGGTCATTGCGCCTGAATACCAACGTTTCCAAAACTCATCATTGTGTCTCCGACTAATATATTCATTTCCTTCATCAACAAAAAACATTTTGTATTTCCTGTCACCAGAATCTACGGTGGATACAGATATTCATGAATAAATCAGCACAAAAAGACGATCCCGGGGCAGTCAAGCGGCGCATTATTTCATTTGCGGCCTGTCAGAAACAAGACACGCTGCATATTATAGAGTCGCAATTTGTATATTCTGTGTCCCTGGCCTGAATGACCCCGGAATAGCGCAACTAGTTCATGCGTCTAAAAATTGGGGCTCGGATAAGCACCTTTCAGTGTTCCTTGGAAGACGATGTTTTTGCGACTCAGAGAGGGGCATTGGTTCCCTACTAACAGGTAGATCCCATCGATGGCACTGGGTGTTAAAATACGATTTTCGCTTCCGCGCAAAGGAGATAACGCTCAGGCGGCGGAACATTCGCGAACACGGACTATCTGCAGCGCCGCTTCCCTTTAGCGACGGCACGAGATCCGCAGCGCTGTGGCGGGAACTCGCTGTCCCGCGGGATGGGAGCGCGAGAGGTCCCTGTCAATCTCTGTCAAGAAGCCACTTGGCAATTTTGGATGACGACGTGCATTTATAAACATCCATAAAGCACCGGCAAGGCTATTTATAGTAGAGAGATAAGTGGGAAGTAATTATGGATCAGAAGGGGAACGTTAAAAGACATTGCCGAAGAATCGACCAAAAGTTCATGATGTTATCGCCTATACGACGACCAAGAAGTTCATTTTCTTCAGGGAGCAGGAAATAATAGATTTGAAGCTGAATTAAAAATAGGTGCTCACCGCTTGACAGTTTCTCAGTAGTTCTCTTCAAGAGGACTAGGTCATTGAATTCAGGGCATTTATTTAATATTTTTTTTTTTGGTGAGCGCTGATGTGTCACAATATGCAGGTACCTGCAACCTTTGACTCGCCAGATGTTTTGGACTACAACTTCCATCAGACTTTGTCAGCATGGTCAATGTTGAGGGATCATGGGAGTTGTAGTTAAAAACTTCTGGAGAGCTGGAGGTTGCAGACCTCTGATCAACGGTCTATCGGACGCAGAACAAGTATGGCTTTCATGCCCTTCCAGGAGGGGGAACATGGCTTAAAGCCTGTGTCCGCCAGAATGCCAGGACATGAAAGTCATTTGCATCCCGGCGTTCGTCCGGGGTGTGAATGGCTTTCAGAATTTTTCATTGGTAGGTCCGCACTGCTTGCGATGTAAAATGAAAAAAAAAAAAAACAGATGCCCCCCACCTTTTCCATGTCTATGGCCAAACGGGAGAAGTACCGGGACTGGAATTCAATTCTCCAGTCCCACAGGTAAGTGGAGGGGTAGGGAGGGGAATCAGGTCATTTTAGGGTGGGGGCCAGGGGGTAACAGGGAGAGCCACTCTGTTGTTGCACCCCCCATTGAAAGAAAAGAAATAAAAAGGCACCACCCGGGGAAGGGCATCAGGTGCCTGGGACAGTGGGCGTTGATTGTGTTTTCTTGCCCACTGTTCCAGCCACCTGATTGGTTGCGTGTCCTTCCTCGGGTGGACATATTTGTCGTGAGCCTCTGTCACCTAGGAGTCCTGCCACTGGTGGGAGGCGATGGAGCTTCTCTGATCTGCGGTTGTTAGTGGCGGGTCTTCTCAGTGGACAGGGTAGAGCTGTGTTCAGTGAGAATTCGAGGGGTCCAGCCCCGTCGCCGATTGAGATTCTATGCAGAAGAAGCGTAGGTGTTAAAATCGTCTGCATGTTTTTTTTTTTTTTTTTTTTTTTAATAGGGTGTTCATGAAGGTGCCGAGGATGCTTCTTGCTTTCAGGTGGGGGTTCAGAGTGTTCCAGAGGCGGGTGGCCAGTAGCACAAAATTAAGGCCTGAATGGCAAGTACATGTCGCTGAAACAAAACAACATATGGTGTCACTAGAACTATCCTGCGGGAGCGAGCACTGCCTCCCTAATGCTCCCAGTCCTGACACAGGAGGAGAGTTCTTCTTGAGAAGCCTTGGTGGCAACAATCACCCACCGGAGATTGCGCAATCAGCCAGTCTCGGACTGGCCTATAGGGCAATCGGGCAATGCCGAAACCAAAAACACGAAATGCTAATGTGGGCAGTTTTTTTGGGTCGAAGCGGGCCAGTTTTTTGGCTAATGTGTGCCAGTCTGATGAGTTACTGCACTGTGCGGCTGGTAGTTTTGACCGCAGCTGAGTAATTATTCTATACATTGCACAATTTGCATTACATTTTATAAACAACAAAAAAAACCCTGGGTACTATTTAAACAGTCTGTCACAAGAGGAATGTTTTGCCATTTGCAACTGTGGGAGACTTTTTCATTGGTGCTCGAGACAATTGTATGCCTCAGTCCGGGCCTACAATGAGTTAAACTACCTATCACAGGTAACTTATGCTGGGCTGTGTTGGATGCTTCTAACAGGCCCTACAAGCACGAATTGTTTTGAAGAGAAGACTAAAGGCGCCTTGCGCAGATGGTGAGGCTGGAAGAGAAATGAGGGGGTGACAGTGAGAGGAATTAGGGCTTGTCTGGGTATTAGAAACCAGAAGATGACAGCTAACACAGAGTGCCCAAAGGAGCAACTGCACTGGTCCCCATTCCCCTGCACACCCACTGTCTGCAAGGCAGCAACATCACTGGTCTCCGTTCCCCTGCACACTCCAGTGTCTACAAAGCAGCAACTGCACCTGTTCCTGTTACCCTGCACACCCCAGTGTCTGCAAGGCAGCAACTGCACTGGTCCCCATTTAACTGCACACTCCAGTGTCTGCAAGGCTGCAACTGCACTCATTCCAGTTTCCCTGCACACCCCAGTGTCTGCAAGGCAGCAACTGCACTGATCCTCGTTCCCGTGCACACTCCAGTGTCTTTAAGGCAGCAACTGCATTGGTCCCCGTTCCCCTGCACACCCAACTGTCTGCATGGCAGCAACTGCACTGGTCGCCGTTCTGCTCCACACCCCAGTGTCTGAAAGGCAGCAACTGCACTGGTCCCTGTTCCCCTGCACACCCCGTGTCTGTAAGGCAGCAACTGCACTGGTCCCAGTTCCCCTGCAGACCCAGTCTATGCAAGGCAGCAACGGCACTGCCTCCCGTTCCACTGCACAACCCAGTGTCTGCAAGGCAGCAACTGCACTGGTCCCCATTCCCCTGCACACTCCAGTGCCTGCAAGGCAGCAACTGAATTGGTCCCCATTCCCCTGCACACCAACTGTCTGCAAGGCAGCAACTGCACTGGTCCCTGTTCCCCTCCAAACCCCAGTGTCTGAAAGGCAGCAACTGCACTGGTACCCCTTCCCCTGCAAACCCCTGTGTATGCAAGGCAGCAACTGCACTGGTCCCCGTCTCCCTGCAAACCCCTGTGTATGCAAGGCAGCAACTGCACTGGTCCCGGTTCTCCTGCAGACCCAGTGTATGCAAGGCAGCAACGGCAATGGCCCCATTCCACTGCACAACCCAGTGTCTGCAAGGCAGCAACGGCACTAGTCCCCGTTCCCCGGCACACCACACTGTCTGCAAGGTAGCAACTGCACTTGTTCCCATTCCCCTGCACACCCCAGTGTCTGCAAGGAAGCAATATCACTGGTCCCTGTTCCCCTGCACACCCTGTTTCTACAAGGAAGCAATATCACTGGTCCCTGTTCCCCTGCACACGCAGTGTCTGCAAGGCAGCAACTGCACTCATCCCCGAGTGTCTGCAAGGTAGCAACTGAACTGGTCCCCGTTCCCCTGCACACCCCAGTGTTTGCAAGGCAGCAACGGCACTGGTCCCTGTTCTCCTGCATACCCAGTGTCTGCAAGGCAGCAACTTCACTGGTCCCCATTCCTCTGCACACCCCAGTGTCTGCAAGGCAGCAACTGCACTGGACCCCATTCCTCTGCACACCCCAGTGTCTGCAAGGCAGCAACGTCACTGGTCCCCGTTCCGCTGCACACGCCAGTGTCTGCAAGGCAGCAACGTCACTGGTCCCCATTCCCCTGCACACCCACTGTCTGCAAGGCAGCAACTGCACTGGTCCCCGTTTCCCTGCACACCCCAGTGTCTACAAGGCAGCTCCGGCACTCATCCCCATTCCCCTGCACACCCACTTTCTGCAAGGAAGGAACGTCACTGGTCCCCATTCCCCTGCACGCCCCAGTGTCTGCAAGGCAGCAACTGCAATGGTCCCCGTTCCTCTGCACACCCCAGTGTCTGCAAGGCAGCAACTGCACTGGTCCCAATTCCTCTGCACACCCCAGTGTCTGCAAGGCAGCAACAGCACTGGTCCCCGTTCCCCTGCACACGCCAGTGTCTGCAAGGCAGCAACGTCACTGGTGCCCATTCCCCTGCACACCCACTGTCTGCAAGGCAGCAACTGCACTGGTCCCCGTTCCCCTGCACACCCCAGTGTCTTCAAGGCAGCAACAGCACTGGTCCCCATTCCCCTGCACACCCCAGTGTCTTCAAGGCAGCATCTTCACTGGTCCCTGTGCCCCTGCATACCCCAGTGTCTGCAAGGCAGCAACTGCACTGGTCCCTGATCCCCTTCACACCCACTTTCTGCAAGGAAGGAACGTCACTGGTCCCCATTCCCCCGCACGCCCCAGTGTCTGCAAGGCAGCAACTGCACTGGTCCCCGTTCCTCTGCACAAGCCAGTGTCTGAAAGGCAGCAACATCACTGGTCTCCGTTCCCCTGCACACTCCACAGTGTCTGCAAAGCAGCACCTGCACTCGTTCCTGTTACCCTGCAAACCCCAGTGTCTGCAAGGCAGCAACTGCACTGGTCCCCATTCAACTGCACACTCCAGTGTCTGCAAGGCTGCAACTGCACTCATTCCTGTTTCCCTGCACACCCCAGTGTCTTCAAGGCTGCAACGGCACTGGTCCCCGTTCCCCTGCACACCCCAATGTCTTCAAGGCAGCAACTTCACTGGTCCCTGTGCCCCTGCACACACCAGTGTCTGCAAGGCAGCAACTGCACTGGTCCCCGTTCCCCTGCTCACCCACTTTCTGCAAGGAAGGAACGTCATTGGTCCCCGTTCCCCTGCACGCCCCAGTGTCTGCAAGGCATCAACTGCACTGGTCCCCATTCCCCTGCACAAGCCAGTGTCTGCAAGGCAGCAACTTCACTGGTCCCCGTTCCCCTGCACACCCCTGTGTCTTCAAGGCAGCAACTGCACTGGTCCCCGTTCCCCGGCACACCCCACTGTCTGCAAGGTAGCAACTGCACTTGTTCCCATTCCCCTGCACACCCCAGTGTCTGCAAGGCATCAACTGCACTGGTCCCATTCCCCTGCACACCCAGTGTCTGCAAGGCAGCAACTGCACTGGTCCCCGTTCCTCTGCACACCCCAGTGTCTGCAAGGCAGCAACTGCATTGGTCCCCGTTCCTCTGCACACCCCAGTGTCTGCAAGGCAGCAACTGCTCTGCTCCCCGTTCCCCTGCACACCCACTGTCTGCAAGGCAGCAACTGCACTGGTCCCCGTTCCCCTGCACACGCAAGTGTCTGCAAGGCAGCAACTGCACTGGTCCCCGTTCTGCTCCACACCCCAGTGTCTGAAAGGCAGCAACTGCTCTGCTCCCCGTTCCCCTGCACACCCCCGTGTCTGCAAGGCAGCAACTGCACTGGTCCCGATTCCCCTGCAGACCCAGTCTATGCAAAGCAGCAACGGCACTGGTCCCCATTCCCCTGCACACTCCAGTGCCTGCAAGGCAGCAACTGAATTGTTCCCCGTTCCCCTGCACACCCACTGTCTGCAAGGCAGCAACTGCCTTGGTCCCTGTTCCCCTCCAAACCCCAGTGTCTGAAAGGCAGCAACTGCACTGTTCCCGATTCCCCTGCAGACCCAGTGTATGCAAGGCAGCAACGGCACTGGCCCCATTCCATTGCACAACCCAGTGTCTGCAAGGCAAGCAACTGGACTGGTCCCTGCACACCCTACTGTCTGCAAGGTAGCAACTGCACTTGTTCCCATTCCCCTGCACACCCCAGTGTCTGCAAGGCATCAACTGCACTGGTCCCGTTCCCCTGCACATTCTGTTTCTGCAAGGAAGCAATATCACTGGTCCCTGTTCCCCTGCACACGCAGTGTCTGCAAGGCAGCAACTGCACTCATCCCCGAGTGTCTGCAAGGTAGCAACTGCACTGGTCCCCGTTCCCCTGCACACCCCAGTGTCTGCAAGGCAGCAACTGCACTGGTCCCCGTTCCTCTGCACACCCCAGTGTCTGCAAGGCAGCAACTGCACTGGTCCCAATTCCTCTGCACACCCCAGTGTCTGCAAGGCAGCAACAGCACTGGTCCCCGTTCCCCTGCACACGCCAGTGTCTGCAAGGCAGCAACGTCACTGGTGCCCATTCCCCTGCACACCCACTGTCTGCAAGGCAGCAACTGCACTGGTCCCCGTTCCCCTGCACACCCCAGTGTCTTCAAGGCAGCAACAGCACTGGTCCCCATTCCCCTGCACACCCCAATGTCTTTAAGGCAGCATCTTCACTGGTCCCCGTGCCCCTGCATACCCCAGTGTCTGCAAGGCAGCAACTGCACTGGTCCCTGTTCCCCTGCACACCCACTTTCTGCAAGGAAGGAACGTCACTGGTCCCCATTCCCCCGCACACCCCAGTGTCTGCAAGGCAGCAACTGCACTGGTCCCCGTTCCTCTGCACAAGCCAGTGTCTGAAAGGCAGCAACTTCACTGGTCCCCGTTCCCCTGCACACACCAGTGTCTGCAAGGCAGCAACATCACTGGTCTCCGTTCCCCTGCACACTCCACAGTGTCTGCAAAGCAGCACCTGCACTCGTTCCTGTTCCCCTGCACACCTCAGTGTCTGCAAGGCAGCAACTGCACTGGTCCCCATTCAACTGCACACTCCAGTGTCTGCAAGGCTGCAACTGCACTCATTCCTGTTTCCCTGCACACCCCAGTGTCTTCAAGGCTGCAACGGCACTGGTCCCCGTTCCCCTGCACACCCCAATGTCTTCAAGGCAGCAACTTCACTGGTCCCTGTGCCCCTGCACACACCAGTGTCTGCAAGGCAGCAACTGCACTGGTCCTCGTTCCCCTGCACACCCACTTTCTACAAGGCAGGAACGTCATTGGTCCCCGTTCCCCTGCACGCCCCAGTGTCTGAAAGGCAGCAACTGCACTGGTCCCCATTCCCCTGCACAAGCCAGTGTCTGCAAGGCAGCAACTTCACTGGTCCCCGTTCCCCTGCACACCCCTGTGTCTTCAAGGCAGCAACTGCACTGGTCCCCGTTCCCCGGCACACCCCACTGTCTGCAAGGTAGCAACTGCACTTGTTCCCATTCCCCTGCACACCCCAGTGTCTGCAAGGCATCAACTGCACTGGCCCCATTCCCCTGCACACCCAGTGTCTGCAAGGCAGCAACTGCACTGGTCCCCGTTCCTCTGCACACCCCAGTGTCTGCAAGGCAGCAACTGCTCTGCTGCCCGTTCCCCTGCACACCCACTGTCTGCAAGGAAGCAACTGCACTGGTCCCCGTTCCCCTGCACACGCCAGTGTCTGCAAGGCAGCAACTGCACTGGTCCCCGTTCTGCTCCACACCCCAGTGTCTGCAAGGCAGCAACTGCTCTGCTCCCCGTTCCCCTGCACACCCACTGTCTGCAAGGCAGCAACTGCACTGGTCCCCGTTCCCCTGCACACGCAAGTGTCTGCAAGGCAGCAACTGCACTGGTCCCCGTTCTGCTCCACACCCCAGTGTCTGAAAGGCAGCAACTGCACTGGTCCCTGTTCCCCTGCACACCCCCGTGTCTGCAAGGCAGCAACTGCACTGGTCCCGGTTCCCCTGCAGACCCAGTCTATGCAAAGCAGCAACGGCACTGGTCCCCATTCCCCTGCACACTCCAGTGCCTGCAAGGCAGCAACTGAATTGTTCCCCGTTCCCCTGCACACCCACTGTCTGCAAGGCAGCAACTGCCTTGGTCCCTGTTCCCCTCCAAACCCCAGTGTCTGAAAGGCAGCAACTGCACTGTTCCCGATTCCCCTGCAGACCCAGTGTATGCAAGGCAGCAACGGCACTGGCCCCATTCCATTGCACAACCCAGTGTCTGCAAGGCAAGCAACTGGACTGGTCCCTGCACACCCTACTGTCTGCAAGGTAGCAACTGCACTTATTCCCATTCCCCTGCACACCCCAGTGTCTGCAAGGCATCAACTGCACTGGTCCCGTTCCCCTGCACACTCTGTTTCTGCAAGGAAGCAATATCACTGGTCCCTGTTCCCCTGCACACGCAGTGTCTGCAAGGCAGCAACTGCACTCATCCCCGAGTGTCTGCAAGGTAGCAACTGCACTGGTCCCCGTTCCCCTGCACACCCCAGTGTCTGCAAGGCAGCAAAGGCACTGGTCCCTGTTCCCCTGCACATCCAGTGTCTGCACGGCAGCAACTTCACTCGTCCCCGTTCCTATGCACACCCCAGTGTCTGCAAGGCAGCAACTGCACTGGTCCCCATTCCTCTGCACACCCCAGTGTCTGCAAGGCAGCAACTGCACTGATCCCCGTTCCCCTGCACACCCACTGTCTGCAAGGCAGCAACGGCACTGGTCCCCGTTCCCCTGCACACGCCAGTGTCTGCAAGGCAACATCACTGGTCCCCATTCCCCTGCACACCCCCTGTCTGCAAGGCAGCAACTGCACTGGTCCCGTTCCCCTGCACACCCCAGTGTCTGCAAGACAGCAACGGCACTCGTCCCCGTTCCCCTGCACACCCCAGTGTCTTTAAGGCAGCAACGGCACTAGTCCTCATTCCCCTGCACACCCCAGTGTCTTCAAGGCAGCAACTTCACTGGTCCCCGTGCCCCTGCACACCCCAGTGTCTGCAAGGCAGCAACTGCACTGGTCCCCGTTCCCCTGCACACCCACTTTCTGCAAGGCAGGAACGTCACTGGCCCCCATTCCCCTGCATGTCCCAGTGTCTGCAAGGCAGCAACTGCACTGGTCCCCGTTCCCATGCCCAAGCCAGGGTCTGCAAGGCAGCAACTTCACTGGTCCCCATTCCCCTGCACACCCCAGTGTCTGCAAGGCAGCAACTGCACTGATCCCTGTTCCCTGCACGAGCCAGTGTCTGCAAGGCAGCAACTTCACTAGTCCCAGTTCCCCTGCAAACCCCAGTGTCTGCAAGGCAGCAACGTCACTGTTCCCCGTTCCCCTGCACACCCCAGTGTCTGCAAGGCAACAACTGCACTGGTCCCCGTTCCCCTGCACACCCCAGTGTCTGCAAGCCAACAACTGCACTGGTCCCAGTTCCCCACCACACCCCAGTGTCTGCAAGGCAGCAGCATCACTGTTCCCCGTTCCCCTGCACACCCCAGTGTCTGCAAGGCAGCAACGTCACTGGTCCCTGTTCCCCTGCAAACCCCAGTGTCTGCAAGCCAACAACTGCACTGGTCCCCGTTCCCCACCACACCCCAGTGTCTGCAAGGCAGCAGCGTCACTGTTCCCCGTTCCCCTGCACACCCCAGTGTCTGCAAGGCAGCAACTGCACTGGTCCCCGTTCCCCACCACACCCCAGTGTCTGCAAGGCAGCAACTTCACTGGTCCCCATTCCCCTGCACACCCCAGTGTCTGCAGATACATTTTTAGCGCGTCCGTCCTCTCTCCAAACTTTACATCGTCGCGCAGAACTTCAAGTTACAGTTGGAGAGAGGGGTGCAAGAGAGTTGCCTGCCAAACTCCATCATTTCTGTGGCTTTAAGATATTCTGGGAGTGGACGGTTTGGTGTCTCCCGGATCGTGAAGCCTCAGAGTTCTGAGACGGTTTTCGGAATGTGAGGGCGACTTTCAAGCTCTTGGAGGATGCAACGCACAAAAACACGGCCCGTTTTACTCCAGAATGTGTTGTGCAACGAGTCGTGACAGCAATAGTGGAAATCCCCAGTCCTGCTGTAATCATCCTGTTTTACCAGCAGATGGCAGCAACAGTTGAAATCCTTGTTTAGGCTGAGTCCAGCAGGAGGTGGCAGGAGGCAGATGCCAAATGCAAACCGTGGTAAGGCCTTGCGAACACAAGCGCAGTTAAGAATCAAATATAAAAGGTCCGGAACTGAGCCTTCTGATTGGTGGGCGTCATAGCTCCTCAGAGGGAGAGCTTGGCACTAATAGGCATAAATACCCGTGCATAAATTACACACAACACCGCCCCCACACACAGCCTTGCCGGATCCACCTTTAGAGCGGATGTCAAAGCAGCACCCTAATACCACAGCTGGAAAGAAGGCGCAGAAGAGGTAAAGGAGATGCTTGAGCACGCCGTGGCGTGCTGAGAATCCTGGCAGAAAGCCCCAGGCCACGTTAATGATGTCCCTTGTTGCATCTGACAACACGAGCGTAGCGCTCGCCAAGATAACGAGCTCGGCGATTGGCGGCTGACCAGCAGGATCCGCGCTTAAGCAAATCAGAAGCTCTTCTTCCTGATTCCTTCGCTTGATCTAGCTGAAGGGCGCCATTCCGCCGGGATGGGGTGCAGGCGATAGGTCTTTCTAAGTTGCGACTTGGCGCTGCTACATGCCCTCTGCAGGGGTGGTGATCGCAAAGAACTTTTCGTGACATGAGTCCTTTGGAGGTGTGCAGTTAATCCTTTATTAAAAGTTTGTATAACATTTTAACGAAATAATAGGGCATCTTAGTGCTGTACATTTTAAAACACATAACAACACAGAATGCAACCAAGGCGACAGAGCACGACACGTGCATTCAAAGTGCTTTAAATAGCAGCTCAGTAGCAAAAGACCACTCAGCAGCCTCTCGCATGGGGTAAATTCCACCATCTGAATGAAAGCCAAGCAGAAATAAAAAGGACGGCATTCACTGAAATAGAAAGTCAGAGCCTAGGAAAAGCAGCAAAATCCGTGAAATAATTATCGGCTAGAATTCAATGCATGAAATTGGAATAACACACTAACAGCTCATTGGAATTTTGTATTTACACATTTGAGGCTGACTATTGTGAAGCAAGCTAAGAAGGATTTCATGATTCCCTTAGAGATTGGAAAATGGCCCAGTTTGGCCAGGAGGATAACTTAGGGGGAACGTGCTTATTTTGGAAGTATGACAAAGCCTAGTGTGATGAATGAACTTCCCGGGGGGAGCAGTGGTCCAGGGATGAATATTGGTTTCTAAACGCTCAATCAGCCTCACACCTCTAGTGCACCAGAAGGGATCCAAACAGATTGAAAAAACAAGCAAATTATAAACCTCCCTGTCCAATTTTGGTAACGTGGTCAGAACGGCAGGCTTATCTCCTAAAGGCCATGGATCGTTGGTTAGTTGCCACACAGCGAAAATGCAATTATTACCTAATGATAAAAGGGACTGTCCTGTCAAAGTTGTATACACATATCTACTTTATTATTATTACAACAGACAGAAAGGAATGTAGAGGACAGACAGTTTCAAAGAAGTAAAAGGGGTTCACTCTGGATACTGACAGGAGGGTAGTCCATATAGTAATTAATCGCAACAGTTCAAGGATACTTGGTTTCAAAACAGAGGGAGCAATGGGTCATGAAATGTCACTAGGGGGACCGAACCACACTATTCCTTGGGCTGTAGAAATTCTTGGTGCTCGACAGTGTCAAGTTGGTTTCAGGTCGCTTTGCAGCTTCTGGGACAGAGTTGAAGATGGGAGACTTCTGCGGGTATCAGGCGGCAGGCCATCCAGCGAGCAAGTCTGGACGGACGGCTGCAGGCTGACCTACACGGCGGCTCAGGGTCAGAAATTATTGTCTCAGTGCTGGTCGGCAGTTCTGAAGCTCTGGTCGAGGTGTCTTGGATGGCTTTAGCGACTGCGGCGTAACAATAGTCAGCGGTGCAGTCAGTTGCACCTCGAGGGGTTCGACTGGCTTGAAAATGTCCTTTAAGGCAGTCGTCGGTAGATGCTTGTTGATGCACTTCTCTTAGTTTCTTCACTGGGGTTATGTCATCCTTTTAGGAGGATGGCCCAAAGCTGACAAGAGTGTTGCAGGCTGCCCTGTCCTTGATTTGGTTCAAGACTCTCTGGCACTCCCCATCTACGAAGCTTGATGCACAGCCTAGCAGGGCATTCTATGTGCTGGATGGCTACTGGTTCTGGAGCTGCTGAAGGGTCCTCTGGATTCAGTATCTTCATCTGTTCCCGGAGAAATGTTTAGGAGAGGGATCTTGCTTCCCTTTTGGAGGTCCTGGCCTTCCTTCACTAGCAGAAGATGTAAGGCACACTGTACCTTCAGCTAGGGTCCAATGCTGAGTTCCTCTTGCTAATCCTTGCAAAGTCTTCATATGATCTCCCCAAAAGAATGTATCAGCCCTCTTTTAAAGCTAAATGGACCACAGAGATTGGTGTAGGGTAAGCCTACCTTAATGAACCATTTCTGGGCCCACACCAACATTCTCCTGCATGCATAAGGTCATAACTAGAGTGCTTTGCAACAGAAAAGGTAAAGCGGTGAAAATATATAACACTAAGTCCCACCGATCTTCCTGTCTTTTGTGGATCACAATGTCTCTCTAGTTAACGGAGCTCTCTGTGGTACCTGATTAATGTGGCAGGTCTCCCTTGAAGATGCAGCAAGAACAGACTCTCAGTCTCTGATACTCCACATACTCGTACCTTCTGAATGGAGTCCCCCCTGAGGATGATTACTGTAAACATGCAATCCCAGGCATGGTATTTCACTGTCCATTGATTCAAAAGGCGGGAGCTGGCTACAGGTTGACACAGTGCATATAAAGGTTGCTGGAGTTTCTGTGTCCTTTGTTAACCTCTGCAGCAAGGCCCCATGTGGGCCTGGTTGAATTATACTCTATTAGTATGCTAATTATGTTAATCATGGTCACCATTTTGCCGGGCTCAACAAAAGGACAGGGCGGATCTATGCAGCCTTTGATAGTTACTTAGGCTGGCCATGGCAGGGGGGTGGGTTTGCCCTCCCCTTATGAGATGATATGGTGTGATCCTGGCTGTCATGTCCCCCCTCAATATGTCAGTGAGGACTGTGCCTGTAGGCTGTGTCCCCCCAAAGTACACAGGTCTATGTGTATGTCGTGCGGTGAACATAGGAAAATGTGTGCAGATTAGCCCCACACACATTCCCGGATGTTGATCTACCATCATCCAATTTCTTTTAAAATTCCAGCTGAGCGCACACCCATGGTGGATGGTGGAAATCCTCCCACAGAGCAACACAACTTCTTATCCCGATCTACCTTTATAGTCTACTCTCTGGTATTAAGCATGCTATAAAAGATGAATTAATTGAGCAATTGCAACCCAAACATTCATTCTAATGTTGATTGGCTAGATGAGGCGCAAGCGATCTGAGACCATGCCAGCAAAACACATTTGGCTTCTCAAAGATGCCAAGGAGATAGTCAAAAGCTCTAAGAGTCTGAGCCACAGGTAGCACAAGGAGATCTAGGAGAGGTCTAGGTGGCAAGGCATCAGCCAGCAACTAGAGAGCCCCTGTGCTGCAGTCATCTGGAAAGCCATACTGGAATTGCCACAACTGATCGGCTCTTAAACTAAACGTTCACGTAACTTTAGCTAAAAACTGAAAATTGGTGGAAAAGCAGGTTTAATCTGATATTTATGTACTTAAGTGTACATGCTGCCTTGTGACCACTTAAACGTGCTTCTCTGCCTTGTGGGTCACGTCCCAATGATGCTTTGGTTTGCATGTTGATCAATGAGTATCTCGTCAGCTAGTGTGTTATTTCATCTGGATGTGGAAAGAGAGTGACCAGCAAATGCTTTTCCAGTTGGTAGGGTTATGTTCTTCAGCTGAAGGGGGTGTGGATGTGTTTTTCTGGCCAGTTTCCTATTCAGTCAAAGCTGTGTTGCGGCTCCCATGCCTAGTCGAAGAGTGGCACCTAGAGATCAGATGGTTTCTAGTCCAGGCAGAGTGAGGCAACGCAGGACACCATGCTTTCCTATGAGCCTCACTCTAGCTCAGTTGTGAGAAAAGGCTCCACCCAGGGCTCCAACACTGCCAGGATAGATTGGAGTGAAAACTACCTCCTCACTCTCTTGGGCATGAATGGGTATGAGCAGCCAGGTCCTATAAGTAGGCAAGCTAGATAGAACCAAAGACCTTCTCAAATGGAATGAGGCTTTGGTCCCTAGCTCTTCTAAGAGCAATGCCAGTGGATGGCCCACAAGCACAAGGGGATCAGGTCCAGCCGGCCTTTACTAGAAACAACTCATAACCAAACAATTGTTACAGTAGAATGACCACTACTGGCATAGGCATGTGAAAAACACCAGACCTTATTCACCCCTTTTAAAATAATGCAGTTAGGAGTGGCAGGCAGATTGCCATGGTACGGGAGTAGAGAGGAGAATAGACTTCAGGCTACAGTTCTCAAAAGCAACTGCCATCCCGAGGGTGTATCCCCTGCCCCAGTAGTGCATAGCATCCCGCGTTGCTTGACATTGATGGCCTGACGTAGATATGTTCCCTATGACACAGTGTGTACTCGCATTCAACCACAGTGAACAGGGAGTTGAACGATGACAGTGCAGTTGAGCAGGATTGTTTTACACTGGATACCCAGCGAGTTTTGATGACAATGGAGTTCATGGTCGGCCGTGTTGAGGTTGTGCACTGTGGGACAGAATACAATTGCTTTGAGGAGGACTGGGCTCTTCGATCTACCCAAAAGGAAATTCCATAGATCCTCCACATGAATGTGGCCAAGGAACCTTTAGATCTACTGAAGGTCAGCGGAACCTGTTTGGACATTCTGCAGGTCTTTCTAACTCATAAACAAGATTTTTTATAGTGGGTTTATCTATGAGCAACAGATGTTCACAACTTCACACATTACTGAAAATAAGACTGAACAAAGGTTCAATCGAAATCACAGGAAACACTATATACCCTTCCCTGTGCACCACTCACTGGACCCAGGTATGTTTTTCGCTGCATGCCCATACCAGAAGGTGTTGGATAACCTGTACTGGGAGGTTGCTAAAAAGGGTTGTGTGGGAGCAGGATACAAGCCTTTTCTCCCTGAAGATAACCGAAAACGATTTCAGTGTTAAGGAGGTACACAATATGGATGCAGCTTTCCACTGTATTGTAGCACGTAGTTTGCCATCAACCATAACAGCCAAAAAAACACTCATCAACCAGGCACTGCCACCCATCAACTGTGCAGCAACCAACTAACCGGCATAAATACCTACCAACTGTAGCACAACATCTGCACAACCACTAATCAACACAGATACCCACTGACCTCAACACACTATGACAAATCAACCCGTTCGATTGCACAAACTAAACACAACCCAAATTGTCAAACATTGCCCAAGCAACAAAATTGACCTGCAGCAGAGAAATAACTTAACAACCAGCCAGACCCTAGACCTTACATGAAAGGACACCACTGAAATATGAAACCCTGCTACCATAGCCCATTGTTTCAACAACCAACATTTAGATTTTCATTGAACCCCATGCATTATGGAAAGCCTTAAAGCCAGGCCACTCCTGACTCAAAGACATACTCAGATCATATAATAAGGTGTCAGGGTTGTAGGACAGCTGCTAATTCCCTCCAGTGGGGAAGTCTCCCCAGATGGAAACCCACCTCAGACAAGCCAAGGAAAAGGGAGAGGAGGAGAGAACAGAGAGTAAGCAGTCAAGAAGAGCGGAGAAGCAAGAAGAGCGGAGAAGCAAGAGGGGAGAGCAAATACAATTGCAGAAGTCAGTAGTAACACTTAATGTTGCAAACCAGGATACAAGATGAAGATGGCAAGGGTCACCGTGAGTACAAGATGCAAAGGAAGTCCATAAAGGTCCAGTCCAGCATTGGACTAAAACGGCCATGGTCAAACCCGAATGTATAATGACAGACTCCTGCAGAAGTACGCTGGAGGTGGAGCGAGGTGGTGCAGGGTAGAAAAATCAAGCAAAACAGGCAACACCTGTGTGCAAGAAGGGTGGGGGACACAAGGGAACATCACGGGGGAACCAGAGGGGGTGGGGATGGCCTCTGGGGACAGAGGGAGTAAACACATGTTGGTGCATAGGTCCTGAAGCCCTGCTGTTTGAGCAGGGCTTCAGGACCTGGGTCCTCCTGGTCCAAACAAGAATTGCCCTTTGCTTCATCTCTCCTTCGCTTCGGACGCCCAGGCAAGAGACACCCTTGATCTAAGAGTTAAGAACAGGAAGGAAGTGGCAGGGCTAGGAAGATGGGTGGTGTTTAGGCCAGGTGACCTAAATCCACATGCACCTGCTACCAATCTGCAAAGGTAAAGAGGCTGGAGGGCTCCTTAAGTAGGGAAAAGAGCGGCAACCGGGAAGGTACCAGGTGGCAGGGCTTGCTAAGTGGGGAAAAAGAGCAGCAACCTGGAAGGCGCCAGGTCGGTGGGGCTTGGGCCATGTAACCTCGATCCATTTGAACCTGCTCCCCATCTGCAAAGGAAAAGAGGCTAGATGTATCCTTAAATAGGGAAAAGAGTGGCAACCAGGAAGGCAACTGGTGGGCGTGGCTTGCTAAGTGGGGAAAAAGCAGGAACCTGGAAGGCACCAGGTGGGCGGGGCTTAGGCCAGGTGACCTAGATCCACTTGCACCTGCTCCCCATCTGCAAAGTGAAAGAGGCTGGAGGGCTCCTTCAGTAGGGAAAAAGAGCAGCAACCAGGAAGGCACCAGGTTGGCGGGGCTTGCTAAGTGGGGAAATAGAGTGGCAACCTGTAAGGCACCAGGTGGGCGGGCCTTAGGCCAGGTGACCTTATTCCACTTGCACCTGCTCCCCATATGCAAAGGAAAAGAGGCTGGAGGGCTCCCTAAGTAGGGAAAAAGAGCGGCAACCAGGAAGGTACCAGGTGGGCGGGCGTTAGGCCAGGTGACTTAGATCCACTTGCACCTGCTTCCCATCTGCGAGCACATTATGATGTGCAACAATCAATTTTCTTTGCCAAAACAGTGCGAGGAAGGAGGGGACAAACAAGTGAAAATAGCAGAAAGATGTACACACACTTGAGTCAGGAAACCTCTTAACAAGGTTTGATGAGTGTGTCATGGACCGAACATAGTAACTATTTAGGACAAACCATGGCTGCCAATGGAGAAATCACAAACAGCCATCGCTGGTCAAGGATCATGAAAACAAGGAATTCAGTTCAAACCATCACGGAGGCCTGAAAGAAGGGACTTTGTTGCTTTCATGCGATGGATGAAGCAAGACTTCTGAAGGCCCTGAAAATCTCACTGTCCCGGGAGGCGTCCATAGAACCCATAATATCGGCAGGCTAGTGTTTAAGGGACGCCAGTAGGAAAGAACCAGAAAACCATGCCTTCTCCGGTGAGTCACCCAGACTCTGTAGTAACACACAGATGACCCTCCGATTGGCCCCACCGCTCCTGCTCTCCAGGTAGGGACTTAAGCTTTGCTGCGCATTGACCTCCTGGTGGCACTTGTCCACTATGCCCCACCCTTCTCCTACTCTTTCTGACATTCTCAGCCTGTAGTGTCGGATGTTTTTTTGACTGTGCTCAGCGGATTTCCAACTGGGTTGATGCTGTACAAATCCATGCAGGCCTACATAAATTGCGCGTTCCTCCGGTAACAGAACCAAAGAAAGAGAGGTACAGGGCTGACGCCAGCGACATAGTGTAGCAGCGATTCAAAGGTAAAGAGGCACGCCGTATCATCGAATGAGAGGATAGCTGGGCTGAGGCATGTGGAGGTCTCTTGAGCGATTGTCAGGATTCATAGATCACTGTTATTATTATTATTTATTTATTCTATAGAGCCTCACGCCCATGGGCCTCGGGGTGCACACAAAACACCAAACTAATGAGACAAACAGATACAGGATATCAGAGAAAAGCATGTTTTATAATAATAAAAGTTAACCGAATCCTGTATTAAACAGGTGTGTTTTACCAGCTTCCATAAAAGAGATCTGAGACGGCAAGGTCCCGAGGGAGGGTCTAAAGCATTCAAGGTCTTGGGGGCACAGACATCAACGCTATTGCCACCACATGCTAGGAGCTTAACGCATGTCTGAATAACCTTCACACCATTGTTAAGAGTGCAGAGTCCTCGTTGGTAGACACAGACTTCAATCGATCCATCAGGTATCGAGGTGCCATGCCCGAAAGACGTTTGTAAGTTCATAGGAAATTCCGTGCTCAACTGCCAACCAATGGAGAGCCCGTCTAGCAGACGTGAGCTGGTCTTGCTTGGAGAGGCCACAGACAGCCTTCACCGCTCCATTTTGCAAGGTTTGAATAGCGTGCAAGATTCGCCCGATCTCGACCTGACAATAGGCAATTACAACAATCCAATCTTGAATTCCAGAAATGATACCATTGTGTGAAGGCTCATCCCCCATGTGGAGCCGGCATCACTGGAAGCATGATGACACATTTTAAATGTTAAATGTATTTAAAATTCAACCTGTGGACACCACCATTAGAGCTTGGCACCGACTTGCGTTATGGGCCGGACTGACCCAATGGTACTCTCCCGCGATGGCCATATACCACATCCGGGGAATTCCACTCACACACAAGACAATTTTTGTACAAAACTTCTCTAACCTCCAGATCTGCACACTGGGAGATGTTGCGCAGGATGTTAAATTTATATCTTGGGAGGTCCTCAAAGCGAGGGGCACTTGGAACCCTATGACACAGCTTTTATATTTCCTCTCCCCTCATGACATATACCACTGCCCAGGCATCCAATAAGAAGCTTGTGTCGACCCTGTATGGTATGGCTCGGGTAATCAAGATCTCACCTTACACCTGCTACAGGGATAGTTGGGAGGACAGCCTGGGGAAAACGTTGTCTGACGAGCAGTGGGGCCTGATATACGCCCAGACCAAGTCCATATCTGTCAATAGTAGATTTCGTTTGATCCACTTAAAATTTTTGCATCAGACATATTTCTCTCCCTTTAGATTGCACAAGCTGTTTCTGCTCCTACCCCCGGATTGTAAGAGGGGCTGTCAAACCTCAGCTGATTTCCTCCACGTTGCGTTGCTGTGCCCCCAGATCCACGCTCTGTGGTCGAGCATCGCTGATGCAGTGTCGAGTATGATTGACATCCCTATCCCACTTACCCGTGAATGCTGACTACTGGGCCTTGTGGAATTTGGCTCTGGCTGCCAGCAACGCCTTGTAAGCATGGCATCAGTGGTCGCAAGGGCAATAGTGGCGTGCAAGTGTGGAGCCTCTGCACCACCCTCGTTTCAGCATTGGCTCAATCTTATGGAAAGCTGTGAACGCAGAGAGACCCAATACAACCTGGCACTTCTTCTCAACAGCAAACCAAAGGACTACTGGGGCCCCTTCAGGAGCTACATGGCCAGGGAAGAGGATCAAGATATGGCCTCAGACTTGTAGTGCCTGTGAGATCTGCACTACTTGATTTAAGGCTCGGGTATGACGTGGGCTGAAGATTTGTCTACTTAGGGAAGATGTATTGGTTGGGGTTCACTGATGATTGTGCTGAAACTGTGGTCTTGTTTTTGCTGCTGATGTAATCTGTCTATAATTTTGGGAGAGGGTGGGGGGGAGGTTCAAATCCCTGTTGTTCCAGTTGAGTTTTTTTTTGTATCCATAGTGTATTATGTAAAATGCAAATAAAGACAGTTTAAACAAAAAAAATGTTAAATGTATTTGTATAGCGCACCGTCACCAACGGAATCGGTCCCCAGGCGCTCAGGCGGATCTGTAAACGAAAAGGCGGGTAGGGTTAGTAAGGTGAAGATGGAGTAGGATAGAGAGAGAAGTGGTGTCTTATTGGTGGCTTCAGTTCGGTATACACTGTGCGCTGAGCTCATGAAAAGCTCTTGCTCTACGGAGCATAAACATGCCATTCAGCGATTCTAGGAGGAAGCTGCTGATTCTGGATCCAGGAGACCCAGCTGCAATCTTGGCATTGCCACTTAAGACAACTGTGTGTGATCCTGTACACATATATTGTTCTCCCAGCTCCTCACTTTCTTGCTCTGGCAAATGTCCTAGCTCTTGGAAACATGCAAATCACTCATTTTATGCGCTACATAAAATCTCGACATTTACATTTGTTTAATTAAATTTCGATTGCCAGAATCCCTGATGAGAACACCGCGCAAGAGGAGAAAAAACCCACGAATGCAACCTGATTGAATTCAAATGTATTCAGCTAAAGAGAAATCACTTGAGCGCACTAAGCAACACTTTACGTGAAACAACAACAAACCCTGAAACATGTCTCCCAGGACCTTCCTCGGGGAGCAATCATTGATTTCCCCCCTTAAGGAGCCAAGCACGGAGCGCGCTTGTTGTTAAAATAATACCTCGCGCTGGCGTGGTGCGGCGATGCATAATTCGTCCGATTAGTTGCGATTATCCAGCCGCATTATTTATTGTCTGCATTCAAATTGGACATATTTCTTTTGGGAATTTGGCAGATGTTGGATGTGGTGGCCCCTGTCGCATCGCAACAAACCACGTTTGTCTCCCTGGTCGAGCTTGTATCTGATTGGCTCTCTCAACATTCTTTTTCCTATGTTAATTTCCCACCTAGCGCGCCCTGATGTCCCACTGTTACTCACAGCCTTTCTCAACAGCGTAGATAGTAAAGACGCCATGACGTTTTGACATGGATTTTTAGTTTATTTACTTATGTATTTATTTATATATGTTACGCTATCTGGATATTGATAAAGCGCTAAACTGCCCTGGGTGTGACCAGCTGAGTCAATAATGTTGGGTGGGGCTGCATTTTGCCCAACACGCTATGCTGTGTAGCCAACTAAAAATAAGAGCATGGCGATTAGGGAACGAGCACTGTACAGTGAATGTTTTGTTGTTATTGTTATTTGGCATTTATATAGAGCTCTATATATCATTGGTATGACCTCAAAGCGTTTGTGGATTGAACGCCCTTGGGGACCGCAGTCCAGGTCAGTCGAGACAGTAGGGTAGTATAGAGTGCTTGGGTGCACTCAGTATGTGTGCAGTTGATGGCAGCTGCATCCTAACATTAGGTGCGGTGGTAGTGAGAGATCAGTTGAATGCGTGCAGTCAGGTGATTGGTCTCTGAGACTGCATTCTGGCGACATTAGGCCTGTGTATGGCGTAGATGTGTGCAGCTAGGCCGATAGTTTTCTTTGCCCATGGGGTATAGCTGCGTTCTTGCAGGATCTTGAGGGGTTCAATGAGTAATGTTTGTATGTGAGCAACTGGGCTGAAATTGATTGAGGGGTATAGCTACGCTCTATTGTGTGCTGGTGAAAAGTAGAGAGCGAGCATAGTGGTAGGAGAGGTGAGGGTCTGGAGTGGGTGTTCTACACTTACGAGCCCGCTGTTCCAGGATTGCACTCTGGAACTGGATAAGTTGGTGGCGGTCGTCCTCGTGTTTCGTTGTAGTGACACTCTGAGGTAGATTATCGCTAGGGGCAGAGTAGGATATGTTTGCTCGGACAGACGGTCATTATTAGTTTTACCTCAGCTCTAAGCATCTCGGGGTCAAGGTTCCGGGTCGCTGTTTGTGGTTTATGATGGGTTGCAGGGCAGTATTAGGGAGGATATTTGGTTACGTGGCAGGAGATATCTCGCACCAACATAGTCACACCAAGTCCATGAAAATATTATTTAATGAAATAATAGCTGTATTTTACTGTGACTCCGGTGCTTTCTGGTCCCTCATTGTAGTGCCACACATTTGCAGAATGTATCTCCATCATAACATTTCCATTCATGCCTCCCACACAAGATTCTGAATTACAGCATCGAACACCAACAAACACAGCAGACACATTTATTTCAGATAATCCATGAGACGGGAACCATGGCTCACACTTCCGTGAGCGACACAGAGGCACTTCAGTGTGTAGCATGCAGTATTTGAATGCTCACTGTCGTCCTTATATATACACTGTGCAGCACAGCAGTTTGGTAAAGAGTTCATGGGGGAACTGTGCCTCTAAAAGAGCCACTTCCAGGCATTACCAATTCTGTCAGCTGAGGAAACCAAGACACTGTGATGTAAAGTAATTGGGCCTGGATGACCTGCTTTGGTCAAATGGAAAGCTGGGCAGTTAACCACAGTTTGTAATTCAGGCAGTGGACTCCGTCTGCTCCCATCTTTAGACTTAGATCAATAACCCATGCTTTCTGTATTTCAAACTGACAGTCGTATTACGTGTTCAATAAAACGAAGTTGCCAAGCTAACCAAACCACACGATAAAGCAATCTGACAATGCATGTATATCAGTCTGATTCACACTACAGGGCAAAAGAGCACAGCAGAGAATGTGCACACGTCAAACCAGCAAAGCATAGGGATTAAACATGGATCCACCTCATACTCACCGCAGGGCTGTGTCAAATGCACCACAGGGAAACAGTATATAATATAATTAGTGATGTACATTCGTTTACTTTGAGTAACTATTTGAGAAGTTGGCAAACCTTCTTTAAAAACAGACGTGCATACTTTTATGCATCATTTTATGATTGGCGTGTGTGGTGTTTAGCAGATGCATGTAACATCATATACCGTAACATTGAAGAACATGATGTCAACGTAGCTCAGTGGGTTGAGGGCCTGTTGCAGATGTCTGTGCGTGTGTGTATGTGTGTGTGTGTGAGATCTCCAAGTCAACGATTTGAATCTTGGTAGGAAGGACATGGTGTTTCATCCATCTGAGGTCAATTAAACAATTATCATGTCTAGTGATCATAACAACTATTAAGCCATTCAGAGATAATAAAAACATGGAGTCTCTTTATAATGTGTGCAAAGTTTGCCACTATACCCCTTAGCCAGGCTCACTTGCCTGAAACATCCATCGACTGAATCCAGGCCCCCATACCCGTGAGAACACAACGAAGGGAAAATCACAGGCTACTGGGTTACAAACTACTGCCAGGAGCATAGGCCCATCTAACACTTATCATGAAAGTTCCAAGCTAGCAAAGTGGGCAAGGGGTATAGATTGGATTGCATAGCAGTCTACATGCCAAAGAGCTTCTGCGTAAGAGCATTATTTTCACCACCAGTAATGTTGACAAATGATGGGCACTTTCCTCTGAGAACTAGAGCTACTGTGCCATCTGATGGGAGTAATGAGACTTTCGACCCGTCCTGTGCTATTTTAGCTCAGACCATATTGCTTCCTTCCACTCTCATGAAGTTTAGTTTCCCCCAGATACATGCTGATCTACAGGCAGCAAATGCACAGGGTGGTATGGGTCTGGAGGCCAGTACATGTGGAGTACCTAACACTTTCCATTGGACCGGCCAATAGATATAAAGGAGGGGGGGTTCACATTTGAGCAGAATTGTAAGTATGGCTAAGTGGCTCAATGACCTGTCTGACACCTCCATTCAGCCTTGAAGTTTAGCTTTTCCAGTGGGTTTAGGCCTACACATCATTAAACGTATGGCGGTATGGGCCCCTCACTACGGACTTACTCTATACGATGGTTGTGATGAGGCGGTATATGCTGCCTCATACCATACCCCTATCTTGTTTGTTTCTTTATGTTCTTATAAACACCTGGTTAGTTGCCTTCCTTTTTTAAAGCAGCCATTATTATTTCTCTACTCTAAATACCCTCCCTAAACCCAACAGAATGTATCTTCCTCACCATTTGTCTAAATTGCTTGAACGCTTAGTTTACTGTCAAAGCACTTCTCATCTTAACACACATAATTAGCTTCCCTCTTTTTAATCCGGCTTCTCTATTGAAACCAGTCTCCTTTCTGTTTCCATCTCAATCCTTCATGCCTAAACGTTCTTTACTATTGGTTTTGCTTCACCTTAGCGCAGCGGTTCATCCAGTGGATAATACCATCTTGCTTTCTACTGCTTTTGATGGGTCTCGGGCACTGTTGTTCCCTAGTGTTTTTATTCATTTTTATTTGACTTTTTCCTGGAAGGGTTCTTCCTCTCATCTTTGTTCTCTTTCCCACGGTGCGCCTCGGGGCTCGGTTTAAGGGCGAGCTTTATTTGCTCTTCATACATCATCGGTTTCCAGGTCCATCTCTATGCTGATGATTGATGCACGTTCCCCTCTTTTAATGATTCTATTCACCAGCGTCTTTCCTCTTGCCTTTCCGCAGTTCAATATTGGATGTCCTCCCAGTTTCTTTGCCTTAATCTCCATCTCAGCTTCTCAGGGCTCAGCAATAGCTCGATTTCGGTTTTATTTTTTATTCTTATTTTTCTTTACAAGTCCAGATGATCTCTGCTGTAGTCTAATCTGGCTACTTCCATCTAATTGATAGCAAGAACATTTGGCATTTGTTTACATTCACTTCTTACAAAATTCCATTGCAAGCTATTGTCTTACCTCACCTACATAGGTCTGTATATGCGCACCTTCCTAACTGTGCTCTCTATCCTCTTGGTAAGGGTTCTCTTGGGCCTACCTTTTTCTTGCAATGTTACCACTTATCTGGCTCGCCTTCATTGGCTTTCGGTAAAACAGTGATACAAGCATTAATATCTTTGCTTAGTTTTCAACAGGATTCATGCTCTGGACTTTTCCCATCGTTGTTCTTTGTTATCTCTTTATCCTCCTACTAGAGATCTTCCTTCAGCCTCATAATTTCTTCTGCCCGCCCCCTCTCCACCGCGTGCATCTTCATGCTTTCGCTCTTTTCAACTTCTTGACCCAACATTAGGGATCTCTTTACCTCGGGGTATTTGTTCCTGCTCTTCCCTAGTTCAGTTCATAAAGCACCTTAAATTTCATTTACTATTGACTGCTTTTTCTTAAACTGTCATTCTTGTTTTAATCAGTTGTCATGTGAACTATCTCTTTGGACCATGCTGGTTTGTCATTGCTCATTATAACTATAGTGTTAATGTTGTTTTTTTCAGCACTTTCGATACAAGTGCAAAAAAACATTGTTGAAATAAAAAATAAACAAAAAAATAACCAAATAGCCATAATGTAGGCACATTGTTCTATAATCGCAGAACTATAAGTAGCAAAATGCAAAGAAAAAAGAAAATCTGAACTGGATGGACTGCTCACAAGTGAAATGAGGCCACTTGAGCTGCTTGTGCTATTTGTACATCAAGGTGCACAGCTCAATTCAAATGATGTTGTATGCAGCAGACTGATTCATTGATGTATTGATTGGATCTAGAAGGCACCATGTGTGATATGTGTGATATGTGTGATGCCCCATAGAATCTGGAGGCCTAACCCTGATTTCTAACGATGCCCCATGTCAGATGTGAGTGGAAAACCCTGCACTGTGTGTTTCTTTGCATTTTAGGACTCCTATTTGGTTGGAAACACATTGAGTGCTGTGGTATAACAGACACACACACACACATACACACACACAATAGCAGGAAGGATTTAGTGGGTGACGGGTTGGCAGGGCAAATGGGAGGTGAGGTAGGAGGGGCCACTCCATAAAAATAAATAAAAATAAAACGACAATGCAAAAATGTGCCATTACCAAACGTACCACTTTTAAATGGGTGTAAAGGAACCAACATAGACCAGTCCTATTCAAACATGACACTGGAAGAAATCGCGATGGGACGGATGGATTAGCAGTGAGAGTTTCCTACTGCTTTCACTATCTCAAACAGGCAGACAACATGTCTTGCATTATATGAATACAATGTGCAGTTTTGACCATCTTTTTGCATATGAAGCAAAGAGGCAGCTATTTACGTTTTTAAAAGTGTTTTGTTGACCATTTACTTCATAAATTAACTAATCATGTGCTGTGATCTGTGGCAGGGACTCCACTTGAAAATGCACGTGGCCCATCACAGTGAACATTCCCACCATGTGCACTCTTTAGGAAGAGTTGAGATTTTGCACATGGAAGGGTTACTGAAGATGCCCTTGCCCCGCCCCCCCCCCCGCCTCCCACGTCCCTTTAATTGATGGCTGCTGTGACAATAGGGCTGTAAATCACAGAATGAAACTGTAATCAAGAGCCCAACAGGTGCCTTGAGAATCAGCAGTGAAGACAGCCTTGGTCCCATCAGACCCGTCAGCAATCTGACAGCAGTGTACACATTGGGGGTACCCCCTACCCCACCTTGTAGTGACCTTGGAATGACGAGTGGCCATTTGGTAGTGCACAGCTGAACCTAATTGGCACAGAGCCTGAAGCAAAGCATACGTTGCATTCATTATGGCAGACGGATTCCAAGTGAGCTTAGCAATGACCTACAGGCAGGAGCCATGTGTGGGGCGGTGGTTCACAGAGTGAGGCTACATCTGTTGCTGACGCGGTCTGTGCAAGGGGCTGAAAGGAAGCGTGGGACCAGTGAGAAGGTGATGCTGGACACAAACTGCATAATTGTGGCAATTCAGCTGTAGGTACTTTGTCCCTGTCTGGTGCTCAGATTTCCTAGCCCTCATATACGCGTGCAGCCTCTTCAGGGACCCTGGAGGTAACCCATTTTACCAGAAGGATTAAAGGCAGGCCCTCAGCCAATACCACCACAGCTACCACACGTTCTGGAGGGGGTGAGGTAGAGGACCCTGGAGACAGACCAACTAAAAGGAAGCAATGTTGGGTCAATAGGGCCATGTCGGAGAGTCTCATTTTTGGATGCATTAATGGGCAATTTATTTAGCTTTGTCCGGCTGCAGACTTGGGCAAGGCCAGCTGCCATCTGATTCCTATCACTCCATAATCCACAACGTTTAGCTGCGGATCTCTGCTCAAACTTGATATAACGTTGCTTTGGATCCAATCAAGCAATGAGCAACAGCACCAGAGAGAAGGCGCATTCTTCTGTAACTGAGCTGGCCTGGGGTACCTGGTGGGTGCGGCTGCACGAGAAGGATGGAAACCCTTGCAGTACCTTAACTCCGTTACCGAAGGATTCCGCCTGTGGCAATAAAGGCATCTCATTGTGGATGGCACCAATGGCAGCAGAGGTTAACTCTAGAAAAAGAAAAAGAGACTGATGTTGGTCTCTTGTGAAGAGGAATCTGTCTGCTATGTTTATGGCGGTTGTTTTGGTTCCCTTAAGGAAGCACAAGCCGGATTGGAAGTTTGTGGGAATGTGATTATTCTTCAGGTGAGTGGAGTTCTGCTTAGCTGCAGCCATCTCAATGGCCTTGGCTGCAAAAGGTAAGCACAATTTGTGGCCCATAGTTGGCCAGGATGTATGAAGCCACTATAGCTTTTTAAGGTGGACGTGAGAATTACATTTTTTGTATCTGGGTAGTGCAACAATGTTGGCATTCAATATGTTTATATGTAGAGATGTTTGCTTTAGTGAAGCTAACATCCTGTTGACATCCTGTTCATTACCGGCGGTGAATTCTCGCAGTGGTATTATGCGTTGCGCAGTCTTTGGTAAACCTTGGTTGTGTTGAAATTGATGAATCGATGGATATTCTCCTTCATCGTGGTATGTCATTTCTGTTGTTATGTTGGCACAGTAGATATTGATTGTTTTTCTTTTTTATGAAGATCGATAGGATAGACCTTAGGCTTATGTCATTCATGTGAGTGAAGGGTGTCAGATCTCCAAGCAGTTTTGTTCTATATCGTTTTATCAACGTGAATTACTTCAAAGTAATTTGCTTCGAAGGGATTATGGCGAACAAATTCACCACATTCTTTTTAAAATTTGGGAGGTCCCCTCAAGCCTGCCCTTTCCCCATACTAGACCCCTACCCCAAGTCCCTCCCCACCCCTTTTAACCCCTTACTCCCACCCCCAGATATAATGTGAGGTGTTTTATCGGCATAATTCCTTCGCAGCAGATTACCTCGAAGGAATGCCTGTCGGCAAAACGACGGGATGCCCATTACAAGTAATGCTTGGAGCCTCAGCACTCAAATGGATCTTTTAAAACAGCTTCTGGTTCAAATGTGTGTTACATGAAAACACAATGTTTAAACCAAACGGAAATGGGAGCATGCAGTGCAGGGAAACAATTTTCATTTTAAGGGAGCAAAATCATGATGTATTAAACGCTTTATTTGCTCCCTGGTTTGTGATTTAAATGCATTAAAGTAGCAGCAATTTGAGCATTCTGGGCCCAAACAATGTAGGGCCTGATTCACAGTTTCATTTTATAATGGCACATTCTGTGAATCAGGCCCTTATTTTACTTGCCTAGTGACAAATGTATGTGCAGGATCTCCATGATACCTTCACCTGATGTATGTATACCTTCTAGCATTGTGAAAATAAAGGAAAACAGACTAAAACATTTGGGAAACATGTAAATGAAGACTAAAAGGTATTTGTATTTGGCCTTAGGATGAGCCTAGCTCTGGGGCAATAGAAGGCCGTACACTGCTGTTTGATGATTATAAGACAGATGCCACCCGGCTTCACAGAGGACACGTTCCCGCTGTGCACCTTGGAGAGTCTGTGGTGACTTTCCCCAGTAGCAGGAGTTGAGGGTCCCAGCTGTTGCCTACGCTGTCCCCGTAGAGCAGGTTGATAAGGACCATCCTGAACTGCAAGAGCATTTGGGCTGACCTAATCATGCCATAGATAATTTGGTGTAGCAAGAAAATGCTTGGTTCCTGCTATATTGTGCATCAGTTTTGTTTTAAGCTTTGTGATGATCTGAATCCTGGAGGTACACATGGCACCGGAACTGGTGAGTATTGTCAGGAGGTAGGCCAGCGCCCTGGGGGTAGTTGCCTTCTATGTGAGGTGGGAGATTACTAAGGTATGGTCCGTGGTGGGAGGACTTGTTTATCCTCCGGAGGAGCACAAGTGGAGTGGTTGCTGTCAATAATTAACCCGTGTGATTTGGTGTTTGGGGTCATCTGATGAGTAAATCCATCAAGTCACATGCCATTTAGCCACTGCTTAATAATCTTTTATTTTACTGGATGACCTAGCAGGAAAGAAATCAGTTTTGCTCGATTGAGCTTAAGGTAGGTGTGTGTCATCCATGCTTAGAGTGAAACAAGGCCCTTTCTAAGGCAGATGATTTCTTGAGAACAGGTCACTTTGAGGTATTCATGTGTACCGTCCATTTATCGATGAACTGAAAAGAGATTGGAGGCCACCGGAGAGAGAATTTAGCGCGGAACTCTGCAGGTGACTAGATGAAAATGCCCATCTGCACTGCTTGATTTCTATCCGAAATGTAGGAAGCAAACCAGTTAAGGCATGTGTCTCTGAGCCTCATTCTGTTAGTAAGCTGGCTGATTACTGTGGCATGGTCGATTGTGTCCAAGGAGCAGAGAGGTCAAGTAGGACCAAGTGGCCTGAGTCTGCTATGCCCATGATCTGGCGAGCACCATCTATGACCTGGATGCTAGCGGCCTACATACTGCATTTGGGTCTGAGTCCCAATTTTATATTTGGCAGACTTTTAAATAATGTATCGTCCAAGATGCCCCTATTAAGCTAATAGCGTGAAACGACATCCATGGCTACTACATTGCATACACAATCAGTGTGAATTTTATTTGTCGATTGTGTTCAAACTTTTTAAATGACTGTGATCCCCATCCAACAATCAGTATGATCATCAAAATCGGTATTATTAATAAGAATCTCTACTACATCCTATATACCCAAACCAAAGTTGCATAAGCAAGATATTGTACACACATTTATTTGACATTGCATGCCAGTGATTATGATTAATTCAAATATTTTTACATCAAATTTATGTTTGTACCAACTAGTCAGACCAGCTCCAATGGACACCTTTTTTCACATCATATGGCAATGTCTGCAGATCTGTCGTTTTTGGGGGGCATGACGCGATCGATTGTCGGCAACTACGGGGACCGAAATACCACAAGATCCGAAATTGCTTCTTTTGGAAATCTGGGGTAGGTCCTCTAACAACCACTTTGAAAAGCTGTTTTTATCTACGGCAATCTGTCCCATTAAACACAACATTACCATAAAATGGGGAGCCCTGGAATATCCCAGATATAGGGCCTCATTACATGGAAGGCGGTAAACCAAGGTGCTATTAGCACCTTGGTCCATGCCGGTAAATTACCGGCACCGCCTTGGAGGAAAGGGGAATTACCGCCCTATTCCAAGGTTGGCGGGGCGGTAATTCCCTCTTCCACCATTGCCCTTCCCCATTCCCATTTTTGCCCCATAGGGCATAATGGGAATGGGGAAGGTGCTAATTACGGTACCGCAAATTTGCGGTGCCGTAATTAGCACCAAGGTCCCTTTGCGGGTTGGTTTTTAACGCCTGCAAAAAGCAGGTGTTAAAGTACCGACCCGCAAAGGGACCTCGTAGTAAGGCAGTAAGGGTTAACGGTCACCGGCACCATTACCGGTGACCGTTAACCCTTACCGCCTTCCGTGTAATGAGGCCCATAGTGTATGAGTGGGCCCCTTGAAGGAAATGGCTGCCTGCTGCTGATGGCTCTGTACTCAAAGAGCAGGAGGGCTGGACTGCTCAGCTCCCCTTTTGTTTTTGAGTAAATAGCCCTTAGCCAGTGAAGGAGCCCAGGGGCTTCATGCTGGGTGATGGCTATTTACTCAGAGACAAAAGGAGGGCTGGGCTGCCCAGCCCTCCTCCTGTTTCAGAGTACAGAGCCATCAGGCAGCCCACACTGCATGGTTGCACTTGCTGCTTGCAGGTGTCCGCACTTTGGTTTAGAAAAAAAGAAAAGGCGATGCCTTCTCTTTTCTTTTAATCTGAAGTGCTGATTCTGCAGACAGCTCGTGTAACTGTGCTGCCGCTACACGGGCTGCCTCAGGTGTCAGCATGGCTTGGGCTAGTTGGGGGTGGGCCCATCCGGCAGGGCCCCGACTCGTCAGCCTTTTCTAGAGACTGCGGGGGCTTGTCCCCGGCTAGCCCCGGCTCACTTAAAGCACTGCACCTACACATCTGCGGTCTTTTCCCCCTCTCCTTGCAAAAGAGAAACCAACATGGACCTGGGCGGAATTGTCATCAAGGGACCAGAACCTCTCCCTCAGCAGGTAATAATCTTCAGGCAACTATGCAGTCAGCTACATTCCTAGGCAAGCAACCCTTGCCCGTATCTGGCATAAAAAAAGCCACACAAGGAAGCTGGGCACTCTACTTAATAGGACCGTGCTTCTGGAACCAAGTTACTGCATCATACATCACCACACTCTATCTACCCAGTGCTACACAGACATCCAAAGTGAAAATGAAAATGAAAGACTAAAAACAGGCTAAATCGCTTTTGCTGGTTCATTTTATTCTACATTTTGTAAACAATGTAAATGTTGCCTGCACATTATTACTTGCAGATAGTGTTCACAATGGATTTCTATGGATTCCGTTTGCTTGTAATAGGTGCTAAGTGCAGGCAGATTCCATTGGAATTCATTCATTTTACACCTCCATGAAAATCTCATGCTGGTGTAAAACCAGGAGGCATTTGATGGAGGAGTGGGAATGCTGAATCCGTTTTGGATCCCCTGCTCCTCCTCACATGCATTGAACATCCTCTGGTGTGTAAAGGCATACGCAGTTTGCTTCTTGCTTTTGCACTTTACTTTTGCACTCCACGCCTTGCAAATGACCCAGGCGATCTTTCATGCAAGACCCAAGATGGGCAGCAGGCACTTGTCTGCAGAAATCTTCACTCGTGCGCGAAGTTCAAACGCTCACTCCAAACACCTCACGGGGCTGCAAGGCAATTGGTGTAGCGCAAGTTCGTTATACAAATATCAAGCAACGCAGCAACATAACATAACAACATAACATATTATGGGCCGCATTTTATTGTAAGTGAAAATTGCACGCAGTGATAGTCAACGTTAGCCTTTACATGCTGTTGGGTCCCCTGTACACTATTTTCTTATTCTAAAAAACAGAGCACCAAAGTAAAGATGAAGAACGGGCAACATTGTCTTTCCTCTTTGCTTTTAAGCTCTCTTCTATAAAAGAACATGTAGGTGTCTGCAGATTCAGCTTTTCAGACGGCACTTGCAATGAATTCCAAAAGCAGATGCGAAAATTCAATAGGAACCAGCCTGAAAATACCTGCTACGTTAAACCGTATGCTCTGTGCAGAGCAGGAATGCATGCTTTTGCTTCGTGCTCCTTAACCGCCTTCAGAAATAAATAAAATGTCCCAGCACAGGAAAGGAAGGTGTAAACTGCTTCACGTCTTGGTTTTATGCCTTGTATTACTGCTCTGGATCGTATAAGATGATCCCGCCCCCCCAAACACCCCACCCGTGATGTGCTTTTATTGGACCACTTTTGACTGCTATGAATTCTGCACTTGTTCTGCAGAGGGCAGAGACAACAAAAAGAAACACATGAGAGGGCACGGATCTGCAGGGCGCATGTCTGGGCACCTAAGGCATATGTATTTATTTATTTTTGCATTTTTGTTAAGCGCACAAAACCCTGAGGCATCAAGGCTCTGTTACAGCCAGTTACACTTACATAAGGGAAAAAAGTTCAAATAATCAGATCAGGCAAAACAGACAAAGTACTCTCAGTGGTAGCGCTTAGTTAAAGAGCCACGTTTACAAGGCTTTTCTGAATGCCCAGTACGATTGTTCTTCCCTCAGATACGGTGGGAGGGCGTTCCAATGACGGGCGGCAACAGTGGGGAAGCTGGCGCCACCACTTTTGGCTCGCTTTGATTAGGCAGGACAAGTCTGTGTGCATAAGCCCTCCTGGTAGGTCTGATGGAGGAGCTTTCACAAAGCTTTTAGACAGGTAGGGGGCGCAGTGTTGGCCAGGCATCGTGCATGATTGTAAGTGTTTTGAAAATGATCCTTTCCTTGATCGCGTGCCAATGGGCATTTCTTCTCCCTGCAGTCATGTGCTCTCTTCTGGGAATGTTGAGAGCCACCCACATTTGTTCCTATTACCAAGGCTGTTGTAATGACTTGTGCTGTCTCTGCCCAGGAGGAGTAATTTAATAAAACAGGTTAATTGCCTGCAGGGGAGCACCAAAGCAAACACGTGTGTTTTGTTGGGCCCCCTGCATGCGATTTTCACATTTGACAAAACGGAGTGTTAAATAAAAGAGTAAAAACAAGTGAAATCTACCATACTCTTTCATTTTGTAAAACTTTAAATGCTGCCTGCAAATTACTCTTGGCAGACAGCATATACAATGCATTCCTATAGAGTTTGATTGCATTAGAAAGTTCTAAATGGAGGCGGGATTCATAGGCCCCCAGACTGAAACAATCTGCACTTTGAAGACAGAGGAGGAAAGCACAGAGGAAACGTTAATTCCGATTGTTGCTCCTTTTCTGCGTACACCAGGATGGAAAAGACGTTGAGCGGGAAAGCATCACCGTTTTACCCTTTGCTTTTAAACCTTGTTTCTCCACTCTGCCCAATGTAACATGACCTTCTAGGTGCCATTTAATCACCCCACCTATATTTGGCAAGTGGGTCAGAGTCTTTGCTTGCACAACTAATCTGGTGCCGCCCTTTTGTGTGCATACTTTCGCCCCCGCTCCCGGGTCATGGCTGTCGCCCACTGGTGTTGCTGGGTAGCCCCGGCGTATTGCCTTGGTCTGCACATGGCACACTCTCTGTGACACCACCGATGCAGCACTGTCTTCATACAGGTGCCTCCCACCCTACCTGCAGGGCCAATTTCTACTTGCAGGGGCAATCTGGTGCCCCCCCCTTTTGAGTGCATAAAATCACTCCTGCTCCCCAGCCACGGCTGGGGGCCTCTGGCGTTTTAGGCAGTCCCCGAGTACCACCTTTACCTGGCCATGGTGCCCCCTCTGTGATACTGCCCACTCAGCACTGTATTTGTATTTATAGTATTGGTACAGCCATTACAGCAAACAGTGTCAAGGCGCTAACAAGCCCGAAAAAAACAGCAAGACTACCGCAAACCATCTAGAACGGATGCATATTCAACGCTTTGCGAAACTGGGAGTGATGAGCAATCTACTGCAGCTTCGGGGGCAGGGCGCTGCACTGTGGCCATGCAGGCACCTCACACCCTCCCTGTAGTTCCAATTTCTGTTTGCAGGACTAATCTGGAGCCTCCCTTTTGTCTTCATAAAAACGGTTGGGGGCCCCTGGTGTCATTCGGTGGGCCCTGGGGATTGCCTTGCCCTGCGCCTGGAGCCCTCTCTGTGATGCCACCAGAGGTGTAGGCAGGGTAGGGTCTGAGCAGGCAAGGCCCACCATAAAATCTGCAAACGCCCACGCAACAGCGAGGCGCTGCAATTTCCATATGTCAACGTCACTGCGGTGGGCCCAACCACATTGGTTTCAGGCCCCACTTGTCAGCCAGTCCTGGCCACGCCTCTGGAAGCCGCCCACTCAGCGGTGTCTGCATGCAGGTGCCTCGCGCCCCCTACCTGCAGCGCCATGTCTCTTCAGTCACCGCAGCCTCTGCCTTTGTGACTCTCCTGCCCCGCCGCCTCTCCCTCTGGCACACCCATCGCTCACACTTTGCGGCGCCCGCCTTCTGTCTCTAGCTCTCTCCCGCTCGCAATTCAATTTGCCTTCATGGCACGAGTACAGCAAGTGCTGCCAAAGCTAATACTCATTAATAAAATGAAGAACGCGCCGAGTCTGAGGCTACTCCTCGGCTGAATGAAATGTTGTCAGTGCATGAGACTGGCTCCAGACTGCGCGTGCTGGCAGAGGCCCAGCTCTCTCTGCATATTTACCCAGGCTCATGCCTACACTAACTTTTCCTTTCTCGCCAACAGATTACATTCAAGCAATATTTGCCTGACCTTCGCAGCGGAGTGGCGGCCCCTTGTACCTGTGAAATGCATTTGGCGCTCTTTAGCAGAACATGCATCTCATTTACTTTCTTAGACATCCCCTGCACAAAATGAGATGTGTTTTGGGGGCAGATGTTCAAAGTTCGTTAAAAAAATGATAATTTGGCCTTTACGTCGGAAGGAACACCTTGCAGTGCTGGCAGCCCGCGCCGGAGATGCGCGACTGCAAAGTGTTAGGTGTGGGATCATTGCAATGTGAAATAGTTATGCAGCAGGCGAACTCCTTTTATCTCTAACATAAATCACTGGAGGGGGTTGGAACCTCTATGGTCTCCAAATAGGTCACTGCTGAGACCTCCATATGAATACTGTGTCCGTGATGCAGAGTCTCATCTCTCCGATGCGATTAGACATACCAGGGTAAGTTACCCAAGTAGATGTTTAACTATGTACCCTTTTGTAAAAAAAGATCAGTTGTCAGCAGTGTTATGAAGGCAGAGAGAGTGTGGTGTTGGTAAATCTCTTCACGGGCTTGGCGCGCTATATAAATTGCAAAATAAATAAATACACAAATAAATACAGATTATTGGAGAGGGCCTGGTGGCAAATGCAAGGGTTCATGCACACTGTGTGGTTTGGTTTCAATGGTATAGTGAATATTAGCATTGAAGGCCACAGATATAGGATAGGCATAGGTTAGAGGCAGAGATGGACAGAGATGTCTCGGATCTATGACAGAACACTGCATGGCCATGTCACCACACTTTCCTGCAGTGTTTTTTATGAGGAGCCACCCCAACATGCACCATACTTGTCCCCACCACAGGGACAGTTCATTTAGGCACCACAGCACAGGGGTTGTCGTCATGAGTGGCCGTGGCTCCCCCAGTACGTTGATGGCCACAGTTCTTGGCCCGAAGACTGAATGCTGCTGGGGGGAGCCAGGCCTATTCCAGTGTCCATGCCTGCTGAAGTATGTCCTCAGGGAGGAGTAAAGAGGTGCATATTGGGGCAGTGATGGACCACAACTTTGGGTCGCTCTCTTAGCAATGAGAAGTAAGGGGCACCACAACAAGGATATCTACGCATCACTCAACCTGGTCTTCTAGATGCCGCTGCCGGTCTCTGGGACAGTCAGCAGCGCGTGTCACAGTTCTCAGAGGGCCCACTTCCTTTGAGGTCATTGCGTGCCCTGCGAGCAGTAGCAGGCAGACTCTAGCACTGACAGACTTGAGAAGGTTCTCAGCTCTCCCTTCTGAGGAAGAGATGAGTGCCACATTGGAGGTCTCAGATGGGAGAGATTTCACAGTGAAGGCCTCCAAAGGATCCGCCGAGGCTTGCCATTAGAGTCTCTTTTGAGCTTCCTCTTCAACCTGTTATGAGGAGTTTTGCCTCCTTAGTAGCTCATGTCCAGGTCTTTTTTAACAGGGTTCCATCCCAAAATCTGTTCAAAGTACTAGTGGAAAGCCTAAGGTACTTACAGAGGATGAGATCTGAGATGGGTTTCTCAGGTATGTAGGCATGTATATTCAGTTTCTTGAGCACTCTGTCACCCCAGAACCTACCTTCTGCACATGCCAAAAGCAACCCAGGGATGAAACATGTCTGGGATTGCTTGTGAACCTGTGAAGAAGGGACTTGGGGCTTTTGGTGGATTCTCTCGCCCCATTGCTAACAAAGACCTAAATACACTATGTGCTGGTAGGGTTCAGAAATGATGAGAGGCTGGCACACAGTTGTAATGTTCCCAACATTAGTCATCTTAATTGAAAGAAAAAAGAGTTTGGAAAAAGGCTTAACTGTCCTAGAAAAATAAAACAAAAGCAAGCTGACCTTGTGTTCCAGAATATATCTGACCCTCACACTAACATACACAATCAAAAGGTTAATGTCTCTCTTTCCAACTCAGAAAAGTGTACAAAAGTTCAAATGTGTAATGCCAACAAAACAATTATTGTGTCCAGGGTTCTTTGCCTTCCCCTGAACTGTTTCAAGAAAAGTGCTTGAAAATGTTCTGTTCCTACAATGGTCTGGTAAAGTTGAATGGAAATTTCTCTATCACCTAATACTTCCCTCAGGATGGCAAATCAAATGTCTTTTACACAATACTGGTTGTATTATAGCAAAAGGAAGTCTTTTCTACTTAACAGGTTGACACAATGTTTAATTTCAACAACTGCTTGAGATGATGAAGGTTCTCTTTCACACAACTGTTCCTTTCTTGATATACTCCCCTGCCAGAAATGTCTCAACTAAATGCTTTGATATCCTGGCTTACTCTGCTGCCACAAATAAATCTATTTTGGCTCTTGAATATACTCTGGTGTACTCTCCTGCCAGGTATCTCTTTCCAAAAAGGTTCACTGCCTGATGTGTATCTTTCACCGAGTCTTTCTACAATGTTAACTTTCCTTTAAAGTATAACACAATTGCACTTCTTCACTGGTTATACATAGTTGACCCAAGATATCACTTGCTCCAGCATCCCCCTTATTGCTAGCCCACATATGGAGGTCTTTTCAAGTTCTGTCTGTCAACTTCTTTCTTCGTGTCTCTTGGCTTTTGGAAATGCTTGCATGGCTTATGGCAATGCGGGTTCCAAGTTACTCTAAATTGACATCATATAAGGCGATTTGTACCACATTTCCCCCCTGTCTTTCAATTCTACTTGGTCGGTATTCCATAGAATGCCCCAAGTGTTCAATAACTTGTTTGCACGTCCCGGGTCCCCAACTCCTCTTGTGACAAATCAACTTCCCGGGCATCAGTGGTCCAAGGAAGAATATCGGTTTCTAAACCAGCAATCAGCCCCACACCCCTAGTACACCAGAAGGGATCTGAACAGATTGGAAACACAAACAAATTATAAATCTCCTTGTTCAATTTTGGTAATGTGGATGGAATGGCAGGCTTATCTCTGAAAGGTCATGGATCGTTGGTTAGTTGCAACACATCGAAAATACAATTATACCAATGATAAAAGGGACTGTCCGGTCAAGGTTGTATAAAAATATCTACTTCATTATTATCACAAAAGACAGTTCGAGCACACTACAAAATACAACCGACACTATAAAGGAATCCAGAAGACAGACAGTTTCAAAGAAGGAAAAGGGATGCACTCTGGATACTGACAGGAGGGTAGTCGTTATAGTAATTCATCACAATAGTTCAAGTATAATTGGTTTCAACACAAAGGGAGCAATGGGTTGTAAAATGTCACTAGGGGCCTTGGGATAAGTACCAGGGGGACAGAACCACAATGTACCTTGTGCTCGTAGAAGTTCCTGGTGCTTGACAGTGTAGAGTCGGTTTCAGGGTGCTTTGCAGCTTCTGCGACAGAATTCAAGATGGGAGACAGCTGCGTGTATCAGGCGGCAGGCAGTTCAGCGAGCAAAGCTGGATGGATGGCTGCAGGCTGGCTTACATGGCGGCTCAGGGTCAGGAATCATTGTCTCACTGCTGGTCACGGTTCTGAAGCACTGATCAAAGGGTCTAGGACGTCCTTAGCAGCTGCGGTGTAACAACAGTCAGCACTGCTGTCAGTTGCAGCACGAGGGGTTCGATTGCCTCTAAAATGTCCTTTAAGGTGGACGTCGGTAGATGCTTATCGATGCACTTCTCCTAGCTTATTCACTGGGCTTGTGTCATCCTTCAAGGCGGACGGCCAAAAGCAAAGCTGAGGAGAGTGTTGCAGGAAGCTGCCTTGTACTTGGTTTGGTTCAGAGACTGTCTGGCACGTCCCATCTAGGAAGCTTGCTGCAGAGAATAGCAGTGCACACTGTGTGATTGCTGGGTACCAGTTCTGGAGCTGTTGGAGGATCCTCTGGACTCAGCATCTCCCTCTGTTCCTTGGGGGATGTTTAGGGCAGGAATCCTGCTTCCATCTTGGAGGTCTTGGTCTTCTTTCACTGGTGGAAGATGTAAGGCAGACTGTACCTTCAGCCGGGGTCCAATGCTGAGTTATTTTTGTTACTCCTTGCAAAGTCTTCAGATGATCTGCCAAAAGAGGGTGTCAGCCCTCTTTTAAAGCCAATGGACCACAGAACCTGGTGTAGGCTAAGCCTACCTTAATGAACCAATCATGGTTCCCCAACAACATTCTCCGGAATCCATGAGGTCATATACAGAATGCTTTGCAACAGAATAGGTAAAGGGGTGAAAACATGTAATACTAAGTCCCACCCATCTTCCTGTCTGTTGTGGATCAATGTGTCTCTCTAGTTAATTGAGCTCTCTGTGGATCCTGATTAAAGCGACAGGTCTCGCTTGAGGCTGCGGGGAGAACAGACTTTCTGTCTCCGTCAATCCACATACTCCTACCTTCTGAATGGGGCCCCCCTCTGGGCATGACTACTGTAAACATGCAGTCTCAGACATGATATTTCTCTGTCCATTGATACTAAGGGCAGGAGCTGGCTTAAGGTTGACACAGTACATAGCAAAGGTTGTTGGGGTTTCCTGTCTCCTTCGTTAACCTCTACAGCCAGGCCCCATGTGGTCCTGCATGAAGTATACTCTATTAGTATACCAATTATGTTAATTATTGCCACCATTCTGCAGGCCTCAACAAAAAGGCAGGGCTGATCCGTGGAGCCTTTGATAGTTAATTAGGTTGGCCGATGCAGGGGGAAGGTTTGCACTCCCCCTTCTGAGATGACATGGTGTAATCCTGGCTGCCATATCCCAACTAAATATGACAGGGTGGACTGCGCCTGTAGGCTGTGTCCCCACAGAGAACACCCGTCTATGTGCATGTCATACGGCGAGCATAGGAAAATGTGTGCGTATTAGCCCCACACATTTTCCAGAGTTTGATCTACCATCATTTAATTTCTCTTAACATGGAAAAAAAAATCCAGGTGAGTGCACACTCATTGTGTGGATGGTGTAATTCCTCACACCTTTGGGTTGACACACCGGTGTAACATGCAGCTTTAGTTAATGTTTTTCATTGGACATGCTTTCCCTGTCAGGCATAGTCTCTTTCGGTTCCCGTGTCGGCTTTTCACCCTTTTGCCAATGGAACCATAACCACTCCACAGGACTGGTCACGTATGGAAGGTTTCACTTCAAGCAGTCCCTCCAGAGCACCCGCTATGACTTTACCGGAGTTCCTCTCCTCTGGTATGATACGCCTCCAGGTGTTGATTTTCAAGTTTAAAATCCTGCACAGCTGATTGTGAACGTGCCAACTAGACCACACATTGTACTTAGTATTACTTTTGTTCCATATTGTCTCCTTGCTCCTCTTGTCTCAGTACTTGAGGCTTTCATGAACTTGGAGTACAAAGTAATTTTAGACTGTTTTAAGCTAAATTGTTGGACACTTTTTTTTAAATAACAAACTTAAGATGTTAAATATGTTTAAGAGGTGTTATGTACATATGAAAAAGCGACTAGAGTTTTGTTTGATATGTTTGACATAACTAGATTTTAGGTTTTTTAAGTTAAAGGGGTTTGAACAATGACAACATGCCATCAGACACTCTGAAATTATGGGTTTTTCTTCACAGGAAAGGAAAGAACACCTCGTCTCTCCTATTGAAGTCATCACTTTCACCCGACAGCCATCTCCTCCCATATGATCACCCTGAGATACCACCCCCAGTGTCAGGATCAGGGAGCGGCTGCTTCCCCCTGGCCATATAGGAGGAGACTTTAGACTGGGGATCAGTGATGACGCCACAGGATTCATCACAGTACCCTACCAATGCAACTTAACAAATGCATGGTACTAACCCCCCAAAAAACAATGCACTTACCAGAAGAGAGTTCACAGTAAGGAATGGAGGAGAATAAACGTTGGGAACTGTCTCTGCCTGTCCTGGTGACATCTCACCCGGGAGCCACAGGAATAGCGTAAGGTCACTGAAACCTATGGACAGCTAGATAACTAGACAGGCAAGGACTAGCCCCATGAGGAGAGAGAAAGAAAGGGGTACTCCTCTAATGACATAAGGACAGACATACGGCCAGCCTAGACATTTGGGAAGTAACTGGAGAGGACTCTGGTGCTGCCGCTCAGCCTGCCGCTAAACATTCCTGTGTGTGTGAAATACAGATGCAGATTGCCATGTAGACGCATGCGTCTTTCGCCTTCAAAAGAGCGTCTGAAGATGATGGTAGGACCACTGGAGATTTCTGATTCCTACACTTTGGAAAACAGCTTTTGGAGAAGACTTTAAGCCACTCAGACCAACCCCAACATCTTGCGAGAGCGAAAGAAGCCATTGAGACTGCTGGCATTTCAAACATACGGCAACATTCTGTGACTAGCATAAACCATTAACATTACTGGAGTGTCACACCTCTCCCAAAAGGCTGGTGGTGAATCAAGTTACTCCTGGAACAGGAGAAGAGGCTGACATAGCCATAAGAGACTGGGATTAGGGACAAATGTATGAACTACGAAAGGCAGAGGAAAGTCATGAGACAGACCTTGTTAAAGTTCTACTCTTCCTAAGAAGGGACGTATGCCATCAATGGACCAGCATTAACAGGTGTTCAAACAGTATGACTGCTAGTTGGGAATCCTGCCCGTGTGTGTGTGTTGGTCTGTGTGGATAGCTGCATGCGTGTGTTCTTATTTGCCAATGTTGCTGCTGAAATGGGGTTAAGCCATGCATAAACAACAGTTAGTACCGTGAAAACTGACTACCACCCTGACCGATTTATAGCACTAGAGTACAGATCTTGAAATGAAACCAATATTCACCATGTATTAATTTGGAGATCCAGCACATGTTCACTTACACCAATGGTTGGCAAGTCCAATGCAGATTTGCATATGGCCTGTTTCCATCTGTAATGGCACAGAAAAACGAAACTATGATAGCATGGAGGCTGCCTACCGCAATTGCCTATGACTTCCCTCCATCACCTTTTAGTATGGGCAGTGCTTCCTTGCCTGGAGGTGAATGGTATAATCGCCCTATAGGTCACAATCAGAGAAATAGTCACTCTCTGTGACACTAAGCAGAATTGTAGTGCAAAGAGGACCATACCCCTTCAGATTCCAAGGTGCACTGGTAGTGGCTTACTCTAGTCCCTTTGTGAAAGCGATATAGAGGAAGGAACCTAGTATATGGCCCCTCAGCCCACCTAATGGAGCATGAACTTCGGAAAGGGTTCCAAAAGTAGCAGAAACACGCGTATGGCACACTAACTGTTCATGTAGCGCGCTAACTGTTCTAGGATAGATATGGTCTTCCTATCCGTGCTCAATACTTCAGTCAAATGTGTGCAAATCACTTCCGTTTCCAGTGTATCAGTTAATGATCTGCCACAAGTGGAAACACTGAGAAAGGGAGTAGAGTAAGGCCAGTTTTGAGAAATGGTTCGAAAAGACTTCTTAGGAATCCTATAGGACTCCAACCAAATAGTGAGATACAAAGCAATTCAATAAAGGGTTTTATCCCGGGATGGTGTACATGGGCTACATCTTGGGGCACAACATCCTTGGGTCGTATGTACATCACATGACATGCTATGTTATGCTATGCCACGTTCGTGGGGTTTGATTTAAACCATGCACCAATGCCATTTGCATGGTCTTCAGGTGCTGAGGTTGATCTGAAAAACCTGAAAAAAGGGGCCGGTTTGTGAGTGAAGGGAGAGCACTTGAGTGCTTTTGCTGTTGTGTTGGTAGTTTCAGTTCAGAAAAACCAGTCACTGTGCGTGGATTTTCTTGTAGGTGGTATCGGCTGGTGGGTGTGTGGGCATATGGGAGGCCTTGTGTGCCCATGACGTAGGGGTGTATTGAATGTGTTGTGATTGTGTGAGTTGTTGGAGGAGGTGTCGAGTTTTGCTATATGGTGTCATTGTGGGTGTAGGGTGTTGTAGTTGCTGTGCGTGGGTGGAGTAGTTGGCCAGTGTGTGTTATGTTTGCAGTGGTATGGAGAGTTTTAGTAGGGTTAGTGGGGGAGAAGTGGTAATCGTACCAGGATATTGCATTGAATCATGTGACCCAGCAATCCCAAGCCAAGACCCGGTACTTCCTGCTGTAGCTCTTTGCGTTGAAGCTGTGTGCTTCTCTTTGACCATGGGCCATGGTTTGGCGAGTTTGATGAGCAAAACAAAGAGCCATGTTTTTAGCACTTTCCCAAAGATCAGGTGTTTTTTATTCTGCATATTCTCTTGGGGATTGAGTTTCCGAGTTTCGTTGAGATGACTGAAAAGGCTGATCCTCCATATTTCATGTTTGAATATGTTTAGGTTCAAGACAAAATTGCTAGACCTCAGGGTTCTTTTTGGGCTGTAGTTGGAGAATTGTTCTTGTAGGAATTCTGCTCCTTGGCCGTAAATTGCTCTGTGAACAATGCTATGTGTTTTGAAATGAATCCTTTCTTGACTGGTTGCCATTATATGGATCTTAGTGGTGGGGGATGTGTTCTCTTTTGCTGCGTTTTAGGAGGAGTCTTGATGCTACGTTCTGGACCATTGCATTTTTTTTGTGTGGTGGTCAGGCATTCCAATGTAGATCATGTTGCACTTTGGTGCACTTTCCTCCATCCTGGCTGAATCTCACATGCGGCTGCCAGAGCGGCTGCATCTTTCTTCCCCCCCTGCATTCTACGTGCTGCCTGCTCGCACGTGTCGGACTCTGGTGCTAAGGTAAGCCCCACTCTATTGGGCTCCCACAAGAGGCGCGCATCGGCGCATCAACATGGATGAACATATTAATAACTTTGCTTGTTTAGCACATCATCCGCATGAATGTACTGACATTTTGGAGCCTCAATACCGCTCCGTTGTGTGCCACCTTGCATTGCACCATGCCTTTTCGTTTGTAAAATCGCCATTCAAAGATGGCCGTTTCACTGTGCCTGCACCGGAGTGCTGAGCACACTGCTGCTGGGGGTACGGGATTGGTTGTGGGCGCCTACATCTTGCCCAATGGGAAGGCCGGCAGGCTTGGCCGGCCCTCCTCACAAGGCCCACTCCTGGCCCTCTCTTGGTGCACTTTCCTCCATCCTGGCTGAATCTCACATGCGGCTGCCGGAGCGGCTGCATCTTTCTTCCCCCCCTGCATTCTACGTGCTGCCTGCTCGCACGTGTCGGACTCTGGTGCAAAGGTAAGCTCCACTCTATTGGGCTCCCACGAGAGGCGCGCATCGGCGCATCAACATGGATGAACATATTAATGTTTGCTTGTTTAGCACATCATCCGCATGAATGTACTGACATTTTGAAGCCTCAATACCGCTCCGTTGTGTGCCACCTTGCATTGCACCATGCCTTTTCGTTTGTAAAATCGCCATTCAAAGATGGCCGTTTCACTGTGCCTGCACCGGAGTGCTGAGCACACTGCTGCTGGGGGTACGGGATTGGCTGTGGGCGCCTACATCTTGCCCAATGGGAAGGCCGGCAGGCTTGGCCGGCCCTCCTCACAAGGCCCACTCCTAAGGCCCTGTCTACCGCTGTCCACCGCGGTATGCCGGATAGCCGGCCCCTTCGTGCATGAGTGTCTGTGTGACCCCCTGCCCCTCCGTGAGTGTCTGTGTGACCCCCTGTCCCTCCGTGAGTGTCTGTGTGACCCCCTGCCCCTCCGTGAGTGTCTGTGTGACCCCCAGCCCCGCCGTGAGTGTCTGTGTGACCCCCTGCCCCTCCGTGAGTGTCTGTGTGACCCCCTGCCCCTCCGTGAGTGTCTGTGTGACCCCCTGCCCCTCCGTGAGTGTCTGTGTGACCCCCTGCCCCTCCGTGAGTGTCTGTGTGTCCCCCTGCCCCCCCGTGAGTGTCTGTGTGACCCCCTGCCCCGCCGTGAGTGTCTGTGTGACCCCCTGCCCCTCTGTGAGTGTCTGTGTGACCCCCTGCCCCTCCGTGAGTGTCTGTGTGACCCCCTGCCCCTCCGTGAGTGTCTGTGTGACCCCCTGCCCCGCCGTGAGTGTCTGTGTGACCCCCTGCCCCGCCGTGAGTGTCTGTGTGACCCCCTGCCCCTCCGTGAGTGTCTGTGTGACCCCCTGCCCCTCCGTGAGTGTCTGTGTGACCCCCTGCCCCGCCGTGAGTGTCTGTGTGACCCCCTGCCCCTCCGTGAGTGTCTGTGTGACCCCCTGCCCAGCTGTGAGTGTCTGTGTGACCCCCTGCCCCTCCGTGAGTGTCTGTGTGACCCCCTGCCCCTCCGTGAGTGTCTGTGTGCCTTCTGCCCCTCCGTGAGTGTCTCTGCGACCTCATCCTGCTTGCTCCCCCCCTCTTTTGCTCTGCGTTTCACCCCCTTCCTGCCTCCTTCCCTTCCCCCCTCTTCACTTCCATCCTCTTCCACAACCTTCCTACTCCCCCCTTCTATATTGTCCATCCTCTCAGATCTCCCCCTCCTAGCACTTACTCCTATCATCTGTTCCGTGACTCTTGATAGCAGCTTGTCTGTCTCCCCTCCTCCCCCCTTGTTCTCTCCCTCCCCCCTCCCCTGCTTTTCAAATTTGTCACCGACATTTTTGCTCAGTAGCGTGCCTTGTTCTCCTTCCCCCCTCCATCCCCTACCCCCCTCCCACCCCGCCTCTTGTTACCACCTGCACTGCGTAAATTGTCGTCAGACATAGTAATGTTACTGCTTGCTTTGTTCTCCTTCCTATCCATTACCGCTTGCCTTACCTGTTCTATGCACTTGCACTATCAGAAATGTCGACAGGCCTATTATGATAGTTATTTTCACATTCTGTATTGTTTCAAGGACTTTTGCTGAATGTAACTGTATTTTTCCTATGTCCCCTCCCTCCTTGAAGCGCTTTGAAACACATTGTGTATAGGCGCTATATAAATAAACTATCATATCATATCATGTTGGCATAGTCAATACTTGACATAACGAGAGAGAGAGATGATGGCAAATTTTCGGTTTGGGAAGGTGAGAAAGGGCATTATCTACTTGATAGAAGACTGGTCGAAGAAGCATATCTTCACTACTGCATTGACTTGAGGTTCCAGTGTTAGGTCATTTTCCATCAACATTCTGAGATTACTTTGGAAGCTTTGCCTCTGTTTCCCATTTCAGTAGGCCATGCTATATGGGGTTGTATAGAGAGGTTTTTATGCGTTAGCATGATTTCAGTGGTGCCTGGGTGGAGGTTAAGGCTGTTCTTGCTCATCCATGCGTTGATTTTAGAGAGGCAGCTCAGAAGGGTATGTACTGGTATTTATTTTGTGTACGATCTGAGTAGGATATGATATGATATGATAAATTATTTATAACAAGCTTAATACCCAGAGGTTTCTTGCTTCCAAGGCGAGCATGTTTGCCCTGTGCTATCCTCCCGAGACGAGTATCATATGCACAATTGTAGCATCAACAAGCTCAACACATAGATACCAACACCACAACTGACAGCCCACTACAAATCCCATATTGCAAAACCACAACTACCTGGACAACTTTCAAGATACTAACTATGGAAGTCCTCATGGCACCTTAGCATCCCTCAAGGCCACATCCTATACATAAGACCTCCTCCCTTCCTACGTACTCAAGACCCTTCCAACTGAAGCACTCCTCCTTACCTGATAATCATCAAGAGCTCCCTAATTCAAAGCACCTTCCTCATGACCCTCAAGACTGGACAAATCCTTCCACTTCTTAAAGAACCAACATTAGACCCTGATGAGCTCAGCAACTACCGCCCATCGCCCATCTTCACTTCCTAGGTAAGATCCTTGAGAAACCATAAGCCACACCACTCCTCCAACACATCAAAGCCAATAACCTAGTTCAGTCCTCCCAATCTGGCTTTAGACCCAGACGCAGCACAGACATGGCTACCATCAAGGTGATCTTTGATGCCCTTAAAATCCTCAGTGATGACCATCCTTGCCTCCTAGTTCTCCTTGACCTCTCAGAAGCATTTGACACAGTACACCACCAGACACTCACTGATAATCTACATCGCTGCATGGGGATCAGTGACATCATCCACAGCTAGTTATAATCCTGCCTTTGCGAACTGCCAACAGTTCATCCAAATGGATTCTTCCATATCACCAACTCTACCCATCACCTGTGCAGTCCCTCAAGGATCCATCATGTCCCCTCTGATCTGCAGTCTTTACATGAAGTGACTCAGAACCGTCCTCGAGTTCCACACATCATCCACATTCACCAATATGCAGATGACATGCAGATCTACCTCAAGATATCCTCCATCGATGACATCCATAGGCTCAAGGCATTGCTCACATTGATCCACTCCTGGATGTCCAGTGCTTACCTGAAGCTCAACCCCACCCATACTAAATTCCTACTGCTGAACAACAACACTGAACACCCTGACATCCAGACCTGCTCCCTACTATGAATCTAGAGGGATTCACACCCCAGATGGAAACCTGTGCATAGTCCATTGGGTTCAACATTGACAGATACCTCACATTCAAACAGCACATAGCAAGGAAGACACAAATGGCCTGGTAGCAACTCTCTCCCCTGTGGAAAATCAAGCCCTTTATCCCAGAAAACAAGTTCAGATCTGCTGTTGATGCCTTGATTCTCTCTCACCTATATGGTGGCAATGCCCTTTTGCAAGGCCTTCCGGCAACTACCCTGGAACCACTGAAATATATCCTGCATGCTGCAACAAGACTGATTAAAGGACTTTGTAAATTCAACCACATCACCTGGACCCTCAGCGAACTTCACTGGCTCCAACTGCTAGCCCGTATCACCTTCAAATCCTGTTGTATCATTTACAAGGCTGTCATCCTGAAGTCCCCAAACTACCTCACAGAGAAACTCAGCATCTCTGAAGGCATGCGATCCCCACGAAGCAAGGAAATGAGCAGACTTAAATTATGAGGGTACAGGAAGGAAAGAACCAGAAGACAGGCCTTCACTGTCTATGCTCCACAACTCTGGAACCTCCTCCCCGTCAACATCAGATTTGCCCCATCACTTCTACAGTTCAGGAAAGAGCTGAAGACCTTCTTCTTCAAGGAATGACTCATCGTTAACACTTAGGTCTACACACCCGATACTCCACACCCTTCCTGAGACTTGATGATCTGCTACCCACTGTCTCCCACCCCCAGTTACTTGTAGATCCCTTGCTGCCAAATTCCCAACCTCGCCATCCACTGTTAGTTCCCCGCTCCTTTTTCACTGTGCTTCCCTCACTGTGTTGTTCACCCTATGATTGTAAAGCGCTCCGTTGCTTCCTGAAGCTAGATCCACGCTCAATAAATGCCACAAGAAGAAGAAGAAGAAGAAGAAGAAGAAGAATGTGAGTCTGTGAGTTTCATTACTGTGGTGATGTAAATGTCGAAGAGTAGCGGAGAGAGGGATGAGCCTTGTATTAAAGCTGGCTTTGTTTTAGGCACATCTTAGCCCATTGATTGTTGTTTCCTGCTCAGTTAGTGCAGTAGGGAGTCAGGTGGCTGTCATGACACAGGGACTGGAGAAAACCTAGGCCATGGACTTTGCTAAACCCTGAATAGGGGTGAGATCACATCTCCTATCATTGATTTCAAGTAATGATTTGTGTGGGTTTTTCAAGTGCTGTAGGGAGTGTATGTATGTTATTAAGTAATTCTTATCAGTATATAGGTCGGCGTGTTCATATATCAGTTGGGTCTGAAAAATTGAACATGCATGCATCTGACAAAACTACAAATGCTGCTTAAAGTGTGCATTTCTCATGGAGAAATAAAAGCCTGTGATTGACATTTTCCAAATAGACTCATAAGGTGAGATGAGAACTGTAAACAAGACTGTATCGCACCGTGAGAGTTTATGTGTAATCAGCTCAGCACCGTGGCAGTGTTCCATGGAGAATTATATGGCATGTATTGTTATGTGTATATGTTTACATCCACACACTGGGTTCAGGTATTCTAATACGACCAAAATGGGTTTTAATTAATTAAATGATGTGTCTGATTAGTTTAGTAGCACGCTGGGACATCTTATTAATAAAGAGTTTCTTTTTTTTCTTTGAGGAGTTAACCATACGGCTTAAATTGTACCAATGCGGTATTAGTGCAATGTAAGTGAGCTGGAAAAGGCCCAATCCTGTTGTCAGTTCGTCTACAGGAGACTACAAAATGTGTTTGTGTTTCCTTTGGGAGTTTATAGTTAAGCAAAAGGAGGTGTCTGTCAAGCTTAAAAAGCATTACAAATGGGGCCTACATATACCCTTTTCCATTGCCACAGTAGATCTTGGAAGTGTGTGGTATTGTATTCCAGACTCTAGTAGATATAGTCGAAAGAGAAAATCTAGGATTTCAGCACAAGTCTGGCGTTTTAGTGCTAATACCGAAAAAGAATGAAAGTTACTGCAGATGCTAACCGTTGTCTAATTATGACATGGTGGTACTGCCCATTCAGGAGCCTCATTGGATTTCATTGTGGGATGCTGGTAATTGTAATGGGTTATTCATAACGCGCTTAATACCCAGGTTTCTAAGCGCGGACCCGGGGTCGAACCTGTGTTGCTCTACAAGACGAGTACGTTGCCCCTGAGGTACCCTCCCGAGATTATTCCTTCTGGTAATACCACTGGCACCATTACAACCATTGTTTGGGGAAATCACACCGCCATGCACAATCCACGGTCTGTTGGACAGAAAAATACTGCCTGTTCTACCGTTAGCACCAAACCCATAACGAGGTTTCACGTTTAAAAATAATATCCACATACATGTCTATCAGTGAGTTGTTTCTTGGTGTCTTATGAGATACACAAATTTCCACGCTAGAAAAAAAATCCAGACATTTTAAGGGATCTGGGGCTTCATTACAAGTGTGGCGGTCTGGAAATGAGGGTGCCGGTAGCAATGTACCTGCACACTTTCCGGACCGCCACACTACAATTCTGCCTGCAGAAGCTGTTGCACCCAGCAGGTCTGACATGCCGGGCGCAACAGCACCTGAGGGCAGACTTGTCACGGAAGCACCGGCACCGCTGGCAACGGTGCTGGTGCTTCCGTCTCCCCACTCCCATGGAGTCCTACGGGACTCGCAGGAATGGGGAACATTTTCCGGCACCTGATTTTCTGGTCCGCCGGGACTTGTAGTGAGGCCCCTTGTCTGGTAAACACATTATAAAGAGAAATTAATGGGAAGTTTAGATCCCCCCATAGCACCTGTTCTTTAAGCAGCTGTTAACTAGATTTAATGGCATGCTGCTGCAAATGGAAGAGGAGTTGAGACCAGTAAAAACAAGATTGCAAGTCTTTGCACAATCAAAGCATTTCAATAACCAGCATGTATGTATGCAGAACGATAGATGTGACACACCTTTACAACAGTTATATGAGTTACCTAGAGCACTTAGAACTGTTTAAAGGGTTTTTTTTGAAGAATAAATTGCATTTGTTTGATAAGGTTGTGACAATCACTACTTGATGTATCTTTTATGTAGTTGTGGTTAATTTGCTCATCTCATAGGAAGACTACTTTTTGGTAGGTTTATTAACTTCGCTCCCCCTGGACGAATTCTCAAAAAACCTTGCAAAAAAAGTATATGACCCACTCTGAATTTATTTGGGAAGTTAGGTGAGGTTTCGTGGAGGAGGGAAAAACTTATAGGGGGTGTTCCAATTTTTTTTTCTCCATAGACTGAATGGACAAAAACCTTGCGCATGCCTACAGGCCAAACCACTGGATGGATTTTCACCAATTTTTCTGCAGGAGTGATGGCTTTGTTCAGAAAGCATGCTTTTGTAAATTTGGTGAAAATCCGTCCAGTACTTTTTTAGAAACAGCTAAAATGTACATCTCAAAAAAATAGTGATATCTGGCTCCGCTCCGTGGTGCCATTTCCCTGTTCGCTCTGCGGCCAAAAGTTTCATTGGCCTGGAGTGTGGCGTGATGTTGCCAAACATTGGATGCACCCAGTGGTTGGCTGGAGGGAAGCATGATGTGCGTCCCAATTTTGGGTAACGCCACCATGTTGTATCAGAGGATAGTGTGGCGCTGAAAGGGCTGGAAAACATGGTTTGCGGCATCTGGTGGTGGGAAGAGGGGTTGGAAAGGGTGGGGGAGTGAAAAGTGGTTCATATGATATATTTGTTTAGGTGGAAGAAAATGGTGGGGTGCAAGCGGTGTCCACGAGTACTGCGGCTATTCGCGTGTAGCTCCTCAGGCGACTAGCTTCTGTGGTGAATGCAGGGAGGCTCAATTGGGGATGGGAAGGGCATTGCAGATGATATCAGAATTTTACCATTGGGTGTAGTGTGCTGTGTTGAATGTGGTAAGCACCTAGTTCCTTGGGTGCATGACCGGAGGCCTTGCACTGAAGAATATGCTCACTGGTTGCAAGTATGTTTCACACTGTTGGCTTGTGTGTGTCTTATGTGCACAGAGTACACATTGTTGGTTGCCTGGCTGTGGTGATTATTAGCACATTCAACAGTTTTCGGTCTATACCTGGAGGTGATGGAGTCAATAGTCCTACAGTGTGCCCACTGGGTGAAGTGTTGCAATACTGTCTGTATAGAAGTTGCCACGGTTCCAGTGGCTGGTTTATGTGTTTGGGTTGTGCCCATTGGCCAGATGACTGAGTTCTTAACTGTATTACGATGCATTGGTTGTCAGTACTTAATACAGTCTTGGGTGCAGGGGCAATGCTCTGAAGATTTTGTGCTTTGGTTGGAAGAAGTACAATAGTATGTGAACGGAAGTGGGTAGGGGTGCTGGTTGCTGTGTTACGTTTGTGGGTTGTGGTAACTGGCCAAATGTTTGCATGCATGGCTGCATTACGTTGTGGTTGTTGTGGTCAAGGCCTAGCCTCTTGGGTGTATGGCCGGAGGCCGTAGGCCTCTGCATACACCCACGAGGGTAGGCCTTGGCCACACTCACCCCAACATAATGCAGCCATGCATGCGAACACTGTGATACTGGATGGATTCAACAAATATGTTTATGGAGTGCATTTCTTTCCCATCTGCGCATTTGGGTGAGTTGTTATAACTATTCATTGCTCAATCATACACACTTTGAAATATGCATCTCTCCTATGAGTGGTCATCATTACAGAATGGTTGTGGAGGACATTCTAGACATGGTAGAGCACCAGATGTGCCCTGAAATGCGTGGACTTGCAAATGGTGTGCTTCATTAGACTTGTTGCCCTTTACGGAGTGACATGCCACCATTTGCGTTTGGTATGGTTTGCCCCTGATCAGACCCTTTGCTTTGGGAGTGAAGTAAGATATTGCGACATGAAATGAGTTCCTTAGCATCACACATTTAAAATATGGATAATGTACGCAGCTACCCACATATAATTGAAAGTCTACTTCACATACATATGTATAAAATGGTTGCCTTATAGAAATGCTTTGGAAAGAAAACATATCCCATTACAAAAAAAGGAGCACTTCGCAATGACATAACTCTGCGCTATATAATTGGTCATAGAAACATTTTCAGCAAAATCAGTATGCTGTTATTCTTTTCTCCCCATCTATCATGGAAGGTGCAGCAGTACTAGACACACTACTGTGGGAGAAAAAATGTTTACTTCACTCTGAAAATTACAGTCTTACTTGCCCGACAACTTGCTGGACTGGCACTTGTAATCACTACAAGTGCACATTTCTTAAGGAAGAACAGTCCTTGCTAATATCCCCCTCTGGCCCCTATTGATGTTTATCTGCTGCCATTGCAGTGCAGAGCAACATCTTCAAATGCTGCACATCCTGGGACAGCTGCCCTATCGCCACTGCTTTTACAAACCCCCATACAGTGCACACAGACAAAGTCTACGGTATTGTAACTTCATAATTATGCATACAGAACTGTATCCTACAAAATCTTCATCCCAATTAACATATAATGTAAAGTTGTACTTGCACAAGTTCTGCAAATTCCATGGTTACACTGTGTGGATGGGAAATTTGTCGGTACGGTGTATTGATCAATTGCAGACTAGCTGAGGAACATGTGCGCAGCGACTATACTGTAAGTTATCTTTCAAATTTCAGTTTGGTGTCTAGCAGCACAGAGATATTTTGGGCTCTCGTTCATCAAACAAAAGGAATTACTTAACACCTTCTTCAAACATTGTAAGGAGGGTATGGTTTTCAAATTGTGTCGTCTCCATTGCACATTAAAGAAGAGAAGCAGAAGTTTTCAATTTTAAGGCGTACAGCAGACTTTGAAATATGGTTGCCGAGTTGTGCACCATATGCTCCACTCTATTGTGTGTTCTATACCATCCAGTCAAATGCTGTACATAACAACAAAGATGAACTAATGCCTTAAACAGTGCCAGTAGCATGCGAGGAGGCAAATCTTACAGAACATAGGACAGTTATTTAAGACATATGGATGCATGTTTCTCTTTGGGTTGTGATTGTGCAGATTATTGGGTAGGTTACTGTACCATAGTGCATTGAATGTGTCCACTTATTACAGGCTTAGGTGAATAGGGTATTCATCAAAGAGGTTGTCCATTGTGTGGAAGTAATGTAATACAATGTGAACTGAAGTGGCTAAAGGGGTAGGTGGCTGTGTTATGGTCCGGGTTTGTGTTAAGTGGATACATGTTTCTATGCATGGGTGTTCTGTGCTGTGGTAGCTTTGGCCAGGGTCTACAATATTGAGTGCATGGCTGGAGCCCGTACACTGTACGGTGTGTAGTGAAGCATGTAGGCTGTGAGTACAAGCAGCACAGTGTAATATAGCTGCACATTGCACATTGTGGCATTGGTATGTGCATTGCAGAAATATTTGGACACATTACACTTTGCAGATTATAAAGAAGTATGACACCAATAATTTCATACTTACTGTTTCTATTGTGGACGTCCTGTGCAGTTTTTGTGTATGGGATTTCAAATGTTGTAGTAATCGTTGCTTCATTATCTGTGGAAAAAGAGAACATAACATGGTAGAGCAAGTATTTTATTATTTTGCAGTTTATTACATTGTAGATATTTTTACATTTTGGACCCTCATAATTAGTACTTCATAAGTACTATGCTTTAAACAAGTGTACTGTCCAATGTACGCAGTTCCTGTGTTTCTTTACATAATCATTGGGTCTGTGGAAAAAAATAAATCCATGCTGGATTAAAAAAAAAAAACCTTAAAATTGAATTTGCTGTTACGTTGCACAGTCCATTACAGTAACGTTTGCACTGCTTATAGCAATGTTTAAGGTGCACTGTTGCAGTAGGAGGAATTGCAATGGTGTATGATTTCTGTTTTGTACGTGTTGGTAGTAGGGTTGCAGTGATATAGCATTTGCTATATTCTAACTGTTTCCCTGCTTCCTTTTTTTAGCACTGTTTCTTTATGAGTTTGGTTGCTGCTGATGTTTTGCAAATATTGTGCCATTGCACTGTGAAACTGCAGAATTGTGGGGGCAGTTATGTACCTGTTGGTGTACTGTAACTGTTCATACTCTGGAAGTGTTTGAGGATATATTTGTAGCACAGTGGTTGCTGAAGGTTGGGTTGGCCTGTTTAAATGCTGCAAGTAATATTGCAGTATTCTGGTTGCAGTTAGATACCAGTTGGCATATTCTAACTGTTTACAGTTTCCCATTTCTATAGGGTACGTTTACAAGGTTGTGCATTCCTGTTGGTAGTTTCACATCTTTTCACATTCTGAAGTGGCGGTGCACTATTATGGCTTTACGTAATGATATTTTCATATGTATTCAATTTGTATGGCCATTGTTAGACAGGTGGTGACTCATTTGGTAGTTGGTGGTTTCAGAGATTAATGAGGATAGTTTTGAACCCTCATACTTAGTATGTTTTCTTTTATGTATCATGTAGGAAACAATATTTGTGTGATTTTTGAACACTTATTGTTTCTCTGAGTGTAATCATTGGGTTAATTGGGGAAAAAATTGTAGAACAAATACATTGATGTATTTGTTGGATACTTACTGTATGCTAAGTTGTTCTAGTTCCGCAGTGTAGAAGGTAATTCTTTTTTTGTGCAATTAAATAGGTACGGAAGTGTGTTGGGGAGTAGGGTATTCTAATTTTGTACACCAATGAGTACATTTTGGCTTCAAGAATATTAAGTAGGCATTTGCAGGTAATCTCTGCTTTGGAGTAATGGAAGTATCATTGCATTCCAACCATGACCATTGTTTTCTAATGTATGCAGTATAGTCACCTGCACTGGTTGTGTCACCTGTGTGGTAGATTATGGCTACTGTTGCAAAGGTTTTATTGCCAAGTGATACCTGTCTGTGTGTGAAGGCAGTAAGTTTTCAGTTATTTTTTGTTCCATCTGCATTGTATCTTAAAAGCATTAATATTACATATTGACTATGTGATTGTATATGTAATGTCGAACGAGTATCGCAATTGCAAGAGGTACACAATATGCCATGGTTTGCATTTGTATGAGTTGCTGAAATGGAATGGATTCACAGTAAGGTATTGATACATAGACAAAGCGCTTGTTAGGGACTTGTTACTGAATCACATGGTTTCAGAGAGTGTTTCCACATGTATGAAATCTGAAAGATTTCATTTATGGGGATTTTTTTGCTTTCCAGTGTTTGTAGTACGTACATTAGAAATTCCTGTGGATCTCCTAGTCTGTTTAACGTGAATTTCACCATTCCAGCACAGTAGACCAATTTCTGCCTTATTCCTGAGACACTGTAAGTGTTGTCAGAACTATTTGCTGCATTTCTGTGAAGGATTAGCATTTGTAAAAACAACTGGTCCGAGCCATTTAAATAAATGTTTTCAACAATTGCTGGCATTTGAAATAGAATATTCATTGCTACATTTGCATAGCAATTTACACGTGTATTGGAAAATTTGAATGGACCAGGTGGTTATGTGTCTGAGTACGTTGATGGAAGTGCACATGGTTTCTTTGAAGAGGTACTTTTCTTTGTGTGTGGAGTTGGTTATGTGTTGTCCTTTTCAGTCCATTTTTCTGTGATTTTGGTAGTTGATACAGTATGAGCTGATTTTAATTTCTTTGGTGGTACTGTTGGGAAATCATATACAACTTCTGATTACATTCGTTTTCTTTTAAAACCTTTGCGTTTTTGAGGAACAGGGTACATTTTCAGATGGGTTGTGTAGACTGCACATAGTCTATTGTACTCTATGATGTCAGCGCTGACTGCACTTGCATCAAAATTGACTAGATATAGTCCTTCAAGTGCACGTAGGTGTGACCGTGCTACATATCTCTTGCCTTATTTAAAGACTGTGCTGCCAATATCAATTAATGCTTGATCTAAGGTGAGACCTTGCAATTTATTAATAGTCACTGCATAAGCTAACGACAGAGAAAACTGTTCTCTGCATACACACATGTCTTTGAAAAGAAGGAATCAAGCTGTTGTGTGTCCTATCCTTTTAATTTCTGAAAGGTTGTCAAACTGGATGTTGAATGCTGTTTTCACGTGGGTATGTTTGGAAGCCAACAACTGTACCAAGTGCTCCATTAACTAAACCTGCTTTAGCATTACTCTACAGTTATCACATAATGTTAACATCTTCTCCAAACCAGATGTGTTAGAGATAGAGTTTTCGAAGGTATTTAGTTGTGCTATGACTTGACTTGTTGACACATAGGTATTGTCATACCGTGTACGTCCAGTTTGTTTGTGGGGTGAATTTCCACTAGTGATTGCATTTTTTTTTTTAGCATTGTTGCATTGAATTGTGCACAGCTTGCTAGAGTTGGCATTAAGGACATACAGTTGACATTTTTGTGTCCTAATTGTTCCATGACATCAGTAGCACATGTGTTATGCCTGTACAGCTCATGGATGCGTCTGGTATTTAGGGTAGACTGCGCTTCCTTCGATAGTACACCAATCCACATGTTTTTTAAAATGTTGGCATAGGTGAGGTCTGCAGATTGACGCATGTTTTCAGTTGGAACTCTGTACTGGAAATGTTGCCAGAGATTTACATTCCCGATGCTTCCAAAACTTTTACAGCACAGTTTGTGTCCTAAGATTTTAAAGATAGGTTCACCTTTCACTGGTGTTAATTGAAACAATGACATGTTTTTCTCCAAAGAGTTATTCGTAGTGTGTTTTGAGGACCTCTTGCAATCTGAGGTGAATCAAAGCTAACATTAGGTTGGAAACCATGCTCACCTCATCCATTAGGAGCATTTTCATTTGTTTCAAAACTCTGCATAGTTCCATAGCAGCTTCTGCTGAAAGTTTGTAGTACTCTACTTTGTTTTGGTGTTCTCTGGAAGGTGTAGCAAACGGTGTAAAGTGACACCACCTATGTTGCAGGCAGCTAAACCTGTAGGGGCAGTTAGAACAGCTGAAAGGTTGTTGTTTGTTAATTTTTGGAGGAATTTACTGATCATTTTTATTAAGAATGTTTTCGCTGAACCAGCTTCACCACTTACATATAGCAGTACAGGTTTGTATTTTTCAAAAGTGCACATTTTACTTTCATGCTGCATACAATGTTCAATTTCTTTACTTCTAGAAAAATGGTACGCTGCTCATTGTTTAGTTGGGATTTTAGTACAGCAAACTCTTCTGCAGATTGCTCATACTGACACATGGGGGTCTTTACTTCCTCATTTGCTATGAGTGGCTGTCCAAGTGGTTCTTGGCTTCCTGTCACAGAAGGTTCACTGCTCTCAAGCGTGTCTACATTTAGATGTGCTTGAAGTTCTTTTTCTTGTTGGCGTTCATTGTCCAATATTGTTTTGTACCATGCAAAGTTTATATCTGTTATGGTACTTTCACTTGCATCGAAAGCAGCTTCATAGGAGGCGAAGGTGGCTAATAAATCTTCTTCTTTTCTCCATGGTTTGAAATTCATATGATTAATTAGGCTGCGTTTGGTAAATTTCACCAGGCTGCCTTCATAACATTCGACTCTGTATCTAATTTTATTTCTCATCTGGTTTAATGTTTATTTTTGTATGAGAAGTTTTGGGCTACCTCGTACAGGCACATGGTTTCTAAAGTAATACTCCTGTTTGGGTAGTAAGTCTCCAGTAAGTTGTTCTTCAAAATGGCCTGGCTGTTGCGATTGTTTTTGGCTATTGATTCTATGTCTTTGTATGTTTTGAGAACTCTTTTTCTGGATGCAGCAGGACCAAGGCTTAGCCACACTATGTTTTCAGATTTCCCATATAAGGCGGTGCCGGTTAAACGGTCTGCGGCAGCTTAGCAGCCACATTCTCTATTGGAGAGCATTTTTATGCCAAAGCTGTACAATTTCTGTGATAGTGTTTCATCAGATGATATGTCACCCCAGAGATCTTTGAGCTCTGTTTTCTCTGCTTTGGTTAAGTAGGCTGTGACTTATCATGCAACTGCAGTGGAAATCTCTGTAATGTACTGTACATCTAGAATTGCATTCCATAGGAGGGCAATTATTGCATTGTAATCATTTATGTACTTTGATGCTTCAGTTCTTTTTATGTAGTATGTGTTCTTAGGAGATTTCCCTTTCACACTGTGTTGAACTGAAGACATGAAGATGTTTACTTGCCCTGTTGGTGAAACTGGTCTAGGGAAACCAAAGCGGCAGTTGGTGTAGTATTTGCCTTTCTTCTTATATTTGCACCGTATTTGCACCTGCAATACTTGCCACACTTGTGTCTTTGAAACTGTAAAATCTGTGCATGTAGGGCACTATGTGTACTTTCGGAAGGGATTTCACAAGTGACATATTTGGGAATTAACTGGAAAACAGTGGTATCACTGTCCCCACCAAATTTAGGAGCATGTTTAATCCACAAAAGCATGTGGATGTGTGGTGCTCCTCTGGCTTGATTTACTTTTCTCCAAAAGAAGTGTTCCACTTTTCTGGGTGGAGGAAGTGTTTTATTGCAAATGAAGTGAAGCATGGCAATGAAGCGAAGATGGAAGTACCTTGATACATTCACAGGATCAAGAGAGCAAAGTTCTCCTGGTGTTTTCATGCCCACACCTATTTTGTTTTTGTTTGCTATGCGCAGGAAAGTGTGCAAGTCTCCCCATGCATACTATGCACAACTTAAAGTGACAAACCATGTGGGTAGGCCAATATTGCGTAGCATACACCTTACATCAGCATGCCGCTTCAACCAGTACTCATTCGTATCATGCATGTTTCCCAAGAGAGTTTGTAATACTTGACTGTAAAACTTTGTCCTTGTCTTGCACCTTTTGAAGTAGCTGTGTAGCAGACATGTTTTGAAAATGGGAACCTGTTTCCAATGTGTGTGCAACTCCATAACATAGCGTTGCTAGTTCACTTTCAAAGAGGAGGTGAAATATGTATTCCACAGTTTGTCTAAATCTAGGGTCTTCAGAATACATTCGCAAAGTGCAGTATTCTGATGCTGTTATTTGGGTGCATCTTTCATCGTATCTTCCACCTTTTCCAGTTGGGAAGAGTAGAAGAAAGGCTTGTGCTTCTACACTTTTTTTCCATAGGCTAATTGTCGATACTTTGGCTTTCTGCATTTGATATGTTTGTAGTGCAACGTCTATGGTGTCTTTTGAGTGCAGTGGGTGAATTGTATAGTGATCTAAAATATTGGAGGCTGCAGTAGGATCTAGAAGTTCAAATTGGCCAGTTGTTGTGGAGTCCTGAATTATTTCAGGGGTTTCTCTTAGGTTTTCTTCAATGTTTTTTTCTTTGTAGTATTCATTGTTCTCTTTAAGGTATTGCAAGGATTTGCTTACTTTGTTGAAGTCCACTATTTGCTGCCAATTTTTTTAAATCTTTTGTAGGTACACCATTTATCAGGATAATCAAAGATTGTTCTATTGGCCTTTGCACTCGCAGAGTGTCTACATTTTCTTTCAGATCTAATGGTAAATAAACTACTTTCCCACAAATGCCTCTTAGTAATAATTCGGTGTGAGGCAATTTTGCAGTTTTTGGTTGAAGTCGTATTATTAAATGAAATGGGGGTACTGTTTGGATTATAATGCTGTCATACAAATTAAGCTGTTGGAATGTGTTCGGCAGTGGAAATACTGATCGCCTGTGAATGCATTTGGTTATTGTCAAGTTTTGCAGTGCAGTATGTGCACAGCATGAAGGTGTTAGTAATTTCTTATTAGTTTTCAGCTATAAGGTACAGAGCTAATTGAAACCAGCGGGATTCCTCATTGTCTTCTATTTTGTGCATTATATCTATAGTTTTGGTGATTTTTCTATAGAAAGTTCTGCGACAACACAGACATACTTGGTTTGGCACTTCAGCAGATGTGCTTTTGAAGTTTCATATTTCTTTTTTGTATGTGTGACATAGAAAGTTGACATCTGCAAAGTTGTTGCTACTGTTGTCTGAAAGTGCTGGAGTTTGTAAGTGCTCTTCAGTTCCAAAATATTTCCTTTGAAGGTGCTCTATTTCTTCGAGCAGTTGTTAGGCTGTACCGTGTAGGAGAATATCATTTAAATGTTACAGTGCTAAAGCTGGACTTTTTGCATAGTACAGTTTGTAAATGAGATTTCTTACAGTAGAATGATGTGTTGCTAACATTTTGATATGGTGGAAGGTGCTTTTGCAAGTAGGTCTAGAAATACAGGCTAAGGAATGTCCTCGTAGTCCTGCGTATTTGTGCACTGGACCGGAGTCCATAGTTTGTAGTATTTTCATTTTTCCTTTGTCATTGGCTTTCACACAGTGATTGAGGAACTGCTGCAAAGATTTGATAGAGTATTGGCAAACATTACATATTGATGTGCAAGGCCATTTGTCGGTGAGGCGTATTCGTTCGGTGGAATGGGGAGGGGCATCTAAGTTTGATGGTGATATTTGTGAAAGCAGTGTTTCTTCTTCCATTCTTCTTCCATTATGGTATTGGTTACTTTTTCATACCCTCGTCCACTGCTATGTATGGCAATTTGGTTTGGTTGTTCTTGTTTGTATGATTCCTCATTGAAGCATGACGCTGTGCTGCTGGTGTGACTCCACTCACCTGTACAGATAATTGCCAAAGGTATCTATGCTGATATTGCGTTTGTTTTGAAGTAATGGTTGTAGTTTATCAATTCATTTTGTTAGTGGTTTCACTTCTGTTTAAAAATAATATAAACAATTTCCTTTCAGGAGCATTGCAGTGTCTACAAGAGCTTCCAGCATTACTTTTCTGCGGTAACTTTTAAGGGTTGAGCGTGATTTCTCCCCTCTATTTCGAAAGGTTGTGAAGGATTCTGTGGTGGAATATTTTTTGTAAAATACATTTTTTGGAACGCCTCCTTGTGGTGACCTTACCATTTGTATGTGCTCTGTTAGTAGTAGTGCGAGTTGCACTCTTTTTAGTGCATTTCTTTTAATTTCTACATTTTGACAGAGGAATTAGTTTCATTATTGGTAGGTGCTTCCATTTTCGTTAGTGACTGTATTAGCTCTTCCCTTTGAATTTTCTGTACAAATTCTGCTACGAGTGGATGGCTACTTTCTATGCTCTTAGGTTGCGCTGATCTATTTCTGCATTGTTTTGTACAGAGTTGCTGTTTGGTAGGCATTTTGTAGTAGCTGTTGGAGAAAAAAGGAAAGCGTGGGTGTGCAGATATTGAAAGATATATGTGTGCAATGTGCATGAGTGGTTGGATATGAGGGTAGGCATATAAATGGAAGTGTGTCACTGTGTAATGGGCTCTAACTTTTGGTTGGAAATGCTATATTACTATATTGGGGTTAGAATAATGGTGGCAAGATGATAATGTAAAGTGAGGAACTGTAGAGGTGTCATGAGTAAGAATGAAGCACATACCAGTGGGATGTAGCAATCAGTGGAGTAACTTTGCTGAAAATGTTGGGGGGGACAGGCGTGGGATGGGGTGGAGGGAGGGCGGATGGTGGCTCTTAGGGATCGTTTCGGCCAAATTGTTTGAAAAAATGTGGTTGAATGGTAGATTTGACTGAATTCGGTCACCGCCATTAGTTAGAAGCCGAAGATACTGAACATGAAGATCTGGGCCTGCAGGAGTGTCCCCCGCTCTCCATGTTCGGCATCTTTGGCCTTTGGCTTTAGCAGTTGCACAGGTGTCCCCCGCTTCCTCAGCATTGTTGGTAGGGGACCCAACGAAAAAAAGGAAGAAAAAGGGACCCTGCAGCGTCAGATCCGACCCGTGTTAGATGGATGGATCTGACGCTGCAGGGTACAGGAGAGGCACTGGATGGAGAAAAGGTAAAAGGGGGGGGGGGTTTACGGGTATTCTGGCGGTTTGGGGGGACATTGGTTTTGTTTTTCATACCTAGGTAAAAATGTATTTGCAGTGAAAATGACTACGGTCAATTCTGCCTTTATTTTGTACATCGGTCAAACATCCTAAATCCCTGAGAGATAACACTATACTGCTAAAGCATAAGAGCCCATTACTGATGCTCTGTTGTAACATTCATAATAATGGTGGCGTATTTTTTTAATTCAATTGGGCCCCCACACCTCTTCAGCCGGCCTGCCATGCACCCTGTGACACAACATAACATTCACAAACTTAATTCCAATAGAACATACAAAGAATGCATTATTTATAATTCATTCAGATACAAAAGTCAACACACATATGCTTGCATACACTCTCACTCACACACAAATGCAGCCAGCACCTCCATTGACATACACGGTGAGCACACAACATTTATATGTACATATACAATAACACATGGAAACAGTGGTGCAACGTCCATTGAGCAGGCCAGACTTTATCACCCCCTGATCCCTGAAATTTTGGCTGAGTTGTCTTGACCTAGCTGAACTATAAAGCTATGACCCAAAGGAACAGATTCACTGGAATGTCAGTAATTCCCTTGATTTTTCCTTTCATTCAAAGGCAGAAGCAGTGGGTGACCAAATATACTTGGTATACATTTTTAAATACCATATATCTCCAAACATGGGTTCTGCACAGCACCTTATATGTGTACGTGCTGATAGATTGTTTTCTACAAGATTCTGACTGATTAAAATTAAGATATGTTTTCCTATGTTCAAATGGCTCCAAGCAGTGGAGTACCGAGCGGGAGAGAGGCATGGGGGTGGGGGGTGCTGCCCTCTGTGGCTCTTTTAAGAGCCAGACCGGGACATTTGTCATTGGGACACCTCTCCCATTCGGCACCTCAAAGAGGGCACCCAACAGCAAAGGTGTCCCGCTGGCAGGACAATGTGTGCTGAGCAATTCCTGCTCATTATGCTCATTGTCATGGCAGCAGGACACCTTACCCGGTCGAATGGTAGAGGTGCCCTGCTGCCAGGACAATGTCCCAAGGAGCTCTGGGTAGCAGAGGGTCCTCACGTGGCTCTGTATCAACAGAGCATTACAATGTGAGCCATTAGGCACTGATGGGATGGAGGAGGTTACTATTAGCAGGGACTTTTGTCCCTTTAGAAATGTGAATGGGAGTGATCAGAAGTGAGAAGGGTGCATAATGTTGCATGCTTTATGAAATAATGATTATGGCTTTAAAACCCAAGGGGGATTTGTTAGGCTTGCATTAATCTACATGATGCTATTGTGACTTTGCATGCAGAATGGGGAGAATAAAACTAAAGCCATACTCGCATTGCTCAACATATTTCTATGACAATGTATATAGTGTACGGTTAGTTCACTATGAAAGGCTAGTTTATTACGTAAAGTGGTTTGCTATAAATATTTATGTAAGCACATGAAATATAAAGCAAAACCTTAATAAATATCGATATCAACTAAACCTGGAAAGATGTGCATGGTCCCTTAAATTGTACACATCCCAGTTTCACCATTTAACCAAGTGTGTGATCCTGAGCAAATCATTTAATCACATTGTGCCTTATCTGCAGCTCTGCAAGTGACTTTGATTCACTTCAAAGCTTATGTTAATGTATCATGGTATTATAATGGAAAAGCCTAATGGCTATAGAGTTGCTCCACATATAACAATAGTGCAATTTGGGTATGTTGCACCACAAAGTTATTTGTCACTTGGCTTATTTATGGTAACTTATTCTAAAGTCACTTCCATGGTGCCTCCAAGTATCAAAGACTGATGATGCGCCTTGCAATGTCCTTTTCTGTGAAGTCACTTCTAAAATGCCATCTTCCACTAATGTTAGCAAAAAAGTAGATTGGGGCAGGGGTGGGCTCGGCTTCATTTCACAGATGTTGCTGAGTACGACAGTTTTGGGTCATAGGTTTTCTCAGCTTGACTCTGTCCACTCTAATTGGGGAGGGTGCACCTACCGCCAACTTCATTTTGAAGTTAGGATGGTGGTGCTTTAGTAGAATCTGAAAAATGGCAAGACTAATTTTAGTGGTGTTGCAGTGCTGTGGCTTGCCAGAGAGAATGCACCATTTGTTATTGTTAGTGTGTCTTCATACCTGGGGCCTTAATGTGTACTGTGAGCTCTGTTCACATTGTCCAAATGTGACAGGCGCCCTCACTAGGGTCAGCCAGCAGCCCAGCCCCCCAACAAACATACACAAACACAATTCAAAACATATATATTTTTAAAAGTACCTCTGCTCTGCTTTCTAATGCCGCCCGGGCCACGTCTCATGTTATACCGACCTAACCTATTCGCACTCACGCACCTCCAGACAGAAACCAGCAAGCTGAATGAGTTTCCTAGTTCCTGTCTGTGTGTCGCACGAATACAAAGCCGGAAAGCGATTCTCTACGCTGCGACCCCTGGAAGTGCTGCTGCTAGCGTGGCAGCAGAGGTGCCAGGCCCTGCAACACCCAGTTCAGCACCCTGGCTGCTGACTAAGTCAGGCCAGCCGGGGCGAGGGACTGAGCCACACAGGGCATCCAGCCCTGAATGTGTTGCAGCGCAGCTGCCAGGCATCTTTTGGCGGATGTCTTGGCAGGAAGAGTTAGTGTGTGTGTATAAATGGATGGCTTAGTATATTAATGGGGACTTGGGAGCATCAGCATGTTTGGTAAGGGGGCAAGTGGGTTATTTGTAAGTGTGTTGTATGACGTGCACTTTAGCAAGTATGTGCATTGGTGTAGGACTATGTACTTTGAAAATGGATTAGTTCTCATTATAGAAGGGTGAGAAAAAGGTTCGGAAAAATATACAGATTACAAAGGAGAATGTGTTCATGTGTGCATTTCCATTTACTTTTCTGCATATATTTGATTGCTACATGAGTGGAGCAAATGTTTCAGTTGTTTCCTTTATTTATGCACATTTATGAATGGTACTGTTGTCAATGCACACATAAATCGTTTTGGTTTTAAGTAATGTTGCAATCTGTGAAGTGTGCAAGGTAAGTGGCAGGCAACATTTTGTTATGAATGCAATGTAGGTAATTGGCATAGTTTGGTAGGATAGATTCACTGATCTTTTTCTGTGAGATGTTTATGAATTTCATTGGAGGTGCGGTAGTGGGGGAAAAGGTTGCAAAATTGACAGAAAGAAAGAAGAGAGAAACCGTTTGGTTATTACAATGGCTGATATGGGTAAATGCCAACTTTGCAAGCACATGCCACTGTAGGTGGCATTTGATGGTAGGTGATGGGAGAAATTACAGTATGCTTTTTGAGCAGTTATGGAGGTTCAGTGGCAGGTACCCTGTTGCGAGGCACTTATAACAGAATTGCAAATGTACAGTATAAAAATATTGATACATGCAGGTTGTGGTGATGGGTGGCGATGTGGATGAATCTGGATGGAGAAATTGTAAATAGTTTTACAGTACTTTTCAGTGGAGGTACTTTTGATTCACAGGACATTTGTGCTCTTGAGTGTTTAACGGTTACTATGGAGTGTTGAACAGAGATGATAGTGTTAGATGCAGAGGTCTTGGATCTGATTGGTGGATGCATGTGTGACTGTTTTACAGTACCCAATGAGGGAGAGGTGGAAAAAGAGTACTGGAAAGGGAAGAAGGACTGCCCCTGCTTTATTGGGGCGGGCCGATCGCGGTAGTTGGTGAAGAGCACATGCCACATGCTCTCCTTCGTACTCTGCTTGGCATGGAAATGGGACTGCGGATTATCCAATCAGGTACTGAGGGTATGGTTAACAGGAAGGGGTGGTAATACTTTTTTTATTGCTGTGTACCGTGATGATGGCAGAGAAGCAGAGAGTGAGAGTGCTCTTCGTCGGTGATTCATTTGTGGGTGACCTGCACTCATATGCTCAGGGTAGCGGCATTGATTAACATTTTGGTGTGGAAGGAGTGCACGCTTTGTGGCACTGTGTGGCACTGTGTGGCTCTACCAAGTTTGCAAGCTGTGATTGCAGAGTGTAGAGATATGGCCACTTGTACTGTTGACATACTAGTCCTGCATTGTGGAGCACTGCATGTGGCTTTTGGCACTGCTGCAAGTTTGCATGGTGCACTGAAGGAGGTACTGAAAGCAGTGATGAGCCTTTTTGTCGACTGCAACAGTGATTTTCTCATTCATACCACCAAGACTGGTGTGGAACAATGTACTTTCTGCCAAGGTAGAGAAGGAAAGGTGTCTTGTAAACGGCGGCATGTCTGCATTTCTGTTCAATGCTGGGATGTTCTTCTGTGCCCATGAGAACCTTAGTGCTTCTAATGTGAGATTTTTCAGTGGAGCTGATTTTTTTTTGGCCCCATTGAAAATTCTTTTGTGTTCCAGAATGTAAAATCTATTTTGGAGAAACTCGTGTAATAATGTAAGGAGGAGAAGAAAAATATCTCCAACAAATACAACAAAAAAAGGTGTTTGTTTACAAGCACCTTTAAAAAATAAAGAAAAAAACAACCCTTTTCACAGCAACCAATAAAGAGGGGATCCTCTTCCTGATTGAAATGTGCTCCTGCACCGGTGCATAAAGGACAATATGTAGGTCTTTTGAGGGTGGCTGGCATGGAAATGAGACTCTGCAGGGGTGGGGATTAGTCAATTAGTTTTCCTGGGTGTGGTGTGCAAGTACAGATTGTGTCAGATGGTGTGTTTGCAAATAGGAGTGCACATGGCTACAGTTATGGCTGTGCCGTTCAGGAGGCAGAGTGTATGGCTTTTTGGTGACTCCTGGATACATTGGTGGAAAGTGTATGCAGAACGCTGTGGAGTGGCTGCACACCTTGGGTTCCATTATGTGTATGTCCACTGATACGGAGTACATGGGATGAAGAGGCTGCATGTGGGTCCTCTTTGTGCCACTTTGGTGACGCTCGATCATCCAGACATTATTATTATTCATTGTGGAGGGAACAGTTTTCGACATGTTACCGGAATCTCACTGCAGTTTGAGATGAAGAAGACACTTCGGCAAGTCATGGAACTGTTTCAAAATTCACAAGTAATTTTTTCTCACATTGCCCAGAGATAGATGTGGCTGCATTCTTACTCAATCCTTCCACAATGAAAACATTACGTTTCGTAGTACCAACATTTTCCGGAGAGATGGAGTCCATTTTAGTGATGCTGGCAATCAGCTGTTTCTGTGTAACATCCAAAATGCAGTGCAGCACTTCCTGCAAGTTTAGCAAGTATTTCCCCAGTAGGTGTTGACCACTTCAAACCTTCCAAACACAAACAGCACAAAAAGGCTCTTTTCAGAGTCACCACTTCCTTTTGGAAATGTGTGAAATGTTTGTGACAGAACCACGGCTCGCATTTTTTACCGTGCTCTCAGTGGTGCTTATAGGTTGTGCAGCGGCCTGCATCCTTTCATTGGAATTCTATGTTTGAACTGTGAAAGGTGGCTCTGAAAAGAGCCTTTTTTCCCCTTTCTGGTTGTTTTGCATTTCTCCTGTTCTTGTAACACACAACACAGAAGGAAAGGAAGGGAAGGTAGATTAGGGAAATGGCACCAACCTCAGGGATAGGAAAGGGCAAGTGGAGAGAGGAAGATGTTGGGTGGCCCTTACTCAGGTAGGGGGCAGTCCTTGTCAGGCTCCCGGACCGAAGCCTCAAAATCACCCAGACCAACACTATCAGAGCTGCCTTAAACATCCCTCGTGACCACCACATCTCTGAATCTAGAACCAATCTACAGTGCCTACCCGTCAAACAGAGAATCTCGCTGAAATCTCTCGCCCTCACGCACAAATATTTGGCCAACAAGGCCCCCCGTACTTCTGCAGTTGGCTATCCCGCCATGCGCCTACCTGACCTCAAAGAACAGCCCAGACCTACTGTTTATCGATCTCTAGGTTCAATCTTCAAAAAGTGGGGGGCACAAGCTTCCCTGTCCTGGCCTCCAAGCTATGGAATGCCCTCCCCATAACCATTAGATCTGAAGATTCTTTTAACGTATTCAAGTACAAAATGAAATCATGGATTTTCAATCAGCTTTGAAACATGCTCTGCACACCACTGCCCCACTAGCATCGGCCCACTTATCGTCTGCTGTACACTTTTGTCTCTATGCCTCATGTAAAATATTTGCTCTGTAAATTATGTATATTGATATACTTGCTAATTATTATGTATGTACATTCGCCCCGTGCTTAAAATTCTGTACTTTTATGCTCTGTATGTAACTCTGCACAAGTTGCGCCCTGATGCCTCCGGGCTTGATGGTGCGTGTTACAAATAAAACAAATACAAATACAAATACTTCCCGCATGACAGTACATGCACAACACAGTGACCTTTGAAAGGTAAGGGTCTGCTGCAGTGCGTATGGCCTGAAAGGCTGGTTTAAGGATCCGCTGCCCCACTGGAGTGTCGCTAGTGGTGGCAGGAGCAGATGCGGAGGATGCTGCGGAGGAAATTAAGCTACTGCCTTGTTCGAAGGGGACAACCCTCCAAACTGTTGTCTTGTAGTTCGTTTTGAGGTGTCGCCATATGGAGGTGGTGCTGTAGCTATACAAGCCAGGTTTTCCGTAACTGAGTACTATGTTGCACTCAGTGCATCTCACCTGGTTAGCACGAGATTTGGGCATGTCTCCTACGGTGGTAAATAAATTCAACATCCACGACTCCCGCTGGCTGCAGGCAATGGGGAATTTCTCTACTTTATCCTTGTTCTACTCTAGATCTCTATCTACATTGCCACACCTGTTCTCTTGTCCAGGCCCTTTGAAAGGAGGTGGTGGTGGTGGTGGTAAGGGTGAGGGTGTGGTTGCTGCTGAGTTAGAGGCATTAGCAGCCATGATTGCCATTAGTTGCAGGTAATATAGCAGAGCAGAATTGCTCACAAAGCAATTTTAGCACGAAGCAATGTGCACCACTGCTCTGTTCTGGAAATCCAAACACAGAATGGAGAGCAGCTCTGGGGTCTGGCCTTTTATAGGGCTGCTCTGCAGCACTTAGAACCGGAAAGCGGCCCTAAATCTTTCCCAAAAATAGTTAGATGTACACGGGCAGAGTGTAGGACCTCTATAAGGGTGCACGTTCACAGTAACACTCGAAAACAGTACTTTTTTGATGTCCAGGGGCCCGGATTGTGTCCGGCAAATAAGGGCCCATGCCCAGCGGGGGTGCGGTCCCATGGTGATTACGCAAATGTTCTTGATTGGGACGGCTGTCCGCAGGGCGCGTATTGGGCAGAATACTTTGTGCGCATGTGCATGGCTGTCCAACGGACACCGTTGGGATCCCCGGACTAATTAAAACTGCGACACAAGTGCTTTAGGAAGAAGCTGGGTGTTTGTAGCGTACAGCAGGTGGGATGTTCATGTGCACAGTTATCCGCAGGATGTGAGTGGGCGTCTCAAACTTCTTAAACACATCGCAAGTTTCTTTGCATATGTTGGACAGGGGCGGTGTTACCAGGACACAGAGGAAGAGATACGCATGCACGTAGTTGTGCAACATACAAACGTGCGCTCCTACAACTAATCACAGGTGGTTCACAAGATGCGGACATGAAGTCCGTAATGGCGTCCTCCGGATGCCTCCATTGTGATTGCGGATAGGAAAGGCAGGTGCGGTGTCCGTAGGACACCTCCATTTTGCTTAATTGCAGTCATCCCCACCAGTACTGTGGCCCATAGAGTCATAACGGGATTTTAAAAACAAAGGAAAAGCCACATATACACTCAGCAACAATTTACATATCGACCTTTATTTGCACACATTCATAGATACTATTAGCACAGGGATGGGGTAGCAGAAATGGATACATATACAGGGGAATTGGGGATTTGTACAAGTTGGTCGTGAGGGGAGGAAGGGATTGAGGTTTCATTGTAATGTCTCTGATCACACAGATTTTGTGGGGATAGCGGGCTTGTAAATGGAAAGTGGTACACGTGCAGGTAGGGCAGTGGTATTTTATTTTCTCCACAATATGTCCTTGTACGAAATCTTTTAAGGCAGCAAAATTGTTCAGATACTCCTCCATTTTGGCATCCAGGCTGTCCAGTGTCCTATTTACAGAGTTTCCTTCACTTCCTGTAACCGCATGCTGTTGTGGAAGAGGTGCCGCTTGTGGTGCATTCCTTTGATCTCCAGAATTTTCTGTTAAAGAAAATAAAATCTGTTAGGTGTACATGAAGCAATATATATTAATTGTTTTACTTTTCACATTGTGGTGCCTATCGTCACTCATTTCGCCATGAAGGAAATTCTCTTCCAGCCATTCTAGGATTCTTGCCATTGCTGCATAATAAAAGAAACATCATGCTTTTATACTATTGTACACTGCATGAAATGTGCAATTATAAGACACACTTTAGTGTACTTACCACGTTGTAGTGACGTTCAGATCTCAGTACTTCCTCGCTCTGCCAGTTCGTTCTTCATTCCTATGTAAAGCAGCAGTGCGGTAAGATTGTTGAGGGCAGAAATTACTTCTCTTGTTGGTGCATTCCATTATGGTGTATACCCTATGCCTTTGCTCTGTTTGTTTGATAAGTACAGAGTTTTCAGTCCTACTCTATTTTCCCTTGCAATTCACGTGCATGGTGCTGTTTGTATATGCTCCTTGTCTTTGCTCAATGGTACCACAATGTAAGAGAACCCCTGACTTTCTCAGCAGGTTGGATGCCATCCAATGTCCGCGAACAGACGCATAGTCCGCAACCACAGTGCCCATTAACATGGAGCCAGCAGGTTCAGTATGCTGTATGGTGCACCTATACAAACTAAGGGTATCCTTGTAAAGATCTCTGAAATTCAGAGAAAAAATGTTGTTAAAGGGACGTTATGGTTAAGTTGCGCTGCTAAAAACCTCTCAAATTCAGTGAAAAAACGATGTCAAAGGAATGTTATGGTTCAGCTGCCCTACTAAAAACCTATCAAATTCAGTGAACAAATGATGCTAAAGGGACTTAATTTCCCATGCTATTACAGAAGCAAGGGGCAAAGGTGATCTGTATTCTTTGTATGTATCTGATGTCACAGATTGATAATTGGATAATGAGACCTGCAGCTCTCCACAAACATTTGTCAAATTAATGATAGCAAATGAATGATCATCTCCTTCAGAGTGTATAGAGGGATGCTGAAAGAGTCTTGCCTATGAGGAATGCGATATAAGACACCTATGAGTTTAATCATGTTCTGCTTTCACTTGTCTTTATTAAATGATGACATTTCAAGATCAATAAATTCTGTCGACTTGTACATCTGGAAAAATCATAGAAATCAAGGTGCTTTGCACAAAAGCCATCACTGCAACTCAACTTCTATTGATTTAAAAACCCTTTATATTTTGACCTTTTCTAGGTACATGGTTTCAGTGATTTACCAATATAAAATTTCAATTTGCATTACCGAAGTATCGGAAGATAGCATCATTTATATGTTTTTGTAAATGTTGCATTAGTTATATAAATTTAGTACAAATTACAAATTACACAGCCTGCGTTAGTGGCCATCTAGTTATGGTTAAATTGCTCAACCCATAGGAAGACCAGTTTTTGGATGGCTTATCATTTTGGCACCAATTGACAAAAGTTTGCAAAAACAAATATAGCCACCCCAAAATGTTTTTGCGAAGTTTGGTGCGGTTATGTCAAGGGGGAAAGTTATAATGGGGGTCCCAAATCTTTTGAAAACCTCCTAGACATATTGGAAAACAAATATGGGTCACATGTACAGCCCAACCCACTGGATGGATTTGCAGGGTACCTGCGTGAGGAGTGGCGGCTTGGTCCCTAAAGTGTCCTTTTGCTAATTTGGTGTAAATAAATCAAGTAGTATTTTTAAAAATGGGCAAAAGCAGGTCAAAATATGAGTGATATCTGCGTCCAGTCCACAGACTCATTTCCTGGTTCGGTGTCTGCCGACACCTCTGGACCAATCAGAGTGTGGCGTGGTGTTCACGGACATCAAACAGGGTTGTTGAATGCATACTGGACAGGAGTCCATGGTTTGTAAAGTTGTAATACTACCTTTGTCTTTTCGTTTCACACAGTGATTGAGGAATTGTACTAAACATGTGAACGATTCTTGGCGTATGTTTCATATTGAGCTGCAGGTCCATTTGTACACTGGACGGCTTGTTTGGACAAAAAGAACATTTGGTTAAAAGTTTGTTGGGGATGTTTTTCTGTAAGGGTTTCTTTTTTTATCATAGTGGTGTCTGCTACCACTTCATAGCCTCACACATTACTGTCTATGGCAATTGGGTTTATTTGTTCTTGTTTACAAGTCTCTTAATTGAACTATGGTTCTCTGCTGATGTGTGAAACCATTCACCTTCACTGAAGTTGGAAAAGGTATTTATATTGGCATTGCACATGTTTAGAAGTCGTTTTTGTAGTATATTGATTAATTTAGATAGTGGTTTCATTCTGTTTAAAACCAATATAAAGAACCTTTTGTTTAGTTTAAATGTGTGGTCAACCAGTGCTTCGAGGATTGGTTTTCTGCAGTAGTTTTTAAGCATAGAACGTGACTTCTTAGATTTTTTATGAGTTTGCAAAGAACTCTTTGGTGGAATTTCTTTTGTAAAATTGACTTTTTGGGATGTTTTACTATGGCTATGTTAACATTGGTAGATATAATGCTAAGCTAATTTTTAGGTCTAGTTTTATTTGTACATTTTTTAATTTAATTTTTTGAAAGAGGAGGCTTTCTTTTTTTACTGCTGACTGCTTTACTTTCAGTGAGGTTACTAGCTGTTCTGTTTGAATGTTTTCTATAAATTGTTTTAGTTGTTGATGACTATATGGCTTGTTCTTATTTTTATCTGCTCTATATTTTCTTTGTTTTCTATGGAGTTGGTTTTTAGTAGGCATTCTGTTGTGTATGTTGGAAAAAAGAAAGTGTGTGTTTGAAAGTTGTGGAATGTTTATGCATGTGTTATATAAAAATGATGGGTGTGTGGGTGTGATTGTAGAGGGATAAAAAGAGTGTGTGCAATTGTGTAGTGGGATGATAGGTGTGGTTGGGAAGGATGTAAGAGTCAGAAGTTGCGTAAGTATCATGGGTTTGGGTAAATATGCTTTTTAAATTGGGTGTTGTATAAAATAAGTAAACTTATGTGATGGGGAATGTGTAGTGAATAATTGGTAGTAGAATTGTGAGTCCAGAAATGGCCCTACCAAAGCATAGATGGTATATTATGTTGTCCGAAAGCCAATTGCATCATACGCCCTACATCGCCAATAAAGAATCGTCAGCATAACCATAGAGCGTCCATTTTGTGAAAGGTCTGCCATTTGCTCTCTTAGCTCTCTTTGCCTTTCTGTTGAAACGCTTTGCAAAATGTATTTTATTCCGTTCTGCTCATGCACAGAGCAAGGCCACAAGTTACATGTTGACAGACCGGCCAAGAGAGAAATGCCAAACAGTACAGAAATACATTGTTTTCCTCCCTCACAAGTCCTTGAAGGCAAGCAGAAAGGCATTTAATCACCAAGCCAGGTGCCAGCCGGTTTCGCTGAAACTGTAGAAACAGGCCATTAAAGCATGCATTATACTTTCTTAGCGGCCCTCCTTTCAGGGCCCTCTTTAGATTAGACTGACCCCTAGTTCACGAATAGAAACCAGAAGATAACATGCTTTGGAATGTGTGTCTCCTACGAACACAGCTTTCTCGCTAAACTATTGGTTTGTGTTCTTCATAACAAAGAACTATGTCTGCTTACTGCAAATTGTGACTGCTGATAAACCAAGTAATATAGATTAAGAAAGAAACGTGTCATGAAGTGTCATATTTGTCATAATTGTCAATTATCAAACCCTAGCTCAAGAAGATACATTATGGGCGGTTTTGATGTGTCACAAAGAGATTTTATGATTGTCTTTTCATATATATGATACTGTTGTAGAATGTTCATTCTCTTGCGTCTCACGAGGTCTGGGTGATCACACATTGTGAGACGTTAGACCCAGTCGGTCGACTGAGAATATTCAATAAACCCTAGTACTTGGAAATCGATCCTCGTGTCTGTCGTATCACTGGGTGTATGGTGATTGTGCCTTGTTTCCATGCGCAAGGGTCTTCTGGGCCTAGCAAAAAATTGGGAGTCCGAATAGGGACCCTCCCCCATTTGCTCCATCGTGTACGTTGAATTTGAAGAAGGCCACAACGAGTCGAGGACGAGGCCATCGAACCGGGATCGAAAGGTGTTCGGGGTGCCCCTGTGAAAGTGATGAGAGATTCTTTTGCAGATCTGTACACAGCCGGTCCCTGATTGACGAGCAGCGGCCAGAGACAAGAGGGTGAGGGTCCCGAAAGGAGGCAGATTGAGCCAGATGCGCAGTAACGACGATTCTTGGTTGCGTCTGTATATGGACGAATTGCGTCTTGAGAGACAAACTGATTGATCAGGTGAGTCATGCCCCGAATTCTTAACAGCCCTGATATTGGTTAAGTATTGCTCTTGCAGGATCAAACGCCCAGGGTAAGGTACCATAAGATCATCATGCCTGGGAAATTGTCTTCCTGTCTAGTGGGATTTTTCCACTGCGGTAGACAATCTTTTTTAACTGGCAAGGTTGCGCCACCCATAGAGTCGCCAGCATTTGAAATGTATGTGAAATATGGAATAGGAGCGATAATGTTTAATGAAATGTGGCATATTCAGACCAGACATGTGATAGATTTGCAGTGGCCAAAAGATGGTACTTTTGAGATGGCCCGAATAGAGCACTTGGAATCAGTATTGCTTCACAATAAAGCACGCCTGCGACATTTGACGTCATAAGAGACTGGAGGAAAGAAGCGAACCTCTGTTTAAAAAGTAGGGAGAAACATGTGCGAAGACATAAATCAAACACAGAAAAAGCGATAGAGTTAGAAAAGCTAAAATGGGAAGAGGATATCAGAAGAGGGGATAGGAGTATCCAATTAGGCATACAAAAGATATATCCACAACAAGAGTTACATGCATCAGATGAACTGATAAATAAAATTCAGAGTGAAAAGAGACATGAACGCCCTCAAAATAATATTGACACGATTGCACCCATTGCTCCACCTCAGTTGCCACCCCCATTCCTGTTGTTCCAACTGTACCATCTGCCCCTGCACACCTGATACCATTTCCCCCATCGCCGATAGAGCAGGAATTAGCAGCTGCAAGAGAAGGCAGCTCTATAGAGGCGGGGCCTGCACAGAGAGGAAGTACCAGAGTAACCTGTAGTACGGTTAGCAGGGAGAGGAGAGAAGAACTTAAAGAATGGGCAGAAACGTATATTGAAGGAAATGACGAGGGATCCACGCTGAGTGCAATGTATGACTATCAGAAGCTCGGTGAAAAACAGGTATTGTTAGAATGCATGGGGGAGTATCTTATAGACAGATGGAAGAAATTAACTGGTATGTTAGCACCGCAGAAGTTACGGGATCTGAATGCTTTTTCACATATGAGGGAAAGTGCGGCAGAAATAAAAGAGCACATAGATAGGCTATTTGAATTTAAAGATGAACTTGATGAATTGCATGCAGAGATGATAAGAGGGAAACAACAGATGGTACAAATTCCGTGCGGCGACTTATTCCGCCGTCAAAACCTGTTAGCGAAAGAAATTAAAATATGTACACGAGAGGCAATTAGATGGATTACGGATGCTAGCATTTCTATAATGGAGGTGCATGATACATTTGATCAGTATACGAGAGAGATGCAGAGGAAAGTATTGCAGGTGATGATTGAGTATTTGCAAGATGACTGTTGAGCAGTGTTAGTGTTAGTAAGAGAGTGGTGGTGTGATTCAATAAGTAGGAATATTATGCTATGTTGAGAAAAACAGTGGTCGCTGTAATGGTGTGATTTGGTGTACAGGTATGAGGGTTGTGTCGGTGTAATTCTAAAGGAGTTAGGAAAAGTGTGTTTGAGTGGTAATGTGTGTTAGTAATTTAGAATGCAATGAGTGTGAAGGTTGTTGGGTTATAATTTAGGACTAGATGTGGATATGGGTATGGAAGAATAAAGAAATGAAATTATGGTATAGAAGTTCATGAGAGACAGTTGTGTTAGGCAATACGGAATTGGTGGTGTATTGAATAAAGAGCAATGTTGAGGTAGGATTAGACAACATTTGAATATTCCAATGAAATGAGTAAGAGTGAAGTACAATATTGTTGAGTAGAAAAGAATACTTTGCACTAATAAATAGTGAAAGTACATTATTTGAATTAGAGAGATATACATGCTATATTAATATGCTTACTTTGTAGGATGTGAAGAGTTTTCTTTGTTCGGTAGCTGTGTTTGTCAATCAAGATATACATGCTATATTAATATGCTTACTTTGCAGGATGTGAAGAGTTTTCTTTGTTCGGTAGCTGTGTTTGTCAATCTTCATTTTACCTGCAATTGTAAAAGAAAGCTTGTTGATATATAAGGTAATGGTGAAGTACTTTAGTAGCAAAGGTTTTTATTTATTGAGGTAGGAGGAGTTATTGGGAAAAAACACTGAATACAGCTGTGTTATGTGTGTTAACTAGGTTGTTAAAATGTGAGGTGAGATTATATGAACTTTTCACTAGTTATAGCAGTAGGGCAAAATGTGCATTATTTAAAAAAAAATTGTGGGATACATTAGGAATGATTGAACCATGACAAGTGAAGTTTGGCATATTATACGGAACAGGGTAAAAATTGGCAAGTATAAAATGGGTGCATTTTCTAGTGCATTTTTGCAGCAGAGAAAAGTTTCACTACGGCTAATATTGAAGGGTATTAGCTATATAGCAAAGTTTACCTTGATGCAAAAATGCATGAAAAATGTATTCTTTTTTGTAGATTGTAGAGCAATTTCTGTCATGGTGCTTTTAATATGGAAACTTCACTTGTAGTGCAATGGTTTGTAATGTTTTGGAGTGTTTTTGAAAGGTAGGGCAAACTGTGGCCTAGTGTTAATATTGTGGAACTTTGCAGTTGTAGTATATGGTGTGTTTTTTTTTTTAATGTATTTATCACTATTTAGTTTACAAATAAATTGTTTTAGCATAACCAAAACATCTTTTCTTTCAGCCTGTCCAGAGCAAGTTGTTACTGCTTACACTTTACTGTCCGTCAGTTTTATGGCAAACTCTTTTTCCAGGTTAGTCTTGTAAAATGCCACCATGGCTACAGTCAAAGAGATTTTGGCACCTTTCGGCCCCTTCCTCTCCTCTATCTCTATCTCTACCTGTGGTGTGAACCAGGGGTCTAACTTCTCTCCCTGAATGTTCAACCAATACCTGGCACTTCTTGCCCACCATATTGCCGCTCTCTGCCACAACTATCAGTGCTATGCAGATGACACTCAACTCATTTTCAGGCTCCCTTCTGCCACCTCTTCTCCTTCACTCATCTCTGACTGTTTGTCTGCCATCCAGGAGTGGTGTGCCGCCAATGATCTCTGCCTTAATGCCAGTAAGACAGAGATTCTCCTCATCAGCGCACCTGCTTCTTCCTTTCCTATCACTATCTGGCCGGCCTCTCTTGGCCCTCTTCCTGCTCCCACCTGTGAGGATAAAAACCTCAGGGTCATCTTCGACTTCACACTTTCCTTCTCTCCTTACATCTCTGACATCTCTAAGAAGTCACATTACCAGCTGCACCTCGTCAGAGGTATTCTACCTTCCCTCTCCTTCCCCCAGAAGCTCACTGAATCCAGAGCTCTGGTTCTCTCTAGGCTTGACTACTGCAAAAGCCTCTTTCTAAATCTGCCTGCCTCTACTCTACTCCCTCTGCAACTCATCCAAAACAGGACTGTGAGACTTGTCCTTGGCCTCAAGCACAGGGATCGTATTTCTCCAAGACTGAAATCTCTGCACTCGCTCCCAGTGGTGGCGAGGATTAAGTTCAAAACCCTCTGCATTGTCCACAATGCCTTCTGGGGCCTGGGGCCTCAATACCTTCAACTCTCTCTTCCTAAATATCTTCCTTCTCGGGCTCTTCGCTCTTCCGCCTCCAACTCCCCCAGAGTTAGTCGCTTCTCCAAGCAGCAAATTGGTGGTAGATCTCTTTCTTCTGCTGGGACCTCCCTCTGGAACAGCCTCCCTGCCTCACTGAAACTTGAGGAGAACCATCTCTGGTTCCAGAAAAACACCTCAAGACCTTCCTCTTTGCTTCTGCATTCTCTCCTTCTCTCCCCTGCCTGCTGAGCTCCTGGCTGAATCATCTGAAACTGCACTGGTTACCTGCCTACCCTGTGATCTTGGGCAAAGGTTCCCTCCCCACCAGCTGCACACCTGCACTGCCCACCTGGTAACCCTTGCATGTGGGGACTGTTTCTGTATCCCTACATCCCCTACTAGCACTTGACACCTGATATCTGCACTTACCCTTGCACTTGCCATCAGCTGGCCACACTTGTATTTATTATTTATTGTCTTAATTATTTTACTGTTATCCTATGTACTGCACTGCACTGCCCTCTCTACCCCCTGCAATTTTCCCCTCCACCCATGCACTTGCGCGATCTCAATCCCACCTGGCCAGTTGAATTGCTGTCTCTGTATTCCCTCTGTTTCCCCTCCCTTGCCTCGTCGTGCCTTGAAACACTTGTGTATAGGGGCATTATAAATGCCTTATCATATCATATCATATCATGTGCTTCCAACAGGCATCTGGCGTGATTGTCCTGAAATTGTTCAGAAAATGACCAAAAACCTGTGTCCTTTGAGTTATGAAGTAAGAACATGTTGTAAAAAAATGTTTAAATGACTCCTTTGATCCTTCCTTCTGACAGAATCGACATTTAGCAATCTTTGTGTTAGTTGGGTCTCGAATTGAGATCATCTTTCCAGTTTGACACTAGTTAAAGCTGATCCTCAGAAATAGCCTCCTAACCTCTGGATCTGGGCATTTGGTTAGGTACGGTTGCAGAAACCTTGGCTCTTAATTTCTTTTTCACTGATATCTCCCAGGTGGACCAGTCATCAATTTGGGTTTCCAAAGACTCTAAGAGTGTAATACAGTCATTTTCACAAGCAGTAATTAAGGGGTTAGATCTCCTTACTAGTTCCAGCATCGGGGATGATGAGGCTGCTGAGCATTTTGCGTATTATGGTGTATTATAGTAGTGGTTGGAAAAGACTAGTCTTTTTTATATAGGGAAATGTGTTGCGTTTAGGTTTGCGTGTTTTTAATAGGAATTTGTTGAAAGGGAATAAATGTATACATACATTGGTAAGTGTTGTTGGGTGTCTTGACCCACGTGCAAGTAATCATGCTGCAACATTTGGTGCTGTGGGCTTAGAAAATTCAAGATGGCGGAAAACCCACATGTGCGCCGAAATCCAGGAAAGCTGCGCAGTTTGTGCGCACACCGAAATGGTTGCCTCACTTGCCACCCACCAGGGCGAGAATGAAAGGCCGGGTTGCCATGAGGGAAATGGGTTGCCAAAGGAAAAACAGTAGCGCCGGTTAGCTTCAAAGCGCTTTAAAACCACCATTGGACTACCCGCACAGTAGTCTGAAACCATTGGGAATGGCAATGCTGATTGCCAAATGCAACCTAGAATGGTGGGGAATTCATTTGTTAAATCCCAAAAATGGGTGCAGTACCAGTACTCACCACTATCCAAAAGCCGGCATTTTAAAACCACACCAGATTTTACTTTTTTGTGTAAAACTGAATGAACCCAAAGCAGGCTAAAGAAAGACTTACTGAGAGGTGGATACAATGTAAAGTGATATTCTGAAGTGACTTGAAGGTTTATAACAAGACTGGCTGAGCTGTGGATTGCAGCAGTTTAAGTTGCACTGGATTTAAAGACACTAAAATCGAAAATGTTTAGATTAAATGAGTGACCTATGTTTGGTGTCACATGCCTTTGTAACTGTTGAAATGTCATAGTTTTGCACTTAGAATCAGCATTCTAGCTGCATGTGTAAAATTGCAAGTTAATTTAAAAAGCAACAAATAACATGACAGTAGCTGAAAGTCTGGTTTAAGGAACTTGATTCTGCCTGGCAACTACCCCCATCAGGAGTGAAACTTGAGTCACAGCTGTGTTCCCAGGCTATCTGCCTTTTGCTGGCAACACTAAGGATATGCCATATATCTGATAATTGAATTACCTGTGCTCTGCAGGAGACTGAACAATGCAACTCCCTTCACCCAGGCAGAGGGTTTATTGAGAGGATCATAAATGGCTTCCTCTTGAACAATGAGCCCTCTCTTGACTCAGGCAAAGGTTTTATTACAGCGGTCGTAAAATGTAGCTTCCTCTTGGCAGAAGCTGGGAGGGGCACTGCCTGTGAGAGCAAGCTGGCTTGGCAGAACTGGATAAACCAGTATTTCTACCTTGTGCTGAGAGGAAACCACACCCCTTTGGAGCCAGAACATAACTTTAAAAAGATGGATCATTCATAGAGCGGACATGTGAAAATTTTATAAATGATACCATAATTCTTGTGATTTTTCTGCCCACAGTTTAAGAGGTTTTTAGAACCGGTGGTATGTTCAGGGGGGTTTTAGCGGAAAAGTGGATATTACTCTAAATGTGTGCATGTTAAAAATCTGAAACTTCATCAGTTAATGTCCATACTCCCTGCGCACATGTATGTAAAGTTGGGTCAATGTCAGAAATTGAAAAATCAGTTAAAAAGTCAATTATGTGCCATTTCTGAATGCAAGCTCTTAGAAACAGCAGATGTGGACAGAGACATGGCTAAATTCAGCCACACCATGTATATGTAATTTCAAGCAACTGTGTAACTGTGAAATATGTCTTTTATTATCAAATATAGAATGTGTGCAATCTGACAGAGGAGTGTCCTATCTGCAAGCCATAAAATGACATCACTCTGACACAACTTAGCTTCGCCAATCAAATGATAAATGGAAGTTTGACCAATTAGAAGCTGAGAGAGAGGTAGGGTCAGTGATGCTAGAACACACACACATTCTAAACACATAAAAGCAGACAGACAGGACAGATAGGGACCTTCAATTCCATCTGCAGCGGGACGCTCTGCCGGAAAAATCCATACTTACCTCCATCAATCTTCAAAGAGCCAACACTTAGACTCCAAGATAAACAGAGACTTCAGAACCTTAACCAAAAAGGCCACTGCCAGCAAGAGTATTTGTCAGCAGGCCTCAAAATATTTTTGCAACTGAACTCTTCAGACAGCCGGGCGAGCCGTCTGAATTTTGCCAAGAACTTTTGCAAGAACCCGGTGACAGAAATATCCAAAGAGAAGGCAGGACCCGACCCAGAGAACCGGTGCCTAGCAGAGACCAGGCCATTGTATCCAGAGTGCTGACCCCGATGCTGTGAGCAGTATCAGAGGCCAGGCGCTGTGAGCAGAACCCGGGAAGACCTGACCAGACTGAAGTCCGTGACCAAGTCGCTTTCCGGTTCAAAATCTCTTGTGAGTACTCAGCAAAGCTCAGAACCAATCTCTTAGTTAAAATAATATAATTCAATCCTATTTTAATCTAAGTAGAACTGCCTCCTAACTGTCACCTGCCAATTGCAAAGCTGTCACTTGTCATTTTAGCTGCAAAATCTGCCACTTGTCATTTTGAACTTTAAAATTTCAAATCTGAAAAACGACCTTTATTTAATCGCTCATATCTCCGCAACCGTTTGGGCTAGAGACTTGCAGTAACTTTCATTTGGAAGCTGAGATCCTAGGCTTTCCTATGACCCCAAAACGATAGAGATAGTCCTTGTGGTTCCTCTGTAATAGCGCTCGGCGCATCCGCGAATTTTGCCGCGATTTGCAAATTTCTCCACGTGTGAAAACAGGAGTTTGCTTGCCTTCCATTTGCCAGAAATTCGTTTAACCTGCTAACTATCCCTGCATCATTGCTAGTGTGAGCCTGGACTAATATTAACTAGATACCACTCACCCTGAACCTCTGAAAGGGAATTAAAAGCATTTTAGCATATTTTTTAATTCATTGCCAGCACATATCAAAGCAATTTGGGCCTGTGTTTTCAAACTTCTGTAGTCTAAGCTTGCTGGGGTGAACTGAATCACATTTGATTGCATTTCTGAGAACTGTGTGTTTTCCTTCCATTTCCTTGCCTTGCATCAAGGGGGGGAGGGGATTGCCAGAGAAAAGTGATTACATTGTTTTGTTGAAATCATATTGAGTATTTCTATACTGCATTTCATTCATTCAACCTTGCATCCATTTGAACTCTATAAAGCATTTTGTACCACCTTCTTCTTTTGTTCCTATTCACCTGTGTGCTACCTTATCCATTTCATGTCAACTCCTTATTGATTATAGAGAAGCGTGTTAGTGCCAGATTCTCCGTTGTTAATCTTTATCATATCAGATTAAGTGTGCTATTCAATTATTAATTTATTATAAGGTGTGATATATACATCTCTTGTTTAAATTATCAAATAAACCTTTTAACTTGCAAAACAGAACTACTTCTTGGCTCAGTGGGGTCAGGGGGATTCCAAGAGAGGGGTGTTATATAGGGGTAGTCATCCAGAACGCATGAACTGGACATAAAGATATATCAATAAGGGTTTTCATTCAGTATTATAGACTAGGCGTTGACTTAGCTGTAGTGTTGAATTGAATCCTTTTACAAATTGGGGGCTCGAGCCGAGACGTTGGGTTAGATTTACCATTTGTGCAGATTAATACAGCGTGCCAGCTGACCAGATAGACATATCCGGTCGGATCACCACGCTGTGTTACGCTGTAAAGCACTCCTCAAAGGAACGCTCTAGGAAACGGTCTGTTTTGCAAGAATAAAATACAAACTTCTGTAAGTCAGGACAGAGACCAATCTCTAGAATGACGACCTTAGTAGACATGAAAATAGCCAGAGAGCACTTCTTACATAAACTATTTGTGAGAGGTGAATGGGTTGAGCAGGGCCAGGATGCCTGGTTGCAGGCCATCACGCGACAGGTCACTGAAACAGGGTCAGACTTATGGAGAGATCAGGGTCCATTACATGTGGCCCTGAGTGAACTATATATGGCTCCTAAAGCCAAAGAGGAACACAATAAGATTGCCAGGATAGCAGCATACCTGTACCTATATATGGGAGACATGCAGGATAGATGTGCTGAAAGCCAAAATCTGGCAAATAGGCAACAGATGGTGTTAGAGAAGGTCCAATCTGACCTGGTCTCTTCTGAGCAGAGGCTGCAGAGGAGCCAGGAGTCAGAAAATGACAGCAGACTGTACATCACTAAAATAAAGGAGGATATGGATGTGCTGCAAAAGGAAAAGTCAGAACAGGATACCAGATTTCTGGCCTTGCAGAAGGAACACCGAGAAGGTTTGGACTCCCTACTGCAAAGCCAGAAAAAGCTGGAGCAACAGCTAGACTTCAATAGGGCATGTGCTGAGCAGGTAGTCACCCTGCAAAGCCACCTAGATAGAGAGAAGGCAGAGAGCAACAAACTAATTCTGAAAGACCTGGATACCCAGGCAGAGTTTGATGAGGAGCGCCAAAAAGCTGGTGCCCTTCAACGGCAAAGGGACGACCTGGCGGCACAAATGCAGGCTCTTAGTCAGGAAAGAGACGCCATAGGCCAGGAAGTCTGCCATTTAAAAAGGAAAATGGAAGAAAATCACCTGTCCCTCCAGGGGCTGGGTGACCTCCAAAAAGAAAACCAGAACTTGTTAGAGCACACCAGGAGGGTGGAAGAGGCTGTGGCAAGAAAGGAGCAGGCCAATAGGGACATTGCCCAGGAGGTAACCCTCCTGCAGCAAAGACTGGCCCAGTACTCCAGGACCAATCAGGAAGCACAGAGAGAGAATGAGGCTCTCTGCCAACACAATGATAGGCTCCAACAACAGGTAGCGATGCAGGAGAGACTGATAGAGTCTAGTAAGGCCTTAACTGAGGAACTGAAGGCACAAATGCAGGCTCTTGCATTGCAACAGGGAGCAGGGGCGGATAGAGATGAGGTTCGCTGGGAAATGGAAACTCCGGAGCATAACCTCAGGAGCCCTAGTACCAGAGGCCCTCATACCTCTCAGTCCCTGGACTCTGCCACCCCCATGTCCCCTGGCGCACGTGAGCACAGGGCCACAGGGATGGCAGATTACTATCCAGCTAAGAGTATGGGGCTCATAGGCCAGTACCACCCAGGAATGGAGGGGTGGGCATCCGGGTATGGGCACCCAAGTACAGTACAGTTCAGTGGGGAACCCCAGGAGAGTAGGCCCCTTAAGGGCATCCTGAAAACCTCTGCCCAGTTAGGTCAGTGGGGGGGGTACCCATCAAATCCTGGCAGCAAGGAGGAATCTGAAGACTCCTCTGAACTGCGCAGGACACAGGAGACCAGGTCCCCACATTCTGCCAGCCATTCCCAGGCTCACAGAATCCGGGAAAACCTGGAAGAACAGACGGGAACCTCTGGGAGCAGTGCCTCTGAGTCCGAGGGCGAATGGACAAGGGTTACCCGAACCAAAAGGGCCAATAAGGCAAAAAGGGCCTTGCTTAAGGACCCCTTAAAGCAGATTAAGGCGATCAGGAGCGTCATCACGCCTTACCATAAGAACGCTAAGTATTCTGTTTGGGAGCACTTAGAGTTGTTTGAACAAATGATGGAGACTTTCCATTTGAAGGACAGCCAAAGCTGTATTCAATATGTAAAGTGGACCTTCTCCCCGGAATACTCCAGTTTCTTTGCGGGGCTGGAGGACCAAAATCATTTAAGATGGTCCACCTATAAGGCGGCCATCCTGAAACATTTTTCCATTCATAGAAATCCTCAAGAGGCTCGCAAGGCAGCCTACAATTTACAATGTGGGGAGGATCAGGCCCCACAAGAATTTGTGCAGGAACTGAAACGTGCTTTTGCGCAGACCACCAGAAGGGTGCGCACAGATAGCAGAGAATTTATAAATACGTTTTTCCATGCCTTGCCCAAATATATCATGACCCAGCTCGTGAGGGATTTTCACGAGAAAAGATCTTTAGAATGGGTCATTGAACAGGCTACCCGGATCTATGAGGTGCAGAAACCGATAGATAGCAAAAGTAATGCCCAGAAAAACCCCAAAGCCAACAGCACCCCTGCTGCTGCCAAGGTGGCAGAGGTAAAGGTCACCCCCGTTTTGGATTTGGAGATGGGGGGGCCTAAAAACCTACCTGCACCTAATAATGCTAGGCCCAGAAGGTCCTCGGGCCAGTCACAGACAGGGAGCCAAGGAGGCAGCCCCACAAATGGGGTCCCTCGCTCTCCTGATTATGTAAGTCCCCGTTACAAGGGAAATCGACCCATCCTGGGTTATGTGTGGACTCCTCCAGCCCAAGGGGGGGGATCCAGCCAAGCACCTAACCCAGGGAACTTCCCTCCAAACTTCCCACAGGAGGGCAGAAATTTACCAAACCCTGGGCAGAACTTTTTCCCCAGATATCCACCCGACTTTCAGCCCCAAAACCATCCATCCTTCTTTCCCCAATTCCCTGAGCCCAGACCACTGAATCTGGGAGAGGGGAGGCCAAGGGTGGAGGGGTACCCAAATCTTCCCAACCCGGGGTATTACCAGAGGAGGGACAGCTACCCTTCCCGGGATCAGCCCAGGGGAGAAAACAGGGCCCCGTATCAGCCTGAGCGGGTTTCCCAGTTAGAGCGCCAGGTTCAAAACATGGCGCGGGATATGGGTCACATACTGAGGGCTCAGCAGAACCCTCAGATCGGCATGCCGGCGCAGAACGTACCCAACTCTGGACCTGGTGCTCCAGAACAATGACGGGGGCAGCACCCCGATAACACACCGGTTCCCAGGGAGGAGGCACAAAGGGAAGGGGGGTGTAAAGCCTTGGAGGAAGCTTCCTTCCTCACTTGTAAACAGCCCCTGGAAACCCAGGAACCGGAAACAAAATCTCTTGCCCCTGAAAGTCTGCCTCCTAAGGAGCAGAGGGGGGGTAGGAGAAACAAAAGACCCAAACAGACTCAGTTTGAGGAGGAGGTACAGGTCTTCCAATTTGAGGGAGAGGGATCCTCAGAGGATCCTGGGAAAAGGATCTTCTCCTTCAGAGAGGGGGGAACTCCTCCCAAAGAAAAATGGGTCCCTAGGGATGCAAATCCAGACTGGGGAGATGTGGAGACTGAGCTACCGCCACCCACTATCTCATCCCAGAACCAACAGCAAGAGAATCCCCTGGTTCAAACCCATCCTGGTGACTGCCTCCAAAAAGGGGGGGGCGGCCCAGAACCGGAGCCAGGGGAACCCAAAATGGCTCTGATCTCCAGTTGCCAAATTTTTCTTTCAGATTCCCAAGACTCTCCACAGAATTCTGCCCAAATCTCTTCGGTAGCAATGTCCAAAACCAGAAAGTTAGCCCACCAGTTGTCCAAAAATGTACATTACCTGTGCCCCCTTGAGGAGAAGGAGGGAAGATATTATGCCCCGGTACAAGTACAGGGGCAGGGTACAATCTCGGCACTGGTGGACACTGGATCTCAAGCTACCCTTCTGTCCAGAAGGGCCTTTGACGAACTGAATGCAGGAAGGGGAGAGAATTACCAAATTCCTCTCACCTCTCTTCCGGGACAACTACAGAACTTTGACGGGAAGGAAATTCCCGTTGAGGGGACTGCAGACTTGGACATTAAAATTGGGCGACATAAGTTGAAACACCCGGTCATAGTTGTGACCCCGGAGGGCACCCCTTGTTTACTAGGGAATGACCTCCTGAGAAGGTTGTCACCCCTAATAGATTGTGTAAACAAGGTCCTCTGGACCCAGACTAGCCGACCAATAAAATTAAAACAGAGTGTCAACCATGTTAGTTTAAACGGCACATGCCACATGGTTGAACAAAAATCTGACCAAGTAGAATTTCACTTCCAGAACAACCAGATTCCAGACGTGACAGTAATAGCAGTAGGACAACAGACTAGTGATGGGGGGTCCTCTCTATTTCTGAAAATCAACCTTCCTTCCAGTTTAAGGTGGTATTCCACGCTGGAAGGAAACACTCTGAAATTCTATACCAATCCACAATCTGAAACTCCCACTCCTATAGTCCAGAAAGATGTGAAATCAGCTCAGAGCCTGGCTGATATTCAGCAAATTGGAGAGCAGTTGTTCATCCCTTTCAGTTAAATGATGGGAAGGACTCTGTTCTCGCTCGAGTGTGTGTGAACAACGGTAAGAGCTTCATCAGCGAAGCCATGTTTCGCCAACTCCCAAAAGATCCAGCCATTCCCACCTTCAAACTGATAGACAAATGGGAAATGGACCTGGAAGCACCTAATTCCAAACATCTCCTGCCAAGCAGGTGTATGCTCAAAATCTCCATTGGCAACAAGAGCATAGTCCACAATTGTTGGGTCGTGCGAGACGTCCCTGCCGCCTTTTACTTAGGCAGTGACATTCTCAATCGCTTTGCCATTAGTTTGGACCTAATAAACTTCAAAGCTTGGTCCCGATTAGCGGATAATCCCATGGGCTTTGATGATCCAGAAAAAGCATTTAGGCCAGCTCAATTGCTACCTTATGCAGTTGAAATTCAGGTTAAAGAGGAAGTCACCATCCCAGAAAGGACCCGACAATTCTCCCTGGAAGTGAAAGTTAAAAGGGGACAAGAGTTGAAAAACCCTGATGCTTACATACATCTAAATGCTTCTCTCCAACAGCAAGGGCTGGGGGTAAACCCAACACCATTAGTCAACATAGAACATGACACCATTCCAATAGAGGTGGATAACAGCGACTTAAAGAGTATTACTCTAGCCGCAGGCACCATTATTGGAATGGCGGTTGATGACCGACATTTCTCCATTGATCTTAGAAATGAACTGTTAGGACCAATCCCCAAGGACTGTTTTGACAGTGACAGTGAGGACAATACAACACCAGACAGGATTTTTACCCGGCATGGGGGGAACTTCCTGGTGTACACTTCCTGCCCTTATGGTAAGGAAGATGTGACTTGTGAATTCAGGAGGGATGAGGTGATTTTCCAGGTTCATGAAGGCTGCCTTGCCCACCTGAAGCCTCCGGTCCAAATCAGCACTCTGACCAGGGACTTCTCCACCCAGCTGGAGGAGGCCGCGGAGATAGCCAAACCAGAAGTCTTTCCAGGCTTCAGGCAGATGGTGGAAGAGAGAGTCAACCTAGCTGATGCCTGTGTGACTCTGGAACAAAAGCAAAAGTTGAAACAAGTTTTCTTGGATTTCCAAGATCTCTTTGCGGTAGACTCATATGACTGTGGTCGCACTGACATCCACACAACAACAATCCCCACGGACCCTGGCATGACTCCAGTGTTTGTGAAGCAATATCGTTTGCCTCTCGCATCCATGGAGTCCCTTACTGAAATAATTAAGAACCTTGAGTCCAGGGGAATAATCCGTCCAGTCCACAGCACCTTCAATAATCCGGTGCTGGGAATATTGAAGCCAAACGGCCAGTGGAGACTCTGCGCCGACCTCAGGGAGCTCAACAAACGGGTCCATACTTCCCGATGGCCTCTGCCCTACATTGACCAAGGGCTGGCCCAGATCCAGGGGTCACAGGTATTCACTGCAATAGACCTGACCAATGGATACTGGACCGTGCCTGTCAGCAGGGAGGACCAATACAAGCTGGCTTTTACCTTTGGGGGCCAGCAGTACACATGGACCCGGACTCCCTTCGGATACCTCAACTCCGGCAATGAATTCAACATTTTTCTACACAAGGCCATGCCCGACTTGGGTGCAAGGGGTAACCTGGCTTATGTAGATGATGTCCTCATCAAAAGCTCAACTGTTGAGGAACACATAGCGGAGATCCGTTATGTTCTGACACAGTTGAGGGCCGCCGGAGCAAAACTTTCCTTTCAGAAAGCACAGTGGTGTAAAACCCGTGTTAACTTCTTGGGGCATGAGATTACTCCTCAGGGTCTTTGTCCCCAGGAAAAGAAAGTGGAAGCACTTCAGAAACTGAAAGACCCCACAACTCTGCGGGAACTAAGGAGCCTCCTTGGACTGACTAATTACAGCAGAAAGTTCATTGAGGGCTACGCAGAGATCACCAGACCCCTGATTCATCTCCTAAAGGGGGGGGTCAAGTGGGAATGGGGTCCAGAACAATCCGAGGCAGTAAGACAACTCAAGAGAAGCCTCTCACAAGCGCCTTGCCTAGCTTACCCTGTCAGAAACAAGGAGTTCTTCCTGGAGACAGGGTTCTCTAATACGTGCTTGACGGCCGTATTATACCAAAAGCATGACAAGGTCAATAAAGTAATCTCCTATGCGAGCAAAACTTTATCCTCTGTGGAGGAAAAATTCAACGATTGTGAGAAGGCACTCCTGGCAACGGTGTGGGCATTGAAGAATTACCGCCCGTTTATCCAGGGGGAACACATCATAGTGGAGACTCCACACCAGCCTCTGCAATATCTCCAAAGTGACAGAATCCGGGCCGGAAATGTGAGTAATTCCCGAATTACTTCCTGGATTCTGTCAATGCAAGGCTTTCCTGTGGAGGTCCGATATGGCCAAAACAAGAAGAGTCCCCTCGCGCAAGGTCTGGCTGACTTGCATGATTGTGCCAGAGAAAACTGTCTCGAGGACGAAAGTCTAAAAATCAAGGACAACACGGAGGCATACCTTAATTCCCCACACAAAGTCTTTGAAGAGGACAAGTGTGAGGGAATGCCCACTGTCTATGTGGATGGATGCTCTTACCATGTTGACAACGACGGGGAGAAAGAACTGGTGGCTGGCGTAGGGAATGCATGGGTGAATGAGTCCCCAGAACCCTCCGCTGGATACAAAATTGGTCCCCGAAGTAGTCAGGTGGCAGAATTGATGGCTGTGCATCAGGCCATCCTCACTGCTGTCCAGCATCAACTCCACGAACTGGTCATAATCACAGATTCGGATTATGTACGGAATGGGTTCGTGGAGCACCTGGTTAATTGGAAAACCAGAGGCATGTTATGTGCTAACAACAAACCCTTGAAACATGGGAAGTTGATCCAAAACATTGATGATCTGGTCACCTCGAATGAGATGACCATCTATTGGAAAAAGATCAAGGGTCATTCCAAAGTAGAGGGACCAGACAAAACTGGAAATGACTTAGCTGATCAGCTGGCCAAAACCGGGGCCATCCAAGGGGATCTAATTGAGATTGAGTCCCTGTTGGGGGAAATCCAGGTCACTGCCATCACTAGGTCCCAGACAAATGCTCACAACGACCTTTCAATTGTACAATGGAGTAAGGAGACCCCTGATGCTGATTTGATTACCGCTCAGAAGGGGGATCCAATAATTGGTAAATTTTACCAGCACCTTGAGGACCCTGAGAACTTTCCCCTGACGGATACCGATTACATTGGGAAAGAGGACCTAAGAGTGTTGATGAAATGTCCAAAAATGTTCCGAATCCAAGACGGTTTGCTGGTAAGGAAATCCAAAGCTGGCCACGATCAGTGGGTGGTTCCTACCTCATTCCGAAGCCTGATGTTAAGTCACGCCCATGATGCGGCCACTGCCGGTCACAGGGGGTTTCACACAACATTGGAAATCTTAAGAGAGGTTGCATACTGGCCACACATGGGGCAGGACCTCGACCAATACTTGAAGGGGTGTCTTGTGTGCGCCTCTCCAAAAGAGGGGGATGACACTGCCATGGTCAGATTTACAAATCGACTTTGTAGGCCCTGTGATTCGCTCGGCTAGGGGGAATAAGTACATGTTGACTGTGACATGCTTGTTTACCAAGTGGGTGGAATGTCTCCCAGCCCCAAATTGCAAGGCAGAAACTGCAGCTGCCTTGATGATTAACCACATCTTTTCCCGTTTTGGTCTACCTCAAAGGATTGAGTCAGACAGAGGTAGCCACTTCACCAGTGAAGTAATGACAAAGATGTGGGAGATACTGGGGGTCAAAAGGAAGTTGCATATTGCTTATCGGCCAGCTTCTTCTGGGGCAGTAGGGAGATATAACCGAACCATTGTGAGCATATTAAAGAAGTTTGTGGCAGATTCTGGGCCAAGTTGGGATATCCGATTACCTCTGGTCCTAATGGCTATCAGATCTACCCCTTCATCTGCAACCAAAATGTCACCATTTGAGTTGATGACTGGGCGCAAGATGGTGCTTCCTCAGCATTTGCTCTATAGGACCCAAGAGCAGACACTGATAAATGCCTCCACTACTCATGAGTATGTAGAGAATTTAAGGAAACACCTCCAACATGCTTTTGCTTATGCTCAGCGGAATCTAGAAAGATCAGCTGATAGCATGAAGACCCACTATGACCTGAAAACTTCCAGGAAGGAATATCAGGTGGGGGACCGGGTCTATCTATACAACTTCCAAAGGAACCAGGCCAAGCAGCGCAAATTTTTGCCTACATGGAAAGGACCCTTTGAGATCATCGATAAGATCTCCCCTGTGGCCTACAAGATCCGCATCCCCAAAGGCGCTTCGGCAGAGGGGGAAGACAAGTGGGTCCACATAAACCAATTGAAATGTTGCCATCCCAGGCACACTCTGCAACAACTGGAGGAATCCTCTGGAATCCTAGCGGGTACTGTCTCAGACTAATTCAGCTCCAACCATAAAACATACCACATCTAGTCTCTAAAATATTGTGATTTGCATGAAACTGTCTCTTAGTTATACTGTTTTTATTTTTCAAAATAAGAATGTAATGTTTCGTGATGATGAAATGCATATGCTGCCCCACTATCTCAACAGTGGTGGAAAAAGTCTATGAGTAGGTATTGCCGCTCTTCCTTTGTCGTCCTAGGAGAAAGAAAACCTGAAGACGGGCCAAGGAGGGCGATCCGGAGACCGGGAACGAAGATCCAATGGGCCCAGTGGACCGCCCAATATTCCCATCAGGACCGGCGAGGAGAACCGATCGATCAGTACCGGATGGAGAAGAAGATGATGAACTGTGCCATCTACAGAGTAGGAAGAAGATTATGCGGACAGACCGGTGCGTGGGTCAAAACCCTTGGGCACGCGACTCCCCATCGACTCAAATTCAAAGTGCAGTCGCGTGGGGGGGGGCTTGTTGGGTGTCTTGACCCACGTGCAAGTAATCATGCTGCAACATTTGGTGCTGTGGGCTTAGAAAATTCAAGATGGCGGAAAACCCACATGTGCGCCGAAATCCAGGAAAGCTGCGCAGTTTGTGCGCACACCGAAATGGTTGCCTCACTTGCCACCCACCAGGGCGAGAATGAAAGGCCGGGTTGCCATGAGGGAAATGGGTTGCCAAAGGAAAAACAGTAGCGCCGGTTAGCTTCAAAGCGCTTTAAAACCACCATTGGACTACCCGCACAGTAGTCTGAAACCATTGGGAATGGCAATGCTGATTGCCAAATGCAACCTAGAATGGTGGGGAATTCATTTGTTAAATCCCAAAAATGGGTGCAGTACCAGTACTCACCACTATCCAAAAGCCGGCATTTTAAAACCACACCAGATTTTACTTTTTTGTGTAAAACTGAATGAACCCAAAGCAGGCTAAAGAAAGACTTACTGAGAGGTGGATACAATGTAAAGTGATATTCTGAAGTGACTTGAAGGTTTATAACAAGACTGGCTGAGCTGTGGATTGCAGCAGTTTAAGTTGCACTGGATTTAAAGACACTAAAATCGAAAATGTTTAGATTAAATGAGTGACCTATGTTTGGTGTCACATGCCTTTGTAACTGTTGAAATGTCATAGTTTTGCACTTAGAATCAGCATTCTAGCTGCATGTGTAAAATTGCAAGTTAATTTAAAAAGCAACAAATAACATGACAGTAGCTGAAAGTCTGGCTTAAGGAACTTGATTCTGCCTGGCAACTACCCCCATCAGGAGTGAAACTTGAGTCACAGCTGTGTTCCCAGGCTATCTGCCTTTTGCTGGCAACACTAAGGATATGCCATCTATCTGATAATTGAATTACCTGTGCTCTGCAGGAGACTGAACAATGCAACTCCCTTCACCCAGGCAGAGGGTTTATTGAGAGGATCATAAATGGCTTCCTCTTGAACAATGAGCCCTCTCTTGACTCAGGCAAAGGTTTTATTACAGCGGTCGTAAAATGTAGCTTCCTCTTGGCAGAAGCTGGGAGGGGCACTGCCTGTGAGAGCAAGCTGGCTTGGCAGAACTGGATAAACCAGTATTTCTACCTTGTGCTGAGAGGAAACCACACCCCTTTGGAGCCAGAACATAACTTTAAAAAGATGGATCATTCATAGAGCGGACATGTGAAAATTTTATAAATGATACCATAATTCTTGTGATTTTTCTGCCCACAGTTTAAGAGGTTTTTAGAACCGGTGGTATGTTCAGGGGGGTTTTAGCGGAAAAGTGGATATTACTCTAAATGTGTGCATGTTAAAAATCTGAAACTTCATCAGTTAATGTCCATACTCCCTGCGCACATGTATGTAAAGTTGGGTCAATGTCAGAAATTGAAAAATCAGTTAAAAAGTCAATTATGTGCCATTTCTGAATGCAAGCTCTTAGAAACAGCAGATTTGGACAGAGACATGGCTAAATTCAGCCACACCATGTATATGTAATTTCAAGCAACTGTGTAACTGTGAAATATGTCTTTTATTATCAAATATAGAATGTGTGCAATCTGACAGAGGAGTGTCCTATCTGCAAGCCATAAAATGACATCACTCTGACACAACTTAGCTTCGCCAATCAAATGATAAATGGAAGTTTGACCAATTAGAAGCTGAGAGAGAGGTAGGGTCAGTGATGCTAGAACACACCCACATTCTAAACACATAAAAGCAGACAGACAGGACAGATAGGGACCTTCAATTCCATCTGCAGCGGGACGCTCTGCCGGAAAAATCCATACTTACCTCCATCAATCTTCAAAGAGCCAACACTTAGACTCCAAGATAAACAGAGACTTCAGAACCTTAACCAAAAAGGCCACTGCCAGCAAGAGTATTTGTCAGCAGGCCTCAAAATATTTTTGCAACTGAACTCTTCAGACAGCCGGGCGAGCCGTCTGAATTTTGCCAAGAACTTTTGCAAGAACCCGGTGACAGAAATATCCAAAGAGAAGGCAGGACCCGACCCAGAGAACCGGTGCCTAGCAGAGACCAGGCCATTGTATCCAGAGTGCTGACCCCGATGCTGTGAGCAGTTCCAGAGGCCAGGCGCTGTGAGCAGAACCCGGGAAGACCTGACCAGACTGAAGTCCGTGACCAAGTCGCTTTCCGGTTCAAAATCTCTTGTGAGTACTCAGCAAAGCTCAGAACCAATCTCTTAGTTAAAATAATATAATTCAATCCTATTTTAATCTAAGTAGAACTGCCTCCTAACTGTCACCTGCCAATTGCAAAGCTGTCACTTGTCATTTTAGCTGCAAAATCTGCCACTTGTCATTTTGAACTTTAAAATTTCAAATCTGAAAAACGACCTTTATTTAATCGCTCATATCTCCGCAACCGTTTGGGCTAGAGACTTGCAGTAACTTTCATTTGGAAGCTGAGATCCTAGGCTTTCCTAGGACCCCAAAACGATAGAGATAGTCCTTGTGGTTCCTCTGTAATAGCGCTCGGCGCATCCGCGAATTTTGCCGCGATTTGCAAATTTCTCCACGTGTGAAAACAGGAGTTTGCTTGCCTTCCATTTGCCAGAAATTCGTTTAACCTGCTAACTATCCCTGCATCATTGCTAGTGTGAGCCTGGACTAATATTAACTAGATACCACTCACCCTGAACCTCTGAAAGGGAATTAAAAGCATTTTAGCATATTTTTTAATTCATTGCCAGCACATATCAAAGCAATTTGGGCCTGTGTTTTCAAACTTCTGTAGTCTAAGCTTGCTGGGGTGAACTGAATCACATTTGATTGCATTTCTGAGAACTGTGTGTTTTCCTTCCATTTCCTTGCCTTGCATCAAGGGGGGGAGGGGATTGCCAGAGAAAAGTGATTACATTGTTTTGTTGAAATCATATTGAGTATTTCTATACTGCATTTCATTCATTCAACCTTGCATCCATTTGAACTCTATAAAGCATTTTGTACCACCTTCTTCTTTTGTTCCTATTCACCTGTGTGCTACCTTATCCATTTCATGTCAACTCCTTATTGATTATAGAGAAGCGTGTTAGTGCCAGATTCTCCGTTGTTAATCTTTATCATATCAGATTAAGTGTGCTATTCAATTATTAATTTATTATAAGGTGTGATATATACATCTCTTGTTTAAATTATCAAATAAACCTTTTAACTTGCAAAACAGAACTACTTCTTGGCTCAGTGGGGTCAGGGGGATTCCAAGAGAGGGGTGTTATATAGGGGTAGTCATCCAGAACGCATGAACTGGACATAAAGATATATCAATAAGGGTTTTCATTCAGTATTATAGACTAGGCGTTGACTTAGCTGTAGTGTTGAATTGAATCCTTTTACAGTGTACCATATTTGTGAGTTTTGAAAGTAAAGAAAACATATTTTCAAAATTTTATAGCCACTGTGTTAAGTGGCTCTTGTAATGAGGTGTAATATTGTGCCACTACATGAAACGTGGTAGTATTGGGTGTAAAGCACTGTATATTTAGATGTAAGGAAAGGTGATGTGGTTTAGTAATGCATACATTCATTTGTATTTTAATAAGAAATATACCATGTGTACAGCAGTAGTATGAAAATGTTAATATAACGGAACGGAAATGTAGTTTGTAGTGGTTAAAAAGAGCATATGCTTATTGAGATTCTTATTACAGGGTGAGCGGCAGCAACCCTGTATACATATTTATAAAGATGGTGAAGAACATTACTTGTAAAAATAGAAGCATACCTGTACTATGTCTTGTTGGATGTAGATATTGTTCAATGTGCAAATTGAAATCTGGGAGTGTTTCACAGTACTTGCATAAGGCTATAAATAACAGTAGGCATGTAATCTCAGAGTTGAAATGTATATCTGAAGTGTTGAACTCACAGGACAGGGTTAGAGTTTTTGGATGTGATTGGTGGATGGATGTGTGACTGTTTGAAAGTAGCCAATGATTGAGTGTTACAAACATAAAAGTTAAATGGGTAGAAGGGCTGTCCTGTACGACGGTGCCCACAGACATGTGCGATAGACCACAGACCGGCACTTGCCATCCAAATCTTTTAACATCAGCTGACATCGGGAATTCATCAATCAGGTTTCGTGGTTGTGGAGGAGGAGTTGAAGTGTACAGGAACATAGGATAGAAAGGGTTTTCTTTCTTGTGTGAAGTGGTGGAAGGATGGCTATGGCTATGAAAATGCAGAGTGTGTGGATGCTGCGAGATTCATGGGTATATTGGTTAAAGGTTTATACCGAGCACCGCGTCATCTCTGCGAATTCTTGGAACCGAAGAAATTGAGATCTCCTGGTATGGAGTTCGAGGATTAAACTGGGCGGCATTATTACTGTTGTGTGAGAATATGGTTCGGTTTAAATGTCCCAACATTGTTACACTACATTGTGGAGGCAACCGTTTGGGGTATGTGACTGGAGTATTGTTGCAGTTTGCCATGAATTATGTATTTAAAAGACTAATGGAACTGTTTTCAAATTCGAAGAGTGTTTTTTCACAGATAACTTAAAGGCAAATGTGGAAAGGTTCAAACTTGTTTTATCCACAAATTGAAAAAGCCAGGCCGATTATGAAAAAAGCTATATGTGTTTTTTTACTGGGTGTAGGAATGGCATCTTTCCACAATGAGAATTTAAAATATGATGGCATGAATGTTGGAAATTAGATTTTTTTCAAATGTTCGGAATGCCTTGAAACAATTTTTGTGAAAAAACTGAAATCGGACCACGTGAAATATGTAGTAAAGCATCTGTTTGTAGCTAAAGTACATAGAATGGGAAACACAAACAAGTTAAAGCAGTTTTTGTAAAATGTATAAAAAACAAATAAGTACAGTACAGCATTTGTTAATACTGAACATGAAACCAAAAAAAGAAACATTCAAAATAGTTTTTAAAAAGGTTATTTTAAGAGCCAAAATTGTAGAATGAAAAAAGTAAATTGAGATGAAACCCCGCCCTCCTGCCCACCCTTGAATTCCTCAAAAGGTCTGCAGACATTTTTACTGTCGGCTAGCTATATACCTGCAGAAAAGGGAGGTGAGTCACTTTTTATTGGTAGTGTCATATGAGTGGGAAGTGTGAAAGCCATACACACTTCCTACGCATGTTACACTTTATGTTAACATTTTTTATAGCAGAGAAAAGGGGTTTGGGACAAAATTGTATTATTGTCACCTTTTCTTTTCTTTGCTATACAACGGTCTACAATTTTCATTAGCATAAAATGTAATGCTGATGAAAACTTTTGATATTCTTATAGACTCCTACTACTGTAGGCATAAATATAAAGTAGATGGAGTGTGTAAGAGTATTTTTTTTTCTAATTCTATTTTTGAGGGAGGAATGGAAGCGGCACCAACCACCGTAAGGAAGGGATAGGTGGACAAAGGAAGATGTAGGGCCGCAAAAAACGACAGTAGGGGCAATCCTTTTCATGGACCTTCATAGCCATCTTAAAGGTGCTTCGGGTTCCCTCCCCCCTGCAGATGATTGTGTCACAGTACTGTGCAAGATACAGGTCAACAGCCTCCTGTATGGCGGCAGAAGGAATCATCTGTCCCACGGTGGTGTCACGAGTGGTGACAGGAGTGGTCAAGGAGGGTGTTGTGACTGAAGTAATCCTAGTTCCTGTGTAGGGGATTACTTTTCTCAGGGCAGCCGGGTGGAAGGTGTGGGTGTGGTGGAGGTAGTACCAAAGGAGTATTGCTTCTTAAGGCCATGAATGAGTACAATTCTGCACTAATTGCAGTGTACGCGGGCGGCCTTAGCCTTTGACACTCCTCCAACAGTCATGAAAAACCTCCACACCCACGACTCCTTCTTCCCACCCGACGTAGTAGGCACTTACTATATCTTCTTCTTCCTCTTCCTCTTCCTCTTCCTCCTGCATGTCATCTGTTGCAGGTCCCCTGTTCCCCTGTCCAGGTCCTCAGGTGGTGGTGGTGGTCCCTGGGGAGGAGAAGGAGGGTTGGCCATTCCAGATGCCATTGTTCAGGTAAAGTCGGTTCTGGTGCTCTCAGAATAAACAGGTCCTCTCTGTTGGTGTGCCAGATTGAGAATGACTAACAGAAATGGGTGGGTTCCCTTAGAGGAAATGTCCATGGACTACCGTCCTGTTTGCAGAGTTTGCTGGCCAAATAAGACCTTGAAAAGTTGTAAAAATCTTTAGGAATAGTAATGGGGACTGAGGAAAGGAAGAGTTTTAACTTGAAAGTCCCCATAGTGGCCGGAATTTAAAGATGTCTGCGAAGCACAAACACTGACCGCGGACAGGTCATCATGCTGCACGGGTGCAGTCACGTGATGATATCTGGGGATGTCCGCAATGACGGTACAAGACTGTGGACATCTGGTGCAGGAAAAAGTGTGTAAAACTTGTAGAAGGTTTATAGAAGCACTGTCAATGGTGTTTGGAGGTGTTCAAGGGCAACATTTGAGCTTTAAAGTCCCTAGGGTGGCCGTAAATTGAACTTAAAGATGTCTGCGTAGTGCCGACATCGATCACGGTCACGTCATTGTGGCGCATTGGTGCAGTCAGATGATGGCATCTGGTACGTCTGCAGGCACTCACGATGTCTGCGAACTACCATGTGACCTATGCTGTCTCGTATGTATGGTGTGTCATCCACACCCGGACAATGACGTTTGCGGACAAATTACAGGTGCATAGTTCGCTCCACGGACTTGGCGGTATGTTCACAGACACCAGAACATCCATACAGCATCACTGGTATGCAAATATGCAAACACAAACATTATTATAGTCCGCAGACATCATAATGGCATTTAAAAAAAATATTTCTACACACATTGCAACATTATATTTGTATATTTACATTATATATTTATAAAGAAAAATATTTGTGGGACTAACATATACAGATTACATTTATAATTATTTACTTTAAGAAAGGGATAGGGCAGCAGAGTAGGAAACATAAACAGGGGAATTTGGAGGTTGAACGTTTTCATGATTGGGAGAATTGGGATAGAAATGTCATCAAAACATTTGTTATGTTCAGACAATGATTGGGGAGATAGATCAGGGAAAGGGTCACAGGTACATGGGGAGCAATGAAAATCAATTTTACAGATCACATGATTCTTGACGTAATTCGACAGTTCTGCAACTTGATTTTTTAATTCAGACATCAGTACATAATTTATTCATTTTGGTTTCAACAGTTTCTATTTGTCCCTCATTGCTATTTAGAATTGCTACCTCATAATTACTGTCTTCATTTGTTTCTTCTTGGACTCCTGCAGAAGTAGCATGGAGGGAGGGCAGGGGAAACATGGTAGAAGAATCAAGCAAAACAGGAAACACCTGTGTGCGAGAAGGGGGGCTCAAAGGAACATCACAGGGGACCCATTGGCGTGGGGAAGGGACTGCGAGGGAGTAAACACATGTTGGTGCATGCTTACCTACTGTCTGAGCAGGGGTTCGGGCCCTGGATACTCCTGATCTGAATAGGTCCAAACAGAAAGTGCCCTTTTCTTCGAATGCCCTTTGCTTTGGATGCCCGGGCGATAGACGCCCTTGATCTAAGAGTTAAGAGCAGGAAGAAAGAGGCAGGGCTAAGGAGGTGGGCGGCGCTTAGGCCAGTGACCTAGATCCACTTGCACCTGCTCCCCATCTGCAAAGGAAAAGAGTCTGGAGGACTACTTAAGTAGGGAAAAAGAGCGGCAACCAGGAAGGCACCAGTTGGGCGGGGCTTGCTAAGTGGGGAAAAAGATTGGCAACCAGGAAGGTGCTGGGTGGGTGGAGCTTTGGCCAGGTGACCAAGATCCACTTGCACCTGCTCCCCATCTGCAAAGGAAAAGAGTCTGGAGGGCTACTTAAGTAGGGAAAAAGAGCGGCAACCAGGAAGGCACCAGTTGGGCAGGGCTTGCTAAGTGGGGAAAAAGAGCGGCAACCAGGAAGGTGCTGGGTGGGTGGGGCTTTGGCCAGGTGACCAAGATCCACTTGCACCTGCTCCCCATCTGCAAAGGAAAAGAGGCTGGAGGGCTCCTTTCGTAGGGAAAAAGAGCTGCAACCAGGAAGGTACCAGGGGGGGGGGGCTTGCTAGGTGGGGGAAAAGAGCAGCAACCAGGAAGGTGCCAGGTGGGTGAGGCTTAGGCCAGGTGACCTAGATCCACTTACACCTGCTCCCCCTCTGCAAAGGAAAAGAGGCTGGAGGGGTCCTTAAATAGGGAAAAAGAGAGGCAACCAGGAAGGCACTAGGTGGGTGGGGCTTGCTAAGTGGGGAAAAAGAGCGGCAACCAGGAAGGGGCCAGGTGGGCGGGGCTTAGACAAGGGGACCTAGATCCCCATCTACCATGGTCCATGCTGCAACCATTGCCTATGTGTACGTATTATTACATTGCTGTATTAACAACACTTCAATATAACATTTCGCTTTACGTAAGTACATTCTTTGATACATGGAGTAGTTCATAAAATGTCTCCCAATCATCCTTCATGTTCCTAGCAACATTCTAAGCCAAACCCCTTGTATGGACGTTTCATTACAATTAATATATGTGATGTCATCAGTGATGTAATCAGTGATGTCATCAATGATGCCATTTGTGTTAACCATAATATCCCTTTAACAACGTTTGTACACTGAATTTCAAAGATTTTTATTAGCGCAACTTAACCATAACCTCCCCTTAACAATGTTTTTTCTCTGAATATTAGAAATATGTAGCATTCTGAACAGTCATTAGTGCATGTGGATATGAAAGAGTTTATATTTTTGAATGTTGATCTCATTTCAGTCCTACATGGGTTATTTCAAGCTACAGAAATATAAACAGGCAGATTGTGCTTCATTTTATTTGTACACACCCTTTGTTGTCGAGTCCAAATAATCTATTCTTCATACGATTTTCTATTTTTAAATAAAAATATTGTTACAGAACAGTTTATTTTCATCTCCTAGATTGTGGAGTTGGGATTGTTGAATTTTGTAACTAAAAAGAGGTACGCACGCCACACAGCCGGTAAGAGCGGTAAGCGATTTATAAGGAAAACACACTTTTTTAGTAATCATCACTGCAATCCCCAGCACCAGCTTTCCATTGCTCACACCATCCCTCTGCAGATCCTCTCCAACTGCATGTTCCAACCCAAACATTCAGTGTCCACCATTCTGCACTCCGAAGCCAGAACATTACAACACATATGCCCTCCTTCCAAATTCACTTTCTCCTCTTCACCAAAGCCACATGCCCATTTCCACACTTGACCACCTCTCACCCTCACCGCTCCCTTCAGAACATCCTCCACTTGAACAGTATCCGAATACAATGCACCCCCTTCTTCCTCACAACACCATGTGTGATTCTCCCCCAATATCAATATCCTTATGTAGCTCTCTGACCTCTTTTCTCATTTTCTCTCTTCATCCACTCCTCCTTCGTCTGATCCACCTTTTTTCATAGCTCCTCTAACACACAGTTTCTCTGGATCTCCTCAAACAGGGAGGCACAACTCTGGCATTTCCCTTCCTGCCCCTTATCATTTCAAGGGGACTGATGCTTGGAGCAGCATGAGGAGACATCCTGAGCGCATTCAGCCTTTCCCTCACGGCCACCTTCTTATCTGTCCCACACACACCAGCCATTCTTAAACTTCCATGATGCACCTATTCACTCTCTCCATCATACCATTACACTCGGGGTGATACAGTGCTGTCTCTTTGTGTGTCACCCCACACCTCTTCAAATACTCTTTAAAACAGCCTTCCACAAACTGCCTTCCATTGTCAGTAAGATGACTATAGGGCAACCCTTCTCTTTCAAAAACGTCCTGTAGAAACTCTACAATCGATTTACCCTTCACTTCCCTCACCAATTTATATTCTGTCCACCTCAACATCAAGTCGACCAGCACTAAAATGAACTTGCCACGGCCACTTCCCATATCCACGGGACCCAAAATGTCCATAGAAAACTCCTCCCACACTTTCCTGGGCACATCCAACTTAATCATAGGTTGGACACGAGCCAACTCATCCTTGCCAGCTCTCCCGCATGCCACACACTTTCCCAACCTTCTCTCAACCTCCCGGTCAATTCCAGCCCACCAATATTCCCCCCTCAAAACTGCTTTGGTCCTTGATTTGCCTAGTTGCCTTTCATGGGCTATCATTATGTGCCTCTTGCATAAGGATTGTTGAATAACGACACAACCCCGCTGTTATAGCAAACCTTCCACACAACGTGGCTGATCCCTGACCTCTCAAACGTTCTTCTCCAGTAATACTTCTTTTATCCAACCACTCTGATTCAACATAGCACATAACTATCATCATTGTCTTTTCGGCACTCATAGCAGCCATTCATTCCTCCTTCCTGAGGATACCCTCATGTGTGAGAAACACCATCTCCATCTCATCCACTACACTTTCCTCTTCTCGATCACCTCATCTCGACAAATTATCAGCCAACACATTTTTGCAACCTGGTATCACTTCCATCTTCAACGTGTGCCCCTGCATCCTGGTCACTCAACTTGCCACATTTCTAGATACTTTATTCAACCCTTTTGATTCAAAAATTGCCTTAGGGGGCTTATGGTCAGTCCGTATCAGAAACTCAGCCACCCTCACAAAGTTCTGACATCTTTCCACAGCCCAATGGCAGGCCAATGCCTCCTTCTCCAAAACTGAGCAATTGTTCTCAGGAGCCCCCCACCCCCTAGGAACCCTAGAGGCATGTGCTATTATGTGCTCATTACCCCTTCCTTCCACTTGAGATAACACTTCCCCTATTCCTACCTCACTTGCATTCCAGGTAATTGGAGAATCACTTGTCATATTAAGCTGGCAAAAAGGTTTCACCAAGTTGATTTCCCCTTTTATTGATGCAAACTCCTTTTTCCCAACATTCATTCCACACAAAATCCACTCCTTTCCTGAGTAAGCTCTTAATTTTCCCTACCTTATAGGCAAAATTACGAATACATTTCTGGTAAAATGCTATCATCCCCAAAAATGACCATAACTCACTCTTGGTCTTGGTCTGATGATAGGCCAAAGAGAATGTCTTTCCACCACCACATACTTATTTAATTCTACGGGGGCCACACACAGATGAAACTCACCGAAAGGTTTTTTCACCACCACCAATGGGTAGATCCATGTCACGCTCCGCGCCAGCTCAATCACACCCAAACTACACAGCTTCTCAAATTCTACTCTCACCTTTTAACTAAGCACTAAACACACAGAAGGTAATTTAACCACCACCGGCACACTACCATCCTTAAGGATGATTTGATGTTTCATCCCTTTCACTTTTCCTATGCCCTTAGTAAACACTTTGCCATAACGCTCACAAAACGTTTCTCCCACCCACAGTTCCTTGTTTATCTGTATTGGGGTCAAGTCTAATCCCCAGCCTCTTCTGCTCACATCAATCCAATAACGGAGCTCCTTTTTTAGTCACATAAAGTTTACCTATTGCTCTCCTACCCTTGCGCACCACGTCTGCTTGGAAATATCCTAACAGCTCAATCCTGTTTAGATTGTACCCTCCAGGACTTATGTCAGGATGAGACAAGTCACTCACAACTCCCCACATCACGTTCATAGACTTCTTTTGACATCAAGGACATCTTGGCCCCTGAATCAGCCATAATATCTACCATCCTGTCATTCACACATACCGTGGCAAATGGACCTTCACCATCCTCCTCCACCTTCCCGTTTCCCACATTCCCAGTAATTATGTCAACATGTGCCTTGTCTTCTTCCTCTGACAAGTATTGTCCACACCTTCCTGGCCCCCATCTGGAGGATTTTACACCAATTGGGGAGGTGGCCCCACTTCTTGCACTTAGGGCAAGTGGCCTTCCACCCAGGTCTGGCAGGAGTTGCTGCAAAATGTGTATTACTGGCACAACGGAAACACAATCGTTCCTCCCACTTCCGTCCTTTAGTGCGACTTCCCTTCACGTCATTTCCAACTTTTGAATGTTGAGAGTTGCCCTTTTGTTTCCTTTTTTACTTCTCCTCAGAGGAAACCTTCATCACTTCTGGGTTCAAGTCCTTGCTGTTAGCTTTTACTAACTTGACCATGCATGACATAGAGTGTCCCCCTCATTTCTCTATTCCAATCACCTCATCCAAGGGTCAAAGTTAAACATAAAACAAAGTTCCTCCCTGGTCATGTTCTTATTGCAATGGCTCGGGGAGTCACGCCACACAGCCGGTAAGAGCGGTAAGTGATTAATTAGGAAAACGCGCTCTTAAGTAATCATGGCTGTGAACCCCAGTACCAGCTTCCCTTGCTCACACCGTCCCTCGACAGTGCTTATCCAATTGCCCTTGCAAACCAAAGCATTCTGTGTCCAGAACATTACAACATAAACCATTAAACTTGGACTGCTCTCATGGTCGATGCGTTTTTGAATTACAAGGCCTCTGTCTTTGTCAGATTCAATTTGGGGAAGAGTAGGGTGGCCCAGAGTATTTGCGATTTTTGGACACCATTAGTTTGAGTGGGCATGTATCAGACTGTGCCATTGAGTAGTTTTGAGATGAACTAGTGGGTGCAAATATTTTCGTTTGCATTGCCTAGTGACAGAGTGAACGATGGATCAACTGAGCCTTATAGGTGAAAGAACTTTGTCCAAGGCACTGGTCTATATCGCTATAGCACAGTGGGGCATATGCTATTGTAGGCTCTGTTGATGAGAATTGCTGATAGAAGGCTAGAACATTTTATGTGCAACCATCCAGGATGATGCCATGGCCATTGTCAAACACTTTGTAAACATCAAAGAGAACAAATACAATAGACAACCTCATCTATAATGTCCAGGGTGGGATTTCAGTGTTTCAGGGTGGGTGGAAACACCCCTGAAACTCCCTTAAAATGCCTTCATCTGTATCATGTCAAGTACTGCACTTCCCCCTGCCATAACGCATTCATCTCAAACTACTAACACACACATTCTGAGCTTGGCAAATGCTATAAAAAGACATGGGAAATAGGCATTCACATGTTTGCCAGCTTCTGCAAATCCTCCCTGGTCCGAGGGGTCTGGCTGCAGTCTTCAAATGACCACTGAAACCCTGACATGTGTAAGTACAGGCGCTGCATTAGTGGCAATTCTGCTGTGAGTGGAATTTCCACAATCTGCGGCAAAACCATGTAATGAATGGTCATTTGGTTTGTGGGGTCACACTTCGTGCTGGTGGCAAGTGTACAACGGCATTTTCAGCTGTGTTTCGCCACCTGGGCTCAGCTGTGTTTCGCCACCTGGGCTGATGCCCCAGGCATTGGACAGAATGGAGAAAATATGGGGATATTTCTCATGAATGCCAGTATCCTATTGAAATGGGCCTGGAAAGGGCTGCTTCTTGGGGATCAGTGCATGCATGCATGCAGTAAGTCCCCACTTCCCATCTGTGAGAGTGCCGCAAGCGCGGGCTGATGTAGCGAGCATGCTATATTCCCTGCATATATTCCACAACAGGGCAAATGGTGCCCAGTTGTGCTTCACTCTCTTTTCTCCTTTTCAACCTGTTCTCTCCACCATGCCTGTCCCACGTAGGGGGTTTGCTGAGGATTGGCAGATATTGTCCTGCCATTTTGCATACAGTAATTGCAGCTCCCCCGTGCAGAAATGTGGCGGGTTTTCCGGCTCGTAAGAATGTGGTAAAGCATGCAGCTTTGGGGAAAGACTGCATGTTGTGTTTAAAAAAAATCTGCATATTGTATTTTTTCTTTAAAAAAGACTTTTCAGATATCTTTGATGGATGGATATGGATTAGGTACAGTAATGGATAAAACCACTGCTGTTCAAAGTAGAAATACATTGCAAAGGGGGGCGAGAAGGAGAGCATCTGGCATTCCCTCTTTTTTCACTAATGTCAGCCCCCCCCCACGGCCCTGAAAATAAATGTGTCCTTTAACTTGCAGGTATGTGCTATCACAACTATTCCCTTTAAGGACAACACGTGTATTTTACTTCGCATGCAATCATTTCCAAATGCCTTCAAATGTGGTTTGTGGCACAAAACAACCAGGCAATATTTGAAATACAGTTGTTTTTACAGTTGTTACGAGTCTCACAACGAGGGCCTTATTGCGTCTGCGCCTCCCGCCTGCTCATGGGTGGACAGTGTTAAGGGGGGCATGTTTAGCTCTGCTCCCCACTGCCGAGTAGTGCGGTAGCTTCTACAAGGAGAACATGCATGTTCCCACATCTGCCCCCTGTTCAGCAGGAGTACAGCGGCCATGGCTGGCTCGATCGACTGCTTCTGTGCAGATTCCAATTCATTCGATGAATGCACTCTCTTTTTCTCATTTGTCCATTTATTTCAGTACGCCTACTCGCATCGCGTCCCCCCTCCGTCTTGTAATTCTGTCTATGCTGTTCTCCCTCTGTCTTCCTCTGTATGCCATCTGTCTCTCTCTTTCTCTAATTCTTTGTTGCCCTGGATAACACGAGGGGGATGGCAGCGCAATGTTCCCATGGCAACCACCAGAACTTTTCATAAAAACAGAAATGCAGCCAGGTTGTCCTGTTGGGCAATAAAGTGCAAGGATAAAAATGCACTGAGCAGAAGATGAACACGTCATCTACAGGCTCAGCCATATCACTAATAAAAAGAAGTCACATTCTTTGAGTTCATAGAGACATCCAGAAAACATACAAACAGTTGAGGTTTCGACATTTTGTAAAATACATATGAAGACTGAAGAGTACGTTTCATCGACATTTGTAATGTCTGCTAGCACATAATGGCTAGATACGAAACCGCTGCTTGATGTATTTTTCTTCCCAGTGTTGATTGGCCTAATGAGAAACTATTGGCACATCCCCACTCTACCCACAATTAGCCACTAGATGGACACCGCACTGCCAATGGCCATGGTTTTGGTTGAGCTAAATGCACAGTGATGTATGAGGATGTGCCTGGCTGGAGTGAAGGTTACACAAACCTCTACTGCCTTCATCATTGCGATGTTGCTTGTAGTTGGTGCTCGCCTCCAAAAAATGAAAAGCTAATGGTGCTTGAATTGGCCTTTTTAAACTTCTTTTTTTATTTTGTATCTTTGTTTACCTGTGGACGGGTGCAGTGGTGTAAAAACGTAAACGATAGGAGGTTACATTTTATGAAATTAGCCTTCTGGTTTCATGGAAGAGGGGATCTTCTGCAGGCTGTGAGCCCTTTGAGAGCTGGAGGCTGCCCTTGCATGAATAAAGTGTTGGCTGGGGCTCAGAGAGTTAATGTCATGTTTTTGTTCATTCTCTAAAGTCACACGTTTTAATTACAACACCATTTAAAAAAACAAATGCTGCTGTATTGAAATCCGAGCTACTGTTTGTGTCACATTTTTACATTTCTTTTCTTTAAATTTCAGAGTGGGTTGCTGGATTAGACTTGCTCAGCACATTTCAATGTGATTGTTAGTGTGACAGGGTTCAGTTTGAGTGAAAATCAAGTGTACCCTATATGTGCATGGCATGTTAGTGAAATGATTGGATTTGTACATTTTCTCTAGCTTGAACATGCATCCATCCAGAAGCCTTTGACTTCTAAGGTAGCTTTATTTGTCATTCCCATTTGTTATACTTCTGAATTGTATCATGGTGTTTAAGCAATACAATGATGCAGGTAAATGAGTTTCTGAAAGGGAGGCCTACTAATCAGAACATCATTTTATAATGCTCCCTGCCAAAAAACATATGCCGTGTCCATCTCCTAAAATCCCCAGTGCCTGCCCTGCAGTGGCAGCAGGGCAGATTCAAAGGCCACATGTGCATTCCTCAACAGCAGCTGGAATATAAAGTTCCATCAGGCAGAGGTGACTTTTTCATCACATTCACCTCTGGTTCTGAGCACCCTTGTGGCATGTCAATATCTTAATATAAGCTATGTCTGGTTATGACATGGTGCCTACTGAAATTACACAATTATAAGGCCACAAGCATTTGAATGTTATATTATTGCCAGCGTGGTGAGGTGACTCAGTTCTGACAGGGCTGGGTGTTTATTAGCCATCTAGCCTGGGTTTACCAACAAATACCAGTGGGGCCCTGCCCATGAACCTTTGCTTTGATTCCTTTGCAGAGGGTCAACACTTTCCTACAGCTGACAGGAACCCTCCTTCTGGAAGTCGTATAGGTACCAGTGCTTCAAAGACAGTCCGGACATGACAAAGGCTGTTTCAAACCAGGGTACTGATTACTGGAGTCCCTTTGAAGTAGGCAGACAGAGGAAGGGGTGGAGTTAGAGTAGTCCAGAGGAAAGATTTAGCCCAAAGGGGGGTTTCACCGTCTTGGATTTTTCTACAGCTCCCCAAATGTTCTGCCCCTTCCTCACTTGCAGCAGAAAAGGCCCACTGAGTGTGAGATCAGAAGGCAAAGGACACTTTCTGCAGCATCCTGAATGGGACCCTTTACAACAGGCTTGCTACAGACTAATCAGATGCAGCATTCTGATTATATAAAAGGTGAAACGCACCCTCAACACCATTCAAGCTGCCACAAGCGAACCACAGGAGTCATCTTGGTATGCAGTGATTGTATCGAATACAAAACAACTAATGAAAAAATAATGAATGAAAAAACAACTAATTATAAAATAACTAATTTTGTAATTAATCAAAAAATGGGGTTGTGAGAGGGAATAGTGGTTTTAGGGGTGGGAGAAAAGTATTACTAAAAAAGGGGGTGGATTTGGGGGGAAACCCCCAAAACAACAAAAAAGTGAATCAGTTATTTTTTCATTAGTTATTATTTCACTAGTTATAATTGCATGTAATCGTCATCTTTGATCGACTGCCACTGCATCTCTGTGTTTCACTCTATGCTGATACCAAAACTTTATGGTTGTTGCATCTGAGACCCGCCAAGACTTTCAGCATCCAAAACCTGACTCAGATGCCTAATCAACAGCTTCTTCGAGCTCCAAGCAGTTGCTGTTGCAGTGCCTTCAGACTGTCCTGATCCAGTCGAACCTGCATGCCACTGAAGGCCTGTCTCCACTTCTCCGCACCCCAGGCAGCCATGTCTGCCAGTGCAACTGGCTGAACATCACCTGCCACCCAGGTTCTTCTGCCTGCAAACTGCTACCACTGCCGAGCAGTACTCCATCACTAGAACCCGCTGCTAATGCTCCTTGACTTGAACCCGGCTTGGCACAGAAGCACCAAGACTCCTGGTTCAGTGCCAAAAAGCCTGGCTCGACAATGTTGACCCTCTAAGACAAGGAAAGAAGGAATTTGAAGAGGGCCTGTCCCGCTTTTTTGCCTTAAAAGACTGTAATGACTTTTAAGCCCCCCCTTCTCTACTTTTTGAGAGACATATTGCTGCTAAACACCTTGACCTTAGCACCCTTTCTACAAACCCAGAGTTCATCTTTATTTTAAAGTCTGTTTTGTGTTTTTTCCCATACAAGGCTGGGCCAGTACTGTTTTTATAAGTTGTGTTCATTTGTATAAGTTGAATAAAAAATCATTTTTTTTTATAGAACATTGGTTAGGCATTCGTTTATTTTGGCACCACTGTACTGTCAGGTGTATCAACCCACGTTCAAGTTATTATGCTGCAACATTAGTTGCTGTGGGCTTAGAAAATCCAAGACGGGCGAAAAGCCCATGTTTGCGCCAGAACCCAGGAAAACCATGCAGTTTTTGCGCACACCAAAATGGTAGCCTGAGCCGCCACCCACCAGTGCGAGCGTGATGGGCCAGAAGCGCCATGAGTCAAACATGGTGCCAAAGGAAAAACAGCAGTGCCTGTTAGCTCAAAAAGCGCTTTGAAATCACCTTTGTTTCTCTGAATGCAAGCTCAAAATGCCTATTTCAAACATTGCAAGATATTCAAAAATCTTACTGAACACCAGCAGACGTCTGGTAGAATGAAGTCTTGTGTGCATACCAAATCTGGAAAGATGAAAAGCCTAAACTAATGTTCATAACAAAACTGGCTGAGCTGTGGATGTCAGCAGTTTAAGTGAAATGGGATTTAAAGCCACTAAAATCGAAATGTTTAAAATAAATGAGTGACCTACTTTTGAGTGTCACATAGGTTGCAACAGTTTAATTGTCATAGTTTTGAACTTAGAATCAGCGTTCTAGCTGCATGTGTCAAAATCGTAAGTTTGATTTGAATGAAGAAAAATGGGCTTTGGGAAACCGCACCCCTCAGGCGACAGAGAATCCTATAGCCTATCAGGAAAACTACTTCCACTAAATCGTCTGTATCTTTTGAACCGCACGTCCTAGGAATGAGATTTAACTTTCATTTTAAAGCTAAGAATCTAAGCTTTCCAACAAGCCCAAAAAACAAACCTGTGAAAGTGTCATTTGTCCTTTCGAGCTTTACTTTAATTTGAGAAACTACCTCCACTAAGTCGTCCGTATCTTTTGAACTGCACGTCCCAAAACCGACTTTCTACTCCTTATAGTTATTCCGTAATCGCGCTCGATGCACTCAGAAAAAGTGCAGCGAATTGCAATTTGGCTCAGTTTTACCACACGTTAAAAATAGCTGCTTCTTGCTTGCATTGCTGAAATTCGTTTTCAACCTGATAATCCCTCATGAATCATTGCTAGTGTTGACCTGAACTAATTCAAAGTAGCTGTCACCTGCCCTGAGTCTCCTATAGGGAATTAAAATCATTTCTAGCATATTTTTCCCTTCATTGCAAATCACATTTAAAAGTATTGTTGCCTGTTCAAAGCATACCGGTTGCTCCAAGCTTGCTAGTGGGGAACTAGAATTTGTATTGCATTTGATTGTATTCCTGAAAACTGTGTGCTCCCTTTCCATCTCCTTATATTGCATAGGGGGGGAGTGAATAGTCAAAAGAAAAAGTGATCATATTATCTCTTGTTGAAACCATATCAGTTTATTTCTGTGCTGCATTATTTCCATCATTGCTTTTCCGTGAAACCATAAAAGTATTCTCTGCTACCTTATCCTTTCTATACCAACTCTTCACTGATTGAAAAGAGTGTGAAATTGTAACATTATCCATTGTTGATCACTGTCATATTCATAAGTGTGCTATCAAATATTAATTTATTCATAAAAGTGTGATATATATATACTGTTTAATTTTTCAAATAAATCTTTTAATTTGCAAAACAAAAAAACAAACCTACTTCTTGGCTCAGTGAGGTCAGGGGGATTCAAAGAGTGGGGCGTTATACAAGGGTTTATCATCCAGATCTATGAACTTGTCATAAAAATATATAAATAAGGGCTTCCCTTGGGCAAAGCAGACTAGGCATTGACTTAGTTGGAGTGCTGAATTGAAGTCACTTAACAGAGTGGGGGCTCGAGCTGGGACGTCTGGATTAGATCTACCACTTGTGCAGCTTAATACAGTGTGCTAACTGACAGGATACATAAATCCTGTTAGATCACCACGCTGTGTTACACTGTAAAAGCACCCCACAAAAGAAAGACGCTCTAAGGAGATGGTCTGTTTTGCAAAATAAAATACAAACTTCTGTAAGTCAGGAAGGAAATCAATTTCCAGAATGACAACACTAGTAGACATCAAAATAGCCAGAGAGCACCTCTTCCATAAGTTATTTGTGAGAGGCGAATGGACGGAACAGGATCAGACGGCGTGGTTGCAGGCAATCACACCCCAGATCATTGCAACAGGGTCAGATATATGGAGAGATCAGATTGCCAGGATAGCGGCATATTTATATTTATATATGGGAGCCATACAGGACAAATGTGCTGAAGGCCAAGATCTGGAAAATAGGCAACAGATGGCATTAGAGAAGGCCCAATCTGACCTGGTCTCTTCTGAGCAGAGGCTGCAGAGGACCAGGAGTCAGAAAATGAGAGTAGACAGTATCTCATTAAAATAAAAGAGGATATGGGTATCCTGCAACATGAAAAGTCTGACCAGGATACCAGATTTCTGGCCCGTCAGAAGGAGTACCAAGAAGGTTTGGACTCCCTACTGCAGAGCCAGAAAAAGCTGGAGCAACAACTGGACTTCAATAGGGCATGCACAGAGCAGGTAGTCACCCTGCAAAGCCACCTAGATAGGGAGAAGGCAGAGAACAACAAACTGATTCTGAAAGACCTGGATACCCAGACAGAATTTGAGGAAGAGCGCTAGAAAGCTAGTGCCCTTCAAAGGCAGAGTGACGACCTGGCGGCACAAAGGCAGGCTCTTAGTCAGGAAAGGGACACCTTAGGCCACTTAAAAAGAAAAATGGAAGAAAATCACCTGGCCCTCCAGGGACTGGGTGACCATCAAAAAGAGCATCAAAACTTGTTAGAGCACACCAGGAGGGTGGAAGATGCTCGGGCAAGAAAGGAGCAGGCCAGTAGGGATGGGACTCAGGAGGTAACCCTCCTGCAGCAAAGACTGGCTCAGTATTCCAGGACAAACCAGGAAGCACAGAGAGAGAATGAGGGTCTCTGTCAGCACAATGATAGGCTCCAGAAACAGGTAGCCATGCAGGAGAGACTGAACAAGTCTTGTAAGGCCTTGGTTGAAGAACTGAAAGCACAGGCTCTTGCATTGCAACAGGGAGCAGGGGCTGATAGAGATGAGGTTCGCTGGGAAAGGGAAACACCTGAGCATAACCTCAGGAGCCCTAGTACCAGAGGCCTTCACCCCTCCCAGTCCCTGGACTCTGCCACCCCCATGTCCCCTGGCGCACATGAGCACAGGGCCACAGGGAGGGCAGATTACTATCCAGCCAAAAGTATGGGGCTCATAGGCCAGTACCACCCAGGAATGGAGGGGCGGGCATCCGGGTATGGGCACCTAAGTACAGTGCAATTTAGTGGGGAACCGCAGGAGACTAGGCCCACTAAGGGCATCCTGAAAACCTCTGCCCAGTTAGGTCAGTGGGGGGGGGTACCCATCAAATCCTGGCAGCAAGGAGGAATATGAAGACTGCTCTGAACGTCACAGGACACAGGAGGCCAGGTCCCCACATTCTGCCGGCCATTCCCAGGCTCGCAGAATCTGGGAAAAACTGGAAGATCAGACGGGCACCTCAGGGAGCAGTGCTTCTGAGTCAGAGGATGAATGGACCAGGGTTACCCGAACCAAAAAGGCCAATAAGGCAAAAAGGGCCTTGCTTAAGGACCCCTTAAAACAGATTAAGGCAATAAGGAGTGTCATCACCCCTTATCACAAGAACGCCAAGTATTCTGTTTGGGAACACTTGGAGCTTTACGAGCAAATGATGGAGACTTTCCATTTGAAGGACAGCAGTAGCTGCATCCAGTATGTAAAATGGACATTCTCCCCAGAATACTACAGTTTCTTTGCGGGCTGGAGGGACAAAACCATTCAAGATGGTCCACATATAGGGCGGCCATCTTGAAACATTTTTCTGTTCACCAGAATCCCCAAGAGGCTCGCAAGGCAGCCTACAATTTGCAATGTGGGCAGGATCAGGCCCCACAAGAATTTGTGCAGGAATTGAAGAGTGCCTTTGCGCAGACTACCAAAAGGGTGCGCATGGACAGTAAAGAGTTTGTAAATACGTTTTTCCATGCCTTACCCAAATACATAATGACCCAGCTAGTGAGAAATTTTCACGAGAAAAGGTCACTAGACTGGGTCATTGAACAGGCTGCCCGGATCTATGAGGTGCAGAAGCCCATACAAAATAAAAATAACACCCAGAAAAGCCCCAAATCAACCAGCACCCCTGCTGCTGCTAAGGTGGCAGAGGTAAAGGTTGCCCCCATTTTAGATATGGGGATGGGGGGCCTAAAAACCTGCCTGCACCGAATAATTCTCAGCCCAGAAGGCCCTCGGGCCAGTCACAGACAGGGAGTCAAGGAGGTAGTCCCACAAATGGGATCTCTCATTCCCCTGATTATGTAAGTTCCCGTTACAAGGGAAACTGACCCATCCTGGGTTATGTGTGGACTCCTCCGGCCGAAGGGGGGGGGGATCCAGCCAAGCACCTAACCCAGGGAACTTCCCTCCTAACTTCCCACAGGAGGCAGAAATTCACCAAACCCTGGGCAGAACTTTTTTCCCAGGTATGCACCCAATTTCCAGCCCCAAAATCATCCATCCTTCTTTCCCCAATTCCCTGAGCCCAGACAACCTAATCTGGGAGAGGGGAGGCCAAGGGTGGAGGGATACCCGAATGTTCCCAACCCGGGGTACTACCAGAGAAGGGATAGCTACCCTTCCCGGGATCAGCCCAGGGGAGAAAATAGAACCCCGTATCAGCCTGAGCGGGTTTCACAGTTAGAGCGCCAGGTCCAAAATATGGCACGGGATCTGGGTCACATGCTGAGGGCTCAACAGAACCCTCAGATGAGCATGCCGGCGCAGAATGCCCCAAACTCTGGGCCTGGTGCTCCAGAACAATGACGGGGGAAGCACCCCGATAACCCACCGGTTCCCAGGGAGGAGGCACAAGGGGAAGGGGGGTGTAAAGCCTTGGAGGAAGCTTCCTTCCCCACTTGTAAACAGCCCCTGGAAACCCAGGAACCGGAAACAAAATATCCTACCCCTGAAAGTCTGCCACTCAAGGAGCAGAGAGGAGGTAGGAGAAACAAAGGACCCAAAACAGACCCATTTTGTGGAGGAGGTACAGATCTTCCAATTTGAGGGAGATGGAACCTCAGAGGATCCTGGGAAAAGGATCTTCTCCTTCAGAGATGGGGAAACTCCTCCCAAAGGAAAATGGGTCCCAAGGGATCCAAATCCAGACTGGGTAGATGTGGGGGCTCAGCTAGCGCCGCCCATCGTCTCATCCCATAACCAACAGCAAGAAAATCCCCTGGTTTAAACCCATCCTGGTGACTGCCTCCAAAAAGGGGGGGGCCAGAACCGGAACCAGAGGAACCCACAATGGCTCTGATTTCCAGTTGCCAACTTTTTCTTGCAGATTCCCAAGACTCTCCACAGAATTCTGCCTAAATCTCTTCTCTTTGCATGTCCAAAACCAGATAATTGGCCCACCAGTTGTCCAAAAATGTGCATTATCTGTGCCCCCTTGAGGAGAAGGAGGGAAGATACTATGCCCCAGAACAAGTGCAGGGGCAGGGTACAATTTTGGCACTGGTGGACACTGGATCCCAAGCTACTCTTCTGTCCAGAAGGGCCTTTGATGAACTAAATGCAGGAAGGGGGGAGAATTACCGTATTCCTCTCACCTTTCTTCCTGGACAACTTCAGAACTTTGACGGGAAGGAAATTCCCATCGAGGGGACTGCAGATTGGACATTAAAATTGGGCGACACAAGGTGAAACACCCGGTCATAGTAGTGACTCCAGAGGGCACCCCTTGTTTACTAGGGAATTACCTCCTGAGAAGGTTGTCACCCCTAATAGATTGCCTAAACAAGGTCCTCTGGTCCCAGACTAGCCGACCAATAAAATTAAAATAGAGTGTCAACCATGTTAGTTTAAACGGCACATGCCACATGGTTGAACAAAAATCTGACCAAGTAGAATTTCACTTCCAGAACAACCAAATTCCAGACGTGACAGTAATAGCAGTAGGACAACAGACTGGTGATGGGTGGTCCTCTCTATTTCTGAAAATCAACCTTCATTCCAGTTTAAGGTGGTATTCCACACTGGAAGGAAACTCTCTGAAATTCTTCACTAATCCACAATCAGACATTCCCACTCCAATAGTCCAGAAAGATGTGAAATCAGCTCAGAGCCTGGCTGATATTCAGCAAATTGGAGAGCAGTTGTTCATCCCTGTTCAGTTAAATGAGTGCGAGGGGTAACCTGGCTTATGTAGATGATGTCCTCATCAAAAGTTCATCTGTGGAGGAACACATAGCGGAGATCCGTTATGTTCTGACACAGTTGAGGGCCGCCGGAGCAACATTTTCCTTTCAGAAAGCACAGTGGTGTAGAACCTGTGTCAATTTCTTGGGGTATGAGATTACTCCTCAGGGTCTCTGTCCCCAGGAAAAGAAAGTGGAAGCACTTCAGAAACTGAAGGACCCCACAACTCTGCAGGAACTAAGGAGCCTCCTTGGACTGACTAATTACGGCAGAAAGTTCATTGAGGGCTACACAGAGATCACTAGACCCCTGATTCATCTCTTGAAGGGGGGTTCAAGTGGGAATGGGGTCCAGAACAATCCGAGGCAGTAAGACAGCTCAAAAGAAGCCTCTCACAAGCGCCTTGCCTAGCTTACCTTTTAGAAACAAGGAGTTTTTCTTTGAGACAGTGTTCTCTAATACATGCTTGACTGCAGTATTATATCAAAAGCATGACAAGGTCAATAAAGTAATCTCCTATGCATGCAAAACTTTATCCTCTGTGGAGGAAAAATTCAACGATTGTGAGAAGGCACTCCTGGCAACGGTGTTGGCATTGAAGAATTACCGCCCTTTTATCCAGGGGGAACACATCATAGTGGAGACTCCAGACCAGCCTCTGCAATATCTCCAAAGTGACAGAATCCGGGCCGGAAATGTGAATAATTCCCGAATTACTTCCTGGATTCTGTCAATGCAAGGCTTTCCTGTGGAGGTCAGATATGGCCAAAACAAGAAGAGTCCCCTTGTGCAAGGTCTGGCTGACTTGCATGATTGTGCCAGAGAAAACTGTCACGAGGACGAAAGTCTAAAAATCATGGACAACATGGAGGCATACCTTAATTCCCCACACAAAGTCTTTGAAGAAGAGAAGTGTGAGGGAATGCCCACTGTCTATGTGGATGGATGCTCTTACCATGTTGACAACAACGGGGAAAAAGAACTTGTGGCCGGCGTAGGGAATGCATGTGTGAATGAGTCCCCAGAACCCTCCGCTGGGTACAAGATTGGTCCCCTAAGTAGTCAGGTGGCAGAGTTGATGGCTGTGCATCAAACCATCCTCACTGCTGTCCAACATCAACTCCACGAACTGGTCATAACCACATATTCGGATTATATACGGAACGGGTTCGTGGATCACCTGGTTATTTGGAAAACCAGAGGCATGTTATGTGCTAATAACAAACCCTTGAAACATGGGAAGTTAATTCAAAACATTAATGATCTGGTCACCGCGAATGGGATGACCATCTACTGTAAGAAGCCCAAGGGTCATTCCAAAGTAGAGGGACCAGACAAAACTGGAAATGACTTAGCTGATCAGCTGGCCAAAACCGGGGCCATCCAATGGGATCTAATAGAGATTGAGTCCCTGTTGGGGACAAATCCAGGTAACTGCTATCACTGGATCCCAGACAAATGCTCACAATGATCTTTCAACTGCACAATGGATTAAGGAGACCCCAGATGCTGATTTGATTATGACTAAGAAGGGGGATCCAATAATTGGTAAGTTTTACCAACACATTGAGGACCCTGAGAACTTTCCCCTGACGGATACCGATTACATTGGGAAAGAGGACCTCAGAGTGTTGATGAAATGTCCAAAAATGTTCTGAATCCAAGACGGTTTGTTGGTAAGGAAATCCCAAGCTGGCATGATCAGTAGGTGGTTCCTACCTCATTCCGAAGCCTGATGTTAAGTCACGCCCATGATGCGGCCACTGCCGGTCATAGGGGGTTTCATACAACACTTGAGATCTTGAGAGGTTGCATACTGGCCACACATGGGGTAGGACCTCGACCAATACTTGAAGGGGTGTCTTGTGTGTGCACAATTTCAGCCAACATTCCTCACACACTATGCGCCTCTCCAAAAGAGGGAGATGACACTGCCATGGTCAGATTTGCAAGTGGACTTCATAGGCCCGTGATTCGCTCCTCTAGGGGAAATAAGTACATGTTGACGGTGACATGCTTATTTACTAAATGGGTGGAATGTCTCCCGACCCCAAACTGCAAGGCAGAAACAGCAGCTGCACTGATGATCAACCACATCTTTTCCCGTTTTCGTCTACCCCAAAGGATTGAGTCAGACAGAGGAAGCCATTTTACCAGCGAAGTAATGACTAAGATGTGGGAGATACTGGGGGTTAAAAGGAAGCTACACATTGCTTTCCGGCCAGCCTCTTCTGGTGCAGTAGAACGTTACAAACCAACCATTGTGAGCATATTGAAAAAGTGTGTGGCAGATTCTGGGCCAAGTTGGGATATTCGATGACCTCTTGTCCTAATGGCCATCAGATCTACCCCTTCATCTGCAACTAAAATGTCACAGTTTGAGCTGATGACTGGATGCAGGATGGTGCTTCCCCAGCATTTGCTTTACAGGACCAAAGAGCAAACATTGATCAATGCCTCCACAACTCATGAGTATGTTGAAAATTTAAGGAAACACCTCCAACATGCATTTGCCTGTGCTCAGCGAAACCTAGAAAGTTCAGCCGATAGCATGAAGACTCCTTATGATTTAAAGATTAATAGGAAAGAATACAATGTGGGAGACCGGGTCTATCTATACAATTTCCAAAGGAACCAGGCCAAACAGCGGAAATTTCTGCCTACATGGAAGGGACCTTTTGAAATTGTACACAAGATCTCCCCAGTTGCCTACAAGATCCGCATCCCCAAGGGTAGTTTGGCGGAAGGGGAAGACAAGTGGGTCCATATAAATCAGCTAAAGTGTTGCCATCCCAGGCAAACTCTGCAGCAACTGGAGGGGTCCTCTGCAATCCTAGAGGGGGCCGCTCCAGAGTAATACAAGTCCAACCCTAAAATATTCCACATATAGCCTATACAATTCTATGATTCTTGAATGCAAATGTCTCCTGATTTCAAAAAATGTATATGTTCACCCCACCATTAATAGTGGTGGGGAAATGTCTACGAATATGTTTCTGCCACTTTTGCTTTGTCATCCTAGGAGAGATGAAACCATGGAGACTGACCCAAGAGGACGACCCGGGGACCGGGAGCAAAGATACGAGGGGCCCGGGGTACTGCCCGAAACTCCCATCAGGACCGGCGAAGAGAACTGATAGATCCACCACGATGGAGGAAAAGATGCTGAACTGTGCCATCTGTGGAATCAGAAGAAGATGATGCGGACATCCCAGCTCGTGGATCAAATCATCGTTTGCACCCGACTTCCCCTCGACTCGAAATCAAAGTGCAGTTGGGTGGGGGGGCTTGTAAGGTGTATCGACCCACGTTCAAGTTATTATGCTGCAACATTTGGTGCTGTGGGCTTAGAAAATCCAAGATGGCCGTAAAGCCCACATTTGCGCCAGAACCCAGGAAAACCACGCAGTTTTTGCACACACCAAAATGGTCGCCTGATCCACCACCCACCAGTGCCAGCGTGATGGGCCAGAAGCGCCATGAGTGAAACGTGGTGCCAAAGGAAAAACAGCAGTGCCTGTTACCTCTAAAAGCGCTTTGAAATCACCTTTGTTTCTCTGAATGCAAGTTCAAAATGCCTATTTCAAACATTGAAAGATATTCAAAAATCTTACTGAACACCAGCAGACGTCTGGTAGAATGAAGTCTTGTGTGCATACCAAATCTGGAAAGATGAAGATCCTAAAATAATGTTCATAACAAAACTGGCTGAGCTGTGGATCTCAGCAGCTTAAGTGAAATGGGATTTAAAGCCACTAAAATCAAAATGTTTAAAATAAATGAGTGACCTACTTTTGAGTGTCACATAGGTTGTAACTGTTTAAATGTCATAGTTTTGAACTTATAATCAGCGTTCTAGCTACATGTACCAAAATCGTAAGCTTGATTTGAATGAAGAAAAATGGGAACAAAAGTGACCTTTGGCTGAAGCCTGGCTTAAAGGAGATTGAATTTTGCACGGCAACTACCCCCCGACAGGAGTTGAAACTTGCCCAGCAACTGCATTCACAGGCCTGGCCTGCCTTCAGCCGCCCCACCAAAAGGAGATTACACCTCTCTGATTGAATCAGTGGAGGGGTACCTGGGACTGCAGGAAAACAGAACAATTAACTTCCCTTTGCTCCAAGCAATTGCTAAATCAGGGGTCGTAAATGGCTTCCTCTTGGAAGGAAATGGGAGGGGCGCTGGCTCTGTGAGCCAGCTGAGCTTGGAGGAAGTGGACAAACCAGAAATTCCCCCATCTGCTTTTGGAAACCGCACCCCTCTGGGCCAGAGCATAATTTTAGAAAGATGGATAATTCATAAAACATAATTGTCAAAAGTATATCAATAATATCATTATTCCTGTGATTTTTCTGTGCACATTTTAAGAGATGTTAGGACTCTGTGGTATGTTCTGGGGGGTAGTAGCGGAAAATAGGGTATCACTCCAAATGTATGTATGTTAAAAATTTGACACTTCATCATCTAATGCCCATATTCCTTGCGCACATTTGTGTAAATTCTGGAAAGGTTTAGAGTTTGTGTTCTGGATGAAAAGGGCAGACTTCTGTCAGAAGTGAACACAACATCTTACAAAGACAGGGATCGGATGGTTTGGCGCTACAGAAAATATGTTAACTGGACATGTAATATTAGAAAAATTGTACATAGATAAATATGCATTTAAATCAGAAATAGATTTGTGTGCAAAGTGACAAGGGGAGTGTTCTTTCTGTATGCCATAAAAATGATGTCTCATGACACGGGATGACTCACAACTCAGTTGCCCAGTCAGGTGACAGAGAATCCGATTGCCTATCAGGATCCTCAGAGGGTTGGGCATAGAAAGTCAGCCTTCCCACCCACTTTCAAAAGACATAAAAAGAGCCACTGAGACCCAGGTAGAGAGATTCACTTTCCACTTCAAACTGATTTCTTGTGAAGTGCTTTGCCAGAAGACTCCAGAACCATAACTTAGAATCCAGACTTCAGAACGTGCAGCAGAGAGGCCTAGTCCAAAAGCTGAATCCTTCTCAGCAGGCCTCAGAATCCAGCAACCTAACCAAACTATTCAATAGCCGGGCAAGCTGTTTCATTCTGGCCTAGAACCCTGTGCCAGACCCTGAAAGCAGAGCTGTATCCAGAACTGCAAACCAGAGACCAAACCAGACCGCTGTGCAGTGCCAACAACTTTTGCCAGAACCAGAGATCCAGACCAGCAGTGCAGAACTGACCCAGATAGCTGTGACTTCAGAACCACCCGCCAGAAGTCCTGTCTAAACCTGTTGACCAGATCTTGACGGCCTACTTCAAATTTATAGTGTGAGTATCCAGCCAGAACTGTGCAGAATCAATCTCTTAGTTTATAATAATCCTATTCAAACTATTTTAACCTGTCCAAACTACATTTAAGAAATCGTCTGTCCATTCTGTGATCTCAAACCTGTGAAAGTGTCATTTGTCTTTTTGAGCTTTACTTTAATTTGAAAAACGACCTCCACTAAATCGTCCGTATCTTTTGAACCGCACGTCCCAAAACCGACTTTCTACTCCTTATAGTTATTCCGTAATCGCGCTTGATGCACTCGGAAAAAGTGCAGCGAATTGCAATTTGGCTCAGTTTTCCCACACGTTAAAAATGGCTGCTTCTTGCTTGCATTGCTGAAATTCGTTTTCAACCTGATAATCCCTCATGAATCAGTGCTAGTGTTGACCTGAACTAATTCAAAATAGCTGTCACCTGCCCTGAATCTCCTATAGGGAATTAAAATCATTTTTAGCATATTTTCCTCTTCATTGCAAATCACATTTAAAAGTATTGTTGCCTGTTCAAAGCATAACGGTTGCTCCAAGCTTGCTATGGGGGAACTAGAATTTGTATTGCATTTGATTGTATTCCTGAAAACTGTGTGCTCTCTCTCCATCTACTTATATTGCATAGGGGGGAGTGAATTGTCAAAAGAAAAAGTCATTATATTATCTCTTGTTGAAAGCATATCAGTTTATTTCTGTGCTGCATTTTTTCCACCATTGCTTTTCCTTGAAACCATAAAAGTATCCTCTGCTACCTTATCCTTTCTATACCAACTCCTCACTGATTGAAAAGAGTGTGAAATTGTAATATTATCCATTGTTGATCACTGTCATATTCATAAGTGTGCTATCAAATATTCATTTGTTCATAACAGTGTGATATATATATATATATATATATATATATATATATATATATATATATATATATATATATATTGTTTAATGTTTCAAATAAATCTTTTAATTTGCAAAAAAAACTACTTCTTGGCTCAGTGAGGTCAGGGGGATTCAAAGAGAGGGGCATTATGCAAGGGTTTATCATCCAGATCTATGAACTTGTCATAAAAAAATATATAAATAAGGGCTTCCCTTGGGCATACCAGACTAGGCATTTACTTAGTTGGAGTGCTGAATTGAAGTCACTTAACAGTACTATTGCTGTTTTTGTTGCATCTGTGCCAGAACACACTCCTCCTGAAGTGTATAGCCTACATTACCAAATTAGGCAAAAGATGTATAACTATCGGGTTGTGCGTGTTTCACATTTATGATTGGGATCACTGCTGGTTTAGTAGTGTGGGGTAGGCGACTAAATGTTCCCCATGAGTATATGGTAGTGACCAGGCATAGTGAGGGAGCCATAACCAAATAATGGGTTAAAATGGTATATTTTACAGCACACTTCCTGTGGAAAACTTGATAAAAAGCCAATCAGTTTGCAATTGGCTTTGTAGGATAAGCCATGAAAAAATGGACTAGATGCAAGTCACCAACTTTACTTTACCTTATTTATGAGGCGCAATCAAAAGTGGCCCGGAGGCATACGGGGTGCCGACAGAATGATGAAAACAGAGGGAAAGCAAAGGAAGCCTAATTCTGAACGTTATCTAAAAAGATGTGTCTTGAGCTGTTTCTTAAAGCACTCCGAGGATGGACAGTTTCTTAGCTCGAGAGGCAAGGCATTCCATTTGATTGGTGCAGTGACCCAGAACGCCCCCTCATTTACCAGTTCAAGCGCAACTTTCAGTATTTGCAAAGTTTTTGCATTATTAGAATGAAGAGAGTGAGATGCATTCTTATTTTTAAGTGTGCAAGTGATGTATGCAGGGTAAAGCCCAACCAAAGATTTGTAAGTAATGGTAGGTAGCTGGAAATTAATCCTGGAGGCAATGGGGAGCAAATGTAAACATCTGCGCACCTCGGATACATGCGCAAATTTCTGCATACCAATAATCGCTCTGATAGTACTATTTTGCACTTCTTGAAATTTACAAAGTTCTCTCTTTCCCACTCCCGCCAAAAGGGAGCTACAATTATCAATTTTAGATGAAATAATGGCTGAAGGTATCGTTTCGCAGCCCTTTTGAGACAGAAAGGGGCAAAAATGCGAAAGCAGCTGTATATAGTAGGCTGATGCCGACACACAGTACACAGTGCACAGTAGCATTTGTCAACACATTTTCATGATGTGTTTTTCCGCAACACATGCCAGAATAAAAGCAACATAATTCTGGCTGTGCCCATACATGTTCATGCATAACAGATGCAACCCTTACCAGATAAGCACATACTCCTGTTTGCATTACCAGTTGAATACAATCATGTTACAGTAAGAATGCATGTATACATGTCCAAATTGGCAGCACTGAAGTAGGGCAGTATGTTTGTGTAATAACACTCATAATGTTTGCTTTACCCTTGATGGCCAGTGAAAAATGACAGGCCAAAGTAAGAAAATATATCCAGACTGGCTGCACCAATGTAGGACAGTGTAGCAATGTCAAAACATTAATTGTACTTGCTTTATCCTTGATGTACAGTAAAACTGCAATGCCACAGGAAGAACATATATCCATACTGGATGCATCAATGAAGGCCAGTCCATCTAGCCACATAATAAAATGTATCATGTTTAATTTTCCCTTGATGCCCAGTACAGAATGCCATGCCACAGTAAAGAAACATATCCAGGCTGTCTGCACCAATGCAGGACAGTCAAGCCAGGTTTTGCAGCTATTGTGTTTGCTTTATCCTTAATGCACTGCAAATAAATGCAAGGCCACATTGAGACCATATATATATAGGCTCAATGCACCTCTGTAGGCCTGTCTAGTCATGTGATAAAACATATCATATTTGCTCCACCATTGATATCAAGGAAAAAAGTGGCATGCTACAGTAAGAAAATATATCCAGATTGGTTGCATCAATTTATAAACAGTCTAGCTATGTAATAACTCATATCATGTTTGCTTTACCTTTGATGCACAGTAAAGAAAGCCTTGCTACAGTAAGAAACTATATCAAGACTGGCTGCACCAAAGAATGCCAGTGTGGTCACATATTGACATCCTTCATGCTGGCTTTACTTTTGATATCAGTAGAAAATGTCATGACACAGTAAGAAAATACATCTGTACCCTCTGCACCAATGTAGGCTAGTCTATTCATGTAGTAACACTTATCGTGTTTGCTTTACCCTTGATGCCCAGTAAAAGGTGCCATGCCACAGTAAGAAAATAGATCAAGGCTGGCTGCACCAAAGTAGACCAGTATAGTCACATAATATTATTATTATTGTATTTATTGAGCACTGACCTAGCTTTGAGAAGCAACAGGGTGCTTTACAGAGGCATAAAGCAATACAAATACATAACAGAGCACTTAACAGAGTTAACAACAGTACAGATATAAAGCAGTTGTAGGATACAGAGAGGCAGAGAGGAGGGGTACATCTGTACTGGGTGGTGGGAAGAGAGGGGTGGGCAGCATCTAGCAAGTAAGGTGGCGCAAAGAGAGGCACAATGGCCCCAGTGTTGAGGAGGAAAGACTTTAATAGGTGGGTCTTGAGATCTTTTCTGAATTGTAGAAGCGTGGTGGTATATCTGATGCTGACGGGAGGAGGTACCATAGTCTTGGGGCGTAGGCACAGAAGGCTTGTTTTCTGGTCCTTTCCATTTTGCATAGGTGGATTTCAAGTCTGCCTGTGTCCTGGCTTTTGGTGGTGTGCTTTCTGACGGAGATGCTGAGTTTCTCCACTAGGTTGCTGTTTGACTTGAAAGCGGCTGCCTTATAGGTGATGCAGCAAGAATTGAAGATGTTTTGTGTGTGATAACATCCATCATGCTGGCTCTACCTTTGATACCAGTAGAAAATGTCATGTTACAGTAAGAAAATATATCCTTATCCTCTGCACTAATGTTGGCCAGTCTATCCATTTAATAACACTTAACATGTTTCTTTTACCCTTAATGCCCATTAAAAGGTGTCACGCCATAGTAAGAAAGTATTGCTCAACTGGTTGTACCAATGTCGGCCTATCTAGTATGTAATAACACTTATATTTTTATACCCTTGATACAAATGAAAAATTCCATGTCACAGCAACAAAATAGTTCAAGGCTGGCTGTACCAATGCAGCACAGTCTAGCAGTGTAATAATACTAATCCTGCTGGCTTTACCCTTGATGCCCAATAGAAAATGCCATCACACAATAAGAAATGTTGAAACCTGCCTGCATCTGCACACATGTCAAATGACAGCCCCTTCATCCACACACACACACAGACATAAGAACACTCATGTTGGCTTTAGTCTTAATGGCCAATAGAAAAATGCCATGCCACAGTAGGAAAACAGGTCAAGCACCACCATTCCACCCCTATCAGAAGCCAGCTCCCCAGCCTGGCACACATTCAGTGGTAGAAGTGGGTTGGAGCAATTGGGAGTGGTGCTACTCTACTTAAAACATTATTTTCTGCTATTCCCATACTTTTATTTTAAAAATAAACCATTCAGTTTCATTTAAAAATAAAGTGTAATAAGAAGTTGAAACTTGCGCCTGAGTGCACATCACTGAAAATTCCAATAAATAACAGGTGTGTTTGTTTGGAGGTTTTGATTGCACCTGGGAGGGGGCGTGGCAATGGGGTTTGTGGATGCAGGGTTAGGCCATCAGGGAACATAGTTCCACTACTTCTTTTTGTACACTTCGACCACTGCACACATGCGTTTATACATCATTCAGACATAGGCATTCACTCTCTCATTCACATGTGCACAAATTCCACATTCAAACACATTTACATGTGCACCCATAAAGCATTCATTCACTCTCTCATTCCCTTGGGGCTTACAGATAAAAACCCTTGCATGCACTGTGAGAAACGTGAGGGTATTCTCACTCCTATTCCCCCTGGATCCTCTTCTCAGGTGGCCTAAGGAAAGTCCATTGCTTTTGCTCCTGACCCTGGGGGTGGAGAATCGAGGGAGGATCATCTGGGTTGAGGGTCCTTGAGGATTGGGAGTGTGGTGCCCACAGGTGAGACATGGTATCACCCGTTCCCAATGGAAGACTAACCTAATCCTGCCCCGTCCTTTATGGGCTGTTGTAGAACTTCTACTGTCATTTCCCCACAGTCAACTCTTGATAGTACTGGGACGAGGCAAAGGCGACTAAGAGTAATGAACACTGAACCTTCCTTTCACCACTTTAGTACAGAGATGAAGAAGATGACTGCTGAGTACTTACAAGATCAGCTATGTCCCTTTAATCATAGTCAGGCAGATCCAATTGGGAATCCACACCTGCAACCTGTCAAGTGGTTTCAGATGTAAAAAGGGAGACTGGTAGAACACTCAAGGTGAGCAACAGGGAGACCAGCAGGGGACTTGTGCTCTGAGGAGGCAGCCGTGGTGGGACCTGTGAAGGAGCCAGGACGCTGACCGATATCCCAGAGAGCTTTCTGAGCCCAAGGCAAGTGGGCCGTGCAGTTGCCACAAGTCCGGGAGCCTTCGGTTTGGAAAGTGAGAAGTCGGATCTCCATCCGCATCCATGCAGGAGCACTGCAATTGCTGGCATGCAGAAGACATCACCCCGCTTGCAAGCGGTGTTCGTGAAGGCTGGCCTGCCGGTCTGAGAAGCAAGATACAGCAGGAACTGCCAGTAAGGAATGCCGATGACCGGCGAGTGTTGGGAGGAAGACTCTCACAAGCCAGAGCACTCCTAGCGGACCGCATGTAGGTAAAATTAAACCAAACTGAATACAAACGTGAAATTAAGCTGAACTATGCATATTGAATACCGAATCGAATACAAACTTGAAATTAATATGAACTATGCATATTGAACACTGAACCCAATACAAACTTCAAACTAAGTTGAGTGATATATATTGAGTACCGAACTAAATGCAACCTGGATTCCGAATATGGAATATCAAATTGAACGATACCTTGAAATTAAGCATTCTGAACACCAAATGGAAATAAACCTTTATGGGCAAAGCAAGCAAATGATGAACGCTAAAACAGAACGTGCTCAAGTGAAAACGGCCTAAGAAAAAGAGTGCACATGTGAAAGAGTGGAACATAAATGTGGGGAATGAATTAGACCACCATAAAGGGAACTTTTATGAATGTATACAGTGTGGCAAGGCCAATGTCTGGAAAGAGGTGTGGGGCACTGTATAGCAAGGCCAATGGGTGAACAAGGAGAAGCCAAGAAAGAGTAAAACTGCCAATAAAGCCAACAGGCCGACAAAGAGAAACAAAGTGAATGGAAATCTGTGCACGGGACAGGTACCGAAGAACCTTTGCAAGCTGATGAGCCGAGAAATCATTGTTGTGTGACCTGTGATGGGTGGACTTTATGGTCTGACAACTGCACCTAGACCATTGGGCCCTACATTGTGCAAGCCAAAGACATTGTGAAATACAACCAAGGAGAAGCACTGTAAGCAAACTGGTAATGGCATTCAGATGGAGGGCCTGGTTGACCAAAAATTATGTTGAACTTTGAGAAGCAAATACTGGTTGTTATATTAAAGTGTTGGGTAAGGGAACCCTGGGAGTTAAGGAGCTGCAAGTGCTGTCTTGAGGATTAGGCCTCGAGATTGTTTCTTTTGAATTGTGTTGCTTGTAATTTGGGGAAGGGAAGCCAGGGATTGTGCGTAACTGTATTGCCTTGGACTGGAGAAAGGTAATTTAATGGAACTGTTTTGAACTTGGGTAAGGTGAGCTGATGAAGAAGCTTAGCGCTGGAAGAAGCTCGGAAATGTATGTTGCTCACTATTTCTTTGGTTATTGATATCCCTACACGTTGTATAACTTTAGTTGTGAGGGCAAGGATAGGTTTTGGACACAGACAGATGTTTAAGTTGAACTATTTGACTCAGACTTTCCTTAGTTTTGTTCAGGTAGGGAAATTCTAGGATCCTGGGAATGTGCTGTCTCTCATCACTAATCTTTTTGGAAAAGGACAGGATTGGTCATGGATACAACCAGCCCAGAATTCTTTTGAGAACATTAGACAAGGATCGGGGCATCCCTGACAACTTTAAGGTAGAGTTGTTTCCTTGGAACACGTGTGGTGGTGTGAACCTATCCAAATGTATGGACAAATGTATTGATGGGGGATCCCCTTGCATTTACATGTTCCAAGAGACTATGCTCGAATCCCATTTTGTACTCAAGGGCTTCCATACCATCACATGTCCAGCAGTAAGAGGGGATTTTGGACGACTGTGAGGGGGCCTTGCAGAAGCTATCGATCATAATTTCGGGATCAAATGGGATTTGATTTTTAGCAATGAATGGCTGTTGGCAATTAAGTTAGATTTGGGTTCCGGACAGCAGCCGGCATTTCTGGTGAACCTGTATTGGAATCCCACTAGTGTTACATTTGAGACATTACAGGAGTGTTTGATCGAGATATTTCAAGCTTGGTTTGTGATGGGATTTGGAAATAGAATGTTCTTGGGGGGCAATTTCAATTCCTACTGTGCTGATGGAACTTTGTGGAATGATGTAAAGGCTACCCCTACTAACTTGCACTATAATATCTTTCAGAGCATGCATTGAGACCTCTTTCTTTTTTTTTTTTAAATTCAGTTTTTATTAGTTTTCAAGAAAAAAAAAAAGCAAGCTTATGCATATAGTATACATTGGGCGCACGCCCATAACAACTTCAAAATATAACGAAGTCATAAGGCTTTAATGCTTTCAAGCCCCTCCTCCCCCCATTCTCAGGACTCAGTGACCACATATTAAGAGTCTTCTCTTCGGGCAGCACCGGCCGGGCCCGTGGCCAACTATATACAATCGCCTCCCTTGATTCCCATGCAAAGGGGTCAACACCAAAAAAAATAGTTTCGGGCCGGGTGGAGAAGTTCGGCTACCCTCAGGGCTTGTCCTCTGTGTTGGCAAACGCCTCCATGAATTGCAGCCAGTCGGTTTCGATCTGCGCACTTGAGCCTTGTATTGCGGCCGTTAGTTTGTTCATAAAGTAGATGTCCTTGGCCACTGCCACCCATTCCCTCTTTGTTGGAAGGGCTGGTCTTTTCCAGGTCCTGGCTCGAGCCGCTCTAGCCGCTAGCAATAGCGAGTGTGTCACGTCTGGTAACTTTTCCCAGTGCTCATCTCTGTGTTGCAGGCCGAAAATCACCAGTATGGGATCCAAACTGTAGTCCCCTTCCCCCGCCTCCCTAATCCAACTAAGCACCTCTGACCAGTAGGTCTGGACTTTGTGGCACGTCCACCACATGGGCCAGTAGTCGTCTTTCATCCATGCCAACACATTGGGACTATGTCTGGGAACATCCTAGAAAGAGAGATCGGGTCATACTGCCACCTGTGGAGGAGCTTGACAGCGTGGGACTTGTATTGGCATGAAATTGACGTCTTGAAGGCCCTAGTACAGAGTTTCCCCCAAAGACCATCCCCAATGGTGCAGCCTAGGTCCCTTTCCCATTTTCTCCTGAGGTTCCTGGTGGTTCCCTCGCGGGGGGTCAAAAGAGCAGTGTACAGGAGGGAGATGAGGCCCTTCATTTCCATGTGGGAGTCCAATATTTTTTCCACTGGGGTGAGTTTCCTCTGTATACGTTCCTTCACTTTTGGGTTCATTAGGATTCCCTTAAGTCTGAGGTATAGGAGTGGCGAAAGTCTGCCGATACCTAAAGCCTCCTCTAGTTCCTGGATAGGTATGAAGGAGTCAACCCTCACCAGTTGGCCAACCCTACAGAGCACCGCTTCAAACCAGGACTGGTAATGCTCATGTCCTGGGATCTCTTCCAGAACTGATGTGGACCATATGTGACTGAGTGGGGAGGGCCATGTTGTGACTCTTTCCTTGTGTCCCATCCCTGCTAGTGCCTTCCACATAGTTCCCATAATCGGGTGGTCCCTAATCCTTCTCGGGAGTTTTTTTAGTGGGAACCCAACCATTCACCTACAGTAACTGGGCTTATGAGGGAGTTCTTAATGTAGACCCACTGTTTGTTGGGGTCTTCTCTAAGGTGGGGGGCAAGAACTCTGAGTTGGGTGGCCCTATGATATGTATCGAGATCTGGGAGTGCAACACCTCCTCTTTCTTTGGGAAGGGTCAGGGTCTCATAACTTATTCTGGGTTTCTGGCCTTGCCATACAAACCTCACTATGCACCTCCTGGCTTCTCCGAGGTATGCCTCAGGGGCCTCCAGTGGGAGCATCTGGAAGAGGTAGAGCACTCTAGGGAGCAGGTTCATCTTTATAGCATTTATTCTACCCATCCATGAGATTTGCCCCTTCCCCCAACCCTCCATTTCCCTGAACAATTTCTCAAACAGGGGGGGATAGTTTGCCTGGGTCAGGTCTTCATTAGGTCTTACAATGTTGATCCGCAGGTATTTCATCCCACCCACGCAGACCTGGAGGCCCAGAGGGAGCAGTTCAGCTATGCACCTATCGGCGTCTGAAGCAAATGGGAAGATCATCGACTTGCCTATATTAACCTTAAAGCCTGAGAAACGACCAAACTGGTCGATTATCTGAAGGGCCGCCGGGACTGAGCGCGTGGGTTCCCTCTGGTGTAGCAGGATGTCATCTGCGTACAGGCCGACTTTAAAGGTGCGGTCTCCCACCACTATGCCCCGCACCATAGGGGAACCCCTGAGGTACTCTGCAAGGATCTCCATGGTCATGGAGAAGAGAAGGGGGGAGAGGGGGCAGCCCTGCATCGTCCCTCTCTGGAGGCCGAAAGTACGTGACAGGCGACCATTGACTGTGACTCTGGCAGATGGTGACACATATAGGGCTGTCTGATCCCTATTCCAAACCCCAACTTTTCTAGGACCCCATGTAGGAACTTCCAGTCGACCCGATCAAACGCCTTCTCAGCGTCGATGGACACTAAGACTGGGTTCTCACCCATCGGGGCTGCGATCCGCATGAGGTGTAGAGTTTTACGCAGGGTATCAGCCCCCTGCCTCCCCTGTATAAACCCCACCTGATCCGAGTGGATCAGGTTCGGCATATGGCCATCCAGCCTCGTTGCTATAATTCTCGTGAATAGCTTTGCGTCCACGTTGAGGAGGGAGATAGGCCTATAAGAGCAGCAGTCCGCTGGGTCCTTCCCTTCCTTCGGAATCACTGTGATCATTGCTTTACCGAATGACGGGGGTGCCTTCCCTGTCTTCATTATGTTCGAGAATAGGCCCGCTAGGAAGCCCGCCATTAGGCCCGAGAAGGTCTTGTAGAAGCCTGCGGTAAATCCATCTTCCCCCGGGGCACTTCCCACCTTCAGGCCCGAAATGGCTTTCAGCACCTCCTCCTCTGTTATGGGGGCATCGAGGGCTGTGGACTCCAGCATTCCCAGGGTTGGGAGAGAGACCCCCTCGATGTATACCTCCCGCGCCTCCCTCTCCACTTCCCCCTCTCTCCCATATAGGGTCTCATAGAAACTAGCAAATTTCTCTGCTATGCCTTCCGGGTCTGTACTCTCCTCCTCCGCATCGTTCCGAATTCGTTGGACACACCTGTCTGCTCTCTGGCCTCAGAGTTTGGCCGCCAGCATGGCGTAAGCCTTTTCCCCTTTTTCATAGTACCTCTGGCGCAGGTGTTGGAGGCCGGCTACTATTTTGCCCAATTCTAGGTCCCTGAGTTGCTGTCTCTTCTATCTCGCCAAATCTAGGTCTCTCTCTTTCTCTCCTTCCCCCTTCCCCTCGGATCTTTCTAGGGAGAGTATGTCTGACCTTAACCTGTGAGCTAGGAGGGTCCTTGCCCTTTTTTTTTGAGGCTCCTTCACTTATCAGCCTACCCCTCCAGGTTGCCTTCGCCGCCTCCCATACAGTTTCCTGAGCCACTTTGCCCGTGTCATTTAGCTCAAAAAATTCTCTAATTGCTAATGACATTTCTTCTCCAAAGACGGTGTCCCTCAATAGGAAATCGTTGCACTTCCACAGGGATTCCCTGGCCCTTAAACCAGAGATGCTTAGGTCTGACCAGACCATATCGTGGTCTGACCAACTGACGGGACGAATATCACACGCGTCTATTCTACTCATGAATTGGTGACCCGTGAAGATATAATCTATTCTTGTCCTAGTTCCGTGGGCTGCTGAATAAAATGTGTACCCCTTTGCCCTCGGGTGGCGTTCCCTCCAAATGTCCACCAGACCCTTTTCCCACATCAGGTCCCTGAGGCCCCATCCCTGACCTCCCCCGCACTGCCTGGTTGAGTAACCCCCCCGCTATGGTCTAAATCCCGGTCAGCCCACATGTTGAGGTCTCCACCCAATAACAGGAGACCTTCCGCCCTGGACATCACCTCTCCCATAACCTCTTGCAGGAATTCCTTCTGACCTACGTTGGGGCAGTATTTGGATACTAGGGAGACCCTGGAGTTGTGGAAATTACCGGACACTACTAGAACCCTCCCATCCTCCCTCTCCCAGTGCGAAATCTCAGTCAGTTTTTGGTGCCTGTGGAGTAAGATCCCAACCCCGGCTTTCTTGGTGGAGCTGGATGCCCAGAACACCTTGCCCACGTGCGACCCGGGGATGGCCCTCTCCTCACCCCTCACCCCTCACCCATCTGGCCTCCTGCACGAAGAGGACATCTGCCCCTGAGTTCTTCATTTCTCGCCCCAGAAGGGAGTGCTTAGTTGGGGAGTTAAGTCCTTTGACGTTGAGTGAACCAAGTCTGATCGTCTCGACCTGGCCCTTTCTTTCACTGTCTGCCATTACCCCTATGCATGGAGTACACTAGTTTCCTGATTCGGCGGGGGCTGCCCTGTCCCCCATTAATGCTGGATCCGAGGAGAGCCCGAGAATTCCTTCTCCCCCAACCCGTCCTTCCCCATCACCCCTCGCCCCCGTTTGTGACGCCTGCCAACAGGCAAGCCGCCAGGGCAAAAGCATGATAGTGCACCGCAGTTCTCCTAGTCTAAAATCATGTCCCCGGCCGGGGTTGCGTCGCTGGAGTCCTGATGTGTCCCAGCCACTCGTTCTCGTTCCGTCAGTCACCTCCCGCTTCCGGCGGAGGGGTGTTAGGTTTTTTAAATGTTCTCCTGCCCTTTGTTTTCTTCTTTGTCGACCAGGGGCCAACCGGTCCCTTATCAGTTTCTGTTCTAGGCTGTGTTCCTGCTCCTTCTCGCTCCTCCGGAGGGTCTCCCTTAAGCACCTGTAGGACTTGTGTAGCCTCCTTACCGCTAATCACTCTGTAGTCCACCCCCGCTCGTTCGAAGGATAGGGCGAACGGGAAGGACCATCTGTATCTCATGTCTTGCCATGTTAGCCACTGTGTGAGTGGGTGGCATTCTCTCCTGCGTGTGAGCGTAAGAGCAGATAGATCTTGGTATATCTTGTCACCTTCAAAGACGAAGCTCCCCAGCCTTTTTGCCTTCTCCAAAACTTCCATTTTCTCCCTGTAGCGGAGAAACCTCACCACGATGGACCTTGGGCCACCTCCGGTGCCTCCTCCACCTCGGTGCACCCTTTCTAGCTGGACCTCTTTGCCCCCCTCCAGTGCGAAGAGTTGATTAATCAGGCCCTGAACTTTTCTCCCCACGTCCGCAGGTGTCTCCCCTCTTTCCTGGGACACCCCCATAATGCGCAGGTTGTTTCGACGTTCCCTGTTCTCTAAATCGCCCATCTTGAGAATCATGTCCTCCTCTCTGATTTCCAGGTCTGTTAACCTGGCCTCATACTTTATATCTAAGAGGTCCACCTGGAGATGATTGTTTTCCATTCCATCCATTTTGTCTTCCAGGGTTTCCACTCTCCCCTTGAGGTCTACAATGGAGGCTTGTATATCTGTGTGGATCGCCTTAATCTCTTGGAGGATGTCTTTGAGGTCGTCCTTAGTGAGTGGGGTTGGGGGTGGATCCCTACGGCAGGCATGGTGGCTCCGGGGGCCTCGGACTGGGGTGGGGGCCGATGGCGAAACTGCTGCAGGGAGCTGATCGCTCCGGGGAGTGGTGTCTGCTCCAGGATCAAGGCCAGGCCGGGCACCCGGGAGGCGGTGTCTCTGTGCCGGTTCCCCCTGTATAGACCTAAAAGCTCAGGTCGGGGCTTTAGGTGGTATTATCTCCGGGACACCAAGGGAATTCAGTGTTCAGGGCCGGGGCTTTCTTTTCACGGGCCCTGGTGTGGTGCCAAAGCCTGGGCGTCCGGTATTAAACTTCTCCCCTGCCGCCTTCACTTCCACGCTCCCTCGCCTCGCCGTCTCCCCACTGGGCCCCATCATCCGTGCAAAGCTGAGCGGTTGGGTTGAGGGCGGGAGGGGGGGCTCAAGCCACCACAACGACAACAACTCACTTTCCCCCCTCGGGCTCCTCACCTTATCTTGGCGTTGGGTCGGGCCCCTCCATGAGGCCGGGGTCATCTGGGGGGGTCCCCTCACGTACGCGGCCCTCTGGGGCCTGCTTTCTCTGGGTCCTCTGTGGTCCGGGCACCTGGGCGCTCATGCGGGGGACGGACGAGGAGCGCCTGAAACGGCACGGAGTGGGCCCATCTTCTCTGGCCAGGGGGGCCGCTGTGGGTCCTGGACGGCCTCGACTTTTCTCCCCCACGTCGCGGGGTCCTACGTGCTTGATGTTGGCCCCTGGTGTCTCCCTCCAGACAACGGTAGTAGGGGTGCCTTCCCCAATGCCTGGCTACCACACTATTTTGGTGGACGCAGGGGGTGGTGATTCCTGCCCCGCTGGCGGCTCCTGTGGACCTCCGGAGCGCCCGCCCGGAAAGGGCGTGAAAGTATCTCCCCAGCCTTGAACGCCGGTCACGTTAGGCGGGCTGTGTCTCTCCCCCTCACGGTGGCTCAATCCGGGGTTGCGCCGGGGGAGGCTGGCTTCTTGGGCTGCTGGGCGGATGGGGCTTGGTCGGAGGACTGGGGTCTCCTCCGGGGCCGCTTAGAAATCCCGGCCGGGGATCCTAAAAGCGCACTAGTGCCTGCGGTGCAGACGGAGCGCGAGCTCACAGGTCCTTTATGCTCCACGCCCCCTGGCGGTCTCAGGACCGCTTTCTTTTGGAATGGGACATGTCCCTGTTTGACTGCTGCCTCATTTCCCTCGGTATACATGGATAAGAGGCGATTGAACATCTAGAATGGATTACTTTTACATCTCAAATGGCTTAAGGGCTAACTGTGCCTATTTGAATCACACCAATATCGACTTGGCTGATCACTTACTTCTATCCTTCTCCCTGACTCTTCCATTCCCCATCTTTGACATTAGACCTGATCTGGTCGGGCTTTATGTGACTACGAGGGGGAGCATACTTAAATGGAACATAAAGACGGTTGCCAAACTGAACCATATCTTGACCGTATCCTTGGCCAACTTGAGTCCTTCTCCCCTTTACCAGGGTATGAGTGAAGGTTATTCTAATTCTCATCACAATATTATTTTGGGTCGTGTCAACAAAGTCACTCGAGACTGTCCCTCTGCTACCCGTGAGACAAGTAGCTACCTGGGTAATGATAGAATTTTGAAGTCAAAGATTCTCAAATGTAGGAAATTGGCTGCCCTAAAAAAGCAGTCCTTCGATTCTTCTGGCTATCTGGCTGCTAAAACAAAAATCTGCCAATCGCATAAGAACTTAGTGAAATCGCTAAGAATGGAATTTTACCTTCAAACCCACCAGACTACGTTGGATTATTTATGTAAGGGCAAGGACATCACATTTTGGTCCATCATCAATCGCACCATAGGTCTAAGAAATAATGGCATGGATTGCCTGATACAGGAACAAACTTGGGTTGATTACTATGTTGGGAAGTAGTCTCTTCCAGACAACTTTAGCGATACTGGTGGTGCTCAGTTGGGTCCTGTTGTAGAGGGTACCTACCCCTGGGACAGAGAAGACATCTCCTGATCCATTTGTAAACTCAAGCCACTTCGTGCCCCAGGACCAGATGGCATTCCGTCTTTTGTCCTGAAAGAGGCAGTGCAAATATGGTCTTAGCTACTGAAATCTATGTTTGACCGAATTTTCTTGACACATTTAATTCCAGCTTCCTGGGCCCAATCTAATATTATACGCATCTTTAAAAAGGGGGACGTATTAGAGCCTAACAACTATAGGCCGATCACCTGAGCGATGCTACTAGCAATATTTTTACTATTCTTCTTCTGAGGGAACTAAACCTATCAGTCAAAAAATATAAACTTCTGAGTCAATTCCAGGTTGGGTTTAGGCAGGATCTGGGTAACTCCCTCAATGCTACTATCATTGCCCACTTAAGTCACAACATGCAACACTCACATGTTGGGGAAGAATTTATAGCATCCCTAGATATGTCAAGTGCATTCAATGGAGTTGTTAGATCTAGGCTCTGTCATACACTTCTTAGACTGAATGTTCCAAGAAAGTTGGTCCAGCTCCTTGCTCTTCTTCTCACCAATAATACCATAAGTATAAGCTTGACTAAGGAAGGGTCATGTCGCTTGTTATAAGCTCGCTTGTATGGGTGAAACAGGGATGTACTCTAGCCCTGATACTTTTCAACCTGTATGTGTGTGATGTAGAGGCACTTTGGCAGGGTCCATCAATTGAACCAGCCCGACTGGGAAACAGTAAGCTTGATAAGATGGCTTTTGCTGATGATTTTATTTTGTTTGACAAAACCCCCAGTGGCCTGAGATGTAAAATGAATTTCTTTATTGACTATGCTTTTGCTAATAATCTCTTACCGCATTCCTCCAAATCTAAGGTTTTAGTGTTTTCTAGGGGAATTAAAGTAAAAAATAAGAGCCCTGGCCATGGGACCTGAAAGAGTGGAGCAAGTCTTGGCCGTGACATATTTGGGCTACAATCTCACTAACAAGGCCACAATGGAATCATGGAAAACAATCCTTTATGCTAAGGCGAACAAATCGGTTTTCCAGCTGAAATTTCTGTTGCACAGAATGTGTACATTTTGTACTCTACGTTGCTACTATCTAGACAAGTTTGAACCCGTTATCCAATATGGCCTTTGATTTTGGGCAACTTGCTTAATTACATACAAGGCAAGTTGTGGAAGGAGGTCCTTGGACTATCCTTGGTAATTCCCAACACTGTTATCAGACACAAACTTTGGGCCTCATTCCGAGTTTGGAGGTAGCCATGGCGCTATTTGCACCATGGCTGCCTTCAAACCCGGGTCTGTGTTCGGTCTGGGTGAATGGGGACTTACCGGGACATTCCGACATGTGCGGACCCATTCCCCATTCCCCATTCCCATTTGAGCCCCCATAGGGCTCAATGGGAATGGGGAAGGTGCTAATTACGGGCCCGTAAATTACTGGCCCGTTATTAGTGCCCTGGTCCCTTAGCGGGACCCGCAAAGAACGTGTGGTCAGACCACACAGCCTTTGCTGGTCCCGCTAAGGGACCTCGGAATTGGGCGGTAAGGGTTTAACGGCACCGGTCTCCTTACCGGTGACCGTTAACCCTTACCGCCCAACTCGGAATGAGGCCCAAACTATGGCTCATTTCACTGAAGGCTCGGCATACGTGAAAAGAACTTTCTACTGTCAGGAAAATCCTTGATCCTCCTGTGAACTCATTATATGGGGTTTTTAATACAGTTATGTATGCTGAGTCTGTTTTTTCCCTTAAATCTTACAAATTGAGGATGCAAGGTGTATTGGACTATTTATTTATTTTAAAATTTGTTTATTGGCATTTATGGTTAAGAGCGTTTTACATTAATACTAGTCCGGGCCTTTATTCAGGACCCCTGACAGACTTATTGCAGTTATGCCTTGTTTATGAAACAAAATAACAACATTCGTACTACAAACTTAACATTAACAGTCTCCTTACAATGGGCGAGTGGTGGTTGGTATTGTCGGGGAGGGCGAGTTCAATTTCCACAGGGGAGCGGGAGGAGTACTTTCTGGAGCAGTTCAAGGGCTGGGGGGTATGGTGTTTAGTATTCTATGCCTTCACGTTTAGCAGTGGGATAAACATCTGCGTCATTCAGGGAGGTTTATCATCCGAGGATCTGAACAGTTTGGATAAGGTGTCCTTCCATGCCTCCAGTGCCATGCTTGTGTCTTCAGTGGACCTAGTTACACTGTCCTCCCAGGCTCTGGTTTCGGCGTTCGCCCACCTTTCCAGTTCTTTGCGCCATGCTTTATGGCTTGGTCCTGTGGGCTTTTTCCAGGCCATGGCGATGGTTCTTTTGGCCGTTATGCACAGCAGGTCCATTATTTTTACAGCGTATTTAAGTTTGGCTGGCCTGGGATAGCTGCCTAGGAGGCACTCAGCTGGAGTCCATTTGTATCTTGTGACTTCTGCTTTTTCGCAGGTTTGCTTTACTTTCGACCAGAGGTTCTGTGCCTTGGTGCAGTTCCATAACATGTGAATCAAGTCTGCCCCATCTGTCCCGCACCAGGTGCATTGTGTCTCAGTGGTTCTTTTGAACTTCGCTATCCTGCTCGGGGTCAAGTAGGTGCGGTATAATACATTGATTTGTATTGATCGGAATCTTTGGTTCCTGGAGACCTCTTTTGGGAAGGACAATGCTCTAAGCCATTCACTTTCTGTCATTTCATGTTCCATGTCCTTTTCCCAGCAGGTCTTTAGTGCAGCACTGCGAGGATTGGGGATGTCCCTTAGAAGGCTATATATTTGAGATATCGCTTTTCCTCCTTCGTTCAAGTTGTACATCAGCGTCAAGAAGGGGTCCTCTTCAGGTTCTTCTGGCCAGGTGGCCCATCTCGTGCGGGCTATGCTGCGGATCTTTTGATACCACAGGAATTGACCGGCCTGGATATCTTCTACCGCCTGTAGTTCAGAGAATTCTCTGAATGTGCCGTCGGTGTATAGGTCACCCCAAGTATATATCCCTTTCTTTTCCCATAGCCTGATATTGTATAGGTTGGTATCTGTTTTGTCGAGCCCTGAGATGATTGGCACTTCACGGGAGTATGGGTGTTTCAGGCGCAAGACCATTATGGTTCTGTGCCATATCTGCTTACCTAGGGTCGCCAGTAATGGTGGCCTATGTATCAGTTTCTGTGGGGCCCAAAGCCATTCTTTCAGGTGGATCGGGGTAATCGTGGCCTGTAGCAGGGGGGTCTCAGACGTGGCTTCATCCGCTAACCACTTGGACACATGGCTCAGTTGGGCCGCCAGATAGTACTTTTCTAGATTTGGTAGTTGGATGCCACCTTGATCGTACGGTAGGACTAGCGTGGATAGGGCTACCCGGTGTCTGCCCTTACCCCAAAGAAATTCCTTGATTATCGTGTCAAGAAGTTGGAAAAAGGGTTTTTTGATGTAAAAATTGACATTTTGGAATCCATATAGGAATCTGGGGAGGATGATCATCTTGGCTATCGAGGCCCTCCCTAGCATGGATAATGGAAGCTTCTCCCAGAATCTTATGGATTTACGTAGTGCGGGTACTGCAGCCTTCGTATTGTGTATGTGCATTAACTCCGGGGTATGCATTATTTGGATCCCTAGGTAGCGGAAGGAGGTCGTCTGCCATTTGACCCCCACCCTGGGGAGATCTTCGCAGCTTCTGTTTTTCAGTCCTGCCAGGGGGAACAGGCAGGATTTAGTTTTGCTAAACTTGATGCCAGAGTATTTGGCGAAGTTGTCGAGGACTTCTAATATTGTCGGTACATTTAGGTGTGGATTGTTAACATATATTAGAACATTATCAGCATATAATGAGATGATATGGTCGATTCCTGCCAACCTGATCCCTGCATCGAAAAATTGCTGTCTGAAATAAATTGCTATAGGTTCCAATCCTAGGACATAGAGCATGGGGGAGAGCGGACAGCCCTGCCTAGTGCCCCTCTGAATGTCCCATTTTTCTGACACGTATTTCCCAGTTTTCAGCCTGGCCTTAGGTTTGTTGTACAGGATCTTGACCCATCTGATGAATCCCTGGCCGATTCCGAAGCCCTCCAGGACTGCTATTAGCCACTCCCAATATACGGATTCGAAAGCCTTAATGGCGTCTAAGGATAGTAGTGCTAGATGTTCGTCGGATGTGTCAGTCTGGGTTATGATGTGTTGGAGCCTGCGCAAATTTAGGGATGTGTTGCGGCCGGGTATGAAGCCGTTTTGGTCTGTATGTACTATTTCTCCTATCACTTTGGATAGTCGTTTTGCTAGGATCGTCGTTAATATTTTAACGTCGTAGTTGAGCATGGCGAGTGGGCGATAAGAGTCGCATTTGTCTGGGGGCCTATCGGGCTTAAGCATTGGGATCACTAGGGTCTCTCTCATACTGTCTGGGAGGACGCCTCTTTCGTATGCTTCTGAGAAGACCTGGTGTAGTAGTGGCGTTAGGGAGGGTTCGAATGCTTTATAAAACTCAGGGGGCAGCCCGTCGCTTCCCGGGGTTTTACACGTGGCTAGGGACCGGATGGCGTCTGTTATGTCTTCTGGTGTAATGTCGGAGTTCAAGGTGTCGGATTGTGCTGGTGATAGCTTAGGTAAGCCTATTTCCTCCAGTGTATCTGCAATTTGTTCAGGTGGGATCTTGTCCGTATGGGAGTATAAATCCGTGTAATAGAGTTTAAAAGTATCGTTGATGCTCTGCTGGGTTCTGTGCTCTGTGTCGTGTTCGTCCCTTAATGTTGTGGTTATCTGTCTGGGGTGTTCTCGTTTGCACAGCCAGGCCAATAACCGGCCTGGTTTATCTGCTTCCGCGTGTGTTCTGTCAGTCCTGGCGCTAAAGTCAAATTTGGCTAGTCTATTCCACGCGCTGGAGCAAGCATCTCTAAGGGTTCTAAGGTCATCTTCCCTCCCAGGGGTTTCTATTGGGGTGGCCTCCAGCTTCTGGATCTCGCCTTCTTTCTGCTCAAGCACAGCTCTTAGTGCTTTTCTGATGCCTCCCGCTTTCGCTATAACTTCCCCTCGGGTAACTACTTTTAGGGCTTCCCAGACCACGCTGATGTGTTCTACACTGCCTGAATTTTCTGTTATGTAATTCTCTATGGATTCTTGCAATTCCTCCCTGAAGGCTGGGTCTTTCAGGGCATTGGTAGGCATCCTCCACATGGGGATGGGTGGTCTGGGACTGTTGTGATGCCAGTCCATCAGGAGTGGGGAATGGTCAGAGATGGTCCTCCCCAAATATTGCATGCCCCCTACTTGTGGCAGGTGCTCCTTGCTTATGAAGAGATAGTCCAGCCTAGTGTGGAGTTTGTGGGGGGATGAGTAATAAGAGTAGGCTCTCTCGTCTGGATGTAATTTTCGCCATGCATCTGTCAGGTCTAGTTCCCTGACCAGAGTGGCTAGGGACATGGTGGCTGTGGAGGGACCCCTCGCTGGAGGCCAAGACCTGTCCAGCACAGAATCGTGGACACAATTGAAGTCTCCTCCCCACAAGAAAAAGCCCTCTCTATATTGCACCATCTTGGCGCTCAGTGTTTTCAAATGGGCAGGGATATTATTGTTGGGGAAATATGAGTTTACTATGCAGATCTCCCTTTGCTCGAAAGTGCCCCAAATTATTAGGTATCTGCCCTCTGGGTCCTTTTCCATGCTAGTCAAGTGGAATGGCACTTGGGGGTTGATCCAGGTGTAAACCCCTCTTGCGTATTTGGAGTAGGGTGCTCCGAAACCTTGTCCTCCCCAGTGTTCTTGCAGCTTTGCATTGGTTTCCGTGGTGCAGTGTGTTTCCTGCAGTAGGGCAATGTCTACTTTTTTCCTTTGCAAGTAGGATTGTATTCTATTTCTGCGAAGATAGGTGCCTAGGCCCCTCACATTCCAAGTTAATATCTTAATGCGCACTGCCATCTTGGTATCGCTGGAGGGTGCGGGAGACGCTCGCTTCCCCTGAAGTGCTTGTGGTCTCGACCAGGGCCCTAGGGTCCCTGCCAAATCGTGGGTTCCAGCCCTCCTCGACCGCCGTTTCGACTCGCCAATTCGCTGGCTGCATTTTACTGAATGGAGACTTAGTAACTGTTTTAACTGTCATTCCGTGGAATGAATTAACTAGGAACAACAACGAGGAACTGCCCCCAGCAGTCGTTCCGAACTGACAACGCTCGGGGGCTCCTGGGCCTTCCAGTCCTGTCCAGGTCTTTCGGCTCAGGTAGTGTGTAGGTTTTTTACCTACACCTTTCCAGTTTGGGGGGGTCATCAGCGGACCTGTGATCGGGCTTCCGGTTTCCTGCCCAGTTGTGACATTTCCTTGGTGCGGCAGTAAATTTGGTCACAGTATTTGGGTGCACATGGGGCCTTCCTGTGGTTTCATCTTTTGTTGTGTTCCAGCAATTCCTCAGTGTCTTCTGCGAGGTTATTGTGTTCGAGCCATAGGTTCGCTGCGGCCGGGGTCTCTAGGAAAACGGCCTTTCCCTTGTATAGTATTTTGAGTCTTGCTGGATACAGCAGCATATATTTAAGGTTCAGTTTTCGTAGTCTGGCCTTTATGGGAATGTAGGAGTTCCTTGCCCGCTGCACCGAAGGGGTATAGTCGGGATACATGACTATCGATGCATTGCTTCTTTTGATTTCACCTCCCTCCCTTGAGAACCTCAGTATAGTCTCTCGGTCTCTGAAATTCAGTATTTTCGCAATCATTGGTCTAGGGTAAGACCCGGGGGGTGGCCGCTTCTGAAGAGACCTGTGGGCCCCCTCCACAGAGAACCCCTGGGTGAGATTACCCGCTCCAATTTCCTGCATCAGCAGTGTTTCTATGAACTCTGTGGGGTTTGAGCCCTCCATGTCTTCCGGAACTCCCAGAATTCGGACGTTATTTCGGCGGGCCCGGCCTTCCGCATCTTCGGAGCGTGTTTCCAAACGGGCCACTGTTGTTTCCAGCTCTTTAACTTTCGCTTTTAGCTCCTGTGTGGTCTCTGTAGTTTCCTGTAGAGTGGCTTCGGTGGCAGTGACTCTCTCGGCCAGGTTACGGGCATCTTGCCTTATTAGTTGTAGTTCCGATTTTATTTCTCCTCTCATATCTTCAACAGTTGTTTTCAGTGCTGCGATCGCCTGGAGGATCTGTGAGTCGCGGGGGTCCTCCGGCGGGGTCGGTGGTTCGGTCATGGTGTCCTCTCCGTGTGGCATATGTGTCTTCGGTCGAGCTGTGGTGAACGAGTCCATCGTTACGGTTCTGGACCTGTTTTTGGGAGGAGACATCACACCATACGGGGTGTCCGGGTTTTCGTGTATGGTCGGTGGCCTTAATTTGCGTCTTCGAGTATGAGGTTGAGTTATGCGTGATTCTGACCCCTCAGTGGCTGACCCGATGCGATAGTTAAGCAGAGGCAGTTACAAGGCACTTCCCTTAGCACAATACCTAGTTCGCCGTCTATGGCCTGCGCAGGGAGGACAGTTGCCCTCGTATAACTGTTGACAGTATTGGGTGGTGAGGTCTTAAGTGGGGCAGCCACTTACTTCGTTTTGGGTCGAGTGGGTCCACAGTTGTCGTCGGGATTCTTGTGGCTCGTGGTGGGTTCCTTCAGGGGGGCTCGCCCCTCAGGAGGGCCGGCGGGTCCGGCTTCCTTCCTCCGCTCTCGGGCCACCGCAAGGATTTTTCGCGGGGTCAGATAGTCATCAGGCGCCGGGTGGGCCGGCTCTCCTGCGGCTCCGTTTGAGGCTCCCGGTCGTGTGGGGGCGGGTCGCCCTCGGGCGCACTCCCTCTGGACAGCTCGACAGGGATGGCGGCGAGCGCCGTTCAGTCTCCACGTCTGGGGCCCACCGTGTCCCGCTATCCGCTGCCTCTCCTGGGTCGTTCCAAGCGTCTTCGCCCCCTCCTGCTTGGGATGGAGCTGTGGGAGCCCGGTGTTGGTGTTTCCGTCCGGGGGGAGGTAGGTTGTTGTGGTGTTCAGCGGTGGCCCGCGGGTCCTGTCTCCGTCTCGCCTCGCTTAGTGGGTCTCTCCGTTGCGGGCCGCCATCTTGGATGTCGCAGGCGGGTAGACTCCGGGTGCTTCGTTTACGGCTTTACCTGCACCGATTTTTCCCGATATTTCGGTCGGGTGCTCTTGAAAGGCTCTATTATGGCCCGGTCAAATTTCAGCCCTGGAGCTTCATTATTTTCGCCGATATTTCTTGTGTTGCAGGATCATGGGCAGGAGCTCCTCGGAAAGCCGCCTTCACTACATGCGCGCTGGCCACGCCCCGTATTGGACTATATTGTGGTTTCTGTGATAGATCTTATACAGCACCTGGGAGTTGTCAAGATGCATCTATTTAGTGCAGATTGGGTTGAGACAATGGACAGTATTGCAACATATGCTACTTACGTTAACTATTCACATTTCATACACTCCAGAGAATTTATCTAACTCTACTTACGTTTTCATGCGAAAAAATACATGTGACTTACATGCGCTTTAGGCTTAATCAGTCCATGCGAGTGTGAGGACCAAGCATTGGAAAGATCACCCATTGTACCCACATCCCACCTCTAGCTGTAGATTTCGCGGTATTGTGGACACACCGGAAACCTTGAGACATCTGTATTATACCTCCATATTTTGCTAATACACGGTTTTCCTGTTTTAAGGATATGAGTGGTAACAGCACTGGGGTGTCAAGGAATCTGTTATGGTGTCGCCTTATGTGGGGTACTAATGTTTCTCTTAGTTTAGCTTTGAACTTTGTTTTGAATTTTCTTTTAAATGAAATGGATTAAAAACAAATAATGTATGAGTTGTATTAATTATGGAGGATACCATAAAGGTCTGTTGTTTCTTCTTTTCTTGCCTTTGTTTTCTCATACTTGTATTGTGATTCTTTTTGTCGATGTTTAATCTTTTAGTGTGATTTTGCTTTTAGGTTGTGTAAGGTTTCTTGTAAACCATGAATCCAAAAATAAATAAAAAAATGTTTTAATATCCCACCTTTGCATAGGGCAAATTAGGCTGTCTTGTTTTGAACTTTGAATCCGTTGTCTGTGTCTTGTTTCAAGATGCCTTCACAGCACGCATACAAATGTAAATAAGTAAATAGATATATACATTTATTTTCTAACCTGAAGCCCCTCTCTGGCCTCCGCCTGCCACAATAACACTCCAGCTACCGCGCAGCATGCAACAGGAACCAAGAGGCACAGAGAGCTTCAGGGTTCTGGAAGGCATGCTTCTGTACCCTTGAATGTGCAGGGAGGCCCAAGGGCATCTCTATGTACATCCAAACATCCAGTACCCCATCATTCATCCACAATGGGCTATGCAAGGCTGGGGAAGTAAACGCCTCAGTCATTGCATGGTCCATTGCACATGGATGCTGGCGTCCTGAAAACTCTCAATTGGAAACCACATTTACCTTTGATAGTTAAAGGAAGCCCACAATGTCTGCTCTGTTTCTTCTAGCAGCTGAGGGAGTGTTTAATGTTTTTACTCAGCTGGCTTGGCTCGTCCATAATAAGTTGCGGGTCGATGCCCTGTCGCTTATTATAACTGAGCTACTCCTGTTGCACTGTATAGTCTATGAGGTAAGTACCTCATGAGCGCAACTATATCGTTATGCCTGGCTAAGGGAGATGCTGGGGGAAATGTGTGCTTTGTTTATGTTAAAGGCTTTTACAATACTCTAGGACAGCTTGCCAAACGATCCACTCCAAACTGTTGATGCCTGTCCAGAACCGGTTTCTACCTTGCTGGGCACATATCCCTTTTTATTAATGGGAAAAGAAGTATTACATGTCTTTGAATAGAAAAAAAAAACAGAACTGGGCACATACCTCCAGATTGAAATGTGTAATTTTGGCAAACATGCATAGTAAGGCATGTCTTCCAACTCACTGCCATTTGCGTGAAAGACACCGGCTGAGTTCAATGCACCTGGAGAAAGCCCCCTTCTGTAGTGAGATTAGAAGGCAGTTTCGCACTTCTCTATAGTCTACCAGCTGTTTACTGTCGGCTGTAAAACTTGAATTACCTTTTGCAGCTCAAGTAGAGTTGGATGCATTTAAATTTGAGCAGATATCCCCATTGTCATATTAGCTTTACTGGTTGCTGTTGGTGGTCCATTTGAACTTTATGTTAGGACACAGCTTCTGAGGTACTTGTTCTCGGTTCTCCATCATACCTGTCAGAGAGGTTGACAGCAGGAGATCTACTATGTCACGCAACTGGCTCCCATATCCTCTTCCTTGGCTACCTTGCCCTCTCCTCTTTCCTCCGGTGCCTTCAATACTTCCTGTGGGCGTACCCTGACATGTACCTTCCACTTTCTTCTTTCTTTCAAAAGGGGGGCAACCAGCTCCACATTGCCACTGTCAATTCTCGCTCAGCTGTCGAACACTCCTCCAACATCTGCTGTCTCCTGGAAGAACTCGATCTGGATGTCCTCGGTCTGACTGAGAGACGTAGTTCATGGCCAGCTTTGTCACACTCTCCTTCCTGATGACTACAAGATCCTGTCTCCACCCAGAACCAACTGTCCCGGTGGGGGTGTAGCCCTGATATTCCCAGAGTGGATCCCTGCTTCTATCATTCCTCTGCAGTACTACTCCTCCATTGAATGCCTCGTCTCCAGGCTCTCTCTCTCTCTACTTGCCTTTCTCTTACTGTGGCCACTATACACCGGCCACCCAGCCAGGTAGCCTCCTTCCTCTCAGAGTGGGTGGATCTCTCCTCCTCTCTTCTCGCCTCTACGTCTCAACGTCTCCTCCTCGGAGACCTTAAGATCCACTTGGATGCTTCCTGTCCTTCTGCAGGACTCTTTCGCAACCTCAGCAACTCCCTCTATCTCTCTATTCTACCCTCTGGCCGACTCATTCTGCAGGGCATACCCTGGATGTTCTGATCTCATCAGACCTCCCATTCTCCAACCCTCTCACCACTCCTTCTCGTCCTCGAGTGACCACTTTCTCCTTTCCTCCCATCTCACTCTCTCTAACCCACAGGCCAAGTCAACTCCCACACTGCCACCTAAATTCTCGGTCATCTGACTCATGAAGTGTGTGCCAGTGGAGGATTTCACCGCTACTTTCTCTCTTCCTTTTGTACCATTGACTGACTCACATCTTGACACAGCCCTTTCTAACCTCCATCTTTCTATCTCTGACACTCTTGATGTACTTGCCTGTCATGAGGATACGCTTTAAGCCCAAAACCAAGTGCAACTCTTGGTACGATTCTGACCTCATCACCCTCAAAAGCAAGTGCAGGTTGGCTGAGAGGAAGTGGAGGGCTACAGGTGCACCCCCTGACAAACTGGCCTGCCACCTGCTCCAAAGACTGTACAGACTCTCTGTCCGCGCCAAGAAGAGAGTACACATCCAAGCCTGCGTCTCTGCAGCATTTAATAACTCAGCCGAACTCTGCATGGCCTTGGCTTCTCATTTCATCACTAAAATTCAGGACATCCTGTCCACCCTGTCTTACTCCTCTTCCTCCTCCCCTCCTGGCCTGCCTGTGGCCTCCTCTCCTCCTCCCTTCTCTTCCTTTCCCTTGTTCGCCCAGACAATGTTTCTAGACAAGTCGGATGTATGAAAGTCTCGTCAAAACAGGTTCTTCCCTGTTCTTCCGGAACCATCAAGGACCACATCGACACCCTTGCTCCAGCCCTGGCAAATTTCTGCAATCACTCTTTTGCCACTGGAACTTTCCCCTCCCCCCTGACACACCCTCTAATCCAGAAGCCCTATGCTGATCCTTACTCTCCAGCTAACTATCCCCTGATATCTATCACTCCTTACCTGGCCAAACTCTTGGAAAAGCTGGCCAGCTCCTAGCTTAACCTTCATACTGAATATGTTGGTTGTCTCCATGAAAATCCATGAAAACCTGCTCTCCAACCTGGACTCTAACCTTCCTTCTGTCCTAATTTTCCTTGATCTTTCTTCTGTTTTTGACATGGATAACCCTGCCATCCTGCTCAAGCGCCTCTGTGATAACCTGGGTATCATTGATCAGGCCCTGGCTGACCTCCTTTCTCTCTGACCTACCATCTCAGTTGCAACTGGGGTCCTTCCTCTCTTCTATCTCTCTCTGTACCTGTGGTATTCCCCAGAGGTGTAACCTCTCTCCCTGGCTGTTCAACAAATACCTGGCACTTCTCGCCCACTGCATCGCTGCTCCCTGCTCCAACTTTCAGTGTTATGCGGATAACACCAAGCTCTCTTTCAGGTTCCCCTCAGCGTCCTCTACTCCTTCTCCCATTCCCGACTGTCTGTCTGCAATTCAGGAGTGGTGTGCTGCCAATGATCTCTGCCTTAATGCCAGTAAGACGGAGATCCTCCTCATCGAAAACACCAGCTCCCTCCTTTCCTCTCTCTCTCTGGCTGCCCACTCTGGGACATCTTCCTTTTCCTACCTGTGAGGCTAAGAACCTTGGGGTCATCTTCGACTCCAACCTCTCCTTCTCTTCTCATATTTCCGATGTCTCTAAGAAGTCAAACTATCAGCTGCACCTCCTCAGAGCTATTCCTCCTTTCGTCACCTGCCCCCAGAAGCTCACTGTCTCCAGAGATATGGTCCTCTCAAGGCTGGACTACTGCAACAGCCTCTTTCTAAATCTTCCTACCTCTACTCGCCATCCTCTACAACTTATCCAGAACAGGACTGCAAGACTTGTCCTTGGCCTCAAGCCCAGGTATCATATCTTTCCATTTCTGAAATCTCGTCACTGGCTCCCAGTGGTGGCAAGGATCAAGTTCAAGACCCTCTGCATTGTCCACAAGGCTTTCTGGGGCCTGGGACCACACTACCACCAACTCTCTCTTCCTAAGTATCTCCCATCTGAGGTTCTCTGCTCATCCACCTCCAACTCTCTGAGGGTCAGCTGATTTTCCAAGCAGAGAGTTGGGGGCAGAACTATTACTTCAGCTGGGGTCTCCCTCTGGAACAGCCTCCCCTCCTCTCACAAACTTGATCAGAACCATCTTTGGTTCCAGAAGCAACTCAAGACCTTTCTCTTCGCTTCCGCTTTTTCTCTTCCTCTCCCTTGCTGATGCCCATCTGTTCCGTGCACTGGTCACCTTGCCACCCTCTGAACTTGGGCCCAGGTCCCTGCCTGTCCAATTGCACCTTGCACTGCCTCTAGGCTCCCCCAGCACTTGTGGTCTGTATCTGTAACCCAACAGTCCCCTCTCTCTGCACTTATGTGCCACTTACTGATTACCTGCACTTTGCCATCCACTGGCTGCACTTTTGAATACCTGCAACCCCACCCTTTTCTGTACTTCTAACCCTCCCCTTCTCTGCACTTGCGCAAACTGAATGACACAAGGCCTAGTAAGATCGTTGTTTTGTCCTCCATCTGCTTCCCCCTCCTTGTCTTGTCGTGCCTAGAAACACTTGTGTACAGGCGCGTTATAAATGCCATATCATATCATATTATATCATACTATCAGCAAAGATGTATGAAGGCATAACATTATGAGATATGAGATTTAGACACTCTGGGGTTCATTTTAAATGTAATAGAGTGAAAACATAAGGCGTAAAGGCAAGGCATTAGCCACTTACAGCTCACTTTTACACTCCATGGCATTTTCGTTCCCTTCCAAGTTGTAGGGGAAAAAAGCGAAGTTTGCATCTGTGCTTTGACTTCCTCCTCTATCTTGGAAGAGTACCAGGTTTTATGACTGCATGATATTTTCATGCAGGTATAAAATCAATGGATTACTTTGGAATACACCAAGCATTTGTACGTGCTAAATAGCAAGCAGATTCCATGGTCTGCAAAGCATAATTGGCAGGCAGTGTTTATATATTTACAAAACAAAGCATAATAGCATACAGTAAATTCAGTTTGCTTTGTTTTGATCTGCACGGTTACAATCCACTTTGTAAATGTTGAAACTCGTTTTGTTAGAATGTAAATTGCAGGTGGTGGCCCACCAACATTAGCACTTATGTGCTGTGGGGTCTGAGGCATGCAATTTTAAAACATCAGAAGGTGGAGGGGAGAAATATAAAAGGGAGGGGAGCTCACTTTGAATCTTTTCATATTCCTCTCTGTCTCGTGAAACAGTAAATGCTGCCTTTAAATATGCTTTGAATGTAGTGTTTACTAATTGATTGGTATGGAGACTTCCTGGATTTTACCTGGTTCCATAGCGATCCATTTGTTTTACACCTGAATTAAAGCATCATGCAGGCATAATTTTATTTCCACTCAGTGTCACTCCACCATCTTGTGTCAGCATGGAAATGGAGAGCAACGCACGTAGTGCATTAAGCCTTGCACGCAGCTCCATTTCCTGCTCCTCCCCATTTAAAATGAGGGTGGTTGTAAATTACATGCCATGCATCCACTAGTATGTGAGTGCAAACGTTGTTGTGCTCTAGAACCTTGAAGCGTCTCTTGTGCTAGATGGAATTACCAATAAAGTTCTCAGACCAGACAGACTTAAAGAATATGGCAAAGCACTACTTTATTCTCAATTTAATAAAGCAGGGTCAACTGGCAAACATCAGACGGATACTTGCACACTTACACACAAATTTGATTACACAGAGGTCTTATACCACAACATGCATCACCTAGGATGTCATCCTACGTGACAAATCATAAAACCTATTAGCGGAGGGATTGGTTAGGGGAACATGTCTGCTTATTTAATGTATACGGGTTAGTACTTCATTGACTGTCTCTTATCTGTAAGACACACCTCGAACTACCTCTAAATACATATAACACTAATTTTAGCGAACACAATGGCAACGGATTGGTCTTTGCAACATTGCATAGCAGGTTGCCCCATAGATCCACTGATTGGTTGGCATTCTCACCCAACCTTGGACTTTCGGCTTGGCTAGCAGCACGTAAGTAACCGAAACCCAGATGCTTGAATCATGTCAGATTACCCTCTACCTTCCCAATTAGTCCATCATCTCTCATCAGACCGGCCACGAGCCAAAGTATCCGATCTGTAGTTGACCTTGTAACATGCTCTCTGCACTAGGACATTCAAGGGAGTGTATGCACATCACTAGCTTCATCCAAGGCTTAATGAATAGCCCTTGTTTTTTACTTCTGTGTCACATGTGAACAGACCTCAAATGTGTCCATTTCAGCCTCTTTACTGCTATTTGATTTAATTATACTGGGTGTCATTGCTCCTCCTCACCTCTAGAGACTTTCTCCCTCTACCCTGTATAGATTTTATACACTTTTAATTGTTCCATACTTGGTTCTTACAGATGTTTTCTTCTCTTTTAATCTAAGAGAAATTTGTCTCATCCATGTCTTATCCGTCTGCCTCTCTTCGTGCTTTGTAGCTATTCCCAGCTGGACCTCATTCCTCTATATGTAACCAAGCTTTGCAATCCTCTTGATGTCTCTGCGCCTGGCTACCCCTGGGTTAGGTGCGCAGTATAAATAAATAAATACTAAATACTAAAAATAGCATCCTTGATCCCAAGTCAACATAGACTCTTTTTTGTTTTGCACTAAATACTAAAAATAGCATCCTTGATCCCAAGTCAACATAGACTCTTTTTTGTTTTGCACACAAAGCTGTTCTTTCAGCGTCTCATGACTTTGCACCCTGATTTGTTTCTGAGGTAGTTGAATAGAATATTTGCACAACCCAGCATCCATTTTCCAACTATAGCCGTTCTTGCCATGTTATAAATTCCTCTATAGCAAGCTTCTATGTATCTTTTCTACCTTGTGTTACTGCATATTTCCACTTATTGGTCAGCGAGTTACTTAAACATCTTTTGCATTCATGTTTCGTACATGTTTCTCTTATCTCTTCAGTTACATTGTCAGTCCTTTCATATCATTTCAGCATGTCCTCGTATAGCTTCTTTATGACATCACTCTACCCACGTCAGATTTTACTCAGCACTCCATGATGTCCAATGGTGTGTGCTTACATCCTTCCATACGACATCCTTCCACACAGTGCGAGTGTACATTCGATATGGTTGTCTGAGTGCATATCGTCTCTCGTACACTAAATGCAGTATAGGCATGACACATTGAGTCCCACATAGGAACCTTCTCCTGCTGTTCCAGTATGACAGCGCTGAGGGGGCAGGAGTTAGGGAAATGCATTCAACTGCTCATCTACATTGGAGCATCCTGCATGCAATTTGCAGCTACTTAGATCTACTCATCCTCATCCCAGTACTTACCGGTAAGGTATGTTACCTCTCCCTAGGAGCTCTATTGTCATTATTCTTTTTTCTTGGCCCTGCCTCCTCTCTCCAGAGCATAATAGCCCTCCTCTTCCGAACATCAACAGTTATTATCAACTGACTTGGAAGGCCCACTTGCATAATATCAGTAAGGGGGAAGAGTTGGGAGAAACATACATGGGCATGGGACGAAGAAGTGTAGGACTAGGAGTGATGAAGATTACTAGTAAGTAATTTGAGCATTTCGGCCACATCCCTCCTACTCAACCCAGTACTTAACTTTGACTTATACCAATTCTGCTCAACGAATGGCCCTAGATCAGAAACACCAGATTAGGTGGATGAATGTGCACTAACCATCACCAGATATATTCATGAATCAACAGTCCATATCCCTATTTATCAATGCCTGGTAGTTTACAGCATTACCACACTCAATACCACATTACTGCTCTGAGGTCCATGGGCATGTGGCACTTTATAACATGCCAATATCTTGAATGGAAACTCCTCCAGCTTCTTTCCAGGACTTCGACATGCACCTGGCAGACCTCTCCAGGACTCCTGCAGGGGGTGTAGAGCCACCGACAAGTAAGAAAGGGTGTGTGTGCCTCTTAACCAGTGACTGGTCGTGGGTACTGTTGCCTCTCAAAGGTGACATACTGGGAGCAGACAAGAAGGTCTTGATCATTTCTAGGTATGTTAGTGCAGTACATCCAATGACTAATGTTGCCCAAAGTTCTTCGGGGATGATCGATCAGGAAAAAAGGAAGTCCGAAAAATGTCCGACGATTTGTGAAATTTCGAAACCACCTTAGGTAGAAAAGAGGGGTAGAACCTGAGGAACAAAGCTTCTGGGGATATCACTAAATATGGGGCCTCATAGAACATAGCTCCTCTAGGCCCTTAGCAGAGGTAATGGCCACTAAGAAGACTGTTTTAAGTGTCAGAAATTTCAGATGGACCTCCACAGAGACTCAACTGTAGGAAATCGCAAAGACTTAAGGACAATGGTGACTTCTTATGGAGGTAGAGCAAACAACGTGACTCGCCTGGACAGGGAGAAACTCTTCAGGGGCGGGGCCACTAAATCCTGCAGGTCAGAAGCATCATTCCCCTGGTGTGATGCTACTGTGGCAATTGGTAAGAACACACCAAGGTACATGTAACAGTCTCACTAACCTGGATCAGAGGCTGCAGTAAGAAGAAATGAGAATCCTCCTGGTCACCCTACTCTCTCTTAGTGAAATTGTGCCAGGAGAGAGTTGGGAATCCAGGGAAACCTTCTGGGGAAGAAAACCATTGGATCTTCTCCTTGGTACACGACCTCTCAGTGGACTGATGGAAAGGTGGCAAGTTGGTCATTGGAATGGCACTGCGGGAATATACAAAGAAAGGATGAATAGATTACCAGAGGAGATCTGTAAGCAGTTACAGCAAGGAGGGCAAGTGTTACCTTTACAAGTTTGCCTGGCTGTTTGGACAGGAAGTCACAGTATTTATGCATGGAAGACATCACCATCTGTGACCAGGTAAGTCTTGGAGCTCTGAGAGAGCCTGGATGTTAAATAAACAGTAAGGAAGTGGCCGGGTCTTAGACACGAGAACGGACTTGAATATACACTTACCCTGTGTATCTTAAGTGAGTGCGGAATGCGCGGTGGCAAGGGGCGTGTCCTGTAGGTAACCGGCAACAACCCTCGGTTCTGAGGAAGCAGAGAGGGCGTATAGGGGTTCGGAAGGTACTGCAGTTTGTGGTAGTGTGGCTGAATGAGGTGTGGATGCTGCGAGAGAAAGGGAAACAGGTAAGAAGAGACCGGTTCGGAAGGTACTGCAGTTTGTGGTAGTGTGGCTGAATGAGGTGTGGATGCTGCGAGAGAAAGGGAAACAGGTTAGAAGAGACCCACAGGAGTAATAGTGAAACAGATAGTCGGTGCAGAGTCTCGTGAGTCTCTGACCCACTGCTTACCTGGAGTTCCTGCTGGAGAAGTGCTGTCCTTCTTCTATTGCTACTATCAACCAGAGGGGTGTGGACTTAAAAACCTCCTCTTTCCGCGGAGCGGCGCGGAGTCGGTGCAGAGTCTCGTGAGTCTCTGACCCACTGCTTACCTGGAGTTCCTGCTGGAGAAGTGCTGTCCTTCTTCTATTGCTACTATCAACCAGAGGGGTGTGGACTTAAAAACCTCCTCTTTCCGCGGAGCGGCGCGGAGTCGGTGCAGAGTCTCGTGAGTCTCTGACCCACTGCTTACCTGGAGTTCCTGCTGGAGAAGTGCTGTCCTTCTTCTATTGCTACTATCAACCAGAGGGGTGTGGACTTAAAAACCTCCTCTTTCCGCGGAGCGGCGCAGAGTCGGTGCAGAGTCTCGTGAGTCTCTGGAGGCTCACGAGGCTTACGAGGCACCTTCTGCCATCTAGTGTGTGGTAAACATGGACCGCGAAAAGCAGCTACCGCGAATCATCCACCACCCTCTAACGCGTCTACAGCTGCGCAGAACTGAGCGAGGAGTACCTTCGAAGACAACCGAAACTACAAGCCCAAATAACGAGGATTCTGCGACTGCTCAAGTAAGAAAAATATGCGGCCTTTCTTTCCCGGCCCCTCGTATTATCTCTCTCCCAGACCCCTTAACACTTAAGCCTCGCGAAAATCATTCAAACACGAGAGCTAATAACATTGTAACTGAGGCAACATATATGGAATACTCATTTGATGACCCACCCCAGGCTCACCTCATGTTTAAAAATCATGAGACCTTACCTCACAGTCGGCTGACTCCATTGGGGGCGGGTGTGGTGGGGGCTGCCGGGGTGTATGCAGCTGCCGCGGTCGGCTGCTGGTGCACCGAGAAAGAGGCGGCGGAGAAGGAAGGGTCAATCAGCGCGCTCCAAGAGATCAAGGCGTGCAGTGTGCCCGGGGGAGGGAGAGGGGTGACCCTGATCCCCTGGGGGCCACGGGAGGAGGGAATCTCATATCTGAGCCGCCGCGGTTGCGAGTGTTGGCCTTGCAAGCCGTGCAAGTGGCTGGACTGGATGCAGACCCCGTGCCTGTAGTCATAATGCCAAGAGACAGGCGCCTAACTTCAGACTGCACAAGTGACTGGTTAGAATGCGCACCGATCTGTCCAGGAGTCCCCGTGAGTGCTCAAAAGTTTCATATACCAATTACTCACCCTGCCCTCATACCCGAGCTAGGTGAAAACGATACAGTTTGCACCACTGAGACTCGAGAACAATATACAGATTGTAATAAGGAGTGCATGGAAGTTTCCCACTTGTTGGAAGAAACAGATGTAAACTGTAAAATCAAGAACCCATCTTCTGAAAAACTGGAAAGATGCAATGACGCCTCTTGCCAAGACGAGGCGAGGATTGCCTCGCCACAAGAAAATATAAATCCTGTTTGTTCAAAGAGCAACATTATGAAAAAAAGCTTGCAATCCCCTGCAAAAAAATAAAATTCGCTGGCCACATTGTAAACAAACTGCTGTTAGATTTGACTGAACTGAATGGCTCTCTAACCTCAAAACCAGCCATAGCCATTGAATCAAAAAGCAATCTAGAAGAAATACACAGTGAACCATGTCGAACACAGCAAACACCACCGATACCAGTTAAAGAATCTACCCCGCGGAATCACTGGCTAGGTGGTACAAGAAAAAGAAGACGGGTAGCTGAAAGTCTGTCACCTCCGTTCGAATGCTCACAGAATAGACCCAGGCAAATCGATATTACTCCTTCGACAAACGTAAACGGCAATCATCAAGAGAGATGCTCCTCACCTAAGATTATTCTCAGCCTAAGTACAGAAAAACGGCCAGCCTCATCTAGCAATGATGAATCTCTCTCATACTCTCCAAAAGAACAAAGGCATAATTCAAAACCAAAACGATTGAGTAATAGAGTTCCATCAAATCAAAGTAGGAACGATGCAGACGTTCAGAAATTAATCAAGGAGGCTTTAAATGAATTAAGACCTTTTGTCATGTCTTCGCTGACAATAGCGATAGCCCCTATGCTTAAGATGTATGAGCAAATTAACGAGAATATAAAAGATCTCTCAACCCTGTCTGCTTTGATGAATTCGAAACTGCCTCTCGCAGATACCCAGGGAGCTATGACAACTGCCAAACTATGGGGAAACATCCAAAGAATAGACCAGTCCATTAAGGACCTTGCAGACCAAAAGAGAAATAATACTGAAGACAAGAGGGTTTTAGCTGAGGTGACCAGAGAGGCACTGGGGCTATTAAAACAAAGTCAAAAACTGAGAAGGGATGAAGTTGATCCAAATACGATGACATCTCAGCAATCTTCATCGAGGTCTGTTGTTACCCAAATGAAAGGATTTGTGGGGCTGAATCAACAACCAGTGAGCCGGACCGGTACGGCAATACCATATCTGTCTGGACACCCAGACAAAGAAACAACACAAGTTCGTCCTGGAGTAATGGAAGGCATGGAACCGTCTATCGTGGGAACTATATGTCCCACGTTGATGCAAACTATACAGGTTTCCTGCCCATCGTCAAATGTGGCGAATGTTACTCATAATCTTTACCCTGTAACGTGCCAACCAAACATTTGCAATCAATTGGAAAAAGAGAAGACTGCAGCCGTCCAGGATTCTACCCCCCAAACAGAAGTGTGTCCAACAACTTCTGCCAATGCCGATGGCATCACAGAGTCCGGTGACCTCAATTCGCAAGTTCTACATGTTAATCAAAATCCTCAGTCTACAGGTGAAAAGAAAAAGATCGTAAGCATCCTCAACACACCAAATGAAACGGACCTTCCATCCCCATGTCCGACAAATGAAGTGGAGGTCTCTAGTTCAAGTGGAGGAAATATTTCTGGTCAAAATTTAAGTAAGACTAAAACTTACGATATATTTCAGAAACCGAACCTGGCCACTTCAAGTCAAGAACTGGAAAAGAAAACAAAAAATCAAAAATGCAAGAGAAAACGAAATAATCTCGGCTCAAGAAAATTTCTCAGGAATCTGAAGGCAGTGAATGTCTTCGTAAACACAGAACAGCCGAGTGTAAGTCTCAAAAAAGCTCTGCCAAATCCTAAAACAAACGAAAAAACCATTGTTGATGAAACAATTGTCGTAGATGAAAGCGTAGAAATTGCACAGAGCGAACTACTTGATCTCTCTACCTACGAGGATGGTTCATGCTATGAGGAAACTGAAGAGCAAACTGCTGAGGACTCTGCCAATCAAAGTTTTCCACAAATTGAGAACAAGCAGCTGGTAAAACACACACAAGATATGGCAAACTGTGGAAGAATCTGCCAACTAATATTGCCCATTGAAGACTTAAAAGCCCCAGACCCAGTACAACAAGAGACCAAATTCGAGACAATGGATGAGAAAAGAAAACGGCTAAGAGCTGGTAACGGTTTGATTGAAATATCACACAACAGAAATGATACAGGGACTATAACAAAAAGTCTAAAGGTGAAGGATGCTGCTGGAACACCGAGAAGCCACACTCCACCAGGTAAATCCTTACTTAAAACATGCTCAAAGGATCTTACAATAGGATCAACCGCCAAAAAGAATGACGGAACCTGGAGGCAAGCCATCCAAAAAAATAGCCTACAAAACGGGAAACACAAAAAGCCTGGGAGGCACGTATTGATCCTGGAACGAATTTTAGATACAAAAGATGGCCTAAAGTTAAATAGAAATAACGTATTACGCCTATTACATCATGTGCCCGGCCTTCGCTCCATAGAGTCAAATGATATTCAAACAGTCGAATTTGTAAGTGATTATCGAAATGACAAAGTCCGGCTTCACATTGACTCCAGATTAATAAGTGACCTGCTCATGAACGCAATCCAGTTTCTGCTGTCCATGGGATTTGACATTCATGAAGAAAGAAATACGTCCCGGGAAGATGTATTTTCCATCGATACCCAAAGTGGAAGTCCGGAAGACTCCAAAAGTCAGGATAGACATGCCAAGAAATCTGGTGTGGCCCAAATAGGGTCTACAAGCGAGCAGGCAGCAGAGCGACCAGTAACACTCCAGATTGAAAAGGAGTTTAGTGATAAAAATCATGCACGCTTTACACCCGGCGAACAAATAAAAATTACAATAAATGGAAACATAAGCACTGCAACAAATGAAAACGATGCAACACAAGACACTCTCTATCACAAGACACTCTCTATCAGGCAACTTTGTCGAAGATACGGCTCTAGTAAACAAAATCTACCTCCTCATTCAGGCATGGATGGCCTCCCACGGCCTCTGCCTAAATGACGACAAAACTGAGATATTAATACTGGGCTCCGACTCTAACCTAAAAAAACTGAGCCCCAACTATCGTAATTTCAACATAGATGGCAACACAATCAAGGTGGCCACCGAGGTAAAAACCCTGGGCTTTTACCTCGATTCCACTCTATCCCTCAAAAAACAAGTTAACACCCTGGCATCCTCTACAGCGTACACCTGCAAATTAATCAGGACCTGTAGACCTTACCTCTCTAAAACCAACTGCATCATGCTTGCCAATGCATTAGTCATGTCCAAACTGGACTATTGCAATGCCCTCTATGCAGGTGCCAACAAATCCATCATAAATAAAATGCAAATCCTTCAAAACAACGCTCTTAGAGCAGCCCTTGACATACCCCGCAAAGCACATATCTCAAACGTTAGGAAAGACCACCACTGGCTCAAAATCAGTGACAGAGTCCTGCTCAAGACACTATCGCTTACCCATAAAGGGCTCAACAACACTGCTCCCCCCTACATCTCAGCCAGACTGACTAGAAAATCATCCAGGCACCATACTAGGGCTGCTAACCACTACCTGCTCGAAACCCCTAGATTCAGACGTTCCAAAGCGGGCGGAGCAAGCTTCCCTGTCAAAGCTGCCCAGGCCTGGAACGCACTGCCCATTGCACTGAGAGCCAACTTACCCTACTCCAATTTTAGATGCAAGGTAAAAAACTGGCTCTGGACAAACGACAACTAACTCTCGTGGCACCCAATGACCATGATACCGTTGTCCAAAACGATTCTGTTCTCATACCTATACCTGTACACTCCCTCAAAACTACAATATGCTAGTTTTTTTCCCTCCACACGGCGTGTATTGATATGTTCTTACTGTACTGTTATGTTGTTTCTCGCCTATACTCTGTATGTAACCCAAGCTTAAGTAACCTTGTACCTGCTGCGCCCGGCTACCCCTGGGTTTTGTGCGCATTATCAAATAAACAATACAATACAATACAATACAATACATAGAAAAGCCAAATAAGAGATCAAATTGGAACTGGTTAGCGGGTGCCCTAGGCAGTAAATCGAGCTAATGCCAACAAGGGCCAGTCGGCCCGACCATTAACATTCTTTCTTGGAATACAAGAGGCTTCATTCACCTATTTAATGACCCAAAAAACTGGAGCAACGATCAAACCGTTATCTGCTTGCAAGAAACATGGATGGCAAATTGTCCTGTGTCCGACGTATACGAGATAGCTATAAACCCGGCTATTACAAGAGCCAAGGGACGTCCATCTGCCGGTCTCTTAACAATGATAAAGAAGAACTCTGGTTGGAAATTAGAGAAAACAATAAACGTATCACCCTTCATACAGTATTCTGTGATTGCCGCGAAAAATGAGATGAACAACAACAGAACCCAAATTCACATCATCAATATCTATTGGCATCACAAGAATGCAGGAAAACATAAATTTATAACAATGGTGTGTGATCTAATTGATGGAATAAACAGTGCTCACCATAATCCAAACATTATCTGTTGTGGTGATCTTAATCTGGACTGCGTGAATGAGGCAAAGACGCCTGGGCCTAAAACCCTGCTACAAAAGCTGGAAAAAAAATGGTGTGACGATCTAGAGGAAAGAAATGTCACCATCTTAAATGGGAACATCACGGGGGATATTCCGCCAAAAAAAACGTGGAGATTTCTGAAGCAGTCCTCCACCATAGATTATTTCTTCATATCTGATAATCTGCAACAACGCGTCATTGCTCTCAACATCACAGCAAACTTAAACAGTGACCACAGCCAACTAGAACTGACAATTAAAATGTCAAACATTAAGAAGCCCCAACAATGGCACAGTCAGATCTCTGTCGAACCTAACAGATCTCGGCTGAGAATAAAACCTCAAGAAGTCAAGGCATTAACAAAATCCTATAACAAGTATGTACTGAGTGCAACAGAATCGAGAGCTGAATATAGTTGCCTTCTACAACAATTTATGACGGTAGACTTGGGGCTGAGAAAACCCTCCATTCTACCAATACATCGTTTTGATAAACAAGTTTGGGAAAGAAAACAACAACTGCGAAAGGAATTGAGGCAACATAGAAACCTGAATGTTGAACAACGAAAGAAGGCAGTTAAAATCAGCAAACAGAAATACAAAAACTGGCAAATCTCGCAAAAAGCAGTCATGTACCAAAACGACAGCGAAACAATGCTTGCAAGCCTTAACAACAAAAATTCCTCAGAGTTTTGGAAACTAATAAACAACCTTAACTGCACGCAAGACGCAATTCAATCAAATATGGTGAATGAAAAAGATTGGATCAACCACTATAACTTGGTATACGAGAAAAAAAGTACCACCATCGACCCGATACTCCCTGAGCTCTCAAAATGGGATTTGTACTTCGATAAAGAGGACATCCTACAGAGTATCCAAAGATGCTCCAACTCCAGGGCACCGGGACCAGATGGCCTGACGAACTTTATTCTCAAACAAAACCCTGAAGAGTGGGCAAACTTCTTATCAAAACTGTTTGCCACAATTGCTAATGAAGCAAAAGTCCCAACCAGTTGGAAAACCGCAATTGTCATTCCAATCTTTAAAAAAGGCAATAGAGCTGAACCTAAAAACTACAGACCCATTGCCTTGCTGGACGTTGTGGGAAAAATATTCGCGTCTCAAATACAGAAACAACTACAAGAGTGGATCCAAGAGTCAAGTCATCTGGACATCCGTCAAGCGGGTTTTGTCAAAGGTGTAGGCTGTGGCCTAAACCTTTTTCTGCTAAACCTACTTAAGATGGATGCAATACAAAGAAACAAAAAAATCTATTTGGCATTTGTGGACTTATCGCAAGCCTTTGACAGCATAGACAGAGAGTTACTTTGGAAAAAAATGTTTGATTGGCAATGTCCAATTAGTCTACTTTCAGCAATAAAAGCATTACACACCGATACGGAGATAAAAATAAAGCTAGATAAAAGTGGCACCCTATCGGCTCCAATAAAAACATATCGAGGAGTAAAACAAGGGTGCCCTCTGGCTTCTGTCATCTTCAATCTGTTTATCTCAGACTTGGGCGATGCATACCAAGGTGCAAACACTTTTCCTCCAAAAGTTAATGGAAAAGATCTTCATTGGCTTCTGTACGCGGATGACCTTGTTCTCTTGGTCTTGACGCCAATAGGTCTGCAACGAAAACTCGGGATTTTAGCACAATATATCCAGCTAAACGGCCTAAATGTGAACACACAAAAATCAGAAATTTTAATCCTGCAAGATCTGCAAAAGAACAAAGATCCTATTGGGAAAAAAAAGTTCACGTGGAAACTGGATGATGGCAAAATTGAGCTAAAAAAACAATCACTGTACTTGGGTATGTTGCTCAGCTCAAGTATAAACGATGCCCCATGGGTAGGAAAAGTCAAGTCAAAATGTAAACAACTGACAGCGCAGGCTTGCATTGTAAACGCAAAATTCGGGAAACACTCATTAACACCTGTTTTAACATTCTATAAGGCAAAAGTCATACCGGCCTTGATCCATGGAGCTGAATGTGCCTTTGGCTGCCCAGCAGAGCTATGGGCCTCTTTGGAACACTCGTTTTGGTCGAAAGTCTTGTGTCTACCCCCTGGCGTACCAACCGCCTGTATAAGATATGAGCTGAGCCTCCCATCTATTAATGGAAGGATAACGTGGAACACCCTAAATGAATTCCGCAAAGTATTTGCTGAAAAGCCGATCATCCAATATAACATCTTAAAAACTTCAGTTATAGAGCATGATAATTCTGTGCTCTCAATGTGGCTCCAACGTTGTGAAAAAATCCTCAGTGACATAGAAGCAGACAAAAATCTACTGCAAGAAAATCCGAATAAGGTCAAATCCTTGTTGTGGATCCAAGACTGGATTGACACGGGTGATACGTGCAAAAAACACAGAATAATGAAGCTGATGCCAAACAGAGAGAGAAAATTGAACATAACCCAGCCATACTTACACAAATTTCCAGATAAAAAATGTAGAGCACTGTTCATGAAATATCGTCTCAACCAATTTCCAACCAAAGAAAATCTAAACATACGGAACGGCATGGATCAAACCTCTACAACGTGCCGACTCTGTGGGAAAGATACTGAAACGTTGAAACATCTGACGCTGGAATGCAGTCACCTGATACAGGAACGCACAAAGCATTTTGGAAGGTTTATAATGGCAAAGCCTTCATTGTCCGCTGAAGAATGGTGGACACGACTCTCTCAAGACTCAGATCGCAGCCTAACAATTGAACTAACCTTCTTTTTAGAATTAATGATGGAGAAGCTACTAAAGGCAGAACCTAATTTGGAAATACAATCGTCGAAGTTATCAGAGGCGGATGTTTAATCAGCATCAGTGAAAGAACTGTCTCTTTCCTATAAACACCTAGCTTTGAAGTTTTGACGAATGTAAAACCAACCCAAAACATTGTCCCAACAAATCTATGTCGCATGAGGGACTCACTGACTGATTCTGTCCTTTTGTGGGCGCTCTAGTTTGGTGGCTTTTTCTAGTCTTCTCCTATGTATTTATTTTCTTATTTTTTAAAGGTTTGTAACAAACCAATAAAAAAAAAAAATAAAATAAAATAAAATAAAAAGAAACAGTTAGTGGAAAGACAGTGCTCGTACCAGAGTGGGCGTATCCACAGAAATCTGTAAAAAATTAACAGCAGAGACATGGGCAGAGAGAGTGGTCCAGGGCTACAAAGGGAACAAGAGGGAATGGGAATCAGAGAATAAGCAAGGAAAAGTACTGTAAAACAAGCTTTGTACTAAAGCGAACTTACAGAGCTTTGCCATGAAGAGTAGCAACGCAACGCTGCTCTGTTTGTGAAATCATTTGTCTGCTCCAGTGGGTGGAGTCAGCCTCTAGAGTGTGCTGACAAAGAGTGGAGCGCTTCAACTGCTGCGGGACGCCATCTTGGGGGAATACAAACATGCATCTCCAATCCGCTTCCATCGGTGCCACAGCAACCAGCGTAACCAATTACCCATGACACCTGGGCCCTGAAGGAGAAATGGCAACCCACTGCTCCCTGAGAGTACAGATGGGCAGAGCACGTTGAACCCCTCCAGGGGGAATTGAAATATATTCACTCAGTGGCCCGTTGAAGATGGAAAACTCTGGATTTTACACCATGAGTCATGAGCTATTACAGTGCCTGTTTTAGGCCCTTAGGGTGGAGGGCCTCTTATTGTTCTGGATGGAGCAAGCCACCACCTCGAAAAGGCTACCTAATTTTAGCCTTTCCCTCTCAATTTTCGGGCTTCAAGCCCATTTATCACGGCCTACCACCCCCTAGGGGGACAATACTGAGCCTAGAACAGAGCGGAGAGTGAGCCTGGGAGCTACAGCCAGGTCCACGAGAAGATGGAACCAACTCCTGCAGTGCCAAAAGGGAACCTCCACCCTTGAGTCCCCGATTTTGAGCAGGGCTCTTGGAATCAGAGGGATCGGTGGGAAGGCATAAAGGAGCCCCTCTGCCATGTCATGGACATCACATCCACACCCCAGGCTCCCCATGAGGAAAACTGGGAGCAAAACCTGGGGACTTTGGCATTCAGGGGGAGGCAAACATGTCCAGGGTTGGGGACCCCAGGACCCTGCAGATATTCTGAAAGACTTCCTTCTTCAATTCCCAGTCTATCGATAGAAAAGAAAAACCCTGTTGAGTTTGACTGACACTAGGTTGCCTTGACCTCTGACGTGGACTGCTCAGGGCCAGGAGACCTGTTTTGTGCCAAGCACCCCAATTGCAGTGTCAGTATGCCCAATGACCTTGAATAGAACCCTCCTGCCCCCTGCTTGTTTTTATATGCCACTGTGGTGGAGTTATCTAACTGGACGAGAACTGACTTTCTCTTAGTGATTTGACCCCGGACCACTGCCCCCCAGCTGTTTTGCTTGCATCAGTAGTGATTGCTGTAAGAGAAACCCCTTCAGGAGATTGGGCATCTGAAGCCACTCTGAAAAGATGATCCCACAGGGACCGGGACATCGAAGACCAAGAAGTCCTCTTTCCAGAACCTGTGAGGGCGAATCAGAAGGTGCCCCAAACGCAACCTGGAAAACGGGACAAAAAAACCACAGGAGGCCATGTGACCCTGTACTTGAAGGAAGTCTCTGGCCAAAGCCTGGGGCCAGCATAGCAACTGTCTCAATGTAGTCTGTAACTTTGAGAGCCCTGTTAACTGGCAACTGCACTTACACCTTGGCTGTCCTGAACCTTGCTCTATGAACTGTAGGATCTGTGATGGTTTTAACTTAGACTTGGATCACTTGATGAGAAACCCCATGCTTTCTAGCATGTTGCATGTTGCCTCCACATGCTGATTCAGGATGTCCATCAAAGGTGCTTCGAGGACCCAATCCTCCAAGTAAGGGAGCCCTCCACAGGCTGAATCAGGATGTCCATCAAAGGTGCGTTGAGGACCCAATCCTCCAAGTAAGGAACTCCCTAGATTTAAGCCTGAATGGGAAAGCCTTGAAACAGGACATGATCTTTGCCGACAGTGAACCTCAGGATTTGCTTGTGTAGTCTCCAGATTAGAAATAAGCAGAAATAAGCATTCTCAGGTCCAATGAAGCTAGGATGTACTTCTATTGTAACAGGGAGTTGATGCTCTACACACATTGTATCTTGAAATGTTGTGTTGTTATGTTGAGGTTCCGGCATTTCAGGTCTATAATATGTCCATACGTCCCCATTGCTCGGGTACTGAAAGGGCAATGGAGTAAACACCCTTCCTTCTCTCCTTCATAGGGATTCTCATGATGACCCTTGCTCATAACTCCTGGATTGCCTGTTGCATTACATCCCTCTTGGCTCAGCCTCTGGGGAGCGGCGTCCAAATGATGCCCGACAGGTGTGGGGGGATACAAAGTCGATCTTTTAACCCTCATGGACTAGACTGTTGACCCAGGCATCGGGAGGATAGCTCAGGGGGAACACACTCACCTTGGAAGCAAGACGACGCAGAGCAACATAGGTTCGATCCCTGGGTCGTCGCTAAGAAACCTCTGGGTATTAAGTGTGCTATAAATAACCAATTACAATCTCTGGAAAGCCAGGTCCAGTGCATTCAGCAGTGTAGTAGGTGACCCTCGACTGTCCTGGCATCAGAATTTCAGTTAATTCACAGGGGACGGGCACCTGGATTACCACTTCTGCTTCGGGTTATGGAGCCCCTGAGTCTTTGCTCTTGCTATGTGAGATCTTACAGGACTTTTGGTGGCAAAGGAAAACTTGGGTCTTTGGTCCGATTTCTTCCTCAGCTTCCCTGGATGTTTATCAGCTTTGAAGATCTGATGGACTTTGTCTTCAAGCATGTCCATGAAAAGCATTTGTCCTGCAAAGGGAATTTTCATTGCTGTGTTCTTTTGATGGGAATCTATCTTCCAATCATTTATGTGTAGGAGTCTTTTTCCATCAACTATGGCACCCATGGACATTGCTGTTGCCTGCACTCCATCATAGGCAAGATTTGATAAAAACTCAACCTGGGTCCTGACTGCCTGCAAAATCAAAAGTAGATCTGAACAATCTTCGACCACCTTCGATGCTGCATTTAGTCCCCCCCAGGGCCGTTTCTGCAATGTAGGAGAAGTAGGTGGCAGCTCTGAGAGCAAGATGATACCCCTGTCTTCATTGGCATGCTGGCTACCTTCCTTTCTATGGGGTCCCTGATGGCTTCTTCTGAAGCCATTGAAGACTCTACCCCCCACCCGCCAGGTTCGGCAAAATCTCATCCACTTGGATCGTCAGTGGTCTAGACTTCTCCCCCTTCAGTGGACAACGTTTGGCCACGAATCTGGGGACCAATGTTTTATCCTGCTCTTTCCATTCCTTAAGGATTTCTTCTTTCACTTCAATTTGTAAGGGAATCCAAGCACACACGGTGCGTTGGAACTGGGAGAAGGTGCTCGTTGTTTTGTTGTTCCGGATGCAGCCAATGCAAGTTCAGAATCTGGGAACCCCATCTGGTGGGCAGCTGGACAAGGACGTTGGCCACCTGTTCCTTGTCAAGGTACTTGCACTTATGGTCCTCGCTATGCGAGGAAAGGAAGCCCTCTGAACTGTAGGAGGATGATTCTGATGAAGCAGAGGAGGAAGGGGTGCTACTCCTGTGCTTCTTCCCTCTAAAGCCTTCCTCTTTTAGGGCTTTCTTTTTTTAATAATATATTTTATTGATTTTAACAAGAATCACCAAGCAATCAAAAACAAAGAAAGATTTAATAAACATATGCATTCAAAGAGTGAATCAATAGTAAAGTATGATTTGAGTCCGATGTTTCCCCTCTATAGCCATCTCCATGCATTCATAAAGCGTGTGCTTTGAGGTATCAGAGGCTACGGGGAGTCACGTTCCTCCTTTTTCCCCCATAATTTGCAACCTTTAGTGGGGCAGCCCCTTGCTTTGTAGACTCTGTGTTCCAACATTGCACATGCGTCCATATCATCTGCCCACTGATCCAGTGTTGGAGATTCCGGGGCACCCCATTTCTGTGCAATATTTCGCTTCATCAGTCCTGCGGCCCTTGCCAGGATTTCAGGGCTTTCTTGAAGATTTCCAGGAGCATTTCTTCAGAAACCTATTCCTTTCTCCTCCTCTTATTGGATCTCACAGGAGAAGAGAAGGGTAGGGGGGAGACTTTTGCTCCACATATTGCCTTTATATATGCCTCCTGTGGTTGCCCAGCAACCCCCCAAACACTCACCTGTGCCAGGGGCGGGAATGCCTCGGGCTTCTTGCGGTCCACCAAAGCTCTGCTCTGCAGTCTCAATGTCCCAGGGACGCCCAGTGCTCGGCATGGGTACTGTGAGTCTTTGGGCTGTACGCCCTCTCATCCGGAGCAACCTCGCTTTGCAGGGTCTCCAGAAGCTATGGTCTTTGGCAAGGGACCTTCCGCCTAGCAGGAAACGCCTGGCCCGTGGAGAACGATGCCCCCTTGGATCGCCCAGGGAGTAAGACGCGGTGACAGCCCATAGTGTCCCTGCCAGAGGCAGGACATTTGCTAAACTGTTGATGGTTGGAAGATAAGGACTACTATGTCCTGGAGGGAAGTGGCAGGGTCATGACGGAAAATAATGAAAAGTGAAAAGGGGTTCCTGAGGAGAGAAAGGTAACTAACATGTAAACCGTGGAAGGAACAAGAGGGACATAATGACCGCCTCTTAGCTGAGTAAGCAGACATTCTCCATGGCAGGCCACTGCTGTAGAAATAGCTCTCTGTAGTTCTCCGTTTAAGTATAAATGTATTTGCCTATCATAATATTTAAAGACATATCTTTTTAGAGTTGCATTTCCACGTTTCAGAACTCATCACAAGTTTGCTTGCATTGGCAGTGTTCATACCGCCAAACTGAATTACCATTGCAGACAGTGGCAATTGGCTTTGGAGTGTATTTAGTAACTTGGCTTACACTTGCTAGCTCTGAACCGATCCGTGTGGCTGCTTTCTCTTTTGATCTCTGGTTGTATATTACTCTCTACTTTACATGAAGGGATGCATCGGTGGTGCAAGAAAGTATGAGCGCACGAGAGGGCGATGGTGAATATTGCTGACCTGCACGTACATGTCAATGAATATAAAAACAGCTTTGATGGTTTGCAGCAGTACTTGTTTGCCGCATAGAGTAAAAGAGATAGCGGATCGAAAGCTTCATCTAGGGAAGGCCACGAGCACATCTGCCAGGAAGATGCTGGTGTGTGAGTGAAAGCTGTGTCTTGTTAAAGGCTCACGAAGCAGGGCATGCTGGTGCTGGCCTTTCAGTGTCAGACGTTTTCCCATGGTGCTTTTGGCGCAGGTCCACCTTTGGCACGACCTGTAGGCCATGTCCAGCAGGGCCCAACAAAGAGGGACCTAACACCAGCACTGTATCTTAAATATAATCACGTCCAAAATACCAACATATTCAGTGTTCTTGTCTGGCACCTTGTCAGCATCACTTGCTCAGCGGGCCATGAGTTCCTTGAATATACTGACATCAAAACACTGCATTTATTAGTATTTTGGATGTCAGTATATTCAAGAAACGGTGCAGCGCTGTGTTAGGTCCCCCTTCGGTCCGCCTTTCAGGCTGCGGCCACGCTGAAGGGGGACCCGGCCACGCTGCAGGGGGACCGGTGCCGAAGGTGCCGTGCCAAAATGGCCACCACCGAAATGGCCACCCCAAAACATGTAAACCCGGCTGAAAATGTGTGGGGGCCCATTTCAACATGGTGGTTGGGGGGGCACTTGCTTAGAACGAAAAGAGTCTGAGGCCCCGTGGGGTCATACATTACAGTGGCAACCCCCCTGGCTTAGAGCGAAAACAGTCTGTGGCTCCGGTAGGGTGCATGCATTACAATGGCGACACCCCCTCACCCCCCTTGCTTAGAGCGACACAGGCTGTGGCACCCATGGGGTGCATACTTTGCAATGTCAAAAAAAATAAGGTTAATAGCTCCCTATTATCAAAAGATGGCCAGCCAGCATGGAGCCTGAAACACAAAATGGCCACTGAAAAGCTACAGCACAAAGGGCTGATGTGGAGGAACCAGTGTTCAAGAGTTGATAACACTTCTGTATACCCAAGTGTAAAATTGAATACATGTAAAGGGGGATCCCACAAGGGCTGGGGTGGGCTTGGGGCAGAGTTTTGAGGAGGCAGCAGAGTTCTAAGGGGGCAGAGTTGGCAGTTGAACTCTTCTCAAAGTAATTTTTCAAAACAATAGTTTAGAAATGGTGCAATTTCTTTTATGCTGCTTGTTTTTAAACTCCACACTGTACATCAATTCCACTTTAATGCACTTGCATGGCAGTGGTGCACCCACAATACTGTTGGTATTGCAGTGATTTTTGGTACATTAAGGGATCCATAGACACGCTTTACCGTAGAAGGCTACCAGGGTAGCTCAGCAGGTTGATAGACCGTTGCTGAGATGTTATACATTAAAAACTGGTTGTTCATCGTATGACTTATTGCAATTCCTTATAAAAAAAACAAAAAAAAAAAACAAGTGCTATAAATGTGTTGGGCTGGTCACTTGCTTTTCTTCACATCAGAGGTGGGGGCATTTCTGCCCCTGTAGTGAAAATCAAAAGTTGGACCCCATGAACCCACAGTTTAATTTTCTAATAACTGCTGTCAGCACAACAGAAGCATTTATTTGTGATTAAGCAGTTTGACAAGCATATAGCATCTTTATAAATATAACCTGTGATAAAAAACATTTGAAGGGGCACAACATTTACAGGGTATTTGTGGTTAGTCCAGAAAAAAAAACACATTTAAAAGAAAACTAGTGAATGCAAGTTTAAGCAGCATTTTTGAGTTTAGAAATGACTTTTATTTTCTATGAAAGTATAAGATACACATTTGGAAAACAATAGTGTGCTCAGCATGAAGAAAGCCTGCTTTTAACAGTGATGGCCCCCTCTCCGGTGCTAAGCACGGCCCATTGATTCCTGTGGTGTCCCATTCAGGCCAGAAGAAAGTAACAGGCTCAGCAAATAGGTCCTGCAAACGCGTGAATGATGTCTGGAGAAAGCAGGACAGAACAGATTAGACCATCCAGCCCCATGGCGCTCAAGACCCCAAACATTTGAAAGAGTTGAAAAGCCCAGACGCCGTTCAGGAAAACATGGCATACAGAAGGGCAATTGGTGTTATTGAAAGAGAGGAAACTCTATGGACTCACATCTGCAAAGAAGCTGCTGAAAGAAGTGTAAAAAAGCAGAGTACATCTTTCTTCAATTGCAAAGAATGTCTACTTTGGGGGTCAAAGAAACATTTAAAGCGGAATCATCCTTTATTTATTTTACAGTCTGTAAAGACAGGTTTTGAGTGTAATATCGAGCAGTGTGTTAGGATGGGGCTCTACAATAAAGTAGTATGCAAGCATATATCATGGCTAGGAGGACTATGGCCCTCATTACAAGTGAGTCGGTCTGGAAATAAGGTGCCGATAACAGCGTTACCATACCTTTTCTGGACCGGCTAACTGTGTTTGCCGGTAGGGGCTGTGAACCACCGGCAGGCCTGACCCACTGGTAGATAAGGCCCCTACCAGCAGTAAATTCACTGAAGCATCAGCACTGTTCACAATGGGGCCGGTGCTTCAGTGTTCCCATTCCCACAGGACTCCATGGGAATGGTAAATTACTGTTCCGTCACGGCCCATAATAACCTGGTATTACAGGTCTATCGGGCGGCAGAAACGATAAGCCGAGGCTGCACCGGCGGCCTATCGGCAACCTCATAATCAGGCCCTATATTCTAAAAAAAGGTACAGACCATCAAAATGAAAGTGGGACTATGGAGCCTTTACTTTAATTGATATGTAAATGATATTCCGGGCCGACTATAAGGTTTTTTCCCAGCAATTTCAGTGGCACACTCAATTGATGCAAACGCTGTTAACTGAATGGATGGTGGCTCACGTTCACGCAGGTACCAGGAATTAATTAATTCACCAGGTTGTCCCTTTAAGGATATGTGTCATGACTTCATCAGGACTGACTGTGAATAAAAGTAGCCTCAGCCGGCACGTGAGCCAGAAAGTCGGTAGACTCCATGAATGTAACTTCTGTCTCTGTATCTCATTTATGGGCTGGTGCTGTGTGAACATGGTACTGTAGGCCTGCTGATCTGGGTGCTCCCAGATCAGAATGTGTAACCTGGGAGCCCCCAGTCCACTGCCCTGCTGTGCGACCACAGCAAAGTTGTTAGTCAGGTAGCCCCCGGCAACGGATGTCCAGCCGTGTGATCCCAGCAACCTTGGTGATCCCTGCAACTGTCCATTCTGTGTGACCATGGCACTACCTGTGTCGGCTTGGTGCCCCCACCACTGATCGGGACTGGCCTGTGTGACCACAGGTCAGTCCCAACAACTACTATGAAATTCATTTGGTTTAAAACAATTAAGAGTAGTACTTTGTTTGATCAGTAAACAAGCGATGAAATCGATCGCTTCTGTCGCAATGAAGATGTTTGTTTCTGCCAGCAGAGGGCACTATCCATTCACAAGCAAAATCAATTCACTTGCACGGATAACTGACACTAGTACTAACTACCTAACAAGTGCAATAAGTACGTTTGCAGCACATTAACAGTTGGCCATCGAATCCTCGCCCCAAAAGCAGGAGAGAGTTTTCAAATGAAAAAAATCCTTGGGACGTCGGGACACAATGGGCCTCATTACGAGGTTGGAGGTGGCCTTGCCGGTTTTACCGGCAAGGCTACCTCCAAACTCGCATCCAGTTCTGCACCCGCGAATAGGACATTTCCAGGCCATTCCAGCCGAGCCAGACCCGGTAATTGCCTTTTCGCGGCTGCCGGGCCCGGTACATCCCCATTCCCATTTGAGGGTGGTAGCACCAGTACTGTTAATAATGGTACCGTTGCTGCCATCATGTTCTGCTCGCAGGTGCCGGTACGGCCACCAGGTCAGACCTGGTGGTTGCAAGGGCACACGCGAGCAGAACTCCTAGTATGCTAGTACGGTAGCAAGGTGCTGGTAGCGATACCGGCGCCGTTGTTGTCTTAACGCCATACTTGTAATGAGGTCCATAATGTCACAGATTTAAAGATACAGCGCACTCTAGACCAGGACTCTTTCTACTGACCAGGGATGCGGCGCACAATAAAAACGCTTTTAGGTTTATTACATTCAGATTCTATTTCTGAGAAGGCAGCCAACCCGTCTCACCCCCCGCCCCCCTTGACGTACACCCCGTGTTGCAATGGACCATGAACCAGGCCAGTGTGTAATAATCAAGTATTTATTTATTTTAAATTCCAATGAAAATCAAACAGATTCAATATAGGGCAGCAATCACCAGTTTGGTGATAATTACACAGAAACATGATAGGATACACTTAATTTAACATTCTAACATCAGACACATCAAGGCAAAAATGAATGAAAGCAAGGTCACTTTTTGGTAATACTTTTAAATGGAACAACTATTATGTATTCCCCCTGCAACACGCTCTCCCCCAAACCCCTGTTAACAACGTTTTGTGTGGATAAAGAGGAGTAGAAAGGAGTCAGGTATAAGAGGCAGAAATCAGAGTAGAAATCCGACCTACCACCCCTGAATAGGAGGCCAAAATCGGATTGTACCCTTGAAAAATTAGCAAAATGGCACTCGGAATTCACTGAATAGTTATTTTACATGTGCGGTTGAATGAATAAGACAAGAATTGGTGTGGCTGTACTAAAGAAGCAAGAAAACCTACAAGCTACAAGGCAGGGTCCTAAACATGCATACAAGTGATAAAATCAACTTTGGGAAGGAAAAACAGTGCAGCAAGAATTACACGTGGCAAAATTGCAATTTCTTAGTTTTCACGGCTTTAAAACAAGCAAACAGCTTCAGAAATGAGCTAAACAGACAGAATCAAAAAATCGGTTTTACTGATGGGGTACCAAGGCACATAACAGGTATGATACTAAAGTGAAAGGGTGACTCTGGATGCGTGACATTATGGGATTATTTATATCAGATTTTTAAATGGGAAACACTTTCATAGACAAACTCGGTTTTGTTCCAAAATGGATTGATTCTACTGCAACTATATTTTAGTGGCTATATATTTAAAGAAAGACATGGTACGCAAGGAGATTATTTTGCAGGTTAACCTATTCATGCTGCATTCAGCTCTAGGGGAAATTAATTAATTAATTTAAAATAGTACTAGGGACTTACACACCAGAATCAAATGATTTGGAAAGAATTGTGCTAACACATGGAGACTAACACGGATTCTTCTAAAGACAGGATACACACAGGATGCTGACAATTTAAGAAGTTACTAGGGTACTTATAGGATTTTTATAGGGTTGGACATAATGCAAGGTAACAGAGCAGGGTATTCAGCTTTTTGGTTACTGGGGAGAGTAATGCTTACAAAAAACACTTGAGTTGTTAGTTTGTGCAGCTAACCAGGTCTCTGGATAGCGGGACAAGGATCTGGTCACTGCCCACCGGCGAGGTTCTCCTTAAAGGGAACAGCTGGGCAACCGGGGTCTGGTGACATTGGACAGCGGGGTGCATCATCTGGGCAAAGACAGGTCTGGTCATTGGATTCTCCCAAAGGGTCAGCAGCCTTTTCCCATTTCTCCCTGAATTATTGGGATTTTTTGTAGGGTTTAATCCTGGTAAGTGGTTCTGCGTGGATAGGAGGTTCTGCCTGGATACGGATCAGCTGCCAGCTGTCTCTGGCATGGCTCTGAAGTCTGGAGTCTTGCAGCGGGATTGTGGAATGTCTGGATCTCTGGATGTTGAATGTTGGATTTTTGAATGTCCTTCATCTCCCCATGCCTTCTCCTTATATAGGCAGGATGACATCAGAGGATTTTTTACTATGTGGCAGGAAATAACCAGGACATATCTCTAAGATAGGATAGGTCAGGCTGTGGTAGTCGCAGCCTCCCTGTTAGCAGATTGGACCCAGGTAAGTGACCTCAGTTTTAGGGTGTGTGTTTTATGATGTGCTTTGTTATATCACAGTTACTTTTGCCAAAATCAGTTATGATATAAAACGCTTACAATGGTTAGCCTCCTGAAAATAAATGGGCAGACCCCATATTTTACAATGAATATGACATTCCAAATCCCAAGTTGGTGCTATGCTGTTTTTGTCCTTCTATGGAAAACATTTCCCCTAAAAATCTACAAAAGCTACACACAAGCCTATCAATGTCGGGCATATTTCCATCAACGTTTACATCTGTGTCATGTATGCCATTCACGCCCCCCACATGCTAGGATAACCCACATAGTCTCATTTTAATTGTGCAAAAATTACATTAAACCCCATCATAATTTCACATTACTGCTTATTCAGGTTACTGAAATAAATGTCTTTATATAAAAAGTCTCTTAAATCAAATGGGCTGGCTTTGCTCCCAAAAGTGGGCAGTCCTTCCAACCCCCCAGCCAAATGTCTTTCACTGGTCAACCTTGCACAGAGCTTTCCATGGATTCTCCTTTAAACCTTTCATTTTGAATGCAGGGGATTTCACACTTCTGAGGCAACACATGGGTTGGCTTTCTCCTTTGTTCTTAGGAGCATCTATGCCATGCAGTCTGAGACTCCCTGTAATTATCACACCTAACAGTCCATAGAACAGGGAACCTGCCCTGGCACTATCAAAATTACAGGGAGGTGCAAAATGTGCACTGGTCAATTTCTACACAGAGGGATATGTTCAAGAAATGGGTTCTTTGAAACTGACACCAAGCAAAGGGAGAGAGAGAGCTTCTTTTGAAGAGCTTTGCCTGTGCTCATTTGTTGCAAAAGTAAACGCTTGGCTGTGCGGACTGAAATTAATTTCTCTGCTTTTCACAAATTTTACTTGTCACAACAATGCCTTTCAGGGAGGAATGGCCCTCATTTGATGGTGTTCATCCTGAATATAGATGCGCATGGCTGTGTTTCACTGGAACTAAACTGTGTAATGTTTAAAGATGGAAATAACACCAGTGCAAAGGTCATTTTAATCACAGAACATTTTCTTTTTCAGTTTGAGGTTTTGAACTGGCAGCATAGCAGCGTTGAGCCATGCTGCCTTTGAATTCTTCTCTTTGGTGCACATGAAGAAAATAAATGCAGCCATTCTCGGGGTGTATATGTTCCATCTCTCCCCATATGTGCTCAGCAGAGCCAGCACAGCCATTATTTTTGTAACTGCTAAACACAGTTTTTGTGATGCAGGGGAATATGTGCTCAGCAGACACAGCGCAGCCATTATTTTTGTAACTGCTAACATGCAGTTTTGTGATGCAGGGATTTCTGTTGGGCTGGTAAATGTACCCCACAACAAGAACAAATTCCAAGACAGTCCCGGCAAACCAGAACGTCTGGTCACCATAGACACTTAGCTTATAGTTGGCAACATTTTTGCCATTCATCAGCTTTTTACCACACCACAGGAAGATTGATTGGCTATTAAATCAGAGTCTCTCTGTCAATCTACATCAGATCCTGCAAATGATCAGGGCATAGGTGGCTCAAAAACATATGGCCGACGTTCTTGGCCTGCTGGAACTTGTATACTCAAAAGCAGATCATGATTGCAAACATTTGCGTTGCTTCCGTGTCTTCCCCATCATCCGGCCCAATGCCCCTGTAGAGGAGCAGCCAAATGCCTCTGCAGGAAGTCCCGCCCCCTGCTGCCTGTATGTTGGAATCCTGAAACTGCACCATGCTTGACACCAGTAGTTATTACCATACCACGAGTATTCGAGAAAAGCTGTCCATTGAGAAAGCCATACCAGATGTATGTTAATGTTAATGGTAAAGGATATTTATACCACGCACTATCACCACCAGAGTGGTACCCTGGTCCTTTGGCAAATCTGAAAGTTTAGGGGGGTAGGTTAGGTGCGTGTAAGTGGGACAAAGTTTGGAGAGGAGCAAGGGAGCTGTGGTGTGCTGTTGGCAGCGTCAGTTCAGCTAACACCGTTCACTGAGCATTTTGGTGTAGTATCTGGTCTGAATCTGTTGTGTGCTGTTGTGTGAAGGTCTGTGCGATGTGTTTGTTTTTGCAGTGTGGTGAAGTGCATGCCGGTTGCTGCGGTTTAAGAGGTGTGTTGTGTTTAGTTAGAGTGTGAGAGGTGTTTGAGGAGTGGTGAGGTTTTTAGGGGTTTTTGTGGGTTGGTTGGTAGCTTTTCAATTCGGAGAGATACCCACTCCTATTGTGTGTCTTTGGGCAATTTAGAGATGGTTGTCTTCTTACCAGTGATTTGGATTCAGCACAATAGGGCTATTTCTCATCTCTCTGTTATTATGTTAAGTTAGATAGTGTTAGCATTCTATCTTTGTATTTGGCCAGCCCCTCACTCCCAGTTTGTGATCGGTGTAAACTAGTCTTTTCGGATCCATCCGCATGTTACATGCGCCCCTACCCTACGTCCTGTCTGAGTGGGTGGGTTGGTGATTGTGCCTTTGTGATAACCACATTTGCTATTGTTCTGTCGAGATGGGGTTGGTGCTCGTGTTCTATACCACCTAACATTGTCTCTCTTGTTCTTGTAGGAGTTTCCCCTAGTAGGTCCCGGGTGTTGTCAGTGCCATCAAATATTCTGTCAACCTGTTCTTTTGTATTCCTGTTTAATTGTCTCAGTTGTTTCCGTCTGGTTCTGAGGTGTTGAAGAGCCATGTTTGTAGTAGTTTTCTAAATTTTAGGTGATCTTTGGTATTTCTTATTACTTTTGGGAGGTTGGTCCAGGTTTCTGCCGCTAAGTGGGAGAAAGAGGAGTCTCTTAGTTTTTTCCTGACATAAGGTTTTGGTTCCAGTCAGAATTCATTGCTTGATCTGAGGAGTCTCGCTGGTTTGTAAATGGTTATTTTCTTTTGTAGGAACTCTGCTCCCTGTCCATTGATTTCCCTGTGTGTTATGCACATTGTTTTGAATGTGATACAATGTTTGATTGGAAACCAATGTAACATTTATCGTGCTGGAGTGATGTGATCTTGTCTTGACAGTTTCAAGAGGAGACTAGCTGCTGCATTTTGGTTGCATTGTAGTTCCTTCAGGAGGTGTTCCGGCATCCCGAGGTAGAGGCTGTTTGCGTGGCCTATTCTTTACATGATGAGGGTGACGATTATCAGTATTTTGTGGCTGAAGGAGAGGAAAGGTAGAATTCTTTTTGTTGAGTAAAGGAGGAATAAGCATTTCTTAATTATTGCGTTTACTTGTGGTTCTAAGGCTAGAGCGTTGTCCGTTAGGACTCCCAGGTTTTTTACTACCTTAAATGGTGTGCGTGTGGTTCCCAATTCAGTCAGCCGGGGAACGTAAGTGTTGTTCTCTTGGTTTTTTGATATAATCATGATTTCTGTCTTTCCTGGGATGATTTTTAAGTTGTTGGCATTCATCCAGTCACAGTCTTCTTTTAGACATTCTACTAGAGTTGAGTGATCTGCTTGAGTGTTTTCGATTTTGTAGATGATTTGAGTGTCGTCTGCTTAGTTGTAGCATGTAATGTTTAATTATTCGCAAATCTTGATTAACGTTGTCTGGTAGATGTTGAAGTATAGTGGTGATAGTGAGGATCCTTGTGGCACTCCACAGTCGTTAACTTGTGAAGTAGTTTTGAAGAGTTTTATCCATACAGTTTCTGTCCTGTTTGCTAGGAATGATTTGATCCAGAGCAGTGCCATGTCTGTTAAACCTATATCTTCTAATCTTTTGATCAGAGTGTTATGATTTACTGTGTCGAAAGCAGCGGAGAGATCGAGCAGCATCAGGGCCGAGGTTGTGTTGGAGTCTGCGTTTTTTTTTAGGTTGTCCCAGTTGGATAGGAGTGCCAATTTTGTTTCTCTTGTGGGTCTGAAGCTGTATTGTGCTTGGTCTAGCAGCTGATATTTTTCTACGTTGTAAGTGATTTCAATCCGGCACTTCACCTAAGTCAACGCCTAGCGTGTAATGCACAACTGAAACCCTTATTTATTTGTGTCTAAAAGTTCTTTTATTCTGAACGATGTACCACTCATATCATGCCCCTCTCTTGGAACCCCCTCCGGTCACACTGAACCAGGAATCAGGCTGGTTTGCAAAGTTAAAATATTTATTTATGTAGTTCACAATATAATCACACTATGTTTAATGGTTATACAATAATAACAAATGGGGTGAGGTAACACTAAGCAATCTCTTTAATGGCAAGGAGTAATAGTGAGCAAAACAATTCAGCACAGAAATAATACTTTTGTGAGTGTTCAAATCAAGTAGCAAGGTGGTTACTATTTCCCCCTGCACACCCCTCAACCCCCAACATGCAATGTAACGAGAAAGGAGGAGAGAGAACAGGTTTCAGGAATGCAGAATTCAACAAAATGTCAATCCCAGTTTCCCCCCAGCAAACACAAGAGAGAAACAGAACTGATTGGCAAACTGTCAAAATGGTTTTAAAGTTCTCTGAGAACGGATTGGGTAAAACACTAAATATGGTTAAATGACGGACATTGTTTAAATTCTAATGGGAGCCGCTTTGGATAGTTGCAGACAAACATAACTATGATGTTACACTAATAAGCAATGTGCAAACTTAAAATTGAGGTCAGGTGCAATCAAAAGCTGTGGTTTTAGGTTCTTTGGAAAGCCTAAGAAGTAAGCTACAAGCAGAAGTTGAAATTGTGTTTCTAGCATAAAAATAGATGAAGTTCTGGACGTTTTTGTGGAGGTCATTTTTCTGAGATAGGCGCAAGAATGAGAAAACAGGGATGCGCTTTCAAAAGACAAACAGGATTTCTTTACACTTTATGAAGAAGCAAATACCACACGGAAGCACAGCCAATGGACCAGGGCGCCACTGGATCCGGGCGACTGCCTGCCGAGGAGCTTGCCTTCTTCAGATGAAATATATGAGCTCAAAGATATTGAACAATACTAGTACCGAAGGAGATACAATGGATAATATAGAGAGTTCAGGCAATTCAAAAATATTTCTAACAATGCAGGTTCTGAAGACAAGATCAGATGGATTGAGATAGGAATAGACTATGGATAGTACATATGCTAGTGACACAGTCCTATACTACGGATACTCACTATATCTGTTTTGAACTGAACCGTCAGGAATTCTGGTACGTCAAGATTTCTGGACAGGAATTCTGCTGGGCACACCGGACTGCACAAGCTGCTGGGCACACCAGACTGGACTGGGTCTGCAATGGCTCTGGTCACAGCTATCAGGTCACAGCACAACTGGATTGGATATTTTGGTTCTGGTAATAATTATTTTAGCAGGAAAGCAGTTACAGCACAGCCCGGCTGTTTCTTTTGTTCCCCTTAGATTTTGTGGGATTCTTCTGTTTCTGGAAACTCAAGGCATAGTTGAAAATGGTTCAACTAATGGAATGGGCCTATCTGCTTGCCAAGTTTCTGGGGTCAGGAGCAAAGAATATGGATGGATCTGCTTCAGGGTGCTTCGCCAGGATCAGGATAGTGGGTGAATCTGTGTGTCTTTCTATGTCCTCAGCTTTCTCTATTTATGCATATGGTAAAGGGGTGTGTGTGCTGGATTATCCTAAGCACGCCCCCTAGGCAGGCTATAGGTTAGAATCTCTTCACCCCCTTGATTGTAGAAGAAAACAGGGTGTCACCATGATGATGTGGGTTTATGAGTCAGGGAATACTCCCCTTGTCCCTTTGAACATGAAATCTACTTTTGGTACATTACATAGTTACATGTGCGCAATCTTTATAACAATAACATATATAAATCACATATTTTGTGTGGCAGATACTCCTCCAACCCTCGTCGCTGTCGAATCTTGTGTCTGCTTTTGACAGAATTCCGCCCTTTTTGTCCAGAACACATGGTCCAATTTCGGAGCAAATATCCACAACTGTGTGCATTGTATAGGGGTATACGCGTGTGAAGTTTCATGCTTTTGACATAAATACATTTTCTGCAAAACCATAATTTCCCCTGTTACTTCCCAGATCATAGCACAGAGTTCTGGCGCCTCATAAAATGTGCAGCCGAAAATTAGGTTCACAAGTCCAGGGTGTACATATTTTTCACAATTTTACACAGTAAAATATCAGTCTTTTTAAAAATTTGCTTTTCGTCCTTGTGAATCAACAAATGGTTGTCTGTCCCCACTTCCTTCTCCTTCTGGCAGCTCAGAAGAAATCTCCACCCCCCTTCCTTCTGGGAGAGGCCGTTTATGACTCTTCACATTCTGCATATCCTTTCATCCAGAGGAAATCCATTGTCCTCTTCTGCTGAAGCCCAAGTTCTCCTCCCCTGATCTAATCCTCACAGAGGTGTGATTTCCTGGCCTTCATGGGGGGAAGCTATCATACTGGTTGGGTGGCTTGGAGGCAGCTTAAATTCAATGTCATTTTGCTACATTTATTTTCTTGGTTTAAAACAAACTTGCAATTTTCAAACAAGCAGCTAGAACACTTATTCCAGCTTCTAAACCATGGGATTTAAATAGTTACAACCTAGGTTACTCTCAATAACAGGTCACTTAGTTTTCAGACATTAGATTTCAATGGTACAAGTTTAAATCCTATACAGGCGGCCGGAGGTACTGCGCCCAGATTTTGACAGATTTCACAGGCAGGCACATTTCTGCTGTGACTGTTTTGATGACAAATACAGCTTTTCATGATATTGTATATGATCATTATTTCTTGAATGAAGTGACTTGTAACACCCAGCAAGAATATTGGATGTTTGATGGTGTTTTGGAACGGCATTCTGCAGTTTCAGCAACCAAGAAAAATATTTGAAAACAAGATTCTGGATTCCTTTCAGCGAAACACTGCTTTTTATGCAGTCTCCATTTTTACTTGTTGGGCAGCCTTGTGACATGTTTCAGCAGTGAGGTCTCTGTTCCACCACTGACAACATGCATGGTAGATTTGGCAGCCATCTTTTCGTGTTGCAAAGGGTGATCTCCATAGGTTTTGGCGCGGCCAGGGGTTTTGCGGCCATTTTGATGATTCTTGCACCATCAGCACACAGTGATGCCGCAAGGCAGAGCATAAGTGGGTAAATATATCCCACAAAGCCCCCGCTCATGACTTGAAATTTGACCGCCCGTCAAGGGGAAGTCGGGAGATTGGGATGTCATTCTTTCTTTTTGGTCCAAGTGGAAACATTTGTCTGCTTCTCCCCTCAGTGCTGGATCGACAGGATCTCCTTGCCGGTTCCGGATGGGAGTATTGAGCGATACCTTGGGCCCCTTGGGTCTTTCCCTCCGGTCCCCGAGCGGTCCTCCTTGGTACTTGGAATCCTTGGTTTCAGTGCTATTAGACAAAACAGTGCATGTTTGCGGACATTTCCCCACCACTATTCATGTAGTGGGGCAGATGCATACATTTGACATGCAATTAACAATCTTTCCCGCCTGTAATGACTACTGATGTTAACAGGTGGAATGGTTTTTAATAGTTGTAATCTTCTAGGGATCCAGAATGTCCCCCTCTGGGTTTCCAGATGGCTACTCTAGTTGCCGCAGAGAATGCCTAGGATGGCAACACTTCAGCTGTTTGATGTGGACCCACTTATCTTCCCCCTCTGCCAAACTGCCTTTGGGGATACGGATTTTGTAGGTGACTGGTGAGATTCTGTCTACAATTTCAAAAGGACCCCGTCAGCTAGGAAGATATTTGCGCTGTTTGGCCTGGTTCCTTTGGAAATTGTACAAGTAGACCCGGTCTCCTACTTGGTATTCTTTTCTAGTTGTCTTAAGGTCATAATGGGTCTTCATCCTGTCGGCAGATCATTCTAGATTCTGCTAAGCATAGGAAAAAGCATGTTGAAGTTTTTTTCTCAGATTCTCAACATACTCATGAGTTGTGGAGGCATTTATCAAGGTCTGCTCTTGGGTTCTGTAGAGCAGATCATGGGGAAGCACCATCCTTCATCCAGTCATCAGCTCAAACGGTGACATTTTTGTTGCAGACGAAGGGGTAGATCTGATGGCCATCAGGACAAGAGGTAATCGAATGTCCCAACTTGGTCCAGAATCTGCCACAAACTTTTTTAATATGCTCACAATATTCTTGTTGTATCTCTGAACTCCAGCACTAGAGGCTCGCCTGTAGGAAATGTGTAGTTTCCTGTTGACCCCAAGTATCTCCCACATCTTTGTCATCACTTCGCTAGTGAAGTGACTACCTCGGTCTGACTCAATCCTTTGGGGTAGTCCAAAACGCGAGAAGATGTGATTGATCATCAGGGCAGCTGCTGTTTCTGCCTTGCAATTTGGGGCCAGGAGACATTCCACCCATTTAGTGAACAAGCATGTTACGGTCAACATGTACTTGTTCCCCCTAGAGGAGCGAATCACGGGCCCCATAAAATCGACTTGTAAATCTGACCAAGGCAGTGTCATCCCCCTCTTTTGGAGGGGAGCACGGTGTGTGAGTGATGTTGGCTGAAATTTTGCACATACAAGACACCCCTTCAAGTTTTGGTCGAGGTCCTGCCCATGTGTGGCCAGTATGCAACCTCTCGTAAGATTTTTAGTATTGTATGAAACCCCCAATGACCAGCTGTGGCCGCATCATGGGCGTGACTTAGCATCAGGCTTTGGAATGAGGTAGGGACAACCCACTGGTCATGGTCAGCAATGGATCTCCTCACCAACAAACCGTCTTGGATTCGGAACATTTTTGGACATTTCATCAACACTCTGAGGTCCTCTTTCCCTATGTAATCGGTATCCGTCAGGGGAAAGTTCTCAGGGTCCTCAATGTGTTGATAAAACTTACCAATTATTGGATACCCTTTCTGAGCCGTAATCAAATCAGCATCTGTGGGCTCCTTACTCCATTGTGCAGTTCAGAGTTCATTGTGAGCATTTGTCTGCGACCTAGTGATAGCAGTGATCTGGATTTACCCCAACAGGGACTCAATCTCAAGTAGACCCCCTTGGATGGCTCCGGTTTTGGCCAGCTGATCAGCTAGGACATTTCCAGTTTTGTCTGGTCCTCTACTTTATAATGACCGTTGATCTTTTTCCAGTAGATGGTCATCCCATTTGAGGTGACCAGATCATCGATATTTTGAATTAATTTTTCATGTTTCAATGGTTTATTATTAGAATATAGCATGCCTCTGGTTTTCCAATTAACCAGGTGCTCCACAAACCCGTTCCGTACATAATCTGAATCAGTGATTATGACCAGTTCGTGGAGTTGGTGTTGGACAGCTGTGAGGATTGCTTGATGCACAGCCATCAACTCTGCCACTTGACTACTTCGGGGACCGATTTTGTACCCAGCGGAGGGTTCTGGGGCATCAGTCACCCATGCATTCCCTACGTCGGCTACAAGTTCCTTTTCCCCGTTGTTGTCAACATGGTAGGAACATCCATCCACATAGACAGCGGGCATTCCCTCACACTTGTCTTCTTCAAAGACTGTGTGGGGGGAATTAAGGTATGCCTCTATGTTGTCCTTGATTTTAAGACTTTCGTCCTCAAGACAGTTTTCTCTGGCACAATCATGCAAGCCAGCCAGACCTTGCGCAAGGGGACTCTTCTTGTTTTGGCCATATCTGACCTCCACAGGAAAGCCTTGCATTGACAGAATCCTGGAAGTAATTCGGGAATTACTCACATTTCCGGCCCAGATTCGGTCACTCAGGAGATATTGCAGAGGCTGGTGTGGAGTCTCCACTATGATGTGTTCCCCTGGATAAACAAGCAGTAATTCTTCAATGCCCACACCGTTGCCATGAGTGCCTTCTCACAATTGTTAAATTTTTCCTCCACAGAGGATAAAGTTTTACTCGCATAGGAGATTACTTTATTGACCTTGTCATGCTTTTGATATAATACTGCAGTGAAGCATGTATTTGAGAACCCTGTCCCCAAGAAGAACTCCTTGTTTTTGACAGGGTAAGCTAGGCAAGGCGCTTGTGAGAGGCTTCTTTTGAGTTGTCTTACTGCCTCAGCTTGTTCTGGACACCAGTCCCACTTGACCCCCCTCCAAAAGATGGATCAGGGGTTTTGTGATCTCTGCGTAATCCTCAATGAACTTTCTGCTGTAATTAGTTAGTCCAAGGAGGCTCCCTAGTTCCTGCAGAGTTGTGGGGTCTTTTAGTTTCTGGAGGGCTTCTACTTTCTATTCCTGGGGACAGAGACCCTGAGGCGTTATCTCATGCCTCAAGAAATTGACACGGGTTCTGCACCACTGTGCCTTTTTAAAGGAGAGTTTTGCTCCGGCAGCCCTCAACTGTGTCAGAACATAACAGATCTCCACTATGTGTTCCCCCACAGTTGAGCTTTTGACTAGAACATCATCTACATAGCCAGGTTACCCCTTTCAGCCAAATCGGGCATGGCCTTGTGTAGAAAAATGTTAAATTCATTGCCGGAGTTGATGTATCCGAAGGGAGTCCGGGTCCATGTGTACTACTGCCCCCCGAAGGTGAAAGCCAGCTTGAATTGGTCCTCCCTACTGATAGGTACAGTCCAGTACCCATTGGTCAGGTCTATTGCAGTGAATACCTTTGACCCCTGGATCTGGGCCAGCTCTTGGTCAATGTAGGGAAGAGGCCATCGGGAAGTATGGACCCATTTGTTGAGCTCCCTTAGAGTCTCAGAGTCTCCACTCCACTGCACAGAGTCTCCACTGGCCATTTGGTTTCAAAATCCCCAGCACCGGATTATTTAAGGTGCTGTGGACTGGACAAATTATCCCACGGGATTCAAGGTTCTTAATTATTTCAGTAAGGGACTCCATTGATGCGAGAGGCAAGCGATATTGCTTCACAAACACTGGAGTCATGCCAGGGTCCGTGGGAATTGTTGTTGTGTGGATGTTGGTGTGACCACAGTCATATGAGTCCACCGCAAAGAGATCTTGACATTCTAAGAAACTTGTTTCCATTTTTGCTTTTGCTCCAGAGTCTCACAGGCATCAGCTAGGTTGACTCTCTCTTCAACCATCTGCCTGAAGCCTGGAAAGACTTCTGGTTTGGCTATCTCAGCAGCCTCCTCCAGCTGGGTGGAGAAGTCCCTGGTCAAAGTGCTGATTTGGACTGATGGCTTCAGGTGGTGAAAGCAGTCCTCGTGGACTTGGAAGATCACCTCATCCCTCCTGAAGTCACAGGTAACATCTTCCTTGCCATAAGGGCAGTAAGTGTACACCAGGAAATTCCCCCCATGCCGGGTGAAGATCCTGTCTGGTGTTTTGTCGTCATCACTATTACCGTCAAAACAGTCCTTGGGGATAGGTCCTAACAGTTTATTACATAAATCTATGGAAAAATGTTGGTCATCAACCGGCATTCCAATAATGGTGCCTGCGGCCAGAGTTATACTCTTTAGGTCGCTGTTATCCACCTCTATTGGAATGGTGTTGTGTTCTATGTTGACTAATGGTGCTGGGTTTACCCCCAACCCTTGCTGTTGGAAGTGAGCATTAAGATGAATATAGGCATCAGGGTTTTTCAGTTTCTGTCCTCTTTTAATTTTTACTTCCAGTGAGAATTGTCGGGTCCGTTCGGGGATGGTGACTTCCTCTCCAATCTGAATTTCAACTGCATAAGGCAGCAGTTGAGCTGACCTAAACGCTTTCTCTGGGTCATCAAAGTCCATGGGATTACCCGCTAATCGGGACCGAGCTTTGAAGTTTATTAGGTCCAAACAAATGGCAAAGCGATTGAGAATGTCACTGCTAAATAAAATGGAGCAGGGACATCTCGCACGACCCAACAATTATGAACTATGCTCTTGTTGCCTATGGAAATTCTGAGCATACACCTGCTGGGCAGGAGATGTTTGGAATTGGGTGTTTCCAAGTCCAATTCCCATTTGTCTATCAGTTTAAATGTGGGAATGGCTGGATCTTTTGGGAGTTTGCGCAACATGGCTTCGCTGATGAAACTCCTACCATTGTTCACACACTCTCAGGAGAGAACAGAGTCCTTCCCTTCATTTAACTAAGTAGGGATGAACAACTGCTCTCCAATTATTCTGAATATCAGCCAAGCTTTGATCTGATTTTTCATCTTTCTGGACTATAGGAGTGGGATTTTCTGATTGTGAATTTGTGAAGAATTTCAGAGTGTTTCCTTCCAGTGTGGAATGCCACCTTAGACTGGAAGAAAGGTTGATTTTAAGAAATAGAGAGGACTACCCATCACCAGTTTGTCGTCCTACTGCACTTACTGTCACGTCTGGGATTTGATTATCCTGGAAGTGAAATTCTATTTGGTCAGGTTTTTGTTCAACCATGTGGCATGTGCTGTTTAAACTAACATGGTTGACACTATGTTTCAATTTTATTGGTCGGTTAGTCTGGGTCCAGAGGACCTTGTTTACACAATCTATGAGGGGAGACAACCTACGCAGGATGTCATTCCCTAGTAATCAAGGTGTGCCTTCTGTAGTCACAACTATGACCGGGTGCTTCGCCTTGTGTCGCCCAATTTTAATCTCCAAATCCGCAGTCCCCTCGACGGGAATTTCCTTCCTGTCGAAGTTCTGAAGTTGTCCAGGAAGAGGGGTGAGAGAAATTTGGTATTTCTCCCCCCTTCCCGAATTCAGTTGATCAAAGGCCCTTTTTGACAGAAGGGTAGCTTGGGATCCAGTTTCCACCAGTGCCAAAATTGTACATTACCCCTGTATTTGGACCGGGTCATAGAATCTTTCCTCCTTTCCTCAAGGTGGCAAAGATAATGTACATTTTTGGACAACTGGTGGTTTAGTTTCTTGGTTTTGGATACTGACAGAAAGGTGATTTGGGCAGGATTCTGTTTGGGGTCTTGGGAATCTGGAAGAAAAAGGTGACAGCTAGATATGGGGAAAGTTTCGGGTTCCCCTGGTTCTGATTCTGCGCTGTCCCCCCCCCTTTTTGGAGGCAGTCACCAGGATGGGTTTGAACCAGGGGATTTTCATGCTGGTGATTCTGGGGTTTGATGATGGGCGGTGTTAACTCGGTCCCCACATCTGCTGAGTCTGGATTTGGATACTTTCGGACCCATTTTTCTTTGGGAGGAGTTCCCCCATCCCTGAAGTAGAAGATCCTTTTCCCAGGATCCTCTGAGGATCCCTCTCCTTCAAACTGGAAGATTTGTGCTTCCTCCTCAAAATGGGTCTTTTTGGGCTCTTTATTTCTCCTACCCTCCTCTGTTCCTTGGGTTGCAGACTTTCAGGGGCAGGAGATTTTGGTTCCGGTACCTGGGTTTTCAGGGGCTTTTTAGAAGTGGGGAAGGAAGCTTCCTCCAAAGCATTAACCCCCCTTCCCCTTGTGCCTCCTCCCTTTGAACCGGTGGGTTGTCAGGGTTCTTCCCCCGTCATTGCTCTGGAGCACCAGATCCTGGATTTGAGGCATTCTGAGCCGCAATGCTCATATGGGGGTTCTGTTGAGCCCTCAGCATGCGACCCAGATCCTGTGCCATGTTCCGGACCTGGCGCTCTAGTTGGGACACCTGCTGTGGCTGGTACAGTGTCCTCATGTCTCCCCTGGGTTGATCCCAGGAAGGGTAGCTATCCCTCCTCCCAAAATACCCCGGGTTAGGGAAGTTTGCGTGCCCTTCTACCCTTGGCCTCCCCTCTCCCGGATAGGGCTGTCTGGGCTCAGGAAAGTGGGGAAAGAGTATGGGTTGTTTTGGGGGTTGAAATTTGGCGGGTACCTAGGAAAGAAATTTGGTCCGGTATTTGGGGGATTACTGCCGTCCTGGGGAAAGTGAGGAGGGAAGTTCCCTGGGTTTCCTGCTGTATGGTTGGATCCCTCCCCTTGGGATGGAGGAGTCCACACATAACCCAGGATGGGCCTATTACCCTTGTAGCGTGGGCTGATGTAGTCAGGGGAGTTAGGGGTCCCATTTGTTGGATTACCTCCCTTGCTCCCTGTTTGTGATTGGCCTGAGGGCCTTCTGGGTTTGGGGTTGTTTGGGTTCTGTGCCGGCAGGTTTTTAGGCCCCCCCATCTCCAGATCTAAAATGGATGCAAACTTCACCTCTGCCACTTTAGCAGCAGCAGGGGTGTTGGTTGTTTGGTGCTTTTGGGACTATTTTTGTTTTCCAACAGCTTCTGCACCTCATAGATGTGCGTTGCTTGTTCAATGACCCAGTCTAGTGATCTTTTCTCGTGAAAGTCCCTCACTAGCTGGGTCATAATATACTTAGGGAGAGCGTGAAAGAAAGTGTTTCCAAATTCTTTGCTGTCAGTGCGCACCCTTCTAGTGGTCTTCGCAAAGGCACGTTTCAACTCCTGAACAAATTCTTGTGGAGCCTGGTCTTCCCCACATTGTAAGTTATAGGCTGCCTTGCGAACCTCTTGAGGATTCCTGTGAACAGAAAAATGTTTCAGGATGGCCGCCCTATAGGTGGACCATCTGGAATGATTCTGATCCTCCAGCCCCGCAAAGAAGCTGGAGTACTCAGGAGAAAATGTCCACTTCACATACTGAATACAGCTTTGGCTATCCTTCAGATGGAAAGTGTCCATCATCTGTTCAAATAACTCCAGGTGTTCCCAAACCGAATACGTTGCATTCTTGTGGTAGGGCGTGATAACGCCCCTAATGGCTTTTATTTGTTTCAGGGGATCCTTGAGCAGGGCCTTTTTGACTTTGTCGGCGTTCTTAGTTTGGGTCACCCTAGTCCACTCATCCTCTGACTCAGAGGCACTGCTACCAGAGGTGGCCGTCTGGTCTTCTGGGCTCTCCCTGATTCTGCGAGCTTGGGAATGGCTGGCAGAATGTGGGGTTTAGTGTCTTGGGTCCTGTGGCGCTCAGAAGAGTCTTCTGACTCTTCCTTGATCCAGGATTGGCCGAGTACCCCCCACCCCCACTCTCCTAGCTGGGAAGAGGTTTTTAATATACTCTTAGTGGGCCTACCCTCATGGAATTCCCCACTAAATTTTACCGTCTGATCTCTGGATAAGTGATATTTCTGAGGATCCATTTCTCTGATTCTCCCGTCATTGGAGTCTCCCTGATCAGAGAATATGGCCCTAGCACTTGGGAACCCATACACAGATGCCCGCCCATCCATTTCTGGGTGGCTCCAGGTTCTGGGTAGTTGAAGTTTGCCATCCCTGTGGCCCTCGGCTAATGTGCGCCAGTGGACATGGGGGTGGCAGAGTCCATGGAGTTGAAGAAATTAAAGTCTCTGGTACCAGAGTTCCTTGAGGTTATGCTCAGGTGTTTCCCTCTCCCAGCGGACCTCATCTCTCTCAGCCCCTACTCCCTGTCTATATGCAAGAACCTGACCCTTTTGTCTTCTATCAAGGCCTTACTAGTCTCTATTAGTTGTTCCTGCATAGCTACCTGTCTATGGAGCCTGTTATTTTTCTCACAGAGAGCCTCATTGTCTCTCTGTGCTTTCAGTGTAATTTTGGAGTATTGGGCCTATTTTTGCTGCAGGAGGGTTACCTCCTGAGTCCTGTCCTTACTGGCCTGGTCATTCTTTGCTAGAGCATCTTCCACCCTTCTGGCGTGCTCTAACAGTTTTTCGTAGCCTTTTTGGAGCTCACCCAGTCCCTGAAGGGCCAGGTGATTTTCTTCCATCTTGGTTTTTAAATAACTGACCTCCTGGACCAAGGTGTCCCTTTCCTGAATAGAGTACCCCTCTGTGCAGCCAGGTCACCCCTTTGTTTTTTGAGTGCACTAGCTTTCGGGCGCTCTTCATCAAATTCAGTCTGGGAGTCAAGGTCTTTGAGAATTAATTTGTTATTTTATTCTTTTATCTCATCAATCTGATTTTCCAGGGTGACTATCTGCCCTGCACAGGCCCTATTATAGTTCACTTGCTGCTCCAGCTTTTGTTGGCTGCATAGTAGAGAGTCAAAACTTTCTTGGCACTCTTTTTGCAGCCCCAGTACTTTGGTATCCTGCTCTACCTTCTCTTGCTGCAGGATATCCAGATCTCGTTTTACTTTTATCAGGTACTGTCTGGTTTGATTCTCTGACCCTTTTTGACCCTTTTTGATTCTTGGCCCTTTTGTAGCCTTTGCTCTGCAGAGTCCAAATCAGTTTTTTTTTCTAATGATTATACTTGCCTGTTTGCCAGATCTAGGTTTTTGGCATATTTTTCCTGTGTTGCTCGAATGTGGAGGTACCGATATACCACTATTTTGACAATTTTACTTTGCTATTCTTTTACCTTAGGGGCCTGTACAGTTCACTAAGTGCCATGTGTAATGGACCCTGATCCTGCCATGTATCTAATCCTGTGGCAGTGGCTTGTTCTTTGGTTTCCTGCAACCAAACATTCTGATCCTGCTCTGTCCATTCACCTCTGTCAAATAATTTGTGCAGTAGGTGTTCTTTTGCCATATTAATTTCTACTGGGGTCATCATTCTGGAAATATTAATTTCCTTTCTGACTTACAGGAGTTATTTTATTTTTGCAAAACAGGCCAACTCCTTAGAGTGTTCCTATTGAAGGGTGTTTGTACAGAGTAGCACAGTGTGGTAGCCCAACAGGTTTTATGTACCCCATCAGTTAGCACGCTGTATTAGACTGTCACAAGTGGTATGTCTAATTCAGAAATCTCGTGATGAGCCCCAAATCTGTAAGTGATTTCAATCCGGCACTTCACCTAAGTCAATGCCTAGCGTGTAACTGAAACCCTTATTTATTTGTGTCTAAAAGTTCTTTTATTCTGAACAATGTACCACTCATATCACACCCCTCTCTTGGAACCCCCCTCCCCGGTCACACTGAATCAGGAATCAGGCTGGTTTGCAAAGTTAAAATATTCATTTATGTAGTTCACAATATAATCACATTATGTTTAATGGTTATACAATAATCACCAATGGGGTGAGGTAACACTAAGCAATCTCTTTAATCGCAATGTGTAATGGTGAGCAAAACAATTCAGCACAGAAATAATACTTTTGTGAGTGTTCAAATCAAGTAGCAATGTGGTTACTATTTTCCCCTGCAGACCCCTCAACCCCCAACAAGCAATGTAACGAGAAAGGAGGAGAGAGAACAGGTTTCAGGAATGCAGAATTCAACAAAATGTCAATCCCAATTTCCCCCCAGCAAACACAAGAGAGAAACAGAACTGATTGGCAAAATGGTTTTAAAGTTATCGGAGAATGGATTGGGTAAAACACTAAATATGGTTAAGTGACTGAAATTGTTAAATTCCAATGGGAGCCACTTTGGATAGTTGCAGACAAACACTAGCAATGATTTTACACTAATAAGCAATGTGCTAACTTAAAATTGAGGTTGGGTGCAATCAAAAGCTGTTTTACACGTGTAATGTTTTGCCAAAATGAAAATTTGCGGCAAACTTTTCCGTGCGCAGTAATCGCGATCGTGGGAGAACTATATGGATTTGGAATGCTACAAGCAGAAGCTGAAATTTTGTTTGTAGCATAAAAATTGAGGAAGTTATGGACGTTTTTGTGGAGGTCGTTTTTTTGAGATAGGCGCAAGAATGAGAAAACAGGGATGCACTTTCAAAAGACAAACAGGATTTCTTTACACTAGGGGATGACTATGAAGAAGCAAATACCACACGGAAGCACAGTCACTGGACCAGGGCGCCACTGGATCTGAGTGACTGCCTGCCGAGGAGCTTGCCTTCTTCAGATGAAATATATGAGCTGAAAGATATTTAGCAATACCAGTACCGATGGAGATAGTATAGATAATATAGAGAGTTCAGGCAATTCAAAAATATTTCTAACAATGCAGGTTCTGAAGACAAGATTGGATCGATTGAGATAGGGATAGACTATGGATAGTACATTTGCTAGTGACACAGTCCTATACTATGGATACTCACTATATATGTTTTGAACAGAAGCGTCAGGAATTCTGGTCAGTCAAGATTTTAGGACAGGAATTCTGCTGGGCACACCGGACTGGACAGGCTGCTGGGCACACTGGACTGGACTAGGTCTGCAATGGCTCTGGTCACAGTTATCGGGTCACAGCATAACTGGATTGTTTCTTTTGGTTCTGGTAATAATTCTTTTAGCAGGAAAGCAGTTACAGCACAGCCCGGCTGTTTCTTTTGTTCCCCTTAGATTTTGTGGGATTCTTTCTATTTCTGGAACCTCAAGGCCTAGTTGAAAATGGTTCAACTAATGGAATGGGCCTTTCTGCTTGCCAAGTTTCTGGAGTCAGGAGCAAGGAATATGGATGGATCTTCTTCAGGGTGCTTCGCCAGGATCAGGATAGTGGGTGAATCTGTGTGTCTTTCTATGTCCTCAGCTTTCTCTATTTATGCATATGGTAAAGGGGTGTGTGTGCTGGATTATCCTAAGCACGCCCCCTAGGCAGGCTATAGGTTAGACTCTCTTCTCCCCCTTGATTGGAGAAGAAAACAGGGTGTCACCATGATGATGTGGGTTTATGAGTCAGGGAATCCTCCCCTTGTCCCTTTGCACACATGTAAATATGTAATGTACCAAAAGTAGATTTCGTGTGCAATCTTTATAACAATAACATATATAAATCACATAATTTGTGTGGCAGATACTCCTCCAACCCTCGTCACTGTCGGATCTTGTGTCTGCTTTTGACAGAATTCTGCCCTTTTCGTCCGGAACACATGGTCCAATTTCGGAGCAAATCTCCACAACTGTGTGCATTGTATAGGGGTATAAGCGTGTGAAGTTTCATGCTTTTGACATAAATACATTTGCTGCAAAACCATAATTTCCCCTGTTACTTCCCAGAACATAGCACATAGTTCTGGCACCTCTTAAAATGTGCAGCCAAAAATTAGGTTCACAAGCCAGGGGTGTACATATTTTTCACAATTTTACACAGTAAATTATCGGTCTTTTAAAAAATGTGCTTTTAGTCCTTGTGAATCAACAAATGGTTGTCTGTCCCTGCCTCCTTCTCCTTCTGGCAGCTCAGAAGCAATCTCTGCCCCCTTCCTTCTGGGAGAGGCTGTTTATGACTCTTCATACTCTGCATATCCTTTCAGCCAGAGGAAGTCCATTGTCCTCTTCTGCTGCAGCCCAAGTTCTCCTCCCCTGATCTAATCCTCACAGAGGTGTGATTTCCCGGCCTTCATGGGGGGAAGCTGTCATACTGGTTGGGTTGCTTGGAGGCAGCTTAAATTGAATGTCATTTTGTTACATTTTTTTTTCTTGGTTTAAAACAAACTTGCAATTTTCAAACAAGCAGCTAGAACACTTATTCCAGCTTCTAAACCATGGGATTTAAATATTTACAACCTTGGTTACTCTCAATAACAGGTCACTTAGTTTTCAGACATTAGATTTCAATGGTACAAGTTTAAATCCTTATGATTCAAGCTACTGACAGCTGTAATACAGGCGGCCGGAGGTACTGCGCCCAGATTTTGACAGATTTCACAGGCAGACACATTTCTGCTGTGACTGTTTTGATGACAAATACAGCTTTTCATGACATTGTACGTTCATAATGATTCCTTGAATTAAGTGACTTGTAACACCCAGCAAGAATATTGGATGTTTGATGGTGTTTTGGAACCGCATTCTGCAGTTTCAGCAAACAAGAAAAAGATTTGAAAACAAGATTCTGGATTCCTTTCAGCAAAACACTGCTTTTCATCCAGTCTCCATTTTTACTTGTTGGGCAGCCCAGTGACATGTTTCAGCAGTGAGGTCTCCGTTCCACCACTGACAACATGCATGCTAGATTTGGCAGCCATCTTTTTGTGTTGCAAAGCGTGATCTCCATAGGTTTTGACGCAACCAGGGGATTTGCGGCCATTTTGATAATTCTTGCACCATCAGCACACAGTGATGCCGCAGGGCAGAGCATAAGTGGGTTAATACATCCCACAACGTGTTCTTGGGTTAGTTTGTATACGTATGTTTCTAGAATTTTTGCCAGGTAGGGAATGTTCGAAAATGGCCTATAGTTGGAGAGGTCTTCCACGTTGCCACTTGTGCTTTTTAGAAGTGGTTTAATGTATGCTGATTTGAAGGATCGTGGTACACCCGAAGAGATGACAATCTCATGGAAGAGGTCCCCGAAGCAATATGATAACAGAAGAAAGAGAAGCTGGTGATGTCACAAGAAACTAACGAGATGCACAGAGATGACTGGCTGCAGAAGAAGATGTATGGACCTTATAGAAACTATTGACGAAATAAGGAATCAAGTGAACATTCCTGTGCAGAAGAGAAGATTGCATGTGTGTGTGTGTGACACACTGCGGAAAATACAAGCTGTTCAATGAATGAACAGATGCAGCAACACAAGTAGACTAAGTAATCATAGAAGCTAGCTATACATAGTGAGTAAACTGCAGGCATAGGGCCTCATTACGACCCTGGCAGAAGACCATGGTGCTATTAGCACCATGGTCCATGCCGGTAAGTTATCGACTCCGCCATGGAGAAAGGGGGAATTACCACCCCATTACAAGGTTGGCAGGGCGGTAATTCCCCTTCCTCCATGGCCCTTCCCCATTCCCATTTTTGCCCCATAGGGCTCAAATTGCGGCACCGTACTTAGCACCAAGGTCCCTTTGTGGGTCCCTATTTTAACGGCTGGTAAAACCAGCCGTTAAGGTCGGGTCCCGCAAAGGGACCTCGTAATTAGGTGCTAATAGGTTAACGGCGCCGCAGCCTTTTACGGCGCTGTTAACCCATTAGCGCCTGGGTCGTAATGAGGCCCACAGTGTCTGGACATCGGTGTCACACATTTTAGTAAGTTCAAACCCAAAGAGAAAGAAGTATCGAGAGGTGTGTCACAGCAAAGAATTAGCTGGAGAGCACGGTCTTGAAGGGTGAAGCTGTTTGGCCTGGAATCAAAGTTGGAGCAAGCCACGGCCGGTTATCTATTCTTGAAGAACAGAAACCCTTGAGACGCTGAATCATCCCCTGTTAAAGTGCAGCGAAAGAACACCATGAGTGCCAAGTTTATTAATTCAAGACAATTAATTGCTGAAAAAGAGCCGAATTGCGGTCTCCTGTCACGTAGACTAAGGATAAAAATAGGAGTTGGGCATGCAGATCAGAACTGTGATAAGCGTGTGCCCACACTCCCTTATATTACCTGAGATGAGAATACATTGCAAGGCTAAGTTCAGAGGCAATCCTCATGGCAGAAGGTGTGGGCGATGAGAGATGTTGGGCTAATTGGGTGGGAAAGCAAAGTCAATTCCGGCACCTGGGTATGAGCTTACGTGCTGCTAAGTAGCCGAATGTTCCAGACATGGCACGAGTGTGCCAACCATGTCAGGGCTGGGCATGTTACTAGTACTGTGGGCCAAGTTCAGACCCTCTGAAAGCAGCTTTATGCTGCTAAACTTCTGTGCAAGCCATCCACATTATTATTCCAGAAGGCTTCTCGATCCCTATTGCAGGCAGAAAGCCCAGGGACAAGAAAGCGCAAAGGAACTACCCTTCCCAACAGGCCGTGTGTTCCACGGGCCTGCCCTAAAGAGAAAATCGCACCCAACAGCATACGCATGCGCGGGCCATGCCTGAGATGTCCTGCTTGCAATACCGGCTCTTGGAGGGAACAGACATGTGCTGCAGAGCTCCAGCAAGGCACGCCTACACGGGGAAAGAACCCCCCTGACCATCTCCCAGGCCACGCACTGATAAACAGATAAGTGGAATATTTATTGACCTACTTTGGAGAACGTACACTAACAGTATTAACGGCTGTACCGGGGGCATGGTAAGTACGCCGTAAAGACCGCAATGTATGGCAGAGACTAACCCACATGACGATTTGCATACATAGAGTGACTGAGCGCTGAGGACGCTAATTCTGCTAGGCTACGGGTTAAAGCAACCCGGGGCCGTGAATTTTCTGTGGATCACATATTGGCAAACAAACATGTTACAAGCTCAGGGTGAAAGCAACCCTGGCCGTGTGCTTTCCGAGGGTGCTTTCGGATAAATGCATATTGGCAAAATGAACAGTGTAAGAAATAACGCTTTCACTGCTCCCTCTTACTACTGTTTTGGTATTTTACAGCAGAGCGCTTTCTAGAACATTCAGTACTTACCAGACCACCCCATGAGGAGGATTGGACAGAAAACCACAGCTAAGTGTATTTCATTTGTTTCACGTTAAAGAGCACAAACGTATACGAGTACTAGGGGAGCCTGCATGCTAGCAGTAGCTTGTGTTTATTTACCATTTGTGATTTGTTGGAATCTGCATGAAGGCAATGCAGGGGAAGTGCTGTTAAGGTCTCTGTTTGAGTTTGAGGTCAATGCTCATAGCAGAGCATGTTCTTTGTGGTTAGAGCTCCAGGCAAATGCTCAGTGCAGCTTACGGTCATAGAGAGCTCAGTGTTTGGTTAGAAGCTCCAATACAAAGGTTTCCTACATGGCTGGGCATACAATGTGGGAATGTGGTATGCATTGAATGAAAGGGTGGAGTGGGAATACCACGCACAAGAAGAAGACCAGCAGCAGGAGCCGAGGAGCATGTTACCCTAACTTCCCTACTCATCCACCACCTCTACCTAATCCTCTTTCCAGCTATCCTGAAACCCTCTACCCATCCTACCAACGGACCCTAACCATCTTTCCCCGGCGGGTCGTGGTTAGCCTGTCGTTTGTACTAATCCCAGGTGCCAAGACCCAACGGGGAGGCAGGAGTTTGGGCTGCCTCTGCCCCAGTCAAGATCGCCTGTAGACCTGACAAACCAGTTATAGAGGGCTGTATAATGAAGGGCTTTATAGTTCTGTGTACTTAATAAGTGTTGAGGATGACTTGCACTAGAGGCAGGCTTAAGTTGTCCACCTGACAGTAGATGTCCTATCATAACCCTACCACATATAGAAATGTATACTTAGAGGTTCCCCTTGAGCCAACCACAATCCCTGGCAGGTTTTTTTTTTATTTTCCATGTAGTATGACCTCACATATGGTGAATTCTGAGTACATAAGTGTGTTTTTCGGTAAAATATATTGCAAGCTCGAGCAAAGGTCCGTCAACTTCTGTTGTAACTCCCTGTTTTAGATAATTAATATTAAAACAGTCAAATTGGACTTTCCCAAATTCCTGAGTCTGTCTGATTATTTGGTGTAAGAGCTACGCTGAATCCTATCCTTTGCATGACATGCTACTGATTAAGGACCTTATGTTCACTTGGTAGCAATGTCAGATGGTTCTGACCCATTGACCTGTTAAACTTCAGATGTTCTGACGATCAGGCATTCTCCGCCATTCAGCCGGAAGATCACAGGGTTTCCTGTGGAGAGCGGCCAAATAGAATTCTTGCAAGAAAATCGAGATGATGGGGAGGGTCCCTCTTTGATGAAATCCCTACCTTGTTTCCACAGGGGCTTTGCGGATGGAAGGCGAAAGTGGTCAGTTGGAGGAGGAGACGATACCAAAGGCCTTGAGTGAAACCACTGAATGGGAGATTGAGGGGAATGTCAAATTCAGGGGACGGGATTGCTGTAATTTTAATAGTAACGGGAAATATTGTGTGAAGAGATAGAGATAGTGCCTAACGAGTCCTGGCTCAAAGGAGTTTCAGAAGAAGTCATCTCACACTCCAGTTGGAGTCTTTAGGCCAAGTGTAAACAGGTGTACATAAGGAGACGAGTTAAACTCTGTGACAGAGTTATTGATTAGAGTCAAAGAGAAAAAATGGTGATCACAGGATATTTTTGGTATATTAAAGTCGACTAGTGTGTTTTATTTGTGTGTTGAAGTAGAACTATTGAGGAGGCAGTAGAAGCAGTGCAATTATTGTTGAGCAGAATCCAGAAGCTATAAGTAGATAACTTAGTGGAGAGATTGGGACCAATCCACAGACAGACAGAGATAATTGAAAAAGGCTAGAGGTTTGAGCGGCGATTGTTGGAGTGCACTCGTATTTTTTTTTAAAGTATTGAAAAACGGTGAAAGCCATTTTATAAAATCTGTTAAGTAATGATAGTCAATTGAGACTTTTCACAATGGGAGATATCACTCCTCTGATGCATTTATATAAAACATTGCCAAAGCACATGCCTAAGCTCAAACAGTATAGTGCAGAATGGGTGAAAGGCACAGCAGATAAGATGTTCATGCCATGGTCTTAAGGGGATCACTGTCAAAAGCCGTATTGCAACACATGACCATATACTTGCACGCTGCATACAAGGGGAAGAAATTAGAGAAAAGATTAGCTATTTTAGAGCTCTAGAAAATGTACCAGGAAGAGAGGAAAGATCTGCCACCCGAGGAGTGGATGCTTAGCCAGCGTAAGGAGGCAGGTGTCGAGCCTTCGGCTCCCCTTACTTCACCTGAAGTGAAAGGTATTCATATGGAAGACGAAGGGTTGTATCCATTGAAGGTACTGAAGTTGGCGGCAGGGTATAGTAATCCGATATACGAACTGCCCGTGTATAGCAGTGATGATAGTCTAGAGGAAAGTAAGAGAAAAGAAGAGATCTTGAATATTATACAAAATAAGGAAGAGAAAATTGAGCGATCGAATGTATTTACAGAAATAGAACGAGAGATTAAGAGATGGAAAGCAGAAAAAGATAAAGGTAATGAAATAACACTTGTGCAGAATGAATGGATGGGAGGACAGATATTACTCAATCTAGATGGCAAAAGCATTGAGGAAGAAAGGCAAAATGAAGACAAAGATGAACAGGATAGAAAAGACATGGAACGTGAAGAAAGATTGAAGGAAGACGAACACAAAAGAAAGAGCAGAGAGTGGTGAGAACAGATGTATCAGGTTGGGAAACTAAAGAAAGAAGAAAGGGCAGAAGAGCAAAGAAAATATGATAATAGACAGAGAGTGATGGAAGTTATGGATAGAAGAGAAAGGAAGAGAGAAGAGGATGAAGCAGAGTAATTAAGGGACAGAAGAATACAGAGATGAAGAGAAGAGAAAGAAATGAGAGCAGGAGTAAGGAGAGAAGAGATGAGACAAGAGGAGGAGAGAATCAGAAGGGAGGTGAGAAAATAAGGGAATTAGATGAAGAATTAGAACAAAAAAGGAGACAGCATGATTTTGAATCTAGCCTTGCTCGAAGGGGGCCAGTAGGGCCGAGTCCAGCAATTACGATGGGACAGAATAGAATAGTTCTTACGATGAAGGAGGCAATGCCAGGGGCATCTAGAATAGCATTAGAAGAGAGAGGAAAACTTTAACATAGGACTCATCAGAGAAAGGATTGATAAAGCCAATCAGGAATTAAAGGGAATAAGCAGCTATGAAAGTCGTGGAAAAGAGATGCATCCCCAGCATTTAAACCATGAAACGAAGAAGAAAATCTGTTTTGGCTTGAGCATAGAGCCTTGTCCTTAAGTAAACTGAACCTAGACCAGGGTGAAGGGGAGGGTACTCACACTTCTTGGAGACAAGACATGTCAGATGAAGAAAGATAATCTTTCCTAGGGAGGGGAGGAAGGAAGCACATGGGCCCTCAAAGGCAGCCTGCAGACAGACAAGGAGGTAAGATGGTTGGATCTGGAACAACCTAAGGACAGGACACCAGATCCAGTACCATATCCAGAACGCCCCCGAGGATGATTGTATAGTGAGAAGGGAGAATCACTGCCATATGTGAGCAGATTAAGGTCACTACCAGCAAGGAGATGGTCAGGAATGATTGTCCCCACCATGAATAGACAGACGATGGTAGCTGACTGCAAGTTAGGGTTTATGCAGTTTCCCTTACTGGAAAAAGGAGGAGCAAGACCACAGCATATTCCATGGCCGCAGATGGACAAGGATCATTTAAGGTGCAAGCTCTCGAGTTTGACATCGGGTGCTGGGAAATGGATATATGAGTTAGAAAAGATGAAAGGAGGAAACACATTGGCCATAGGGGACATTAAGGGTCTCTCAGCAGCCATTATTGGAGAGAGAGCTGATGGCATATGGAGGAGAGCAGGATAAGCAGAAGTGTAACAGCACAGAACACAACGCAAGATGGAGCGCCATTTAATAATTGCAGAGCAGACGTGTGAAGGTATCTCAGGGTGCAGTATCCTGACACAACAGATATGGGTGCAATTATGACACGTAAAATGAAGAAAGACCAAGACCATATTTGGTTACATTCAGGATATTCAAAAGTGGTGGCAACTTGAAACGAAGGAGCCATGGAAAAAAATGTGGCATTATTTGACCAGATTTTATGTCAAGGATTGCTCGAGCCAGTACAGAGACAAATGAAGAAACAGGTGAGAATAGAAGCCAAACCGTGGGCTGAGATACAGTTGACAATAGTGCATCACTGTCGGCTTTTGCAGGAGAAAAACAAGAAGACAGATGAGGCTAGGATAACTGAGGAGGCCAAACTGGTTCACAAGGAATTGTCAAGATACTCCATAGAAGGGGTGGTATTTACAAGCGGATAAGGATTGGGGATGCAGAAAACAATGGGTGCATTGCATGGAAATAATCAGCACCCGATGGACCAAGGAGGGAATGGGTTTATGCCAAGAGGCAGAGGTATGGGATACAGAGAAATGGGTGGATTTCAAACAATCAAGGTGGGTTTTAAAATGCGCGAAATGAGAATCAGAATGTGCAAGGAGGATTCAACCAAGGGGGATTAGTTAGGTGGTCTCCTTCGGTATGTTGGACTTGTGGGATGACAGGACACATTGCACATTTATGTGGGAGCCAAGTGAATGTACAGAATGGACAATTCACAAGAGGGAGGACAGCTTATCCTCCACCACAACCAGAGCAAGTACAAAGGAATCCACCACAAGGGCACTCGCAACACGCCCACATGCAGATACAGCAGTATGCAAACACAGGACAACTGTTGACACCTATTTAAATGTGGGCAAATTTATACTGGGGTTCACTGCACATGGTAAAACAGATGCAACAGTTTTTGGGACCATGTAATTGTGTTCGATTACAGTTCATACACAAGACCCCTTTTGCAGGCATTAAAAAAGGCACAAGTGGACAAAGTTACAATAGAATGGACTGAGGAGATGGAAGAAGGATTTGAGGAGTTGAAAAAAACTATTTTTTTTATTGTTTTATTACAAACCTTTAAAAACCATAATGTACTGAATAAAAGAAGAAATGGTAGCAATCAATAATGATCATATGATTAGCCAATATTTGCATTAATGACATAGTAATAAAAGCATAAAAGAAAAAAGAATGAAATGAAAAAAGAAAAAATAAGATAAAAAAGATAGAAGGAAACCAATAATCATAGTAACTGAACATTTTATGAGAAAAGCGTGAAAGTGAAGAAGGTAGATGTAAAATCACAAAAAGGTGGTTTTCTTCGCATGATTATTTCTTCACCCTGTGTCCAGCTCAGGACAATTGTTTTTTTTCTTATGTTTTCAGTATGGCTTCATCTTTTGTCAACTTCTTCATTACTTTTTCTAAAAAGAATGTTAATTCGATTGTCACTTCCTATCCGAGTCATTGAATAGTTCACACCACCAATCTTCAGCATCCAAGGATGGTCTTGCCAGGAAAAAGTCTCCTAAGTGCTGATGCCGTTCATGTGTGAAGCCTGGACATATTAATGTTAAGTGTTTTAATTGTCTCAAGCTCCTATTTTGGGGATTCCCAATTATGCTGAGGAATTTTATATATTCTTGCATGCAAATGGGACAGTCATGACTGCAGTGCTTACACAGAGGACCACATTGGGGTATAAACCTTCAGCATATTACAGTGGGATTTTAGAACCAGTTATGAAAGGACACTTTCCTTGCGAACAGTCATTGGTAGCCACTGCGTTCATAATTGCGAAGTCTACAAGCATTGCAATGGGCTGCTCCATGACTCTCTTTGTGGAGAATTTGCTTGCATAAGCCATAATGTAATCATGAATCTATTGCAAAGTGCTCTTTTGTAGCACCGTTCTGAAGTGTTTTTCATTTGAGTAAATCGATATTGGGGTAATGGAGTGTTCCTTTTGTATGTGGACATGCGCAACAGAATTTTCAATGTTTTCTTTTATTAATGTAATGTACGCGGAATGCTGCACAAGAACCAATTGGGAGTGTTGAGCATAAGCCACCAGACTTTATGGAACTGGAATTGAAGCAGCTATTGAGGTTGACATTTCCAAGTAATTGTATTCTGGGAGACTACGTGTAATGCAATATAGTTTGAGTGATATGCCCAGTTTTTAAAATATGTGCTTTGGAAGTTGTTCCTCAATACTGCTTTTTGTCGTGAGCAGCAACATACAAGATTGGCCTTGAAGAAGACACGTTCTTCAAGGCCAATGAAACACATTCTTAAGGTTGAAACACATGTCAGCTGTCACAAGGAAATTAAATATGACATTCTGAAAGAGTGTTCTTTATGACTTTGAATGATTTATTGTTTGAAGACCATCAGGTCTCTTTGAGTATTGTTACCTAGTTTGAGAGCTATTGATTTTACCACACTTGGTCAGACCGTCTGGTAGATTCATTTTCTGTGTGACGTTAGGCTTGAGTCACATCTCTGTCTAAATCAATGTGACTATCCTATTTCATCCTTTTAATTTTATTGCATTAATCAGACAAAACTATCACCACTGTTGGATAGCTCGAACTTGGATGTAGCCCCATGCTTGTTTATGGTGAATTTTAAGTCCCTAAGCCATATTTATTATCACCTACTAGAGTGAACAGTAATGCATAGAAAGGTTCCTGCCATCTGCTGAAGCACAGTAAAGGTACGAAACATAGTTTCAGGACCAACGGCAGGGGTAATGTGGATTATAAACTTGGCCGGCAGGCTCTCCATGGCATAATGATAGCGTGCGTTTGCCCAGGAGCTCACATACGCCAAAGATTATTAAGATACATGCTGAGTAGGTAGGCATATGGGAAAGGCATGGTGCATGGGAACATGGAAGTCTTTCTTCAAATACACAGCATTCCAAGAAGCACTTGAAGAATATTCTTAACTAGCTGCACACAGAGTATCATATGGCGACCTATAACTCTCTCTCCTCTTTCTAGCTCTCTTTCTTTCTCTCTGCTCTCTCATTCTCTGCTAACTCTATATCTCTTTCTCTCCCACGCTCTCATTCCCTCTCTCTCTGTGGGTGAGAGTCCCGTTCTCAGGCTCCAGCTGTTGCTTCCAGGAGCACAGCAAGAGATCACACAGATATACTGGGGAAGTAGAGGATGTTTTTATAATTTTTCAAAATAAGCCGTTAAAAAGAGACTATTGTTTTGTTTATTGCCAACTGTCTCCTTTTAACATTTTACAATGCACATTTTCTAATGATCACTTACAGTACACATTGTAGTCCTAGTAACAACGAGGAAGGCATATTTACAAAACCTAGAATAACCATGTACATTATTTTTGGATAGAAGGTTATTATTCCAATATGGACTGTCTGGCACAGTCCTATTATACTCTTTCAAAAGACCACTTTAAGAAAATGGAAGAGGATAAACAGAAACATTGAGGGTTCCTGGCTTCTTTGCATTACATGAGAGGGAATTTTGAAGACATCCCAGTGATCACAGATCTTTACATTTGACAATGACGTATATGATAAAATGGTTGTATGCTTTCATCACTAAGTACATGTTACACATATTGGACTTACTGCACATTTTTCATAACACTCACAATACAATTAAAATGTTTGTAACCATGAACCATATATACTCATTCTGACAGCCACATGATTTAGAGATGAGGTTAAAATAGCTGCAACATCTTTTGCTCCATTGGTGTTTTAGGCGTTCCTTGCTTCCATAGGAATTGAGAACAGGGCAGACTGTCAGTGTGAGTATTCACAGTCCCCATGGTACAGACATCCTTAGAGAGTTATAGCTATGTAGGATTAGGTATTGGCCTGAGTTTGCTAATATACAAGAGGGGATGTGCCAATATTCTGGGGATGTAATACAGATTTGATGTGCATGAGTTATCTGACCTTGCCTAGAATGAAAGAGCTAATTATGTGGAACAAGGCATCATTACAGAGTTAGCTTATATTTCTAGCTCCCTGAATGCTCCTTTATACACTTTCTAAATAGTTGAGGTCTTAGGTTTGTTTGTGTGCCTCCACATGGCCTGAGCAGGCAATAAGTAGTGCTGGGTAGCAGGAGGTAGTAGGCTAACCAGGATCTGTTATGCAAGGAAATTAGCTGTCCCAATGCTGGGGAGAAACAGCATGACTGCTTCCTATTATTTGGGCCTTTTATCAGTAATTTTGGACCTCATGGGTGTTTTGGAGGAATTGCAGTGGGTGGTAGTTCAATCCACGGTAGTTCCTCAGTTAAGTGAAGGATTTACCTCCATCAAATTGCCAGAGAGAAATCCTCCAATTTAAGGGCATACATGTAATTTGGTGGTGCAGAATAGTTAGCGGTAATTCTGTTACCACAAAAAGAGGAACTCATGAAATTTATTTACCTCAATGCCAAACTTGTAAAGAGCCCCTTTGTCTTTTAATTAGGAAAGAATGGCACATTTTCCTGCTGAGTGTGGAGATCGAGGCTATGGGATCTGGGATGTATCAGCACACATACATGTACAAAGGTGTGGGTATCAGAATTAAGAGTGCCTTTACCACATGGTGGGATAGGATCATCACAGAAACAGGTGGTTTGATTGTTACATAAAACACACTACACTTCAGATATTATCCTCATGGTTGTTGTTGTGCTGACGTTCGGATTCAACAATGCAGCAATGGTGCACCATGTAAGATTAAGGTTGGATTTTTTGGTTTAGTGATGAAAAGTGTGGTTACTGAAGACAGCTTTGAGACTGGAATATCAGAATGCAATTTACAATGCATTAATTGCGGATTTGGGTAGGCTAACACAAATAAACTTTAGAGACAGAAAACATGAGAGCATTAATATAGCATAATTAATTGGCATCCTCATGCGATAAAAGAAGATACACAAGAATTATCATTTCATGATTAAATAACTACATAATATAAATTTATGTTCAACTACATAGGGATTGAACCCAACTATTGCAGAACATCATCTTAACTAACGGAATGGGGACATGAAACTTAAGGTAACATCACCCATGTGTAATTGTAATCACAAAATGAAAACAAATTTGCATGAACCAACCAAACAGATTAACTCGGTTTTTTATTTCATTTTCTCCCCTTTTTTTATATTCTTTGTTTATTTTCTGAATTTGGCTTTCACTGTGGTTATTATCCATATTTGTTTCTCTCAAACCTATGAATCTTCCCCTTCACCGACCCTTGTCTTTCTGTGGCCATATGTATAAATGCTTAAACCATTGCCTAAATGAATGTGAATCAACATTCTACACCTCCTTTTTCATGGTTTACATGGTTTAACCCAACATATCTGGATCACTGTAATTCATAATGTTTATTTTGTATGAATGTTGTTGTTGAATTGGTGTTTAACTCTAATTTATGATAACAGACTGTACAATATACAGGAATATACAGTAATACGGCCCTGATTTGATAAAGGCTGTATGTCCAGCCAAAACACGTGTCATCATTAAGGGAAACTTTTTCAAAATTAAAATGAATACTTACTTTTGATACCTTGAATTGGCGCTGTCTTCTATCTGAGCATTTTTTGGAGTAACTAATTTAGCTCGTGGTTTATTGGGCTTTTTTAACCACGCTCAGAAAGACGCGACATACAGTTTACTGTTTTCTAAGCATAACGAATTTGGTGGCTCACCTGATCATTTCGCCTTTATAGACCGGACCTCCAAAGCCTAAAACTTTTTTTAAACAATATGTAAAGTAGTTGCAATGCACCTTTTTCATCTGTTTGCTCCTGAATAATCATACATTAAAAAGAATATACATGTATGTTCAGGAATGGACTCCAGCCCACTCAGTGCAGTAGGCCCGACAAGGCTACAAAGCCTAGAATGCATTGTACCTCATGTATCCCATTTATTTTTACCAAAGGACTACATCTCTCAGAATTAACTATGCTTCGCTTTGGAGTGATAACCCTGCCTAACTACATGTCCCACAGTACACTTGCAGTGGAGGGCTGTGTCGTCATGCTTCTGATTAAGTCAGCTCTCCAACCATTGTAGCCCTGCCCATAAACCCACAAGTCCATGCATGAAAAAATTAAGAGGTGACCAGTTAATTGGGCGGCTGATGGTCTGCCTCCTCGTGCCTTGCAGTTCTGATAAATTAACTACCACATGGAAGGACGCACAATGAACCACCAATGAAAATGCTGCACCTTCTGCTGTTGTCATGTGACAGTTTTTTTGCAGTGTTCTGGAAAGCCTTTCTGGTTAGTTTTAAGGCTACGATAGCTCTGGCTGTGGGGTAAAGCTCTCTTCAGCCAGGCTTAAAAAGCCATGCAGCACAGATGTTCAAGGATGTGGCGCCAGCGGAACGGAACCCTAGCTACATTAGGGGCCATGTGCAACATCCTTCAACATCTCATTCGGCAGCTTTCCCTTTTCTGAGTTGCATAACAAGATCATGGAAAGCCAAAGCTGGGAATGCAGACGGAATCTGCATCCCTCTGGTGCCAGAATCCGCGCAAGGAGCGCCAATTAACTTATACAAACAATTACACCATCTCTGTTTGTTCTTCTTATGGAGATTATCCTCCATTGATAACATGTAATTAAAAATCAACACTGTAAAAAAAAAAGCAAACACGAAGATTTTAAATATCAGCTCAGGAATTGCTCATCTGCGAGAGTTTACAAAAGATCCTGATAAAATCGCAATGAGCCTCTTATGAATGGCTGCGGGGAGACGTAAAGGCTTCTAATTATGGTGTGAACACTTTCCAGCAATGCGATTTCGGCTGGTGACTATACTTAGAGAGCTTGATGCGCTTAATTGATTAAAACGGATCAAGAGCATTGGCGTACATGGGAAGTCAACTTATTTCATTACTCTCTTTGTAAGGCTCAGAAAAAGCAAGTCTAGGACATTGGATGAAATGCGCGGATCTAGGGAAAAGGCTTCACCATTGAAAGTGTGGGAACTGGACAAAAGCGGATGATTCTGAGCCTCAACTTATTTGCCCAATGGTATTTCCCAGAAGGGTAAAACAGAGAACAATCTCGAAATTAGCTCACCCCAGCTCTTCGCCGCCTCAATGGGAACCAGGTATCAGCACTTGAACGTTCAAAATGAAGCAAATAAATAGCCAACAACATTGCATGCAACCAAATAACTGTAGCCTGCTGATATTGACAAAAGAAGGTTGATGGAGTATGTGGGTCTAACTTCTTGGGTAAGTGGGTCGAAGCATTTACACATCAAAGCAAAGCTCAAGACAGAGTGTGGGACTGAGGGCGATCTAGGAGAGATCGACAAAGAACACAGTTTGCAAATGCACCTACCCACTGTGTATTTCTTGACCAGAGCCATAGCCCAACTATCGGCCTGTAGACAGGAACTCACATTGGCATAAATTAAGTAAGGGTTTGACAAGGATCAAATGGACAATATTTGGAAGAATTTGGTAGGGGCGAAGAGGGTCAGGGTTTGTTACTAGATTGTGTGGTAAGTCAGGGAGGCTCCACAGCCAGACTGTCCGTCTACTCTCCATGCCCGTCTGCACATAGAATGTACACACACACACATAGAAATTTCGACACCAAAATAATTAGGCATGTAGGCAAACAAAGACACTACAACTTGTTACGTGTGTAGAATAGGCCACAACAATTAGGGATTGAAATTAACACAAGTGCATAAGAAGAGCATAAATAAAAAGCAGAGATCAGGCTCATCCTCTGTGGAAGACATTAGCGCAAGAGTTTGAGAGTCATATATCATGCACATACTTGTTAATGTTTCGTCTCTTTGTACTCAGATGTTTCTCATGTGTTGCCAGGGCACTTAAGTCAGTGATCCATTCTTCAACTCTTAAGGAGATCACGCTTTGCTATGATCTCAAGATAATGTTCTTGGCCACCATGAGATTGTGCCAGTTAGTGATGGTGAGTACCCTCCAGATCAACTAGAACAACACAGTGACCAGAGGTGGAATCGGCTGTCCCATTTCAGGACTTAATCTTTCATAGCCATCATCCCAAATTCGGTTAAAATGAATGCCCGTTCTGAAATAGGTTTCAACTTAAAGACTTGACGAACAGTTACATTCCAGCGAGCAAATTGTTCTGATTGGCGTTTGGTGCATAAACATTACTCAAGGTAACGTTTTCCTCCCCTATTGCGACCTTCACAGGTACATGTAGACCCTCAGATATGTAATATTCATAAATACTGCACATCTGTCGGTTTTGTTTGTGCATTGTGCAGACGTAAAGGGACACTACTTGCTATCTCACTGTGAAATTGACCCCATAGGTACTGGAAGATATTGACCTAGCAAGTGTCTCTCTGGTAGGAAAGTGTTATGTCGTGTCTTCTTGCTTGGTTGTATCTGTTGATGTCACAGTGAGAATGTTCCCTGAGTGCTTGGAGTGTTGGCATGTTGTGGTTTGAGTGTAGGAGTTCCAGCCCAGGCAGTTGGAACCATGTACCCTGGGTGATGGGAGCCAGTGGGCTCAGCTCCAGCTCCCTTCACATTCCTGTCCTTATTAATGTCATCATAATGAAAGAAACTGGCGTCTAACCTTACCTGCTGCCTCTAGAGTACACCTTTCTAACAGTGTGTGTCTCTTGGAGCACCATCATCAACTTTCTATGTTTGACGGAAACATTAATACTGAGTTAGGCACCCATACACGTGTCCTCATAAAAATACAAAAGTAAAAAGAACTCTGCTGCCCGAGAGCGCTCTGCTAAAAATTACATGGGCAGCACATTATAAGAAAGATTTTCATGGGTGACGCCATCATATACAGTACAAAATCACAGTGCGGATTGGAGGGCCCGTATGGCACATCCTGCTCTATAGGAGATGCCAATTGGCCGTTGCTTCCCAATCAATCTTGTGGCACGTGGGCCAGCTGGGCTCATCTCCGCGGTGAAGGTCAGGACAAATGTGAAACATGGCTGACTGTCTAAGCTAAACAACAGGAATTGATAATACGTGAATAATAGCGAACATAAGATCTTTGCATGAATGGGGGTATTTAGAGAAAATTGACTAATATATTGGCATTTTAACCTCTACATTCAGGGCTTCATTGATACCGGGGCCCCGCTCACAGGTGTCTCTCCCTGGGGGTTCGATCTACTGTTTACTTTTCCTGGTGCCTCACGATAAGGACCGATGTGTGTTGATTTTAGGGTGAATATACTGCTGCACAGGATTAAGTCTATGGTGGAATGGCCAGTTGAAGGGGGTCAAACGTGTGTCACATCAAAGAGATTGGGGGGTCAGCTGGAGGACCCTGGCCTGGTTGGGTGGGGGTTAAGAGAGCATGGGCAGTTTAATAAAGATGGATGGGCAATTGCGTTGGGGCCTGCTTCGATCTCACGCTCCGTGGAGAGTACATTCTGTGGAAGTGATACTAAACAATTGCAACAATAAATGGCTGGACTTCCGTGAGAACAGGGCTTGCGCGGAGCAGGCAGGGGGTGGCGATAGCTTGGGCTCTCTGTGTGAGGCGTTAGGGATGGGAGAGCCAAGTTTACAGAGTGATGATTTTTGGGCCTAGTAAAAAGATGGCATCTGTTCAGATCCAAAATGGTGTCTGTTCACGGGGCTGTGGGCTACCTTATTAGTATAAGTCTCTATGTTATATGGGAAGGGGACATGCCTAGGGGGGGGTGGGTCTCCCCCCCCTTGGGCTAACCATGATCTATTTATGCAGGGAAGGCGAGGGGGTGGGATAGGATCATCTCCTTCCCAACAATACCCTTTACATTTTTGGGATGCATGCCCAACTCCCTTGTCCCCCCAAATGATTCAGGTTGAGGAAAATATATTAAGAACACGAAGAAAGAAAGTGGCACGGCTGTAGGAGGATCGGGGTAAGCAATAGGTGACATAAAGGTATGTGAATAGCCAAGCACGGGTAGGGCTGCACCCATCCCTGAAGGACTATCTCCTGTGAGCCAAAGCAGAGGTTTTTAGCTGCCAAAGTATTCCAATACAGATTTAGGGCAGAATTGCTCCCCAGGAGGGTGGTGAAATGCCAGGTGCCCACACACAGCACCCCTAAAACACTCACAACTTGATTGATTAGTGTAATTCAGGAGAGGCCCACGTGAAGACCCAGGAAGGGGTTGCTGCTAATAGCACATAGCACATTGTCAGTGATTTGTGCTATGAGTTGCATGGTGTGATGCCAAAACATTTAGTTCTGCTCCTGGGAGGCATGACAGAGCCATCTCTGTGTCTGGAGGTTAATTTGGCCCTCTGAAATGAGAGATGCTTCTTCTGATCCCAGAGTATCCACTGAGCTCATGTCCAAATACCAGGTGCACTTCACGTGAGTTGCCCATGGGGAGGGAAACATTCTTACATGGCCTGCCAATCATATTCATAAAACCCATAAAACCCAAGATGACCAAGGTGGAATCCACGTATATGTATATATATATATATATATATATATATATATATAGGAGATAGGCAATGAGGGTGGGGAATGAACACCTTATGATGTACATGCCATGGGTGACAACATCGTCCTTTATAATGTACTGCTTGCTTTGAACTAACCAGCCCGCTTATTTGTTGCAATACTAGGGGACCCGGCAGACGACATATGGGTGAAAGCAGGGTACCCCTGATTGAGGTTAGGGGATGATATTCATGATGGTTCTCACTTTAATGACATCAGGACACAGGTGTGGCAGCTTTATGACATGCCTACCCAGAGACACCAGACCTTCAGTCCATCATGCGATAATGAAGTCCCGATCCAGTATATTTGACAGACACAACAGATGTGGAGGATGGAGACGGGTGAGTCATGGGATTGATCGATCCCATTTTTTTATTTTGTGGTAAGAAAGGGCTCCCCAAGGTGGTGCAAAAGACCCTTGACAAGATAGTGGGGATCGAGGCAAAGGGGTGGGCAGAGATATAGTGCATAATTATACACAATTGCGAGCAGTTAAGGGAAAAGAAGAAGGAAATGGCCACCTAGTACACACAAAGGAGGAAATCTAGTCCAGAAAAAGTTAGCAAAGATATAAGTAGAAGGGGCGGTAGGAGATGCATTACAGGATGTGCAGACAGAGCACAGGGCAGTACAGACACATCTGAGGACAGCACCTGCATGGGGAGGAGGATGCGTGTGGATCACTGAGTGCCTACCGCAGCGACAGGGATGGCCTCAGGGCAGGTATCCACAGGTAAGGGAATGTAGGAACAGGCCAACAGCTGCCTATAATCAGATGCCCACACATGCCGCAGGAGTGCCGGCCATGTACATGCTTTGTACCCAGATCCATACGGTGCATCACCAGCACCATCCAGCCTGCTTCTCCTCTACAGTTTCCACAGCTACAAGCAGCAGTTCCCAATAGCTCACTTCCTTATACAGCACATTCTGCCCTGCCACAAGTGCCTCAAGTACCCAACAGTAATGCAGTTCCCAATGGCACCAGTACACACTACCAAGGGACTAGCATCATGGGAGGGAATCCTTTTGTCTTCCCGGGGACGAACACCTATCAGGATTAGGACAGAGAGTCTAAGCGTGCCCAGTCCTGTCAGTCACTGCCAACCCAGAAGAGGAACCCTTGGCAGGCATAGAGATAAGCGATAAACCCTTTATTTTTATGGTGGACACAGGTGAAACTAAATTGTGTATCAGCGAAGGTCACTTTATCAGGTGAGGTTATGGGCATGCAGGGCTTCCAGTGAAAATGGTTCCATTTACTCAATAACTGGCCATCAAGGTGGGGGGCAAGATAGTACAGGCCCAGTTGCTGTTTTGAACGATGTCACCTGTCAACCAGCTAGGAGGAGATGTGTTGAACATGTCTATCTTGTTTATTGAGAGAGGAGTGGTATGTTCAACCCTAGGAATATGCCATATAAGGGTCATGGTGATCATTCATGCGTTGGGGAGCGAGACGGCAGTCCTGCACAGTCTCAAGAACATGTGTGCGGAGGCCATCCTCACCTTGGATATTGAAGGGGTGGTGTGTCAAAGAACAGGATTGTCTTAATAGGGACAGATACAGATGGAGGGGAGTGGCACACTGTTCTGAGTATAGAACCAGCCCAACCATTAAAAGAAGTGCCAAATGCTGACTTGTTTAAGGACAAGGATGATGGTATAGAGATAGTTTTGGCCCTGTGCATTCTCTGTAAGATCATGATACAGTATAGCCAGGTCCCATGTCCCATGATTGTGACAGAAAGTATCCCATCTTTTGCCCAAGAAGATTTTGCCCAGGTACCTGGCATTCTGTGGAAGGCCAATCCCCATGACGCAGGACTCTTTCAGAGTGTTGCTCCAGTGGAAATTATCCTTAAACCAGGAGCAGAATTATCCGGGTGAAGCAGTCCCCACTGTCCGTAGAAGTAGAGGAGGGAATATGTATGCCATCACTACACTCTTACACTAAGGCATTACTGTACCTTCTAACTCTCCCTGTAACATGGCTATTTACCTCATTGAGAAATTAAAGGGATCTAGTTGGATGATGATTCATGATTTACACACTCTGAAGGACATAGTGCAAGCTGAGTTTCCGGAAGTGTCCAATCTGGAGACAGTACTATGCAATCCTATCCTATGCAATATACCCACAACGGCGACATACTTTACTGAATTGCTCATCAATATCCAAAAATTGAAAAACATTATTTGTATTTGTTTTATTTGTAACACGCACCATCAGGCCCGGAGGCATCAGGGCACAACTTGTGCAGAGTTACATACAGAGCATATAAGCATACATAATTTTAAGCACAGGGCGAATGTACATACATAATAAACAACAAGAATATCAATACACATAATTTACAGAGCAAATATTTTTCATGAGACATAGAGACAAAAATGTACAGCAGGCAGATAGATGGGCCGATGCTAGTAAGGCTGTGGTGTGCAGACTTCAATGCGTTAAACAAATCTTCAGATCTAATGGAGATAGGGGGGTCATTCCATAGCTTGGAGGCAAGGACAGGGAAGCTAGTGCACCCCGCTTTTTGCAGTCGGATAGGCGCATGGCGGGATAGCTGATTACAGAGGTACGGGGGGCCTTGTTGGCCATGCATTTGTGCGTGAGGGCAAGTGATTTCAGTGTAATTCTCTGTTTGACGGGTAGCCACTGTAGATTGATTCTGGATTCAGAGATGTGGTGGTTTCGAGGGATGTTTAAGGCAGCTCTGATAGCGTTGTTCTGGGTGATTTGTAGTTTATTCAGGTTCTCTTGGCTAGTTCCTAGGTAGAGGGCGCTACTATAGTCAATTTTAGACATAATGAGGGTTCTGGCTAGTGTGACACTATTCGGAGTAGTCAGAAATGGCCTCCAGGCTGCGATGTGTTTGCAGGTGTATGCAGAGGCTGATCTGACTGCATTTGTTTAAAGAGATAGGGATAAAGTGGCGTCAATGTAAAAGCCTATGCTTTTTGTGTCTTTCGAAACTTGGATGGTATTGCCATCAATGATAAACGACTGGTAGGATGGCTCAAGTTTGCTAAGGCGTTGCGTAGTGCCCAGGATGAGGAGCTCCGTCTTGTCGTCATTGAGGCATAGCTGGTGTTGTGCCACCCAGGCTTGGGTGACCAGGTAGACGTCATTCAGGGCCTTAGTGTCAGCTAAATAGTTTCCAGTAATGGGAATGAGTATCTTGGGTGTCGTCGGCGTAGTTTGTGTAGGAGACACCCAGATACTCAAGTACATCAAAGAGAGGTTTAGTAAAGACATTATAGAGTGTGGGTGACACACAGGAACCCTGAGGGATGCCACAGTGAATTGGGGAGGGATCTGCAGCTGCGGACTGAGAGAAGACCAGCATAGATCTATTACTCAGAAAGGATTTGATCCAGGCCGTGGCTGACGGAGAGAAGTGGACAGCAGAGTGGAGATGCCTGCATAAGATTTGGTGATTGACCAGATCGAATGCTGCAGAGAGGTCGAGGAGAAGTAATATGGCTAGTTTGCCCTTGTCCTTCAAGACTTCTATTTGTGTTTTGAGATCAGAGCTGTCTCAATCCCGTGTCTGGGACGGAATTCAGATTGTCTAAGACCTAGAAGATTATTGGATTCCATGTACTCTTGGATCTGCAGGTATGCTGCATGGTCTAAGATTTTGAGCAGGAACGGGACGGTGGTTATGGGTCTGAAGTTAGTGGGTATGCTTGGGTCTAAGGAAGGTTTTTTAGGCAATGGGATCACCAATGCGTCCTTAAGGTTGTCAGGGACAATACCTGTTTTAAAGGAGGAGTTGATAAAGGACGTAATGAATGGGGCCAGGTCGTGGGCAGATTCCTTAACGATGGGAGCGGGGCACGGATCACCTTGGCAGTTGGAAGGTTTGATCCTCAAAATGATGTTTTCCACCTCAGCAATAGTGAGCGGTGAGAAGGCAAAAGGTTTGGAATTAGGCGACTCAGGAGAGACGGCCCATGCAGGGGTGAGAGGGCGATTGTCCAGTTTCAGACTGTCTTGTTTGTCTTTAATTTTGGATTATAACATAGAGATTTTATTCAGTAAGGCTGACTGGATGTTGGCACACCATTTACTATCTTTAATGCAGGTGTCAGGGGGGGTGGCTGGAGTTTCGAGCTCTTTTAGGATCTTAAAGTGTTCCTTAGTGTTCGAGTCAGCTTGCAGGATACGGTTATTAAGGTAATCTTTTTTCGCAGCGATAATGGCTTCTTTGTAGGTGAGCGATGCAAGGAAGAAGCCGTCTTTGTGCACATCAGAAGGGTGACTTTTCCAGCGATTTTCGACACAACGTTTAGCTTTGCAGAGCACTCTTAACTGTGGCGTGAACCAGGAGTTAAGGTATGCACGTGGTTTAGCCTTCCTGAGTTTGATAGGGGCGATAGAGTCTATAGCTGTGAGCATTCTACGGTTGTAGATGTCTGCTAAGGCGGGGGGATCATTAGAGGAGTCAGTGGCAAGATTAAGAGATGGGAGTAGCAGAGGGAGGAGTTTCTCCTTAGTTATGTGCCTGTTATTTCTGGTGGTGCGAGCTGGAGCTATCAGAGTCGGGACACGGTGGTGGCTTCAATATTAAAGGTGACGATGTGGTGGTCGGACCATAAGCAGGGGGTATTGCCAAGGACATTAATATTGCAGTTGGAGCCGGCTAACCCATTGTTGCTACCCATTCTTAGCTACACGTAATTTCACATAAATTACACGTAATTTCATGTCTGGAGGCCCTTCCTTTGTCTTCAGCACTGTGCCGTTGCACGCGGAATGGCAGAAAATGTCTGCTACATATTTGTGTTTATAGGTTGCTATGCAACTGATGCTAACGAGTCGTCCACTGGCCCAGCTTGCCTTCTTCTGGATCCGGGCATCGCCAGAAAGGCATAAGCTGGTCCTCCCCGCATCGCACTCCTCATAAGGCACAGGCCTGTCTGTGCCTGTCCGTGCCTCTACGGCCATACCGCATCCTACGCTATCCATCTGTGCCCCTCATCTTGTAAACCCCTACCATGCACTCTGGTCCCCCTTCTGTCTCGCAGTCAATCCAAGAAAGTGAACATTTCTAAGGACCCTCGAACTCTCGCCCGACAGTTTATTCCACATGGTAAGCATACCACACCGTGAATGTTCTCTCCGCCCTGTTGTGTCACTTTTTCCCCTCTGTGACAATCACTACTACGCTCACTGATAACTGTATGCCTGACCAGTATCATCTAGGCTCGAATTATGTAGCTATTATTTCATTTCAACTGGTTAAGCTCGTGATTTAGGATCACCATTATTAGCTGTAACACACTGCATGCACTTCAATACATTAATGTATGGCCCCTAGAAGACCTTATCTGATTGCCTTTGATTCCACGCCCAATTGCATGAGGTTCCACCTTGACTTCCACACCATTTTACATCTACGTACTACATACTATGTTCAGCACTGCACTAAGTTCCCTTAACTTCACCGCGACCTAGCCCAAGAATGCATGCGCCATTCTCTGTCTCCTAGCCGCATCTAGCTCACAATATTACTTACCAGCATATCCGTGCTGCCGGCTACCTACCGCATTACGCTAAGTACTGGTATGTGACCTGTATTTGGCCCACTACTATTTTCACTAGCATACCTGTACTGTCCATTACTGCCCTGCAAACTATATTTAGCATACCTGTTTCGCCCACTGCATCTTATCTAACTGCAACTAGACTGCATTGCAAATTGAATTTAGTATACCTGTACGGCTGCCGGCTTCATATCAAACTGTATTGCTGCATTGCAATTCGTATTTAGCACACCTGTGCGGACTATTGCATCTTATCTAACTGCATCTAGATGCCCTTTGTTTGCTGCCCGGCGAACTGTATTTGGCATACCTGCGTTGCCCATTGCATCTTATCTAACTGTAACTAGCTGCCCATTACTGCATTGCAAATTACTGTTACCCTAGCCAGCATCTCCATCTACCTACATGGCAACCTTACGGTGCGTAACGCTAACCATGGCTACTCTCTTACCACTATTTCATTCCATAGCACCCACTAGATTCTTACCTACCATCCAACCCTTACACCCTAGCACCCCATCCTACCTGCAAACAGCCAATCTCACCAATATTGAAGCCATTTCACCGCCTGATTGGATAACCTGTTTTGCTTCACCGCCCACACCCTGGATACCATGCTCGCTAAGCTTGAGGAACTCAAGACTAGGCTCCCGCACCGCCTCACTACCCACACACTGGTCACCATGCTTGTTATCTGTAAGGAACCTAAAATTAGGTTCCCATTGTCCTGGCAATAAGACTGCCCATAGAGCATCGGCCCTACTTGGACTCAACAGGACCAACATATTTCAACCAATAACCCCCCACCCATCCCGAGTCACCCTTGTGGAGATGTTAACTCCTCTGCTCACCCTTACCCACCTCGGGGTACTCCAGTCACCAACCACCCTACCCTCAAGGGATCACTAATCAACGCACGTTCCTTGGTCACCTACGCTCTTGACATAGCAGACCTCATTACAACTAACCAATTGGATTTCCTGGCCGTAACAGAAACTTGGTTTAAACCCTCAGCAGGACCCTGCCTATGTCTAGCTATCCGGGACAACTCTACAATCATCCGTGCTGACAGAAACAATGGTAAAGGGTGTGGAGTGGCCTTTATAACCAAACCACACCTGAACCCCAGAGAATTCTCTAACACAGGCCTCCCATCAGCAGAACTTCTATCAGTGAAACTTCCACTCTCTGATACTCGTACCCTCCTCTTTCACCTCATATATCATTCCCCAGGTGCCATCTCCTCCTTCGAGGAAGACATCACCTACCTCCTAACCCAAAACACTAAACTGGGTTCACAAATCATCCTATTAGGTGACGTTAACATAGGTCTTCATGATGCCAATGATACTAACGCCACTATGCTAGACAATACCATCACTCAACTTGGGTTTAAACAGCGTATTAATGAACCTACCCACATCAAAGGTAGAACGCTGGACTGGTTACCTGACTTTAACTGCTCTACCACAATACTCAACAATGCACCTTGTGCCTGGTCGAATCACCACTGCATCACCTTCTCCATATTGACAGGCACCTACACTCTGACACAGGCCACCCTGGTCCCGCAAACACTGTCCAAGAACAAACAAAACATATCTCTTGACAACCTTCTACCACTTCTTCAACCCATCACTGTTCCTCCCCACTATACTGACTTGGACCCCACCTCGCTGGTTGACCTGTACAACAACACCATTGAACTAGCCTTAAATCAAATCGCGCCTCTAAAACTAAGAAAGGCTAAACCGGCTGCCCATTTCAATAAATGGTTCTCCTCTGAACTAAAAACACTTTACAACGCTAAAAGAGCATCTGAAGCCATTGGGAGAAATCCCCCTCAACCTTCAATAGGGAAAGCTTCTCTATTGTTCCATCTTCCTACAACTCAGCCCTCACCAATACTAAAAAAAGAGATCTGCAACACCCGCATACAGAGTGCCAAATCTGGCACTAAAGAGCTTTTCTCCATTTTAAGAGAACTGGAGTCTCCAGTGACGCCCTCTGAAGATTGTACTAAAGACAAAGCCTAATGTGCTAACATCCAGAAAGCTCTGTTAGACAAAATAGCCTTACTTCAAAACAAAATCGAGGCTAAAAAGAATAGCATCGCTCCGAATGTCCACCCACCCAATAAGCCTACCACACATCGGCAATCGTGACCTCCTTTCCAGTTTTCCCCGGTAACTACGAAAGAAGTGATAAACATAATAGCAGGCCTCAAACCCTCGAATTGCCAGGGTGATACTTGCCCAGCGCCAATCATTAAGGAAGGGGCTAAAGATCTATCACCCTTCATCACCACCCTGATTAACACCTCCTTTAAAAATTGCCTAGTACCCAATAACCTTAAAGAGGCCTGGGTCATGCCTCTCCTTACAAAACCTAACCTAGACCCAAATATACCAACAAATTACAGGCCCATAACTACGGTCCCATTCCTCTTAAAGATACTAGATAGAGTTGCACATCTACAAATTCAACAACACTTAGAAACGAATAACAAGCTCAGCTTGCGACAGTCCGGCTTCAGACATAGGCATGGAATGGAATCAGCCCTTCTAGATTTGAAAATCTAAATGGATGAAGCCAGAGATAAGGGTAAGCTGGCCATCCTGCTTCTTTTGGACTTATCAGCTGCGTTCGGCCTGGTCAACCATCAAATTCTAACCAAACACCTCTCCACCGCTGCTGCATTCTCACCTAATGCCACCAGCTGGATTCAATCTTTCCTCTCTAATAGGACCACCAGAGTCTTTTCTCCTACTGCGGGCGCTGAGCCAGTTCCTATCCACTGTGGAGTCCCGCAAGGATTCTGTGTTTCACCAATGCTCTATAACATATTTGCCATCAGAGCCGAAACCCTTGTTCTGGACCTTTAGATCTAGAGTGAAAACATGGCTCTTTGACCAGCATCATTAGCACTGAAATTGTATACACTGGGTGGTTCCACTGTACCTTGCTTTCAACGTGACACCAGACTTGCTCTGTAATATAAGATAACTACCATATAACATGCCGCATTTGTAAATTGTGTATGTATCCTTAATTCTATTAATGCTTTCGTAAATTTTGTCTATATCCTTATCTCAATTGCAAGCTGACTTATCTACCGTAGCTTTATCTTGTAAAGTTTGTATGTATGTTAATTCAACTGTGAAATGACCTGTATCTGTACATATCTTGGCCTGATTTTTGCAAATCTCTGTATGCATATTCAACTCAACGGTGACATGTCTTGTATCTGTAACTCTGTACCGAGTTACAGTGCCTAGATGCCTGAGGGTTAAGTGCGCTATGGAAATAAATAAACTTCTATCTTTTTTCACATTTAGATGGACAGATGATGACAGCAGTACTAACTCAGAAAAGTATGATGGGCCACAAGCCCATGACGTACTACAGTGGTATGATAGATTCTGTTATGCAGGGCCAATTACAGTGTGAGCAAGCTCTCGCTGCAGCAGCTTTTGATATAGAGAAGTCAGCAACTATTACAATGGGGTTCTCAGTGACATTGTACATAGAGCACACAGTATTTACTCTCCTGGAACTATCCTTTTGGGGATGAACTCCCAGGCAGGTCCGGGGGGAACTAGGAGTTTGTGAACTCAGTTAAGGCCCAACACCTTCCACCAAAAGGAACATAGACCCAGCCAGACAGCAAGTTCAAACTTCTGTTTATTACAGCCAAAACCACAGGGATCAGAACAAGGATAGACAAGTATCCTGGAACATCTCGGTGAGCTCTGGCTCGCAGGTCAGTTTTGATGGGACATTGGATCACGAGAACATCACAACCTGGGCACTTCTCCAGGAACTATCCTGTTGGGGATGAACTCCCAGGCAGGTCCCAGGAGAACTAGGAGTTTGTGAACTCAGTGAAGGCCCAACACCTTCCACCAAAAGGAACATAGACCCAGCCAGACAGCAAGTTCAAACTTCTGTTTATTACAGCCAAAACCAACAGGGTTCAGAACAAGGATAGACAAGTATCCTGGAACATCTCGGTGAGCTCTGGCTCGCAGGTCAGTTTTGATGGGACATTGGATCACGAGAACATCACAACCTTGGCACTTCTCCAGGAAACCTATCTCCACTCGGGATTGGGTGTTGAGTGGTAGTCCACATAAAGTGGACCTTGTACGTGTTAGTTTACTGGCTCTCCCATGTCAGATGTCAGGCCTGGCCCATCCCAATATTGCTGTTACTAAAGAATGTTTCAGTATGAGGGTCTGATCATTGGTTCTTGCCCATTGCGACCCACCACTAGGGTCCCGGACTGTGATTGGCTAGAGCTGACATCCCCAGGCTTAGGATCCGAAATGATTCTCAGCTCGAGGTGTACCTCTTCATGATAATAAGAACAACTATGTGTCTGCATTGTAACGTGTGTATACCACCAAAGTCTATGCAAGTGCCCGTTCTCATCATGCAACTCGTGTCTCTTGCTGTAATGACTATGTTGCAAGCTTCTGTCTGGCGGATTGAGATCAGTATTTTTTCCAGGTCGGTTTCGATTCATCATCCAAGTTACTGAGCCACGTGTTCAGAGACTGTGTTTTGGGCTTCCGGAGCTTCTAATTATTCCGAATTATGTGGATTTATTCGTCCTTATTGCAGCTGGTGTTACTGCCGTTAAGGGAATGGAATATCGCTCATATCTAGGTGGCCTTGGCAGCTGGCCCTGTCCCACATGGTTGCTCGTCTGCTCAGTCTGAATTCAGCTCAGCTTGGCTTTTACAGAGACGTTTGTGGCCTAAGCCGTGGCATGGCTCCTACATATGCGTGTTATTCTATTGTTCCCCATATGTTAGTGACACATTGGTCCTGTCAGGTCCCATATGTGCTCCTGCAGTTCCATAGGTTATTTGCATGTATGCATCTGCAAGCTTGTTCAGGATCTCTTGCTTCTTGGAGTTTTTGCATTGCTACAATTAAGCTAATGACAAAATAATAAAAGCAAAGCCAGTATGTATATGTATATGTCCTCTAACTTATAGAACTGTTTTGCATATGTTCTCCATGCATTCGGGTGCATGTTTTGTGTTCCGATGTGCGCATGGCACGTGCACTTCATGTCTAGCACTGCTAGGTCATGGTGACTCTAACGTCGTCAGCAGCACAGCTCCTTGACGCTTTGGTCAAGGCTGTCAATTGAGGTCTCCTTAGTTGCATCTTGAGGCTTCTCGTCCAATCTGGGTTGTGGTTGCACTGCGCCTGGGCTCTATGTTTGGCTGAGAGGGTACCTCTCAACCTATCTGTCTATCATAGGAGCACTGGGAATCAGTCCGTAATGATATGGGCGATAATGGTATCTTTGGTTCTTCTTCCGGGACATTTGTCATATGGGAGGGGAGCAGGGGTAGGATTTGACCACCCCTCTTCAAAATAAATCCACTCTGACCACACAGAGAGCATCTGCCTATGAGGTTATACTATCCAGCCCTAACATTCACATAGTACGGTGTAAAACAGTGAACCCTGCCAAAATTACTGATGTTGACGATGTGTACGACTGTGCCATCTATGAAGGACCAGACAGTGACATTCCAGAAGCGCAAGATTATGCCCTTGATGATGGAGAAGTATTCTTTGTTGACGGGTCAGCGACTTTTGACCAGGAGATGGGTAAGAGGCACACAGGGGCCACAGTTGTCCATTTAGTAGCCAGAGTATATGAAGAGCATATGAAGTAGTAGTGTAAAAGAAGTTACCAATGCACTGTTCAGCATAAGCAGCTGAATGTATTGCATTAATTGAAGCTCTAGTGGCATCGCTGGGCTGCCAATTGACAGTCTATTCAGATTCAGCCTACCTCACAATCACAGTACACTCAGGGTTGTCTCAATGGAAAAGAAGGGTATTTAGAAGAGCAGATGCATCCCCAGTGCAACATGCTGCCTTGTTGGACAGACTAATTTATGCTCTGTCGCGGCCCAATCTAGCAGCAATGGTGAAATGAGCCACCTACACGAAAAATACAAATGCAATTTCTCTTGGAAATGCTGCAGCAGATGCAGCAGCAACATTTGCCCATTTCCAGTACCAGATGTTTCAGAATACCCTGAAATTGCAACTATGCAAGTACAACTGCCAGCTCCTTATACGCTTTAATAAGTAAACAAATAACTGAATTAAAAGGTTGAGAACCACAAGATGAGAAACTGTTATGGTAAAAGAGAGGGTGTGAGCAATCACCCACAAACCTGATATGGAGACAGGTCACTACAGGTAAGGTGGTTATGCCCCATAAGTTGGTAATGGTCATGCTTGAGCAATTGCACTATCCATCCCACGTGTTGAAGCAGCACATCACTGCAGACATACAGGAGGACTGGTATGTGCCCAACCTCCAAGAGTTATTAAATGTCTTCATATCAAACTGATTAGTGTTCCAAATATACAATACTGGGCAAACACTGCAGACGTTACAAGGTACATTGCCTCACCCCTGTGGGCCGTTCTGTGAGTTTAACGTTGATAATGCCAACATGGGGGAATGGTGCAGCACCTTCCGTTATTTAATTTTAGTGGTGGGCCCCTTCTCCCGTTGGTTTGAGGCTGGTCCATGTGCTCATCCAGATGCCAAGTCTGTGACCACATTTCTAGTAAGAGAAGTGTTTCTTCTGTGGGGGGTGTGCAAAGTATTAAAATCAGATAATGGCACACGCTTCTTTAATGAGCTATTTAAGGACATGACATCTCTGCTAGGCATCAAGCATAAACTGTGTTACATTAATCACCCTCAAACCAACGTGGTTGTGGAGCAAGTCAACAGCCTCTTAAAGGCCAAACTGTCTAAACAATGTGTCACCCTAAAAAATAATTGGGTCCATGGTTTGCCCTTGGACCTTTTCAGCATGCAGACGCAGCCCTGTAAGGATCACCATCGCTCCCATCATGAAATAGTGATGGAGGGATCATGCATATTCCATTGTCACATGTTAGAACTGTCTCTGATGCTCATAGAGCTGTGTCCATTTTGGGGGGTTCATTTAAAATGTACCTCTCTGCATTGATGAAGTCAACAAAACGTATCTTTCGACAGATAGCACCACGGCGATCAGAAGACGAAAACAGCCATGCACCAGAATCTCAGAGATCACCACTTGCCCAGCTGGCCCCAGGGGATACAGTGAATGTAAGCAATTTTGGCCACAGATGGTGTGAGCTGAGGTACAACGGCCCCTTCACTGTCGTGTATGCCACTCCATGTGCGGTCAAGGTAAAGGAATTGTGGTATTGGGTGCACCTCTCGGATGTCCAGTGGTCTCCCCATACAGCACCACCTGTATCTGAAACAACAAAATAAGGTCCCCTAATATTATGACTCTCGTTATCCCTACGCATGTAGAGAACAACACAGCACTTTGTGGATTTTACGCTGAATACAGTTGTGGACATTGTGTCTTTGTACATATATATATATATATATAGTATAGCAGTGTTTGCCCAGTATTGTATATTTGGAATACTAATCAGTTTGATATGAAGACATTTAATAACTCTTGGAGGTTAGGCACATACCAGTCCTCCTGTATATACATATATATATATATATATATATATATATATATATATATATATATTCAGTGAAAAAACTTTGTCAAAGGGACGTTATGGTTCCAAGTAAAACCGAAAAACCCTTGAAATTCGCCAGTTATGGTAAGCTAAGCAACCATAACTCGCCCCACCACCGTGCACTGACTAACACTGAATTTCATAGGTTTTTAGTACCGCAACTTAACCATAACATCCCTTTAACAAAGTTTTTTCACTGAATTTCATAGGTTTTTAGTAGCGCAACTTAACCATAACGTCCCTTTAACAAAGTTTTTTCATTGAATTTCATAGGTTTTTATTAGTGCAACTTAACCATAACGTCCCTGTAACACTTTTTTTTACTGAATTTTATAGGTTTTTATTAGTGCAACATCACTATAACATCCTTTTCAATAGATGAAGACCACCAGCATCTTAGGTCCTCAAAGTGGGAACCCCGGGTGGTAAAAAAAAAAGGATTTTCCTTCCTACACCGGGACGCCGCAGGCGTCCCGGTGTAGGAAGGCAAATCTTTTACCAGGATGGCCACCATGGAAAGGGAAGGCGGGGTGTATAAAGAGAACACAATAGGGCATGAGCAGGGGGTGGGGGGGACAGGGGAGACACATGGGCATGAGCGGGGGGTGGGAGGGAACAGGGCACAAATGGGGCATGAGCAGGGAGTGGGGGGAAAAGGAAGGAAACACAGGGCATGAGCGGAGGTGGGGGAACACGAGAGAGACACGGGGCATGAGCAGCGGGTGGGGGGGAACAGGGGAGACACGGGGCATTAGCGGGGGTTGGGGAGGAACACGAGGGAGACACAGGGTATGAGCGGGGGTGGGGAGGAACACGAGGGAGACACGGGGCATGAGAGGGGGGTGGGGGAAACAGGGCACACATGGGGCATGAGCAGGGGGTTGGGGGAACAGGGCACACGCATGGGGCATGAGCAGGGAGTGGGGGGAAAGGAGAGAGACACGGGGCATGAGCGGGTGGTGGGGGGACACGGGGCATGAGCGGGAGGGGGTGGGGGGTAACACGAGGCATGAGCGGGGTGGGGGGAACACGAGGGAGACACAGGACATGAGCGGGGGGTGGGGGCAACAGGAGACACGGGGCATGAGCAGGGTGTGGGGGGAACACGAGGGAGACACGGGCATGAGCGGGGGTGGGGGGTAACTCGAGGGAGACACGGGGCATGAGCGAGGGTGGGGGGGTAACATGAGGGAGACACGGGGCATGAGCAGGGATGGGGGTAACACGGGGCATGAGCAGGGGGGTGCGGGGAACACGAGGGAAACATGGGGCATGAGCGGGGGGTGGGGGTACAGGAGGGAAAAATGGGGCATGACCGGAGGGTGGGGGGGGCAACAGGAGACACGGGGCATGAGCGGGGGGTACACAAGGGAAACGCGGGGCATGAGCGGGGGTGGGGAGGGAACAGGGGAGACACGGGGCATGAGCAGGGGTGGGGGGAATAGGAGAGAGACACGGGGCATGAGCAGGGGTGGGGGGAACATGGGAGACATGGGGCATGAGCGGGGGGTGGGGGGAAGGGGAGAGAGACACGGAGCATGAGCGGGGGGTGGGGTGAAAGGGATAGACACACAGGGCATGAGCGGGGCGTGGGGGGGAGGGGAGAGAGACACGACGCATGAGCAGGGGGTGGGGGGGAAAGGGATAGACACACGGGGCATGAGCGGGGGTGGGGGGGATAGAGACACGGGGCATGAGCGGGGGTGGGGGGAAGGGGGCAGACACACGGGGCATGAGCGGGGGGTGGGGGGAAGGTGAGAGACATGGGGCATGAGCAGGGGTGGGGGGAAGGGGAGAGACATGGGGCATTAGGTGGGGAGGGGAGAGACACACGGGGCATGAGCAGGGGGGTGGAGGGAAAGGAGGGAGACACAATGGGCATGAGCCGGGGGTGGGGGGGAAGGGGATAGACACACAGGGCATGAGCGGGGGTGGGGGGAAGGGGAGAGACACACGGGGCTTTAGCGGGGGAAGGGGAGAGACACACGGGGCATGAGCGGGGGGTGGGAGGAAGGGGAGAGACACACGGGGCATTAGCGGGGGGAAGGGGAGGGAGACACGAGGCATGAGCGGGGGGTGGGGGGAAGGGGAGAGACACACGGGGCATGAGCGGGGGTGTGGGGAACAGGGACACATGGGGCATGAGCTGGGGGAACAGGGCGCACATATGGGGCATGAGCGGGAAGTGGGGGGAAAGGAGAGAGACACGGGGCATGAGCGGGATGGGGTGGGGGTAACACGAGGCATGAGCGGGGGTGGGGGGAACACTAGGGAGACACAGGGCATGAGCGGGGGGTGGGGGCAACAGGAGACACGGGGCATGAGCAGGGTGTGGGGGGAACACAAGGGAGACACGGGGCATGAGCGGGGGTGGGGGGTAACACGAGGGAGACACGGGGCATGAGCGGGGGTGGGGGGGTAACATGAGGGAGACACGGGGCATGAGCGGGGATGGGGGTAATACGGGGCATGAGCAGGGGGTTGCACGGAACACAAGGGAAACATGGGGCATGAGCAGGGGGTGGGGGTACAGGAGGGAAACACGGGGCATGACCGGAGGGTGGGGGGGCAACAGGAGACACGGGGCATGAGCGGGGTCGTACACGAGGGAAACACGGGGCATGAGCGGGGGTGGGGAGGGAACAGGGGAGACATGGGGCATGAGCAGGGGTGGGGGAAATAGGAGAGAGACACGGGGCATGAGCGGGGGTGGGGGGAACTGGGGAGACACGGGGCATGAGCGGGGGGTGGGGGGAAGGGGAGAGAGACATGGAGCATGAGCGGGGGTGGGGGGGAAAGGGATAGACACACGGGGCATGAGCGGGGCGTGGGGGGGAAGGGGAGAGAGACACGGAGCATGAGCAGGGGGTGGGGGGAAAGGGATAGACACACGGGGTATGAGCGGGTGGGGTGGGGGGGATAGACACACGGGGCATGAGCGGGGGTGGGGGGAAGGGGGGAGACACACGGGGCATGAGCAGGGGGTGGGGGGAAAGTGAGAGACACGGGGCATGAGCAGGGGTGGGGGGAAGGGGAGAGACATGGGGCATTAGTGGGGGAGGGGAGAGACACACGGGGCATGAGCCGGGGGGGTGGAGGGAAAGGAGGGTACACAATGGGCATGAGCGGGGGGTGGGAGGGAAGGTGATAGACACACAAGGCATGAGCGGGGGGTGGGGGGAAGGGGAGAGACACACGGGGCATTAGCAGGGGGAAGGGGAGAGACACACGGGGCATGAGCGGGGGTGGGGGGAAGGGGAGAGAGACACGGGGCATGAGTGGGGGTGGGGGGAAGGGGAGAGACACACGGGGCATGAGCAAGGGTGGGGGGAAAGGAGGGAGACACACAGGGCATTAGCGGGGGGTGGGGGAGGGGAGAGACACAAGGGGCATGAGTGGGGGGGTGGGGCAAAGGAGGGAGACACACGGGGCATGAGCGGAGGGTGGGGGGAAGGGGAGAGACACACGGGGCATGAGTGGGGGGTGGGCGGAAGGGGAGAGAGACACGGGGCATGAGCAGGGGGTGGGGGGAGGGGAGAGACACACAAGGCATGAGTGGGGGTGGGGGAAGGGGAGAGAGACACGGGGCATGAGCGAGGGGTGGGGGCAACAGGAGACACAGGGCATGAGCAGGGTGTGGGGGGAACACGAGGGAGACACGGGGCATGAGCGGGTGTGGGGGGTACCACGAGGGATACACGGGGCATGAGAGGGAGTGGGGGGTAACATGAGGGAGACACGGGGCATGAGCGGGGGGTGCAGGGAACACGAGGGAAACACAGGGCATGAGCGGGGGGTGCGGGTACAGGAGGGAAACACAGGGCATGACCGGAGGGTGGGGGGGCAACAGGAGACATGGGGCATTCGCGGGGGGGGTACACAAGGGAAACACGGGGCATGAGCAGGGGTGGGGAGGGAAAAGGGGAGACACGGGGCATGAGCAGGGGTGGGGGGAATAGGAGAGAGACACGGGGCATGAGTGGGGGTGGGGGGAACAGGGGAGACACGGGGCATGAGCAGAGGGTGGGGGGAAGGGGAGAGAGACACGGAGCATGAGCGGGGGGTGGGGGGGAAAGGGATAGACACACGGGGCATGAGCGGTGCGTGGGGGGAAGGGGAGTGAGACACGGAGCATGAGTGGGGGGTGGGGGGAAAGGGATAGACACACGGGGCATGAGCGGGGGTGGGGGGGATAGACACACGGGGCATGAGCGGGGGTGGGGGGAACGGAGGAGGCACACGGGGCATGAGCGGGGGGTGGGGGAAGGTGAGAGACATGGGGCATGTATGGGGGTGGGGGGAAGGGGAGAGACATGGGGCATTAGTGGGGGGCGGGGGAGGGGAGAGACACATGGGGCATGAGCGGGGGGTGGAGGGAAAGGAGGGAGACACAATGGGCATGAGCGGGGGGTGGGGGGGAAGGGGATAGACACACAGGGCATGAGCGGGGGGTGGGGGAAGGGGAGAGACACACGGGGTGTTAGCGGGGGGAAGGGGAGAGACACACGGGGCATGAGCGGGGGTGGGGGGGAAGGGGAGAGACACACGGGGCATGAGCGGGGGTGGGGGAAAGGAGGGAGACACACAGGGCATTAGCGTGGGGCGGGGGAGGGGAGAGACACACAGGGCATGAGCGGGGGGTGGGGGGAAAGGAGGGAGACACACGGGGCATGAGCGGTGGTGGGGGGTAAGGGGAGAGACACACGGGGAATGAGTGGGGGTGGGCGGAAGGGGTGAGAGACACGGGGCATGAGCGGGGGGTGGGAGGGAGTGGAGAGACACACGGGGCATGAGCGGGGGTGGGGGGAAGAGGAGAGAGACACGGGGCATGAGCGGGGGGTGGGGGGAAGGGGAGAGACACACAGGGCATGAGCAGGGGGTGGGGGGAAGGTGAGAGACACACGGGGCAAGAGCGGGGGGTGGGGGGGAAGGGGTGAGAGACACGGGGCATGAGTGGGGGGTGGGGGGAGAGGGGAGAGACACACGGGGCATGAGCGGGGGGTGGGGGGAAACAGTAGGGAGACACGGGGTATGAGCGGAGGGTGGGGGGAAGGGGAGAGACACACGGGGCATGACCGGGGGGTCGGGGGGAATGGGAGAGACACACGGGGCATGAGCGGGGGGCGGGGGGGAAGGGGAGAGACAGACAGGGCATGTGCGGGGGGTGGGGGGGAGAGAGACACGGGGCATGAGTGGGGGGTGGGGGGGAACAGTAGGGAGACACGGGGTATGAGCAGGGGGTGGGGGGAAGGGGAGAGACACACGGGGCATGAGCAGGGGGTGGGGGGGAAAGGGAGAGACACACGGGGCATGAGCAGGGGTGGGGGGAAAGGAGGGAGACACACGGGGCATGAGCGGGGGGTGGGGGTGAAGGGGAGAGACACACGGGGCATGAGCAGGGGCTGGGGGGAAGGGGAGAGACACACGGGGCATGAGCGGGGGGAATGGGAAAGAGAAACGGAGCATGAGAGGGGGGTGGGAGGAACACACAGAATGAGCGAGGGGGGGAACATGGGAGACACGGGCCATGGGTGGGGTGGGGGAACAAGAGAGAGACACAAGGGCCTGTGCCTCACCGCCTTTTCGTGGCCGACGCAGCCCACATCTATACTGTACAGGCATCAGATCCCGCTCCGATAAACAAAGATGGCGGGCGTCTCTGAAAATAGACACACTGCACGCTTCACGGCAGCCAATAGAAAAGCACATCAGATGTCCGCGGACATCACGCAAGCTGCTTGCCCAATCACCGTCCTGTCCGCGGAGCGAACAGGTAAGTGTGTCCGCGAAGCGAACACAGATATCACTAATTTTTTCTGACCTACTTTTTGGTTATTTTAAAAAAAAACTACTGGACGGATTTTCACCAAATTTGCAAAAGCACGCTTTCGGGACCAAGCCGCTGCTCCTGGTCCGAATTTGGTGAAAATTCGTTCAGCGGTTTGGGCTGTAGGCGCAAGCAAAAATCTTTTCCCATTCAGTCTATGGGAAAAAAAAAAAGTTTTGGGACCCCCCTATAACTTTGCCCCCCCGGACGAATCCTCACCAAACTTTGCAAAACAATTCAGAGTGGGCCATATACTTTTTTTGCAAAGTGAGGATTCGTCCAGGGGGAGCGAAGTTATAAGCCGCCCAAAAAGTGCTCTTCCTATGGAAACACCAACTTAACCATAACTACATGGCCACTACTGTGGCCATGTAATATATATCACTTTCATCCTCGTAAACGATCCTACCTCATCACTAAACGACTACCTCAGCTCACCCAGTGATCCAACCGTACCATCGGCACCTATGAGGGGCAGCTGCTACAATGTTTTCTGATTTGTTGCATACAATTACTACTGCACTTGTCAAGTTAACCTGCACACTCCAAAATGCCCAAATATTTCATTTCTCAGCGTAGTCACAAACTTCCATAACTCTCACTCTGTAATGAATATGTTGATATGTATATGTTTTGGTTTTATTTTAGGGTTCTGCATTCATACACTCAGCCAAGTTATATAGTTGAGACATATACTGGGGCAGTGTTATAGGGATGGGTGTGTAAATATGGGAGGTGAACTTTTTAGGGATGTTACAGTTCGAACTAATGGTCATTTAAATGACCTTATCAATGTACAGCAAGCACAGGTAATCAACACAGCCACAGGGAAATGGTCACATACAGAAAAAAGAGGGGTTGATGAAGAAAGGGGATATGACCAATACAAAGGGATTGGATTAGATACAAAGACCGTTGTGCACCATCCAGAATTTAGCAATGTGCGGTACAGCCACATGCACTCAGTGGGGAACCAGAGGTCAAATGGAAACTGCTATGCTTGATCCCCACCACGTTGAGAGCACCCAAAATGTTAGTGCCCCCGGAAATGCTAGTTCATCTATCGCTATGTCGGGTTTGCAGCTTCTTCCAGGGGCACAGAGTACGACTTGTGTTAATGGACCAAGACGAAGCAAAATGAGGCAAGAACAAAAAAGACCCCCCGCATGCAAATCACATCCACTATTAAAAATGGAAGGTGTGCTGTTCGTATCAGATAGATGGCAAGAGGCGGTAGTGAGCTGCATGGCAGGGGGACTGGCAGGGTTTGACAAAGAGGTAATATGGGACGTTAACAACAAGTCCCTCACCATATGGGCCCGCATATGTTCTCCAACTGACATGTATTGAAACCAAAGAAACACCAGTGAAAGTGCAAGCACCAGAAGAATACCAGTTGTGCTCTCAAGGGATTGGAAATGTTCCTGTGGGAATCAACAGTAAATGCAACAAGACTTTGTACATTTCAACTATAAACAAAGGCACTGCAGTCCTCATGGACATTTACTGGGTGTGTGGCCAGAAGGCGTACTTGCAGCTCCCACCATCATGGAGAGGCACCTGTTAATTGGCGACATTACATTCAGCTAAACAAGTGTCATCTCTGCTACTCCTCTTAACTCAAATCCCTGTTTCGGAGCACTCTCGAGGAGCTTATTTTGGACAGGCAGTGGAAAGGGCTATTAACAAACCTTAAGACCCTATTCGATTTAGTCCAAACCGTCTCTGCACCTAAGATAGGACTTAATGCAGTTCCGCCCTCACAGGAGTTATGTGACTCCATCTCCACCTTCTTTCTGTCTAAGATTGCGACTATTCGGGACAACATAAAAATAGAGGCTATGGCAGCCACAACTGATATGGCCCCTGTCAAACCCCCTCTTACTGTAAGGCCTTGGTCCTCATTCCCCCTTTTTTCTAACTCAGATGTCTTATTAGCCATCCAGATATTGAAATCTGCATCTCCTGTCGACGCCAAACCCCCGGCCCTCCTGCAGGGACGTCCGCCAATTTAATTAATGATATTACCTCAGCTGTTAACAACTCATTTGCTATGGGAGTGAACCAGAGTTCTCTTAAGCATGCCTCAGTCATTCCTATGCTTAACAAGCCTTCTCTAGATCCAGAAGTGGTGGTCAACTATCGTCCTATTTCACTCCTGCCATTTCTGATGAAGGTTTTGGAAGCACTGGTATCTCCTCTTCTCTCTGCGTTCCTGGAATCCTCCCAGTTTCTCAACCCGTTTCAATCTGGTTTTCGGCCTGGTAGAGGCACTGAATCTGTTCTTAATTCAGTGATGGATGATTTGATGTGTCTGGTGGACAAGGGCGGTGTCGGAGCAGTCTTACTATTAGATCTGTCGGCTGCGTTCGGCACCGTCGACCACTCTCCCCTCATATCTCGCTTGCTGAGGCCGGCATCTCTAACCAAGTCCTCAACTGGTTTACAGCTTTCCTGGTGGATCGTTCGCAATCTGTCTCTCTCCCTCCTTTTTGCTTGGACCCTGCACCCCCTTCCTGTGGAGATCCTCAGGGATCAGCACTGTCTCCTATCTTATTTAACATTTATATAAGCTACCTCCTGCTCCTCATCGAGGCTCATGGGTTCCGGTTTTACTCGTATGCCAATGATTCCCAGATTTTGGTCCATCTAGACCTGACAAAATCTGAAACGGCTGCCCGGTTAATAAACTGTTTTGAGGAACTGGGAACATGGATGACATTGAAGTGGTTAAAGTTGAATGGTAGTAAAACCAAGGTCCTAGTTGTGGGGACCTCTACTCCTCAACTGTTCTCAACGTCTGATTTCTGGCCCACTTCCCTTGGCCCTCTTCCTACACCAGTCCTGTCAGTTCGGAATCTTGCAGTGTGGATTTCTGCCACTTTGACCATGGATGAACAGGTCAAGGCTGTGTGTAAATCCGGCCATTTTAAACTTCGGGTTCTGCGTAAGGTTCTTCCTTTCCTTCCCACAGCAAATCAAGCCGCGATGATTGCTGCCCTGGTCCTCAGTTTTTTGGACTATTGTGATTCTCTGTATCTGGCTCAGCCCAGCTACCTAACCAGCCGCTTGCAGTTGCTCCAAAACGCTGCCGCAAGATCCATCATTTGCCCTCCGTTTGGAGCCCATATGACTCCATTGTTGAGGCAACTGCACTGGCTCCCCGTCGCTCATCGGATTATATTTAAGTCCATGTGCATAGTAGACAGAGCCTTCTATGGCGCGAGAGCAGAGTTTTTGCAAGCCACATTCTCCCGCTACCTGCCCACCCACTCTCTTCGATCGCAAGCAGCCCTGATGGTGGTGGTTCCCCAATTCAGGTTAGCTTGTAAGGGAGGACGACCCTTTTCAGTTGATGCCGCTAAAGCATGGAACGATCTGCCCTTGCCCCTGCAGGCGACTACCGACCACTTTGCCTTCTGTCAGATGCTGAAGACCCTGCTTTTCTAGTTATGCTTTGTAGAATGATTCTCCTCATCTCCCCAGTACCATGATGCCTCCGGGTGAACATGCGCAAAATAAATACAGATAACATAACATGTCGTCCCTGAAGCACACCTGGTGATAGCACCAACTGTGGTCACAACCCAGTCGAAACAATCCCTGCCCCAGTACACGCGAGCAAAAAGGAAGATACGCTCTGTGGCAAATCAACTTCGGGGTACCATTAGTCTCAGGCTTAATATAGGTTTCTAAACAATCAATCAGCCCCACACCTCTAATACACCAGAAGGGATCTGAAACAGATTGGAATAACAAGCAAATTATAAACCTCCTTGTCCAATTTTGGTAACGTGGATGGAACGGCAGGCTCATCCCAAAGGTTGTGGATCATTGGCTAGTTGCAACACAGCCAAAATACAATTATTACCCAATGATAAAAGGGAATGTCCATTCAAAGTTGTATCAAAAATATCTAATTAATTTATATCACAACAGACAGTTCTAGCAACACTACGAAATGCAACCCACCCTGTAAAGGAATGCTGGAAAGACAGTTTCAAAGAAGGAAAAGAGATGCACTCTGGATACTGACAGGAGGGTAGTCAATATGGTAAATAATCACACCAGTTTAAGGTTACTTGGCTTCAGCACAAAAGGAGAAATGGGTCTTAATATGTCTCTAGGGGCCTTCCAGAAAGGACCAGGGGTACAGAACCACAATGCACCTTATGCTATAGGTGTTCTTGGTGCTCGACAGGGTTGAATCTGCTTCAGGGAATTTTGCAGGCTTCTGTGACAGAGTTCAAGATGGGAGTCAGCTGCGGGTATCCGGTGCCAAGATGGTTTAGCGAGCAAAGCTGGATGAGCGACTGCAGGTGGGCCTACATGGTGGCTCAGGGCCAGGATTAATTGTCCCAGTGCTGATTGGCAGTTCTGAAGCACTTGTCGAGATGTCTCGGATGTCTTTAAGCAACGGCAGCTTGACAATGGTCTATGTTGCCATTGGTTACAGATCAAGGAACTGCACTGGCTTGAAAATGTCCTTTAAGGTGGATGTTGATAGATGCTCATCGGGGCACTGCTCCCGGTTTCTTCAATGTGTTTCTGTTGTCCTTTAAGGTGGCCTATAGCTGTACAGTGTGTTGCAGGCAGCTGTGCTGTTCTGAGTTGTAGCTTCAGAGACCCTCTGGCACTCCCTGTCCATGCCAGGGTGCTTGCTGCAGAACCTAGGAGGGCATGTTGTGTGCTGGTTGGGTACCGGTCCTAGCTTGCTGGGGGGTCCTCTGAGTTCTTTATCTCCCTATGTTCCCTGGGAGAAGTTAAGGGGAGGGATTTTGCTTCCCTCTTTGTATGTCCTGGCCTTCTTTCACTGGTGGGAGCTGTAAGGCAGACTGAACCTTCAGCCAGGGTCCAAGGATGAATTCCTCTTTCCTACTTCTTGTGAAGTCTTAAGATGATCTGCCAACAGAGGGGCCCAACCCTCTTTTAAAGCCAAATGGGCCAAAGTGATTGGTGTAGGCTAAGTCTACCTAATGAATCAATCCTGTGTCCCCACCAACAATCTCCTGTATGCATGAGGTCATAACCAGAGTGCTCTGCAACAGGAAAGGTAAAGGGGCGATGGCATGTAATACTAAGTCCCACCCGTCTTCCTGTCTGTTGCAGATCAAAGAATCTCTCTAGTTAATTGAGCTCTATGTGGCTTCTGATTAAAATGGCAGGAACTTATATTAACATTGTGTAATAATTACTTTGCATTTCATGTGTGCTTGGATTTATCACAAGCAGTGGCAATCATAGAACAAGAAGCCAGTTCCTGTGTAGAATCTACAATTAAGTCAAATGACAACATTTTTCATCATCATACCACAGACAACTTGGCAACCAGAGGAATAAGGACGGCAACTTGGAGCTCCAAGTGCAGGCCAACATAACCTCACAGGGGGTGTCCCTATTGGGCCCGGGAAAAAAAGCAAGGCACCAGAGGAAAATGAAAATGAAAAAGGGAAAGGGACCCAAAAACGTTATTCCAAATGAAGTTGAGAATTACTCACAAAATCGTACCATCCCAGAACTGCTTGCTCTTCAAAAGAACAAGAACACAGCACTTGCATCAGCCGCACAAAGTGATGAGCTGCGTGTGACTGTAATTGAGTCTGGGGATGAAGAGTTACAGCCAGCAATGTCAGCCAGTATTAGCAAATTAGAGGTCAATAGCTGCCCGAAAGCAGCAAAGACCTTGGGCCTCATTACGACTCAGGCGGTAAGGGTTTTACGGCGGCGTAAACAGCGCCGACCCTTACCGCCTGAGTACGAGGTCCCTTAGCGCCATGGCGGATTTAACACCTGCTTTTAGCAGGTGTTAAAATCCATTGCGCTAAGGGACCATGGAGTTAATTACGCCACCGGAATTTACGGTGGCGTAATTAACGCCTTCCCCACTCCCATTATGCCCTATGGGGCAAAATGGGAATGGGGAAGGGAAAATGGGAAAATGGGGATTTACCGCCCCGCCAAGGTTGGAATGGGGCGGTAAGTCCGCCTACCACCATGGCGTAAACATAGTTTACGCCATGGTGGTAAAGTCACGGCTCAGGCGGTAACTTACCGCCTGGGTCGTAATGAGGCCCCTTGACTTTGGCTCAAACCACACAACTTTTCCCAATCATGAAAACAATGTCAACTCAGTTTAATGGATTCCTGAATGCTAAAACTTCACCAGCTAACACCAATACCCGGGAGCGGCTCGCCACTGGACCACTGAGGTCTGCAAAGGAATTCCCATCAACAGAAAAGTATATTCAGACAGATGAGGAAGCCATTGTCCACAACGTGGCAAATAGCCACAATAGAATGGGCCACAACCATGCTGAACTACCAATGCAAGTGCAACCTGCTCCCCAAAGGGAGGAAAGCTGTAGGGTGATGTTTGGATGGTACCTTTCCTCAATATTTGGATGAGAGAAGAAAATCATGGTAATCTCAGGCACTGCCCTGTTGCCCTCTGAGGCAGGTCTTGAATACATATACATCTGCAAGATTCCCTCAGATAGGTTTTCATAAATCACATAGCACTAACTTAAATGGTTTCCTTTTAAGCAGTCTTCAGGATCCCGTCAATTGGGGAAAATATGCTGTCATTCATTTTGTGGTATTGGACCTGTCAAATGCCTTTGATATGGTTGTAAGAACTAATCTTTGGGAAATGGTATTGCAGTGGAGTATGCCTGGAAGGTTGTTAAACTTAATAAAGAAGCTACATGAAGGCTCCAATGTTAGAGTCTGATTGAATCAGGTATGTTCCGTAACAGAAAAGATACCCACTGCCAATCGTTTGAATCAGAGATGCATCTTGGCACCCTGCATTTTTAACTTATATACAGCAGAAGCTGGTAAGAAGCTAGAAGCAGCATCATTTGCTCCACCAAAATTAGGGAACTTGTCAGTTTGTTGGTTGGCCTATGCAGACTATTTTATTCTAATAGATCAACGACTCTTGAGGGCCTTGGAGGCCCTTGAGGCTTTTGCCAGAGAAAACAACTTAATGATCAATCGTAGAAAGACTCAGATCATGTTTTTCTTAAAAAAGAAACATAAGACCCAGTTGCACTGCTCAGTTAATGGCATTTCCTAGAATCATATCACTTCAATTACTTACCTTGACTTTCCTTTCACAAGCTTCCCAGATAGACTCTACCTTAAGAAAATCTTGAGAGCGAAAGCAGATTTCTACATACCACAAATGAGGCGAATTAAGAGAAAATATTGTAGATTTTCCCTGGCACCTGTAAGTCGCTTCTACAAAGGCAAAATTAGCTCCAAACTGCTTTAAGGCATAGAACTCCTTGATAACTGGGCACTCGAGTGCCTAGTCCCGATAAAAGGTGTAAGTTGGCAGAAGGTTTTGGGGATTCCAAACTCAGTTCTTGTGACAGCCATCCGACCCAAATTTGGCCTTATCTCTCTAAAAGCACGAGGCCAATGGCGTATTTTGGCCCTTCATGGGAAATTCCTTGAGCCAAGCACAAACACCATGTACTGCAGAGTTGCTGAGGAGATGAAGACAGGGCTAGTGCCTACCCTTAATGACTTCACTAAATGTGGCAAAACCTCACTAAGTCAAATACACCTTAAGATAGAAGATCTGGTCAATGACCCCGTGAGGACAAAAAAGAAACTCTTTGAACGTGACTGGTGCTCTAATGCGGAAAACATGCATGGATACCTGTCTCTAAAGCAGCTTAGCAATGACCATAGAAGTAGAGGGACACTGACCCCTTACATCCTAAAGTTTCCCAATAATAAAATAAGAGATGATTTCATAAGATTCCAATGGAATTTAATACAGACTAAAGAGGTTATGGTCAGAAGGAAAATTGTTGACTTGGATAATGCACAATGCATATTTTGCCACAGGGAAGGGCTGGTGGAAACATTAGAACACCTAGTAGTTGAATGTCCTATTTGAGATCCAGGAGGTACTTACATTTTAAGAGTTTCTTTGACATATGCAGGGACATTGATCATGGATCTTTTTGGGGAAAATATATCTCTGGTCAACAGACAAATTTAGTGATTTTGGTGATTAATTTTCTATATAGTTTGATTTGGATAAACATGTATCAAGAGAGGATGAGCAAAAAAGTAGTAATGATTAGGTGCATGTTTTCTTTGTTTTTACCTCATTTTTACTTCTCTATTCTTCTCCCTTAATTTACCAATTTTTAAATGGGTTTAAATCATTAGTGTTAACTGAATGTATTTTTTCTTTTGATTGCCTTCTTCTGTGTAGTGATTTTAGGAATTGCATGCCTTTGTCAGTTTTGATCATTTTTTTTCTATTGTTAAGGTTGAATTAATTTTAACCAATACATTAAGGGACAAATATGTGTCAATACTGTAAACACATAGTCCCAGACATGACAGGTTACTGCCCTTGATACTGAGAGGCGGGAGCTGGCTTCAGGTTGACACAATGCATATCAAAGGTTGTTGGAGTTTTCTGACACTTTTGTTTTAGCCTCTGCTGCCTCGCTCATGGGCTCCAAAGAGCCCTATTGGTGCAACATGTAGAGTGGCCACGACTGAAGGCCATGTCTAGTGGGCCACAATGAAACCTATTGGTGCAACATGTACAGTGCCCATGGCTGAAGAATGGATAGAAGTAGAAACGTTTTTAATAGTAAGTGTTATGAAAATAGCTGTTCACATTTTACATCTCTCCTTACTGTAATAACAATAAATGAATACATTATTTTCCAAATGATACGTCTTATTAAAAAATAATCACATATAAAAGAAAGTGCGTGCTCATGTGATAGTATAGAAATGAAGAATTTGAAGTTTGTATGATATACAAAAAAAAATCAATTACTTATGTGACATAATTACATTTATAGAAACGCCATGAAGATTAGAAAGTAAATATTTAAATATAAACATGGCAATTGTATTACTTATATTTTTAGATATTTATTTTGCAAATCAATTATGACTGTGTATTCAAATATAACAGATTTCCTTCCTATATAAATGCTTATACTATTCTACTTTGTAAGAATGTCTGTCATCACTTACATTTGTGTACCATACTCTACATTGTATATGTACATATTTGTATATGTACATATTTGTTATCTAACAAAACAGAGTTGATATTTTTAAAAGGTAATTAATCAAACCAATCATATCACTGATGTCATGTATGATGTCATTAGTGATGCCATCAGTGGTGTCATCAGGGCTGTTATATCTGATCTCATTAGTGATGTCATGTATGATGCCATTAGTGCTGCCATCAGTGACATCATCTAAAGTGTAATTAGTGATTTCATCAGTAAAGTAATCTGTGCTGTCAGCATTGTGGTCATACACTGCGCAACAAGGGGCTCATAGTTGAGGTGGATTTGCTTGAAATGCGAGTGCTGAAGGTCAGTGGTCTTTTTAATGTCTTAAGCAGGGTTTTTTCACTCAATATATGTATATTCACTGAAAAAACTCTAGTTAACGAACAGTTAAGGTAATCAGATTTAATAAGAAAAACCCTTGAAATTTAGCAGATGTGATGATCATCTTAACTCTGTGTGCCCCCATTGTTGACCCCTAGGATCCAATGATGTGTTATTTGTATAGCTTTTAAGTCTAAGCGCTTTACATAGAACACATATACATACAATGTCACACAACCAGAGTTGCTACTCGTTTATCGCCCTCGGAAGAATGGAAGGCTGAGCTTGCCTTGCCAGGATACAAACCTGCGATCTGCAGATCACAAACAGATTGCAGCACTGAGCGCTCCACCAACTGCATGCCCGCCTCTAATTTTGTATGTCATTGTGATTTGCATCTTTTATGTATGTGCTCATGGGCTTTGCAACAGAGGGGATGCCCAGTTAAGAAGATCATCACTTCCCACATCTGGAGAATTTCAAGTGTTTTGTTGCATTAAATTGAATCACCTTAACTGTCTCTTAACTAAGGTTTTTTCTGTGAATTTTAAGGGCTTTGTTATACCATCATTTATTCAAGGGCCATTAGCCATGGCCTCTGAAAGAGGCCACTGTACATGTTGCACCAATAGGTTTCTTTAGGACCCACTAGCCATGGCATTCGGCTGTGGCCACTGTACATGTTTCACCTATAGGTTCCCTTGGGGTCCAATGGCCTTTGGCCCTGGCCATGGAGCACAGGCTTCAGCCGTGTCAATTGTATATTTTAAAATAGCAGGTTTCTTTCAAGGACACTAGCCATGGTATTCAGCCATGACCACTGTACATGGTCCACCAATAGGTCTCTTTGAGACCCACTAGCCATGGCCTTTGGATGTGGTCTGATGAATTCGACCATCCGCACGGGGAGAGTGCACTCGCCTGGGCTTTTTGATTTTTTGATACATGAAAATGAATGGTGAGCGATCAGCCTCTGGGGACTGTGTGAGGCCATTCTGCACACAGCCCATCTGCTTCCTGCACAAAATGCATAGTCAAATGTGCTCCGGGAAGACATAGCCTACAGGAGACATCTTCCCCTGTCATATTCAACTGGAATGTGACAGCCCCGGGTACATAAAAGCATCTCAAGAAGGGGGAAGGCACACCTTCCTCCAGCATGGGTAGTCTAATTAAAATGTCAAAGCCCCCATGGAACTGCTTTCCTTTTATCATATCTGGCTGGCGGCAGTGCATATTAACAAGATAATTGAAGCAAGCCTGAAGGAGCTTGATTGCAAGATAGACAACAGGAAAGGAGAGGCTAACACCCCTTTGGTATGCAATGTGTCAACTTGAAGCTAGTTCACACCTTTCTCTATGAAAGGCAGTGAATGGCCTGTCTGGGTCCAGCAGTTACCGCAGGTGTCCCTGCAGAACAGACCCCTTTCAGAGGGGAGAAGTATGTGATTTGGGAGAGACAAGAAGTCTGCTCTCACCACATACTTCAAGGGAAACCCTGCGCTTTAATCAAGAGTCACAGAGAGCTCAGTTAACCACAGAGACAGTTTGATCTACAACAGACAGGACGATGGGTGGGACTTAAGTATGTGTTGTCACCCCTTGTCTGACATGTTGCAGAGCACTCTGGTCCTGACCTCAATGCATAACAGAAGATTGTTGGTGGGGACCCAGGATTGCTTTATGAAGGTAGGCTTAGCCTGCACCAATCACTGGGTCCCATTTGGCTTTAAAAGAAGGCTAAACCCCTCACTTAGCAGATCAACCAACGGTTTTGAAGGGAGTAAGAAGAAGGACTCATTTGGAACCGGGCTGAAGCTACAGTCTACCTTACATCTTCCGCCAGTGTAGGAAGGCCAGGAGTTCCAAGAAGGGAGCAAGATCCCTCCTCTAAACATCTCCCAGGGAACAGAGAGAGATACCAGATGCAGAGGACCCACCCAGCAGCTCCAGAACCGGTACCCAGCCAGCAGACAGCATGCCCTGCTAGGTTCTGCCAGTAAGCTTCCTTGGTGGTATGTGCCACAATGTCCTTGCCTGCAATCACTCTCCTGAACTTTGGGCCGTCCACCTTGAAAGGACAATACAAGCCCTGCTATGAGGCTAGGAGGAGTGCCACATAAGCATCATCCAGCGTCCACCTTTTAAGGAAATTGTCAAGACAGTAGAGACCTCGAACTACATCCGGCTGCACTGCTGACTGTTTTCACACCACAGTCACCAGAGCCATCCGAGTTACCTTGACCAACATTCCGGATCCGCAAACCAGCACAGTGACAACAATTCTTGGCCCCAAGGTTTCTTTGGGCCCAATAGCCATGGCCTTCAGCCGAGTCCACTGTACATGTTGCACCAATAGCTTTATTTGGGGCTCACTCACAATGGCCTTTGGCTCTGGCCACTGTACATATTGCATGAATAGGTTTCTTTTGGGGCCCACTAGCCATGGCCTTCGGCCGTGGCCACTGTACATGTTGCATAAATAGGTTCCTTTGGGCGCACTAGGTATAACATTTCTTTTTCTTTCACTCTCTTCCGATTCCTATCTGATTCCTCCGATATTCCTCCAATAATGAACTACAGATATAGCCGCAATGAACTACTCTTGCCCACTGTATTCTTCCAGTTCTCCCAGGATTGTGCAAAAATAATGGGAAATAAAAAAAAAAAATAAACTCTTCTCTGTAATGCAGGCTGGTAGAAATAGTAAAGAATAAGTATAGAGGATAATAAAATGGGCAGGAAATGCATAGCGAGAGAAATCTGCTATCATCTGCAGACAGCAGCTAACAGCACAGGCTTGGCCAGCACCTCACATGGGGTTTCACCACTACTGTGATATTCAACTTCCAGGGGTTTGCGGGTTGGTCTTGGGGGGGCGTGGCCAGCAGCCAAGGGAAGGCAGATGAATAAGGTCCACAGAAAGCCGGGCTGCGCTGTGGTGGTGATGTGTCAGGCACACAGTTCACAGAACTGCTCCAGAAAGCAGTCAGCACTCCCAGGTAGGAAGTGTGAGCCAAAGCACACAGGGGCCATGGCACGCAAACCCCCAGGCCACATCACAGTATGCAGCTGACAGCGCTGTAGAGGAGCAGGTGGACACCTTCTTCCTGGTCTCCGCCCCCATTGGAATGACAGAATAAGAGCCACAATTGGGAACCCATGTATGAATCCTTGCAACATTTCTGTACCACATCGAGTAATTGAGAGACGATATCCAATCAGGCAACCATTTAGAGTGTACCCACAAGCTAACATAGAGGAGGAATGCTACCAAGAAGCTTTCCCTTTGCTGAGCTGTCGAGATGCAGCCATGGACAGAATGGATCTATATTAGAGCCAAGCCTGAATACAGGAAAAGAAGGTCATAAAGAAGATATAAGAACCTATGCTGAAACAATATCAAAATACTTTAGAATGACAATGCAACTGAAGCACTAAGAGAAACATGTACACAACGATGCAGTAAACATGAACATAAAGAAGAAGGAAATGACTCACTGGTCAATAACTGTAAATATGCTGTAACGCAAGGTAAAACGAACATATAGAAGCTTGCTTATGAGAGATATATATTCAATGTTTAGTACGACCATTAGAAAAAGATGGACAATGGCTTATGTCAATCAACCCAGCTACCTCAAAAATAGGAGCCCAGGATCCTGAAGTGAAAAGACAATGAAGAGGTTGTTTTTCTCTTGCAAAATAGAGGAATACATTGGCCTGGGAGCATCGATGCTATTTCGAGAGAAGAAGGCAAAGCACAAAGGGAGTCCAATCAGCAGACCCTGTGCGGAGGACATATTTCTCAAGATTAGGAGGAACAAGAACGTTTACGAATGCCAAGAACAAATTAAAAGTGTATAAAGTTTATATGGGATAGAGTGAGCAAATCTCTAAAGGCCAAGAGGAGCAATGCACCTAGCATAATTGAATCAAATAGTGCTAAATACAGTGTCAAAATGGGCTATTCGTTAGGCTGGAAACTAAGACAATGGTGTGCCTACATTCCCTTGAATGTTCTGAGACAGTGCAGACTGGCAAGGCCAATCTTCAAACAGAGGACACTGGCATAAGGCCTACGGATGAGAGAGGGTAGACTAATTGGGAATACAAGGGGAGAGCCAATGTTTCTTCAAGAACCTGCGTTTCGTTTCTATATATGGGCTACTAGCAAGCTGAATGTCCAAGGTTGGATTTGGGTTGCCAATCATTCAGAAAAGCCTGTCTTACACTTTTACATACAGTGTTGAAAAATATTTTTCCGCTGCCATAATATGTGTTGTAATCAGTATTGTACGTATTTGGAAGGAGCTTGGGACGTGTCCTACAGACAAGGGACGGCCACTGAGAGACTAATACTCATGCATTCTGTATGTAGACATGTTCCCCTAATCCAAGCCCACCCCTCAATAGGTTTTTGTGATATGCCATGTAGGATGACATCATAGATGACACATCTAGCATTATATAAACTAAGTATAAGCAAAAAGACATTGTGATCCTGCATGAATCAATTTGATGAATGATGATTAACCCTGCTTTCCTCCATTGAGATAAAAGCAGTATTTTATCATCTTCTTTGCGTCTGTACGGTTATTTGGTCTGAGACATTCTATTGGTAATTCCATCTAGCACAAAGATGTTTCAAGGTGCTAGAGCACATTATGTAGCAGAGGATGGTTCAGGTCTAAATCGACCTAGAGCCAAAACCTAGGTTCCCGGACTTTTGAGGGCTCCTGCCATGAGCCAGACGATCACAGAGTTTCCTGCAGAGAGTAATGTCTAAAAAATCACATGATCAACATACGGTCGACAGGTTCCTCTTTGACAAAATACCTGTCTGGTCCCCGCAGGTGCCCCACGGATGAAAGGCGAACTGGTCGATTGTGGGAGAGTTGTGGGAGAGTCGATGCTGAGAGACTCGAGCTGAGTGACGAATGTAAGTAGACCACTGCAGCTGGTAAATATATAGAGGGGGAGAATCTGTGATTGTGTTATGTTGTATATATAAAAAACATAAAGAGTAACTTGATTTTGGGGATTATGAAAGAAAGAGAGATAAGAATACCTCAAATTCAAGGGTACGAGAGGGGCAGAAAGGGCACACACTATAACTTCATATAGGAGGCGTATTAAGGATTCCTAAAGGAAGAGCCAATTAGAAGAGCGCATGTCAAACTCCCAGAGGGAGTAACAAAAAGAGAGAAGTTACATTTACTAAGACAGTAAAGGAAGACGTACATAAGGGGAATAAATATATGCATATACATATATACATATATATTGAAAGTGCACATATGGAAAATGTATAATATGTTTGTATAAAGGATAACATATTTAAAACGCATGACAAAAAATAAGAAATTATAGCATAAATGAATAAATGAAAAACGATTTATTTTCCTTACATTTTTGGACTAAGGATTGACGTCAATCAAATAGCCAGAACTAGATTAATCCAAAATATAAATAAAGAAGACAGCATAAAGATACTAATAAACCAAGAAGGATGTAAACAAATGAGTAAGAAGAACAGTATCAATAGATTTTTCTAAAAATAATAAACAAAGGTAGGGGAAATATTCTGATTTTCTGGAATACGAGCAGCGATTGATGGTGCCTGCACAAATATAATAAAACAATATATTTAATAAACTCGGAAGGAAGAGGAAAACATTGGGTAAGTATTGGCAGTCTGAACTGACTTGTCATCATGGAAGAAACAACTTTCACACATTTATGCAGATTATTACCAAGTTATATAGCCAAAATTAGGCAGTATCATTTTTAATGGATTAAGGGCACGACCAATAAGACATTTATGACCTGGCCTCCAGGAGGTTCTTTACCAAATACAGTATTACATAATCTGGTGACATATTTACATGCCACACATAAGGGAAAGAAGCTAGAGATAAGATTGGCAGTATTAGAGATTTGGAAAATGTACCAGAATGAGAAAGAAGACCAAGCCTATAGGAAGTGGATGCTTAATCAGCATAAAGGGGAAGACTAACACCTTCAGCTCCTCTTTCCCCTCCCGAGAAACAAGACTTACAGAATAAAGAAAAGGGATTTTACCCTCTAAAGGTATTGAAAGCAGCAGCAGGATATATTTATCAACAATACAAACCCCCTGCCCATACTAGTAAAGAGACAGAGGAAGAGAATAAAAGCAGAGAAGGCAAATATATACAGGATCAGCGACAGTCTAGATAAACAGGACCTTTGTGATTCAATCGACCCTTATTGAAACCCATCCCTGGACACACTGCCTCACCAGGGAACCCCAACTTTATCCTTTCACTCAACTTCCCAGAAGAACTGTGGATACAGAAAACAGAAACCCCTACAATTTGAGGCAATAACAATATGAGACAGTTTGTGCAGCCTTGAATCACTACACAACCCCTCCTGATGAGACACTCAATAATAGTGGTGAAACACGTTTAGAGGGCTACAGACGACTTAAAACAACTCTAAACAAGGAGACCAAAGAGGATACCAGGAACAATACCAAAGAGGAAACAGTCATCAATAACGGCAGATAAACATCTGCCTGAACTAAACAAAGATAACACTAACTGGATTACCTGTAACAGATTATATCACTTGACCTATTGGGGGAAGATAACCCCTATAGGGAGGAATTCTCAACATTTAAAAAATGCATCAAACTAAGTTTATGAATTAATCTACTTCAGTTCACCTCAAGTACTAAATTAACTGCTAACTTGTAATAAAACTCTCGGCACTATACACAAATACCTACGCAAAGTGTTTCTTTTTTACCTTTTCTAGCAAATTTAGCCACATCACCCACACTGATTCCTGAGGGTGCTGGCACAGGATGTGAGCCTATGCACACTTTTTTCTTAGACATGATATGAAAGTAAACAGCGTGGTGAGAAAAAGGACAGACAGAATAAACATATAGAAATATAGAAAGAGACAGAGAAACAAAAAGGAATAAAAGATACAGCTGACGGTACGCCAATAGCACAGAACAAATGTATGGGAGGACACATATTGCTTAAACTAGATGATAAAGGTATTGATGGAGTTCAAGAAAGAGATGAAAGGGAAGAGAGAGATAAGAAAGAGAAAAAGAAGGAAGAAGACAGGCTATACAAACAAGAAAGGGACAGGGAAAGTAAGGGAGGGGAAGAACAAACAAAGCATGAGGCAAAAAGAGAAAAAAAGAGACTAGAAGAGGAGAAATGAGAATCAGTAGAAGCCCAAAGATTGAAAGTACGTAGGTTGTACAACCGTCCCATGGAGGGTTGCAAGGATACCAACATGGAGAGAAGAAGACACAGAGACCATAGGGACGCGGATAGGGAAAGTATATAGACAATTGAGGGTTAAGGAAGGGTATAGAACTCAAGAGGGTGAACAAAGAGCCTCCTTTAAAGAAATAGGAGGAAGCTTAGCTGACATCAGAATAGACAATCATAGAACATTATCTTTAAATAGGTTAGATTTTGAGGACATGAAGAGGACAATAGTTATAAGAGTTGGGGCATAATAATGTCAGACGAGGAAAGGAAACAAAATAAGACATGAGAAGAGAATGCATATGAATTTTCAATAGAATCAGGTGTAGATAAAGGGGTAAAATGATCAGATTTTGAGGACCCTAGAGGAAGAACACCAGAACCAATATCATATACTGAGCGACCGCAAATACAATCGCACAGTACAGGGGATGTGTCCCCGCATTTTTGTGAGCAGATTAAGGGCATTGTCAGGAAGAAAACAAGCAGGTGATGTTAATGCTGACTGGAGAACATGGAGTGCGGGTAGGTATGAGCAAGGACAAGGGTTTTCAGAGTTTCCACTATTAGAGAATGGATGGGGGCGACCACCCTATATACCATGGCTGCAGATGGATAACGAACATTTTAAGTGTGCACTGCTGAGTTTGACTTCTGGGGTGGGAAAATGGATCAAATAATTAGAGAAAAAGACATCAGGGATGACATTAGCTGTAGGCAATTTAAAAGGCCTACAATCAGCTATACTAGGGGAAGAGAACTGATGACATTTGTAAAAGAACAGGGTATCCAAAAGTAACTGCACAAAACACACTTCATGATGGAGCGCCATTCAATAGTTGTAGAGCAGAAATATGGTATGTGCTTAGAGTACAATATCCAGGTACATAGGATATTGGGGCGATAATGACTAGGAAGATGAGGAAGGATGAAGACCCCATTGCTTATATTCAGGACAGATGGAGGTTGAGACGCATGAACCATGGGATAAAACTGTAGCGTTATTTTATCGTATATTATGTCAAGGACTACCAAAGTCAGTTCAAAGGCAGTTAAAAAACAGGTGGGAATGAAAGCCAAACCATGGCCAGATATACAATTGGCAATCATGCATTATTACAGAATGCTAAAAGAAAAAGATAAGAAGAAAGCAGAGGGTAGAAAGCAAGAAGAGGTGAAGTTGGTGCAGAAGAAATGTTCAAAGTTCGCCACAGAGGGAACAGTGTTGAGAAGTAATGAGGGAAGCATGGTGCAAGTAGTGTAGTTTCCACAGAAAAATAATATAGTTAATACCCAAGATCAGAATGGGTATAATCATATGCCAAGAGGCAGAGGGAATGCACCTCGTGGAGGAGGACAAGGAGGTTTTTAAAACCCTCAAGGAAGGAGAGGATCTAATGGCGGACAGCTATTAATATGTTTGAATTGTGGAAAAATAGGAGATATGCTAGAGCCTGTAGAAGCAGAGGAGGCATGCAATAATAGAATTGGCAATCTCCAAGAGGGGGACAGGATATGCTCCACAATACAATACAGACTCACAATGATATTATGCCCAAGATCACATGCAAAATCAAGCATATGCACCATAACCACAGCATTTTCAACAAAGGCCAGCACAGGCACAATTGCCACAGCCCCAACAATTCCAACAAGTACCAATGCAGACTCAGTCATTACAGGGGCAGCAACAGCAAACACATATGCAAATGCAACAGGCACCACTCAACAGATGCAATATATCCCAATGCAACAGACATGTGCATCACAATGGCAAATGGAAACGGGAGCCACACAATGAGTAAAACCCAAATTAGGGAGTGTGACTGTAGTGGGAGCAAATCATTTCACAGACACAGGGATGAATTTATACCCACAATAGGACAACGAACAGGACAATCTGATGTGTTCAGCGCTATCTTTAACACCAGACCCCCAAAAGGAACCAAGGGTCAACGTGACAATAGGAGGGAAGACATTTTCTTTTCTTGTAGACACTGGAGCGACTCGTTCCTGTTTCCATGAGGTAAACTATCCAATGTCAGACATTGCCATGAATGCTCAGGGATTTTCTGGGGTGACAAATTTAGTTCCATTTACAGACACATTACCCATTTATATAGGGGAAGACAACGTGTCTATGCCATGGCTATATTCTAAACAGACAGCGTTGAACATACTAGGATGTGATTTAATGACAAAGCCTAACATGACCACATCTATTAGTGACAAAGGCATAGTGTTTTCAACCCCGGGGATACATTACATGAATTGGAGGGAATTTATATTAGCCTTTACAGGAAAAACAGCCTTACGGGGAGTCCTTCTAGATGAGGAAGTATTTTTATATGGAGTGTCTGTTTTATTATCATGGTTACCTAAATTGGCAGGAAAAATATTAAGGATACCTGATTAATGTTTATTCAAGCCAGAAATTCCTATGGATGATGAACTTGATGGCAAGTTATTCCTTTGGAATAACAGCAGCAGTGGTAAGAGAAGAATGTGTGATGCTTCGTGGGACAGATGATTAGGGAAGGGGATGGAGAAAAGTGATAGCCCTCAATGAAGGATATAGACTGACAGACTTGACAGATGAAGAACTGTTTAGGGAAGAATATTCAGATGATGAGTTTGTATTCTTTATAAGTCTCACTTATTAGATTAAAGTTGAGAACATAGAGGTACCACAGAGAATGACGTTGGTAAAAATGAAACCGCCATTTTTTCAGGAAGACTTGGAAAAAGTGCCATGTATTCTATGGACCACAAGTCCATATGATGTGGTCCTAATGAAAGGAGTGGGAACAGTAAACATTAAGCTTAAGCCAGGAGCTATTTTGTCACATGCAAAACAGTACACAATGTCCAGAGAAGCGGATGAGGTGATATTCAAAATGATATCTTCCCTAATGAAACACGTCATTCTAGTACCATCAGATTCTGCATGCAAAATTGCTGTATACCCTGTTAAAGAATCCATACGGGGTCCATGGAGATGTATACAAGTTCTTTGTTCCCGAAACAATATAATCGAAGCAGAGTTTCCTTTAATTCGAAACCCTGTGACAATATTGTGCAATTTTCCGTCAACAGCCAGGTATTTTATTGTTGTGGAATTTGAAACATGCGTTTTTCTCAATTCTCCTACATGAAGAATCACAGGATTTGACTTCCGTTTCATATAGAACGATTCATCCGAAACATACTCGTTTGCCTTAGTGGTACTGTGAGTTCCACCTATTTTGAATATAGTCCTTCAGATAGCCTTGGGAAATGTTCAGGTTGAAAGTGCCATTATTCAATACATGGATGACATTTTAGTGTGTAGTGAGACAGAAGAAAAATGTAGAGAAGATTCTGACAAACTTATGATGATACTCACAGAGAAAGGGTACAAAGGAGACAAAGACAAATTACAATATTTTCAAGAAGAAGTATTATTCATTAGACAGTTAATCGTGCATGAAGGAGGAAAAGTGATACCTGAAAGAGCAGAAGCCATTGTATTTGAGTGTAATCCCTTCGCGTTCTATTTTTTGTCTAACCAGAGTTCTTTCCAGAAGTGCTGGCCCACCATGGCCTGTTCAATGACCAGCCAATGCTTCTTGGACTCCTTTTGTAGCCATTCTGCTATAATTGGAGTTTGGAAAGCCAAGTAGTATTTCAGGATAACAAGGCATGAGAGGATACCACAGCTTTTACAAGCCATCATTCTTTTTCTGACAATTATTGTCTTTGAGCCCCCCACCCATATAAAGGTCAATATAGCTTGTTGCATCTTGTATAACCTCTGTGCAGGCTTGGACAATGGAACATTCTGAAAAAGATAGAGTAGTCTGGGTAATACATTCATCTTAATCACTGCTAGTCTCCCCATCCGAGTCAGGTATAGCTTGCCCCATCTTCCTAAGTCACTAAACAACTCCTTAAGCAATGTAGGGTAGTTGGCATCCTCCAAATCCCTCCCCCTCCTTGTAATGTTTATGCCTAGATGCTTCACCTTGTGTTTTGCTCAATGAAGGCGCTATCATTTGGATTTCTGCAATCGTGGTGTCTGTGCCCATGATATTGAGTACCTCCGACTTGTTTAGGTTTACTTTAAACCTCGGGACCACTCTAAAATCTGGTCATTTCCTCCATGACTTTTTTGATCGATTCCAGTGGATTGGTCGAGGATATGACAACTTTATCTGCAAAGATGCTTACTTTGTATTACCCCCTACTCACTCGTAACCATCTTATCCCCTACAATTTCTGGATTCTCTCAGAAAAAGGTTCCATAACCAGAGCAAAGACAAGAGGTGAGAGTGGGCACCCCTGCCTCGCTCTCCTCCCTGACGGGACCAAACCCGTCATCTGCCCATTTACATTAATTGTAGACTTCAACGATGCATAGTTAGCCATAATCATATTGATTAGCTTTGGCCCTAATCCTACTTTTCCCAATACCTTCCTAAGAAAGCACCAGTCACCTTGGGCGAAAGCTTTTTAGGTGTTTAGTGTCAGAGGTATGGCCTGGTCCTTTCCCCTAATCATGCAATCTATAAGAAGATGTATTTCCTAATATTAACTCCCATTGACCCTTTAGTTATTAATCCCATCTGATCAAGATCAACCAGTGATTGAATAAATATTTCTTGTCTATTCACTAGAAATTTAGTGTATTTTTTTGCATCCTCGTTTAGTAAGGAGATACAAGGAAATTAAAAGTCTATGGGCCTCATTACGAGGTAGGTGGTAAGGGATTACCGGCACCGTTAAGGACACCGGTGCCGGTAATCCCTTACCACCCTATTCCGAGGTCCCTTAGCGGGTCCCTTCCTTAATGCCTGGTTTTACCAGGCGTTATGGATGGGACCCCTTAAGGGACTTCAGAGCTAATAACGGTACCGCAAATTGTGGTACCGTTATTAGCTCCATCCCCATTCCCATTGAGCCCTATGGAGGCTCAAATGGGAATGGGGAATGGTTCCCGGAATGGGGACTTACCGGGTCCTCCAAGGTTGGAATGACCCGGTAAATCTCTATTTCGGGAACCCGGACCCGGAATGCGGTAAGGGGGTAGCCATGGTGCTAATAGCACCATGGCTACCTCCTACCTCGTAATGAGGCCCTATGATTCTATTAAAAACAAAGCTACTATCACCCATCAGATTAAAAAGCCAGGACTTGACCCTAATGACCCAGGTAACCTTTGTCCCATTACCTACTGCCACTTCCTCCTTAAGCGACTTGATAAAAGTGCCACCAATCATATGCAAGTATTTGTTGAGAAATGGTTAATAGCGATGAAAGGAGATAACCCTAAATGTTTGCTTTGGGCCATATTTTTACAGGAATTAGAAATGGACATCCAGAACAAGCCAGACTCTCAGCATGGAAAAGCAGATGGCCTCAACCAGTGCTTTCACATTGATGATGAACCAGACCCTCAGTAGGGTGGTGGTTCACTTGCTGAGTGTGAGGGGCATGTGAGGAATTCAAACATCTGTACGGTGGGTGTGCGCTCGCGTGTGCTTTGTTGGAAATTGTAAATGAAATTGAATGATGGTTTGATCAACCGCTGGAAAATGCGTGGGTCTAATCCACACACATTTTGTCACTCCCACAGGGGGATGCCATACAGAAGGTATGAGTATGTGGTTGGACCTAGCCAGAAAGTCTGGTCTCACTGTATCTTCAAGGGAGACCTGCTGCTTTAATAAGGAATGGCTTCAGGTCAAAGTCCGAATTACTCGGAAAATCCTCACCATCACACACAGATGCATCAACAACACTGCTCCCAGATACCTATCTGAAGCAATATCAAGGACCACTTCCACTCGCCCCACCAGAGCTCAGTACACCAACCAGCTACACATACCACGCATCAAGACAGCCACAGCTGGAGGTCTAGGCTTCTCCTATATTGCACCGAAACTTTGGAACTCACTCCCCGCCACCCTTAGAGCTTAAACTTCATTGCTGTCTTCCGCAACAACCTCAAGACCACCTTCCTCAACTAGCACTGCAACTTCCTCCTCTACTCCTGTCATGTATATTGTAATATAACTATATTGTAACCTTGTATATATACTGCTCATGACTATGTAACTAAGCTTTGTACTGTAACAAGTGCCATGATGTCCTTGGACTGATGTGCGCTATATAAATCCAAATAAACAAACAAACAAACAAACAAATCAACAGAGAGCCATTAACCAGAGGGACTCTTTGATCCACAACAGACAGGAAGATGGGTCGGACTTAGTATTCCATGTTTTCACCCTTTTACCTTTTCTGTTGCAAAACACTCTGGTGATGGCCTTACACATACAAGAGATTGTTGGTCCATTTGGCGCTAAAAGAGTGCTCAGCCACTCTTTTGACAAATCCTCTGAAAGCTTCCCCCGAAGCAGAAATAAGAACACATCATTGGACCCTGGCTGAAGAAGGTTCGGTCTGCCTTACATCTTCCACCAGTGAAGGAAGGCTAGGACCTCCAAGGGGGAGGCAAGATCTCTCCCCTAAATATTTCCCAGGTAACAGAGGGAGATATTAAACCAAGAGGACCCTCCAGCAGCTCGAGAACCAGTACCCAGACAGCACACAGCATGCACTGCTAGACTCTGCAGCAAGCTTCCTAGGTGGGAAGTGCCAGAGAGTCTCTGAACCCGAAACCAATGGCAAGGCAGCTGCCTGCAACACACTCCCCCAGATTTGGGCCGTCCACCTTAAAGGATGACATAAGCCCATTGAAGAAGCTAGGAGAAGTGCATCGACGACCATCTACTGACGTCCGCCTTAAAGGACATTTTCACGCCAATTACATTGGGACACCCCCCCATGGTCTCTGGTTTTCCTTTTACTGATCCCTCCCTTTTCTCCAGTTTCTTCTACTCACCCTGTTAGTAGTCTTACCCCGCTCGCATTCCGGGAATGGGGCCCTAGTGCCCTTTCCTAAAGTAAGACTCATCACAAGGTGAACTTGTCCAGAGAGGAGAGCTTGACATTAATTTTTTCCAGGTTGTGTTCAACATTCTTAATTCCTGTGTTATAAGAATCCTGCCACTCCGCAATTTTAGTGTGAATATATTCAAATTGAGTTATCCTGCTCCACAACTTCTTCTGTGCCCTCCCAAGCCTCGGAATAGCCTCTTTCACTATCAGCATTTCTAGAGTAATTTAAAACGTCCTCTTATAGAAGTTCTGTGCAGAGACTTAGGGCCTCATTAGGAGTAACACAGTCTGGAAAAAATGCTGGTAAAATTGCTGGTACTACCTGCTCCAGCATTTTTTCTGGGCCCGGTTACTCCTAGTCTGCCGGTAGGGGCAGTGAGCTACAGGCAGGTCTGACCTGCTGGTAGTTCAGACCCCTACCGTCAGTGAATTCACGGACTCACCGGCATGGATAACAGCAGTGCTGGTGATTCAGAGGTTCCCATCCCATGAAGTCCACTGGGACTTCATGATATGGGAACTTACCGCCATTGCCATAGTTGGTAATATCCCGGTAACACAAGGATATCGGGTTCCCGGAATGGTAAGGCGAGACTGCCAGTACCAGCAGTCTGGTAATGAGAGCCTGAGTCAGGATTATTTAACAAGTGGGGCCTGAAGCTAATGTTATACCTACTACAAGAGGAGCCAGCAGAAAGGAGGGTGTTTGTTTTTGTCAGAATATGTGGGAGCAAAGGAGTATAGCGAGGGAGCATGAACTAACCAAGGAGTATAACAGGGGATACCCCCAGGTCATTTTACAGGACACATTCTGTGATAAAATTGCTAAAAGCCACATAGTATAATTAACCCTAATGTAGGATAAGACATGACCAAAAAAAATCCATTCCATACCAAGTCACCAACAGTACACTGCAGCATTTTCATGGTGCCTTTGCACACTAAATGACAATATAAAAATATTTTCATGTTGGCTGCACCCATACATACCCATCCTGGCTGCACAACATATGTCAGTATTTCCACATAAGAACATGCTCATGTTTGCTTTTGCCCATAATACCAGTAATGATAGCATAAGAAAACATTTTCATGCTATCTCTTCCAGTATATGCCAGTATCCAAATGTAAGAATGTACTCCTGTAGCTTTATACTTCTGTTAGCTCCTGGTAGCAACCAGTAAAATACTCATGCTACAGTAAGAAAAAAATGTCTTGCTGGCTCCTCAAGTGTCTTCCCTGCTCACCATGTAAGAACACTCATCATGTTGGCTTTGTGCTTACTACAAGTAAAAATTGCAAAGCCACAGTAAAAATACCTGTGTAACAACCTATGACTTGCCCTCCCATGGGCCTATGTAACTTGTAAAAAGTGCCCTGATGCCCAAGGGTTTGTGTGCGCTCTATAAATGGAAAAATAAATCAATACGTACATGTTCTTGTTGACTGCACAAATATCTCCTTCCTCACATAAGAACAGCCACCATGTTGGATTTGCCCCTATCAGCAGGAAACAATGTCATGCCAAAGTAAGAACACATCATCTCCTTGCTGGCTGCACAAATGCCTCCCCCCACATAAGAATATTTATCAAGTTGACTTTTCCGTTAAGGCCAGTAAAAGATGCAATGGCACATTAAGGAAATATTCCAAGACATCCAGGCTGCCTGGTCCATTGTAGTACAACCATCCCACCCCAACCCCACCTTCGCGTAATAACACTCATCAAGTTGACGTTTCCAAAAACGCCGCCAGTAAAACATGTCATGTCATGTCACTCTCGGGCTCGGGCTCTGGCTCTCTCTCTCTCTCTCTCTCTCTCTCTCTCTCTCTATCTCTCTCTCTCTCTCTCTCTCTCTCTCTCTCTCTCTCTCACACACACACTTACACACACACACACTTACACACACACACACACACACACACACACACACACACTTAATAGTATTCTACAGGACAGACATGAACTAGGAAGCAGGGAAAGCTTGCTGGTTCCTGACATGTATGGTGGAAGCCAGAGCACCCCCATTGCCACCGCCAGCACAGCTGCTCAACTCCTAAATTGGCATTCCCTGTTTTTGAGTGGGCCTGGCCGGTTACCAGTCAATTGGTCGAAAACATTTGGTCGACAGGACAACTGGTCGACACCATTTGGTTGAATGCCAAATGGTCGAATTTTTTTTTTTTTTCTTTTACCCTTTTTTGGGTTTTTTTTGGGGGCGTCCCCCCAACCCCTTTTTTTTCTTTTTTTTTCCCCACACGAAAACCCACAAAACACATATATAAAAAAAAAAAAAAATTTGACCATTTGGCATTCGACCAAATGGTGTCGACCAAATTGCAGTCGACCAGTTTGCTGTCGACCAATTGACTGGACACCGGCCTGGCCCGCACAGGTTCTACCCTGTCTACACCCCTTGCTCTGTAGAGTTTCGAAGAGTTTTTCCTTCTTTGCTTCTTTGGTTGAAGGTTTACAATACTCACCTTTAGCTTGTTTGGCAAGTGCTAATTTCTGAGGCGGGGTGTTTGCTAGAGGGCATCAGGGTGAACTCTAATCCATAAAGCAAGTACAATAAAACATAATTCTATGGTTTCAGCAGAGATGTCAGTTAGGAGGTACATGAGCTCAGACTCTATGCTGCCACTCCCTTGCCAGAAGGTTCTGGAACTTCTTTTCTCACGTTTGTTCTGCACATAAGACCTTGGGGGTCATTACGACCCTGGCGTTAAGGGTTTAACAGCGCCGTAAAAGGTGTCGGCTCCGTTAAACCCTTAACGCCTGATTACAAGGTACCTTTGCGGGACCCAACCTTAACGGCTGGTTTTACCAGCCGTTAAAGTAGGGTGCCGCAAAGGGACCTCGGTGCTAATTACGGTACCGCAATTTGCGGTACCGTACTAAGCGCCTTCCCCAGTCACATTGAGCCCTATGGGCCAAAAATGGGAATGGGGAAGGGCCATGGTGAAATGGGTAAATACCTCCCCGCCAACCTTGAAATGGGGCGGTATTTCCCCATTCCACCATGGCGGACTCGTTACAACACCGGCACCAACCATGGTGCTAATAGGGCCATGGTTTAGCGCCGGGGTTGTAATGAGGGCCCTTGATTCACAACTGGATCTTACATTTACCACCAAGGACTGCCGGTGGGTGCTGGTGACCCTCATCTAGACCCTCCTGATATCTAAATATGCATTGGTAACTGTACTCACATGGTCCTTAGAGTCAGCCGTCTACCTATACAGGGTCAGTGAGTACAATATTTGTTTGCATGGCCACCTCTGTTTTAGAGGTGTGAATGTAAAATAGCAGATATCCCGAGTCTGAGCATCTCTTATGCTGAGGAATTCGGATGGGGTCTATTCAGACTGTTGTCTTTATTGCACTTTCCCCCTGCACTTGTTTTCTGACATGGAGACAAGGCACATGGGAAAATGTTGCACATAAAAGACCACCCCCTTGTAACTGCGGATCAATTGTGTTCAGTTTAAAAAATCAAGGAGTATTTCCCTATTTTTGCCCCGTCCATTGTGAAGGTAATCCATCTATCATTAGGACAAGGGTGTTTCCCTGGTTGTTAAAAAATAGGACATGTATGTCCACTATTGAAGAAAAAAAAACAGAACACAGACCCAGACCAGCTATCAAACTATCGACCTGTCACTTCTCTCCCTTTCTTGGGAAAATGTTTAGAGAAAATAGCGACATCTGAACTAAATGATTTAATAAATAAACATAATCTCTTGGCGTCGTTTCAATCAGGCCTTCGAGGCGGCTGCAGTACTGAAACAACAACGTTACACATAATAGATGATGCCCTGTAAATGATGGATGATGATGGTGAATGCCTGCCGGTATTATTAGACCTATCCGTGGCTTTCAACACCATTGATCATACAGTTCTACTGGACACACTCCAATACCGAAAGCGAATAGGAGAAAAGATTCTAGAATGGTTTAACTCATTTCTTACCAATGGCTCTCAGTCATTATTGGTCGGGAAAGCGTTGATATTAGTGTAAGGTACTATATAGTGTAACTCAAGGTTCAAACCTATCACCAATTCTGTTGAATTTATACATGGAGCCGTTACGGGAAATAGCAAGAAAACATAGGGGGAGCTCATGTTCTATGAGCATGTAACGCAAACGAATTACGTAAAAGCCTTGCGTAAGGCTTTCATTTACGGACGGTCAAATTCAATCGTTTGTATGGTGGAGAGGAGGGGGTGGAACGCAATTGACATTTCAGCTGCTGCGCTTCCTCACCGCCATACAAATGCTCCAGCATTTGCGACGACATGGATTTTCATGCCGCCGGAAATGCTGCAGGCGGACCCCATAGAGATCCATTGAACACACTTCCTACCATGCAAGCATGGTAGGGAGCGTATACAATTACACTTAAACCCTCCCCGACATGCTCGCATGTCGGGGAGGGTTTATTATATTTATGAACACACCTTACTGTGCCATATGCTAAGCAATTTTCAGAATTGAAAGTAAATGTAATTGTGAGTGCTGCTTGCCATGCGAGCATAGTAAGTGGCGCTCCAAATGAAAAGTAAATGCTGCCTGGCATGCGAGCATGCTCGGTTCGTTTACTCACCTTGATTGTACATCTCCTTTTGCCCTTTACATTTGCACCCCACAGTGACCCGCTTAAGTTACAGTGTAAACAAAACAGGTCCCCGCGTCAAATTACTCCTTTTAAAAAGTATGCTGATGATTCTCAAAAGAAACAGTTATATATTTAAGACATGTTTGGAGGAGATCATTGAATGAATGGCAAAAACAAAGTTTTTAATTTTGTCACACAGAAAATCTGAAGCTCACATGAAAGAAGGTTTAAGGAGTTGAAGGTGATGGAAATGCAGGGGGTGGAGTTTAAAGTAATGGTGAAATCTTGGGGTTTCGTACTGGATTCAAAATGGTCCCTCTTGACATGTATTAATGTCTCTGCGAAGGAGGCGAGTGTGCATCGCTTTACATTAGGAGCAGTGAAACCTTTTCTTTTAGAGGTTGTTTTCGGCTTTCTGGCGCAAGCTTTGGTGATGCCACGATTTGATTTTGGAAATGCTTTGTGAATGGGTCTTCCATAAAACTACATTAGCCAGTAAAAGCAGTTTTCAATGCTGCAGCCTGGTGGATTTTGGGGGCAGGGAGATATGATCATGCAACGCCAATTAAACAAAAACGTAAATTGGCTGCCTATAGAACAGGGGATTATTTTAACATTTCTCAGCATTACGGACACAGCACTTTATTCTAAGACGCCAACCTGTACTCTAGTTGAATTGAACATTTCAGGAGGAGAGAGAGAGGTTTGAGGAGTCGTGAAGTGCTAAGCTTAGAAGTGCCGAAATTTACAAGGGCAAGTGCTTTGAATCGTTCATTCTCGGGACAGGAACAAGATATTGGAATGAACTTCCTAATGAATTAAGAATGACATCAGACTACTTAAAATTCCATTAACTAGTGAAAGGATGGCTGTGGAAAAAAGCTGTACAATTCATTTTGAGGACAAATGTATCTTCCTTTTAGGATTTTTAGGCTTGCACATTTTATCATGGTCCTTATGATTGTTTAATTAAGCGAGGATGATTAATTGTACTTTTAGCATAGGAAATATATTTGGTGAACTGTTGTATTGTTGTTTAAGAAATTGATTGTATTGTATGTTTGAAATGTGTATACAGTGCTCTGATACAATACGTTTGACAAGTTTGAGCTTTTTAAATACATAAAATAAATAATGTGCTAGAGCCATTACAGCAGCATGCCCTTGTCTGAGATTTGGAGGTAAAATCCCTTTTCTAAATTCAGAGCCACCCACAAAATAAGGAGCAATTGTTTATTTTCAAAGCAAATGACAGATGCAAGTGTCGAACATATTTTGTGAATCATCCCCGTAGTTCTGCGGTGCTTCGCATCTGAGTGATAATTAGAGATGGTGCAAGAGATGCATGAATTGGACTCTGCAGCCCAGGAAAGCCAGCCTACCATGAAGTTATCGCCAGAGGCAGTGCAGGTTGGGAGTTGCAGCGTTCCCCTCTTAATCCCTGCTCTTTCCCAAATATGGGAAACCCTCATTACAAGTTTGCCGGTCCCGGAAAAATGCAGGTAAATGTGGTTGTAATACTGTAACAGGCACTTTTCCCGGACCATCAAACCACAGGTTTGCCGGTGGAGGTTCCCTGATTTAGCTCCAGCCAAGAGCTGGCGGTAAATCAGGCCCCCACTAGCCAAAAACAGCTGGTATTTCTGGTGCCAGAAATATCGGCAATCCCCTCTGTGGAATCCTATCGGATTACATGGAATGGGGATTTGCCCCCCTTTCTGCCACCTGTAATATCCCAGTAATTCTGACATATCAGGCAGAGTAAATGGTAGGCCACTTTGCTGATATCCCACCAAAATTACAGTGGGGTATACCGGCAAACTTGTAATGAGGGCCTAGTCCTAGACTCAGAAGCACATAGTGTGGTGACATACATTTGTCTCCTCCTCAAACACGCATCCTTCTCTTACATATTGATTTGGGTGAAAGAAAACATGACTGTGATAGGATCAGTGGAGTAAGAGAGTCTGATAGAACAGGGGTAAACCCCAGACCCACAGTAACACTTCTCACGGGGTCTTGTATGCACAGGAAGACCCTTGTATAGTGGTAAGGGAAATACCTTGATTAAAAGAATAATTATGCTCTAGCACCATGCACCACAGGATGACCTGTATTAGCAAGCCTAAGACTGGCTCCCAACACATACGAGGAAATGGGGTGAGAGCAAAGCATGTGGGGTACTGCATGCCAGCAGGGAGCCACACACACACTCACTGCAGATTTATACACCCAGTGACAGCCCCAGTGTACACAGCATTACAGAGAGAAGTGCCAACAGGGACGGCAAGGAAAGGCAAGGAAAGCAGAGCTGAGCTAAGTCACAATGACCAACGGGCCTTATCAAGCCTCTGTCCAATCCAAAGGCTCTGAACAACCTGGTAAAGGAGTAAGCAACTGGAACGTGGCGCTACAGATAGATCATGGAAGGGACATAACTATATAAGGACAGAACAAATCAAGGAAGGGGACGTTGTCTACCATCAGCTAGTGAACCACAAAGACATGGAGAAAGCAATCCAGACTCCAAGACAATAGCAGAGAAGACTGTATGCAGCCCACAGATGGGCACTGGCAGAGCAAGAAGAATTCATATTCATGGTAAAAACGATTAGGTAGGCCAGGCTGCTTATGCTTAAAGAGCTGATAGTCCTGAGGAGTTTTTAAGGCAAGAGAATCCAGGAGAGGCTAAGACTGTTTAACAGTGAGAAAGACACTGCATCCATTTTCAGTGAGCAGGAGACTATACCCCTTAGAAGTTGGATGGGCACTATATTCCTTATAAATAATCTGGGCGCTACGGGGATTAGTACGAGTATGCCGTTATGCGGTAAAGTGGCAGTAATTCCATTTCGACCACATTTACGGAACCAGGGAAATACGAGTCGGCGGCAATACCTTTGCCGGTATTTCTAGCGCTGGTGATACTAGCGCTGGAAATACCGGCAATGGTATATCCGACGATGGATTACCAGCACAGCGTTATTACGAGTGCACTACGAGATGGGAAATTGTGCTAATACCACCTTTTCCCTGCCAGTAATATCGGCAAAAGCAAGGCACAGGTACCACCACCTGAAAGCAGGAAGTTAATACATACAGGTGATGCAAAGGAAGCCACAGGTGCACCCAATGCAATTATGAGGGGTACAAAAGAGCCACACATCCTCCAACCACACATCCCAACACCATCATGCTGCAACTGGTGTGAGTGTGCAAAGACATGCAGCTGCTCCAGATGAACATTGAGCTGCAAGGGCTGGAGGACCAACACAGGGAGCATGCAGCAGAGGAGATGAGGAGGAGGATGAGGAGGAGGATGAGGAGGAGGAGGTTGGAGAGGAGGAGACACAATGCAAGGTGAGCCCCCGTACCCTGGGTCATGGCCTCACAATGGACCCTCACAGACAGCGAGATACTCATCCTGTACCGGTTCAACAGGGAGACAATCACTGCACTGCTGACCCCGATCCAGGAGGAAATTGGAAGCAGGATCAACATCAGGACAACCACCCCACTGCTGGTGAAGCTGGTGTCGATCCTACACTTCCTTGTGACGGGCACATTACAACACACTGTGGCCACACTGCATGGAATCTCCCTCCCCACATTCTTGAAAGTGCTCAGTCAGGTGCTGGAAGCACTATTCTGCCATGTGTCACAGCATATCACCCTGCACACCACCCAGGCACAGGTGAATGCCATGAAGGCACAATTATATGCCTTGGCACTCATACCCAATGTGATAGCGGCCCTCGACTGTACCCATGCAGAGTGGGTGACACCCTAGGCCTCAGAGGAGGTTCACTGGAATCGCAAGCAGTTCCATTCGCTCAGTGTTTAGGTCATGTGTGCCCACTTCCCAGGATCGACACATGATGCCCTGGTCCTGCGGAACAGCATGCTGCCAGCATACATGGAAGAGCACAGAGGCCAACTGACCTGGATATTGGGTGAGTACATGTACCATCACGCCAACCTTGCTGTACAAGTGATATACAGTGTGAGGGGGTTAGACACATGGAGATTGCGTGCCCTGAAAAGGCCCTGTAAAGGCCCTGTTCATGCAGGACCCACCAGCACAACCTGCACATAATAGACAGCAGCCCACATGTGTAGCACATGACTCATGGTGCAGCAGTAAATGGTCAATGCAAGTTACTCCAACAGGCCAACTACACACACTGGACTACAGGAACCACAATGCAACAGAGCATATCCCACAGCATCTATGGGCTGCCAATGGGGGGAATGGCCCACATGGGATTGTCCAAAGTATGTCCAGGGGGTGCCCCAAGAGTTAGGTGAGAAAAGCAAAGAGGACAGTTGACAAAATCTCCAATGACCAAGACTACCATCCAATCAAAGTAAAATCACACAGAACAATGTTACACAAGGTGAGGAGTTGCCCCAACGACTCTGTGCAATTCTGAATAGACTTTGCCATCCCCAGACACCCTTTGTGTGACCACAGGGGAGGGGCGAATGACTAGGTGCATGGCCCCCAAACACCAATCGAGCTCATGTGGTGTCCGTCATGTAAAGGTGTGAAGACCACTGACATACATGGAATGACATTCTGTTACAGGTCAACTAAGCGACATGACACTGGCAGTTGACATGGCAAGCACTCATGTCACCATGTATATGAATTCAAAATGGTATCCGCACAGACAACCTGCACATGTAACCTATATTCCCATCAGGACTCATGCATGGGAGCAATGCAGAGGCCCTAACCACCCACCATGACATGCAAGATGTACCATGACAAACTACAGACACCCTCTAAGCAGTTGACTTCACATGCAATGACTGGAATGTGAAATTGTGATGTGCCACAAAACATGTGACATTGTGGGGTTTATTCAAAGGCCCCAACAAACAGAACTGAAGGGCCCACTGGAAAAATGAATTGCAAAAACCTTCACACTGAAAATGGGTCTATTAAAGCAGACTGTGGGAAGGAAGCGCTATGTGAAAAGGCAAAGCATTGGACATCAAAAAGGCCTATCTATAATTAGAAAAGGTAAGATTGAGCTGAAAATCAGCCTTTCAATTCACAGTGGCAGAAGAAATTCAATGGCAACTTTTTCATGAAAAGCAGGATTTCAAACACTGACACTAAAATGGCTTTGCAGGTGCGCTTGCAGTTTTAAAGCAAGGCATGAGAAAACTGTGCCCCTGTTAACAAAAAGATAGCAGGGAAAAGACTTGGTGTATGTTGAACTGATGCAGTGTATATTATGCTTCACATGTAAAATACTAGCAACAATTGAAAAGAAAAGGCCACTTTGTTTCCATGGGTCAAATGTAAATTTAATTCAAAGAGAATTCTTTTGAAGCTCTTGCCTCCCAGCTATTTACGACCTGCAGCCCACCCACTTCAAACAACAGGATGGCAAATGGCTTAACCAGTGGGTGACTAATGCAGGGGAGGAGTGGTGCAAACGAGGTAAGCTGAAATACAAGAACATAGAAGGTTTTCAGATCAAAATGGCTGTCAACTTCAGATAACAGGTCACATGCTGGCAAGGGAGCTCAGATTTGCATGCACATGAAGATTTCCCATTACTGTAAAAGGACTATCATAACTTATGCATTTTTCTCAGCAACCACAAGTCGTAATGAATTCATTTATGTATCATTTTTAAGATAATTTCCAGGCAATTTGTTGAAATAAAATGAATCCACCTGCGACATAGGGAATTTTAATGGCAAGCTAAAACGTGTTTCTGGCTGCTCTGGAATTTAAGAATTGGTATGCTGGTGGGGGTACAATTAGGTATGTGGTGAGTAAATTGCATTGTGTTGTTTTGTTATTTATTTATAGAGCGCACCGGGCCTCTATCTTATATTATATCTTATATCTTATATCTTACATTTCTCATGTTACAGTTACAGGTTGTCGTTGCATGAATATCTTACATTTCTTATGTTACAGTTCCAGGCATATCTTACAAGTTTACATACAGGATATTAGGATATATTTACAGTTAACGGTGGCAAAAAGGGATTGGAGGAAGGCAGAGGAGGAGGGGAGAGGTGTCTAAGAGACCGGTCGTTCTGAAGAGAAGTGTCAGCAGTCGTTCAGAGGAGGGGTGTCAGCAGTCGTTGGTTTGTAGCCAGAGTTTAACATTGGTTTTAAACATGTGAAAGGAGGGAATGGCTCTAAGTGGAGCCGGAATAGAGTTCCATAGATTTGCAGCCAATACTGGGAAGCTTGAACCTCCAGTTCTTTTCAGATTGAAATTTGGGATTCTGATACTATTACTTTGGGCCTTTCTAATGGGACGTTAAGATGTGTATCTAGTACATTTCTCAGTGAGGTATGCAGGTGCTTTGTTATTTAGACAGTTGTGTGTAATGTTCAGGGTTTTATGTTTGATACGGTCATTGATGGTCAGCCAGTTAGCAGTTCTTCTTTGGTCAGATATGTGTTGTCCTTTGGGAATGCCCAGTGCTGTTCTGAGGGCATTTTTTTGCAAGGTTTGGAGTTTATGGGTGTTGTGTTTGCTGGTACCTAGATAAAGTGCATTACAATAGTCTAGTTTTGATAGGATAAGTGGTCGTGCAATGGTGGTGCAACTGTCTGTAGACAGAAATGGTTTACATGCGTGAATTAGCTTGCAAGTGTAGCTGGTTGCTGAGGCTGTGGCATTAACTTGCTTATTGAGGTTGAGAGCTGAGTCTAAGTAGAATCCTAACGTTTCGACTTCCTTGGCTACATTGATACCATCACTAGTGATGGATTTGTATAGGTGGGAGAGTTTGTTTAGTTTACTGGTGGATCCAATGATTAAGAGCTTGGTTTTGTTGTCGTTAAGACATATGCCGTGTGTGGCCATCCAAGTTTGAATGATTTGGTAGATTTTGTATATGAGGATAGTGTCTTTGTCGTAATCTCCTTGGATCGGGATGAGGATCTGGGTGTCGTCAGCATAATTAGTATATGAGACACCCAGTTTGTCTAAGATATCAAAGAGGGGATTTGTAAAGATATTATACAAAGTAGGGGACACACATGAACCCTGAGGAACACCACAGGTGATGGGAACTGGTTCCGTGGCTGAGATGGGCAAAAAGACTCATAGTTCTATTATCAAGGAATTAATTTATCCATGCCGTGGCCTTGGTGGAGAAGTTAGCAGCCGATTTAAGATGGTTGCAAACTACTTTGTGATCTACCAAGTCTAATGTGGCTGATAGATCTAGGAGTAGAAGAATGGAAGTGTGTCCTTTGTCTTTATGCTCATCTAGTTGGTTTTTGAGATCAAGGAGGGCCGTCTCAGTTCCATGTCTCGGTCTGAATCCAGATTTTCTAGTACCCAGTAGGTTATTAATCTCCAGGTAGGATTGGATCTGTAGATAGGCAGCTTTATCTAAGATTTTAAGGAGGAACGGAACTGTCATATGGGTCTGTAATCCGTTGGGACATTAGGGTCTAGGGTAGTTTTTTTAGGAGAGGTAGTATCCAGGCATCTTTGAGGTTGGTGGGCACAGAGCATGATTTGAAGGAGGAGTTGATAAAGGAGGTGACAAAAGGGGCTAGTTATTGTGCAGCTTCCTTGATGATAGGGTCTGGACAGGTGTCGCCAAGACAGCGAGAGGTTTTAAGAGATGTAATGATATTCTTAGCTTCAACAATGGAGACAGCTCTAAAGTTGAATTGGTTGTGTGGTTTAGTTTGGTTGACAGCAAGATCCTGTAGGATGGCTTCCTGAGTGGAGAGCGCAATGTTGTGGAGGGAGGATCTTTTGGCAGAGATTTACTCTTGTAACATGGTGATTTTATTGCATAAGGCATTTTGAATGATGGTGCACCAAATGTTATCTTTGGTGCAGGAGTCTTTAGGTGTGAAAAGGGATTCTAATTCTCTGAGGATGGAAAATATTTCCCTAGTGTTGGAATTTGCTTTTTTAATTCTGTCATCAAAGGTCTCTTTGTTTTCCTGAATGATTTGTTTCTTGTAGCTATTGGTGAGGGTAGTGAGGAGATTTTTGTTATGAGGGGAGGGGTTTTTATTCCAGCGGGCTTCAGCTTGTCTTTTTTCTTTCTCAAGGATTTTAGGCTACGGGTGAACCAGGTGTTAAGGTGGGCAAGAGGTTTAGATTTACTTAGTTTCAGTGGCGCAATGATGTCTATAGCTGAGTTGATAGTGTTGTTGTACAGGTCAACCAGATCATTAGGGTTGGTGATAACATTAGAATGATTAGTGATGGGCTGAATCATAGGGAGGAGATTAGTGAGTGTTAAGTTTTTTTACAACGTGTAAGGGCTGGAGGGGCCGGTAGTTTAGTTGTTTTAGATTGAGGTAAGTCTGAGATGAACAAGATCAGATGATGATCCGAGCATATGCATGGTTCAATAGCCGTTATGATAGAGGTGCAGTTAATATCTGTCAACCAGGTCAGAGTATGGGCCTTGACATGTGTGGGGCAGTTGTTTCAGATGGTGAGGCCTGCTTCCAATATTGTGTTGGTTAGGATTGAGGCATTAGAGTCTTTAGGGTCATTATATCCTAAGTTGAAGTCACCAAGTAGGATGATTTGTGTCCCTGGTTTAGCATTGGTGTTAAGCAAGGTGGTTATATCTTCTTCAAATGAACCTAGTAACCCTAGAGGTCTGTAGATAAGGTGCACAGTAATAGTGCATGTTGCAGAGATTTCTAGTTTGAGGGAGAGTAATTCTGCTGAGGGCATGTACATATGACCTACTTCTTTGATAGTGAGGTTGGCTCTACAGATGAAAGCTATGCCGCCTCCTTTGTAGGTTTCTCTATCCTTTCTAAAGATTGTGAAGTTGGGAGGAATGGCGAGCATTAGGGCTGGACCAGCCACTTTGTAAAACCTAGTTTCAGTCACTGCTAGGAAATCGAGCTGGTTGCAGATGATGATATCTGAGATTTCAGAGGCGTGGGCTATCAAGGATCTAACGTTGATGAGGCCTCCTTTAAGGTTATGTGTTCCTTTCATGCTAACGCTAGTGTGGTCAATATTGATCAGGGTTTCAGTTAATTTAGAACAGGGTTTCTGAGTATGGATAGGTTTACTTTTAGGGGAGTTGTGCGGTACTCGTGTGGGTTCCATCTTGGAGTGACCTTGAGAAAGGTGCATGTTCATAACTATTATGCAAAAATTGCATGTTCATAACTATTATTGGTGATATCATGGTGCGGACCCGGCTGTCGTTTTATTAAATCTACCATGATTAGCTGAAGCAGAACATATATATAGCATGGCAGATATGAAGTTTTGCCATGAAGGTACTTTTTGCCAAAACGTCCACATTTAAAAAAGGGGATTTCAAATGGGCATTGCCTTTTTTCTGTTCTAGACTCCTAAACCAATCCTTAGAGAGAGGTTGGACTTGGAGGGAGAGAGAAGGGTAACTCTCAAATCCTGGTTGCAAGAATTCTTGCAGGGCACTGCCCAATATTGAAATCTTGATGGTGTCATCAGTGGTATATAACGTGGATGCACTTTGAGAGAATGAGAGAGCTGCTAAAAATTACCAACTGATAGCTGCAACAAAACACCAAAGGAGCTTTTCTGAAATTGCATCTGGGTGGAGTTTGGAAGAGAGCTGGAGCTGTCACTTGTTGGGTAGGCCTAAAAGCTGATTGGGCCCTATAGTGAAGACCTGGGGACCATCCTTAAGAGTGGTGTGACCATCCCCGTGCCTTGTCCTCAAAGAGGGTCATGAAATGCAGATGACTTTCCTGAAATTTAAACAGAGGTTTTCAATGTAAGTAAAATTGAGCCATATGAAAACAAAAGGTGGGGGAATCTGCTTTACTTAAATCCTTTCCCTACATAGTGGGTGGGAGTTGGGGGACTGTGTAGCTCTTTAACCTATTCGACTTATAATAATTTAATTAATCCCCCTTTAGCAAAACACCAAGGGGTGATTTTTGTTAACATTTGAAATTGACAAAGCTCATTACCAACATAAGCTGAAAAATATAGTCGTTAATGTTAATTGGGTAATTTTTTTTTTCCTGTTAACCCCGCCCCGCCCCCTTTTAGGAAGAAGGGTGTTCTTGTCCCTAAACTAAAATTACTGAACTGTCAACTTCCTCCTAACACACGCCTTTAAGTGGTGGGGGTCTGAAAATCCAAAATTCCTAAATCATCCCAATTTTTCTGTCCAGCTTCCCCAACACAGGCCTTTGAGTTGGGGGGAGGGGTCTGAAAATCCAGAATTCTTAAATCATCCCAATTTTGTGTGCTGCTTCCCCAACACAGGCCTTTAAGTAGAGGGGTGTCTGAAAATCGAAAATTCCTAAATCATCCCAATTTGTCTGTCAGACTTCCCCAACACAGACCTTTAAGTGAGGGGCGTCTGAAAAACAAACGTCCAAATCACACTGTGTTTATTTAAAGCAAAAGTGCAAGTGAAATAATAATTGCCATATGCATTTGTACAAATTTGTAAAGCAAACTGCTAGCCTGTTAAAGGGCACAGGAAATTCAAAATTGCACAGCACTGCATATGTAAATTGATTTGTTATTGGCCAGTGTGGATTATTTCTTGAATTGGAACCAGGATAAAGTAAAGTATTGGATTTGTGTTTTTCCCAACCAACTTGTTTGATTTATTTATTTTAAAAGAAGTTTAATTGTATGCCACAAAGAAAGTGGCATGTGTAGTTTTTGTGTGATCTCCATTACCTATAATTCAAATAAATACAAACATATTTCCTATACACTGGCCTGGTTCTTTGCTTATTGGTGACACAGGGCGAGATATCCAAGGCACATGAGGCGAATCTGAAATAGTGCTGAACAAAGAATTGACATTGAACAGTTTATTGTGTGACACCTTGATTGGGAAGGGAAGGAACTCCCTGTGTTGAGGGTGGCCTCTCAATAAACTGTTACAACATGCATGCAGAGAATATTGAGATTGTGTTACAGGCAATGCATCCACAGATCATCATGATTGACACCTATGTCCTTTGCCCTTGCAGGTGGGTCTGGATACCACCAGTTTCCGTCAGGATCGGACTGGGGCATAAAATTGACTCGGGCACCAACAAAAAAGTGGCCCACAGTTGTAAATGGGAATTTGTTCCTTTTGTGACGCTCTTTGAATAGTACCCAAGGGAGAGGTTTTTGATCAAATGTGATGCAAATTGTACATTTTAAAGAATATTTATTCAGCAACACTGGTCAAAACTATGAGCCGTATAGTGAAGTAACTCAACAAACTGGCCCACATTGGCCAGAAAAGTGCCCCACTTTGACCCAGAAAACTGTCCCACACAAGCATTTGGTTTGGCCATGGGCCTATTGCCCTATAAGCCAGTCCATGCCTGGCTTCTGTGGCTAATGTCTCCAATGAGGAATCCCCAGAGGCCACAGGAGGTTGCACACAGCCTGGCACATGTACGGACTAGGGTGTGTGTCAAGCATACCTTTGGCATGTTGAAGGCACACTTCCACTGTTTATACCACTCTGGAGGGGCGCTTATGTATAGGCCCGACAAGGTGAGACAGATTGTCTTTGCATGTGCAATGTTGCACAATATGTGTATACAGTGGAAATTCCCATGCCGCGGATGTGGACATGCCACCCCCGAGTAGTTCGACACAGTGCCTGCGAGTGCTGTGCATGCATGGACTGAGCTGGTGGAGGACAAGGAACGCTGCCTTGCTTGCCAGGAACTGATAGACTATTTTAGAAAAAATAATTCTGAGCCCCATCTCCGATAGTACTTCCCTTGCACATTGTCAATTCTCACATTAAACACTTGGGGCTTGTCACCGGCTCCTTGCCAGTGAGGAGACGATGTGAGCAGCCCATGCAGTACGAGGTAGGGAGCCCTCTGTGGGGGTTACAGTGGTGGAGGGTTCTGACCCCTGGGCCCACATGTACTGCATGGTAAGATGCATACATTGGTGCAGGGTCTCAGTGGAGGTGGATGTAGCCTCTGTGTGTTCCTGCAACCTCTGTCCCATTGCGGTCATGGCAGCGGTGCATTGGCTGAGTGCCCGGGCCATCCTGCAGCTGCAACCCTGCATGGCCCGCATCTCCTGCAGCTGCTGACCCGCCAGATCATCAATGGAAGCCTTTTGCTTTTCAGTGGCTTAAAGGTGCTCACATATGAATGAAACAATGGGCACAGGCAGAGGTGGTGGGCTGTGTGGAGGGCCAGGGCTGAAGCATGGAGATGAACATCCCATCTCGTGCTCCTCCTCTTCCTCTGTGATGTCCACATGAGCACTGCCATGATGAGCCAGTGGCTGCACTGCCCCTGATGACGTTGAGGGCATGGAGGAACCCTGGCGTCTTTCGTACACGGCAGGGATGGCAACACTGTGTCCCATGACTAGTGCTGAGTGTGGCATATCGGTGGCAGCTTTAGCAACAGTGTGTCTCCTGTCTGGTTCCGAGTGGAGGGACCACTGAGTGTTGGAATGGGGATTGTGTCATCCTCAGGACTTGCCAGTGTGTCCACAGTGGCGGTACGTGGTAGTAGTGGAGGTTGCCTGGCATCCCTGCTCTACTGTTTGCTCCTGCTGGCAAGGGGTCTGGCCTGTGGGGGCAGGTGATGTGCCTGCAGTGGAGAGTTCAGCATTGTCACTGTCTGTGGACTGTGTTCTTGTTGGGAATAGAATGAAATGCTTTTAGTCATCTAGCAGACATGTCTGCGGGCTTGCATGACACTCATGAATCATTGTGTGTGTTCCAGAGATGAACATTTCATGTGGTTGGCTTGGGTGGATTTGCTCCAATGTGTGCTGGTAACCACTAGGTGGTGGTAGTGCTTGCTGAGGGTGTGCACAGTGCATGCATCTGTACATTGCCTGTTGGACTGCCAAGGTGTCTGGTTGTTGTGGGTGCAGTGCAGCTTCAGTTTTCAACATGGACTATTGTGGCTAGCATGGGTGCTTCTCATGTGTCCATATGTTGGCATGCACGTTTTGACTACAGTGCATGTGCATTGCTATGTTTACCGGCTTCCCCTGGCACATGTGTGTGCTCACTGTCCATTTGCTGTGACTGCCATGTGTGGCACCAGGCCCGTGCCCATTTTGTGTATCTCTGCTGGAGGACGCCTGCTTTTTGGACACCACATGTACATGGTGTCAGATGTGCTTATCGCCATCACTGTGGGTACCTGCTCTGACCTCCATGCTCCCTATCCCCTTGATGTCCTCCATGTGGAGGATGGAGCTGGCCATATCATCCCAGGATGTGGAACGAAGGGTTTCCACTGTGCCCCCTCCTGTGCCCGTGCTCTCCCTCTAGTGCTTTGCTATGAGGCTGTGGGCCCTTACCTTTATGTCGTCCAAGCACTTCTGGCAATATGTAGTGCTATGGGGTATGGTTCCCACTATTGTCACCCTTGCCATAATGTTGGAGCATATAGCTTTCTTCCTCTGGGCCAAGGTGTTCCTCTGTCTGCTACTGAATAGCTTCTTGCATTGCTCTACCCCTGAATCTGCCAATGCATTTAGCTCATCATGAATTTTGGCTTCAGGAGGTCTGGAAGAAAGGCGTTTTTCGGTCTTGTGCCATGATGTTGCCAAAAATATGGGGACTGGATGCCAGTAGGAAATGGGTTATTTGGGGTGGATTGTGTTTTTAAAGGTGGCCGCTGCTGCCTTTCTGGTTCCAGCGGTGATGTTATTTCTGCTGCTGGTATTATCGGGTATGGTAATGCCGGTGTCAGTGATACTGGCAGAGGTAATATCGGCAGTTATGCCGCCGATATTGGTGATACTGCAATTATTTTGCCAGTATTTCAGTAAAAATGCATATTGTTGCCAGTAATACCTGTCCAGTGGTATGACCGTTACCGGCGGGGAGATGTGTGCGCCCATGCAAGGTCGCAATACGGCAGTACTTCTGCCAGTCACCCCACTGGTAACGGTAACACTGCTGACTGGTATTACTGCTGTTTTATCAGTATACGTGTAATGACCCCCTATATCCCTTAAAGGTGAGCTGGGTACTATATGCCTTAGAGATGAGTTAGTCACTAAGTCCCTTAGAGGTGAGCTGACAAATATATCTATAATAGGTGAGAGTGGGCCGACATCACTTGAAAGTTATCTTGGGAACTATATCACTGGAGCGGGAGTAGGCAGAGTGGTCCAGGCACTATCCTCATTGATGAATTGCAAATAGCAAGCTGGGCATATTTCTGTGGCTGTAAATTGAACAAAAAAAGACCCCTTCTGCCTTTGGAAGTATTGGGTTGAAATTATTCACACGTGCTTCTATGACTATTCAAATTTTTCTGATCTATCAGAAACTGAAATATTTGTTCAAGTATTGATGGATTTCCGGCATTTCTTCATCCCACTCCTTTTTTATGGGAGATTTACCTGTACTATGGGAAAAATTTTCTTAACACGTATGTAAATATGCTAGCTCAATTCTTCAGGCCTGTGAATTTACGAGAACATTGTGAATTAGTGACACATGTTAAAGGGAATACGTCAGATTGGAAAATCCGTCCATATAATGCAAGGTTGACGACTGATTCTCAGCTAGTCGATTGGTCTGATCATACAGTATTATCCTTTGAACTCCTTTGAACTCATATTACAACGGGTGGTGTTTCAAGGCCAGGCCAAATGATTAACACGCACAAAACGTAATTTATGTTTGATAAACAACGATGCATTGACCAAGGTTTTCACTAAATCGCTAGACTTGAAACATGCAAATTGTTCTACAGAAGAAGCTGCCAATTGATTTCAGGAAGTTACATTATTAGTGATGGACAGGAGTGCACCGTCTCTTAAGAAACCAATACATAACAAGCCGTCAGCTCCATGGTTCTCTAAAGATCCACAGTTATATTGAAGTCAGCGTGCAGGCAGTATGTGTGGAACATTGTAAAAGCAAAACAAACCTATTATACTTCAGCTACTTCCGCTATTGGTGTGGCTTACTATCCAAAAATGTTATTCTCATTGGTGAAAGTAATGTCAAATCCTAGACGATGCAATCCTTTACATCACATTAATTTGAAAGCTAGGTGTTGTACCCTGGTGTTGTGTAGGTGGGTGTGATGCCAGAGGTTCCATGCCTCATGGAATGTATGTTTCCCTAAGGCTCCGAAAGGGAAGGTTGAGTCAGTTAAGAGAAGAAGCTGGATGCAATTGTGTGGGGGAGGTGCTCTGGCATTTCCCACTCTGTTGACCACTTTGCGGGAAGTGTTTTAGGTGTGTGGTGTGCATGGGATGTGGTGGTTTAGCTGTACGGGTTACTGCTGGCATTTCGTCCAGTTTTTGTGTGTCTGCTAATGGAGGGAGGTGTGCAGTAGCTTTGTGTTGTGTAGGTGGGTGTGATGTCAAAGGTTTGATGGGTCGTGGAATGTGTGTTTCCCCAAGGTTCTGAAAGGGATGGCTCAGAGAAGGAGCTTGCTGGAAGGGTGTGGGGGAACAAGTGTCTATCATTCCTACCTGTGTCAACCCTGAGTGTGCTACGGACTGAAGGCCAATAAAACACCTAGTTTATACTACTTACCTGGGTCTTGTGACATCCATACTTCCACCGACCTCTGTCACTTCACTACACCGGGATTTTGTTAACTTCTTTATTGATAACATTTCCAAAATTCGGAATGACATTTCCTATATTCCATCAAATAATGGTGTTTCCCAGTGTAAAACAACACATGTCTGCAAGTCTTGCTCCCTACCTGACATTGAATCTGCAAGTTCTATAACGGCCAAATTTAAACCCACATATTTCGCAGAAGATCATTGGACGGCTACAAAGGTAAAATAATGCTTTCTCCCTTCATGCAGCTCTTTCTGCAGGTGACCGTTCTTTCTTTGGTTCACGGATGTTTCCCTGACTCATTGAAAATTGGACACATAAGTTAAGTATTTCCCTTTTTTCTGAAAACTCCTGGAAAAATTAGCAGCTACAAAATGTGCTACATCATCCCAATCAGGTTTTCGAGAGGGTTGTAGTATTGAATCTGCAACACTGTAGATTATGGATGATGTGTTGACAATTTTACATTATTGGGACATTTGTGCATTGGTGCTATTGGATTTGTCACCGGCATTTGACAATAAAGACCATTCTTCAGGAAAGGTTGACACAGAGGACGGGTTTTTAGGGGGAACAGTGTTGAGATGGATCCATTCATATCTTACAAATCTTCAGCAAATAATTGTAATGGATCAAGATTGCTGTGGCCGATGCTCGGTGCCGCCTTGGCCTCTCATTTCACTACTACAATCTGGATGTCCTTACCCTTGTCATGAGGATCCGCTTGAAGCCCAAATCCAATTGCAACTCTTGGTACGATTCCGACCTCGCTGTCCTTAAACACAAGTGTAGGGCGGCGGAGAGGCAGTGGAGGGCCTCGGGTGCACCCCCTATCAAACCGGCCTGCCTCCTTCTCCAAAGGCAGTACAGATAAGAAGAGAGCCTGCATCTCTGTTGCATCTAACAACTAGGTTGAACATTTCCAAATCTGCAAGGAGCTGGCCAATCCTGCCGCCGTCTCTACCTTTCCTGTTCCTTCCCAGGCCCTCTGCATGGCCTTGGCCTCTAATTTCACTACGAAAACTCTCTTCCACTACCTCCTCTTCCGCCTCCTATACCCCTCCTGGCCCGTCTGAGGCCATCTCTCCCCCTCTGTTCTCCTCCTTCCCCTGTTCACCCCTGATGATGTTTCAAGACAAGTCTGAGCTATGAAAGTCTTATCAAAGCAGGTTCTCCCCTGCTCATAAAGAATTATCAAGGACCACATCAACACCCTTGCTCCAACCAATGCCGATTTCTGAAATCACTTGTTTGCCACTGGAACTTTCCCCCCCACCCCCGTTAAGCACGTTCTTGTGCACCCATTTCTAAAGAAGCCCTCGGCCGGTGCTTCCTCTCTGGCTAACTATCGCCCGATCTCCATCACTCCTTTCCTGGGCAAACTCTTGGAAAAGATGGCCATCTCCCAGCTTAATCTACATACTGAATCTGTTGGTTGCCTCCATGACCACCAGAAACTGCTCTCCTGAACATCTGTGAAGACTTGCTCTCCAATCTTGACTCTAATCTCCCTTCTGTCCTCATTCTCCTTGATCCTCTGCTTTTGACACAGTCAACCAAGGTATTACTGATCAGCCCCTGGCCTGGTTGACCTCCGTTCTCACCGACCGACCCTCTCAGGTTCAACTGGGTCTTTCCGCTCTTCTATTTCTCTCTCTACTTGTGGTGTTCCCCGGGGGTCTACCCTCTCTCCCTGGCTCTTCAACCACTAGCTAGCACCTCTCGCCCACTGCATCGCTACTTTCTGCTCCAATTTTCAATGTAATGCAGATGCCACTCAGCTCTCTTTCAGGCTCCCCTCAGCCACCTCAGCTTCTTCTCTCATACCAGATTGTCTGACCGCAATGAAGGAATAGTGTGCCACCAATGATCTCTGCCTTAATGCCAGTAAGACTGAGAACCTCCTCATTGGACACCCGCTCCCTCCTTTCCTCTCTCTCTCTTGCCGCCCACTCTGGGCTCTCTTCCTGCTCCTTCCTATGAGGCTAAGAACCTTGGTGCCATCTTCCACTCCACCCTCTCCTTCTCTCCTCACATCTCTGATGTCTCTAAGAAATCAAACTATCAGCTGCACCTCCTCAGAGGTATTCTTCCTTTTCCCACTTTCCCCCAGAAGCTCACTGTCTCCAGAGCTCTGGTACTCTCTAGGCTGGACAATTGCAACAGCCTCATTCTAAATTTTTCTGTCTCTACTCTTTCGACCTTTACAACTTTTCCAGAACAGGACTGCAAGATTTGTCCTTGGCCTCAAGCCCAGGGATAATATTTCTCCAGCTCTGAAATCTCACCACTGGCTCTCTGTGGCTGCAAAGATTCAAGACCCTCTGCATTGTCCACAACGCTTTCTGGGGCCTGGGACTGCTCTACCTCCAGCTTTCTCTTCCAAAATATCTTCCTTCTCAAGCTCTCCCCTCATCCACCTCCAACTCTCTGACGGTCAGATGCTTCTCCTAGCAGAGAGTTGGGGGAAGATCTATGACCTCAGCTGGGCCTCCCTCTGGAACAGCCTCCCTGCCTCTCTCAAACTTGAGCAGAACCACCTCTGGTTCCGGAAGCAACTCAAGACCTCCCTTTTCGCACCCACTTTCTCTCTAACTCTCCCCTGCTGATCCACGTGACTGCTCTGCCCAATGGTCACCTGGCCACCCTCTGAACTCGGGCCCAGGCTCCTGCAGGTCCAGATGCCCTTGCACTGCCTCTGGGCTACCCAGCACTTAAGGGTCTGTATCTGCAACCCTACAGTCCCTTCTCTCTGCACTTATGAGCAACCCGCTATCTGCACTTGTGAGTTAACTGCACTTCCCCCTTGACCTTCCCTCTGGCACTTCTCCCCTTCCCTCTTCCCCTCACTTGCATGATCTGAGCAACACAAGGCCTAGTAAGATTGTTATTTTGTCCTCCCTTGTTTCCCCCTCCTTGTTTTGTCGCGCCTAGAAACACTTGTGTGTAGGCGCATTATAATTGCAACATTTTATGTCATATCATATGAGATGCCCAGGGCTCAATTCTGTCGCCTGTTCTCTTTAATATACAGGTAGAGCCACTTTGGTGTATCTAAATATAATGTGTGTATGCACCAATACCCCAACGATGCACAACTGTACTTGAAGCTATCTTCTGCATTAGATATACAGTGGCTGGGTGATTGCCTATTGCACAAACAGAGATAGATGGCTTCTCATTTCCTGAAATTAAATACCTCAAAAACAGAATTCCTTTCATTTTCTCATGCTAAGCCTGATTCTTCATTTGTAAAACTGTTCCAAGAGGCTAAGATACTAGGAGCCCCTACACGGTTTGCTTCCTCAGCAAAATCTTTAGGTTTTATGTTAGACGCACACCTCATTTTAATTCCTCAGATAAACTCCATAGTGAGTTCTGCCAAGTTCCACTTGTTCTTGAGAATGGTGAAACCAATGATCAGGGTACAGGCTTTTCATAGACACAGCTGGGGGCCTAATTCACAGAGAGTTTTTCAATGGGATTACGCCATTCTAAAATGATTCTGTGAATTAGACCCCTCGACTCTATTCCTACAACCAAAATAATAGCCCACTGTACAAAAAATACAGAATTAGGAAAAGAACAAATGTTAAGAATTTTCCTCAGAATTAAGATGGCTCAAAAAATAAATGCTCAAGAATAGAGATTTTGAAACAAGAGAAAATTAGTCAGAGCTATGAGTGAACAAAGGTGGAAATCTTTGTATGTATATGTTGTTTGCTAATGATTCATATTTATTCACACGATAAATGCACTGATGTATAGCTTGTGAGTTAGCTGTGTCTAGAAAGGAAATACAGTTTTGTTTACGCATCGTATATGAGTGAGATGTTTTTAAAGCATCTCTCAGTGAATAGAAAGTGAAGGAATAGAGTCTAAGTTGTGTCTATCAGAAGCCCAAACCCTGATCATTTGTTTAATATTATTATTATTAATTTCTTTTTACCCGCAACACACCCATAGGCCTCATTGCACAAAGCTCATGGACAAGAGCTAGACAATTTGGTGGCACTAGATATAATTGAGAAAGGGGATGGCCCGACCCTGTGTGTGTCTCCAATTGTTAGTGCAAGGAAGCCCGAGCAACCAGACTCTGTGCACATTCGTGTTGACATTAAGCTCCCAAATAAGGCCATTAAGTTTGAAAGACACATCACCCGTACGATTGATGATATTGTAGAACTGCAAGGGGCGTGCTTCTTCTTGAAACTTTACCTTTGGGCGGGGTACCATCAAGTGGTGTTGCATCCAGATTCACAGTACATAACCACCTTTACCACCCACTAAGGCCCCTATCGGTACAAATGCCTGAGTTTTAGATTGTCAGGGTCTTCAGTACCCTGGAGAGTAGAGGCTAGTGAAGACCTTGGAACGGCTGCAGGCACTCAGATTACATTTGCATAAGGACAAGTGTGAGTTCCTCAAGAAAACCATTGCATTCTTCTGATTTGTATATGAGGAGGGGGGCGTATCACCTGATCCCAGCAAGGTCGAAGACATTGTGGAGACAAGGCTCCCAGAGAATGTGTCCGTGGTACGAAGTTTCTTGGGGATTGTCACTTACTGTGGCTGGTTCATCCAGAACCTGGCATCCAGGTTGGAGCACCTGTGGACCCTAACCAAGCAAGAGCTAAGCTGGCAGTGGGGTCCCCTCAATCAGGCCGCGTTTGAAGACATGAAGGAAGCGCTGGCAGGTGAAGGATAGCATGGCATTCTCTGAGCCTTCTTTTTTTTTTTTTTTTTTTTTTTTTGATGCTGTAGTTTATTTGAAAACTTTTTCATCGTATAGTTAAGTTGGATCCTTTTTTTTAAAAAAATTGTTTGTCCAGTTCGAGTATAGAAGATAAAAAGAGGGCAATTGTGTAAGTGTACTTGTTGTTGTGGCCGCTGAGTAGAGCGGTCCATCTTTCTTGCGTACACATTTGTATCGATGAGAGTTGATAAAAGGCACCAAATTCTTTGCGTTGTGGCGCGAGTGCATTACATTCCATGACGAGGTGGAATATGGTTTCCTCGATTTTTTGGTCTTTACAGAACCTGCAGTAGTTGTCTTCCTTTTTGATTTGTCTTCTTGTAGCTAGGTGTGCTTTTGTAGGGAGAATGTTTAGGCGGATTTTCAAAAATGTTGTTCGAATGGTTGGGTCTGGAAAGGTTTGCAGGTAGGCCGGTGGTTCATGGATTCTCCTGTTGTCTTTTGTACAGTGTAAGTTCTGTTTGTAGGTATTTTTTTGTTGAATGGTCTTTATCCAATCATTATGTAGCAGTTTTGTTTTTGCGTGTTGTGGACGAAGTGTAAGTAATTCTTCTGTGATATTTTCACTAACCATTTCTTTTCTCATTGTGGCTTTCCATTTTTGCAGTATTGTCGTGTTGAAGGTATTTTCTTTATGTCGCAGTATTTGAATTGCTGGGGTTTTCCCGTCTGTCAATATTTTGCGAAAGATGTCTAGTCTTTTCCACTGTACGACTGATTCAATTGATTGAGTTGCCAATTCATAACGTATTCTTGGCATTGGAAATGTTTGTGGGAGGCGAAGGACTTTGCGCCAGAAAGTCGCTTCATATTTTGTCCAGTTGACTCTCTGAGCGTTTAGCATTGCTTCGGTACCATAGGTGAGAATCGGGATGTATTTGTGTCTGTAGTAGGAGATAATTGGCTTGAAGGAGAATTTGCCGTATTTTCTGTGAAGGAGGCAGCCTTGTCTTGATAGCGTTTGGGATGTTTGTTCGATTTTGTCCAGCCACTGCTCTTCTGATTTAGACTGGTTTATTGTGATCCCAAGGTATTTAAACTCAGTAACATTTTCTAGTTCGACGTTGTCTATCATGAATGTACGTTGGTTTATTCTTTTTTTTTTTAGTGATTTGGTTAGGGTCATTATCTTTGTTTTTCCCGTATTGATCATTAATTCATTTTTTTTCATGTACTGGCTTAAGTCTGCCAGTGTTGTTTGTAACCCAGTCGGTGTTTTGTCTAGTATCACGATGTCATCGGCATATGCCATGACTGGGACTGGGATCGAGTTGATTTTGGGGGGATTAGTTTTGTCTGATTTTAGATGGTCTTCAATGTCAGCAGTGTAGAGGTTGTAGAGTGTCGCTGCAAGTGGACAGCCTTGTTTGAGTCCGTTTTCTGTTGGTATGGCGGGTGTTGTAGTTCCTTGTCTCGACAATCTGACTTTTATCGTGGTTTTTGAATATAGTAGAATGATCGGTTCTAGGATGTCGGTTGGGCAGTTCCATGTTCTAAGTTTCGACCATAATTTTTCTCGCGAGATTGAGTCGAAGGCCATTTTTAGGTCAATGAATGCTGCGTAGATTGCCGAGTTGGAGTTGATAGCTTCATGTTTGATTACTTGGAGTAATACCAGGTTGAGGTTTGTTCCAACATTGGCTGTAAATCCTGTTTGTCTGGTCGAGAATTTGTTGTTTTTTGTGGCCCACGCAGTGAGTTGGTTTAATAATATTGTTGCAAATAGTTTTCCTAGCGGATCGAGCAGGGCGATCGGACGGAAGTTTTGAGGGTCTTCTTTAGGGCCTTGTTTGTGGATTGGTACGATTACTGCTGTTCTCCAGGAGTTAGGTATTCTATGCAGTTTATTGATCAGGGTTGTAATATGGCATAGAAGGGTTGCCCAAGCGGTTGGATCTTCCTTGATCATGGCATTAGATAGTCCATCTGGGCCTGGTGCTCTAGAAGTGTTGAGTTTGTTAATCAGGCAGATGAAGTCTTCAAATTCTGCTTGTACTTTCCATGTTGAGTCTGCTGTAGTTTGTGTATTCTGATGAGCTGTTTCTCGTAGTGCGTAAATGGTAGTAAAATGCGTTATCCATTTTTCTTGGGTTACATTAGCTATGAGTTTATGCTGTTTTTGTTGATTGTCATTGAGTAGGTTCCAAAGTTCTTTGGTATTGTGGGATTTGTGGCTTTTCAGTATTTGTTCAGCATCCGCTTGTTGAATGAGACTTTTTTGCGATTTGATCCAGTTTCGATGATTGTTTTTCAGGGTTTTGATCTGGTGTGAAGTGTCGGGAGCTGGAGTTTTCTTTAGCTGTCGTATTATTCGGTTTAGGTCTTTTTTCCTTTCGGCAATTTCCTGGTTGTAGAAATGTCGGTGGTCTTTCTGCGGACGATTTTTTCTGGTTTGTTGGAATGGGATTAGTATCCATTCATAGTCGATTTTTATATCATTTGCCAGTCTTGCCTGATGGAATTGTTCCGGCAATGAGGTTGAGGAGGCTTGCGGGATTCTCAGTCTTGTAGTTGTTCCATTTAGTTCTAATGGAGGAGGTGGTAGTGCTGTCACTGTTTTTTCTGGTTTCGCTTCTGAGTGTGCGGTAAGTTGGTTGTGATCGCTCTTGTCCGTTGATATCGTCTGTGCGTTTGTAACTGAATGGTGAAGGTTTTCAGATAGGAATATATAATCGATGATTGCATGGGACGAACCTCTGCTCCATGTGGGTGTATAGGAATTCAAAGTGTTCCCTTGGCTTAGAAGGAGTAGGTTCCGCGTTGTGGTTTCTTTTATCCATCTCTTTGCATTTGGTGATAATTGTGAGTGCTTTAAGAGGCTACCGTTTTTATCGTATAACTTGATGTTCAGATCGCCACAGATTATTGTTTCTGATAACGGGTATTTAGCTAAGGCCTCATCAATCGAAATGAAGACTCCATCTAGGAACGTGTTTGTAGATATTGCTAGCGGGTTCCAGTAGAGGTTTAGAATTAGGATTGTTGAGTTGTTTTTGTCTTCTCGCTTTTGCTGGTGTTTTGTGGATGTTATTATGGTCAGTTGCGTCCAAGGGTTTATATTCTCGGAGAGTATTACTCTGATGTATGGGTTTATCTTGATCAGGGTGAGTAAGCCTGAAGCAGGTCTTCCTTGTTTTTGTACGATAGCTGGGTTTAGGAATGTGATAAAGCCATCGCATGCCGGTGGGTCGCTGAGCCAGGTTTCTTGAAGGCATATGAAATGATATTGCTCTAATTCAGCGGTTGTGTCCGTGAATAGATGTAAATTGCCTCTGGTGTTCCACGAGCACAATGACCAATTGAATCTATGGTTCATTAATTGTTATGAGTTTGAGCTCATTGAGTATTCTGTAGATTCTGTATCTGAGAGGGTGTTTTCGTAGTCATAGATTCTTCTGATTGCATCGGCATATCTGTCTGGATGTTGGCTTCTTATAGAGTATTCTGTAGATGCAGTGTCTGATGAGGGAGTTTCAAAGCTAGTTCTGTTGGGTTTGTTAATTCTATCTGAGTCTGCTTCTTTTGAGGCACGATTTGAGTATCTATCGTCAGTTGTCTGTTTTTGATTCCTCTGTTCAATGTGTAGTTCTTCATACCTTGTGGTTGCTTTGTCTTTTGGTTTGCTTGGTATTCTTGAGGATGTTGATGCCCAGCATGAGAAGCCTAATTTGTGTAGTTGTTTTCTTGTTGATATGATGAGTTCTTGGTTATTTTGGTCTGGGAGCTCTATGACGATCTTATCCAGGTTCCGGTCGTCTTTGAAGGTTATCAGAGCAATATCTTTTGTTGTGAGTTTGTTCAGGCGAGGTATTACGCCAAAGAGGCGTAGTAGGTTTGTTCTATTTAGAATTACCGGTTCTTGGTTTTTATTTGCATTTTCAATATGGATTTCATATGTTTCATTTTGTCGTAGTGGATTGACGAATATTGGTCTGGTCTGTCTGTGTTGACTGTGATCTTGTGGTGGTGTTGTTATCGAGGTCGACGAGATTGAATCATACGGTTCATCTCTGGTTGTGAGTGTTGAGATGTTTTCCATCGAGATCATTGAGATTTCTTCTAGGGAGATTTCAGTAGAATTGTCTTGATTTTGGTTCGATTGTTGTTCAAGTATTGAGGCGTATTCGTCGATTATTATGTAGCTTGTCTGAATTAGTGGTTGTGAAGATTGTTGATTGTTTTCTAGTGGTTGTTCTTCATGGGTGGTGATGTCGAGCAAGTCCTCGTCAATCAGCGATTGTGGCAGGGTAGGTTGCGCTAGTTTGGGTTTTATCTGGGTTAGCTGAACTTGAATGCTTTGTGTGTTGACAGCTGTTTGTTTCTTCTTTGGTTGATGCGCGATTTGGGTATTCTGGGTTATATTTCTTAGAAATGCTCGCGAGCCCGTTTGTCGTTTTTTGTTATTTTTCTGTTGGGTTCCTTTTATTTCGTTCGTTGTTTTTTCTTTTTCGAAGATTTGAAAGTTTTCCTTTGGATTCTTTGTTATGTTGCTTGAGATAATGGTTTCTGTTTTTTTGTTAGTATTATTTTGAGGTGGTTCTTTCAGTGTTTGTTGGGCAAAATCTGTAATTGTTTCAGGTAGTGGTTGTATCTGAGTTGGGGGTTGTGATGGTTTTGAAAGCGGCGAGGTTTGTAGTCGTTGGTCGTTGGGTCTGGTTGCTTGTTGCTGATGGTGTTCTTTAAGCATCTGTAGTAATTCTCCTGTAAGTTTTGTTTTTTCTTGTCGGTCTCCTCTTGCGATCTCTGCTAATCTTTGTTGCCACCGGTATGTCTCGTCTGCTTCTATTGTCAGTCTTGATTCCACTGTCGAGACAAAGTGTTCGATGTGTATCTGTTTTGAATGGATTAGTGCTAAAAGGGTCGCTTGATCTTTTATTGAATCTTTCAGGTCTTCTTGTAGTTTCAAGAAGGGGATCATTGATTGGGAGAGTAATGCGATGAGCATATTTTGTAAGTCCAACATTGTTGTTGGGATTCTTGGGTGCATATCTTCTTCATCTTGTACATGATTGTCGTTTTTCTGTTGTGGGTCTTTTGGTTTTTGGTTCTTGATTATTGGGTCTGGGGTATAGTAGGATTCATCCGAGTCATAGTTGAATCGTGATGGGACAGTTTTACGTTCATCCAATTCTGGTTGTCGTTCCTTTTTCATCTGTTTGTTTTGGTTTCCATAGGGGATGCAAGGGGTTGAGGTTGATTGTATTTGATTTATTTCTGTTCGCTCTCCAAGTACTTCTTTTGTTTTTTCTGCAGTAGACATGATGAATTCTATTTCGGTGGTGTCCAGTGATAGTTTTGGTAGTTTATTTCTTGTTTTGGATGTTGTTGGTTCCACAGTGCTGGCGGATTTGGCGGAATTGTGAGTTTTAAGCCATGCAAGGCGGGCTAATCTTGCTTTTTCTTTTTGCTTCAGTTGGTCTGGTGTTGGGATTGCTGGTTTTGTGGTTAGGTCTTGTGTTCGTTCTGTTTGTTGGCTGGTTGCGGTTAGCTTGGAGGCGACAGGGTCAGCTGTGAGTTTTGGTTCTTGATTATTAGTTATTTCCTGAGGGTTGCTGTGTATTTCGTGTAGTTTCTCCGATTTCATGGATTGTTGATTCTGGATTTGTTTGTCTGATATTAAGTCCTGTTTTGTGGTCGTCTGCATCTGTTTGGTTGTAAGTTCGATGGGTTCTTCGTTGCTGGTTGCAAGGTTTGTCAAGGTGTCTTGTATCCCGTTGTTTAAGGGGTCTTGTTTTGCGAGCTGGTGGTTTGCGTTCGGATCAGTTGATGAGTTGGTCAGTTGTTGTTCTAATTCGAGTTGGGAAGGCAGTAATGATGGCGCGGACATAATAGGTTGTCCAGGTTTGGTAGTGTCTGAGCTGTTTAGTTCAGATGAGATTATTTGGTGATTTTCTACTGTACTGTGTGAGTCTACTGATAGTTGGAGTTCCACTGTGCCGACGGATTTAACGAAGTTGTTGGTTTTCAGCCATGCAGTTGGATTGGCAGTTTCTAGGGTTTGGGCTCTGGAGTCTTCTAAGTTCTGTTTATAGTCTGAACACTGTGTCTGGGACTTTGGAATTTCTTTGTACAGTGTCACTTTCTTGAAGGATTGTTCCAATGTTAGCTGTAGTTGGTCTCTCTCCGTGGTGTTATCGGTCGCGTTCTTAGTTGTTTGTCTTGTTTTTGGACGTTGAGTTGGGTTTTGTTTATTAGTGCGAGTTGTGGCCATTGTTTCCCGATTGTAGAATGCTAGGCTTAGGTTTTGCAAGATTTCTGTTTGGTTTGTCAGAGTGTTGGTCTCCTTTTTTTTTTTCTTTTTTATCGGGTTCGCTTTTAGGATCCAAGGGACTAACCCTTTCGGTCTCCTGGTTAGCAGTGGCTGCGAAGATGTATCCTTGTTTCGGTTTTCTCTGGTGGATCAAATTGCGCTTTCAGGATCCAAGGGTCGAACCCTTTCGGTCTCCTGATCGGTTATTTCGCGCAGGTGAGTGTTTGATTCGTCCTTCTGTAGTGGCGCGAGTTGCGCTTTCAGGATCCAAGGGGCAAGCCCTTTTCGGTCTCCTGGTCAGCAGGGGCTGCGTAGGTGTATCCTTGTTTCGGTTTTCTCTGGTGGATCAAATTGTGGTTTCAGAATCCAAGGGTCGAACCCTTTCGGTCTCCTGATCAGTTATTTTGCGCAGGTGAATGTTTGATTCGTCCTTTTGTAGTGGCGCGTGTTGCGCTTTCAGGATCCAAGGGGCAAGCCCTTTCGGTCTCCCGGTCAGCGAGGCTGCACTGGTGAATCTTCGTTTCGATTTATTGTAGAAAGTCAGGTACGCTTTCAGGATCTAAGGGCGGACCCCTTTCAGTTTCTTGATCAACGAATGGAACGAGGATGTATGGTTGTTTTGTTTCTCTGGAGCGGTTGGGGTTGGAGGATTAGGATCCAAGGGCGAAGCCCTTTCCGTCTCGTGATCGACGAGGGTAACTGGAGATGCCAGAAGTTAGAACGTTAAGTAGCAGGGGCGAGGCCGCAAAAGCGCGGGCGGTAGAGGATTCTATTCGGTGTGAGGTGGGGTGAAGACGCGTGTACAGTAGGCACAGGCAGGCTCCGGCGTCAAAGATGAATCGCTTGGTTACAGGCCAGCTGGTGCGAGCACACGAAGGGACAGCAGGGCTGTCAGCGGTCGCAACTGGGCTCAAGGCGATCAGCAAGTTCAGGGTCAGTGATGCAGGGCGTGGATGGGTGGTAGGCGAGGAGCATGTAACGGGTTTGAGATCCTGCAGGACGGGGAGCGATGCTTTAGGTGTATGTAGCGTGATGAGAAGTAGGTCACTTACACTATTTTGGCTGTCTTTGGCTGTCTTTGGGTGATTCAGTAGGTGGATTTTTCTGGGGGAGGCGCCGCGGAGCCTGCAGAGCCTAAAGACCAAAAGACTCTGCAGCAGACTCCGCGGCCGCTCCGCGGTGTTCTGGGTATTTTAAAGTCACCGGGTGGAAGTAGGCAAAACAAAGGTAGGACAAGAAGCAGGTCCTCACTGGGTTCAGGAGCAAAAAGCTGTAGAGTCCTCTCACAACCGCAACCAAAAGACTCTGCAGCAGACTCCGCGGCCGCTCCGCGGTGTTCTGGGTATTTTAAAGTCACCGGGTGGAAGTAGGCAAAACAAAGGTAGGACAAGAAGCAGGTCCTCACTGGGTTCAGGAGCAAAAAGCTGTAGAGTCCTCTCACAACCGCAACCAAAAGACTCTGCAGCAGACTCCGCGGCCGCTCCGCGGTGTTCTGGGTATTTTAAAGTCACCGGGTGGAAGTAGGCAAAACAAAGGTAGGACAAGAAGCAGGTCCTCACTGGGTTCAGGAGCAAAAAGCTGTAGAGTCCTCTCACAACCGCAACCAAAAGACTCTGCAGCAGACTCCGCGGCCGCTCCGCGGTGTTCTGGGTATTTTAAAGTCACCGGGTGGAAGTAGGCAAAACAAAGGTAGGACAAGAAGCAGGTCCTCACTGGGTTCAGGAGCAAAAAGCTGTAGAGTCCTCTCACAACCGCAACCAAAAGACTCTGCAGCAGACTCCGCGGCCGCTCCGCGGTGTTCTGGGTATTTTAAAGTCACCGGGTGGAAGTAGGCAAAACAAAGGTAGGACAAGAAGCAGGTCCTCACTGGGTTCAGGAGCAAAAAGCTGTAGAGTCCTCTCACAACCGCAACCAAAAGACTCTGCAGCAGACTCCGCGGCCGCTCCGCGGTGTTCTGGGTATTTTAAAGTCACCGGGTGGAAGTAGGCAAAACAAAGGTAGGACAAGAAGCAGGTCCTCACTGGGTTCAGGAGCAAAAAGCTGTAGAGTCCTCTCACAACCGCAACCAAAAGACTCTGCAGCAGACCTCCTTCTCTGTCCTCAGAGATTGTGGTGGATGCCAGCCCCTTTGGCCTGGGTGCAGTCCTGACCCAGACGGACACAAATGGGGAGGTTCAGCCAATCGCATCTGCCAGCAAGGCTCTCTCAGAAACAGAGCAGAGATACTCCCAAATCGAGAGAGAGGCCCTGGCATTCCTGTGGGGATGTCGACACTTTCGCTTGTAAGTGCTGGGACAGCCAGTGATGGTGGCAACTGACCACAAGCCCCTGCTACCGATCATGGCGGGTTCATCTTTCAAGCCTCCAGCCCGCATCGAGAGGTGGATGCTGGCGCTACTTGAATATGGGGTCAAGCTGGTGTACCAGCAGGGAAATAACAATGCTGCAGACTATTTGTCCAGGCACCCCAGGTGCGAGCTAGATGGACATGGATACAACAGTGAAGACTAAGCAGATGAACATGTGAGGTTGGTGGTAGAGGCAGCGACCCCAAACTTGTTGCCCATCTAGGAGCTGGAAATGGCAGCGTTTGAGGACGAGTGTTTCACCATCCTAAAGTCGGCCCTTCAGCAAGGGACATGGAAATCTGTGGTAGACATGCTAGCCCAGAGGACTCTGGAGGCAAGATCAGCCAGCGTTGGAACAACTGTGGAGGGGCAAGGACAAACTGTCTTTTTTGGAGTCGGGACTCCTACTCGGGAGTGACCACATAGTAATACCGAGATGCACGATCCCCCCAAGTCATCGAGTTGGCACACCAGGGCCATCAAGGCATTGCCAAAACCAAGGCCCGTCTATGACAGAAGGTATGGTTCCCATACCTTGTGAGATGGGTGGAGGAGTTCGTATCAGCCTGTGTGTGGTGCCAGGCAGTGGCCATGCCCTGCGGGATGAGTCCCTGGGAGAATGTCCATGCAGACGTCGGGTCCACAGGCCGTGACACCCACTGCCTGGTGGTCATCCACGAATGGTCGTGATATCCTGAGGTTGAGTTCATCGACTCCGTCTCTTTGGACAAGGTGGCTGTGGCCATAGAGAAGATCTTTGCCACCCATGGCCTGCCCCAGACCCTGTGTTCCGACAATAGACCACCATTCCAGAGAGACAGTTTCACCCATCTAATGGAGGAGTATGGGATTCAACATCGAAAGATATGATATGATATGATATGGTATTTATAACGCACCTATAAACATGTGTTTCGAGGCGCGACGAGGCAAGGGAGGGAGAACAAAGGGAAGAAAGACAATGATCCTACTAGGCCGGGTGTCATTCAGATCGTGCAAGTGCATGGGAGGGGGAAAAGGGAAAAGTGCGAGGGGGGAGGGCGAGGGGAAAGTGCAGTACAAGGTGTAGTAGAAAATTAAGATAATAAACAGCCAGAGGTGGCAAGTGCAAGGTAAGTGCAGACATAAGTGCTGGTACGGGGACTGAAGGGATACAGAAAACAGTCCCCAGGTGCTGGGGTTGCCAGGGAGGCAGTGCAGGTGTGCAGCTGGTAGTGCCTGGGCCTGAGATCAAGCGGGGTGGCCAGGTACCCAGTGCAGTTTCAGCTAGGAATTCAGCAGGGGAGAGGACGAGAGAAAGCAGAAGCAAAGAGGAGGGTTTTGAGGCGCTTCCGGAACCGGAGATGGTTCTCCTCAAGTTTCAGGGAGGTAGGAAGGCTGTTCCAGAGGGAGGCCCCTGCCGAAGAGAGAGATCTACCACCAACTCGTTGCTTGGAGAAGCGACTGACCCTGAGGGAGTTGGAGGAGGATGAGCGAAGGGCTCGGGAAGGAAGGTATTTAGGGAGAGAGAGTTGAAGGTATTGCGGCCCCAGGCCCCAGAAGGCCTTGTGGACAATGCAGAGGGTTTTGAACTTAATCCTCGCAGCCACTGGGAGACACAGATCACACCTGTGTGGCCTCGTGCAAATGACGAAGCGGAAAGGTTTCTGAGAGCGTTAAACAAAGTCTTTTGCATCACCCACAGCCAAGGGCACTGCCTGCAGCGGGCATTGTATCAATTCCTGAGGGAATACAGGACCACCCTGCAAGCGTCCACTGGAGTGGCACCTGCAGAGGCGATGTTTCGGCCATGTCCGAGGGGTCTGATCCCTGAAGTACGGGATCGTGAACCAGCTGTCATTGACAACGCTCAGGTGGAATGTGAGAGGAGAGTCAGGGCGGAGGGAGAGAACATGAGGAGAGGACTCCGAACCCAGCAGCTAGCTCCGGAAGAGGAAGTGCTTGTGAAGAAGCGGCACACACTGGGAAATCTGTCCTTAACTTATAAGACTGGTCCAATGGATGTGGTGGCAGTGTGTGGCTCAATGGTACCTGCTTCGGACGGAACTGGCACTGTCACCGGCATTGCCAGCTTCTTCGAGAAGGTTGGAGAGACCAGGCCAGAGGCAATGTTAAGAAGAGACAGTGGCGATGTACCAGACGAGGGCAGTGGCCTGACCTATCTGCCGAGTTCCCCAGGTCGGGCGGACACAGATGAGGAGGGCCTAATCAGGGAGGTGGGCAGGCGGTATCCCCAAAGGGTCGGGAGGGGGAAGCCTGCCCATCTCAATGACTATGTCTTGGACCCCTGAGCTGGTGGGCCCAGCCCATGGACTGAAAAGTGACTTGTGGGACTGGGAGGAATGTGATTAAAGAGGCGTTCATTTTCGGTGCAGTGTAATGTTTCAAAGTGTTTGTAGTTTATCTCTTTTGATGTTTGATGTGAAAAAGTAGGAGTGTGGTGACTGCCCCTTTAAGGGCACACACGTGGCAGAGTGACGTAACTCTGCCATGTGTGCTTTAAATAAATGGGGCTTTCCACGACTCAGCATGTCCTCCATGACAGGGGAGGATCACAGGGACCAGAAGGGATACTTGGTAGCAACTCTAAACATGTTAAAGTGCATTCCATTCACACAACAGCATACAATTCAAAAGCTATTCACTCCCTTCCTTAACGTGTTGAAAACACGCTGAAGTAAAAACATAGGGATGTAAATTAGACCAAAAATGCAGAATTCTGCTCTCCCGCGCCGTTACCAAGATAACGTGTCTCCATTGTCAGTACCGCCGGCAATGTGCACTAGAAACCTTTCTAAGCACCGCCAAATTAGATCACTTGAAGTAAGTATAAAATACATTCTCAGCACCACCGTACAAGTCCATATGTAATACCAGCATAAATATAAACTAAATGCGGGATCATTTTACTACGAAATGCCGCACAGTCACCTTGGATAGTTTTCCTCAGAACTGCCACACTAGCATACTTGCCTGCTAGTGCCGTGTCCCAAACTACACACCTACATGTACCTTGCCGCACCTTCCCAGATGATGCTGCAGCCTGTTGCCTGAATCACAGTACCTCATGTGAATGTTGCATCTGCGGCCCACTGCTCAAACAAATTCATGTTTCTTGTATGCATCGGAATCACTTCCAAACATGGCTGAAACTCCAAGCTGCCTCCTAAACCAGTTTGTCTCTCACACAGCATACACTGCATTTCCAAAGGGCTCTATGTGCATCAGCATGCACAGAACGTTGCTGGGTCCGTTCCTCTAGCCGACTTGCTAACCTCAATCGTCCATCGCTGGACCTGAGGCGCAGGTCCTACATTCCTTGCGTCGCCAGTGCCTCCTGCCGTCTTAAGACCACGGAGCAAGCAGGAACGCCATACGACCAACTGCTGTTCCCTGGCACCCAGACATCTTCAGCTCCACCCTTATCCACACTAGAGAACGTGCTCCTCCAGTCCCTTCTTGTGGGCGTGCTCCATCCCCAGGCCTCCAGCAGGGCGTCTTGAAAGTGGAAGGAAACCCAGGCAGGCCGGGGATGCCTGCTGACTCCTGATTCACCATACTCTCTACTGGCACCTTGGAGGCACCTCTTTTCTCCTTTCATCATGGCACCACATCCCATCCTCATCGCCAAAATGTAGCATCTGTCGTAAGTAACCGTTGCTGTATGACTGGTTTCAGAGTTGTGTCCTGAGTGGTGGTGTGTCTGTGTGTTAAAGATTGTCTTCTGTTTCTTTAGGAAGGGACATGTGTGGTGTCTGGCATGTTTATTTAGCATTATTGTGTGTTGAGTGAATGCTTTCCTTGATGTCTGTGTGGGTCAGCTATCGTAGGAATGCCAGAGGGAATGCAGTATGGTAAGCGTGGGGGATTCTGGAGATGACAGTCGGTAGGGACTGGGAGATGGGAACCTGCAGCAGAAGGATGCCTAACCCTTTACTCCTATGTAACCTTCATGCCTGAGTTCTAAGTATTAAAGTAAGTTTCCTTTTGTACTTTCTTGACTCCTGCGCGGTTCCTGTGTGCTGGTTGCTTACCTGAGGTTCCCAGATACTTCACGTGGCTTTGGAAGCTGGCTTTTTAGAGGCATTAGGAATTTAATTAGTGATATGATTATGACATTTTAGCTGAGATTGTATGAGATTAGTTATTCTATTGAATTTAATTTTTTGTGAATTAAATTGTTCTTTATTTACTTATTTTAGTAGTCAGTGTCATGTTGTATGTTTTTATTGTGAATCTGAATTATTGTATATGCTTTTATTGTACAGCGCTCTGATGCTCTTTTTTGCCATAGCTGGGCTATAGAATTTGTAATACATAAACAAAAAAATGAAAAAGAAGCAGCTACACACTATACCATCGAGACATGTATGAGAACAAAAAAGTGAGATGAGATCGATACCCTGTGAATTTTGCAAAGAAGTGGCTCAGTGCTGTATGCTTGCTACTGTGGTTGGGGACCATGAAGCATCTGAATGCTTTATTCTTGTGACTCTGATATTGAGAAAGAAATGGGTTGAGAGTACAGAACCCAGTAGGAACCCAGTATTCATATCAGATTAGAGGCCCTGGTGCACTTTTGTTGCAACCATCCTGACACTCTCTTCTTGTAGAGAAAGTGCAAAGATTCAGTAGGTGTTTCCCCCTAATCTTCCTTATGTTCCGAACAGAAAACATGAGAATCATATTTGAGTCTTTCTTTTGGTAGAAAGAAAGTGATGACTCCTGGTCCTAATTTATTGAGAACCCTGATACCTTACAGTTCACCCCAATGTAACACATTTTGCTTGGATGAATCCGATATAGGAACACCCATTATTACACGGCCACTACCGTGGCCATGTAGTTATGGTTAAGTTGCTGTTTCCATAGGAAGAGCACTTTTTGGGTGGCTTATAACTCCGCTCCCCCTGGACGAATACACACCAAACTTTGCAAAAATAGTGTATGGGCCACTGTGAATTTCTGGTGATGTTTGGTCCGGGGGGGGAAAAGTTATAGGTGGGCTCCCAAAATGTCTTTTTTTCCCATAGACTGAATGGGGGAAACACTTTGTGCACATCTACAGCTCAAATGGCTGGATGGATTTTCACCAAATGTGCAGCAGGATCAGGAGCTTGGTCCCGAAAGCATGCTTTTGTAATTTGGTGCCAATCCGTCCAGCAGTTTTCTTTAAAACGACAAAAAAGTACATCTGAAAAAATTAGTGATATCTATGTCTGCTCCGCAGACACACTTCCCTGTTCGCTCCGCGGACAAGATACCGATTGGCTAATCCGTAGCATCATGTACGCGGACATGTGGCGCATTCACTGATTGGATGCTGAATGGCGTGAAGTGCGTCGGATTCTGTCGCTGCACCCGCCATCTGTCATTCATCTTTTGGTGTACGCAAACATCACCGCTAACACATATAAAACAACACACCATTGCACTTGTTAACCGAGGCAGGCACCTGCACTGTTTGATGGAAACAGCGGTTCTGCAAGTGTATGGGAGTAGTAGTTCTCATGCATGCATTCAGATATGTTGTTGCAAAGTCAGAATGTATTTTCATTCTGAGTGAAGTTTACTTCATTTGCTTTTTTGTTTGAGAGCTAAGTAGGCCCACGCATCCAACTGAACCCATAAGGGTCAATTGTTTTTTGACCTTGAGCGAAAGGGAAAATTCAGTAAGAATGCAGGGAGTGCAAGTTTGGAAAAAATACCATTTGATAAGGTTATGTATTCAAAATGTTTGTAAGACACATGTAATATCAGTTGAAGAAGATTCTTTACTGCAGGTACATTGCTGTCTGGGTTTAACGAAGACAATGGAGACGGTAAATATCGTGTAAGTTTACTTTTGACGACTCTATACCGGAACGAGTTTTAATTTTTTATTACCAGAACAATAATTTTGGCATTGTAACTGAGGTACTATCTTTCAGTGTAGTTGTCATTTTTTTTAAACTTATGGAGAGTGCAGATTCTCGCCGTTTGTAGGCTATCATAGGTTCACCCATGTTCAACCCTATTATTTCTTTAAAATGTCATGTATGACCACACCGATTTGTGTATCAGTTTCCATGTTCTTTTTGTCTTTTTTGAAATTGTTTGGTAAAGGTTGGGTATTGATACGTATTTTTTGTTACGTTTTCCGAACAGCTACATTCTGCTGTACTGTGATTGCCATGGATCCCAGATGCCGAGTGATGGATTCTTTGCACGCCAGATACACATACTCGTGACCGGCTGCCTAACTGTCACTGTATTGTTCGACGAGCGGCCCGGCCCCATTTGTCCATACGCTGGAGTGGCCATTAGGAGTAACATAACATCTTTTATGGTGGTGTAGGCCAAAGTTCATGCAAACGTCTTGGAAATCACTGTGCGACCGAAGCGGTTGCTTTATCGAAAGCGAATACTTTGTGTATGCGAAAAGATCAATGTGTGCCTCACGATTAACATTTTCGATGATGACCGAACAAACAAAGTTACGATTTGATTGAAAATGGGAATAGTCCGATGGTCTCGGACAGTTTATTGTGAAATTAAAGTACTTTACAAATTCTAAAATTGTTAATGTTTTCCTTTAAAAATCAGTTTATTATTTCAAAATTTAACATGCTACATTGTACGTCGCTGTGTGTTCATTTGCAGGTTCTGCGTCACGGCATGTAGGTGCTTTTGGGCGCATTTGGCTACGCTGGAGAGGAACGTCATCCAAAAAAGTGTACAATATCATTAGGGTTGGTTATGTGATGAGATATGGGAGTGTTTTCGTATTACACAAGTGTTGTAATGTAGTAAAAAAATGTAGCGGTTTACGTTTATTGACTGAGGGGTAGGCTGCAGCCATGGGGAGTGGGCAGAATGTCGGGGTCATGGTATAAGGTCAAGATCCGCACAATGTGGCTACTGGCCATGACCAGAAGGGAGAAAAGATAGGATTACAGTGGCCATGTCCACCTGGGACTGGCTTTGCGGTAAAGTTGTTCGACATTACTATACATTTGAAAGGGAGGAAAAAAGTGCTGGTGGTAATATGTTAACAGCGTTTCCTTTTTGCTTTTTGCAGGCTGCCATGGAAAGCGAAGAGGGGCCATGTAGGGAACAAGCGCCTTCCTTTCTATGGTGGCCATCTTGGAAAAGGATTTTGTTTTCTAATCCAGGACGCCACAGGCGTCCCGTGTTTGAACGACAAATCCTCTCTTTCAGTAGCACATTTTACTGCTTTGCAAATCTAGATTGTTAATGGCAAATGGTATTGCGTCTATGTCCTTTACTGAGAAATATGAAGTAGATGGAGTGTATGCGATTTTCTTTTTTAATATATTTTTAAACTGTGAAAGGTGGTTCTTAAAGGAACATTTACTTTGTTTATGGATGTTTTTTTTGGGAAGGACAGCTACGAAGGAAAGTTGCGGACAGAAATCAGCAAAGAGGAACCAAACAGTAATATGGGAGGTAGGTGGACGGGGGAAAATGTTGTGCGTGTGTTATTTGTAAGATAGGGGCAGTGTTTCTCATGCTCCTTCATTACAGCAGTGGTGCTGTTTCTTGGGGAGGAGGGATGGCCTTAGCTCATGTCGTTTTCAGATAACTAGTACTTTTGCTAAAAGTATGTACTGTGTACTACATTGTTAATGGCTGACTGCGATTAAGTGTTCAAGCTGTGCAAGGGAAATGTTGAAGGTGGAAGTTCCTACATCAGTAAAAAATGTATTTCCACACTGTCCATGAGGCATACATCTTATTGTTAAGCGTGTACGGATTCTCGGACACATCACCGTGCTGTGCGCCAGCATATGGTCATGTGGCATTCTCTGCAACGTGTGCAATGAAGTCAGATGTTACTTTACATTATGGGTACGTGCTACTACTACCGATCAACTTTAGCAAAAAAACTTTGTTAAAGGGATGTTATGATTAAGTTGCGCTACTTAAAAACTAAGAAATTCAGTAAAAAAACTTTGTTAAAGGGATGTTATGGTTAAGTTGCCCTACTAAAAACCTGTGAAATTCAGTAAAAGAACGTAGTTAAAGGGACGTTATGGTTAAGTTGCGCTACTAAAAACCTATGAAATTCACACAAAAAAACTTTGTTAACGGTACGTTATGGCTCGAAATAAAACCGAAAACCCTTGAAATTCGCCAGCTATGTTAAGCTAAACAACCATAACTCACGCCAACACTGTGCACTGCTAACACCAACACCCAGGACATCAAAGATGACATCAGAAATGTCATTGATGACATCACTGATGACATCACATGTACATTTACTTTGAATGAAAACTCTGTAGAAGGTATTCTTAGTATAATGTTAAAAGTGTCAAGGATCATTGGAATACATATCAAGTGCTGATTAGTGCATTAAGCAATGCGTTGATATACGTAGCATTCTATTATGAAGTTCTATGCAGTATATGATAACTGTTTTCTTATTAGAGTTTTGGGTACTGTGAAACATGTGATAAGTAGGTAATATAAACCACTTACTACATAATGGCATTATTATAGAAAAATCACAAAGAGACAACATCACATACAAATATGAGTATATACACGAAAATTGAAGTAAGGTAAAAAACAGCGGTAGTAGCAGTAAGTGTTCATAACCTAACTGATTATCTTCATGCAGAGCAATGATTGCTCTGTTTCAAATGTGCTACTTACCCTATGCATATGTATCACATGATTTGACTGGACCCTAAGGGAATTACTGTAAGAACCTACTTGAAGGATAAGTCTACAAATATAGTACCTTTGTACAGGAGGCCAGAGGGCAGAGCGCCCTCTGACGGGCCCATAGGTCAGAACTCACCCTCTAGTACCTATAAAACAAGATAGCTGCACCTTGAGGAGGTTAGGGTGCAGGATTCATTTACTCCGACACACTTCAATAAGGACAACTTAAAGGTTTGGCAAAGGGAAGTCCATTTAATGACAAGTACAAAAAACAGGGAAACAAATGGTAATCATCAATGGTGCGATCGCCTGTCTCGCTTCAACTCCCAACTTCTTCATTCATGCAGCAACTTTTATGGGCAACATTTTTCATCATTTGAGGTGCAAAACTCATAAGTTTGTCATGCAATTTCTATTGGTCGGAAAGGTAACTTAAGTATAGGTGCTATATCTGTATACGGTAACAGAGCATGCGGATTGGATAATTCTTCTAGAGTGGGTGTCTACGCCTATCCCACTACATCACTCGTGATAGACGTCACTGCAACTACAATGTCTTATTGGTTCTACAAGCTATAGGACTCTAGATTATTTGGTACATTGTGATTGGGTGGGTTACACCCCTAGAAATAAATCTCCACTTTAATTAGCAGCATGCAGAATAGACACCCAGATGCAGAGTGCCCCAATATTCACCCTGCCTCCCTTCCATCAATCAGTACCTTTAGGGCTATGTGTCAATTAGTTGGCTGAGGATGGCCTCGAAACTGTAGTTATTATCAAGAAAAGTCATGGCATCCTCGGGTTCTGGGTGACATCAGACGTTGGTACCTCTTTGCCTTTGGCTGGTCACGTGTCTGTTCACCGTGAATCTGCTTCTTTTTCCTTCTTTTCATATATTTGATTCTTTGTTCAGCCCAGCCACCTGCCTGGGGCCTCTTATCTCGACCTTCACTGGCTGGCAGTCATGCTCTGACATTTTGAGTCTTCAGAGTAGCCGCTCCCTTCCCGGAGTTGACCGCAAATTCCCAAGTATGAGCTACTTCTTGCTGAGTTTCGATTCCGCTCTTCCCTTCTGGCTTTAGCTGGAATATGAATCTCGGCCTTGGTGGCCCCTTTGCAGCCTGTGCTTAGTTCTGCTTTACAAAATGGAGTCGCACTCATATATCATGCTTCTTTAAGGTAGAGATATAATTGGCGCATGCTGCTCTATTCTTCTACTAAGCATTGCAAGCAGTGTCGTTTACCTAGCTTCTTGCGTTCCAAGCCTATTTACATGCATTCAGTCAGTTGCACGATTCGATCCTGGGTACGTTCTTTGTGCTGCAACGTGGTATCTTCTTATACGTTTGTCATATCATTATTCTTTTACAGTTCGTCCTTGTGTACTTTCTTTTGCTTGTCGTTTTATGGTTGTCTGTACGTCATGTCTAGGCTCTTATATCGTCACCAATTGCCTTCCATTAATGTTCTGTGGGCCTCTTCGGGGACAGTCTGTAAGTAGTCTTTGTATCGTGTCATCTGCTGGTATGGTTGTCTCAGTGGATACCTTGCAGCCCACGGTTGTCTGGTTATTGGTGCTTCAATAGGTATACATGTCCCTCTGATGGGTACTGGACAGAGCCCCACCGCGGCTCTCTGTTGATTCATTTGCTCCTTATATGTTACATATCTTGGCGAGTATGCTTCTGGCATTTTGACATGAGTGGCTGGAGTGCAGGCCATATTTGCAACCTCCTCTACACACCCCCCTCTGGTCGGTTTATCGACCACTTCTTCTTCTTCCTTTAAATTATTCTTGCTTTGTTCTTCCACATCCACTTCTTCGTCATCTGCGTTTGTACTTGATGGTGTGAATGTGTGCATCTTTGGAGTCCATATTTTTATCACTCCTTTCAAACTTCCTGTTGTTTTTACGTGTTCATCTTTGTTCCAGGTCATTAGCTTGCATTGCCCATTTGGGCTGCAGTAAATCCATTTTCCTTCATACCTTCTTCGTTCTCTGGGGTATGCCAATGTTGCTCCTTCTGGTGCAAATTTGCTGGCCTTCACGAAGTTTGTTATTTCTTCATCTGTTAGGTCTCTGGGCTTCCATCCCGGTTCGACATCGACCATAAGTTTCATCCCAATGGCTTTCTTCGTTGTTTTCTGGCATTGTGTTATGATTATTTTGATAACACAAAATCCTAGTAGTATCATTACTAGCAGGGCTCTCAGAATTTTGAATATGTCTGCCATCCATTGTGGGACCCATAGAAACAGTGTTCCAAACCAGCTGTCATCATCCACTACATCAGTTTCCTTGATCATCTGATTCTGCAGATCTGCCAGCATACTTATGGCTTCTGTTAAGGTTCCATTTTCTTCATCATGTGAAGGTGTAAACATGCAACATGATTCTACAATTTTTGTGCAAACACCTCCATCCATTGCTGTAATCATGTCAAGTACATATCTATTCTGGAGGGTCATCAATCGGATTGCTCTCAGTTCTTCTTTGATTGCATTGAATCCTTTTATGGTAGTGTTGATGGTCTGCAATAACTCCCATCTGGTTATCTGCATCCATTTCGTATTTACTCCAACTTGGATGTGGGGCAAGAGCAGTGTTGTGAATACTGTTGAGGTGAGGCTAAAAAGCCTGTGCTCGTATGGGATTGCATGGAATGCTTCTTCTGATTTGGCAGAAAAGTAATTTTCTCTCTTCATCCGGGATACCAATGCTATAGATCTCCTTTTCCTTAGATGAACATCTGCTTTCGGGAAACTGTCAATACTCAGGTCATTTTTCGGGATCACTAGTGCAGGAACGTGGACGTTCACTAGTGTGCATATGCCTCCCCAATTTTTCGGTAGTCTTATGTATGCCTTGGATCCACACGCCCAGTAATGGTCCATGATTACTGCGGTCCTTGCGTCATTCCCAGAGCTTCAAAGATTTGTCTACAGTTTTGATTCTCTCCCATCTTCCTTGTGCCATTGTTCCTAAAGCATCATTTCGGGCTTTCCAGTGGCACTATCTGCAGGGGTCCCCCTCTATCTTCGACCCATGTTAGTAACTTCACCAATTTTGGCCATGGGGGTTTGCACATAGAGTTTTCTATCGCTTCCTTGCAGGCTCCAAGGACCTTCCATGCTCAGCATATCACTACTCCTGCATCCCATCACTATTCCCCAAATCTGCATCTGGCCTCTATTTCTCCATATTTGCGCTTCTTTTGGGGTTTTCCCTTGGACGTTCAGTCTTGGGTTTATCTCCCATCTTGTTCTTGTTTCTTGTGCTTCTGGCTTTGCATACCTAATCACGTGATTCCTGGTGTGTGCTCTGTTTCTTGTCTTGATGTCTTGGATATAGTCGTCTTCATCAGGGTATGCTGACTCTGTTGCCCATATCAGTGAGGCATCTCTTCCCATGAATTGTCCTCTTGTGTTGCACATTGCCATGTGTGATAAACAGTGTGCACTCGGGACATCAATTTCTACAGCCACGAAGATCTTGGACTTTCCCATGCTGTACGGTAGGAGTGTGCAGACGTAGCATTCTCCTTCAGTTTTCCTTCTTCTGACCTCTTTCATGCGTTGGTACCAAATGTTGTTTCCTAGATGTGCTGTGCTGTCTAGGTAATCATTTAGTTCATTGTTGTCTTCATGCGAGTTCCTCTTGATTCTTAATGTCTTTTTGTAGTTAGCTATAACTACATCTCTAAATGCATCTATGTGACTTTTTCTTGCTGGAGGATTCTCAGGCATGCTTGTTGGAGGAGTAGGCTTCATTACCTGTATCGCTGTGGTAGGAGAAGGTTTTGCGTGTCTCTGCTCCTCTTGCATTCTCCTGTAGGGCTCCTTTAACCACCATCTGTGTATCGTCTGTCCAACATGTGGCCTCATCGTGGGCCTGGTGCTTGTAGGAACTGATGTGCTTGCTGCGATAATCACTGTGGTCCTATTTTTCAGCTCCTTATGCACTTCCTTTGCTCTGGCTATAAACGGGAACAAATGATCTATCAGCATTTATGTCTTTGCAGTGAATTCTTTTGTAGCAGTTTCTGTCTTCTTGAGTGCTTTGGTTGTATCTTTTTCAGTTGGCCTTTCGCCTTCTTCCTCTTGGTTGCTTCCACTATTTTCTGGAACTGATTGTTCGGTAGGCAGTCTCTTATTTTCTGTCACCATCATTCGAGGTTCTGTAGCCATTGACACTTGCCCTTGCCCGTGTACATTCAGTGTGTGTGTGCGTGTAGTGGTCATTGCTATGTTATCATTCATTTCGTGCTGACCCTGTCTCCAGCTTTTTTCTTAATTTGTTACCTCAAATGTGTTTCAATTGCTGCTAATTACATTAAATTTTAGTTTGTTTAGTTTACCATCAGGTTTTCTAGGAATCGGAATGACAATATAGGGTCTGGGTGCTTTCGTGGGATTCGTACGTACATTGTCTGGTGGGTGCACTGAAATTGGAGTGCTTCGTGCAACAATAAAGAATGTAGTTCTGGTTGTTAATGACAGAAAAACAATAATAATCACTATACATATGCACATTATCGTTCGATAAGACAGTTTGCAGAATTTTCTTCCAGGGAAGTTGTGGGGGGGCTCTGCTTGTGGGAAGACTAGGTTACTGTTCTGGGCCCCCATTTCAATCATATTGATGGTTAAGGTTCTATAAAGATCTCTTATTTTTATTTACTCCATTATGGTCTTTCAGGAGGTCTTGGATGTAAAGTGTCTTGTGCTTCTTAATAGTCCCCCCTCTTAAGGGTGTCGATTGTCTCTGGTTGCCGGATGTAGTTCCCTTGCTAGACTATGGAAAAAGATTAGACTAGCCTTTTTGGTGAGTCCCACTCATTGAGCATATTCAAAATAGGTCAATTCCCAGTCCAACCCCCGAATTTGCCTTAGTCCGGAAGACATGCTGGAATCTTGTTTTAAATGCGAGAAAAATGGAAAAAATGGTAAAATATGGAAAACCTGAAAAAATGGAATCGTTCAAATCAAATAAGAAATGGGAGTCAAACAACCAAAAAAATAAAAATAAAAATAAACGATGAAAAATAAAAAATAAAAACAAAACAAGCAGTGAAGTTCCCTTCCCTGCTCTTCTCGATCTGTCCCACGGCGGTAAGATGAAGAACTGTGCCTCTGTCTCCTCGATCTGTCCCACGGCGGTAAGTGTCATTGGAATCGATGGACATTAGTGTTCTTAATGTGAGCTATAATGGCATGGAAGAGCATGTTTAGCTGAGTACTCTTCACTGGATCTCCGAGAAATGTAAGTATGTCATCATTGGCTGGTCTTCCCACTAGCTCTAGAAAGTTCTCAATGAGGTGAAAGAAGACATGATATGCAGATCTGCTATCTTCTGGTGATAACGACATTCGTCCTGTCTTGCTGGGTTCAGGATCACAGGCCTTTCTTTTGACGTGAACAGTCTCTGCACTTTCCTTCTGCGTGAATTATGACCAGATAGTTCAGTTTGGCCTACAGCTGGTTCAGATGTTCAGTGTTCGTTGGATCTCTGATCAAAGTGAGTGTATCCGTGGTTCTCCCTACGAGTCCTGGGCATTCCTCTATGATGCAAAAGTAAAGCGTGTATGTCAGCTCATCAATGATCACTTGTGGTGGAAGCATATGTGTCCTTATCACCGTACTCGGGCAGTACAATGAAGGCTTCCGCGATGACAGTCAGTAGTTGCCAGATTATTTTCTTGTTGGCTGGATCTTGAACAAAGTCTGTGATACTGGTAACTCTCCCTATAAGCGATGGATATGTCTCTAGTACTAACTGAAAACAGGACAACACATCCCTTGTGATATTTCTGTTGGGGGATGTCATACGTTCTGCAAAGCAAAGTCTGGGTGTTGGTTGATTCAGGTGACTGTGTAATGTTCTTAACTTTTGCTCTTAGTTCATCAAAAACTTGTTTGCTGAAAATGCTTGGCTATGGCTTGATTCAAAAGTTCGTATCATCAGTGTGATGTGGTTTAGATGTGTGATTCTCTTCTTTACCCTGCAACTAGAATGCACAGAGTGTTTGTTATGCCCTTATCCGCCTTTGCTTGGAGAAACTGTCCAGTTTTATGCCACAACTTGCATCCGGGTTCTTTGTCTTGATTTTCCTGCTCATGCGTCATTCTTCCTCGTCATAGCTCTCGTCTGCATGTGCTGAGGTTCTTCCCCGTTGTCTGTAGATTCTTCGTGGTAGGGTGCAGCTAAGGGGATTTCATCGATATAAGGTTTAATGTCATTTAGGAAGAGCCAAGCTCTCCTGCCTTGCAGTTTCACGGCTGAGGGAGTGCAGTCCCCCACGATGAATGGGCCATTGAATCTTGGCTCGTCCCACCTTTTCTTTGTGTGATTTCTCACAAGCACTGTATCACCAGGGAAGATGATTGGCGTACGTAGTCCTTGAGCTGTGTCTGTTTCAGCATCTCCCTCTGGGTCTGGTGTTGTGCTGCACCCTTTTCGTCGTCGCTGCAGTTGGTCTGAAATGACAGCGAGGCTTGATGTCATGCAGTTCAGATACTCCGACAATTCAGTTCCCAGGACCTCTCGGGTAGACTGGGCATCACATCTAGCTCTATCTTGAGGGGTAAGGGGGGTCCTCAAGCTCCTTCCTGTGACTATCTCGTGCGGCGTGAGATGATGGTCGGAGCCTGGTTGGTTCTGAAGTGCATACAATGCCAGTGGTAGACAGTGCAGCCATCCTTTCTTTAGAGTAAGCTTCAACTTGGCTATCCTCTCCTTTAGCAAGCTGTTGAGCCTCTTGCATATGCCATTTCCCTCTGGATGATACGCCAATGAGAACTTGTGCTTTATACAAAGCAACAAGCTAATCTGTTCAAAACTGTATTTACAAAATGAGCCCCATTATCTGATCTCATCACCTGGGTGTGTACAGGGACATGCTTCTATCCATCTAGAGAATGGACACACCACTACAATTAAGTACTTGTACCCGTTACACACTTGAATCATGTTGACGTAATCGACGTGCAAATGCTGAAATGGCCCATTTGGCCGGGGGATGACTCTCTCACTACTTTTAATGTGTGCCCAGCTGTGAACTGCTGGCAAATTATGCAGTTCACTATAAAAAATGCAACCTGCTCTGCTAAATTCGGTATGAACCAGTCTTCTGCGTGCGTTGCGGCTAGATTTTCTTTTGTCATATGGAACGAGTAGTGTAATTGTTCCAGTGATATCTTTAGTAGGGCTACAGGCATTACTGGTTTACTAGTGCTGTCTTGTCTCCACAATCCGTCCAAGGGGTTTAAAGAACACTCTCGACGTTTCCACAGGTTCTTTTCGTCCTGTGGTGCCTCCCCTTGAAGCTCCATCAATTGAGTTTGCCCCATATTACTATAAGCCTCTGGAGTGGCTCGAGTTATCATCATACGCTCATGGGTGCGTGCCACTTCTACTTCCATGATTGTCTCATTTTTGGATGCCATACGCTTGGCTTCTGTGTCTGCTGCATGATTTCCACGTGACATGAAATCTGTCCCATGAGTATGAGCGGCGCATTTCACGACCGCTATGCCCACTGGGAGCTGTAGAGCCTTGATTAGCCTATCCAATAAGGCTGCGTGCTGCACTGGTGTGCCTTCTGCTTGGAGGTAGCCCCTCCTCATCCAGCGCGCTAGTCCTGCGTGCACTGTGAATGTTACATAGGCAGAGTCACTGTACACCGATACTTCCTGGTCTGCATAATTCTCAACGTCGAGTATCAACGCCAATAATTCTGCAGCCTGTGCTGAATAATGAGATGGTATTCGTGCACTAACGAGTACTTGGAATTCTCCTTTCGCTATGTGTTTCATTACTGTAATGCCTGTATATCTTTGTCCGTCTTCTTGGTCGATTCTCGAAGAACCATCAATGAAAACGATCTCACCTCCCGGCAGGGAATTTTCTTTTACCCTGGGGATTTCATCATAGAATTCTTCGTAGTTCGCACAGTCATGTATCGGCTCACCTTCATTGTCTGGTTCAGCTATGAACGTGGCTGGATTCACTGTTTTACATCACACTATTTTGATCGATGGATTCGATATGATCACCTTATAGGCTGAGGCCCTTTGAGATGTCAATGTACCTTTTGGTTTCTCTAATATGGCAAATAATGAGTGTTCAACATACAATGTCATGGAGCATCCCATTACAATGGTTGTTGCCTTCTCTATGGCAAACGCCGCGGCTGCTAAGCTTTGTTCGCATGGGAAGTGGCCTCTTATTACTGTTCCAGATTCCCACTGTAATACGCCATGGGCTTGTACCCCAACAAGTTTTTCTGAGTGAGTACTGCCATCATAACATTGCCATTCCTGTGTGAGAACAGGTAGAATTCCTCTGCATAATTAGGAAGCCCGAGAACTGGAGCTGCGCAAATTGCTCTCTTTAGTTCTGTGAACCCCTCTTCCATCGCTTCAGTCCATTCAATTTGTTCTTTTGTTGCACGGGCCTTCTTCAGGGCCTGGAGCAAGGGCTTGGTATACGAACTGTAACCGAAGACCCATGCCCTAACATAGTTGCACAAGCCTAGGAAGCTCTGCATTTGTTTTATCGTGAGCGGCTTAGCCGTGTTCATGATGGCTTCAGCCCTTTATGGGGTGATCCTTTTCCCTTCATGCGAGATTAGCTGGCCTACGTACAGCACCTCTTGTTGACAATATTGTAACTATTCCTTGTCAACCTTATATCCTTTTTCAGCCAATATAGTCAGAAGCTGGATCGAATCGCACCTGCATTTTTCTTCAGTGGTGCTGCAGATCAGAATGTCATCCACATACTGCAAAACAGAACTGTCTACTTTAATGTTGCCTAGGTCCATTTGCAATACTCAGTTGAAAATGGATGGGAACTCTTGTGCTTTTCAGACGCATTTGTCTGAACGTGAAGGACGTCAGATCTTGTGAGTCACGGTGCAGCGGGATTGAGAAAAAAGCATTTTTCAAGTCAATCACCGTGAAGTATTTCGCCTCGATCGGTATGTTACACAAGATCATAGATGGATTAGGAACTATAGGGAACTTGGCTTCAACAATATCGTTTAATGCTCTTAAATCTTGGATTAAACGGCACGACCCTCCCTTTGATTTCTTGACGGGGTAAATCACTGTATTGCATGGTGACTCTGACGTCACAAGGATGCCCTGCTACATCATGGCGGAAACTGTCTTCGCAATCCCTTCATCCGCTTCTCTGGACATCGGATATTGTCGTGCCCTTGGTAAAATTGCTCCTGGTTTCAATTTAATTTTCACTTCTCCTGCTCCTTTCAGGAGTCATACGTCATAGGGTCCTGTAGCCATACTGAGACAGGCACCTGAGCCATGTCGTCATCAAAGTATGCAGGGCGGATCAGCGCCAACATCATTCTCTGTGGCACTTCTCGTTTGATCATTTTGACCCAAAGTATGAGACTTACTTCTACCCTTGTCTCTTCTGAGTCAGGACGATCTTCGAACAGATCATCATCGGTGATGTCAGTCACTCTGTACCCTTCTTCAATGGCGATAATTGAACACCTTTGTCTGCCTTCATCATCGTACCCTTCGACCATTACTACCTTCCCTCGTACTGCTGGAATATGTATCGATAAGGGGAATACTTGTCCCTCTTCTTCATGCATAGGTATCCTTGGTCTGAATAGAAACTCATCAGGGGTTCTCATAGTTCTATCGGCGAGGCCTGGCAGTCCCGCGATAAGCACACGCCCGCCATATGCGAAGACTTCCGGTTCTAATGGTATAGCTCTCATGGCTATACGTCCGGAGTACGCTCTGACCATTTTGCATACATTAGAATAATGCATTCCTGGAGTGGAGCATACTATGCCCTCCTCTGTGAATGATAGTCATATTCAACTTTGTCATTAAATCTTGACCCAAAATGTTTACTGGGGTATGGCGTGAATATAACAAGGGCACATTCATATCACATTCCCCCACAGAGACTGGGAGATTGTCCATAAAGGGAACTCTACTGTGAGTTCCTGTAAACTCTGAGTGTCTATGGCCTGGCTGGACAAGGAAAACATGCCTTCTCGTATGCACGAGCTTGTTGCGCCCGTGTCAACTAAGAAGGAATATTCTTTCCCCCCTATGACGACATTTACCCTAGGTTCCCTGTTAGGGTGTGGTGTCACTGATAGGATAGAGCACATCAGAGTTCCCCGTGAGCTGTCCTATTGTATATATAGGTTTGGTCCGTTATATACTTGTGGATTTCCTCAATTTCCAGGGTTGACTCCCCCTCCGGAGTTAGTGCCCTGCGACATTTGCGGCGGTGCCTGCTGGAATTGCGCCATATTCGAGGGTTGAACCCCTTGCGGCGTAACTTGCTGCAAGCCTGGCGCCTGCTGCTAAACTGCGTGATTCTGTGCACCATCTTGTTGTGGGACGGCAGGCTGATTTACCATTCCTGTTCCCGTCCCTTGGCCATTCTGCCACATGCTTTGGCTTCTGCACATGCGCGCCACATGTCCTGTCATTCCACACAGCCAGCACACTGGCGGTGGCCGGGCCATCTGTCCATCTGGCGTAGCTGGACTGCCCATCTGCGTGTTCTGAAAGTCACCTTGATTATTCTGAAAACCTCCCTGATTACGTTGAAATCCTCCCTGAATACTCTGCCATCCTCTTCCTCTAAATCCCCTACCCCTCGGGTAAAACCCTGTGCTATCCTGGTTATTCTGAAATGGTTCAGTCACTTGTTGCGCTCTTGGCTCAGCTGGGTTTGTCAGCATGGCTCCCTCGTGAGCATACTTTGAGAGTTTCTTTTGCACCAGCTTCGCTTCCTCACCTTTACGAGTTGCCTCCTTTTTTCGAGTCTTTTCTTGCAGCAATCTACAGTAGTGTGCAATTGTCAACTGTATTTCGGCCCACGGTTTAGCTTCTGCTCCTACCAATTTCTTGAGCTGTTTCTGCACCGGTTCTGGCAACCCTTGGCACAATATGTGATAGAATACAGGGATAGATTTCTTCCAAGATTCATGCGTTTCGAGTACCCATGCGTCTTGAACATTCTGGATATAAATCAAAGGATCCTCTGACTCTTTCATTTTCCGAGTCATTATAGCTCCCATCGGAAGTGTCTGGGTACAGCGCTCGCAGCGCTTTCCACACTGCTGCACTACAATTAATGAATGGTGCTCCGTCATGGGCAGTGTTAGTTATGGTTACCCCAGGGGACCCAGCCTGCTTCCATACATCATCTGCTCCCTCACCCAGTATGGCGATCAGGAGACCTTTAATGTCCCCTATAGCCAACGTGACACCCCCCCCCGTCATTTTTTCTAACTCGTGTATCCATTTCCCGGCTTCCGATGTCAGCATTGGAAGCTTGTTTTTTAAGTTCTCTCGATCCATGTGTGGCCATGAAATATATTGTGGACTTGCGCCCCCCTTTTCTAGCAGTGGGAACTGAAATGCGCAGTCTTCCTTCTCTTTCTCCATTGCTCTCCTGTCTATCGCTGGGGTAACATTCCCACATCACCGTCTACCTGGCAATGTCCTCAATCTGTCTACATAGGCAGGTGATGGCTCCCCTCTCTGACCGCGGGTATTCCTCATGTCGGCCAGGCTGCGCGGCGATTCCCGATACCCTAGGTGCGGACTCGCTAGTGTCTGACCATCGTACCCCTTGGTCCCTTGGGAGCTGCTTCTCGCGCTGTCTCCCTTCTTTGTGTGTCTCGTCCTACATTTCCCCACTGGAGTCGGACGCTGATTGTTCCCAGTTCACGCAACTCCTTGCATCTGCTTCATTCTTACTAATTTCTAGCCTATCCAGGGACAGGCCCCTGCTCTCACTACTTTGGGTGACATCCTCTGTGTCATACAGCTGAGTGCTTTCCAAGCGCTCATCTTCCCTTTCCCCTTGGGAAATCTGTCCCAGCCCCATTTCATCGTATATTTTATCAATCGTTTCCCTGTTGCTTCTGGTGTCGAAGTCATCCTCAATATTTGTCCCACTCGTACCTGGTACCGAGTCATTTGCAGGAAAGAATTCTTCTATGTCTTCCCATTCTACAAAAGGATTGGGTTTTTTAACTTCCCGCTCCAGATATTCCAGATCCCGTGCCCTCTGTCTGCGTTTACGTCCTATTTCCTCATCTTCTTCCTTGCGCGTCCTCGCTTTTTCTCTAGCCTTATCTACTTGCCTCATCCTTTTGTTTCTACGTTCCTTTGCTCTTCTAACTTCCTCCTCTTCTCTTCTCCCTCTTCTCACGTACTCTTTGCTCTTCTTCCAACCTTTGCTTATTCTGTCTGTAGTGGTCATAGGCTGCCTTCTGTTTGCGATCGAGCTGTTTCTCTTGCTCTTTGCGATATATTATTCCTTGCTTCAGCCTATCCTTTCTTCTTATTCTTTCGTCCCTCATTTCCTTCCCCTTTTCTCTCTCCCTTCTTTGCGTCTCATCAGACTTCTCTCTCGGTCTCATTTCATCACTTCCTTTTCCATGAAGTTTCAGCAATATCTGTCCTCCCAACCATTTGTCTTTTGCGAATGCTATCTCATCTGTTCTGTCTTTACTGCATTTCTATTTCTTTCCCTCTCTCTCCGTAACGAGAGGTGCACAACTTTGTGCCTGGTCCTTCCCTTCATCATCGCGTCTCTCCTTGTCCCTCGGGACTGCCGAGGAAAGTTTAATTTCCTGGTCTTTCTCTTTGATTTCGTCACTACTGTACGTAGGTGACTCATATGCGGGATTGCTATACCCCGTGGCTGCCTTTAGTTCTCTTGGCGTAGAGTCCCTCTGACTTACTTCCCTCGATGACTGGCTCAGGCGGGGCTGGTGGCGCGGTAGGCGTCTCACCCCCCTCCGTGCATATGTTTAATATCCAGTCTGCGGGTGGTTCTTCCTCCTTCGCTGGTTCGAACATCTTCCAAAGTTCTAAAACAGCGAGGGGTTTCTCTAACTTTTTGCCTGTGTATGTTGCATGTAGGTAAGTCTTCATGTGTAGTAAGACGGCTTTAGATATGACCCATTTTGTGGCCATGGCATAAACATCTTGTGGGCGGTACCCTAACCCACTCAGTACTGTGCTTTTCAAGCTTAGGTGCATGCTTGGGTAACTGCTTACACCTTTGTGCAAGTGGGGTAACCTCCTTCATTCTCAATTTCGTTATCAACAATACAGTTTTTTATCCTTCCAATAGTGTGAGCGAGCAACAATACGCAAGCTCCAATCCAGACTTTTCCCACCAAAATTCTTATATCATCAATTTTCACAAGAACGTCAATTCATTGGCGATTCCCTTTTAGAAACGGAATTGCGTAAAGCCCAAACTTCATCTCAAAACAATCAATGATACAGTTCTTTACTTTTGACATATAACAGGACACATATGACAGACATTTGAAAGACTAGACAGACACCAGCTGGACACACATATACCTGTCTTCTAATCAATACCCCGACATGGGGTTTAAACAAACTCCATTTGTGCCGTCTTTAATCATCACTGTAGCCTATTATCCCCTATTATGTGGGCTCTGAGTTCACGTTTCTTCTGAACGCTGTATTAAAGCGCAGGAACAAGGCGAATCCTTACTATTTTATCTCGGGTGCCCTCCCAGTAACCTTACTTTTTCTCTTGGGTGTCCTCCCGGTAACCTTACTTTTTCTCTTGGGTGTCCTCCCGGTAACCTTACTTTTTCTCTCTCACCCTCGAGTCATTAAACCCTTATATATATACAGTCTTCTCTACATCTAACTATTTTTATTTTTCTCCACTACCCTCAGTTACCTTTCCCTTACTTGTTCTAATGCCTACAAGACTTTTGCCAAAGTAATGAGTTTATTGTTTCATTCACCGCTCACATCTTTTCCTCTCTGGAACTTCGGGATCACCAGCCACTCCGTCGTTACCGCCTCTTGCGGTCTTTTCGTCCGATCCGCTGCCCGTGGGAATGAGAAGGGTTATGCTTGGAAAGGCAGGTTCCTTCAGACCTACATCAGATTTGTTGGATTTACTTCTATCATTGTCCACAGGAAGCTTCTCAGTCTACTCATCCAAATGGCAAAAGACTCGTGATATTGCCGAAGGCCTAGAGTTACTTTGTGCCGTCGGTTATGGGTGTCTTATTATTAATCAATCAATAGTTGATGGTCGAACCATCCTCATGCTACCAAGTGTACAGGAGGGCAGAGCGTCCTCTAATGGGCCCATAGGTCAGAACTCACCCTCTAGTACCTGTAAGATAAGATAGCTGCACCTTGAGGAGGTTAGGGTGCAGGATTCATTTACTCTGACACACTTCAATAAGGACAACGCAAAGGTTTGGCAAAGGGAAGTCTGTTTAATGACAAGTACAAAAAACGGGGAAACAAATGATAATCATCAATGGTGTGATCGCCTGTCTCGCTTCAACTCCCAACTTCTTCGTTCAGACAGCAACTTTTATGGGAAAAATTCATCATCATTTGACATGCAAAACTCATAAATTTTTCAGGCAATATCTATTGGTCGGAAAGGTAATTTAAGTATAGGTGCTATATCTGTATATGGTAACAGAGCATGCGGATTGGATAATTCTTATCGAGTGGGCATCTAGGCCCGCCCCACTACATCACTCGTGATAGACGTCACTACAACTACGACGTCTTATTGGTTCTACAAGCTATAGGACCCTAGATTATTTGGTACATTGTGATTGGGTGGGTTACACCCCTAGACATAAATCTCCACTTTAATTAGCAGCATGCAGAATAGACACCCAGATGCGGAGTGCTCCAAGATTCACCCTGCCTCCCTTCCATCAATCAGTACCTTTAGGGCTATGTGTCAATTAGTTGGCTGAGGATGGCCTTGAAACTGTAGTTCTAATCAGGAAAAGTTATGGCATCCTCGGGTTCTGGGTGACATCAGACGTTGGTACCTCTTTGCCTTTGGCTGGTCACGTGTCTGTTCACCGTGAATCTGCTTCTTTTTCCTTCTTTTCGTATATTTGATTCTTTGTTCAGCCCAGCCATCTGCCTGGGGCCTCTTATCTCGACCTTCACTGGCTGGCAGTCATGCTCTGACTTTTTGTGTCTTCAGAGTAGCTGCTCCCCTCCCGTCCTGAAGTTAACCTCGAATTCCCAAGTATGAGCTATTTCTTGCTGAGTTTCGATTCCGCTCTTCTCTTCTGGCTTTAGCTGGAATAAGAATCACAGACTTGGTGGCCCCCTTGCAGCCTGGGCTTAGTTCTGCTTTACAAAATGGAGTTGCACTCATATAGCATGCTTCTATGAGGTAGATATATAATTGGTGCATGCCGCTCTATTCTTCTACTAAGCATTGCAAGCAGTGTCGTTTACCTAGATTCCAGTGTTCCAAGCCTATTTACATGCATTCAGTCAGTTGCACGATTCGATCCTGGGTACGTTCTTTGTGCTGCAACGTGGTATCTTCTTATACGTTTGTCACATCATTATTCTTTTGCTTGTCGTTTTATGGTTGTCTGTACGTCACGTCTAGGCTCTTATATCATCACCAATTGCCTTCCATTAATGTTCTGTGGGCCTCTTCGGGGACAGTCTGTAAGTAGTCTTCGTATCGTGTCATCTGCTGGTATGGTTGTCTCAGTGGATACCTTGCAGCCCACGGTTGTGTCGTTATTGGTGCTTCAATAGGTATACATGTCCCTCTGATGGGTACTGGAGAGAACCCACTGTGTCTCTCTGTTCATTCATTTGCTTCTTATATGTTACATATCTTGGCGAGTATGCTTCTGGCATTTCGATATGAGTGGCTGGAGTGCAGGCCATATTTGGTACCTCCTCTATACCTTTTATATTTTTAATTCCTGACTGCTACTGAAGAAAACCACATGGCCTAGATATGTCAGTAAAGGAAAAAAGGGGGAGCCAGACATGTGATGTCATCAGTGATGTCATCAGTGGCATTTCTGATGTCATCTTTGATATCCTGGGTGTTAGTGTTAGCAGTGCACAGTGGTGGCGCAAGTTATGGTTGCTCAGCTTACCATAACTGGCGAATTTCAAGGGTTTTTCGCTTTTACTTCGAACCACAACGTCCCGTTAACAAAGTTTTTTTTGTGAATATATATATATATATGAGAAAACCAGAGGAGAAGGGACGGACCGCACTCTCCGTGGACCCAAAGAGGTCCTACAATCCCAGATGGGAAGAGAACCCAAAAATATATAATGCTCACACGGTAAGAATAGGAAGTTTTTTATAGTAAAAAGCTGCACAATTGTACAGAGCAAAAAAGGGCTGGGGAAACAGCAAGACAAACAGAGGCAGGACGCCTGGTACACGGCCCACCTACAACGCGTTTCACGCCCAACTGAGCGCTTGATCACGTAGCACAGCAGAGGACAAAGACACAAATAAAAATAACATGCAGTCCATCATCTATGTTAGTTGGGATAGAGGTACAATAGAGGACTGATTCCATGGCGGCCATATTGGAATGAAGATTCAAAACTGAGCTTATACCGACCTATAATGTAAAGTACAGAAATAAAAGAAAAATTCTATACAGACAGCCATATGAACCAAATCCCTTGCACCTCGGATTCCAACAAGTATTACTGGTTTTAAAAACAAGATATTACAATGCATATTTAAAGATCGAATGAGTGCATAGTGCGCTTGAAAAAATAAGATTGCAGCTTGTAAAAATCAATCAGTCAATCGTAAAGCAGACTAAAAGGCAACGCAATACCATGTACAATCTGGCTTTGTGCAAATCCACAAAGTATCAGCATAAGTATGCAAGATTAAGCTTTGTGCAAATTAACAAAATAGCAGCATAAACATGTGCAAAATAGCAAACATTGCATCACATTGTCATGGTTGACGCTTCCAACGGTTCAGTGCTGATAAAATAGTCATGGAGGGACCGTCAGTCTTGTAAAGTGATCAGAATACGAGGATATGTAGAACATGATCAGAATTACAATTCTGATAATAAAATACAGGGCAACAATAATTGTTACAAACAAATCAAAGAACATTACATATTCTGACCAGTAATGACATAAAGTGCAAGTCGGTCAAAAGCAGCATGAAAAAATGTGCAAACAGGCAAGATCACATGGGCCATATTGACATAAAGTGCAAGTGCAAGTCAATCAAAAGCAGCATAAAGGTTGTGCAAACAGGCAAAATCGCGTAAACAACTATAATTAGCAGCAATTTGGCAGATTAATTGGCAGATGGTATCACAACTAACAAAGATGAACACTTTTGTAGGACTAGCTGAATACCTCGACTGAAGCATGCAAATTTGAAATGATCTTGTACAACCAGATAACCAAGATGGAGAGGGTGTTAAGAAGCACCAGGATATTAAACATCAAAGGATACAACAAAAAAATAAATAATAAAATAAGTGTCAAATGTCCCGCTAGGTCGTGAAAACTGCAGCTTGAAAAATAAGACTAAGAGTAAAACCAATCCCATTTATAAACCTTAGTGGTAGTATAGCCATCATATTGGTAATGGGGAAAAGAAGAAACTTGAGCACAGGTCAGGGACTGAAAAGTGAAATGGGAACAACATGTTAATTCCAAAAAACAAAAGAAACAACACTCATTAATGAGAAAGCACAATCCCATCATCTAAGTATACTCAGAAACGGATTGATAACTAAAGGAAAGCCAATCCACAGCAAAAAATTAGCGAATAAAAGTCTCTTATGTGCCTAAAAACGTATAGAGCTCCTCGTCGAGATTGTGACCATTGGGGAACTTGGTGTCGAAATCCAAAATAAATCTGGTCTCTAGCTGTCTTAGTTTTAGCACAAGATCCCCAACTCTAGGGTGGATCAGAATGTGCGCCACTGCGAAAAATTTAAGGAGAGAAAGGTCATTGTTGTGTTTTTGTTTAAAGTGCTTGGCCATAGGGTATGCGGGATCAGAGGGATCCTACGATATCTAATAAATTCCCCATATGGAATACTGTGTTTACATGACGTAGGATGACAGCTTGTGGCATGTAAGGGCAGACCGGTGTTAGATGGTTTTTTGTATAGTGCTGTATGAAGGCCAGATCTTTCAAGAGTCACCACTATATCAAGATAGACAATTTCAGTTGTGCTGTTACATTCTGTGAAGCTCAGGTTAGACATGTTGGTATTAATCTGTTTCACAAATGATTGCCATTCAACTTCGGTCCCCTTCCATATGACGAAAACATCGTCAATATATCGCCACCAGATGACAATATGCGTGGCAAAGCTAGATGCAAGTAGATCACTAAGGAAAGTGGCCTCCCACCATCCCATTGTCAGGTCTGCATATAGAGGAGCAAAAGTACTACCCATGGCAGTGCCCCTTATCTGACGGAAAAAAGAACCCTCGAACAAGAAAACATTGTTGTTTAGGCAGAAAGAGAGCATTTCAAGAATCATTGAACTATGGCTGTGGAAATTCAATGAGCGGGTATCGAGAAAATATTTGCAGGCACCCATACCAACTTGATGGTCAATGGAGGTATAGAGGGAGACAACATCAAGGGTTGCCAAAAGCAAACCATCCTCCCAGGGTATGTTTGAAATATGTTGTAGAAAATCTTTGGTATCCCGCAGATAAGAAGGTAAGACTGACACATGGGGAAATAAAGTTTCGTCAACAAACTGAGCCAAATGCTCAAGGAGAGAACCACACAGAGTAACAATAGGCCTGCCCGGTGGATGAACAAGAGATTTGTGAGTTTTGGGTAAAAAATAGATTGTAGGTATAGTGAAACAGGATGGGGCTAGAAATTTAACAAAATCATCATCTATGAGGCCAATGTCAACCCATTTAGTACATAAGCTTTTAAGTTCAGACTGTATGTCACCGAAGGGATTTTTTGAGAGTTGGGCATAACACAGTCGATCTTTGAGTTGACGGTTGGCCTCCATTACATAGTGTACTCGATCTTGAATTACAACATTTGAGCCCTTATCGGCCGGTTTAATAATAATATTCGGCAAGCTTTGTAATTCGCCGATGGCCGTGAGTTGGGCAGAAGTGAGATTGTGTTTGCTCTTGATGGTACTGCTCCGTAATTTTCTGAAATCACTAATGCACAAATCATAAAATGCTTCAATACATCCACCAACAGGGAACTGTGGATTAAATTTAGATTTATCCTTGAGTTTGGTGCGTACATCCCAATCAGGGTCAATGCCAAAATCAGCAAGACAAGCATTTGACGGATCATAGTCAGAGTCTTCAAGACATGCCAGGTCCATGAGAGATGGAATATCAGAGATCAGAAAGTTGGTATGGCCAATTCGAGATTTTGATGGTTTTGGCACAGTTGGATTTAAAGAAAAGAATTTCTTGAGTCTGATCTTTCGATAAATTTATCCAAGTCAATGCGTGACTGGACATAGTCAAATGCTTTAGTGGGGCAAAAGTTAAGTCCAAGTGAAAGGACCGAGGCTTGGGCTTTGGTGAGGACATGAGAGGACAGATTGATAATTTGACACTTCATATTGTCACTGGTTATTTTTTGGTTCCAGAGCGCGTTGCTCTGCTCTCTTGGCATGCTTCTGGGCCGTTTCCCACGCTGGCCTCGCAGAGTTGTTTTCCTCCTCGTGATTTCTGTCCCCTTCCTCTTCCTTTTCCTCTGCCTCGCCCCTTTCCCCGTTGCTTCTGATTCTTCCCATCCTGGCATAACAGTCTCATCTCGTCTAAAAAATTTAGTCTGACAGAGGGCTCCTCATTTTCAAAAACTGAGACATCTGATTCAGACGAGATAGAACTAACATCACCACCAGCTGTGGGCTGGATTGCTGGTTTTTTGCGTAGTGAATCAAATCTTCTGGCAAACGTGAAGATCCTGCCTGTTTCATAGTTGATTTTATCCCTGATAAACTTGCGGTGCTTTCGTTGCTTAATATCATCTTCATATACAAGTAACGATTCGTTGATTTTGGCACAAAGTTGTTTCCCCTCCTCAGAGTGCGGCATTGTATTAAGTTCTGTTTCCTTTTTCGCAAGCTCTTCCAATGCCTTTGCTCGATCTGATTTGGCATATTTGACTAAGATGGTAAGGAAGTGTGCTGAGCACCCTTTACTGGCATCTCCCCATTCCTGGAGCATGTCAGGATCTTGATCCTCAAAGGACGGCATTGTCAGAATTCGTAGTCCTCGTGGTATGCGCCCGACGTCCAAATAGTTTTGTAGAGAGTGTTCCTCCCACCATTTGGAGATTTCCCTTCTTCGTAGTTTTTCAATGTCTCTGAGTAAAGTAATTTCCGGATTGAGACTTGCATTATTCTTTTTTGACCCAGTAGAGGGTACTGAAGTAGGCATCACTTGAGATTCACTAAAAAGATCCCTGGCCTGTGCAAGCCGAGCTGCTGCCCAGGCGTCCTGCATGTCTGAAAATGCTGTGTATCACCCTGCCACTTGAAATGTCCAAATGAGAAAATCTTTTATTTCAAAGGACACGAAAAAGTACATTCATATAAAATGGGATAGCCACGGCATGCCCAAACTATTGCAACCGGCAATATAGAAACACACTATGTCAAAGACACTGTCTAAAGTTGGTGTAGTCAAAGGGGTCGGCTGCAGCCCCCTTCTGGCATATGCTGGACCGGGAGAAGGTATATGATGGATAGCAGTGCAACCTCACTATATCCTCCCACTATGGCCGGGAGCAGTCACAGGGGCATTGAAACAACCATAAAATCCAATGATGATCGATGTAAGGAGGTTGGGTACAAACCCCTCAGCGATAATTATAATGATAGTACTGAGAGAGAAAGCTATTACACCCCCTTAGGCAGACACCAAAAACCAATTGGAATTCAAACCTTTTCCTTAAGGGAAATGAGTTGCAACTATAGCACAGGCCATGGGACTCCTGCTAATACAAAGTTGGGCTCGACAGACAAACATGACGTGAAACTTACATGTGTTACCCAAGCAAACCACAAAACAAACACGCCCTATTCTCCTGCATACATAAGTGTTGCAGAGGTTGTGTCAATTTTCCCATGAAAAAAGCATTACACACATGCCAAACATATTTCCTGGACTATCAAAGGAGTTTTTATCTTTTGACTTACACAATGGATAAACTGAGTTGCAGAGTTCGCAGTATGCAATATCAGCCTCGCACATGTCAAGGGCAGTTTAAAAATCCCAAATAGATTATGGCCTTGATAGCAGATCAGTCAACCCCTTCTCAGTCCATATGACAAGAAGCAGATAGCCCAATCACTGACCAGCCTTAATCACCCTGCACAGGTAGAAGCCCTGGCCCTAAGCATCCCCCCCAAGGGTATGATCGGTCACGCTATAAAAGCCAGCTTGAGCACTCAAAGAGTGTGGGGTGTTCAAGAAGGAGCTGCTGAAAAGTGTTTGGAGAAAATATGTAAGTAAGAGGTCTATTGAGAGAAGAGCTGGGAGGGGATTGTTGGATGTTGGAGGGAGGAAGATATAGTTCTGGTTCGAATGAGAAAGTTACAACCATTTGTAGGAGGTGATACTGATGAGGATAGAGGGAGTTACCATCTGTAGAAAGTTATGAAAAGGGGTTTTGAGGAAAAGAGCTATTATATTAAGGGGAGGGCTGGAAGAGGTGGAAGAAGAGAACCAATACTGTCTGCGGAGGAAGACTGAGTAAGACTAGAGTGGGAGAAAGAGTGTCTGCATGCATTTGATTTTAAAATTACATGTTTAGCTGGGTAGGTCTCTGACTATTGTTGTCTGACTTTGTGCAGGTGATGACGCAGAAGAGGGGGTTCATGAGGTGGAAGAGGAGCCACAATCAAATACCAGTGCAGGCCAGAGTGCTGTGTCTGGTGAAAGTCCCAACCTTTTGCAGGCCAGTATCAGCAGACCTACAAACTTGTCATATGAGGATGTTGCTGAATCAGATGTTGAAGGCATACTGAAGGCCATGGGGAAAGGACCAGCACTCCTGATACTGTGGAGCTCCTTGAGTTTCTTGAGGCTGCTGGGTTTGAGGAGGAGAGGCAGAACATTGTGTCCCTGGCAGTAAAGAGTCCTGATCCATTGGTGGCTTCTGTGTCTGCAGCATTGCCCTCTCCCATCTTGGAGGCAGCAGCATGGTGTGATGGGAGTCAGAGGGTTGTAGACCGTCAGCCTATAACAGTGCATTTAGTGAGACATGGCCAATCTGTCATCCCGGCATGGCAAGCCACGCACATGTGGGTGACAGGTGCCAGTTGACCACTTGGAGTGGGAGGAGGAGTTGCTGCATGCAAGTGCCCAGCAGAGTGAGGTCATTCATGAGTTGGGCATGGACACACATCTTCTGGCTGTGAATATCATCTCTTTTAATGCCACATTCACTTCCGAAATCCGGCTATTGCATAAGGTAATTTGTGAGGCAGTCTCTGCCTTGAGGCAATCCGTGCATGAAGAGATGTTGACTTCAGCGGACCATTGCAGGCAGGAGTTATATACCTTGAGGAAAATTCTGGACCTGCTGATGGAGGGCTTAAGGGACCACCCCAGCAGGAGATATCTGCATTGAGGGAAACTCTCAACATGCAGATGGAGGCCTCAAGTGGTGAGCATGCATGCTGACATGTTGTCCACTTGCTATGACAATCATCAGGACCTAGTTGCCATTGGATTGCACTTGCATGCATCCCTCTGATGTGTGGCCCTGGCCAATAAGGACCAGGGTTTGGCCATTTGTGGTCAGAGTGCCCAATCACTGGAATCTCCACAGGATGGAGCTTCGCGCTGAACTATGCAGGAGATGCCATTGCCCATGTCCCCACAAATCCCTCTCATGTTGCCACCCCACTTCTTCACACTCCCTGGTGAATATAAGCATGTGGATGGAGTGTGGATTTTGATTTTTCCAGTCCAAGGTGGACTCTTTTTAGTTCTCCTGAGAGACCCATTGTGCTCTATAGTGTAGTGGGTTGACTGTCTATAGTACAATGCACGTGATTGATCTGATGGACTGTATATTCCAACATGTTCAGTGAAGTCAACTGATGTGGTCCTTTTGCAAGGAACTGGCTCCCATATTCACGTGAGCATAATGTTGAACCATGATGTATATGATAAGTGTAGTTATTCTGACAGACTCCTTAAACTATTGCTAACAAATCTCCACTATCATTTCAGATATCTAAGCACAGCCAGCACCCACCATCCCTGTGAAAACGCCCAGAGCCCTCTATTTCACTCCACATCTTCATTCCCTCTGCTGGACACTGACCCTCCTAGCACCAATGCAAAGGATCTGTGTTAGACACTGACCATCCTAGCACCAATGCAGAGGCCCAGTGTTAGGTGGAGGTGGTGAGGGATTCACAGCAGTACCACAAGGTTAGGCTGTACACTGTCATGCAGGATCATGGCTGTTGACCTATGTATTCCAATAGTGGTCTGTTGTGGCACAGGTAGGGCTGTGAATTAAAGTGTAAATCTGGTGATATATGGATGATTGTCGCTGTCATCAATGATGGGAGTTGTTCTGCATCATGAAGTGTGGATATGTGTCTTTGATCTACTATGCATGTGCTTTGTGCTGCTGATTACACCTCTGCCACATGCTGGTTGGTAAACAGTCTCCTCAAGATGTATATGTGCACATATTTTTGGTGAAGGGTGATATACTAGCTTATTGATTGGCTGACATGTTATTTACACTCCTGTGCTGTAAGTCTTGCATGCCATCTTCTGACATATGTCATGTCAAGTAGCCACTCCATTAAGCATGAGCGTGCAACAAACCAGACTCTCAGATTCCACGTAAGAGGAAGATCCAGAGACATGCAGCACAGTATGTGAGTTTGACATGTTTACATGCTGTACATTGCTGATGAAGTGTAGGAGGGCAAAGTGTGAATCTCTGTTATGTGTAATGTTGCTACTGTGTTGCTCTTATTTAACTTTAAAGATTTTTATTATGAGAAATCACATACAAGATATTCAATAACCATCAATAATAAAACAAGAACAAGTGCCAGTATGGAAATAAGAGATATCAACAAAATTATTTAAAGAAGTGCATATGATTTACAACAATATCCGGTATGTGTAAGTAAAAGGGTGTAGTTAATATCAACACAGCAATATTTTTTGATATGAAAGAAGGGGGTGGTAACAAAACAATAACATAATAACAGGCTATACACATAACAAACAAGACAGATAGGACAGAACAAAACATAAGAAGTGGGGAGGGAATAAGGAAATATATAATGATAGTATTAGTGTCAATCTGTGTTAGATCAAAAATCAAGAAACGGTTGCCATTTCAAATTATGTTTGCATAGTAGAGCAGGAGAGGACGCTATACTGTTTTCTAGCCTATGAATGTTACAAATACAAGTCTTTTTTCGAACTGTTTTCAGCAATGGGAAACAGGAATCCATTTAGAACTAACGGATACAACCCGTGTGGTTTATTTCAGAAACCAATTGTAGAAGCCTCTACACAGAAGCTAAAACTGAATTAACACATCCGCAAAACATCGCGGCAAGGAAAAGAACAGAGAGAGTTTTCTGACTAAACTACTGGTAAGCTGACTAAAATGCGACCTTTTTAAGAACCCATGCATAAGGGATAAGCTATTATGATCTCGCCATTATGTTTAAAATACGTTTAAAATATATAGAAACCATAACCAATTACTAAAGAAAGGACACCACTCCTCTCCAAATTAAACGACCTCGCAGAGGAACTGCAATTACCAGAATGCTTTGTGTTTTCTAAGCTGAAGGCTGGAGTAGACTTTCTTGTAAATAAAATAATTTGTTGTTTGCAGATTCGGTAGGAATATCCTTCCTCCCAAGAAAATGATGCCCAACACATGTGGACATTTTTTCGCCTGCTAATCAAGAAAGCCCCCACACTAAGAAGACCAGGTAACCAAATGGACCCTGTAGTCTTTCTTGACACCTCTAAACGTGTCTAAAGAAACATAAATTGATTCTTTTTTAATGTTTCTTTATCAACAGTTATTATCATCTTAAAGAAGAGGCCAGAAAAGTTCATACTTAGCTGAAGCCCATTCTAAACCCCCCTTATTGACCACTCCTGAAGAAAGTCCCAAGACCTACACAGAGGACTGAAACATGTCGAGAATTTTTTGTCAGTCTAATTAGTTAAACTGTCTGAGTGAATTGAAAATTCCAATGAAGGGACAATCTAATCCTAATTATTGAATAGAATTAGAATAGAAGATTTAGAGATTAGAAAGTCATTATCTCTAAGATCTTTTAGAATTGTATGTTCTTAATGTTTGTCTTTGTCAACACGATACACTTGTATCTTTTTAGAGGGTTTAATCATGTATTTTAGACTATTTTGCTATCTCCATTAAAATTTGTACTTTTTGAATTAACCAATGGCATTCAGATGAATGGATAACTGTTGATAAAGGACTAAGTCCTATCTTTTCGAGTCTTGTGTAACCTTAAGTCCCAAAAACAAGATAGGACTCCACAATCGTGGAATTTGGGCTCTCTTCATTGTATTCCTTATTTTCTTTTATTATACAAATATTATTCCACCAACACTTGTAATGAATGTGTTGCAGACATTTCCAATTAGTAGTGATGGTTTGCAGTGCAACCATGAGACATAGATCAAAAAGTTTTTTGTATGCTCGTTGGCAATTGCAGCTTGTAGGAGAGAGTTCCCAAAGATGAGGAAGTCAAAACAAAAGTCTTGCTGTGTTTTAAAAATGAGTTTGATCGTTTGTCATAGCGAAATCCAAAAGGATTTAACATGTTGGCATTCAACAAATATGTTTAAAAGAGCATGAAAGTATAGAGCAATTCCAGCAAACATCATTAGGTAACAGGCCACATTTGAAAAGGGTATCAGGGGTAGCAAAGGCCCTATGAAGGAAGAAGAATAGAGTTTGGGTTAGACTGGCTGATGAAGTAATTGTTGAGATGCATTTCCACTGTGGAGGCCAGTCATATTTAAGGTCCGGCAGTGTACAGTTGTCTCTCCAATCATTATGTAGCGGACTAGCTGCTGGAGTTGCCATCAGAGATTTATAGATGAAAGATGCAGTACAATTTAATTCCTAAGGATAATATATGGTGTGGCATGCAGTATTTGTTAAGGGGAATGATTTCCGATTGATCAATGTTAAGCTTATCTCCAGATACTTTAGAGAAGTTAGAGATAGTCTGTAAAAGGTGTGGACCACTTCGTTCTGGATTTTTCAGGAATATAAGAACATCATCTGCATATGCAGCTGTTTCAATATGAAGGTTTTCATATTGTATTCCTAATATATTATCATTTTGTCTGATAGTGCCTAAAAAAGGTTCAAGAGCTAAAATGAAAAGTGTTGGAGAAAGGGGGCAACCTTGACTTGTTCCTCTGGACAGAGGGAAAAAGGCAGAAAGTTGTCCATTCACAAAAATTGCCGATTTGTGCATTAAGTAAAGAGCGTTAATCAGGGATAAAAAATGAGGGCCAAAACCATGCCATTTGAGGGTTTTAAATAAAAAGTCCCATTCAACTCTATCAAAAGCCTTTTTGGAATCTAAGGCTACTGCAGCATGAGGATCCTTGGATTGATGTATTAAATCAATAATATCCAAGAAAAGTCTTATATTAGAGGAAGATACTCTACCTTTAACATATCCAGCTTGATCTTGTTTAAGGAGTTTTGGAAGAAAGGGGAGGAGTCTATTGGCAAAAATGTTTGCATTGAATCTTACAGTCGGTATTAATGAGGGAAATTGGGTGATAACTTCAGGGCCAGGAACTTTGCCTTTTTTGAGATATTTAATGGCTTGGATAATTTCAGCAGGGGTAATAGGAGCATTAAGAAAGTTGAGATCTATCTGGGGGTAAGTGTTCCTAGGAATGTTAAGCAGCAAATCGTCGATAGAGGTATTATTGGTAGAAGCTTTGGAGGAATACAATTTAGAGTATAATTTGAAGAATATCTGTATCAGAGCATTTTCTGTTTCCTAAATGGTCTTGCAGGGTGACAACTCTAACCTTTTCTTTTTTGAATTTAAGATAAGAGGCTAAAGATTTGCTCACCTTATTGGAAAGTTGGTAGATTTTTGATTTGTATTTGAGCATATTTGCACGAGAGTATTGAGTAACAATTTTATTATATTGAAGTCTTAACTGTAAGACTTCTCTAAGAACAGTGGGTGAACTAGTACTAGCGGATTTAATTTCTAATTGTTTTAGCTGTCTAAGAATAGATTCTGACTCTTATTTTAGTTTTATCTTTTTATTGGCTACAAATGAAATCATATTACCTCTGAGAACAGCCTTTTAACAATCCCAGTTGTTAGTAGTGGATGTATCTTGATCTTTGTTTTCAGTGAATAATTATTATGTTGTTGGGTAATAAAGGGTGTAAGTGAGACATCGGTCAGTAGGCTGATATTAAATCGCCATCTATTTGAGGGTTTAGAATTAATGGGAAATTGTAGTTGCATGTGAACAGGAGCATGATCAGAGATCGTAATGGATTCAATTTGGGCTTTTAGGAGAAGGTTTGCCATGGAATTGGATATGAAAATATAATCCAGTCTTGAAAAAGATTTATCGGGTGCGGAGTAAAAGGTAAAGTCAGAATCAGTGGTGTGAACTAAGTGCCATGCATCACTAAGGCCCAGTTCCGATACAAAATTGTTGAATTGTTTATGAGAAGTAGAATTGGTAAAGCGGACGCTAGATTTCCTATCTAAGAAGGGGTCTATAATTTGATTGCAATCACCACAAACAATTTAATTATAGGGATTAGTTTGTAGCATGTGATTTCTGAGCTGCCTCCTGAAATTAGGATAAGGGGATGTTGGGCCATAAATGTTAAGTATGGAATATTCTTTAGAATTAATCGATAGTTTGAGCAAAACCCATCTTCCCATATCATCAGATTCATTTGAGAGTATGTTGCATTTAAGATATTTACTAACTAAAGTAATGACTCCATTTCTTTTTCCATTTGCAGTACTAGAGAACACCTGACCAACCCAATGTTTCTTAGGTTTGGCCGCTTCTTCATTGGAGAGGTGGGATTCTTGAATGCAGGCGATTGAAGGTTTCAATCTGTTTAGATGAGATAATACTTTTTGTCTTTTGATTGGATTATGTAATCCTTTAATGTTCTAAGAGACTATATTGAGTGACATGAAAATGTGATAATGAATCTATAAACCATATGATATAGATAAACAAAAGTAATAAAAGAAAAGTTGCAAACATTTCAGTACCAATAGATTATGGCATTTTAGTATGGGAAATAGTAATATATCTAGCAAAACAGATGAAAATATAAAGGGAGAGAGATACAAAGATGTGGACACAACAGAATGGTATAACATGGACTTAGATAACATTGAGTCATCATAAAGGATTATGGATAAAGAGGTGACTAAAGAAAAAAAGCCACACCAGTCCATGTTAATGTAAAAGAAAAATATGATGGGGGAGCAAATAAAGAACTAGGCATGCTGAAACACTGCTCCGGTGGAGAAAGTATAAAGATGGGTGTTAACATCTTCAAGTAAAAGAAGATGACGTATCCATGTCATTCCTTTCTGAGATTGGATATACTTACGTAGATCTGTGAATTCTGAAATGTTGAGGTTTGTCCATTAAGAGTAACTTTGAGGGTGGCAGGATGTACAATACCATATCTCGCATTTAGTTGCGTAAGTGCTGTTCTGAAGGTAAGAAGCTCCTTTCTTCTTGCCGCCATTGCTTTGGCTACATCTTGTGTTATACAAATTATTTTTCCTTCCCAGGTTAAATTTCGGATTTGCCTGACTTTTTCCATAATAAGAGTGACGTGCGTAAAATCAAGAAGAGCTAGTATCATGGTACTGGATAGGTTGTTGACCTTGTTGGAAATATCTTCTGCATTCCCGACCCGCCTCTCAACCTTATTCATCCTGGCCTCAAAGACAGACCACTTACTATCCAGTTGTAGTTTAGCATTCGTGTCTTCCATGAAAGGTTTACGAGCTCTAATTTCTGATAATATCATTTGCATAACCGGGTCAGTTGAGTTTTCTATAGGTGGAGGAGATTCGCTTTTTTGCCTTTTGAGCGCAGCAGATGATAAAGAAGGGCCATCTTTAGATTGCACTTTCTTTGTTGCCGTAGTGTGATTTAATAGAGTATTCTTCCTCTCTTTTCCTCTTCACTTCTTTCTTTATCTTCTTATCCGTTAACTCTTTTCACAACTTTTCCTTTCTTCCTCACTTTCTTCTTTTGGTTTTATTTTCTTCACTTTCTCACTTGTTTTATACACTCTTAATTCATGGGGTACGCGCGATATATTGTCTAGGCACAAAGTGATTACTCTAGACTTGAATTATTGTAGATATTTTAAAGATGTACGGCAAAAGGAAACCCTCCAACACTTGTTAGTTGAATGCCCGTCCCTAAGATTGGTACGGGAAAAATGTTTCAGAATGTACTGGTATTCCACACTCATTGCTCTGGAGAGTTTAAATGGCAACTCATGTTTTCAACCCCAAGAGAAAGAGTGTGGATTGCAATAGTACAGTTTTTGAGATTGGTGCTTCCAAGGGGCGATTACTCCCACCAGGATAAATAACCTGTAGGACGCTAAGGTTAAAATGAAGCCCCGGTATTTAATGAAGATCCGGGATTCAAAGCTAATGACAAAGCTTTCCTTGGGTGTTTTTCTGTACCTTGTTATTTCTTATCCTTGTTTTATTCTGGTGTATGTTGCCTGTGATTGGGCTTATTTTAATCTAGCGGACCGGTTTATTATGGGAGTGTATAGATTTAAAAATCATTCGAGATGTATGTGTAAATCGAAATTGTCCTTCTTATGTGTTTTTTAAGTGTTTTGTATAAGTTTTTGAATTTGTTTTGTATTTAGTCCATAATATTTGAAAAGTTGTGTATCAACTAAATCAAAGTAATAAAAAAATATACACTCTCTTTTTCTTTTTCTTTCTCCTTTCTTCCTTTCCCCCTCTTTGTCTTTGTGTATAATTCATTTCTTCTTTTTCTTCCTTTCTCTCTTCTTTCCTTCTCCTTTTCTTCTCCTCCTCTCTTTTTACTTATCTTTCTCTTCTCTTCCGTTCCCTTTGTTTCTCTTCTTGCTGCTCCTCTCTTTCCTCCTTCTTCCTTCTTCTCTGTCTTTTTCCTCCTCCCTTTTATTTTTGTTTCTCCTCTCATCCCCCTTTCTCCTTTTCCTTTTCTTCTTTTGCTTCCTTTCTAATTTCCTCGTTCTCCCCTTCCTCTCTCTTCTTCATCAGCCTCCTCTCCTCCTTCCTCTTTTTATATTTTTCCTTTCTTCCCCCTTCCCTTCCTTTTCTCCTTTCTTTCCTTCTCTTCCCCTTTTTCTTTTTCAAGGGTTAGCATAAGTCTAGCAACTGTTTTAAATGTGAAGGTAAAATCTTTTTCCTTTAAAAAAAAAGAAAACAAAAACCTTTTCTTTCGCCTCCTTTGTCTTTAAATACTGTGTTGTGCAAGAAGAAGGTTCCTGTGGTCAGAAGCGGGCCGCGCCCGTTACCACCGCTGCCCAGCTGACAGGTATAGTCAGCCACGCCTCGTATGGGATGATGTGGCTTGAAGGGCCCAGCCTCCCGGAAAGAAGACCTCGGTGAGGGGCGGATACCAGAACCTCGACAAAGCTCCTCCGACGTCCGGAACCGAAGCAGAGGGTAAGCGGCATCCAGAGGATCGAAAATAAGGTAAGTGAATGTAATTATAACTGTACTTATAAATGTATTGATAGTCCACAGGAGCGGAGCCTGAGAGCTAAGCTGCCATCTTCCACAGCACCAAGCCACGCCCCCCGCTACTGGGTTGCTCTTAATGTGTCAACAAAGTTAATAGCAATGGGTGAGAGATCTTACATCATGTTGATCTATTTGTGCGTTTTGTGAGTGGCAACATTGCCTTCCGGAAGTTATGGAGAACATCTTGATAATAGGGAGAAGGACATGTTGAAGGTAGCAGAGAAGTACATGGGGTGAGAGGTGATGTGCTGTGTATGTCCATCAAGGGACACACTGCCAACCAGGAAGATTACAGGGGGAAGCTGCACACACTGTCTCAGGTAGGATGGTGAGTGGAAGGTGTGTAGAGCCAGGTGTTATGAATTACCTTTACCTTGCACGGGAGGCTCAAATGCTCTTTCAGGAACTGCGACACTGTGGAGTGTACTGTTGGGGTTATACATGTATTTGGACATAGGAGCCTGACTGCTGGATCTTACATTGATGTACCAGCAGAGAAGTAGTCTACAAATATCCTCACTTCTGGTGTGTGATGGGGCTATAAAGATGCAGAGTGTGTTTGTAAGCAATCTTTCTAACTGCAGGCTGACTGCCTTGTAGTGGATGCTTCTGGATTTTAAAATTATGCAGGCTTCCAATGGTTGATAGTACAGGGCTTTGCATGTGAAGTTATTTGGCCTCATTTGCAGAGTCCATTGATTGTACATGCATCTTCATGCAGGACAAATTCTAGGGGTATAAGGTCAGATAACCTAAGGGTTTACATAATGCAATGGCGCCCACCCATATGGGAGGGCATCCTGGGAAACTTGACTGGGTAGAGCGATGTCAGGACTGTTTGAAATTGGGATTCTATGTCAGTTACTGTCACTTTGCCCACTCGTCATTCTTCCTCATCCTATTTCCAATCATCTAGGGGTGTAGTATGCAGGGCCTGTCACCAGGCATGTTAGGCAATGTAGCGCACATCAATGAAATACATGTCAATGATAGTAACAACACAAGGATTTTGCAGCCTGCCAGCTAGGAGTCCTTGCCGACTTAACCATCACCTGTGGCCTGCCACTGCTTTTGGGGCCATTAATGGTGACTTGCTGCTAAGCATTGAAGGTGTGGAATGTGCCACAGGCAAAAAGCATGTCTTACATGCCGTACGTCAGTGTGGCTAGGATCCAACCCGAAACACGTTAGGCCAGGCAAAACCTACGTACTGTTCCTATATTGCTAGAGACACACTCATAAACACTGGACAGGTGTTGCAACTCACATACCTCTAATCCAACCACTGGTGTAGGAGGAGGGACCATCCTCACATTGTGTGAGTGAAGCAGAAATTCCCCTTAAATGGCAACTTCTATTGTATGCACTATGGCACCTGTGGCAGAGGTGAAGCCACCTCTGTTATTAGATACTTGGACAAGGAAGGGGGCTAAAGGGGTAATGCAGGTGGAATCCTGTAGATTGCAGCTTTAGTGTGTCCCCAGAATCTCTTCTTTGCCCGAAGGTGTTCTTGCAGGTGGATGAAGGACTAAAGGTGCATGCTGCCTGTGGCTTGGCATTTGCCCAGTGTCTGTACCATGAATAATTGTGTTTTCGTTGTCAAGTAACAATGTCTGTTCCATGCCCAGACTATAGTTTGCTACACAAAATACATTTTGTAAATCCATAAATATCCAGGTTTCATTGAAGTGGTTCTTGTGGGTTGTTTTCTGCCGCAGATGAACTGTAAGGGATTGTGATATGGTCAATGTGTGAGTTCATGCACACAGTGGAGCACAGCTGCAGGACCGCCTTGCCACAGTCATTGGGTCATAGTTGTGACATAACAGCAAGGTTGTAGGGTAATGCTGTCTGTAAACCCGTTGACTGTGATCTCATAGGGTGATTATTTGGTAATGGTGTTGGTATGGTCTTCACAAGGCAGGGATCTACCTTCTCCATTTATGATGAGCAGTTGGCATAGCATGTTGTATATGTGTGTTACATTTGTCAGTGATTTGTTGAGGCATGTGTGATTATGGTGATGTGTGTGCTGGTGTGTGCATGCTGGGTTCTAGAGGGCAAACACAGCACTTTGTCATCTAGGGAGATTTGGCTACTGCACTGGGTGCAGGAGTGCAGGATGGCGTGTGGATGAGCATCCCTGGAATATGTCTGCTTAGGAAAAGTTAGGGCCTAAACTGTTGTGAACCCTGTTGCAGACAGAAGCTTGACATGACATCATGTGGAGGGGGCTGTAGGGCTGGAGTGCTCAGCTTTGCCAAGAGGTGTTTCAGCATCCTGCTACAATACAGGCCCAGCCACAACAAGAGGGGTAGGCAACGGAAGAGCCATAGGCGAGCAAAGCCACACAGGCAGTTAACTGACCCACGGTTGAAAATGTGGTGTTTGTTTACACAATGAGGGGCTTGATATGGCCAGGAGTGCTGGCAAAGTGTGTGTGTCCTGGGATCATGAAGTATGGGGGAAGGAGGATGCACATGAAGAAGTAGGGGTTGATGTTGGCAGAGGGACTAAGGGGGTGTGGGTTAATGAGGGGAATGTAAAAGGATTGTAGGTGCATGTGCCCCAAGTGTCCATGGAAAGGGGTAAAGAGGGTGATATGGGGGAGGTATGAAGAGTGTGTGCATGGGCATGACGCCATCAAACCACGTGGCTGCAGACGACATGGTCTAACACTGCCAGGAGTGGTGCCAGAGCAGCAAAGGACAGGATTACTTGGACAGGAGCCAGAGATGGGGCCAGCAGGTGGTACATCTACACCCTCCATGAGTAGCAGGGAATGGTTAGGCCAGATACCACACAGGTAGGAGAATAGGTGTCTGTGGGAGTGGACAACCCCCGGTGAGAAGATGTGGATGAGGCAGTCTCTAGTAATATGCTTGTAGTTGGGTAGGGTGCTACTGGATAGGGAATAAGAGCATGATGATGGCAGGGAGGAAGAACGAAGCATTGAAGAGGGATACATATTGGATCAGAGGTTGGTAGGTGTTGGTGGCGGGGTAGTATTGGAGGGAACAGGGGAGAGGTTAATGAAAGGAAAACAGGTGCAGTGGCTGGGCAGATGTTGTGGTTTCCCATTGCAGGAGCACAAAGGTGGCAGAAGAGAGTGCAGCTGAGTAGGACATGCAAAAACAGTGCAGAGGGACTGACCCTCCAGTTTGCACTCAGGTTAGCAGGAAGCTGGATGTTTAATGGCATGGCATATGGGGGAGGCGGGTGGTGCATCAAGGGTGTGTGATGGAGGTTGGGGCCATCATGGGGCTGAGGGAGGAGTGGGGTAGGTCAGCAGTGACATCTAGTGGAGAGGAGGTGGATGTGGAAGTGCAGGTGGGGGATCAGAGCAGGGGGGTGGAACACTGCAATAGGTGGGAGAGGAGTTAAGGGCAGGGGGAGACTTGGAGGGACAAGCCAAAGGTGGTGCATAAAGTGTAGGAAAGGGATAAGGGACAGTGTAAACATTGACCAACACAGAATTAAGTGTTAGAAGTGTACCTACTTGGCCCTAACTAAGGCTCTGTGGATGCACTTGATTCATGTTACTGATGGGAATATATATGGGATGGAGCCTTTTGGCATAGGGCATTGAGGTCTAATTGGTGTTCTCAGGAGGAGGAAAGGGAATTGACAAAGAGGACAAAGGGATGGGGACAATAGGAATTTTCACCTAATCTCTAATGGTTTCTGCCACTGTGTGCTGTGACAAATAATTGTGTGTGGAACTTTTGAAGTTCATGGATATAATAGAGGAGTCATTTGTGAATTTTGTGGTTGGTTTATATCTTGGGTGTGAGGTGGACTTCTGGGCAAGGTTGTTAGAGGTTCCAATGCTACTTTTGGTGTGTAATTGGCGTGGATCTGCACTTATGATTGATGGTGCGTAGAGGCGTGTCTCATGTCATGCACACCACAAGCAGGTGGATGCCCTTTCTTGTCCAACCAACACCAGAGGGTGTGTGGTGTATAGTGGTGGGTCTGAAATGACCAGCAAGCTGGCCATTTGTCAGTGTATATCTTAAGAGCTGGTGTGTATTTTAAAACAAGAGTGCCTCAGGTGCAAGAGACTGCACCCAGACATACAGTGCTAGGCAGCATGCAATTGAGTTTGGGTCAACAGGGAAACATGAGCAGGCAGAAGGATTGTGCACAAGGTAACATGCACCAGTAAAGTTGGTTCCACTTCTGAGGTGATGGAATGTTAGCGAGAGTGTGAAAACACACAGAATTGCGATCATTTAATAACTAAACGTAAATGTGTGAGTTGTTTAGAAGTTCTAATGCTATGCAATCATGCCTGTTAATGAGGAAAATATGTCTGCCTTTATCTACCAGTTGCACTATTATGTTTGTATCTTGTAATGAAGATACAGCTTTGCATTCTTCAATGCTTTCTTTCTCTTTGTCTACGTTTAAGTCAACTTATCTTGCAATCTGAAAATGTCTTTCATAACCAAATCAAAGAACACATCTTTTCAATTATCAGCAGACACTATTGTTATGAGGGATGCTTTATTTGTAGTTCCTAAAGGAGTAAGAGTAGTCTGCACACTATTAGGTTCATCTAATACTCGCTTAGTGTCATATTTTCTACATTCCTCAAGAGACAATAACATCTTCACACTTTCAAGATATGATATTGTCTGAGTAAATATTCATCACTTCTCTGTGTTTATTTATTAGGATTTTTTTATTTTAACATTTTACACAATTTAAATATGTCAATGTACATATGTTCTAAATTTGATTTTACAACTGGGTGCAAAAGTGAACCCCTTCTCTAATACATTTATTTAGAAATCTGTACTTGATGAGAGGTCAACTATCAGGATTTTCCCTTTCTGATGTCTCATTTGGGTGCTTGACTGTCTTTCGTAACTTTCTATTTGATCTCTTCCCTCTGCTTCCGTTTGATTTAAGTCAGATTCTGTCCTTCTATTGGTTACTGGTTCTTTAAATGTACACATTTCTGTAATATCCTGTGTGCGATTTGCTTTCCTGCTTCACTGAAATGCTATTTCTAAAACCGAATATGTTCTTTGTGATTGTGCACAACTAGCCTTTTTTCTGGTTGTGGCTTTGCCTTCTTTATCACTACCTAGACATTAATGGTTTAAGCTTATTGGACACGGTACACCCTTAACTAATACTAACCTTTCTTGCCATAAAGGAATGCCCTCGATTTTTCCAGTTTCTCAGTTTGATATCATCTTGATAATTATTCGGTATGACCTACTGCAGCATAGTTCTTTTTGATTAAGTCAGGTGAGTTTGTTCCCTTGATTACATTCTTAATATTAAAAGTTTGCATAGAGCGTATCATTCATTGATGTCTGTGTTAAACTGTCCTCCAATTCTCTGCTTATTTGTTGTCCTCGTCTTCATCACAATTCGGCACAATGCAAATTGTTAAACACATTTGAATGTGGTTGTTTCTTTAGTGATTGCCAAAATATTTAGATTTCTCTTTTTGATACTTTTTCCAAATTGTAAAACCTCTCTCGTAATATTGTTACTTTTGGCTTTTGGTGGTTGTTCTATAACCAAAGGCATGATGTGTGCAACCCCTTGGTGAAAGATACCAAAACGGGTGACTTACAAATGTAATATTGACCTGAGGAACACAGTGCTTCAAACTAAAGATGAAAAATATTTAAATGTAAACTACATTGTTAAGTGTCTCTGGAGGCTGTGGTGGGGGTGGGGTTGGGTAAGGAGGATGGGGGAGGGGCCACGGAAGCACCCTCTTTAGCACGCAAGTGAAGTTTAAGCCAAACTTTGAAGAGATCCACAGTTGGTCTGGCTTTGATTGTTATGTGCAGTGGATTCCAATGGAGTGGGGTGAGTGGGAAGAAAGAGCCAAAGAGAGGAGAGGCACAAGGAGGGTATAGGATGGTGAAGCTGAGTGCAGAGGGGGATCAGAGGGAACAGGATGTGACTAAACTGAGATACAATCAGACAGGTACTGAGGAGCAAGATCATTGATAACTTTGCAGACTAGGAGAAGGAATTGTGAATGGAGGGTCAACCAGCATGTCGGTAGGCAGAAGTGGGGGAGGATCTGGGAAGGTTGTAGAGAGTGCAGGTCACAAAGTTCAGGACTTTGTCTAGTGGGAGGAAGGAGTACAGAGAAATGCCAAGGAGTAGTATTAAGTACTGGTCATGTTTTTTCGTAGCACATGATTGGAGATTAGAGGTTTTATAGCGTGGCTATTAAGAAAAGGACACATTTTATGAATGTTGAGGGGGTTAATACAAGAACCAGGGGCAGTTTTAGTGATGAATTGTTGCAGACCTAGAACGCTATCAAAGAGGTCTGAGTCTTGGCTGAGAGAGTAAGAAGGTCAGGTGGGAAGGAAATAGGAGAGGGGAGGTTAGGGATAGCCTAGGAAGGTGAGGGAACAATAACTTCCATTTTTGAAGAGTTCAGCCAGAGGCAGCAGTGAGCCATCCAGAGAAGAATTTCAGTGGGCCAGTTCATACTCCATTCCGAGATGGCTGGGGTGAAGGAGGGAAAGGAGAAAAAACATTTGAGTGTCATCAGCAAAATGGTGATAGCGAAAGCTAAAGGATGAGATAAGTCTTCTTAGTGCAGAGGTAGTGGGTGAGATGCAGGGATCCAAGGACTGATCCTTGAGGGATGCCGACAGGGAGAGGGTTGGGGTCAGAGGCTTGTGAGTTCTAGGAGATTCTAAAGAATTGACATTCCAAGTAGGAGGTGATCCAGGCAGGAGCAGATTTGGCAAACCCAAGGTCTTGGAGGGTGAGGAGGGAAGAGTGGTGGACAGTGTCGAAAGCATCAGTGGTGAGTGGTGAGCATTAGAGAAAATGTTGGAGACATACATGAGTGAGTCTCGGTGGAGTGTCGACTACGTAAGTCAGATTGAAGTGTAGCTCCATGGCCGTTGTCCACATAATAGTTAGGGATCTGGACGAAAACCACTGAGTCAAGGACTTTTGAGTAATGTGGAAGGGGAGAAACTGGGCATCAGTTGTGCTATGACGGTTGTATAACCAGAGGGTTTCTTCAATGGCAGTAAGAATTGAAGGAGGCAGGGAAGAGGGATAGAGAGGTTAAATAACTTAAAGAGGTATGGGCAAGTTATTGAGACTAAGGGAAATATTCTAAAAAAATAGCACTAATGAGGAGCCTCCTCACTTGTGCACAAACATGTTTTGAGAATCTGACCCTAAGTCTTTGACAATTTGTGGAGAAAATCATCTTGATAGGAGTGCAAGACGGGCTGACAATGCAAAGGATGGGTACTAATTCAATAGAATAGGTAGAGAAGAAGTAGTCGAGAGTAGAGGAGTTAGGGGGATGTGGTAGATAGCGGTGGGGAGGAAGAGAGAGGAGGGCTGCGGAGTGTCATGAATTTTAGAGATTTTAGAGGTGGGGGATTTTGGCTTTGGAGGTCCAAGCAAAGAATGGAGGGTAGATGAAAGTTTGAGGAGGTGAATGCAAAGGGAGGATATTAAGTTTGTGAAGTACTATACTTTGGCAGAGTCCAGTGCAGAGCGATTTTATGTAGGCTCGTGTTTCTGTAATTTGCACCAGTGTCGTAGGTCACGGCATATGTATGTGTTGAGGTTTTAAATTTCAGAGTTGATCCATGGCTGGGAATGTGGACCGGAGGTATGAATGTGAAAGCAGGAATGAGTTAGCCAAACGGAGTTATAACAGCATAGTTATGTTAGAGATGTCATGGTCAATGAAAGAAGAATGAACAGGGGAAAGAGACAGCAGAGAGGGCCTCGCATCATCAAGGTAAGGAGCAAGAAAGTCATGCCTGAATTTCCTCTTAGTCATTGAAGAGGGGAGATGAGGAGTAGAAGGTAGAGATACAGAGTTGTTAAAGTGAACAATGGAGTGATCGGAGGGAAGGGGGCAATGGGGATGTCAGAGGAGGAGCGTGAATTAGAGAGAAAGGCAAGGTCAAGAGAGTTTCCACCATAGTGGGTAGGCTGGCCGTAAAGGGAATAGAGGGAGTGGTCAGATAAGAGAGTTAAGGTCAAGGCAGGTGGTTGCACAGGGATTTCGGAGGTTAAAGTTCCCTAGCATCACAAGGGGGTTGTCAGTAGAATGTGACCCAAAGAGAAGGATGAAATCAGGGACGGAGAAGTTGAGAGAACCAGGGGGTCAATAGAGAGTCAGAACAGGGAGATGAGTTGGAGGGAGGAGGTGAATCGTGGCATATTCGAATGAGGAAGAGTTGATGTCAGATAGGGCTTGAGGGGAAGTGTTGAGGCCATATTGATAAGAACCTCACACTGCCACCCTTCTCAACAGGTCTGGGAGAGTGCATGAAGGTACAGAGTCAGTATGGAGATCTGCTAGTGTAGCAGAGTCATGAGGGGAATCACTAGTTTCTGTGATAGCAAGACGTGAACGTCAAGTGTGATAAGAGTTGAAGTGATCAGTCATGTAGAAGACTTGTTGCAGTGGGATATACACCTTATGTTATTTTAGGCAGTGGTATGGCACTATCCTTCAAGGTCTTTTTATGTTACACTATGTGAGTAGTGTACTTGAGATCAACGTTTGTACATATCATTATTTTGTGTTGTTTTAAATGGCACCACTATTTGGCACCATTTAATCTTTGATGCATGTGTGGCACAGCCTTGTGAATGCTGGTTACCATTTTTCCACTAGGCGTCACTTTTTGTATTTGAACAGGGATTGAAGTGCCTGAACCTGCACACCTGGGCAACAAAACACACTGGTGTCCGTTTTCAGCACGTAGATCTTCACGTATAAGTCATTTCGATCATGCTGCTGGGCACATGATTAGTACATATTTTGGGAAACCTACAATCAATTGGGGTCAGGCAATGTCAGTTTTATTGACCCAATCACGCACTGACACTACTATTATTTGTGTCCCTCATAAAGTCATGGAAAAGAGCATTTCAGAGTGGCTAGCTGAATTATTTCTATATCTAAATGTTTCTCCACACAGACATATTTTATGGTGCACTCAGCTCTTGCAACCTAAGAGGTAATAACCACAAGCATCCATTCGAGTAAAGGATTTCAGTATATAGGGCTTTTCACTCTTGAACTAATGAACCTGTTCTTGCCCATAACTCCATAGCCAAAATCATAGGACGGTTGCTCTGGCTCCTGACCCCATCTGCTGAAATAGTTGTTCTCTTTATCCACAAGATATTCCCGTATATTATCATACAGTAAATAATACTCCCAGTGTGATTGTAAAGGTGCATTTTGTCTACAGTTCCAGATAAGTAGGGGCAAAGGGTAACCAAATCCCAATAATGCTGCCCTTCTCACTTAGTGCAAATCACTCCCTCGCCACTGGATGGGGACAGCAGAGGTTGCTGTAAAATTGCTGCTCCCCTTAGGATCTCTTCTTCACTTGTCTGCACCAGAATGACTGCAGAGAACTTGAGTATTCTGGCCATAAAGAGTACTTTGCACAGCCTTGCATTCCAAGTGCACTACTATGCCTTCCCTGGATAGTACGAAGTGATGCCCTCAAGGTGACCCTCTCCCATTGCAGGGCCACACTTGAAACAGAAATAATGAAGGTGTCGTCATGAATGAACTTCTGATGATGTGATCATAGTCTGCAAAGTCCTTAAAACTAACAGAGATAGTCCACGTTCTACTATTACTACCAATTCAAGGCTCAACACAGAATTCTGAAAGTCCTCATCTGCTAATTGTACATATCTCTAAATGGAGACCAACAGTTTATACAACAGGTGAACAACATGTAATCCATGCGTCGATAGATCAATCTTGGGATGTAAGGTGCTTACCATGAAAATGAAAATACCTTGAAAGGTGAAGGGAGACATACTCCCTGAAGAACAAGAACAAGGAAAAGCTAGTGCCTCTGAAGAGCACAGTCCTCTTCACCACCAAGGGTGTGTTAATGTTCTGTATGGTGTGTATCTTTCCTGTCACTACCCTGTTTTAAAGTAGCACTTTTTATTTTCCATTTGCATTGAAAGAATTGGATATTTTGAGGCACAGTACTATGTTCTGTTTTTCTATTGTCTCGGGAGGATAGCTCAGGGGAAACATGCTTGCCTAGCAAGCAAGACAACATCGAGCACTACAGGTTTGATCCCTGTGTCCGCGCTTAGAAACCTCTGGGTATTGAGCGCGTTATAAATTGCCTATAATTTCATATCATATTGCAAGAGTGTCATTCATTTTCTAATAGAATCATAAGATTCTGATGTGGGTTTACAGTACTATGTTGCCTTTTTGACATTCACAACAAGCATGTCATTAATTTTCTATTGGGAATTGAAGAGTTTAATATGAAGTACAGTAATATGTGTTGATCCCATTTATGAGAGTGTCATTCATTTTCTACTGGCATTGGAAGAGTTATATATGGGGGAACAGTACTGTGGGTTGTATTCTTACCATGGATGAGGTCTCATGTCATGTTTATGCTTCCTTTCTTTAGTGCCAAATCATTGCCTGCCCCCACTGGACATGGTTTTGGAGTAGGTATTGAAATTGGATGGTACTATGGAGTTGAAGAAATGTCAGAGGTCAGAACAACCTCCACATATGTTGGTGATGGATCAGAAGTGCATGAAGTACACAATTAGCTCAATTAGCTGGTGGGTGACACCTTTCTATGTGGTAAGGAGCCGGGGTTAGAGCCTGGCTGCAATCTTGGTGATGAATCTGCGGTTCAGAAAGTGCATAGATGTCCTTCAAATAAAGAACAAGGTGTTTCAGGTGACTGCAAACAAGCATGGCACCTGGAGGACTGCCCCAAATCCCTTAGACTCTTGCATGGATTGGATTGGACTATATAGCCAGAAGCAGCATTTACCTGTCCAGGAAGATATTTCAAAAAGAGGACGAGGATATGGATGCACAGGTGAAGAACTGGGGAGTATCACAGAGGCCACTGAAAGGGGTGACCTCTTTTGATATACATTATATCTTTAAGTCAGACACTCCAGCCTTCCATAACTCCAATCCCAGCAACCTAGCACCCTTAAATGTCACTTCTACCACTCTTAGGGCTATCCTCTCTGTTAGGCAAGATTATATGCAGTACCCTTTGGCTGCACTAAAACAACCCTGACAATAGGAACCCAACCTTTGGTATAGGTCTGTACTACACGGGTTGGGAGCATGTTGAGCAGCCAGGCCTATCTCAAGAGGGGTCAATGTGGACATTAATATATCACTGTTTGCATTCAGACTTTCTTAGGGGAGTTTCAAATAAAAGAAGGATACAAATAAAACAAGTATTCACACAAGGATTCTTAAGCAGGTAAGTACTTTCAATAACCCCCCAGTGCAAAGTCAGTTAACCCTTTCCTGGAAGGAAGGCACAACACATAAGCAGAAGAGAGAAGAGTCATTCAGGGAGCCAGGCCAGCCAATGTTAAGTTAGCAAAAGTCAAAATGAACTGAAGCACTTCTTGCAGGTAAGTAGAAAGTCTTTGACAATATTTTAAAAGTCTTGGTAGAATAGAAGCAATCAAAGTAGGGCCACAAGCCGATTAGACTTGTGAAGTAAAGAAGCTGATAGCAACTCTACAGATGCAACCATGCAAGTCTCCAATGAGGACAAGTGGTTAAACAACAAGAGGTAAGTTTTCTTAGACTTTACAGTACCTTTAAGTTGAAGAATAAGTGCAACAGATGACTTCTGTTCCTGTGCAGCTCTGCAGATCTCGCTGTTCCTGGGCCTCAGTCGTGGGGATCAGAGGGAGGACTTCTGGGGACTCCTGCACTGCAATGGGATGGTCATTGCTCGCAACGGGGCAAACTTCACACAAGTGACACTTCAGTGTTTTACCTCCTCGTGTCAACCGCAAATAGCAACACCGCGGTTCCTGGCTGTCGAGATGGGCTTTCCTTTCATCTGGGGTCCCACACTCTGTTGAGGGGGCTCAGGCTCGGTCAGTCCTGCTTCCTGGGAGTCTGGAGGATCTTCCTGGAGCTCTTGGCCAGTTTAAAAGGCACACACACAAACTGGTGTTCCTCTCCCTGGCTATCCGGTTCCAGCAGCGACTGCAGTGGAAACTCGACCAGTTTTGAGAGGATGTCCAGGTGGTTTACTTGGAGTTGATTGGTCCCACCAACTCAAAGGGAGAAGTCATCCTTGCAGGGGCTTCTCTGTTGATACGAATTTGAAGTTTCAGCACAGCAGCAGGCCTTCATCGGGCAAACCAATGGCCCAGGAGTTGCAGCAGGCATCCTCTTTAAATTCTTCTTCGGATTCCTTCGTCCAGTGGTCGACTCTGACTTCCAAGCCAAAAAGCATCACCTTTTATGCAGCTTGCTCCCATTCATTCCAGCCTAGCTGTCAGTCACCCAGCAGGGTGGCTGTCCTTGCTTGACAGCTAGCTGGCCAATCACCTAAGAGTGCATTCCTGTCTCCTATGAGACTAAGCACAGGGTGTTTTGGGCACCTCCCTTGCCTTCTGCCCCCACCAGACACCCTGGAGCCAGAGGAGGACTTCACTTGTGAATCCCACCAAAGGCAAAATGAACAAAGGGATCAAACCTGGTTTGGCACGCAGAGTAAATCTCAAGAAGGACCTCTCCACAAAGAAAGGAGGAAAAAAGATCGGGCCATTTTGACAAACATGGTACCCATGGGTGCTTTACCATGGCTGCATACGCAGCCCACAGTAAAATCCCATAATGGTAGTAAAAAGTAAACCACTGCCACCTGCCATTCAGCGAGGAGACTGTAACAGGAAAATGTTACATGACAAGCTAGACAAAAGGGATACTAAGTAACCCCTCCAGCACTCTATTGTAAGATAGTGTGTGCTGGCTCAAGAACGTTACAAATGTAAGTAAAGTCAATTTCACTTTACTGCTCTGGGAAACAGTAGTTTATTCCAGAGGAGGTATTTAAACCTTGGGGAAATCTGGAAGACTTCCTGTGACACTGCACTAAGGGTGCTGTGTGACATAATGTAAAAGATAATGCCTATGGAGTTTGTCAGAATCCACAACCAAAAGAAACACAGTGTACAAAATCACATTAAAATACATGAGAGAGTGGGAAAAAGGGTCTCACTCTCTCCCCGTTAAAAAAATCAAGTCCTCAAAAATCCAGCAAAGTTGCTGGTGATCTCTAAGGTAGAGGGAATTAGCACATTTCTGAGAATTCTGCCTAACACTCTCCACTACGTCTGTAGCAGTCATCCCATACCCCATTCACCGCTCTAAAGGTTGCCCACCTGATATGACTGTTGATCCCCCATGATACCTTTGTCCTTGACAGCATCTTCCATGATTGACACATACACACACATATGCATTGACACACAGACATGCACACACACACGTACTGTCCCATGTGCTAAATGTGTTTTATTATGTTATTTGTTTTGTTATGTTATGTCCTGCTATGTTCTGCCTTGCTATATCAAATGATGCTTTGCTATGCTAGAATAAGTGATTATGATATGCTTTGTCATGTTATGTTATGGTGTGAACTGTATTGAAATGTGTAATTATTTGGTGACATATGTAGATCTTGCAGCTACATTCAGCTGCACTGGGATAGTTGGATAAAATATCAACTGACCTTTCAATCATCACATGTATGCACAACATCACTTAACGACTTCCTGAGTTATTCTTCTATGCGACTCTTCATGCATTCAATCACCATAACCTCAATTAAAGCGAGCATACAGCCCATCCCAATCTGGTGCATAATAATTATCCATATTGCTAATGTGAAAACCTGTCGAGTCTTCTCTGCTAATACAAGTGTCTCTGTTTTCCAGTGTGCTACCTGATTATGTAATACAATGCCAGAACACTTTCCTACATAATTGCAGAGCTCCTTCTCATCACTTCAAGGCCAAAAAAATCACAGTTGCGTGGTTTTACAAATATAACATACCTGTTCCTGGGCATGTACTTGTGCCTAAAATACGTAGGTTATACTTTGGGTTTGGTTGAAATACTTTGGCATACTTTGGCATATGAAGCTGGGCTGGCATATGATTCCAGTGCAGCACTTGTCATTGATATGTCTAGGGAGAAAATAACTGCACCTCTGTGTATGGTGCTAGACATAAGCTCTGCTATCCATGATATGATATATTATTTGTATCACACTCGTACACAAGTGTTTCAGAGTGCAGCCAGGCAAAGGAGAGGGAAACAAGGGAGAAACAAAAACAATGATTTTACTAGGTCCAGCGACATTGAGAACGTGAAAGTGCATGGAAAAAGGGAAAAGGGGGAAAGTGCAAGGAAGGGTGGAGAAGTGGAAAGTGCAGAACAGAGGAGAGACAGAATACATAATAAGTAAAATAAATAAATAGAGGCGATGAACAGTGGGAGTACAGACAGTAAGTGGCAAGTGCTAGATTAGTCAGATAGGGTATATCTGTTAAGTGCAGAAGAAAGTGGGAGGGGGACTGTATGGGTACAGATACAGGCAGGGGTGGCCCGGAGGCAGTGCAGCAAGGTGGCAGGGTGAACAGGTAACTGGGCCCGAAGGACAGAGGGTGGCCAGGTGCACAGTGCCGAGAGAGAAAACAGATCAGCAGGGGAGAAGAGGGGCAAAAGCAGAAGCGAAGAGGAAGGTCTTGAGGTGCTTACGGAACTGGAGATTGTTCTCCTCAAGTTTCAAGGTTGCTGGGAGGGTGTTCCAAAGGGAGGCCCCAGCTGAAGATAGAGATCTACCCCAGCTCGTTTCTTTGAAAAACGACTGACCCTAAGGGAGTTAGAAGCAGACGAGCGCAGGGCTTGATAGGGGAGGTATTTACAGAGGGATAGTTGAAGGTATTTCGGACCAAGGCCCTAGAAAGCCTTGTGGACAATGCGAGGGTTTTAAATGTAATCCTTGCATCCACAGGGAGCTAATGAAGGGAATTCAGAGCTGGAGAGATACGATCCAGGGCTTGAGGTCAAGGACAAGTCTCACAGTCCTGTTGTGGATTAGTTCTAAAAGTGTGGAGAGTGGAGGCAGGTAGATTTAGAAAGAGGCTGTTACAGTAGTCCAACCTCGAGAGAACCAGAGCTTGGGAGACAGTGAGCTTCTGAGGGAAGGAGAGGAAAGACAGAATACCTCCAAGGTGGTGCAGTAAGAAGTTAGACTTTCTAGAGACAGCAGATATGTGTGCGGAGAAGGCAAGTGTGGAGTCAAAAATGACCCTGAGGTTCTTAGCCACACAGGTATGGGTAGGACGAGGGCCAAGGGAGGCCGGCCAAAGAGTGAGGGGAAAGGATGGAGAATGTGTACCAATGAGTAGGATCTCAGTCTTATTGGTATTTAGACAAACATCATTGGCAGCACACCAATTTCGAATTGCGGTTAGGCAATCAGAGATGAGGCAAGGGGGGGAGGTGGCTGAAGGAAGCCTGAAAATGAGTTGGGTGTCGTCAGCATAGCACTGGAAGTTTGAGCAGAAAATGGAAATACAGTAGGCAAGAGTTGCCAGGTATTGGTTGAAAAGCCAGGGCAAGAGTTTAGACCCCTGGGGAACACCACAGGTAGAGAAGGAGATAGAAGATAGGAAGGACCCAAGTTGTACCTTGGAGGGTCCATCAGAAAGGTAAGAGGTCAGCCAGGCCAGAGCCTGATCAGTGATACCCAGGTTGTCATGGAGACGATTGAGCAGGATGGTATAGTTGACTGTGTCGAAAGCAGAGGGCAGATCAAGTAAGATGAGGACAGAGGGAATGTTAGAGCCAAGGTTGGAGAGTAGGTCTTCAAAGATGTTCAGGAGAGAAGTTTCTGTGCTTCTGACAGCTCTGAAACCAGATTGGTGGTCATGGAGAGAGCAAACAGAGTCAGAATGAAGGTTAAGCTGACATATGGCCAGCTTTTCCAGGAGCTTACCCAAAAAGGGAGTAATGGGAATTGGGCGATAGTTAGCCGGACAGGAGGGATCCGCTGAGGGTTCCTTGAGAAGAGGATGCACAAGGGAGTGCTTCAGAGGGGAGATCCAGAGGCAAAGGAGAGGTTACAGAAAACAGCAAGGGCCATAGTGAGAGTATCAATGTGGTCCTTAATGGTTTTAGAGGAACAGGGATGGACCTGTTTTTATGATGCTTTCATAGATCAGACTTGTACAGTGACCTCATTAGGGGAAAAAAGAGGAAAGGAGGAGAAAGAGGGAGGGCGGTAGCTGAGGGAGGGTCTGCAAGCCGAGAAGGAGAGGAAGAGGAGGGGGAGCGGAGGAGAGGGTGGACAGGATGTCCTGGGTTATAGAAATAAACTGAGAGGCAAGGTCATTGCAAAGAGCCTGGGAGGCGAGAGGAGAGATGGAGACTGCAGCAGAGTTGGCCAGCTCCTTGCAGATTTTAAAGAGTTTGGCGGAGTTGTTAGATACTGCAGAGATGCAGGATTGAATGTGGACTCTCTTCTTGGTGCAGACAGCGAGTTGGTATTGTCTTTGGAGCAGGCGGCAGGCCAGTTTGTCAGAGGATGAACAAGAAGCACTCCATTTCCTCTCTGCCGCCCAGAAAGAAAATAGGTGATTAGACCAGGGGGCTGGTTTGTAAAAGTATATTTTGCATGAATACCGCCTGATAGTAAACATTGGCCTAAGCACATTCGCATCGCACTATAAATTGCATTGAATGAACCTGAAACAGGCTGACTACGCCACCATTTTGCGTTATATGCCATTTTGATTGCCTCTTGCTTTCTGTCCCATGTTTAGAATTTGTGTTTTCGGCTCCAGCAGAGCAAAATTAATTTTTTACTGTTTTCATGATCTCAACGTAGATAAGAATGTTGAAGCTGCTAAAGTGGATTGTTTGTCCTACACTGAGAAACCTTAAAGTTAAACAAAAGCCGTACTAATCAGTAATTTAGATACCATCTGTTTGAATAGTGCCTTTCTCCGTTTAAACAGTAAAATAGAGTGATGAATAGTTGAACGTGCTATTCTTGAAGAAATCTTTGTTTTTGTTCCTTGAAACTAAGCTGACTTTAGACTCAAGAACAAATGTTAACTTTGTGTCTCATATTTGGAAAAACATGTGAAATGTTTGAAGGAAAACAACAAACTATTCAAAGACGTTTAAGCATGACTTAGTTATTTGGATATTCCTTGAACCCTAGGTAAATGTATTACACGGATATAGAGAGGACCTCTTTCAAGCAGAAGCCCATCTTTGAGGCTGGACATGAAAGGTGCCCGGTGGATACACCTGTGAGGGGATACAGGTTTTATATTATTTTTGCGAGAGCAGAGGGAGAGCAGTCGTGTGCAGTCTTTCTACGCTGTCTACGCCTTGAGAAGCACCTTAAACCCCTCATTTTCCGCGGAGTGGTGAGCGGAGCGAGAGCAGAGGGAGAGCAGTCGTCTGCAGTCTTTCTATGCTGTCTACGCCTTGAGAAGCACCTTAAACCCCTCATTTTCCACGGAGCGGTGAGCGGAGCGAGAGCAGAGGGAGAGCAGTCGTCTGCAGTCTTTCTACGCTGTCTACACCTTGAGAAGCACCTTAAACCCCTCATTTTCCGCGGAGCGGTGAGCGGAGCGAGAGCAGAGGGAGAGCAGTTGTCTGCAGTCTGCTGCAGACAATGCAGACAATGCAGGCAACAGAGTTGCGAAAACTGAGTGTAACATCTGAGTCGCAGCCCTTTCAATCGGTAAACACCACTACAATGGACCACTCTTCAGAAGTATCCCTCCGAATTCTACGGAGTTCCCTGAAGTCGAATGAAGAAATGAAAATAAAACCCAAACCTACGGTGACTATTCAAAAACAGAAAGAACAGAAAAAACAGCGCCTACCGCCAAAAGCAACGATAGTCGTACCTTCGACCACCAAAACTCCAATAAACACGGCGAAAATCATCTTCTTCCCGACCCAATCACCAGGGGTCACAGTAAAACAACAACAGGGGCCTGAATCCATTCACGGGATTGAGTCAGGATCTCAGTGTGCCTCGATGACCTCCTTTGCCCCACATCCAACCGCCAAGGAGGGGGTGTAGCCCTGATCTTCCCTGAGTAGATTCTTGCCTCTGTCATCCCCACTCAGACTTATACCTCTTTCAAATGACTTTTCTGCAGGCTCTCTCCCTCTCCCAGCAACTCTCTTACTGTTGCTACTCTCTACCTGAAAGATTAAAGAATGTTGAGGCTTAATACCACATAATAGGAAAACGCCAGTCACAAGTCCAAAGGTACTATGTACATTTATTAACAAACAGCTGCCTGGCTCTCAACACTCCACAATGTGTGCAAGCAGACACTGTGAGATGATAGAGTGCTGGACATTTCAAAAACACAAGTATTTATACATGTTTTCCACAAACCCAGACACATCGTCCAGCCCCTCTTCGTGTAATACATTTTTAAAAAAAATGTTTAATTTTTTTTATTACTTGTATTTAATCATAAAAAAGATTTTTACAAGAGCGCTTTCTAAACTGAGAGAAGTCCTTTCTGATTTTGTCTGATGAGTGATTTGTGCCTTGCATTTTACTTCGTTGTTTGTGCATTTGGATCCTAACTTCTGGAGTATCTTTTATTCTTTCCAAAGCCAGGTTTAAAAGTTTAGCAGTTGCTGTGTGCCATCGAGTCTTTTCACCTGTAATCAGGTGCTTCCACCAAATACCTTCGTTCCCTGCAAATGATGTGGCCGTCAGGGTGGAAAAGTAGGTGATCCTGGCCTGGTGAAGAGCAGAGCATCGCATCAATAGATGTTTTATCGATTCAATGTCATCAGGATTTGCACACAGTCTGCAGGGCAGTTTCTCCAAGCCCGCTCTGATCGCTAAGATTTCTCCAGTCGGTAAGACGTTTAGGCGAGCTTTTAAAAGGGTTCTCATCAGTAGTTTGTCAGGGTATTTTTTACAGTACGCCATCGGTTCTTTTAATTTGTTGGTGTTCATGGGAAGGTGTACTAGAAGTTTACACGATGAAGCTAAATCAATCGTATTGATCCAGTCCCAACATTCAAGTTTTGTTTTTATCCTAGTTGGGTTTTCTTTCAGTTCTGCTTCAGTACACACTATTTGCTGTAGTTTTTGTTTTTGGTCCGCGGCCCACTGATTCATAGTCCGATTTGAACCTTTTTCCAGTTCTGATGCCATTATTTGGTAGATTTTGGGACTCTCAGGGTGAATAGTTTTTCTATATAGTTGCAGAGAGCTATGATCCACTACAGCCTTCAAAGACAGAAGGCCAAGTTCACGCCTGATTGGGGCGATCGGGGTTGAGTTTGGAAGACCCAAGACGGCTCTCCATATAGGACCTTCCAATTTTTGCCAAATTAAGGGAGGAATGGAGAGTGTGGCATCCATGCCATAAGTCAGTGATGGAACGATCTTTGCCCTATAGTAGTTTATAGCAGGTTTGAGTGAGAACTTTCCATATTTTTGATCAACCAATCTTAGCTGTGCTGTCAAATTTTTGGTTTTCGACCATAAAATGGCTTGCATACTGCCAGATTTCTTCGAGCTATCCAGGTGGACTCCCAGATATTTTATTTGAATGAGTCCACCACTTCAATTTGTGTTTCGTTGAGATGCCAGTGAAACCGCTCCTTTTTTTTAGTGGCAGTTTTTTGTAAAATCAATATCTTAGTTTTGGCTTTGTTAATCTCCAGGTTATTTTCTTGAATATATGATGACAAATTATCCAGTTGGCGTTGGAGGCCCACCTGGGTAAGATCGAGTAGAATTAGATCGTCCACGTACAACAGTCTTGGGATTTGTGTCACACCTATTTTAAGTGGAAATGTTCTGGTCTTGCTTTGACTATCCTTAAAGTCTCCCAAGAATGATATAAACAGCGCCGGGGACAGGGGGCAGCCTTGCTTTACCCCGTGACATGTTTTGATGGGTTTTGATGTGAGGCCTGCGTTGTTTAGGCGGACTCTTATACAAGTGTCGGTATGAAGGCTGACTATGGGCTCCAAGATTGCATTTGGACAGCCCCAGGTCTTCAGTTTCGCCCAGAGTTTCTGCCTGTCCACTCGATCAAAAGCCTGAGATAGATCAACAAAAGCAAGGAAAGTTCGAGGGCCACCAGTCAGGACTTTTTCTTTGAGTATGGTCAAACACATAATGTTTGCGCTGGTGCTTGCGTTCTTCTGAAATCCAGTCTGTAAAGGATCAAAGCAAATTTCTGAGGCCGCCCATTTCCGAAAATGAGACAGAAGGATGGAGGCGAAAATCTTCCCGATGACATCCAGGAGAGCTATCGGCCGGTAGTTCACAGGGTCATCTCTTGAGCCTTTTTTGAAAATAGGGACGATCAAAGCTTTTGACCATGATTCCGGTACTGTTCTTTTTTCTCTACATAGTTTGAATATTGCACTTATGAGATTAGACCACTCGCCTGGATGTTCCTTTAGATTGCAATTTGCTAGGCCATCCGGTCTGGCTGCTCTTGATGAATTTAATTTCATTATTGTGAATTTGATGTCACTCACGTGCGACAAATCCATCCATGGTGACTCCACCGCTCTGAGAAACGCATCCTTGTTTTCTTCCGGTTGTTGGAACAACTTCGAGAGGTGAGCATTCCAGTTTTCTTCTGGAACTGGATTTATCATATGTGAATTAGAGGTCTTTTTTGATTTGTTTATCAGTGCCCAGAAGTCACGGGATTTTTTGTTTGCTAGTGCCTTCAACATCTGCTCAGCGTCAGCTTGATAGAGCAGGTTTCTTGAGTGTTTCAGCCATTTTTTGTAGCATCTGGTTTCCACTTTGAGTATCCCAAAGTGATAGGAGATTCGAGCCTCTTACTTCTCTTCTTAATTTTCTTAAGGCTGTGCGTTTTACAACCAAAGTTGCATTGTATTCGTGGGTGTGCTGGGTCAACTGCGTATTCAGTGTTTGTCTTGGCTTCTTAAAGGCCAGGAGAAGAGGAATGTAGCTCGATCCAGCCACATCATCTTGCAATGTTGGATCAGAGATTAAGGTTGTGAACTGGGCTTTAAGTTTGGAGACATCTGAAGCAATCATTCGTAGACGGGTGTGTTGTGAATTTGTCTCAATTTCAGGAGCGTAAAATTGCGATACGGTCCCCTTATGTTTGAATTTAAGATGTAGTAGTTTATGATCACTATGTTTTGTTTTGATGACATTGAAGGAGACGATGTTGCGATGTAGAGAATCGGAGACAAAGATGTAATCAAGAGTTGCCGCGAATGCATCGCGTTCCCAAGTCGGAAGCAGAGTTTCGGAATTCGTCACTGTGGCCGAGTTGTGAAGATTGCGAGATTTCATGATTCTTTTCCAGGCCAAACCCCTATTTAACAAGTTCGAGTTTGTAGATGGATTTCTTTGGTTCGAGCTGGGCCCTGCGCAGTTGGAGTTTAGGTCACCACAAATCATGATGTCGAAAGATTTGTAGTTTATAGCAATTTCATCGATTGTGTTTGTTACTTCTTTGCACATGTTTTCTGTTGAAGGCTTTTGGGGATTCCAATACACGTTTATTATAGCTACCGCATCTTGTGTTCCAGGCTTGGTTTGAGGGTTCTTGAATCCCATGTGGTCAGAACTGCCAGGATTTCATACGTCCTCTTTACCACCGTTGTGATTTCTACCCCGGAACCAATCCGGATCGCTGTAAGTAGACCTGATGACGGGCGGCCAAGTGGTCCCTTATGGGCCGGGGATATTTCAATACAGTAGCCGTCAAGTGTCAGTTTTTCATGCAGCCAAGTCTCTTGAAGGCATATGATGTCGTAACAGCTGAGATCATGGCTCTCAGAGTTGGTAAGGTGTACGTGTCCCCTGGTGTTCCAAGACGCTATACTTAAGATGTTGTTTACTGAAGTTGTCATCAACAAGTCGGATGCAGATAGCCTTGACTTTGCATCCCCAGGTGATTGCTATTTTCCTTGCCCTGGTGTTAGAATACTGCGAAACCAGCTCCATTTACCCTTTTTTGTTACTTTTTCTGTTTCACAGTTAATTGGTTTAGTTGGTTTTCTTGGTGACGGGGTCTCCGTCAATGAAGATCTGCGTTCCTGACTACAGAAACGTAATGATGTAGCTGGTTTTTTGTCTCGAACAGACTTATAGTTTTGTCTCCTCTCTTGTCTGTATTCAAATCTTTCGTCACTTCTTGACTTAAGTGGCCACTGGGCTTCTGTCGCTGGACTTTGACCTCTTCTTCCAGATCTGTATAGATCTTCGGTTCTAGATTTTAAACTGTAGTTCCTTTTTGGGGAAGTACTGTGGATGTATCTTGAAGAGTCTTTAGGGATTGCAGTGGGGATCTCGAATAAGTTATATCCCATGTGAGCTAGTTCCAAACAGGCGTCACGAGACAGTTCCTTCAGGGCACTCTGCTTAATATGCAGATACGCCTTTGCTCGTTTTTTTCTGTGATATGGCTCGATTAGTGTAAAATCGTCCGATTTTAGGTTTTGCAGAGTTTTGGTCTTTTTGAGAGTTTTCAGCACCGTGTTGCGGTTAAAGACCATGTACCGGTCAACTGAAGATGTTTGTTCAATCTTAAAAAGACGTGTCTCCAGTAAAGACGGAACCCTATGTCTCATATGATCTTCCCTCACGCTTCTTGGTGGACTCTTTTTTCGAAAGGACTTAGGGACTGCTTCTTCAAGTTGTTTTTGTTGGTCACAGGCCGGCGAGACTAGAACATGGGTGGAGTCGTTTCCTTCCGATTTTTTTTCTTGTGCCCGAGTGTTGGATACTGTGGTAGGATTTGTAGTTTGGACATGAGTACCTTTCGTGGCCGTAAGGTTCATTGGGACCTCTTTGGCTCCGTCTAGGTGCTGGCTTAAATCCATTATTGAGCTCTGCGCTATGAAATCTTCAACCGATCTCGGAGAGGAAGACGTGCAAATTACTGAGTTGTTTACACTATCGGTTTGCACCTGTAAGCTCATGATTGCTTTTGCTGGTTCCTTTTTGTTATTTCTCTTTGCCATCAGGGGGTCCAGGGCCGACACTGTTTGTTCTCCATTTTCTCTCAGTTCATTGCTTCTTACGATTTTCAATAATGGGTTGCTTTAAGTTGCAGGTGTTACCATTTCTAGTGATTCAAACGTTTTCTGTTGGTTAGACATTGTTGCGATACTTTGGGGATGTTTTTCTATTTGCCTTTTGAAGACCGATGCCAAGTCTCGAGGCACAGAGGGCCCTTCAGTCTGAGATTCCCTTTCTACAGTGGCCGAGGGGGCTTGATTTAGACGGGACATTAAGTCTTCTAGCCTACTCAGCTTTTTGTCCCAAATGTCATTGCGCTCTTTGTTTTTTTGGTCCAACGCTGTAATAAAACCTTCGACGAAAATCAATTTACTGTGCATCATTGCGGTCAGAACCGAACTGTCTTTTATTGAATCGTTAATTGCTTCATAAAGCTTTCCGAACAGAGCTAGGGCAATGGTGATAGCTGACATAATGATTGGAAGGTCTGTTTTTTTTGAAGGAGACTCTTTGTTTCCTGGGGCTGCAATTTCACTTAGTCTTCGATTTTTTGAAGGTGATCTGAGATGGGATGTTTGTTGAGATGCTTGGTTTGCAGCAAACCTAAGACCTTCCGGATTGGAAATCCCCACTTCTGGAGTCCGATGTTCTGGGAGAGGGCTTATGTCTGGTGACGTTACGTGTAGACTAGATTTTCGTGGTTGGGCTTTTTTGGGCGTGGACGAAATTTGTAAGTCCTGTTCGGGGCTTTTAGGGCTCCACAATTTGGACGCCTCTTGTTGGTTTGCCTCCTGCCTGTGAGATTTTTCCATGGGAGATCGGATTTCTCCCTCTGTGTTCCTAGTTTCTGGGTTTTTGTCGCTCTCTGTATTTGAATCAGATGTATATTCTTTCCTTGGTTCGCCCCTCTCAAGTTGCTTTTTATTTCTCGGGGCTTCCAAGATTTCTTTGTCTCCCCTTAGTTGGTTTCTTCCAGGCGCTTGCGTCTGAGCCTGGTTTCGCAGCCCAGACAAACCCAAGGTTAATTTCCGTGATTTACTTACTGGCGGTAAATCCTGGATGGCCTCTAGAATTTCTGCGTCTGACAATTCTTTTGTATGGTCTAGTTTTCTTCTGAATTGTTTGTTTATAAAATCTTTCAGGGCACTCGACAAAAGGGGAGCCGGTAGGGTTGATTTTCCTGTTTTCCTGGCTCTATATGCTTTTGTTTTTACATTTGACGAGGACAATTTCTTTCTTTTTTGGCTTTGTTTGGGAAATTCCTGTGAGACTTTGATTGGTAATTCCCCTATAGTAGCTGTCTCCAGTTCTAAAGTCGAGTCCAAATGCATGGGTGCACATGGATTCCTGTGATGGGTAGGCAGCTCCATTGGGGTCCCACACAACTCATTACTCCCAGCATCCTCGATTCCATGTGCAGAGGATTCCTCTCCAGCTGTTTCTGGGGGGGCAAAGTGAAAATCAGGTTTGTTTAATGCCGATTCTTGAGCGGCATGATATTGAGCCTCTACCGTATTGGTCGTTGAATTTGTGCTGCCAGCTTCGCCCGTCGTGGTTCCCCTAATGGGACCCCTTACATCAGGCTGCAAGCTGGCGTCGTTCTGGGCGGGCTTTGAGCTCGAAGTTTTCTCCTTGCTTGAGCTCTGATTTCCAGCAATGTCCAGAGTTTGAAATGCGGCCGCGTTTCGCTCTTTATGAGCGCCCCCAATTTCTATCTCCTTTATCCTGCCTCCTCCCGGGGCCACACACCCTTTGCCCATGGCCAGATGCGCAGGAGCGCGGGCCACCCGTCCTCCGACGGGAGAGTCCTGTGTGCCACTCGTCTCGTTTCTGAGACGGGAAGGCAGAGCCTGCCGGGCGGGGGAGTGGTTGCCGGAGGGAAGGGGACGAAACGACCGTGCTCCTTCAAAACTCACGGCGTCCAGGTGCCTCGTTCCATGAGTCCGTGCCGCCGGAGAAACCGGGGACACAGGTAAGACTGGTAAAGTGTTACCTGTTTTACCTGTGTAGAGGATCTTGTAGCCGTCAGGGAGGAGGGTGTCAAAACCTGTGACAGAGCTAGCCGTGAACCACATCTCAGTAAGACCGAGGACATCCAGGTCCAGTTCTTCTAGGAGGTGGCAGATGTCAGAGGAGTGTTTGACAGCCGAGCGAGAGTTGAGAGTGGCCAGATGAAGAAGGTTGCCAGCCTTAAAGACCTTCCGGGGAGGGGTGCAAATCAGAGGTAAGCCCTGCGAAGGTATGGAGGGAGCTTGAGATGGGCAGAGGTGGGAGGAAAGGACGGCAATGGAGCCAAGGGAGGAGAGTAGGGGACAGTTGGAGATGAGAGGAAGTTGATAAGGTGAGGGAACCACCTATCAAAGAGGAGGATATTAGCCTGAGGGCCTTGCACCATGACAGCGCCATTAACGTAGACATTAATGATGACTCTGGAGGAGTCAACGGAATCCATGAGGACTCCCCAGCGGGTGCCACCATTAATGGGAGAGGTGGAGACAGGACAGAGCACAGAGATAATGTGAGGTGTCCAGAGATCTGGAGACGGAAACAAAAAGGGGATGTCAGTGAGGGTTTGTCTGGCAGAGGTGCTGGAATTGGTATCAGCAATGGGGAGACTTGGGTTGGAAGTCAAGAAATCGTTTATAAATTTCTTCTTGCCAGACTAAGTGAGAAGGGAAGGATAGTTGATAGAGAAGCAGTTAGAGTATATAGGAGAAACAGATAACGCCATGGGCAGGTAGAGAGAGGAGGCAGAACGATAAATATGCAAGTACTGCAGTATGTAGCAATCACTGGTCTAGTGGGTTACAATTGAGGGTGAAAGTAAGTGAAAAACACACCCAAATTTGACTTTCAAAAAGCACTCCCAAATTTGATTTACAAACACACACCCAAATTTGACTTAAAAAAAACACTTCCAAATTTGATTTACAAAAACACACCCAAATTTGACTTTCAAAAAAACACTCCCAAATTTGATTTACAAAAACACACGCAAATTTGACTTTAAAAAAACCACTCCCAAATTTGACTTTAAAAAAACCACTCTCAAATTTGTCTTTCAGAGGCAAATGCTAAGGCACCATAGGTAAAAGAAATGAGGTATGAAAAATAAGCATTAGATGGCATACAGGGAGAAAAGTTGGAACAGGCTGAGGGGAGAGTGCAGGTAAATGAATGGAAAATAGAGGGTAGGCAGAAAGGTTTGACTAACCCATGGAGAGGGAAGTAAGAGAGTCTTGGTAGTCCTGATTCATAGCCAAGGCAGCTTGCAGCCCCAAGGAAGGCCAGGGTGTGGTGGTAGCTTCATATAGCAGACAGGGAGCAGACCGGGGCCTTAGAAGTGGGCCTTTGAACAACAGGCCAGCTCACCGCCTTCTGGTCCCTGTAATAGGAAGCTCACAACCAAGGTAGCCAATTAGCAAGGGGCAGGGCAGAAAACACAAGCTGCAAAACAATCAGCCAGCCATATTTGAAGTGATTGAGGCTAGTAGGGATGGTGGAAAAATAACACAAGTTGCCCAAAAACAGTAGCACACCCAGCTCGATGCAGGTTGGAAAACACGTGGGCAAGGTTTTGCCAAAGTTGAGTACTTGGTGACATATGTGTTAACCCCAATTTATGCTCCTATAATCTTCAGGTATGTAATGTTGGATCAAGAAGTGGCTAGGGCAAGGAACTCCAAATGAGGATCAGTTTTTGAGAGTTGGGTTCAAACACCACCACTGCCAAAAACATTTTAAATGTAGGCCATATATTTTTCATGTTATTGCGATTTTTTTATTGCTTTAGTTTACCCATTGACAAATTAAAATAACATACTGCAGGAAATATGGCATAGAATCCTATGTATACTTGGGTGTGGTCTCTTTTTACTTCTCTCTCCACAAACAGTAGGTGATCTATGAATATGTGTCAATTTTTATCTATGCTGAAATGTAAAATATCTTGGCAATACGTTAGGCCAATTCTGGTGCTCCTATTTAGCATTGCTGGACATGCACAGGTTAAATGTTCCTTGTCATCAAATTTCCATTTTAGAACCCAGTCCACATTCACACTATTTGTCTACACTGGGATGTGTTTACCTTTTTCATATGGCTATTGATCGCCACCAATCTCTCTGGATTGTATTTTTATCATTTATGTTTTATGGTTGCTTTTGTAAAGAAAATCATATATGATGGTCAAGCTAAATTCATAAATAGAAACAGACACAGACATGCTAAAATCAGCAATGACTCTTATGTAGTACAGTAAAATGTCATTGCCACTCCATGTAGGGTGCAAATGCTAGGTTTGTGGAAGGACCTATTTATATTGTAAAGTATCTTGCCTGCTTGCTTTCACTTCTATGGTACCTCCCTTTCATTGGCACATTTTATTTTTGGTTTTGGTTTTTCTGTGGAGTGAGGGCAACCCACTGAGAGGGATATGTTAATAATTTGCATAGTACTGGTACCGGCTTTGGCCTCTTGCACAGTGTGTGCACCTTTTCACATGTGCAGTTTCTGTTTACCCAGGATGACACATGTGAATAGGTTCTGATTAATGGACCATGCTTTGCTGGCTGCACTTAAGAAAGTACTAGATGATGTGTACCCTGTTAACCTTTCCTTTTACCATTCTACCCCATTTAATGGACCCTGTTCTAAAGACAAGCTATTCATTGTGCTTAGCAAGTCAAGAGCTACTTCACCTGATGTGCCAGCAGTACAATACTGGCTGCATCTCCAATGTCCACTAAAAACATCACTGAAGACGTGAGTGCCAAGTTGAAGGAGCTTTTTGGTGCTGAGTATTCCATTATAGAAATGCAGCAATGTGATTGTCACTCTCAGAATTTTCCCCGGCCAGCTACTAAGTGGGAAGGCACACCCACAGTAGGGGATAATTAAGTATCAGTAAGGGCAATTATTTTACAGTACTGTATTCTGTATCTAGTAAGGGTCCTCTGGGATGTTGTACTCAGAGGTTTTTGGAAGTTTTGGTGCTTTTTATGAACCTAAAGCCCCCACTAAAGGGATTAACTGAAGCACTGTCTGTATGCTGTAGGTAGGACTGTCAATGCAGTATCTGCCCATCATCCCTATTTAGAATGGTATAGTTATGACTGTTTTTAGACCACAGTGTTACTGTTTTTCTTTTATTTTTAATATATGTTGGTACTGTATGTCGCTACACTAACATTTCCTTTGCTTCTGCTATGCTTTAGACTTCTGCATACGATAATAGATGAGCTGCTGCAACAAGATCATGGTATGAGGATCAGCATAGGTGTAATCTACCATGCAAGCCAAGCTCTGGCCTGGAATTGTATGACAGTTTCTGATTCCTCACATTGGGAATGCTACCTTGACACGTGCTGTGATTTATAAAGCAGCGCGTGCCATTATCTATTCTGCATTATTTACTATGAAGGACTGACTAGCGTGTTACAGTACAGTACAATACATCCTCAATCCCCCTCCCTTTGTTTTTTTTTTGGGTGGTAACCAGGACATGTCTTTTATTATAGTTAATATGCCTCTGCAGTCTATGCCCTATGTTCCATGATATCACTAAAGCAGATAGGTGGCCTACATGAAGGTCTGGGTGAAGACTTTGAAGATGTCCTGTTCATGTATGACAGTAATGTCACCCTAGAACAGTTCAACAGGATGGCCTTTATTAGGAAAGGACATCTTTTGAGCAGGTGCACTCAAATCATCTGGTCAAAGTACATGTCTTTGAATTATTTTGAGGGCATTTTTTTGCAGGAGCTATTTTGGTATGTGAGGCAGCATTACATATTACATATCACACATCAGACAGGACAATGACCTGAATTATGCCTATAAAGGAAGAACATTTATGGGGTGATGGGGGCTCACTTGGGTGGGTCTACATTCCCCTGGAATATCCTGATCTAAAACAGCTTTTATACTGTGCCATAAGATGAATGATATAAAATGTTTTACAGCTGAGCAAGAACACAAATGCAGGAACATATATGCACATCTGTTGCAGTCATCCCATTACCCATTCACCCCTCTAATGGTTTCCCACATGACATGACAGTTGATCCCCCATGATACCTATGTCCTTGGCAGCATCTCTTATGATAGATACATACACACACATACGCATTGACACACAGACACACACACAGACACACACACACACAGACACACACACACACACATACTATATAAATTGAGGCAAACCTACTATGCAGTGGAAATGAAGAGGGGTAAGGGGAAGAAACATTCTGAGTTGGCAAAAGGAGGAATGTTGATAGCTGCTTGTGGACCAGCTACTGACCCCAGGGACTAAGGGAGATGGGAAGGTAAAGTGAGGAAGGATGCTGGCTGCCAGTGGACCAAACACTGGTCAGAAGGACTGGGTGTATATGAAGTGGAAGTAGGGATTTACCAGTGAGTGGGATGGAAGAGGTAGGGAACAGGATGGCCTTGGATTCTGCCTTTACATCTGAAAGAATCTATTTATTTTATTCTTAAAAAGCTGTGTATCGTTACCCACAAACCTTGCATTCACAATTGTTAGAATAGAAAAAAATAGGAAGCCCCCTACCCCCATTGCATGATCCATCAAAGTTCACTTACTGCTCAAAAGTTGACAAATATTTGAACAGTATGTGAAAGTATTTTGTGGTGCAATTTCTTTTTGTTTTTTATGCCACCAATTTTTAAAATGAATTATGGATAAAAATCTATCACAATAATTCAAAGAATTGTTAACCATTAATGTAAAACTATTTTTATAGTAAAGAACAGTTTTTTCAGCATACCACCATAATGCAGCAATGTTTAATGTAGTATTAATGACCTGCTCATCCTCGGCTGAAATGGTTTTCACAATTTTATCTGGCAACAGGGTACATAGACTCTTCTCCTTCTTCTCCCTCTGAACCATGGAGCAGAGCCATTGGGTGTTCCATTGGGTGTGTGGTATGTGGGGCATCAAATTGGAAAAGGAGTTAGAAAACAAATGACTGGTAATTGAAAATAAGATACCAATGGAACCTATGTGGGTGTGGGTTAGGCGATGGTGGGGGTCCATGTGATTTCTGTCAGGCATGGTGTTAGGACTACTGCAATCCCGACTCCAACATCACCCTCTGGATGCCCCACAACAAATTCAAATTCAAAGATGGTGAGCACAGAGTCCAAAATCGCACTGCATCAATATAGTCTATTTATAGGTTGTAAAGGCCTCCCGTGATGCTACAGCTCAGTGATCAACTGCTTCATACTGAATAATGTGCGTTAGGTTTTAGGAAAGCAAAGGAAGGAGTATATTAGGTCTGGTTCCTATGGCATTTCCAGGCCATCTGAAAGGCTAGGACCATCCTGTAGTGGCGAGGTCTGCCCACTGTGCAGTGCAGTCCAGTGCCTCCTTTTCTACTTTAAGGATGCCCAACTGTGGCATAAGAGTATGTGTGGCAGAAAGAAAGACAGACAGAGAGAGTGAGAGAGAAACAGTGAGAGAGGTGAAAAGATGTGTCTTTACTGAGGAAGACCCTGAGACACCATGTTTTTGAAGAGTAACGGCTTTACTGAAGTCCAGTTGACAAGGGTACCAGTACAGGTAAGACTTTAGGTAAATTACAAGGGAGAGATAGGAGACATCCACCTGCACCCTCCTCACAGGCACTCAGTTCACCAACTGGCAACCAGGCAGGGAACACTCAGAGGCACTCACATAAACATTCCACAGGCATTCCATATTGCTTACAAGCACACAGCACCAGGGCAGGGGAGACACAACACATTATTTATTTTATTTTTATTTATTTATTTATTTGTTATGCGCCAAAAGCCCGCTGGCATCGGGGCACCACAAAAGGACAGGTGCAAAGACATAGAAAAACAGACAAAGATGAGACAAGACATTTGGCAGGACCAAGGCGGAGAGAGGAACTGTCACCTAACTAGGGAGCTGTCTTCATTTGAAGAGGGTCGTTTTCAACTTCTTTTTGAAAATGAGGTGGTTGGATTCCAATCTCAAGTCCTGGGGTAGTTTGTTCCAGCTGATGGTTGCGCGGTTGGGAAATGCCCTTCCCAAGCCATTTGCTTTGTTATGTGGGTTTACTCCAATAAGCCCCTGAGCTTCTGATCTCAGTGCTCAGGTATGATTGTAGCTAACAATTTCAGATTACAAATAGACCGGGACTTTGCCATACAGGCACTTGTGTGTCAGAGTTAGCGATTTGAACAAGATACGATATTCAACCTTCAGCCAATGTAGATCACATCTGGCATTGCTAATGTGGTCTGATCTTGCTTTTTGCTCAATTATTCTGACCGTGTTGTTTCCTGGCCCCAAGTAGAAGCGCATTGCCATAATCCTGGCGGGATAAGATGGTTCCTCTGGCGATGATAATGCAGTTTACTTCATTGAGTAAAGGTTTAATTTCTCTCGGCAATCTAATGTAATAAGAGCAATTTTTGCTCACATACATGGCTTATGCATCTGAGCTCATGGACGCTTCCAACGTTATGCCCTTGCCCACTACTTTGATGTATGTGTCTTTGATCTCAAAAGACTCATATTCTCAATATTAGTTTAGCACTGGCCTGATTAGAGCCAAAGACCATCAGCTCGGTCCTGTTACCGTTTAATCACATCCAGTTTTGATCCATCCATGTTTCTATGTTGTTGTAGAGGTCTTTCACTAGTTTACTGTCCTTACCATACACACCGCTCAATTCCACCACTAGCTGAGTTTCATCAGCATAGTTGGTGAAAAAGGTCTGGATGTTATCTAGTACCTCACAGAGGTAACGTAGGTACAGGTTAAATAGGAGTGGTGAGAGGCTAGCTCCTTATGGAACACCTCTGAAGTTGATAGACTCTTGGGAGAATTTGTCTCCCCATTGTACTCTTGATATTCTGTCCGCGAGGAACAATGACAACCAGCCTATTGCCTCGTTGGAGCAGTTGGCAACTTTCTCAAGTGCCTGTTGCAATGGCTGATAATCAAGCAGATTGAAAGCTGCACCTAGGTCGAGTAGGACCAGAAGACTTGCCTTGCCTTTGTCCATGAGCCCTAACATTTTAGTCTGCAAGTCAAGCATAGCAGTCTCTGTGCTTTGAGCTGCACAGAAACCCAATTGCTTAGGATGCAAAATCTCTTTGTTCTCTACATGTGCCTGTAGTTGTGCGGTAGCAATCTTGTCCATTACTTGCAGGGTAAAATTGCAGTTAGTGATAGGTCTAAGGTTACTCGGGTCACATTGATCGAGGTTGGGCTTTTTAACCAACGGAGTGATAGTAACCCTTTTGATGTTTTTAGGGACCATTTGGTCCTGAAAAGAGGCGTTGACTATTTTCGTACATATTGTATGAGCTGGAAAAGATGAAAGCCAGGATTTCTGGCCGTGGTCGTCGCAGACGGCGAGTAAAACGCGCAAGATTGGCTTGGCACTCGAAGCGCCGGTGCTGAATCGCCTGAAGTTTTGGTTTCAAACGTGCCAGTGCTTCTGGGATCTGTAGTCTCAAGCAAAGCTATTTCAACAACTTAATAAGTTGTAATGATCCACGGCTTCGCAGAGTTCTGCACATTGGGTTTCAGTAATTCCCCTGAAACTATGTTAAGCAGTGTACTGTACTGTAGCACTCTAGTCAGTTCTTCGTAGTAAATAATGCAGGATGAAAAATGGCACACAGTGCTTTATAAATCACAGCACGTGTCAAGGTAACATTCCCAATGTTAAGCCTAAATTCAGATTAGCAATTCACAATGCTCACAACTAAGCAATCAGCACAGTTAGTCCCATGCAGCCCCTTGCAGACTCTGTTGGTGGCCTCTTGCATTGCTAAGTAACCACCCACCACCAACAACTCTTTGGTGCGGAGTAGATAGGGCGGGCCTTATATGGAGGAGGGCCGGCGGGACCGGCGCAAGACCGGCTTGGCAATGGAGAGGAGAGGACCACCCCCACAAGGGTTCCGGGTGTCCAACCCCAGGATACCAAAGCCTGGTAGGGAACCCCAACAGGTAAGACATCTACCAAAGTTCCAAAACAATGGGGTATCCAAGACCCCCAACACCAACACAAGAACTGGCATGGGAAAAAACAAACCCAAATTTGCTGGGTGTCCAACATCCTGGGTGGTCCGTGGTCAGGTCAGGCACTCACCAGCGGACACTGCACCACACAAACAGTCAGTTCAGAACCCACTGGTGGACACTGAATTGCTCACACACACAGACACCACAAACCCATCCAATGGTTCGCTAGGCCACAGGTTGAGCTTACAAGTCAAGCGTCACAACAAATAACCTCGCCATGCAAAAAGCAGTAAATGAGCCTGCTAGAAAACAGCAATTGAGAGATCTCTACTCTTATCAAGTCTGTGTCCTGAGCTACAAAGTCCATATCATTGGTGGTTCATTGGAGGTAAAAGAATAGGCTAAACACAAAAACATATAACCAATAACAAATAGCGCACTGCTAAACAGAGGCCTCGTTGTTTTCTAGAACACTCACTTGCCATAGCCAACAGACACAGCCAGTATTTCCAACCAACAATTCATCACAGCAAAAAACGAACCAAAATCCATCTCTCACAACCAAAAAACCATGTTACTTCACAAAAAGCAACCAAACACCAAACCTTGCAAAGAGACACCATAGAGAAATAATCAGATCCCACCTAAAGTTAAACAGGCCTTACATGAAAAACACAGGCCAAAATGAATAACATTGCCCCGCAAGTTAAGGCTAAAATGAACAACAATTCCAGCACAGTTAATGCTAAATAACATTTCCCAGAACCACTGAGGCTAAAATGAATAACATCGTCAGTCTTATTCTGCTTTAAATTGCCCTCGAACATGGAACAAGCGAAAAACGTCACCATAAATAAGAACTGTCATGACTGTCAACTCCTACTGTACCCCATGAACCAATTATAGAAATTGATGCCACAGTACCTCAAGTGTTGATGCCTCACACACCGCCAGTGTATGGATGCCAGCATACACAATTTTCCGTTCTTTTCATTTTTTTCAGCTCCAACACAATCAGTACCTGTTCCTGCTGCTCCGCACCAGCGTCAACCTTGGTGAAAAACTGTACCTCCAAAGGACAACAAGTGATGCACTGGCTGGGTAGCACACACACAGAGAATAGGACCCTGCTGCATGTGACGTTGCACACAGCCCGCAGATCCCAACCGACTACGTATGTAGGGAGCTGGCATTATGAGGACGTCATCATTATCTTAGTGTCCACAATGAGCACAGAGCTCCGAAAACCTCTCCCTGCTCCGAATTATGCTCACACTGCCCCCAAGTTGCACTAACAACAGGGATGCCTCCAATACAATGAAAAGGTAGACTCACCACTAGGCTGACGACGCAGCCGCCACACTGCTGTCCCTCACAGCGATGGTCTGTCCGCTAGTGGCCACCACCTTCATCCTTGGCAACTGTACTTATTGGTGAAGCCCGCGGGAAAAGGGTGCAGGGTGTTTGCATCCCGTGGGGACTTTGTTTTGGCCCAGGAGGGCATCCTTACTCAAGCCACGCCCCCTCCTATACTTCTGCTGTACACTGCAACCATCCGGGTGAAGCCCGCAAGGAAAGAGCGTGGGTGACGACGCAGCCGCCACACTGCTGTCCCTCACAGCGATGGTCTGTCCGCTAGTGGCCACTACCTTCATCCTTGGCAACTGTACTTATTGGTGAAGCCCGCAGGAAAAGGGCGTGGGGTGTTTGCGTCCCGCTGGGGCCTTTGTTTTGGCCCAGGTGGGCCTCCTTAGTTAAGCCACGCCCCCTCTTATACTTCTGCTGGACACTGCAACCCGCCGGGTGAAGACCGCAGGGAAAGGGCGTGGGGTGTTTGCGGATCGCGGGGGCCGCTGCAGCCCACACATATTGCCTGCCCACCCTGCTGACACCGAACAGTGGGAGTTTGGAGGTTGGAGTCTGAACCGAGCCGCTGTACACCATACGGAAGCTGCTGCTGTCTGCAAAGGAGGTAATTTAGGAGACAACCCCTTCATGGTGTCATTTCAGTCCCATTTTGGAAATATTCACTGGCGGCCATTATGCCAGACCATCTTGTTCAAGACACTGGGGAAACCCCTTCTCCTACACCCATTGGGCCTCATTACGACCCAGGCGGTAACTTACCGCCTGGGTCGTACCTTTACCACCATGGCGTAAACTATGTTTACGCCATGGTGGTTGGCGGACTTACCGCCCCATTCCGAGGTTGGCGGGGCAGTAAGTCCCCAATCCCCATTTACCCTTCCCCATTCCCATTTTTGCCCCATATGGCATAATGGGAGTGGGGAAGGCGTTAATTACGCCACCGTAAATTACGGTGGCGTAATTAACGACAAGGTCCCTTAGCGCCATGGATTTTAACACCTGCTAAAAGCAGGTGTTAAATCCTCCATGGCGCTAAGGGACCTCGGAATCAGGAGGTAAGGGTCGGCGCTGTTTACGCCGCCTTAAACCCCTTACCGCCTGGGTCGTAATGAGGCCCATTGTGTTTTACGGCCCCAATCCTGGCCCGGGTCCAACTATAGGTGCCAAGAGGAAAATCAGACTACTAAAAAGGAGCTTGATATTGGGATCCGAAGTTGCCCCAACTGCCCATGGCGCGTAAGGAACCGCCCATGAGTTCATAGCACCCACAGCCTTCGGGGATGCTCACCTGTTGATCAAAGAAATCTCCCAATTTCTGGGCAGCCAAGGGGCATGGGACCTTTCCATTCCTGCACCGAACTTGCCTGTTGCAGTCCCCGAGCCCCAGCCAATCACTCCTGTTGCTGTGGTGAATGCTGCTTGCGTAATCGCCGTTTCCCCTCCTGCACAAACTGCACAGTCACTACGAAGGACTATGGAAGGCCTCCTCTCTGCCCCAGAACCACCTAGGGCCATGGGGAGTGAGGGAGCATTTGCAGCTGACTCTGTATCTGACCACCAGCCCTGCGCCCCCACCCCCCCTTTGACTAGTATGTCTGGGTCTGCTGCTATTCCATCACCCAATCCAATGGACATTGTTGCACAGGAGAGGAAGGAGGAAGGTGGGATGACCCCCTCTGCCTGTTGTTGCAACTGCAACTTAGTCCTGGCTGAGCTCTCCCAGATCAAGACCCTGTTGCTGACCCTCACTGCAGCGGTGGCGGCCAGCAGTACACCAGCAGGGGACCCACAAGTAACCAGGATGAAGCAGGGGGTAACTTACGTATTGGAGCTGATTGTGTCTGTAACTCCTCCCCCATCCCCCCCACTCTGATAAGGGCCCCTACCTTGCCTGTGGTCTTAGAGTTAAACCCAGAGCCTAAATTCCAGAATGAAAACATGAATGAGGTGCCATTTGCCAAGTTTCCACAACCCATTCTAGTGCAAAAGGGGCCCCTGCACCCAGAGGCCTCAGCTAGGTTGGCAATCTTAAGCGTTTACTCTGCCTCTGCCAAGCATGGCAGACCATTGGACAATAGGACCATATCAATGCAAAGAGTTCCCAAACCACTCTGAAGGCGTCCGGAATCAAGGGAGGCACGCAAGAACAAAACCCTGCACTGGTTGACAACCACAGGGGGGGTGCTCTTTTTTGTCCAAGGACCATATTCTTAACTGTGTCAGAATGTCTAAATGGGGGGAAGAGGACTCTGTTGAATTAAAACTCTGTGACTATGTAGTGGCTCGGGACATATTGAAAGCATACAGGTTTGGGGCCCACCACCCATGATAATGATAATGATGATATGATATGACATTTATAATGTACCTGTACACATGTGTTTCTACTAATACATGGTCACTGTACATGTCACGCCAATATGTTTCTTTGGGGCCCACTAGCCATGACCTTTGCCCATAGCCAGTGGCACAGTTAACCCCTGTCGACTAGATGTGATCACTGTAAGTGTAAAATGTTCTTTTTTTCACTCTCTTCCGATTCCCGTGAGATTCCACCAATTATGGCAACAAAATACACATACAGCGGCAATGAACTACCCATGCTCACGGTATTCCCCCAGTATTCACTCGATATTCCAAAAATGTTTAAAAATCAAAACCTTTTCCCAATCCTCTCAGGCACTAGCCAAGTGACACCCTCCTCTTTGCATGGTCCGCCACTTCCCTCAGCTGTTCAGAAATTCAGTGAACAGCACTGTTAAGGTGAAACAATCTGATGCAACGAAACCCTCGAACATTGGGGAAAACCCTTAGTTGAATTGATGTTAAGGTGACATTTTTATGCCACAAAATCCTGAAATTCATCAGGTACTGGAAGATGTGCCACCTTATCCATGAGACCACCATTGCGGGCCCCCAAAGCACACTGATGACATCACAAATGACATCACTGATGATATCACATTTAACATCACGTATGGCATCATGCATGACATCACTAGTACAGCAGATCGCATGTGCAAGAAAGAGAGATGCAACATTTAAAAAGTAGATTTCTGCTTATAACGGTGGATTTAACTTGGTTGCAGTTTGTGTTTAAAAATACCGTTCCTGTGATATGGTGAAGGGTCCGGGTAAGATTCCACACGTTTACATTTCCCAGTATATCGTACACATGCATTGAAATTTCACTGTGCGTGTCACCAGGTGCCTTTCACTGAGAGGCCACATTTTCATGCATACTCACCCTGACGTCTACTTGTAAGTTGACGCCAACAAAGCACTGAATGCAGATCAGGTGTGTAAACACTCGACAATGATTGCAGCATGTACAGTCCTTCCACTTAACCATACTCTCACTCCAACCCTCCTCACCAGCTACAGGGCATGCTAAACTCACTTCTCACTTCTCCTAAACCTATCAATTTCAAATCCACTCTCACTGCTAATGGCCTAGCTGACTTCTTCGCTGCAAACTTTTTTTTTTAAATTAGAGATGCACTCCTGAATTTCCTCATACATTCTACACTCTGCCTAATGTACCATCATACAATGCCTCTATTCCCATGTTAGTAACACGAATACTGAAGAGGTCCTATCTCTATTGATGAAAGGTAACCCCTCTTGTAGCCCATCAGATCCTCTTCTCCTCACGTAGTCAAGTCTATCGCGCCTTGAAATACTTGTGTATTGGCGCGTTATAAATGCCATATCATATATAGCCCTTTTAGCGACCTCTCATCTTGCTGACCTCTTCAGCCTGTCCTACGTCTCTGCTTGCTTTCCCCATATTTTCAAAACAGTGAGGCTAAATGGGACTCATAGTCCAAAACGTGCAGTGGCTTAGTAAGTGGGGAGATCATGGGGACTTATCCCCCTACATTCCTAAGTGGGGGCGATTCATGATTGTTTATCCCCAACATATCTGAGAGTCAGAGGTGAATAAACCTGAGGTGAAAAGTGGGGCTGCACTATGGCAATTGCAAAAGTAAAAGCTGCATTTAAACAAATATAAGCAGTTTACTTTTGCGATTGTACTGTTGAAAATGATTAAGAACAAATGAAAAGTCAGCTTAATCAAACAGAGGCTGCACCAGTCAGTCACAGATCATTGATGAGTGACACACTATAGACCAGACGCACAACGTCCATTGGACAACTGTGGCTTTAAAATGGGATGTTAGCAGTTACTTCTGGTTTCAGATGTGAAGGGGGGAATTATGGCTGCTTTTTGAAGCTTCAGCAGAAGAGTCGCACTAGAATGTGTAGAGCGGTTAAATGTCCTAAGCACCACGTTTGGTCACGAATGCCCACAGAAACACAAAGGGACTAACAAAAGAACGCTACTTGTTAAAACTATGTTTGTTTATATCCTTGAGGTCTACTATTTTAAGATGAAAAGAACAGTAGATTTGTATTCTGTGACTTGTAGTCTGTGGTTCAGAGTGCCACAACTACAGCTACAAAGACACTCTTTGGTTTAATATCAGGTTACATATATGGTAGGTTTGCTCTGGTTGATTTGTCTACTTTGCAAGTAAACTCTAAAATACCCTATTATTGTGGTTCTTGAAAGTCCAAACAACTATTCGAACTAATGAGAGCTTGAAAGGTATGCGGTAAATTGCCTAAATTGCAGAGTTCAAATCCTGTCTTCACTGCTTAACTAAAGTGTGTGATCCTGGGAAAATATTTGGATTAATCCCAACCATAGCATTAGCATGCTAGCGAGTCCTTCAATCCTGTCATGTTTAGAGGTAGCATCCGAGTCCTGATGTGCACTGAATTGCACAATTTGCTGCTAATTAGACACTAGTTCCCACAAACATGCCCAGGCATTGAATGGTCCCACACAAGTAAGTTTGCCCCTCCCCCACAGTCTCTGAAGTTAGACGTTTTTCAGCATATGAGGTTGCCTCCACCTGAGGTTTTATTCTACTTGCACCCCTGCTATAAACAGAGTGAAGTAACCTGTAAGTGCCACACTGAATCATGCCTGCCTTTTCCTGCTGCAGGTCCAGGAGCTCACCACCCCATGACCAGTGACCAGGTTAGTAAGTAAAATATCATATATTGAGTCACTCTCGAGCACCAAATGCAGTGAATACCTGTCAGATGCCCACCTACTATTGGCACACACCATACATGTTAGAAGCTCGCGTGGTCAGGATCCAGTGAAAACACAGCACAAAGTGACTTCTTTGTATGTGTTCTTTGCATCTTGCCCAAGGGTATGGATGGTATGCAAACACCCTGATTTTCTCTTCCTTCCCATTTGATGTATCTGTACATCTCTACTCAACTAACAGTTGTGAGGAGAAATAAGAGACTCCAATAACTTCATAAAGAAAGGTAATAAAGAAATTGGACGGAAATTAGCAGGACAGGAAGGATCACGTGAAGCTTTTTTTAAAAGAGGCATCACCAGTGCATGTTTTAAATGTGAAGGGATAAGCCCTGACTGGCTGGAAGGATTGATAGCCTGGGCCACCCATGAGGCAATAGCTGGCAAAATGCCCTTGCACACCGCTAATGGGACAGAATCTAAGGCAGAGGCAGATTTAAGCATACGTGGTGCCCTTATTATATCTTCCAAAGAAAAAGAGGGCAATGAGGACCATGTTGTTGAGAAGCAGCTGCATGCCTCTGCAGGAAACCCTGTCCCACTACCCACCATATGTTGGAGACCTGAGATTGTGCCTTGTTTGACACCAGCAGTTGTGCCATTATGGCAATGTTTGTTCGAAAGAAGATCCACGTTGAGAAAACCCTGCCGAATGTATCCCCGAAGGGATGAGGAGCTAGTCAAGTTACATGAGAGACATGAACGATGTCGGGAGATACTGGCTGAAGGTGATGTATGGATTCTACAGACACAAACTAATGACAAACTAAAGAATCAAGAGAACCTTTAAATACAAAAAAAGAAGATTGCATATGCACAAAGTACTGCAGAGAATCAACCATTCAATAATTGTACAGATGCTGAAACGCAAGTAGACTAAGTCATCATAGAAGCTGGCTATATGTAGTCAATGGAATGCAGGTGAAGCTGCCATTGTATAGAAGCTGGACATCGGTATCATGAATTTAGTAAGCAGGACCCAATGAAGAAGGAAGGGAAAAATATGTTGCAGCAAGAATAATCTGAATTGTGGCGCTGCATGGTGAGGTTGTCTGGCCTCTAGTCAAGACTGAAGCAGCCAAGATTGGCTATCTATTCTGGAACGGAGCGAACATTTGAAGGATGAATCATGCCTTGTTAAGGTACAAGGAAAGAACACCAAGAGTGTCAAGTTCTATTCATTTAAGACATTTAAAACTGCAAAATGGACCAAATCGTGGTCTCCTGTCAAGGATGAAAATATAGTTTGGACTTGGAGTCCCAAAACACGATAGTGAGTGCCTGCACTCCCATGTATTCTGAAGACAAGGATACTTATGCAAGGCCATGTTCAAGGACAATATTCATGGCAGAAGGCTTGGGTGATGAGAGCTGCTGGGCTAATTCAGTGAGGAGGTAGTGTCATGCCCTATATCCTGCACCTGGGTCTGGCTGGTCTTACATGCTGCTAAGTGCACCGAATGTTTTAGACGTGGCACAAGCGTGCCAAACAATTGTAGTAGTCCATATAACAAAGGACCTTATAGTTTGAAAACCAATGAGAAGCCGTGTTTCTAATGTTTGTGAAGATTGCATGTTTTAGAGGTAGGCATATGTTGTCCATATGACAGTGGGCTGCCAATTACAATCCTAGTTCCTATAGATAATATACTTAGATGTTCCCCTTAAGCGAATCCCGATCCCTAGTAGGTTTTTCATTATTTGCCACGTAGTATGACGTCACCTCTGACATATCTTTGATTTATAATCTTTGTTTTTTGAAAAGATCGCTGAGAGAAATCGAGCGTACGTCCGTTGATGTCCATTGCAACTCCCTGTTAATCAAACAGTACTTCGGCATCTTCTTGAGCTGATTCAGTTATTTGGATTCTGAGTTATTCTGTGTGATCCCATCCATTGCATGTATGTTCCTAAAAGGCCCTAAACTCAATGTACTCAGTGGTACACTGTTAGGCATGACTGGAGCACATCCATCAGGCCCCAAACCCGACGATGCAATCATATTGCAAATGCCCACAATGTTGTCACAGAAAAAGCTCGACATCAATCATACAACTCCTGTGAGGGAGCGACCACTGCTGTGGCTGAAGAGGATAAAGAGCGTACAATTTGAATAATTCTCTAGGCTGATTAAGAGCAGACTCCACCCTACCTGAATTGAACCTGCTCTTAATCATAATAAGGGGGTGCGATAAACTGTTAAGACATAACAGGAACATGATGGTGTGATTGACAGACGGACTAGTAGAGCGTCCATTTTAATCCCATGTTCACACAGAATTGCACATGCAGCCAGAGTAAAGTTATAGAGAAAAGCTACCCCACCACCAGAAGTGGTGATGCTTATCTCTACCTCTATTCTCTCCTGACTCGATTACTGTTCACATCTCGCTCCACACCATCCTGTCTTTAATTCCTTTAATTCCTTTATTCAGGTTCCTTTCTCTCTATCCCCCCAAACGTCTTTCTCTACATAACTTCTCTCCATCTCCCATCTTTCTTTTGATTCTCGTCTCCTTTCATCTTCTCACTATTGTCTTTAAGTGGTAACGTGGCAAAGTCCTGCTCTATCTTTGCTCTCTTATATCCCCTTATACTTCCTCACATTCTCTACATTCTCAAAACGTGCATTTACTCTCTGTTCCGAACTCTCCTTGTGCAACCTTCTCGGTTACACTTTTTTTCTCTTCTCGCACCCAAACTTTGCAACTTCCTCCCTCCTGCCTTTTTACATGTTTCATATTATTGTACCGTTTAACCTAACTTTGTTCAGGCCTTTGGTGTAAAGCGATTTCTAAATACCAATAAGATACACAAAATACAAAATGTAAACTGTTGAGAAAAACAAACATATGTCCATGCAACAACCTTGATTGTACAGCATGAATCATTTTGTTATTGCTGACACAAAACACATTTAGTTTAAGTATAATGCAATTTCTGAGCCTCAAACTGTATCAAAAACTTTAAAAAGCTGCTAATGGCCCTGGTGCCAGCAAAGGGAACTCTGCCTGTATTTAAGCCATGTTTGCTGGCCTATGCCTTTTTTAAAAGGAAAATAAAATGGCTCAGTTGTTTGAGCCCTTGCGGCAGAGATCAGCTTTTAATACACAGGCCAGTTTTTGATGTGTGCTGGAATATGCCTCACCTAGAGTCTGTGAATCTGTTCATATGTTGAAAGCCCAGCAGGCATTTGCTCAGGTTTCTTCCTTACAGGGGCGATACAATGAGCACCAGTAAGTTGTTATTTTCACCTATTATGCAAGTATCAAGAAACTATTCCTTTTTTAGGAGGCTTGATATGAAAATGGTATATGCACTGTAATTAGATTTTGGTACATTTGTACAGCGCGCTAGAGAAACTAAATTGCATATAGGCAGAGATTGGGAAAAAATCAAAAGAACAGAGGAACAAAAAAAACATTTGCTACAGAGGCGTCAATCTAATCGGAATAGGCAATCTCAAAAAGTAGTTTCCACCCGTCCAGTTAGTTGAACAGGTGGGTTTTTTAGGGCCTTGTGAAATTGAAAGAGAGATTTGAGGGCATAAATATTCATAGGAGGCTGTTCCATGATTTTGGCCCATACACTTCAAATATGTGGTCCCCCTGGACACACAGTTAAAGAGGGCAAGCAATAATTTGTCACTTGACCAAAGCCGACGGGTTGGTTGATAACTGCAATCGTCACCCTCTTCCAAACATGGGAGATATTATGATGGGGGGTAAGTATGATGGGACCAGATTATTTACACATTTGAAAATTAGGCACAGGACTTTAAGGTAGATTCTGTCCTTTATGTTGAGCCAGAGCATAGATCACGGTAAGCTTGAAATCAGAGAGCACTTCCCCACTCTAAATATCAATCTCACAGCTGCATTTTGTGCTTTTTGCAGACATTGGACTTCTGTAAGTGGAATACCTGCGAGAAGGTAGTCAAGTCGGGAGTTCACCAAAGCTTTAACCACCACTGAATGGTACTCCGCTGGAACGAATGAACGAACGAACGAACGAACGAACGAACAAACGAACGGAAGAGCCTATCTCAGGAGGTGATTGTATTCGGTTTTAGTGTCCAAAAAGTCCCCAGTGTTCAGATGTACACAATTCCTTGGCGAGCCTTATTTTTCCATTGATGTTTTTATTCTTGCTTTCTTGGTAGCTGGGCAGCACTTTTGGTTAACCTTGAGCCTGAAGCTGATCAGGCTATATGCTCAATTCAATAATGTTGTCTTTTCATAAAGAAAGACAGGAACCAAATGTCTTGCGCCTTCAGCACAACAAATTTTATTTTCCAAATTAATTAGTCAATATTTTAAATTCTATGCCCTCATGTTTTCAATTCTATGCCCTCTACACGTGTTTCACTATCTTATGTTTTCCAGATAGATCTTCAGGAGGGACTTTACACGTGTTTTGGCAATGCTATTGTATGTCTAAAAAGTGAAATTTTTTTAGAAAGAAACATTTTTTGATTCACAATTTTTTCACAGTGTGTTACAAACAGTTCTAATAATGACGGTTTCAACTTTGATTGCTTTTTAAGATAATTTAACATTTCATGTAACAAGCACGAAAAACCTGTAAATAATCAGAATTCTTTCACTTACACTTGTTTCTTCCCCTGTGCCGCTACATTTGTCTACTTTTTACTTTGAGAAAAGTTGTTTGTTTTAGAGCTGTCACAATTTATGGTTTTTAGAAGCAAATCTAGAAGAAGAGGGACAATTGTCATTTTATGCTGTCTTGACTCAGTTCAAAAAAATATATACCTATATGTTAAATTCAGTCTATTGTTTACTCACCTTTGGCTCTTTCCCTTTTTGAGTTATATCTCTCGTTCTCTGTAAACAATCCCGCTTTTGGCCTGATAACCGATGTGCTTACCTGTTTTGCCTTCCTCTTTTATAGTAGATGGGGTTGCGGTCACGTGTTCGATTCAATCACGTGATCGCTAAGCCTCCATTTGGTCAGGAAATGACACGACTTGTCTTTCCTGCTGTGACTATCTTTGCTAAAAAAGTATAATCTTGTTTCTTGTCGATTATACCTGATGTTTTTAATCCCTCATTTAGTTTTTATTTTTGAACAAAATATCTCTTATTTGATGTGTCACGTGATTACGTGATCGCGTCTATGCGCCATTTTGATTTGGGACAGACATGCTTCGTTTTTCTTCGTTTGTTTTCCGTGCTTGTCTTCTATGCGCCATTTTAGATTTTAGAGACGCACCTTCGCATTTTGCTAATTTTTTATAGTTATTCTGAATCTTACTTTTTCAATATAGTGACATAATATCTACTTCCCTCTTAGTCTAAAGGATATATTGTCATGTTATGTTTGAAGATAAATTTGGTTATTATATTAACCTGCAGCTAGCGATTTAATGTTTACAACCACATGTGTTTGCTTATTTGACATTTGTTAAAAAGACATACACATTAATTATTTGCAGTTTTTTCATTTTGGTTTGGGGCTGAACGAAAATTAGTTTTTACAATAGATGAATCAGTTCATTGTCCGAATTCAGTCCAGTGTGACAGCTGTCTAGATTACAGATCCAAAATGCTTCTTTTGTTCTTAAATTTTTTTCAAAATGTCCTCCTCTTTGTGGTTTGATGATTCTTTCAATTCCAAAAAATGTAATTTCATTGGTAGGTGTGTTTGGATGCTCTGTTAGGTGGTGATAGCTTAGTGGGTATCTCATATCTTTATTGATGATTGCTCTGATACGTTCCTGAATTCTAGTTTTTAGTTTTCTCATAACACTTCCCACATATATTTTTGTGCATGAGCATATGATTGCATATACTACTGTTTTTGTGTTGCAGTTAATGACATTTTTAATTTTATATTCTGTTCCGTTTGGTAGTGTTACACTTTTCTTCCCATTAACCGAATATTTGCAGCTAATGCAAGTTCCACATTTGTAGTTTCCCACCAGCATTTTTTTGGTCCATAGTTGGGTTAGTCCTTCTTCTTGTCTTGTTGCTCTGAAATGTGAATGGCTTAGTATATCTTTTAAGCTGTTTGCTCTTGTGAAGGTAATATGTACATCTTCTTCGATATATCTTGATATATCCTGATCCATTTTCAGTATATGCCAGTTTTTCTTTAGAATATTTCAGATCTGTTTGCTATTCATGCTGTATTGCGTGATGAATCTTACATTTTGTTGTTTTTCTGTTGTCTGAGTCCGTTTGTCTTTCAACAATTCTGTTCTTGATTTTGTTTTTGTTTTTTCATAAGATTTTACCAAATGTTTTTTGCTATACCCTCTTTCCTTGAATTTTTCTATAGCATGTTTGGCGTGTTTTTCAAATTCTTGTATTTCTTTTGGTTCTCAATATATCCCCATATGGAATATTTTGAATTATATGATGGGGATGTTGACTTTTAGCATGTAAGATTGTATTACCAGCAGTTGGTTTCACACAAAGGGTTGTTAGGATCCTCCCATTTTTTATGTATATTTCTAGATCTAGAAATTGGATCCTATTGGTACTTTGATTAGTAGTAAATTTCAGGTTATATTTGTTTGAATTTAGATATGACACATAATTGTTTAGAGTTTCCATGTCTCCATTCCATATCAGAAGAATGTCATCTATGAAGCGCCCCCAATATATGATGTTGTTATGTTTTGTAAAAGCATCATGGGTCCAGCCATGTTCAATTTCGAATTGTCCTACATATAGGTTTGCATAGGGTGGTGCGAACTTGGCACCCATGGATGTTCCTTGTAGCTGTCGGTAGATCTTGTTATCGAACATGAAAATATTATTGTTTAATGTAAAGTTGAGCATTTCCAATATCATTGCATTTTGTTTGTAGAAAGAAACTGATCTAGTTTTCAAAATGTAATTGGTGGTTTCTAATCCTTTGTTGTGGGGTATGCTTGTATATAATGATGAAACATCCAGTGTGACCAATAAATAGCTTTTTTCCCAGTTTATTTCTTCTATTTGTTGGATTACGTGCTTTGTGTCTTTAATGAAAGAGGAGAGACCCAGCAGTAGGGGCTGTAGATGAGTGTCGATATATTTTGATATAGGCTCTGTGATTGAGCCTATACTGTTGATTATGGGTCTGAATGAAGGAAAGTTTGTGTATGGCTTGTGTATCTTCGGAATGAAATATATAGTACCCATTATTGGGAAAGGATTGATCAAAAAGTCTTTCTCCATATCTGTTAACAGGTTTTGTTCTGTTCAGGTTTTTACCATTAAGGTCCATTCAGATATCAATTTAGGTAGTGGGTTTATCTCTAGTTTATCATAGCATTGTTCTTCTTGGAGGTGCTCTTCAGCTGCTGTAATGTAATCTTTTGTATCCATTACAACTATATTTCCACCTTTATCTGCTTTTTTGATTATTACTTCTGAGTTTTTCCGTAGTTGGTCAACCAATGTTTTTTTCCTTCAGAAAGTTTTTGGTTTGCTTTCTTTTGTTTAGATTTCCTTTGAAGTATTGTGATCTTAGTTCACTTAGAGTGGCCTTATGGAACAAATCTATAACATTTTCTTGTGCCAATGCTGGTAAGAATGATGATGGTGGCCTCAAAGTAGTCTCTTCACTTAGATCAATGTCTATGTTCATTTCTTCTGTTATTTTTTCCACCGAGTACAGCTCTTCCTCTTCTACAAGGTTTAGGGGGTTGGCTGTGTTTTCCATATGGAGAACAGATAGTTCCGATGGAATTTCTGTAAATTGGCTTTTCTTTCTTGATGTCTCAATTTGTGAAAAGTGTTTCTTAAGTTTAAGTCTTCTACAAAATTTAAATAGATCCACATTTAATCTAAAATAATCTGAATTCGACGGTGGGCAGAAGGTCAGGCCTTTTAAGCGGCTTCACTTCAACACTACAGCTAAATCAATGCCTAGTCTGGGATGCTGAGGGAAACCCTTATTGACATATTTTTAGGTCCAGTTCATGTACTCTGGATGACAACCCTTATATAACACCCCTCTCTTAGAATCCCCCTGACCCCACTGAGCCAAGAAGTAGGTCTGTTTTGCAAATTTAAAAGGTTTATTTGAGAAATATAACAATATATATCTATCACACTTTTATAATAAATTAATATTGGATATCACACTTAAAATATGACAGTGATCAACAATGGATAATGTTCTACTGGTAAACTGATTTGGTTACTTAGAAGTAGTATAGAGGATGAGGTAGCTGAAATGCTTTATGGTTTCAAGGAAATGCAAGGTGGAATAACTGCAGTACAGAAAATAAACTGATATGGTTTCACAAGAGATAATATGTTCACTTTTCCCCTGGTGGCAATTCACCCCCCCCTATATGCAATGTAAGGAGATGGAAGTAACACACACAGTCTTCAGGAATACAATCAAATAGCATACGGAATTCAGTTCCCCCCCCAGCAAGCTTAGACAACAGGTATGCTTTTTAAAACACGGGCAAGAGTGCTTTGTAATGTGGTGGCAAGGAAGTGAAAAATGCAAAAATTGCTTTTAATTCCCTATAGGAGGTTCAGGGTGAGTGGTAGACACTTTAAATCAGTTCAGGTCAGCCCTAACAATGGTTCAGGGATGGTTATTAGGTTGCAAACGAATTTTAGCAGTTCAGGCACAAGCGGCTATCTTTTTACAGATGACAAAATCAGGCCAAATCGCGGTAAATTTTGCGAGTGCATAAATCGCGATTGCGGTAAAAGTATAAGGAGTAGAGTAAAGGTAGATTTTCGGATTTAAAGTAAAACTCAAAATGACAGGTGACAGCTTGCAGCTGCAGAATTGACAGGTGACAGTTGTGCAGCTTTAAAATGACAGATGACACGATTTCTAGGAGGCTGTTCTAATTAGGTTAAAATAGTTTCGATTAGATTATTTTAACTAAGAGATTGGGTTCTGCACAGTTCTGGTGGATACTCACTCCTAATTTTGAAATGCATGGGCCTCATCACGGATCTGGTCAACACGTCCAGTGGCGGTTCTCTCTGCTCGGTGGGTCAATCAGGCACCGGTTCTGCTCACAGCGATCAGGACCTCTGGTTCTGCTCATAGCGGTCTGGGTCTAGTCTGCGGTTCCGGCAAAAGTTCTTGGCAAAGAATTCAAACAGCTCGCCCGGCTGTTGAATAGTTTGGTTAGGTTTGCTGGATTCTGAAGGCCTGCTGAGAATACTTTTGCTTGCAGTGGGCCTTCTGGGTTCAAATTTCTGTAGTCTCTGTTTAGCTTGGAAGTCTAAGTGTTGGATCTCTGGATGTGAAGTCGTCGGTCAGCACGCTCCGCAGCAAATGGAATTGAATCTCTCTACCTGTCCCAGCAGTCTCTTTTTATGTGTTTTAAAAAGTGGGTGTGTGCGTTGGTCATAACTAAACCTGCCCCTCTCACTTATCATTGGCCAATTCCTCCTCTCTCCCTTGATTCGGGGAAGGAAATGTGAGTCAGAGTGATGCTGTAGGTTTTATGGTCAGAGGAACCTCCCCTTGTCAGATTGCACACAAATATATTCCTGATCCAAATACATATTTCCCAGGTACACAGTTGTTTGACATCACATACACACATCATATATTACTAAAGATAGTCCCTGTCCCGACTCTGGCGTTTCTAGGAGCTTGCATTAAAACATGGCAACTTATTTTCGATTTGTGTGGGTTTTGCAACATTGGTTTTTCATCAAAAATTATACAAAGGTGCATTTCCCTTCCACATATATCCCAGTAACTTTCCATGTCTCTAGCTTAAATACTGTGTCTACAATATTCATAATTAGCGGGGTTTTGCCCCAGAACATTGTACAAATCGGAGTTTGGACTCAAATCGTGAGGGCATTTTCCATACTAAGACTCTCAAAGTTGTACATTCCTGTCATTTGGTTACAATAAGTTATCACTGTTTCTATAAAATATATATTTGTTGCAATTCAAATCCCCAAAGTGTTTGGGTCCGCCTCCAGAAGTCTGGGTGGGTCAGTGATCACATGTATCTCCTTGCTGGCAGAGGGCTGTTGACAGGAAACACTCAAAATTAACATACCCCATTCAACTGAAAGGGGCTATTGCCTCTCTCCTCCAGCTCGGGTGGCTCCCAGAGGCACTTCTCCTCCCACTTATCCCAAGAGGAAGCCACTTTACGGCCCCCCCAATATAACATTTGCCTGAGTCCAGGACAAGGCTTTGTTCAACCTCCTGCAGGTGCCCCTCCCCTAATCTAATCAGAGAGGTGTCATCTCCTTTTGGTGGGGAAGCAGGATGCAGCTAGGCCTGGGAAGAGTGGCTGAGCAGGTTTCTCCTGTCGGGGGTAGTTGTCAGGCAGAATTCAGCTAAATGTCACTTTAGTTCCCAGTGTAAATCAAACTTACAATTTCTACATATACATTAAATAATTGCTTCCTTCAAGTCATTTCAGAATATAGTTTTACATTGTATCCACCTCTTAGCAAGTCTTTCCTTGGCCTGGTTTGGGTTCCTCTGTTCAGTTTTACACAAAAGTCTGGTGGTTTTAAAACACCGGCTTTCTGATAGTGGTGAGTACCGGTATTGCATCCATTTTTGGGATCTGTCTTGAATTACTGCATTTCAATAGAGTGGTCTTTTGCTTGATAGTATAGGACCCTTGCTTAACATTGTTTTGATGGCATCCTTACAGTGGAGTGGTGATGTGGAACCCCCCACAAGAAGGTTGTATCTTTGGAGTGGTCTTGTGCCAACTGCACAGTTCTCCTGGATTCTGGCGTGAATGTGGGCGGCGACAGCTCATCCCCACATCCACCCAGTCTATTGATTTAGTTTGTTCTGGGATAGAATAATGGGTGGCGACAGCTCATCCCCACATCTACCCAGTCTAAGGATTCAACATGGGTCAAAACCCTTGACAAAACCCCCCGCCCGACTGCGCTTGGATTCGAGTCGAGGGGAAGTCGGGTGCCAAGGATGTTTTGATCCCTGTGCTGGTATGTCCACATTATCTTCTTCCAATTCTGTAGATGGCACAGTTCTGCATCTTTTCCTCCCCCCAGTTGGATCGATCGGTTCTCCTCGCCGGTCCTGATGGGAATATTGGGCGGTACCCCGGGCCCCTCGGGTCTCTGCTCCCGGTCCCCGGTCGTCCTCCTTGGTCAGTCTCCATGGTTTCCTCTCTCCTAGGATGATAAAGCAAAAGCGGCAATACACATTCCTAGACATTTTTCCACCACTATTAATGGTGTGGCGAACATGTACATTTCATACATCCGAATGCATTTTGCAGTCCGATCTTAAAAACAATATATAACAGGGAACATTTGCATTACGTTACTATATTTTTGATATGTGGAATATTTTAGAGTTTGAACTGACTTACTCTGGAGAGGCCCCCTCTGGTATTGCAGAGGACTCTTCCAGTTGCTGCAGGGTGTGCCTGGGATGGCAACACTTTAACTGATTTATATGTACCCACTTGTCTTCCCCCTCTGCCGAACTGCCTTTGGGGATGCGGATCTTGTACGCTACAGGGGAGATCTTGTCTATAATTTCAAACAGTCTCTTCCATGTAGGCAAAAATGTTCGCTGTTTGGCCTGGTTCCTTTGGAAATTGTATAGATAGACCCGGGCCCCCGCTTCGTATACTTTCCTGGTGGTTTTCAGGTCGTACTGGGTTTTCATGCTATCAGCTGATCTTTCTAGGTTCCGCTGAGCATACGCAAAAGCATGTTGGAGGTGTTTCATCAAATTCTCCACATACTCATGAGTTGTGGAGGTATTTATCAATGTCTGCTCTTGAGTCCTGTAGTGAAGCACCATCTTGCGTGTGGTCATCAACTCAAATGGTGACATTTTAGTTGCAGATGAAGGGGTAGATCTGATGGCCATTAGGACCAGAGGTAATCGGATATCCCAACTTGGCCCAGAATCTGCCACAAACTTTTTTAATATGCTCACAATGGTTCGGTTGTATCTCTCTACTGCTCCAGAAGAAGCTGGCGTGTAAGCAATATGTAGCTTCCTTTTTACCCCCAGTATCTCCCACATCTTTGTCATTACTTCACTGATGAAGTGGCTACCCCTGTCTGACTCAATACTTTGAGGTAGACCAAACCGAGAGAAGATGTGGTTAATCATCAGGGCACCTGCTGTTTCTGCCTTGCAGTTTGGGGCCGGGAGTCATTCCACCCACTTGGTAAACAAGCATGTAACGGTCAACATGTACTTGTTTCCTCTAGACAAGCGAATTACAGGGCCTACAAAGTCGATTTGCAAATCTGACCATGGCAGTGCCATCCCCCTCTTTTGGAGAGATGCACGGTGCGTGAGGGATGATGGCTGAAATTGTGCACACACAAGACACCCCTTCAAGTATTGGTCGAGGACCTGCCCCATGTGTGGCCAGTATGCAACCTCTCTTAAGATTTCCAGTGTTGTGTGAAACCCCCTATGACCGGTGGGGGCCGCATCATGGGTGTGACTTAACATCAGGCTTCGGAATGAGGAAGGAACCACCCACTGATCATGGCCAGCTTGGGATTTCCTTACCAACAAACCGTCTTGGATTCGGAACATTTTTGGACATTTCATCAACACTCTTAGCTCCTCTTTCCCAATGTAATCGGTATCCGTCAGGGGAAAGTTTTCAGGGTCCTCAATGTGTTCGTAAAATAGCAGTGACCTGGATTTCCCCCAACAGGGACTCTATTTCTATTAGATCCCCTTGGATGGCCCTGGTTTTGGCCAGCTGATCAGATAAGTCATTTCCAGTTTTGTCTGGTCCCTCTACTTTGGAATGACCCTTGATCTTTTTCCAGTAGATGGTCATCCCATTCGATGTGACCAGATCATCAATGTTTTGAATTAACTTCCCATGTTTCAAGGGTTTGTTATTAGCACATAACTTGACTCTGGTTTTCCAGTTAACCAGGTGCTCCACGAACCCGTTCCGTACATAATCCGAATCTGTGATTATGACCAGTTCGTGGAGTTGATGTTGGACAGCAGTGAGGATGGCCTGATGCACAGCCATCAATTCTGCCACCTGACTACTTCGGGGACCAATTTTGTATCCAGCGGAGGGTTCTGGGGACTCCTTCACCCATGCATTCCCTACGCCGGCCACCAGTTCTTTCTCCCCGTTGTTGTCAACATGGTAAGAGCATCCATCCACATAGACAGTGGGCATTCCCTCACACTTGTCTTCTTCAAAGACTTTGTGTGGGGAATTAAGGTATGCCTCCATGTTGTCCTTGATTTTTAGACTTTCGTCCTCGAGACAGTTTTCTCTGGCACAATCATGCAAGTCAGCCAGACTTTGCGCGAGCGGACTCTTCTTGTTTTGGCCATATCTGACCTCCACAGGAAAGCCTTGCATTGACAGAATCCAGGAAGTAATTCGGGAATTACTCACATTTCCGGCCCGGATTCTGTCACTCTGGAGATATTGCAGAGGCTGGTGTGGAGTCTCCACTATGATGTGTTCCCCCTGGATAAACGGGCGGTAATTCTTCAATGCCCACACCGCTGCCAGGAGTGCCTTCTCACAATTGTTGAATTTTTTCTCCACAGAGGATAAAGTTTTGCTCGCATAGGAGATTACTTTATTGACCTTGTCATGCTTTTGGTAATACTGCCGTCAAGCACGTATTAGAGAACCCTGTCTCCAGGAAGAACTCCTTGTTTCTGACAGGGTAAGCTAGGCAAGGCGCTTGTGAGAGGCTTCTTTTGAGTTGTCTTACTGCCTCGGATTGTTCTGGACCCCATTCCCACTTGACCCCCCCCCTCAGGAGATGAATCAGGGGTCTAGTGATCTCTGCTTAGCCCTCAATGAACTTTCTGCTGTAATTAGTCAGTCCAAGGAGGCTCCTTAGTTCCCGCAGAGTTGTGGGGTCTTTCAGTTTCTGAAGTGCTTCCACTTTCTTTTCCTGGGGGCAGAGACCCTGAGGAGTCATCTCATGCCGCAAGAAATTAACACGGGTTCTACACCACTGTGCTTTCTGAAAGGAAGGTTTTGCTCCGGCAGCCCTCAACTGCGTCAGAACATAACGGATCTCCGCTATGTGTTCCTCCACAGATGACCTTTTGATGAGGACATCATCTACATAAGCCAGGTTACCCCTCGCACCCAGGTCGGGCATGGCCTTATGTAAGAAAATGTTGAATTAATTGCCGGAGTTGAGGTATCCGAAGGGAGTCCGGGTCCAGGTGTACTGCTGGCCCCCAAAGGTAAAAGCCAGTTTGTATTGGTCCTCCCTACTGACAGGCACGGTCCAGTATCCATTGGTCAGGTCTATTGCAGTGAATACTTGTGACCCTTGAATCTGGGCCAGCCCTTGGTCAATGTAGGACAGAGGCCATCGGGAAGTATGGACCCGTTTGTTGAGCTCCCTAAGGTCGGCGCAGAGTCTCCACTGGCAGTTTGGCTTCAATATTCCCAGCACCGGATTATTGAAGGTGCTGTGTACTGGACGGATTATTCCCCGGGACTCAAGGTTCTTAATTATTTCAGTAAGGGACTCCATGGATGCGAGAGGCAAGCGATATTGCTTCACAAAAACTGGAGTCATTCCAGGGTCCGTGGGAATTGTTGTGGTGTGGATGTCGGTGCTATCGCAGTCACATGAGTCTACCGCAAAGAGATCTTGGAAATCCAAGAAAACTTGTTTCAATTTTTGCTTCTGTTCCAGAGTCACACAGGCATCAGCTAGGTTGACTCTCTCTTCCACCATCTGCCTGAAGCCTGGAAAGACTTCTGGTTTGGCTATCTCAGCGGCCTCCTCCAGCTGGGTGGAGAAGTCCCTGGTCAGAGTGCTGATTTGGACTGGAGGCTTCAGGTGGGAAAGGCAGCACTCATGGACCTGGAAAATCACCTCATCCATCCTGAAGTCACAAGTCACATCTTCCTTACCATAAGGGAAAGAAGTGTACACCAGGAAGTTCCCCCCATGCCGGGTGAAAATCCTGTCTGGTGTTGTATTGTCCTCACTGTCACTGTCAAAACAGTCCTTGGGGATCGGTCCTAACAGTTCATTTCCTAAATCAATGGAGAAATGTCGGTCATCAACCGCCATTCCAATAATGGTGCCTGCGGCTAGAGTAATACTCTTTAAGTCGCTGTTATCCACCTCTATTGGAATGGTGTCATGTTCTGTGTTGACTAATGGTGTTGGGTTTACCCCTAACCCTTCCTGTTGGAGAGAAGCATTTAGATGAATATAAGCATCAGGGTTCTTCGATTTTTGTCCTCTTTTAACTTTCACTTCCAGGGAGAATTGTCGGGTCCTTTCTGGGATGGTGACTTCCTCTTTGATCTGAATTTCAACTGCATAAGGTAGCAATTGAGCTGACCTAAATGCTTTTTCTGAATCATCAAAGCCCATGGGATTATCCGCTTATCGGGACCAAGCTTTGAAGTTTATTAGGTCCAAACTAATGGCAAAGCAATTGAGAATGTCACTGCCTAAGTAAAAGGTGGCAGTGACATCTCGCACGACCCAACAATTATGGATTATGCTCTTGTTGCCAATGGAGATTTTGAGCATACACCTGCTTGGCAGGAGATGTTTGGAATTAGGTGCTTCCAGGTCCATTTCCCATTTGTCTATCAGTTTGAATGTGGGAATGGCTGGATCTTTTGGGAGTTGGCGGAACATGGCTTCGCTGATGAAGCTCTTACCATTGTTCACACACACTCGAGCGAGAACAGAGTCCTTTCCATCATTTAACTGAACAGGGATGAACAACTGCTCTCCAATTTGCTGAACATCAACCAGGCTCTGAGCTGATTTCACATCTTTCTAGTCTATAGGAGTGGGAGTGTCTGATTGTGGATTGGTAAAGAATTTCAGAGTGTTTCCTTCCAGTGTGGAATACCACCTTAAACTGGAAGGAAGGTTGATTTTCAGAAATAGAGAGGACCCCCCACCACCAGTCTGTTGTCCTACTGCTATTACTGTCATGTCTGGAATTTGGTTGTTCTGGAAGTGAAATTCTACTTGGTCAGATTTGTGTTCAACCATGTGGCAGGTGCCATTTAAACTAACATGGTTGACACTCTGTTTTAATTTTATTGGTCGTCTAGTCTGGGTCCAGAGGACCTTGTTTACACAATCTATTAGGGGTGACAACCTTCTCAGGAGGTCGATCCCTAGTAAACAAGGGGTGCCCTCTGGAGTCACTACTATGACCGGGTGTTTCACCTTGTGTCGTCCAATTTTGATGTCCGAATCTGCAGTCACCTCAACAGGAATTTCCTTCCCATCAAAGTTCTGCAGTTGTCCAGGTAGAGAGGTGAGAGGAATCCGGTAATTCTCCCCCCTTCCTGTATTTAGTTCATCAAAGGCCCTTTTGGACAGAAGGGTAGCTTGGGATCCAGTGTCCACCAGTGCCGAAATTGTACCCTGCCCCAGTACTTGTATCGGGGCATAATATCTTCCCTCCTTCTCCTCAAGGGGGCACAGATAATGCACATTTTTGGACAACTGGTGGGCTAACTTTCTGGTTTTGGACATTGCTAGCGAAGAGATTTGGGCAGAATTCTGTGGAGAGCCTGGGGAATCTGAAAGAAAATGTTGGCCACTGGAAATGGTTTCGGGTTCTGGGCCGCCCCCCCCTTTTTGGAGGCAGTCATCAGGATGGGTTTGACCCATGGGATTTTGGTATAGTCGGTTCTGGGATGAGATGATGGGCGGCAGTAGCTCAGTCTCCACATCTCCCCAGTCTGAATTGGCATCCCTTGGGACCCATTTTTCCTGGGGAGAAGTTCCCCCATCTCTGAAGGAGAAGATCCTTTTCTGAGGATCCTCTGAGGATCCCTCTCCCTCAAATTGGAAGATCTGTACCTTCTCCACAAAGTGGGTCTGTTTGGGTCCTTTGTTTCTCCTACCCCCCCTCTGCTGCTTGGGAGGCAGGCTTTCAGGGGCAGGAGATTTTGTTTCCAGTTCCTGGTTTTCCAGGGGCTGTTTAAAAGTTGGGAAGGAAGCTTCCTCCAAGGCTTTACACCCCACTTCCCCTTTTGCCTCCTCCCTGGGAACCCGTGGGTTGTCGGGGTGCTGCCCCCGTCATTGTTCTGGAGCACCAGGTCCAGAGTTTGGGGCATTCTGCGGTGGCATGCTCATCTGAGGGTTCTGTTGAGCCCTCAGTATGTGACCCAGATCCCGTGCCATATTTTGGACCTGGCGCTCTAACTGGGAAACCCGCTCAGGCTGATACGGGGCTCTATTTTCTCCCCTGGGCTGATCCCGGGAAGGGTAGCTATCCCTTCTCTGGTAATACCCTGGGTTGGGAAGATTCGGGTACCCCTCCACCCTTGGCCTCCCCTCTCCCGGATTAGGTTGTCTGGGCTCAGGGAATTGGGGAAAGAAGGATGGATGATTTCGGGGCTGGAAATTGGGTGGATACCTGGGGAAAAAGTTCTGCCCAGGATTTGGTGGATTTCTGCCCTCCTGGGGGACGTTAGGAGGGAAGTTCCCTGGGTCAGGTGCTTGGCTGGATCCCCCCCCTTCGGCTGGAGGAGTCCACACATAACCCAGGATGGGTCGGTTCCCCTTGTAGCGGGGATTTACATAATGAGGGGAGCGAGGGACCCCATTTGTGGGACTACCTCATTGACTCCCTGTCTGTGACTGGCCCGAGGGCCTTCTGGTGTTAGAGTTATTTGGTGCAGGCAGGTGTTTAGCCCCCCCCATCTCCAAATCTAAAGTGTGGGCAACTTTTACCTCTGCCACCTTGACAGCAGCAGGGGTGCTGTTGGTTTTGGGGTTTTTCTGCGCTTTCTTTTTATTTTCTATGGGCTTCTGCACCTCATAGATCCGGGTAGCCTGTTCAATGACCCAGTCTAGTGACCTCTTCTCGTGAAAATCTCTCACTAGCTGGGTCATGATGTATTTGGGCAAGGCATGGAAAAAAGTATTAACAAACTCCTTGCTGTCTTTGCACAACCTTTTTGTAGTCTGTGCAAAAGCACGCTTTAACTCCTGCACAAATTCTTGTGGGGCCTGATCCTCCCCACATTGCAAATTGTAGGCTGCCTTGCGAGCCTCTTGAGGATTTCTGTGCACAAAAAAATGTTTCAAGATGGCCGCCCTGTATGTGGACCAACTCTAATGGTTTTGATCCTCCAGCACTGCAAAGAAACTGGAGTATTCTGGTGAGAAGGTCCATTTGACGTACTGGATACAGCTACTGCTGTCCTTCAAATGGAAAGTCTCCATCATTTGCTCATAGAGCTCCAAGTGTTCCCAAACAGAATACTTGGCGTTCTTATGATAAAGCGTGATGACACTCCTTATTGCCTTTATTTGTTTCAATGGGTCCTTAAGCAAGGCCCTTTTTGCCTTATTGGCCTTTTTGGTTCGGGTAACCCTGGTCCATTCATCCTCTGACTCAGAAGCACCGCTCCCAGAGGTGCCCGTCTGATCTTCCAGGTTTTCCCGGATTCTGCGAGCCTGGGAATGGCTGGCAGAATGTGGGGACCTGGTCTCTAGTGTCCTGTAATGCTCAGAGGAGTCTTCAGATCCCTCCTTGCTGCCAGGATTTGATGGGTACCCCCCCCCCACTGACCTGACTGGGCAGAGGTTTTCAGGATGCCCTTAATGGGCCTACTCTCCTGGGGTTCCCCACTAAATTGCACTGTGCTTGGGTGCCCATACCCGGATGCCCGCCCATCCATTCCTGGGAGGTACTGGCCTATGAGCCCCATACTTCTAGCTGGATAGTAATCTGCCATCCCCGTGGCCCTGGGCTCATGTGCGTGAGGGGACATGGGGGTGGCAGAGTCCAGGGACTGGGAGAGATGAAGGCCTCTGGTACTAGGGCTCCTGAGGTTATGCTCAGGAGTTTCTCTTTCCCAGCGAACCTCCTCTCTATCTGCCCCTGTTCCCTGTTGCAATGCAAGAGCCTGCGCTTTCAGTTCCTCAGTTAAGGCCTTACTAGACTCTATCAGTCTCTCCTGCATCGCTACCTGTTGCTGGAGCCTATCATTGTGCTGGCAGAGAGCCTCATTCTCTCTCTGTGCCTCCTGATTGGTCCTGGAGTACTGGGCCAGTCTCTGCTGCAGGAGGGTTACCTCCTGAGTCCCATCCCTACTGGCCTGCTCCTTTCTTGCCAGAGCCTCCTCCACCCTCCTGGTGTGCTCTAACAAGTTCTGGTGTTCTTTTTGGAGGTCACCCAGTCACTGGAGGGCCAGGTGATTTTCTTCCATTTTCCTTTTTAAGTGGCAGACTTCCTGGCCCAAGGTATCCCTTTCCTGACTAAGAGCCTGCATCTGTGCCGCCAGGTCGTCTCTTTGCCTTTGGAAGGCACCAGCTTTCTGGCGCTCCTGGTCAAACTCTGCCTGGGTATCCAGGTCTTTCAAAATCAGTTTATTGCTTTCCTCTTTTTCCCTATCTAGGTGGCTTTGCAGGGTGACTACCTGCTCAGCACATGCCCTATTGAAATCTAATTGTTGCTCCAGCTTTTTCTGGCTCTGCAGTAGGGATTCCAAACCTTCTTGGCACTCCCTCTGTAAGGCCAGAAATATGGTATCCTGGTCAGCCTTTTCCTGTTGCAGCACATCCATATCCTCCTTTATTTTAGTGATGTACTGTCTGCTGTCATTTTCTGACTCCTGGCTCCTGAGCAGCCTCTGCTCAGAAGAGTCCAGATCAGATTGGGCCTTCTCTAACGCCATCTGTTGCCTATTTGCCAGATCTTGGCCTTCAGCACATTTGTCCTGCATGGCTCCCATATATAGGTACAAATATGCCGCTATCCTGGCCATCTTATTATGTTCATCTTTGGCTTTAGGGGCCATATATAGTTCACTCAGGGCCACATGTAGGGGACCCTGATCTCTCCATGTATCTGACCCTGTTTCAGTGACCTGTTGCGCGATTGCCTGCAACCAGACCGTTTGGTCCTGATGAGTCCACTCACCTCTCACAAATAGCTTATGTAAGAAGTGCTCTCTGGCTATTTTGATGTCTACCAGTGTCGTCATTCTGGAATTTGAGTTCCTTCCTGATTTACAGAAGTTTGTATTTTATTTTTGCAAAACAGACCGTTTCCTTAGAGCGTTCCTTTGAGGAGTGCTTTACAGCGTAACGCAGCGTGGTGATCCGACCAGATGTATGTCTCCTGTCAGTTAGCACACTGTATTAATCTGCACAAGTGATAGATCTAACCCAGAATCTCCGGCTACGAGCCCCCACTTTGTTAAGCGGCTTCACTTCAACACTACAGCTAAGTCAATGTCTAGTCTGGGATGCTGAGGGAAACCCTTATTGATATATTTTTACGTCCAGTTCATGTACTCTGGATGACAACCCTTATATAACACCCCTCTCTTAGAATCCCCCTGACCCCACTGAGCCAAGAAGTAGGTCTGTTTTGCAAATTTAAAAGGTTTATTTGAGAAATATAACAATATATATCTATCACACTTTTATAATAAATTAATATTGGATATCACACTTAAAATATGACAGTGATCAACAATGGATAATGTTCTACTGGTAAACTGATTTGTTTACTTAGAAGTAGTATAGAGGATGAGGTAGCTGAAATGCTTTATGGTTTCAAGGAAATGCAAGGTGGAATAACTGCAGTACAGAAAATAAACTGATATGGTTTCACAAGAGATAATATGTTCACTTTTCCCCTGGTGGCAATTCACCCCCCCCCCCCATATGCTATGCAAGGAGATGGAAGTAACACACACAGTCTTCAGAAATACAATCAAATACAATACGGAATTCAGTACCCCCCCCAGCAAGCTTAGACAACAGGTATGCTTTTTAAAACACGGGCAAGAGTGCTTTGTAATGTGGTGGCAAGGAAGTGAAAAATGCTAAAATTGCTTTTAATTCCCTATAGGAGGTTCAGGGTGAGTGGTAGACACTTTAAATCAGTTCAGGTCAGCCCTAACAATGGTTCAGGGATGGGTATTAGGTTGCAAACGAATTTTAGCAGTTCAGGCACAAGCGGCTATCTTTTTACAGATGACGAAATCAGGCCAAATCGCAAATCACGGTAAATTTTGCGAGTGCATAAATCGCGATTGCGGTAAAAGTATAAGTCGTTTCTAGGCTTAGATTCTAAGCTTTCAGAGGAAAGTTGAATCTCGTTCCTAGGACAAACGGTTCCAGAGATACAGACGATTTAATAAAGGTAGATTTTCGGATTTAAAGTAAAACTCAAAATGACAGGTGACAGCTTGCAGCTGCAGAATTGACAGGTGACAGTTGTGCAGCTTTAAAATGACAGATGACACGATTTCTAGGAGGCTGTTCTAATTAGGTTCAAATAGTTTGGATTAGATTATTTTAACTAAGAGATTGGGTTCTGCACAGTTCTGGCGGATACTCACTCCTAATTTTGAAATGAATGGGCCTCGTCACGGATCTGGTCAACAAGTCCAGCGGTGGTTCTCTCTGCTCGGCGGATCAATCAGGCACCGGTTCTGCTCACAGCGATCCGTATCTCTGGTTCTGCTCATAGCGGTCTGGGTCTGGTCTGCTGTTCTGGCAAATGTTCTTGGCAAAGAATTCAAACAGCTCGCCCAGCTGTTGAATAGTTTGGTTAGGTTTGCTGGATTCTGAAGGCCTGCTGAGAATACTTTTGCTTGCAGTGGGCCTTCTTGGTTCAAATTTCTGTAGTCTCTGTTTAGCTTGGTAGTCTAAGTGTTGGATCTCTGGATGTGAAGTCGTCGGTCAGCACGCTCCGCAGCAAATGGAATTGAATCTCTCTACCTGTCCCAGCAGTCTCTTTTTATGTGTTTTAAAAAGTGGGTGTGTGCGTTGGTCATAACTAAACCTGCCCCTCTCACTTATCATTGGCCAATTCCTCCTCTCTCCCTTGATTGGGGGAAGGAAATGTGAGTCAGAGAGATGAAGTAGATTTTATGGTCAGAGGAACCTCCCCTTTTCAGATTGCACACAAATGTATTCCTGATCCAAATACATATTTCCCAGGTACACAGTTGTTTGACATCACATACACACATCATATATTACTAAAGATAGTCCCTGTCCCGACTCTGGCGTTTCTAGGAGCTTGCATTCAAAAATGGCAACTTATTTTCGATTTTTGTGGATTTTGCAACATTGGTTTTTCATCAAAAATTATACAAAGGTACATTTCCCTTCCACATATATCCCAGTAACTTTCCATGTCTGTAGCTTAAATACAGTGTCTACAATATTCATAATTAGCGGGGTTTTGCCCCAGAACATGGTACAAATCGGAGTTTGGACTCAAATCGTGAGGGCATTTTCCATAATAAGACTCTCAAAGTTGTACATTCCTGTCATTTGGTTACAATAAGTTATCACGGTTTCTATAAAATATATATTTGTTGCAATTCAACTCCCCAAAGTGTTTGGGTCCGCCTCCAGAAGTCTGGGTGGGTCAGTGATCACATGTCTCTCCTTGCTGGCAGAGGGCTGTTGACAGGAAACACTCAAAATTAACATACCCCATTCAACTGAAAGGGGCTATTGTCTCTCTCCTCCAGCTCGGGTGGCTCCCAGAGGCACTTCTCCTCCCACTTATCCCAAGAGGAAGCCACTTTACGGCCCCCCCAATATAACATTTGCCTGAGTCCAGGACAAGGCTTTGTTCAACCTCCTGCAGGTGCCCCTCCCCTAATCTAATCAGAGAGGTGTCATCTCCTTTTGGTGGGGAAGCAGGATGCAGCTAGGCCTGGGAAGAGTGGCTGAGCAGGTTTCTCCTGTCGGGGGTAGTTGTCAGGCAGAATTCAGCTAAATGTCACTTTAGTTCCCAGTGTAAATCAAACTTACAATTTCTACATATACATTAAATAATTGCTTCCTTCAAGTCATTTCAGAATATAGTTTTACATTGTATCCACCTCTTAGCAAGTCTTTCCTTGGCCTGGTTTTGGGTTCCTCTGTTTGTGTTTACACAAAAGTCTGGTGGTTTTAAAACGCCGGCTTTCTGATAGTGGTGAGTACCGGTATTGCATCAATTTTTGGGATCTGTCTTGAATTACTGCATTTCAATAGAGTGGTATTTTGCTTGATAGTATAGGACCCTTGCTTAACATTGTTTTGATGGCATCCTTACAGTAGAGTGGTGATGTGGAACCCCCCACAAGAAGGTTGTATCTTTGGAGTGGTCTTGTGCCAACTGCGCAGTTCTCTTGGATTCTGGCGTGAATGTGGGCGGCGACAGCTCATCCCCACATCCACCCAGTCTATTGATTTAGTTTGTTCTGGGATAGAATAATGGGCGGCGACAGCTCATCCCCACATCTACCCAGTCTAAGGATTGTACATGGGTCAAAACCCTTGACAAGCCTTTACTAAGTGTCCTCTAAAGTTTTGTTGGCAATTCCAATTTTGATAGATTAATCACTATGTTTTCTTGTATGGTTTTAGATTTTTTGACCTTGTTTTTACTCCTTCTCCTGTTGAAGCTGTTATTTGGATTGGTGCCCCTGCCCCTCCTGCCCCTCCTTGTCCTTGTCCTAATTGTATCGAAATACCTTGGTTTGATTGGTTTCTGGGGTATTGTCGTATGTTCTTTGTATTTTTGTACTTGATGTATTCCTCTAAAAAAGCTGATGATGTTTTTCCTATGTTATCTTCGGTTGGTGGTTGTTAAATACTTGGTTGTTCTATTTCTAAATCACTTGAAGATTCTATTTCAGACGATGGCGGAGTTGATGGTGTTGGTTGTGATGGTTTGGGTTTAAAACCTTGTTTTGGTACACATTTTCTATGTCCTAAGGGTTTTTGGAAGGTATATATTCTTTTGAATTTGTAGTCCATTTCATCTCTTTTAGATTTGTTCTGTTTTTTGATTTTTAGTTCTTTTGTGTACCACTGTATATAATCATCCAGTATTTGGTAGTTTTTAAATGTTACCTCTGGTGCATTTAGTTGTTTTATTTCTTTTTTGGTTGCATCTATTTCTTTCGTTAATTTATCGTGAACTTATTTTGCATTGTTTAGTAGTCTCATCATCATTTCTCTTGATGTATTGGTAAGTAGTTCCTCCCATTCATGGAATCCTTCTATGTCTTCCTCATCAAACGATGGAAAGATACAGATTCTTAATCCTCTTGGTATTCTGTTAACTTTAAGATATTGTTCCATTGTTTTAACCTCCCACCATCTTGAGAGTTCTTGCTTCTGTAGTGTTTCTAATTTGTTGAACAAAGATCTAAGCGATTGTGGATTCTGGTCTCCATTTTCTTGATTAGGGTTTCGTTGCTCTGAAAATAGTTGTTCAGCCTGCAGTTCTCTTTGGTCATATGCTGATGTCATATTTTTGTTGTAGAAATGTTTTCCTTTGACTTCTTATTCCAGTGATATTTTTAAATTGGTTGGTTCTGCCTGAATTGTTTAGAGTTAATTGTATTCGGTTTTAGGGTCCAAAAAGTCACCCGTGTTCAGCTTTACACAATTCCTTGGCGAGCCTTATTTTTCCATTGATGTTTTTATTCTTGCTTTCTTGGTTGCTGGGCAGCACTTTTGGTTAACCTTGAGCCTGAAGCTGATCAGGCTATATGCTCAATTCAATAATGTTGTCTTTTCATAAAGAAAGACAGGAACCAAATGTCTTGCGCCTTCAGCACAACAAATTTTATTTTCCAAATTAATTAGTCAATGCTTTCAATTCTATGCCCTCATGTTTTCAATGCTATGCCCTCTATACGTGTTTCACTATCTTATTTTTTCCAAATAGATCTTCAGGAGGGACTTTACACATTTTTTGGCAATGCAATTGTATGTCTAAAAAGTGAAAAAAATTTAGAAAGAAACATTTTTTGATTCACAATTTTTTGACAGTGTGTTGCAAACATTTCTAATAATGACGGTTTCAACTTTGATTGCTTTTAGGATAATTTAACATTTCATGTAGCAAGCACGAAAAAACTGTAAATAATCAGAATTCTTTCACTGACACTTGTTTCTTCCCCTGTGCCGCTACATTTGTCTAGTTTTTACTTTGAGAAAAGTTATTCGTTTTAGAGCTGTCCCAATTTATGGTTTTTAGAAGCAAAGCTAGAAGAAGAGGGACAATTGTCATTTTATGCTGTCTTGACTCAGTTCATAAAAATATATACCTATTTGTTAAATTCAGTCTATTGTTTACTCACCTTTGGCTCTTTCCCCTTTTGAGTTATATCTCTCGTTCTCTGTAAACAATCCCGCTTTCAGCCTGATAACCGATGTGCTTACCTGTTTTGCCTTCCTCTTTTATAGTAGATGGGGTTGCGGTCACGTGTTCGATTCGATCACGTGATCGCTAAGCCTCCATTTGGTCAGGAAATGACACGACTTGTCTTTCCTGCTGTGACTATCTTTGCTAAAAAAGTATAATCGTGTTTCTTGTCGATTATACCTGATGTTTTTAATCCCTCATTTAGTTTTTATTTTTGAACAAAATATCTCGTATTTGATGTCTCACGTGATTACGTGATCGCGACTATGCGCCATTTTGATTTGGGACAGATATGCTTCATTTTTTCTTCGTTTGTTTTCCGTGCTTGTCTTATATGCGCCATTTTAGATTTTAGAGACGCACCTTCGCATTTTGCTAATTTTTTATAGTTATTCTGAATCTTACTTTTTCAATATAGTGACATAATATCTACTTCCCTCTTAGTCCAAAGGATATATTGTCATGTTATGTTTGAAGATAAATTTGGTTATTATACTTACCTGCAGCTAGCGATTTTGGGGGTAATTCATGAATTATTTGCGCCGAAAAAAATGGGATTTGTGCGCCATTCTGCTTGCAAATCCCAATTTGTTAAACAGGGATTTGCGGGCGGAATGGCGCACAAATCCCATTTTCTTTGGCGCAATTAATCCATGAATTACCCCCTTAATGTTTACAACCACATGTGTTTGCTTATTTGACATTTGTTAAAAAGACATACACATTAATAATTTGAAGTTTTTTCATTTTGGTTTGGGGCTGAACGAAAATTTGTTTTTACAATAGATGAATCAGTTCATTGTCCGAATTCAGTCCAGTGTGACAGCTGTCTAGATTACAGATCCAAAATGCTTCTTTTGTTCTTAAAATCTTTTCCAAATTTCCTCCTCTTTGTGGTTTGATGATTCTTTCAATTCCAAAAAAATAATTTCATTGATAGGTGTGTTTGGATGCTCTGTCAGGAGGTGCAAGGTAGCAAACACTAACTGTAGCTTGGCGCTCACCTGAGCTTCACTCCCCAAATTTGTCTGCCAAATGCAGCCTAGATTTTTTATTTTAGGGGCAAGCAGTAAGTCTGAGCCCAAGAAGCAGAGTGGCCTCGGTGCCTACTACGATCAAGGCGATGCTGCTTCGATTTTGCTGGCATTAAGTTGAAGCCAGTGAGAGGACATCCACCCCCTGATGTCCCCCAAACATCATTCAACCCTCCAAAAAGCCTCATCCACATTCCCTATTTTGATGAACACCTGGAGTGGAAATTGTCCTCATGCCTACTGAGTAAGTCCATCCGAGTGAGCAGGTGTAGATTAAAAAGAAGGGGGATAATCAAGATGCCTGAGGGACTTCGCAATCCTGAGGAAGAGGATTCCAGATGGACCTTTCCATTCTCACCTGTTGCTGCCGGTCTGAAAGGAAAGAATAAAACCATTTAATGGCTTGGTTGGAGATGTTTCTGGTCTCTCTGAGGTGACTGAGTAAGATATGGTGGTCCACCATATCAAACACAGCAGAGAGATCATCATAACCAATAAGGATAATTCTCCTTGGTCTGCCACCTTCAGGATGTAATCCCACACAGTCATTAACGTGGGCTCCATGACAAACCCCAGCCGAAAACCAGACTGGAGGGGTTTCAGTAAAGATTTTCACTGTTCGTATTCCTGCAATTGGGATGTAACGATCCTCTCCAATATCTTGTCCGGCTAAGGTAGGCCGGCCACCAGTCAATATTTCTGCAAGTTTCCAGGGTCTATATTGGACTTTATTAGAAGGAGCGTAACATGTCAAGTGTCTTGTACAGTGCAGAGTCTGGCGGCTTCTTGGTACTACTGGACAGCTAGCCCTGTGCTGTCTTTCCATTTGCTATCTGTCCCTGTGGAAATAAATCCTCCCACTGAGGCCCTACTGCAGAAACTTTCCATAATCTTATCTATCTTGTTATGTTATGTTGGTTGCTTGTATGACACTGTACTTTGCTATCAGCCAGTCTCCAGGCACTGAAGGTGAAGAGTTGAGACTGAATGAGGTGTATCGGCTGGAGAACTAGCATGTTGTTCACCTTTGCTTAAACCATTAAAGGAAGTTCAATAAAAATAAAAGTGATATTCAACACTGTCATAGTGTGTGCCCCAAGTCCAGAATAGAGCTACAACTAAAGCCAACCTGTTGAGTCATTTCTCAAGTGCCAGTAATACCCATTAGGAGCAGCAGTCCTGGACAGTAGTAGAGTACTTTAGTGACACATTCTCCCACTTGACTGTTTGTCTGCTTTTCTATCCCCATACCTCATCTCAACTTATATTCATTAAAATAGCACTTTGTACCCTTGACATCTATTGAAAGGAATTTATCATGTGTTTAATATGGTGACAGGAAGACTTGGGCGTCATATTGGGGAGGTCCACAGGTATGTGTGGGGTTGATAGTAAATGAAAGAGCAGGCCAGATAGTAAGTATCAAAGTGAATAGTCAAAGCAGTGTTTCATTTGACAAAGACACGTTTGATGAAGTAGTAGAGAGAAAGATTTGTTGTCACTTGGTCAGAATAGAGGACCATGGAGTTGAGCTTCAATTTCCATTTGGTGATGGATGAGGGAGAGAAAGGTGCAAACATTGGGGTCGATGATATGAATGAGTCACTAGTTTGAAGGTGAAGCATAAAAAGTACATCAGAGCATGTGAAAGTAAGAGAGTGGGTGTGCACGTTTAAGTGAGTGCATGTGTATGCATATATGAGTGTGTGTGTGTGTGTGTGTGTGTGTGTGTGTGTGTGTGTGTGTGTGTGTGTGTGTGTGTGTGTGTGTGTGTGTGTGTGTGTGTGTGTGTGTGTGTGTGTGTGTGTGTGTGTGTGTGTGTGTGTGTGTGTGTGTGTGTGTGTGCGCAAGTCTGTGTGTGAGAGTTTTTGAGTAGAGGGGGCATGACACATGAATCTAAGACAATGCTGACATATTTTGTGGGGGGCAGGCGATTGAGGCAACATGGCAATGTTTTACCTTGGCAATGTGGGCAGCAATTGTGTGCACATTCAACATGAAAATGTGTTTTTAAAGTGGCATGCTGGCATATATTCAGCCCATATGTACTTGTGGGGGAATGCTGGCATATTTTGGGCACATCCAACTTTAATGTGTTCTTACAGATGCATGCTGTATATTTTATATTCAGCCAGCCAGAATGTGCCCTTATAGTGGCATGCTGACATATATTGAGCACAGCTAGCATTACTTTTAATATATTAACATGCTAGCATGTATTGGGCACAGCAAGCATTATTGTGTTCTGACAGTAGTAGCATGGTGGGATATTTTGGGCACAGCCAGCGTGCAAATGGGTTCTTGCAGTACCATCCTGGTATATATTGGTCACAGCCAACCTCAAAATACATTCTTAAAGTTGCAACACTGGGATAGCATATTGGGCACGGACAGACTAGGAAATGTGTTTTACATGGCAATGCTGGCATATTGTTGACTTTTTTATGAACACAGCATGAAATATGTTTATGATTTTAACAAAATGCCTGTGTACTGTTGGTGTAGTGTCATGGGTCCATTGGAGTTTATTATGTTTTCCCTTACAGAACCAATTGTAAATTGTATTGCTTTTTTACTGATTATTTTTTAAATGTGTGCTGTAAATGCATCAATCCAACGAATCACTTATAAATTCTCCTTGGGACCTTGCCTGCTAACCCTGACCCCAGCAACTGGCTCGGGCACACATGCTGTGCTTATTCCTACGCTGCTACAAATTCCAGGAAAAATATGTATGTTCCTCCACTACAAAAATAAATCTCCACTGTGTCCCCCAGCCCCCGTCCCCCGCCCAGGAATGTTACTGTCTCCTTGTGCAGTGTAATCCCGAATTCAAACCCCCACACTAAACTGATTACAACTTTTGCCCATCCAGAACATTAGCTACTCTTGTCCTGATTACTGTGTGTCCTCACAACGTGAAAGTGTTTTTTAACTTGTTGACCTTTACAGGCAAGCTGCCCTAGCCTTTACTATTTTACATGGTCAAGACCTACCATCTGATTTGTTATAATGATAGTAGGTTTTCTGCCATATGTAGATACGTTGATTTCAGTAATTGCCACTTCTTATGTATGCTCTATTCTTTGGTGGGCATGAGTAAAGTCATGATTGTAGTATTCAAATGTATTCTTTGCATATAGGACTGTTTTTAGAACAGAGTGGTAAAGGTACTAACATATCACATACAAGTATTTCTTTTTTTGTGGCCACTATATAGGAAGGGATTAGTAATGATATACTGTGACAAAAAAGAGCGGTTATTGGGAGACTGTGATGAGGAAGACACAAGTTATGCAGTTGGGGAATGTGACGAAGTAGAGTGAGGTGCGGTGGTTAGGAACTGCGACAAGGAAGAGTGAGGTAGGATAGCTGGGGACTGTGATCAGGAATAGTAAGATCTGGTTTCTAGGGGGCCGCGATGAAGAAGAGTGAGTTGGTACACAGGTATACCTTACACAGTACAAAGAGAGAACAGAACTCCTTTTAAGGACTACCTATAAATAAGAACCCTTTTTTCAAAGATAATACTCAAATTGAGAGGTGTGAAAGTACTGGAACGAGATAGGAGGACGTGCTGATATGAGATCTAAATTCATGAACACTACTCATAACATGTGAAATCCCTGCTTTCTGTTTGTTAGGTCCACTTAAGCCACCCATCATGAATCTAGATCTCATAACCATACAGCCCTCTTTCTTGTCGCACTGCTTTATGTGATCGCAAATTCAATATAGAAAACTAAAATAGTTTGTCAGCGCAGCCGAATAACATACATATTTCAAATATTTGTATTAGCCCCTCATCTCCAATCACATGCACATGCTTTTCATACATTGTTTAGATTGTATGTGTTTGAGTATTGAGATTGAGATTTAACAAAAAAGGAGTGATATGAAGACTCTATGTGAAATGAGATCTAGATAAATGAATATTTGCAAAGTGTACCTTGTTTCTATCCATATTCAAAACGAATCGAGAACTTAGAATGTTACGAATTATTCAGATGATCCCGAGACAAGGAAAAGTAGATTGAACACCAATGCAGTTCGAGAACCACATTTACACTCAATGAAATAAAGGCTGCTTCTTAATCTTTCAATTATTTTATTTGATGTGAATGGAGAATGTAAACACTACAAAATAATTGATAATTGCATTCTCTTCTGGAAAAAGTTCAATAATTATGGGGAAAAAAGCACAGTATTTTGCTTAACTACGCGATTCAAACTGCAATGTGGGCAGCACTAAAATTCAACAATCAATTCCCAAATCGAGATTCGTCTGATAATTCATGTAAAGAAAAACATACAAATGACATCCGCAGAAATAAGTATTTGCCACACCTGATCCAGCCAACTTAACATATTCAAAACTCCTTAATATAAAAAGAATAAAAACAGACTAATTTCTTTTTTAAATCGCATTTCACACGTACATAAACATCTGCAAACCGATTGGCCTAAGGGCACGGGCCCAGAATCAAATTCGAGAGCTGATTTGATCATAGACACACAGATTGCGAATCACATGTATACTCCAGAAAACCTTACACTTTCTCGTTGCTTTGGAGATAAATTCAGATAGTCACAGTGCAAACTTTGACTGTCCGATTTGTCCAAAGAGCATCTTACCCTACCCAAACCTTTTCCTTGTGTGTTCTCCCTTTGTTGCACTTTGTTTTCTGTTGGTTTGTTTGCTTTATATTCAGTTTTGTTTCTTTTATTAACTTTTTAAGGATTTTGTGATCCTTTTTTCCTTTGATTTTTCTTTTTAATTGTTTTCTGGAGATGGAGACACAACAACCCGAGGCACCATTCAGTGATGAAGAGAGCGACCTCTCACTGTCCCTGAAGACCCGGGAGACGTTGAGTGGGTAGAGCAGCCAGCTCCACCCAAGAAGTACTGCAGCAAGAGTTTCACACCTTTGCTGTGCTGGCATTACTTTTAGGTCCTTAAGGACACTCCACTATCAGACGTCGAGAAGGGACAGTGCACATTTTGTGGGGAGGTGCACAGGAGATGACTCTCTACAATTCCTGAGCGGAGCCTGGTCACCACATGTTCATCAACCATCTGATTCATTAACAGTGGCAGCAGGTGTATGAATGTTTTAGGAGCAGGGTCCGGCAATAGGCAATCTGCCTTGTTGCAATGTCCTGCAACCAAGATCTGCAACGCCACAGGCCTTAGAGGAAGCAGAACCGCCACCACCAAAGGCATCATTCTCAGGATCTCTCCCATCGACTTCATCTGATACCAATCATAGGAGTGTCTCCTCTGCCACCTCTGCGTTGGAACTTCCACGCCAAAGCAGGTCTCCAGTAGGTGGCATTTTCACCTGTAGGAAGTGCCATATGCCAATAGTGCTGAATGGTACCACTTTAGACGCAATTGAGGATGCCTGGGTGGAGCATGGGTGAAACTGACATTAGTTTTTTTGTTGGTTTTTTGAGCGCTTTTCTACTCCCTTTTTTATGTTTGGGACTGGGGAATTTCTCAGGTTTTTCGATTTTACTTGTAACGATAACGTCCATTTAACAATGTTTTTTCATTGAATTTCTGAAGTTTTTATTAGTGCAACTTAACCATAAAGTCCCTTTAACAAAGTTTTTTCATTGAATTTCATAGGTTTTTATTAGTGTAACTTAACTATAACATCCCTTTAACAAAGTGTTTTCAGTAAATTGTATAGGTTTTTATTGGTGTAACTTAACCATAACGTCTCTATAACAAAGTTTTTTTCAGCGAATTCCATGGGTTGTTACCAGTGCATGCTATTGTCCTACAATTTACTAATATCATACTTACCCCAATATAGCAACTTTTTTGTCCAATTTACGTTTCACTTTAAACCTCTGCCATTTCCCACCTTCTAGCATCATTTTGAACGCTTCTATACTTTTCCCACTGTTTTTGCTTCTGTCAATGTCTGCGAACGTCTGACGTCATTGTAAACCTTCCGGACAGTGCCACGTGTCCATGCGCTTATGCACGGCATGATGACGTGTCCATGAACGCGTATGCACTTCGCATTCGGGTCCTTGCTTCGAGGGCAGTTCAGAACTGCATTTTCTACTGATCTAGGAACTTTTAAGTTCAAAATGTACCCTTGCACAGCTCCTACACCTATTCTTATTCATTCTCCATTAACAATCAAGTACAAAGCACATACTTGGAAGAATAGTAGCAAAACTGCTATTTATCTTAAAAATGGCATCAGCTATTGCCATCCCTCCTCCATAAGAGCCGCCACCACTGCCACCAGCTGGAGGACCCACACAACAAAAAAGCACAGTATTTACAAAGACAATGAAGAGGACCAAGAAGAGGAGGTAGGGGAAGTGCCTACCTCTAGCACCAAGAGAGAATCATGTGTGTGGCAGTTCTTTACCACTGTTGGGAATGTACCAAGGGCTAAAGCTACAAAGGTGAAATGCACTGAGTGCAACTTTGGACTCAGTCACGGACTACAAGAACACAACTCCTACGGGACCACCTCCCTGCGCCACCACACCAAATCCAACTACTGCAATGCTCTCAGAAAGATTGTTCCTTTCTTGGAAAATAGTAGGCTGTCTTCTTCCAAATCATTTTATTCAACAAATACTGCTACGCCTGTGGGACACAAAATCCCACCAGCTACCTTGCAAGCAATAAAAGAGGCTGTTGATCTATATCTTTGGAAGACAACCGTCCTCTGTATATAAGGCAACACACCACTCTGCAGGAGGAAGCAATTTCAACATGCGTTTGAAGCTGTACTCAAGGACCATGAGAAACACTGCCCACTACCTTAGTAACACATACACAACATCTTCCCCTGTCCACCTGCCCTGCCATATTAGTGCTTGGTGTCTCTTCCCTCATTTCCCTCCTCACCTTAGGTTCTAACCTCTCGGGCAAAATTTATTTTTTTAAAACAACAAAAGAAAGGTTTGTTTAGGAACCACCTTTCACAGTTAAAAGATAGAACAAAAAAAAATCTTATAAACTCCATCTACTTTACATTTCTCAGTAAAGTACATAGACTCAATATGTTTTTCCAACATTTTCATTAGCATTTTGTATTCTGTTAATGGGAATAATTTGACGTTCATCCCTCTTTCCATAGACCAGAATGGGGGATAACGGCCCGGCAGCCCAAGTTATCGGCCCAAACGAAGTGTGTCTGTGTGCGCCCTGATATCTGCGTCTTTGGTGCATTATAAATAAATAAATAAATAAATAACAATTATCTTCCATTGCAGCCCCTGCGATGGGAGTAAAGGCCATTAGCAACCCTGGTTCCCGAAGGGGCAACCCGTGGTGCTAAAAAATTGGCTTGTCTTCCTTCAGCGGGTGGCCACCATGGAAAGAGAAGACGGGGCTCCATACAGAGCTCCTCTTACCTATCCATGGCAGCCTGCAGAAGGTGAAGTCAGAACCCTTTGACCATATTAACAAAAGCACATTTTGTTTCCCTTTCAAACCTAACTTACTTTCGAATAACTTTACCACATATCCGGTCCCAGGTGGACATGGCCAATTTAACACCATTTTTCATGCCTCGCGGTCATGGCCTGTAGCTAGACTGTCTGGGTCATGACCTTATAACATGACTCGGACAATCTGGCCACTGCTCATGGCCACTGGCTATATCTCAGTTACCGAAGGTATATTACTATTTTTTGTACCTACATTATGACACTTGTCAAAAAATAAAACACAGGCACATTTGTAAAACCATGCCTTAAAGTCATTGCCAATGCTCCTTACACGAGTTTGCTTGAAATTCAGCCATGTTTTCTTTTTCAAAAGTATCAAAATGTATGTGTATATAATAGTCATATAACTTAGCACCCACTTGACAAAATCCATTCAGTCTTTTTTCTTAAAATGTTTTAATGAGTTTTAACAAACAAACACAACAACCAAAACAAACCAAACAGTGAATTCCAGTCTTAACATATCTCGTATCATGTTTTATTCACTATTATCCACCCCCTCCCACCTGAGTTTACTCGCCATCACCTCCTGCAGCTGTCGCCTCTAGGGGTGTCCCCCTCGCCTCACCCTCCAGAGAGTCCTCATCATCAAGGACAGTCGTGACAGAATCTGATAAAATAGCTACCAAATGCCTCCAGGCTCTCAATGTCTCTGCTTCCTCTCCCCCACCACCCATTGGCCGCCTCACTCCATACCACTGTTTCCACTTCCACCCATTTCTGAAGGTCGTGCCACCATACCTCTACTCTAGGCCAATTGATTGCTTTCCACCACATGGCTATTCTACGCTTGACCAGTATGTAGGCCAGGTCCTTGAGTTTACTAACATGTGATAGCTTATGTGGTCTAGGGAATCCTCCCACCATGCATGCCTACAGAGATTGTACCTCCAGTTTTATCCCTTTCTCAGATAAGAGGTGGACCACCTCCCCTCAGAATTTGCTTACCTCAGGACATGCCCAGAACATATGTATCATTCCCGCATCCACCTCCTCACATTTGGGGCAAGTTTGTCTCCCAGAATTTTTTAACCTTGCAATCCTCCGGGGGGTCAGGTACACCCTATGTGTGACATACAACTTGCCTTTTTGCAGCCGTGTATTTCTAGATACCTTTTTATGGTATCTCTGGACCCTCCTCCACAACCCATCATTCATGGCTTCCTCCGCCTCATCTTCCCAGTCCTTTCTCAGCTGAAGCACCTCCTTCCCCACCCTTGAAATCATTAGTTCATAGATTCGGTAGACCTCATGACCACCATCTGACATATCATAAAATGTCTGTAAGGCTATCTCGGGCGGGTCCTCTAGCACTATTTCCGACCATGTATCTTTTATCTTCCGCACCAGCCTAGTATAGGCAATGTATTGTCCCCGATGTAGGCCAGTATCTACCATCAGTGCATCGAACTCCACCGCCTTCCCATCTTGCCAGATATCCCCTAACGTGGCTATGCCAAATGGTTCCCACTGCTTGCGAACTATCATCCTCAATTGCTTGTCAACTCCTTTCAGCGCCACTGACGGCATATGTGGGGAACACGGGGTTGGGCTCCGCATGATCCGACATGCTCTTCGTCATATCTCCCATCCCAGGTCCAACAATCCCACCTTCCTGTCCTGCTTTTGTTTCAGCACCCATATCCATTCTTTAAGAAACAACGGGCCACACTCAGCCCTCAACAGTCGGGACTCTGATGTTGAGTCTTCCGATAACCATCAGAGCACATATTGTAACTGACTGGCCAGGTAGTAAACCTTGAATTTGGGCAATTTAATGCCCCCTTTGTCGCATGTGTTCTGAAGCTTCCACAAGGCTATCCTGTTTCTAGTATTGTGCCATACAAACCCTCTACACATGCTTTCAAGCTTGACAAAGAAGCACCTTGCAATCATGTATGGTATGTTTCCAAAGAAGTGCATCATCCTAGGTAGTGCCATCATCTTCAGTAACGCCACTCTCCACATCATGGCCAAGGGGAGCTTAGCCCAGAACCTCATTCTATTCTCTAAGCTAGCCAGTGCCTTCTCAGTGTTATGTTTATATTCAGACTCGACTGTATGATATACATCAATCCCCATGTATTTGAAGGTATTTGAAGGTTCTGGTTTCGCATTGTATCTTTAGCACCGGCAGTTTCTCTTGAGGCTTCCCTATATATCTGCCTAGGGGAAATATACATGAGTTTTTGGGGTTCACGGTTATGCCTGACAGCGCCGCATATCTCTCCAACACTTCCAGTATATCATCAGTATACAGTGATGTCAGATGTCACCCTCCCCTTGTGCTAATCCCCACCTCTCCATATTGCTGTCTCAGGTATATCGCCAGAGGCTCCAATGCCAAGATAAACAGTCTTTACACAAACATTTAAGGTTGGGTCTATAATCTTTCTTAAAACTTTTGTCCACATTTGTCAAATGGCAACAAAGTTATAAGCCATCTAAAAATGTTGAGATCCCCTCTAATTTAGCCCCCTATTGAGAAAATCCCACTAAACTTTACAGATATCTAGATTTAAAATTGTTTTGCAAACTTGTGTGCAGATTCGTCAAATGGCACCACATGTATAAGCCTTTACAATATTTTGGGACCCCGCCTCTAAATTTGTTCCCTCTTGACAAAACAGCTCCACACTAGAATACAATTCCAAAGTTTCATGCAGTTTCATTGAGTGGTGCCAAAATTATAATCCATCCAAGAACTGCTTTTCACCAACCCTGTAGTGCAGAAATAGGCATAGATGTTCCTGAACATCCAGACTGTTCATGTACTTCACGGTTGAAAACCACCCATTTTTTGGCTTCTTACAGCCACGTCCCATCCCATCCCATCCTCATCACCCCTCACCTCCCCAGAGATTGTTTGATAGGTTTGACAAGTGCAATGTTGTGTTTTTTTACATGTTTCTACCATGGTGTCTGCTGGCAGGCATTTCCAAAAATGTGATGCACTTCATGCTTTTCAGCATCCAATCAGTGGGCACATGCGATGTCCGTGGACATCACGCCACCCTCTAAGCCATTTTGATGCCTGTCTGTGGACCGAACAGGGAAACGGGTCTGCGAAGCGGAGCCAGATATCACTAATTCTTGTGGACCTAATTTTTGGTCGTTTTAAAAAAGAACCACTAGATGAATTTACACAACATTTACTAAAGTACGCTTTCGGGACTAAGCCGCCACTCATGGCAGAAATTTGGTGAAAATCCATCCATCGGTTTAGGCTGTAGGCGTGAGCAAAATAAATTTCCATTATGTCCATGGAAAAAAATAATTTTTGGGTCCCCCAATAACTTTGCCCCCACCTCCCCTTTGACTAAACCTCACCAAACTTGCCAAATAGATTCAGAGCGGGCCATATACTTGTTTTGCAAAGTTTGGTAAGAATTCGACCAGTTATAAGCCACCCAAAAAGTGCTCTTCCTATGAGTTGGCTGTGTAAATATTTTATGAAACACCCTTTGCACAGTGCAGGTGGTATGGGTGTTTAATTGATTAGAAAAACACACTTAAAATGTTGTGCACCTCAGCACCACACCCTAGTTGCCAAAATACAGTTTCTTTGTTAATGGCCATAACTTAATCAACAGGGAAACACACTTCTGAAGGTTTGGCAGGGTACAGTGCCAAACCACAAGATCAGATATATATTTTTTTCATTATGTATGCTTAGCAGCCATATAGGAAACTATATGGGTTCTAAGAGGTGATGGAAGAGCGGAGAGGGGATGGATGTTCAGGGTAAAGGGGCGCTGGCCAGCAGCACTTAGACTGCTCCTAGCGCAGGCTTATACCAGAGAAAAGAGCCTGCATCCTGAGCTTCCTGATTGGTTAGCGCCCCCTTCAAATGACTAATAAGATAATGACAAATAAGCTAATCTTACCTTTAGCTTATGCTACGCCACTGCCCAATCCCCCTGAACTCTTTTTCATATAAATATAAACGTAACAATGTTAATGCAACACCATCAACTTCTAATGTACAAATACACAATCTGAATCAAGAATCACAGTTCTTTAACCAATACTCATATATCTTTTTCTTTCGGAAAATAAACTTCTATAAAAATGATCTCAATGTCATTTTTAACATTTGATAATTGACCTTTTTTACATATATACACTTTGTTATTCACATTTTATATATTGAGAAACCATGCCAAATAGTGCTGATTTATCTCCATGCCTACTGCCTTTTTTTGAAAAAACTGACAACACTCTATCTCCTTTATACCCATTAGATTCGCCCATCAAACAAATCAAACCTTAATAATCCTAAAATCCACTGTTCAAACTTTGGTACAAAGCCTGAATTCGATAACTGTGCCCAAGAGAACAATTAATTGAGAAGCATACCTTAAGATCACGTGAAAACCAATTCAATCAAACATTCTCTGATAGTAAACTTCTTATTTTTTTATACTTCATAGTTCACTGTTTTTACATTGTGAACTCTTTGTGAGTCGCACCTCACAAATCGATAAATCATGCGAAATATTTATCTCGATGTCCACTGCCTTTTTCCCAAAACTGACAACCAGAATCTATCTCTTTTATACCCCTCATGTCCTCCATTTTATCAAATCAATAATTCAACAATTCTAAAATCAATGTTTACAACTTCTGTACAAATCATGACTGAGAATGGCTGCATAGAGAACACTGAACAAAGAAGTGTTCCTTCACATCACATGGCAACCCAATCTAACCACGGCTTGGCCATGAGTGTGCCTCAGTGACATACTTTATATTCACAAAACAAAGCTAAATAAAACAGTACTCAATCTGCATGCACAAACCTGGAACCTTAAATCACCTTAACACAACCCCCTACACTTTTTTAAGTTAATTTAGAAAGCATGTTTTATACATATTTTCAACAAAAAACACCTTCCTAAATGAACTTGAAATATTCTACTTCTGCTAACTAGCAACCACACTGATTACAACATCTCAATGTATCATAGTTTTTGAGTATTTGCTCTTTCTTTTTGCCATTCCAGCAATTCCCGATCTCGGCAAAGCACTTGGAAAATAAATAACTACGCTATCCCCAATCATCCTTCCTCACCCTGCTTCACCCTGCCTACATGAACCCTGCCCTCAAAACACCATAATTAGCATGCTTTAGAACATTTAGAGCACTTTCCAATGTTGATTCAGAACTTGATTCTCAAATTAAGTAATGGAAGACTTTCTGAATTCAAAAAGCTTGGCAACAGCAATACATCATGGGAGACATGAATTACTTTTTGGCTACATGGGCACCCCGCTTTGCATCAGATAAAAAAAAAAAAAGATGGACGGATTTGCACCAAAACAAGACCATATTTCCTTTGAGCGTTTATGCCTGACTTGTTTCTTATTTGGCGCAAATCCGTCTTGAGGTTTGGTCTGTGCATGTGACCAAAAATTTGGAATTTTCCCTATGGAAAATGAATGGAAGATGGTAAAAACACACCTTTTTTTTACTCTTTATATATTTTGAACCGTAAGATGGATTTGCATGACATTTTCCAATTCTGGGGGGCCCGGGCCCTAATATATGAATGTCAAACACTATGCTGATCTGTGCTACATCTCAAAAGGTATTAACCATAGAATGTTCACTTCTCCTATGGATGATAGGTTTCACCTTAACTATAGGGCAACGATCACCACCCTTTAATTACACGGCCACTGTAGTGGCTGTGTAGTTATGGTTAAGTTGCTAATCCCATAGGAAGAGCACTTTTTGGGCGACTTATAACTTTGCTCCCCCTGGACGAATCCTCACCATACTTTGCAAAAAAAAAGTATATGGCCCACTCTGAATTTTTTTGCAAAGCTTGGTGAGGTTTTGTCCAGGGGGGTAAAGTTATAGGGGGGTCCCAAAATGTCTTTTTTCCCCATAGACAAAATGGGAAAAAACTTTGCTCATGCCTACAGCCTAAACCGCTCAACGGATTTACACCACATTTGCGGCAGGAGCGGCAGCTTGGTCCCGAAAGCGTGCTTTTGTCAATTTGGTGTAAATCCGTCCAGTAGTTTTCTTTTTTAAATGACCAAAATGTAAAGCAAAAAAATTAGTGATATCTATGTCTGCTCTGCGCACACACTTCCCTGTTCGGTCTGCGGACAGGACACCAATTGGCCAATTGACTTGCGTCATGTCCGCGGACACCCAACCTGCTCGCTGATTGGTTGGCGTGAAGCGTGAGGTGCGTCAGATTTTTGGAAACGCCCGCCATCTTGGGACATCGGTCGGTGTCTGCGGACATCGCGGTAAAAACATATTAAAAAACACACTTGTCAAACTTATCAAATAATCTCTTGGGAGGTGAGGGGTGATGAGGATGGGATGGAATATGGCTGCAAGAAGCAAAAAAAATGGGTGGTTTTTACTGTGAAAGTACGCAAACAGTTCGGATGTTCGCGAACAGTCCTGAAAAGTTTGCGGACACCTCAGCGTTACAGGGTTGGTGAAATGCAGTTCTTGGATGGCTTATAACTTTGGCGCCACTTAACAGAACTGCATGACATTTTGCATGTATATTTCTGAGCTGATTCTGAGCGAGTATGCAAAGTTTGGTGGGATTCTGTTATGAGGGGGGCAAAGTTAGAGGGGGTTCCCAATATAATGTTAAGGCTTATAAATGAGGTGCCATTTGAGGAATCTACACTTAATTTGGCAAACTGATAACACAAATAGATATAAATGTTTTTCTGAAGTGTGGTGGGATTTTGTCAAGAGGGGACAAAATTAGAGGGGGGTTCCAAAAAAAGGTAAAGGCTTATAAATGAGGTGCCATTTGACGAATCTACACTTAATTTGGCAAACTGATAATAGATCTAGATACAAATGTTTTTGCGAAGTTCGGTGGGATTTTGTCAAGAGGGGGCAGAATTAGAGGGGGGTCCCAAAATATTGTAAAGGCTTATAAATGCGGTGCCATTTGACAAATCTACACAAAGGTTTGCAACAAGATTACAGTTCTAGATATAAATGTTTTCGTAAAGTTTGAATGGATTTTGTCAAGTGGGGGCTAGGTTATATGACGATTGTATGTGCATTATTTGACACTTTTGAAAAAATAAAACATGGGTGGATTTCCAGCAAACTTGTGTAAGGAGCATTGAGAATGACATGAAAGCATGGTTTTGCAAATGTGTCAGTGTTCTATTTTTTGACAAGTGTCATAAGGTAGGTACACAAAATAGCGATTTGGTGACTGAGGTGTAGCCTGTGGCCATGGGCAGTGAACAGATTGCCCGGGTCACGGAATAAGGTCATGATCCGGACAATCTGGCTACTGGCCATGACCAGGAGGGACAAAACATGGGGTTAAAGTGGCCATGTTCACCTGGGACTGGCTTTGTGGTAAAGTTATTCGAAATTGGGATAGATTTGAAAAGGAAGAAAAATGTGCTCGTGGTAATATGGTCATAGAGTTCTCTTTTTGCCTTCTGCAGGCTGCCATGGAAAGCAAAGAGGGGCCCTGTATGGAACCCCGCCTTCTCTTTCCATGGTGGACATCTTGGAAAAGGATTTTATGGTAGGAAGAAAAATCCAGCACCCTGGGTTCCCGCTCTGGGAACCTAGGGTGCTAATAGCCTTCATCCCCCATTACAGGGGCTGGAATGGGGGGATAATGGTCTAGAGACCTTTCTATCCACCATAGCTTCGCTTGGGCTATAACTTGGGCTGCCAGGCCGGTATCCACCGTTCCATCCTGGAACAGAGGATAAACACCACAATATTGCCATTAGCATAACACAAAATGCAAATGGGTATGTTGGAAAATCGTATTGAGTCTATGTACTTTACTGAGAAATATAAAGTAGATGGAGTGCACTGCTAAGAATAACACCCATGACATCAAAGATGACATCACAAATATGATTGATGACATCACTGATGACATCGCATGTCTAGCCCCTTCTTTTTTTGTTCACTGACATATCTAGGCCAGGTGAGTTTATTCACTGACAGTCAAAAACTTAAAATTCAAAAGGTATTACATTTGTAGACATTGCTATTCTCACATGTTCTTACAGTACTTTCCTTAGAATTCAATCACATCTTATGATGCACATACATAGGGGAAGAAGCAGGCCTGAAACACAGCAAACACTTCTATGCGTAAAGATAATCATGTTGGTTATACACAGTGGCTCATGATACTGCCTCTTGTTTACTTACTTTACTCTCCCTGTATAAGCCCCATATTTGTATACATTGTGGTCTCATAATGTTTTCTGTGTAGTAGTACAAGCATGTAGTAAGTGATGCATTATTACCTACTTAGTATATGTTTCACAGTATGCAAATGTGTGATACAGAAGCATTCACCGTTTTACTATCCAACATGGGAAAATTAGAAATATTACATGTCTATGTATGCTGCAGCCAATGCGGCCAATGCCTATGATTCTGTATGAGCAGTTTCCTGTTCTAGAAACAACACTGCAATGGAATGTTCTTTGGAGCAATACATTGCATAATCAAGTATGTAGTTCATAACACATCTCCAGATGGCCCCTGACACTTTTTTTGCCAACATTACATTCACAACCCCTTGTAGGGACTTCCTATGAAAATGAAATGCACATGTGATGTCATCAGTGATGTCATCAATCATATTTGTGATTTCATCTTTGTTATCATGGGTGTTATTCTTAGCAGTGCACGGTGGTGGGGCGAGTTATGGCTGCTTAGCTTACCATAACTGGCAAATTTTAGGGGTTTTTCGGTTTTACTTGTAACCATAACATCCCTTTAACAAAGTTTTTTCACTGAATTGGATAGGTTTCTAGTAGCACAACTTAACCATAACGTCCCCTTAACAAAGTTTTTTCATTGAATATATACACACACACACATTAATTTCTGTTACCTGCCCTTAACATTGTAAGATGGGGAACGTCATGGTTACATTTTTAACCTACATATTTTGCTGGATTGCCTTGTATTCATTGTGCAGATACATTATCTGTTCTGGCCATTGCACTTTCAGAGTGAATCATACTTATTTGGCCAAATACGTTTCTAAAGTGATGTTTGTATGTTGTCCAGTTCATTAACCATGTGGTTTGTTACTTTGCAAGTCAGCATTATTGAGACATAGGGCTTCATTACGAGTTTGACCATATTCTGGACACTAATGCTGCCAAACGTGTTTCACATTTTCCACACTCAGTAATGTGGTAAATCCATCAGTTTATGAATGGTGGAATGGCGGCATCAGTACCAAATCATGAAGCCCGTAGGAATCCATTGCAGACTTGGAACACTTATATGGGATGGAATTCTCATATTGTTGAGAGAAAGTGGAGAAAATAAGTCCTGCAAAGCATAGTGAGTATTTCCTTCTCTTATCTATCCAAACTTATAGGATGGTGGTGTGGTAAAAGTGGCAGCAATCAAATTACTGCCACCTTTTTACCTCACCGCCAAACTTCTGACGAGGCCCATAATAGCAGGTACAAAGTGTTGGGGGTGGGAGATGTAGTCTACTGTTGAAGTTGCAAATTGGAGAGCAAAGAATCCTGGGCTAAAATCCTGGCTTCCCCACTTGACCAAAATATGCGATCCTGTGCAATTCACTGTACATCACTGTGCCTTATTATCGTTAGGACACAGAATTGGTACCAACTAGAATGATTCTTGTCTTGTAGGTGCGACCTCTGGCCCATCACAAAAGGGGGGTGGTAGAGGCTCAGATTTCCCAGGCTTTGCCGGAAGGGTCAGGGAGTCTCGCTTACTAGCTCGCATATACTTTTTTGTTTTCACTGGCTGGTCCACCCAGGGTGCCTGCAGCTGCTGTACTTGCTCTGTCCAACCGCCCACTCATTTGTTGACTTGTTGCAATGCTGCAGGCCCACCTGCCATTCTCACCTCATGACATCATAAAGACAAGCACAGCATAATTCACTAAAGTGCAAATCTGGTGTCAGTATTATAACATGGGACTACATTCTTTCCCATGAGTTGTCTCCTTTTCTTTTAAAATGTAGTCAGTTATAACATGTATTTCTGTGCAAAGTATGTTTTGTTTCACCCAGCTTGTCACCTTCTCAAAACTTAATTCATAGTGTGTTTCGTTCCTTGCATTTGACATTCCACTTTGTGTACTAACACAAATATATTTCCATTCTTTTTAAGGCACGTATTTTAAAATGCTGCCTTTGGAAAATATGTACTCTCTGTATTGCTAATTGTTCCTATAGAAGTGAACGATTCTTCTTTTACCTAACATATTCTATACCTTCTTATAAATTAGGTTCATAAAAGTTAACTATATGACAGTCATGATGCTGCACAATATGACTAAGCTATGGCCCTGCTCCATGCTGCTGCACAATATAGCTAAACTATGGCCCTGCTCCATGATGCTGCACAATATGACTAAGCTATGACCCTGCTCCATGCTGCTGCACAATATAGCTAAGCTATGGCCCTGCTCCATGCTACTGCACAATATAGCTAAGCTATGGCCCTGCTCCATGCTGCTGCACAATATAGCTAAGCTATGGCCCTGCTCCATGATGCTGCACAATATGACTAAGCTATGGCCCTGCTCCATGATGCTGCACAATATGACTAAGCTATGGCCCTGCTCAATGCTGCTGCACAATATAGCTAAGCTATGGCCCTGCTCCATGCTGCTGCACAATATTACTAAGCTATGGCCCTGCGCATTGTTGCTATGCAGTACTACTGAATAAGTTATAACCCTGTTCTTTGATGCTGCACGATATTACAAACTAAGCTGTGGCCCTGCTCCTTGCTGCTGTACAACAATACCGACCAAGCGACACCCCTGCTCCTTGCTACACAATATTATTGAATAAACTACACTCCTGCTATGTGCTGCTGCACAATATTATGGACTAAGCTATGGCCCTGCTCCCTGTTGCTGCACTACATTACTGACCAAGCTACGCCGCTGCTCCTTGCCGCAGCAGAATATGATAGAATAAGCTGCACATCTGCTCCTTGCTGCTGCACAATATTACTGGCTACGCTACACACCTGCTTCTTGCTGCTGCATGATATTACTGGCCAAGTTATGGCCCTGCTCCCTGTTGCTGCACTACATTACTGACCAAGCTACGCCACTGCTCCTTGCTGCTGCACAATATGAAAGAATAAGCTGCACACCTGCTCCTTGCTGCTGCACAATATTACTGGCTACGCTACACACCTGCTCCTTGATGCTGCATGATATTATTGACCAAGCTATGCTCCTGCTCTCTGTTGCTGCACTGCATTACTGACCAAGCTACGCTGCTGCTCCTTGCTGCTGCACAATATGAAAGAATAAACTGCACGCCTGCTCCTTGCTGCTGCACAATATTACTGGCTACGCTACACACCTGCTTCTTGCTGCTGCATGATATTACTGACCAAGTTATGGCCCTGCTCCCTGTTGCTGCACTACATTACTGACCAAGCTACACCACTGCTCCTTGCTGCTGCACAATATGAAAGAATAAGCTGCACACCTGCTCCTTGCTGCTGCACAATATTACTGGCTACGCTACACACCTGCTCCTTGATGCTGCATGATATTACTGACCAAGCTATGCTCCTGCTCCCTGTTGCTGCACTGCATTACTGACCAAGCTACGCTGCTGCTCCTTGCTGCTGCACAATATGAAAGAATAAACTGCACGCCTGCTCCTTGCTGCTGCACGATAGTACTGACCAAGCTATGCTCCTGCTCCTTGCTTCTGCACAACAATATGAAAGAATAAGCTGCACCCCTGCTCCTTGCTGCTCCACAATATTACTGAACAAGTTACAACCCTGTTCCTTTGTGCTGCACGATATTACTGAATAAGTTACAACCCTGCTCCTTGCTGCTCCACAATATTATTGAATAAACAACATCCCTGCTCCTCGCAGCTGCATAATATTATTGAATAAGATACACCCTTTCTCCTTGATGCTGTGCAACATTATTGACCAAGCTATGCCCCGCCCCTTGCTGCTTCACAATATTACTGAATATGCTAGACCACTGATCCTTGCTGCTGCACAATATTAGGGACTGACCTATGGCAGTTTTCCTTGCTGCTGCACAACATTACTGACCAAACTATGCCCCTGCACCTTGCTGCTGCACAACATTACTGACCAAGCTATGCCCCTGCACCTTGCTGCTGCACAACATTACTGACCAAGCTATGCCCCTGCACCTTGCTGCTGCACAACATTACTGACCAAGCTATGCCCCTGCACCTTGCTGCATTAGCCACACCTGTCCTTCTTGTTTTATTCCTGCACAATATTACTAAGCTATGGCCTTGCCCCTTTGTTGGTGGACAATGTTACTGGATTATAAGATGCATTCCAAGATGCAAACAAGGAAAATAACTTTAAACTAACCCTGGCAGAAAGGGAACCACATGTATATAATGACGTCATTCAGACAATTAATTGCACCTTTTTGAAGCGGGCACACATATTGTTGTTGGTACACACTTGGTCCCTCATTGAGAGGAACAGCTGATGAGGTGACTTTCTGAAAACAGGTTGCAGCCTTTGTAGGGAACTGAGATCAAGCAGAAATCAATTAGAAATGTGGGGACTGTAAATGATTGGGGTTCGGAGCATGTGACCCTTTTGCCTATGCCTTCCAATGTCTGCCTACGGCCAGGACTACAGCCAACCATGGAATCCCTGGCTAGGGGCTCTTCTGGCCTTTCCCTATTGTCACGGTCGAGAGGCCGTGACCCGGAAACACGTTGGGCCTGATTCACAGAAGTCTTTCATAATGGCGCAAGCCCATTGTCAAAAGCTCTGTGACGCATGCCCGTTAACTCACTTGCCCTCTCCCACCTGCACAAGAATCTCTCCTTTTCTCTCCCTTCTTCCTTTTCCCCACAGAACTTTACGGTGGTCGGAAGGTGGTCTGTGGTCTACGCAGGCAATTAACAAGCCCTCACATTTCCTTCTTTACATCCTTCCATTGCCCCTTACCTTTTCCCAGCTCGTACGTGCTCTTTTCCTCTCCACTATCCCAGGACGACAAACATTATAGGCAGGCCGCAAACATGACCTAATATAGTGACATGGAACGTGAGATCCTCCTCCTCACCAAATTGTCTATGTAAAGTTCCCGAGGCGTGCACTACAATGTCCCAGTGCTCCCATATCTTACAGCAGATACATTCCACCCTCCCCCCACTTCTTTTCATTTTCTATCTGCAAAGTAGAGAACACATTTTGCACTTGCCTCCACCAATCCTGTGAGGTCATCTGTACCATTCATTGCACACAAAGGTGTGGTTCTGAGGAGAGACAGTGGAAAAAGAGACTGATGAGAAGGGAGATGTGAAATCCTGATGGGGGAGGGGATCTGAAGAACCCTGGACATCTGCACCGAGTGTGAGGAATAAAGATGAAGAAGGCATACTGTGCTTGCTGCCCTCCTGGTGTTGTCTATGTGAGTACTGGGCCAGAGCAGTGCATGCCTTGGAAGCTATGTATAACCAATAATATCTTGATCCCCACCTCTCTAGGACTTCTTGCTCTTTTGTTATTTTCCTTATTCCTCTCATAGTCCTCGTGCCAGCCTGATCTGTTCCCTTCAACCTTTAGATGTGGCATTAGTGCTGTGCACACCACACACACACGTGCAGGCATGCACACTCGCACACACGCACACTATTGCTACAATTGTGATCATCTCCTGCACTGCAGCGATCATGCACTGCTATTCCAGCACACAGATCACTTAAAGGCCCATTTGATGGGCCATGAAACGTTGCAGCATCTCTACCACCCTCTTAGTGATGATGGTCAACATGAACTAAGGCTTCCCATCTCTTTTCCTGCCAGCCTCCATTTCAAGCAAAGACATTCTGAATTGCTGGTGTAAAAGTAGAGGATATCGAGTGGACCTGTACTTGTTAGTTTCAGCAGAAAGGCTGAGTTTAAATTCACGTATAAGCACTGTGTTGTAATTAGTTTATGGCATGTGGGCTCGTGAGGGGTTTCTGGGGAGAACGTGTGTGCGTGTGAGGATTCGATCTTTGACAGTTGGGGAATGACTGTAACTGCCGGGTGGGGTGCTACTGGTATCGTTTACGTACCTTCTCTCTTGATGAAGGATGGCAATGTAACATGGAATAAAGTTCTACCATATTACCTACTTACATGTCACGGCGAGGTTACGTCACACTGGTTGCACATCTGTGAACATAAATGACACCCATCATAAGTGATTCATATGATGTATGTGATGTAAACATATATGACGTATGTGTAACATAAGAGAAAATGAGTGTCCTAAGTTGGAGGACACTCCCGTCCCATGCACACTCTTTGCACTGAGAAGACTCAGTCAATACTTGTAGTTTGATGCAAACAATTTTCATATGATTAAGTACAGTTCCACTGGTTTATATAGTGCGACAACTGTCAGTCTAGTTTTAATACAAGATGAATAAACAAAATATTAACAAAAAAACTTAAATAGTGATGAGCTCTACGCGTTTAAGTAAGTTCACTTCGTCAGGAGGAAAATCTTTTTCCAATAGTAGTCTGAAATACATCTTTAAAAACTCATGTGTCTACATGTAAAAAACAATGTCCAATAAGTAAAGAGGATGGTTTGCAAATACTCATATAATGATCTCAACATTTCTCAAATAAAAGCCTGTAACTAGTCCGGAATTCACCTTAATGGATGCTTGAAGACAACTGTCTAGCGCGGTCTTCTTGTGGTAATTTTCTCTGAAAGATGACCTAGGGCCTCATTACGACTTCCAAAATCGTGTCTGGGTTCCCTGAAAGGGGAAATACTGGGCCATTCCGAGTATGGAGAGCCGGGATTTCCTCGTTCAGGGAACCCAGGCCCGGTCCTGCCCCATTCCCATTCGAGCCCTCATAGGGCTCAATGGGAATAGGGAGGGAGCTAACAACGGGTCCATTATGAACGGACCCATTATGAACGGGCCCGTTGTTAGCTCCCTGGTCCCCTCGCAGGACCCGCTCTGGACGTCTGGAAAAACCAGACATCCAGAGCAGGTCCCGCGAGGGGACCTCGTAATAGTGCGGAGTGGGTTTAACGGCGCCGGCACCATTACCGGCGCTGTTAAACCCATTCCGCACAAGTTATAATGAGGCCCCTAGTGTCTTATATTTTATGGTGAGTACAAACCTGATGTCCTACTATCATATTATGTTTGCGGGTGCGCCTACCTGCATGAAGGTCAACACGGGAATCCAGCAAGGGGATTTCTATTCCGGGTGCAAGTGTTCAGCTTCTTGTGTTGAACTACAGGGATGTCTGTGCAACTGAAATATAATATGAAGAAAAATATCTCAATATAATTCGTTATCTGCAGAGTCTATCGAGAGAGTGATGAATCTTACTCAGCTGCTCATGAAATTGCAGTTGGTGAGCTTTAAAGTAGCTTGCCAGTTGCGCTATGCCAGACGTGTAGGCACGTGCACGGCCAGTACTTACATCTAATGATGTGGCGTTAGTGTTGGTACATGTTGTGTCGAGGGCCCGCGGCCTACGCGCGGGGGCTGGCGTCATGCAATTAGGCCGCGCGGCCGGTGGCGCAGCTCCAGCGGGAGCTGCAATAAACACACACCCACGCCGATGTTAGGTCTGCCCCGGAACTGCCTCCCGAACGCGGGGGCGGGGCTTTTATTAAGGACGCCCTGCGTCACCGCGTAGCGGGACGCAGGGCGGAACATAACATTCCTCCTTTATTATAAAACAAAACAAAACACATAACTCTAACAGCCGAACAACAGCCAAGTCCAACATAAGCGCTCAGTCTTCAACACTCAGCCACCTTGCCATTGGGGTTCATGGCACTATTGCACCAGTTGCCACACATAGTCACTTAGCTTGGCTGGCGGTCTCGTCGTTGTTCTCAGTGAGTATCGTCCTTCGCGGGGGTCCTCCCCCCTTGCTTCAAGCTCGGTTCCATCGTCGCAGTTCGGGTCCTCGAGGCCAGGTTCATCCACCGGTTCCCAGCTTCCATCCCGCGCTCCATCCTCCTCAGGGATGGCCTCCGGCTCTTCTTCGCTGGGTGGATTGTCCATGCCTTCCCGATGGCATTCCTTATCAGTCCATAGTGTACGGGGTATGGCTTTGAACCATGACGCATTTCTCGTCACTTGGCGGTTTCCTCGTGTCACAGTGACCATGGTTCCATGCCGGTTGCTGACGGTCCATGGAAGTTCCTCGTACCTTGTGTCAAGTTTTGACTTGGAAGGGTTACGTAGCATGATAACCTGGTCACCCACTTGATGATGGGACGGCCTCGCTCTCCGCTTGCCACTCATGTGTTCGTTGGCATCCCTCCTCCTTCTCTCGGTGCGTTCCTCGTTCACCGTGTCCGGGGTTCTGCTTGGGTGATGCGGGATCGAGGATCTGATGACGGTGCCGAACATGAGGTCCGCAGGCGGTATGCCGGTTGTACTGTGAGGCGTGACCCGGTAATTTCGGAGGAATCGGAAGAGGTCAACCTTCCAGGGGCTGGCGTTAGCCTTAGACACTCGGAGTACCTTATTGATAGTCCGCATAAATCGTTCTACGTCCCCATTTGCCTGGGGGTGTCTTGGAGTGATGTGGTGATATTTCACATTGAGATCCTGTAGGTACTTTTTGAAGTCCTCTCCCGTAAACGGCGGGCCATTGTCGCTTTTGATTGAAATGGGTAGTCCATGGGTTGCGAACATTTTCTCTAGGGCCGGAATGACCACTTCAGCTGCTGTGGACTCAACTATCTCAACTTCCGGGTAGCGGGAGTGGTCATCGACGGCCACCAGCAAGTGGAGGCCCTCCCGGAGCTTGCAAAAGTCAATGCTGATGGCCTCCCAGCGAGAGCGGCCCCGTTCTGCCGATATGATGGGTTCCGGGTCTGGTGGCCCCCCTGTTATCTGACAGGCTAGGCACGTGGTGATGAGTGTATCGACCCGCTCCTCGATCTGGGGAAACCATACTCGGTGCCGAATGCGGGCTTTCGTCCTTACCAGTCCTTGGTGTCCCTCATGTGCTAGGGCCACTATTCTGTCCTGTAGTTTGAGAGGGATCACGATGCGGTTTCCTCGAAGTAACAGTCCACCTTCCGTGACTGACAAGTCTTGCCGCACTGTGAATATGCCTGACAAAAACCCCTTTGCTTCCGCTGTTCTGTTGTGTGTATGTCTCATGAAAGTCTTCCAGTCACCGGACAGGATGGCATCTTTCACCAAGTCGCAACACGGGTCCTGGTGCGTTTCCGCCTCGATTTCCTCGATGCTCACCGCTCTGGGCCTCATTGCTCGCATCACTTGGCATATGTGTTCCTCTGTTTCTGCCGCTACTTGGATCTCTTGTTGAGTGGCCTCTCGCGGATGCCTGGATAGAAAATCCGCCGGGTTCCCGCTGCCTGGTTGGTAGACGAGGTTGAAGTCATATTGCTGGAGGTGCAGTAGCCACTTGGTTATTCGTGCCGGAGGGTGTGCTGAGGTTCCCATGAAAATTGGTAGAAGGGGCTTGTGGTCCGTGATCGTCGTGAAGTGACGTCCATATAGGTAGAGGTGAAAATGCCGGCACCCCCACAGCACGGCGATGGCCTCCTTTTCGATGTGTGAGTACCTTTGTTCGGTCTCGGTGAGGGCTCTCGATGCATACGCGATCGGTCTTTTCTCCCCTTCCCTCGTGACTTGCATTAGGATGGCTCCGAGCCCCACGGGGCTGGCATCTACGAATAGTTCTGTGGGCAGTTCAGTATTGTAGTAGGCCATCTTGGTGTCAGCTGAGAGGGAGTCCTTGATGCTTTCGAACGAGTCCTGGCATGTTGGCCCCCATTCCCACTTGACGTTGGCTTTCGTGAGTTCCCGCAGCGGCTCAGATAGTGTGGCCAGGTTTCGGATGAACCTCCCGCAGTAGGTGGCCATGCCTAGAAAACTGCGCACTTCCGTGGGTGTCATCGGAGGGCTAGCCGCCTGGATGTCTGCGACCTTCTGCGGGTCCGGGGAGATGCCTGTGCTGCCAAACTTGTATCCGAAGAACGTGATCTCCGCTTTGAGGAATTCACACTTTTACCGATGTATTGTGAGCCCAACCTCTTGTAGTCGGCCCAGTAGGGCGTGAAGCCTCTTGATGTGTGTCTCTTTGTCGGGGGCGTGAATCAGAATATCATCGCTCACGTTGAGGACACCAGGGATGCCCCGGATGACCTCCTGGATGGTCTGCTGGAACACCTCCGCAGCTGATGATATTCCGAAACTTAGGCGTTTGTATCTCCGCAGCCCCAGATGCGTAGAGAATGTTGTTATGTATCGAGAGTCTCTGTGGAGTTTGAGTTGATGATACCCCGCCTTTAGGTCAATCTTTGAAAATATCTTCGACCCTGTGAGGTCAGCCACAATCTCGTCGATTGTTGGGGTAATGTGGCGTTCCCTTTTAATGGCGGTGTTGGGGAGGCGCATGTCTATGCAGATCCGCACCTTTCCAGGCTGCTTGGGCTTCCGTGTGACTACCATTGGGGAGACCCACGGTGTGGGCCCTGTGACCTCCTCAATGATACCCGCTTCTTCCAGTGCCTTGAGTTCCTGTTCCACTTGTTCACTCATGTGGAACGGCGTTCTCCGGTGCCGGACGGCTTTCGGCTGCACAGTCTCATCAATATGCAGTTTGATGGTTTTGCCTCTTAGACAGCCTATGCCTTCTTGCAAGTCAGGGTATTGGTTAAGCATCTGCTCGATCTCCATTTCTTCGTTGACATGGCAGATGAATTGGACCACTCCCAAGTCCTCCGCTGCGTCCCCACTCAGGAGGCTCTCAACACCTGCCTTCACAACATAGATTTTGGACCATAGTCTGTTTTCTCCGTGTTCCAGCGTGGTGCGGAACCTGCCAATTACCGGCAGGGGCTTTCGACAGCCGTATGCATAGAGCAGAGTGTCGGTGTTTTTCAGCTCTGGTGGAGGACTTAGGGTCAGGAAGATGCTCTCAGGCATTACGTTCACCGAAGCGCCTGTGTCGATGGTCATCTGAACGCACTGATTTTGGATGGTGACCATGCATTTGCGCCTTCGGGTGGCTTTTCCTCGAGGTCCACGGTCCTGGCATAGTGCAGACACCAGGTATACCTTCCTTCCTTTGCTGTCTGTGTCCTTGGAGGGGGGCTGCAGCATTGCCGAGATATCGTCCCCTTCCTCCTCCGTGGAAGAGCTGGCCACTGCGACCCTTCTGGCACTGGCTTGCTTCTTTTTCTTGGTCGCGATCTTCTCCGGCTGGTTTTGCTGAGGCTGTATGGGGGTGTCCGTTGATCGGCATACCTTCGCGTAATGGTCCTTCCGGCCACATGCCCCACACGTGGTGCCTTGAGCAGGACAGTTGCGACGGCCATGTCGTGGGCCACCGCACCAACCACACTCAGTGGGTCCCGGAATACGCGGTTGCCACCTGTTTTGTCCGTATCCGCCACTGTTGTCGTCTCTCGAGGATTGTTTGTTGGCGATGCGGGCCACCATAGCCGTGTTGAGAGCAGGTTGCAGCCTGTGTAGCGTGGCCTCCATATTGGCCGCTCTGGTGTGTGCCAGTTCCCTCTGACGTCCTAGTTCAAGTATACGCTGTAGGGGGATACCCCTCTCGCTGAGTATCAGGCGCCTCAGTTTTTCCGAATGAATCCCGTTGATGATCTGCCTCCTGATTTCCCTCTCCACATTTGTGAATTCACAGGACATGGCTAACTTCCTCAGGCGGGTGTGGTACGCATCAAGGGTTTCCTCCGCTGTCTGTAATGTGGTGCAGAAGAGAAACGTCTCATAGTCTGGGTTTAATTGAGGGAGGAAGTGATCGGTGAGGGCGTCTTTCGCGCTTCGGTACCCATCCAGGCCATCATCAACGTTCAGCGAATTGAAAATGCGCAGTACCTCATCACCCACACTGAGTAGCAGGTGTGCCTTCAGTTTCCTGGGCGCAGTGATCTCTTTGCACTCCATCGCCATCTCGAACTTCTGGATCCATAGCTGCCATCTGGGTCCGCATGACGACGGATCCGTGAATGGGTCAAACGGTTGAACCAGTGTCGACGAAGTGCCTTGAGTTCGAGGTGGAGGCGGCGTCATGGACAGGTTTGCCGCAATTCTGGACGGCGTGGAGGGCCCAGGCGTGGATGTGCCGGCCGCCATGCTGGCGTGTACCTGATCCGTGTTGTCGTAGGTGCCTCCGACGGCCACCAATGCTGTGCTGCGTCGTCTGCCTGCCTTGGAGGTGCCGCCGTGCCCAGGCGCTGTGTTGCAACTCCTGGCCTGGCACTCCCCACACTCTGTGGTGCCGCTCTCCTGTGTTGGATGGGAAGAGTTGTGGTCTTGGAGGCAGAGCGCATGAATAGATGAGAGAAAGAGAAAAAAAAAAATTTTTTTTTTTTTATTTATTTTTTTTTTTTTTGGGGTGGGGGGTCACGTGTGTGATGGCACCCCCACCGGGTGTCCAAAAATTAAGCCGCGATGGCTGTATGTCGTTGTGGTGCCTTCAGAGCACCGAGCTTATTGTGGAGCTCGTCTCTCCTCGTCGCCATTGTTGTGTCGAGGGCCCGCGGCCTACGCGCGGGGGCTGGCGTCATGCAATTAGGCCGCGCGGCCGGTGGCGCAGCTCCAGCGGGAGCTGCAATAAACACACACCCACGCCGATGTTAGGTCTGCCCCGGAACTGCCTCCCGAACGCGGGGGCGGGGCTTTTATTAAGGACGCCCTGCGTCACCGCGTAGCGGGACGCAGGGCGGAACATAACAGTACACAGCAGATGGATTCCGCAAAAATGTATAAAGTGTTGTTTTAGAGTGGCTGCTTTTCGAGGTGAAGACAAAAAAAATGTAAACAGGAAAAGCCTACTTACCCCAGTTTGCAGCATCGCCTCTTGGAAGCGGGTGAAAACACAAGATGGCCGCTAATTATATGCGTAAATGTGCATCCTGGTAAAACGCGATGACGTCATAGCGACGACATGCGCATTTCGTTATTACTATGTCTGTTTACCTGGCGAGATGTCAGTGTTAATAAGCATACAACGTTTTATCAACTCTTGTGTGTTTGTGTATATGAGTCATTAACTGAGATGTTACATGTATCAGAACGCTTCAAAAATGTCAAATATGCAGTCACATTACCTTTACTCAATGTTACATGTCACAAAATGTAGTAGTATAAATATGTGTGAAGTATCAAAGCTGCGTTGTAATGTGGCTGAGAGATGTTGCATTGCAGGATGGGCTGGATCAAGTAACACATCTTGATCTCTATTGAAACATGAGTTAAAAGGGGCTGAAGGAGCTTTGACCACGCCTACGTGCATGGGTCAGTCACATGAGTCCTACCGTAATGTACAGTGTCAACAAGAATTGCAGTGTCTAGGTAAGGTGTGAGACGGTAAAAGATAAGTCCCTGTTGATATGGATTATCAGCACAGCATTGATAAGTGCGTATCCTTAATGAGGTCCACCTATATGTTGAACTGATCTATTTTTTGTGAAAGCAGAAAGAGCAGACCCCCCAAAACAACTCTTCCTGAGTTCACCCAAACATGGCACCTTCCCCTGTCTACAAAAAGGGGATTATATCAGACACCCCCGTACAGGAAAAAAAAACATTTGAAACATTACGCTACTTGCAACTCCAAACATTTAATCTACAGATGTATCTGCCCATGAGGGCAATTTTATGTAGGACAAACAATTTGAAAAATGAAGGACGGATTAACTTTGAGGAAAACAGACACACCGTTGCCCAACTCAAATACGTAATTTGAGAAAATACTGAAAACACCCTCAAGAGGAGGTAAAATGAATGACTAATTTATGCGTAGAGTTTTTGATACATAAATTGGACTCCTTAGAACCAACAGGAATGAACGAAGAGTTTTCGCTGTCAGCGTTTCCATAATTCATGGAATGTACTCGCCTAACAGATGTATGACATCATGTGTGAAAATGTTCAATTAATGTATATGTATGAATGCTAAATTCTAAATTATTAATATGTACTGCAAATGCTTTCAATCTATGTCAAAACAGAATGTTTAAGTGACTCACCCCCCGAAGTGTGCCTGAAATAAACCTTTAATGAGTCTAGCAATTATTGGATAGAATTCCAGAAAGACACATTATTTGTTATTTCTATTCTTTCTTATTTAGGGTCATGGCTCAAAGTGGTACACTTGTGGAACCCCCTGTTTTTTTTTTAGAGGCCTGACCAAGAAAGCCAGCCACTCCAGAAACAAAGAGGCACATGCTGTTCGCCTTAGCCCAAGAGCTTCCATTTAAAAAAAGGAAAAAAAGAAACGTTTTTTTCTTTTTTTTTAGGTGTTGCAAGGGACACCACAGGGGTAGCAATCGAGATCTCACGGGTCGCAGTTGCGATCCCTGGTCACCCCTAAATGACGTCCCTGCACACAGCATGTAATGTGTGGGTACGGTAATCACCCCAGTCCTCCTCATCAGTCCTTTACCATGTTGCTAATTAGTGGCTGTGCCATCAATCAGCCAAAACTAAAAAGGCAGGTCCGGCAGTAGGAACAGCGGTGTCTTTGAACGCACTCCATCGCTTAGGAAGAGTCTCTCGAAAGTTGGGATTGTATGATGGGATGAAGCCCATGCTGAGGTGAGAGCACACTAGGGTTATGCTCTGTACTGCAGGCAGCTAAACACACCTTCCCTTTAGCATGTGTGTTTCCTCGGGACGGGTTGCAGCAGCCCTGCCGTTCTTAGACTTGCCTGTTGACAGGCCTTGAAGTGGGCCGGCACTGCTGCAGAGCCGAACCCATTTCAGGAGAATCGCCACGGTTATCGCCACCTTCGTATTTACAATCGAATCCTACCACATGCAGGTGTGTAAGCTATGCCCACCACCCTCTGTAAACGGCAACAGGGGAGGGACACGTCCAGATAAAGGTTCCAAGTGAAAATGGCGAATGACTGCCAAAAACATGCCTTTTTTTGACGAATTGAATGTGTTTTTAATTTTTTTTTTAATGGGGAGATGCTTCTTCACCCTACCAGTATCCCTTGGCTACCCCTGCTCTTTTGCTTTTGTCTTTCTCATATTTCAAAACTTATACAACAATATGTATCCTCACCTGGAAAAGATCGTCAGTGACATTTGTCATAAGAGGGTAGGAACAAAGAATGTGTCACTTATTCAGTCAAACTGACTGAACACGTAATGAAATGTAAACAGGTCTTGTATCGCCCCCTTCGGCCATTTTTGGTGGCCACGCAGCGCGTGAGACTTATGAAGCTGGGGGGTTCAGTCTGAAATCTCCCTGTCACTTTCCTCCTCTTGCTGCTAACGTCGGGAACCCCGGGACTCGCGAGAGCGGATGATTGATTCCCGTAATCAATGCAGGGATTTGCAGACTGCCAAACGCGTTCGCTTCCCGACAGCCGATACATTTTTTTAGACTCCTCGGCCGTGACAACCGACACGTTTTTTCAGTCCAGGCAAAAGCCTAGAGGGCCGTGTCTGATGGCAGTGCTGCCAGGGAGGGAGAATACTGGGCTCCCGACTGCCTTGTCCTCTCCTGGCGGCCACTTAAATGCCAAAGCAACAGCAAATAGGATGCGTTATTGAAAGGCCGCCGCGCCTGACCGCGCGAGGAACTTTTCAATCGGCTGAATGTCAGGGAGAAGGATGTTGTAGTTTGGGTGATTGCCAGTAGATTAACCTCGGCCTTATTTAGAACAAATCCAAGGGGGGAAGAGGAACAGGAGAAAAAAAGGAGTTCAGAACAGCTTCCTTAAAAAGAGCGTCGCCACCGGAAAGCTTCGGGCAAGAGGGAAATGATTGGACGTGGGCCGAGCAAGAGTTCTGCGGGTTTTCACTTGATTCTTACTTCGGGATTGTTTTCCAGCGTGTCTCACTCATCTGCAAAATAGAAGTATGATATGATATGATATGGCATTTATAACGCGCCTATTTCAAGTACTTCTAAGTCATGCTTCCAATTAGGGCTGAGCCATTGAGTAGATGTGTGGATCTGACTGTAAAACCAGGCCGCTCTTCTGCATATTAATGGCCACAGGCCCATCGCATATCAGAGGGCAACATGAGAGCCCTTCCTTTAACTGCACTTTCAGTACCAATATCACTACTGCTACGGCTATTGCAGGTACCAGTACTCCTAGCATCAATACCACTACCTATATACGTGCCCTAGTACTGACAACTTTACAACTATCGCTATGGCTGCTGCCATTACAGGACTCCGACTTCTACCATTAGAACGCACTTGTACCAGCATTCTGAATATGCAGTAAAGGTGCTGAGGTAAAGGTGATCTCTTCATGAAGTTTTATTGGATAAGCTAAGGAACAGGCCCCCAAGAGCTGCCTCGATGCGTCTCTTTCCCTGCTCCACCCATCACAATTGGAACCCCTTAAGCTTCCAGAAGCATAACACCCCAAATGAACCATACATCATGCAGAATAAAGGAGGTTAACCTATAACACCCTCCTACTAGAACGCCCATTACTACCACCAGCGCTACTACCACCACTACTAGGGCCGGCCTAGAAGGCCGTAGCGCCCTGGGCCACAAAACAAAAATGTGGCGCCCCCCCCTCCATCAAGTCCATCACTGGTCATTTTTCAATAGGCGCTTATTAAATATGCAGAGCACATTTATTATCAATAGGGCACCTGTCGCGCATTCTCCCACCACGCCAGCTTTGAGAAGACCTTGAAAGACTCCCCCGAGCTGGCGTGATGGGGGGGCTAATGGCAGGGCACCCTTCGGACGGTCGCTCGGGTGGCCCACCGCTGAGGCAGGCCATGACTACTACTTCTATCACTATGAATACTATCACTACAACTTCCATTTTCACTTTTACCACTTTGACTTCTGCACTTGCAAATAACATCACTAATTGCACTAATACAACCCCCACTACTACTACTGCTACTACTTCTACCAAAGTGAGTGTAACTACAACTAAAAAGCTCTTCCTCCTTGACTACGCTGGTGGCTCCTCACCCTCTCTGTGCTTCCTCTCGCTTCCACTCTTTCTCTCTTCTTGCTCCCCTTGCATGGAATTCTCTTCCTCTGGACATCTGAGAAACAGTCCACACGGATTTGCTCAAAACCAAACTAAAAGCCTACCTCCTCGCTTCCGAGTTACCCTCTTAACCTACCGTTCATCTTCCTTCTAGCTAACATTTTTCCCTCACCGCTACCCTGCCTCTGTCCCTCACTTTCTACTGCCTCAACTCTAGCACTTCATCTATCATGGTCACATCCCTAACACTTAAACACTTAAAGATGTCTCATGGTGCATGTGCTTAGTCTAGGTATGGCCAGCCATTTATTGTCCCCGGTGACTGTTCCATGTACTCCCCTCCTCAATCTAGTCAGAATTTCACTCAAAGTCACCAGATTATAAGAAGCTCAGTGGTTCCTGTCAAATCTGATTTCTTGTTAATTGTAGGTTCTTTTTTTCATAACAATAGCATTGTTTTCCCCTGTATAAATAAATGAATAAATAAAATAGTATATCAAAATGATGATGGTACAATAACAATGAAGGGCATACTTCATATTCAGCATGTATATGTTCATAGGTACCGGAGTGGCTTAATCAGTACTGTAACATTACATAAGACAATAACGGGCTTTTACAAAGAGGCTTGTGGGTACATGAAGACACATATAGAGTATGCAGCTGTCTGGACAGAATATCAACTTGTCTAAAATGGCACATCTGGGCTTCCGTCAGGGTGTACTGCACCATGGAAATAATGGTGATAGACATAGAAATGTGTGCATTTGGGGTATGCTCTGAGGGCCAAGAAGTCTGCCCAGTTACAATTGATGGCATTACCCAGAGTTGTGGACTGGTCTCACTTTGTACTGAGGGTGCTTCCAGAGTCTCTGAGAAGACTCTAATCCTCAGGTTTTCTGGTTGATGTCTATGGCCCTTGTGTATTGGAGCATGGTGGCTATGGTTGTTTAGGTGAGTTGGGTGAGTTGCTCTGATGGGCAGGAGGATTCTGAACGAAGTGGCCGTTCATTGTTCATAACAACGGCCAATTTGAAACTAGATGCTTAGCAAAGGATGGGAGAGTGCCTGAGGAGCACCTGGCGCTGTAGACCAGGAAAGACCAGGAAAGCCACATTCTTTGCTGTGGTTTTGTTGGAGGCAATTATAGTGTTTGATAGACTGTCTTGTGTAGCATTCTAACAAACAACGTGAGAATGAACGAGGAACTGAACACCAAGTCTTAGGTCGAAGTTAGGGTCGAAGTGAATTTTTGATAGGACATTTTTTCTGTGGTGTAGTCAACTTGGCAAATATCTTCTCGGATATGTCTGTCCTGCGCTTTATCTCGCTGCTGCTTTTATCTGCACTACTTCGTCTTGAAGCCAACTGAGGAATTGTATAATTTTAATACATATTTTTGTTAAACAAAGAAGACACATATTTTTCCAGAATCAATATGGAGGAAGAGTGAAATGGGAGAAGGCCGTCGTGGTCGTCGTGGTGTTTGAAGAGAGGAGACGTTGGGTAGTATAATGGTTGTAAACAGATGTTTCAGATTCAGGACCATAAAGCACGCCTCACTTGACCTTTCAAGCTCTGTCGGATATGGTTGAAGGTCATTATTCTGGGCAACTACTGCTCATTATATGACAGGTGGGCATGCAGGTGCAAGAGCCAGTCAGACTTTCAGAGTTACTTGCATTACATGCCCCCATGCAACTGTGATGTCTATGTTCAAAACTGTCTCTGCGATCGCTGCCCTTTATACCATCTCCTGAAGCCTACTGATATTCCTTGGACTCATTCCCTAAAGTCATAACACTTTATGGAAAAGATACACATGCCTTCCCTGCTGAGATGCTTGTTGCCATAGAGCAGTGGTATTCAAACCTTTTTATGCTGAGACCCCCTTGAGTAAAAATATTGTTGCCGAGCCCACCTCGAGTAAAAATACTGTTGTTGAGCCTTGAGTAAAAATACTGTTGCTGGGCCATTATATGATATTATATGATTGTTTATTTATATAGCGCCTATACACAATGTGTTTCAAAGCGCTTCAAGGCAAGGGAGGGAACAAGGGAAAATACAACCACATTCTTACAGGCCATGAACAGTAAGGATGTGAAATTAACTATCGTACTCGGCCTGACGACATTTCAGATAGTGCAAGAGCTAAGACATAGATAAGGAAGGGAGGGGGAGAGTGGGAAGGAAATGGAAACAGACAGGCGACTACCGTACTAGGCCTGACGACATTTCTGGTAGAGCCGGAGAAAAACAAAAGGTGAGGGAGAGGGGTGCAGAAAGGGAGGGGAGGAACAAAACAAGCGACTATCATACTAGGCCTGGCGACATTTCAGATAGTGCTGGAAGGGTGGTGAGGAGGAGAAAAACAGTAATGGGAGGGCAGAGGAAACAGACGAGGTTGCTATCATATTAGGTCCAGGGACAATTTTGATAGAGTAAGTGCATAGAAGAAAGTAAGGGGAGGAGATAGGAAAAGGGAGAAGAGAAAGGAGGAGATTCAAGATTCCATATCTGCTCAAATTTTCTATTGAAAGCTGTCACTGTACTCCCTTTTTGAAGAGCCTTACGCAACCGCGGCCACCCTTCGGGCCCTTTTAGGGAAGCAAACACCACTGTTTGAAGACCACTGCCATATAGCAAGTGTACATATACACATATCAAGTTCTGAAGCAAATATGCAATTTTCAGGGTCTTTTTGCGCTGAGCCGAGTGCAAAATGAAAGTGTACAAGCAAGCTGTTATACCTTTAAACTTTACTTTTGCTCTCCAGCTCATTTTCCTGCCCTTCCAAGACATAGGAGGGGCACAAAGTAGAGTTGCTTCTCCTCTTTGCTTTCTGTCTCTGTGTTGAAAGAACTCCAGGTTTTATGCCTGCATGAGATTTTCATCTCATGAAAAGTGATTGGGACCGATGAGAAAGTGATTGGGACTGATCAGACAGACAAGAACCAAACCAGAACAGGACCGGGACGGAACTACCCAATATGGACAATCTATGGAACAATGTGGATTGATCAATGGTATCAAATGCATCTTACAGGTCTAATAAAGTCAGTGCACCTACGCCACCTTGGTCAGAGAGCCGAGTAATGTCATCCATGACAGAGAAAAGGATTGGCTCAGTTCCCCGTCCTGGCCGGAAGACACATTGGAAAGAATAAAAAAAAAGGAGTCTTCCAGAAATTAGTAAAGTAATGGAGTTAAAAAAGGAAGAAGCGAAATTGGATGATAGTTGCGGGTAAAAAAGGGTCTTAGGCAGGTTTTTTCAATAATGGTATTACCAGTGCATGTTTCAAGGCTGGAGTAAAGAACCTAGAAGAGAGTGAGTGATTCACAGTGGAGTCAACATTCGGAGCAATAGCAGCATAATCGATTTCAGCACTGAAAGAGGTACTGGATCTAGAGGGCAAGCTGATCTCATGTTTTGTTTGTAGATTTTCTAATATAACTGGAAATGAAGGACGAAGAGACTGACCAAGAGGGGGATTCACTGCCATGAATTGTCAGCCATGGGCATAGCTTACTTTGTTGAAGAGATTTTAGGACAAATTGCCAGAATTCTATCAACATAAAACATAGAGAATCACAAAGAGATTGAGAGGGGACTACTGAGTCAACATCTGTGGAGACTGAGGATAACGATTGTACAATCTGAAATATCTCGTTAGGCTGGTTCGATAGCGGCTTCAACACGATTAGTAAAATAGAGACGTTTGGCCTCTAAAATTATTTGTGATAAGTGGAAAGAGGTTTGTGAAATACAATCCTCATAATAGGGCAATGAGCAATTCGCCATTTCAGCTCTCCCTGTCTGCAGAGGAGCCATAGCTCGGTTAAATCAGGAATAAACCAAGGCTCGGCGGGACATGAACGAGAATGCTTAAGCAGAGCTAGTTGGTCTGCAATAGTAGTGAACACCAGAGAGAGTGTTTTCAAGTAGGTAGAGATAGGCGCCGCGCACGTATCCATAATCTCTGCAGAGATAACTGAGGGGGCAACAGATTGCCATTTGCGCCAAGGTGGACAAGGGGAGCAAACAGCAGTCTGCGCCGAGGAAGCAGCAATAACAAGGTACAATAAAATGATCCATCCAAACGACTGAAAAACAAGGAAACAGTGTCACTAAGGAAGCAGTGGTGAAAATAAGGCCAAGCAAGTTGGTGAGTTGACCAGCTGACGAGCTGAGGGAAATCCAAGTGCCCATAGCTGAAATAAAACCAGCTGTCTGCTGATTGGAGGGGCCACTGGAATGTAAGTTAAAGTCCCCAGAAATAATAAGATTGGAGAAGCCGATTTTTAGGCCAGCAGCTAGTTGGAGGAATGACAGGGCAAAATAAGAGTCAGCCTTCATCATGTGCAAAGTCTGCATGGCAGAGATGGAAATCCAAACTAGCATAGCCTCCGTAGTGAAAATGTACGATAGAGGAAGCAATAAACAATTGAGAGAGCAGTGAAACATTACAGCAAGGCCACCACGAGGCCGAGAAGAGCCTCTGTGTTTGTGAGGGATACTGTAGTTATGGGGCAGAGTTTGAACTAAGTGGGGCTAGACGAGTCATTCAGCCACGTCTCTGTCATACAAGTTATGTCAGGCTGATGTTCCTGCTGCAGCTCAGAGGCACAGGGTACCAGAGAGCGAGCATTACCTAGAAAACCTTTTCAAAACTTAAAAACATTTCAATTATTCTAAAATCTTGGTATCTTAAATTGTTTATATTTTTTTTAACCTGACTTATTGCTCTGGTTGTTTGTAATCAGGGTGACTGTGCATAAATTGTTTAGAAAAGGCATATTTTAATATTAACTTGGCAAAATGCCAAAATGCAGAGCAGCACAATCCATTTCACCTATGGAGGCGCCAAGAGGGCATTCAGATTATTTGAACCAATAAGGGATGTTAATATACTTATAACTGAAATAAAAGACTAACTGCATGACATAGAAGGACCAAATGTCAAAAAGACAGATGCCCCAAATTGCCGAAGGGCTGCGGCTGCACCAAATTGTGTATCTGTCATAGAAGACAGTGAAATTCTACCAGAAAGCTTAACACCTGTATTAAAACCTACCTCCATATAAGAATCTTAAGATGCCTCGAAAAGCAAAAAGACCCTATAGACTCCTATGAGATTGGGCAATTTGAAGGGCAGGAGGGTGGGAGAAACGTTGCCCTCCCCATCACAGCCAATGGAGACACAGGTGTCCGGGTCCTTTAATTACACACAAATGCTGTGTACTTAACTTTAGATAGTCCAATTAGAGTATCTGATGGTGAAAATAATCAAAGTCTACAGAACAAGACAATGGGGGTGGTGGCTAAATGCCACCGCAGAGGAGGTTTGGGTAATATAGAAATTATAATCCCAATATCCAACAGGCTCTGGGGGGTGAACAGCATCCATATGATGATGTTCAAAAGCACAAGGAGAGCTGTGCTCCCGCAGGAATCACTCGAGGAGCAATAGGAACAACACAGGAATAAAATAACTGCATAGCTGCTAGTATAGGTATCAAACTGATGGTCTTAATGAGACGAGGACCCCCCCCCCCCAGTTGGGATTAGCTAATTAAGTACCAGAATCAGTACTGGATGACCTACAATCACTGAAAACGATGTGTGGGTCATTGAAAAAAAGTAATCAAGGGACACTTTCATCTTTTTGGCACTGATTTGGCTTGTATCAAGGAGAGGTTGTCAAGGGTGCTCTCAAGTAAGGATGCTTGTGGTCCCGTGGGTAAAGGGACTAATAGCAACCCAATGACTGAGATAACATCCAAAGATGCCCCCGACAAGCCTGCCCATCTGCAAACAGGTCAACTCTCCGCCCACAGATAAATGGAGGGGGGAAAGTGTTATACCAGGTGGATAGGAGATATACAAGTGAGCAGAGAAGCTCTCCTTATCCTTTGGGTTCAAACATGCATGTGTCTAGTCATGTGGACAGAGGGCACATGAGAGCAGGGAAATCCCTGTTATCCCCAGCTGGAAAACATGCAGATGCATAATCTGAACACCCATAAACGTTGCTGTCATAGATCAGCCCACCCAACACAACCCCCTTAGGGAATAAGACGATGGGAGGGCCAACGCATGACCCCTGTAGGGATTGTAATGAATATTCAAAAGATCCCCTTTTTGGGGGGCACGGCAGACCAATCCATCTATCACATTTCTTAAGGTAGGGAAACCTATAAATGGGCCTTATGAAGCACAAGCATCTTTGATCATTAAGTGTATCTATTATTTCAGGCGCGTAAGCGGGTGTATGACCATCATTAGAAGTGACATACTACAATATGTGAGACAGAGTATGCTTGAATGGAGGGAGGACATGATTTTACTCTTCCTAAAAAGTAATTGGTTGATTGAAGGTTTACTGTCCATAGAACTCCGGGCATACCCTCCCGTGGGGTCAATAATTACAATAGGCCAACAGTAAATAAGCAGTCTATGGACACCCAAAATGTCAATCATGTATTCTGTAGAATGAGACCCGGAGCCAAGGGTTCGAATAGGTAAGAGGCGGGTAGCAGAATGGTTGATATTAACCTGGAGGATGCAGAATAACACACCTTTGTCCCCAAACTGAAGCGACAGCCAAAGGAAAGAGGAGTCAGACTAATTTCCTGGAATATAGCTGGTCCTGGAAAGCATCTGAAAGACCCTGATTGGTGTAGCTTCGTCCAGGGATACGATGTAGCATGCTTCCAGGAAACATGTTAAATGGGACCAATCACATTCCAGGGGGATGAGGTATTTCTACTTCTGTCCATCAAAGGGTCCAAAGGAAGATCCAGACCCTTTGGCGGGTTGGCAATATGGATAAGTACTGCTCTTGAGTGGCAAGTTTCAATTACTGAATCTAGTTCACCTTGTGTTCAGGATCTAGTGCTTGCCTCACCCGGGGCCCAATCTGTTTCTTTGTCCAATGTGTATAATCAGGTTACAAACAAACATATAAATCATGTGATTGAATTAGCAAGGAATCTTGCAGAAACGAAGGAAATACATGAGGGCCTCGGACATCAAACCATACTCGCTGGTGACCATAACCTGCAAATTGAGCCCCTGCCTGATTTGAAGGGGGTATTAAACAATCACGATGATGTGTGGGATATTCACCCAGTGGACTCCTCCACACCAGGCAGGGTCCATACGCAGGCTCTTGATTGCACTACCACCCTTTTTTGCATGAACCTTAGGACCCGTAATGGGCACTTTGGAAAGGAACAGCCGGTAAAATTCACATACCAAGGGAATAATAGTACTTCACACATAGATTACATTTTTCTATCTGGGAATGGGACAGATTGCGGGAATCATCTGAATCTGGGGATAATCGGCTCTTCTGGAAAATAGTTAGCGGGAACAAAGAAGGTTGTGGTAATGATGTGGCTGTTAACATTAGCCCAATCACCTAGAGGAAACACTTCCAGGACCTTTACGGGATGGAAGGCATATCTGACACCAAGGGCGCATATTTCAGGGCCAGGACAGAGGGAATATCCCAGGTCTAATCCAATTTCACCTACAGGAAGTTTCTAATGATATTCGCTCCCAAAGGTTGGGAAAAGCCCCTGGACCAGATCTAATACCAATTGACCTGGCCAAGGATGAACCAACTGTATGGGCACCGGTATTATGGTATTTGTTTTAATGCAATACTCATATTTAATAAGGTTCCCCCCTCCAGGAAAAATGCAACTATAATTCCTGTTTATAAAAAAGGAGGGAGAGAGGATCCCAGCAATTTTAGACTAATTTCGTTAATGGATGTAGTGGGGAAAGTATTTACTAGAGTACTATGGACTAAGTATTCCGTTTACATATAGTCACACAGAAATATATGGTCCTGAACAACATAAACGTGTTTTCTGTGTTCATTGATCTTAAGACCGATTTTGGCTGCATGTCACGGGGGATGCTGTGGTCCATTTTGGCCAAAAAAGGGGTACCAGGTAATTTACTGCAAATTATAATACATCTCTACTCTAATAATAGAGCCTTAGGGCAATGGGGATTTGGGGTGCAAATTAACCAAACCATTTATGGTGACCAGAGGTGTGAGGCAGGGATGTGTGCTCGCCCCGCTTTTATTTTTGTTATACATTGATGAAGTAATACAGCACGTCAGATTGAAAAGTCTAGATCATCCGAAACTTGGCCAAGAAGCAATCCCAATACTTCTATTCGCAGATGACGCCGTGCTTTTATCAACAGCTGTCAGGGGTCTCGTGACTACACTTGCAGCATTCATTGAGAAATGCAAGTGCTCCACTTTGAGATTAATATAGGGTAAACAAAATCACTCGTTTTTGACAAGTTCACAAAAGTTCACTTGAATATTAATGGACCGCCCTTGAACGTTCGATGTTATGACTACCTTGGGGAAAGATTTAATCACCAAGGTACTTGCACATCACAGATACTCAAATCCAGCAACACATTGGAAAGATATGGGCGGGGGCAATATGGAGAATTTTTCTTGCTCATGGCCGGTGTGCCATCTCGCCAGCCCTCACAATATATGCTGCTCAGGCCTAATCTTCAGCCTTGTCTGGGGCGGAAATATGGGCACTGAGGGTGGTAGATCACTGCCTTGGCTCAAACGTGTTCAAACACATTTTGTTGGAAATGAACCTGGAAGACCTGTGGCAAAACCCCTTGGGCGTCACTAAGGGTGATGTGGAAAAAGTTAAGAGCATTTCATGGGAGGCTGCCGAAACTGAATTGGTCGATGGTTGTGTGGGCTGGCTACGGTAGGCACATATTTGGCCAGTAAACAGGCCTTGGGGGTTTGAAAAATAACTACATATGGTCAACCCCATTCCTCCACGCAGCCTGTATATGAAATTCAGGCTAGGCCAACAGAAACTGACATATTGCACTAGAAAGTGGGATACGACTAGAAATGATTTATATTTGCTGTGTGGTATAGCAAGGGAATCCATAGTCCATTTTCTGTGTTTCTGGCAGGGCTACCACGTGGCTAGGAATACATATCTGAAGACAATCTGCAATGCACATGGTATACGCCGAACGAGTGAAGCTCTCCTGTTGTTCATGTGCTGCAATGATATAGATGTAGTATTCTTTGTAGAGAATTATATACACCAGGCTTGGCATAGAAGAGTAAAAACACTAAAAGCTGGAGGATTTGAGAATTAAAATCCTATTTCCGTACGTGGCGATAACAAATAATCCCACATAGCTATCACGATTGTGATTAACATAAACACATTTGATTCTGACCGCCAAACTATTACTTATATAACCCCACATGCACTTTATAGCTCTTTGCACCTTACTGATGCTGCTAGTAGATTTTTTTAATGCACTTTTTGCAATTCTTTGCACATCTTGTGAGGACTGGCCATATATGTTACAATGTTGTATTGTCTAGTGTCTATTCTGAAAACCCATGTCTCAGGTACCCATATCATGCATTTAATCTTTATATTGTAAAGATACCGTAGAAACGTCCTGGTCACTTGAACTTGCCATGCTGCTAATAGATTAATAATTGCACTTTTTGCTACTTTTGCACATCCCGTGAGGACAGACTATACATCATTCTATAAAGGTTTAGGTATTTATCTTAAGCATTGCATTTTATTTTGTAAAGATGTTACATAACTGTCCTGGCTCTCTGAGCCTCTCTACATATTCATGTTCTATAATACACCCTGGCCCTCATTACGACCCTTGCGGAAATCGGAAAACGATGGCGGAAATGCAATACCGCCATCGAATAGCGCTCGGTGCGACTATGACCCGTCACCGCAAAGTACGAAGCCATTAGCGACACCGTAGTGAACGCCAACGCTAACTGCACCAAGCACGCGCGCGCGCGCCATGCGAAACCGCAAACACCACCATGGCGCAACGGTACGCCAATTCCGACCCTAGCGGACATGTACCTAACGCCATCAGGCATGGCGTAATGTACCATTCCGCCATGGTGAGAAGTACGGCATCGCGAATCAACCGTAAACGGCCCCACTGAGTGCCTGTACACCGCTCCCTGCCCACAAAGTACAACTCCCCGTAGGTGCAATGAAGCCACAATGCAACCATTGAAATGTACAAGTCACCCATGCATGGCAACGAACAAAAGAAACACAAGAGGGGCCAATGGGAGCTGCAGGGCACAGATGGCACGAATACAGAAGCCATCCCAATGGACATGACTACAGTCCCCCACCAAGAAACGCACGCAAACACAGGCACCTGTGACCAGCCATATTCCGAGAATCACATCATTCCACCAGTCCACCTGGCTGACCGGCATCTGTTACACAAAACCCAATCCCCCGCCCCTGAGCATGACAACATTCAAACTGTCATATTGGCAGCCCCCATCCCTGACCTCACGGGCTTAGTAGGCAAACGCGCCCAGTACAGTACCACGCAACTAAACTCCGAAGCTGGAACCCAATGCAGATCTCCTCACAATACATCGCCCCCCAAATAGGCATATGCCACATCACTTGCAAAGAAAAACGCTACACGGGCCAAATCAGAATAGAAATTTAATGCACATCAAAGTCACCAAGCCCATACAGCCATCAGGCCATGAACTCCTAAACACCAATCACCATTGTGGGCTGCATCCGCAAGAAATGACCAGCCACTACTTGTGTGTCGTCCTGTTCCCTCATGGTACACAGAGCCACTTTCACGTACGAAAAGGCAACATGGAAGCGCACAGAACCGCAGGGCCGTCCCAATGGGGAGGCACTAGTCCAGCTGAAAGGCCGAAATGTTGCTCCGAGCCACCAGTACTGCGTAAGGGCATGTGGGCCATTGGCGATCGTCCCATAAGATCGTAATGCTGCTCCACTGATTAACACGAAGCAGCAGGTGTCGGGAGTAAAACCCATCTGCAGGAGTGGCATACAGATGGCAGTGGCAAAAGGGGAGGAGATACCTGTCAACCAAAAGAAAAGAAAAAGAACAGAATGGCCATCAGAACTACATTCCAACAACTCACTTCAATGATCACACGAAATCCACAGCCATATGCATGCTAGCCCACTCCAAAGGATCATCACCACCCCAAAACCACTTGCGACTCCTAACCATCTATATCGAGGTGCAAACACCATCACAAACGAGTGTACCTGTGCATGCGTCTGTCAAAACAGAATCCATCAGATGGGAATGTTAATGTGCATGGACACAAGTGTCTGAGGGCGTGTCGAGACAGGGAGGGCTCAACAAGGCCAGATAGACGATGGTCCCACCATGGCAGCCCTGCATCACATAGCGTAGGGGAGGCGGATAGATCCCAAGAAGCCCTGTACATGGCAAACTCTGTATCAAATCACCTGCCCATGCATCCATTCATCATTCCCTCATCCCGGAATCAAAACGCCTGAATAATTACTCACATAACATTAGAAACATCCATTGAGTCTGTGCGTTATGCAGCCTGCAAAATCCACAGTGCCCCAGCCCGTAATTCCAGTGTTGTGAAGTAACATGTATGTGGGAACGGCCGGCCTCATCGCCCACGTAGCAATTGCGCATCCCAAACTATTCATATCAATCATTGCTTCCTCGCCATGGGCCCTGTCTCAAGGACATTGAACAACAGAACGTTATATTTGCAGTCAGACCTGTGGGCATCTCCTCGCCGCTAGCTGGAAACCGAAAGCGCCGCCCTTCGAATTCCACATTTGCAACATCACGCCGAAAAGGCATCTGTGGCCGTTTGAAATCACTAATTATTCCATCGAGTGCGGCTGTGTGTGAAAATGGCAACTGCCTTCACCCACAAATGGGACGCCCCGTCCGTCATTGCAACTCGGTACAGTGATGCATGAGGGCCCACCGTTACTCGAGTACTACGTTCCACTGACCCTTCACAAGTCTGTTCGCGACTGCACAGATAGTATGTGCAACAATGGGACCACAGCAGAATGAACATGTCAACCAATGTTACACGGCCATCGGGTACAAATACATGATTGCAATAGCAAGATGCCATTCCCAGATTTGCAGCGTTGTGCGCGGGACGTGCTCGGCCAAAGGGGAGAGCAGCTTGCACAGGTGGAATTAATCACCACAGGTGGAGGCCATACAGCCTGAAAACACATAAATTGCACAGCCAGTCTCCTCCCACAACCACACCGAAATGCTACCGGCAGGACTCGCGATGTTGGCCCTGGGGGACCTGATAGCACTGCAACTACTCCAACTCCAAGAAGAAGACGAACACCAACTGCTACCGGCCGCACGAAGGAGACGCAGGAGGAGGAGGAGGCCAAGGCAGGGCCAGCAAGGGCCGCCAGCACAGCCACTACCACCACGCAGGCAGCCCGCAATCCCACGCCTCCGAGCACATCCGTTCAACCTCACTGATGAGCAGATCCACACCCTCTACCGTCTGGACCGGGACACCATAGCCGCCATTGTGGACATGACACAGGCTGACCTTGTCAGCATGATAGATAGCCCAACCGCCATCCCACCCCTACTGAAGGTGGTGTCTGTACTCCACTTCCTGGCCACAGGCACCTACCAGCACACAGTCGGACAGTTGCATGGCATTTCTCAGCCACTGTTCTCACGGACACTATCGCAAGTGCTCGATGCCCTCCTGCAGCACGCAGACGACTACATCTCTCTACCACGCTCGGAGCAGGAAATTACCAACACAAAAGTGGGATTCCATGCACTTGCCGGCATACCGGGTTGCATTGGTGCCATCGACTGCACCCATGTGGAATTGGTCGTCCCACATGCCATGGAGGCCCAGTACCGCAACAGAAAACAATTTCATTCCCTGAATGTACAAATGGTGTGTGACTCCAACAGGATCATTACACATTGTTGTGCCCGATTCCCTGGATCAACCCATGATTCTATGGTCTTGAGGAACTCTACAATACCACGCTACATGGAGCGACACGCAGGGAACAGATCCTGGCTACTCGGTGAGTCTCATTACATGCATGATTATGTGGGGAATGTGATTTGGCAATGACCTGGCAGGAAGGGGGGGGTGTGCGTACGTAGCAATGGCATTCCACATCATACGTTTCTCGTCCACATACAGGTGATGCTGGATATCCACTGAAGAGATGGCTCCTCACACCAGTCCGGAACCCACGGGACCAGCATGAGGAGGACTACAACCATGCCCACTCACGTACCCGTGTAGTCATTGAACAGGCATTCGGCCTACTGAAGACTCGTTTCCGCTGCCTCAGCAGGTCTGGCGGGGCACTCCTGTACCGCCATGAGAAGGTTGCAAAGATGGTCATGGCATGTGTCATGCTCCACAACATGTGCGTACGTAGAAATGTGCCCATGCCCCCTGACGCAGAACTGCAAGCACCTGATGATGGTCATGATGAGGGTGGGGATGTGGCAGCACCTCATGGAGTCTGCGAGGCACCGGAGGCCCGTGACATTCGTCAGCATCTCATTGATGTATGCTTCTAGCACTCACGCCTGGTGGCTGATACATGGACACGGGACTCGTGGCACTGTGCGTGTCTGGGACATGCACAATATGGACTGTACGCCTATGATGGCCTAGTACACAGAAATCAATGTCCACACATCTCATTGGTTGATCGTGCACTTTTTATGGCATATGTGATGTCATGTTGAACACCCTATCGACCCGCCACCCAAGTGAGCCCAACACACCCCCTCCACCCTCCTACCTCCCCCACGAACCCCAGTGTCCAAAGATGCTCATTGTCAGTGGGCTGTCGCTATTGCAAGCCCCCTCTGCGGGTATCAGGTGCACCCCTGCCTGTGGAGCGCAGGTTCCTTCCAGATCTACGTTGGGGGCTGCCCTGGACGGAACTTGCAACGGATGATGTGTCTGCCTGCTCACGTCCATGCATGTCCCTAAGGGTTTGCGAGAGCTCAGTGAGCACACGGCGCACTGCGGCAAGTTCGGCACATACGTCTTTGGACGTCGCATGCAGTTCCCCCCTCAGGCTCTCGGTGCTTCTCTCCATTTGGACTCTCAGGCTCTCGGTGCTACTCTCCATTTGTGCCCTCAGCGTCTCTGTGCCTCTCTCCATTTCTGCCCTAAGTGTCTCAGTTGATGTTTCTATGTCTGCCTTAGTGCCCCCACATTCATCGGCATGGTCCTTGAGGAGCGTGGCCATTTGCTGCTGTTGCACGATTAACTGGTCGAGGGACTGTTGCCTCTGCTGGGCCATGCCCATTTGCGGGGGTGTCACAGAGGGGCTGTTGTCCTCATGTTGCCTTGCCACAGGGCTTGGGGGGGATGGCCAGTCGTTGTCTTGTGGGTGCCCCTGCGTGGTATCCTCATGTTGTACGGGATGGGACAGACAGGGGGATTGGGACAGGTCATGGATGGATCTGACTTCGACATCCCCGTTTTCTGTGTCGGAGCATGCTGCCATCAATGGGGTGTCACCTATGGTGCTGCTGCCACCAGAGGCAGTGCCTTCTGTGGCATCCATTGGGGGGACCTGTGGTGGTGGTGTTGTGGGCATGCTGGCTGCTGGGGTGCCTGTTGATGTTCCCTCCTCTGTGCTGCCACCTGATTTGTGCTGCTGCCGTGTCTTGATGCGTGCAGCTGAGGTGGAGGGTCTCTGGCCGTTGGTCTTGGCCCTCTTTGCAGGTGTGCTGGTAGGGGTGTCCTGTAGCTCGTCGTTTGGATCGGACCCTGTGGTGGAGTAAAGGAGGGCGAGGGTTAATGATGGGTCTGTGGGAATTGGAATGGCATTGTATCACATGCTCTGGGGTGGTACCTGAGGGTGATTTGGGTCGGGTCCTTGGAGGTGCTTTGATTTGTGTGTGGAGTGAGGGTGCAGTTGTTTGGCAGCCTGCAGTTAGGGTGTGCCTGCTGCACGTGTAGTGCGTGTATTAGGGGTTTTTAATTATTTATGTATTTATTGTGGGTTTTAACGTGCGCTATCAGGCCGATGTGTGTGGCCGTTCTCCTGGACATGTGTTTCTGTTGCACTATGTGGACGCATGGTACTTCACATGGATGGACTGTGTGGATTTGGCATTGTTTTATCTGGTACACCTACCTGAATCTTCGGATGTCTGCACTCCTTTCTCCATCCCTCCGACTCCCTCTATGCTCTCCATTCCGATGGTGGAGGCACAGATTTCTTCCCAGGGGGTCAACTTGATGGGTGATTCAGGACCTCCCCCGGTGGCTGTGGCAATGTTGCGGTTGGCAGAGAGTATGCTGCGGACGCGTATCCGCAGGTCGTCCCATCGCTTGCGGCATTGCTGTGGGGTGCGGGGTGCGGTCCCCACCGCACTTACCCGCTGTGCCACCAGAGCCCATATGGTCTTCTTGTTTGCAAGTGCCGTTCTGGTCATTTGCGTGGAGAAGACGACGGCAGCATTCTCCTGGAGGGTCTCTGTTAGCACGGTGAGTTCCTCGCGGGAGAAGTGGACCTGCCGCTTGCGGTCGCACGCTTTCTTCGCTACTTTTCCCATTTGTCTTGGTTTCGCTAGGGTGGGTGACGGGTTGGGGTGTGTTTCAGGGTAGTGATTTTAGTGGTTGTGTGGTTTTAGTGGTTTTATAGGTGTACGCCGGGATGTTTCCCGTTCCGGGCCCATGTTTTTACTTCTGTTTCCGTATATTTCCGGTCACCATACTTTCCGGTAGGCGCACACTGCGGTGACCGCTAAGAGGGGTGGCGGTATTGCACCTAGGGCGCCGTACGGCGGCGGTGTGGGCCGTTTTGGGGTCATTTCCGCCATCGCGGACTTTGCACTTCCGCCGTGGCGTGGTGCTCGTGCCCGATGGGTCGGAATGGGCCGCACTTTGCTCCTTCGTGCAATGGCGGAAACGCTATTTACGCTGTGGCGCTCCGGTCAGTCGCTTTCCGCAAGGGTCGTAATGAGGGCCCCTGTCTTAACACAGGAGGATTATATGAAGGATAGATTGGAACCTATGTAACTTCACATATTGCATACTGCGGAGTAGGCTTAGTGTCTCAAAGAATATGGTTATGCATCTGTATTCACTCTCTCTATAATATAATAGAATACTATGATGTATATCATGATGCACTGTTTCTCTTATTTATGCATTGTAGTATTTTTTATTCATTTAAAAAGCTGTATCAGGCGGGGCAAGACGCAACAGTGAGGAGAAAGAGAAAACCTTAGCAGAGAAATGTACCGGCAAGCTGTGCTTCCGGAAGGGGGATGAACTATATGGGCACATTGTATCACCAGGAGCCAATCTAGCGGCATGTGGCGTGAGGCAAGTGATGAGAGACTGCATCTGTGCATGCCGGTCTGAAAGTAAAATCCAGTAACGGTGGCTGCCAAGCGCGGGACTATGCAACACCACGGGAGGCCAGGCACTCTCCCAGCAAAAGAATCGGCTACAGGGAAATCACAATAAACTAAAAAAATGGACGGATACCAATAAAATAAATATTAAAATAAAATTGCAAATGTGTGACCGGTGTCCAGTCACATGCCTGGAACTCGGGAAGACCCAACCTCCTAAAAGGAAAACAGATCAGAAAGGAATGGAATTGGCATCTAAAATTAAATCTTAACAAACGAAAAAAAGAAAGAAACGAAAAGCACAGGTGGGAAGAGATCAACTTCCGGGGGAACCAGTGGTCCAGCGATGAATATCGTTTTCTAAACCATCAATCAGCCCGACACCTCTAATACACCAGAAGGGATCCAAACACAATTGGAAACACAAGCAAATTATAAACTTCCTTGTCCAATTTTGGTAACGTGGATGGAACGGTAGGCTTATCTCCGCAAGGTTGTGCATCGTTGATTAGTTGCACCACCGCGAAAATACAATTATTACCCAATGATAAAAGGGACTGACCAGTCAAGGTTGTATAAAAATATCTACTTTATTATTTTCACAACAGACAGTTCTAGCACACTACAAAATGCAACCCATCCTATAAAGGAAAGCAGAGGACATACAGTTTCAAGAAGGAAAAGGGATACACTCTCGATACTGACAGGAGGGTAGTCAGTAAAGTAATTAATCACAATTGTTTGTGGATACTTGGTTTCAACACAAATGTAGAACTGGGTCATAGAATGTCCCTAGGGGCCTTCGGAGAAGGAGCCAGGGGGACAGAACCACAATGTACCTTGTGCTTGTAGAAGTTCTTGTTGCTCGACAGGGCCAAGCCAGATTCAGGGTTTCAGGGCGCTTTGTAACTTCTGTTACAGAGTTCAAGATGGGAGACAGCTGCGGGTGTCAAGCGGCAGGCAGTTCAGCACGCCAGGCTGGACAGATGGCTGCTGGCTTGCCTTCATGGTGGCTCGGTGACAGGAATCGTTGTCTCAATGCTGGTTGGTGGGTCTGAAGCAGTGGTCAAGGAGTCTGGATAGCGTGAGTGACTGCGGCGTAACAACAATGAGCAGTGCAGTCAGTTGCATTTCGAGGGGTTCAACTGGCTTGAAAAAGTTCTTTAGTGTAGACGTTGGTTGCTGCTTGTCGATTCACTACTCCTAGCTTCTTCACTGGGCTTGTGTTGTCCTTTAAGGCGGATGGCCCAAAGCTGAGGAGAGTATTGCAGGCAACGGCTTTGTCCATGGTTTTGTTTAGAGACTCTCTGGCACTTGTCACCTAGGATCTTGGTGCAGAGCCTAGCATGGCACACTGTGTGCTGGCTGGATGCCAGTTCTGGAGCTGCTGGATTCAGTATCTCCCTCTTTTCCCTGGGAACTTCACTGGTGGAAGATGTAAGGCAGACTGTATCTTCAGCCAGGGTCCACATGAGTTCTTCTTGTTACTCCTTGCAAAGTCTTCAGATGATCTATTTAAAAGCCAAATGGACCCCAGTGATTGGTGTAGGCTAAGCCTACCTTAATAAACCAATCCTTAATTTCCACCAACAATTATCTGTATGCATGAGGATATAACCACAGTGCTTTACAACAGAAAAGGTAAAGGGTGAAAACATGTAATACTAAGTTCCACCCATATTCCTGTCTAAGGGTCTCTCTGCTTAAATGAGCTCTCTGTGGTTCCTGAATAAAGCTGCAGGTCTCCCTTGAAGCTGCAGCGGGACCAGAACTCTGGTCTCTGCCAAACACTCATTCCTTCTGAATTGGGTCCCCCTGCAGGGTTCACCAGTGTAAGTGCATAGTTTCAGACATGACAGGTCACTGTCCTTGATAGTGAGAGGCTGGAGCTGGTTTCAGATTGACACAGTACATATTAAAGGTTGTTGGGGTATTCCTGTCTTTCGTTAGTCCTGCGGCCAGGCCTCACATGAGCCTGTTTGAATTAACTCTGATTAGTATGCAAGGCTGCCACCAGCAGCAAACAAAGGAAAGGGCGGATCCATGGAGCCTTTGTTAGATAATTAGGCTAGCTATGGCAGTAGGAAGGTTTTGCCTTCCCCCTTCTGAAATGCCTTGATACACTCTTGGCTGTCATATTCCAACTAAATAAGGCTGGGGGGACAGCACCTGTAGGCTGTGCCCACCCAGAGTACAAGGGTCTATGCCTATTTCGAGTGTTGAGAATAGGAAAATGTGTGTGGATTAGCCACACACATTTACAGAGGTTGATCTACCATCATTCAATTTCATTTAAAATTTCAAAAAAGCCCACGCGAGGCACACCCACTGTGCGGATGGTCAAATTCCTCACAACCAGCTGACTGTGGTCAGTACCCTAGGAGAATGAGTGAGACAGCGGTCTTAAAAAGACCCAACTCAAGCTAATCAAGTGGCTCGTGGCATGAGACAAGTGTAGAAAGACTGCACCAGTGAGTGCCGGCCTGAAAGCAAAATCTAGTAATGATGCCTGCCCAGTGCAAGACCTCTGAGCACCAAGGGAGGCTAGGCAGCCTGCTGCTGATAGAATCGGCTACAAGGAAATCACAATATAAATAATGAAGGAAACACAATAAAATAAATATTAAAATAAAATTGCATGTGTGTGAGCAGCGTCCTGTCAAACAACCGAGACTCGGGAAGATCCTAAAAGGAAAACAAATCAGAACTGAATGGATGTTACTGACAACTCAAATTAAATCTTAACAAACGAAAAGAAAGTAAGAAATGAAAAGCGCAGGAGAGCCAAACCAGCTGACCCTGCTAACAACTACCATACCGAGTTGCAACTGTACATATTTAGGTTGCACTTCACACCCGCTCACCGTAAACATGATGATGGTAGTACTAATGTATTGCTTTTAGTAGATATATCATCAGACCTTGGATACCATTGACCAAAGAGCGGATATCCATGCTGAAAGACGTCTTGGGCTTTGGTGGACAATGTGTTAGACTGGTTTACTTCCATTTGATCACTCTCTGCCAATGAAAGGTGAGTTGGAGTAGCCACACATGTTTCCAATTACTTGTGGTTTCCTCTAGGATACAGTGTTGTTCAACTGGTACCGAAGGAAATTTGTCTTTTTAAATGGGAAAAACTGTGCTTGAAAGATCAATCTTAACTCCAAGAGTTCACGTGGGATGCTGCCTCAGCAGCCCTCTCTTCTTTGGCAATGCACTTCAGATCAGCCAGGAGTCTGGCCTGCCCGCAGCTGACACATTTATAACATCTTTGGCTTGTCTGGCAATCACATCTCTTTTGCCACATTTAGCTGGATGTGGCACATAGGCTTAGATGAGTTTATTTGTCCGAACTCGCAACCACGTGAGGTAATGAACTTCCTGAACATTTAGAATGTTTGGGTGTCAAGCGCTGTAGTCTTCAGTTAACTCATGAAAACAAATGTCAAACACCCTCTAATACATTGTTGAACACCCATCTAATTATAATGGTCCTCAGGGAAAGGCCTCACGGAAATCTTGAAACACTAAGTCACATACATGAAAAGGATTAACTAGGATAGGGAACGGCGGAGGGAACAGAGTAATGGGGGCGCCATTCACAATAAACAAAGAAACAAACAATTAATTTAAATTGATGAAATAGCAATTTTTGTAAAAGCAGTAATTTAAATTATTCTTGTTGTTTCCATTATATTTACAAGTTGAAAAGGCCAAAGGCCTTTCTAAAAGATGAAGTTCAAATCAAGGAAAACATTTCTAGCAGTGCTGAGTGCATGCTTGATATGTTACTGGCTCTGCACCAGCATGATGACTGGGATTTTTCTAGGTTTATGTCTTCTATACATTATCCTCTTAGGCAAATTACTCACCTCGCTGATAGTCATGTAAGCAACTTCAGAAGGATGAATGGTTGCATCATGCATACTTGACATGTGAGTGACTGCGCCCAAGCCTTACTGTCAGTTACATGCCTTCTAGCCACAAACTCTCGCTCTTTTGATATTACCAACCTCCATTACAATCAAGTAAGCAACCCCGGGGAATGATACGGAGGGTGCCTTTGATCTTAAAAATGGGTAACGCAATTGGGGAGACATTCAATAATAATGAAGAGGACATTGTGCTGCATATACCACCTCCAGTCTTAATTGACTCTAATTCTGATGCCAGAGGATGAAAAATCATATTGAATATTATAAGCTTGGCTTGTGCCCTACCAGCGGGAGATTTAGGTGTGAAATCCGAGGGAATTACACCTTCACAATTTATAGGTCTCATTCCATTTATTGTGGATACAAAGAGCTGGTTCATGGTGGTAAAATCGTCTCCAGACTGGCAAGTGATCATGACCGCATGGTGTTAACAATTGATAGTGGTGCTAACCTAGGTGGTGGGCAAACCTAGCAGGAGGATCTGAAAATGAGTAGGAGGGAAGTCTGTAAGCCATTATTGTGGGTGCTGTGTGAAGAGCATATGTTAGTTTCTAAGCTTATATCTGACACTCTGATAAGTATCGAGTTGTGTTTGAACATTTCTATTAGCCCACATGGGACATTAGAGGCTTATGGGAAATATATTGAGGACGGAAACGCTTTTGTGCGGCCTCACGGCACGTTAAGAGATTTATTGCGCTGGGTAACTGGATTGACGTGTAGAGAAGCAGATATGTCATCTCTAGTGCCCGCTCCTTCACCTCTGTCAGACTGGAAGAATAGGAGGAAGACTTTGTGCATGACACCAGGTATTATCCCAATATGCATTGAAGATTTTGAGAGACATTATGCACTCAGACAACCGTATCGAAAGTACCCTTGCACTGACGTGGAAGGATGTCGACATACACATTTGGACATAGAAGAGCTGTAAGTGAAAACTGACAGTGTAAAGTGACATTGCAAGCCGAAGACACGAGGATGCACAGAAACGATATGCAAATACTTAAAGAGCAAAGATAAATCAATGAAGTAAAAGAAATCGTATGTAGATGGATGGAGTAATCATCTAAGCTGAGAAGACGAAGGAGATGAAACTCAGCAAATGTACATATACAGAAATGCAAAGTATATAAGATATATAGAAGTTTGCTGCAGTAGAAATGTTAAAGTAAAGAAAGCAGTCATGATGGAAAGATGGTCGTCGGATCTTGTCAAAACTACCTCCGAGACAAACCAAGGCTGCAAGGCTGAAAGATGCAGAAGAAACCATTTTTTTGCAAGGAGCAAAGGATATTTGTTTGGCCGAGACTGAGGATGACACATCAAGAAATAATTGCAATGTACAGAGGGATTCAACATGGATAAGCTATAAATGAAGGACACATTTCTCTTGGATTAAGTTGAAGCAAAAACATTTGCAAGTACCAAGTATTGAACAATCAAGGATGCAGAAAGCATATGTAAGATGGAGTCTCCAGAGGCCAAGAGGAGTAATAACACCCAGCATAATTCAATCAAATAGCAGTAAATAAAAGGTTGAAATTGACAAATGTATGGTCTACTGAAATGTGGTGCAAGACTCAAAAAGAAGGCCTATTCATTAAGCTCCAACTGAAGATAGGAATGTATATACACTCCCTTAAAAATCCCACAGAAGAGAACGGTCAGCAAGGTTAGCTACAAAGGAGAAGCCTTGGCTCATAGTATAACGGAAGTGAGATGGTAGGCTAATTTAGCAATGTGGGCAATGGTCTAACGTTGTTCCCCACACCTGGGCTTCATTTTGCTTACATGCTGCTAACGAGCCAAATGTCCGTGGTTAGGAGAGTATGCCAGCCAATTATAAGGGGCTATGTAGCAGCATGCTGTACAATGTTGCAGGAGCCAATCCGCTTTTATTATTTCTCTGTAATCTGTCTTATACATATTTAGAGATAGTATGAGGTGTGCCTACCATATAGGGGGCAGCCAATGATGTAAGTAACACTTATAAATACTATAGGTAAATGTGTTCCCTTAACCAATCCCTCCCCTCAATAGGTTTTACTGTTTGCCATGCAGGATGACGTCATAGCTGACGTACATTGACGTATAAAGCCTTTGTGTAATGGAAAAGTAACTGAGAGTGAATGAGCTGCAATTTGCATAGTCACCAGAGTTCCCTATTTTATTTTGACTGACAATAAAGTAGTACTTTTCCATATTCTTTGAGTCTGTCTGGTTATTTGAGTCACAGGTGTATAAGAGGTGGAGTCCACAAACAGCAAGAGGAAGGAGAAGCTGGTGCAAGGAGAGAGTGAGAGGCCTGTGCAGTTAGGGAGGAGCAGGAAGGACAGTACAGCCCACGAGATACCAGAGGAGAATGGAGCGCTGAGACACTGGAAAAAGGCACAGTAAAACAAAGCGTCATTGGGTGGCGAGGGAGTCATATCACGTTGGAGCTGGGAGAACTAGAGAAGGGGAGCTGTGTAAGCAGGTGGTCTCTATTCTGTGGACAAAAGGTGCTTGTTCCCTGACTGGTGGCAACAGTTTTAGGGTGGCTGCAGAGCAGGAAATGAGATCCTGATTGTGCAAACCAATAGGCCGGAAAAGAAGCATTATGCAACCAGTGTGTGTCAATGAAGTAAAGAAACCCGGTGCGCGTATGAAGAGTAGTGAAGCTACATTGTATCAGAGTGGTGGCGTGCAGGCAGTACATTCCCGAAAGCCTCTGATGAGAACCGAATGGTGAAATAGATGAATGCAAGGCCAACAGTGGGCTACTAAATAACAACGTTTCAGAGTGGTCACATTTAAGGAAGAATAAGTGTTCAAAAGACTCTGAACAGTTAAAGGACAATTTTAAAGCAACACAAACTAATGAAATCATAAGAAAGAGTTTTCGGCAAGTCAGCAGTCAGGGAGCAGAGAAGTGTGAGCAAAATACCAAATTGAAAGTTTATGCTGCATTTGAAACTTCCATGTGTGAATAACCCAACAATACTATACTAAGTTAAGGGGATAAAGTGCTTGGGTATCGGTAAATGGTTGAGTGGCCTGCAGTGGGTGGACTTTGCAGTCTAACAACTGCGCCTAAAACAGGGAGCCCAACCAAATAAAAGGAACTGTGCAAGCAACCGTGAAACCAGAAAGAGTGGAATATTGTTTCTGAATCAAGGCAACAAACTTGGTAGAGGAACCCTGAGCCCTTTTTGGAACATTGTGTTGTGAACAGTGCTGGAAGCTTGGGAAGGGAAGCCTGAGCTTCTTGAGAACAATACCTGATGAACATTATGTTGTGAATCCATGTTTAAAAAGAAAAACTTAAGCTCCTACTGAATACTGTGAGATTATTGGTGAAGCAAGAATACAAGTTTGGGGGAGGAACCCAGAGCCTTTAGATTATTGGAGTAGTAAGACTACAAGACTTTTTGGAACACTGTGTTATGGCCAGTGCTTGAAGCTAGGGGAAGGGAATCCTGAGCTTTGTGCAAACACTATCTTTTGAACATTGTGTTGTGAATCCATGCCTAATGCTTGGGGAAGGGAACCCCAAGCTCTTTTGGCACTTTGTTTTAATAAACCAGTACCTGCAGCTTGGGGAAGGAGCCTTTAACCCCGTTTGGAGAACATTTTCTTTTTTAACTGTATCCTGAATTTTGGAAGGGAGCTAGCGATTGCTCCAGACTCTGATTTAGTCACTATTTTGAGTTAGAATATGCCTGCACTACATTTAGGTATTAGACATGAGGGCAAGCATAGGTTTTGACACAGACAGACCTTTGTTTTGGACTTCTGGACATAGATGTTCCTTATCTTCATTGTGTAGGGCAGTCCCTACCATAGCTAAAAGGCAAGCTAGGCGTTACACCCATCCTGACATTTTAATAAAGGTTTTCAAAACTGTTACATCGATTCTCTGTGTAATCTCTTCACACCATGCCTGACTCGCACAAGCCGGATCTGCCAAATTCCTTTCTCAAAAATGTGGATAATGACTGCCTGTTTCCAACTGTGGGGGATAACCTTATGGAGCAATAACATGTTAAAAACCGTGGTAAAAATTGGCAACCAAATTCATTTTTGAAAAGCTCTTTTGGAACTAAATCAGGGTCTACAGATTACCCATTGGTCATTTTATTCAGTGCAATCTCAAGCTCTTCCTTGGATAGCGTTAAAAAATATCTTGGATTCCAAGAATATGCCTCCCCAGTACACATAGTATCTGGGTTAGATAGCCCTAAATCAAGAGAGTTGCTTGATAGATTATGTACACTTGAGAAACGTTCAAACCATGGTGCTGCTGTAATTTCAGCTATGTTGTGAAGGTGCAGGGATAGATTATCACTCAGTCCGACCCCTATCATAGAGATGTGCGATAACAGCAAGCAGAGGTTCTTTCTAACATGGAATAGTTCATGTTGGAGATTGCAGGTGACTAGGCCACAGAAAGTACTCAGAGTTTTCTGCAGTGAATTAGGCTTTATTGTTGTTTGCTTTAGCTGGTGCACAGACAGGTCAGGTGTCCTTGGAGGTGGTGTGAAATGCCACACCGTGATTGGTTGGGAGTCAAGGGCGAAGTAGGATCCCAGGCATCAAACAATGGCTGATATAACAAGTAATGTTTCAAACCCATAGCCAGCCCTCCAGAAGGCTAAGGACAAAGGATGATGAGAATGCAGTAATGTTGAAATGCAACCAGGGGAAGCTTCTGTAGAGAGACAGATGTACACGTCATCTATAGAGTCCACCCCCTCACATCTGTCATATTGGAAGAACAACAAGAGAACAAACACTGTGCATGGCACCTGGTATCATCCCAATGCCACATCAAAGGTACAAGAGACGTTATACACTCAGACAACCGTACCAAATGTATCCTCGAACTGATGCTGTAGACCTGAGCCTGCAGACACCACTGGACATAGTAGAACTATAAGTAAAGTCTGACAGGCGTGAAGTGAAGTCATGAAGAAGAGAACATACGTGGGTGCACTTAACCTGATGTATGGATATCTAGAGAATGAAGATGTGACTAAAGTGACAAAGTAAATATATATGCAAAAATGAAGAAAGCAATATAGACTTAGAAGATAAGTAGCAAGAGATGCAGTAGATTTATATATGCAAGGTAGATAAGACAATGTAGATGCTTGCTAAAGTAGGAAATATAACACAAGAAAAGTACCCATGTTGAGAAAATGGATGTCAGCATCCTATAATAGTAAGCAAGAAGCCTCAAGGAAAAAGACCAAGGCTGCAGAGCTGACAGTTGCTGGAATACAGATTTGTGCAGAACAAAGGATATTTGCTTGCCCCAGAATCAAGGATGCCGCAGTTCAAAGCAACTGCAAGGCACAAAGGGAGTCAAAGTGCATAGACATATTTCTCTTAGATTAAGTAAAGGAGTGAATAATTGGGACTGCTAAGTATTGAACAAAGATACAGAAAGCACATGCAAGACAGAGCAACCAAATCTCCAGAAGCCGAGAAGAGTAATAGCACCCAATGTAATTGAATCCAATAGCACTAAATAGAAGCACAGTAAGGACACAATCATGGTCTCCTCACACGTGGTACAAGACCAGAAGACATGGCCTATTCATAAAGCTCTAGACGAAGAATGCATTGTACCTTCACTCCCTTTAATGTTCCAAATACGAGAACAGTCAGCAAGGTCAACTACTGAGAAGAAGCCTTGGTTTAGGGCCTAGCTGATGAGAGATGGTAGGGTAATTAGCTAAGGAAGGCAGTTGTCTGACGTGTTCCCTTGCAGCTGGGTTTCATTCAACTAACGGGCCGAATGTCAAAGGTTGGAAGAGAATGCCAACCAATCATGACGGTCTATGTAATGGTGGAGTATCTGCTGCTGGTATTATGCTATTATCTGTATTTTACGTAGTTAGAGGTTGTTCAACGCATGCCTAGCAGATAATGGGCAGCCAATGAGGAAACTAACACTTCTATCGAAGTATAAATACTAACACAACAACATAGATACTAACACACTGACGTGTCGAGGTATAAACATTTTGCATAATTGAAATGGTTTGAGAGTGTGTGAGCTAGAATCTGTTTGTTTGCCAGGTTTACCTACTTTGTTATATTGATAATAAAGTAGTATTTTGCCATATTCTTTGAGTTGTCCGGTTATTTGAGCCTGAGATAATTTATTTGGTAATCCCATTCGGCACTTGGAAAGCTCCAGGTGCTACTGCACACTTTATAGGGTGTGTCTCTACTTCCCCCAATGAAGGAAAGGCAACTCAATTGGTACTGCAGAACTAAAGTAAACAGAGCTCATGATATGATATGATATGATGTGGCATTTATAACACGCCTATACACAACTGTTTCAATGCGCGGCAAGGCAAGGGGGGGGGGGGAACAGAGGGAGAACAAAAAACAGCGATCTTACTAGGCCTAGTGATAATCAGATCGCGCAAGTGCAGGGGAGCGGTGAGGGGAAAAGTGCCGGGGGTGAGAGGATGGACAAGTGCAGCACAAGGAAACAGGAAACAACAAGTAGTGCAGCCAACAGATGGCATGTGCAAGTGTTAGAAGTCTAGGTAACAAGTGTCTAATAACTGCAGGCGAGGGGACTGCAGGGTTACAGATTCAGACCACAAGTGCAGGCGGTGGCAAGAGTCAGTGCAGGTATGCAGCTGGACAGGCAGGGACCTGGGCCCAAGTTCAGAGGGTTGCCAGGGGACCAGTGCGTGTAACAGGCAGGAGATCAGCAGGAAGATATTCTCATCTGAGTGGTTTCCCGGTAGTGTTTTTTTATAAGGTTTCTTGTTCCCATGGTAAGAAGGCAACATGTTTCCAAAGAGAAGTCGCAATTTAAGCTGTCAGTTGTACAGCTATAAGGGTGAGTGCCATCAGGGAGTGCCAAGCGTTCTGGTTGCATGGCAATAGGATCAGGTATTTGATTTGTTGTCACACTGTCTACATCTCACGAGGGGATTGGTTAAATCTGAGGGGTGAAGTAAACCATGAGACACTCGAGGGATGGATGACCAATGGGAGAGGGGTCCCAAAGCACCAAAGTGAACCAAAGGCCACCGGGCATTGGTGATGAACAATTCCAGTTGACCCCTACATCAGGAATGTTACTGGTCCGGTCACTAGGGAAGGTTTGAGCAATAGGGCCAACAAATGTATGGTTTCCTGTAGGGGATTATTAGCATCAACTCATAAGATTGCATTGTTTTTTCATATGTCTTAAAAAACAATGTCAACACTTTCCTCAAAAATCTCTCCTATATTTACCGTCATTTAATGATGATGCATTCAATGAAGCTTGTTATTTTTCCCCGGTTGAAATTGAAGGCATTACACTGTTTTCTTGACATTCGTGCACTCTTTTTTATTGTTCCTTGTATTGATTTTACTCATTTCGGGCCTAGCCTACAATGTGCAGAAGATAAAGCTATTTTTCTGATATCCAATATGGTTTCTGTAAGGGTCTGGGCACTGCAGACCAAATTTTGAATTTGAATTTGATCTTGCAGAAGTATGTCAATGGCTACGGGTTTCCAATTGATTTAGGTTTGATGGATTTAACTACAGCTTTTGATTGTGTTAATAGTGGGAAATAGTGGGCATCTATGTGGGCTCTTGACATGCCAACCCCAATGCTAGAAATTTTGGTTAAAATGCACAGGGATTTGTCAGTAACATTTTTTTGTGACAGTTTGGGACAATTTATAGTCCAAATGAAATCAACACGTGGTGTTAGCCCTGTTACCTTTCAACATATATATATAAATTCACTCTCTTTTAAACTGGTTGACTCATCGAACGACATCCTCTGACTGGGTGGAAGGCACATCCCTGTATTAAGGTGCGCAGACGATTCGGTCCGCATCGCAAAAACAAAGAAACCCTTACAATTATTGGTAACAGACATTTATGAGTATATGTTGGCAAAGGTTTTAAAAATCAATATAAGCAAAAGCAAGGCCATATACATTGCACCACCAAACCTGAGTTAAACTGGCAGACTCATATTAAATCCCAAACGAATAAACTTGCCCAGATTAATGGGCGTGTAATACGATATGGACATAAATTGGGGTGGGTGGGCCTTCTGATGGACCACGTCATATGGATTTATAGAAGCAAAGCCATTCCAGCAGCTGCGTATGGCACAGCAATTTGGGGGTATCAATGCACAGATAAGAGTCCCAAGGAAAGAGTAATACTTCCTCAGAGCCATTAAGGGAGTTAATCAGGGTTTCCCAGGCTGCTAGGTACATCAAGAATGTAGCCTATCATACATGTCGGACCTTTTCAGCTGCAACCCCTGATATATTGCTTAGTCAGTGAGCCAACCCAAGTTTGATCCTAACCAGACTGCTAATGGAGGACATCTTGGGCTCTGATGTTCAGTATTGGTCTACATGGATACATTATTTGTGAACCACTTTAAACTCCATAGGCCTGGCTGAATCTTTCCACCTTAGGTCAGGTATTAACAAGGATTTTTTTAAGTTCAGTGATGAAGGCCTTTTTGGTTTTTAAACAGTCAGAGAGCGAACTGAGGTATGTGTTCAGGGATACCTCAGAACTAAGCTATTATTGGGCCCCACTAACTATATGTATTGGCTTAAAGACCCCAGGAAGAGGGCAATTCTGTTACATTTGAGAATGAGCATGCTCTTCCGAAAGGCACCCCACATACATTGGATGAAGGTGGTGAGGAGGGAGCAGATGCTTTTGCGAACTGCATGACATGGATGAGTTAGTGCACTTTTTCTTAGTATGCCCGGTCAATGCAAATCTGAGGCGCAAATATCTTCGGCCAATGTTAAGAATTCGGGGGACACATTTATCCGTAGCTTTTAACCTTTTAACAGGATTGTAACACTCCATGATGTAAATTGTGCACACATTCTTATGTTTTTATTGAGTGTGCATTGGAACTGATCATTTTTTTATTACGGGATAGATCATTTTCAATTGGATTTTTAGTCATCTTTGTGGCAATATCACATGGTTGTTTTTACTGTTTTGCATGCATTTAATATTTATGGTATTAGCATGTCATATGCTTTTGATATTAACTGTATTTTGTTGTTGCCTTTAATGGGCTTTATGTGCCCGAAATAAAGAATGTTCTCCTTCTATCAGGCAACTCTGCAAGTGGGCCCTGAGGTGGGGAAACCACGAAAGGACGCCTATAAGAGGATGCATAATGGATCAGAGAATAATGAGAATACCATCTTTAGATGTTAGCATCATTCTATGGTGTTCTTTGAGTCTTCAATCCAAGTCTTTATTCTAGTTTTGTTCGTCTTTTTTAATGTATTTATCTTAGTAATTGTTGTTCCAGCACATTTTTAAATATCATTTTCGTTGTAGATCTCGTTGTTAATGTGTATTGTTTGCTATTGACATATTCTTGAAGCTCATTCAGATTGTTCCTTTGTAGGTCCAGGTATATCCTATTATTTGTTTTTGTAATGATGACCTCTTGTGTTGGGTTAAACAGTGGGGGTGGGCTCTGTGGGCTGGCCACCCTCGCCTGAAGGGACGCTTTTGATGCTGTTCTAACACGCCCCGTCCTCTTTTATGACCGACCAGTTTTCAAGAGTAGGCAGGACGAGCGTTTTATGATAGAGCCGCCTGATTTGTAGCACTGGTCTTTCCATCTTTGGCTCTCACTGCACTCATTCCATCCACATCCGTTTTCCTGCACGCGGCGTGGACTGGCCTTGTTGTCCATTGTCCACCTTTTATTATTGGCAATTGAACAGTGATGTTTGGGCACCTGCTCGTACGAATTGTTTTATCTTTCATTAGAAGCCAGTAGCCACAAAGGTGTTCGATTGCCAGCTATTCGTGTTCCTGGTAGGATTTTTTTAAAACGTTCAGGCAGGCCAGGCAATAATTACGTGGCCGGCGTTGGTTGAAGCCAATGACTTCTAGTTTTGTGAAATGTGGCTCTTGTTGGAGTCCATATTGTTACAGAAGGGGTGTATAGGCATTTTAGCAGGGCATCAAATGTGCCCGCAACGCCAAGTGAAACGGCATTTATAGATCTGATATGATATGGCATTTACAACGCGCCTACACACAAGTGTTTCAAGGCGCAACGAGGCAAAGGAGCGGGAACAGAGGGAAGACAAAGACAGCGATGTTACTGGGCCAGATGACATTGATATTGCGCAAGTGCAGGCGAAGGGGAAAGTGCGGGGGGAAAGAGGGAGGGGGCAGCGCTGTACATGGGATCAACAGTAAAATAAAAGCAATAAATAAAAGCAATAAGGAAAAAGTGTGGCCAGCTGGTGGCAAGTGCAAGATGGAAGTAGCCATAGCACTATTCTTTTCCTTTTCTTTTTACAGGCCATGTGTGAATGGGATGCTTGGCCCCAAGCGTGTCATGACACTAGCTGCATGCGTTTAGAGGATTACTGCAAGGTCACTGTGACCAAGTGAATGATCATTAAAATGTAATCCGCATTACCTTAAAAATGGTTCTTGGAGATTTGTCCATGATCACAGGTGTGGCATCAAAATGAATCTTGCACAGCTGGTCCCGATAAGAGAGCCTCAGAAACTAAAAGAAACCCACCCTGATTGATACAACTTTGCAAACTTGTGTTTATATACATTATCAAAACATTAAAAATACCCTTTTACTGGAAATTGGCTGCTATAGGAGGGTCGTCAGTACTGTGATGAGGAAGAGTAGGACTAGGAGTAATTAAAGATTACCGGTAAGTGATCAGAGCATTACCTCCACGTCCACTCTTCCTCGTCCCAGTACTTACCTCATGAGGTATACCAAAGGAGCCACAGGGAAAAGGTCCCAATGAGACACAGAACCAAAAACAGTGCAGAAAAACACACACCATTAATAACTCTAAATTCACATCCCCACAGACTCAAACTCCAACCCCGAAGGAACCAAACCTCGAGTGGGAGACAATCAACCTATAGTGGTTGATGAAAGTTCTTTGATCAGCCCAGGTGACAGCTCTACAAATCTCCTCTAGAGAAACCCCCCCTTGCCTCGGCCCAGGAAGCCACCAAACCCCTGGTGGACCGGCCCTGGACATGCGCAGGCACAGGCAGGCCAGAAGCTACATAGGCCATGGAAACCACAACACGGATCCACCGGCTAATGAATACCACGATTCCTTACACCCAGCACCAGCCGGGCAAAAAGTAACCAAAAGACTGTCAGAGTGGTGAAAAAGGGCAGTCCTAGCCAAATACTCCAACACTGCCCATCGCACATCAATGCTAAGCCAAGCCAACCTCCTCTGGCGTTTGAGGATCCTAAAAAAAGGCAGAGAACCAGATCCCGAGAGGTGTGAAAAACGAGAAAACAACATTAGGGAGAAAACCTCAGACCACACCTCAGCACCACCGAGTCCGGCAGCACCCTCAGGAAGGGGGTAACTTAACAGGACACCAATTTCCCCAAGCCTACGGGCAGAAGTGATGGCAATAAGAAAGCAGTCTCTAGCGTAAGATGATTGATATCAATCTTGGAAAAGGGCTCAAAGGGAGGCCCTTGAAGGAACAGTAAGATAAGAGGGAGATCCCAAGGGGGAAGACCCTTACAAGTACAAGGACAAGAAGAAGAAAAGCCCCTGAGCAACTTCCCCACCATCACCTCCCCATCCCCATCCAAGTGACCATCAGTGTCCCCCAAAAGCAACTTAATAGAGGCCCATTGAGAGCGAAGCAAGGAAACCGTCAGGCCCTTGTCAAATCCCACCTGGAGGAATTGAAGGATAGCGGGCCAGAACGTAGGGTAGGGATCCCAGACCAACCACGCCAGTCCTGGAAATGGCCCCAATGCCTGCCAAAACCTTCAGAGTGGAGTGTCTAAGAGCATTCATTATGGACTTGACTACAGGCCCAGACAACCCCTGAGATATCAGCCTAGACCGTGCCGTAACCACACTGCCCACTGCATCCGGCGGACCCCCAACTGCTGATCCCCTTGAAGGGAACAAGGCCACTTCGGAACCAAGCCAAGGTTCCTGGGACCGAAGCTCCAACACGGAGGGGGGAACCAACTCTGGCGGGGCCAGAACGGAGCCAACAACAACACAGACACTCTGGTCACTCTGATGAGCTGAACCCCCTGGGGCTGTAATCTGCCTGTTTCTAATGGAAACAGGTGGATTGCAGAATCTCGGCAGCATTTTCGTTAAATAACGAGGGAATTGTTATGTAATGAAAATGCTGCCGATACACCAAAGTGAGCAGCTTCAACATTGCAGGATGTTGAAGCTGCTTACTTTGGTGTATAGGAAAGTGTTAATATACACCCGTGTGGTGTATATAAACACTTTCATTTAAAGCGAGCAGCTTCAAAGTTGTATCCTGCAATGTTGAAGCTGCTGGCTTTGGTGTAAATGAAAGTGTTCATATACACCCGTGCAGTGTACATGAACACTTTCATTTACAGCAAAGCCAGCAGCTTCAACGTTGCAGAATGTAACATTGAAGCTGCTCGCATTGGTTTAAATAAAAGTGTTCCTCTACACCTGTGCAGTGTATATGAACACTTTCACTTAAAGCGAGCAGCTTCAACGTTGCAGGATGCAACGTTGAAGCTGCTCGGTTTGGTGTAAATGAAAGTGTTCATATACACCCGTGTGTTGTATATGAACACTTTCATGTACATCAAAGCAAGTAGCTTCAACGTTGCAGCAACATTGAAGCTGCTTGCTTTGGTGCACATGAAAGTGTCCATATACAACACAGGTGTATATGGACACTTCCATTTACACCAAACAAGGCTTCTTGTGGCACTCATCTAGTTTAACAGCACCAAAAGGGTACCATATATAATAATAATTTGGCATTTATATAGCGCTACGAACCCTCAGGTATCTGAGCGCTGCTTATTATTACCCATGGTGTGTGGTACTTATTTATCGACCTGGGAAGGATGAAAGGCTGAGTTTGGCCCCACGGGGATTCAAACCTACGTTAGCAGGCTCTGCACGGATGTCAAAGCGAGCGCTCTACTCGCTGTGCCACTTGACCGTGTTAGTTTAGCACACATATTAAACTGGAGGAGTGCCACAAGAATAGGCTTCCAAAAAGCCAGTTTACAAATGTGGCGGTTGCTAGGTTGGTTTTCAACCCATCCTAGCAACCGCCACATGTATTCCTTCTGACTTCGGAAGAATGCGCCACCTTCAGAATAGGTCGTAAGTACCGAAAAGGTTGTTAACTCTTTTAACGTCCTTTTCGGTACTTAACACCTTGATGAGAATCGGGCCCTAAGAAGATCTACTCGAACATTGTCCACCCCCCCCCCCCGATACAAGAGCCCACCAGGGACACCAGATGCGATTACCCCAAGGTGCCTGTCTGAGCTGCCAGAGCATTCAAGGAGCGGCCGGGACCCCCTTGGCGGTTGACATATGCTGAGGCCGTTGTATTGTCCATCTGGAACAAAACCGCCCAGCCTTCCAGCAACCTCTTGAAGTACACCAGAGCTCGGAGAATGGCACACAACTCTTGCTAATTGGATGATCGACGGCTCTCCTCCGGATCCCACAAACCTTGAGCTGAGCGGACCCCCAACGTAGCCCCCCCAACCATTTCCGCTGATGTCAGTAGTAAGAGAGGTCACAGGAGGAAGGACCAGGGAAACCCCAGCCTGTATATTTGGCACCCCCAACCACCACAGCAGGGAATCCCACAGCGCTGGGGACACCGGAACCAAAACCTAGAAAGCTTGAGACATCGGGAGCCAGTGGGAGAGAAGATAAGGCATCAGGGGGCATAAATAAAGACGGGCCCGAGGAACTAGAAACACGCAAGACGCCATGTGCCCCTGCAACTTCAGCAGCAGGCGAGTCGAGACATACTGCCTCCTGAGAACCCTGCCCAGAACAGCCAGCAAGAGACTGAGCCTTTCAAGGGACAGGAACACCCTCCCCATCCGGATGCAGATCTGTGCCCCAATGAAAACTAGATCCTGAGAAGGCTCCAGCTGAGACGTCTGCTAGTTCACCCCAATCTTGTAAAGCCTGGCAGACCAATCAGAGAAGAGTCATGACAGTCTGCCGGCAGAATGCATAGATCAACCAATCATCCAGGTAGGGAAAAACTAAATGCCCCACAAATGTAAAATTGCCACTAAGGAAGCCACCAGCTTGGTGAACACTCTGGGGGCTGATCGCCGCCCGAACGGGAGCACTCTGAACTGAAACTGTCGGGATCCCACCACAAAGCGGAAGAACATCATGTGCCAGGGACGGAGAACCACGTGTTAATAAGCATCCTGAAGATCCAGAGATGACATCCAGTCCCCCTTGAAAAACGTCAGAAGAATGTTCAGTAAAGTCTCCATTTTGAAGTGATCCTTCAGAACGAAGTGTGTTTGCCCTAAAAACTTTGTGCACCTTATCTTCAAGGGATTCCGCAAACAGTCTGGACCCATTGAAAGAAAGTGTCATGGCAGCAGCCTTCTGAGAACCATCAGTTTTCCAATCCCTCAGGAGCACATGCCTCTGGGCAGACACACCAGCCCCCATGGCCATGGCCGAAGCACGCACCCCATCAAAAAGCCAGATTGGACAAAAGTTCAACCTGTTACTGCATGTCCGACAGCCAAGGGGCAAAATCAGAACCTTCCATTGACAGACTTCTTCAATTTTCTGAAAGCATTCAGCCCCGTTACAGCCTTGTATATTCGCCCTAAGAGCCAGATGCACCCCTGCAAGAACTTTCTCAAGGCTGTAAATAACCTGGTGGTCCACTGGATCCCAGACAGCCACCTCCTCAACCGACACAGAGGAGCGACCCACCAGGCTGGCAAGGATATCGACAACCTCAACTGGATCAGACACCAAAGCTCGCCCTTCAATAGGTAGAGTTTGGACATGAAGCGGGGCATTGCAATCTTCTCTGGTTCATGCCATTCCTGCAGGATTTTATCCCGGACATCAGAAACCAATGGCAACCCCATCCTAGGGGTATGCCTATACTGGTGAACAGAAGGGTCGGCCCTCTCTACCGGTACAAGGGGCTCCGAAAAACCCATGCAATCCCCAACTTGAGCAAGCACCTCCTCCACTCCCTCTCTGTCCACGTACTACCCTTCCGCAGTAGCTGAAGAGGAACAAGAAGAGGCCGAAGTCCCAGAAAATGAAGAGGACGAAGAAGACAGACACCTGCGCCTGTCCATGTGCATATGCACGCCTCCATCCATGATGTTTAATTAGCCTCTTGATCTCCTGCCTGGACAGGGAAAAAACGCCTTAGCCTTCTTCTTTCTCTTTCTGCATACCTCAGAAGAAGAGGAAGATGAAGAAGAAGAAGACAGGACCAGATGCCGGCACCTAGCTGTATGATTACCCATAGCGTATCCTCAGAACACCGGTGACCAAATGATGCCCAGTCTTCTCAATACCAATCCAAGGTATACAACCACATGTAACCAGCCGTTAGTCCAAATAGAGGCCACAAAACAAAACAACCAATAGGAAACAACACTTAATAAAATCCTATGGCAACCCCTCACACAGCACCAGAGGCGGGACCCCCACCCACCCCTGGAGCAATGCTGAGAAAATCCCAACACAAGCCGTAAAGCCGCACACGTTGAAAGGAAGTTTCAAGGAGAAGAACAGCCTCAGGAGGAAACATGCAAATAACTACTTTTTACATGATAGAGCACTGCTGGCAGACTCACGCTCTACCCGCCGAGCGATCAGAGTCCCCTCTCCAAACCTCCTTACCTGCACCCAGGGCCCTCCAGGACCCGGGCCGCATTGCCCTGCGCTGGCCACAGCCCCGCCGAAGCCAGGCGAGGCAACCAACCCAACCGGCTCCCGAGCCCTGCAGGGAACCCGGGAGTATTGCTGCACCAGAGGGAGGCTCAGGCCCCGCCACAAGCCCCATCAGGGGGCCAGCAAACATTGCTCCCCAGCATCCCGTGCCGGGAAAAACAGCCCAACCTGCCGAGGCAGGAAAATTAAAACTGAGTGACAGGGTTATGGGGGAGGAGTTAAAGGGAATAAAAGAAATAAAAGACGGTCCTGTGTCAGAGGCAGGGGCCTCATGAGGTAAGTACTGGGACGAGGAAGAGTGGACGTGGATGTAATGACATTAAAGCTACAGCCAGCCATGGACAGCACGGTAAAGACTCTGCCCCATTGTCTGAAATGTTCTGCCACGGCCAGCCAATTATAGCCCACCTGCAACCATACCTGGACAAGTGACTGGATTTCCGGTGGTCATTACTGGACATTACTCTATTTATTTTCACTTGTACAATATCTTGATTTGCATGGGTGGAAGCAGTGACACGATCCCTAACTTTGCTCCGATTTCAGGTTTGATGAAACAAGTGTACACATCTGGGCAATATACCAGTCCAGGCTCTCACAGAACATCTGTGTAAGTTGGCACTGAGGGATATGGTATTGTGCCATTTCCCCAGCATTGCCATCTGTACGCCCAGAACAATGGCACATCAAATATGGCTGGCCCTAATCATGTGCACTGTTAACAGTTGAAGCAGTGTTGATGCTGGAACTAACACCACCATAGATACGCTCAATTTGCAAGCCCTAACAGTCACACCAGAGCTAAAATGAACACACATAGTCATAGCACGGATGCTACATGCCCAATATCTTCCTTCCATAAAAATAGGCTTAGATGCACACTTCCACCAACCCTTTTAGATCGCCAGTATACCTGACTCGGATAAATGCATTATCCTCCTGGCTTTTTAACTCCAGTTTAAAAAGCCCGCCATCTTCCCTTTTCACATCGCCATTATAGTACCAAATTGACAATCACACGATACTTCCAGTTTACAAAATGCCCAGTTCACCATTGCCAGTTTGCACACATCTGGCATATTCCCAGTTTATGAAGCGCCGGCATATTCGATTTTTGCACCCCCTTACATTCCTTGTTTGGGTAACCCTTGCGTAATCCCGAGAACAAGTCAGACGTCGTGGGTGGAGGCTCTGCTGCATGTCTTACCCATCATCACACCCATCATCACACCAGCATGTTAAGGTCTTGACACAGAAATAGTGTTCTGTTATTACCTCTCCATGTTTATGAAGTTTCAGGACAAAGCATCACTCCTTCCTCCCATCATATTTGATGTCTTCAATGAACCAGAGATGGGGCATGGCTGGAATGCAGGCTGGCCACTGAGCTTGGCGCATGCGCTGTGCACGATGGCCACTTGATTCACCTGCTCGTCTATGAGTGCTGATGACTCCTTTGGTCGGAGTGCTCCTTTGAAAGGAGGGGTTCCTTGCCCTTTATAATAAGGCTCCCCTGTCTCAAGCCCCGAGCTTCAAGCATTTCACCACCTGATTAGGTGAAGCTACCATTGGGGGAGAGTTATAAAGTTATAAAGGAGCAGCAGCCAGGATTTCAAGAAGGAGGGGTGTTGGGGGGGGGGTGAACTAAACTATCCGATCAGGTGACCTGGTGAGAGGGTGGGAGAGAACATTATTTGGCTCTGGTGAGAAAGCGAGCCAGGAAAGTGGCTGTCAGGTGTAATCACGTGGTGGCAGGTGTTCTAGGAAATGCCAGAATACTCTCTTCTGGGGTTGCCATATGCCCTTACCCTAGCTGACACTGCTGACACTGCGTTAGGCATGGATGACCTTCATTTCACTCCATGTACACACTGTGACAAAGTCTCCTGCCTGGTTCTGGAAACCACCAGGGCAGTGGCACAAGGAACTGGTTGCCACCCCAAGACAGTGGATTTTCTGTTGAAGGAGGTATGGGGACTAGGGTCCCCTGGTCCCTCCCCACCATACTAACCCAGTAACACAGACCAGTCCCAAAGGGTTAATCCATAATCAAATCCCTTGGAATAACCTGCACGGTAATAATAAGACACCCCTCCCAAATTGATTTAACCTGCATCTTCAAGCTGCAGTGTAAAAAAAGCAGCCTTTATCTTAAGAGAACACATGTCCATTCATTATACACTGGTGACATGCATTGTAGCATTGTTAAGACTTTATCTAGAACATCAGATAAGTAATTTCAAAACTGATAAGGGACATTTCATTAGCCAGGGTGTCCCACAGATACAATGTTGCAAACCCATGGTTCTTGATTGGCTATTCTATCAATCAATAAACAAAGTTACACAAGCATTGTAACGTAGGTGAGTTTCTCTGTTGGGAATACAATGTTGCAGTTTCCCGGGCTCAGTGATCCTTCTAAACAAAAGAGTATAAACAGCATAACAAGTGTGCTTCTAAGATTGAACTCACGTGCTGGGAGAGAAGAGGCTAGGAGTACAGCAAAAGCAACACACAGGAGATTACAGTGGGATTACAGGCTTCTCAGATGGTGAGCAGGCCTGATATAGGATTGGTCCAACTCCCTGAGCCCAAATCAGCCCCAGGTGAACTCAGGGAAGCTAGCCAATCCCAGAACCCTCCATATTACCACTCACACGGCCCAAACCCCAGTTGAAGACCCACCATTAAGAATGAGCGAACACAGTATAAATGGAATCAACTCGAGTTGCTGAGTGTGGGGTGCAGAAGCTTGAGGCTCACATTTGGAGAAGGCTGAAGATGAGAGAGCACAGGAGATGTGGAGGATACTGAAAAGGTGGTAACAGTAGAAAGAGGGAGAAGGTGGCAAAAGAGGGTCAAGGAAGAAGTGATAATAATAGTAGTGGAATATGGATAGCCATGAATAGGCACTGGTAGTTACATTGACTAGGGGGTGGTGGTGAGATCAGTGTGTGAGAGTGGAAAGGAGGAAGTAGTGGGAGTTAAGGGGTAAATGAAGTGGTGGTGTTGGGGTGGTCAGGAAGGGTCCACGCCATGAAGATGTGTTCATGTTACACATGCCATATTTGTGATGGGGTGCAGCATACTGGGCACGATGTTGCAATTTCAGATGTATCCAGTGTAGTTAATTGTGAATGAGAAATGTTATTTTAGTGTTACTTTTTGTTTAAAGTTGAAACATATTAGAACGATAAAATGCTATAAATGACAAATGAAATATAAACACGAAACTGAGAGACGTGGAGTTTTTTAATTATATGATATGATATGGCATTTGTAACACACCTTTACACAAGTGTTTCAAGGTGCGACAAGGCAAGGAAGGGGAAACAGAGGGAGGACAGAGACAATGATCTTACTAGGCCAAGTGACATTGAGATCACGCAAGTGCAAGGGACGGGGGAGGGGAAAGTGCCAGGGGAAAGGGGAGAGGACAGTGCTGTACATGGGATCAAAACAATAACAAGAAGTGTGGCCAGCAGTTGGCAGGTACAAAGGGAAGTACAAACAGCAGGTGTCCAAAAGTGCAGTTAGGGGGACTGTAGGGTTACAGTTACAGGCCCAAGTGCAATTGTTTCCGGGAGGCAGTGCGGGTGTGCAACTGGGCGGGTGGGGACCTGGGCCCGAAATCAGAGGGTAGCCAGGTGACCAGTGTAGTATCAGACAGGAAATCACCAGGGGAGAGGAGGAGAGAAGGCAGAAGCAAAGAGGAAGATGTTGAGGTGCTTCTGGAACCAGAGATGGTTCTCCTCGAGTTTCAGAGAGGCAGGGAGGCTGTTACAGAGGGAGGCCCCAGCCAAATAAAGAGATCTACCACCAACTTGTTGCTTGGAGAAGCAACTGACCCTGAGGGAGTTGTATGTGGAGGAGGGGTTTTGCAAAGAAGGCGCTTATCCTGAAGAACCCACTGTAAAGGAGATATGATATTTATTAAACATGTATGTGCACTGAAGAACTTACAAAGGGAATTTATAAACCTGCATGTAGTGGGTTTCTATGATTTTATTCAGACTTTGTAGCTGGCAGCTCGTGCAGTGAATTTCAGATGGCTGGGAAAATCTAGTTCTGCAGGATTGAGAGCTGGGAGGGGAACAATGATTAACCAAGACAAATGGTCAGCCATTGAACAGGACACAGTGTTTATGGCTTGATAGTTCTGCAGGAGGCAGGTGTAATGTATTTAAGTGAATTAAGGTTTTGCAGAGGTATCTGTCCATTTGTGTTTACCAGTAATAAATATAGTGTGAAGTAATGCTCAAGGCTAAAAGTGATCGAGATCTAGGAAATTCAATTGTATTTCCCAGATGTGTGGTGCGTGTTGGAATGGTAGCCACTTAGATTAGAATGTTTCTGTGGAGCCAGCAAACCGGGGAGGATGAGATAGCTATTTCCAGTACAAAGAGAACCTGTTTACTCAGCTTTTCCTCATGTTGTTAACATATCCATACAGACCATGTGCAATTATGTTTAAGGTTAAAGGGCTCAGGTCAGTTTTTACTAGTAATACCTTATGTTTTATGTGGATGTTTTATTGTGCAAATATGTCACAACCTACCATGGACAAATAACAAGAAGGGGTGTGCTATGAATATGATTTGAAGATGTTTTGTTTTGTCCAAACATGTGTTCGGGGGGCGGCGGGGTAGAATTGTAATAGAATATATCAGAGTGTTTTAATTGTTGCTAAAATATATATAAAATGTCAACTGATGTGGTTCGATGAGACTTGGGTTACTTTGGCTCCACAGCGCCATCTAGCTCCTCCCCAGACAATAGTAAAATAATTTTGCTTAATGTACAAAACATCCCCTCATTCATTAAGTGGTGGGCCCACTTTGGGTTCAGATGATTCGGGGCCCGCCCCTGCAGTGGTAATAGCAGTGTGGAGACTAGACAGAAGGAAGTGATAACACCAAAAGAAAAGAGTCAGCAGAAGGAGGTGGTGGGAAAGAAGAAGAAATGGTAACAAAAGAGAAGTAAAGCAGGTAATGGAAACAATACTAAAGAAGAGGTGGACAAACATCTGGCAGTAAGGACAAAAAGGTGACCACCCCTCTACTGAGAATGAACAAGAGTAGCAACAGTAACCAGAGACAGGAATGTTGGCCTTGTTGGGTCTTATTAGAGAGATGAAGCTGTGTCTCTCTAAGCACAGTGATCAAGAGGTCCAGGGCTGGATTTTCCTTAGCAATTTAGGGTGAAACTCCAAGTCTGTCAAAATATACAAAATGTGAAGCCCCAATACTGAGAACGAGCACAGCCAAATAACATATGTTATCAGAAGTTTGCGACTCAGGCGATCTTCAACCACATTTGAGCTCACGCTACCTTTCACAAATGAGAAATATGTATTTGCATATCAGCCTTGCCCGATCCACCAGGGCAGTCAGCACTGAAATGCTAGGGGATTCTCAACACGAGTACCAACATCACTCCAGACACATGTTTAAACCTTGTTGGGCCTCATGAAGGAGGTGAAGCTGTGCCTCTCTAATCACAGTGAGCAAGGGGACCATGTCTGGAGTACCATTGTTAACTTAAGGTGAAACGCTATGCCACCACTGAACTTGAATTACTCAGACACTGGCTGCATGTGCTTGACTGCTAAACTTCCAGCATCTGGCAAGAGAGACATTTCTGTGTCAAAGATCATCCGAACTGGTGTTTTATTATTTCCTATTGGGATTCCCATTTTGCATGTCATGTGACCCCCTACCTGTTGAAAGCCCCAACATTATCAAATTGAAACGAGAACATGTGGTCTTGGCATTCTTCCTGATCCCATGTGTGCTACACAACACCACATTTTAGGCTTACCTGAGTCTGCAGTTCCAGAGATAAGACAACAGCCCAGTAGGATAGGGCTGAGCAAGGGTTATTAACTCCTTAACTGCTGGATTATTATACATGTCGATGAAAATAGGACGAGAATATTTTTCCAAGGCACTTACCAGGTTTAAGTGTACAGTGTCAGGCCAGTGCTGCCTCTAAAGACAGTGGCAGTTGAAATGCCTGCTAAATATATTCTGGGTCTCTTCTCACACACGTGTATCAAATGACTTGCCCTCAATTCCGAGACTTGCCCTATAGACTTATTTACAGGTTCAGTCTCCAGGAAACTGACCTGGAAGTGTTGGTGGTAAGCATCTTCTTCCCAGATCTCTGACCTCAAATCCTGCGTGGGATACTCATCTGGTTGCCTATACCTTGTTCTCTAAATATCTCAGCCTGTATAACCTGAGAATTAAATAAAAAATGACTTCATCAGAGACCAGAAGGGAATTGTAAGCAACCATGAGGTGGTAAAGCCCCTGAAAGGGAAGCCAAGGACTTAGGGGGTCATTCCGACCCTAGCAGTAGGGGCTTAATGTCACCGGTAAGGATGCCAGTGCCGTTAACCCCCTACCGCCACATTCCGAGGTCCCTTAGCGGGTCCCACCAGGAACGACTGGTCTAATCAGCTGCCCTTAGCAGGACCTGTTAAGGGACCATGGAGCTAATAACGGGCCCGCTATTTGCGGGCCCGTTATTAGCTCCTTCCCCATTCCCATTGAGCCCTACGAGGGCTCAAATGGGAATGGGGAATGGTTTACGAAATGGGGATTTACCGCGTCCGCATAGGTCGGAATGTCCCGGTAAGTCCCCATTCCGTCTACCCGGACCCAGACCCGGGTTTGGAGGCAGCCATGGTGGTAATAGCTAATGGCACCATGGCTGCCTCCAAACTCGGAATGACCCCCTTAGTCCCAAATCGGGACCACAGCCAGTAACCAACCATGCAAACAAATGATCTGTAATGTCCCAAAGCAAGGTTCAACAAAAGCATACATGCAGCTAAAAGCCCTACAGATGTCGGCAATGTGTAAGCAAGTTATGCTCACAGTACTGCAAAATTAGCAAAGGATTGCATTGTGGGTCAGTTAGAAGGGAGGTGCTTGGAGTCTACCACGAGCTTTCAAGGAGCAGTTCAGGGAAAGCAGAAGACCAACAGGGGAACAGGCAGAGCTTGCTGACGATTGTCATTGACCTCCTCCGCATAGGGTTTGAGTGGAAAAGGAATGTGCTTGTTAGAGTAGGGGTAAAGTGACTATGATGAATAAAGGCATAGAATATGAGCTATCATTGTAGGGTGATGGCAGTTTACGGTGCAGGTGGTACATACATTTGACTGTACATGGATGTATGACAGACCCAAGTATCTGTTAAATGTGAGAACATGATTGCCAATTAATGTATTTTCAAGTGTCTTCTGAACAGAAATGTTGGACAATTAAACTAGGACTGCCATGCAAGATGTCAGAGTAGACATAGGCAAGGATGGGCTGAGCATGAAAAGTGAATGCAGGGTAAAATCAGTGGCTCAGATGCAAAGGGAAGCAAATGTGAAATCCACCTTCCAAGAGCCATACATGAATGGCTCCTCATAGAGAGCGAGTTCGCTGGAAGGAGTGCTGCTCTAGACCGAGGGATGTGGGAGTGCCTTTTGTCATGAATAGGTGGTAATGAATGATTGAACCAGTTAGGATGTGAGAATAACTTAGGCCAAAGGGGAGGCTTCAAGTGAGCCAGACAAAGCATACTTGTGAGCACAAGGCACTTAAACCCCATTTAGGTTTCAGAATAACAACAGGGATGTTTAAGATGTGCTCTGGCTGGAAGCTCGAGGACAAAGATCTTCCCAGGTCTTGAACATAAAGCATACGCTTTACTTGCAACCATAACATGGATAGGTTGTTATTAGTGCAAGGTAACTATAATATCCCTTTAACAAAGTTTTAGCCCTGAATTTGATAGGTTTTTATTAGGGCAACTTAACCATAACGTCCCTTTAACAAAGTTTTTCACTGAATTTCATAGTTTTTTACCAGGCTACTTTTAATTTGTATAGATGTACCATACAACATAGTGAACCCCATGCTGATAACCACAGGTTTCGCAGACTGTGCAACTGTTCGCAGATATCAGGTAGCATCCACACTGCCCAATAGCGCAGGGGTTGTTTAACATTATGGTAGCATACAGCAAAGAAACTGAACATCTTTAAAGACCAACACATAAGTCAATTGTAAGGAAAAATGAAATAGGACTATTACGACTATTACGGGCACGAGCTTTGCGCCATACCGGTAAGGTACCTAGCACCATGCCGCAAAAGGGCCCCAAAAAGCCCTTAGTGGCATGAAGCACACCGTAGATAACACTACCGCCATAGTCCAAAGCGGCAATAGCAGTGACCGTAATCAGCGGTCAGCGCTATTTACGGTCACTGTTAAATAGTGGAACTGGAAATAGCATCATCGCAGAGGAACGGGAAGGAGTACGGCGGCCATCTTTAAAAACACAATCCATTGCCATCCTCATCACACAGGACCCCTGGGACACTGGTGATCGACCGGAAAGTTCATCCAACCACCCAGGAATGCCTAAAGCACCCAAGAATGGATCTGCCCACCTCCGAAAGGAGCGCTTCAGCCAAGATGAACTCCAGATGCTCGTAGACACCCTACACGAGCATGCTGGGACATTGTTCAGCAGCAACATGAGGAGGGAGGCTGTGTTGCAAAAAAAGGAAATTTGGGCACTATTATACCAGAAGGTCAGCGCAGTGGGCAACACCCCCCGCACGGTCAAGGATTGCCGTAAAAGGTGGGATGACCTGCCGCTGAGGGTGCGGAACATTCTTTCTGCAAACCGTGCCCAGGCCTTGAAGACCGGAGGAGGACCAAGTTCTCCAATTAAGCTCACACTGTGGGAGAAAACATGTGCGAGCATGATTGGGCCAGAATCCATAGAAGGGGTCGGAGAGATGGAGTGTGGCGCCACGTCATCTGCTGATGGAGGTGAGTGTCCAAAGTAAAAACTGCTAAGCCAAATGTGATGAAAGTCAATGCCAATGTCTGTCCAAAGAGTGACGCCATGGTCGGCCACACAAACACTCCCTGTAAAGTATGCCAAAGCAAGTGAGAGACAAGCAGGTGCCTGGTGCAACGTACATGACACATACCAAACAAAGTAGCAAATTCCATGAGGCACACAGCGTCCATGATCTAAATAGTGTGCATGTCAGACAGCACAGTACCTGGCCAACATGAGTGACACCGACATATGCCTGCATTCACCACCCATGTATGGAATGACGTGCCATTCCCTACACAAATGCCTGTTACCCACAATTGTGTGAATGTGCGATCGTACCAATGTATGTATGCTGGCTATCCAAACATCTCTCATGCCGTCCCTCTCTTTCACCCCCACAGGCAGTGAGCATGACAGTGAGGAGCAGGACAGCAACCATCCCTCCACATCCAGGGGCCAAGCCAGGGGGCGCCGTGTCCCAGCAAGGAAACCACCCCTGGGACATATACCACCAGCAACAGCAAGGCCCGTGGAGGGCACACTGCCCCCACCCCTCACTGCACTGCCTGCAGCACCTGTCCAACACCACATACGGAGGAATCCAGTGTGGCTGGGGAGGTGGCAGCCACGGCCTCCCTCGCAGTTGAGGACATCCCCAATGACATCTGGGGCACCATTGAGGATGACTCAGTGGAAGTTGTCCACACCCCAGCACAATTGTCAACCCCTTAGGTATCCATGAATGACACTGTTGATACCAACACACGGGAGCAGTCAGGGCAAGAACAGACACAGGGACATATCAGTCCTGTATACAGTCCCGGGGAGGATGAGCTGGCTGCACATGGCAGCCCAATCCCGAGCAGGTCAGCCGCAGGAGCAAAGCGGGCTGACCAGCTCACTACCCTAATCCATGAATTCGTGCAGGACAACCGGCAGGCCAGGGAGGAGTGGCGTGCAGATTTGAGGGCACTGGGGCAGTCCATCACTTACAACACAAACTGCCTCTGCGAGGGGCTTGGGCGCATCGCTGATGCTCTGGAGGCATCTCTTCCCGCCCAACAGCCTCAGCATGAGGCCAAACGGTCCACAAGCAACTCTACACAGACCAGCCCGCTCTGCCGGTCGGTACGTGCGCTTCGCCGACGGGACATGCCTCCCCCTGGCTCCTGGAGCGCTGAGTGACTGTACTGGCAGCCTCATGTGGGCTCCGTGGACCCTATGGGACTTGTGTGGGGGAGTTGCGGGGGAAGGGGGATGAGGGTGTGTGGGGAGTTGTGGGGGGAGGTGGAGGGGAGAGGGTGTGTGGGGGAGTTGTGGGGGAAACGGAGATGGGTGAGGGTGTGTGGGGGAGTTGTGGGGGGGAGGGTGGTGAGGGTGGTGGAGGGTTTGTTATTCACGTTAATGTTATTACTTTCAATGCACCGGTTGTGTTCAAAAAGAACCAGAGTGGACATTCATCATTGCGCATGTGTCATTTAATCTTGCACAGTGCATAGTGTACATGTACCCCCACACCCAATGCCCTATTTCTACCATCATGTCACCCTCTGCTGACATGTGAGTCAGAAATATTGTGCAATCACTGTCTGGCGCACAGCACGTCCCTCATGTGCATCGCCACAGTGATGAGGTCCTGCCACATCTTCATCATCCCTTTCTCCTTCATAAGGTGGTAGGTGTTCCATGTCAGGGGGCAGGGGCACGTTCCGGCGGATGCACATATTGTGAAGCATTACACATGCCATGGTGATCTTGGCCACCTTCTCATGTCTGTAGAGGAGTGCCCCACTCGACCGGCTGAGGCAGCAAAATCGTGCCTTCAACAGGCCAAAGGTCTGCTCAATTACGACACGTGTACGGGTATGGGAATGATTGTAGTCCTCCTCGTGCCTGTTCTGTGGGTTTCGGACCGGGGTCAGGAGCCACGGCTTCAAGGGATAGCCACCATCACCTGCATGAGAGGGGAATGAAGGTGAATGTTCGCACATTCATGTTGGACAACTGTACTAATCTCACATGGATACAAGTAATTGGTGCCCACATGCACATGTCCCTGGATGCATTGACCCCATTTCATGTTCCGCTATGTGTCCTGTGCAATGGACTAATGGTGTGGGTTGCATCCTCAAGATGATTCATGGTATGCACTGTCGTCTTGTTGCACGTACATCGTATATGCATACAGCACTGTTGGAGTGAAATTAGGGATGTCTTGGGTTCTGTGAGATTTACTAGTAGGGAGCGTTGGCTGTAGTTTGTACAATATTGGGCATTCTGCACTGATCATTTCCATGGTGACATGCAGCACTCCTATCGGTGTGCCGAACCAGTGACACACTGTAGAATCCCTGGTTGGCTCAGTTCAATGCACTCCCAGGGATGATTGTCCTGTGTGGTGATGTGATGGAGACAGCAACATAGTGCACGACACCGGTGCACTGCCATGGCCCAGTCAGGCAACTCATCAAGCAGCCAGGCACATCGTCCAGCATGTCGCTCCATGTAGCATGATAGCGTGGAGTTCCGTAGGACCATTGAATCATGAGTTGATCCGGTATATCGGGCACATAAATGTGTGATGATCTTGCTGGCGTCGCATACCATCTGCACATTGATGGAGTGGTATTGCTTGTGGTTGCGATACACCACCTCCATGGTATGCGGGTCCACCAACTCCACGTGGGTGCAGTCGAGGGCACCTACACGATTTGGCATGCCTGCCAGTGCATGGAAGGCAACTTTTGTATCGAATGTCTCCTGGGGAGTCCGTGGTAGGGATATGTAGTCCCTTGTGTGCTTGAGGAGGGCATCCAGCACTTGGTTCAGAATCCAGAAAAAAAAGGATTGTGATATGCCATGCATGTGCCCCACTGTGTGCTGGTAGGTGCCTGTGACGTGGAAGTGGAGCACAGACACTACCTTCAGTAGGGGGGGGGGGTGGCAGTGAGTATTTCTATGAGGCTCACTATGTCGTCGTGTATCAGGTCCACTATGGTGGTGATTGTGTCCCAGTCAAGCCGGTACAGGGTGTGGATCTGCTCAGGGGTTAGATTGAATGGAATGGCTCTGATGCGAGGGATTGTGGGCTGCCGGGGTGTTAACAGTGGCTGCACTGGTGGGGCATGCTGGGCCTTTCTCACCCTCCTTCTCCTCCTGCGTCTCCTCTGTGGTGGCAGCTATTGTTGTTGTTGATCTTGAGGCATTACAAGCAGGGCCTCCAGCTACTACTATTGGTATCATCTTGGTGTGGGAGGGGGTGTGGTGTGTGGGTGTGCTCCTTTTGTACTGGCCCTGACTCCATTGCCTTCACCTGTGCTGATTGTGTGCACCTGTGGCAGTTGGAAGCACTGCTCAGGGCTCTTTACGCCTGATCGGCGATGCCGGTATTTACGCCATGCCGGTATGCACTTTTTCCGCCTTCATGAGGCTGTTATTTTCATGTCCGCCTAACTTGTGATCCTCTATCCGGGTTATGGTATGCCGCTAATGCCGGCATGGTGTGTCGCGCACCCCCGCGTAGACCGCTATTTACGGCATTGTACTTAACGATGCCGTTAATAGCGGTCTAGTTGGTCAGAATAGCCCGTAGTGGTAGACAATGCCGGTAATCCTTTACCGGCATCGTTTTTCCCTTACCTCCAAACTCGGAATGAGGGCCAGTAACTCCATTGGTACACAGTGCAGTTTGAAAAGTAAGAGAATAAATAAACATTGCTTCACATGTACCTGAGACATATTTCCTTCTTTAACAGTACATACAGGAAATGAAGGGAACGGCCCAGAAGCAGCAGCTCCTCCACAAGTCCATGGGAGCATAGAAAACCAAACTAACAGTATACAGAATCAACCAATGAGCCTGGAGGTAAAAATGGACCAATTAATGAACAGTTTTGGCGACATTAAAGATTTTGCACAGAGACATATAATGGACAATGTTAAATACTACTGCCCTGCCTGCACCTGTACCCCCTCCCCCTTTCAAAGCCAACCATCCCCACAAATTCCCTGTAAGCAAATACTTTATGATGAGACCTAAATCCCTTCCTCCCCTGATACCCAACCTGTGGAAAACCCTTATTCTCCTGTATATGTCTCAATTTCCGCTACCCCTTTCCTTTCCTAACTGTGTGTAGTTACGTGTGTAAATAAAGTTATATGTTTATACTGTTGCTGTGTGTGCATGTGTTTTCTTTTTTAAAAGCCCTGTTAGGAGACCACAGAGCACGTAAATGTCCGGGATGTCTGCAATCAAAATGTAGGTGTCCTGCAGACACCGCGCTTGTCCGGGTTGTCCGCATTCAAAATGGAGGTGTCCGTAGGACTCTGCGCCTGTCTGCCATGTCCGCAAAGCTGTGACGTACTTTAATTAGTTTGGGGACCCCACCCATGTCCTGCCGACACCTGGGCGCATGCGCATCTTGATCCCTGTGTCCTATCGACAACGCGCCTGTCCAGCTCGGTCGCATAGTTTTGGCATACTTTTAATTAGTTCGGGGATCCCAACCCGCCGGACACTTGTGGGCATGCGCATCTCTACCCCCGAGTCCTACGAACATCGTGCCTATCCGGCATGTCCGCAAAGTGGTGACGTACTTTAATTAGTTCGGGAACCCCATTCATGTTCGGCTGTCACCTGGGCGCATGCACATCTCATCCCCTGAGTCCTATGAACACTGTGCCTGTTTAGAACTGTCTGTGGCACGTGTGTCGCACTTTAAATTATTTCGGGCACCCTATCCCTGTCTGTAGGACACCTATGCGCATGCACACAACAGATCCTGTGCAATAGGTGTCCTGCTGACAGCCGTCCCATTAGCGAACGTCCGCAACGTCACCATGTGACCGCACCCACGCTGTGCGTCAGTCCTTATTCGCGAACGGGGTCCAGGCACCCGAACAGCAAAAAAGTGCATTTTGGCCCATCAAAGCTGTTTTACTGTGCAACTTCACCCTTGCAGAGGTCCCAGACCATGCTCCTGGTGATCTGGACACTTTTTGGAACTTTTTGAGCCCAGATTGGGGTTTCAAGTGCTTGCGGAGCAGGTGACAGTCCGCAAAGCACTCCTCAGCCCCCCCATAAAAGGCCACACCCCAGTGCTGCTGCTCATTTGTTTTTGGATTTCCAGAACGGAGCACTTGTTATCATTGGCATTTCATTGCTGGATGACTTGGCTGTAATTGGCATTGCTGTTGGTTGTGGCTGACCAGGACTACTGCTGCAGATTGCTGTCCAGCTATTTGGCACATTGCTGTGTTCCTGCTGTTTTGCAGATTGGTCTATTCCTGGTTCAAAACTACATTTTCTTGGACAATGACATCCATGGCTACCTCTGCTGCTGCCTCTGCCTCAGCACCATCCCCACCACCACCACCACAACCTTCCCAAAGGCCTGGAGAGAGGATCAGGCATGACAATGCTGAGAAGGAAGAAGAGGAAGACGAGAATGAGGTAGTGGAAGTCCCCACTACCTGCTGCCGACGTGAGTGTGAGGTGTGGAGGGTTTTTACCACCATTGGTGATAAGCCCAATGCTAGTGCGGCCAAGGTTTGCTGCAATAAGTGCGGCATGGTACTCGTGGCAAACCGGGGCTGTACAGTTATGGGACTACCTCCATGCAGCAACACCTAAGATCCAGCCACAAAGCAGCAGTTCGGAGTGTCGTCCCCTTCGAAACAGGGTAGTAGGTTGAGTTCCACTGCAACATTCTAAACATCTGCTCCTGTCACCACATGCGACACTCCTGTGAGGCACAGAATTCCTCCAACAGCCTTGCAGGCCATACGCACAGCAGTAGATCCTTACCTTTCAAAGGTTACTGTTTTGTGTGTGTACAGCGATGGAGCACTATGCAGGGGTGAGCGGTTCCGTGGTGGTTTTGAGGCTGCAGTCCGGGACCATGAAGGAAAGTGCCCCAACCTCAATGAGGCGCACCCAACATCTTCCTCTCTCCATCTGCCCTTTCTTATCTCTGTGGTTGGTGCCCCTTCCCTACCCTCCCTACCATTCCCTCCGTTTTAAAAATTCCATAAAATCCACAAAATAATAGATTTAAAAAAGGATCTTTTTAGAGCTGCATTCCACAGTTTAAAAATAGAAGTGGCAATGAAATGGTGCAGGCCCCTGCAGAGTCCGTGAGAGCCACGGACAGGGCGGTGGTTCGCAGACTTTCAAAGCATGCAGGGGGTGGCAGCATATAAACCACTGCATTCAAAGTGGTGGCTCTGAAAAGAGCCTTTTTGTTTTTTTTGTTCTTGGAAATTTTCAAATGGCCAACACCTTCTGCACACATGCTTCCTATGCGTGCAAGACCGGCTGCAAAGCATTTTTTATATTGCTAAAAATAAAGGTGATTGCCAGCATCAGTAAGATGGACGCCATCTCCGTGGAAAATGTTGGTGCTATGAAATGTAATGTTTTCATTGTAGAAGGAAGGCATACCAAGATCTCGCAAAAATGCACAAACAACCTAGTTGAAATTGCACCTGGCTTTCTCCATTTGCAGACCAAAAGATGAAGAGCACAGCCACATCTGTATCTGGGCAATGCACACAAAAATTACGCAAGAGTTTGGAAACATGTCCAGGACTTTCCCAAGTGCCTGCTTCATCACAAACTGCAGAGAGATTCCAGTAACATGGCCTAAACTATTCCCTCCACAATGAACAATGATAATGGCTGGATGATTCTGCGTCACCAAAGTGGCACAAAATGGATGCAAATCCTGCCACTTCCTGCCACGCATTCCATACCAGTGCACATCACATGAGGGAATCCAAGATGTGCAGCCCCTCCATAGTGCTCTGCATACACCTACAACCAATGTATCCACGAGTCCCCCAAAATCCACACACTCTGCGTCCTGAAAGACACAGCCATATCCATAACCATATGCACTCCTCTCAGCAAACAGATCTTCTGCCACAGTCTCTCCTTGCACACCATATGATTACACCACCATTTCCATGCCTGCCATCCTCAAAAGCCTTGGATGTGGCACATATGATCCCCAAACTACTGTGGTGTCCGCGGAAATATCGCGCAATTCACGGGGGTGGGGAAAGACATTTTAACCAAAGTAGGTGGTTTCCTGTTTAGTGGTGGGTGTGAAAAGAGCATATATATTTATTTTAAAGGTACTTGTGAACAAACACCTTTTATTTTGTATTTCCTTTGGAATGGGTTCTCTTCTTTTCCTCCTTACTGTCTTATATCAACCTCTGCAAAGCATCCCTAAGATTCCAAAAGAAACAAGTGTTTCCAAGATTGGACAACAAAACGCCATCTGCGGTAAAATAGTGCACACTAAGGGAGTGAATAAAATAGAGTGTGCCACATAACAACAAATGAAAGTAGAAGTTTTCTTTTAATCCTGCATGGATTTTTGTTCCCACAGACCCAATGTTTTTTAAAGCAAGGTACTTGTGAAGTACTAATTATGAGGATTCACAAAGTCCACAAACGTCTGCAATGGAATGCAATACAACATTATGAAATACCTACCCTAGCATGTTATATTTTCTTTTATCACAGGCAATGAACCAAAGATTTCGCTTGTATTTCCACATGCGACAATATTCAAATCTGCTATTGCCACTTGAACAATATTCTGCACTGCATTCAAAAAAGGTGTACAGTGCCTCAACAATACATACAGTGAGTATACGATTATTGGTGTCATGATTCTTTGTAATCTGTACATTGCATTTTATACACACATTTGTGCAATCCATATGCCAGTGTCACAATCTTGAGTGCATGCCATATTATGCTGCAGTGGTTGGGGCCAGGACCTAGACTCTTGGGTGTCCGCCCTACGGCCTACGGCCACCGGCCATGCACCCAAGAGTCTAGGGCCTGGCCACAACCACTGCAGCATAATACAGCCATGCTACCAAATATCTGCCCACTGACCACAAGCCACACACATAACACAGCCACCTGTGGCTCTATCCAGTTCAGTTTACATACTGTTGCAGTCCTTCCAACCAGTGGACAAACTCTACTGACTGCCCACAACTAATACAGCATAATATTATGAAGTACCCAAGAATCTGCCTAGTGGCCCCAACCCACACACATGAGACATCCACCTAAAGCCCTTTCCACTTCAGTTCACATACTATTACATTACTAGCACCCAATGCACAAACTATCATATGCCCAAGAATCTCAGGGCAGTTAAATAAGCCACGTACAACACACCATGTCCGCTTCTGTACACATACTATTACACTACTTGCAGTCAGTGGGCAGACTCTTGGGTGCATATCCTCCGGCCATGCACCCAAGACTCTGGCCACAATTACCATAGCCTAATACAACCATGCACCCAAGAATCTGCCCAGTGGCCACACCCTTGGGGCAGTCCAATAAGCCAGCTGCCACTCACTCTCTCCACTTCTGTACACATACTATTACACTACTATTTGTAGCCAATGGGGTGCCACACATCCTAACCACCTCTGTACACATACCTTTACAGTACTTGCAGCCAGAGGGCAGATGCAATAAAGACAATATGTGCCCACAGTGCCACAATATTCAAATCTGCTATTGCCACTTCAACAGTATTCTACACTGAGTTCAAAAAAGGTGTACAGTGCCTCAACAATATATACAGTGAGTATTCAATTATTGGTGCTTCTTTGTAATCAGCAAATTACATTTAAATGCACATACTTGTGCAATACATATGCCAGTGCCACATTCTTAGGTGCATGGCTGTATTATGCTGCAGTGGTTGTGGCCAGGCCCTAGACTCTTGGGTGCATGGCCTCCGGCCTCCGGCCATGCACCTAAGAGTCTAGGGCCTAGCCACAACCACTGCAGGATAATAGAGATATGCACCCCAAAATGTGCACACTGGCCACAACCCACACACGTAAGCCAACCACCAGAGGCCCTGTCCACTTCTGTACACATACTATTGCAGTACTTTGAACCATTCACATTCCACTCCCCTAGCCTCAACTGCCTGCAGCCCTGTACACTTCACAACACATGCTATTACAGTACTTCAACCAGTGGGCCACAAACACCACAGCATAATACAGCCTATACAAACATCCTCCTATAATCTACATTCCACTCCCCTACCCTAGTGAAGCCTGTCTGCAGTCACCACATAAGCTGCTCGCCTGAGGACCTACCTGCAAACTGCTGCGATGTCTGCAGACACCGCAGACACAACACAGTCTTTTTACACCTAAACAAATAAATCATATGAACCATTTTTCACTCCCCACCCTTTCCAGCACCTCTACCCAACACCAGATGGCCCAAAAGATGTTTTCCAGCCCTGTTTTCTGCCGCGCTATTCGCGAATATCCATGGACACAACATGGCGGGCATTTCAGAAAAATATGACGCACATCACGCTTCCCTCCAGCCAATCAGCAGGTGCGTTGGATGTCAGCAGACATTACGCGGCCCTTCGGGCCAATCAGGGTCCGGTCCATGGGGCAAACCAGGAAATGGGTCAGCGGAGGCAGATAAAATGGGAGGGATTGGGTGGGCACCGCGATATTCAAAAATATTCAAATAATGTTAAATCAGTAAATGTTATATATTAATTATAATGGGAGCACACCCTGTAGCCTTGGCACCAGGTTATGAACACAACTTGAAAGAAATTAGGAGCGGAGGACCTTCCATTCCTGATTGTGCTCACTCAAAATACTACTTCCAGAGTATGTTTATATTTGTTTCCACACCAATCCTGTGTCAAATTCACTCCAAAAGTTCAATTAAGACAAGGTAGACCTTAATATGTATCCTTATTTCTGACACGTTAGTGTCATAGTTTATTACTTCTTTGGTATTTTGCCTGACAGGTCAGTGCCCAATTTCTCATTGCCAATGCATTTCGGCCTATGTCCATCATCAGGGCACCTAGGCACTGATTGTAAATTATCAACCCATCACTGTGTCCATAAAAATCAATTCATATGTATACACAGCACAGTCCAGGTAATTACAATATATACCATAGCACATGTATGAATTGAGCCATTTTCAAAATTGTCAAATGAAATGTAAAATTGCACGTACCCCAACACAATGGTCGTCCATGAGAAGATTTGTAGAATATAAGAACAAAGAGATTCAAATTAATACCTATTTTTAGTAATGCCGGTGTACATAACACAAATTCTTAAAAGTTAAAAATTAATTGCTCTCATCATGTTCATACCTGTGATACTGGGTGTTCACAGAACTGTATCACTGTTGAAATCCAAACAGAGCGGGGTAATTGTGTGTCATTTACCAAACATCAATATGTAAAATTAGTAAGCAGAGTTACAAAAACATCCATTGCCTTACCAAAATGTAGATCAATCTGGCAGTCTGATCAGTGGGAATTACAGAATTATACTAGTTAGGGTTAACATCCTGTCTCTATCTTCCTATCCTATCCCTGCTATGTGCGCGCTTACCTCATCATCTATCATAGCAGAATCCCGAGTGACAGCTCAAAGGAGCTGCCGGCTCGGGTGAATGCTAATTTGTGACGCTGGTTCTCTTCGCGCATGCGCAAACTGGTCCTGCGTTACAACACGATCGCATTACGTGATCTGTTAATTACAAAAATTATGTTTCTTTCCTTTATGATAGGCGCACCTGTCTGGAGTGCCCTAATCTGTATTATAATCTTGTGTTATATGTAATTCTGATTCAAAGCGCTAATGCGCATGCGCACTAGGTTAGTGTAATCGTACGACGGCACTGCGCGTACATGTGTTGACAAGATGGTAGTGTCTCCAGATGTTAAATAACTCATAATATATACAGAGGGATTTTTTTTGTATGATAGAACATGGGCGCACTATATATTCGCATATGTGTAAACATATATGTTAATTAAATTCTAATAATCCTTTGCTGGACACCCAGAAGTAAATTAAGGTCACTGGAGTGAGGGTTCACTCCTGAGGCTTGGCTAATGTGTCGCTCTGCTCACTAAGATTGCGTGTCTATAACACTCATCTAAGATGTTACAGATTTGTCAATGTATACACTATTGTTTGTAGATGCATGTGTAACAAATAATTCAACGTGCCTAATACTATGTGCAGCGTGTGTACATGACCAGGCAGTGGGTTGCACTGCCTTACGTCCCACAGGAAAAAGTTTCAAAGGAAATGTTTCCCATGTGGGACGTTTTCATGTTGCCCTAAAGGTTATATTTCGAATGGTGGTCCAATGTTTTATTTCTGGGTCTTTATGGAGAGATCCATATAACAACTTGAACAAACAAATGTAATCATAATGAAAATTAACATTAACAGGAGACATAACTTCATGTCCATGTCCATAACTCTGTCCTTTACAAAAAACACCAAAAGTTGATCTCTTCATTTATCCCCCCTGGTCAGCGGAGGCAGCTATCACTAATTTGTTTTGACATACATTTTGCCTGTTTTAAAAAAAACTACTAGACGGGTGTTCACCAAATTCACAAAATCATGCATTCGGGACGAAGCCGCCGCTCCTGCTGCACATTTGGTGAAAATCGGTCCGGTGATTTGAGCTGTAGGCGAGAGCAAAGTTTTTTTCCATTCAGCCTATGGAGAAAAAAAATGTTTTGGGACCCCTCTATACCTTTGCTTCCCCTTGACAAAACCTCACCAAACTTAACACGCAAATTCAGAGCAGGTCATATCCTGTTTTGGCAAAGGTTGGCGAGGATTCGTCCAGGGGAAGCGAAGATATAAGCCGCCCAAAACATGCTCTTCCTAAGAGTTGAGCAACTTAACCATACCTACAGGGCCGCTACCGCAGGCCGTGAAATACATTATGGCAGTTACTAGTACATTTCAAAGTTTGACCATATAGCTGTTTTCTGTCTAAAGTTGAAATAAGAAAAAAAGGGGAATTTCAAATGGGATTTGGCATATTTCTGTTTTAGGCTCCTGAACCAATCCTTAGACCCGGGACTGGGCTTGGGGGTTCGAGAGAAACGGGAAGGACCGATCAAACGTGCAAAAGCTCAGCGGGAGGATCTATTTTATTAACCCATTGCCTTTCATTGGTGAGTTCTTTTCCATTAGTGGGTGGGTGCCAACTGTGTAGATCCTTACCCTATTTGACTGAATATAAATGTAATTAATTCCCATTTAGCAAAGCACCCGGATCATTCCCAGTGTATGCTGTAAACTATAGCCTGTAATTTAATCAGGTAATACTATTGGTCCTATTGACTGCAACTTCTTCAAGAAGAGGGGTGTCCTTGTCCCTCAACTAGAAAAATCCCTAAACTGCCAACTTCCCCAACACAGACCAATCAAGTAGAGGGGGAGGAGGTCTGAAAATCCAACATTCCTAATTCATCCCAATTTTTACTGTCCAACTTCCCCAACACAGACCTTTAATAGGAGGGTTGTCTGAAAATCCCAAATTTCGGAATCATCCCAATGTTTACTGTCTGACTTCCCCCAACAAAGGCCTTTAAGTGAAGGGGGATCTGAAAATCCAAAATTCCTAAATCATCCCAATTTTGATTGTCCAACTTCTCGAAAACAGGACTTTAAGTGGAGGAGGGTCTGTAAACCCGAAATTCCTACGTCATCCCAATTTGTACTTCCCAACATCACCCAACACAGGCCTTTAAGTGGAGGGGGGGGGTCTGAAAATCCAACATTACTAAATCATCCACATTTTTTACTCTCTGTCTTCCCCAACACAGGCCTTTATGTGAGGGGGGTCAGAAAAACAAACTTCTAAATCTGTCCCCACTCCCTAGACCTGGTCTTTGAATAGACGAGTGTTGCAGCAATTGATGCTTGGGTTTTTGCTACTGGGGGGATGATTTCTTGCAAAAATCAAACCTCACATTGTGAAAGAAGCTGCTAGCCTTTTAAAGCGTGCAGGAAAATGGAAATTGCACAGCACTGCATATGTAAATTGATTTAGTTCATTGACCCGTGTTGATCATTCCTTGAATTGAAATCTCTTCGAAGTATTGTGATCTGAGATTTCGCAACCAACTTGTATAATTTATTTATGTAAAAATAAGTTTAATTGTGATCCATAGAGAAGGTGGTGTGTGTACTTTTAGTGCAATCTCCATTACCTGTGATTCAAATAAACATAAATATATCTTCTGTACACCGGCCTGGTTCTTGGATCATTGGTGGCACAGTGGGAGAGAGCCAAGCAGCATGATATGAATCTGAAATAGGGCTGAACAAAATTCCAGTAACGAGTTTGTTGTGTGACTCATTGATTGGAGAGGGAAGGGATTCTCAGTGTTAAGGGTGGCCTCTCAATTAACCATCACACATTGGAGACTCGTGCTGGGATTTGGCTGGCTATTTTTGACTCATGACAAGTGCATTGTGACAGACTAGTTATTTCAATGTAATTGCATTAAGGTGGAGGGCAGGCCATCTTTGCTTTGTTAAAGTGCCATGAGGACTTTACCACTGAGTTCCAGGGAGATGTATAGGTGCACTATTAAGAAAAAGTAAGAATTGATTTTGATTTGGCATTGTGAGTGGAAATGAAGCGAGAACATGATTTTGCCCCTGCGCAAAGGAAGTTCTACAAATATTGCAAAAAGCCAATTTAAAATGACTACCATAGAAGTGTGTGATGCCAGGAAGCATCTTCTCGCCAAGCTTTTCATTCATGGAGAGTGGACAGAGGTGGATGAGGGGTAGCTGGCAAGATAAAATGATGCAAGAGATTACATGAGAAAGAAATTACACTTGGCTTGAAGGTGGGAGGTTACACAAAGCATTAGAGGCATTTTATATGACCCAAACTGCACGTGAGGAACAGATTCAAATGGCTCAACTCACGGCCCATTTATATTTATATTTGCCATTAGTTGAGGAGCATTTGCCAATAAAAGAGACTAGTGTCTTGAGTCAAACTGAGACCCTAAAAAGGGATCAGCACTCATGTGAACAAATGAAGGAGAATGGCAACAGAGCCAAATTTTGGCGGTGAAACATGAAAGTCTCATAGTGCAACTGAAAAATGAGTTAAAAACCCATTTGTGACTGGCCACCAGGGGGCGCATGGATGGTTCACTCTCCGTGTAGGCTCCGCGCAAGGGTCCCGAAAAGTGGGTTGAGCCCCCACCACGAGACCTACATCAGCTACATCATCGATGAAAACCAGCATCGGAAGTGTCCAGGCACCACGCAGCACGAAGGCAGGAAGTGAGCCTCTTCCACATGCAGAGCCGTGATATGCACGGCACCGGTGAGAGCGCTGCAATCCACATCACTGCTGGGGCAGGCCTTTCCAGGCAGCAGAGGGCTGAGGGTTGGGCCCCTGTTTCTCAGGACGTGTGCCCTCCTCGGCCCCCACTTTGAATCCCGAGGTTTACCAAAGCGGGGGACATTGAGCATATGGCTGGGGTTAGGCCGCGCGCATGAGTGTTGCCTGAAGAGGCTGTGTGTCGACCGCGGATGAGGACTCTTCTCCTTGGAAGGCCGCCCTGGATCTTCCTTATGTCCCTTAACACAGGACGCCCCATAATCTAAGCAAGCAACTTCAAAGGGAATGAATTGAAGGTCACTAGATCGCGTCAACGAGACCACTGGATATTGGATTCTCACACAACATCCTGCTTTCGCCATGTTTTGTCATTGGAAAACGGAGATTAAGCACACAAGCGCATATTTCTCAAGCGCCCGCTCTGGCTGGGTTGCCCCTGGCGCATTGCTGAGACCCAACCACATCATCGCCGGGGTCCCGCCGCTCATGGACCAGAAGGACAGGTTGCCAAAAGACAAGTGCACACCAACCCATGAAACCCCGAGGTCCCCCATTGAGCTCAAGATGTCGACTGCTCGGTCTGAGGCCGCTGCAACCAAGGCGGATGTCGCTGATTTTCTCGCGGAGATGCAAAACATGAGGGCTGACATAGGCAGCAAAATTGACAAAATCACACAAAGAATGGACAAAATGGAGGACAGGCTGGAGGAGGTCGAACACAATCAAACCTCCTTGAACACGCTGGAAGCCCAGATGGACCACTGCATTGCAGAAGTAGAACATAGGGAAGAGGCAATACGCCTAAAGGTTGACGATCTTGAAAACAGGGAACGCCGTAATAACATACGTGTCTTAGGCATTCCCCGAAAAGGAAGGAGAATCGGATTCAGACCTGAAACAGACACTGCATGCGATCCTGAAGCTCCTCTTTAAAGATGACTCGGTGGATGAACCTAAACTTGATCGCATCCACAGAGCTGGAGGCAGGCCAGGAGGTCCGCGTTCAGTCCTAGCTAGATTTCACAACTATGCGGACAGAGCCAGGATTTTAGAAAAAGCCAGACATGCCTCGTTGCTTACTCTGGGCGATGCAACCATCTCGCTTTATCAAGACCTATCATTGCTCACGCTCGCAATGAGGAAAAAAGGCTCCCCGATAACAAAAATGCTGAAGGACAAAGGCACCAGGTATCGGTGGGGTTATCCGTTCTCACTCACCTTTGAGTGGGAGAGCTCAACAGTGAAACTGGTTTCGGAAAAGGACATCGCTGACTGCATAACTGACCTGTTGGGTACCCGGGAGGAGGGCCCCTCCCTAGGAGCGTCGAGGAGAGAGGAAGGTGAATGGCACACTAAGGGCCGGCGGCACAGGCGGATCCAGGAATCCAGGAAATTCCGGAGAATTAACAATTCGCAGTACATGGAACACTAACCTGGCCACCAGACTGGCATGCTATGCCGCTTGGGGCAAAGGAACCTTGTGGTGAGTGATCCGGCTGAAGCTGATCGCTTGGGCACTGCCCGAGGCGGAGAGAACTGGTGAGGGTGCGTCAGACTGGAGGGTTCACGTATAACATACATCAACGATGCGCCCGATTCCTTGGTCGCACCCTTAGACTCAAATGTTTTGACTCTTTTGTGCGAATGGTGAACTTGACCACGTATGTCAGGGGTGCCAGAAAGAGATATGGGGTCATATTTATGCTGGAACGATGCCTCTGGGAGGGTCGGAATTCTTGCTTTCGGTTTGTTGATGTTAAGTTACGAGCACATGGTTGGGGGCTCACTGTTATATATGCCTATACTAAGAAAGGACCGCTTGTTTCGCGGTCTCCACTGGTGGTACGAGCCCGACTGGGTGATGTTAACCCGGATGGATCGGGCGCCAAATGTAGGTTTGGGTGGGTGGGAAACACATATTTTGTCGCAGCACAGACCTGAGGGGCGGGAAAACACAATTTGGATACATAATGGGGCATTATACGTACTGGACGGGTCAGCCCTTGTCCTCCAAAGGACTAACTGAGACCCATTCCAAAGAAAATGAACCACACACTGTAATAACAAACACGACACTGGCCATGAAGCAGACAAACTGGCCGCTTACATACTCACCCAAAGCTCAAGATGGCACCTACACTCTATAAGGACACGTTACGCATTTGCACACTCAATGTCAAGGGTTTGAACTCCCCCACAAAAAGATCCATGGTAGCCAGGGAATTCAAGAGATCAAATATAGATATTCTTTTCCTCCAGGAAACGCGATCTCAAAAGGGTGAGGAGAGAGTGATCCCAGCTCGGGAGGTTGGACCCTCCTTCTGGAGCTCAGGTATCTCAAAAAAGGCGGGAGTGGGGATCCTAATTCGCAAAGGCCTCCGGATGACAATTCATGAGACATGGATGGACAGAGAGGGGAGGGCTCTCATAGTTGTGGGAAACACACGGGGCACAACAGTCACCCTTGCTACGCTTTATGCACCTAACTAGGGGCAAAATAGGTTCCTCCACAAAATCACTGAGAAGGTTTTCGGCATGGCCAGGGGACACACGGTTCTCGGTGAGGACTTTAACATGTGGATGGACAGTTCAATGGACACACAAACCAGAGCCAATGTAGCAGATCCACCCAATACGCGGAACGAGGCGGACATTAAATTAACCCTTAATCTTTATGGCCGTGTGGACAGTTGACGCCATTTGCACCCGACGGGCAGAGGCTTCACTTTCCACTTCCTCCCCCACGACACGCTCACGCGTATTGATTACATCTTCCTCTCCGATGGCCTCTTGCGTATATTGCAAGCGGCAACTATATACCCCTCCGCTTCAACGGACCATGATATGGTTATGGTGGATATAATCTGGAACGACCTGGCCCCCCGGAATTCCAAATGGAGATGTAATGACTCCTTATGGGCTGACTCAGTCTTTAAGGAAGCTTTGGAAACTGAGATCGAGCAGTTCTTCGCTTCTAATGACACAGGGGAGGTAGGGAATACATCCGTGTGGGAGGCGGCTAAAGCAACTTGGAGGGGTGTGCTTATAAGGGAAGGGGCCCAGAAAAAAAGAGAACGTGCCTTGATAGAGAAGGACATTAGGGAAAAGCTCTGTAAGGCTCAGAATATGGCACAGTCCTCCCCATCTGAAAGACCCAAGTATATTGCAGAAGCTAAACAACTCAGAGAGGAGTTGAAAATACTTATCGCGGGCAAAACAGCCCAGACCTTACAATACCTGAAACAAAAATATTATGAGAAGGGCGACAAAGCGGATGACCTCCTTGCGGCTCGTCTCCGTGCACAGAAGGCGGAGAGATGAGTTGACCTCATCGAAAGGACAGATGGCACCCTCACAGACACGACAGTGACATCCCCCGAGGACATACAAGAAGCATTTGCCTTATTCTATGAAGATTTATATGTCTGTGACCCCCCTCCACCCGTGGGAAGCATAGATACATACCTCAAGGAGGTGCGGATCCCCACACTCACACTCACAGAGGCCGATTCCCTAGATATGCCAGTCACAGAGGAGGAAGTTGTAGAAGCAATAAAGCGCTTGAAGACAGGTAAAGCCCCAGGAGATGACGGATTCACGCCCGGTTTTTACAAGACATTCTCCACTCTCATTGCCCCCTTTCTTGCATCCCTGTTCAACCACATCTTCGACACAGGCCAGGCTCCACCGTCCTTCTCCCAAGCCCTGCTTGCAGTCATTCTGAAGGAGGGTAGGGATCCCAAATACTGCAGCTCCTATCGCCCCATTTCTCTCCTCAATATCAACGCTAAGGCATATGCCAGAGTCATTGCGGCTCGGCTTGAAACGCACCTCCCTAGGTTGATACACTCTGACCAAGTTGGCTTTGTTCTTGGGAGACAGAGCGCGGACACTATGATAAAAACACTTCACTTACTCCAGGAGGCATTGGGAATAGGAGGGGACCCACCCGGAATAGGAGGGGACCCACCTGGAGGGGTCCCACCCCCTTTTGTTGTTAGATGCAGAGAAGGCCTTTGACAGGGTCTCATGGGATTTCCTGGAAAAGGTAGTGGTTTCGAACGGGTTAGGACCAAAACTCTGCCGCGCCATCAAAGCGCTGTACGCCTCCCCCACAACATCAGTAATGGTGAACGGAGGTTATTCCCGATGGTTCCCCCTGGAAAGGGGGACAAGGCAGGGCTACCCACTGTCAGCGATATTATTTGTAATGTCCCTCGAACCGTTAGCTCAAAAATTGAGACACAATAGTAGAGTTAAAGGTATCACGGTAGGTGAACGAGAATATAAACTGGGTCTATATGCTGATGATATCTTATTACACTTAACTGACCCCTTGAATTCGGTCCCGGCCGTGCTCGGCATAATTGAAGAATATGGTCAGCTGGCCGGCCTGAAAATGAACACTGCGAAATCTGTCCTCCTCCCAATTGACAAGAGTAGAGACTCTGAGGCCGAACGCTTTGCCCCCCTAGGAGTAAAAGTCAGCCTCACCACGCTCCGATACTTGGGCATTAATTTTAGTTGTGACCTAGGATCCCTATATGAAGCCAACTTCCCACCATTGTCACTTGCCCTTCAAAAAGATATCCAAAGATGGTCCAAGCTCACCATCTCTTGGCTGGGCCATCTAAATGCTATAAAAATGGTGATCCTCCCTAAGATACTATATTTGTTTCAAATGCTTCCCATCAAGATGCCCCCAGACTATTTCACGGACACGAGAAAGAGCCTAGAATCCCAAGATCCTTGCTCCAGCTTCGAAAAGATAATGCAGGGGTAGGCCTTCCAGACATAGAAACATATTATAGGGCGGCCCAACTCCGGGTCCTGGTCCCACATGTCAGGCAGCAGTCAGAACCACAGTGGATAGCCCTCGATAAATATCACCTCCGTCCCTTTATTTTGGGTGAATGGCTATGGGTGTCTGGGCCCCAATTACGTAATAGCATCAGATCTCACCCTATTATAGGTACAATATGGACAATATGGAAGCCAGGCAAGAAAATGGTTGGAGTTACGACATGGCCCTCTCCTCTGGGTCACCTATGGTCGCCGGGGATCTGAGATGCAGAACCTGGAAGTTTTGAGGCCTGGTACCAGGTGGGAATAGAAAGGGCTGGTCAACTATGGAGAAATGGCTCCTTTATGACCTTTCAGGAGCTTCAGGAGGCGCTTGGCATAGGCCCGCTCTCGGTTTTTCTGTACATGAGACTCAAGGGGGTAATGACAAGGCCGATATGGAAAGAACAATTACAGAGGGACCTTACCTCATTCGAAAGAATTCTTGACACATGCACGGGCTCTAGAGGTTTGATAAGTGCAATGTACCTGGCATTGATTGAGGTCGATATTACACCCTCCCTGACACTCAAAAGCAGATGTGAATCGGATATGGGCAGGCAAATCTCACAAAAGGTATGGCTTCAAATATGCAGACGAACGGCGAAATCATCTATATCTTGCCAATATAAACTACATGCCATCAAGTTAATGTATAGATGGCAATACGACCCAATCTGGCTTTCCAAAATGTATCAGGGAGTAAGCCCATACTTCTGGAGGGACTGCAGGAAGGGGGCGGATTATTGGCATATGTGGTGGGGATGTGCAGCGGTCCAGGCCTACTGGTCAGAGGTTCTTAGCTGGATCAGGGACCTAGATGATGATGAAAGAGAGAAACAACCACTGCTGATTTTATTTGGCTTGATTGAAACGGAGGACAGGATCATGAAAGCACCCAAAATGGTACAAGGTCTGTTGATGGCTGCACGAGCTTGTCTTACCATGGTATGGAAAAGAGCCACACTCCCTAGCAAGACTGAATGGCTAGGTGTTGCTCTGAGCATTTACAGAATGGAATGCCTGACTGCAGCCTTACGCAGAGATCATGCGAATGTCGAGAATGCATGGTCTGAATTTCGTGCTACATATGTCATCTGAAAAGAACGTGTGCAAAACACTGTTGAATTTCGTGTCAATTTAGTCAATAGCCGATGGAGTCTGCTATGCCAGAGTTTTGGGTTATGTTGCGCGCACTTGCCTTATGTCATGAGTATAATAGTGGTTCATTCGCAATGTTTAGAGTTGTTTTCAATCCCCAGACGGCGACATGTGAAGGGGGGAGGGATGTGGGATAAAGTAAGTGGGTTTTGTTGACGTTATTGGTTGATTATGTGATTCCAAGAGACCTTACACGCTTTATATGAAAATGTTATTTGCTGTAAACATTCTTTGTTTCTCGATTCAGCGATGGAATTTGCATGTAATTGATTGTCGAACATTTACAAAACCAATAAAATTGAAATAATAAAAAAAAAAAAACATTTGCAAGCCAGTTCAAAGTGAGAAACAGAGTGTGTTTCAGTCCAAGACACCTATAGGGAGTGTGCAGAAACTGTAAACCACATTCGAGGTAAATTGAATGATCAGACTGTTCAAAGAAGTGCATTGCTGGATGGAAGTGTGGCTTCTAAGCAAGTCATCAAGGAATAGAAATATGAAAATAACCCATTAATCATAAAAGGGGTTGATTGCCAGAAAGAATTTGACCAGTTTCACCAAGATTGAAAGGCTTTAAAACAGAAGAAAATGCAACTGGTGAAAGGAAAAGAAAGCTTACAGCAAGACAATAGTGTCCTGTTACAAAAAGTAAACCAATTCAAGATGGATACAGAAAATGGTGAGCCTGGGTTCCAGGTACTCACCAAGGTGAGGGAAGAAAATACAGAGCTTCTAGAGCATTTGAAATGCTCAGAAGCAGACCTTTCTCAGGAAGCCCATGATAGAGATGCTCAAGAGAAAGAAGTAGTCAGTCTCCCAGAGAATCTCTGGGGGCAGGCGTACATTTTACAAAAAGCTTAGAGGGTAAATGAAGCCCTCCAGGAAGAGGTTCAGGCAGTGAGGAATAGATTGGTGGGATAAAGCAGCACACTTGAAGACAGTGTCAAAGCTAAATGTTCAGCTCTCGGGGTACCAGAAGGTGATATCAACAGAGAAAGGCAAGAATGAAATACTAAATGAGGAAATTAGAAAACACAAACAGGCTCTGAGGCACTCTGACCATCAGGATATGGGACAAGGCCCACTGATCAGGGTGAGGCACCCATCCCATCAGGGGCTGCAGGCCAGACATTTGCAACCTCCCAGATACAAATTCGGACTGACCTCATGCATGCCCCATCCCCTTTCAGATAAATGAGGAGTAGGAACGTGTGCTCACCAGAGTATGCCTGAATAATGGAAGGAGCTTCATCAGCGAAGGATTATTCAGGATTATTCAGGAAACTCTGAAAAGATCAGACCATTCCCGCATTTAAATTGATTGACAAATGGGAAGTAGGTCTGGAAACCCCAAATACCAAATATCTGCTGCCGGCAGGTGTATGCTAAAATGTTCCATTGGCAACAAAGGCATAGAGCATAATTGCTGGGTCATGAGAGATGTCCCTTCTACCTTTTATCTGGGAAGCAACATTCTGAAGCAATTCGCAATCAATGTAGACCTAATTAATAATAAAAGCCTGGACCCGAATGGGGGTAATCCCATGGGCTTTGACAACATCGAAAAAGCATTCCAGTCAGCTCAATTGCTGCCTTATGCAGTTGAAGTTCAAGTTCGAGAAGAGGTCACCATCCTAGGATATATTCATCAATGTGCTATTCCCCTCAAAATTAAGCGAGATCAGAACCTCAAACATCAGGACGCCTATATACATTGAAATTCCCTCCTCCGACAACAAGGTTTGCATTTAAATCTGACACCTCTAGTAGACCTAAAGCACGACACCATTTGAATATTGGAGGTGCAATGTCATCATGAAGCAAGTCACAGACAACAGACTTAAAGTTCAAAATAAAATACTATATTAAATCTAATGTCAGGATGTAAGAAGCCCTAACTTGCGATCTACTAAGGTGGGATGCCCCTACCTGAATGAAACTAAGGAAAGTCTAAGTCAAAGAGTTCAACTTACATGTCTGTCTGTTTCCAAAACCTATACTGGCCCTCACAACTAAAGCTAATCAATGTGTAGGGATGTCAAAATCAAAAGTAATAGTGAGCAACTCAAAGTTCTGAGCTTCTTCCAGTTTGCATCTTTCTCTCAGCTCCCCTTCCCCAAGTATAAGAAGTTCCACAAAATAGTCTCAAGAATGCCTTTCTCCAGTTCCCGGTAATACAGTTCAATATTGTTCAAAACCAATCCCCTGGGTTCTCTTCCCCAAGTTCCAAGCAACACAGTTCACAGAAAATATCCTTAAATCCTGTAAGATTCTCACATAACGTACAAACATATGTAAGGAGGCTCAATTGCCACATTCCATCATGCTAGAATTCTGGCTGGTGCAAGTTTTCCCTTGGTGTAACGCACAGGTGATTGCTCCGTGACCCCTCAAATGAATCTGAGTCTCACAAAATTATATAGATCAGGTGCAGATACCCTGGTGTCAGGTCCTAGGAATGAATCCTGCGTGGTTTCTGCCACTTTCCATCCGTGCGTTACACCAACGGGAAACTTGCACCAGCCAGAATTCTGGCATGATGGAATGTGGCAATTGAGCCTCCTTACATATGTTCGTACGTTACGTGAGGATCTTAAAGACACATTGTTGCCTTGAAAATGGCCGCGAGGGCCGAAACATGTGTCAGCCTTTTCAGACACAGTTTAAGATTAAAGAACTTTGGAATCATAAATCTCGAAGTTATCATTGGACATCATTCCCAAAATTACGAATCACAGGATCATAGCGCCATCTGACAATATTCTTTGTTCACATTGCATAGTTAGGGAGTTTAGGGTTTTCTCCCTTTTGTTGTTGAGGCTGCAAGTGACCAACTGCCTGATTTTGGAGAACAGCGCACCCAATCTTGGCTACAACCCACCTCATCCTGTTTAGTTTACAGAAAACCAAAAGGTCCTGCGTTTTAAATCTCAAGACCACACAATGTAGCTCCTAAAGTCTCAGGGTTCCCTTCCCAAGACTTTCACTTAATCATCACAATGACTTTAAGTTTTCAACATGGAGGACTCACTGGTCTAGAGGGGCAGTTGTCAGTCTAAACGGTCCACCCATCATAGGTCACGCAACATGGATCCCTGACCTTCTGTGTCTTGGCTTTGATGTGTCACTTCACAATATTCTGTCTTTTCAGTATTAGCCTCTTGGCTCTGCCATTACGTGTCACACATCCCTTCTAGGCTTTGGGCCTTGTCACTTTGCATTCATTCATATAAGTTCAGTTGAGGATGTTTTACTCACACCCACCGATTTATGACTCTTTGTAAAACTTGTACCCTTTTTTATAATTGTTTTTCATCTGGGCCTATGGGTTATTCACTTTGTTTGCTTGGTATTATTCAATTCAACACTTATTTAATTTCAGGATTTCATTCACTCCAGTGTTCAAAAAACATGAATGCTGCTTATTTGTAAAGTCTTCTTTAGTGCTATATTTCATAGGCATTGGTTTCACTGTATTTTTAAAGTTCTATTCGATTCAGTATTCATTAAGCATTAGTTTCATTTAGTTTTAAAGATTCCATTCAATTAGGTATTCCATAAGAATAGTTTTGCTTACTTTTTAAGGTTCCATTTAGTTTGATATTCAATAGGCTTTGTTTTCGCTCAATTGTAAAGTTCCATTTATTCGGCATTCAATAAACACTAAAGGACAGCCCCAGTGTTTAAGCGTCTTCCCTTGACACTTACCGGCTTCCAGCGTCTCCATTGGGTGGTTCCCTCTGCTTTTCCTTCAGCGTTGGAGCTGTGAAACTCACCCTTCCATGCTCTGCTCACCTGCTTTGTGTCTTTCTCTGCACACCGGCACCCAGAATGCTGCATTTGGGACCCATATGGTGTCCCCTCTTCTTGGTGCTCTCTCACAGATCCTGCTGCTGAAAATGGTTCAAAGAGGCTCCCAGACTGACAATACTTACACAGCCTAGTGGCTATGAGCTAGCTATGTCTTCTGGGAAGTTTGCCGGAGTCCTGGCTCCTTGTTGGGTCCCACCCGGGCTGCCTCCTCGGAAGAACGGTCCACTGCTGGTTTCTTCAACAGATGCCTCCTCCTTGCTCACAGCTCTGCTCCATTGGCCTTTCTTTATACACCTGCAGCCCCTTGACAGGCTCCAGGTGTGGATCTCTAATGAGACTTGCCTGAACATAGTTAAAGGGACATGCCTGACCCTTATAGTTCCCAGTTATCATCTTCCTCTTCCTGTACCAGAGAGGTAAACGGGTGTAATGTTCATTACTATTAGTTGTTTCTTCTTCGTCCCAGTACTGTCAAGTGTCACAAATGAGGAATTGAGGGGAATAGATTTGCAAAAACATATAAAGGTTGGGGTAATGTTTTGCTGAGTCTCAACAGAATGAGGGGGATACCATGTCTATCCTATTTTATTCTTACCCCTTCTCGTCTTTATCCTTCTTCTGGTGATTCTAGAGTGATACCATCTTTGGGCAATTACTGGGTCAGTGGGATGGGGATAGCAATACCTCAAAACTCTCTTTGGGATATACGGTGATCCCTGAGATGGAAATGTGGAATATCATGTTTCACCTGAGGACATCTCTTTCATGCTCCCCAAGCACCCTCCACCCAGGTAATCCTCCATCGCTTCTTCCCAGGGTTGGGAACCAAGAGCAATGGCTTTTCCCTCGCCACCTGAGAAGAGGACGCAAGGGGAATATATGTGAGGACGCCCTCAGGCTTTTCACAGTGGACAACAGCGACCCTCAAAGTATCACTTTGGGCACAGACACCTTTATTGGAATGGCGGTTGTTGCCCAACATTATTCTATTGATTAAGGTAATGAAATCCTGGGACCAATCAAAAACGACTGTTTCAACATCAGCAACAGTATTTCTCCTGAAAAGATTTTTACTAGGCATGGGAGGAATTTCCTGGTGTACTCTACTAAAGGGTGGAAGAGGTGACCTGTGACCTCAGGAGGGAGGAGTTAGTGATCGGAGCCAAGGACCACTACCACAAATCCCTGGAGCCTCCTAGCCAGGTCAACACCATCAAAAGAAATCTCTCCACCCAACTGGAGGATACTGCTGAAATAGCCATTCCCAACTTCTTTCCATGTTTTAAGCAGATGGTCGAGGAAAGGATCAATCTTACTTATGCCTGTGAGACCAAGGAGCAAAGACAAAAGCTGAGAAAGGTATTTTTGGAATTCCAAGATATCTTTTCACTGGACTCATATGACTGTGGACACGCATCCATTCATTCAACCACCATACCCATGTACCCCGAGATGGCTCCAATATTTGTGAAACAATACTTGTTACCTCTCACGTCCATGGAGTCAATCACAGAGATTATTAAGAATTTAGAATCCTGTAATTCGTCTGATCCACAGTACTTTCAACAACCTGGTACTGGGGATACTCAAACCAATCTGCAGACCTGAGTGAGTTGTGCAGACCTGAGGGAGTTGAACAAAACGGTCCACATGTCAAGATGGCAATTTCCCAACATTGATCCAGGGCTGGCACAGATCCAAGGGTCAAAGGTGTATACTGACATTTACCTGACCAATGGCTACTGGACAGCACCAGTGAGTAGGGAAGACCAGTACAAGCTTGCCTTCCCCTTTGGGGGGCAGTAGTATATGTGGTCCCAAACTCCCTTTGGATACATCAATTTCAGAAATTAGTTCAACATCTTTCTGCATAAGGCCATGCCCAATTTAGGCGAAAGGGGAAACCTGGCCTACGTAGATAATGTTCTGTTAAAGAGCTCAACCATGGAGCAACATATAGCAGAGATCTGCTATGTTCTAACCCAGTTGCAGAAATCCAGAGCAAAACTGTCCTTTCAGAAGGCACAGTGGTGTAAGACTCGAGTGAACTTCTTAGTGCACGAGATCACCCATGAGGGTCTAAATCCTGAGGAGAGGAATGTGGAAGCCTTAATGAAATTAAAATACCCTACTACTCTGCAAGAATAAAGAAGCCTTCTTGGATTCACTAATTATAATCGGAAGTTCATTGAAGACTACGCAGAGGTCACTCGAACCGTGATCCATTTTTTAAAGGCTGTAGTCAAGTGCAAGTCGGGTCCGGAACAAGCTGAGGCTGTTGAACAACTGGAAATAAGCCTTTGCCAGGCTCCTTGTTTAGCTTACCCCATAAAGGACAAGGAATTCTTCTTGGAAACGCATTTCTCACATACTTGTCTAACAACAGTGTTGTATCAAAAGCATGACAAGGTCAATAAAGTCATCTTGTACACGAGCAAGACTTTGTCTTCTGTGGAAGAAAAATTCAATGAGTCTTGGCAATGGAGTGAGCATCAGAAAATGACTGCCCATTCATCCAGGGGCAGTTCATCATTGTCGAGACTCCCCACCAATCCTTGTAATATCTCCAAAGTGACAGAATGTAGACGGGGAACGCCAAAAATTCCAGAATTACTTCCTGGATTTTGTCCATGCAAGGCTTTCATGTGGAGGTCAGGTCAGATATGGCCGAAACAAGAAGAGTCCCCTAGTCCAAGGTTGGCAGACTTGCATGATAGTGCTAAAATAAACTGTCTCAAGGACGAAAATCTAATGACCAACAACAACATGGAGGTGTACTCAACTTCCGCACACAATGTCAATGAAGAAGACGTGTGTCAGGGGATACACATAGTTTATGTGGATGGATGCTCCTACCATGTCGATAACAATAGAGACAAAGAACTTGTGGCTGGCATTAGGAATTCCTGGGTACCCAGGAAGCCTCTGCTGGTTACAAAATAGGTCCTCAAATTAGTCAGGTTGCAGAGGTGATGGTCGTAGATCATTCCATCCTCACTGCAGTGCACCACCAACTAAAAAAACTGGTCATAATCACTTACTCTGATTATGTTGTGAATGGCTTCATGGAGCACCTGATTAACTGGAAGAATCGAGGCATGTTTTGTGCCAACAACAAGCCATGAGATAACTATGATGCTGGAGATTCCTTTTGGAGGGACAGGGCCTCCTAGTCCTTATCCTGCCACTTCTGTGTGTGTGTTTTCTTTATGTTTTATGCCACCGAGGTCCTGCCTGGACCTCTGTCAGTGCAGATCGTCCTGTTTTCCCTTTGATGAACAACACTCATGAGATACCCTTTTGGCACCCATGGCTGGAGGTACACCCTTGTACCCTTTATGTGTGCTTCTGGGCACCTGTGTGTTTCCCACAGAGCAAGGTATGGGCTGGTGGCCGATACATGCTGACTTGGAAGTGGCTCTGAGTGGCTTACATTTTTGGGGACACCCAGGCCCTGCCTTAGGAATCAATACATTCCTACAGAAAGGCAAGTTGACCACTGTGGCCTCTTGGTTTCTATTGCATTCTACTTTGTTTCCAACAGTCCTGGGAAGGCCTACCTTTGTCCCTTTCCTCCTGACTGGCTGTTGGGTGGAAATACCATATATATGGCTCTGGGACTACCTCTTGTCAGACTGACTGGAACCTTGCCCGGCGTTGTGTGTTGTTGGTACATCCTTAGGGTGGGACCTGTGTGAATGGAGTCTGAGGTGAACTCACAGTCTGTGTTGTGGGTTTCTGTGTGTGATACTGTTACATCCACCCTCCGCCCCGCTACGCGGTGACGTAGGGCGTCTTAATAAAAGCCCCGCCCCCGCGCAAGGGAGGCAGTTCCAGGCCCAGACTCCAACAACGTGTGTCGTGTCTTCTTTTCGCGCCGGCTGGAGCTGCGTCATTAAGGCCTACTTCCGAGGCCTACTACGTTCTGCCTCTGTGCGGGGCCGTAACATAACACTGGCGACGAGGGAAATGAGACCCAGAACACACGCTCGGCGCCCGACCATCTCATTCCTCCTGCATCGCACGACTGACCAGTTTTTCCTGCGAGCCGGTGGGACTGCTCTTCGAACGCATGGGCCTACTGCACACGCAAGGCGCACGTTCGTTCACGGCTGTGGACAGGTGAAAAGAGGCAGCGGCCCTATCCGCCAATGGTTTCATAGGCTGGCCTCAACAGGGACCGTCAGGGGACGATGACACACGACATGGCGACCGGCACGTCCACCGCTGGGCCTGGTACGCTATCCAGAATAGCGGCGAATCTGTCGGTCTCGCCACCGCCAGCTCGCCCACAAAGCAACTCGACCACAATGTTTCAGCCATTCGATCCATTCACGGATCCATCCTCGGTTGGCCCCCACTGGCAGCAATGGCTCCAAAAATTTGAGATGGCTATGGATTGCAAGGACGTAACCTCATCCAGGAAGATGAGATCGCACCTACTTTTGAACGTGGGGGACGAGGTGCTACGCATTTTCAACGCGCTAACCATCGCAGATGGCCTGGACATTTACCAACGATCGAAGGACGCTCTGACGGCTCACTTTCTCCCGCAACTCAACCCTGACTATGAGATGAGACTTTTATATTCTGCACCATGTTTCAGGTGGTAGAGGAGACTTTGGATGCCTATCACACCCGGCTCAGGAAACTGGCAATGTCATGTGAGTTCACGGATGTCGTGAAAGAGATCCGGAGACAACTCATCAACGGCATCCATTCCGAGAAACTAAGGAGGTTGGTGCTGGGTGAGAGGGGTATCCATTTGACGCGCATTCTGGAGCTGGGTCGTCAGAGGTAGCTAGCGCATGCCAGGGCCGCTACCATTGGTTTTACTCTGCAAAAATTACAGCCGGCCCTCGCGTCATCCATGGTGGCCCACATCACAAACAGACAGTCCACAAGGGATGGATCCGGTGGTAATTACGCACTGCCCAGATGGCAGCCACGGATCCCGTGGCTCACGGAGTGTGGATGGTGTGGTGGACCGCGTCATGGACGGCGAAATTGCCCGGCACAAGGCACAACGTGCGGGGCATGTGGCAGGAAGGACCACTATGCAAAGGTGTGCCATTCTTCAGGCACTCCACTACCGCCTCCACCGAACCCTCAGGAGAGGAGTGGAACAAAGAAGAAGAAACAGGGAGTCACGAGGCACGTCGAAGTGAATAACTCGTCGACTGAGGAAGACGGGGATGACATCACAGGAACCCAACTAGACCCCGGCAGAGAGCAGCGGACCAAAGGAAGAAATGTCTACCTGGTGTCAGCCCTGGATCGAGGGTGTGACACACAGAAGAAAGGGCTGCAGAGGCGTAAATGCCAGGTCACCCTCCAAAACCAGCAGATATGGATGGCCATTGATACGTGAGCCTCAGTGAATGTCATGCCCACGTCCACATTTAAGACATTGCAACCGCAACCAACCTTCAAGAACACTGACACTCTCCTGTTCGCATATGGCCGCAAGAAGCCGCTACTGGTAGTTGGCAGATTCCGCACGACCCTCAGCCACGGTGAGAACAGGCTACCGTCCGAAGTGTACGTGGTGAATGCGGGGATTGAATGCCTTCTGAGCGGTTATGCGGCGGAGGATTTAGGGCTCGTACAGTTCGTCAATCAAATCGAGGAAGCCCAAGAGTTCGAGAAACTCCTGGCACAACATCCCAACCTGCTGAATGGGATTGGGTGACTGAAGGGAAAGACGATTAAACTCCACATTGACAAGTTGGTCCAGCCAACGGCCGTCAGACATCGGAGGACCCCATTCCACATGCGCGAACAGGTGAATATTGAACTAAAAGCACTGGAAGAAGCAGGTGTCATCGAGGAGGTGACGGGGCCGACACCATGGGTGTCCCCGATGGTGGTCACAAGAAAACCCAAACAACCGGGGAAGGTCCGCATTTGCATAGACATGCACCTCCCGAACACTACCATCAAGAGGGAGCGCCATATCACACCAACTCTTGACGAAATTGTGGCTGACCTCACAGGATCGAGAGTCTTCTCGAAAGTTGACCTGAAAGCAGGGTACCATCAGCTGAAGCTACACAAGGACTCTCGGTACATAACAACTTTTTCTACACACTTGGGTCTGCGAAGATACAAGCGGCTAAGCTTCAGTATATCTTCGGCGGCCAAAGTCTTCCAACAGACCATTCAAGAAGTCATCTGGGACATCCCAGGTGTCCTCAATGTCAGTGACGACATCCTGATCCACTCCCAGGACAAAGGCGAACACTCGAGAAGGCTAAAGATGCTCTTGGACCGTTTGGAGGTTGCGGGCCTAACCATCCACAAGGAAAAATGTGAGTTTTTCAAGACGGAGATATCCTTCTTTGGCTACAAGTTCAGCAGCTCTGGCATCTCGCCGGACCCCCAGAAGGTCACTGACATACAGGCCGCAAGTCCGCCCAAGACACCCACCGATGTCCGCAGCTTCCTGGGGATGGCCACGTACTGTGGAAGATTCATCCGAAACTGGCCACATTGTCGGAACCCCTTTGTGAACTCACAAAGCTCAACGCGAAGTGGGAGTGAGGAAAAGCTTGCCAAGATGCCTTCGAGAGCATCAAAGAGTCGCTGTCTGTAGAAACGAGAATGGCGTACTATGACACCGCTCTTCTGACTGAACTCTACGTGGACGCCAGCCCTGTCAGCCTGGAGGCCATCCTCATGCAGGTCACCAAAGAAGGCGAGAAGAGGCCCATCACCTATCAGTCGCATGCTCTCACAGCGACGGAGCAGCGGTACTCTCACATCGAGAAAGAAGCGATTGCCGTACTGTGGGGGTGCCGCCACTTCCACCTGTATCTGTATGGCCGCAAGTTCACGGCGATTACGGACCACAAACTCCTCTTACCCATCTTCATGGGCACCTCCTCGCACCCACCGGCCAGAATAGCCAAATGGCTGCTACACCTTCAGCAGTACAATTTTGAGCTGTTTTATCAGCCGGGACGCGTCAACCCAGCAGACTTCCTCTCCAGGCACCCGAGAGCGGCAACGCCACAGGAAGTCCAGGTGGCCGAAGAGACCGAAGAGCACATCTGCCAGGTGGTGCGGGCATGAGGCCGAAGGCGTTCAGCATTGAGGACATCGCAGAGGAAACAGGTAATGACCCCTGCTGCGATTTGGTGAAAGATGCCATCATTTTGGGCGACTAGAAGTCATTTATGAAAAACACGCACAACAGGACGGAAGATGCAAAGGCGTTCCTCACGGGAACATTCACCATCCACCAAGACCTGTCGATAACAGACCAGGGGCTGCTGCTCCGCGGAAATCGCATTGTTATTCCGCCGGGCCTGCTCGACCGGATAGTGGCACTCGCCCATGAGGGCCAGCAAGGGATGGCTCGAACGAAGGCTCGCATTCGACACCGAGTGTGGTTCCCACGGATTGACGAAAAAGTGGAAAAACTTGTCAACACCTGTCTGCCGTGCCTCATAACTGGAGCCCCACCGGATCCGGAACCCATCCTATCGGCAGAACAAGTCTCTGGCAGGTGGGACGCAATAAGCATTGACTTTTGCAAACTACGAGAGGGCCTGTACCTCCTGGTGGCAATCGATGACCACTCCCGATACCCCGAAGTCGAGGTGGTCAACCCGGCCATTGAGAAGATGTTCGCGACACATGGACTCCCAACCACGATCAAAAGTGACAATGGAGCACCCTTCCAAGGGGTGGAGTTCAAACAGTACTTGCAAGATCTGAACATCCGGTATCACCACATCATGCCCAGGTGGCCCCAGGCTAATGGGGATGTGGAACGATTCATGAGAACGATTAACAAAGTGTTGAGGCTATCAAAGGCAAATGCCAGCCCGTGGAAAGTCGACCTCTATCGGTTCCTGAGGAACTACCGGGTCACCCCGCACTGCACAAGGAAAACGAGCTGGACGAGGGGCGCACTGATAGAAGGCGAAGGGACGCCAATGCCCACATGAGTGCCAAGAGGAGTTCGCGACCATCCAACCACCAGGTGGGCGACCAGGTGGTCATGTTACGGAACCCGATGAAGTCCAAAATAGAGTCCTGCTACGAGACTCTCCCATGGACCGTTCGTGAGACACGAGAGACTATGATAACTGCACAAAGGGGGCATCGTCAGGTGACGCGCAACGCGTCGTGGTTCAAGGCGGTGCCGCGCAACCTCTGAAGTGATGGGGACTGTCCCCAAGAAGATGAGGATTCGCCGCTGATCGAGGACGGACCCGAGGATCACCAGGGCGAAGAAAAGGCAGGTGACAGAACATGGGAGCAGTGGAGCGAACAGGACCTGGGTGAGCCGGAGGCAGAAGGTGAGAGATCTGATGAGACTGTAGAAACCACCTCACGGGGTGGAAGATATGGCCTGAGAACTGCCACTCAGCCGCCATCTCGGCTTAAGGACTATGTGTGGTAGTTTGGACTTTGAAATTTGTAAAAAGGGAATTGCGTTTGTACTTTATTAAACTCATAAGTAGAAGCCCACTCGTGTGTGTGTGTTCCGTTGTTGTGTTTTGTTTATAATAAAGGAGGAATGTTACATCCGCTCTCTGCCCCGCTATGCAGTGACGTAGGGCGTCTTAATAAAAGCCCTGACTGAAACTGACATGAATTCAGTGTAGTGTGCTGAAAGGCTGGGTGCTTATCTCAATCCACTTTCTTTTTTAGGGGTGTCTGGGCGGAGTGAATGGCCTGAAATCCTATGAGCCTGAGTGTTATTGGTTGACTGAGCCTGGCTCAGCCTGAGTGAAAGGGGAACAAATGTATATAACTAGGGACCCTGCACTCACCAATTTGTTTGGAAGTTGAAGTTGAAACCCAAGCTGATCCCTGAAGTCCAGCTGGAGGAAGAAGATCACGGCTGTTACTCTTCATTGAAATCCAAAACCTGCTGTGCAGCTCCAAGGACTGATCTAATAGAGGACCTGGAAAGGAGACCACTCTCCGAGCTATGAGTGACCATCGTACAACCTGCTGCTCTTCATGGGAAGTCTCCTGCAAGCCAGTCCTATGTGCCAGCTGTCCTAAGAAGGGGTCTCTGTGAATCCAAAAGAGGAGTTCCTCAGCATCTTGAGTCGAAGAAGTCCAGTCGTGTCACCCAGGGTCCGGAAAGAGCGTTCAGACCATTGCAGTGTAGTGCCCAGAAGAAGGGGTCCCCTGGCATAGTGCTGATTCATTCCCAGAGCTGCAACATTTCCAAACTGCTGAAGAATACTTCAAAGGACAATCTTGCCATCATCACTGATCACTTTTTCCCACTGGAGAAGGTCTGGGGTCAGTGGGTGCAGAGGAAGGTCCGTTGGTTGGTTTCCCACCACCAGAATCCAACAAAGATGCCCCGAGGGTCCAGACTTGGTGAGGGCCCGTGGACAATGCCTGTGGTTGAGTTCAGGTCACCAGAAGCCATCCAGATGTTTGTGCTGTGACTGCAGCACCGAAGAACCAAAAGGTGGAAAACCGCAATATTCCGAAACCCGATACCAAAAGTGACTTCTGCACCCATTACCTCCGAAAGTCATTGAAGGTCCCCAAGGATCTCACTCTCATCTGCCAAGACATTTACGAGTCCACAGCAAGTTTCATATTTCCAGGACTCCTACAGGCCAGAGAAATCGTGGACCAACAGAGAACACCACCAAGAGTAAACCTTCTGCACTTCAGAGAGACTTGTGCTCAATTTTTCTTCTTGGACTCAGCATCCAATTTGTTTGTTCTTCCAAGTGGGGTCCATCATCAAGGGGAATCGTTGAGTGAAACCGAGAAACTGCCAAGGCACCAAAGGTATTGTGACGAGGAAAAGCATCTTCCAGCCTCAGGAGTTGTCCAGGGTTCACAGATGTGTCTTGGGTCCTGTTCTCATGTGGCCTCTGAGGTACTTTGGTGTGGTAGAACCTTTAAAAAGAAAGTAGAGTGCTATTGAACATTTTTGAACTGGGCTGTAAAAGACAAGATACGTTATTTCCTAACCTTTCCCTTTCAGATTGCCCAGGTGGGATGATCCTCACCCAGAATTGTGTATCTAGTCTAAAGAAGGTGTTCTGCCACTTTTCACAACTAGCCTCCCTTTCTTCCCTAATCTATACTGTTACACCTCACTTAAGAATTCACATGCCTATTTAATACTGTCTGCAGTTGGTGCATGCATTTACTACTGAATTTAAGTATTGTGTGGTACCACACAGACTACCTCATCATGAGTTTGGCAGTAACCCTTAAATGTGGCGGTAATGCTATTACCGCCACATTTAAGGGTCTGCTAAATCATGGGCTTGGCAATTTACCCCCAGCTCTGAGCTGGGGGCAAATCCGCAGTGATTATGCTGATTTTTGGTGCTATTACCTCTGGCGGTAATATCACCAGTAGTAATGGGGTCACACATTCCCCATTGATCCCAATGGGAAATGGGGAGTTCCCGAATGGGTCTAATGGGGAATGGGAACTTACTTTTCTGCCAAACCCTTGATACGGCGATACGGCGCTAATAGCGCCGGGGGTTTGGCTGTAACGCTAATAGCCCCGGCAGTAATACCGCTGGTGTTACCGCCCAACTCGAGATGAGGCCCAGAGGGTTTATATTTACCATTCTTTTGACTAGAACTGCATGAGTACAAAGTGTTATTATTTATATGTATACATATTACTGAAACTTATTTTATATAAAGAAGCAGTATTATCACCTAACATAGTGTGTGGGCATTCCATGTGGGCATTCCTTTGTGAGGCTTGGGACTCACTGTATTTAGAAACCTGCCTGCATCACCTCCTGAGTGTTTAAGCCTTGGTTGCTCGTCCAAGCTTCCATATAGAGAACCTTGGCTGGGGTGCTCATAGAGGGCAGAAGTCCAGATAACCCCGTCAAGTCTTTACAATGACCATCTATTGGAGGAAAATAAGGGGCAATAAAGGGCCATTCCAAAGTAGAGGGACCAGATCAGACTGGGAATGGCCTGGCTGACCAACTGGCTAAAATTGGAGCTCTGCAAGGGGATTTCCTAGAAACAGAATCCCTGCTGGAGGGAATCCAAGTTACCGCTGTCAACAGGTCACAAATTTGTGTGTACAGTGAACTCTTGACTGCCCAGTGGAGTAAAGATAGCCTCGATAGAGACTTGATCACAGCACAGAAAGAGGACCTGATCATTGGAAAAGTCTATGAACGCATTGAAGACACTCTGAGGTTTCCTCTAACAGAGTCAGATTATACCAGTAAAGAGGATCTCTGGGTGTTGAAGAAGTTTTCCAAGTTGTTCTGGATCCAAGACGGTTTGTTGGTAAGAAGATCACTATCTGGCTGTGACCAGTGGGTGGTACCTACCTCATTCATAAGCCTGATGTAGAAGAATGCCCATGATGAGGCCACTGACAGTTATAGGGGGTTTCAAAATAACATTAGAAATCTTGCGCATGGTCACCTACTGGCTACACATGGGCCAGCACCTCAATATTTACCTAAAGCGGTGTCTTTTGTGTGATCAATTTCAACCCAATTCATTCACACACAGAACTTCCTTAAGAAAAATGGGAGTGACACTGCCTAGGTCAAATTTGCAAGTTGATTTCATCGGGCCAGTGATTCGCTCCTCTAGAGGAAACAAGTACACGTTGACTGTGACATGTTTGTTCACAAAGTGGGTAGAATGTCTTCCAGCCCTGAATTGTAAGGTGGAGACAGCTGCTGCACTAATGATCAACCACATCTTCTCTTGTTTCGGCTTCCCGCAAAGGACTGAATTGTATTGAGTAAGTCATTTTACCAGTGAGGTGATGGCAAAGAAGTGGAAGATTCTAGGGGTAAAAATAAAAATCCACATTGCCTACTGCTTGGTCCCAATTGGGGTGTTGAGAGATATAACAAGATACTTGTGAGTATCTTAAAGATGTTTGTTGCAGACTCTGGACCCGGTTGGGATATCCATTTACCACTTGTCCTGATGGCTATAGGTCTACAAAATCTTATGCAATAAAGATGTCTCCATTTCAGCTTATGACTGGAAGAACAATGGTGAAACCTCAGCATCAGCGCTATTGAACTCAGGAACAGAAACTGATAGATGCTTTCACCACTCCTGAGTACATTGAAAATTTAAGAAAGCACCTTCGGCATGTGTTTTCTTATTCTCAGCACAATTTAGAAAAAGCAGCTGAAGAAATGAAGACCACCAGGAAGGAGTATGAGGTAGGGAACAAGGTTTACCTGTACCATTTTTAAAGGAATAAGACAGAGGAGCAGCCATTTATTCCTTCTTGCGTGGTGCCTTTGAAATTGCAGATAAAATATCACATGTTGCCTACAAGATCTGAATTCCAAAAGGATAACAGACAGAAGAAAAATGGATCCACATAGTTGAAAAGCTGTCATCCCTGACAAGCTTTAGGACCGATTGAGGAGCCAAATGACAGTCGAGCCGAGAAACCATCCGAGGAGTGAAAGGAAAGGGTGAAAACCCTGTATGGCGACTTATAACAGATGAGTAGTTTCATTCAAATTCTTTGGAAATGTTAAGAAAAATATGTTGAATTGATGTTCTGAAATGTTGTGCCTAGTTTTGTGTAATGTTTTCTTCTTTTGAATGGATATTTTGAAATGTTATGTCTATTTCTATGTAATATCTTTGTCTAGATGCAATGTCCATCTTCCGGGGAAATATGTTATGTAAAGAGTACTGAAACTTTCTTTTCTTTCGATTGCTAGATAATTAACTTCATCATTTCCAGCCTGGCAGCAAAGGGGGTCCGGTGAGGACCCCAGAAACACCAGGAAGAAGGAAGGAAGGGAGGTCTGTCCGAAACCTCCTATCCAAAGACGGACGTTAAGGCCATAGTGTCCACTCCCAAATGAAAGAAATTGAGCCAGACGGGCTCCAACAGAAAGAAGAAAAAAAATATATGAAAACCTCAGCTCTTCCCCATTAAAAGAATCATGGAAAACTGAGTGGGGGCATGTGTGGTTTAATCAAAGGCTCCAAACCAACAGAACTGAAGGACCCACTGGAAAAATGATCTTCCAGCATTAAAAAAAAAACTTCACGTGAACATGGGCCTATGAAGGCAGACTATGAGGGTTTCTGCAAGTAACACAAGGAAGTGCTATGTGAAAAGGCCAAGCAGTGGAAATTGGAAGGCCTATCTGTCATTACAAAAGGAAAGGTTGAATGGAAAAACAGCCTTTTAATTCACAGTAGCAGAAGAAATTCAACGCCCCTTTTTACATGAAAAGCTCATTTTTCCAAAACTGACACTAAAATGGCTTTGCATGTGCGTGAGCAGTTTTAAAGCAAGAGATGTGAAATATGTTCCACTGCTAACATAAAGATATCAGGGTAAAGACTTGGTTTGTGTTGATAAGATGTAATGTATTAAAAGACATATTATGCTTCACACGCAAAATACTGACAACAATTGAAATGAAAAGGCCACTTTGTTTACATGGGTCACATATAATTTTAATTTAGGCCTGAGGCAGACCCTTTTGCTTGTTGTTTGGCCGACTTAACAAAGGAATCCCCCACTGAAGCCCTGTTGTCCTTCTGGTCTGGAAAGAGGATCCCTTTGAGACAAATGCATCCTAACTATTTACAACCTGCATCCCACCAACTTCAAACAACAGAATGGCAAATGGCCTAGCCACTGCATTACTGGAATATAGGTGCTGCAATCAAGGGGAGCTAAACTCTGAAAAAATACAAGAAAATAGGTTTTCAGATCAAAATGGTGGTCAACTTCAGATAACACGACAGGATGCCAGATGTCAGCAGAGCATTGTGACATCACAAGGCCGGCCTAGCTCATTATCTGCAGCGGGGGTCTCTGTGTAGCCGATGCATCCCAATTATTTACAGCCTGCTGCCCATCAACTTCAAACAACAGAATGACAAATGGTCAGAAGAAAGGACAGCAAAGATTTGCATAGATATGAAGATTTCAAATTTGTTTAAATGTACCTTCATAACTAATGCATTTCCTCAGCATCCACAAGTCTCATTGCATGATGATATATGATATGATATGGCATGTATAACACGCCTATACATAAGTGTTTCACATTCATGTGTCAATTTCAAGGAAATTTTGTTAAAACAAACTATGTCCACATGAGACATAGGGAATTGCAATGGCAAGCTAAAATGAGTTTCAGGCTGCTCAGAACATGTCCCGAAGTTAAGAATTGTCATGCTGGTGGAGGGTACAATTAGGCCTACATTATGGCAGTTACTAGTACATTACAATGTTTGGTCACATAGCCACTTTCTGGATAAAGTTGACATAAGAAAAAAGGGGCATTTCAAATGGGAGTTGCCATATTTCTGTTCTAGAATACTGAAACAATCCTTAGACAGAGGATGGGCTTGGGGGTTGGAGGGAAACAGGAAGGACCAATAAAAGGTGTGAGAATCTTTGCAGGGACTGCCCATATTGAAATCTTGATGGTGTCATCACTGGTATATAAAGTTGATGCACTATGAGGCAAGGCAACAGCTGCTAAAAATCACCAACAACGAGAGCTGCAAACTCATTGCCAGGAGATAGCTGCCAAAAATCACCAAAGGAGATCTACTGAAAATGTCATCAGGGGGAAAAATTGGAAGGGCTGAAGATTTCTATTGCTGGGGCTACTAGAAAGCAGAGGCTGTGATTCTTCACTGGAACCAGAGAGAGAGAAATGCTGTGGTAGCCAATTGACTGATATTCTGGCTAGAATCCTGTTTTTCCCCTGCAAGCAAAGTTGCTCAATCCCTGAATCCCCAGGCCTTAGATTCCTTGATGGCATCCGGTATGACGGTAGACTTGCACTACTGCTTCTTCTAGACCTATCAGCAGCATGTGATCTGGTAGACCACAACATACTCTGCTGTCGTCTCAAACAGGCAGTGTCCTTCTCCCCAGAAGCAGCCTTCTGGATCACCTCCTTCCTTGAAGGTAGGATAACGAAAGTCTTCTCAGAGACTGCTAGAGCAACACCCACTCCCATCAACTGTGGCATCCCCCAGGGATCTTGCATCTCCTGCACTCTCTACAATATCTTCACTAAGCCCCTATTCGACCTCCTAGATTCCCTCGGCATCGCATGTACCAACTATGTGGACGACACACAATTTCTCCTCCTGCTCTCTGGCACATATTCTGAAGATGCCACCACACTAAGCTCCACCTTTGCAATCATTCAAGCATGGATGGCCACGTGTGGCCAATGCCTGAACAATGATAAAACGGAACTTCTCATCATTGGACCGGGTGCAGCACGAAAAATGATGAATCCGGAATACTCAGCCTTCAACATCGACGGCACATCAATCCCCATCTCTCCAGCAGTCAAAACCCTCAAGGTCTACATGGATGCATCACTTTCACTATCCAGACAGGTAACTGCCATTGCCTCTTACGCAGCCTACTCAACCAAACTACTAAACGCCTCAAGACCCTTCCTATCAACAAATAGCTGTATGACAATAACACGGGCAGTGGTGGGCGCCAAATTAGAATACTGCTACGCTCTCTTTCCTGGCACCTCTACACAAAATTTAAAAAAGCTCCAAACCTCACAAAACAATGCACTACGACCAGCACTCAACCGCCCTAGATCAGAACACATATCAGCTGCTCGAAAGGCAGTGCACTGGCTCCCCATCCGGGAAAGAATCCTATTGAAGACATTAACCATCACACATAGATGTATCTCCAAAACAGCACCACCATACCTTACACAGAGAATCTCCAAATCTCACTCGTCCAGACCAACCAGAACTCCATGTACGCAAAGACAAGTCCAACAGAAATTCAAACGCGCCAAAGCAGTTGGCTTCAGCTTCCCAGTCATTGCAGCAAAGCAATGGAATGCTGTCCCTCTCAACCTCAGAGCAGAAGACTCCTACTGGACATTACTTAAAGTCCTGGAAAACTGTCTCTTCAAGTAAAAACCTGCCCAAACGTACTGGCTGCCTTATCGCCCTTTGTGTTTTTTTTTTACATATATCGAACTCTGTACTTTGCCTGCCATGCCCACGGGCTTCATGTAACTGGTACACTTCGCGCCCTGATTCCTAAGGGCTTGTATGCGCTTTACAAAAGTATAAATACATAAATAAGTAGATTGTCCAATTAACAAAGCTCATTCCCAGTGTACGCTGAAAACTATAGCCAGCAATATAATTGGGTAATCCTATTGGTCCCATTGACCCTGCCTTCTTTGAGGAAGAGTGGTGTCCTTGTCCCTAGACTAGAAAAATACCTAAACGGCCAAATTTCCCAACATAGACCTTTAAGTGGATGGAAATCTGAGAATCCAAAATGCCTAAATCATCCCTATTGTTACTGTCCAACTTCCCCAACACAGGCCTTTCAGTGGAGGGGGGTGTGAACATCCAACATTCCTTAATCATCCCAGTTTTTACTGTTGAACCGCCCTTAACACAGGCCTTTAACTGGAGGGGGTCTGAAAATCCAAAATTCCTAAATCATCCTAATTTTGACTGTCCAGCTTCCCCAACACTGGCATTAAGTGGGGAGGAGGGGGTCTGAAAAGCAAACTTCTAAAGTTTTCCACACTCCTTAGACCTGGCATTTGAATAAAAGTGTGCTGCATGCAATTAATGCTTGGTTTTGTGGGGCTGGAGGTAGAAGTGCTTGCAAAAGTGAGACTTCATGTATGCACCATTGTGAACGAAACTGCTAGCCTTTTAAACGTGCAGGAAAATCGAAATTGCACAGCACTGCATATGTAAATTGATGTTGTACATTGGCCAGTGTTGATTATTCCTTGAATTGAAATATGTAATGTATTGTGATTTGAGTTTTCCCAACCAACTTGTGTGATTTATGTATGTAAAAAGAAAATTAGTTGTGAGCCATGGAGAAGGTGGCGTGTATAGTTTTAATGTGATCTCCGTTACCTGTGATTCAAACGAATATACATATATTTTCTATACACCAGCCTGGTTCTAGGCTCATTGGTGGCACAGGGGGAGGGATCCAAGGAGCATGAAAATATCTGAAATAGGGCTGAACTAAGAATTCATTAAACAGTTTGTTGTGTGACACCTTGATTAGGAACGGGAAGGAACCCCCTGTGTCGAGGGTGGCCTCGCAATAAACTATTAAATATGCTCCAATGCACACAAATATTATCTAAATTGCAGGCAGACCAATGTTACCGATATAGAAGACCGAGGTCTATTTATCATTATGCAAATAACAAGGTTTTGATAGCTTATTTTTCTAATGTCTGTGGGGGTTTCAGAGTTGTGCAGCTAGATGGGAGAAGGAAGAACCACCTGGCTTCTTTTTGGGAGAAGCCAGTTTAACAGGTGTCAGGTCAGATGATTGGCTGATTGAAGGTAAAGGAAAGGGTTATGCATGTTTCATTTCTATCGTCTGAAATGGGTTTTCATAGATAGATTTGAAATGATAGAAAAGGGTTCAAAAGCAAATCATCCCTCACAGGGAGCCAGTGAAGGCACCTGTGTGCTGGGGACATGTGATCCCTGAGACCAATGAAGAAAAGAATGCGGGCAGCTGCGTTTTGTATTCTCTGAAGTCTAGAGAGTATCAAGGTAAAGCCTGTTCGCACAGTCTAGTCTTATTAAGACTATAACAATGCATCCTGTGTATTTTCTGTAAAACACCAGGAAAGGGAACTTTATTTTTGGGATTTTCAAGTTTCTGAAGGGCAGCTTTGTGACAGAAACAATTTGGCGACCCATGGAAAGATTGGAGTCTATGTTGATAGCAAGATGTTTTCTAGGGATAGCTATTTTAAGAGAGAATGTGGAACTATTGGAGCGCGCATAGAGCGCAAGAATGAGGACAGGAGCCACATTTTGTCTTCTCAGGATTTAAGTAAAGATGATTCTGGTACATACATTGATACATTTTTCATACTCATTCTGTAATGTTAAATAACAGAAATAATTGTTCTAGATTTTTGGTATTTGTTGTGTTGTCTGCATTTTGTATTTTGCATTGTATTTGTGATTTATATGACTTGAAAGATGTAAAGACATAAAGAAGGCTAGAAGAGGATAAATGTGAAGTTTGAAGACCAAAGGGATGGGGGGCTGTCATGAGACTTGCAGGAACCTAAAGAGGCCCTTTTGAAATTGGAACGAAATGGAACAACTAAAGGGCATTGTGAATGGTCTTTTATAAAAAATAGACATGATAAAGTCACCTGATTATAGTCATTGTTGACATAGACTTTTCGATTGTTATTCACAAATGCAAAGTAGAGCCTTTTGAAATTTGAAAAAAAAAAATAATTTGCCTGTGTAAAATAAGCAGCCCTAATAATATGGTTAGCAGAGCCTTGGGAGATTTGGTTGTCCCTTTCACTGAAATGACCAACATGAAAGGCAGGAGTAGGCAATGGGCTAACATATGACACTAGAATTTAAAAAGGCAAACCTTTTTATCAAAGACAGCAAATGGTACAGTGGTATTAGTGGATCTATCCAAGTATCACAGTATTGGCTGGTGGCATTTTCAGGACCAGTCTATTCTAACCGGCTCATTCTGGTGCAGGTATGTAGTTTTATACCACAGTTAGTGTTAATATCATCAACATTTATATACACAACTTTTTTTACCCTCATAGAGAGTAAAGGCTGAATCCGCTTTGCAGGGATTTGGTACTGTGATTTGGAAAACAGACACTTATCTCTTCAACATGTCCCTAATACACTGTGCTTATCTTTTTAACCATTGTGACACTCACCAGTATACATTTCAACTTCAATTATTGCATGTACTCCACATTTTAGATAAACAAAGAAGACAACACTGCATATGTTCTGAACACACATACTGAATTCACTACAGTGAACAACATTACAGGATCATTTCTTCAGATCAGAAACTACCTGTCCACAACAGCAGAAAATTAGTCACTGTAATATCATGACATGTTGTTTATGTTTTGTAATAAATGTGCACTGACATCTTTGCATTCAGTTGGGGCCTTGCCAAGGGTTGGCGGTTTGGGGTACATGTCTCATTTTCCCTCCCATTTAGACTTCTCCTCCATTTCACTGATCATGGTGGGGGTTCAGTGCTGAACTTCGTAGAGTGGAGGAAGACATCCTTAAGGGAAAGCAAGTCATAAATATATTCTAGAAGATTTAGTAGTAGAACAATTAAAACAAATAATCAAGGTATTCCCTAATATTAGTCTAGCCCCGGCAAACATTAGTATTGTCTGGCTTAGCTTAAGTATAGTGTTAAGAACCATATTGGAGGGAAGATAACTGACGTAACCCTCAAAACCGCAATGGGAACTAAGAAAGGTCTAAATCTAGACTTTTTAAACATAGTCCCCCAAAGCATTGACAATAACAAAATCACAAGAAAGATAAGAATTACCTGTACCCTGTGTAAATACATCCTTGAAAAGAAAAAATGGAGGCAAAGTTCACTGAAAAGTGAAAGTATGGGCAGAAGTGCAAATCTTTAATAGCCTGGAAAATGAGACAGGACAGATTTAGGAATAATATCCCACTGATAATCTTTCCAGCGACATGTGAACATATAAATTATGACGGGACCTAAGTGTAGAGCTTCAGCTCTTCTTTTGGGAAATATGTAGAGAGAATGTAGCTCCTTTCAAGATACAACAGATTCATTTACAAACAAGTCAGATTTACCTGCATTTTACTCCCCCGCACGACAGTAGTTGGAGGAAGAAATAGGGATGGAGGAAAAAGTAGGGATTATTTAAATCTGGTAAAAGTGCAGGCCCCAATGGAGAACCAATAATATTGGAAAGAGTTTTTTGCTATTATTGTCACACATCATGGGAAGAGAATTACATCATTTTATTGACCCATAAACCAGAGTTTTTTTGCTATTATTGTCACACATCATGGGAAGAGAATTACATCATTTTATTGACCCATAAACCAGACAGAAACCCTGCCTGTTGTGAAGCATGTAGATCAATCACTCTCTGGCATGGTAATGAACAAATACATAGGAAATTCCTGGCAGTAGGTTGAAGAAATAAGTTGGTTCCTACATACATGAAGACTACCAAGAGTTCAACCCAAAGACAGATATACAAGAACTGACTCTCCAACTAGTAGGAGCAAGCCTGCAACTAAATCAGCTGATGAATCATTAGAAATGTGTGTGAAAGATGCAAAGAAAGACTTTTATTTTGGTAACTGGTACATTGTAGGCAGTGCAGGATAGATTAGGGATTGGGGAATTATTCAAGGCACATGGCAAAGCCTCTTGTAACAACCCAAGAGCACAGAACTTAATCAATTCCCAATTTTCAAGTAAAGTTAAATTAACTAGAGGATCTAGGAAGGACTGTCCTATGTCCCCAGTCTTTTTCGCTTGTTATCTCGACCCTCTAGCGCAAAGATTTCATCTCTTCAAAATGATTTACCCATTTCTGTTCAAGAGTTGGGAGAAAAAGCTTGCCATGTATGCAAATTATCACTTTTTACAAATGATTCACTAACAGGATGTATGGAACTGCAAAAGGTCATCCCAGAATTAAGTAGTATACAGGTGATTACATCAATTAATCAAAATCCCACACTACAAAATGGAACCCATGTTTTGAATCCCTATTTCTTTTTTATCCAGATACGATATTTAGGTAATCTGGTAATATCACACTCTGTTAATATGTTCACAATAAGTTTCACCAAACTGAGGAAAGAGTTAAAGTCGAAGAACATACCTCTTAAAAACATTTAAAGATACTTACCCTGCCTAGATCACAGTTTTATTCTAAGTAATCCCAATTTACATTGATAAAAAAACAAATATTCGAATTTCAAAGTTAAATAAATGATTTCATCTGTGAATCAAAATTCAGCCGAATGGAGTGGACAGTTAAGATAATCATATAAAAAATCTGGCTGCACCAGAAGGCATCACGTCTTTAGCATCTATATGTTATGTTATGTTATGTTATCAACATTTATAGTGCGCACGGTCACTCAAGGGCATCATGGCGTGAGGACAACACATGAAAGCACTAATGAGAAGCAGCACTCTACAAGAGGCGAGTTTTCAGAAGACAACGAAATTGGAGGTGATTCTCAACATGTCTAATGGTAAGAGGCAGCTCATTCCACAATTATGGCATCAGCAACAGAAAAAATCTGCCTGCCAATCCTATAGAAGTGGAACTTCGAAGTGGTCAATAGGGGAGCATTTCTAGACAGAAGAGTGTGGCCCGGAACATATGAGAGACATTTTTCACAAAGATATAGAGCTCCCTGATCATAGAATGCTCTGTGTACCAAACAAAGGGATTAAAAGTTAATCATCGTAGTGACAGGGAGCCAGTGCAGGGTGTGGAGTACTGGACTTATATGAGCACGGTAGGGAGTGGATATGGCCACCCTGGCCGCAAGGTTCTGGAGGAGCTGCAACCTGTGAATCAGTCCCACAGGTTGTGCCAGAAACAAGGCATTACAATAGTTGATACAACTAAGTACAGCAGAAGCTACCACCAACAGAGGAAGATGGGTAGGGAAAAAGGGAAAATCCCTCAAAGTACCCATAGAAGGAAATGGCAAGTTTACAAACAGCACTGACTTGAGCATTCATGATTACTAATAAAGTGTCATTGTGGCATCTCTGTCTGTGCTGAGAGTCGCTATGAGATAGAGGGTGCAGATGCACGAAAAGTGTAGAAGCAGTAGGTACATTTTCAATGGGCAAAAGAATTTCAAGCGGATGAACTTCTTCCAAATACCAAAATCCTAAGGCAATTACTATTGTGAAGCCGGTTAACATAATCACAAAACAACAATACGTTTTCAGGGACCATGCATTCAATTGTTCATTGTTACAATCGGGCACACAGTCTCTTATTTGTTCCGTACGAGTGGGAGTGGTTGCAGGCATTGTTTCTTCAAACGAACACTCCAAAGTTTGTTTGCTGGCGATCTCCTGATCCTGCGTTTTCTTAGTCCTTCCCTAACCCCAGCCAACAGAATTCTTTACGTACAAAAGAACGGGGCCAAAAGACAAGCCCTCCAATGATTTTTCCTGATGGCACAGCCGAACCGTGCAGTAAGTCTAGCTACGCTGATGCAGATCATACCTGGTGACTCCTGGTACCGCGTGATCTGCAAACAACGTGTCGTTGCTTCCTGATGGAAGTGGCGGATCCGTGACAGACCCTGACAAAGACAAAAAAGGATCTGTAGGGGAGTGTGGAGATAAAGCGGCTGTTTCTCCAGGCCCTACAAGCTCAGGGAGAGTCTCCAAAGCACTCTCAATGCTGCTCGATGCTACGTGATTGTTGGGAGCAGCACAGGTAAGGATTTCTGTGTCTTCTGTATCGTGTGGAAAAGGGAATGGAATCCTCTTGATGTGTGATGCGTGGATCCAATGCTTTCGCCCCGACACTCGTACTGCGGTCTGTGTGGCCAATAGAACTTGATGCAGGCCCCGCCAACGCAGTGTGAGGCAGGATGCTCTTTCAAATGATTTAACCAACACCCAGCGTCCAGGCTGTATGCTGTGACCTGGGCCCTCGTACTTTACAGGGAGGGCTTCTTGCACCTGTTGATAAATCAAATACAGATTTTTAGTTAACTGGCCACAGTAGTCGGAAAGAAGTACATGTTCAATGTCGTGCAATGATCTACGCTTAGGCAGGTTCCAAATGTTAGCTGGCCTCCCCATAACCACCTCAAAAGGGGAGAGCCCAGTCTTAGTCTGTGCGGTCGTTCTCATTGATAACAACACAATCAGTAAGGCGTCCGGCCATTTCAGTTTGGTGCCGGCACACGTCTTAGCGAGCTTGTTCTTTATGATGCCGTTATGTCTCTCTACCCAACCAGCACTCTGAGCATGTCTAGCCAAATTGAACCGTTTATCGATCTGTAATCCAGCACATATCTGCCGAATTACAGCAGCGATAAAATGTGGACCATTGTTCATCCAGATGACCCTTGGCAAACCAAACCTAGGAAAATATTCCTTAAGCATGGTCTTCGCCGTTGTCATTGCTGTGGCATCTTTAACAGGAAAAGCTTCAACCCATTTACTAAAGGCGCAGATAACAACTAATACATACTTGTAGTTATTAGAGCGCTCCATTTCAATGAAATCAAAATGTATGACCTCAAAGGGGACAGAAGGTGGACCAAAACTACCCCTTGGAGTCAATGTACCCTTTCCCATATTATGCTGTAGGCAAATCATGCAACTCTGAACAAAACGTTCAGCTACTTTGGAGATTGTATCATTCACCCAGACATTTTGTAACATTATGAAAACCTTCCGTGCACAGATGTGGGTGGGGCCATGAGCCATTGCGACCATCATTGTAATGTACGCAGCTGGCAGCATCCATTTTCTTTCTAACTTGTTCACCCAACACCTATCATCATCCAATCTTGCCAAACTCTCACCCCATTGTTTATATTCTTCTAATGTGGCATCAGCCTGCATACTCTTTACAGATTCGATACCCTCATCCAAAGTACAAACATTTGTGGCTTCCCTTGAAGTATGCATTTCTGAATAGAGATCAGTGGCAGTCTGTTTGGCTATCTGGTCAGCGAAAGTGTTCCCTTATCCCACATCATCTATGATTCTCTGATGAGCTGCGCATTTCATGATTGCAAACTGAGTGGGGAGTGCAAGCACTGAGAGTAACCGTACTATCAAGGAGCCGTACTGGATCTTAGTTTCATGTGAGGTCAAGAACCCTCGTTCTGCCCAAAGTCTACCGAAGTTGTGAACCCCCCCCAAAAGCATGCTGACTATAAGTATATAAATTTACTCCAAGCCCTTTGGAAAGTTCACAAGCTCGAGTCAATGCGATAATCTCTGCGGACTGCTCAATGTGGTGATTACATAAGCAGCCGTGGATGTACCATCCGGAAGTTTGAAACAGGAGCCATCACAAAACAGCTCCCCTTGTGGATTATTCAAAAGAATATCTTTCAAATCGATTCTGCCTTTAGTTTCTTTCTCTGTGGTGTAAAGGCAGTCATGTGATGCTTCGTCACTGCAAGCAATAGCTTGCGGGAAAGGTAAAAGTTCAGCCGGATTCAGAACGCAACACCTCTGAATTTTAATGTGCGGTGTAAAGAAGATCAATTCATATCTCGTTAATCGTGCGGAGGTGAGGTGTTGTGTCTGTGTTCTGTTTAATAGAACATCTACAGAGTGAGGTACCATCAGGGTTAAAGCGTGGCCTAGGACCATACCCTCGCTCTGTTTTACAGACGCAGCAGCAGCAGTGACAGCTCTCAAACATCTTGACAAAGCGCATGCAACAGGATCAAGGGTGGAAGAAAAGTAGCCGCACGGCCTATTCTTCCCTCCATGTTCCTTCGTTAATACAGCCAAACCACATCCATCACGTTCATGCACATACAACATGAAGGCCTTTTCATAATTTGGTGTGCCCAAAACTGTTGCTGAACACAGTGCAGTCTTGAGCAGATCAAACGCTTGCTGGTGTTCCAAGTTCCACGGCAATGGCGAAGAAATGCCCTTCTTTGTCAAAGCCAACATTGGTTTAATCATTAACGAGAAGTTCTGGATCCACTGTCTACATTAAGAAGCCATTCCTATCAAGGCTCTGACTTCCTTCTTTGTATTTGGGACAGACATGCTAGAAATGATTTTTATCCGCTCAGGCGTCAACCTTCTTCCCTCCTTTGACAGGAGATAGCCTAAATAGGCGACCTCCTGTCAACAATACTGAAACTTTTTGAGTGAAGCTTTGTGTCCATGTTTTGCTAGCTGAATAAGCAACAACACAGTGCCCTCTTTACAGGCACTTTCTGAGTAAGCAGCTAAAAGTAGATCGTCTATGTATTGAAGCAGTGTACAAGTGGTGCGCAACTCGAACATGTCAAGCTGCTCTTTCAAAGCCCTACTACAGATGCTCGGACTTTCCGTGTAACCTTGCGGCGCACAGGTGAATGTAAACAAGCACCCCCCTAAGGTGAACGCGAACAGATATCTGCTATCGTTATGTATAGGAATGCTAAAGAAAGCATTTTTAAGATCTACAACACTAAAGTGAGTAGTAGAAGCCGGAATCATGGTTAATATTGTCATCACAGCAGGCACAATAGTAAATTGTGGAGCAACAATCATGTTGATGGCACGTAAATCAATGATGAAATGAAAAGGAATTGCATTATCACCTTTCTTGTACACAGGCGAAATCGGACTATTGCACAAACTACCTGTAATTTTCTTAATTACCCCACGATGTACAAAATCAGAGACTATGCATTTCAAAGCTTGCTCACCATCAACCAAAATCTTATACTGAGGAATACGTTGCAACTTTACTCCATGTTTCAAAATGATCTTCACAGGCTCAATTTGTAGAACACTGACATCACTGCCATCAATTGTCCACAAACACTCCGGAACATCACTAAATTCCAGTGGCAAACTGAGGGACAGGAAATTGCTGTGGTGAAATCCTCAAACGCACTCCATCTGAAGAACAATGAATTACCACATTTAATTCCTTTAACAGATTCAACCCCAACAAATTCTCTCCACAGTTCATAGTCAAAAGAAATGGACAGTGGTCCGTGAATGGACCCAAGGTAATCGGTACCGGCGAACAAACCGGACAGACTAGTGGCGTACCAGAAAACCCTACAGAAACATTGGTTTGCCCTGACAGTGGAATGTTTGGAACCTGTGAATGGTCAATGGCACACTTCTGCGCTCCTGTATCTATCAAGAATAGATGTTTCCTATTTCCCACCATCATTTCAATGTAGGGACCTTTCTGATTAACGGGAATAGGCATTGGTTCCAAACCCTGCTTCGGGCAATCCTAGCGAAACAGAATGTCATCAAAAGGAAGTTCTTCAGAGAGATATTCAGCAGAAGGATGATCAAAAATGTTCCTATTATCCACACTCGGTGCCTGATTATCCCGTGAAAAAGGTTGCAAATTCTGAGAAAACTGACTCCTACCAGAACCCCCTGCCCCAGGGCGGCCTCTGAATCGTCTACCCATGTTACCAAATGCATTATTCGACCTCTGCTGGAGGATCGGGCATTGTGCTCGCCAATGACCCTCTTGTCTGCAATAAGCACATTGGTTCACGTTTACAGGACCCAACGGCACATTTCCCTGTGGAGCATACTGTCCCCTAAACTTTGAGGCCCTAGGGCCTCTGACAATTTGTTGTAATAGAACTGTAGTTTTCAGGTCTCCTTCTCTCTTTTCGATTCTTTCTTTCTCGTTATTAACTCGGTTCTCATAGTACTGAGCCAAATGCAATACTTCAGACTGAGACTTAGCCTGCCAAGCGCTCTCCGAAGACATAATTTGCGACTGGATGTCAGGCAACAATCCACGCACAAATTTATCTACAAATAGTCGTTTTCCAGACTGTGCTCAAATGTTGTACACTGAAATCTGAAAACACTTGTTCGAACCGATTAAAGAATTCGGTAGCACCCTCACACTTCCCTTGGACACAAGCAGTAAGTTTGTCCCAAATAATCCTTCTTTCAGGAATTATAGCTTTTAGTTTCGTAACTATTCTATCAGGCAAAGTCAGTATTACCTGTGGCGGTCTCTCGCCAGCAGGCCTTTCTCTATCTAATCAAACTATATTAACCCATGTGTCTCCTAACCCTGGTACATCATCTACAGTCCAAATCTGTTTTCACAAATCAATAGGTAGGAGCACGGGAAAAAACAAATCAATATCGCTCAGAGTAAATACTGATGACTACAAGACAGATTCTATCTCTTTATAGAACTCTGTTGGATTCTTTGAAATATCGGGAATGGATTGTTTAATGGTGTTCACTTCCTGTCTTGAGAACGGGACATGAACAAACTGCGACACATAATGTGTAGGAATATCCTGAGCAGCTGCGCCTGTTGCAGGATCCGCTGGAATCTCAACTTTTGGTACAAATGTCGGAGGGACTTCTCTCATAGGCAACTGAGAGATAGGAACGCTTACTGAGAACAGAGCTAAATCGAGCGTTAAAGCAGCTGAAGCAGTGTCAGACGAAAAAGCTCTCTTGTAGATATTCAATAATTCTGCGGGACAACAAATCTTTCTTTTTATGCATTCATCCTGCAGGTATTCCACCATTACCTGTTTCACTTTCCTCTGCATTTCTGGCGTATACTGACTATACGTGTCATATACTTCTACGGGAGATATCGACATGTCTGAAATCGGTGTCCAGCCAAAGGATTGAAAATAAAGGATCGAATGCCCTTTTGTTCGAATCCAAAAGGATCAAAAAAAGGGTTGAATTTTTTATTTATTTATTTATATACATTTTTAAGTGTAGTATGCATAAAAAGGTTTTTTTATAAAAAGAAAATAGAGGTTTGGGGGGAACCCCCCCTTAATAAAAAAAATCAACCCTTTTTTTCAGTCCTTTTGGAGTCGAAAAAAAGGCACTCAAGCCTTTTGTTTTCGATCCTTTGACCTATAACCTCTGGAGTCCACCTAATCGCATCTTTTGTGCAAATTCTTGTTTCCTCACTTATCGACTTACAACAAGGCAGGAACCGTTTCTGTAAAAAAATAGCATCCAAACTATCACCATCAGTTTCTTTATTCCGTAACCTTTCCAACTCCCTTCTATACTCAAAAACCCTCTTGACGTGCTCATATACTTTCTCTGCAGTATCTCTTGAATATGCTAAAACATTCAGATCCCTTAACCCTTGTGGGAGATCTATATCATCTAGTCTGTTCCACATTACACATAAATGAATTCCCAACCCTTCAATAAAAACGTTTTTCTCAGAAAAACTTGCTAGATTAGAGAGTGTGACAAAAACATTAGCTTGTTCACCCTTCTCCATGCACTGTCTAGCCCATGCAGTCAAGTCGCGCTTTCTCTCTTTAGGTACAGTATTACGAGTTACAATCTTTGATTCCGCTCCCTTATGACTACAAGCGGAACAGAACCACTCGGAAGAGGAAGAGTAGACAAATCTTGTACAATCGGTAACAAAGGTGCTATCACTGGTGCAGAAGCCAAATCTACCAAACCCGTAACACTAGGCAAAGACGGAGGAACAAGTGGAGGAGTAATGATAGGAGGAGGAACAACAGCCAGAAGAAGAGGAACATTAAGAGGAATGATAGGAGGAGCAGGAACAACTACGAGAGTAGGAACAGCAGCAGGAAGAGGCAAAACAACAGGAATAGGTACATATGGAGGTGGCGCAGTGGCACCAGACCTTCCTTCATTGAGAAGTTTGTCAATTAGCTCATCAGACACATGAAAGTCTTTAGATGGATACATTTTTTGAATACCAAGTGAAAAAGCCCTATCCAAATTTCTAACTGAATCAGACTGTTTAATTTGATCGTACAAGAATGCTTTTTCGGCGTTGGACATATGACCGCGCGCATGTTTTTCCCTACTTTAAAGTTGCTGCATAGCTTCTTTCTTCCAATTTTGTAATACATCAAATGCTTCAGGTCTAGCCTTTTTCTTTAATAATATAGACTCTAAGTATTCTATACGAGGAATTTCAAAACTACCATTGGTTGGCCACCGAAGTTTGAAAGCATGTCTAGTTTGTCTGTGCCAAATATCATTAAACACTATACTACCAATGCCGTGGTTACAGTACATAGTACATGCCGTCGACCCCTCCTGTGGCGCCGGTCAGCCAAATTCCAAAGATTGTCTGTCAACGGAGAATAACGCCCTGAAGCAGGCAGACAATTTCTCAGGCATGTCAGATTACTGGTGTTACCTGGTCAATAATTGTACTCGCAAGTGCAATGCACCAAAACAAATTATCAGGATACTTAAGGATTGGGTCACGACTCATCTGATCAAAGAATTAAGGAGTTCCAATCGGATTTCTAAGGACACAAAGGAACCACGTGGTTGGTGATTTCAGCAAAACTGCCCGCCTCGATATATTGACCCGCGTCAAGATACCGTCTCGGACCGCGGGCTCACCGTCCAGGGATCAGGTTATGCAGTACTGTTGAGGTATCGCTTCTCATCCAAGAAAGGGGCTACCTTTTCAGCATCCGATCCTGGTCCGATAGCCGCGTCAACCTTCAACGAGATGGAATCAATCTTGAGGGTCCCTATTCGGGCACCATCTGTAAAAGCAAGGGGAAATATCAAGGCTGAGTACCACAAAAGGAAATACACCAAACAAAGGCTTATAAAGATTCACAGATCTTTATTACTACAGCGCAGTTTACAAAGAACAAATCAGATAGCCATCTGGCCCTCATTACATCACAGTGAATACCAGCCCTTCAGTGTGAGAAGTGAGAGGTACTGGACATCTGGACATTCACGCATTTATACAATTTTAGTAACAATGTCCAGCACCTCTGCAAGTTAACAATCCATGGTCTAGAGTTTGTGCCGAGTTCACTTATGGCTTATACAACAATATGCACACGGTTTACGTACAAACAAATTACAATGGCAACAGTGTATTCCCAGGTTTAGCAGTAAGCCTTAGCACATGTCCCTTCACAATGCAGTTTAGCCAGTGTCCACATTTGATATTTGCATTACATTGTTTCAATGTCTGTTCGCGGATGAGGCTTATTGGTGCAGACAATCCTAACACCACAAGTCAGACATGGGACAAGGTCTCTTTACCCAGTCTAAACATTCGGCCCGCGAACAGTCTAAACATTAGCTAAGGTGCAAGGGTTGGGAAGGCTCGATTACAAGTTGGAAACACAGTCCACCATTTTAGAACACAGAGTTACATTTGAACAGAAATCAAAATGACGATGACCCCAAAATGGCGGCAAAGTCAATCTAAAATTGGAATATTTGAAATGCGGTTTTCTTCGCAGAGCGACTGGGCTTAAGCCAATATACATTAGAAAGGAGGCACAATATGATTTCCTGTTTAACAGTGTAATAGGCCTTCATGTTGGATTAAGGTCCAAAACTGGTATTACTTTAATCCTGATAATGAGCCTGGCGCCAAAGGCGCCAGGACTGACTCCATGTATGTTTCTGATGGAGTTCTAAGACCCTTGGGGCCAGTTTGAAGGGCTTTAGCCCCACTGCTGCCAGGTGGCTGTTATACCAACTATCATGAGTTCAGTTTTGCTTTTGTTTAAAGCCAAGTTATTGTTGAGCATCCAGTTCTCAATTAGGTCAAAGACTCTATTCAACTCAAATTTGTCCTGAGCGTGACAGCGTGAGTGCGGGATGACACATCGAGAACATAATCCCCTCTGCCTCTAGATCAGAGAAGAAAGGAGCCATAAATATGTTGTACAGGTACAGGGACGTACTAGCTCTCTATGGTACTCCAAAATGAACTGGAATGGGTGCTATTTCCAAACATACTCTTCTAACTCTATTCTCCAAGAAGGATGCAATCCACGAGACTGCTAAAGATGAAAAGTTAGCCACCTCAGACAGTCTTGACATCAAAATAGAATTATCGACCAAATTAAACGCCGCTCACTGGTCGAGCAAATCTAGCAGTGAAAGAGACCCTTTATCTAGGCGATCAAACAATTTTGACTTTAACTTGAGAAGGGACGTCTCAGTCCCAAAGCTCCGCCTGAAGCCTGATTGATGTGCATTCAGGATAGGGTACAGATTTAGATGTTCTGAAATCTGACCATATGCCACCTTATCCAGTATTTTTAGCAAAAATTGGGTATTAGATATCGGGCGGTAATTCAAAGGGTTATCCCTAGCAAGTCTGGCTTTTTTCAGTATAGGCCTGCCCATGGTTTGTTTCAAATCATCTGGAACCTTGCCTTCGCACAATGAGGTATTGACCAATATGCAAATCGTCTTCATGAGTAGGGGGGCAGGATTTTATTATCAAGGAAGAGCAAGAATCCCCTTTACACGGGGTAGGTTTTAGTTTTTCAATGACTTGCTGTAAAGTCTCCTCTGTAATTGGGTGAAAATTAAATTGAGGAACTGTCGAATTACTTACAAGGGGCTTCTAGTGCCTAATAGTAGCCTTTGAAGGTAATTCCTTCTTTCTTTCCAGCATATCTGCTCTTATAGCTAAGAGTTTGTTTTGCATGCCATCTTGTATACGCTGGCACCAGGTGGAGTCCCTAATCTCAAATTTATCAGCTGGAGGGGGGACTACCTATTCTTTGAGGATTTTAAACATGTCTTTAACATCCAATGCAGCATTTGCTATTCTTATGTTATGGAACTTCTGTTTGGCTTCCAATATAGCTAATTTGTAGTCCTTTGCTAAGATCTTATAAGATTGCTGAAGGGCTGTGGTTAAAGCGTATTTCCATAAGTAAAAAGCCTTACACATTAATTGATTGATATTTTATTTCTATCGCGCTCGTACGCAAGTGTTTCAGCTTTCTAAGCTCAGCCGTAAACCAAGGTTGATTTTTAAAATCTTCATTCTTCTGTTTATTGGTCTTAAGCGGTGCTAAAATGTTACAAATGCTAGCCGTATTGAGAGCCAAACCCGAAGACATGGCTAGAAGAGAGGTTTCCGGCAAAAATAAATTTTGTCCATTGTAAGGCATTTAAAATTACGTGACAATGAATAGTCCTTAGACAGGTTCCTCAATTTCAGAAATGTATAAAAGTGTGATCTGACCACGGACATGGCATGATGGAGACATCATAGCAAGTGGTATTAAGAGTTGTTAACAAACAAAGGGTATGTCCAAGTACATGAGTGGGTACTGTCACTTGCTGAGTGATTCCTAAGTCTGATAGCGACTGTTGTAGCTCAATGGCATGGGTATCTTCTGCATTTCCTAACCAATGATTAAAGTCACCCAAGATAATAAACTGTGAAATGGGTTTAAGCCGTGGTAGCCCGAGATTGTTAAGTGCTTCTGCCCATCTATCCTTCAGTGAGGGGGGACGATAAAGAAGAAGAATATTGACTGTGGATTCCGTGTTGTGCGCTATATTGACCCACTCAGCTGTGCTGTACCACATCACTATGCTGCATTTGCACAAGAAACAGCAATATGGCTGCGCTGGCTCCTGTGCGTGCCAGGATCTCAAAATTGCATTTTTACAACCACCAAAATAATAGCTGCACCACCCTGCCACACACATTTCAGGCAGGGTGGAACAGAGTACACACCGCAGGAGTGTGCCAGTGTGCTCTGCAACATTTAACATGGAATCAAGTGAAATAGGCAGCATTACCTTGCTGAAAACCCCTAAAATTCCTTTTAAAATTACACCTTTTTCAACCTTTAAAAGTGCTACTTGACGCTAAACTCATCCAGTCCTTATGAAAGCACTGTGATAAAAAGGGCCCTGCAATGCCAATGCCCAGGATCATCCATTATGCCGCAGCAGAACTGGGCCTAATTCCTGAATGACAGCCCCTTTCAAAAGTAACTTCGAAAAATTAACCAAAGACTCTGCTTTTACTCGCACGGGAAAGTGCACATATTTCTCCACAATGTATCAAATATTAGCTGTCTTCGAAAGAACTTCAAATATTTGAACCTGGCCAGTTTCATGTATCATTGTTCAGATAAAACCCATGTTTCCAGGAAAAGGACTTTGGCTGTAAGGCAGTATTGCAAAGGCAGATGGGGCTGCCAAATCGAAATGAATGAAAGAAATGTTAGCAGTTTTTAACACATGTGGTAAAATTGGTTTGGCTGACTGAAGAAAACATTGCCTATTTCAAAGTAAACTGTTAATGAAAGCCTGCTTATTAGCAATATTAAGGGGATTATGTTTGTGGCTGGTGGTAATATACACATAGGCTATTTTTATTCCACATGTTTGTTCAATCAAGACTCAGAAATCAGGAAATAAAGACTTTTAAATCAACTGGGCTGGTTGGCAAGCTCTAAGAAACATGTTCTGTTAGTTGTTAGCCCTGTAACTTCCTTTAAAATTGAGGCACACCATAAACTTCCAGCACAGGAAAGCGCTAATTGGCAGCTTCAAAAACTTTGAATGGACCAGGACAAAGGAAGTTCACATGCTCATTAGACATTCGTCTGTGCTGCAGGCTGGGACACTCACCTGTCAAGTGTAAAGGGGCACTAAAACCTTCAATTAAGACTGGAGAGCCCACTTTGCCTTGGAGGAAGTGACAGTAGGAGTCAGTTGGAGAAAAGAAAAAAAAATGATCAAGTGACAATGGACTTCCTTTTGGTTTCAAAGGCTATTTTATAAGCAAACATTAAAGACTTTGAACTCTGCAGCTACAATTAGTAAAAATGTGAAAAGTTTGTAGTTTTCAAATTTAATTTTATGTTCTTTCTGTTAAATCTTGTTAGAAATCTTTACCACCTGGGTAACAGAAGTTATAAAAATGTAACAGATTACGGGGAAAGTATTAATGTTGCAAACATAAAGCTTTGTACATGCATCCCTGGGGACAATTTACATCTGTCTATAAAATTGGGGAATTTTGGGACAAATCTTTCATTTTTAAAATCACCAAAATGTATCAGAAAGGCGAAGCGAGGTCCCACAGACTTGAGGATTGGACTGATCTGTGCAGCACAAAATCTGTAACCTGCGTATCTGATTTACTAAGAGGTTACAACTGCATAAGTATCTGTTTGTGGCAAAATTAGATTTTCAGTAAAGTAAATGTGGGAGTGTCTACATACTGTAAAATCCACCTCATAAACATGAGACTTTTCTGATATCCAACTAATTGTGAGTAAGGCAAAGACTATGCCCTTGCCCAATCATGTTGTTAGGGACGTGGGTAGTGAATCCTGCCCATGTCATATACTGTAATGATGTAATCTGGCATTATAAATAAGGCCCCCTGACTAGCACTCAACACTGATTCCTGACTCTCTTCCTAAATTTCTGCGTGGCGTCCGGTTCCTGTTTCCTTCATCCTGTTTGATCTTGATTCCAGATTTTCATTGCAAAGATAAGCTAAGGCCTATGCATTGCTGACCCCATTCCCAGCAAGGCCTCAATCTGAAACCTCAAATTCTAAAAAAATCCCAATACTCAAGGGAAACATCCTGATACCAGCCTGGTTTGCTGCCACTAAATGCATGCCTTCTGCAAACCTGCCATCCCGGGGATCTGTAGTATCCAGTAACCAGAAGTTCCAGTCCAGTACAGTCCGGTGACCAGAATTGCCCAGCTGATCTTTCCCACTGGGTTTGACCAACTGTCATTTGTTAGACCAGATCCGTGTGGTGACCAGAACCCTTGACGGTCCAAAATCCAAAAACTAAAGTGGACTGTAAGTATCACAGGAACCATAGAAAACCATAGTATACCTTGCCTTGTCCTATCCCAATCTCTAAACCACCCTATCCTTACCTTCAAAACTTGTAACATTGTCAGAAGACTTATTGCAACCCTGTCATTGATTTATCTTGCTAAACACCAGTTATTTAGTCATTTTTATCTTGTCTTGTAAATCCTACACTATCAATCCTATTTCGAGTGATCGGACTGATTGCGCCAGGGTGGGCGCTGGGAAACAAGGGTTGAACTCATGAATCAACCTTGGAGCTTACTGTGTCCTCTTTGGTATTCTAACCTGAATGCTCTAGTATAGAGTAAAACTGTTCTTGTCCAAACTAAATTTCTTTTCTGTTTTCACTACCCGATTTTTCTAAAAACGCCTCTTATTCTACATTACCTATCTCCCTCATTTTAATAGCTAGAGACCTCATTGCACTTCCTGATTTTATCTAAGATCTATAGCTACACCCCAACAAAAACCACACTCCAAATCAGTGAATTTCACTTATTTTTATCAAAAAACGTTTGGTTAATTTCAGGCGGGAATTGCAAAAGTTTGCTAAATTTCCTATGTGTCTTTTGATTGCAACTGTTTTAAATCTGCCATTCATTTTCAAATTGTATGCTTTTGCTCAATCTATTGCTTATGACTGTTTGTAACTTTCAAGTGTTGCTCCAGTAAAGATTTCTACTTATTCAGGGATTTTTGCACACATTCATTGTTTTATTCATCCATGTCTGAGTGTCATTTTAACATTGCAAGGGTTTCAAATCCGTTTTTCTCTCTTGTTTGGGGAGGGAAGGTTGGATTTGATTGTTTTTCCTTATTCCTCATTCCTGATTACCTGCTGCTTCCTTATATCTATTTAGAACAGATTATTTGTGGGATGAAGGATATTGCAGGGGGAAATCATAACTTGAGTGCTATCTTTCCAAAAGTTCAAAAGTATCTCTATTCTCTGTGTTGCCAAAGGATTAATTTAAGGGCATTATTCACATTCCTATTTGTTATTGTCAACCCATTGGTGATTGCTGCTCCATATTAAAATGTACATGATTTATTTAAATTTTAAATAAATAAATAAATATTACCTTTACCAACCAGCCTGGTTCCTGGTGTATCGTGACCCGGGTTGTTTGAAAAAGGGGTCTGTTATGAGTGGTGTATCGCTCAAATATTGAAACTATATATAACAAAATAAGCATTCCAGTTGTGCACAGCATACTAGACTGAGACTAGGTGTATCGCCTGATTGAAATACTTAACAGATTTCATACCGATTTTAATGTATAAGGAGTTCATTTCTTTCATTATAAAACCTGGGACTTCCCATATAGAAATGGGATTTCTTAGGATGAAGGCCACACCACCCCCTCTACCTTCCTGTCTGTCCTTCTTGTGTATCATAACATACCCAGATGGAATTGCTAGGTTGAGACCAGGACCAGCGGTATCTGATCCCCAAGTCTCAGTCACGGCACAGAGATCATTATTATTCTGTTCGATGTAATTGGACACCTCTAGGACGCGATTGACTAAAGAGTGGGTGCTAAGGAATATACAACGTAGATATGAGATCTGAGTTATTAATGGTGGCGGGGAGAAACCTGTGTTAAGGCTAGGGAGTGCACGTGTAGGTGCAAGTGATTGATCCAACTTTCTTGGTAGAGTAACGCATTCCGGAGGACTACACAGAAGTAATGCTGTTAAATTGATGTTGGGAGCAGTGCAGGTCTCAACCTGGATAGCCCCCAGACAAACGTCTTGTACCCTCATGGTAGTTGTATACTCCTGTTTCGTCGTTCGGGCACAGTTTGAAGCATTATGAGTGCACAATAACTGAGTTGGTTGAGGGGCAAAACCTACCTCACACTTTGCCACAAGCCTTCAAACCTCTCCACTCTCACACTGCACCTCTCACATCTAACGGGGAATCCATCTTCTTCACAATCACCTTCACGAGTCCTCATCCTGACATACCGCTGCACCAGTACTATCATCCATGTCTGACACCTTCTTCCTGTGGACTGTGCACAGCCTGTTACTGTTGACTATAATGTACAATAGGAACCTGGGAATACTTGGGACCCGCACTGCTGACAAATGCCACTGTTGACCATTGTGACACCGCCTGCGAGGTGTACAATGCTACACAAAACCCAACAGAATTTCCTCCAGCATTTGGGAGTGTTCATGGTGTGTCTATGATTCTCCTACTCAAAGTGCCAGATGATGTTTTTATACACAGCAGAGTAGGGTCCATATTTTGCCCAAAAGTGTGAATCACATCTACTCAAGCATGTGCAATTGTGTTTGGACACATTTCTCATTCACATCCTAACTGCCAATTCTGAGCCACATGTGCTGGTGTCATTGTATGAGTAAGAATCTTCAGGCCAATCAAGGGATGGCAGTGCAGCATGGAACGCAGACATTCTGGCTCTGGTTGTGGCAGGATTTGTGAGTTGGCCCGAAACCTTGTCCACATGATCATTGCTAGGTGACTCCGCATTTGGGAGAACTTTAAGGGAGAATCGGGGGTGCCGGGCTTATGTTGGCATGTTTTTTAATGAGCATTGGTAATTCCATATGAAACACGTTGTCCAAAAATGTGAAAAAACCTGCCACTTTCTTCACCATCGACAAACTCATAGTGAGGCCAATTTTCTCTGGCTCTGAATTGACAGATCGACAAAGGTTTTGAAAGAAACACTTTGAAAAACCCCATTGTTCTGGGCAGCTTCCGTTCCATTATTTTCATCTCTCACAGGAGTTGACAAGTCATATGCAAATGTGGGTGCAGACAGGCTAAACAGGATGAAATGGAAGCTGCCCAGAACACTGCCAGTGCTTGCGATTATATCACAGCTTTCCATCTATCACCTTTTGATGTCGATTTGTACGGTTCAAAATTAGGAGAGGGTACGTCCAGATGTGGGACCCTTGCTCACTGTCCCTAGAGAATGAAGCCCATGCTACCCAATACGGACACATGTCTGGAGTTTTTTCTATTCCTGTTCAAAGAGGACTTGGCTTGTTAGCTCAGGCTAGACTTCTCCCATTGGTGGCAGGACCTAGAATGATTTGCACATGGCTGGTCCACTCCAGAAAGGCGGCAGATGGGATAAAGTCAACAAAATGGAAGCTGTCAGAGCCATGCCAGATAACTAATACATAGTTTCCATTTATCATTCCTTGATTTCTAGTTTCAATTGTCAGATAGAAAGATCACAATTTAAGAAAAAATAGCAGAACCTGTGAGTCGAATTATGCAATATCGCATAATATGAGAATGGCCTCCAGTATAAGACAACTTTGAAAACAAACTTGATATTCAGCTCAGTGAACATGCGGCAGAAATACCTTGGTTAGACTGGGATGGGCCACTTGGCTGCCCAGTCTTCCACCCTCCTCGACAGAATGGGGAAAGGTCTTCTTTTTAGAGACATGCTGTAACCCAGACAACTGCTGCTGCTAGCCTCCCCAAATTCCTGAAGAAAGGGACCAAGACCCACCAATTCTATCGGGCGCCAACCAACGGGAACCTGTGAATACTGAGGTCAATAACTCGAACGCTTGTCCCTTGGACGTCCCAGCAATGGGCCTATCCAACAGGCCAAGTGCCAACTCACGGTTGGAAGTATTTTTAAGGCTAAGTGCTGGTGCCTTCCTCATCAAACACGTACATACATTACTAACTTGACATCTGATGTTCTAAGAGCAACTATATCTCCTGCTAAACTTCACAGCACTCTGTTTATGTTGCAGGGATGGGCGAACCTGTTTGAAAAAGATTCAAGCCTAAAGGATGGGGGGTTCGACTCAGTTCAAACGAATCCAACCACTTCGAGCTGAGGTTGCAAATGGTTCAGAATCTTTGAACCCACATTCGCGACTCTCGTATAGATGCGAGTATGTAATCGTGTGGCTTGTCTAAAGTACAGCTCTTTGATCATACTGAAAAATGCACCATTAACGGTGGCTAAGGAAATTATGCTGCAGGTACATACACATGAACCTTTTTTCACCTTATATGAAAAGGTGACCCGGCACATTTCCGGGGACGGTGCTACAGTGCCAACGATGCGCTGGCCAGTCCCCTTTCACACGTAACTTTTGGGACAGCGCTCCCTAGACTAATGCATGCCAGTTTCCCAGCACCCACGTGAGTGACGGGAGGGCATTTCACAATGACATTTAGAAATGTTACATAAAAAACTATCCCCATTTGATGGATGGAAATGCAAGTGGGACATCAGTGGTTCATACTGCCGCTGTTCCCTTTATTAGAAAACACGCTACGGGTCGACAATGACCCTGTCATGCATTGCGCACCCGTTGCACCTGTGCCAAATAAGCACACGGGAATGTGACTAGTGTCCCCTAATCTCATAAAGCATTGTGTGCGTGGATTCACAGTGTGCTTGAAATTCACAGAAATACCCCCTTGTTTTTGCAAATGGAGTGAAAAAAGACGTCTGAATGTTTGTATATTAGATACGCCAACAAAATCACTTTATCCACAGAGGTGACCTGAGCATTTCAGGATAACGGTGCGGCAGTGTAAATGATGCACTGGCCAGACCTAATGCATGCATTAGTGTTGAGAGCATATGTACGACAGCATCCCAGCAGGATCCAAGCAGGAGTCCATTTCCCAATTACAGGCCCTTTAAATGTGAATGAAAAAAAATAATTCTATCCCTGTTTTAGGGGTAGATATGTACGTGGTACAGCAGCGGATTGAACTGCTGCTGCTCCATTTAAATGAAAATGCACGGTTAGATCGATAGTGACCCTGTCATGCGTTGTGATTTTCCTTGAGTGTATTCCAAATAAGCGCAGGGGAGTCTGTTTTTTTTCCTGCGCATTTCAAAGTTTATTCCGTTTGTGGATTTGGGATGCCCTTTGAAATACGCAAAAAAACCACCCATCTATTGGTGAAAATGAGCAAGAGGTGAAAAAGTGAATTTGAATGCGCACATTCCAGTACTTGCGGCAAAAAACATGTTGACAATTTACCCCATTCTTTCTTAAAATCCACATGGATTTAAAAAGTCTTTTAATTCAATTCCAGACAAAGTGATATATGGTTCGAATTGGCTCGAACTGAATAGAGCCGAACCAGACATTGACCAATTCTGCTCAGTAAGCCATCTCTCTGGAGTCTCGAATGGCTCCAGCCTATTCATAGATCTCCTTTAAAGGTTTGAACCGGCATTTGAGTCAAGCACTTTAAGACTCCCCCATCCCTAGTGTTTGCTCATGTCAAACTGCTGTAGACATGTGCCTCTCTTATTATTATAATTTTTTTATACAGATTGCTTTAACTACATGCAAATGATGGACATGTGGCTTAAAAATCATCTGTTACATGCTGTGATTTCTTTATGGGGTAGGAATGTAATGTTTAAGGTTAGCAGATGAGTTCAAGTCATCAGAGTCACCAGGGCTTTTATTTCTCCTTCACCTCAATTGAAAAAATAGACTAAAGAAAAAACCAAATAGAAACGTCCGGAGGTCACTGGCACAGTGCATGCCCAGTGACAGTCATTTGATAACCTTAAAAATGCCGGCCAATCCGACCCTGCCCGTAGGCTGCATTCTCAGAAACGTACTAAAAATACCGCAGCACACTTGAGAGGAGAGCCCGGACATTACATTCGGGGGAAATGAAGGAACTTTCCCAAAGAAGCATCGCGAGGCCACTTAAGTTCCGGCCAGAGTTCCACTCTGCTCCTGCTCGCATCGCGTGAGGACGTGTTTGGAGTTTCTTCTGCTTTGGCTTCTGCTTTCAGGGAAAACAAGCCCAACTTTCTATAAAAACCCTACTTCCGCGCGGAGTGCGCGCGGAGTTCCGGGCAGAGTTCCAGTCTGCTCCGGGAGCTGGGGGCTGACTGGCTGACTGGCTGACCGCCGCACCAAGGTAATTCCAAGGATACAGAGGTAGGCGCTCATTGCCCAGCGGCACCCCTCTTCGACCTGCATTTCTGCTTTTCTGCCTCTCTGTATTGCCTTTCTGAACTGAACTGAGAACTGAAACAAATTGGGGACTAAAAGTGAACTTTGAGCCCTCCTTGGCCGTCCCAAGCCGTCTGATCCCTGTCATCTGGTGGCGACGCTCCAAAATTCTGCCTCGGTCGCTGCCTGTTCTTGCCTTCTCTGTCCCTTCCTTACCCTCCGTTCCTCCACCTTTGTCTCCCTATTCTGCTCCACCCTGCCCCGCTCCCACCCTTCCCTCCCGGCCCTTCGCCCTCCCCTCCTTCCTCCCTCTTCCTCCTCCGTCCCCTCTCCATCCTCCACCTGAGATGGAGGAAGATCCGGATCAGCGTCTACTAAGGAGCCACACGAAAAGGACCCCACTTACCTCGAGTCAGCCCGCATCTCTCAACTACAAGGTCTTCTCAGTTAAAAGCCACAGACTTCTCCCAGGCCAACGACAAGGTCCGGCAGCATCACCCGGTGATGGCCGCCCCCTCACCGCTTCGGCGAGTGACCCATCCTGTGCGGGAGCCGGAGGGCCCCTGCCAGGGGGTCTGAGGGTGGCCACATCGGCGACGGCAGCCGCGCACAACGCTTATCTTCCCACGTCCCGGCTATCACCCCTGAGCCGGTGGCCACCTCTGATGCGTCCAACACCCAAGTAGGAATGGGCGGATTTGCACCGGCCCCGCTTTCTCCGGAGGCCTTGAGCTCCGCCCAGCCTAACACCAATCTACTCGTCCTGGAACAACACCGCAACTGGCAGAAGAGCCCGGCCCACCAGACCACCATGGCCCTGATTCACCCGGCTCTGGAGGACCAACAGGGCAGAGCCGGCCCGGTCGGTGCAACTCACTCACGGAACCTCTCTACACCCGGTGCAACTGACGAGGCCACCTTCTACCCGACACCCAGCTTACCCGCGTCGCCTTTGATGGTAGAGGCCACAGTGCCTCCCTCAGACTTAGATGGAACCCTGGAAAACAGGGCATGTGCTGTCACGCCCTCAGATATCCATAACCAACCTTTGCCTACGAATCCACTGCAAGAGGAGAGTCGTGATTCAGATTCTGACAACTCCTCTGCTACATCGGATAATTTCAGTTGCAAACTTTCCTCTAATCAAAACAAAAAAAGATCAATATACAGGAAAAAAGGCAAACTGGCACTTAAGCCCACGGCTGCAGCAGCCACAAACACCAAAGTGGCTGTCTCTACAAAAAAACAGCAAAACCCAGAGGCTATCCTTCCAGAAACTAACAGTCAGATTAAAAAGGTCGCCCCACAACAAGGCCAAAGAAAGAAGGGCTATGTAAAACTTGCCCTCTCCACCCCGCTTTTGTCAACTGCATTGATGAACTTTTTTAAGACACAAGGCAAAAGAAAACTATCCAATGAGTCCGAACTTTCAGACGCGGAAATCCTGGAAGCTCTTGACGAGACCCCCCCAGTGCCTACATCCAGAAAAACTACGGGTGCTATCGGGACTCAACTACCCTCAGTCGGGCAAGCTCTGCCACTGATCACTCCGCTCTTCGGACTCTCACCAGACGCGCCAGCCCCGCCCCAATCGGGCTCGGTTCGCCCGCCTAACAACATTCCAACTTCACCTTCAGACTCTCAGGCGAAGTCCCCACCACCACCCACCCCCGAGCGGGTGGTCTCCTCAACTGCTGATCCAATTAACACCACTCGACCGCCACATCAGTGTCTTTCGGACATTCTCGACCTACTGCAACCAATAGCGGGGTCACAAAGAGAAATGCCCCCCCATCCGCGGGTAAAGACCCACTTAACTCCTTCCATGCTCGCGGCAAACCAGCAAGTCCCCGCATCCCAGGCCTCATGTTGGGACGATCTCAATTCCCAAACGAGAGTAGCAGCACCAAGGCCACCCGCCTCGCTTAACATTGGAGGCTCCAACCCCACGCGCAGGCATTCATTGGCGAACCCCTCATCTCTAGGACCAAGAGATACGCCACTGAAGAGTGGAAGATGGGACTTCCCTTCACCTCCCCACAAAGAGTCCCCTAACAATAGAAAGGACCTGACCACAATCATGTCAGCCATAACCATCGCTATGGCCCCATTCTGCAAACTTTATGAAACGCTAAGTGACGTCTCAAAGGACAACACGGCCATTTTAGCGAACATACAGTCAAAGCTTACCTTCTTAGAAGGATATATAACAGCCATCGACCTGAAGTATGACCTTCCGCACACAGCAAGACAGGAGGCAGTCTTTGCGTCGGCCACGGCCTCGGCTCCCTCTTTTTCAAAAAAAGGTTCTTCATCAGACACATCAACGCACAAGTCAACTCAGACCTCCCAGCTCAAACACCTTAACGAATTTGCCACAATATTCACAAATAAGCCACAACCATTACCAAGTGTAAACATGACTACACGCAAGAAAGTTCTAAAACTAGCTATGAATGATCAACCACCCGACTAAGCTTGCCAATCAACCCAACGCAAGCTTGAATCTGGGCTACTGACGCCTAACCATTACACCGCTCTCGGAACTGCAGCCCAGGGTCCCATTCGAGTGGGCTCCGTGACGGACCTGACCAAGTCCCCCATCTTAACAGAAGAATGCCTAAACTCAAGTCTCATACTGTCTGCGTCACCTCATAACGCTCAAGTATCGCCTGAGAAAGGTCCCTCTGAAGGCAATCCCCCACCAACATCTCCTTCTACCTCCAACTTCAAACCTACAGCGGACCCTCTACTCCAGTCATCGGTGGCCCTGAGCCCTCACAAGTCCACCCAAGGCCTTCGCAATAATGACCCTCCAAGTCCTGCGCCTGGCCTACAAAGGAGATCAAGACCAAGAACCAGATCAACGAGATCTCCTACGCCAGGGGCTCGCACAGTCCGACACCAAACAGAAAAACACGCTGACCACACGAGGGACAACCTCTCAGATTCTGTAGGTTTATCACTCACACTTTCCTTCCCACTAGCCCACTCCTCACCTGATGATTCTGTGTGGGTCTTTTCGGATTCGTCTGATGAGCTTTCCGGATTTTCCCTCCAGGCTGTCTTTGTCTTTGTCTTGATGATCTTATTCTTCTGTTTGACGAAATAGGAGCAAGCTCCCCCGGAGGCCACTTTGCATATAAGCAATTAGCCCAGCAGCAGGGACTCCGGGGAGCCCACCCCAAACCAGGGAAAAGCCTTGCCGAAAAACCCTGGAAGATTGTGTAGCTGTAGTTGGCAGGAAGTTGTTGGCGTGTATCCGTACTTCAATAACCAGCATGCACTGATAAGTGTTCTTTGTGAATAGGAAATAACGATCCAGTGCGGAACAGCACAAACAGTACAGTACTCCAAAGAACTTGGACAACGAAGTGTTCCCAGCAGAGAGCGTCCGATGGCAGATGAGACGATGAAGCAGGTGTGAGTATTAGAAGGCAGCGCAGAGCGCGGATAAACAGCGGAAGCAGGAAACAAACAGGTAAGCGGAATAAACGGGAGGAGTAAACCGCGAACAGCGGTAACGGAAAGACACAGGCAGACAAACAGGGAAGGAAGGCACAGGAAACACAGAGAAACAACTGGAGGCAGAGCACAAGCGAGGTGTACTCACGTAGGCAGCAAGAAAGTTTCAACGCACAGGTGTTCTCCATTTTCAGGTACTTGTAGGCAGTACAAACAGAAAGACTAGACCGCACCTTGCAGTGACTCAGAGTCTAGTTCTTCTTCCATAGCGCCCATCTGCTCCATACTTTCCATGGGCGATATATGACAGTATGACCCCTTCTCAGCGGTCCTCCTCCTGGTTTACCCGGGTGTAGCCGATGAAACCTTCGGATAAGTTGGGCTGCAGAGATGTGACTGACCGGTTCCCATGAACTCTCTGACCTTGGGTAACCTTTCCATAATACTAGATACTGTAAGGTGCCTTTCTTGTATCTTGAATCCAATAATCTGGATACTTCATACTCCTTCGATGTTTCAATGGGTAGGTTACCAGTTCCTCTCTTCCTTCTTTTTCGAGGATATTCCACATATTCCTTTAGTAAAGAGGTGTGAAACACTGGATGTATCCTTTGGAGCTTTGCAGGAAGAGCCAATCGAAAGGCAACTGGATTGATTTTGGCAGTAATCTTGAAAGGTCCGATAAAATGGGGAGAAAACTTTCCTTGATGTACCCATCTGGGCAAAAACTTGGTGGATAACCATACCTTGGTACCAATGTCCCATTGTGGATTGGGCCTTCGCTTGAGATCAGCCCACTTCTTGTTCTCTAGACGGGAGGTTTCAAGATTAGACCTGGTTCTTTTGTGAAGCGTCTGAAGGGTGTCCAAAAGATGGTCCACAGAGGGAATGTTAGTAGACACCGGACCAAACAGAGGAATGTGTCTAGGATGAAAACCGTAGGTACAGAAAAAGGGACTCATGCTTGTCGAGGAATGTCTTGTATTATTATAAGAGAATTCTGCCATAGGAAGTAGGTAAGACCAATTGTTTTGCTCCTGATTACAGAAGCACCTAATGTATTGTTCCAATGTTGCATTAAGACGTTCAGTTTGCCCATTGCTCTCAGGGTGGAATCCTGATGACAGAGATCTTTTTATACCCAAGGTCTTGCACAAGGCAGTCCAAAATTTCGAGGTGAATTGTGAGCCTCTATCCGAGACTTTGGATTGCGGAAGACCATCTAACCTAACCACGTCTTTCAGAAACACCTCCGCAGTGATATTTGCTGTCGGTAGACCTTTCAATGGTGAAAAAAGCGCTAGTTTACTGAATGAATCCACAGAGACCATTATGGCCGTATGTCATTGGAAACTGGAAGGTCTACAATGAAGTCTGTGGAAATGTGTTGCCACGGCCCATCTGGTAGAACGTCCTGTTGAAGTAAGCCTAATGGCTTACAGTAAGCATATTTATTCTGAGCACATATGGGACACGTAGCCACATATTCTTTGATGTCTTTTTTCATGGTAGGCCACCAAAACTGTCTAGACACCAGTTCCATGGAGGCAAGTTGACCTTTGTGTCCTGCTGATGGGATGTCGTGACACCAAGCCATGGCCTGTTCTTGTAGATCCTGAGTGGGTAAGAATAAAGCATCTTTCATAAACGTCAGATTTCCTCTTTGGGTCATTCCATAGTCGTCTATCCTTCTGTTATTCTTTTGGGCTTTCTGTACTTGTTGAAGGAACGTATTAACCATATTGATGAACCTTTTCCCTGCTAGAAGAATTTCTGGACCTTGATATCCTCCACAGTCACTCCCTTGACTGCGGGAAAGGGCATCTGCTAATGAGTTATCCTTTCCTGGTAAGTAGGTGATTACGAAATCAAATTGAGAAAAAAATATAAGCCCATCTGGCATGTCTGGAATTTCGGCATTCCATTTTCTGTAACACCTTTAAATTCTGGTGATCTGTACGAACTTGGAAAGGACAAACAGCTCCTTGTAATAAGTGCCTCCACTCCTCACAGGCCTGTTTTATGGCCAGAAGTTCTCTTTCCAGCACTGAGTAATTTCGTTCACTGGGACTAAGGGTTCTGGAATAATAAGCTATACGGTGTTCCAACCCATCTTCTTTCTTTTGTAACAAAGCAGCTCCAATCGCTCCTCCTGAAGCATCGGTCTCCACAATAAATGGTAAGGATTGATCCGGTTGTCTCAGGATAGGCGCTGTAACAAATGCTTCCTTAAGCCTTTGGAATGCCTGATCCGTCTTCTGGTCCCAGAGAAACTTGACTCCTTTTTTAAGGAGATTTGTAATAGGAAGGATGATATCCGAAAAGTTTGGTATAAACTTGCGATAAAAGTTTGCAAGTCCCAAAAACCTTTGTATATCCTTAACTGAATTGGGTGTGGACCACTGCGTTATAGCCTGAGTTTTGGCTGGATCCATCTGTACCCGATCTTCAGAGAGGATGAATCCTAAGTAGGGTACCGTAGTAACTTCAAAAACACATTTTTCAGGTTTGGCCAATAGACTATTGTATCTTAACCTGTGCAGAACTTCTTTGACGTGTTGACGATGTTCAGTCAGAGTGTTTGAGAATATGAGAATGTCGTCCAAATAAACCACAACTGAGGAATACATCATATCTGCGAATATCTTGTCCATGAAGCGTTGAAACTGGGACGGTGCATTTACCAAACCAAAGGGCATAACCCTGTACTCGTAGTGTCCCAGGGGAGTCCTGAAAGCTGTTTTCCATTCGTCCCCTTCACAAATACGAAGTAGGTGATAAGCTCCTCGAAGATCTAATTTGGTAAAGAGGTGTGCCCCTTGGACTGCTTCAATAATGTCTTTCATTAAGGGCATAGGATACCTGTCTCGTATAGTCAGACTGTTCAAACCCTGGTAATCTATGCAGGGTCTTAGTTCCGTGGTTCCTTTTTTCGAGATAAAAAAAAGAGATGCCCCTGCTGACGATGAGGATTCCCGTATGAGGCCATTTTGTAGGTTGGTTGACAAGTATTCCCTCAATGCCTCCTTTTCAGGTAGAGATAAAGAGAACATCCTTCCAAAGGGTACTTCAGCCTCCGGAATTAGTTCGATCTTGCAGTCTTCTTTCCGATGAGGAGGAAGCTTCCTCGGTTGGGTGTCTAAGAACACGTCCTCATATTATAGGTACTGGATGGGAATTGTATTGACACTGAGGACGGTATTTTGTATTGTTGGAAGCACACAGGACAAAGCGGGTTCATTAGTCAAACACTGTTGAGAGCAATACGTGGATCTGAACTCTACTGTGTTAAGTTGCCAGTCAATTGCCGGGTTGTGTTTTCTGAGCCATGGTATGCCTAATATGACTGGAAAATGAGCCGCTCGAATGAGATCGAAAGATAGGTACTCAGAATGATTTGACACTCTGACCCGTAATTCCTGTGTTTCCTGACAAATGGGTCCGGATGTCAAAGGTGTGCCATCCACGCCTTCTACTGGAATCGGTTTGATCTTAGGGCATCGAGGCAGGTGGTGTTCATTAGCCCACTTATCATCTACAAAGTTGCCCGCAGCTCCAGAGTCCAGCATAGCTAAACATTCAATGGGTTTGGTAGACTGCCAGTCTAACGTAATCTTAACCACCATCAGTGTGTTATTGCTGATCAAAGCTAGCTGAGCATTAGCACAGGGATGAATAGATGTCTCCCCTTCCTTATCCCTGTTCAAGGTTGGTGTCAAGTATCGGCAGAAATCTTCAGTGTTAGGACGCCGTAATTATCCGGCTTCCACGGCTTCCACGAGACCTAATACTTGTGGATCTCGTATTCGCCGACGAACGGTGGTTACGGTCCCTTTAAGACCTCGTCTGCCGGGAGCTTGGAAGTTGGCATGGAGACAATGGCGTCCTTTCACGTCTTTCTCTTCTCCCCGTACACGTTGAAAAGACGTATAGTGATCATGTGACTATTATTTAAGCCACGCCTGTGCGTTTTGCCGGCGCTTCTGAATCTTGTATTCTAGCGGCTTGCTTTCCTCGTATCCAGGTTCTTGTCCCTTTTGCCTTGATTTCCTGTTTTTCCACCTCGGACTGCCTCCTGACCCGTCTTGCTTACTCCTTTGTACTTCTGCTGCCAGCCCTGCTCATCGGCCTCGGATCGCCCACGGACATGCCTAGCTTACCCCTTTGTACTTTTGCTGCCAGCCCTGCTCATCGGCCTCGGATCACCCACGGACCTGCCTTGCTTACTCCTTTGTACTTTTGCTGCCAGCCCTGCTCAGCGACCTCGGATCGTCCATGGACCTGCATTGCTAATCATTTGTACTGTCTCCCGTTTATCGTTTTTTCTCCTGCATTGGAACTCTGCACCATTGGTACATGGACTAGAGACTGCCTTTTATGTACCTTTAGGCGTCCTCGTGCCGTCGGGGTAGGTTTTGCTTTTTGGACATACATCTTGGATCTTCACCCTGCTTCTTGCTTTGCCTTCAGTTCTGGATTGTTTCCTGGTCCTTTCGTTTTGGGTTTGCTACTACCTTACTCCTTTCTGGGGATATTCGGAGACTCAGAGATTCCGAAGAACCACGCAGGTTAGTGTTTGATTTCTATATTGATGTCTGCATCTTGGCATAGAGTCGCATAAGTGTGATTATTGCTCTTAGTGCAACTGTCTGGGAGTCTTGCCTGTACATCTTACGAAGACATCCCGCTCCAGTATCCTGTTCCATGCGGTTCTGGATTCTTCGTTGGTATTCCATCTTTCCGCCAATCAATTGTTCTGGTTGTTCATTGTACTGACTAGTTCGGTAGATTGGCGAGAAGAATTCCTCGGCTACACTACGAGGGCAAGAGCGCTACTGACATATTCAGAAGCCTTAATAAAAATGGATGCCAATGAGTCTTTGACAGCCATCATGCAATTGGTGGCGGATCTACGCAGTGAAATGGCTAATGCCCATGCTGCCACCGAAAGACGCATTGATGAGCTACAGGCTAGTTTTCAGTCCACCGGTGCTGGGGCGCCTTCGCCCGCTGTGGCATCGGGTTCTGGGCTATCTCCTGCCCGTTCTGACCCTGGGCCAGTGTACATGACTGCTCAGTTTCCCTTGGCTCCACCAGAGCGGTTTCTAGGTGACCCTAAGGCCTATCGAACCTTCCTTAACCAGTGTAGATTACACTTTCTTTGTAGGCCAGCCTCGTTTCCAGATTCAACCACTAAAGCGGCCTTCTTATTGTCACACTTGGGTGGTACGGCGGCGGCATGGGCCAATCCACTATTGGAAGAGGGCAGTCACCTTTTGTACAATTGTGACGCGTTGATTGAGGCTATGAGTCGGGTTTTTGATACGCGGTATGCTACGCAAGCCACCGACTTACAATTATTGGCCTTACCGCAGGGAACTTCTACCCTGTTGGCTTACTTAGCCAAGTTTAATCAATTGGTTGCCGAAACTAATTGGCCTGAAGAGAAGAAGGCATCCTTGTTTTACAAAGGGTTGTCTAATTCCCTTAAAGATACCCTATCCACGGTACCGGTAATCCCTACAGCGTTCTCTGAATTGGTTGACTTGGTACTCCAAATTGACTCCAGACAAGCAGAGAGAAGGGGGGAACGGAGACCGCTTCCTCCTCTTACGACCGCCACGTCTAATCCTGCCACCGGGTCCTCAGAACCAATGTAAATCGGAGCATTGCGGGGACCGTTGTCAGCAGAAACAAGGGAACACAGGAAGAAGAACGGCCTCTGTTTCTATTGTGGGTCATCAGATCATTTACTACGATCATGTACTAAGAAACCTGTTAAGAAACAGGGAAACGCGAAAGCCCGGCAATAGAAGGGGTTCAGTTGCCGGGTGGTTCTTGCAGCAACCCCCTCATGTCGACGCCTTACTGTTTATCCGTCACTCTTGATTCCACCTCCCTCGGTAGGCGGGTGATTCCAGTTGTTTTGGATTCAGGTGCCACGGGGAACTATATTGACGGTGATTTTGCTCGAGAGCTGGGCATACAGATTGTTTCCAAAGACTGCCCCGAGGTTGTGAATGCGGTCGATGGTTCAACCCTGGTTTCTGGTCTAGTGACTGAGCGTACTGCCACTTTGGTCATGAGGACGGAATGTGGGCATACTGAAGAGATCTCCTTTGACCTGATTGCCGCCCCACAGCTTAAAGTTATCCTGGGGCTTCCCTGGTTGAAACTACACAACCCCATGGTGGATTGGCAGTCGGGGGAAGTCAACTTCCTTTCAGAACATTGTGACCAGTTCTGTTTGACATCAGTTCAGAAAATCTCTAGCCCAAGCCATGCTCTCATGGATTCCGCCTCCACGATAGGGACTGTTCTTAACACTCAACTACCCTCAGAGTATCGAGAATATCGGGATGTCTTTGACGCAAGTGGGGCAGAAATCCTTCCACCCCACAGGCCTTTTGATTGTCCTATAGAACTGGTTCCTGGGGCCAAGATACCATCTGGTAGGATCTATTCATTAACACCCAAGGAGGATGTAATCCTTAAGGAATACATTGACAAATCCTTAAAATCCGGCTTCATTCGGCCTTCGCGTTCTACGGCAGCTTCCCCTCTGTTTTTTGTTCCTAAGAAGGAGGGAGACCTTCGCCCTTGTATCGACTATCGGGCCTTGAATGCTGTTACGGTCAGGAACCAATACCCGATTCCTCTGATATCAGTCTTGCTTGATCAGCTCGGCTCGGCCAAGGTCTTTTCCAAGTTAGACTTACGTGGGGCGTACAACCTTGTACGCATACACGAAGGGGACGAATGGAAGACCGCCTTTAAAACTAAATACGGTCTATATGAATACACTGTAATGCCCTTTGGTCTCAGTAACGCCCCTGCCACTTTCCAGTTCTTCATAAATGAAGTCTTTCATGACATGTTGGATCAATATCTAATTGTTTATCTAGATGACATCCTGATTTACTCCCCCAACCATGAAACTCATGTTGTTCATGTCAGTAGAGTCTTACAACGTCTGCGGGACAATCATTTATATGCTAAACTGGAAAAATGTCTCTTCCACGTACAAGAGGTCGAGTTCCTTGGCTTCAACATCACCAACAAAGGAGTCAAGATGAGCAGATCTAAGGTCTCTGCTATTCTGGATTGGCCGGTTCCCAACAATCTGAAGGCGTTGCAATCCTTTTTAGGTTTTGCGAACTTCTATCGACGTTTTGTTCAAGACTTTTCAACCATTGTCTGTCCCCTTACAGCTCTGACTAGCTCTAAGAGATCTTTTCATTGGAATGGGGAGGCTCAACAGGCATTTGATTCTCTGAAGTCCGCCTTCACCTCAGCACCGGTGCTCCAGCATCCGGACCCAACCCAACCGTTCATAGTCGAGGCTGATGCTTCGGATGTTGCTTTGGGTGCTATCCTGTCCCAACATTGCCCAGATGATGCAGGTTTACATCCTGTAGCCTTTCATTCCAGAAAGTTAACGCCTTATGAAAGGAATTACACTATCACGGAGCGCGAATTGTTGGCTATCAGGGACGCCTTCTTGGTTTGGAGGCATCATTTGTTGGGTTCTCAAGTGCCTGTTCAGGTGTTCACGGATCATAGGAATCACTTGGCTCTTCAATCAGTGAAATGTACCACTGCACGGCATGCTCGTTGGCATGAATTCTTTTCAATGTTTGATTTCACTATTTCCTATCGTCCTGGTTCTCAGAATTCGAAAGCGGATGCTCTCTCTCGTCTACATGGACCCGCCAAATCCTCTCACGCCACTGGTGTACCTTTGTTACCCACTCAGGTGGTGTGTGGTTGCTCTTTACGTCCGTCACTTAAGTCTGTTATACAGGAATGGCTTCGAAACGATCCGCCAGAAGTAGCGAAATACAGACTGGAGATCATAAATTCATTGCCCTATAACCAGGGTAAATTATTCCTGCCTACTCTAGGGACGCGACGTACTGCTATACAATGGTGTCATGATTCATCTCTGGCTGCTCATCCAGGTATTAGGAAGACGGTTGATTTACTAAAAAGATGGTGTTGGTGGCCATCTTTATTGCAGGATGTTACTGATTACATATATACATGTTCGGTTTGTGCTCAGTGTAAGACATCACATGGCAAACCCGTGGGTTTGTTACAACCTATGCCTCTTCCAGATCGCCCTTGGTCCTCCATTTCCATGGATTTCGTTGTGGAACTACCTGTGGTGAAAGGTTTTGATACTATTTGGGTGGTCATCGACTATTTTACCAAAATGGCACTATTTGTTCCTTGTCAAGGGATCCCTACTGCTCCTAAACTGGCGGATCTCTTTCTGCGGAACGTGTTTAGGTTGTTCGGTCTTCCTTCTATAATCATCTCCGACCGCGGTCCTCAGTTTACTTCTCGTTTTTGGAGAGCCTTGTCGGCTGCTTTAGGTATTGAAGTTCGGTTTTCAAGTGCTTATCATCCTCAGACGGATGGGCAGACCGAACGTCTGAATGCTACTATGGACCAGTATATAAGATGTCTCATCTTTCAGCGTCAGGACGATTGGCTTTCGGTACTGTCCATGGCCGAATTTGCCTATAATAATGCGCTCCACACTGCTACACAGGTTTCTCCTTTCTTTGCCCTTTTTGGACAACATCCACGTTCCTTGCCTCTTGTCCCTGATCTGCCGGCTCACAACCCTGCTGCCCTTGCCTGTGTTAGGGATATTACCGGCACCCATGTCCAGGTCAAAAGACAGTTGTTGGAGGCTCAGAACAGGACCAAGTTTTATGCAGACCGGCATCGTACCCCCGCTCCGGTGTATCTCCCAGGCATGAAAGTTTGGTTATCTACACGCAACTTACGCCTGCCGGGTCAGAGGAAGTTACTTCCACGTTTTGTCGGTCCATATGCTATATCGCATGTCATTAACCCGGCAGTGGTGCGTTTGGTTCTCCCACGTTCGTGGAAACTTCACCCCGTATTCCACGTGTCTTTGATTAAACCATGCCGTCTTGATACCCGTCTTCCCTCCCATCCTCCACCTGTCAGGGTTCGGGGTACTGTGGAGTATGAGGTTTCAGCGATCTTGGACACCAAGGTACGAAACAGGAAAAAACTCTACTATGTTGACTGGAAGGGTTATGGTCCGGAGGATCGCACCTGGGAACCATATGAAAACATACATGCCCCGGTTTTGTTGTCCCGTTTTTGGAAATCTCGAAATGTGGGGGCCTCTTTGGGGAAGGAAACTGTCAAGTATCGGCAGAAATCTTCAGTGTTAGGACGCCGTAATTATCTGGCTTCCACGGCTTCCACGAGACCTAATACTTGTGGATCTCGTATTCGCCGACGAACGGTGGTTACGGTCCCTTTAAGACCTCGTCTGCCGGGAGCTTGGAAGTTGGCATGGAGACAATGGCGTCCTTTCACGTCTTTCGCTTCTCCCCGTACACGTTGAAAAGACGTATAGTGATCATGTGACTATTATTTAAGCCACGCCTGTGCGTTTTGCCGGCGCTTCTGAATCTTGTATTCTAGCGGCTTGCTTTCCTCGTATCCAGGTTCTTGTCCCTTTTGCCTTGATTTCCTGTTTTTCGACCTCGGACTGCCTCCTGACCCGTCTTGCTTACTCCTTTGTACTTCTGCTGCCAGCCCTGCTCATCGGCCTCGGATCGCCCACGGACCTGCCTTGCTTACTCCTTTGTACTTTTGCTGCCAGCCCTGCTCATCGGCCTCGGATCGCCCACGGACCTGCCTTGCTTACTCCTTTGTACTTTTGCTGCCAGCCCTGCTCAGCGACCTCGGATCGTCCACGGACCTGCATTGCTAATCATTTGTACTGTCTCCCGTTTATCGTTTTTTCTCCTGCATTGGAACTCTGCACCATTGGTACATGGACTAGAGACTGCCTTTTATGTACCTTTAGGCGTCCTCGTGCCGTCGGGGTACGTTTTGCTTTTTGGACATACATCTTGGATCTTCACCCTGCTTCTTGCTTTGCCTTCAGTTCTGGATTGTTTCCTGGTCCTTTCGTTTTGGGTTTGCTACTACCTTACTCCTTTCTGGGGATATTCGGAGACTCAGAGATTCCGAAGAACCACGCAGGTTAGTGTTTGATTTCTATATTGATGTCTGCATCTTGGCATAGAGTCGCATAAGTGTGATTATTGCTCTTAGTGCAACTGTCTGGGAGTCTTGCCTGTACATCTTACGAAGACATCCCGCTCCAGTATCCTGTTCCATGCGGTTCTGGATTCTTTGTTGGTATTCCATCTTTCCGACAATCAATTGTTCTGGTTGTTCATTGTACTGACTAGTTCGGTAGATTGGCGAGAAGAATTCCTCGGCTACACTACGAGGGCAAGAGCGCTACTGACAGTTGGGGTCTTTCGTTTCCCTGCTTTCTGGGAGGGACTTCTGGGCAATTTCGCAGCAAATGTGTGTTGGACCCACAATACATGCAAAGTCCAAGATCCTTGCGTCTTTTCCATTCGTTGGCTGTAAGTGGTCCTCTAGCAGTTCCTATCTGCATTGGTTCTTCGTGTTGAGCCGTTTCAGGGACTGAGGGTAGGCTAGTGAAAGGTACTAAAGACCGGGGCTTCTTCTTCTCAGCTTTTCTTTCCGACATGCGGAATTCTATCTGTAATACCAATGACACGAGTTCCTGAAATGAAGCAGGTCTGGCTACTCTAGCCAGTTCGTCCTTGATGTCTTCATGCAGATCCCACCGGAAAATAGCCTGCTGTGCCATTTCTGGCCAACCTGCTTCACTTGCCACCTTCTGAAAACAGGTAACATATGTCTGTATGTCTGAGTTTCCTTGGCGTATGTCTAACAGGTTTTCAAAGGTGGAGAATAAGACTTCAGGTCTCTCGAATCTTTCTTTGAAACGTGTTACAAAGGCACCATAATTATTTAACGTTGGGTCTGAGTTAGTCACTAGTGGGGTGGCCCAGGCTAGGGCATTACGAGCTAAATTCGAAATTAGAAAACCCACTTTTGTTCGATCCAACTCGTATGTCTTGGGCCGAAAAGTATAGTGTATTGTGCAGGCATCCAGAAACTCCTTTAATTTCCTGGGGTTTCCTTCAAATTTACCACAAGGTAGGGATAAAGGAGGTAGTTCTCCTCTGGAATCTTCTCTCTGTTGTCTCAATGCGGCATTATCAGTTTTTATGGTTTGTACTTCAACCCTCAGAGCCTGTATGGCGTTAACCATCTCCTGGTACTGTTCAAGACTAGCCATCTTCTCTTGGCGTTGCAATCTCTCAGATTCTGTAGGTTTATCACTCACACTTTCCTTCCCACTAGCCCACTCCTCACCTGATGATTCTGTGTGTGTCTTTTCGGATTCGTCTAATGAGCTTTCCGGCTTTTCCCTCCAGGCTGTCTTTGTCTTTGTCTTGATGATCTTATTCTTCTGTTTGACGAAATAGGAGCGAGCTCCCCCGGAGGCCACTTTGCCTATAAGCAATTAGCCCGGCAGCGGGGACTCCGGGGAGCCCACCCCAAACCAGGGAAAAGCCTTGCCGAAAAACCCTGGAAGATTGTGTAGCTGTAGTTGGCAGGAAGTTGTCGGCGTGCATCCGTACTTCAATAACCAGCATGCACTGGTAAGTGTTCTTTGTGAATAGGAAATACCGATCCAGTGCGGAACAGCACAAACAGTACAGTACTCCAAAGAACTTGGACAACGAAGGGTTCCCAGCAGAGAGCGTCCGATGGCAGATGAGACGCTGAAGCAGGTGTGAGTATTAGAAGGCAGAGCAGAGCGCGGATAAACAGCGGAAGCAGGAAACAAACAGGCAAGCGGAATAAACGGGAGGAGGAAACCGCAAACAGCGGTAACGGAAAGACACGGGCAGACGAACAGGGAAGGAAGGCACAGGAAACACAGAGAAACAACTGGAGGCAGAGCACAAGCGAGGTGTACTCATGTAGGGAGCAAGAAAGTTGCAACGCACAGGTGTTCTCCATTTTCAGGTACTTGTAGGCAGTACAAACAGAAAGACTAGACCGCACCTTGCAGTGACTCGGAGTCTAGTCCTTCTTCCATAGCGCCCATCTGCTCCATACTTTCCATGGGCGATATATGACACAACCCCACCCGTCTTTTCAAAATAGAGCAAATTTCCAGCAAAGACAAATATGTCATCTTGAACAGAAGAACTGTGCTAAAGATAACATCATCTCTACCCTCCCTAAAGAACCTAAATTCGGCAGATTTTAAGTGGGTCGAGCCTTACCACAGAGATAACACGGCTAAAGCCTACCTTCACATCTACTCCTCCGCAATACAAGACAAATGTCGCCAAGCCGGTGAAGACTTAAAAGCACAAGGCCTGCTGCTTTCTGAACTAACAACTCTGGATCTCAAGAACCCCATCAGGGAAACACATCCTAAAAAAGGAAGAATCAGCGACCACAGCCCATCTCAACGACATGCCGATCGAAGAAATGAACTGAAATCTTACTTTACAGCTCCATCCAGGACTCCGAAAACGCGCCCAGACTCTCCTGCCCGCCCACCACGCCCAGCACGTGACTATTCTGATCTGAATCGAACATCACTGAAAATTCACCATCCTAGCAATGGCAGACAAGAAACATCTAAGAATCGCCTGCCCCATTCTCAAATCCACAGATCCCGTCCGGATCAAAGAAAGCAAAGCTGGAGAGATCAGTCCCCGCGAAGAGACCCGCTCAACTATAGATACTGGGCGCAATCCAAATCATCCCCGCCGATCGCCATCAAAAACTCGACAACTCCATCCGGCCCATGGGAATGGATAAATGGTGCCCTATCCTCAAATCACCTTAGATAGTAACTACCAAAAGAAGCCGACACGCAATTTCATCAAAAGTCCTTATCGTTGGCCTCTTGGAACACTAGAGGACACACCCATCTAACTGATCACAATACTGTCGACCTGGGTCAATTTGACATATTTTGTCTCCAGGAAACATGGCTCCATGAAAAACCGTCAATGGACGGATACGACATTGTGATCTCGCCAGCTGTCAAAGGTCTCCTAGGCCGCCCCTCAGCAGGCCTTCTGATTGGAATTCGGTCAGATCAAAACTTAAAACTCATCAAAACAACGGCAAGATCCTATGAGGTGTTGGCGGTTTTAATTGAATGGAACCCTGCACCTGAATTCCCGAAACAACACGCAAAGCAGTCTTCAGCACTACCACTCGTTTTTATCACTACTTATTGGAATCCTCAAAAGTCATCGACACTACTCTTCTGTCAAACTATGGCTGAGGCTATCGACGAGATTCTTACTGAATGGAACACTCCTTTTCTACTTATCTGCGGGGACCTCAACGCGAAATGCACACAACCGCAAAACATCCCCTTAAATCCCACCGTCACCACAGCAGCGGAGCTCAGGGGTCAAGCTTGGATGACCCTCATGACATCCAGGAACCTGCACAATGCCGCCTGTATTCTGGAAGGGCAGTCCCACCTACCGACCTGGGAAAGAGGCCGGTCTGCAGCTACTCTAGACTACATCTTCGCCTCCCCAGCACTGTGTGCAGTAATCCAAGATTTTCATGTAGTCAAAACTCTACCAAGCGACCACAATATGTTAACTGTATCATGGCCCTCTACCGGCCGCATTCCATCTTGCTACCCTTCATCGGTCGAAACGAATTCCCAACAAACGCGCCTTCGTTTGACATCGGCCAACATCAGACTGATCACTCAACAGTACGTCTCGGAAATTGAGTCAGAACTGGTACTTGATCCACAACCAAGGCCAAACTACCTGCCTATGCTTCTCAAGTACAAGCTCCATGCGACACCTGGTCTGGTGACCCCAAAAGCCTACAATCACCAGTATGACAAACAAATAGCATTGAAAAAAAAGCATTGAGACAGCTCAGAAGACGCGCTAAGGCTGACAACGCCATTGTTGCATGGGACTGCTGGAAAGATGAAAACAAAATCTACAAATCATGGATCATAGCGCGCCGAGCCATTTTATACTAACATGACGCTGAATCAATGATGAGAGTCGTAACCACAAAGAAAACAGCGGACGTCTGGTCCCTGATAAACGCCTCTCAAGGAATCACAGCCTCAAGCATGATTAACTCAGTCCCAGAACAAGTCTGGGTCACTTTTTTCACTGATCTCTTCGCCAGTCCGATCCCTGCAACAAATACGTCTTTCGATACCACTGCTGCCCATTGGATTGACTTGTCAGCCCCAGCGGACATAAGTGCAGCTATTCAAAAACTAAAAGCGTCAAGAGCGCCAGGCCCAGACGGCCTGACAAATATAGACTTAAAGAAACATCTCACTGAATGGGCCACCTTCATCGGCATTCTGTTTGAGCATTGCAGAACCACCAGAAAGATTCCATCATCGTGGTGCAAAGCAACCATCATTCCAATTTTCAAACAAGGAAGCAGGGAAGCGCCCGCAAACTATCGTCCAATCGCCCTACTGGACATCATGGGCAAACTTTTTGCGACTCTTCTCTTGGACCACTTCAACCGATGGGCGAAAGCGGCCCCCTGCAGTGACCCATTCCAACTAGGCTTCAAGAAAAATGGTGGTACTGCACTGAACATTCTCATACTTACCATCTTGAAAGCCAAAATAAAACAAGGGTCCCCCACAGTCTATGTGGCGTTTATCGACCTCTCACAGGCCTTCGACAAAGTCGAGAGGTCAAGACTGTGGAGAAAGCTGGAAAATTGGAATTGCCCGAACGATGTCCTACAACCAATAATAGCCCTTCACACCAATACTCAACGTCCGGCTGAACAGACAAGGAGCACTGTCCAAAGAAATCCAAGCACACAGAGGAGTAAAGCAAGGCTGCCCCCTAACCCCGGCGCTCTTCGTGGCTTTTTTGGGGGACTACAAAGACTCGGAAGCCCAGGTCCGAAGCTTTCCGCCGAAGTTTGGCAATTGCACCCTCTCCCGTCTTCTATACGCTGACGACTTGATTTTGTTTGACCAAACCCCGATCGGCCTCCAGCGGCAGCTGGATAACCTGGCAGCCTATATGAACACCAACAACCTCCAGATCAATCAGACAAAAACGAAAATCATGATCCTTTCTAGATCGTGCCGCTTCCAGAAAAAATCCCGATCTTGGTCAGTGTGTAAAACCAATATTGAAGTGGTCCCTCTCTTCAAATATCTAGGAGTGATCATTGACGGGACTTTGCAGGAACTTAAAATGCAACAACGTCTGTGGGCCAAAACCAAACAACTGACTTCCCAACTAAGAGCGATTGATAGAAAGTATGGCAAATTTTCGCTAGCGCCGGCCATTAATTTCTATAAAGGAATAATGGTTCCGGCCCTGACTTACAGCATGGACGCCATGTTCACTGTACCGTCCAAACTATGGAGGACACTGGAGGGCTACATCTGGAAATCCCTCCTAGGCCTACCCACCGCCATTCCAATCGAAGCCATCAGAAGAGACCTGGGCCTTCTATCATTAAGTGCCACCGTCAGCGGGTCCTTACTTGCCCTCTTCAGGAAGACTCTTATCAAAGACAGCTTGCCAATTCTCAACATCATTGGACAGGAACTCGAATCAACGAACTGTAAGGCTGTTCAAAAATGGATACACCTCCAAAAAACCAAACTGGAGGACCTGCAATGTACACTAAAGTCAGTGAAAAACTGAAATCGCAAGACTGGATCAACACTATCGACAAAGCGGTAGCAACCAAGTTCCTAAACCATCTTCCACCAACTTACAATAAATTGAAACTCCCCATGGCGTACTGTAGGAGATTCCCGGATAAAAAGCTACGCTCTACATTTCTAAGAGCGCGCTTAAACTTGCTCCACACTCGAGAAATCTTAGTGATGAGAAGGCTGTTCACCGTCACCACGTGCAGACTGTGCAAAATTCCGGACTCTACTGAGACCATTCGCCACCTTCTCCTAAACTGCCCCACTTTAACTCAAGTTCTTACAGCTTTTCTCACTCCCCTATGGCTCGACTCAGTACTAATCGATGAGCAAACATGGTGGTACCGTTTGATATCTGGCGCAAAATCCCGCTGTGCTGCCGTCACGGCCAAAATAATGGAAGCTGCCTTCATCAAAATCAACGCTGCTACCTAGACGTCTCTCTGGCCATTGAACTTCAGTGCCCAGGCACCCAGCAACTGATGACCGCGCCATAGACTAACTTTGAGATAGCTATTGCACTCGACACGCCTTGACTCAGGCTCTATAAATTTTAAGGTGTCCTCACTTCAAAGGACGCATCCTTGTAAAAATCACTCACTGTGATTATACACAAGTAAATAAAAAAAAATAAAAAAAAGAATGCCATTTCTACTTCCTCTGTCATTGCAGTGAAACAATAAAGCACTGTGAATATTTTCTCACACACAATCCACAATTAAAGCAGTGTTGACAAAATTCCAATACAGGGAGACAGAGACGATGGGGCAGCAGTGTGTGTGTGTGTGTCACAATGATTTTTTTTTTATTCTGTTGCATATTGGGACATCGTTTTTCCAGCCACATTATGCCAGCCTATCCTTTCAAATCTCCCAAAATAGCATCAGCTACAGCTGAGATTCAAATGGCTTTTACAGAGATTGTTTTGAAGCCTTGAGACATACAACCCAAGGCATGCCACTGCGGCTTCCACCACACTTCCAGCCCACATACTCAGCTGGCTACCGGGCCAATGCTGTTCATTAATGAGCCATCGTAAGATCTTCACCACAGTAGGACTCTCAAGTGAAATGTTATTAGCTCGTTTGTTGGGCGTATCCACGCCATCAATCTTGCACCGTTCAATACCAGTTTCATTGCAAAGGCATGCTGAACACACAAATACTCCTGGATCATGCACTTAGCCACCACCATGCTTCAGATCTCATTGGCTGCATCTGTGTACTGCATGTGCCCCCCCTCCCCACAGAATCCCATAAGGGCATCATAACCAGGGCCATATATATGGGCAAAGGCAGAGTAGGCAAGATTGACAAAGTGGGTCCCGGACTGTGTGGGTTGTGACGTGCAAAGAAAGGTGAAGCGCGAGCAGTCTCAAACCACTGAAGGATTTTACATAGTCTGCTGTGTGGAGCGAAGAGGCATCAGTGGTGGTGAAGTCTACTGCATGTGCTCATAAATCATGGCGGTGGCATCTTTTTAGGGACCGATGCAGATTATGCTGAAACTTTACGGTTCATCTGGTTTCAGAGCCACATGGAGCACATCTTTTAAGAAACTACATTCAAATAAAAGTAGAATAGGCCAATTCAGGTGACATGCTACATGTCAGAGTGCCACCTAGTAGCTATCTGTGTAGTTCATCTCCAGTTCATAGCACCATGTGCTCTGGGCTTGCAAATTTAACGAAATGCAAGCATTATTGTTCCATTGGTGATCAGTGTATTTGTTTTACAAGGCAACACTATTTTATGAATAGCTTTATTGTTCAAGAGCAACAGCTCACAAGGATACAGGAAAAGCAAAATATATAATAGTGGGCTAAGAAATGTGAGAACAATTTCTTCTACCGTGTAAAATGAGTCGTGGACTGGGCACTAGGTCCACAGCAATAGCTGGTCTACTGTAACAATCTTATATCAATCAATGCTGTGAACTATCAGTTCCTAGTGTGTTCTGCCTCTTAGAAAGAAAGAGATGCACCTTAATGTCAACCATATCTTTAGGCAGTTAAATATATCTGAGGTGTGTTGGGGACATTTAGTATGACTAGTTATATATGTGTGATGGCCTGGAGATGTGCTTAAGGGTTCCTGATAGTTTTGGTGGCTATTATACGCTGGTAAAGCCAAAACCCTCCCCTGATTTTAGTACCTGTAGCCCGAGTAAGGCAAGTCCAATTGACAGAAGTGTCTCAGAGCCAAAGGTTGGATACGTTTTGAGTGTTTGCAGTCCATAGAACAGACAACAGGACGATGAGACAGAAAAGCCATGGACAAGGACTCAGTGCTTTGAGACCACTATGGTGGTGAATGCCGCAGTATAAAACCCAAATAGCATAAGATAGCATATGTTTGAAAAACATATTAAAATATATATAACACTATATTGTAGTGATTATTTCACAATTTGTGCAAATTCCCTACAATTATATACAAAAACAGCTAAATAGTGACGAAAATATATTATTTAAAAAAGTATGTATAAACCACATTACATTTCTTTCAACACCATTATATTCAATACATCTGCACCAGTAATACTCACAATTATCTACAATACAACTATGTCACCGTTACAAATTTAACAAACATATAACTAGATACATTCATTATATTTCCCAACCATACAAATATGCAACTAGCCCCCATACTCAATATTCACAATTTTTCATGATTAGCTACAGACAGCAAGCAATCATATTTGTATCTGCCCTACATGCACATGTTTCGGTCTACAAAGTGCTCTTGATGCTTAGAGATTCATCAGGTACCACTGAAAAATAATAACTTATTCCTTTGCAGGAGTAAAACGTGAACACATGATATCACTTACGTATCAGTTATACTTCATTTTCGGACCCACATGAAAGCCTTCTTGTGTGACTCCTTTAGTTCATTTCTTACTCATTATTTGACGAATACAATTCATCAAATCCTTTTCCATTATGTATCACAGTTGTATTTTCTAACACAGCTGCAAGAATAAAAAGACACTGCATTAACTGTGGCACGTTGGATGAGTATTGCGGATTCATTTTTTTAGTGAATAATAATATTTTGAGTAACTGCAATGTAGTCGTATTGTATATGATAGTGTGGCACAGAAAGGAATTTGCAGGGTTTATACATTTGTGCATATTTTTGTGACTACTAAGTATTTTGTAAATGATTTGTTTCAAATGTGCACTATAAATATATTATGAAGTAATTACAATATCATTTTTTAATACATATGTTCATACATATGCTGTAAGAAGCACGACACATTAAGAAATGATAAGTTCACAGCATTGATTGCTATAACACCTGTCATAGTTCCACTTAGAAAACATCACTGAAAGTTAAGGTCCAAAGCACAGCAACAAAGGAATGCATTGAGTGTATGTTTATTTGCTGTCTCCTGGAGCAACAACATCTTGGTAACTCACTCCTCTAACTGTTGGTGTTCCACAAGGCTCTGTCTTGGCTCCACTCCTCTTTACACTCCACAACTCTGCTCTTGGGGCACTAATCTCCTGCTTTGGGTTCTTGTACCAACTCTTCACGGATGACACCCACATCTTCTTTTCTTTTCCTGAACTCTCTTCTGATCTCTCTATCAAAAGTTTAAACTGTCTCTCTGCCTTTAAATATTGGAAGGTTTCTCATTCTCTGATATTAAACTCCAAAACAGAGGTGCTTTTCTTCCCTGTCAAAGGTTCTCGCTTATCTTTTCCACTGCCTATCCAGTTCCCTCCTGACACTCTCCCCTACTCTTCTTCATCAAGAAACCTTGGCGTCATCTATGACCCTTCTCACTCATTCTCTAATTTCTTCTCGAAAACTGGTCTGTGTGACTCTGACAGCACTCACTATGTATAATGTGGCATGCCTGTAAGCTGGCAATTATTCGTTTGATTGTTTCAATAACATAGCATTACAAAATTATCAACATCTTAAATGTTTCCAACAGTTTTAAAAATACATATTTTTAGCAATGAACTGCCTGGATAAGCGTTTGTTGTGCAGATGCACCCGGGCATGTGTGAAAATTGGTGTGCATGAGAGCAGGTGTGGATATGCGTGGGCGCAAGACTACGCGCAGATAAGCTTGTCTGCACAGGCGTGTTTATTACCGAGCACCTTTTTAAAACCTTTTTAAAATGGTTAGAATACTTTCAAAGGCATCAATAACATGAATACCTGCACAACCTATCAGGGAAACAAAGTCAGTGCGTGCCTGTTAAATCCCCTTTCCCATCCACAAGCTTTGCAATTGCTGCACAATCTTTATAGGAACAAAGTTTAGCCATGTGCCACACTTGAAGTGAAAATGTGAAGTTTAGCCATGCGCCACACTTAGGATTGTGAAGTTTACCCATGTGCCACTCTTGGAGCGAAAAAGTGAAGTTTAGCCATGCATCACACTTGGAGTGAAAATGTGAAGTTTAGCCATGCATCACACTTAGATAGAATTGTGAAGTTTAGCCATACGCCTCACTTAGAATTGTGAAATATAGCCATGCGTCACACTTGGAGTGAAAATGTGAAGTTTAGCCATGCATCACACCTAGATAGAATTATGTGATTTAGCCATGCGTCACACTTGTCTCAGGAGGATAGCTCATGGGCAATGCACCCGTCTTGGAAGCAAGACGATGTGGAGCAACGCAGGTTCGAGCCCCGGGTCCGCGCTTAGAAAACTCTGGGTATTAATCACGTTATAAATAACCAATTGCAATTAGATAGAATTGTGAGATTTAACCATGTGTCACACTTAGAACTGTGAAGATTAGCCATGCATCACACTTAGATAGAATTGTGAAGTTTAGCCATGCCTCACACTTGGAGTGACAATGTGAAGTTTAGCCATGCGCCACACTTACAAATGTGAACTTTAGCCATGCTCCACACTTGGAGTGAAAATGTGAAGTTTAGCCATGCATCACATTTAGAGTGGAAATGTGTAGTTTAGCCATGCGTCACACTTAGATAGAATTGTGAGATTTAACCGTGCGTCACACTTGGAGTGAAAATGTGAAGTTTAGTCATGTGTCAACCTTGGAGTAAAAATGTGAAGTTTAGCCATGGGTCAAACTTAGAATTGTGAGGTTTAGCCATGCATCACATTTAGAGTGAAATGTGAAGTTTAGCCATGCGTCACACGTAGAATTGTGAAGACTACGCATGCATCACACTTAGATGGAATTATGAAATGTAGTCAGGCATCAGCTTTTGATAGAATTGTGAAGATTACCCATGCATCTCACTTAAAGTGAAAAGTGAAGTTTGGCCATGCGTCCCGTTCAGGCAGAATTGAAAAGTTTAGCCATGCATCACGCTTGGATAGAGTTGTGAGGGTTAGCCAGGCGTCACACTTAGATAGAATTGTGAAGATTCTGCAGGCATCACACTTTGAATTATGAAGTTTAGTCATGTGTCAGACTTAGATAGAACTGTGAGGATTAACCCAGCATCACACTAGGTGAATTGTGAAGATTAACCATGCGTCGGACTAAGATAGAAGAAATATGGAGATTAGCCATTTGACAAAACAGATAGGACTGTGTAGATTAGCCACATAGAAGAACTGAGTAGACAAAGCCCTAACCGCCCTCTACCTCCTCAAACGCACAACCCAAACACTGGGCTAACCAACCTATACACTAACACAATGCAACACAAGCAACACACACTTACAACAAACAAACCTGGACACTGGACCTTATCCGTAGGCACACAACAAGCTAGTGCACACAACCATAAACACCTGCTAATCTACAAATAAAACACACATACACAACCCAACCTAAAAAACCGTCACATAGAAATATCCCAGGCATTGGACCTTACCCGTATGAACATAACAAGCCAGTGCAGAAAACCCTAAATACAAGCAATCTACACACAAAATGCAGACACACCCCAACACAACAAACAGCCACACAGAAAACACTCCAGACATTGGACCTTACCCATATGGATACAACAAGCCAGTGTACGCAACCTACCATCTGCAAGTCAACACACAGATGCCAGTTACTCCTGTTTCTGGACCTATCCTCTCATACTCCCCTCACTAGCCAAACCTGTCCTATTTCTTGCAGAGCCACGTGAGCGCCTGGAGACTGCCCTTGGGTGGTATCGGCAGGTGGTATAAATAAACATAACATAACAAATATTTCTAGTAGAATATGAGAGAGTGAAACATACCGTCTATGGTTTATAGGTTACATTATCAAATGAAGTCTACTATCAATTAGCTGCCAGTTTTTCTTTGAAGATCAGGGCGGGAAGAGTCATGTTAATTTGCTATAAGGTGATTCACACCCACTAGCTAACTGCCTGGTACATAATGGTGCCAAGATGGAGGAGCAAAATTGTGGTTTGTCTTCCAAGACCTATCCTTTTTCTTGGTCATCAACAACCCAGAGAGGCAGTCGACAAAGTCTGTTAGTTAGATGCACTGTTTCCCTATATTTCTCCTGTGTAGCTCCCATATGCTTTTATGTATGTATTACTTGCTCCCAGTGCCCTGGGAACCCATTTCTCACAGTGGACATCATTACAATTTTGCTGGTATTCTAATGGTAAATCCTCCAGAATACCGGCAAACTGTATTACCGTTTCAGGCACTCGGTCTGGTGGAATGTCCACCGGATTCCGAGTGCCGGGTGACACTGTAACTCCCCATTCATGGAGTCCCATGGGACTCCATGGGGGAGTTTGCTGGTATTACAGGCACCCGTAATACCAGCATTTGTTGCTAGTAAAGTGGTGAAATAACCTTCAGCTTGTAGCTAGAGGTCATATTGCCTGCTTCTAGCTGGAGGTCGTTCCGGCTACCCCACTGGCAAACTCGTAGTTGTCCGGTGTGGTAACTTGCGGTTAAAAGTTCATACTGGCATGTTAATAAGGCACAGACCAACTTGTAATGAGGCCCATAATGTCACTTTGCTAATTGCCGCCCGCTATTTTTGTTTGTATGTTTTATTATGGGAAATTGATAGGAGTGAAAAACACAAAGTAGGTTTCCCATAAAAAAACAAAAAAGTCCATAAGCACCCCTGTTGGTTGGCCCTCTTTGCCGACAGTACCCAAAACCAAAAAACTGAAGGTTGACTAATGAACCCCAGCCAAAGGCCCTCATTACAAGTTATGCCGGTAGCCATGCCGCAATTTGCGGCATGGCTGCCGGCAAAACCGCATCCGTGTCCGTGTCCTCGGAATGAGGACTTACCGGACCATTCCGAGTTCGGATGGCCCGGTAATTCCTCACTCGAAGACACGGTTCATCACCATTCCCATTTCAGCCCCCATAGGGCTGAATGGGAATGGGAGAGGGAGTAAACAACGGGCCATTACGAGATGGCCCGTTGTTTGCTCCCTCTTCCCCTCACGGGACCCGGTATGCACGCCTGGTTTTCCCAGGCGTGCTTAACGTGTCCCACGAGGGGACCTCGTAATGTGGCGGAACGGGTTGAACGGCGCCGCAGCCCGTTCCGCCAGGGTCGTAATGAGGCCCAAAGTGTGCAAAAAGTGATCTTTGCTGCAGGCTCATGACATACTAAACTATGCATTCCCTTCAAGTGGCGGGTTTGAAGCCTATCAAGGCAGCTCGCTGGCTTTGTTGCAAGCAACAGAGTTTGGTGTGCACTGTGTATGCCACAGACTTCATCGTTCACTAGATTTCCCCATTGTGGCTGTTTGGGTGTAACCCGGAGTGAACAGAGCAATCACTGCAGAGGTCTATGCTCACCCTCCAGGTCACTGAGTGCAATCCTGGCTGGCTCAGCCTTGTATCCGTCTTAAGATGATTACATAATAAAGGGCAGTGAGTTGAGTAACATTAACACCCATTTAGGCTTTAGGCTCATGAGCACATCCAGGACCTCACACAACACGTACAGGATTTGTCCAAGGGGCGACGGGGGCCTTTTGCTCTTGCTGGGGCCGAGGACCCGGAAGCAAACACTAGCCCATCTTTATATTTCATCACTTGATGTCCTCCTGCGCACATAGACAGCATTTGCAATTATTTACCCATAACACACTGTGTCTTTCATGTTGCCTAGTGAACTAAAGCCACATCCGGAGAACAATCTCTGCATAAATGTGAAGCAAGTTTAATCCGAGCATATTATCATAATTGAACACACTACCTGCCATGAACTCATTTAGAATGGGTCACACTTGGTCATTTTGCTTTTGACACACATCTGCCGAGAGCAATCTCTCATCTTTGCATCTCGACCAAAAGGACGGGTTTCAGCCGTTATCAGGAACTACAAAGGACCGAACATGTTCCTTGCAAAAATTAGACTTTTAAAAGAATGTTTGTCCTTTTTGTATATAATTTGTTTCCAGTGTTATTAAAGGGTTTACAGAGATTCAGGCATTGCCTCCTGATGATCCTCTGCGAATCCCTAAAGGCACGAGGCATCTAAGGAATTTCCGGAATTCTTCTTAACCCCTTAGATGCCTGGGATTTCGCAAGAACATTTGTAGAAGTAGCCCTCAATATGTTTTTTAGAGTTACCCAGACACATTTATTGTCTGTGGATTTCTGTTATAATACAATCATCGTCATGTCACTGAGTGTTTGTGCATTTCTGTTTACCCTTTTTTTCTCCCAAATAGCTCAACAAATATTTGCTTTTTTATTGAAAAGTACGATTTTATTAAAATGATCTAACTGTAAGCAGTACATTTCTAAAGTCTCTACCTTTGGAGTTTTTGATAACATGCACTATTGGGGGAAAAACGTTTTTCACAATTGCATTCTAACTTTCTCTACTACTGGACAATGTTGCATTCTTTACAGTTCAAACATACCTGCATTTTACAGATACTCGGGAAGAATGTATGGTAGGGACGGCGAGTAAGGAGTAGGGGAGATCAGACTAGAGTTTTGGAGCAATAAGAGAGCAGAAGAAAAAAGTAAAAAACGATTGAGAGGAAAAGAAATACGATCTGGGAGTAGGGCTATGGGGAGTAGATTGCAGTAAGAAGATAATTTGTTTGCTGATTGAGGTATGGTGAAGAGAATAATCAGGCATTCCAGACTATGGTGGCAGAACAGCAGTCAGGAATAGCTGAGTGGATTTGGTCAGGGAAATTGGAAAAGAAAGAAAGATTCATGAATAGTTAGCATAACATTATCTTGGTAATGTGTGAACACTCTACTCTCTCTCCCCCTATTTAGGCCTCTAATGACCATGCTTTTTATGATTTTAAATATGCACTTATGACTCCCTTTGACCAACACTTTCCTGCACCCTCATTCACTCATTCCCTCCCCTGTCCTCATCCTTGAATTGCACCTAAGAGCCAAACCCTCATAACAAACATATGCTGTGACCTATGATGCTGGCACACATCTCCAACCTACTCCTAGCATGTATAATGGCCACCAGGACAATCCACTCTCTTCCTCTCGGAATGGGCTGACCTGGCCTCCTCTCTACTCTCCTCCTCTCAACTCCTCCTGATGGGTGAACTCAACATCCATCTAGACTCTCCTGACTCCTCAGGACCTTTCTGCAACCTATGCAACTCTCTCTCCCTATCTATCCTACCCTCTGGTCCCACGCACACTGCATGCCACACCTTGGATGTTCTCATCTCTAGTGACACCCTTTCTCTACTCCTCTCACTACCGCTCTCTCTTGGACCAACCACTCTCGTCTCTCAACATAACTGACGCTCTCCTCTACTCTTGCAGCAACACACCCGACACTGTCACTCGGCTTCAAAGTCACAGGCCAATGAAAAAAATGACAGCGGCTGGCTTTGCTTCCACCTATTCTGCTTCTTCCACTCCTACAGCTGATTCCCACTCTGAAACAGCCCTCACTAATCTCATCCGCTCTATCCCCAAACCTCTTGACACTCTTGCTCCTGCCATGAGGCCTTCCAACTGAAGCCTTCCAAAAAGTGCAAATCTTGGTACCACTCCAACCTGGCTGCCCTTAAATGCAAATGTAGGGCAGCTGAGCGCAAATGGAACTCATCGGGTGGACCACCTGACAAACTGGCCTCCGGCGTCCTTGAAAGGCAATATGGACTCTGCAACAAGTGAGGGGTTGGTGCGGGCACCGCTTTTTTGGTCAAGTTTCTTCAATTATATAGGAACTTACTTTTAGATTAAGTGGCACCCTCAGAGACCCAAGGAACACTCTGTTGCTATATTAGCACAACAAGAAAATGTATCAGATGAAACTCTTTCATCAGACCTGGGGTCGCCAAAAGATGTAGTGAAAACTACTTATTACTGTTTAATCAATCATCGACTCTGCATCTGCTCCAAGAAAAGAGTCTTTATTCAAGCCTGCATCTCCGCGGCATCAAACAACATGGCCACATTTTTAAAAAGTCTGCAAGGAACTAGCCAATCCTGGAGGAGCCTCCTCTTCTGTCACACCTACCCAGGACCTTTACTTGGCCATGGCTGCACACTTCATCATAAAAACCCAAAACATCCGTTCTTCCCTCTCTTCCACTCCACGGCATAAACCAACACCAGAGCCCCCCTTGGCCCACCCTCCTCTTACCCTCTCCTCTCTCACTCACCCGTCACACCTGATGAGGTCACCAGACAAGTCCTGTCTATGAAGGCTTCATCCAAACAGGTGGACACCTGCCACTCTGAAAGCATTAAGGACAATATTGACTCCCTTGCCCCAGCCGTGGCTGGATCTCTGAAGTCTCTCCTTTTCAACTGGAGTTTTCCCAACTGCCCTTAAACAGTCCCTTGTGCACCCTCTGCTCAAGAAACCCTCTGCTGACCCCTCCGTTCTGGCAAACTACCACCCTATCTCCATCACTCCTTGTTTGGGCAAACTCCTGGAGAAGTTGGCTATGACTCAGTTGACCCTCCACACTAAATCGATTGGCTTCTTCCAAGACCAACAGTCTGGCTTTAGAGCATCCAGAGGCACGTAAACTGCTGTTCTGAACATCTGTGAAGGCCTGCACTCAAATCTTGACACTAACACTCCCTCTGTCCTCATTCTCCTTGACCTCTCATCTGCCTTTGACATGGTTGACCACAACATCCTGATCGCACATCTGTGTGACACCTTGGGAATCACAAGTCAGGCTCTGGCATGGTTAATCTCCTTTCTCTATGGAGATTAACCCAGATGGAACTCGGATCCTTTCTCTCAACTATTGCTCTCTCAACCGGTGGTGTACCCCAGAGATCCAGACTCTCCCCCTGGTTTTTCAACATCTACATGGCTGCCTTGGCATGTTTGATTGCCAGTTTCACCTCTAACTTCCAGTGCTATGTGGATGACACTCAACTATCTTTCAGGCTACCCTCAGCCGCCTCCTCCTCCTCACTCATATCTGACTGTCTGCTATTCAATCATGGGGCCTCATTACAATGAGGGCTGCCACGGAACGAACGGTGCCGGTAAGGGACCGGCACCGTTCATTCTGGGCCACCACATTACGAGGTCTGCAGCGGGTCCCACTCTGGACACCTGGCCAGACCAGACATGCAGAGCGGTACCCGCTATGGGTCTCTGTCATTAACGGGCCCGTTGTTAGCATCCTCTGCATTCCCATTGAGCCCTATGGGGGCTCAAATGGGAACAGGGAGGTACTGGGCCTGCTAAAGTCCCTATTTTTGGGACCCGGTACCCGGTTTGGGGGTAGCCATGCCGCTAAAAGCGGCTTGGCTACCTCCAAACGCCTAATGAGGCCCATGGTGTGCTGCAAACAACCTCTGCCTCAATGCCAGTAAGACTGATATCATTCGCATTGGGACCCCTGCTCCCACTTTCCCACTTCGAATTTGGCCAACCTCCCTTGGCCCTGCGTGCGCACCAACCTGCAAGGCAAAAAATCTCAGGGTCATCTTCAACTCCACGCTCTCCTTCTTCTCCTCTCACATATCTGACATCTCTAAAAGTCTTAGGGCCTCATTACACGGTAGGCGGTAAGGGTTTACCGGTACCAGTATTTTACCGGTACCGGTAAATCCTTACCGCCTTACTACGAGGTCCCTTTGCTGGTTGGGGATTTTAACGCCTGCTTTTTGCAGGTGTTAAAAACCAACCCTCAAAGGGACCCAGGGAGCTAATTACGGTACCGCAATTTGCAGTGCCGTAATTAGCGCCTTCCCCATTCCCATTATGCCCTATGGGGCAAAAATGGGAATGGGGAAGGGCAATGGTGGAAGGGGGAATTACCGCCCCTCCAACCTTGGAATGGGGCGGTAATTCCCCTTTCCACCAAGGCAGTGCCGGTATTTTACCGGCATGAACCATGGCGCTAATTGCGCCATGGTTCACCGCCTACCGTGTAATGAGGCCCTAACTATTAGCTACAACTCCTCAGAGGTACTCTACCTTGCCTCACTTTACCTGAGTGGCTGACTGTCGCCAGAGCCTTGGTTGTCTCTAGGCTGGACTATTGCAACAGCCTCTTCCTAAACCACCCTTATCTTTGGCCTCAAGCCCAGGGACTACATCTCTCTGGTGCTGAAATCCCTTCACTGGCTCCTGTGGCTGCAAGGATCAAGTTTAGGACCCTCTGCGTTTTCCACAAGGCTTGCTGGGGCCTGGGACCTGCCTACCTACAATGCTGCCTACCTAAATACTGTCCCTCACGAGCCCTTCACTCTTCTACCTCCAACCTTCTGCGAGTGAGCCGGTTCTCCAAGCAGAAATTTAGAGGGAGATCATTTCCTTCAGCAGGTGCTTCCCTCTGTAAAAGCTTCCATGCCACCCTCCGTTTTGAGCCTGACCTTCTTAAGTTCCAGAAACTCCTCAAGACCTTCCTCTTCTCCTCTTCCGTCTCTCTCCCTCTACCCTGCTAACCAAGCACTCTGCTCTCTTCATTCCTCCCTCCTCTCCCTAAAAGCTTGCTGACTGGCCACCTGGTGTACCTCTGAGTTTCACTGGTCCCTGGCACACCCGCCAGTCCTCTCTCGCACTTGTCTCTGGGCCCTACACCCACCCACCATCACTGCAATTGAAATAACAGAAGAGAGTGGATCTTTATGCACTTTACCCCTGTCTCCGCTGACTAGGTGCACTTGGACCTCCTCCTCCCAGTGACAGTGATCTCTTGACCCCCCACCCACCTCTGATGCCCCGTGTTGTCTCCTTGTTCCCCCAACCCACCTCCAATGCCCCGTGTGTTCTCTTTGACACCCCACCCACCTCTGATGCCCTGTGTTGTCTCCTTGTTCCCCCCACCCACCTCTGATGCCCCGTGTTGTCTCTGTGTTGTCTCCTTGTTCCCCTATCCACCTCTGATGCCCCGTGTTGTCTCTGTGTGTTCTCTTTGTCCCCCGACCACCTCCGATGCCCTGTGTGTTCTCTTTGTACCCCCACCCACCTCCGATGCCCCGTGTGATCTCTTGACCCCCCACCCATCTCTGATGCCTGTTTTGTCTCCTTTTTCTCCCACCCACTTCCGATGCCCTGTGTGTTCTCTTTGACCCCCACCCACCTCCGATGCCCTGTGTTGTCTCCTTGTTCCCCCCACCCACCTCCGATGCCCTGTGTTGTCTCTGTGTGTTCTCTTTGTCCCCGACCCACCTGTGATGCCCCGTGTTGTCCCCCCCACCCACCCCTGATGCCCCGTGTTGTCTCCTTGTTCCCCCACCCACCTCTGATGCCCCGTGTGTTCTCTTTGTACCCCCACCCACCTCTGATGCCCTGTGTTTTATCTTTGTACCCCACACCCACCTTTGATGCCCCGTGTGCTCTCTCTGTCCCCCCACCCACCTACAATGCTCAGGATGTTCTCCTTGTTCCCCCCATCCACCTCTGATGCCCCTTGTTGTCTCCTTGTTCCCCCCACCCACCTCTGATGCCCCATGTGTTCTCCTTGTTCCCCCACCCACCTCAGTACCCCATGTGTTCTCCTTGTTCCCCCACCTACCTCTGATGCCTGTGTGATCTCTTTTCCCTCCACCCACCTCCGTTGCCCCTTGTGTTCTCCTTGTCCCCCCACCCACCTCTGATGCATCGTGTGTCTCTCTGTGTTCCCCTACCCACTTGTAGTCCAGATAAAGTCCTGTGCTCCGTCTGTGTCTCCCTCCTCCCCCATGTCCATCTGTGTGGCCACTCCTTCTTATGCTGTTGGCTCCTTTGCCCCATGTCCATCTGTTTTTGCCCCCCACTGCCCCTGCATCCATTCGTGTGGTCCCCCCCATTGCCCCTGCATCCATTTGTTGTTGTCCCCCACCCCTTGTTCATCTTTGTGCCCCCCTGTATCCATCTGGTGCCCCTCCTGCTTTATCTTCCTGTTCCTCTTCCTCCACCTTCTTCCTCCTGTTCTATCATCCTTTGCCTCTCCCTCCTCATTCTGCCTCTCCCTCTCCTCTTCATCCACCCTCCCCTCCATCCCTCCTTCTGTCAATTATCCAGCATTACCCCAATTGCCATCAGGCATAGTAATTGTGGTGCCTGGCTTTGCAGCAGTTTGCCCTTCCCTCCTCCTCTCCCACCCCTTGTCCTGTATAAGTTCGGCCACTACCTCAATTGCCATCTGGCATAGTAATTGTAGTCGCCTGCCTTCTGCAGCCATCCTCCCTTCCCCTTCCCCCTTTTCCTTCTATTTTACAAGCACTTACTCTTATCACTGCCCTTGACCTCTGATATAGCTTGTCTGTTTCCCCCTCCTCCTTCGTGTCTTCTTCTCCCCTCCCCCTAGCACTACCTTGATTTTTCATTGACCCTTTAAGATAGTCACCTGTTTGTTCCTCTCCTCTCCCCTTCCCTCCCCTCCCCCACTCCTCCCCTTCTCTCCCTCCTTTTTTCATTTTTGCACTGCAACAATTGCCGCCAGGCATAGTAATGCTACTGCTTGTATTGTCTCCTTTTTTCCTCCCTCACCTCTCCATTATTGTTCCATGCACTTGTACTATCTGTTATGATATGATAGTTATTTCTCACATTCTGATTTGTTTCAAGGACCTGTAAGAATGTAACTGTATTTTCTCTTGTTCCCTCCCTCCTTGAAGCGCTTTGAAACACATTGTGTATAGGCGCTATAGAAATAAACAATCAATCAATCCATCAGTCTATGCACTTGCTCGATCCAAATGCAATGTGCATGAAGACCACCTGTCTGTTCTCCCTTGTCTTCTCCCCTTAATTGCACTGGTAAAACAGCAGAATTGCTGCCAGGCCTATTTGCTGTGTCTCAACTGCAAACTGTATTTTACGCACTTACTCTGCCTGTGCAGACTACTATCATCTCAAAATGTCATGGTCTCTGAGCGACTGTTGTTTTTCCCATGTCCCCCCCCCCTCTTTCAGTGCTTTGAAACACTTTCCTGTGTATCGCTGCTATATAAATTAACAATGCAATACAATAATTTCATCTCTGTTCTCCCTTGTACTAGACTTTGTAAAATCCCCCTACTTATTCTAATCTTCACCCTTTCCAATCACACACACAATGTTGTTCGAACCTACAAGCTTTGCTCACACCTCGCATGCCAATATATATTACTTCCTCTGTCTATGCACACCACTTTTCTGCAAAAATCTCTAAAGTGTTTGATGCTCTCACAGTCTTCATCTCCCTCCCTTCCAAACCTTCCTTCTGTCCAATTAGCAATCATCCTTAGAAGCACCAAACATGTAAGCACTTTGATTTACCTGTTACCTCTTCAAATGATCAAAAGATTAGTCCAAAGCAGCTGTCCTCATCTCTCAGAACTCTTTCAATTCTGACGTCACACTGGCCTTTTTCCTGATCAAATCTGCAACTGTCCTACCCCTTTTGAAGAAACCCACTGCTGACCTAAATTTGCTGGCAAACTGTCTCCCAGTTTCCATACTACCCAATTATTCAAAGGTTGTTGAGTGGGTGGTCTTGGACTGTATCACCAAGTACTCTGAGGACAATAGCTTTGGAGATCCACTTTCAATCTGGCTTCTCTCTGATGCTCAGAACTTCAAACTCTCACCTGTACCCATCCTTTTGGAGGTCGCTGCCCCTTTAAACATTGTTGAGCATCCCTCACTACTCATCCATCACTGGGACCTCGGGTTTTCCAAATCTGATCTAGCCTGATTTCCTCCAACATGAATGGTTGCTCTTTTAGAATCTCCAGAACCTGCAAGCCTCAGACCCATCCATTTCTCTGTCAGCATCACTAATGGGTTAGTCTTGTGCCACTGCTTTTCATTCCTCTATTTCTCTGGCTTATCTCATTCTTTGGCTTTCACTACCACGTCTTTGCAGGTGACATTCAAATCTTTTTCTCCTTACCCTCTACATCCCTGGCCATCTTGGAACAGATTACCAGTGGCCTCACTTCAATTCATCACTAGCTGGCTCTGCGCTGCCTCAGCTCAACTCTTTGAAAATGAGAGTCATCTTTTATCAAGATTACAACATCATGCGTACCATCTCGCTTCCTATCTCCCTGCTGCCTGAACATCTTGCTCCCTGCCAAAAGCATGCAAGTTTGGGATCCTCTTTGAAAGCAAATAATCATCACTACCACCACCTCAGCTGCTTGTATTAACCTAAACATTCAGAAAATGCATATATTTCTTACTCACCACTCTTCAAAAATTGCAACATGCACCCTTGTGATCAGAAAACCTGCCTAATGCTTCAGTCAACTACTAGGCCTTCTCTGTACTGCATCCTTGCTCAAGACAAAGTCCTCAACTTTTCTACAGCCTACCCAGATTCTCCTCGCTTCAACTTACAAGCACTATGTTGAATGGCTCTCCTTGCACAACCACATCTTATTTAAGTCCCTTTTCCAAATCTATAAAGCTATCATGCTCTTCCTTCTCAGGGCACGACGTTCATTCATTTCCCGTTTTTTTCTGCTGCATTTTTTGCCGGAAATGTTTTGGTGAAAATCATCATCGAAAAATAGGTGGGGTAGGGTGGGGTGGTGTATAGGGAATACATAATAGGAGAGGGAGGCTGGAGGGTAGCCACCCAAATAAATAAAAAATTCAAGGATTCTTTTCGGCAAAACATTTTTGCACAAAAAAGCAGGGGGGAAAAACGAGGGATGATTGATAAAAGAACCCACCTCAGTACCTGGCCAACTGTTTCTCTATCTACTCACAATCTTGTTTTGTCCACTCACTCTCTGCATCAACCTCACTTTCTGATTCCCCCTGTGCCTCCTCTTGCTCCTTCTATTACTTGTGCCACTATTTTCGAATGAGCGGGCCATCACAATCAAAGTCAGACCAACTGTGGATTTCTGTAAAGCTTAGCTTAAACTTCAATGATTTGCCAAAGGAGCTCCACTGCCCACTCCCCAATTCTCCCAATTTAGCCCCCACTGCCTCTAGTGCTGTGTAATAATACCATTGTGTATATTTGTACAGCACTTATTTTGCAACACTTGCCCGCACACAAGTTGATGTTACAGTTTTTCTATATGTTTTTCTTGTTTTGTTTTGTTCCTGGGTCTCTGACCCACTTTGATCACACTCATATAAACTGGCTCACCAATTGTTCTCATGTTTGTGCTATTGTCCCGGCACCCTTTGGGGGAATGCCTCTGCCATCTGTAAATGTGTCATTGTGTGTCATATCTGATCTAAATCGGCATCCCTATTCTTTAAATAAATACAAATCGGAAAATAAAAAAGGGCACAGTTAAGGCTAATAGAAAATAATGCATGAAATAAACGTGGATAGTATAGAGATAGAATAAGGGAGCCAGAACCGAACCTTGGGAAACAACATAATAAAGAGGAAAAATACTGGATGCCTCGCTGTCTCAAGACACAAAATAAGAACAGCTAGAAAGGTAAGAAGAAAACAAAGAATTAACACAGACAGAAATACCCAGAGGAGGATAAGGATCGAAGGATAGTGATACACTGTGTCAAAAGACACAAATACATCCAAGAGAATGAGAATAGCTGGCTGATTACAATGGAGCGAAGAGGTGAGAACATTGTTTACGTGCAGGAGAGCAGTTTTGGTCGAGAGAGGAGGGACAAAATCCAGACTGAAGTGGTAGAAGGAGTCAAGGGAGAAAAAGAGTAAACAGCAAGTTCAAGCCATTTAGAAAGATAAAATAGGCAGTGTTAGTAAAATGGGGGGGGGGTGAAATAACCCAGCAATGTGATCTGCACTACTGGTAACAAATTTGTAAGTTTACATATGGAACAATAAATATTCAGTTTTAGCTTCAGCTGCAAGCTAGGCACGATTTTTTGGTGCACTGGTGGTTATTAAGATATCCCCTTTGATTCATCCCTATGAAAAGTATAGACAAAAGAACATACAGGAACCTATAAAGTTGTGCATTCTATCAAACGAAACACAGCTCAGAAATCAGGACGTTTTGACTTATGCATGCCTCTCCAAATGTTTTTATCATTATTGACCTGAAACTCCAAAACGGAAAAATATATTGAAAAATATATATAACGTAAAATAGCTCTATAACAATATATATATATATTTCTTTTAGCATGATGGTGTAAGGAGTGGTTCTGAGAGACTATCCATGTCAAAACTGCAGTCCCCCCATTTAAAAGTTGGTATGATGTTTCACCAGACACTTAGTAGAGAGCAAATACAGACGGCTTCCTCTTTACTGGCTAACATTCTTGTTACACTGAGAATTAAGTAAACCAATGGCACCTGACTTGGTTTGGAGATGGGGACAGATATCCCCCCTCATCAGAAGACATCTTCCCTCAGTAAATCACATTTTTGACTTTGTTCCCACTGTCAGTACTCCTCTAAGCCGCATTCACAAATAAATATCTTGTCAATGTTGTTTGTCACCTTTGTTAATCATTGGGGCTCATGTTCAAAGACCCCTGGATTGGGAAACAAGTACTAAAAACAGGTTGTACACATGATTGCTTGGCTAAACAGCTTTTTCTCTGATCTCGGGAGGATTGTCTACATCTTTGCCACTGTAACAGGGCAGGGAATGCAATGTACATTATGGTCATTGTGGGGTATTTTTTAACACCAGGATATAAGTGGAATGAATCTGGCTATGTTGGGCGTAGAGGTGCAGGAATATGGAAAACAAACTGCTGGATTTGAGAAGAAAAGGCCAGCATTTAACTCTCAACTACCAAATATCTAAATAGTGATTCCAGAAAAGGAAAATAAAAATCGAATTGTGCCCTGTGTTCGAGTGACAAGGTTGAAAGGAATGAGGCCTACTTTCCATTACAGGTGACAGATGCACTAAAGTGCAGATTTGCTAAAACAGAGAGCCGCCATGGAGAGGTCTGTGCATTTTGAAGTTTGGATGGAAATGTAAACATACCAAACAGGGCACACCATTGCCACAGTAATTTAAATATATATCAGAATATAAGGTAGGTGGACATTGAAAGCATGGTGCAGGAGAAAAATACATATGATGCAATGTAAAATATTAAAGCAGGTCTCACGTGAAGAAAGTAAAATTTACTATTTAAAAGCACTAATTTCTGTTCACAGGAACTGACTGCAACCTCTGCAGGAACACTCAATGCAGAGCACTTCCCCACCAGATCACAAAGGTCAAACACTCCTTCACCTCATGCTTGTGCCTATGACAGAGGTTTATGGGGGTAGAAGGATGACCGATGAGTAAACAAAGATACAGCCCATGGATTCTGAACTCTTTAAAATACTCAAAATTAAATTCTGCTAAGACGACCCAGGAAAGTCCCAAATTATCCAGAGCACTCAGGGTCAATCCAAACCAGGCTCAAATATGGAGTAGACAATGTGCAAGGCAAAATCCAGCCTTATTATCATCCAAAAAAAGCAGGGACAGCATACAAGCATTACAATATGGCAGTTTTCAGAGTATACAGGAAAACAATTGATTAAATACTACAACCTTGTCCTCATGGATGTCATAATATAATCTTAGTTGCTAAAACCCACGGGGAATGGGAATTGGGTAGTGGTGATGACTACACATAGACTCTAAAAGTGTAGACTATTTCATTGGGTTAAAACAATCTGATGGCTCCACCTGGGACGACCTCTAAATTGATATAGGTAAAAATACATCATGCCTACACCAAGTGATTGGGTGGCAAGCTATTTCATGGGCATAAGACTTGAATTTCTAATTGGTTGAATGCTCGCAAACTAACCTTGGACACTTGACAGGCCATCAATACATGAGTCAGGCAAGGGGTACGGGGACAGAGACCCATAGACTGTTTTTTGTTCATTAAAGAAGTTACGATTCCTTTTCCCTATGCCACAAGTCAGGGTGATCTCTTTGTACTTGGCCTTATGCAACGTCTCATGACTGTGCGTACATCTAGGGAGTACATCAGGTGTCCTATCTGTGTTCGCTTCTAATGAATAGGCACTTTTTTTAAATTATGGGTCATGTGTGATGAGGCAGTGTATAAAATAGTGTTAACTGCTATTTATTGGGATTTACACTAATATTATCATGTGTGCTGTACTTTCTGTTGCCTCTAGGGACACTCTTGAGTTATTCCTCATAGAGTATTTTCACTTGCTATGTTACTGCACCGGACTACAATGCTTATGCTCTTAATTAATGTGGGAATATACTGCTTGGGTCCTGGGACTTGCTATCTCAAACCTTCTCTTTGCCCTTCCTATACCCCTTACTTCACTGTAACCTTGGCTAGAGTTTACTTGCTACTGCCTGAGCTCTTCACGGATCTGTATTTCTGTGGATTCAGCATTTTGGGTTGTCTCAAAATCTTGAGGCATTTCGTTTAATTAAAAGCATGCTGCGGTTTCCATTTAAAGATGATGGCTGCCCTATTACACTCTTTTTATTATGTTTGTGAGCTATTTTCACATGTTATTCATGTTGCATACATCTTGTACATTGTTTCTGTTAGTGTTCTTCATATCTTGTGGATGCTATGTTAATATTCATCATGTATAAATGCATACTTTACCTAGTGTCTGGATTTCTGCATGTGGAGTGCATGTTTGCTTCATGTCTAATGCCTGCATTTGTTACTGCTGCAATGTTATGTTCTGCTTTTGCCATCTTCAGCTTAAATGACCTCTAAGTCTTGCTTTAAGTTGCTGTGACTGGTTTCCTCAGTCACTAACGTTTCTCACCTGTGCATTATGAGTTTGGGGATGGGCAGGAGATATGGGTGATGTATTCATCTGCCTCTCAAGAATTAGTTTGTGGTGGAGTTCTGGGCTGACTGACTGCTGACTGACAGTTAACAGACACCAGAGAATGCACATGAGTCAGGACGCAGAGTCACACCCATCTGCCAAAGAGATAAGAAATCATGTGCTCAGGTCTTAGTCTTGAAAGAATGTTAAGTGATTTCAGTGCAGAATAGGTCAATGAAAGCTAGATGGCTACGCCACCTACAGGGCTGAAAACAGAAATGTGCTGTTTGATTGGATTAATAATATGCATATAATTAAAGGGTCTCATAGGATTATAAGGGGAATCATGTTTTGCTCATAAACGGAGGAACCATAATAGACACAGAGAGGGTTCAGGTGTCTCTTGATGAAGAACCCTGTCTTGATGGTTCAGATGAGCCCCGTCTGTTGCCAGGAATCCCCTCAAAATTCAAGCTTGCGAACCAGAGTTACAGGCCAAAATATGATTGCATCTTTACAGGCCAACAAGACAGGAATATGGTATCTTAATAATCAGATACCTGTTGGTAAAAGATCAAGATTTTCACAAAAGACAGATCCAGGGGAAATCGCAAAACTCTGTCATTCACATATGCAATCACATGCCGATGCCATACACAGGTCATTGCGACTGGCATTATCAGACCAATTTAGAAATATATTGATTGCAACCCTTATTTGTAAATTAGAAAAAAAGTGTCCAGTTGAAGATTATTAAACACATATCTCAATTTCAGACGGGTGGAGCAAGAACTCCCAGAGATTGAACCTGGATACCTGGGAGCCAATCAAATTGAAGGGGCTAGGCCTTGTTAGTGGGAGAAACAAAAATGGCAATCTGCCGGCACCTCATAATTTAGACATTTTTGGGATGTGGTTAGGAGATTTTAAAACTAGATGCACAATGGGAAAAGTGGACAAACTGACTGAGTGACTGATGGAAACAAGAAGGCAAGAAGGAAGGTGGAATTAAAATCTGGAGAGAACCAGGAGGAGGTCTGGGGGCCATCCATAACTAGAGGCACACCGAAGGATTGAGGCTGAAAGCCATCCATAACCGGAGACAGAAGTACTTTTGGAGTACCGTCCATAACCAGGTCACGTTGCTGCCCAAGAGATGACCCAGGGTGCCTGCAGAATTTTCATGTGCACAAACCCAGAGAGATTCAAAGTGAGTACATAAGTCCAACAAAACAAACCATTGGTGAGAATCTAGTTGAATACATATCTTTCTCCTATTAATGAGATGGCCATACCTAAATAGATCCCTAACATTTATTATTAATGAATAATTTGATTCATTCTCATATAGTCAACAGACACTGGGGAGATATTGGGGAAAATTCAAAATATCCAACATCTTTCCAAGTGTGAATAAGGATGTAGCCATTTAAAGTAATTTGGATAACATATTACACTTTTGCCAACCCCCAAAATCCTCTAAAGGGGAGGTGGCATTTAAAGACACAATTCAGAATTGTTTGACATTCCCTGAACCCTGCATATAAGCAGAGGAGGTCCACGTGGTTAATTTAACCTCTCGGTCTGTGCTGTGCAGGCATGTTTCTCCAGGGTTAAGTAAATAGAAAATGGAAAATGACTGATTCAAAAGTACACTCTCTCTACAGAGAGTGAATAAGGAACCCCAAGGCGAAGGGGGACATTCTCACTGTTAGGGTTGCAAAGGAAAGGTTTTCACCATCTGTTAAGAAAGCTCTGTTATTAGAAGTTTGTGTTTTAGAACATTGCTATAAAGGAAAACTGCACAGGAAGGTCAGAAATAAATTGCTGCATGTGTTGATTTCTTTTGTCAAACAGAAAAGTGCTACATGTGTTTAAGTTAAGCCACCTACAAATTACACTGTCAAATACAATTGCCATGTCATGTTCTAGGGTGCCACATTAATTATCCATACATTAGAGGTATTCTTGTGAGAGACCCAATATTCTTTATACCTGTTTTTCCCTTTACACCTGACCAGAGGGGAGGATGGGCTAGAGATCTGAATGAAAACTGTGCATGCTGTTGTGTTAGATGCTGTGATCTTTCAATACAAAAATAACCTGTGTTTTCAACTGGTGTTTTCAATGTGTATGAAATAAAAAGTTTTGACAGGAAGTAAAGGTGTTGTGCCATGTAGTAAGCAGGTGTGCCTCTTGATAATCACTGTGTATATTTGGATTTTGTTTAGAAATGAAAATAAATGATATTCTTTCTGCACAACGGCCTGGTTTTTGGCTTGCCTATTGCAAAACTGCTGAGGGAATGCTGGCTGCCATATGAGTCAAAGGACGTGTTATTTATTAATCTAAGTCATTGCTCAATTGGTGTGGCACTCTTGACTGGTGGGCCTCCCTGCATTAATTGTTGCCCCATAAATATATCCCACAGAAATTTGGACTTTTGCCGGGATCTAGCTTTCTGATTTCATTCATGACAATTGCATTGTTAACAGACTATTCATTTTAGTCTAATGTCAGAACGGTGCATGGCAAATTTTGATGCAATTGTTATACCACCACAGATTATATTGACCCCTGAGATATCAGGGAGGTGTTCAGAAGAATAAGATTGTCAGGATTGCTAATGTCTTGGGAGGATAGCTCAAGGGCAATGTGCTTGCCTTGCAAGCAAGACGACACAGAGCAACATAGGTTTGATCCCCGGGTCTGCGCTTAGAAACCTCTGGGTATTAAGCGCGTTATAAATAACCTATCATATCATGAAAATGTTAAATTGAATCAGCATTGATTGTTGAGAAACACATGTGCCCCCCCTTCCACGCACACTTGTGCGATCTGAATGACACCTGGCCTAGTAGGATTGTTTGTCCGCATTTCCCTTGTTCCCCTCTCTTGCCTTGTCACGCCTTGAAACACTTGTGTATAGGCATGTTATAAATGTCATACCATATCATATCATATCATATCAAGATTAAAGTACAAGGTTTTTACTCCTATATAGAGACAATTTCTTCAGAGGTCTGTGAAAGCCATTTTCAAAATCAGTGAAATAGAAGTAGAAGGAAACATCTCCTTGCCAAGCACTTCATTCAGGGAGATTGGCATGAGCAGGAGGCTTGAAGTTGGCGAGCAAGAATGGTACAGGAAGTCACATTAGTAGGCACTGACATTTGGCATGAGGGTGGAAATTTACACAAAGCCCTAGAGCAGTTTTATATGACACACAACTCTTGTGAGGAACAAACCAATATGGTACGGCTCACAGCTTGGTTGTTTTTCCATTTGCAAGTAATAGAAGAGGGATTGCAAAGTAAATGGGCCCGTATGATGAAGCAGATGGAGGATCTAAAACAGGCACATTAGTTGGCCAAACACGCTCAGCAATCACTCAGGCAATTAGAGAACAGGCTACAGCAAAGCCAAATTAGTGAACTCAAATTTGAAAACCTCATCGAGCAACTCAAAAATGATTAAAAACCCAGTAACAGGCCAGTGCAGAGTGGGAAATTCTCTGCACTGCAAGACACATGTAAAGAGAGTGTAGAAACCTTAAACCAACTTCAACATAAGTTGAATGACCAGACTATACACAATAGTGTATTGTTGGATGACATTATGGACTTTAAACATGCCATTAATGAGCTAATTTGATAAAACAGTTGATCATAAAAGAAATTGACTCTCAGAAGAATTTATATCAAATGTATCAGGATTTATATATTCTGAAGGAACAGAAAGTGCAGCTGATAAAAGTAAAAAATGCTTGAAAATTGAAAATGGATGTAGATAGAGGTCAGTTGTTTTTTCAGGAACCGGCCAGAATCAGGGTGGAAAATATGGATCTTATGGAGCGTTTGAGACAAGCAGAGGTTGACCTGTTGGAAGCAGCACATTGTACAGATGCTCAGGAGAAGGCACCTATCATTTTAAATGAAAAATGCTGTGAAAGTGCATGCATAATGCCAGGCTTTCAGAGGGAATACAAAATCCTCCAAGAAGAGGTACAGAAAGTGAGAGAACAATTGGATGCTCAGAGCAGAGTACTTGAAGCCAGTCAAAAAGTTAAAAAATTCAGCTCTCTAAAGGTAAGCAGAAAATCATGGCAGAGAGAAACGAGTGTGAGAAATAAACTAATGAAATTAAAAAAAATACAAACTGGCACTGAGAAAGTCATACCCACCAGTGTATGGGGTAGGGTCTTATTATGGAGGGGAGTAGCCCCTCCCTTCAAGGCTCTCATGTCATTTACCTACAACTCCCCATGTACAGACTGGAACTGACCTCATGTATGCCCCCTTTAGAGACCAGCGGGACATGAGACAGGCGGGTTTACCTATCTCTAGCCAGGCTGCTCTTGAAAGCCAGTCCTTATTCAATATTGATGGATATTCACCTCTACCAAATTTAAGGGAAAGTGCCTGGACAAGTGTTGTGGGTGGCCAAAGATACACCTGTGAGTATTTCTGAACCTGAAATTGTCTAGCCCCATATGCCATATAGAAAAGCAAAAGCTTCAGCCTAGGAAGGGCATTTTAAAACCCTCCACACATTCACAGGAATGGTGGATTCACCCAGGTCACCTGGAAGGGGGGATAGTAAAGATGTACAATGGTCTGACGATGAGACTGAGTAGTGTTCTGTGTAAAAAAGGGACTACAGGGAAAGTGCCCCTGAGAGTTCATGGCGACACAGGCAAAAGGAGGAGTCCAGATCCCATGCTTTTGGAAGGCATTCCCAATATCACAGAGATTGGGAGTGCCTTGAAGACAAGGATGAGAGTTCTAACAGAAGCACTGATTCTGAAAGAGATTGAACTCAGGTTCAGAAGGAATATAAAAATGAAAAAGGGTTGTGTTAAGGACCCCATCAGGCAAATTAAAGCCATAGAAAGCGTTATGACCGTGTACCATAGGAATGCTAAGTATTCGGTCTGGGAAGATCAGGCACCTAGGAAGTTTGCACAAGAATTGAAACGTGCCTTTGCACAGACTTCCAGGCGAGTGAATACAAATAGCAAAGGATTTGTTACTGCATACCTCTAAGCAGATTATTACCCAATTAGAGTGAAATTTCCATGAGCGAAGGACACTGGATTGGGTAAAGGAGAAAATCACTCGGATTTATAAGGTACAGAAACCCACAGAAAATGAAAGCAAAGCCAAAACCTCAAAACCCACTACTACACCTACCCCTGGTCAGAAGTGAAAACTACCCCTCATTTGGACTTGGAGACAGGGGGGGGGCTAAAAATGCACCTTCAGCTGACAGAGTAAGAGGCAACAAAGACCCTCTGCCCGGGCAAAATCAAGCAGTAATCAATTAGGGTATAAAAGCACTGACCCTTCTGTTACTACCACTTACATAAGTCCTAGGTACACAGGTACGATGCCCATTCCAGATTTTGTTAACAATCCCCCGATACAAAGGGGGGATTCTAACCAGCTAAGTATTTCCCTCAGGCAAGAAAAAACACGCCACTTCCAAATACGAATTTTTGCAACAGGTACCTTTCAAAACCTAATTTTCAAAACATTCCTCCTCTTTCTCTCTGGTTCCATGACAATAGATCCCTGAACCAAGGATAAGTGAGAACCAGTATTGAAAGTTATGGTGGACATTTTCAACAATACCTGAGTTACTTTGCTAAAAGGGTTAGTTTCCCTTATAGGGAGCAACAGAGGTATGACCCAAGACATCCCTACAACCCTGAGGGAAGAGAAAACGTTACTCTATTGGAGCGACAGGTCCAATAATTGACAGAAGACTTGGGGCACATGATGAGGGCCCAGTCTATTCCCAGACTAACCATGTTACCCAGAATGTCCCAACACCTGGGTCTGAAGCCTTGGGGAGAAATGACTGGAGGAAACTCCAAACAACAACAGGTTCTTGGGAATGTGTCCCTGGTTGGAGGGAGATGCCAAGCCCTAGAGAAAGCTTACTTTCTTACCCAAAAGAACCCTTGGAAACCTCCAATCCTGATAGTAACTCTTCCACCCATTGGAAGCTGGATCCCAAAGAACAGAGAGTTGGTTGAAAAGGCCAAAGAAAAAACTTACTTTGGAGACAATGAAAATAAGATAATCCCCTTTGAGAGAGAAGATTTAGTTAAGAAAATTAATTTCCGGAATGCAGGGTTTCCTCTGAAAGATGAGTGAGTTCCAAGAGACCCTGAGTCTGACATGGTAGCTACTGAGACCGACCCAGATAGAGAAACTACTTGGCCTCAACCATGTGAGCTAGATAATCACAAGACCATAAAGGTATCCTCCCTGCAAACAGGTTCTGATAACTGTCTTCAGACACAAAGGGCGAGCAATGAATCTGGGGAGAAAGAGGATCACCCAACTACAAATATCATTTCCAAATGCAGATTTATTCCCACAGATTTTCAAACTCAGACACTGGAACGCAACCTTGAACAGGGTGAGGCTTCCCTGGGAACCACCCAAGATCACACAGCAATGCAATTCAACATTAAGAAGATGACCGCCTAGCTGGCAACCAACTCTCACCTTCTCTGTAGTCTTGAGGCAAAAGAGGGCAGATTTTATGCCCTCTTTTGTATCAGCTCCGTGGATACCGGATCCGAAGCTACTCTCATATCTAAAGAAGCTTTTGACCGATTGATTATAGAAAGGGTGCGAGTCACCAGATTCCTCTCACATCTCTTTCCAGAATACACCAAAACTTTGATGGGAATTACATTTCATTGCAGGGACTGAGGATCTAGAAAAAAAGAAATTGTGCAACATTGTTTGAAACACCCAGTGATAGTAGTGACTCCTGAGGGCCCTTGCTATTTACTTCGAACAATTTATGTTCGAAGTTATCACCTATGATCGATTGCGTGAACCAGGTCCTCTGGACTCAGACTAACGAGCCCATCAAACTCAAGAGGCCTAAATGGCAGCTGTCATTAGATGGAGTGGCTTACCAATCAACTGGAATTTCTCTTCCAGAACAACCAAGTCCCAGAAATCACCATCATCTCTAAAGGAGAACAAACTGACGATGGGAACTCTTCCCAGCTAGTGAAGATCAACCTTCCTTCCAGCTACACGTGTTACTCCACACTGAACGGAACACTTTGAGATTTTATAAAAATCAAAATTCAGAAGAAACACCAAGTCCTTTGAAGGAGAATGATGAAATACCAGCTCTAAATCGGACCATTATTCAGAAAAAGGACATACAAGTTTTTTCCTCATTCATATAAATGAGGAGGAGGAGCCAGTGCTTGCCAGAGTATGTCTGAATAATGGAAAAAGCTATATCTGCGTAGGATTGTTCAGGCCACTCCAAAAAGATAAGACCATTCCACCATTTACATTTATTAATAAATGGGAAGTGGTTTTGGAAACACCCGATTCTAAGCATTTTTTGCCTAGCAGGTGTATACTGAACATGTCCATTGCCAACAACACTATAGAACATAATTGTTGGGTCGTTAAATATGTCATTTCTCACTTTTATTTGGGGAGTGACATTCTAAATCGATTCACAATTAGTTTTGATTTAATTAACAATAAAGTATGATCCTGACTGTGGGGGTAACCCAATGGGCTTTGACAACATTGAAAGGGCATTTTCGGTCAGCTCAATTGCTGCCTTATGCAGTGGAAGTCCTAGTGGGAGAAGTGATTACCATACCAGGATAAGTGCGACAATTCACAATGCTCATCAAAATTAACAGGAGCAACACCCGAAAGCAAGGACGCTTACATCAATTTCAACTTTCAAGCTCCAACAAGTGTTGTATTTATATGCAACACCTCTAGTGGATTAAGAAGATGACACCATTCTAATATTGATGGATAACACCGAACCTCAAAGTATTACTTTGGGCACTATTGGAATGGCGGTTGATACCCAACACTATTCTATTGATTTAGGGAATGATATTATAGGACCAATTCCTAACAACGGTTATGACACCAGCGACAGTATTCCTGCAGAAAAGATTTGTATTCGTCATGGCGGGAATTTCTTGATGTACTCTTCATGCCCTTATGGGGTGGAAGATGTAACCTGTGACATCAGGAAGATTGAGGTGGTATTTAGAGTCAACAGCAAATAACTTGAATCAATGGAACCTCATTTCCAGGTCAGCACCATTAAAAGATATCTCTCCTCACATATGGAGGATGCTGCTGAGATTTCCAAGTCAGAGGTTTTTCCAGGTTTCAGGCAGATGGTCGATGAATGGATCAATCCATCTGATACCTGTGAGACTGAGGACCAAAGACAGCAGCTGAAATAGGTATTTCTGACTTCCAGGATATCTTTTCAGAAGATGCTTATGATTGTGGACATACATCAATTCATTCAATTACAATACCCACTGACCCAGAGATGGCTCCAGTATTCGTCAAACAATACCATTTACCTCTCATGTCCATGGAGTCCCTCACAAGGGTTATCAAGAACTTAGAATCCTATGGGATAATTTGTCCGATCAACCATACATTTAACAATCTGCTATCGAAGATAGTGAAGCCCAACGGGCGATGGAGTTTAGTCAGGTTGGTTATACAACAGCTCATCAATACACATTGGTGGAGTTGCCACTTCTTTCCAACACAATCTTCTACCACATTCACATTGTTTCAAATCATCTTCCTCCTGGTCCACTCGCTTGCAAGGACTAACCACTATTTGTCCCTTTCCTGGTTTACTCAACTGACAGGATAAAAAACAAACTCCTACTACTGCAACTTGTTCTTTACGATGAGATTTGTTCCAAACTTTGCACACTTAAATCCTCAATGGGGAAAGTTGAGCCAGAATATGCTGTTACTTGGCTAAGTCTTTTGACTTGCAACACAATGGGTTTATAACTTCTTCCACAAGTACATGGTACACAATGAAAACATTTCTCACATTGATCTGTTTGCCACAGGTAATGCAGGTTGCAGCTCTCCCCCCCTTGATCCTTTCTACATGGATGACTATTCTCCAGCAGTTTCTGATTTCTTTTTACATAACCTATTGGCTGTTGGCAATGTATTTTACACCTTTCTCCCACAGGGTTTCTTATTTCTGGACTGCTACATTCAAATTGCCTTGATGTTCTTTGGCTTTGGCAATGCAGGTCATAATTTCCCCTTGTTGGATATCCCTCCTTAGGAACATTGTATCCTCTTCGTTTTATTTTAGGCCCTGTTGGCTTTGGCAATGTGGTTTACAATATTCTCCGGCTCAACCTTTCCCTTTAGGAAGGTTGCATTCACTTTGCTTGATTATTGCCCCCTTTTGACTTTGGCAATGCAGGTTAAAATATTCTCCTATTCGACCTTTCGCAATAGGACAGTTGCGGCCAGTTTGAGTATTCAAACTTTTGCTGTTCGCGGTGACTGCCAATGGAGCTTATGTGACGAATCAACTTCCGAGGTACCAGTGGTCCAGGGATGAATATCGGTTTCTAAACCATCAATCAACCCCACACCTCTAGTACACCAGAAGGGATCCAAACAGATTGGAATACAAGTGAATTATAAGACCTCCTTGTCCAATTGTTGGTAACATGGACGAAACGGCAGGCTTCTCTCCACAAGGTCGTGGATCATTGGTTAGTTGCAACACAGCGCAAATACAATTATTACCCAATGATAAAAGGGACTGTCCAGTCAAGGTTGTATAACAATATCTACTTTATTATTACTACAACAGACAGTTCTAGCACACTACAAAATTCAACCCACCCTGTAAAGGAACACAGAGGACAGACAGTTTCACGAAGGAAAGGGTTGCACTCTGGATACTGACAGGAGGATAGTCGTTGAAGTAATCAGTCTTACAGTTCAAGGTTATTCGGTTCCAGCACCAAGGAGGCAAAAGGTCATAACTGTCTCTAGGGGCCAACAGAGAAGGACCAGGGGAGCAGAAACATAATGTACCTGGTGCTGAAGAAGTTCTTGGTGCTTGACAGTGTTGAAGCCGTTACAAGGCACTTCGCAGAGTTAGTGGGCGTAGACTGGTGCGGGTCCCAGTGGCAGGCAGTTCGGCAAGCGGGGCTGGACGGATGTCTGCATGCTGTCTGGCACGGTGACTCAGGGCCATTAATCATTGTGTCTGTGGTGGTTGGAGGATCTGGAATGCTGGTCAAGGCAGCTCGGATGGCTCTGGTGACTGCAGCGTGATAACAGTCAGCGGTGCAGCCGGATGTGGGTCGAGAACTCAACTGTCTCAAACATTTCCTTAAAAGAAGGACACTGGATGATGCTTGTGTGGCACACCTCCTAGCTTCTTCGCAGGCCTTGTGTCCTTTCCATGCAGACGGCCCAAACCTCAGGAGAGTGATTGCAGGCAATGGCCTTGTCCTTTGTCCAGAGACTCTCCGGCACTTCCCAACTAGGAAGCTTGCTGGCAGAACATAGCAGGGCATGCTGTGTGCTGGCTGGGTACCAGTTCTGGAGCTGCTGGATGGGTTCTCTGAGACTGGTATCTCCCTCTGTTCTCTGGGAGATGTTTAGGCAAGGTATCTTGCTTCCCTCTTATAACTCCTGGCTTCCTTCACTGGCAGAAGATGTAAGATAGACTGTACCTTCAGCTCAGGTCCGAATGAGTCCTTCCTCTTACTCCTTTTGAAGTCTTCAAATGATCTGCTAAGTAAGGGGTTATCAGCCTTCATTTAAAGTCAAATGGGCCCCAGTGATTGGCGAAGGCTAAGCCCACATTAATGAACCAATCCTGGGTCCCCACCAATACTCTTCTGTTATGCATGAGATCAGGACCAGAATGCTCTGAAAAAGGGCAGACAAGAGGGAAAACAACATATACACAAGTCCATCTCCCTGTCTGTTGTAGATCAAAGCATCTCTCTGGTTAACTGAGCCCTCTGTAACTCTTGATTAAAGTGTAGGGTTCCCTTGAAGTTTGTGTTGCGAGCAGACTTCCTGTCTCCACCAAACCACATACTTCTCCCTTCTGAAAGTGATCTGCTCTGCAGGGACACCTGTAGTAACTGCTGGACCCAGAAAGGCCATTCACTGTCTTTCATACAGAGAGGTGGGAACTAGCTTCAAGTTGACACATTGCATACCAAAGGGGTGTTAGTCCCACCTTCCTGTTGTCTCTTCGACAACCAAGCCCCTTCAGGCTTGCTTCAGTTATCTCTCATTAGTATGCACTGCCACCATCTGGAGGACAAAGGAAAGTAGATCCATGGAGCATCTGATATTTAAATTAGGCTGCCCATGCTGGAGGAAGGTGTGTATTTCCCCTCCTTGAGATGCTTTGATGTACCTGAGGCTGTCACATTCCAGCTGAATAAGACAGAGGAAGATGGCACCTGTAGGCTGTCTCTTCCCAGAGTACATGTGACTATGCATTTTGTGCGGGAAGCAGATGGACTGTGTGTGGAATGGCCTGACACAGTCCTTGGAGCTTGATCTCCCATCATTCTTTTTCATTTATGTAAAAGTTAAATAAGCCCAGGCGAGTGCACTCTCCCTTTGTGGATGGTTGAATACCTCACAGCTTACACTGTTCCACACGCGCACCAGTGAAAAACTCATATTGGGGCGGGATGCAGGACAAGAAGAGCTTCCTTCTCCCTCAGGACAGCTGTCACCAATACCTGCTGTGCATCTTCTGCATCTTCTAGGAACTCCAACCTCCCCCACATTCTCTACACAGCATCCTGCTATCAGCAACGCGGTGACTTCAGCCTCTGCATCCTCCTCCTGCTGCTCCTTAAAGGCCTGCTCCTGAAAGGCCTTTACATAATTAAAGGTCCCACTCAGGTGTGGGTCATTACAACCACTAGACCGCTCATGATAGTTTGGTAAACACTGGACTCCTCTTCCTCATCTCAGTACTAAGAGCATTATGGGACTTGTAGTCCATAATGTTCTTAGTTGCTTTTAGATTACTTAATCCACTGTGTTTGAATTATTTATAGGATGTACTTTTATGGGAAGGTTTAAAGGGAAGTAATAGTTTACTTTTGGATTTATAATCTAAACACAATGTTCAATCATAACTTCAAAACGTACTTATGTTAACTCGCTGCCCCTTATATACATCTTTTTTCAGGTTTACAAAAAAGGAATCTCATACTTGGCACTTTGGGTAAGGCATGAAGGGGAGGCCCTACTGTGACAACATGCCATAAGATAGTCAGGCATTGGGAAAACCTCATCCTTAGAAGAGGGTGAAAACTGCATCTCTCCTGATGGAATCACCACATTTGTCTTCATCCCTCCCATGTGATCCTCCTGCCTAATACCACCCTCAGGGTTAGGATCAGATAGCTGGCCACATCGGAGGAGACTTTATGCTGGGATTCTGTGATGACTCTGCAGGATTCATCACAGTGGCCACTATCCTATATTGATAAAGGGCTAGTGCAGATCCAGGGGTCAAAAGTGTTCTCAAACATTTATTTGACTAATGATTGCTGGACGGTACCTGTGAGTAGTGCAGACCAGTATATTTTGCGTTTACCTTTGGGAGGCAGCAGTATATGTAGAGCTAAACACCCTTTGGATATAAAAACTCTGGAAATTAGTTTGATATATTCTTTGATTACGCCATGTCCAACTTGGGCAAAATGAATAACCTGGCCTATGTAGTTGATGTATTGAACAATAGATCAACTGCGGAGGAATATATTGCAGATTTTTGCTAAATTCTGGCCCCATTTCAGAAAGCTGGTGCAAAACTGTCCTTTCAGAAGGCACAATGCTGTAAGACCAGAGTAAACTTCTTGGGCACGAAAAACCTTTGAGGGTCTTAACCCCCATGTGAAGAAAGTGGAAGCATAATTGAGATTAAAAGACCTTACCACTCTGCAAGAATTGAGAAGACTTCTTAGACTCACTAATTATAGTAGAAAGTTTATTGAGGACTACGCAGAGGTCACTCGGCCCCTGGTCCATTTACCAGATGCCAGAGTCAAGTGGGAGTGGTGCCCGAATAATCTGATATAGTTAAGCAACTGAAAAGAAGCCTTTCACAAGCTAGTTGTTTGGCATACCGCATTAAGAATGATTCATTTTTTTTAGAGAAAGGAAAGACCAGCCGGACAGCGTATTGGATCAAAAGCACAACAAGGTCAACAAAGATATTTCTTATGCGAGGAAAATGTTGTCCTTTGTGGAGGCAAAAATCAACAATTGTGAGAAGGCACTCCTGGCAATGGTATGAGCATTGAAAAACAACAGCCGTTTATCCAGGAGGAGCACATCATTGTAGACACCCCTCACCAACCCTTGCAGTATTTACAAAGTGACAGAACAAGCTCTGGGAATGTATGGATTTCCAGAATTATTTACTGGATTGTATCCATTCAAGGCTTTCCTGGGGAGGTAAAGTGTGGCCAAACAAGATGAGTCCTCTAGCGCATGGTTTGGCAGACTGGCATAATTGTGTTCTGAAGGATGAACATCTAATAACAAAAATCAACATGGAGGCATAGCTTGCTTCCCCGCACATGGTCTATGAAGAAGACGTGTGCCAGGAGATACCCAAGGTTTTGTGAATGGGTGTTCTTATCATGTTGCCAATTGAGGGGGAAAAAGAACTGAAGGCTGGCATTGGGAATGCCTGGGTTAATGATACCCCCAAACCTCTGCTGGTTACAACATAGGACCTCAAAGTAGTCAGGTGGTAGAAATGATGGTTGTACATCAAGCCATCCTCACTGTGGTACACCACCAACTCACAGAAATGGTGATAATCAACGACTCTGACTATGTCAGGAATGGGTATGTGAACCCCTGCTCAATTGAAAGAATAGAGGTATGCTTTGTGCTAACATTAAACCATTAAAACATGAAATACTTTTCCAGTCCATTGATGATCTGGTGACCTCTGATAGGATGACCATCTATTGGAAAGAGATTAGAGGTCATTCCAAAATAGAGGGTCCGGATAAGACTGAGAACCCCTTGGATGACCAGCTGCCTACAATTGTAGCTCTACAGGAGGACTTTGCAGACACTCAATCTTTGCTGGGAGAAATTCAAGTTACAGCTGTGACCAGGTCTCAAACTCGTGCCAGCAGTGAACTTTCAGCTGTTCAGAGGAGTAAGGATGCCCAGGATGCAGATTTGATCACTGCACAAAATAAGGATCCTATTATTGGAAAATTCTATCAACATATTGAAGACTCAGTGAGATTCCCTGAACCGTATTATGCCATAAAAGAGGATCACCGAAAGTTGATGACATTTTCCAAGATGTTTCGACTGCAAGATGGTTTGTTGGTAAGGAAATCACTATGGAAATGACCAATGGGTAGTACCTACCTAAATCCTGAGCCTGATGTTGAATCACACCCATGATGTGGTTACTGCCAGTCATAGGGGTTTTCACAAGGCATTAGAAATCTTGCAAGAAATTGCATATTGGCCTTATATGGGGAAGGGCCTCAACACATATCTAAAGGGATGTCTCGTGTGTGCTCAAATTCAACAAAGTTCTCCCACACATCAAGCTCTCCTACAGAAAAGGGAAATGACACTGCTGTGATCAGATTTGCAAGTCAATTTCCTTGGCCCAGTGAATTGCTCCTCTAGAGAAAATAAGTACATGCTGATGGTAAGATGCTCTTTTACAAAGTGGGTATAGTGTCTTCCTGCCCCAAATTTTAAGGCAGAGACAGCTGCCATGTTAATGATCAAAACATCTTCTCCACAAAGGTTTGAGTCAGATAGAGGGAGTCATTTTAAATGTGAGCTGATGACCAAGATGTGCGAGATTATAGGGGTAAAAAAAGAAAACACCACATAGCTTGCTGCTGGCATTGAGCGGAGGGGTTGAGAGATACATTAAGACCTTACTGAAGAAATGTGTGGCTGACTCTGCACCCATTTCGGATAATCGATTACCGCTTGTCCTGATGCTCTTCTGTCTACACCTTCTTCTGCAATAAAAATGTTTCCATTTGAATTGATGACAAGACAAAAAATGGTGTTACCTCAGCATATGCTCTATAGAACTCAGGAGCAGATGTTCATTGTTCTGTCCACCACTCATGAGTATTTTGTGAACGTAAGGAAGCACGGCCAGCATGTTTTTTGCCCAGGGCAACTCAGCAAAGTCAGCTGAAGGGATGAAATCATACTATGACTAGAACACTAGAAAAAAGGATTATGAGATAGCTGAACATTTTTATCTCTACACATTTCAGAGGAACCTAACCAAGGAAGGAGAATGACTTCCATTTTGGTGCAACACTTGTGAGATTGTGGATAAAATATTACCCGTTGCCTAGAAGACCCTCATCCCTGAAGGAGAACAGATGGAAGAGAAGTGGGTGCATATCAATCATTTAAGAAGCTATCATCCCATAGTAGTCTGAGAGTGCTTGAGGAGCCCACGGAAGATAGAGCCGAGGCACCATCTGAGGAATGATAGTTAAAGTCAAAACCCCAAGAAGGAAACAAAGAAATATGTAACCAGTGGGTAATTGAATTAAATGTTCATCTGGAAATTGAATAGTGTTTAAATTGCAAATATTAAAGAGTAAATATGTCTCAAATTACATGCAATGTTTATCTGGGGTAACAATGTTTAAACATACATTCTAAACAACTCCTTTCACTCCTCTTTATAGAAAGATAATTGCAAATTCCTTCCAGTCAGGGGACCAGACAAAGAGAAGTCCAAAGTGGACCCAGAAATCGGGAAAGAAAAGGAAAATGAAAAAAAAAGAAAACACCAAGAATGAGACCCTTTCCATACCCAAGAACACAGAAGATAAATGGAAACCAGACCTCCCACCTTGAGAGGATAAATGGAGAACGGGCCATTCTAGATCAAGAGGAATGAATAAGAACTGGTGGCTGTAGGGGAAAAATTCTGTAAAACACAATATATATATATATATATATATATATATATGTACATTTGACTATATGTGAGGTATTTTTTAACCACCAGGATATAAGTGCACAGCATCTGGGTGTGTTGGGACCAGAGAGTCCCCCACACCCCCACCCCCTCCCTGGTCCCCCGTGTTAGGAAAGATTTCCATTTCATGTGTGATTTTCCCTCCAGTTGTTTACCCCCCCAACTGTGTGCTGATGGTAAACACCATAGTCTGACTTTACCAGAGGAGCCCAGCCTTCTGCTGCACTCCACTGGGCTTTTCGCTCACTTTTTATGGGGAAACTGACATGCCCTTAAGACAGTCAGTACTAAGAGACTTTGTTTCCCTTAGTCTTTTCCAATGTTGCAACTTTTCTGCAACATGTAACAAATGTACAATGTTCCTTCCAGTACAGTGCACTTGGGTCTAATAGTCATTTCCAAAGGTCGTAGATACTCTCAAGGTTTATTTAGGAGAAGTGCAGATTTGCCTTGGAAAGGGCTGGTGGCAGCTTATCATTTAGTGTATTTTTAACCCTTTCTTGACACCTGTGATTACCGCGTTTGGCACAAACAGGTGGCCTGGCTCCAAAATGGCCATGCCATAAGTTTCTTTGTCCAGTCCTTTGGCAATCTTGCCCCTTCACCTTCCCCAGGTCCAGCCGACCCGGGTCAGTCCTTATTTGGGCATGCATTCTCCCGCAAAACACCAAGCTTTCACGGGCTTCTGCATCCCTTGTGTGTGCACCTCCAGGATGTGGGCCGGACCGTCTGGTTCCAATACTCATCCTGGGTGCCAGAGAGTCTAGACTGCTGTGAATGCCTGGGACCACCGTGGTCCACATATGGTATGCCTGTATGTGAGCAGATCTCCCATTGGGTCCTCTTCGTTTTGGCGCAAAGGAGATTCTGGATAAGAGAAGGCCCCAAACACCCATACCATATCTATCTCTGGAGTTCTCACTGAACAAAGGATAGGATCCAAGAAGCTGAGTCGAGGAACCGCTGGTGAAATGCTGGAAGGTTTGGCACCCTGAACCCGCTATCGTCCTGTGGGACTCCTCTGCATCTGGCCGTCCTAGAAGGTCTGCAAAGACGCTTTGACTCATTGGAATAGTGAGAGCACCTATTCTCGGCACCTTCATCAAACCCTGCAAGTAAGCCTTCTCAGAAGTGTCCGTGGGACAACCAGTGGGCTGACCAGCTTATGCAGACCATCCTCATACCGCCGCTGTTTCGAGGAGGCCCTCGAAAGTTGGTACGTCGCTAGCTCTGTGTTCACGGCACCCTCACACCAGATTTTGTATACTTGCCATTCCCAGGTCTGGAGTAAAGTGAGTGTGCATAAACCGGAGTATATACGGTTACCGTATTGGCCAGCCGTGGTGACGAGTGGTGCTCATTGAGGTCTTTCAGTCACCCTCACCCTTCCAGAGAACTAGTCATCACCGCCGCCAAGCTACCTTGATTGGTCTGGTTTGTCCATAAGGTTACCCTTTTCCAAGAAACTAGGCTGTCCTTCTGAACCTCTGCTCACCAGGTCAGAGTTCAGAAATCTTTCTTAACACCCTGTGAGGTCCTTTGTGCCCCCACCCCCTCCCTGGTCCCGACTGTTATTGGTTGTGCCACCCCCATGCCCTCCCTGGTCCCCTGTGATGTCCGTTGTGCCCCCTACCCCCTCCCTGGTCACCTGTGATGTCTGTTGGGCCCCCCAGCCCCTACCTGGTCCCCTTGATGCCTGTTTTGCCCCTCTCTCTGCCCCTTCTTAGGCCCCTCATCCTGCTTTGCCCCCACTCCCTCCTTGGTTCCCTGTGATGTCCATTGTGCCCCCCAAACCCCATCCCCTCCCTGGTCCCCCATGATGTCCTTTGTTCTGCCCACCCCCTCGCTAGTCCCCTGTGATATCCGTTGTGCCCCCACCCCCTCCCAAGCCCTCTGTGATGTCCGTTGTGCCCCCACCCCATCCCTAGGCCCCTGTGGTGTCCTTTGTGCCCCCCACCCCCTCACTGGTCCCCTGTGATGTCCGTTGTGCCCCCTACCTGGTCCCCTTGACACCTTTTTTGCCCCCCCCTTACCCACCCTTCTTTGGCCCCTCAGTCTGCTTTGCCACCCCACCTCCTCCCTGGTCCCCCATGATGTCCTTTGTGCCCCCCAACCCCCATCCCCTCCCTGGTCCCCTGTGATGTACTTTGTGTCCCCCACCCCCTCCCACATCCCCTGTGATGTCCGCTGTGCCCCCATCCCCTCCCTGGTCCTCTGTGATGTCCTTTGTGCCCCCCACCCCCTCCCTGGTCCCCTGTGATGTATGTTGTGCCCCCCACACCCTCCCTGGTCCCCTGTGATGTCTGATGTGACCCCTACCCCCTCCCTGGTCCCCTTGATGTCCATTTACCCCCCTTACCACCCTTTCTCTGGCCCCTCATCTTGCTTTGCCCCTCCACCATGCTTTGCCTGATCTCTTCTTCCTGCTTCCCCTTAACCTTTTCTTCCCCCCCCCTCTCCTAACCACCACAGGAGTTGTCTTGATTTACTATGGTTTCACCATCACCGACCTGTTGCCAATGCTTGGATTTGACTTTATGGACACATTGGGCCTCATTAGAAGGTTGGAGGTAACCATGCCGCTTTTAGCGGCATGGTTGCCTCCATAATGCAATCCGGGCCCGGGTTCCTCGAATGAGGAAATTACAGGGCCATCGCAACCTTGGCGGACCCGGTAATTCCCCGTCCGAGGAACCCGGACCCGGTCCATCCCCATTCCCATTCTAGACCCCATAGGGCTCAATGGGAATGGGGATGGAGCTAACAACAGGCCCGTTATTGACGGGCCCGTTGTTAGCTCCCTGGTCCCCTCGCGGGACCCGGTAAGGACGTCTGGTGTTTCCATGCGCCCAATGCGGGTCCCGCGAGGAGACCTCGTAATAGGGCGGAACGTGCCGGTGCCGGTAAACCCATTCCGCCAACCTTACAGTGAGGGCCATTGACTTTTGTTGCTTCACCTTCTCAACTCTCATGCTGGACCTCCCCTAGATCTCGTACTCAGGGTGGCCCTGAATCATGATGTGTTCATCGCCATCTTAAATCCTTGCTTACATTTTCTGTTCCCTGCAACATTATATGTTTTACTGATCTCTGCAACTGTATTCGCTCTCCCCTCTGTTTCTCTGCTCTTTATCACGGTTTATTCTCCTCCTCTCCCTTGTCCCTTCTTCCTCTCTCTTCCCGCCCTCTCTTACTTTTTTTCTATGCACTTACTCTATCAGAGTTGTCCCAGACCTAATATGATAACATCAAATGTTTGTCTCCCCCCTCCCTTACTTGTTGTCCCCCCTCCAGCACTATCTGAAATGTCGGCAGGCCTAGTACGATAGTCACTTCTTTTGTTCATCTCCCTCCTTTCTCCTCCCCTTGCCCCTCATCTCTTGTTATCTCTGGCTCTACCAGAAATGTCATCAGGCCTAGTACGGTAGTCGCCTGTCTGTTCCCATGTCCCTACTACACCCTGCCTCCTATCTGTGTTTTAGCTCTTGGACTATCTGAAATGTTGCTAGGCCGAGTACGATATTTAATTTCGCATTCTTGTTGTTCATGGCCATGTAAGAATGTAATGGTATTTTCTCTTGTTCCCTCCCCTGCCTTGAAGTGCTTTGAAACAGATTGTGTATAGGTGCTATGTAAATAAACAATCATAATATATCATATGATATCATATGGAGAAAAAAACCTGTTGGATATCAGACCAAAAGGCCAGCATTTAACTCACAACTACCAAAAATCGAAATAGTGATTTCTGAAAACAGAAATAAAAACTATTTGTGCCCTGTGTTCGAGTGACAACAAATGCACTATAGTGCAGATTTGCTAAAACAGAGAGCTGCCATGGAGAAGTCTGTGCATTTTGCAGATTGGGTGGAACTTTGAACACATCAAACATGAAACTCCATTGCCAGAGTAATTTAAACATATATCAGAATGTAAGGTTGGACATTGATGGGATGGTGCAGTAGAAAAACACATATTATGTGATGTAAAATATAAAAGCTGGTCTTGTTTAAAGAAAAGAAAACATGCAGAATTTAAAATAACTAGTTTCTGTTCACAGGAATGGACTGCGGCCTGTGCAGGAACACCTAAAAAACCCTTTACCCCATCAGACTACACATGTCAAACACTCCATTACCTCTCAATCTGGTCAATTCGTTCTTCCTGTGGCAGAGGTGTATGGGGGTAGAAGGATGACCCCTGAGCAAACAAAGATATAGCCCATGGATTCTGAATGCTTTAAAATACTCAAAATTAAATTCAGTTTGTGGTGGAGTTTTCGGCTGACTGACACCAAAGAATGTCACATGAGTCAGGGGGTGGAATTACACCCCTTTGCTCAGATAAGAAAACATGTGCTCAGGTCTTAGCCCTGAAAGAATGTTAAGTGATTTTATTGCAGAATAGGTCAACAAACACTAGATGGCTAAGCCAACTACAGGGCTGGAAACAGAAAGGAGCTGTTTGATTGAATTAATAATATGCATATAAATAAAGGGTGTCATAGGATTATGTGGGAATCATATTTTACGCATAAACTGGGGAACCGTAATAGACACAGAAATGTATTTATTTATTTTTGCCTTTGTTAAGTGCACTAAACCCAGAGGCATGAAGGTGCTGGTTATCGGTTACAAAAAGAGGTTATAAGCATATCAGGAGCTGACTCAGGATGCCTGCTGACTTCTCCTGTGCGCAAACTCATACGTCCAACAGAAGAAACCATTTGTGAAGATCTGTTTGAATCTATATATTTCTCCTATTGAGGGGGTGGGTATACAGAAGTAGATCCCTAGCATTTCCTGTTAATCAATAATATAATTAATTCCCACATAGTCAACGGTCACTGGGGAGATCTTGGGAAAATTCGAAATCTTCAACATCTTTCCAAGTTTAAATAACGATATAGCCACTTAAAGTAATTTGGAGCACCTATTACCCCTTTGCCAACCCCAAAAATCCCCTGAAGGGGAGAGGGCATTTCAAAATCGAAATTCCTAATTGGTGACATTCCCTAAACCCTGCATTCAAGCATAGGATGTCCAAATGGTTAATTAAACCTCTGGGTCTGTGTTGTACAGAAAAGTGTCTCAGGGGACAAGTAAAGGGAATATAACTGATTTAAAAACACACTTTCTCTGCACAGTGTTAATAAGGAACTCTAAGGTGAAGGGGGCTATACTCACTGTTTGGGTGGAAAAGCAAAGGTTTTCATCATCTGTGGAGAAGAGACTGTTGTTAAAGGTTTGCTGTGCTAAATGAAAAGTGTGCAGGGAGGCCAGTAATAAAGAGAGCAGCACATGTTGATTTCTTTAGCAAAACAGAGAAGTGCTACATGTGTAGAAGTTAAGCCACCTTCTAATTACACTGTCAAATAAAATTGTCATGTCATGTTCTAGGACGCCACATTGATTATCCATACATTAGGGATATTCTTGTGAGTGACTCATCATCTGATATATTCTCTAGTCATGTGTTTCTCTTTACAAGCGACTAGGGAGCACTAGAAATCTGAGGGAAAACTGTGCATGTTGTTGTGTTAGAGATTCTGTGATCTTTTAATACAAAGAGGAACTTTGTTTTCAACTGGTGTTTTGAATGTGTGTGTAATGTGTAATGTAATGTTTTGACAGGAAGGAAAGGTTTTGTCCCGCAGAGTAAGCTGGCGTGCCTCTTGATAATCAGCGCGTATATTTAGATATTGTTTAATAATGGAAGGAAAATAAATTATATTCATTCTTCACACCAGCCTGTTTTTTGGCTTTTCTATATTGCAAAAGGGTTGAGGGAGCACTGGGGAGTTATACGGGTTAAAGGGAGAGTTAGTTAAGAATATAAGTCATTGCTCAATTGGTGTGGCACTCTTGACTGGGAGGGAAAGCAAACCCCTGCATTAATTGTTGCAATATGTAAGTGATCCCCTTCATGCAGATCACTCTATAATAAACATATCACCCCCATTGCCTTCTTCCTGGTAACCCGGTATATGCTCAGCCCTGGCTGGATGCATTTTCCTGCTGCACAGCAATCATGGTGCATTGCAGATTGGTGTGTCCTTTACTAACTTGAAGAATGTGTGCACGTCAGGAATCCGCCACTCAAGTCAGAGTGATGCTACAGTACACCAGTTCCTGTTCCTGGCTGCAAACCAAGTGCTACTCAACCCAGGATTTCTCTGAAGTACTTTTTATTTGCCTTTCAATCCATACCTTGCCTTGAAAAACTTGTGTATAGGCACGTTATAAATGCCATATCATATCATATCCTATCCTAAAATGTCCTCGCTCTATCAGTTTTAAAAACTAGTATACATTTTTGAATCCCCACCCTGCATAAAAAGTTTTGTTTTCCAAATGCATGTTTGGTTCTGTTACTTAGGGGAACATAGGTACAGCATGATGGTTAATTTACAACTGATGTCCATGAAAGCAACAGTAAAGAATACCCGTGCCACTTGATTTTATTTCAAACATGTGTTTACAGTTCATAGCCAACGTCTTCATCTGTCTGCTGTTTTTTTTTTTTTTTTTAGCAAAGCCATGAGTTTCACACACCCTCCCTCTCTTAATGTTATGGTGACGGTATTGCTAGTACATTTGTTAGTGTTTGAATGATAAGCTAAGCATTAAAGTCATACATGACATTGTTAATTAAACTAGTTGTCGTGTGCACTAGGTGTCATGTGCATTCGGTGAGGCAGACTTCTCTCGTGTTAGTGCAATAAGTGTTGAAATAAGAATGGAAGAGAGCAGACCAGGATTTTCAGAGAATGCCTTGAGCGAATTGAAAAGTAACCCCAAAAAGTCCGTTCTCCTTCCTAACAGCAATCCCAGAGCATGCTGCCCCAAAATGGCCACTTTAGTCGTCTGCAATGTGACAAGTGTTCTCCACCTCCCCTCCCCACCGAAGTGCTGCTCACTGACGAGGCGAGCAGCTTCCCCCGCCTGGCTTTAGTGCAGGTAATAGCTGGCAGGGACGTCATTTCACCAAAATGCCAGGGGTAGCGGAAGTGACATCACACAACCCTTGACCCCCGATGACATCACAGGAAGTGATGTCATTTGATCCCACCCCGAAGTGATATCGCGGGAAGTGAAGGAACACGACCTTTCACCCATTGAAAAAACAGGAAGTAGCATCACATAGCATTGTACACTACTAAAAATATGGTTATGATATCACTATAATTTGATGCACATTTCATAAAAAAATGGATCGCCGTATGTATCATTAAAATCAGTGTGTGTAGGCCCATAATAGCAAAATACTGTGAATGCAAGCAGACGTCCATGACCAAATGATAATGATGTGTTATTATATAGCACTTACGCTTAAGCGCTTTATATAGAAAAAAATATACACCCAATATCACCCAACCTGTGTTGGTACTCATTTATCGACCTCAGAAGGATGAAAGGCTGAGTTGAGGCGTTTAAGAACAGACTAAATCAGTGACTCACCCCCTGAAGTGTGCCTGAAATAAACCTTTAATGAGTCTAGCAATTATTGTACAGAATTCCAGAAAGACACATTATTTGGAATTCCTATTCTTTCTTATTTAGGGTCAGTGATGAAAGGGTTAGACTTGTGGCACATCTGTTCTTATTTTTCTTCTTTTTTTAAGGGGTCCAAACAAGAAAGCCAGCCACTCCAGAAGTAAAGAGCCACATGGTGCTGGCCACAGCCCAGGAGCTTGCATTGCCAAAAAAAGGTCGCAAGAGATACCTCAGAGGTCACAGTTGCGACCTCTGGCGACCCCTAAATGACGTGCCTGATAGCTGGGAGTAAAAACAGAGCAATACTTTTGAAGTAGCCAAGCCATCACCGTGCCCGAGCCTTAAGGTGTCTCAATATCCTCTATGGTCAGTGATCAATGTTTTCAGGAAAGTGACATAAGCCTGTGAAGACAACTCAGAACAATCTGAATTCATAAGGTTCTCAGATTTGGACGACACTCCCGCATCTATAAGCTTTTAAAAAGTTAAGTGTGATGTTTACGTCATGTTTATTGCAGCAGGAGGTAGCAGAACGTTTCTATAAACAATCAAGTGAAAAAGGCAGAACCGTTTTACCAGGAAAAAATCAAACCAAATAACATGGTGCTTTCAGGGCTAATGGTATGCAAGTAGTGTAGCATTTTGTCTCTAATGGGAAGCAAAATGAACTCTATATCCTAATTACATAAATTAATCTTTCGTAAAAGCACTCACAGGAGAGTTCTGTGGTTTACAGGTCTATTTCAGATACAGGGCTTTCATTAATTCATATCCTTACAATAATTCTTGTCTAAATGATACTTATTTAAGCAACTTTAGAGGGATAAAAGGCTACATCATGCATGCTTGTCATGTGATTCACCACATAAGACCTTGGAAGAGGTAAATGCCTACCATGAGTTCTCCTTACTCTAATATTACCAACGTAGATGGTAATCATGTGAGCAATTTCAGAATGCTGAAGGGTGGCATCTTGCATGCTTGATATGAGGAAGATTCTTCTATAGTAGCCTATTTCACCTTTATGTGATATAAACAACTTTAATCTTTTTTTTTTAAATTGTGTTTTGGTTTACACAGTGAAACCTTTCACTACTGTGATGAATCTGATGATGTCATCACTCCTTTCCCAGAGGTAGCCTCTCCTGATGTGGCCAGGGGACTGCAGATGCTAACTGATCCCGACCCTGGAGGTGGCTATGCAAGAAAGGAACACATGAGGGGAGGCGACCCTCAGAGGGATGGACAGACATCATCAGATGAGACATGGTATCCCCACTTTCCTTTTAGGGAGACCCCCTCCGTTCCCCATGCCGTAATAACATATTGTGATAACCCCTCTCAACATCCTGTAAAAGCCGCTGACAGCACTCATTAACATTTTACACCTTGTTAAACAATAAGTACTGAGACAAGGAAGAGGACTGCAAAGAACAATAGTGTGACCACAATGCGAAGTTTCATGTTGTAAGGAATGTTATTGGTCTAGGACACTTTTCAGCCTAGAGTAGGGAGTTTAAATCAGCTGCTGTGAGAAAATGGAAAGACCTTACTTTTCCAAGCATCAGCTTGTAGACTGGTGAGAGACGCAGGGTGCATTGCAGAGAAGACGGTGTCCCTATCCGGGAGTGAGCCCTGAAGCCAGGCGAGTGGAGGCAGCAAGAGAGGGAGCTGAGGCAAGCACTCCTGGTTGGTTGGGCACACCTGGAAGTAGACAGGGCCTAGAGCCGTGCCTGAAGAGCACTACCGGTGGTGAGAGAAGCACAGAGGGAAGCTTTGGACTGGCTACGTAGGGAAGAGGTGGCAGTTGACCGGGAAACTGCCAGAGAAGAAGGAAGTTGCAGCGGGAACTGGAAGCCAGGATTGGCTTTGTTCCGAAGCAAGGAGTGAGAATTCTTGGTGCCACTGACTGGGGAAAGCCGCTCGAGGACAGCAGATACCGAGGCGAGTACCCAAATGTGTACGATTGGAGTGAGAGAACACAGATGTTGTCGTTGAACCCAGAGCTTAGAAGAGAATGCCAAAACTGGGCCAAAGAGACCCTGAAAGAGTGAATTGGTTGCCAAAAGAGGGTAAGAGAATAATCCTCACTGGACCCAGTGTCATCTTCATCATCACATTACTTTGATATAAAGTAACTTGGGGAAGACCCATGCCCCCTCGTACTGAAGGAGAGATTGCAATATAAACTCCTGGCAGGCGAGTATACCAGGCGAAGAGCGGATCTGGGATTTACACCTATGAGGAATTGTGTAGGAGAACCTGGCAGGGGAGTGTACCAGGTGTTTTGCAAGTCTGGGACTCACCAATACTTTGTGTAAAGGGCTTGTACAAAAGAACCTGGCAGGGGAGTATACCAGATGTTTTGCTAGTCTGGGACCCTCACCCAAAATGTATAAAGGAACTTTACAAGAGAACCTGGCAGGGAAGTATACCAGGTGTTTTGTGAGTCTGGGACCCACACCCAATTTGTGCTATCTTGGAAGGAGAATCCTAAGGAAGACCCATGCCCTTAAGATTTTAGTTGTATTGAATGTGGAAAAAGGTCTGGGGAAGAGAGTGATTTCCCCTGGAGTAAGTTGCAACACAAGAGGAGGGAGCTATACTCTTGGACTATAAAGAACTTGGTTATTCTTTGAACATTTGTTTTGGTGGAGAGAATTCTGCGGAAGGGAGTCTTTCCCTCTGGAACTGTAAACATTATCTGTTTGGAACTTTTGTTGGAGTTACACCTTTTATTGAACTTGAACATTTGTGCAATTTCTAAATAAAAGACAATACCCTTAAAACCTTAGAGTTAGTTGTAGAATGTGAGGGCTAGGATAAGATTTCAGACACAGGACATTGTTGCTTTGGACATCTTGGCACTTGAAAGACTCTTAGTTTTGGAACGTGTAGGGAACTACATCATAGATTAGGGACAGTGAGGCATTTTCCAACCTATTTATCATTTCCATAAAAGTCTATAACAATCACTATGTGTCCTCTCTGGGCGCGTTTCATTCCTTGCTCCTCACACAACACATAAATATACATTAGAAAAATAAAATACATCAGAAAAAGATACAATATACTAATAACTAAAGTGTGGAAAAATAAAATAGTACACTACGGCTAAAATCTAATAACCAACATTCATAGTAAAACCATACTCAATCATCCTAAAATACTATCGCCAATATATAAAGTGCACGTTTAAAGTGCCTGTTCAGTATAATAACTTCTTTAAATTTCGAAAACCTTAATTAAAAATATGTAAAAGGCTATTATCAGAGTGATACTACTCCCTTCCATAATTCAGTTTCAGGGAGATTCTCCAGCATAATCAAAATTAGTTTATACAAAAGAGCTAAACAACAGTTTCTGTACATCTTCAGTAGCCCTGCAAAATATTGTCAAATGCTTTAGAGATTCAATAGTATCAGTCTGTTTTCACAGTCTACAGTACCTTGCAGATCTATCAATGCCCATTAGTGGGTCAGTACATTTGAGAGAAGGCAACTGGTTGAACTTGAACCTCAAGTATATAGTTCATACTCGAGAGCACGGAAACAGTGAAATGTACCTAGGCAAATGGAATCTGTTCCTTATAAACCCAGTATATTCCTTATACATTGAATATGAACTCAATGGGCCTCATTACTAGTCCGGCGATAACGGTGCTGGATTTTTCCGGCAGGTTACCGCCGGACTCGTATTACCATTCTGTCTCCGTGATTGCCGGAATCACCAGGGCATTAGAACCCCGGTGACCCGGTAATTCCGGAGGCGGAATTCTGTTAATCCCCATTCCCATGGAGTCCCATAGGCCCCAATAGTAATGGGGAAGTGGAAACACTGGCACCATGCTGTAATGGTGCCGGTGTTTCCATGTTCGCCTTCAGGCGGGTGGTGTTAAACCCGCCAGGTCAGACCTGGCGGGAGTGACACCTCCCACCTGAAGGACTCTTAATCAGCCGGTCCGGAAATAACGGTGGTGGCGAATTTACTACCACCGTTCTTTCCGGATCGGCTGACTTATAATGAGGCCCAATGACTCAATATTTTCCCTCCAATCAGCTGTGTATGATTTTCCCTTCGATTTTGCTGGGGTGGCAACTAATTCCTCAATATCTGTCTCAAATTTAATTAACACTGCACATATGTTGTCATAAAAGAATATTAATAGAATGAACAGATCTCATCTTCTGAGCCAAGTTTAAATCAATGTAAAGAGAATGCTGGAATGGGTCAAGAGTTTTAGCATATATGCATAATTGTTTCCAAACTATTATACACCTCAATGAAATGAGCCCCATTTAATTTCTGATAACTGCAATTGGGAACTGAGAGTGCCATCCCCAAAGTTCTTTTCCAGATAATGCCTTGGTTCGAGTACAAATCGGATCCCAGGTTCGCCAATACAACATCAAACCCCTAGGTTTGAGCTGAGACAATTTCTGCAGTATTAAAGCACAATATTAGCATTAAGGTATATCTACATCTCCTTCCATAGATCCTACTCAATTGTGCAAGCAGGGGCTGAGCTATTGATCTTATTCTTGGTTTAATTCCCATTATCGAAATATTATTGGACAGAGTAAAAACCAAATAACATAGAGCTGGAACTCTTTCCATTCTAGAGTCCCCAAATGAATACATGAATTTACGTTTACCCCTGTTAATGTAAATTAAAATCTTTGACTTAGTTCCATTGACTAATACATTATTGTCAATTGAATATGCTTAAAACAAATTAGGTTTTCATTGTAAGGTCAAAAAACAAAAGATCATCGGCCAACGCAAGCCAATTCAGTATGGCCGTTCCCAATTTAACTGGAAATACGTTGGTCGATTACCACAAATTATCTATGTCCAATACATAGAGGTTCAAAAGTATTTGCTAGATTATGCAGCCTGCCTCGAGCCAATAAATGTCTCGATAGGTTTAGTTAGCCTGCCCTCTCTGGACAATTGAATCTTAAAAGCGGTGTGTTGATGCAGAGCAGCTAGGATTTCCATCAAGGGGGCTGGAATATTCAACATCAGCAATGTGTTCCACAAAAGTCAGCAATGAAAGCAATCAAATGCATTGTACATTTGCATGGATGTGTGGGGTCTAGACCACCTTTTTTTATTACTTCGTATAAAATATGCAACATTAAAATACTATAGGTGCCTAGGTGTTTTCTGAACCCGACCTACACTCTGTAAAGGATACCAAAGTAATCCACCCATTTTTACAAGTTGTTAAAAATCATTGTTGCAAAACCTTTGCTAGAAGCATCTAAAATGACCATTGGCCTATAATTGGCTGGATTCATGCGGTTGCCTTTCTCAGAAATTTGAATAATATAAGATAGTTTCCAAGTTAAAGGTTCTGTTTGTTTTTAATATCTACACGAACAAAGGAAACAATATACCAGTCCAAGTGCAGGGATTTCCTTAATAATGAATGGATAAAGATGATCAGACCCAGGTAACCTCGATGGCCTTGATTTACTAATTGCTAAAACGCCATCTTCAGGTGTCCATGGCGAATGAGATATTGCCATATAACTTTACTTAGAGAAAGAAGCAATGGGTTCATTGGATGGCTTAGCATCCATCTCTCGATACAAGTGCTCCCAACAATCCCCTGCAATACTGCAAGAGTCACTTAGGGCTGGGGAACCAGTTATCGAATTAGCCATCTCCCAAAATCTTGATGAATTCACTTGTTTTAATAGGGTAGTTTAAGCTTTTTGTATCATTTCTACATTTCTGGAGAATCTTCTCAGAGCCAAGACCAGTTCACGCCAATAGTACACATGAAAGCAACCCCATCATTCAAACTCAATACAGGACTGTCTCTGTCCAAAACGCATTTTAGGTGTACGTGCCTACCATGAAACTCTCCAAATTGTAATTTTCACATCTCAATAGTACTCTTTTCCCTCTTACAAACAATGAAATGCACACCAGGCCTGCCTGATATATGATTAACGTCCCCCGAGGGCTAGCGGGGGCCACAAAATCCCCCCATTATCAACTTTCATTGTACTTATAAACTTTAGAAAAATGAAAGGCAGTCATTATCACCCACTTTCAATCATGAAACCTGTACATTGCACATCAATCTAGCAACAGGTGCATTCAACGTCTGAGATATCTTATTGCAGAGTTTAATGTGCTATCATGCCTGGGTAACAATAATGGATGCACAACCCTCCATTTAGTATTGGGAAACCCCATCTTGCTTTATCAGCCCCTGAGCCTTCCCTGAACTTCACATCCTTCCACTCGCATTGTTCTCTTTGTCGGTATTAGTTAGCAAGATATAGTGTTACATAAGTGAGGCAGGAGATCAGTAAACGGTCAGCAAATGAGGCGGAGTGATCCGTGAGCAAGGCATGTGTCAAATAATGACCACAGTCAGGTGATTTTCACCGAGGCTGCTAGTTGTGCATATGCCTGAAAGTAGGACAAGCATAGGGTATTTTGAAGAGGTCTATAGTTGTGCCATTTCAGGTGCGAAGTATTCACCCCTTAAGTGCCAAGGACGAGTATGCTCGTCGTTTTTACATAGACGTGCATAATAGCCTAGCTTTTGGGCTCCTTTCTTAGTGCATTCGTGTATATGTATTTCCTCATTTTTAATGTGTGCAGGAGTGCTACAAATGCAATACCTTCTAGAACATGATTTGAGAGTGGCATTTGAGCTTCTTTTGTAATACACACCAATCTGCATAATGTTGTATTTTGCATTATGTTTAATTAGAGATAGCATTGTTGTAGGGCCGCCCCTGCAATTGATCTTACACTTATGATGCTTCAACCAATTCTTGTGGGCTTTGTGGGGGTGGTGAAAAGTACATCCGTGGGGAAAGTGTTAAAAGCCCCAACAAAATACCCCTTTGATCGAATGATCTAGGAAAAGGAAAAAGAATTGAGGAAAGACTCCCGCGCGTTGGTTCAATGATAGGGTGAGGAACATTCAAATTGCATTGAAGGCAAAAGAAATTGAAGCAGGCTCACAGGAATTGGTTGAAGAATCACAAGTATGAGATAAATTGCAGAGATGGCTCTACAATGGTGCAATCTCTAATTAAGCAAAATGCTAAAGATTTTTGGCAGTTAGTCAATGAGTTGGGTTGGACACAATTGGAGGCCCAAGCTAATCCTATCCCCAAAGATGCTTGGTGTGAGTTTTATGGAAAATAAGTTCAAATGGGAAGTACATTGTGAAGGAGAGTTTGATGTAGGGAGATTGCCTAAGTAGGAAATATAAATAGAGTCAGAAACAATTGAAGTAATAATCATTAGAGGTTAGAAAACGAAGGCAGTGGGACCAGATGGGATAAGTATCCTAGCACTAAAGGAGGACGCAAAACTGTGTTCTGACATCCTGTGTGAACTCTTTACAGACATAAATTATACACAGCTTGTATCTAGAACATGGCACCAAATTTACATAGTGCAGATGTATAAGAAGGGTTCTAGGGAGGATCTCCAAAGTTATTGCTCGATAGCTTTGTTGGGCACTTGCAGCAAGATTTTTGCCACCTTAGTCTTACAAGATCTTGACAAATGAGTAAATGGGCCAGACATAATTCCGGTGTTTCAGGCAGGGTTCAGGTCGGAGCTGTGTTATACCCTAAATGGAAGAGTCATAAGCTTATTACAACAAAACATCTCTGGAAGTTCTGGTCATTCTTCGTACGTGTAGTCCTGACTTCCGCGTTCAATTACATTGATCGTGTGCGGCTGTGGAATAAGCTATACAGGTGGGGAATCCTGGCAGAGTTATTAAACATCTTGATTACCCTCCATAGGGATACTACGATGCATGTACAAATGGAGCTTTAAATAACATGTGTTCAGAGTGTTTGTTAAGCTTGAATAATATCAAGGCATCAATGAACGATCTATTAACCAAACCAAATTTGGTTAAAAAAGAAATAAAGTTACATTAGGAGAGAACAGTGGATGATGTTTTTCTGTTTTACTAGCTTAAACAGGTTTTAGAATGTTCCTATGCAGCAGTTAATTTCCATGCACTTTACAATTGTGTAGCATAAGGGAAAACACACACATGTTAACATTCTGGAAAGTTACTTTCTTTCTTCTTTTCAAAGTAGATTAAATATATTCCATTTAACATGGTAATATTACCAAATATTTAACATGGGTGAAGCTACCGCTCCTCACTGTGATGAACTGAAGGTTATTTTTTTGCCTGCGGCAAGGCGTCCATGTAAGTATGAATGTATGAGTGATTTGCACATTGATGGGTGCATTGAAACTCAAAGCGCCCACACAAACCATTAAGAAATCAATTTTTACAAGACAGCAAATTGAATCATTAAAAAAAAATAATAATCATTTTAAGCTGTGTAGTTTGCTTCCATAGTGTCTACTTGTAAGATATCCAAACATGTTGTGCTCTTTTTGGTAACAGTTCAAATATCTTTTCACATCGCACACTACAACAAGCTGCTTGCCATTGTCAAACAATGACTGCTAGCAGGTGCTCTTAGCAATATGTTTTTCTTTTGTGTAACTTGAAAGTAAAAGTAGTAAAACTCAGATTTGATTTGGCTCATATCAGTTTTCATTATGGCAGGATGAAACAGGGAATTTCATTGAATGCTCTCTTTTAAATGTTTAGTTAAATGTATAAAATAGTATTATAAAATCATAAAATGTATAAAAATGTATAAAATTACAGTACCGCAAATTGCGGTACCGTAATTAGCACCAAGGTCCCTTTGTGGGCCCGTTCCTTAACAGCTGGTAAAACCAGCCGTTGAGGTTTGGTCCCGCAAAGGGACCTCGTAGTAAGGTGGTAAGGGTTTACCGGTACCAGTGCCCTTACCGGTACCGGTAAACCATTACCGCATTCCGTGTAATGAGGCCCTCTGTTAGTTGCTGGGATCCCTGCACTAGGCCTACCTCTATAGTATACTAGCCCTCCGTCACCTGAAATCAAGGCTACAACACTGTGTTGAACTATCTAGCACCGCATTGCCTCAGTAGTGGCATGAAGCAGAGAACTGGGAGCAGGGCAGCTGCTACAGCAGTGCACAACCATCTACCACAGGGGTGCCTCTTCTAACCAATGATAGGTGCAGTTCTGCCCCTCTGGCCTCGGATCGCAGGGGAGCAAATTTATGAAATTTCTGTTTGGTGCCAGAGCCCATATTTTATGGTGGTGGCATTGAAAGGGTATTAACATTGGTAGAGATTGGTTTTAATGGGGGTACCCATGCCCCAGAGCACCCACTTACCTTGCGTCCCTGGCTGACCTCCCATGGTTCCACCATTATTGAACCTGACCAGGGCTCTTTACATACCTGCTCAATTTTCTGGAGTCTGTTCCCCATCTGTTTGTGGCATGGGTGTATACAGGACTTCACCAGGCTGCTGCACTTGAAGCAAATGATGCATGGCTAGGTTCTAGTTATGAAGCACATGTCAATAAACTGAACCAAGGCTAGAACTGAGGATGACAGCCCTCCTCCAGAGAAATGCTAATGTGGAGTCCTGGGGGGCCTTTCCAGATGTTCTATCCAGGGTACTCCTGTTTCTTGGGCTATTGGGACTTGGCTGTTCCATCGTGGTGGATGCTGGGTGCAGTAGTCTACCCTTTGAGCTGGGGCGTTTTGTTCTTGTGCTTCGGCTGCTTCATTCTATAGCCTTTTACACACTCTGCCTCCTGTTATAGCTCTCTGTCTGCTTTGCCATCTACAGTACTGTGACAAAATGACTTCTGCTCTGCCGGCATATAGGGGTCAGTAGTGACTAAATCACTTACTCAGCCCTCACACTACTACAACCCAACGGCGACTGAAATCATAAAGGTTAAGCAGACATAGTTGACCTTGTCAAACATCCAGTAAACATTGCTCTTCACTGGCTTAATATTTTCAGTATCAATCCATGGATACACCAATTGATCTTTCCTAGAGTCAGGGAGAACAGACCCAAGAACCGGCCCAGCAGCTGCTAGCAGTCTTGGAATTGCTGCTCAGTATGTTCTGGGGAGATTTGGACTCCCATTAGAGACCAATCAGTGAGCTCGGTATGCAACAAATCTGGGTGGGGATCTGTCACATCCTCAGTATCATTGTCAGTGACCAGAGCCATCACTAAGTCATCCTGGCCGTGGTAGATCTTCAGCGGTTGATGGGGAAGATGTGATGTGTGTACCTCAGGGTCTTGGCATCAATGAGGTAGTTAACCTCACTGATCCTTTCTAGCATCACATACTGCCCAGTCCACTTGTCATGAATGGTGCTTGGCTACACTGGTTCCATGATCCAGAAGATTTGGTCATGGGGATACTCAGTCATTGAGCTCCTAGCTAGCCTTCAGGTTTTGGGTGTTGTGTTCCCTGTACTTTGCCATTCTGGACCGTAAACCATGGACATAGTCTACTATGTCAAGAGAAGGATTTTGGGGATTTCCCTCCCATCCTTCCTGCACTAGACTTAGTGGAACCCCTAATAGGGGGACCAAATAGGAGCTCTAAAGAACTGAACACAACACCGCTCTGTGGTACCTCCCAGTAGGAGACCAGTAGGCATGGAAGAAGAATTTACCACATACTCCTCATTGGCTCGTCCATGCAATGTATCATTCCCTTTGTGGTCTTGATGCACTACTCAACAAGCCCATTTGTCTGTGGGATAAATGCTGTGGAACACTTGTAGGTTGCTCAACACTCATTCCACATGGACCTTTTTATGCAGATATGAAGTTGGATCCCCTGTCAGAAATGACTTCTTTAGGAAATCCTGCATGAGAGAATATGCCAATAAGTGCCTTCGCCACCAGAGTGGCTTTGACGCTTCTCAAAGGCAAAGCCTCAAGATACCAAGTGTGTGATCCACCACTACCAAGATGTACTAATCTCCTGAGGAGCTTTGGGATCCGAAAGACGCACAATGTCCATACCTCTTGGTATCCTCTTGAAAGGCCTGCCAACCATTCATAGTGGAATTATGGGGGCCTTTATTTGCTAGATGCTTGGCAAGTCTAACGGGAAAGGATAAAACCCTCTGATTGTTATTCCCATCTGGGGTCAGTAAAAATGGACAGCCAGCCTGCAGCTGACTTGGTCATTCCTAAAGGACCTGTCAATGGAATGTTGTGAGCCAAGTCCGTTAGGAACCTCCAGTGGCATTGGAAAACCACCAATTGCCAGCTGACCCCTGCCTCAGAATTTGTGGGCTCATTGTACAGGAGATAATTCTCCCAGTACATCCTGAACATCCCAGGAGCTCCCTCCTGAGCTTGCTCCTCTGCCTGCTCCCACAGATCTGCCAGTGTGGGGCAGTCACGCTGTGCTTGGAATAAGTCAGCCTGGCTTGGACAACCAGCTACAAACAAGTCATTTAGGTATGCTAGGCCCTTGAGGTCTGAAACCACTGGGTCCTACACACCAGGTTATGGGCCTATGCCTGAAGGCAACCATGGTGTAACTGATTCTGGTGACACTACAGCAGGCACCTTCGTATCCTATAGGCCCTCTCTCACAGGAGCAGGAACCTCTGTGGGCTCTGGATCTGGACTAAGCCATTCCAGAGGTGCCAGTCTTTCACCATCTTCAGCTGGAAGGGTCCTCTGGCCCTTTACCATGATAACTGTGCAATGTCTTTGGACTAAGATCATGTGATCAAAGAAATGGTTTCAGAATCTGGCTTGTCAGTCCCTAACAGACAGTCCACTGGAAATGCAGCGACAAAAATCTGAAGAGTTTCACACCCTCAAACTGAACTCCATGATAGCAGTGGTCATTGGGTAAGAACATCAAACCCCTTGACTAGCTTGGTAGGTACAGGAAGGATTTTGTAGAGTAATAGCTACACGCCTCAGCAGAAAGTTCCGCCCCCTTAATATCTATATTCTGGGAGCCTGAAATCACATGGCACCAGCAGTTGTGACTATTCTGCAGCGAATATTCAAGAAAAGGTATCCATTCAGAAAGCCATATCAAATGTATTCCCAAAGAGAAGATAATGCAATGGAGGAGCTTCATTAAGGAATAGGAGAATGAAAGAAGGAGAAGCTGGTGATGTCACGAGTCGAGCGTGATGCCGTGAAGAATGGCTTTGGAAGAAAATGTATCGATCATCTAGAACTGATGATGAAAATAAGAGTAGAGTAACTTTAAAGTAGAAGAGAAGATTTCATATTTAAGAAGCACTGCAGAAAATACATAGAAGCTGGCTACACGTAGTGAATAGACTGCAGGCAGAGTGGCCATTGTATAGAAACTGGACATCGGTGTCAAAAATATAGTAAGCTTAAACCCATGGAAAAGAAGAGCTGAAAGCTGTGTAGCAGCAAGGAATTAGTCACGATCATGGAAGAATCGAGAAGGTCTGTCTGGCCTGGTGTCAAGGCTGAAGCAGCCAAGACTGGTTATCTATTCCAGAAGGCAGGGAACTTGAGATGCTGAATCAACCCTTGTTAAGCTGCAAAGAAAGAGCACCATGAGTGCCAAGTTTTATTCATTCAAGACAATTAATTACTGCAAAATTGCCCGAATTACGGTCTCCTGTCACCTGAATCAAGGATGGAAACAGAGTTGGGCATGCAGTCCCAGTACTATTATAGTGCATGCTCACACTCCCTTCCAATCCCAGAGACGAGAATACACTGCAAGCTAAGTTGAAAGACAATTTTCATGGCAGAAGCATGGGTGATGAGAGACATTGGTCTAATTGGGTGGGGAGGTAAAATGAAGTCCACCTTCTGGTCCCTGGGGTATGAGTTTATGTGCAGCAAATGAACCGAATGTTCCAGACTGGCATGAGCGTTGCAACCAATTGTAGAGGGCCATATAACTAAGGGCCAATAGTATACTGTTTGAGAGCCAATACTATACTGTGTACTTAATAATGATGAAGAATGACTTGCACTAGAGGTGGGCATAAGTGGTCACCTGACAGTAGATGTCCAATCACAACCTAACCCCTTATAGAAGGTATACTTAGATGTTCCCCTTGAACACATCACAACCCCCCGTAGGTTTTTCTTATTTGCCACATAGTATGATGTCACGTATAACAAATCTTTTGTATATTAATTTGATTTTTTATGAAATGCTTCAAGAATGCTTGTGCGACATCCGCTGATGTCCGTTGTAACTCCCTGTTTTAGATAATTGATATTAAAACAGACATTACTTTGCCATCTTCCGGAGTTGGTTTGATTATTTGGTGTCAGAGTTATTCTGCAACCCATGCATTGCATGCATGCTTCCAAAAGGGCTCTAACGCTCACGTGGTAGTGCTGCAGATGGTTCAAAAAGATCCAACTAGTTTGTCCCCAGTCTTTCAGATGATCGGGCATCCTCCACCATCTAGCCGGAAGATCACAGGGTTTCCTGTGCAGAGCGGCCAAATAGAAAACCTGCAAGTAGAATTGAGACAGTGGCCAGGTACCCCTTTGAAGAAATCCCTGCCCAGTTTCCACGGGTGCTCTGCGGACAGAATGCGAAGTGGTCCATTGGAGGAGGAGATGATACTGCAGGCCTTTTGTCAATTAACAAATAAATGGTAGTAGACTAAGGGAATGGCAAACTTAGGGGACGGGGTTGTAATAATTTTAAGTAATGGGAAATAGTCTTTGAAGAAGATAGTAGTGCTAGAGTCCTGACTTAAGGGAGTCCAGAAAAGAAATGTCTCACACTCCAACGAGAGTAAAATAAGCCACCTACAAACAGGTTGGCATAAGGAGACATTTTTATGTGACTAGTTTGTCTGTTTGTTGAGAAGAAATATTGAAGAAGTGGTAGAAGCTGTGAAGTCATTGGAAGAAGAATTGAGAATTTATAGTAACTACCCTAGTGAAGTGGTTGGTGCCAATCCAAAGGTAGACAGAGGTGATTGAAAAAGTGGAGGCTTGAGCAGCAATTGTTGGAGCACGCTCATATTTGTTGTTTTAAAAGTATTGAAAAAGTGGTGAACATTTTTTATAAAATCTGGTAGGTATTGACAGTCAATTGAGACTTTTCATCATGGGAGACACTCCACTAATGCATTTATGCAAGACTCTGCCAAAGCACATTCCCAAGACCATACAGTATAGTGCGGAATGGGTAAAAGGAACGGCAGATAAGATGTTCATGCCGTGGCCACAAGGGGATCACTGTCAAAAGTGATATTGCAAAACTTGACCACATACTTGCACGCTTTGTACACGGGAAAGCAATTGGAGAAAAGATGAGCTATTCTAGAGCTCCGGAAAATGTACCAGGAAGAGAGGGAGGACCCGCCACTTGAAGAGTGGATGCTTATTCAGCAAAGGGGGGAAGGTGTTGAGTCCTCAGATCCCCTTACCTCAGCCAAAGTAAAAGATGATAGCATGGAAGAAATACGGTTGTATCCTGTAAAGGAGTTGAAAGTGGCAACAGGGTATAGTAATCCAATACATGAATCACCGGCTTATATAAGTGACAATAGTCTGGAAGAGAATAAGAGAAAAGAGGAGCTCTTTAAGATCATACCAGACGAAGAAGAGAAGAATGAGCGGTCGAATGTATTGACAGAGACAGAAAGAGAGATTAAGAGATAGAAAGGAGAGAAGGATAAAGCTGATGAAGTAGCATTAGTGCAGAATGAATGGATGGGTGGACACATATTACTCACATTGGATGAGAAAAGCATTGAGGAAGTCAAGCAAAGGGAAGATAAGGATTAGCAAGATAGAAGGACAAGGAAGAGGTGAAGAGATTGAAATAAGATGAGCCTAAAAGAAAGAGCAGAGAGCGACGAGAGCAGATGTACCAGGAGGAGCAACAAAAGAAAGAAAGAGCAGAGGAGCAAAGAAAATTTGACAAGAGACAGAGAGCAATGGAAGACAGGGATAGAAAAGAAGGAAGAGAGAGTAGGAAGCACATATATTAAGGGACAAAACAATATAGAGATGAAGAGAATAGGAGGAAAGAAGGTCAGGAGTAGGAAGGGAAGAAGGAAGACAAGAGGAAGATAGAATTAGATGGGAGGCGAGAAAGCAAAGAGAATTAGAGGAAGAAATATAACAAAGAAGAAGGCAGCAGGGTCTTGACGCCAGTGTCATTTGTAAAGAACAAGTAGGACAAAGCCCGGCAATATGATGGGACAGAATAGAAGAGTTCCTTCCAATAAAGGAAGCAACAACAGGGGCATCTAGAGTAGTACTGGAAGAAGAAAGTTTTGATGCAGAGCGCGTCGGGAAAGGATTGATAAGGTTTATTAACAGTTGAGGTGAAATAAGGAGTGTGAAACCCGAGAGAGCGATGATCAATCCCTAATGCCTAGAGTGCAGAGGGAGTAGGGAAGCCTACTCAGTCACCAGCATAGAGCGTTGTCCTGAAGTAAATTGAACCTGGACAAGGGTGAACGGGATGACAGTCACACATCTTGGGGACAAGAAATATCAGACGAGGAAAAATAATCCTTCCTTGGGGGAGAAGGAGAGAGTGTGTGTGCTCCTGAAGGAAGCCTGCAATTGGATAAAGAAGTAAGATGGTCAGATCTGGAACAACCTAAGGATAGAACACCAGACCCTATACCCTATCCAGAGCGTCCTCGAGGATGATCAGATAGTGAAAAGAGAGAATCACTACCATATGTGATTAGATTAAGATCACAACCAGCAAGAAGATGGTCAGGGGCAATTGTCCAAGTTATGGATAGGCTAACAATGGTAGCCGACTGGGGTTTACGCAGTTTCCCTCATTGGAAAAAGGGGGGACAACACCACAGTGCATCCCATGGCCACAGATGGATAAGGACAATTTAAGGTGCAAGCTCCCGAGTTTGACGTCGGGTGCTGGGAAATGGATCTATGAATTAGTAAAAAATGACAGGAGGAAATACATTGGACAAAGGGGACATTAAGGGTCTCCTGGCAGCTATCCTTGGGGAAGAGCTGATGACATATGAAGGAGAACAGGCTATTCAAAAGTGACAGCACAAAACAAAGCGCATGATGGGGTGCCGTTTAATAATTGCAGAGCAGATGCTTGGAGGGCTCACAGTGTGCAGTATCCTGACATATCAGATATAGGTGCAATCATGACACGTAAACTGAAGGAGGATGAAGATCCTATTGCTTACATTCAGGATATTCAAGGGTGATGGCAATTTGAAACGCGTGAACCATGGGAAAAAACAGTGGCATTATTTTACCACATCTTATGTCAGGGGTTGCCTGAGCCAATGCAGAGGCAGATGAAAAAACAAGTGGGAATGGAAGCAAAACCGTGGGCTGAGATACAGCTGACAATAGTGCATCACTGATGACTATTGCAAGAGAAAAATAAGAAGAAAGAACGGGCTAGAAAAATTGAAAAAGCCAAATTAGTTCTACAGAAATTGTCAAAATTTGCCATAGACGGGATGGTATTGACAGGCAGAAAAGGAATGGGAATGCAGCAAGAAGTGGGTGCATCGCAGGTGAATAATCAGTGCCTGATGGACCAAGGAAGATATGGGTTCCTGCCATGAGGCAAAGGTATGGGCAATAGAGGAGGAAGTGGTAGATTCCAAAATAACCAAGGTGGTTCTCAGAATGCACAGAATGAGAATCAAAATGGGCAGGGAGGATTTAACCAAGGGGGACTTGTCAGATGAGCACCCCCAGTATGTTGGATGACTGGGCATATTGCGCCCATATGTTGGAGCCAAGGGACTGTACAGAATGATCAATTCTCAAGAGGGGGGACAATTTATCCTCCATCATATGGTACACAAACCAGGGAGGGTTTGCCCAAGATCACACAATATATCAGACACAAGCGCCACAAATGCAACAGGCACAGCAACCAGAGCAAGTGCAGAAGAATCAATTGAAAGGGCAGTCGCAACAAGTGTCCATGTTGACACAACAGTATGCAAACAAGGGACAACTACTGACACCTAGAATAGGAGGTGCCACTGTGGTAGGAGGCAATGCTTTCACATATACAGAGATATGCCTGTACCCACAATAGGGCAACTCACTGGGTGACTTGATGTGTTCAGTACTATCTGTAACACCTGACCCCCAAGAGTAACCAATGGTCAATGTGACGATAGGAGGCAAATCTTTTTCTTTTCTAGTAGACACCGGGACTACTCGTTCATGTATAGGAGAGGGAACATTTCCAATGTTGGTAATTGCCATGAATGCTCAAGGGTTCTCTGGAGCTACTAGTCAAGTTCCTTTTACTGATGAATTACCAGTCTCTATTGGAGAGTGAGAAACGTCTGTTCTTTTGTTATACTCACAACAGACACCAGATAACATTGTGGAAGAGATTTGATGACAAAACTTAAGATGAAGATTTCATTTACTGATCAAGGTATAGTGTGTTCCACTCCAGGAATACACTACTTAAATGTGGGTGAATTTATACTGGCATTCACAGGGCAAGGGCAAGTGGCTCTGTGAGGTGTTCCTCTAGAGCCAGAGGTCTTCTTGTATGGGGTGGCATTCTATTAACGTGGCTACCTGGCTTAGTGAGAAAAACTGAGAATACCTGATGAGTTCTTATTTAGACAACAAATACCTATTGACGAAGAGGGGGGACAGACTATCCTTATAGAAGTAGAAGAAGTAGAAGTATGAAGGGTAATGGCTATGCTTGAAGGAATGGACGATGAGGGTATATGATGGGGAACAGTAATAGCTCTTGAAGAAGGGAACAGGTTTACTGACATTACTGACAATTACATATTTAGAGAAGACCCAACAGATGATGAAATAGTGTTCTTTATGAGCATCACATAATGGATAGGAATAGAGATGAGGGAAATCCTGTAGTGAATGGTAATAAGGCTGTAGCATACAGTATTTCTTTATGAAGACTTAGAAAATGTGCAAAGTGTTCTATCCACCACAGGCCCTTATGACGTGCATCTGTGAAAAGGGATAGGGGAAGTTAAAATAAAGCTGAAGACAGGGGCAATTTTATCTCGAGCAAGACAGTACTCCATGTCTCGAGAGGCTGACAAGGATATATTTCAAACCATTTTAGCACTGATCAAACAAGATATTCTGGTGCCATTGGAATCATCATGTAATACTGCGGTGTATCCTATCAAAAATTGAAGGGAGGGTTGTGGAGATTTGTAAAAGATATGAGACCGATTAACCAGATTGTAGATGAAGAGTTTCTGTTAGTTCCTAAGCCAGCGACTATACTATGCAGTATCCCAGTGGAAGCTCAATAGTTCACAGTGATAGATTTGAAAAAAGCATTTTCCTCAATCCCATTGCACAAGGACTCACAAGACTTGACTGCCTTTAAGTTTTGACAAACTCAACTAAAACACACTCATTTGCCCCAGGGGTACTGTGAGTCTCCACCGATCTTTAACAGAGTCCTAAAGATGGACCTAGGCAATATTGATCTTAAGAGTGCAGTGATACAATACGTAGATGACATTTTAATTTGTAGTATGACAGAAGATAAGTACAGACAAGACTCAATTCAGTTCATGACTATTCTAGTAGAGAAGGGATATAAGGTAGATATAGAGAAATTACAGTATTGCCAAGAAAAGGTGGTGTACATGGGGCAGTTGATTTCACATGAAGGTAAAAAGGTGACACCTGAAAGAGCTGAAGCAATTTTGAAAACTGCAAACCCAAAAACAGTGAATCAAATGCAGGAGTTAGTGGGGCGATGCAACTATGTTAGAGCCTGGGTGTTTGATTACAATTGATACACAAGACCCCTTCTGCAAGCTTTATAGCAAGCACAAGTTGATGAGGTAAAAATAGAATGGATGGAGGAGATGGAGGAAGGGTTTGAGGAGTAGAAAAAAGTAATTTGTACAGCTTCTGTTTGAGGAATCCTCAATTATGCTGAGAAATTTTTCCTGTTTTCACAGACAAATGGGACAGTCATGCCAGCAGTGCTTATGCAGAGAACTACATTGGGGTACAAGCCTCTAGCATGATAAAGAGGGATTTTAGACCCAGTTATGAGAGGACACTTTCCTTTTGAACAGTCATTGGCAGCCACTGCATTCGCAATTAAGAAGTCTACAAGTATTGTCATGGTTGGTCTATACCCTTTTCATGGAGCATGCTCTGTTTGCCATTTTGGAGAAGCCCAAGGGTACATTCACATACCAAAGAGCTTCTGCCTATGAAGTAATGATCTCGAACCCAGCGATTAAAATTGTCAGATGTAAAATAGTAAATCCTGCCATGTTTACAGCTGAGCCTATAGCAGAGGGCAATCAAGTGCATGACTGTACTTATTATGTTGAATTTTATGATGATATACCCCATGTGAAGGAAAATGCTTTGTCAGGGGGACAAATTATCTTTATTGATTGTTCTTCAAAAATTGATCAAACTAGTGGAGAAATGCATTCTGGTGTGGCAATGAGAAGACACAGGTTAAATAGAGAATTTGAAGTTGTAGCAAGTGCAAGACTACCATCTCACTTTTCAGTGCAAGCAGCATAATAAGTGGCGCTCATTGTCATGGTTGAGAAACACGAAGGGCAGGAAGTGATCGTGTACATTGGCACCGACTACATGATGTCATCTGTACATGCAGGGCTAGCACGTTGGATAAGGAGGGGCTACCTCAGTGTGGACGGCACTCCAATGCAGCATGCATCCTTATTGGACAGGCTTATAACAGCACTACAACTCCCAGTGGCCATAGAGGTTGTTAAATGCGCAGCTCACACTAAGCGAACATATTTGATATCTTGCAGAAACGAAGCCGCAGAAGTAGGAGCCAAAAGGGTTGCGTATTCCCTAGATATTTCAAGTTTTGATAGTCCAAATTTCAAAGAGAAAGTAGTCACAACCATGGCAATGTAACAAGGGTTAAATAAGTTACCAATGACCCAATTAATGGAAATTCAATTAAGTGCACCGCAGCAAGAGCAGGAATTAGAGAAATGAAGCGGGTGTTCTTTATCCCCCACAGAAGCATTATGGCGACAGGATAGCACTGGAAAGCTGCATTACCCTGTGCATGTAACTAGGGAAAGTATTGCTGCAACAATTGCGGATGACTGGTTCATTCCAAATTTGTTGGAACACGTTGCATTCTTTGTACTAAATTACATCGTTTGTCAAATGTTTACTGCCAGGCATACACTGAGAACGATTAGAGGGGTAATCCACAGACCGAATCGTCCATTTCAGCATTTATATATTGATTATGTTGATATGCTGCAAGTATGTAATGGATATAGGTTTCTGATAGTGGTGGTGTTTCCCTTTTATAGGTGGATCGAGGCAGGTCAATATGCACACCCTGATGCCACTTGCGCATCGAATCACAACCTAATCCCTTATAGAAGGTATACTTAGATGGTCCCCTTGAACCCATCACAACCCCACGTAGGTTTTTCTTATTTGCCACGTACTATGATGTCACGTATAACAAATCTTTTGTATATTAATGTGATTTTTCATGAAATGCTTCAAGAATGCTTGTGCGACGTCCGTTGATGTCCGTTGTAACTCCCTGTTTTAGATAATTGATATTAAAACAGGCAACACTTTGCCATCTTCCTGAGTTGGTTTGATTATTTGGTGTCAGAGTTACTCTGCAACCCATCCATTGCATGCATGCTTCCAAAAGGTCTCTAACGGTCACGTGGTAGCACTGCTGATAGTTCAAAAAGATCCAAACTAGTTTTTCCCCAGTCTTTCGGATGATCGGGCATCCTCCACCATCTAGCCGGAAGATCACAGGGTTTCATGTGGAGAGCGGCCAAATAGAAAACTTGCAAGGAGAATTGAGACAGTGGCCAGGTACCCCTTTGAAGAAATCCCTGCCCAGTTTCCACGGGTGCTCTGTGGACAGAAGGCAAAGTGGTCCATTGGAGGAGGAGACGATACCGCAGGCCTTGTGCCAATTAACGACCAAATGGTAGTAGACTAAGGAAATGGCAAATTAAGGGGGCGGGGTTGTAATAATTTTAACTAATGGGAAATAGTCTGTGAAGAAGATAGTAGCGCTAGAGTCCTGACTCAAGGGAGTGCAGAAAAAAATGTCTCACACTCCAACAAGAGTAAAATAAGCCACCTACAAACAGGTTGGCATAAGGAGACATTTTGAACCCTGTGACACAGTATTTAAATAGAGGTGAGGAGCAAGAAGGGGATCACAGGGTATTTTTATTAAATGTGAAATTTGACTAGGTTGTCTGTGTGTTGAGAAGAAATATTGAAGAAGTGGTGGAAGCTGTGAAGTCATTGGAAGAATAATTGAGAAGTTATAGTAAACACCCTACTGTAGTGGTTGGTACCAATCCAAAGGTAGACAGAGGTGATTGAAAAAGTGGAGGCTTGAGCAGCAATGGTTGGAGCACGCTCATATTTGTTGTTTTAAAAGTATTGAAAAAGTGGTGAACATTTTTTATAAAATCTGGTAAATATTGACAGTCAATTGAGACTTGTCATCATGGGAGACACTCCACTAATGCATTTATGCAAGACACTGCCAAAGCACATGCCCAAGATCAAACAGTAAAGTGCGGAATGTGTGAAAGGCAGGGCAGATAAGATGTTCATGCAGTGGCCACAAGGGGATCACTGTCAAAAGTGATATTGCAACACTTGACCACATACTTGCACGCTGCATAGACAGGGAAGAAATTGGAGAAAAGATGAGTTATTCTAGAGCTCTGGAAAATATACCAGGAAGAGAGAGAGGATATGCTACGTGAGGAGTGGATGCTTAGTCAGCAAAGGGGTGAAGGTGTTGAGTCCTCAGCTCCCCTTACCTCGGCCAAAATAAAAGATGATAGCATGGAAGAAATACAGCTGTATCCTTTAAATGAGTTGACAGTGGCGACAGGGTATAGCAATCCAATACATGAACCACCCGCTTATAGAAGTGACAATAGTCTGGAGGAGAATAGGAGAAAAGAGGAGCTCTTTAAGATCAAACCAGATGAAGAAGAGAAGAATGAATGGTCAAATGTATTGACAGAGATAGAAAGAGAGATTAAGAGATGGAAAGGAGAGAAGGATAAAGCTGATGAAGTAGCACTAGTGGAGAATGAATGGATGGGTGGACAGATATTATTCAAATTGGATGAGAAAAGCATTGAGGAAGTCAAGCAAAGGGAAGATAAGGATTAGCAAGATAGAGGGACAAGGAACAGGAGAAGAGATTGAAAGAAGATGAGCCTAAAAGAAAGAGCAGGGAGAGACGAGAGCAGATGTATCAGGAGGAGCAACAAAAGATAGAAAGAGCAGAGGAGCAAAGAAAACATGACAAGAGACTGAGACCAATGGAAGACAGGGATAGAAAAGAAGGAAGAGAGAGTAGAAAGCACATACATTAAGGTACAAAACAATCTAGAGATGAAGAGAAGAAGAGAAAAGAAGGTCAGGAGTAAGAAGGGAAGAACGACGACAAGAGGAAGATAGAATCAAATGGGAGGCGAGAAAGCAAAGAGAGTTAGAGGAAGGAATAGATCGAAGAAGGAGGCAGCAGGGTCTTGACGCCAGTGTCATTTGTAAAGAACAAGTAGGACAAAGCCCAACAGTATGATGGGACAGAATAGAAGAGTTCCTTCCAAAAAGGAAGCAACAACAGGGGCATCTAGAGTAGTACTGGAAGAAGAAACCTTTGATGCAGAGAGCGTCGGGAAAGGATTGATAAGGTTTATTAACAGATGAGGTGAAATAAGGAGTGTGAAACCTGAGAGAGTGATGATTGATCCCTAATGCCTCGAGTGTAGAGGGAGAAGGGAAGCCTACTCAGTCACCAGAGTAGAGCATTGTCCTTAAGCAAATTGAACCTGGACAAGGGTGAACTGGATGACAGTCACACTTCTTGGGGACAAGAAATGTCAGATGAGGAAAGAAAATCCTTCCATTGGAGGAGAAGGAGGGAGTGTTTGCGCTCCTGAAGGAAGCCTGCAATTGGAAAAAGAAGTAGGATGGTCAGATCTGGAAGAACCTAAGGACAGAAAACCAGATCCTATACCCTATCCAGAGCGTCCTCGAGGATGATCAGATAGTGAAAGGGGAGAATCACTGCCATATGTGAGTAGGTTAAGATCACTACCAGCAAGAAGATGGTCAGGGACGATTGTCCTGGTTATGGATAGGCTAACAATGGGAGCCGACTGGGGTCTACGCAGTTTCCCTTATTGGAAAAATTGGGGACAACACCACAGTACATCCCATGGCTACAGATGGATAAGGACAATTTATTTTAATTTTATTTTTTTATTCTTTTTTATTTCATCATTTCCGTCGTTATCTGTAGATGGTAAGAGCTAATGATTTAGATTGTTTCTCAGGGTGGTCTTTTGTTGAGTTCCAATATAGTACTTAGAAAAAGGGTGATTGTGTATGTGTATTTATTGTTGTGTCCACTAAGTAGGGCAGCCCATCTTTCTTGAGTGTTCATTTGTTGTGCTGAGAGTTGGAAGAACGCTCCAAATTGTTTATGCTGAGAAGAAAGTGATTGGTATTCCCTGACCAGATGAAATATGCTTTCTGGGATCGCTTGGTCCTTACAGAATCGGCAGTAGTTGTTTGTGACATCAATCTTCCTCGTTATTGATAGATATGCATTTGTAGGCAGAATGTTCCACGCAATCTTAAGAAAGTTGTTCTAATGCTCTGGTCTGGAAAAATGTGAAGGTATGGAGGTAGCACATGGATTTTTCTGCTATCTTTGGTACATTGAAGATTTTGTTTGTAGACGTTCTTTTTTTGAATAATTTTTATCCAATCGTTCTGGAGAGGTTTTTTTTTTCATGTTGTAGGCGAAGAGTCAGGATTTCTTCTGTGATGTCTTCGTTTTCCATTTCCTTCCTCAGTGACTGTTTCCATTTTTGTAATACCGTGTTATTGAAGGTGTTAGCTTGTGCTCAGAGGATTTGAATAGCTGGGGTTTTATGGTCAGTGAGTATTTTTCGGAAAATGTCTAGTCTTTTCCATAGAACAACGGATTCAATTGACTGGGTTGCCATTTCATATCGAATTCTTGGCATTGGATATGCTTGTGGTAGGTGGAGAATTTTACGCCAGAAAATTGCTTCAAATTTCATCCAGTTTATTGTATGGGTGTTCAGCATTGCTTCTGTTCCATATGACTTCTGTCTGTAATAGGCAATGATGGGTTTGAGTGAAAACTGGACATATTTCCATTGAAGGTGTTAGCTTGTGCTCAGAGGATTTGAATAGCTGGGGTTTTATGGTCGGTGAGTATTTTTCGGAAAATGTCTAGTCTTTTCCATAGAACAACGGATTCAATTGACTGGGTTGCCATTTCATATCGAATCGTTGGCATTGGATATGCTTGTGGTAGGTGGAGAATTTTACACCAGAAAATTGCTTCAAATTTCATCCAGTTTAATGTACGGGTGTTCAGCATTGCTTCTGTTCCATATGACTTCTGTCTGTACTAGGCAACGATGGGTTTGAATGAAAACTGGCCATATTTCCTGTGAAGTATACATCCTTGTCTTGCTAGGGTTTGTGCTGTTTGTTCGATGTTATCAATCCATTGCTCATCCAAGTTTGATTGGTTTATTAGGAAACCAAGATATGTGAAAGTTGTCACATTTTCTATTTGGTTCCTATTGATATTGAAGCTCGGTTGGTATGGTTTTTTTGTGAATGGTTTAGTTAGAGTCATTGTCTTCGTTTTTCCGATGTTGATTGTTAATTCATTTTTTTCCATATAGCTATTCAGAGCTGTCAGCGATGCTTGTGGTCCAGTAGGTGTTTTGTCCAGCAGAACAATATCGTCTGCATATGCCATGGCAGGAACTGGGGTGGAATTTATTTTCGGTGGATTAGTTTTGTTGGATTTTAGGTGTTCTTCAATGTCCAACGTGAATGGGTTGTAGAGAGTTGCTGCCAGCGGGCAGCGTTGCTTTAGACCATTTGTTGTTGGGATTGCATTGGTGGTAGCTCCTTGTTTTTATAATCTCACTTTAATGGTGGTTTCTGAATATAGGAGAATGATCCGCTCGAGGATGTTCGATGGGCAGTTCCATGCTCTGAGTTTTGCCCATAGTTTATGCCATGAGATCGCATCGAAGGCCATCTTTAAGTCGATAAATTTTGTGTATATTGTAGTGTGAGAGTTGATGGCTTCATGCTTTATTAGATGGAGTAATATCAGATTGAGATTGGTTCCGACATTGGCAGTGAAGCCTGTTTGCCTCATTGAGAATTCGTCATTTTCTAGTGCCCATGTAGTTAGTTGTTTGAGCAGTACAGAGGCGAATAGCTTCCCAAGTGGGTCTAGTAGAGCCATTGGGCAGAAGTTTTGTGGTTCTTCTCTGGGTCCTTGGATTGGAACAATTATTGCTGACCTCCAGGAGTTTGGTATTTTGTTCAGTGTGTTTACCAGAGTTGTGATATGGCACATGAAGTTCGCCCAGGCAGACAGGTCTTGTTTGATGACAGCATTAGATAGTCCATCAGGACCAGGCGCTCTAGATGTGTTCAAGTTTTTGATGAGGACAATTTAAGGTGCAAGCTCCCGATTTTGACATCGGGTGCTGGGAAATGGATCTCTGAATTAGAAAAAATTACAGGAGGAAATACATTGGACAAAGGGGACATTAAGTGTCTCCTGGCAGTTATTCTTGGAGAGAGAGCTGATGACATATAAAGGAGAACAGGCTATTCAAAAGTGATAGCACAAAACACAGTGCATGACGGGGTGCCATTTAATAATTGCAGAGCAGATTCTCGGAGGGCTCTCAGTGTGCAGCAGTCGGAATAGAAAGTAGATTGTGCCTCCTATTGTAAAAAAAAATATATTTAATATTGGCCTACGCCAAGCTGCTCAAAAGTTGCTTGCGAGAGAAATCTGTGTTGCATGGTCCTGACCTTTAATCTATGTAGGCTGCCATTTTAGGTCAAACCGCCATTTTAGGATTTGTTGTGGAAAAGTCACCCTGTGAGCTAAAATGGTGGACAATGTCATTGCAAAATACAACATGGCCGTCTTGACCTCTGTACATAGCTAATGTGTAATCTGCCTGCAGGCCACTGAGACCGCGTCCTTCGTTGACCTATGTGTAAAGGGATCACTTGTGCGATGAAACTAATCCATGAGCATATATTGAGATAATGTGTTTGCATACTGAACGAAGAACATCTGTCTTACTACATTGTATTTATGTTTAAGAAGGCCTGCATGCGAAACTTTAGAATACACAGTTAATGCATATGCTTGTTGTTACATGTATTAAAGACAAACCAGTTAAATGCGGTTATTTGCGACTCGACACAAACCCTAGAATTGGTGATTTATGAAGTAGAATATTAACCCGAAGTGGGGCTGGACACAGTGCCCACAAAATGTATAAAAAGCTAATGCATTCTAATATACAGCGTCTCTCAATGAACACACTGAACCACGCTGGAGTTTGTTGTGTTGTACTGAGGGCCGATAGCTATCTGACTTTGCACAGTTTTTCTGATTGAATTCAGTAGAGAATAAAGTACTTTTTATGTTCCTTTGTAACCCGTGTTCGCTGTATTTCCTTTTGGGGTACTCAGCCTCGATATTTTATTTCTGTTTTCACAGTTAGCGTCCGAATAGGGACCCTCAAGATTGATGCCGGATTGTTGAAGGTTGACACACACTATCGGATCGGGATCGGATGGTGTGACAAAAAAGAAAGGGGCCCTTGAATGAGACGCGACACCTCAGCAGTGCTGCATGACCCGATCCCTGGACGATTAGCCTGTGGTCTGAGACGGCATCTTGACGAGGGTCCACTTATCGAGGTGGGCAGATTTGCCAAAATCACCATACACGAGGTAAGATTAGTTAGGTAAGATTCTTAGAAGTACCGATTGGTCCTCCTTAGGTTTGGTCAGATGAGTGGTGACCCGATTCTTAATTCAACCCTGACAATTTGAATTCTGGCGCATTGTATCTGCAGAAACAATTATTGACCAGGTAATACCAAGAATTTGAGATATGCCTGGGAAATTGTCTACCTGCTTTAGGGCATTATTCCGCAGGGATAGACAATCATTGGAATTTAGCCATCCAGCACCACAGGAGGGATTGCTGGCATGAACTATGTACTGTAAGCATGGCATTGGAAGTATAGTATTTAATGATATTTGGCACAGACAAACCAGACATGCCTCCGAACTTCAGTGGCCAATCAATGGTAGTTTTGAGATCCCTCGCATTGAATATTTGGGGTCAGTCTTGTTAAAGAAAAAGGCTAGACCTGCAGCATTTGATGTTTTGCAGAATGGGAAAAAAGAAGCGTTACAACAGCTTAAGAGTAGAGAGAAACATGTGCGCCATCATAAAACGAATGCCGAAAAAGCGTTGTTGTATGACTAGGATAAAGAGTCTGAGTCGGCTAAAAATATGGAAAGGGCTTTCTCACTTGGTATTCAGAAAATCTATCCTTCCAAAGATCTTCATGTTTCTGATGAGTTTATTGATAAAATATTAAATGAACAAAGGCCTGGTGCCTCTGCGCCACCTCGTATGTTCCTCTTCCTGCTGCTGTACCTCTTCCTACTGTTTTTCCTGCTCTTCCTACTCAACCTGTTGTTCCTACTCCTCCGTTTTTTGTCCCTCCACCTGCATCTCTGCCTCTTTTTATCGCACCAGTTATAGCACCTCCATCGAATTTGCCTGCTCCCTCTCTTCCAAGTGGTCCTGAGCTGCTTGTAATCTATCGGGGTGCAGGGTCAAAGGTTGTCACTCGCAGTACTGTACCACCGGAGAAGAAACGTGAGTTAATTGCGTGGGCTAAGCATTGTATGGAGAAGCATGATCAAGCTAGCGTTTTTTCCTCACTTTTTAATACAGATAATTTTCCTGAGAAAAATATTTTTATTGAAGGTTTAGGGATTCAGTTATGTATAATGTGGGGAAGATTAAATAATGCAGATGTTCTGCAAGTGTTAAGGGATCTAAATACTTTAGCATTTTCCACAGACACAGTGGAGAAGGTAAATGAGCATGTCGAAAGGTTATTTGGGTATAGAAAGGAGTAAGAAAGGATACAGAATGAGGATGATGAAGAGGGAAATATGTATGTACAGAAACGGTTCCTTCCGTTTCGTAAACCGATATCGGAGGAAATGCGAATTTGTAAGAAAGGTGCGATTAGATGGATTTCAGACATATCGATAACACCAGTTGAAGTATATGACACATATAGTCAATATACGTTGGAAATGCAGAGGAAAGTGATACAGGTAATGGTAGAGTACCTGCAGGATGAATGTGTAAAAAGGAAGATTAGTTGTCCCACAGAGTTATTGAATATTTATAAGAGAGCTTTTTCACTTGACACTTCTTCGACTGCTTTAGCGCTCGACTTGGCTCTGTTGCTTAGTAAGCGTTCGGAGTTGCCTCCATCTCAGTTGCCTATGAGAGAGGTTCCTCCGACATTTGTCCCGAAGGTTGAGGTTGCGGCCGATGCTGCACAGGGTATAGTCGCTGTGAACATTTCTGCACATTATTTATCACAGTTTGTTCACGTCCCGTTTTCACGACAGGAAGTGAATACCATTAGACAGTCTATTCCTGATATTAGGAAAAATCCGACACGGTTTTATAAAGAGTTGGAATCTGTTTTGCAATCCTCAGTGTTCACCTTAGGTGACATTGATTTGTTGTTTCCTGTACTCCTGCCCGTAGATTTATGGAAACAAGTTAGAACTATTGACGATGTTGGGAGATACATGGCCGAATATAACTAGACTCGATGGGGAAAGGCCAGCTGGCGAAAGACCACAACAGGTGATATCAACTCTGCCTGATAGAATCATTGCTAAATTAAAAACCATAATTCCCAAAAAAACAATTATTTGGGACAAGCTTATGGCCTGTGTCCAAGGAAAGTCTGAAGGTGCTACCGAGTTCTTTAATCGGTTCGAACAGGTATTCTCAGATTTCAGTGGACAAGACTTAGGCACAGAGTCTGGGAAAAGATTATTTTTGGACAAATTTGTACGTGGATTACTGCCCGACATCCAGTCACAGATTATGTCTTCTGAGAGCGCTTGGCAAGCGAAATCACAATCAGAAGTACTGCACATGGCTCAGTACTATGAGAACCGTGTCAATAATGAAAAAGATAGGATTGAAAAATGGAAAGGTGATTTAAAAACTAACAATGCAGCAAATTGTTAGGGGCCCCAGAGGGGGTAACTCTCAGGTTAGCGGTCAGTATGTCCCGCAGGGGAATGTGCCCTTGGGTCCTGTGAATATTAATCACATATTAAAATAATTTGCTTATTGTCCTGGGTCCTGTGAATATTAATCACATATTAAAATAATGTGCTTATTGTCGTCGAGAGGGTCATTGGCGAGCACAATGCCCCGTTCTTCAACAGAGGTCGAATAATTCATTTGGTAATGTGGGTAGGTGATCCAGAGGTCGCCCGGGCGTAGGGGGCCCTTGTAAAGGTCAGTTTACACAGGACCCTCAACAACCTTTTTCGCAGGACAATCAGACTCTGAGTGCGGACAATAGGAATATATTTGATCATCCTTCCGCTGCATATTTATCTGAAGAGCTTCCTTTTGATAATATTCTGTTTCGTTAGGATTGCCCTAAGCAGGGTTTGGAACCTACACCTCGTCCCGTCAATCAGAAAGGTCCCTACGTTGAAATGATGGTGGGAATAAGAAACATCTGTTTTTGATAGACACTGAAGCACAGAAGTGTTCCATTGATCATTCACGGGTTCCAAACATTCCAATGTCAGGGCAAAGCAATGTTTCTGTAGGGTTTTCCAGTACACCAGTTGTTTGTCCGGTTTCTATGCCGGTACCTATTTCTTTGGGTCCCTTAACGGACCAGTGTCCTTTTCTGTTGACCTCGGATTGCGGGGAGAACTTGCTGGGGTTGAATTTCTTAAAAGAATTAAATGCAGTGATTTATTGTTCTTCTGATGGAGTGCGCTTGACGATTTCACCACAGCAATCTTCTGCCTCGCAATTTTTGACTAGACCTTTGCCTCCAGAATTCATTGATGTACCAGAGAGCTTGTGGGCTGTCGACGACAATGATGTTGATGTTTTACAGATTGAGCCTGTTAAGATAGTTTTGAAACATGGAATTGAGCTGCCACGCATTCCCCAATATAAGTTTTCAGTTGAGGGCGAGCGAGCTTTGAAATGTATTCTTTCCGATTTTGTGCATCGCGGTGTGATTGAAGAAATTTCAGGAAGTTTGTGTAATAGTCCGATTTTACCCGTGTACAAGAAAAGCGATAATGTAATCCCATTCCGTTTTATAATTGATTTACGTGCCATTAATAAAGTTGTGGCACCGCAATTTCCAATTGTGTCTGATGTGATGACAATCCTAACCATGATTCCAGCTACAGCTACTTACTTTAGTGTTGTGGACTTAAAGAATGCGTTCTTTAGTATTCCTATAGACAAGGATAGTAGATATTTGTTCACGTTTATCCTAGGGGGACGCTCGTTTACATTTACTTGTGCACCTCAAGGGTACACAGAGAGTCCTAGTATTTATAGTAGGGCTTTGAAAAAACAACTTGAGACCCTTGAATTGCCCTCTACCTGTACTTTGCTTCAGTACGTTGACAATTTGCTTTTGGCTGCTGACTCTGAGAGTGCCTGTAAGCAGGGCACTGTGTTATTACCTATTCATCTAGCTAAGCATGGTCACAAAGCTTTGCTTAAAAAATTTCAATATTGTTGTCAGGAGGTCGCCTATTTAGGCTATCTCCTGTCAAAGGAGGGAAGAAGATTGACACCTGAAAGAATAAAACACATTTCTGGCATCTCTGTCCCAAATACGCAGAAGGAAGTTAACGCCTTGATAGGTATGGCTTTTTACTGTAGGTTGTGGATCCCACATTTTTCACTAATGATAAAACCAATGCCGGCCTTGACGAAGAAGGGCATTTCTTCGCCGTTGCCATGGACCTCGGAACACCAGCAATCGTTTGACTTGCTTAAGACTGCATTATGCTCTGCACCAGTTTTGGGCACACCAAACTATGAAAAGGCCTTTGTATTGTTTGTGCATGAATGTGATGGATGTGCTTTGGCTGTATTAACGCAGGAGCATGGAGGGAAGAATAGGCCGTGTGGTTACTATTTCTCCGCCCTTGATCCTGTAGCATGCGCTTTGCCAAGATGTTTGCGCGCTATCCCTGCTGCTGCCACGTCTGTTAAGCAGAGTGAGGGAATGGTCCTAGGCCATGATCTGATCCTGATGGTGCCTCACTCTGTAGATGTTCTATTGAACCGAACTCAAACGCAACACCTCACTTCCGCACGGTTGACGAGATATGAATTGATCTTGTTTGCCCCTCACATTCAAATTAAGTGGTGTTGTGTCCTTAATCCGGCTGAACTCCTACCTTTTCCACAAGATACTACTTGCGGCGATGAAGAATCACATGATTGTTTGTATACGACCGAACAAGAAACAAAGGGCAGGATTGATTTGAAAGATACCCCTTTGGATAATCCGCAAGGAGAGCTGTTTTGTGACGGCTCCTGCTTTAAACTTCCGGATGGTACATCCACAGCCGCTTATGCAATCACTACATTGAGCACGGTTGTGGAAACTAAGAGAATTATGCATAATTCTGCACAGGCCGCAGAGATTATAGCATTAACCCGAGCTTGTGAACTTTCCGAAGAGCTTATAGTAAATATATATACTGATAGTCAGTATGCCTTTGGGGTGGTTCACAATTTTGGGATACTTTGGTTGCAAAGATGGTTCCTAACCTCGCATGGCACCAAGATTCAACATGGCTCCCTAATAGTACAACTACTCTCAGTGCTTGTGCTCCCTACTCAGTTAGCAGTTGTAAAATGTGCAGCACATCGAAAGATTGTAGATAATATTGGAAAAGGGAATGCGTTCACTGATCAAATAGCTAGACAAACTGCCACTGATCTCTTTACGGAGATATATGTTTCAAGGGAGACTGAAAATGCCTATGTAATGGATAAGGGCGTTGGGTCTGAACGGGATATCCAAGCCGATGCCACATTAGAAGAATCCAAGAGGTGGGCTGAGGGCTTGGGAAAACTTGATGATGATGGGTGATGGGTGTTGGGTGGACACGGTTGATGGAAAATGGCTACTTCCTGATGCTTATGTGATGATGATGGTTGTTATAGCACACGGTCCTACGCATGTGTGTGCCCAGCAGATGACGAGAATGTTTGAAAAGGTTTGGGTAAACGACATTTCAAAAATTGCTTAGCATTACATCCAGAAATGTATGATTTGCCTACAACATAATGTGGGAAAGGGGGCAGCAACCCCAACGGGAAGTTTTGGGCCACCCTCGGTCCCATTCAAAGTAATCCACTTTGATTTTATTGAAATGCAACAATCTAAAATATGTCCTTGTGGTCATTTGTGCCTTTAGTAAGTGGGTTGAGGCTTTCCCTGTTAAAGATGCTACAGCCATGACCACTGCGAAAACCATGTTAAAGGAGTACTTTCCCCGGTTCGGTTTGCCGAGAGTTATCTGGTCGGACAATGGTCCACATTTTGTCGCCGCTGTAATCCTACAGATATGTACAGCATTACAAATTGACAAACGGTTCCATTCGGCCAGACATCCTCAGAGCGCCGGACAAGTAGAAAGACACAACGGTATCATCAAGAACAAGCTCGCTAAGACGTGTGCCGGCACCAATTTAAAATGGCCGGACGTCTTACCGATCATGTTATTAGCCATGCGTACAACCCCTCAAACTAAGACTGGGCTCTCTCCATTTGAGGTGGTAATGGGGAGACCTGCCAATATCTGGAATCTTCCAAAATGTCGAAATTTGAAGAATGTTGAAAATGTACTACTTTCAGATTATTGTAGCCAATTGACTAAAAACCTGTATTTGATTTACCACCATGTACGAGAGGCCTGACCTGTGTGATATGAGGGCCCGGGCCACGGCATACGACTGGGAGCTGGGTGCTCGTCAAATCATTTGAGCGCACCTCCTGCCTCGCGTCTCGCTGGCGTGGGCCATTCCCGGTTCTGTTGGTCACCCAGACAGCGGTGCGAGTAGCTGGGCGAAAGAACTGCATCCACGCGTCGCACATCAAGAAACTTCCTCACCCTGTGCCACACTCTACAGAAGAAGCAGAACCCCTCGCTGATACTGCAACTGATGATCCCAAAACAGTAAGCAGCACTGAGAGTGTGTCGGAGAATATCTCTAAGCCCAGGAGGCTTGGGGAAGCTGCCATTTTGTCTTCACACTCTCCGCAAATTTTGCACCCGGAAACGGCTGTTTCAAATTCAGCCTCCTCACTTGCCTCTGACACGTTGCTTCCAACGGGAAGTGATGACACATTGTTTCCGGATCAATCAGTACCAGGAACAGCCAGCTACCACTTATGTTCGAGAAAATAGACATACGGCATGGTTCTGCTGTGCATCTGATAGACATACGGCACGGTTCGGCTGTGCATTCAAGGAAGGAAAAGAGTCATTGAGGGCTTGCTTTCGCCCAAATTTGAGAAAGGAGATTCTGTTGGCTAGGGTTGTGGAAGGACTAAGAAATCGCGCGACCGGGGGTCGCCAGCAACGAACATTGGGGTTTCCATCTGAAGAACTGCAATGCCTGCTACTGCCGCCGCTCGTATTGGATTTATAAATAAGGGGGTGACCAACCGGGACAATGGACAAAATGCCTGGGCCCCGGAAACGTATTGCTGCATTTTGTAATGATATTTGGGTTTCTTATAGTCGCTGCCTTAAGATTATGGTACCTTGAGGAAACTCATTCCTTAGAACTTTTGTTGCCTACTGAAAATGCACCCATTGTTCCTACTCCCTTTGTACATTTTCACACTTTATCCCCTTGGGATTCCCAGCACAGACAAAGGTACCATAATAACACACTACTACTTATCATGAATGCTACTCATGCCATTTTTGATAAATCCAATTGCTGGGTCTGTTCGCATTTACCGCAACACGGGTAAAAGGGGCTAGGTTGGTATATTCATCCTTTACCATTGACAACTGCCTGCTATGCTTCTCTTAGAGCACTGTTCTTTGGCCGATGGAATGATAGCGTCTCAGGGAACTTTGATGGCACCAATTTGAATAGTTTTGAGAAACGTGTTTTGACTCCCCTGGGATGCTCCCTTTTTACAAATAGGAGTAAACCGAGTGTTGCTTCTATTAGGCCTTCTGATAAACTGTCTCGTCCTTTCCAATCTTTGATTTCCTTTACAATGGCTCCGATAGGCAATAAGGATGCCATGCCTCCTTCCTACACTGTTAACCATACCCCTGATTCAGTTTCTTTCTGCATACAGAGGAATGGCACTCGGTCAATGGGAGATTTTAAAGGTTGCGCCAACGTTGCAAATTTGACTGGAGAAGACAGACCTTTGTATGTAGGCAAACCTGTCTATTTCGTTTGCGGTAATGTAGTGTTTCCATGGTTGCCCAGAGATTGGCAGGGAACTTGTTATTTAGGGATCCTGTTACCTGGGGTGTTCATATCAAGTACTATAGAAATTTCAAAGGCTCGCCCACGGCGGGACGAGAATGGTGACACACCAGCACAAGTCTTGGGAGATATAGCAAAATCAGTTGTGCCATTTTGGGGGCAGATAGCCAATTCAGAAGATATCAGGAGACTAGCGAGAGTACTGGAGAGAACCATCAACCGGACCACGGATCTACTCTACAACATGACATTAGAGCAGAAAGCAATAAGATTAGTAGCACTCCAGAACCGGATGGCATTAGATGTCATTCTGGCTGAACGTGGTGGAGTATGTAAATTAATTGGGTCCACTTGCTGCGTTTTTTTCCCAGATTCCCCCCCAACTATCTTCAATGCAATACAGAATCTGCACGTCCTTAGTTCCGAAGTGCATGTTCCCGAGGGAAATTGGGATCTTGGCGCTTGGTTCTGGGACTTCTTGCGATCTTGGGGTTGGAAGGTACTTTCGGTCTTATTAATTATTTTGGAAATTCTGTTGTTTCTTTGTTGCTGTATTCAGTGTCTGCCTGGTATGTGTTCGATGCTACGGGGATGTTGCGCACAAGCGATAGATTCGATAGTACATAATGTGTATGCCTCAGATAAGACTTCCAAAGAATATGTGTTAAAGGATATTTTAGCAAAAGACCTAATGGCAATAGATATTTCAGATAGTGTTTCAGGGTACATAGATAATGATGCATGGAGTTATTTGCAAGGAGACCCAAAGTAGTTTTTAGCACTTGGCATAGGCCAAAAGGAGGGTTTTTCAGAATAGAAAGTATATTGTGCCTCCTATTGTAAAAAAAAAAAATATTTAATATTGTCCTACGCCATGCTCCTCGAAAGTCGCTTGCGAGAGAAATCTGTGTTGCAAGGTCCTGACCTTTAATCTATGTAGACTGCCATTTTAGGTCAAACCGCGATTTTAGGATTCATTGTGGAAAAGTCACCCTGTGAGGTAAAATGGTGGAGGTGCCACTGTGGTAGGAGGCAATCCTTTCACATATACAGGGATATTCCTGTACCCACAATAGGGCAACTCACAGGTTGACTTCATGTGTTCAGTACTATCTGTGACACCTGACCCCCAAGACGAACCAATGGTCAATGTGAAGATGGGAGGCAAATCTTTTTCTTTTCTAGTAGACACTCGGGCTACTCGTTCATGTATAGGAGAGGGAAAACTTCCAATGTTGGTAATTGCCATGAATGCTCAAGGGTTCTCTGGAGCTACTAGTCAAGTTCATTTTACTGATGAATTACCAGTCTCTATTGGAGAGTGAGACACATCTGTTCTTTTGTTATACTCACGACAGACACCAGCTAACATTGTGGAAGAGATTTGATGACAAAACGTAAGATGAAGATTTCATTTACTGACCAAGGTATAATGCATTCCACTCCAGGAATACACTACTTAAATGTGGGAGAATGTATACTGGCATTCACAGGGCAGGTGGCTCTGTGAGGTGTTCCTGTAGAGCCAGAGGTCTTCTTGTATGGGGTGAGCATTCTATTAACATGGCTACCTGGCTTAGTGGGAAAAACTGAGAATACCTGATGAGTTCTTATTTAGACAACAAATACCAGTTGACGAAGAGGGGGGGCAGACTATCATTATAGAAGTAGAAGAAGTAGAAGTGTGAAGGTTAATGTCTATGCTTGAAGGAATGGACGATGAGGGTAGTCCATGGGGAACAGTAATAGCTCTCGAAAAAGAAGGATACAGGTTTACTGACCCAACAGGTGATGAAATAGTGTTCTTTATGAGCATCACATACTGGATAGGAATAGAGAAGAGGGAAATCCTGTAGTGAATGGTGATAAGGCTGTAGCGTACAGTATTTCTTTAGAAAGACTTAGAAAATGTGCCAAGTGTTCTATGGACCACAGGCCATTATGATGTGCATCTTTTAAAAGGGATAGGGGAAGTTAAAATAAAGCTGAAGACAGGGGCAATTTTATCTCGAGCAAGACAGTATTCTATGTCTCGAGAAGCTGACAAGAATATATTTCAAACCATTTTAGCACTGATCAAGCAAGGTATTCTGGTGCCATTGGAATCATCATGTAATACTGCAGTGTATCCTATCAATAAATTGAAGGGAGGGTTGTGGAGATTTGTAAAAGATATGAGACTGATTAACCAGATTGTAGATGCAGAGTTTCTGTTAGTTCCTAAACCGGCGATGATACTATGCAGTATCTCAGTGAAAGCTCGATATTTCACGGTGATGGATTTGAAAAAAGCATTTTCCTCAATCCCATTGCACAAGGACTCACAAGACTTGACTGCCTTTAAGTTTTGAAAAACTTGACTAAAACACACTCAATTGCCCCAGGGGTACTGTGAGTCTCCATCGATCTTTAACATAGTCCTACAGATGGATCTAGGCAATATTGATCTTAAAAGTGTAGTGATACAACACGTAGATGACATTTTAATTTGTAGTATGACAGAAGATAAGTGCAGGCAAGACTTCATTCAGTTGATGACTATTCTAGCAGACAAAGGATATAAGGTAGATAGAGAGAAATTGCAGTATTGCCAAGAAGAGGTGGTGTACATAGGGCAGTTGATTTCACATGAAGGTGACACCTGAAAGAGCTGAAGCAATTATGAAAGCTGCAAAACGAAAAACAGTAAATCAAATGCAGCAGTTTGTGGGGCGATGCAACTATGTTAGAGCCTAGGTGTTTGATTACAATTCATACACAAGACCCCTTCTGCAAGCTCTATAGCAAGCACAAGTGGATGAGGCAAAAATAGAATGGACGGAGGAGATGGAGGAAGGGTTTGAAGAGTTCAAAAAAGCAATTTGTACAGCTTCTTTGTGAGGAATCCTCAATTATGTTGAGGAGTTTTTTCGGTTTTCACAAACAAATGGGACAGACATGCCAGCAGTGCTTACGCAGAGAACTACATTGGGGTACAAGCCTCTGGTTTAATACAGTGGGATTTTAGACCCAGTTATGAGAGGACACTTTCCTTGTGAACAGTCATTGGCAGCCACTGCCTTCGCAATTAAGAAATCTACAAGTATTGTCAAGGGCTGGTCTATAAACCTTTCCGTGGAGCATGCTCTGTTTGCCATTTTAGAGAAGCCCAAAGGTACATTCACATCCCAAAGAGCTTCTGCCTATGAAGTAATGATCTTGAAACCCAGCGATTAAAATTGTCAGATGTAAAATGGTGAATAATGCCATGTTTCTAGCTGAGCCGATAGCAGAGGGCAATCAAATGCATGACTGTACTTATTATGTTGAATTTTATGATGATATACCTCATGTGAAGGAAAATGCTTTGTCAGGAAGACAAATTATCTTTATTGATTGTTCTTCAAACATTGATCAAACTAGTGCAGAAAGACATTCTGGCATGGCGATGATAAGACACAGGTTAAATGGAGAATTTGAAGTTTTAGCAAGTGCAAGCCTACCATCTCACTTTTCAGCGCAAGCAGCATTATAAGTGGCGCTCATTTTCATGGTTGAGAAACACGAAGGGCAGGAAGTGATGGTGTACAGTGACACCGACTTCGTGATGTCATCTCCACACGCAGGGCTAGCACGTTGGAAAAGGAGGGGCTACCTCAGTGTGGACGGCACTCCAATGCAGCATCCATCCTTATTGGACAGGCTTATTAAAGCACTACAACTCCCAGTGGCCATAGTTGTCGATAAATGCGCAGCTCACACTAAGCAAACATATTTGATCTCTTGCAGAAATGAAGCCGCAGAAGTATAAGCCAAAAGGGTTGCATATTCCCCAGATATTTCAAGTTTTGATACTCGAAATTTCAAAGAAAATGTAGTCACAACCATGGTAATGCAACAAGGGTTTAATAAGTTACCAATGACCCAATTAATGGAAATTCAAGGAAGTGCACCTCAGCAAGAGCAGGAATTGTAGAAATGAAGAGGGTATTCTTTATCCCCCACAGAAGAAGGTGACAGGATAGCACTGGAAAGCTGCATTACCCCATGCATGGAACTAGGGAAAGTATTGCTGCAACAATTGCGGATGACTGGTTCATTCCAAATTTGTTGGAATACATTGCATTCTTTGTACTAAATTGCATCGTTTGTCAAATGTTTACTGCTGGGCATACACTGAGAATGATTAGAGGGGTAATCCCCAGACCGAATGGTCCATTTCAGTATTTATATATTGATTATGTTGATATTCTGCAAGTATGTAATGGATATAGATATCTATTAGTGGTGGTGTTTCCCTTTTGTAGGTGGATCGAGGCAGGTCAGTATGCACATCATGACGCCACTTGCGCATCAAAGTTTCTAGTACCTGAAGTCTTTCCGAGATGGGGTGTGTGTGAAATGCTGAGATCCGATAATAGACCACATTTTGTTAATGAGGTGTTTGAACAGATAGATCTTCTATTAAATATTAAACATACATTTTCGTCTGCTTATCACCCACAAGCAAACGGCTTATGTGAGAGACTCAACGGCCTCTTTAAAGAGAGGATTGCCAAAACAAAATTGACTTTGAAGAAAGAATGGCTATATTGCTAGCCCTTGGCTTTATATTCTCTTTGCAATCAGCCTGCTTCAGACCATAACCTCACCCTCATGAACTAGTGACAGGGAGGCAAATGAGAATGCCTCTTACACCTCCATCGAGCAGTAGAAGTGATGCCCAGAGTATGGCTAAATTGTTAGGTGATGAATTGAATAACTATTTGACATGTATGACTCTGGCATCTCTCTCATTTCAGATCAACTCAAACATCAGGGGGGTCGGTCTCAGAACGCAGATGAAGACTATTTAGCAACTGGATCATCTGAACTATTACTGGCACCCAATTTATTTGTTGGCATTCTTATGCTCATAAAAAACTTTACATGAAAAAAGCCACACTCTAATGGCCCTTTTTTCGGTGAAAATATAACCCCCTCAGTGGTAAATGTCCAAGGCAGGTGAGCTTGGCTTCATTTGAATAACGTGAAAGTGTAGAAAGGCGAAACCACCCCTTCCACTGTTGCTGATCCAGAAGCAAGACACAAAGAATTTCAGCATGTGTAGACTCGATCGATGATGAAGAAGGACAAGAAGGCGACCAGCGGTTAAGGCAGATTTTGCATTTGGACTGTGATACGATCGGACATTCCTTATAGATATTTTAGCAGGAGTGCAAAACCTTGCTGAGGGTCACAGGAATCTTTTGAAACCCAGACTTTAGAGATTTCTTGACCTATCAAACGTTATGCCTAAACACCAGTTTTTCATTAAGAATTGGAAAACGTGCTCAGCATCCAGATTCATTTCTTGGTGCAAACCTGTTCTAAATAGTAACCCCATGGTGTTAACCGACAGGGATGTACATAAGCTTCCATGTGCTGTTTTTGTATTTATCCCTCAAGCTTATCCTGCTCTTGTCGGAAGAGATGTTGATGTTCACACTTTTTTACAGGATCCTAAAAATTGCCCTGCAACTAGGAGGCTGCTCATTGCGATCAATGAACAGGTATTGCAATTACCAGAGTAAAATAATTTGATAAATTGTATTTAAAGGATGAAAAACTTGGAAGCTGACACAGTTCTAGAAAATGAATGACAAGTGTCAAAATGTCACAAAAGGTGGTTACTTCCTGCACGATCACACTCTTTGTCATTCAATTTCACAATGTTCGCAGTCTCTATTACAGTAGTACTTCTGCAGAGACAGGGGATATTACTGTTCCCTCCACTATAAGAACTGCTCTTGATTTACACATTACCACTGAGATAGAAACTCTTGTGATGTCTCCCAATAGGAGAGCAGCTTACAACTGTTTCCATATGTTGCAACCCTTATGTTTGGGAGGCATAAGAGAAGTGCAGTAGAAGATGATGACGGGATACGTACTTATCTAAACAATGCAGCACACGTGAGTAACAACATGTGGTATCAGCACATGAAAAATGTGGGGCAAGGAACCTCTAAGGAAAGTTGCTACATTTGCGCCCTCATACCCTATGCCATGAATGCAGCACAAACTTTCATCTCCAGAGAAATTCCAGAGCATGATGTCAGGTGCCTTGTTCATCTTGCAGCATGCATGACCCGAGGACAATTTCAGGGAAAAGCAGGTAAGGTGCTCACCCAACAGCCCACTAAAATACAATCCCTATTGGGTAGCGAGCACCAGTCACTCAAGTCTATCTTCTTGATGATCATTAAATCATTGAGTCTGACTACTCCTGGGCCTGTTCTCTGGCACAGCCATGCAAGATCCTTGTAGCACAACGCTTCTTTGGTCTCTTTTTCTTTAGTTTTCTGAATCTTAGTTATAATATAGTTTCTCTGGTCCATTACGAAGTCATGGGAGTTCAAGTCTCTTATCGTTTGCATTTGTGATTTTCTTTATTGTAGATTTCATGAAAATATCCTTTTCAGTTTGGCGTTCATAGCTGTGAGCTGTTTCACCTCTTTATGGCTCGTGTAAAGAGGAGGATGGAGGAGCAATGTCCTGCGTTAAGTCTTCACTAGAGATTTGTGCCCTTTCCTTAGCTGTGGTGTGCAGTTAAAAAGTCGAAAACATTATGTCGAAAGACATAATGTTGAAAAGAAAAATGTCGAAAAAATAAAATTTGAATGTTTTATTTTTTTATTTATGTTTGTTTGGGGTTCCGTAAGTAAAAAAATGGGTTAAAACAAAACAAAAAAGGGGGTTGGGGGGAACATCCCCCATTTCGAACACAAAACAAACAAAAAAAGACATTGGAAATTTTTTTGGGACTTTTTTTTCGACATTATGGGGGTAATTCATAGAATTTAGCGCACAAGTGGCGCACGCGGCTGGCGCACAGTGTGCATGTGCGAATCCCTGCGCCAGCCACGTGCGCTAAAATCCATTTCCGCGCACAGCGTATTCATGGATTCCAGCTACCAAAACCAGCCGTGATGCACAGTGGTGCAGCGACCCTGCAGCAGCGCCAGTTACGCCCCCAAGAACGCCTCTCGCGCAGGGAAAAGCCATCAAAATCCCCAATCCAGCGCAAAGGGCTGCGCTAACCCTGTACCAGCACGGCAAGCGGGCTACGTGTATCACTGGGGTGCGCGGGAAGTACCTCACGTCATTTCAGCACAGTATGTGTATTTCAGGGGTGCGCTGGAAGTTCCACACGCGATTCCATCAGGGTACGTGTACATCAGGGGTGGGGTGCTCGGGAAGTTTCACACGTGAATTCAGCAGGGTACGTGTATATCAGGGGTGCGCGGGAAGTTCCACACGCGAATGTCCTGGCTACGTGTATTACGGGGTGCGGGGGAAGTTTCACACGCGATATCAGCAGGGTACGTGTATTCCAGGGGTGCGCTGGAAGTTCCACACGCGAATGTCCTGGCTACGTGTATTTCGGGGTGCGCAGGAAGTTTCACACGCAAAATCAGCAGGGTACGTGTATCTCAGGGGTGTGCGGAAAGTATCACACGCGATTCCATCAGGGTACGTGTATTACAGGGGTGCGTGGGAAGTTTCACAGGCGATATCAGCAGGGTACGTGTATTCTAGGGGTGCGCTGGAAGTTCCACACTTAAATGTCCTGGCTACATGTATTTCGGGGTGCGCGGGAAGTTTCACACACGATATCAGCAGGGTACGTGTATTCCAGGGGTGCGCTGGAAGTTCCACACGCGAATGTCCTGGCTACATGTATCTTAGGGTGCGCAGGAAGTTTCACAAGTGATATCAGCAGGGTACATGTATATCAGGTGTGCGCGGGAAGTTCCACATGCGAATGTCCTGGCTACGTGTATTTCGGGGTGCGCGGGAAGTTTCACACACGATATCAGCACGGTACGTGTATTCCAGGGGTGCGCTGGAAGTTCCACATGCGAATGTCCTGACTACGTGTATTTCGGGGTGCGCGGGAAGTTTCACACGCAAAATCTGCAGGGTACGTGTATTTCAGGGGTGCGCGGAAAGTATCACGCGCGATTCCATCAGGGTACGTGTATTACAGGGGTGCGCGGGAAGTTTCACACGCGATATCAGCAGGGTACGTGTATTCCAGGGGTGCGCTGGAAGTTCCACACGCAAATGTCCTGGCTACATGTATTTCGGGGTGCGCGGGAAGTTTCACATGCGATATCAGCAGGGTACGTGTATTCCAGGGGTGCGCTGGAAGTTCCACGCGCGAATGTCCTGGCTACATGTATTTCGGGGTGCGCGGGAAGTTTCACATGCGATATCAGCAGGGTACGTGTATTCCAGGGGTGCGCTGGAAGTTCCACACGCGAATGTCCTGGCTACATGTATTACGGGGTGCGCGGGAAGTTTCACACGCAAAATCAGCAGGGTACGTGTATTTCAGGGGTGCGCGGAAAGTATCACACGCGATTCCATCAGGGTATGTGTATTACAGGGGTGCGTGGGAAGTTTCACACGCGATATCAGCAGGCTACGTGTATTCCAAGGGTGCGCTGGAAGTTCCACACGCGAATGTCCTGGCTACGTGTATCTTGGGGTGCGCGGGAAGTTTCACACGCGATATCAGCAGGGTACGTGTATATCAGGGGTGCGCGGGAAGTTCCACATGCGAATGTCCTGGCTACGTGTATTTCGGGGTGCGCGGGAAGTTTCACACGTGATATCAGCAGGGTACGTGTATTCCAGGGGTGCGCTGGAAGTTCCACACGCGAATGTCCTGGCTACGTGTATTACGGGGTGTGCGGGAAGTTTCACACGCAAAATCAGCAGGGTACGTGTATTTCAGGGGTGCGCGGAAAGTATCACACGCGATTCCATCAGGGTACGTGTATTACAGGGGTGCACAGGAAGTTTCACATGCGATATCAGCGGGGTACGTGTATTCCAGGGGTGCGCTGGAAGTTCCACACGCGAATGTCCTGGCTACGTGAATCTTGGGGTGCGCGGGAAGTTTCACACGCGATATCAGTAGGGTTCGTGTATTTCAGGGGTGCGCGGAAAGTATCACACGCGATTCCATCAGGGTACGTGTATTACATGGGTGCGCTGGGAGCACCACACATGAATTGCACATGTGGGTCCTCCCGGGTGTTCCCTCTACAACCTCCACAGCCACTGCAGGTGGCCCACACCACAGGGGCCTACCCTGCACATGTCCTGCAGGCACCCCATCCACCATGGCCATGCCCCCCAGCCAACCCACATGTCACCTTGCACTACTGCCCACCAACGCATGTTCCCCTGCAACCCCAGCCACCAGGGGCAGCCTCCACCAGGCCCCCACTCATGTCTCCCACCACCTCCACCCCCCAGCAGTGCAGGGGCAGCCTCCACCAGGCCCCCACCCATGTGTCCCACCACCCCCACCCCCCAGCAGTGCAGGGGCACCCTCCAGAAGGCCCCACCCATGTCTCCCACCACCCCCCGCCCCCAGCCACCAGGGGCACCCTCCAGCAGGCCCCCACCCATGTCCCCTATCACCCCCACCCCCCAGCAGTGCAGGGGCAGCCTCCACCAGGCCCCCACTCATGTCCCCTATCACCCCCACCCCCCAGCAGTGCAGGGGCAGCCTCCACCAGGCCCCCACTCATGTCTCCCATCACCCCCACCCCCCAGCCACCACCAGGGGCACCCTCCACCAGGCCCCCACCCATGTCCAACTCATGTTCCCCTGCACCCCCACCCCCCAGAAGTGCAGGGGCAGCCTCCATCAGGCCCCCACTCATGTCTCCCACCACCCCCACCCCCAGCAGTGCAGGGGCACCCTCCAGCAGGCCCCCACCCATGTCTCCCACCACCCCACCCCCCAGCAGTGCAGGGGAAGCCTCCACCAGGCCCCCACCCATGTCCAACTCATGTTCCCCTGCACCCCCACCCCCCAGCACTGTGGGGCACCTGCCAGCAGGCCCCCACTCATGTCCAACTCATGTTCCCCTGCACCCTCACCCCCCAGCACTGTGGGACACCTGCCAGCAGGCCCCCACTCATGTCCAACTCATGTTCCCCTGCACCCCCACCCCCCAGCACTGTGGGGCACCTGCCAGCAGGCCCCCACTCATGTCCAACTCATGTTCCCCTGCACCCCCACCCCCCAGCACTGTGGGGCACCTGCCAGCAGGCCCCCACTCATGTCCAACTCATGTTCCCCTGCACCCCCACCACCCAGCACTGCGGGGCACCTGCCAGCAGGCCCCAACTCATCTTCCCCAGCCAACATGTCATCACAATCTAGATCCCTGGTCCCTATGGTCAGCCTCCAAATGCAAAACACCCACCTGAGTTTTTGCATCCACCCACTTAGAAATGGCAATAACATGAGAGAACACCAATTGCAAGTTTGGAAACGAACACATGTCCCTCACATACACCCAATGGGTGTCAGTGAATCTCAAAACCCATATCATGATATGCATGAAACCAATGAGATGATACTACACATTGAAGTTTGATCAAAAAATATGTATTAAAGGAAACATAAATTGAATCAAAAATAAACAAACAGAAATGGGAATGTAAAAAAATGAAAAGAAGCATGTCCGTGAAAAAAAGCAAAACCAAAAATCATAATCCAAAGGAATGGTGTCCAAAGTCACAGTCCACAAAAGAAAATCCAATGGAAAATTATAATTGAAAGCCATTGCTCCGTGGGTAAATTGTAAAAGAAAAAGAAAATCCAACAGTGAACTATGTACAGATGAACAAGCCAGGGTCCATTATCCCAACAAAGGAAATGAAACCTATCTAACAACACTAACTAATAAAAAAAAACTATATACAAAAATGTGGCCCATTGTCCAAAAGGTCCAAAAAAATCAAAAACAAAGGAAACCTAACACTAACTACATAACTATGTACAAGGGCAGCAGGCTAGTCTGACGGCTCACTTTTGGATGTCCCGGGCCAGGGCATCATCAAACTCCTGCTCAATGTCCCGGAGGCGGTCCTCCTCCATGGCCCCGAGGGTCCGCAGGGCCGTCGACGTGTCCACCTCCAACCCCCTGCGGATTGCCTCGAGGCACTCGGCCCGCCTCAGGGCCCTCCGCATGGAATTCTCCGCCCTGACCATCGTGAGCCGTGCCTCTTCCGCCCGCTGCCGCTCCACATCTATGGCGTGGCCCAACCGCTGCCACACGGAAGACACTTTCTGTCCTGGGTCCTCCTGCCCTCCGGCCGATGCCTGCCCCTCCGATGTTGAAGGCCCCGAGCCTTCATGGCTCCCACCACTTTGCTGCTGCTGCTGTGCCTCTGCCCGTGCACTGCCTCCTGCTGCCTGCACATCCTCCGCTGGCTGGGGTGCAGTCGTTGATGTGGCCACCCCTGCTGGACGTCCGACTCCCGATTGTGGCAGGGATGCCTCCTCCACCAGCCTGACCGCACCGTCAGAGGCAGCTTCACAGGGCACCCAGGTGACTGATGGGTGGGAAGATGGCACGGAGGACGACTCGCGCATAGGGGTTTCAGTTGAGGAGGGGGTCGCAGCAAGCCCCATCAAACGGAGGAATCCGGCCTGGGTGACCTGTCCCAGTAGGCCGACGCGGTCAACGAGCCATTCGAGATGACGTGCAGTCTCCTCATGAAAAGACTGCAGGTCACCTCGCATGGCCCGTTGACGCAACGCCACACCAGTCAGGACAGACTCAACCCGGACCCGGATAGCCACGTCCACAGGCAGAGGAAGGCCAGTTGTTGTGAGCTCATCCCCTGCCTGAAAACGGGTCTGGACGTAGGCATCCCTGCTGGTGCAAGATGTTGCAGGGACAGGATCAGGGACAGGATTGCACACAGGCACCTGCGCGGCGGCCTGTGCTGCCTCCTGTCCCTGCACTGCACCACTAGCACCAGTTTGATCCTCACCTCCAGACCCCGTCTCTGTTGCTTGCACGGCCTCCTCCTCCACCAAACCCCCCACCAACCTGGATGACTCCGTGCCATCTTCCCCCGTTGGGCCCTGTGGGGTCCCAGCTGCCCCTTCTGATGCCGAGGAGTCCAACTCCAACCTCCGCCTCTTGGACCTCCCCCCGGCAGCTGCGGCCTGGGACGTGGCACCGGACTCCTCACTCCCCGACGAGATCACAACATGGGAGGGGAGCAGGCCTTGCGTCTCCGGCTGGCGGTGGGATCCCCGCCGCTGTGCTCCACAGCACCTTCTCCACCCTCTTCATCAGTTGATGCTGCAGACAGGGAGAAATAAAACACAGGCATCAGGGCACTGTACAATGGACATATACACACATGACAGTTGTACACGAGTGGCATTGGCAAACCTCAGACATGCATTCACAATCCCCAACACACATGTCATTTCAACTCGCACACATGAGCCATACCACAGCCATATCGCAACTGCCAGCACCATCCATACATATACAACAGCATGAGCAGGCAAAGCTGAGCCAGACATCAAATGCAACACAGGAAGTGCACTATACATGTACACACACCACCACACTTGCATGCATGTGTACACCTCTGCCAAGTGTCGCAGTGTTCAGATGGGCATCCATGTCACATCTGCCAATCAGGCTTCCACATCCCGCTGTCACATGCATCCATGTTGCATCACTGTTGCACCCTTGTCAAATACACACAAATGCACATGTACACAGTGCTGATACATGCAGCTCAAAACAACATACATGCGTGACATCACGAACATGTCTACTTACATACACATTCATCCAAACATGTGTGCCCACACAACTGCATTTGGCATGCAAGCCTACACACACAAGCACCATCCATGTCTCACACATTACAGCCCTCGCATGTGTTAGCCTCACGGCCCTGTACACCCCCACCCATACTCGACCCCATACAAACAGATGTGCAACCTGCACACTACTGAAACATCACCACACGCACAGCTCACAATCATGATGCATGTACACTTACCGCTCGACTCCAGACGGGTCTGCCTCTCAAGGACCTGGACGTGGAGCGCTGGGGATATGCATTCCAGGACCCTCATCTGATCTTCTGACAAGTGGCCCCGGCGCCCCTTAGCATCCGCTGCCTTCAAGAGGCGCCGGGCCTTGTTCAGGGTCCTGGACCTGAAGTTCTCCCAGCGCTTCTTGACATGTTGTAAGTCGCGGACTGCCATCCCCTCCGCATTGATGGCAGTCACGATGTCAGTCCAGATCCGAGTCCGTCCTTCCTTGTCGGCGCGGGAACTTCCGAAGAGGGCATCATACTGCCCAGGACTTGCTCCACCAGGACACAAACTTCCCTGGCACTGAAGCTGGTGCCCCTCTGCCTCTCTGGCCGGGGGTTGTCAGTGGTGCCAGATGTTGCAGTGCCCAACATGACAACCCCAGAGGCAGGAGTGGGTGGGCAACTGGGTCCTGGGGCTGGGCTGTGGAGCGATGGAATCCCAGTCGGGAGTCTTCGGTTCCAGCAGGGGTGGTCACAGCAACAGGACCCCTGGCTGATGTGCAGGCAGCAAATGGCAGGGCACGTGGGCAGCAGGCAGTCAGGCAGCAGCAGATGGCAGGTGGGAGCGTGCTGAGGGGTCTGGGGGGCAGTAATTTGGCCTTCTGGGCAGGAGCGTGGTCTTCCGTGTGCTTACGGGTGGCCAGCTTGATACGGAGTGATTTGGCACGTGAAAATTCTGCACGTCAGCATGTAATTCGAAGAAAGGCCCTTAGCGCGTAAGCGCGTCTGCATGCATACGCAATTTCATTGGACAGAATGTCCCTCAAGCGCAAGCGCCCCTGTGACGTGACGCGCACAGGTGTGCATGGGCATTTCAGCGCGCGTGAAAAACTGCACGTCTGCGTGTAATCCGAGGAAAGGGCCCATGCGCGTAAGTGACGTGACGCGCGCAGGCGTTTCCCTCAGCACAGGTTAAAGGTGAGCAGGCCCAGCAGTTCGCTGTACGTGCCTTTCGCGGAGACCGACGTGGGTTGCTGCTTCCTGTTGTTTCGCGCGCCATTACACCTTCACAGCTATCAAGGACGTATCTCTTCTTTTGGCGGGGGTATTGGCTACGCGTGTTTTTCTGCATCGCGCTAGTCAGACGGTGAGTCGCACACGCTCTTTTTCCCACTGCAGGTGCCCCTGTGTATCGCACCCATTTTCGATGTCATAGTAGCCTGCGTGTCCCACGCGTACGCATTATTCGTGTTACTGGGGGCCACCGTGTACTGCGGGAGGTTGAATACACCCACGTAGGCTGCAGGGTTGCGTGCACGGTTTTACTGCAGTTTTGGGGTGCCTGAGCGTTGCGTGACCCTTCACTACATCACCAGGGTCACATACAGCCTTGCAGGTACAGGGGGGCTGTTAACATCTTGCTTCCCACCCCCTTCACCCCAATTGCCCAGGTCAATTGTGGTGTACACCTCCCATTGGCACCACTCCATCTGTGCCGGCACTACTACATCTGTGCCATGGTTGGGAGGCCACCAAAGGTGAGGGGCGCCTCAGCTGGGCGTCCTCCTCGTGGCGGGCGTGGTCGGGGACGTGGCCGTGGTGACCAGGGAGTAGGGGGACTCCAGGGTGTCCAGGGCGGCCACAGAGGGGGAAGAGGCAGGGGTGCGCCACTTGAGCACAATGTTGTGCCATGTGTCGGTGCAGTCATGCCACCACCCCCTGTGGTTCCGGGGGATGGAGCTTCTGCATCTGGCACTGGCGCCCGTGTGACCCGACAGTCCGTTCCATCGACTGCCACGGGCCCAAGGGTAGTGGTAGCTGCAGGTGCAGCTGTGGACACCGCCACCCAGGCTCAGGGTCTGCCAGCGCAGGCTGCGTTGGCACTTGAGGAGCCCTTGGTAGATCTCCAACAGGCCAGGAGGGAAACCATAGGGGCAGGCCGGGCTGCTCAGACCAAGACATGTGTCCCTGGGGCAGTCATGTCATCTGCTGCCCCGAACAGCTGGGTGTTGGCAAGTGCAGGGGCAGATGCACCCAACAGCATCCCGGTTGGGAGTCTGCCAACCAGGACCGTTGCGGTCAATGACCCTGCCACAGCTGATGTTGCTGCGCAGGGTCCATTAGTGGGCACCCAGCTGCCACTGACACAAGTCAGGCCTTTGGTCTTCCCTCCACCTGCCACTCCCTTGGCTCAATCCACCAAACCCACTGGCCATACTGGTCAGGGCGGCATTAGCCAGCCAGGGTCTGTGCCACAGTCCAAGAGGAGGAAGGTTGCACCTGCAGCACAGGCTGGGACCCCACACACAGCCACAACCTCCTGCACGTCGAGGAAGAAGCCTTTCTGCAAGCAGGAACTGGACTTCCTCGTGGACTACGTGCGGGGCCACAGCCGTGACATGCTAGTGGGTGCCAATAGTCAGACTACGGCTGCCCAACGTGACACCCACTGGAAGCATGTTGCGGAACATGTCAGTTCATTCGGCCATGAGGTTCGCACGGCGCAAGAGTGAAAAAAGCGTTGGAATGACATCAAACACAGCACTAAGGCTAAGCGTGCCTCTAATTACAACTTGACTCTGGTGACTGGTGGTGGGCCTGCACCAGAGGAGGAAGAGCTCACTCCGCATGAGGCACTCGTTGCGGAGTTCATACCACCTGAATTGGTCGAAGGAGTGGGAGAGATGCTGGACTTTGATGCCCAGTCCAGTGAGTGTTGATGCGTGTTTGTTGAGGACGTGTGTGTTTCACTTGTGGGATGTGTTGTGCATGATTGCCACTACATGTGACGTGTACATGGTTCTGATGTGTAAGTAATGTAATGCTTCCGTCATGCATGTCTCCTCTGCCTGCATGCGGGGACTCCATGTAGGCATGCTCCCTTGCCCCTCCTCCGCCACTCTGCACCCCAGTTCCACCTTTGCACTGGTGTTCTTCAATCTTGCCAATGTGTACTTTCTTGTTCATGCATCCTGTGTAGATGCTAACTTCCAGCGTGGAATCTGCCAGACATATGCCGTGTGGTACAGCCTTAGTACTTGATGCAGGGTATCTCACTTGTACTGTGCATAGGTCAGATGTCCCGCAGGGACATGAGTGCCCATTCATGCTCCGTGTGCATTGCACGCATGCCCCTATGTGTCCTTGACTGGATGATCACTGTAATACATGTCCTTGGTTACATACATTGCCTGCCATCTCATCAGCCTTCCCATGTCAACTGTGGCTCAGTCCTACGTTGCACACATGTTTAGGGTCTGACAATCTGTGTGGCTCACAGGCCTCAGCCTGTTCAATGGCCAATGACTCTGTCCAACTGTTGTTGTGTCTTCTTCACACATGGGCGGAATCCAGAGTTTTCATCATGTGTCCTGCTTACTGTCCCAGCATCATTTGCAGTGTTGTCACTTGAATCACATCAAGCTGTTGATGCCAGTCAACACTGCCTGTCAATACACAGGTGTATGGTCAGCCTTTTGATACCATGCTAGGCATCCCTGCTTTGGTACTGGGATGGAGGGGTGCTTGGCTTCTAGATATGGTACACATTGAATGCACAATGCACGTGATGTCTGAATTTGACATTGCACTGCCTTCACATTTCCTGGAACACACCATGGAGTCCTTGTTCATGTAGGTAGTGAGTGGCGTACACATTTTCTGCACTGCATAGAACCACTTCCATGTAAACTGCCACCTTTCAACAGGTCTGATCACAGAAGCAATTCAATGTTGACCCAGCATGCATGCCAGGTTATATGTTGTGTGTCACATGTCTGCCTGATGCGTTTGCTGTCGGTGTGTGTGTGTTGTGTGCTTCTGACATGTGTAGTGACCTTTTTTCTCTCTATTTTTCAGGTGATGACACAATGGAGGCGGAGGATGGTGTTGTCATGCCAGACACAGGTTTGTTACCACTACATCAACCCGGCACTAGTGGGGGTCGCGGGGTGGTAGGCCACAAAAACCCCCAAGTGCTACAGTCCATCTTGTCTCTGGCTGCCTTTGAGTCCAGCCTTGATGACGACTCTGACGTCCATGTTGAGTTGGATGAGCATCAAGTCCATGTGTCAGGGGTGAGTGATTCTGATGTGGACACTCCTCTGTCTGCAACACCAGCACCGAGGGATCAGACAGTCTTGGTTCCTCCGCCAGTGGTGGATCGGGACGCAGGGTCACCCTCCACACCAGTCATTGATGTGCCTGGGACATCAGGTCGACGGGGGCATGTAGTCGTGCAGCCGCGGGCGGTGCCAACACAGTGAGGACCCCTGGTCCTTGGGTCCCGGAGGGGTCAAGCCTGGCAACGCGGTCGCCGCGCGCAACCGCAGTATACCGAGTGGGAGCAAGACATGCCTGCCAATTCAGAAGGGCAGGGGGCAGCAAAGGAGAACATCGCTGAGAGCATGGCGCGTGTGGCCCGATCTGTGCTCCCCCCTGCTAGGCAGGTGCTTCTCCAGCAGCAGGCGGCACGGTCCACGGCCCGCTCGCTCAGGCTGGGCATGGCGGCCTCAGACAGGGCACGCCAGGCTGAAATGTTGTCTCTGCGTCAAGCAATTGCTGCTCACGCAGAGTCGCACATGGATGCCCTGAGGGAGGAGTATGCTTCCCTCAGATCCACTCTGGGTGTCCTTATGATGTCCCAGAGGCAGCAGGCTGAGGAGAGGTTTGCACAGCTTGAGCGTACCATCTCGGCTGAGCTACAGGCTTGCCGGGAGGTGCAGTGGTTGTCCAGCCAGGCCTTGCAGGAGGAACTCCGTGTTACACGTGCTACCTTGCAAGAGGAAGCACGTGTATCCCGTGAGGTTCTGCATGCAGACCTACGTCACATCGCCACACAGAACCAGGCTCACCCGTCCGGCAGACTTGCTGCCGACAAGGGGCAAGCTGCGGCTAGGCATGGCCATGCTACTGTTCCACGTCCTCCTTTCCAGGATGAGCCAGACTCGGATGACCATCTATCTCCCACATAGGTCGGGCTGTGCAGGCGTTGAGCCCATGGAGGTTTTTTTTTTGGCTCAGCATCATCGCATGTGGATGTTGAGCAGCACCCTGTACCTCCCCCCTCCTGGGTGCCTCCCCTCCCCCCCGGGTCATATGTGGCCATTTTTGATTTTTCTTTTAGTTTAGTTAGTTAAGTTTCTGTTTGATAGTTAGTTTAATTAGGTAATGTAGGTTTTCCATAGTTAGTGTAATTAGTTAATATAGTTTAAAATTGCTTGTCTATTGTGCTTTCATGTGACGGTGCGGTGCTTTGTGGCTTTTGAAGGCATCCACTGTCTGTTCCAGCTGGGCCCTTCAGGCTTGTCTTGTGTATGTGTTTGCTGCTTGGGGTCCTTGACTCACATATGCCACTCGTGCCTCCCTTATCCATGGGCTCGCAAGGATGGTTCGGTGTCACAAAATTTTACACAGGGGCTTTGGACTGTCATATCTGTGGCATGTCTGGTGCTGTGTGACTTGTGTTTACACCCCTAGTGGGGATGATTTTGGTGTTATTGTCCACTGTTCAGCTTTTGCTAGATGGGGTGTTTCATGATTAATGTGTACATTCATTGCTATGCATTGTGTAGTATGTTTCTTATCTTTACTGTACACGTGCTTGTTGCAATTCATGCTGTAGATAGTGTTCCACACTTTGGATGTGAAAGACGGACTGATGGTGTGATTTATGATGTGACTCTCTGACATGGTCAAGTAATGAGATGCCTGAAGAGACACACACAGATGACTTTGAAGCATTAATCATGTGTTTCATGCCCTTTCTGCAGGGGGATGAGCCTCCAGAGCACCTTTGCCAGCAGACATGGCCCATTGGACGACGGAATTCTGGACACGTTTGTTGGTGCCCACATGCACATGTGTGCACAAGCTGAGGCATAGGAATTGCAGACCTACATCCTAGAACTGCTGACGTGTTCCAAGGAACTCCAGGCAAGGTGAGCAGCACAGGGGGGCCACAACACAGCAAAGCTTGCACCAGGCGAGTTTCACATGCAGGCTTAGTCACAGCACTGAGGGTGAGCTTGGACGAATATTGGTGTTGAAGCACACAGTGCAGCTCAGATGTGTTGGTGGACTGATGGCTGTTGATTGTAAGGTTGTCTGGGACACCTGCAGGGGCAGTGGCACATACCCTCCGGTACACCAAGGTCCATCGAGCGACTAGTATCAACCATGTAGCCTTCCGAGACATGGAAAGGGGCAGCTCACAGGGACATACAGCAAGGGACATACTCGGATGCAGTGCATTTAATTTCCATGTACATTATGATAAATGCACTGCCAACTTTGTTTCGGTCATGGTGGTACACAACTTGCTCTGAAGTCATGGCTTGCTATATGGGTATGTCTGCTTACCCAGGGAACATTGCATGTTGTGTGAATTGTGACACATTGGTGTTCCATTTGCCACGCACCCACCGGCGGCTGACTTACTGCATTGACTGTGTATGACCCATCACAGGGGTAATGTTATATATGGGTACGTAGCAGCTACACCAGATTGTCTGTTTGTAGAGTAGTTTGTTGCTATGGGGCATGTTTGCTGGTGTGTTTTTGTGTGATTGGCACATACAGCTTGTTGACTGTGGCTCTCTTTGCAGCATTGCAGTGCTCCTGTAACCGGACCTGAGAGTGCGCAGGCAGGAGGCCAGCACTCAAAACCAGAGCTAAGTGTCTTGTTGTTTTTCTTTCAAACTGCTCTGCATAGGCTTGCTGAGGGGTGCACTAATGCATGGATGTATGTGTAATTCAATTTTGTATGTTTTCTTCCCCCTAATCACCCGGAATCCTATGCAATTTTGAACCCTGTACCCTCTACCCGGTGTTCCTGCTTCCCATAGCTATCCAAGCAACGTTCCCTAACCCTCTTTCCCAGTTGGGGTTGCGGATGCCTGTGTAAGCCCCAAACTTGCAGGCGCCAAAACCCTAGAGGGGGTGGTTGGTTCGTGCCACTCCTAAGCCTGGACTACAGAAGGCCATGACAATGATGTCCAAGTTTGTTTGGATTGTGTATGTGTTCATGCAGGTAGTACATTTTCGTGCATTCCCTACTTTCATGTGTCATTCCTCCTCCCCTCTCCTGCCACTCATTCCAGGTATCCAGTGTGCCAACACCTGTCCCGACTGCATATCCCTGAACCTCCTTCCCCACCAGGGTCTCAGGGGCCTGTGTGAGTTTGACCTTGCAGGCACCCGGGACACGGTGGGGGTGGTTGTTTCGTGACACTCCCGCGCCTGTACACGGGACCTGTGACGGTACACATCCGTTCATGGTGCATCATTCTATGTTATGTACCACACATGGTTCACATCCTGTTGTGACATTGTTTTACTGTGCTACCTTGGTTGTTGCATCATTGTGGTAGTACTTGGCCTTTGTGAGGTACTGCTACGTCAAGTCATCTACTGGAGGGTGTTCTGGTTCGTTTTTATGCCTTGGATTTTGTGATTTTGGAAATGAGTGTGGATTCTGAGGGTGCAGGCACCTTTTTATGAAGGGTGGGAGATGGTGACGAAGGGTAAAGGTGATCCTGTGGCCAAGTGGAATTGAGGGTTGAAGGCTCCATGACCCAGGTGCAGTTGTTCAGTGGGTCATGGTCATTTGTGAGGGAGGGGGGGGTTGTTGTTGATAGTTGCCTTGCCCTGCAGTGTGATGGGAACCCTGACATTGTAATGGTGGTATCCTATGTACATGTTGTGTTCTGCTGATCAATGCCTGTTCATGTGTTGTGTTTACCTTTCAGGTGCGAGGGGATAGTTGTGGTTTGACATGCTGGGGTGTACACATGGTGAATGTTCACATGTGATGTGTAGAGAACACTGATGGTCACTTGATTGCACATGCATATGTTGAGTGCATGTCCTTGCTGACCTACACACTTGCACTCTGATGCACTACATGTACTACCACCCTTGCATATCCACGTGTACACTGTTTGCCTTCTGGTGCCCACTGTGTCCCTGCAGCACATCTTCTGTGACCAATTATGGATCCTGTACATGCCTAATTTGCTTTTTGATGTGGTCTGTAGCTTAGATGTGATGCTCAGGGTGTGCATCACACACAATGGCTGTTCACTGTGCTGTGCGCTGAGCAGTGTGTTGCAGGAGTAGGACACAACACAGAAGCTGCAGTGTTGATTTTGCAATGCACAATGTGCATGTAGACAGGCATTCATTGTTATGTTACGTATACAAATCTTGTAATGCATTTGAAAATGACTTATTTTGGGTGGGAGGTTGTTGGTCAGTCATTTCATCTGATTCCAGGTCAGGCATCATTGTCTGATGCCACTTTACATTTTGGACATGGCAATGTGTACCTTATTGTTACTGTGTTGGTGTATGGGTATTGCTCGCCATGTCATGTTGTGGTTTGGGAAGGTTTGAGTGACATAACAGTGATGGCCATGGCCTGTTTTGCAGGTGTGTGTGATTCACACCTTGCATGTCAGGGTCATCCGCTTCTCAAAGCAACTAGCTGGGGGTAGATCTCTCTCCGCGGCAGGGCCCTCCCTCTGGAACAGCCTTCCTGCCTCACTGGAACTTGAGGAGAACCATCTCCGGTTCGGGAAGCACCTCAAGACCTTCCTCTTTGCTTCTGCTTTCTCTCCGCCTCTCCCTTGCAAAATTCTTCACTGGAACTCCACTGGATCTGCAACTGGGCCACTCTCACCGACCTCGGTCCCTGGCCCAGCCACTCTCCACTTGCACTGCCTCTCTGGCAACCCCTGCACTGTGGTACTGTCTCTCTATCCCTACAGCCCCCACTACCCAGCACTTGTCTGCACTTACCTTTGCAGTTGCCACCAGCTGGCCTATGTATTTGTTGTTGGGTCTACTTACCCTGTACTGCACTCCTCCCCTCCCCTTCCCCTTGCACTTTTACCTTCCCCCTACCCCTGCACTTGCACAATCTGAATGACACCTGGCCTAGTAGTACCGTTGTCTGTCTTCCCTTGTTCCCCCCTCCCTGCCTCATCACACCTTGAAATACTTGTGTATAGGCCATATCATGTCATGTCATATGTGTGCCTTTTGGTCACAAAGGATAGCTTGTGTTTAAGTAGCTAGGGATGCAGACAAGGTGGCACTTCCATGGCAACTATCTCAGGGTGGTAGGGTTGTGACAGTTGACTGTCTCTTTGTCATCATCGATTGTCACCTGGTATGTGCCAGGCCTGTGTGCACTCCGCAGGGGTGGGAGTTTAGGTGAAAAATGTGGCCACAAGCTGGGTCCGGGCTTCCTCGCCACTTGCCCTGTCCCCTCCCATGGGCAGCGCCTGTGCCTGTGGTTGGGGATGTGGGGGCACCACCATGTCCACTGGGACGCCCTGCCGTGTTGCAACATTGTGCAGGACACATGCTGCCACAATGATCCTGCACACTACTGGTGGTGCATAGAGTAGCTGCCTGCCAGAGTGGTCAAGGGAGCGGAAACGTGACTTGAGCACTCCGAATGTGCGCTCCACTATGGCCCTGATTGCAATATGAGCGGCGTTGTATCTTACCTGGGGTGGTGTGGTGGGGTTCCGGATTGGCGTCATCATGTGGTTGCTCAGAGGGTAGGCACTGTCCCCTGGGGAGGTGTAAATGGTTGTGATTATTGGGATTTGTTTATTTGTGTGTGTGTGTGTGTGTGTGTGTGACATGCATGCATGTGCAAGGGCATTTGTACTCACCTAGGAGCCATGTGTCGCCATGCTGCCCAGATTCCAGGGCCCGGCTCAGGGCAGACATTCTGTATATGAAACTGTCATGGGTGGAGCCAGGGTAGTTTGCATAGACAGAGGTGATGATTCCCTTTGCATTGCATACCACCTGTACATTGATGGAATGCCAGTGCTTGCGGTTTCGGTAGATGTGCTCAGTGGCCCTAGGTGGACGGGCCACATGGGTGCAATCTATGGCACCAAGCACTTTGGGGAAGTGTGCCACCCTGAAAAAATCCAGGACAACGGCCTGCCTTTCTGCGGGTGTTCTGGGCATGTATATGTGCCTGAGGACTGAGGGGCGCGCTGTCATGATTGCCAGTACCTGGTGTAGGCAGCGTCACTGCGTGGCCTGTGAGACCCCCCCACTATGGCAGTAGTCCGCTGAAATGACCCAGTGGCCAAAAACTGCAGGACATTAAGCAGCATCTCCAAGGGGCTCAATGCTTGGGAGCAAAGGGTGGGGGATGTAAGGTCATCTTCCCACTCCCTGACCAGGTCTAGGATGATGTGGGGTGGAAACCTATACCTGCCATAGACCTGGTCGTCAGGCATCCCAAAAAGGCTTGTCCGTGGTGGGAAAATTCGTGCCCTGGCTATTCTCCTCTTCCTGCGGTGTCCCACGATCAGTGCTGCGACAAATGGGGCATTCATCGTAGCTGTATATACGTGTTTGTTGTTTGCGCGCACTTTTATACTGTGCGCAGTGACGCTTCCGCCTGCCTTCGTGTTGCGGACGCGTTGACGCCTGTGTGCGTCTTTTGCCGTGCGCGGGTTTCCCGTATTCGGATCCATGAATACGAGTTGTTTGCGTGTGTGTTGGCGTTCCGTGTAGTTCCCTGCAGTACTTCCCCAGTTACGCCTTCTTTTTCACGCGTTATTCCCCATTACGCGTGTTACGCCCACTGTTCCGCCCACTTTGGTTGTGTGCGCCGCGCTATGTGCGCTTTTGCTTTGCGTATAGCGAACACCGTGTATTCCTGCGTGCGCCATGGCTGGATTGGGCACACGGACAGCGGGAAACACGCGCAGCGTCTTCCTTGAATCGCACACGTGCGCGTGCGCTGCGTTTCTCGTGCTTGCGCAACCTTGCGCCTGCTTGCGCATGGATATTCAGCGCACGTTTGTTCCATGAATCGGCCCCAATGTCTTTCAACATAATGTAATTCGAATTAATGACTATAAACCCTTAGCTGCCATAGTTGGCTCAATGGATCCCAAAGAATCCTTGATGCATGTATCAGTTTGAGTGGCTTGTTCTGTCATTTCCTTTTGTGTAGGGGTTTGACAGGCAATATTTACCCTTGATGCCTGTGGGAAAACATCAGCACAAAAAGTCCAATGAGTCTGAGAGGCAGAGTTCACTTTCGGCAGTCGTGGATCCGCTAAGTCATTTAAAGCATCCGCCAAAAGACCAAGATCAAATGGTTCCTTACAAAGGAGTAGCTCTTTAGTTATGTTGGCCATAAGCACAGGCCATTGGGAAAGGGGCATGTAAACAAGTTGATCAGGTTTGGGTGTACCCCTTGCTTGAGGGGCAAGAGATGGTATAGGTATCTCAGGCCTTGTCAATAGTGGAACATTTGCGGTCAGCACAGGCCCTATATCATCCATGGAGCTATGTGAGCTAGCCAACGTTACATGTACTATATGGCTTGCCTTCAATGAAGGTCTGTCCATGACCTGCATTGAATTTAGTACTTTGTGCAGAGAGATAGGGTCTTCAAAAAGAGTCATTTTTGTAACAGGGAGTTTGCTTTGTTTAGGTTGCACTCTCAATCTTCTGCGCTCGCTGAGCGCTAACACCTCCAGTACACGGTCTCTATTAAGCACTGGTGAAGGGGCTATGGATTCTCCTAGACCGCCTATGACCATGCTTGGTATTGACTTAATGCCCAATTTCTTATGAACAGCCATACTGCTGGTCGAGTTTAGTAAACATCAAGTTAAAAAATGCAACAAAGTAGAACGCAAAGCTACCCTCAAAGCTCCGTCTCCCAGGGACTACGTCTCCCACAGGAAGGATTATTCCACTAATACCAGCAGAAATCGTGGGAGTCTTGCTGGACTCTAGACTCTTACCGCACAAATTGTTCTGGGTTACTCCAGGACCCAGATACTCCACAGTCCGCAATGTGCACAGTGTACCATACGGCCACATCCGGGCCCACAGATGCCCCTCCCATGCTTTCCTCACAATGGGTGTTTGAAAACTTGCGCGAAACATGTCAAATTATTGACATGGGTAGAGAATGAATCAGGTCCAATGATGGCAATTCCACTGCTGATTGCAACATTGTGTTTGCAAAGAGAAGGATGAATTTGTGTGGGAGATAACAGAGGCTGTAAAACTACATGATGTCTCCAGAATGGGAGCAGGGACTGCTGTTCTGATGGGTCGATGTTGGGCTTGTGATTCCAGAGCCTATGTGAAGTTGCCCAAGGATAGGGGAGGAATGTTCCAGCATTAGTGATTCCTCAGAGCGACCTAAATATTAGAGAATTTCCAAAAGTACATCCCCATTTAAGGAAGAGAAGATTGCTTGAAATTCTAAATCGAACCAGAAGAGACAACTATTTCTCAGCAAAATAAATAGATGCCTTTGAAACTATTCCCTATGAGCACATGTTGTTTAGCCAGACTGATTTGATATTTACAACTATCTTCTTGCCCGTGATCCAGACAATGGGCCTGATCACGACTTTGGCAGTAATTACCCTACCGCTAATAGTGCCGGATCACGAGTTCAGCGGTAATGTTAATCCCCATTCCCCATTGAGCCCATTCGGGAATGCCCCATTCCCCATTGAGCTCAATGGGGAATTTTTGCGCTCTTACCACCGGCAGATTTCCCGCCAGCGGTAATAGTATTTTATTGGTGGATTTCCCCCCAGCTCAGAGCTGGGGCGAAATCCACCAAAGTCCTGATTTGGCAGACCCTTAAATCCGGTGGTAATAGAGCTACCACCGGATTTAAGGGTTACCACCAATATCGTATTCAGGCCCAATGTCAAATGCCAAATGGTTGCAGATTACCAGATGGGAGCTTCTGCAAACAATTAACACTACCATAAAGGGATTCAATGCTATCAAGGAAGAGCTGAGCGCCATAAGGTTGATGACCCTGCAGAACAGATATGTCTTTGACATGATCACTGGAATGGAAGGAGGAGTTTGCGCCAAAATCGGGCCATCATGTTGCACGCTCAAACCTTCTCATGATGGTGAGAATGGAACCTTGAGAGAGGCCATACCATTGCTGACAAACCTGCATACCAAGATGGAAGACGTGACAGAGGCCATTATAGATGACAGATGGTTTGCATCCATATTCTCATGGATTCCGCAGTGGATGGCCACTATCTTCAAGTTCCTTGGAGCACTATTGCTCATGGTGATGTTCAGATTCTGTATAATCAAGATAATAATCACCCAATGCAAGAAGACAGCCAAGAAAGCAGTAGGAATGAAGATCATGATCGATATTGAATCAGGGTTTGGGCCCACGGAATTGACTGATGAAGATGTCAGGTAATATATAGAGGCCAGCATTGTAGCACCTGAAGGAACTAAGTTCCTGTATCTGTAGAATCACAAGAAGTATGTGGGACGATGGGTTTTAGAAATCCGAATTGACAGTGCAGTTACATGTCCTGGATTGTGGATGATCATGTCAAATCAGCAGGATCCCTGAAGGGAGTGATGAAGATCTGGACCCCCAAGAAACACTTCTATAAAAGAAGAGGTCATGATGTCGAAACCGGTGAAGGTGTGATTGATGGCTCGACCAGAGGGGGGAATGTAGAGGAGCAGCTATATGCCTCTGCAGGAAGTCCCACCCCCACTACCTATATGCTGGGAGCCTGAAATCATGCCATGCTTGACACCAGCAGTTGTGACAATTGTGGGGGCAAATATTCGAGAAAAGGTATCCATTGATAAAGCCATGTCAAATGTATTCCCAAAGAGAAGATAATCTAATGGAGGAGCTTCCTGAAGGAATATGAGAATGAGAGAAAGAGAAGCTGGTGATGTTAAAGGAGACGGCGTGATGCCCTGAGGAATGGCTGAGGAAGAAAATGTATGGATCATCTAGAAACTGATTTTGAAAATAAGAGTCAAGCAACTTTAAAGTACAAAAGAACATTGTATACGTAAGAAGTACTGCAGAAAATGCAAGTCATTTAATAAATGTACAGATGCAGCAACACAAGTAGATTAAGTGATCATAGAGGCTGGCTATACATAGTGAACAGACTGCAGGCGGAGCCGCCATTGTATAGAAACTGGTCATCGGTGTCACAAATATAGTAAACTTAAACCCATGGAAAGAAGAGCTGAAAGCTGTGTTGCAGCAAAGAATTAGTCAAGATCATGGAAGAATCGGGAAGGGCTGTCTGGCCTGGTGTCAAGCCAAGACTCGCTTATCTATTCCTGAAGGCAGTGAACTTGAAATGCTGAATCATCCCTTTTTAAGATGCAAAGAGCACCATGAGTGAAGTTTTATTCATTCAAGACAATTAAATGCTGCAAAATGGGCTGAATTGCGGTCTCCTGTCATGTGAGTCAAGGATGGAAACAGAGTTGGGCATGCAGTACCAGAACTATGATAGCACGTGCTCACACTCCCTTCTATTCCCAGAGATGTGAATACACTGCAAGGCCAATTTCAAAGACAATTTTAATGGCAGAAGGCATGGGTATTGAGAGACGTTGGGCATATTGGGTGCGGAGGTAAAATCAAGTCCACCTCCTGGCACCTGGGTTATGAGATTACGTGCTGCTAGGGAATCAAATGTTCCAGAGTGGCACGAGCATGCCAACCAATTGTAGAGGGCCATATAACAAAGGGCCTTATAGTTTGAGAGCCAATAGTATACTCTGTACTGAATAATGATGAAGAATGACTTGGACTAGAGGTGGGCATAAGTGGTCCACCTGACAGTAGATGTCCAAACACAACCCAACCCCTTAAAGAAAGTATACTTAGATGTTCCACTTGAACCTATCACAACCCCACATGGGTTTTTCTTATTTGCCACACAGTTTGACATCATGTATGATGAATTGTTAGTATATTAGTATGATTGTTTATGAAATGCTTTGAGAATGCTTGTGCAACGTCTGTTGATGTCTGTTGTAACTCCCTGTTTTAAATAATTGATATTAAAACAGAAACTACTTTGCCATCTTCCTGAGTTGGTTCAATTATTTGGTGTCAGGGTTATTCTGCAACCCATTCATTGCATGCGTGCTTCCAGAAGTGATCTAACGATCAATTTGGTCCCCACACACCCATTATCATCAGATAGCATTGATACCTGATGAAGCATAATGAGGTTCTGGAGCTCTATTCATTAATGAACACATGGTCCGAAAGGATCGCTGTATTAGTGGGGACTGGGACCTCTGTTGGAGTCCCAGTATCTCTCCCACTCAGATATACTAGGGTGCATTAGGATAGCCTCTGGCCTAGTGGGAATTCATCATCTATGATGCTCTCACTTACAAACCCTTCCTCTTCCTCCTCCTCCAGGAGGGTAGCACTAACTACAGCCAGGTAGCTTGGCTCAACCCTTGTAGGCATGTTCTGCTAGTCTATGTCTCTGATCTCCACACACAAGGAAGCCCTGTGGGGCTGTGAATGTGGGTGCCACAGTGCTAGGGGTGCTATCATTGTTCCTTTCTGTGGGAGTGGAAGACCTCACATTTCTGGGAGCCTTTCTTAGCAGGATGGAGTGGACATTAGTCCTTCCCCTCCTTTGGTTTACTTGTATTGGTCCACTTGTAGTCTGGTTTGGATGTAGTGGCCAGACCTTTCTTTTGAACACGAGTACTTACATAATTGTAAGCTGCCTTTGCAAGCTCCGTAGGGTCTGTGGTAGTCTTGTTCACTAGATGCTGGTGTAGTTTCATCTAACAATGTTTAAGAATACACTTGCATGCAAACAATTAAGCATGCCATAAAATGAGTCAATATTGTTACTTGTAACCCCTCCACTTGGATATTTCAAGGACTGATGCACAAATGGCTCAAACATTTGACTCCCCTTTTTGGTGAGCTCTCTAAACGGCTTATAAGGGCAGTAACCCACAACTCCTCTTCCACCTGCTGGAGGTGGAAAACTTGCTCCAGTTTTTTTAACCAGTCAAAAATATCTCTCCCCTCCTCATGAGGTGTGATTAAATCCTTATGGAGGTGGTGCTTAGCGTTTCCTTGAAGTTACTACTGTCCCCACTGTAAGGTCTGTGTTACCGCTGATTCACTAGTTCTAGTCTGCACAGATCCAGTGTGACCAGATCCCGCTGTTTCGCTTCAGCTAAAGCTGCTGCAGTCTTTTTCTCTTCCCCTCCATCACTCAATGTATGCTCTGCTAGAGCAGGCTCCGCCCTATGCTACTTCTCCCTAAGTGCAACTTGATTTGCTTTAGGAAAAATTCTCTTTTACTTAGGCCCCCCACAGGGAAATTGTAGTGTGCTTGTGGTTGATGTTGGTAGCTATTGCTGGAATATCTGATTTTGAGCAGAGTTCTGGAACAGAGGTTGGAAGGAGTGTGAAGTGAGTGAGGGACAGTGAGAGGAGGGATCTTCTATGCTAGTGGGTTGAAGAAGGTCTTCTTTTAGCAAATAAACCTAGCTGTTCCTCTTGCACGCTGTGTCCACCTCATCCTTCAGCAATTCCCTATGGACCTCCAGGAGGACTTGGATTTCACAGCAGCTTGGTTACTGGCAGAAGCCTAAGACCAGTGGGCTTCTGGAAACTTGCACTACCTTGGTAGAATGTTGGGAAGCATCATTGCTGTCACTATTCTCATCCATTTCCACTCTCTCCAGGGAAATGGGTACCAGAAATGGGGGATCAGTATTGCCACTGGCCTTCTGGACACCCTCCTCACCCTAGTATCCTCCAAGGTTTTAGACTTTCTAACAGTTCAGGTTGCCTAAACTTACTGCCACAGAGTAGTCCCCTTGCTTGACATAACTAACTCAGCTCACCTACAGTCAAGGTGGATACAGAGCACATGTCAAAGTCCCATAGCAGTAATTAAAAAATACTTGCCATTGAATCTTGTTACGCTCACCAGGTCTCTGCAGGGACGTTGGGACACGGTTGCAGCCCTCCCATGAAGTGAATTCCCCTTGTCAGGCTTCTTCCCTTGCTCGTTTGCTATGGACTGGTTGTTGGCACTGCCCCTGCAAGGATATGAGAGAGCGTGAGAATGCTGCAATATGATTGCTGTCTATCTCAAACCCTTCTTCCCAGTATGTGGTGAGCATGCGCCGACCCATATAGTCTCACCTGTTTATTGATGATGACAAGCTCTCTGTCCTGCTTCTCACTGCAGGGGTGCATTTGATGGACCGAGTCCTTCACTGGCCCATGTGCATGGCAGCCCAGACCGGCTGTGGCTGAACCACTCTTAAGGTAAGTACACATTTGGCTTTTAAATATTGTAGTATTTATTCTTGATTATTGTCCGTATCCTTTTGATAATGTCTTTCCTCCGCTTTCTCCCAATGGGTGATATGCAGCCCAGCGGTAGTTGCGGTGCATGAAGCGGGGCCCAATGAGAAGAGAATGGAGTTCCAATGCTCCGACGGAAGGTGAATGTTGATTTAAGGTCTAGTGCAAGGATTTGTCAAAGCGCACTCTTAAACAAAATGTCTTTTTCGAATTCCATCCTGTCTTTATCTCTTTCCCTTGCATGTTCCGTCTTCCGATGGATTGCTCGTGGTGGAATGATGTTGGCGTGAGTGCTGCGTTCCAGAGCTCTCCAAGTGGATGAAGAATGCCTGGGTCTACGATGATGCTGGCCGTAAACTGAAAACAAGTAAGGATGCGCTCTGCCTGCGGTAGATGGAAACAGGTAAGGATGCATTCAGGCTGCGGTAGCTGGAAGCAGGTAAGGATGCGCTCTGCCTGTGGTAGCTAGAAACAGATAAGGATGCGTTCAGGCTGCGTTAGCTGGAAGCAAGTAAGGATGCGTTCAGGCTGTGGTAGCTGGAAACAGGTAAGGATGCGCTCTGCCTGCGGTGGCTGGAAACAGGTAAAGTTGCGTTCATGCGGTGATGAGCGTTACGCTGCCATAAGCAGATTAACGCGAAGCGCTTGCCTGCGGGCAGGGCAGGCTTAAATAGCCTGGCTCCGGCCACACCCCTTTGTTCTGACTCATGGCCCCACACTGCCACTCCTAAAGGATGCTGCACATGCAGCCAAGCTCCTTCTCAAGGCCACACCTGAACTGGATGCACATGGAGGCCCCTGCAGGGGAGACAAGCACCTTACACAAAAATAAAAGTGTGCAGTGCACACTTATTCATGAGCCTGGTGACAAAGGCGCCAGAACAGGGTCCAACTGGACGCTCTATGTTGTGGGGTCTGTGGTTCCTGGCCAGTGGCCATGACAGCACTCCCCCTCAAGGCCCCTCTCATGGGCGTTCTTCCTCCTGTTCCTGGCTTGGCGGGGTTGTTGTGATGGAATTGTCTGATTAGTTGTAAAGCATGGACAAACCCACTAGGTTCCCATGTGCGGTCTTGAGATCCATAACATTTTCATATAAGATAGTACAATTTAGATCGCACTATCTTGGAATCCAGAATAGCCTTGACCTCATATTCTGGTTCTCCTTCTATGTCGGGCTCGGGTGGTGCCTCAATCCGAGTACCTGGTTTCCTTGGTTTTAGGAGAGAAACATGGAATACCGGATGGATGGATATTAGGTGGTAAATCCAATTTCATGGCAGCAGGGTTTATTACGGCCGTGATGGGATAGGGTCGCAGGTACATGGGATGGAAGGCTTGTGGTCCTTTCAAGGGAATGTTTTTGGATGCCAACCAAACTTTGTCTCCCACCTGATAATGTGGGGCCTCTCTTCGGTGTCTATCTGCACATTTTTTCTGTTGTTCTTTGGCTCTGGTCAGATTTTTGGCTACTTCTTTAAGGATTTGAGTAATGGTTTAATGCAAGGTTGTGACGGCTGGCATTTCCAATTCGTCAAGTCAAGCAAAAGTGGACGTTTGAGGATGTTGACCATGCACTGTGTAGAATTGAGTCTGCTCAGTGCTAGTTTGGATGGAATTGTCGTAGGCGAATTTGGTCAACCAAACAATATTTTTCCAGGACTCCTCAGTTTGTTGCAACATACACCTCAGGTACTGCTCCACGGTCTGGTTGGTCCGTTCAGTTTGGTCATCAGTTTGAGGATGATGATTAGGGGATAATCTGAGGTCAATTTTGGCTATTTTACAGCACCTCCTCCAGAGTGCTGAGACAAATTGTGTTCCACGATCTGAGATTAGTACTGATGGGAATCTGTGTAACCTGACAATCTGTTCCAAAAATACGGTGGAAAGGGCAGAAGCAGTGGGAAGTCCCTTTAATGGAATAAAATGGGCCATTTTGGAGAATAAATCCACAATAAATAGGATGGTGTTAATTCATTGCATGGGAGAAGATCGGTGATAAAGTCCATTGACAACGTATGCCACAGTGCTGGTGGTACAGTCAAGGGACGCAGTAACCCGGCTGGGCTTAACTTATGAGATTTGTGTTGCACGTAGACACCACAGGTCACAATGAATTGGGTAATGTCTTTTCACCAGGTTGGCCACCAATAGCCCTTTTGTATTTTATCTTGAGTTTTGGCAATCCCTGGATGTCCTTCCACTAGTGAATCATGATAGTTTGCTATAATCTGGTCTCGTAATTTCTTGTCCTGAATGTACAGTCTCCCTTGAAAATAAGGTAGATCATTTTCAATGGTATATTGGTCTCCTCTGGCTAGCCACTCCTGATGTGTTACTTGGTTCATCCGAGATTGGGGATCGTTTTTCAAGTCATCCAAACAGGTGATTACAGCGATTTGGTTCTGGATTCGTTCTTCAGGAATGATGGCCACAGGCTCAGACGTGGTGAAAGCTTCTTTGTCCTCACTCATGCATGATGGAGCGTCTGCCTTCCCATTGCGTACTTTGGTTCTCTAAGTGATGATAAAATCATATTCCGCAAAGAAGAGAGCCCAGCAAAGTTGGCGTGAGGATTGGGCCTTGGCAGTCTTCAAGTATTGTAGATTTCTGTGATCTGTGATGATTGTGACCCTGTGTCTTGCCCCCAGAAAAAAGTGTCTCCAAGTTTTAAAGGCTCCCTTAATCGCTAGCAGTTCTTTGTCAGTGATCGCATAATTCAACTCTGGTGTAGAAAAATAACGGGACCAAAATGCTATGGGATGTAATTGTCCTGTGTTGGGGTCCTTCTGTGATAATACTGCTCCCATGGCTACGATGGAGGCATCTGTTTCGACCACGTATGGAAGATCTGGTCGGGGGTGTCGAAGAACTGGTACTGTGGTGAAAGCAAGTTTCAACTCCTGGAAGGCGTTCTCCGCTTCAAGGGACCAGACATATTACTTGTTTTTTCTCAGCAGGGAGGTAATTGGGTGAAATATCTGCGAAAACTTTGGAATAAACCGACGTATAAAATTGGCGAATCGGAGAACACTTTGTACTCCTTTTGTGGATGTTGGTGATGCCCATTAAAGGATAGCATCCACCTTGCGTGTGTCCATGTGTACTCCTCGTGGTGTGAGCATGAAGCCCAAGAATTCAACTTCTGTTACATAGAAGAAACACTTTTCTAATTTTACAAACAGCCGATGCTGTTGAAGGTTTTCCAAAACTGCTCTTACATGGCCGACGTGGTCCTCCTTGGAAGCCAAGTAAATAAGAATGTCATCTATGTATACAAGTGCGCAAACATCCAATAATTCATGCAGCACATTGTTTATAAAGAATTGAAATGCTGCCGGGGCATTACATAATCCAAAAGGCATGACCTGTTACTCGAAAAGCCCATATTTGGCTCGGAATGCCGTCTTCCATTTATCCCTCTTTTTAACACTTAAAAGGTGATAGGCTCCTCATAGGTCCAGTTTTGTGTAAATTTGAGCATTATTTACCTGATCTAGAAGCTCCAGGATAAGTGGAAGGGGGTATCTGTTTTTTACCGTGATTTGGTTAAGCGCTCTTTAGACAATACAAGTTCTTAAGTTGCCTACTTTTTTGGTACGAAGAAGAGAGACGAGGAGGCAGGTGACTTAGACGGGCGGATAAAGCCGATGGCTAGATACTGATCCAGGTGAGATTTTAGATGCTGGTTTTCCTGCTCCGTTAGAGTGTAAATTTGACTGCAGGGAATTTGGGCTCTGGACACCAGATCGATTTGCCAATCGTAAGGCCTGTGTGGAGGCAGGGTGTTCGCTTGCTCCTTCTGGAAAAAATCCTGGTAATCCAGATATTCAGGGGGTAGGGAACCAGAGAGTCTCAGAATAGTTTTTGTCTTGGGTTTCAGGTTACTCACATTTTTGTTGTAGCAGATGTTAGCACACTCTTGAGGAAAGGTCAGAACTCGTTTTCGATAGTCGATCCTAGGGTTGTGGGTTTCCAGCCAAGGCATTCCTAATATCATCTGGACCTGAGGAGCACCAATGAGATGGAAGGAGATGTCTTCTTGATGACCATCCTGACACATAAGCATGACTTTCTCAGTATGCTGCGTCACTGGGCTGGATGACTACTGAGAACCATCCACTGTTGTGATGTTTTCCGATTTCAGCTTTTGTCAGATAGGAAGGCCCATTTGTGCAGCCAGATCCTGATCAGTATAATTTCCCACTGCTCCACTGTCAATGTATGCCTCCAAGGCATTTACCTTTGACGGTTGTTGGTGGTTGACCAAAAGTACCTGGATGACAAGATGTGAGGCCTGTACTGATTCCTTCTTTTCGCTTGACAAGTGGACTCCTACGCTTGTCGGGCATTGGAGTTTTCCGGATTTTGTTCCTTTTATCATTGCCACTGTCTGTTGCGCCAACTATTTTCTTGGGTGGTTTTACTGGGCATTCTCGGAAGAAAGGTCCTGCTCTCCCGCAGTATAAACAGAGCTGTTGTCTTCTTTTCTCTCTTTCTGCCTTGGTGATAGGACTCCATAATCCACTGATCTGCATTGGTTCAGTTTGTTCGTGGGCTTTGGTTTGATTGTCCGTGGGTTGCATATAGACTGACCTCCCTTCAGTTCTTGTGCGATCCATTTTTCGATTCTGCAATCTATGGTCGAGCTGCACAATCAGGTTGATGTATTCCGAACAACCCTCAGGGGGATTGACCACTTGGGCTAGAATATCCTTAAGTTCCCATGCAACCCTCGATAAAAGAATGTGGTCCTCTTTTCTTCTGGCCAATTTGTCTGTTCTTCGAGACGATTAAAAGTTGCGATGTAGGTCAGCAGGTCTTGGTTTCCTTGCCTGAGAGACAATAGTTCATTTTCCAGAGCTTGTCCTTGAGTATGCGTAGCAAACAATTTCTCTATCTCCCGCTGAAAATGCCCAAAGTCTCGAAGTAGTGGATCATCCTGGTTTACTAATGGTATCGACCAGTCCGCTGCGCTACCTCCTAAATATGAGAGTACAAAGGTGACTCTGGCTTGATCGTTAGGAAAAGCCCCAGGCCGGCACAAAAAATGGAGGCGACATTTGTTCATGCATATAGTGTACTTATTGGGGTCACGGGTAAAGTGTTTGGGCGGGGACATTGGCACTGCACCTGGAAGAACCACTTGAACTGGTGGTAATGGCTGCGGCATGGGAGGTTGGGCAAGCCCAGATAATGGAACTTGACCAGCATGGGTCTGAAGCATTTGTCTTGCCAAGTTGTCAGTTTGTTCTCGAGCTACAATAAGGTCCCTCCTTAAAGCATTGGTTTCTTGTCTGAAGGCATGGACTTCAGCCCGTAATTCCCCCAGTAGCTGGGCCAACTGGTCTGTTTCTGAGGTTTCCATAACGCCCAGGCAGAGATTTGTGGAGGCTTTGCGTTGTGTTATGCTTACCTGGTCTCTGCGGGGAAGTTGGGGCATGGTTGCAGCCCTCCCTTGAAGTGTATTCTCCTTGTCAGGCTTCTTCCCTTGCTCGTGTCCTATGGACTGCGCTGGTTGTTGGCACTGCCCCTGTGAGGATATGAGAGAGTGTGAGAATGCTGCAATATGATTGCTGTCTCTCTCGAACTCTTCTTCCCAGTATGTGGTGAGCATGCAGCGACCCATTTTGTCTCACCTGTTTATTGATGATGGCGAGCTCTCCGTCCTGCTTCTCATTGCTGGGGCGCATTTGGTGGACTGAGTTCCTTCACTGCCCCATGTGCGTGGTAGCCCAGACTGGCTGTGGCGGAACCACTCTTAAGGTAAGTGTCTTTTGGCTTTTAGATATTGTAGTGTTGATTCTTTATTATTGTCCATATCCTTTTGATAATGTCTTTCCTCTGCTTTCTCCCAATAGGTGATATGAGGCCCAGCAGTAGTTGCGGTGCATGAAGCAGGGCCCAATCAGAAGAGAATGGAGTTTGTAATGCTCTGACGGAAGGTGAGTGTTGATTTAAGGTCTAGCGTGAGGATTTGTCAAAGCGCGACCTTAAACGTAATGTCTTGCGAATTCTAACCTGTCTTTATCTCTTTCTCTTGCAGGTTCCGTCTTTCGATGGATTGCTCGTGGTGGAATGATGTCAGCGTGAATGCTGCGTTCCGGATGTATCCAAGTGGATGAAGAATGCCAGGTTCTACGATGATGCTGGCCGTAAGCTGAAAACAGGTAAGAATGTACTCTGCCTGCGGTAGCTGGAAAAAGGTAAGGATGCATTCAGGCTGCGGTAGCTGGAAGCAGGTAAGGATGCGCTCTTCCTGCGGTAGCTGGAAACAGGTAAGGATGCGTTCAGGCTGCAGTAGCTAGAAGCAGGTAAGGATGCGTTCAGGCTGCGGTAGCTGGAAGCAGGTAAGGATGCGCTCTGCATGCAGTATCTGGAAGCAGGTAAGGATGCGTTCATGCGCCGGTGAGTGTTACGCTGCCATAAGCAGATCAACGCAAAGCGCTTACTTGCAGGCGGGGCAGGCTTAAATAGCCTGGCTCCAGCCACGCCCCTTTGTTCTGACTCATGGCTCCACCCTGCCACTCCTAAAAGATGCTGCATGTGCAGCCCAGCTCCTTCTCAAGGCCACGCCCAAACTGGATGCACGTGGAGGCCCCTGCAGGGGAGAAAAGCACCTTGCACAAAAATAAAAGTGTGCAGTGCACACTTATTCATAGGCCTGGTGCCAAAGGCACCAGGACTGGGTCCAACTGGACCCTCTATGTTGTGGGGTCTGTGGTTCCTGGCCAGTGGCCATGACAATCTAACATTAACTGCATAGTTCTATTTTGGATCACTAAACTGTAGGCATAGTATGGCTTAAGTTCCAAATGCTGCCAAAGGTGTTACAAATTAACTTCTGCTCTGCAGGAGTATACAGGCGAGTGGTGACTAAACCACCTACTCAGCCATCACACTTCTACAAATCAGCAGTGATCCCAATCGTAAAGGTAAAACAGACACAGTTAAGAGTTATACCTCATTTGCCTTTTGTGGTCTGAGGCAAGCCTCTAAAGAAGGGTGTGAATGGGATTCAGTAACAACCCGATCAGCAAAGTATGAGAGTCCAAAATAAATGGGAGGTCCAATCAAGGCTCTATAAAAATATATACTTTATTTAAACACACCACCTGCAAGAAAACAAAATAGAAAAATTGTACAAATCCTAACCTTGTAGACCGGAAAGAGAATATGCAGGAAAAGAGAGAAGCCAACACTCTTGGCAAGAATACAGGGGTGAAAGTCTATTCAATTACCACAATGTTATTTTAAAAGGATATGTTATTGTATTGAAGCTTAATGGCATGGATGACTTTGAGGCATTTTTACACACAGGAAAGCTTCTTTAAGTGCAGTTTCAGAGTGTGAGTTACAGATTCACATAGGACATCTAGGGAACATCAGGAAAGTATCCAGGGAGCAGCACCCACTGACAAACTCTCAAGCCATCTTCAACTGACACTTCCAGAACCTTCAGGATGGAACACTCACTCTCTCAACACTTCATGTCAGACACTCATAACATTCCGTGCACACAGAACAGGTTGCAAGGGAAAGGCAAGTTACAACACATGTCTGTGGTGGAAAAAGTGCAAAATTGACCTAACCAGTCTCTTAGGTCCAAATTGGACCAGTGGTGAAATTATGCCCAGTAGTACCTTCTTGGCAGTTTGATTTGACACGCTCAGCAGTGATGTGGCAAACAGGTTTGGATGTGCAGATCAGCAGTTTGAAGAGCAGGTGAGTATCAAAGACAGCACTGGAGGGTGCTGATGATTTGATGTGGTCAAACATGCTCAAATCAAGGTTTGCTCTGGTTTGTTGGTGGGAAATGCTGGAATCTAGGCTCTCTGGTTCTGTGAGTGGTGCTCAGAGGTCTCTGGAACAAGCAAAGTCCTTGTTCTCGGGCTCCCAATGCAAGGGAGGCTGGTGCACAGGAGTCCTTGAACACAATTATGATCTGAACAGCAGTGTGAATGGCAGAGATACAGGTTTTGTCCTTGCTGCAGGTTCACCAACCCATATTGTCTTCAGGAATGGTAAAGAACAGAGATCGCCTCTCCCGACACTCAGTCTTCGTCTCACTGATGAAGGGCTTTTCAAAGTCAACTCTCCCAACAGAGGTGCAACAAAATCCTTCCTCAGTTGCTTGCTCCAGAGTGAATCTGAGGAGGATTGGGAGACCTTCCTTTTAAAGGCAAGAGTGAACAGGTGCTTGGATCAAAGCAAGCCTGTCTTTAGGGCCCAATCACTGTACTTGGAACAATTGGAATTTTCCTACTGACATCATACACAAAGTGCTTTGTGCTACAGGAAGTAGAGGGGAAAGGAAGGACAGATAGAGGCAGAGAAAACAAGATGGTGGAAGCTTCCTCCAGCAGTAAGGATCTCCCTCTGTCTACAATACCTCTGCCCCATTCCCTTCTCAGTAGAATCAAAGGCCATTTTGGTATACAGCACCCCGGTGAGAGGCTACTCATTTTGTGAATGGATGTGCCCTTTGACTACTGTTCACATGGCAGATTCCTGTGGAGAGGTGGTCCCTCTTTGGAGGGTGTTACTTACCCTCACACAGGAGCAAAGAGATGTAATGCCAAAGCTGCAGGCTTGCTGGCAGCAGACAGCCTGTCTGGGGGTATTACACACAACCCTTCCACAGTTGAGGTGGGCTCACAGGTCTGACACATATGTGATATCAAATTGATGTGGTTGAATAATTATAAGAGATGCTTGCTCCCATACCTCAACTCACGTTTTGGGATACATTTACAGTTTAGTGTGCAACCAGAACAGCATTCTCATAGTTATGTAGTTTTGGGAACAGGGGTGTGTGTCTTAAATGCAGCCACTGTGCTGCTCAGACTTGGCTATCACTGCAGCTGTGAAATTGGCAACTGGGTCCTCTGAACCTGCTCTGTGCCACTGGTAAAGGAAGTGCTGCAGATCAAGCTACGGATTTAGTAGGGCACAGTGGTACACTATACTTTTGGCATCGATCTTCTGAAAATGAAATCTGATTAGCAGATTATCCTTTCTGAGATGGAATTACCCACATCATTTTCTTGATCTAACAAAAATCAAACACGCCTGGGTTTTAACACCCTTGCCAGATGGCAATCCTTCGCAGGCCCTGTCTCTGTCCTTCACTGCAAACTCTCTAATATTTTTGCTGTGTGATTAGGTGGCAGAATCTTTTACTTTTGTAAATCCTCAAGTTTGCATTGGATTAATTTTGTGTTTTTATTTGTTGTTCATAGTGAATTTTCATGATGCTTGATTCTCTGTTTCATGTAATTTCTTTCTTTCTTTTTTCTGAACGGGTTATTTTCAGAATATTCACACCTATGTACCGATGTCATTAACTTATATCAAGTGCTTCGTAGCGAACACCATAGCAACACATTACAAATAGAACGCTCAACTTGTGTCACTGTTCCCAACATATCCACAGGAAGGGAGTAAGCTCTTATGGGTCCCTTGTTTCCAATGCGTGAGCATATTCACGCCCTATTTCGTGGGATTGTTTGCCTGTTTTTTTGGGAGGAAAATGACTGGCACCCCGCACATCTGTAGTGCTAAGTGTAACCACAGAATGAACAAGGAACGGTAAGGTGTGGACGAGCCAGTGTGTGTGGACCGTGTAGGTGAGCAGGGAATGGATCAATGGACAGTGAATGGAGTAAGCTGAGCAGTAAATGTATCGGAATTATCAATGCATAAGACAGTGAATACTGAATGAGGCAGAGACCATTGAACAGCACACTGAGCAGCATATGACCCACTGAGCAGCAAATGAGCCACTGAGCAGTAATACGAGAAAGCAAAACCTGAAAAAGATGCAGACGTAGAGGGAAACCTGAGCTGTAAGCTCTACCATATTAACCAACTCATTGTCCTTCATTTCATATGGAGCCTACAAATGTGAGCCAGCCCCACAGTCTTTTAAACGTCTGACCTTAATGTTATAGACAGGTTTGATAAGCAGGCACGTTAACACACTAAGCACATGTATACCAGGTATACATGCATGTGCAGTACTATGCCATTCATTAGAGGTGAATTGGGAGGGCATCACTTTCCTTATTTAACCTGTGGATAAGGGTGGATTAGCTCCTGTAGGAAACCCTTTTTTGTACTCACCTTATTAAATGATAACTTTCTTTGATGAAGTAACCTATGTAGCCCGATATTGTTGTTTCAACTGCTTCTTAAGGTTGTCTATGAGATACTTTCACATTTTAGTACCCGGCGAGGGCGCAATTAGAATGAAACAATCATTCTGATTGGCCCTCGCTGAGGCATTACCCGGCTGGGAATCCCTCGGCCGGGATTCCACAGCCACTGTACCCAGCGGGAGGCGTGGCAGCCCCTCAGCCAATGAGGAGGCTCGAAGCTGAGCCATCCCTGCTCCGAGCCTACCTACGGCTGAGAGGCTGCCTTCGGGACTCAGGAAAGGCTTTTTTTTTCCTTTCCTCCCTCCTGCCTGCCCTCCCCACCCCACTTACCTTCTGCCTCCTTTGTCCCCAGTGGGGGACGATGGCAGCCTCCAGCCGTGTGGAGGCTCGGATCAGCCATCCCTGCTCCTCGCCTCCACACGGCTGGAGGCTTCCATCGCCCCCCACCGGGGACGCCGGTAGGTTTTTTGCAGGTGCAGGTCGTATTCTGAGCAGATTCTGCTAAGACATTTTGAGGTCGCCACTATTCACAGTTCCATCATAGGAGGACCTGGGCTTTAAACTCAATAGGAAATGGAGAGAAAAGTTCAGATAACATAGTTTAGGTCAAATAGACAACATGTGATCACCTGCAGGGTGAGAACCGAATGAATGAGATGTTAATAAAGATCTTTTTTTATCTCTGAGGAAGCGCTGTTGTCTTTATTAATCTGAATGCTCCAAAGCGCCCTACATGGTCGGAGACCATGGAGTGAAGAGTTGTGATAACATTAGCGAAACTTTAAAAACATTGTAATTCGTCAGCACACAAAAAACGATATACGCTTTAACACAGAAAACAATGTGTCAAACTCAGAACAGTGGAACAAGGAAACAGAAGCGTGACCTGTGCATGTTAGGTTTAAAGACCCATATGAATGGGGATTTGGGGTGCACGAGAGATGTCTCCCTTGGGCCCGGCCGGCCCCTTAACTCAGCTACTAGTGCCAAGCCTGTGCAAGGGTCTGCCCTACTCTAATTGGAAAACCCAGGGTGCTATCACAAGTGACCTATAACACATCCCTTCTGTGTTTAAAGGGGAGAATGTCTGTCCGGCAAAGACAATGCCATTCCCCCATGTGAAGGGGTGCAGCTTCAAAGGGCCACATGGGGTGTTCAACCCCTCCCTTATTTACCCAGTTGTCGGATTTAGAGAGTCAATCCACTCAGGTGTGAGGGCATGCGTTGGAACCAGAGCTGTCATGGGTGGGCTTCCAATCTGGGGGTTAACTACAGGTTCATTACTGTGAGCTGTGATTTTCAGTTCTCTCGTCAGGTAGTAAAGGCGCCCGGCTGAGAGCAATTCATCGTAAATGGATCATTAGGGAAGGGTCAGTTTCAATGACACTTTCATGCACCAAATTGCAATTCTTTGGGAAAGGGCTAATGTTTGGATTGTTAACTGTGATTGACCGTATGGATTTTAAGGCCAGCCCCCCACCTCAGCTCACAGTAGTTGATTAGTTCATTTGTAAAAGAAACGCTTCATTGAATGCACCTGTTATCGACAAAACGCTGAACGTGTTGCTAATAATGATAGGACAGCTGTCTTTATACGTACACTGTCTTCTAAAGCTATCCCAGTGTCACATGTGAATCCAACCTCTCTCGCTTTCCTATGTTCTGTCACTTGCAGCTCGATCTTCATATTATTAGTCCCACAATGTGGATAGACCCACAGCAGAGGCACGCGCCACTCACTAGCTGCTCGCTAGCAGCCGCTGTGAACACTGTTAGTTTAATTACACTGCACCATGCCGTGCAAATTCTACAGGTGAATCAAGTTCTTCGATGTCACCTGCGAGCAGTCTCTGAAGTCCACATTATCAGGGTAATTCATGGAATAAATTTTCTCCGAAATGGGGAGCGCAAGCGTGAAAATCGCAGCGCACGCGTGCCAAAACCGCGCATGCAGCCGTTGATCGATTCATGGAATGCGCTGCGATAGTAAAAGCTGGGATGTGCGCCAAATCCGTGGGTGGCGCACGCGAGCGCACACATCACTAAACGGTGTACGCTACGCACACAGGGAAAGTGCATGTAGTGTAGCGCTCACAAGAAAAGTGGGTGGAACACGGGGCGCAACACGTGGAATGGGGAACGTTACGGGGCAAGTACAGGAGGTAAATGCTCGCAATGCCCACACGCGCGGTATCAACACGTATTCATGGAATCGAACAGGGGAAAGGCGCACGCCAAAGAAGACACGCTAATCCGGAAACATGTACGTCTGCAGGAAGTAGGCGTAAGCAGCTCCGCCCAGCATAAAAGTGTGCGCAAACAACAAACATGCTCAGACGCTACAATGAATATACTGTTCCTTGCAGCAGTGGTCGTGGGACACCGCAGGAGGAGGACAGCCAGGCCCCGCATTTTTTTACCCAGGACTAGCCTTTTTGGGATGCCTGATGACCAGGTGTATGGGAGGTACAGGTTTCCACCACACATAATCCTAGACCTGGTGAGGGAGTGGGAGGATAACCTCACATCACCCATCCTGAGTTCGCAAGCACTGAGCCCCTTGAAAAAGGTGCTCAATGTACTGCACTTCTTGGCTACTGGTTCATTTCAGCGGACAAGTGCCATAGTGGGGGGTGTGTCAAAGGCCACACAGTCACGCTGCCTACACCAGGTGTTGGCCATCATGACTGCATGCCCTTCAGTCCGCAGGCACATATACATGCCAAGCACACCTGCAGAAAGGCAGGCTGTTGTCCAGCAATTTTACGGGGTGGCACACTTCCCCAAAGTCCTAGGTGCCATTGATTGCACCCATGTGGCTCTACATCCACCCAGGGCCACTGATCATATCTATCGGAACCGCAAGCACTGGTATTCCATCAACGTGCAGGTTGTATGTGATGCCGAGGGAATCATCACCTCAGTACATGCCAACTATCCAGGGTCCAACCATGATAGTTTCATATTCAGAATGTCACCCCTAAACCGGGACCTGGAAGCTGGCCGGCACGGCGACACATGGCTAATTGGTGAGTATAAATGCCTCTGCACATGCATGCATGTCAGAAACTGAGGAATGGGAAAACCCCACCAATGACAACCATTATCACCTCCCCAGGGGACAGTGCCTACCCTATGAGCACTTACATGATGATGCCAATTCGGAACCCCACCACACCACCCGAGGTAAGATACAACACAGCTCATATTGCAACCCGGGGCATAGTGGAGCACACATTTGGAGTGCTCAAGTCACACTTTCGTTCCCTTGACTGCTCTCGTGGGCAGTTGCAAAATGCGCCCCCAGTAGTGTGCAGGATCACAGCGGCAGCATGTGTCCTGCACAACGTTGCAACCCGGCGGGGCGTGCCAGTGGACATGGTGGTGCCCCCACATCCCCAACCACATGCATGGCCGCTATGCATGGGAGGTGAAAGGACACGTGGTGAGGCAGCTCGGACCCAGCTTGTGGCAAATTACTTCACCAAAAATTCCACACCTGCAGAGTGCACACAGTCCTAGCACATACCAGCTCACAATCAATGATGATGACAAATGGGACAGTCAACTGTCACAACCATACCAGTCTGAGATTGTTCACCTGGAAGTGCTACATTGTGTGCATCCCTAGCTACTCAAAGACGCCCAATGCTGTATCACAAAAAGGCACAAAGTCATGCAGCATGAATGACTACCCCCTTGCAAAATGCCACATCAAAATAGTGGCATGTCACCCAACACCTCCCCAACACACCATGGCATGGCATGCAATGTGAAAGCAACCAAATGAATGCATAACACATGACACAAGTGTCACAAAGCGCACTGTCCGAAATGGAAACAGGCCACAGACAATTTGCTCGCAATAATGAATTAAAAATCAACACACATTAACAAATACTTACCAGCAAGAGAAAACATCAGTACATGTTCAAACAGTGGCAATATATGAGAATTAAAAATCAAAGTAGTGCAAGTGTCACAACCTCACTAAGGCAGCACATCAACCCCTTCCAACTGCAGAGTGTTGGTGGTAGGCAAATGTTTCAGTGTAGTGCATACAACATGAACTGCATCTGCAAAGTAGACAGGCTTGTTAAGACATGAAGAAGGTACATGTATATAAGGAAAAAGTCATGGATGTAGAACCATACATAAATCCACCATGCAGTGGAGATTTTTACAACAATACCAACTAGGGATGTATACACAGTTTTGACTACAGACTGTCCACACAACTTATGGGAGCCCAATGTCACTGTGTAAGTTACTGTGACTTGGTCACACCCTTTGCAAGCCCATAGAAAGGGGAAGCAGGAGGGGTGTGTGTGTCAGGAACCCAAGCATCTAACCCAAAGACAGGACAAGCCTGCATGTGCCCAGCTGGAATATACAGTGGATGCCTACGGGAGCCACACAAACCACCACACTATTTAAAAAATAAAATAAAAAATGGCCACGTGTGGACTGGGGGGGAGGCCAGCCAGGAGGGACGAGATACAGGGTGCACCCCAACACCGAAATGCGTGGATGTTGAGAAAAAACAAAAATACCTCCATGGGCTCATGGCTTGCACGGCTACGCTACAGTGGGAGAACTGCCGTCGCTGTCATCACCCTCTGGTGGTACATTAGAAGGTGGCCGTGATATGGGAGGCAGACCACGCAAAGCCCTGGCATTCTCTTCCATGGCAGCAAGCATGCAGGTCTGAAAGGTTTGGTTCTAAAGGATGATGGTACGGAGATCCCCATGCAGCACCTCACGGGTAGCATGCATTTCTGCCTGCATGGCCTCGCGTGATGCCCGAATCTCCTGACGGGTTGCCTGGAGCTTGGCTGAGAGTGTGCATGTCAGCTGCTCCAGCTGATGTTCTGACCTTGTACTCCGGGACACCTCAAGTTCAACCAGAGTATTTCTGAGGGAGCTGTGTTGTAACCTCAGGGCTTCCCTGTGGGCCTATGACTCTACAAATATGGCTGTGCGCAGAGTCTCGAGTGCAGCCCGTCGCTCCCTGTCGGACGCCAACATGTCCTCCCTGTGTGAGTGGCAAATGGACTCTGTTGCCTGCTGCTGGAGCTCCATCTGCCTTTCAGGGGGGAGAATGGAAGTGGCCACCCTATCCATTGCCTGAGCCATCATTTCACACAATGGCCCCTGTTGTGCTGCTATAGTGTACATGGAGTTCTCCACACAGTATTGCCTGGTGGTGCACGGCCACCGTGTTGGTGGGCACCACACCTGTTTGGGGCAAGGTGATGTGCACCTTGCTGTGCTGGCACTGCCTGAGGTTGCAGGACTGCATTCCTCCTTTGATCTGCTGGCCCAGGAACAGGAGCAAATATTGTGGAGTGTGACCCTGCATCTGTAACCGCCACAGGCCGACTTTCCAACACTGAATGCCCCATAGAGGGGTCTACCCCCGGTGCAGGTGGGTTGGACAGAACAGCATCCCTGGCAGAAACACTCACCTGCGACGGAACATATGTCTCAATGTTCGATTCAGCACCTGATTCATAGAGGTCTCTGGAGGTGTACCCAGAGACACCCGTGGACAGTATGGTCTGTAGGAGTAATGGGTTTTCACCCACCACTACCCCACATCCTCCACTGGTGCCCGGTTGTGGCTGTGAGTCCTCCTGGGTCTGTGCCATCTCCTCCTCCTCAACAGCATCAAGTGCCTCATCACCTGCAAAAACATAAAAGAAGAGTAATGAAAACAGGCATGAGCACCATAACCCACACACATAAGCATGACGAGGCAGACATCCAGTACATAAATGACACATGTCACACATGACAATAACTCTGGCATGCATGCACTGTCAATGATTTGGAAGGGGAGGCAAAAAGCAGACACTGAGGACTCCAAGATGGAAAACCAACACATGTGCTGCATGCTGGATAGCACTGGCATCACACAGTATCTTGTGAGTGGCATGGACAATCCATATACATGACACATGCCACTGCACAGATGGCACGTAGAATAGCCATGGCAGATTTGACACGGACACCCAGATGGTAGCAAATCAGTACTGGCACCCATCCATGTGAGATGGACATCATGAAATGAAACTTGCAAAATAGTGTGACAAAACACGCATGTGCCACAGGCGGCAACAAAGCCAGTGTTCACTGAAGCACTGATGGCAGGCACATGGATACATCAATGGTTGGTCACTTCGACATGAGAGGATGCAATTGTCATGTTCAACATTCAAACTGGGCCCCAAAATGATTGTGTGCAGGCCATGTGTAGGTGCACATTACACAATCAGCCTGACGGTAAAAACTTTCCCATAATAAGTCAAGAAATGTGGCCCATTGTGCGGTGCAATCTATGACTGAAGTATGTCACATTTGGGACAGTAGGCCACAAAAATGTGTGGTACAAATGGAGAATATTTAATAAATCAGGCATAATGAACAGGAAAACAGTATGAAGAATGTTGTGGCAAGAGGACAGCTGAAGGCTAAGTGCAGTAATCATGTGTAAAAAGTGAACTGTGGTCAGAAGGGATACTTTGAAACGGAAACACAAGTCCGGGGAATGGTTTTGAGGGACCACATGGGTGACCCATAGCACTCATGACTACACAGTCTCACCTGGCACTGAGTCTGAACACATCACTCAAGCAACATGCACATGGATTGCACACACATGCATGGCCACTCACCGGACATTGCTTCAAGATCTGGTAGGTCTCCCATGCCTTGGATCTGATCCTCTGTGATGAATGCTCCAGCGACAGACTCATGTTCAGTGAGTTGTTCCTCCACTGGTGGAGACCTACCGCCAGTCACCAGAGTAGAGGCATTATTTGAAGCCAGCTTGTTCTTTACTCTGCATTTCAGGACATTCCACCGCTTAGAGCAATGATCAGCTGTGCGCTGCACAAATCCAAGGGAACCAATGTGGTCCGCGATGGTCTGCCAGTGGGCCCTACGTTGAGCAGTCGTAGTCTTGCACCCTGCAGTCACCACCATTTCACGGCCATGGGCCGTCACATAGCCCACAAGTGCATCTAGTTCGGCATCATTGAAACTAGACTTCCTTGATGTGCCGGAGTGGGTAGTCGTGTCTGGGTTCCCAGCCTGTTCTGCAAGAGCACCCTTTTCCTCTTGGAAGGTGGTGCGGACCCTGAGTGGCTTACGCCACTCTGGTTAGAAGGGGCAGAAGCGCAGGTGGACTGAGCACTGGAAGTAGCCAAAGGCACGGTGACCAAAGGTCTCACTGCAGGCATTGGCTGCTGGGTGATGTTGGCAGGACCAACCTCAGTGTGATGGACTTGAAGTGATGGACTTGGACCAACACTGTCCCAGCTGGGAGACTTTGAGCTGGGATGGATTGAGCTGCAGCTGCCCCTGCAGCCTCCTCAACCTGGCTAATTGGGGCAGCAGATGACATTGTTGCCCCAGATCCACGTGGCCTGGTGACAGCAACTTTCACCGCCAAACGTGTCTGAGCTGAGATGGTGTCAGCTACATCTCCCTGAACCATTGGTAGGGGGGGGTGCATAGGTGTCCCTGATTGGTCCTCCACACACTGGCCTCTTGGGCCACCCTCCACATCCTAGCCACGTCCGCTACCACTCCCACCTCTTTGAGGTCGGCCACCTTTGCCTCCCTTACTGCTTAGTCGCCTCCCAACCATGGCACTGATGTTGTTGTGCATATGGGAGTTGCAGTAAACAATTGTCCTGGGCAATTGAGGTGAAAGGGGTAGCGTGCTAGATGGAATACGTACCCTAGTGCTCTAGCAAGGCTGTCTGTGACACCTTAGGGAAGATGATAGGTCACAAAATGCACAGGCACCCCGAGAACAATATTTTACATGCACGCAACCCCTGGTAGACCACGTGCGTGGAAAGAAGAACCCGCACTACACTGTGGCACCCAGAAACACAAAAATAAGCATACGCGTGGTACACGCAGCCTACAATGACCTCTGGATGGGTATGCAACACACGGGGCAACCACAGTTGAAAAATATGTGCGTGATTCACCATCTGCCTGGAAAATAACGGGAAAAAGACGCGCACGCACCCCCGCCAAAAGAAGAATTGAACGCTGTCTGTGTATACAGGGAGAACGAACTGGAACCGTTGTGAAGTAATCGTGTGTGAACCGACAAGAAGTACAAGAATCATCCGCTCGCTCTCCACAAAAAGCACGTTCAAGAAAATGGCGTCCTACGTGTACCTTTTAACCCAGCCCACATCTGCAATGTAACTTACGCGCGTACGCGCTAAGGGCCTTTCCTCCAATTGCACGCAGTGACACCCGAACGTGCAGTTTTTGCACATGTACCATCAACATGCACCTGTGTTGAGGGGAATGCCCTTGCACATCACGTCACAGATGCGCTTACGCGCTAAGAGCCTTTCCTCGAATTACACGCTGACGAGCAGTTTTTTCACATGCCAAATCACTCCGTATCAAGCTGGCCACGTGACAACACACGGAAGACCACGCTCCTGCCCAGAAGGCCATTTTCCTGCCCCCCAGAGCCCCGAGCAGCCTCCCACGAGCCGTCTGCTGCTGCCTGCCTGCTGCCACCATGCCCTGCCATTTGGTGCCTGCACATCTGCCATCTGCAGGGGTCCAGTTGCAGTGACCATCCCTGCTGGAACAGAAGACTCCCGACTGGTGTTCCATCACTCCACAGCCCAGCCTCAGCACCCAGTTGCCCACCCACACCTGACTCGGGGGTTGCCATGTCCAACACAACACCTTCCGGCACCAGTGGCAACCCCCAGCCAGAGAGGCAGAGGGCTGCCAGCTTCACTTCCGAAGAAGTTGGCATCCTGGCAGAGCAAGTCTTGGGGCATTATGATGCCCTCTTCACACCATCGTGCGCCATTAAGGAAGGACAGAGGAGGATCTGGACGGACATAGTGGGTGCAAGCAATGCGGAGGGGGTGGCACCCCGAGACCTGAAACACGTCCAGAAGCGCTGGGAGGACTACAAGTCCAGGAACATCAAGAAGGCCCGGCGCCTCTTAGAGGCAGAGGATGCAGTGGGGCACCTGGGCCAGCTTACCAACCAGCAGATGAGGGTCCTGGAGCGCATTCGCCCAGTGCTTCACCACCAGATCATCAGGATGCAGGCCCGTCTGGAGTTCAGCGGTAAGTGGCCATGCATTGCTGTGTGAAACAGGGCATGTTGCAGTGTGCTGGTAGTCAGCTACTTGCCTGTATGAGTGACATTGGCCATGTATGGATGTGTGTGTGCAGGGGCATAATGGTGCTGCATGTGAACCAGTCATGCATGAACCACATGGATGGTGCATGTGTTACATTGCTACATGCGGGGCAACATGCGGAATGCACACATTACTGCATGCCTGTCTCTGTTGTTGGACATGGATGGGGTGTGAGAGATGGGTGCTTCTGTCAAGGACATGTATGGTGTACATGTCTATGGGCCTCATTACGACCCAGGCGGTAAGTTACCGCCTGGGCCGTGACTTTACCACCATGGCGTAAACTACGTTTACGCCATGGTGGTTGGCGGACTTACCGCCCCATTCCGAGGTCGGCGGGGCGGTAAGTCCCCAATCCCCATTTACCCTTCCCCATTCCCATTTTTGCCCCATAGGGCATAATGGGAGTGGGGAAGGCGTTAATTACGCCACCGTAAATTACGGTGGCGTAATTAACATCAAGTTCCCTTACCGCCATGGTTTTTTACACCCGCTAGAAGCAGGTGTAAAATCCGCCATGGCGGAAAGGGAACTCGTGATTGGCGGTAAGGGGTCGGCGCAGCTAACGCTGGCGCTAACCCCTTACCGCCAGGGTCGTAATGAGGCCCTATGTGTCTGACTAGCGTGTGTGTGTCTTGTAAATGCCATGGATGCATGACACATGTCCGTGACTATGTTGCGATTTACTGAGGCAGCCTAGTCATCCTTGTCTCCACTGTGTCTGGGGTGTACGAGGCAAGATGGATGAAAGTACGGTGATGTGTGTGCATGTGATCAGTATGAGCCATGATGCATGTGAGTTTCCAACCACCATCGTATTTTTCAACAGTTCTTTGGACATGAATGCAAATGATCTTTGCATGTGCCATGCCTGTTACTGCATGTGTGTTGCCTGCACTGACCCATTTGTTGTGGAGGTACATGATGGAAGTGATGTTTGACAGTGCCACTCATGTGCTATTGCTTCCTGTCTAGGGGACTATTGTACAGTACCCTGATGCTTGTGTTCTATGTCTCCCTCTACACAGTGGCGAGTGAAGAAGAGGGCGGAGACGGCGCTGTGGAGCAAAGCGTGGGGATGCCTCCACCGCCCGCAGACACAAGGCCCAGTCACCCTCCCAGGAATTTCCATCATCCGGGAGCGAGGGGACTGGTGCTGCGTCTGCCACTACGGCTGCAGTGGAAGGGGTTGGTGCGCCCCCATAGGGGCTTGCAATGGTGGAAGACGGTGTGGAGACATCCAGGTTGGTGGTTTCCACAGAGAAGGAGGAGGCCGCTACCGAGCCACACATGGGGCCTGGTGGGGTTGTTACCACTAGTGCAAGTTGTCCAGTCCAGGGGCAGGGGCAAGAGGTAGCACAGGTCATCGTGGAGGGGCCTGTGCATGTCACTGTCTCTGACACTGTGACTGCACCACCATGCACCAGCAGGGATGCCCCATCCCAGGCCCGTCCGCAGGTAGGGGGGCGGTCCACGTCATCTGAAACTCCTCTACCTGTGGACGAGGGGACCCGTGACCACATGGAGACCGTCCTGATTGGTGTTGCATTGGGCACGCGTGACATTCATGATGAAGTGCGTGCTTCATGGGGGGAGCACACACGTCATCACGAAGAGCTGTGTGCCAAAGTGGCCCAGTTGGGAGGGTCCTTGGTCAGCGGTTTCGTACCTGTGTCGAGCAGTCTGGCTGGCCCTCTCCTCTTCTGTGGAGACTATGCGCCAGTCGTTCTCCATGCCGTCTTCCGGCCCAGATGTCACCAGGGCCCCCTGTACACCTGCCCTGACCAATGCAGCCAGATCAGTGGAGATCCCATCCCTGCCACATTCGGGAGTCGGAGGTCCAGAAGGGGTGGACACCCCAGCAACTGGACCCCAGCAGTTGGAAGATGTGCCAATTTTTGTATGGCGATATTTTTGCGGCGATATTATCACATGGAACCCATCGGGCAGGGCACATGCCCGATGGCGCCGGTGGATTCCATCAGCCTGGATGCCGTTGTGCTGGCAGAGGCAGTTGCGTCGGAGGCAGCGGCAGGCTCAACGTGGGAGTCATCATGGCTCGGGGCCATCAACATCAGAAGGGCAGGCATCGGCCAGAGGGCAGGAGGACCATGGAATGGGAGTGTCTTCTGTGTGGCAGTAGTTGGGACAGCGGACAGAGGCGGAGCGGCGGCAGGCGGAGGAGGCACGGCTCACTATGGTCAGGGTAGAGAACTCCATGCACAGGGCGCTGAGGCAGGCTGAGTGCCTCGAGGGAATTCGCAGGGAGTTGGGGGTGGACATGGTGTCATACCTGCGAGACCTCGGGGCCAGGGAACAGGCCCGCCTGCAGGACGTTGAACAGGGGTTGGATGATGCCCTGGCACAGGAAATCAACTAGTGAGCCATAGGACTGCCCGCCGCCATTGTATATAGTTAGTTAGTGTTAGGTTTCATTTATGTTTTTATTTCATTTGGGGCGCTTGGACTATGCCCCACCTTCTAGTTGATAGTTCTTTATTAGGTAGTCTTTTTGGTATGTTTCATTTCAATAGTTGGGCTCATGGACCCTGGATTTGTTATTTGTATATAGTTGAACAGTGGATTTATCATCATTTTGTTTTATTTCACCATGGAGCAATGGATTTTACTTATTTCTTTCCCTTTGGATTTGCTTTGTTGGACGGAGACTTTGGCCACATCTACATTTGGATTTATTTGGATTCTGATTTCATATATTTTATTAATGTTGGGACATGCTCCAATCAATTATGTTTTCCATTATTGTGTGTTTTCTTTTAATTCCCTTCATTTTGTGTTCAATACATTTTTGTTTCATACTTCAATTTGTGGTATTCTCTCATTGGTTTCATGCATGTCACAATGTGGGTTTTCACATTCACTGGCACCCATTGTGTGTGTGTGTGTGACGGACACGTGTTGATGTATATACTTGCCATTTGGGTTGTGTCATGTAATGGGCATTTCAATGCGGGGTGGATGGAATACTTGGTTGGCTCTTTGGACAGGGGTGGCGTGCAGTGGGCTTTGGATGGCCATAAGGCACATGATTGTGAATCTTGATAACCTGTTGGGGGGGAACATGAGTCGGGGCATGTCACTGCTCGGTGGGTGGGGGTGCAGGGGGCCATGAGTCGGGGCCTGCTGGCAGGTGCCCATCACTGCTGGGTGGGTGGGAGTGCAGGGGGACATGAGTCGAGGCTCACTGGTGCATGGTGACATGTTGGCTGGCTGGGGGGCATGCCCAGAGTGGATGGGCTACCTTTGGAACATGCCCAAGGTGGATGGGCTGCCTGCGGAGCATGGTCAGGAGTGCAGGGTGGTCCCCTGTGGTGTGGGCTGCCTGCAGGGCCCGGGGAGGTGGGAGAGGCCACACCTGGGAGAACCCACACTGCCAATTCTAGTGTGAAACTCCACGCGCACCCCCAAAATACACGTATCGCACTCGCCCAAGGCCTATCGGGTGAGAAACTTCCCATGTATCCCCAAGATACACGTACCCCGCTCGCACAAGGCCTATCGCGTGTGATACTCCCCGTGCACCCCCAGAAATACACGTACCCCGCTCGCCCAGCGAAATCGCGTGTGAAACTCCACGCGCACCCCCAAAATACACGTACCCCGCTCGCCTAAGGCCTATCGCGTGTGAAATTTCCCGCGCACCCCCAAGATACCTGTACCCCGCTCGCACAAGGCCTATCGCATATGATACTCCCCGTGCACCCCCAGAAATACACGTACCCCGCTCGCCCAGCGAAATCGCGTGTGAATCTCCATGCGCACCCCCAAAATACACGTACCCCGCTCGCCTAAGGCCTATCGCGTGTGAAATTTCCCGCGCACAGTCAAGATACCCGTACCCCGCTCGCACAAGGCCTATCGCATATCATACTCCCCGTGCACCCCCAGAAATACACGTACCCCGCTCGCCCAGCGAAATCACATGTGAAACTCCACGCGCACCCCTTAGAATACACGTACCCCACTCGCCTAAGGCCTATCGCGTGTGAAATTTCCCGCGCACCCCCAAGATACCCGTACCCCACTCGCACAAGGCCTATCGCATATCATACTCCCCGTGCACCCCCAGAAATACACGTACCCCGCTCGCCCAGCGAAATCACATGTGAAACTCCACGCGCACCCCTTAGAATACACGTACCCCGCTCAGCCAGCGAAATCGCGTGTGAAACTTCCCACGCACCCCCAGAAATACACGTACCCCGCTCATCCAGCAAAATCACATGTGAAAATCCACACTCACCCCTCAGAATACACATAGCCCGCTCGCCCAGCGAAATCGCATGTGAAACTCCCAGTGTACCCCCAGAAATACACGTATCTCGCTCGCCAAGCGTAATCGCCCGTGAAACTCCACGCGCACCCCTCAGAATACACGTACCCCGCTCTTCCAGCGAAATCACATGTGAAACTCCCTGCGCACCCCCTGAAATACACGTACCCCGCTCGCCCGCGAAATCACGTGTGAAACTCCACACGCACCACTCAGAATACACGTACCCCGCACGCCCAGTGAAATTGCATGTGAAGCTCCCCGCACACCCCCAGAAATACACATACCCCGCTCGCCCAGCGAAATCGTGTGTGAAACTTCGCGCGCACCCCCAGAAATACATTTACCCCACTCGCCCAGCGAAATCGCGTATGAAACTCCATGCGCACCCCTCAGAATACACGTACCCCGCTCTTCCAGCGAAATCGCGTGTGAAACTCCACACGCACCACTCAGAATACATGTACCCCGCTCGCACATGGCCTATCGCATGGTAAACTTCCCGCGCACCCCTCAGAATCCACGTACCCCGCTTGCCCAAGGCCTTTCACGTGTGAAACTTCCCGCGCACCCCCCAAATGCACTGTACCGGCTCTGTGAACTGGTGCAGGGTTAGCGCAGCCCTTTGTGCTGCATTGGGGATTTCAATGCCTTATACTTGCGCAAGGGGTTTTCTTGGGAGCGTAACTAGCACTGCGGGATGTTCTCTGCACCAGCGCTCAAAATGGCTTTGATATTCCATGAACAGAAGGTGCACCAGAATGCTGTTTAGAGAACACAGCTGGCGCACGCTGGGGCACGCTACCTCTCTGCGCTGCTCCTGTGCGCACCCTCTGCGCTGAAATCTATGAATTACCCTGTAAGTGTTCACATTCAGACACCAATGGTTCTGATCTTTTAGGGAAACACGCATGTTGTGTGGGTAAAGCCAAGCAAACACACAAGGCAGGGGCATGTTGTGGAGACATATATATAGATATGCCTGCTCCAAAACCACCATATAGAGTCAGCAGTGGCGGGAAAGTGACTGGAAGTCTGAGATTTCAGATTGCTGTTGACAGAACAGCCAGGGCTGGATGGAGGTATCAGACATGTCATGGGGCCAATGAGCAATTCTCAAAGCTCTGTTGCACTGCAGGCCCCTCTATCTAGAGTTCATGCCCTTCCACCTATTGAAACTCTCAGACAGGTGCAATACATTGTTTCTGGTGGGTGATATCCCATTAAAGTCTTGTCGAGCATGTGAACTGAGTCCTCAGTGAGTTTTTGTCGAGCATGTGAACTGAGTCCTGAGTGAGTGATACCTGGAACAGATGGCTACAGTTGAAAGGTCTGTCAGGAGGGCCAATCATGGGTGTAATTATAGGGGGGGGGATAAAAGGGACACGTCCCCCCAACATATGAGGCATGCCTTTTTGTCCACCAATCTTTTGGTGGGAGGGCCAGGGGTGGCACATTGTGGGGTGGCACATTGTTGCTGCCGCATTTGAGATAATGTCATTTGACAGTGCGAGCAGGCTGAGGTGCCCAGCCAGGCTTGCGCTGTCTCATTGTATAATGCTGAGCTTGAGCACAGCTGTGTGTATGTTTGTTGTAGGGCTGGGCTGTGGGCTGACCCTAGTGAGGGGGCACATTTGTACAATCACATTTGGGGTCAGTGGAGTATCCAGCATTGCAACATTGGGGTTGAGGTGAGCCACAAAATGCAGTGTGTTTAATAGTATCATTCACACCGCCAAACTGGCCACCCCTGCCCCAATATACATTTTTGATAACATTAGTGGAAGAGGGCATTTTTACACATAAAACAATAAATAAAACTGCAAGATCGTTGCAAATGCAGGAAAACCATTTATTAGAGCTCTGTCCTCTGGAGCAAAATACATGGATTGCACCAACAGAAGTGACTTTTCAGAAAGGGACATTGCAGTGAGCATCATCAGTATTTGATATGTGGAGGCACCATCGAAGTGACTTTAGAATAAGTTGCCATAAGTAAGCGAAGCGGCAAATGACTTTGTGGTGCAAAATACCTAAATTGCACTGTTGTTATATATGGAGCAACTCTATAGTCATTAGTTTTTTTTAATTATAATAGCATGATATATTAATATAAGCTTTGAAGTTAATAAGCATCAAGTACAGAGCTTCAGATAAGACAATGTGATTACATGAATTGTCCAGGATCACACACTTTGTTTAAATGATGAAACTGGGATGTGGACAATTTAAGCAACTGTGCACATATTCCCAGGTTTAGTTGATATGGATATTTATTACGGTTTTGCTTTACATTTCATGTGCTTAAATATTTATTTCTGGCAATGCCTTGGAAGCAAACCACATTACACAATAAGCTAGCCTTTCATAGTAAAATAACTGTACACTCACTATATACATTGTCGTAGAAATATGTTGAGGAATGAGAGCATGGGTTTAGTTTTATTCTCCCCATCCTGCATGCAAAGTCACAACAGCATCATGCAGATTAATGTGAGCCTAACAAATCCCCCTTGTGTTTTAAAGCCATTGTCATTATTTTATAAAGCATGCAACATTATGCACCCTTCTCACTTCTGATCACTCCCTCCTATACGCATTTCTAAAGGGACAAAAGTCCCTGCTACTAGTCACCCCCTCCCCATCAGTGCCTAATGGCTCACAGTGTAATGCTCTGTTAACACAGAGCAACGTGAGGACCCTCTGCTTCCCAGAGCCCCTTGGGACATTGTCCTGCCAGTGGGACTGAAAGGGTAAGGTGTCTTGCTGCCACGACAAAAAGCATGCTGAGTAGGATTTGCTCGGCACACATTGTCCTGCCAGTGGGGCACCTTTCCTGTTGTGCACCCTATTTGAGGTGCTGAACGGGATTGGTGTCCCACTGACAAATGTCCCGGTCTGGCCTCCCACTCAGTACGCTACTGCTTGGGGTAAGTTGAACACAGGAAAACATACCTTCATTTTAGAGTCTGAATGTTGCAAGGAATTTATGAAATCAGAATAACCAACCTAATGTGTTGTTTTAAAATCTTGCAGGCATCCATTTTCTATTATGCCTATATGCTTGTTTGAGTCATTGCCCCAGTGGCAATAATCAAACACCAACTCCTCTCAGCCTGCTTACAGGCCCTCTTTGGGTAGAGGGGGCACAGGATGTGTTGCTGTTGTCAATGCAGTGAATTCTAAAGACCAACTGTGGTGGTATACATTTCAGAAGACTGGCATGTCTTTAGAATATAATTTAATTTTAAAGATTCGCCACCAGTCTTATGAAAGTTATAACAGAGCGTTGGCAATGGACTCTTGTGGTGTAGTAGTTTAGTGTTATCCCTGAGAGCCATTGTCCACCCTTCCTCCACCGTGCCCCTTTCTTTCAGTTGTCATGTCCCCGCCAACATTTTCACCAAAGGCTCCAATGTCATGCGTTAGCTACTCCAGCAACCCCTGCCTCAGACCATCTCTCCAGATCAGCATTAATTTGGGGAAAATGAATCTTCACTTATGGGAAATGACAAGAGATACATACAAAAGAGCTGGTGGAAGAATCGCAAGATTCCATGGCAAAACCCGGAAGTTTCATCTTCATACAGCAGCAAGATTTTATTTACGAGGCGGTGAAGAGTTAGGATATTATCAAGGCACTGAAGACCTGTTACAAAATCGTTTGCAGAAATGAATTTGAATTAATAATCTATCTATCTATCTATCTATCTATCTATCTATCTATCTATCTATCTATCTATCTATCTATCTATTTTAATGAATATCAGTCCAGTTGCTCTGCAATTCGTTCCTGAGCATAAGAGAGTGTATGCGGTAGAACTGCACATTCTCAACTATTTCTTCGTGGCTTTCTTTACATTAGAAGCAAGCATTGAGAGCTCGCCCTGATGAAACGACTGTTGTCCAAAATGCATCGGCGACATTGACCTCTGCACTACAAACTATGAAAATGAAGAATAAATAGGAATATTTTTACTCACAAAATCATTTCACAATGTTACTCTCTCTCTCTCTCTCTCTCTCTCGCCCTCTCTCTCTCTCTCTCGCCCTCTCTCTATCTCTCTCTCGCTCTCTCTCTCTCTCACATACACACACACACTCCCCTTTACAGCATGCCCCGACCCACTGAGATATGTTGCCATCATCGTCTTGCATTCCAAAGTATATCTTGTATGTATCTGAACACACCACACCAATAAATCGCTACATGATATGTAGATGTATGTTTTTGTTCAGCAAATGACTACTCATGGTAAATCAGGGTAGATCACTGATTTTAATACGTACACATAATAGTGTCGAGATGAACATTTACATGTGTAATGGGGCTCCTTTGCCAGTTTGCCTTCTACTAATTTTGCAGATATACATTCTCTACTGTGCCTCTTCTGCCTTTTTGGGGAATCATACTTTTCTATTGTCAGATTGCTTTGCCATGTGGTTTGGTGCTTTGTCTCTCAGCTTTAATGAACATATAGCACTAGTGTATATTTCAAAAGAAAACTATCCAGAAACATTGAACATTTATGTAAAACGAAAGATGGGATGGGAGGATATATACGTGGTCAATATGAGCATGGCAATGTTTCTCACAAAAATGTCACCATAACCATTAAAACCACTCAAATTGGTTTTCAAGTCAGCTGATTACAAGTGTTGGTAGGGTGGTATTAGTCCCCATTCGAGGCATTCCGTAAAACTACATGGCTGAATTCCCTCAGCTTATAATTCCTCCAGTGTTTTAGTTTAAGTTAAGGAAATATCTCCATGCAAGCGATGCTGGCATTTCTCCTAATTTACCTCCAAATTCATAGAATGGTGGTGTGCTAAAAGCGGTGGTAAATTCATTGCATCCCCTTTTTATTGGACTGCCATATTCGTAATGACCCTCACTGTATAACGTTTAGTCAGAGGTTGAGTTGCTTGAAGACTTTTGGGAGTCTGCCTTCTATCAGCTGCAGACATGTGAAAGACTTGGGGCCTCATTACACGGATGGCGGAGAACCATGTCGCTATTAGCGCCGGTAAAATACTGGCACCGCCTTGGCGGAAAGGGGAATTACCGCCCCATTCCAAGGTTGGCGGGGCGGTAATTCCCCCTTCCACCATTGCCCTTCCCCATTCCCATTTTGCCCCATAGGGCTCAATGGGAATGGGGAAGGCGCTAATTACGGTACGGCAAATTGCGGTACCGTAATTAGCTCCCTGGGTCCCTTTGCGGGTTGGTTTTTAACGCCTGCTAAAAGCAGGCGTTAAATCCCCCAACCCGCAAAGGGACCTCGTAGTAAGGCGGTAAGGATTTACCGGTACCGTATTTTACCGGTACCGGTAAATCCTTACCGCCATCCGTGTAATGAGGCCCTTGATGTGAGTTGGCATTGGTGTAGGGTGATAGAGAGTATACAGATTACAGTATGTATCGTTAGCCCTAGTGTACACTTGCCTCGCACGTAGCATGGATACATAGAATGAATTGTTTTTTGTTTTTTTTGTGTTGCTGAATCATTATGGGTAAACCATTTCCTGCACCTCTATGAAGCAACCCACTGTGAACTGACTGGAATGAAGAAGACAGTTCAGCAAAGACATTGTAATCTATAAGAACATAAAGCCGCAGATCCACTCAAAGACTTGCAATCCTGCTGCTGGTGTACAACTGCATCAAGCTATACAAATAGTGGGCAAATACTGGGCATACAGAACATGATAAAAAAAGACATTCACTGTCAATCCGAGTTTGGCCGTAGTTCGATAGAGTTACCACTGAAGTACCGCCAAAAAGAATTGCTGTTACCACTGCTTGGTCCAATGGGTTTACCATGGGATTATAATTGCAGGTAGGTGGTGTAAATCCCCATTGATATGAGTCCATAGGGCTCAATGGGGCTTTTCGACAGAACTAAAGTCGGCGTTAGTTCTGCCGGTGGTAATTCTGGTCATTTTGCTCTTTCATGGGTATTTTGCTGGAGGATTTATGGCAGCATTTGGCTGGAGGTAAATGCCAAATCTCCCTGCAGCCACTTCCAGTCCACCTACTAGTGCTTGTGCCCCAACAAGCGACAATGATGCTGGTAGCGTCAAAAGTGTGCATGTAGATCAGGGTGCTGACGCACCCTGGAATGGAAATGAGGGGGACAACACCACACCAGAGCAGCTGGCCACATTCAGCCCTATGGGACTGCACAGTCCGATGCGCTCCCCCACACCTTCGCTCCAGGAACTCACCGCCCGGATACAGCGCATCAAAGAGAACCAGGCCAGTCTGACCCAACTTGTCGAGCAACAGCTCCTTGAGGCAAGGCTTCAACGGGAGGAGGCCCTTCTGCAGCGAGAGAGCATTGCCACCTCTGTGCGCCACCTCTCACGTGCTACAACAAACATGGTGTTGTCACAACAGGTCAGAGAGGGCAACAACTTAATGGGTCTCATTAGGAGTGTGGCGGCCGCAGAATGAACAGTGCCGGTAAGCGACCAGCACTGTTCATTCCGGGCCGCCACATTACGAGGTCTGCAGCGGGTCCCACTCTCACACCTGGCCAGACCTGACGTGCAGAGCGGGACTCATTAGCAATCCACAATGCTAACAACGAGCTTGTCATTAACAGGCCTGTTGTTAGCATCCTCCCCATTCCCATTGAGCCCTATGGGGCTCAAATGGGAATGGGGATGTACCGGGTTGGGTCCCGTGAAAGGGATTTACTGGGCCCTCCAAGGTCGGAATGGCCCGGTAAGTCCCCTTTTGCGGGACCCGGACCCGAGTCTGGAGGTAGCCATGCCCCTAGGGCATGGCTACCTCCAAACTCATACTGAGGCCTAATGTCTAACATTGGAGATACAATGTTGATTGCCCAGCAGGCTTTCATGGGCCGTGGGCCAGCACCAAACCCTGCTTTTCCCTCCGTCAGCAGCACACCCACGAGTTCTGTGACCAGCAGCCCCTGGAGGAGGTCATCATGGCTGGCAGGAGCCTCTGGGAAGGACGACCGTGGGCACAAGCGCAGCAGAAAATAGGCTGTACATTGCCGAACTGGAGTCCCACAAGTTGTGATGGGGTCCAGGTTGGTGGGTGGGAACATTGGGGAGGCGAGGGTGGTCCTTAGTGGTGTTTGTTAGTTTGGGCCTGGTTGGTTGGTGGGTACGTTGGGGAGGTGGGGGTGGTCCTTAGTGGAGTTTGTTAGTTTGGGCCTGGTTGGTGGGTGGGTACATTGGGGAGGTGGGAGGCACGTGTGGTCTTCATTCCAATACTAATCCTGTTTCCCCTGTTAATTCAACAATACACTCGTGTGCAAATGCAAATGATGAGTGGACAATCTCATTTTGTGTGTGTAGAAATCATTTACTGTAGTGCTACGACATGAAGGGCTGAATGTGCATATGAAGTATATCAGAAGAAATTGAGTATGAGTGTTCCACGTGCATGTTGTCCATCAAAGGCACCCTGGCCTGGTAGTGCACCTATCCCATCACCGTCATCATCATCATCATCTTCATCCTCATCTGATAGCTATATGTCCGGGGGCAGTGGAATGTTCCTGCGTATGCACAGATTGTGCAGCATAGCACATGTAAGTACTATTTTGCCTGCCTTCACTGGACTGCACTGCAATGCGCCACCTGATCTGCTCAGGCAGAGGAACCTGGCATTCAGCAGTCCAAAGGTAGGCTCTATCATGCCACGTGTACGTATGTGTGCTCGGTTGTAGGCCTCCACATGCCTGTTCCGTGTCTGTTGAATGGGCATCATCAGCCATGGCGTGAGTGCATATCCGCCATCACCTGCATGGGAGTGAAAGTAAAGGCTCATGTTACTGTTTGTGGTTTTACTGTCTGCATCAGATGCAGTCCACAGATGCACCTTCTGGTAATCAGATGTTTGACTCATCTATTGTGCACACTTGGATCACATTTCCATGCTGGGTAATGTGGTGCTTAGATTCGTGGACTGATGTTAGGCAAGAACATGTTCCAATCGTTGTAATGTACATGTGTTCAGAAGTGGTGGGTGATTCCAGAATTGTAAGGTGATGGGCAGATCTCCATCAGGCAGACACAGATCACAGCAAAGATGTGATCACTGCGCATGGGAGTAGCAAATGTACATCGGGCGGGGGAGGTACTCACATCCTCATGTTGCAATTGCATGTAGTGCAACCCCATGGCTAGGGTGTACATGAAGATAAGCATGACATGTTTTTGCGTGACATGGCTTGGTGCAATATTTAAGTTGTTGCGGTTAACTGTGTGGATTCTGGTGCTTGTCTATTCCCCCCCAAATGCACAGGGGTCATGCATTGGCAGTTTTGCTCGCCCAACTGCCTGGGACACTGTGGGCCTTGACTATTCCGCCCCCCCCAAATACACAGGGGTCATGCATTGGCAGTTGTGCTTGCCCAACTGCCTGGGACACTGTGGGCCTTGACTATTCCAGCCCCTACCCCCAAATACACAGGGGTCATGCATTGGCAGTTGTGCTCACCCAACTGCCTGGGACACTGTGGGCCTTAACTATTCCCACCCACCCCCAAATACACAGGCGTCATGCATTGGCTGTTGTGCTCACCCAATTGAATGAGACACTGTTCCCCCCCCAAATACACAGGGGTCATGCATTGTCAGTTTTGCTCACCCAACTGCCTGGGACACTGTGGGCCTTGATAATCTCCCTCCCCCAAATACACAGGGGTCATGTATTGGCAGTTGTGCTCTCCCAACTGCCTGGGACACTGGGCCTTGACTATTCACCCCACCACCCAAATACACAGGGGTCATGCATTGGCAGTTATGCTTACCCAAATGCCTGGGACACTGTGGGTCTTGACTATCTCCCCCCCCCAAATACACAGGGGTCATGCATTGGCAGTTGTGCTCGACAAACTTCCTGGGACACTGTGGGCCTTGACTATTCCCTGTGCCCCAAATACACAGGGGTCATGCATTGGCAGTTGTACTCACCCAACATCCATGTTCTTTGTCCCACATAACGTTCCAAGTAGTGTGGCAATGTTGAATTCCGCAATACCATCGAGTCGTGTGTGGACCCCAGGAACTGTGCACAGCAATACGTGATAACTTGTTGATCATCGCAGACCACCTGGACGTTCAGTGAGTGGAATTGCTTTGGATTGTGGTACACCGCCTCAATTGCATGTCTGACAGTCAACTCCACGTGCGTGCAATCTAATGCGCATATTCAATTGGGCATGCGGGCAATGGCATGGAAGGTCACTTTTGTGGCAATGACCTGGGCAGGGGTATGGGATAAGGAAATGTGCTCTGATTCATGGTGCAACAGCGCATCCAGTACCTGGAGCAGTATCCTGGAAGAACAGGGTTGTGACAGCCAGTGCAGCTCCCCAACAGTGTGCTGATAGGTTCCACTGGCAAAGAAATGCAGTACTGAGACTACCTTCTTCAGCGGGGGGGTTGCAGTCTGGATGCAGATGTGGCTGCTGATGTTCCTCTTCAATGAGGGTGGCGATAGATATCATTGAGGCCCTGTCAAGCCGTATAATGTATGTATTTGACTTGGGGTCAGGTTCCAGGGTGAGGCCCTGACGTGAGGTCCTGATGTGGGGTATTGCTGGCTGCCTGCGGGGTGGCACCTGCTGCACATTGATGTTTTGGATGGCCACCGGGTTCCTGATTTCCCTCCTGTGCCTACGCCGCCTCCTCCTCTGCCTTAGTGCTGCTTCAATCTGCACTGCTGCTTGCATGTTCCCTATCCCAATTGCTGCTAGGGCGGCTGACAGCATGTTTGTGTTGGGAAGTGGCTTGGGTGTGGGTGTAGGCCTTTTGTAGGCTACCAGTGACCAATGATTTGCAGCTGTCCTTTTTGTGCACACCTGGGACCTGTTGGAGCTCACCTGCCACTGTTTAACAGTGTTTACGATCCTGGTGGTGTGCATTGCCCGTGATTGGGGGTGCACCGCCGAGTCCTCCGGCTGTTTGCGTGCATGGAGCTACCGGGTGCGTTGACACTGCGGGAGTCGCTTTGTGGTGATGGTATTTCAGTCATCGCAGGTCATAATGAGCCAGTCTGGAAAACCCGTACTGGCACCATTAAATCTGGACCGGCTAACTTGTAATGAGGTCCATTGTCTTATTTCTGGGGGAAAATGGCTCCTCTTCTTTGCTGGATATGATAGATATGTCTTATGTCAATCTTGAATTTTCCTCTCAATGTAACAGTGAACTTTTTGATTACTTGAATCTCACAATTCTGGTGTGTGGTTTAAAATTAGAAACAACAGTATGTTTTTCAAATACTGCCTGTAATATGCCCATGAAAAAGCAACAAAGTGTAACATATCGCCTGGGAAACAATTGAGAATATGTTAAAATTACAGCAGGTGTGAGGAATTTGAATTGTGATTTGGGGGCTGTGATGAGGATCAGTTAGTTAGTGGCAGTGGGGGACTGTAATGAAGAAGAGTGAGTTGGTGGTAGTGAGTGACTGTGGCAATTAAGAGTGAGGTAGTGGTAGTATGGAACAGTGACAAAAATTAGTGAGGTGGTGGTAGAGGGGTACTGTGATGAGGAAGAGTGATGTTGTGGTTGTGGGGTACTGTGATGAGGAATAGTGAGGTGGTAGTAGTGCAGGATGGTGATGAGGAAGAGTGAAGTGGGATAGAGGTGTACTGTGATGAGGAAGTGTGACATAGTTGTAGTGGAGGAATGTGAAGAAGAAGAGTGAGTTTGTGGTAGTTTGATGCTGTGATGAGGGGTGCTGGTGTGTGGCAGTGATGAGGAAGAGTGAGGTGGGGGTAGCAGGGTACTGTGACAAGGAAAGGCTAGTTTGTGGTGGTGGGGTACTGTGACCAGGGAGAGTGAGTTGCTAGTAGCAGGGTATTATGATGAAGAAGAGCAATGTGGTGATAATAGGGTACTGTGATGAAGAAGAGTGAGATTGGTCATTGTCGGAGCCTGTGACCTGAAAGATTGAGCTGGTGGCAGTGGTTGAGTGTGATGAGGAAAAGTGAGCTAGTGCCAGTGGAAGAGTGTGATGAGGAAGAGAGAGCTGGTGGTAGTTGAGTACTCTGACTAGGAAGAGGGATGTGGTAGTAGAATGGGATTCCAAAGAGTAAGAATGAGTTGGTGGCAGTTGGGGACTTTGACAAGGAAGAGTGATGTGGTGGTAGTGGTGCAGTTTGATGTGGTAGAGTGAGATGGTAGTAGTTGGGCACTGTAACAAGGAAGGGTGATGTGGTCGTAGTGGGAGACTGTGAAGAGGAAGCATGAGGTGGTCGTAGTGAGGTACTGTGATGAGGAAGAGTGAGGTGGTGGTAGCCAGGATGGTGATGCAGAAGAGTGGGGTGGTGGTAGTGGGGGCGGTGAAGAGGAAAGTGAGTTGGTGGTTGTGGGGAACTGTGATGAGGAAGAGTGAGGTGGTGGTAATGTGGAACAGTGACACAAATGAGTGAGGTGGTGATAGTGGGGTACTGTGATGAGAAAGTGTGAGTTGGTGGTATTGGGGTACTGTGAAGAGGAAGATTGAGTTGGTAGCAGCAGGGGACAGTGACAAGGAAGAGTGGGATGGTGGATTTGGGGTACTGTGACAAGGAAGCTGGATGTGGTGGTAGTGGGGGACTGTACAGAGGAAGAGTGAGTTGGTGGTAGTGGGGGACTGTGCCGATGGAGAGTGAGTTGGTGGTAGTGGGGTACTGTGATGACGAAGAGTGACTTGGTGGTAGTGGGGTCTCTGATGAGTAAGAGTGAGTTGGTGCTAGTGGGATACTGTAATGAGGAGGAATGAGTTAGTGGTAGTGAGAAACTGTAATGAAGAAGAGTTAGTTGGTGGTAGTTGGGTACTGTGACAAGAAAGAGGGATGTGGTGGTAGAGGGGTACTGTGAAGAGGAAGAGTGAGTTAGTGGTAGTGAGTGACTGTGGCGATTAAGAGTGAGGTGATGGTAGAGGGGTATTGTGATGACTAGGAGTGACTTGGTGATAGTGGGGACTGTGATGGGGAAGTGCGAGTTGTTGGTAGCGGGGTACTGTGATGAGGAAGAGTGATGTTGTGGTTGTGGGGTACTGTGATGAGGAATAGTGCGGTGGTGGTAGTGCAGGATGGTGATGAGGAAGAGTGAAGTGGGATAGAGGAGTACTGTGATGAGGATGTGTGAGTTGATGGTATTGCAGTACTATATCAAGGAAATGTGAGTTGGTGGTAGTCGGTACTGTGACCATGAAGAGTAAGTTGCTGTTAGTGGGCTACTGTGATGAAGGAGAGTGATATAGTGGTTGTAGGGTATTGTGACAAGGAAGAGTGAGATTATCATAGTGGGGGACTGTGGCAAGGAAGAGTGAGGTGGTGGTACCGGGGGACTGTGTTGAGGAAGAGTGAGATGGTCATAGTGTGAGACTGTGACCAGGAAGAGTGAGGTGTTGGTAGTGGGGGATTTCTAAAAGGAACACTGAGTTGATGGTTGTTGGGTACTGTGATGAGGAAGTGTGAGTTGGTGGTATTGGGATACTTTGACGAGGAGGAGTGAGTTGCTGGTAGTGGGTTACTGTGACAAGAAAGAGTGAGGTGATAGTGGGGGACAGTGATGAGGAAGGAAGGACACCCCTGCAACCCCTGATTCCTGTTACTGCGCCCAAGAGAAGCGGCAGTGGGCTCAGTAATGGGAGTCAGGATTCTGTGCACACCAAAAGTCGCAATAACTGTGGGGCTGCAGTACCTGAGGCAACATATTTGTACTTTTCCATGGGGGACAATGAAAAGGAAGAGAGGGATGGCCATAGTGGGGGACTGTGACAAGGAATAGTGAGCTGGTGGTAGTGGGAGTCGGTGAAGGAGAAGTGTGAGGTGGGGGTAGTGCAGAACTGTGACAAGGTAGCAGGATGTGATGTAGAAGTGGACAATGAAGAGTAAGAGTGAATTGCTAGTAGTGGGGGACTGTGTCAAGGAAGAATGATGTGGTGGTAGCGGGAGTTTGAGTTGGTGGTATCGGTGTACTGTGATGAGGAAGGGTGAGGTAGTGGGGCCTGCGATGAGAAAGAGTGAAATGGTTTTCGAAGAGGGTTGTGAAGAGGAAAAGTGAGTTGGTGATCGTGGCGTACTGTGATGCGGAAGAGTGATTTGGTAGTTGAAGGATACTGTGATGAGGGAGAGAGATATGGTGGTTGTAGGGTACTGTGACAAGAAAGAGTGAGATGATCATACTGGGGGACTGTGGCAAAGAAGAGTGAGGTGGTGGTAGTGGGGGACGGGGATGAGGAAGAGTGAGATGGTCATAGTGGGAGACTGTGACCAGGAAGAGTGAGGTGTTGGTAGTGGGGGACTGTTATGAGGTACAGTGAGTTGATGGTAGTTGGGTACTGTGATGAGGAAGTGTGAGTTGGTGGTAATGGGGTACTGTGATGAAGAAGAGTGACATGGTGGTTGTAGGGTACTGTGACAAGGAAGAGTGAGATGATCATAGTGGGGGAGTGTGGCAAGGAAGAGTGAGGCGGTGGTAGTGGAGGACTGTGATGAGGAAGAGTGAGATGGTCATAGTGGGAGACTGTGTCCAGGAAGAGTGAGGTGTTGGTAGTGGGGGTCTGTTATGAGGTACAGTGAGTTGGTGGTAGTTGGGTACTGTGATGAGGAAGTGTGAGTTGGTGGTAATGGGGTACTGTGACGAGGAGGAGTGAGTTGCTGGTAGTGGGTTACTGTGACAAGGAAGAGTGAGTTGCTGTTAGTGGGGGACTGTGACAAGGAAGGGTGAGGTGATAGTGGGGGACTGTGATGAGGAAGCGTGAGATTGTCATACTGGGGGACTGTGACAAGGATGCGTTAGTTGGTGGTAAAAGGAGATTCCCATTGCGTGGGTCTATACTGATGCTGCAGGGTCCTTTTTTTTTGTTTTACTTCATTACGGTAAGCAGGGGACAACCCTGCAGCCCCTGATTCCAATTACTGTGCCCAAGAGCAGCGGCGATGGCTCAGTAATGGGAGTCAGGATTATGTGCGCACCAAAAGTCGCAGTAACTGCGGGGGTGCAGCACTGGAGGCAACATCTTTCAACTTTTCCATGGGGGACAGTGACAAGGAAGAGTGGGATGGTCGTATTGGGGGACTGTGATAAGGAAGAGCGAGCTGGTGCTAATGGAAGTCAGTGAAGGGGAAGCGTGAGGTGAGGGTAGTGCAGTACTGTGACAAGAAAGCAGGATGTGATGTAGAGGGGGACAATGAAGAGTAAGAGTGAGTTGGTGGTAGTGGTGGACTGTGCCGATGGAGAGTGAGTTGGTGGTAGTGGGGTAATGTGATGACGACGAGTGACTTGGTGGTAGTGGGGTCTGTGTTGAGGAAGAGTGATGTTGTGGTTGTGGGGTACTGTGATGAGGAAGAGTGAGGTGGTGGTAGTGCAGGATGGTGATGAGGAAGAGTGAAGTGGGATAGAGGAGTACTTTGATGAGGAAGTGTGAGTTGATGGTATTGCAGTACTATATCAAGGAAAGGTGAGTTTGTGGTAGTGGGGTACTGTGACCATGAAGAGTGAGTTGCTGTTAGTGGGCTACTGTGATGAAGAAAAGTGATATGGTGGTTTTAGGGTATTATGACAAGGAAGAGTGAGATTATCGTAGTGGGGGACTGTGGCAAGGAAGAGTGAGGTGGTGGTACTGGGGGACTGTGATGAGGAAGAGTGAGATGGTCATAGTGGGAGACTGTGACCAGGAAGAGTGAGGTGTTGGTAGTGGGGGATTGTTAAGAGGAACAGTGAGTTGGTGGTAGTTGGGTACTATGATGAGGAAGTGTGAGTTGGTAGTATTGGGGTACTTTGATGAGGAGGAGTGAGTTGCTGGTAGTGGGTTACTGTGACAAGGAAGAGTGAGTTGCTGTTAGTGGGGGACTGTGACAAGGAAGAGTGAGGTGATAGTGGGGGACTGTGATGAGGAAAGAAGGACACCCTGCAACCCCTGATTCCTGTTACTGCGCCCAAGAGAAGCGGCAGTGGGCTCTGTAATGGGAGTCAGGATTCTGTGCACACCAAAAGTCGCAATAACTGCGGGGCTGCAGTAGTGGAGGCAACATATTTGTACTTTTCCATGGGGGACAATGACAAGGAAGAGTGGGATGGACATAGTGGGGGACTGTGACAAAGAAGAGTGACTGGTGGTAGTTGGAGTCGGTGAAGGGGAAGTGTGAGGTGGGGGTAGTCCAGTACTGTGACAAGGAAGCGGGATGTGATGTAGAAGTGGACAATGAAGAGTAAGAGTGAATTGCTGGTAGTGGTGGACTGTGTCAAGGAAGAGTGATGTGGTGGTAGTGGGAGTTTGAGTTTGTGGTATCGGTGTACTGTGATGAGGAAGGGTGAGGTAGTGGGGCCTGCGATGAGAAAGAGTGAGATGGTTTTAGAAGAGGGCTGTGAAGAGGAAAAGTGAGTTGGTGATCGTGGCTTACTGTGACACGGAAGATTGATTTGGTAGTTGAAGGATACTGTGATGAGGGAGAGAGATATGGTGGTTGCAGGGTACTGTGACAAGAAAGAGTGAGATGATCATAGTGGGGGACTGTGGCAAGGAAGAGTGAGTCGGTGGTAGTGGGGGACGGGGATGAGGAAGAGTGAGATGGTCATAGTGGGAGACTGTGTCTAGGAAGAGTGAGGTGTTGGTAGTGGGGGTCTGTTATGAGGTACAGTTAGTTGGTGGTAGTTGGGTACTGTGATGAGGAAGTGTGAGTTGGTGGTAATGGGGTACTGTGATGAAGAAGAGTGACATGGTGGTTGTAGGGTACTGTGACAAGGAAGAGTGAGATGATCATAGTGGGGGAGTGTGGCAAGGTAGAGTGAGGTGGTGGTAGTGGGGGACTGTGATGAGGAAGAGTGAGATGGTCATAGTGGGAGACTGTGTCCAGGAAGAGTGAGGTGTTGGTAGTGGGGGACTGTTGTGAGGTACAGTGAGCTGGTGGTAGTTGGGTACTGTGATGAGGAAGTGTGAGTTGGTGGTAATGGGGTACTGTGACGAGAAGGAGTGAGTTGCTTGTAGTGGGTTACTGTGACAAGGAAGAGTGAGTTGCTGGTAGTGGGGGACTGTGACAAGGAAGAGTGAGGTGATAGTGGGGGACTGTGATGAGGAAGCGTGAGATTGTCATACTGGGGGACTGTGACAAGGACGCGTTAGTTGGTGGTAGAAGGAGACTCCCATTGCGTGGGTCTATACTGACGCTGCAGGGTCCTTTTTTAACTTCATTACAGTAAGCAGGGGACAACCCTGCAGCCCCTGATTCCTATTACTGTGCTCAAGAGCAGCGGTGGTGGGCTCAGTAATGGGAGTCAGGATTCTGTGCGCACCAAAAGTCGCAGTAACTGCAGGGGTGCAGTACTGAAGGCAACATATTTGTACTTTTCCATGGGGGACAGTGACATGGAAGAGTGGGATGGCCGTAGTGGGGGACTGTGATAAGGAAGAGTGAGCTGGTGGTAATGGGAGTCGGTGAAGGCGAAGCGTGAGGTGGGGGTAGTGCAGTGCTGTGACAAGCAAACAGGATGTGATGTAGAGGGGGACAATGGAGAGTAAGAGTGAGTTGGTGGTAGTGGCGGACTGTGCCGATGGAGAGTGAGTTGGTTGTTGTGGGGTACTGTGATGATGAAGAATGACTTGGTGGTAGTGGGGTCTGTGATGAGTAAGAGTGAGTTGGTGTTAGTGGGGTACTGTAATGAGGAAGAATGAGTTAGTGGTAGTGGGAAACTGTAATGAAGAAGAGTTATTTAGTGGTAGTTGGGTACTGTGACAAGAAAGAGGGATGTGGTGGTAGAGGGGGACTGTGAAGAGGAACAGTGAGTTGGTGGTAATGAGTGACTGTGGAGACAAAGAGTGAGGTGTTGGTAAAGGGGTATTGTGATGACTAGGAGTGACTTGGTGATAATGGGGGACTGTGATGGGGAAGTGTGAATTGGTGGTAGTGGGTTACTGTGATGAGGAAGAGTGATGTTTTGGTTGTGGGGTACTGTGATGAGGAATAGTGAGGTGATGGTAGCGCAGGATGGTGATGAGGAAGAATGAAGTGGGATGGAGGAGTACTGTTATGAGGAAGTGTGAGTTGATGGTATTGCAGTACTATGTACAGGAAAGGTGAGTTGGCGGTAGTCTGGTACTATGACCATGAAGAGTGAGTTGCTGGTAGTGGGCTACTGTGATGAAGAAGAGTGATATGGTGGTTGTAGGGTATTGTGACAAGGAAGAATGAGATGATCATAGTGGGGGACTGTGGCAAGGAAGAGTGAGGTGGTGGTAGTGGGTGACTGTGATGAGATACAGTGAATTGGTTGTAGTCGGGTACTGTGATGAGGAAGTGTGAGTTTGTGGTAATGGGGTACTGTGACGAGGAGGAGTAAGTTGCTGGTAGTGGGTTACTATGACAAGGAAGAGTGAGTTGCTGGTAATGGGTTACTGTGACAAGGAAGAATGAGGTGATAGTGGGGGACTGTGATGAGGAAGGAAGGACACCCCTGCAACCCCCGATTCCTGTTACTGCGCCCAAGAGAAACGGCAGTCGGCTCAGTAATGGGAGTCAGGATTCTGTGCGCACCAAAAGTCGCAATAACTGTGGGGCTGCAGTACTGGAGGAAACATATGTGTACTTTTCCATGGGGGACAATGAAAAGGAAGAGTGGGATGGCCCTAGTGGGGGACTGTGACAAGGAAGAATGACCTGGTGGTAGTGGGAGTCGGTGAAGGGGAAGTGTGAGGTGGGGGTAGTGCAGTACTGTGACAAGAAAGCGGGATGTGATGTAGAAGTGGACAATGAAGAGTAAGAGTGAATTGGTGGTAGTGGGGGACTGCAACAAGGAAGAGTGATGTGGTGGTAGTTGGAGTTTGAGTTGGTGGTATCAGTGTACTGTGACGAGGCAGGGTGAGTTGGTGGTAGTGGGGGCTGTGATGAGGAAGAGTGAAATGGTTTTAGAAGAGGGCTGTGAAGAGGAAAAGTGAGTTGGTGATCGTGGCATACTGGGACGCGGAAGAGTGATTTGGTAGTTGAAGGATACTGTGATGAGGGAGAGAAACATGGTGGTTGTGTGTTACTGTGATGAGAAAGAATGATGTGGTTGAAGTGCAGGACGGTGATCATAAAAAGTGAGGTGGTGGTACTGGGGTACTGTGATAAGGAATTGTGAGTCAGTGCTATTGATGCACTGTGACGAAGAAGAGTGAGCTGCTGGTAGTGGGTTACTGTGACATGGAAGAGTGAGGTGGTTGCAGTGGCTGACTATGATGTGGAAGAGTGAGATGGTGGCATTGGGGGACTGTCACGAGGAAAAGTGATGTGGTGTTAGTGGGGGGCAGTGATAAGGAAGAGTGATGCAGTGGCAGTGAGGGACTGTGACAAGGAAGAGTGAGGTGGTGGAAGTGGGGGATTGTAAAAAGAAAGAGTGAGCTGGTGGTTGTGGGGTGATGTGACAAGGAAGAGGGGTGTGATGGTAGAGATTGACTGTGACAGGGAAGAGTTTGATGTGGCAGTGGAGAACTGTGATGAGGAAGATTTGATGTGGTGGTAGTGGCAGACTGTAAAGAGGAAGAGTGAGATGGTGCTAGTGTCGTAATGTGATGAGGAAGTGTGAGCTGGTTGTAGTGGGGCTGTGACAAGGAAAAGTGATGTGTTGGTAGTGGAGGGCGGTGAAGAGGAAGATTGAGTTGGTGGTAGTGAGGTACTGTGATGGGGAAGAGTGAGTTGGCCGTAGTGCGGTATTATGATGAGGAAGAGTGATGGGGTGGTTGTGGGATACTGTGATGTCGATGAGTGACATGGTCGTGGGGGTACTGTGATGAGGAAGAGTGAGGTGGAGGTAGTGCCGTATGGTAACACCGAAAAATGTGGTGGTGGTAGTGTGGTGCTGTGATGAGGATGTGGGAGTTGTTGGTAGTGTATAGCAGTATATACAGAGTACAAAAAAGGTAGCAGGTGCCCCTCTCTCGAATGAACACAGCCTGATAACCTGTTCAGTGGGCAGTCTAGCAACAAAATGCTGTGGCAATTCCCTTCTGAACAAGAGTACTAACAGCAACCCCATACACGTGTTTCTTCCTTGTTGGGCCTCATAAGTGAGGTGGAGCTCTGCCTCTCTGAGCACAGTGAGCAGGGAGTCCACTTCTGGTTGCCCCCAGGTAACTTAGGGTGACCAACTATATATACAGAGTACTGTTTTCTTTGAAAGATATTGATCAACAGCCTCTTTTATCTCTTGCAAGGTAGCTGGTGGGATTTTGTGTCTCACAGAATTTGACTGTGTGGTTACAGTATCATTTGAGGAAGATGAGGTGGAGGAAGACAGCCTACTACTTCCTAACTAAGGAACAACCTTTCTGAGAGCATTGCAGTGGTTGAATTTAGTCTGGTGGCGCATGGATGTGGTCCCATAGGAGTACTGTCCAGGTAGTCTGTGACTGAGTACATCGTTGCACTCAGTATATTTCCTTTTGGTAGCTTTAGCCTTTGGTACATTCCCAACAGTGGTGAAGAACTGCCACACCCATGATTCTCTCTGGGTGATAGAGGTAGGCACATCCTCTACCTCATCTTCTTGGCCCTCTCCATTGTTTTTGGAAGTACTATCCTTCTTTTGCTGTGTAGGTCCTCCATCTGGTGGTGGTGTGGCTCTTGGGGAGGAGGGATAGCAATAGCTGATTCCATTTTAAAGATAATTATCAGTTTAGCTAATATTCTTCCAAGTTTGTTCTGTGTGCTAGATTGTTAATGGATAATGAGTAAAAATAGGTGTAGGAGCTGTGCAAGGGTACATTTTGAGCTTCAAAGTTCCTAGATGAGCTGAAAATGCAGTTTCAAACTGTTTGCGAAGCACAGACCTGTTTGTGAAGTGCAGACACGTTTGCGAACACATCATCATGCCGCACGTTTGTGCATCATCAAGTGACACTGTCCAGAAAGTCAGCAATGACATCAGACATCGCAGACTTCACATGAAACATGAAATTATGACCATGTTGGTTTATAGTGGTGCTTACATGTAATTGAGTGTTTTGGGGTTTTGTTTTTAGAAAGAAGTTCTGGGCTGAGTTAGTCCTGATTGAGAAATTTTGATCTACATGTGTCCAGAAAGAACACCTGAAGATTTCTTTCCTTCACACCATGAGTTTCCCATTGGAAGAGTGACCTTGTAGTAGGAGACAAAAATCATATGTTATCACCACTGACGAAAGTCAAAATGTGTTGGAAAGGACAGAAACATGTTGAGTAAATACTGAATTAGGATTTGTTTTTTGAGAATGGAGACATATAGCTCAGGTAGACTGCTGATCTTGGGGTTATCTCTAGACAACAGTTCTTAACATCAGTGGAATGTTTGAGGTTTTAGATTGTAGGATCTCCTATTTTACATATGTATTTTGGAAGTTTGGACACTTCTTGAGAACATGATTTGATATGATATGATAGTTTATTTATATAGCGCCTCTACACTATGTGCTTCAAAGCGCTTCAAGGCAAGGAAGGGAACAAGGGAAAATACGACGACATTCTTACAGGCCATGAACAGTAAGGATGTGAAATTAACTATCGTACTCGGCCTGACGACATTTCAGATAGTGCAAGTGTTAAGACATAGATAAGGAAGGGAGGGGTAGAGTGGGAAGGAAATGGAAACAGACAGGCGACTACCGTACTAGGCCTGACGACATTTCTGGTAGAGCCGGAGGAAAACAAAAGGTGAGGGAGAGGGGTGCAGAAAGGGAGGGGAGAAACAAAACAAGTGACTATCGTACTAGGCCTGAGAACGTTTCAGATAGTGCTGGAGGGAGGGGGGCAACAGTAAGGGGTTAGGGGAGCGACAGACAAGGTGGCTATCATAGTAGGTCCAGGGACAATTCTGATAGAGTAAGTGCATAGAAGTAAGTAAGGGGAGGAGGGGAGGAGATGGGAAAAGGGAGAAGGGAAAGGAGGAGTGAACAGAGAGTAAGCCGTCAAAAAGAGTGGAGAAGCAAGAGGGGAGAGCGAATACAATTGCAGAAGTCAGTAGTAACACATAATGTTGCAAGCCAGGATACAAGATGAAGATGGAACAGCATGATTCAGGGCCACCATAACTACAAGATGCAAAGGTAGTCCAGCATGAGAGTTGAGGGTGATGCACCATGAATCAATGAAGTACATAAAAGTACATAAAAGTAAAATCCAGCATTGGCCACAAGATGGTGATGGTGAAATCAGAATATATCAGGACAGACTCCTGTGTGCGGGAAGGGAGGGGGTACACAAGGGAACAACACGGGGGGGCCAGAGAGGATGGGGATGGCCTGTGGGGACAGAGGGAGTAACACACGTTGGTGCATGCTTACCTGCTGTCTTAGCAGAGGGTCGGACCCTAGATCCTCCTGGTCCGAACAGGTCCAAACAGCAATAGCCCTTTTCTTTGACTCCCCTTCCCTTTGGACGCCCGGGCGAGAGACGCCCTTCATCTAAGAGTTAAGTGCAGGAAGGAAGGGCTAAGAAGGTGGGCGGGCTTAGGCCAGGTGACATAGATCAACTTACACCTGATCCCCAACTGCAAAGGAAAAGAGTCTGGAGGGCTCCTTAAGTAGGGAAAAGAGCGGCAAGCAGGAAGGCACCAGGTGGGCGGGCCTTGCTAAGTGGTGAAAAGGAGCGGCAAGCAGGAAGGCACCAGGTGGCGGGGGCGGGGCTTGCTAAGTGGTGAAAAGGAGTGGCAAGCAGGAAGGCCCAGGTGGGCGGGGCGTGCTAAGTGGTGAAAAGGAGCGGCAACCAGGAAGGCACCAGGTGGGCAGGGCTTAGGCCAGGTGACCTAGATCCACTTACACCTGCTCCCCAGCTGCAAAAGAAAAGAGGCTGGAGGGCTCCTAAAGTAGGGAAAAAAAGCGGCAACCAGGAAGGCACCAGGTGGGCGGGGCTGACTAAGTGGTGAAAAGGAGCGGAAACCAGGAAGGTACCAGGTGGGTGGGGCTTAAGCCAGGTGACCTAGATCCACTTACACCTGCTCCCCAGCTGCAAAGGAAAAAGAAGCTGGAGAGCTCCTTAAGTAGGGAAAAGAGCGGCAAGCAGGAAGGCACCAGGTGGGCTGGGCTTGCTAAGTGGTGAAAAGGAGTGGCAAGCAGGAAGGCACCTGGTGGGCGGGGGGTGCTAAGTGGTGAAAAGGAGCGGCAACCAGGAAGGCACCAGGTGGGCGGGGCTTAGGCCGGGTGACCTAGATCCACTTACACTTGCTCCCCAGCTGCATGTACATATGAATGCGCAGAATGTTTTATGAAATTGTGATGTGCTTGTATGTATTTTTTGGATGACTATTAAGAGGTAATTTTTGAAGTATTGTGTTTAATATTGTTTGAATGGGTACCAGTAGAAGACCATTGCCTTTTTGTTTAGATTGCACATACACAGGGCAATAAGCAGTCCTCAAACACACAGTTCATTTGTATACATGAACATGAACCTTAATATAATTGACTTTTTCTGGTGCTCTTGTTTCTTCTTTACTTTACTTTCCCTATATGTGCCTCTAATTTGTAGGCATTGTGGGTCTTCATATGGATTGTTTGTACTAACACAGGTGTGTAGCAATTCTTTATTTGTTAGCTATTTATTACATTTTTAACAATACTGAAAACTCTGATAAAGTTGTATTCATTATTTTACCATCCAAAATGACCAGTTTAAGAATATTGCACTTTTATGGTGCATGCTGCAGCCATTCCCTATGTGTATGTTTGATTAGATTCCTGCATTAACAACAACACTCCAGTATAATGTGTTGTTTATATGAGTACATTCTTTAATTCATTTTAGTACCCGGCGAAATCAAGCAGAATGCAACACGCAATGGCACCCTTCCACTGGCACCCCCTAGTGAACACCGGTACAGGTAAACAGAAAGATGAACAAGGAAGGTAAGCTCAGTGCACAGATCCCAAAGTTCTCAGTGAAGGTCCATAAAACAGCATATTAATTTGGCTTCAAGTGTGGTAATTGTAATCAGTGCCAGTATGCCTATCGTAGTTGTCAGACCTTTGCTGATCAGAGTGGGATCCAAACTGTAATTAGAGATCTCCTCAACTGTAAAACCAAATTTGTGGTCTAAGCAATCATTTGTGTCTGTAAAAAACTATATATAGGAAGCACGAGCAGTTGAGAATTCGTATGAGAGAACATCTTTCAAGTCTCAATAAAACTGGTGTTAACTTACCTTTAGCTTTGCACTGGCAAACAGAACCCCAATTAGCCAACAAATCAGATATATGTTTTTTGGGTCTGGCCAGGGATTCTACCAGCAAACATGGTGGCAATCTTTGCATGAAACGTAGGCGGCTTGAATGTGAACTTATCTGCCATTTCAGATGCACCACAGTTGGATTGAATTCGGACCATGAAATGCATGTCTTTCTATGAGTATGTACCAGATGCCACGGTTGGCATTGTTCTATATATGTCACCTTTTATTCCGTTTGCCTTGCCAGCTGATACTACATGTTCTGTTCTTCAGCATTTTTGTAATTTATGAATCTTTACTATATTTGCTATGTCAGTTTTAATTCAATATGTATGGCTAGTCTTTCCATTCACTATAAGTCATTGACCCCATGTCAGGTTATCTACTTTGGATCACAGGCATGGGATAATGTTAAATTTAATCTTCGACTTTGTTAAACATGTATATATTTGAATTATTTGGCATTAATGTGTTATTAATGAGAGTTCATCTATAGAATTAATGACTTTTCTTGGCTGCCCCTGCACTCCTTGTCAATCTTTGTCATCATAAACAATCCTGGCCTTGAGATCTTTTTCACACCCCATAATGTGCTGTGGGAATCTGCACATACACCTTGCAGTTTCTTTTACTTCTGGCCCCATTATTTACACTGAATCTAATAAGTTTTCAATTCAATATGACACACGTGCAGCATGCCAATTACACTAGTCACGTTTTGTGGCCAAGATCAGATTAACTACACTATGCATGTTGCTTTTGCAATATGTACTCTAGCAACTTTGAGTCTTCTCACATACTTACCTTTGAGAACAGACCAATACGTAACCTGTTCCTCATATCATTTTTGTTGTTTACATATAACAATTGCCGGCCGCACTTGATGACGCGCGGTGATGTCAATCGCTGTGCGTGCGCGCGTGACGTCACAGTCGCATTGCGCTTTTTAGGCGGCATTAACATTAGGTTTGCCGTACTGCTCCTATGTAGATTTCTTGCTGTTACTTTGCCATGGGGATTTGACCCCACTACATATAAGAGCTATTAGCTTCAGGTATAGCCTATTTCCTGAATTTTTTTGATTATTTACTGATTTGTACCATAGATTATGAGCAGCATTTACATTATCACAATCAATTTTACTTCCTAGATTTTCCTATTCACTCTAGGGATACATACCCACTGGAGGGTAGGTCAGTTTACTTCCATCATTACCATTGTATTGCACATTTACTTTTAACTTACCACAATCACCTTTTCAATAATATGCTTACTCTAACTGAATTAGCTACCCGTTTGTATACACTATTAAGGGTCATTTCATCACTGTTTTAACACATTTCTTGCTTCACATACAAATCTGCTCTTCACGACTCTGGACCCACGGTATGTTCAACTTCCCACATGGGCATTGTCATCATAAGTGAAAACCAAACTTTTATTTTTCTCTTTTTTGACAACAATGATGCTTAATTAGCTCATACTAATTTTGATTTTCTTTCTGTTTTATTTTGGATCATTATTGTTCTTTTTCACTGGCTTCAACCATTCACTGAATACTGGTATGTTATTCTTTTTTCATGTGCTTTACTATGTTTGGGATGTTTTGTCCATGGTTTCTTATTTTAATACATGAACATATCATTATTTTTGATTAATGTACAGCCTTGATAACGACCAGAAATGTCGAAACACGTATCGGCTGTTCTGTGACCAATAAATTGGGACTTGAAGCCAAATTAATACGCTGTTTTATGGACCTTCACTGAGAACTTTGGGATCTGTGCACTGAGCTTACCTTCCTTGTTCAACTTTCTGAATATACATATATATATATACATTCAGTGAAAAAAACATTTGTCAAAGAGACGGTAAGGTCAGAATTTAATGCAATAAAACCTTACAAATTCAGCAGCCAATTCAGGCAAACCCAACTTAATTACTCACCCCCTGTTGTGCAGGGAAAGGCCACAATGTTGACATCAGAGTGGACATCACTGATGACATCACTGGTGACATCACTAATTACATTATATATGACATCATTGATTACATTACTGATGCTTACGGCCGTGGCCATGCTACATGTTGCACCAATAGGTTTTTTTGGGGCACACTAACCATGTCCTTTGTCTGTGGATACTGGTTATGTTGCAACAATTGCTTTCTTTGGGCCCCACTAAACATTGTCTTCAGCCTTGCCCATCGGCTGTGGCTCTCAACCTTGGCCACTGTATAGGTTACACCAATCATTTTATCTGGGGTCAACTAGCTCTGGCCTTCCGCCATGACAAGTGGCCATGGGCTTCAGCCATGACCACTGCACATGTTGCATCAATAGGTTTCTTTGGGGAACACTAACCATGGCCTTTGACCATGACCAGTGGGCATGGCCGTCAGCCTTGGCCACTATGTTACAACAATAGTTCTCTTTGGGGCACACTAGCCATGACCTGGCCACAACCTTTGGCCTTGGCCAATGTCCATGTTGAACCAATAGCTTTCTTTGGACCCACTAGCAATGGCCTTTGACCATGACCAGTGACCACATCCATCAGCCTTGGTAGCTGTATATGTTACAACAATAGTTCTCTTTGGAACCCACTTGCCATGGCCTTTGGCTGTGGCCCCTGCACATGTTGCACCAATAGGGGTCTTTGGGGCCCATTAGCCTTGGCCTTCAGCTGTGGCGACCGTACATGTTGGACAAATATATTTCTTTGGGACCCATTAGCCATTGCCTTTGGCATTTAGCCTTGGCTACCATACATATTGCACCATTAGGTTTCTTTGGGGCACACTAGCCATAGCCTTTGGCCATGGCCACTAGCCATGTCCTTCAGCCATGAAAAGTGGCCATGGCCTTTGGCCTTGGCCACTGTCCATGTTGTACCAATAGGTTTCTATGGGGCTCACAAGCAATGGCCTTCGGCCATGCCAGTGGCCATTACCTTTGGATTTGGCCACTGTACATATTGCACCAATAGGTTTCTTTGGTAGCCATGGCCGCTAATGAAATCAGACATTACATCACTGAGGAAATCTCTGATGGCATCAAAGATCACATCACTGATGGCATCACTAATAACATCCCTGATATTAGTGGGTTGATTAATTATATTTTGAAATATGAAAACTCTGTTGTGTTAGATAACATTATGCACCTATTTCATACTTACACAGTACATTGTTTTCTGTCCTGGTTTCTTTAAAAGTAGTGTACAGTGAACAATTGTAGTTGCATACAGAGATTATTATAATGAACATTAGTATGTAAGTAGTACATACTTTGGAAGGCAATCTATTTTATTGGAATGTGTATTCATAATTTATTTCAAAAGAAAAGACTAAAAGTATTAACAATACAATTGCCATGTCTGTAATGAAATATTTATTTTCTAACCTTCATTTGTTTCTATAAACGCAATCATGTAGGATAAGTAATTGATCTGTTTTTGTATATTAACTAAACTTTGAATTCTTAGATTCTATACTATTACAATGCACACAGGGACACACTTTATATTATATGTGACTCATTTTTTTTAAATAAAGCTTGTCATTTCAAAAGTTATGTGTTCATGTAATGTTATTCCATTGGGGAGAATTGTACATTTGAATGTGTACATTTAGTATTTTCATAACACTTAATATTAAACATTTCTCTACTTCTCTCTATTCTTATCATTCTGTGCTACTACATATGATGATACTATTTATGAAATACCTAACAGGTACTTTCCCTGCAATTAAGTTATGTAAGTGCTTACTAATACATGAAATTCAAACCATTTTTATAATGTGACATTTTTTTATTTGACATTTTATAAATTGATAAGTACTATAAATGAATGCTCCACACGTAATCATGTGATACTTCTGCATCAGTCTGTTGTTCCATGTTATGTTGTTACTAGCGGTAGTACACAGCGTTGCATGGGTCTGTAGCTGACATGCACGTGGGGGTCTGCTATAGCCTTGCGTATGTTATATTGTGTCATAACCTCCCTTTTTTGTCAAAATCTCAAAATCAGCAATCTCCAGAAATTACCCATATTCTTATGGCACAAGGCCGGACCACTTTCCACCCCTGTGCAGGACGAATGGATGGGGATGGCCAAATGTCACTATCGCCAGTACACCCGAGAGCAGTATGCCCACCTTGTGTCATAACTTCCTATTATCAGAAATTTTGCCAAATGGGCAATTTCCTGAAATCGCCTATACTGATAGCATAGGGCCGCACCTCATGCTGTGCAGGGCGAATAGGTGGGGTTGGTCAGATTTCACTATAGCCAGTATACCCCAGACTGGTATGCCGACCGCGGGTCAAAATCTCAGCTCACCAACTGTTGTGGGATCAGAGCCTACAATTGCAAAATGCAATCTCGTGAAATCACCTGTACTGATAGCATAGGGCCAGACCTCACACTGTGCAGGACAATTGGGTGGGGCTGGTCAAATTTCACTATCTCCAGTACACCCCAGACTGGTATGCCGAGCTAGGACCAAACTTTCAGCCAACCCCAAACATACCCTGCTGTCTCCTCATTGGCTATCTTGCCCTCTCCTTCCTCTTCTACAACTCCACAGGGAGTACCTCTGATTTGCACCCCTCCCTGGAAGTCTTTCAAGGGTGTCAACCTTTTCCTTATTGCCACTCTTAACTCTCGCTCAGCTGTCAAACACTCCACGGAAATCTGCCGCCTCCTGGAGGAACCTGACCTTGAGGTCTCACCGAGACATGGTTCACAGCCAGCTCTGTCATGAGCTTTGACGCTCTCCTCCCTGACGGCTACAAGATCCTCTCCACACCCAGGTCTAACCACTCCGGAGGGGGTGTAGCCCTGGTCTTTCATGACTGGATTCCTGCCTCTGTCATTCCTACGCAGGCCTACTCTGCCTTTGAATGCCTCATCTGCAGGCTCTCTCTCTCTCGTTGCCATTCCCTTAACTCCTCCTTTTTGGAGACTTTAACATCTATCTGGATGCTTCCTGTCCTTCCTCTGGACTCTTTTGCAACCTCAGCGACTCTCTCTCACTCTCTATTCTCCCTTCTGGCCCGACTCACTCTGCAGGGCACACACTGGGATTCTGATCTCATCAGACCTTCCTCTTTCTATCCCTCTCACCACTCCTCTCTCCTGGAGTGATCACTTTCTCCTTTCCTCCCAGCTCACCCTCTCTACCCCCCAGGCCAAGCCAACTCCAGCACAACCACCCACTTTCTCGGTTATCTGACCCATGAAGCACATGTCGATTGAGGTTTTCGCTGCCACTTTCTTCCCCCCTCCCCTTTGGCTGATTCACACACTGACACAGCCCTTTCCATTCTTCACTCTGCTATATCTGATACTCTAGATGTTCTTGCCCCTGTCCTGAGTATCTACCTGAAGCCCAAAGCCAAGTGCAAAAACTGGTATGACTCAGAGCTCGTCACCCTCAAACGCAAGTGCAGGGTCCCTGAGCGGAAATGGCGTGCTTCTGCTACATCCTCTGACAAACTGGCCTGCCGCCTGCTCCAAAGGCAATGCGCCTGCTCCAAAGGCAATACCGGCTCTCTGTCCACACCAATAAGAGAGCGCACACCCAAGCCCGCATCTCTGCAGCATCGAATAACTCGGCCAAACTCTTTAAAATCTGCAAGGAACTGACCAATCCTGCTGCAGTCTCTAACTCTCCTGTCCCGTCCCAGGCCCTTTGCACAGCTCTGGCTTCTCACTTCATCTCTTAAACTCAGGACATCCTGTCCTCTCCCTCTTCCTCTCCCCCTCTCTCCTCCACTCCCTGCTCTTCCTCTGGTCCTTCTTCGACCACCTCTCTTCTCCCCTTCTCTGCCTTTCCCCTGTTCTTCTCTGACAAGGTTTCTAGACAAGTCCAATCAATGAAAGTCTCATCAAAACAGGTTCATCCCTGTTCCTCCAAAACCATCAAGGACCACATTGACTTCCTCGCTCCTGCTGTGGCTGACTTCTGTAACCTCTCCTTCACCACTGGATTCTTCCCATCCCCCTGAAGCACTCCCTTGTGCACCCTCTTCTTAAGAAACCCTCTGCTGACCCCTTCTGCCCAGCTATCGCCCAATCTCCATCACTCCTGATCTGGGCAAACTCCTGGAAAAGCTGGCCATCACCCAGCTTAATCTTCACACTGAATCTGTTGGTTGTCTTCATGACCATCAGTCTGGCTTCAGAGCTGCCAGAAGCACGGAACCTGCTCTCCTGAACATCCGTGAAGACCTGCTCTCCAAGCTCGACTCTAACACACACTGTGTCCTCATCTTACTTAATCTCTCTCCTGCTCAACCGTCTCTGTGATAACCTGGGTATCACCGGTCAGGCCCTGGCGTGGCTGACTTCTTTCCTCTCTATTCGACCCTCCAAGGTCCAACTTGGGTCCTTCCTCTTCTCTGTTTCTATCTCTACCTGTGGTGTTCCCTAGAGGTCTAACCTCTCTCTCTGGCTGTTCGACCAATATCAGGCACTTCTTGCCCACTGCATTGCCGCTCTCTGTCCCAACTTTCAGTGCTATGCGATGACACTCAGCTCATTTTCAGGCTACCCTCAGCCACCTCTTCTCCTTCTCTCATCTCTGTCTGTCTGCCATCCAGAAGTGGTGTGCTGCAAATGATCTCAGCCTTAATTCCAGTAGGACTGAGATTCTCCTCATCGGCACACCCGCTCCCTCCTTTCTTGTCACTCCCTGGCCTGCCTCTTTTGGCCCTCTTCCTGCTCCCACTTGCGAGGCTATAAACCTCTGGGTCATCTTCGACTCTACTCTCTCCTTCGCTCCTCACATCTATGACGTCTCTAAGAAGTCACACTACCAGCTGCACCCCCTCAGAGGTATCCTTACTTTCCTCTCCTTCCCCCAGAAGCTCACTGTATCCAAAGCTCTTGTTCTCTCTAGGCTGGACTATTGCAACAGTATCTTTCTAAATCTGCCTGCTTCTATTCTCCGCCCTCTGCAACTCATCCAGAACAGGACTGCAAGACTTGTCCTTGGCCTCAAGCCAAGGGATTGTATCTTTCCAGGCCTGAAATCTGAGCATTGGCTCCTAGTGGCTGCAAGGAGTAAGTTAAACACCCTCTGCATTATCCACAAGGCCTTCTGGGGCCTGGGGCTCAATACCTTCAACTCGCTCTTCCTAAATATCTTCCTTCTCGAGCTCTTCGCTCATCCGCATTCAACTGCCTCAGGGTCAGTCACTTCTTCAAGCAACGAGTTGGCGGTAGATCTCTTTCTTCAGCTCGGGCCTCCCTCTGAACAGCCTCCGTGCCTCCCTGAATCTTGAGAACCATCTCTGATTCCAGAAGCACCTCAAAACCTTCCTCTTTGCTTCTGCTTTCTCTCCTCCTCTCCCCTGCTGAACTCCTGGCTAAAACTGCACTGGTTACCTGGCCACCCTCTGATCTCAGGCCTAGGTCCCCTCCTCCGCCAGTTACACATCTACACTGCCTCCCTGGCAACCCTCACACGTAGAGACTGTTTTCTGTATCCCTACAGTCCCACACCAGCAGTTGACACCTGTTGTCTGCACTTACCCATTGAACTTGCCACCAGCTGGCCACACTTCTCTTATTGTTTTATTAATTCCTTTTTACCCCATGTAATGCACTGCCCCCCCCCGCACATTTCCCCTTCCCCTGCACTTGCACATGCGTGATGTGAATGACACCTGGCCTAGTAGGATCATTATCTTTGTCTTCTCACTGTTCCCCCTCCCTTGCTGCGTCGTGCCTTAAAACACTTGTGTATAGGTGCGTTATAAATTTCATATCATATCATAACATACAAACACACTTTCGCAAATATACATATAGATTATTGTGAAGTGCAATAAATAATGTTTCAAAAGAGGTGAACAACGATATTGTAACTTGTATGATCAGTAATATCATATATTATGTCATTATTGATCTCATCTGTTTTATCTTAAATTATGTCATTAGTTATGCCATCAGTGATGTCATCAGTGATGTGATGTGTGATGTAATTAGTGATGTCACCAGGGATGTCATCATTGTAGGTATACGCAGCACAACAGGGCCACATAGCTAAAGTGCACATTTTTGAAATGCGAGTGCTCAATTTTAGGGATTTTTCTGTGTTAAATCTGATCAGCTTGACTCCCTCTTTAATAAGCTGTTTTCAATTAATTTCATAGGCGTTATTTTACTTTTGTTTCCTCAGTGCCCACTAGCCTGTACTTGTTGCACCAATAGTTTTATTTTGGTCCCACTGGCCATGGCCAGTGGACATGGCCGAACATGTTCCTGAGTACCTTGAGGTTCCACTAGATATGGTCTTTGGCTGTGGCCTCTGTACGTTTTGTACTAATAGTTTTCTTTGTGCCCACTAGTCATGTCAAACCATTAATTGTTACCAAGCCCCCATTGCCCCCTGCCCAGTAAATGTAGGCATTGCAGATGTTAAACCTTTTTTTTTCTAACTCATTATTCCTGCAATAATTTCACAGTAATAATTTCCAATAACAAAAATGTCTGCGGTAGAGTGGCGGTTTGACGAATCATGCGATAATGGGAAAAATGGCTCAGAATTAAAAAGTCTTCCACGTCCTCACAGGCATTTAACATGTGTCGTCCCTCTTTTTATCACGCCCCCTCGCTCCTCTCAAATATTTTTTAGCTCCCTATTTCTCTTGAATTACCCCCAATCACTCATCGCTTCTTGTGATGCACATTATTTTATAAGCGCATCCCTATTGTGAGATTCCTGTGGTTTTTCTGGCTTCCCAGACCTTCCCCAACTCCCCAACTTCACATGGTGTCTTCTTCGTCACTCATGACCTCTACCCTAATGTGATTGCTATTGCTATTGATACTGCTAATTAAATAGCACCTACGGCAAGGCCATCTAAACGTTGTCGTTCAAAATAATCAGTGTTCCCCTAGGAGTGACCATATAAACAGAAGAGTTTTGAGTCTCTTTCTGAAGTCGAAGAACTTTATAAGACACTGCAAGGTTGTGGGGAGTTCATTGCAAAGTGTGATGATATAATTTTTCCTCCTCCAAATAGCACTTTGATTTCTTTCATTTGTGGCTTCTCCCGTTAATATTGTAGGAATCATTTGCATCGAGCAAAAAAGAAATGGTGGCATTTCATTTCTGAAATGCCTCTCAGGCGCGTTGATGCAAAACACCAAGGCCAATATATATATAAAGGTTTTAAGGAACAGGGGGCACCCCCATGTCACTGTTGAATTTTTTTTGTGTTAGCTTTATTTAATTTTCATCTTCAAAGAACATATCAGCGGTATATAGCAAGGGATACAATCTGAATGTGGGATGGTTATTGAACATTAACAGCTTTAAACACCAGATGTGGCAATTCATGAATAAAGAACATACTTTTATCACCCCACCCCAAAAAAGAGAAAAGAAACCCCCAAAGCACTGCAAACACATGTATCAACACTACCATAAAGACCCAATCTAGGGGCGCTATAACCCTATTAACTCTCACTGAGGCATTCCCTTCATCCAAGCCCCTCCTGCCTGACTGGTCCATCCCATCTGCAGCTGTAATACTCAAAAGCTACCTCCTGCTGCCCTTTTCCCTTCTATCAATACGCCAATGTCAAATGTTTCATCATTTGCGGTTGAAACAGAACTGCCTCTCTGTCTCTGATGAAGTCAAGGAAGGGAGTCCAAATTCGGCAATATTTTAGTTAGTCACTAGAGCCAAGATCTCCCAAATTTGTATCCACCAGTATTCCATTGGTGAGCCCTCCAGCAACTTCAAGGAGCGTGGTTGGGTGATTTTTGCTACAAGTACTAGTTGGCCAGTCAATGTTGCTCTCGGTCCCGATAGTAGGAATGAATCGTTTTTGGGGACATCCCCCAAAAGTACTACATGAGGACTGTGGCGGAGTTGGTGGCCTGTGATATCCTTTATCTTTGCCAATACATCTCTCCAAAAGGTCTGTAAAACTGAGAAACTCCTCCACATGTGGATCATGACACCTTTTGCTCCGCATACATGCCAGCAGAGATCCGAGCTTGTCAGGAATATTTTATGGAGTCTCACTGGTGAGAGGTACCACTGATAGCATCATATCATAGCATCCTCTTTAATCAAAGTGCATCTTGAGCATTCATAGGCTATCTGACACGTTTTGTGCCATGAATCCTCATAAGTCTCCAGTCCCACATCCTGTTCCCACTTGATCATGTATGGTAGCTTATCCGTGTCACCCCGTTTCTCCAGTAATTTTTATAATTGTGAGATCTTCCTGGATTTCCTACCTTCATATACCGCCAACTCTAAGCTGGTTGGGTTTCTGGTGGCCGCCCTTCTAGCTGAGGCTTTTGTGATCCAGTGCCTAATCTGTGTGTATCTAAATCTTTCTGTTTCCAGAAGCGTGAACTTCGTTTTACATTCAGAGAAAGTCAGTGGTTCTCCTTCCTTAAAGAGGATTGATTAGTTTTTCTAGTTAGCAAATGCCTGTTTATTCCACCTGTGGGAGAACTCTTGGTTCTTAGTGTTTGGCGATAGGGGGCCCGGCCTGTGCAAATCCCAATCACTTGGCCTGTCCTATCCCAGTGCCTCAGCGTGCATGCAGTCATTGGTAGCAGTCTTTGCAAATTCTGCCTATATACCCTGCATATGAACGGAAGAGTATGCATAGGGGAATCTAGATCTGTCAGTTTTATCTCCTTCTACTTAGGGGTCCTCATGTCTTTTGGCCAGTCAAATAGATGAAACTACTAGACCCCGTTCAGCCGGAGGTCTCAAGGCTCTCTTTTCTAGGGGTCTTGTTTGACCAGATGAATTTAGATAATGCCCTTTGGAGATCATTTAGCTCACCTGCCAGTATCTGTATTGGCAAAGCTTAAAAAGTGTATAGCAACCTCGGCAGGAGGGTCATCCTTACCGCCTGAATTCTTCCAAGCCAGGAGATTTCTCTCAAGTCCCATCGGGATTTAAGTTTGCCATAATGTAGTGTGTAAATATCAGGCCAAAGTTGTACACCCTAAGAAGCGCTTTTAGGTATTCCCAAATCATACTGTCGAACGCCTTGTGCGCGTCCAATGATAAGATTACAACCGTTTTCGAAATCGCAGTCTTTGCCCCAATTAGGTCGACCACTCGCCTAATGCTATTGTGTGCCCCTCTCTCAATAATGAACCCTGTTTGGTCTCAATATATTAGCTCCGGCAGTACATTAATCAGCCGTGTAACAATAAACTTGGTGTAGATTCTGGCAACCATGTTAAGGAGGGTGATCTGTCTGTATGCAGAATATTCTTCCCTGTCTTTTCCAGGCTTCCGGATCCACTTTGCTAGGGACCCCGCCATTGACTCTGAGACTGGACCTAGCTTCAGAAAGGTATTAAATAGTTTAGTGAGGTGGGGGAGATCAACTGTGTGAACACTTTATAGAATTGGGCTTAGTAGCCATCTGCGCCTGGGGCCTTCCCCACAGGGAGATCATGAATTGCTTGTTGGATCTCTCTTTTAGTTATTGGTATCTCTAGGGCATTCCTCCTCAAGAAACTGTGATCTCTGTCTGGGATGTCTAGGGATATTAGCACCTACATCACTGAACTATCCCTCCATAAGGAACATCTTTCCATATTCCGTGGTGATCCTATTATGTTGGCTATCCCTACGTGCAGCTATGAAGTTATGCTGTGGGGGTTTTCCTAGTTTTGCTGCCAGTAGCTTGTTGGCTTAACTGCCTTTCGCATAATAGTATTGCTTTGTGTCAAGCATCAATTGGGCAGCATTCTTGGTCAAATGCGCATCTAAGACTTTGTTGCCCACTTTAAAATCCCTCAAGGACTTCTGTGAGTTATGACCTCCATCTCTAGTATGGTCCCTCGGGCCCTTTTAGCTTTCAAATACTCTGCCTCCTGACTAATAATAGCACCCCTCAGGACTGCTTTACTGCATTCCATAACAGACGTTGGCCAATATTATCTACGTCATTCTCAGTGAAGTAGTTGGTTACAGTGGCCCTCATTACGACCCTGGCGGAAATCGAAAAACGATGGCGGAAATGCAATACCGCCATCGAATAGCGCTCGGTGCGATTATGACCCGTCACCGTAAAGTACGATGCCATTAGCGACACCGTAGTGAACGCCAACGCCAACTGCACCAAGTACGCGCGCGCGCGCCATGCCAAACCGTAATTAGCACCATGGCGCAAGGGTACGCGAATTCCGACCCTAGCGGACATGTACTTAACGCCATCAAGCACGGCGGAAAGTACCATTCCGCCATGGTGAGAAGTACGGCATCGCGAATCAACCGTAAACGGCCCCACTGAGTGCCTGTACACCGCTCCCTGGCCACATAGTACAACTCCCCGTAGGTGCAACGAAGTCACAATGCAACCAGTGAAATGTACAAGTCACCCATGCATGCCAACGAACAAAAGAAGCACAAGAGGGGCCAATGGGAGCTGCAGGGCACAGATGGCACGAATACAGAAGCCATACCAATGGACATGACCTCAGTCTCCCACCAAGAAACGCACGCAAACACAGGCACCTGTGACCAGCAATATTCCGATAATCACATCATTCCACCAATCCACCTGGCTGACCGGCATCTGTTACACAAAACCTAATCCCCCGCCCCTGAGCATGACATCATTCAAACAGTCATATTGGCAGCCCTCACCCCTGACCTCACTGGGCTTCGTAGGCAAACGCGCCCAGCACAGTACCACGCAACTATACTCCGAAGCTGGAACACAATGCAGATCTCCTCACAATACATCGCTCCCCAAATAGGAATATGCCACATCACTTGCAAAGAAGAACGCCACACGGCCCATATCAGAATAGAAATTTAATGCACAACAAATTCACCAAGCCCATACAGCCATTAGGCCATGAACTCCAAAACACATTTCACCATTGTGGGCTGCATCCGCAAGAAATGACCAGCTACTTCTTGTGTGACGCCCTGTTCCTTCATGGTACACAGGGGCTACATTCTCGTACGAAAAGGCAACATGGAAGCGCCTAGAACCGCAGGGCCGTCCCAATAGGGAGGCACTAGTCCAGCTGAAAGGCCGAAATGTTGCTCCGAGCCACTAGTACTGCGTAAGGGCATGTGGCCCATTGGCGATCGTCCCATAAGATCGTAATGCTGCTCCACTGATTAACACGAAGCAGCAGGTGTCGGGAGTAAAACCCATCTGCAGGAGTGGCATACAGATGGCAGTGGCAAAAGGGGAGGAGATACCTGTCAACTAAAAGAAATGAAAAAGAATAGTATGGCCATCAGAACTACATTCGAACAACTCACTTCAATGATCACACTAAATCCACAGCCATATGCATGCTAGCCCACTCCAAAGGATCATCACCACCCAAAAACCACTTGCGACCCATAACTATCCATATCGAGGTGAAAACACCATCACAAACGAGTGTACCTGTGCATGCGTCTGTGAAAACAGAATCCATCAGATGGGATTGGTAACGTGCATGGACACAAGTGTCTGAAGGCGCGTCGAGACAGGGAGGGCTCAACAAGGCCAGATAGACGATGGTCCCACTATGGCAGCCCTGCATCACATAGCGCAGGGGAGGCGGACAGATTCCAAGAAGCCCTGTACATGGCAAACACCGTATCAAATCATCTGCCCATGCATCCATTCATCATTCCCTCATCCCGGTATAAAAACGCCTGAATATTTACTCACATAACATTAGAAATATCCATTGAGTCTGTGTGTTATGCAGCCTGCAAAATCCACAGTGCCCCAGTCCGTTATTCCAGTGTTGTGAAGTAACATGTATTTGGGAACGTCCGGCCTCATCGCCCACGTCGCTATTGCGCATCCCAAACTATTCATATCAATCATTGCATCCTCGCCATGGCCCCTGTCCCAAGGACACTGAACAATAGAACGTTATATTTGCAGTCAGACCTGTGGGCATCTCCTCGCCGCTAGCTGAAGGCCGAAAGCGCAACCCTTCGAATTCCTCATTTGCAACATCACGTCGAAAAGGCATCTGTGGCCGCTTGAAATCACAAATTAATCCATCTAGTGCGGCTGTGTGTGAAAATGGCAACTGCCTTCACTCACAAATGGCACGCCCCGCCCGTCGGTGAACCTCGGTACAGTGATGCATGAGGGTCCACCGTTACTCGAGTACTACGTTCCACTGACCCTTCACAAGTCTGTTCGCGACTGCAAAGAATGCATGTGAAACAATGGGACCATAGCCGAATGAACATATCAACCAATGCTACACGGCCATCGGGTACTAATACATGATTGTAATAGCAAGATGCCATTCCTCGAATTGCAGCGTTGTGTGCGGGACGTGCTCGGCCTAAGGGGAGAGCAGCTTGCACAGGTGGAATGAATCACCACAGGTGGAGGCCATACAGCCTGAAAACACATAAATTGCACACCCAGTCTCCTCCCACAACCACACCCACTCCGAAATGCTACCGGCAGGACTCGCGATGTTGGCCCTGGGGGACCTGATAGCACTGCAAGTACTCCAACTTCAAGAAGAAGACGAACACCAACTACAACCGGCCGCACGGCGGAGACGCAGGAGGAGGAGGAGGCCAAGGCAGGGCCAGCAAGGGCCGCCAGCACAGCCACTACCACCACGTAGGCAGCCCGCAATCCCACGCCTCCGAGCACATCCGTTCAACCTCACTGATGAGCAGATCCACACCCTCTACCGTTCGGACCGGGACACCATAGCCGCCATTGTGGACATGACACAGGCTGACCTTGTCAGCATGATAGATAGCCCAACCGCCATCCCACCCCTACTGAAGGTGGTGTCTGTACTCCACTTCCTGGCCACAGGCACCTACCAGCACACAGTCGGACAGTTGCATGGCATTTCTCAGCCACTGTTCTCACGGACACTATTGCAAGTGCTCGATGCCCTCCTGCAGCACGCAGACGACTACATCTCACTACCACGCTCGGAGCAGGAAATTACGAACACAAAAGTGGGATTGCATGCACTTGCCGGCATACCGGGTTGCATTGGTGCCATCGACTGCACCCATGTGGAATTGGTCGTCCCACATGCCATGGAGGCCCAGTACCGCAACCGAAAACAATTTCATTCTCTGAATGTACAAATGGTGTGTGACTCCAACAGGATCATTACACATTGTTGTGCCCGATTTCCTGGATCAACCCATGATTCTATGGTTCTGAGGAACTCTACAATACCACGCTACATGGAGCGACACGCAGGGAACAGATCCTGGCTACTCGGTGAGTCTCATTTCATGCATGATGATGTGGGGTATGTGCTTCGGCAATGACCTGGCAGGAAGGGGGGGGGTGTGTGCGTACGTAGCAATGGCATTCCACATTATACGTTTATCGTCCACATACAGGTGATGCTGGATATCCACTGAAGAGATGGCTCCTCACACCAGTCCGGAACCCACGGGACCAGCATGAGGAGGACTACAACCATGCCCACTCACGTACCCGTGTAGTCATTGAACAGGCATTCGGCCTACTGAAGACTCGTTTCCGCTGCCTCAGCAGGTCTGGCGGGGCACTCCTGTACCGCCATGAGAAGGTTGCAAAGATGGTCATGGCATGTGTCATGCTCCACAACATGTGCGTACGTAGAAATGTGCCCATGCCCCCTGACGCAGAACTGCAAGCACCTGAAGATGGTCATGATGAGGGTGGGGATGTGGCAGCACCTCAAGGAGTCTGCGAGGCACAGGAGGGCCGTGAAATTCGTCAGCATCTCATAGATGCATGCTTCTAGCACTCACGCCTAGTGGCTGATACATGGACACGGGACTCGTGGCACTGTGTGTGTCTGGTACATGCACAATATGGACTGTACGCCTATGATGGCCTAGTACACAAAGATCATTGTCCACACATCTCATTGTTTGATCATGCATTGTTTATGGCATATGTGATATCATGTTGAACACCCTATCGACCCGCCACCCAAGTGAGCCCAACACACCCCCTCCACCCTCCTACCTCCCCCCCAACACCAGTATCCAAAGATGCTCATTGTCAGTGGGCAGTCGCTATTGCAAGCCCCCTCTGCGGGTATCAGGGGCACCCCTGCCTGTGGAGCGCAGGTTCCTCCCAGATCTACGTTGGGGGCTGCCCTGGACGGAACTTGCAACGGATGATGTCTCTGCCTGCTCACGTCCATGCATGTCCCTAAGGGTTTGTGAGAGCTCAGTGAGCACACGGCGCACTGCGGCAAGTTCGGCACATACGTCTTTGGACGTCGCATGCAGTTCCCCCCTCAGGCTCTCGGTGCTACTCTCCATTTGTGCCCTTAGTGTCTCTGTACTTCTCTCCATTTCTGCCCTAAGTGTCTCAGTTGATGTTTCTATGGCTGCCTTAGTGCCCCCACATTCATCGGCATGGTCCTTGAGGAGCGTGGCCAGTTGCTGCTGTTGCACGATTAACTGGTCGAGGGACTGTTGCCTCTGCTGGGCCATGGCCATTTGCGGTGGTGTCACAGAGGGGCTGTTCGCCTCATGTTGCCCTGCCACAGGGCTTGTGGGGGATGGCCAGTCGTCGTCTTGTGGGTGCACCTGCGTGGTATCCTCATGGTGTACAGGATGAAACAGACAGGGGGATTGAGACAGGTCATGGATGGATCTGACTTCGACATCCCCGTCTTCTGTGTCGGAGCATGCTGCCATCAATGGGGTGTCACCTATGGTGCTGCTGCCACCAGAGGCAGTGCCTTCTGTGGCATCCATTGGGGGGACCTGTGGTGCTGCTGTTGTGGGCATGCTGGCTGCTGGGGTGCCTGTTGATGTTCCCTCCTCTGTGCTGCCACCTGATTTGTGCTGCTGCCGTGTCTTGATGCGTGCAGCTGAGGTGGAGGGTCTTTGGCCGTTGGTCTTGGCCCTCTTTGCAGGTGTGCTGGTAGGGGTGTCCTGGAGCTCGTCGTTTGGATCGGACCCTGTGGTGGAGTAAAGGAGGGCGAGGGTTATTAATGGGTCTGTGGGAATTGGAATGGCATTGTATCACATGCATTGGGGTGGTACCTGAGGGTGATTTGGGTCGGGGCCTTGGAGGTGCTTTCATTTGTGTGTGGAGTGAGGGTGCAGTTGTTTGGCAGCCTGCAGTTAGGGTGTGCCTGCTGCACGTGTAGTGGGTGTTTTAGGGGTTTTTAATTATTTATGTATTTATTGTGAGTTTTAAAGTGCGCTTGTTTGGCAGCCTGCAGTTAGGGTGTGCCTGCTGCACGTGTAGTGGGTGTTTTAGGGGTTTTTAATTATTTATGTATTTATTGTGAGTTTTAAAGTGCGCTATCAGGCCAATGTGTGTGGACGTTCTCCTGGCCATGTGTTACTGTTGCGCTATGTGGACACATGTGATTCACATGATTGGACATTGTGGATTTGGCATGGTTTTATTTGGGACACCTACCTGATTCTTCGGATGTCTGCACTCCTTTCTCCATCCCTCTGACTCCCTCGATGCTCTCCATTCCTATGGTGGAGGCACAGATTTCTTCCCAGGGGGTCAACTTGATGGGTGATTCCGATCCTCCCCCGGTGGCTGTGGCAATGTTGCGGTTGGCAGAAAGTATGCTACGGACGCGTATCCGCAGGTCGTCCCACCGCTTCCTGCATTGCTGTGGGTTGCGGGGTGCGGTCCCCACCGCACTTACCCGCTGTGCCACCAGGGCCCATATGGCCTTCTTGTTCGCAAGTGCCGTCCTGGTCATTTGCGTGGAGAAGACGGTGGCGGCATTCTCCTGGAGGGTCTCCGTGAGCACGGTGAGTTCCTCACGGGAGAAGTGGACCTGCCGCTTGCGGTCGCACGCTTTCTTCGCTACTTTTCCCATTTTTCTTGGTTTCACTAGGGTGGATGACGGGTTGGGATGTGTCTCAGGGTGGTGTTTTTAGTGGTTGTGTGTATTTTGTGGTTTTATAGGTGTACGGGGTGTTGTTTCCCGTTCCGGGCCCATGCTTTTACTTCCGTTTCCGTATATTTACGGTCACCGTACTTTCCGGTTGGCGCTCACTGCGGTGTCCGCTATGATGGGTGGCGGTATTGCACCTAGGCCGCCGTACGGCGGCGGTGTGGGCCGTTTTGGGGTCATTTCCGCCATCGCGGACTTTGCACTTCCGCCATGGCGTGGTGCTCGTGCCCGATGGGTCGGAATGGGCCGCACTTTGCTCCATCGTGCGATGGCGGAAACGCTATTTACGCTGTGGCGGTCCGGTCAGTCGCTTTCCGCCAGGGTCGTAATGAGGGCCAGTGTCTTTAACGTGTAGTCTCATGGCAGTGTCTTCCCGGGAAAGATAATTTACGTACCTTGGCTTTCTCTGCTGCTGGGGAGATATTCCCAGATCCAGGGTATAGGCTCACCGGGGTGTGGCCAAATAGGACTCTTGTCATGATTTGAGCTCTTGTGACTCTGGAGATCAGGGTGTTAGCTATGAGAACTAGTTCTAGACTAGAGAAACCATTGTGCAGTGGGGAATAAAAGTTGCAATCCCTTTTGTCTGGATTAAAGAAACTCCAGGTTTCTATCAGTGAAGGCTCCGTCAAGAGTTTCATCATGGACAGAAAGTTATGTCTGTCCACATTCGTCAGCGGAAGCATTTTCATCTTTGGTGTGGTCAATAACACAATTAAAATCTCCTGCTAAAATCCATTCCCCTATCAGCAAAACCCATCAGGGATTGTGCCAAGGCTTCTAAGAAGTGCTCCTTTCCAGTGTTTTCGGCATATATAGAAACGAGGGTCAGGTCATGATCTTCCACTCTAATATTTAGGTATCTCCCTTCACTATCGCTGAGAACCCTATTGACCTTCATATGAATCCCCTGTCAGATAAGAATTGTGACTTCCTTTGTCATGGTACCACTACAGACAAAGTATATGCTAGGGAAGTCTTTACACATAAATCTCGCCTCATCTTTGGCGAGAAGGTGATTCTCACAGAGGAACACTAGCACCGTGTTCAGCGCTTTTAGCCTCTGGAAGATTGCTTTATGCATCACTGCCGAGTTAAGCCCTTGGATGTTTTGTGTTAAACATGCAAGCACCTGATATTCCACTCCAATATCTGTGTTATGCAGTAAATCACTAGCCATGATTACTATACATGCCATCAGCTTGGCTACTATGTAAATAAGGGTCAATAAATTGATGAAAGAGTCTGGGTGGTTCAGCAGTGTAATGCAAATAAAAATAATATTGGGAAGTTCCCTGAAAAGAAAACCCCAAATAGACATTTGTAAGTGATTTCAATCGGGCACTCCACCTAAGTCAATGCCTAGCGTGTGATACACAGTTGGAACCCTTAATTATATATTTTTGTCTCTAAGTTCTTCTATTTCTGAATGATGTACCCTTATATCATGCCCCTCCCTTTGAATCCCCCCGGTCTCACTGAACCAGGAAGAAGGCTGTTTTGCAAAGGTAAAAGATTTATTTTATGGATTTGAACAATATATATGTCACACTATTTAATATTTATAGAATAATCACCAATGGGTGATGTGACAATTGACAATCACTTTAATCTCTTTAATCAGAAGGAGTATGGATAAGAAAAATCATGCAGCACCGAATAATACTGGATATGGATAGGAAAACAATGTAACATAGAATAATACTTGGTATGGATTCAATCAAATGCAATGTCACTCTTTTCCCCTTATACTACTCAATCCCCCGCAATATGCAAGATAACGAGATGGAAGGAGAGCACACAGGTTTCAGGAATAAACACTCAACAAATACAGTTCAATCCAGATTCCCCCCAGCAAACATAGAGAGAAACAGGAATGATGTCAAAACAGGTAAAATGCTTTTAAATGTGGTTTGTAATGAATGGTAAAACACTGAAAAATTGATTAATTCTCTAAATTGTATTCAAAACTAGTGGAAGCTCTTTGGATAGTTTCAGGTAAATACTACAAATGATGATTGGACAACTAGCAGATTGAAAACTGAATTCTGAGGTCAGATTCAAAGAAAAGCTGTATTATACGTGATGAAATTGAGCCAAATGCAAATTCCCAGCAAACATTTCCATGCGCGAGAAACGCGATTGCGGAAAAACTATAAGGAGTTGGAATGCGGTTCGTTTCTAGCATGTACGGTTCAGAAGTTATGAAGGTTTTAGTAGAGGTCATTTTTTTTCAGAAAGAGTCAAGATGTTCAAATGAAAGATGCACTTTTGAAATTACAAACAGGAATTTCTTTACTCTAGGGAGGCTATGAAGATACAAGATACCTAACCGGACAGACACCAGATCAGCACCGCCTCTGTTCGGACTTTTGCCCGCTGAGACACTTGTCTTTCTTGAGCAAATATATTAGCGCAAAGATGATATTATCACTACTATTATCAAAGGACTATATGGATAAGGGAAAGATTCAGGAAACAAAAGAGATTTTCACAATGCAGTTCTGGATATGATAGAATGGGTTGGATAGGATTACTTAAGGATAAGATACTGGCTATGGACAATTCTATGCTAGATACTCAGAACTATGGTTTGGAATGGCCCGTCAAAGATCTGGTCAAGGGTTTTGGACTGGAATTCTGCTTGCCTGCCGGACAGGTCGGTTCTGGGTTGCAGCTATCAGGTTACAGCTCTGCTCTACTGGTTTGGATCTCTGGGTTCTAGCAAGAATTCTTGGCAAGAAGCAGAAACAGCACAGCCCGGCTGTTCTATTGGTTTTGTTGTGTTCCTCTTGGAAGTCTGGGGTTAAAATCAGGTTTCAGTATTTTAAAGGCCAGTTGAGAAGGGTTCAGCTTTGGAATTGGGCCTCTCTGCTTTCAAAGTTCTGGAGTCTTGGATATGGGTTCTCCTGCAGAGCGCTTCTCCAGTAAATCAGTTGATGGGTGAATCTGTCTGTCTCTTTAGGCCTTAAACTGTCCCTATTTATGTATTTCCCTAAGGGGTGGGTAGGCTGAATTATACTAGGCACACCCTCTAGGAATCCTATTGGTCAGGGTCTTTCCCCTCTCCTGATTTGAAAAGGAACACATGGTTTCATGATGATGCAGTGTTTTACAATCCAGGGAGTACCTCCCCTTTGTTTCAGTACAGTAACTCTATTTTTCACATACATCATATTTACAATATCACCAACTTGTTAATAATATATATTCACATAACAGCTTTAGTAGAGCACGTATCTGTCCGAGTCCCAGCTCAGTGGGAGCTTCAGTTCAAAATGGACAGTTGTTCACTCTTTTGGTTGGGTACCCAGTAGGAGATCTGTCCACATTTTTCTCCATACATGCGCATGACATCTGGGCATAATCCTGTGAACTTTCATATTTCTAGCATTATCACAATTGCTACAACATCGAAATTTCGGTAGTCCTGTCTCTGAACATGGCACAGAGTTCAGAGTAGTCTCAAACTGTGAGCAGAATGTTCATATTAACAACCTATAAATTACAGATTTTTACAAGTTTTGCACAGTTCTCGATGAGTCTTTTTTTCAAAAAGATATTTCCTTGTGATTTAAGATACAAAAATCTGTCTGGTCCCACCTCCATAGTTTTGCTGGGCTCAGACCAGTCCAGGGCTCTCTTCCTGCTGGCAGTTGTTTCTGTTGACACCTGAATTTGGATTCCCATTCAGTCCAGGAAGGCTATTTTCTCTCTTCCAGAGAAGCAGAGCAAAATCCCTTCCTTCTTTCATTAGCATCTAAATGATAGTTCCTGGGCAGAGAGCAAAAGCAAGGCACCCTTTGTTGGAGCAGACTGTGGAATGTGCCTTTGAAGTCCAGTTTGGCTGGCCTCAGTTCACTGTAATACACTTTGTTCAAAATTGTCTTTTGCTAAACTAAACCTTGCATTTTTATCAAGTATACACACAGATCTCTAATTACAGTATTTTTAAAACATAGAAATTGAATTGTAGCAACCTATATTGCTTTTGATTGCAAGTCTTTTCTTTTCCACAATTTGATCTTAATGTACACGTTTAAATTGACAGGTTAAGTAAATTACAATTTTGACACAGGCGAGCGGCGGTACTGATCCACTATCTGACAGGTTTTTCCAGGCAAGCACCTTTTTGAATGGGGATATTTTTGTGATGAATGGTGCTTCTCCTGACATTGTGCTTATGGGAATTCCTTAAATAGGTTTATAGTGAACACTCCACAAGGATGTTGGATCTTCTCTGCTGTTTGGGGAACATGATTTTGTAATTTCAACAGCCAAGGAAAAAACAGATTTTAAAGCACTTCTGGGTTTTCCTGGCAATGCAGCACTGTGGTCTCCTGTTTTACCACTGACATTGGCAAAATGGATTGGCAGCCTATTTTTCCGGTTTCCCTTGCGCACTTCTCAGAGATTATTAGCGCACATCAGGCTTTTTGGCGGTCATTCTGTTGTTTCTGATGAAAGCAGCACACAGTGATGTTGCAGGGCAGAGCCTAGTGGGTCAGAACATCCACAAGCCCCCCCTTGCAATTTGGCGTTGATCGGCCATCAATGGGAAGTCGCAAGACTGGGATGATGAGTCTCTTTTCTTTTGGTTCCAAAAATGTCAAAGTTCATCATCTTTTCCTCCATCAGGGGTGGATCGACCAGTTCTCCTCGCCCAGTCCTGATGTGAGCATGGAGCGATACCCTGGGCTCCTTGGATCTTTGCTTCCGGTCCCTGGCGGATCCTCCTTGGTTTTAGTCTCCATGGTTTCCAATCCTAGGATGACAAAGCAAAAACATATTTGTAGACATTTCCCCACCACTATTTATGTAGTGGGGCGAACACATACATTTCGCATATCAGGACTCTTTTTTCTATTGGCAATTTATTGACTATATAGATGGAATATTTTTAGTGGGAATTCTAGGGAGTTGGAGTGACCCCCTCTGGGGTTCCAGAAGACTCCGCCAGTTTCTGCAGAGTGTGACTAGGATGGCAACACTTTAGTTGGTTAATTTGGACCCACTTATCTTCCACCTCTGCCAAACTGCCTTCGGGGATGCAGATTTTGTAGGCGACTGGTGAGATTTTGTCTACAATAACAAAAGGACCCCTCCAGGTAGGCAAAAATGTGCGCTGTTTGGCCTAGTTCCTTTGTAAATTGTATAAGTAGACCCGGTCTCCTACATGGTATTCTTTTCTAGTAGTCTTTAAGTCATAGTGGGTCTTCATGCTGTCTGCAGATCTTTCTAGATTTGGCTGAGCAAAGGCAAAAGCCTATTAAAGGTGTTTTCTTAGATTTTCAACATACTAATGAGTTGTGGAGGCATTGATCAATGTCTGCTCTTGGGTTCTGAAGAGCAGATGCTGGGGAAGCACCATCCTGCATCCAGTCATCAGCTCAAACGGTGACATTTTAGTTGCAGATGAAGGGGTAGATCTGATGGCCATTAGGACAAGAGGTAATCGAATATCCCAACTTGGCCAAGAATCTGCCACAAACTTTTTTAATATGCTCACAATTGTCTTGTTGTATCTCTCTACTGCACCACTAGAGGCTCGCCGGTAAGCAATGTGTAGCTTCCTTTTGACCCCAAGTATCTCCCACATCTTTGTCATTACTTCGCTAGTGAAGTGGCTACCTCATTCTGACTCGATCCTTTTGGGGTAGTCCAAAAACGCGAGAAGATGTGGTGGATCATCAGGGCAGCTGCTGTTTCTGCCTTGCAATTTGGGGCCGGGAGACATTCCACCCATTTAGTAAACAAGCATGTCACGGTGAACATGTAATTATTTCCCCTAGAGGAGCGAATCACGGGCCCAATAAAATCGACTTGAAAATCTGACCATGGCACTGTCATCCCCCTCTTTTGGAGAGGCGCATGGTGTGTGAGGGATGTTGGCTGAAATTGTGCACACACAAGACACCCCTTCAAGTATTGGTCGAGGTCCTGCCCCATGTGTGGACAGTATGCAACCTCTCTTAAGATTTCAAGTGTTGTAAGAAAACCCTATGACCGCCTGTGGCCGAATCATTGGTGTGACTCAACATCAGGCTTCGGAATGAGGTAGGGACTACCCACTGATCATGGCCAGGGATCTCCTTACCAACAAACCGTCTTGGATTCGGAACATTTTTGGACATTTCATCAACACTGTGAGGTCCTCTTTCCCTAGGTAATCGGTATCCATCAGGGGAAAGTTCTCTGGGTCCTCAATGTGTTGATAAAACGTACCAATTATTGGATCCCCTTTTTGAGCCGTAATCAAATCAGCATCTCCTTACTCCATTGTGCAGTTGAGAGTTCATTGTGAGCTTTTGTCTAGGACCTGGATTTCCCCCAACAGGGACTCAAGTAGATCCCCTTGGATGGCTCCTGTTTTGGCCAGCTGATCAGCTAGGTCATTTCCAGTTTTGTCTGGTCCCTCTACTTTAGAATGACCTTTGATCTTTTTCCAGTAGATGGTCATCCCATTTGAGGTGACCAGATCATCAATGTTTTGAATTAATTTCCCATGTGTCAACGGATTATTATTAGCACATAGCATGCCTCTGGTTTTCCAGTTAACCAGGTACTCCACGAACCCGTTCCATACATAATCTGAATCAGTGATTATGACCAGTTCGTGGAGTTGGTGTTGGACAGCAGTGAGGATGGCTTGATGCACAGCCATCAACTCTGCCACTTGACTACTTCGAGGACCAATCTTGTACCCAGCGGAGGATTCTGGGGCCTCATTCACCCATGCATTCCCTATGCTGGCCACAGGTTCTTTTTCCCTGTTGTTGTCAACATGGTAGGAGCATCCATCCACATAGACAGTGGGCATTCCCTCACACTTGCCTTCTGCAAATATTTTGTGTGGGGAATTAAGGTATGCCTCCATGTTGTCCTTGATTTTTAGACTTTCGTCCTCGAGACAGTTTTTTCTGGCACAATCATGCAAGTCAGCCAGTCTTTGCGCGAGGGGACTCTTCTTGTTTTGGCCATATCTGACCTGCACAGGAAAGCCTTTCAATGACAGAATCCAGGAAGTAATTCAGGATTTACTTACATTTCCGGCCTGGATTCTGTCACTTTGGAGATATTGCAGAGGCTGGTGTGGAGTCTCCACTATGATGTGCTCCCCCTGGATAAACAGGCGGTAATTCTTCAATGCCCACACTGTTGCCAGGAGTGCCTTCTCACAATCGTTGAATTTTTCCTCCACAGAGGATAAAGTTTTACTCGCATAGGTGATTACTTTATTGAACTTGTCATGCTTTTGGTATAATAATGCAGTCAAGCATGTATTAGAGAACCCTGTCTCCAAGAAGAACTCCTTGTTTTTGACAGAGTAAGCTAGGCAAGGCGCTTGTGAGAGGCTTCTTTTGAGTTGTCTTACTGCCTGGGCTTGTTCTGGACCCCACTCCCACTTGACCCTTCCTTCAAAAGATGAATCAGGGTTCTTCTGATCTCTGCGTAGTCCTCAGTGAACTTTCTACTGTAATTAGTCAGTCCCAGGAGGCTCCTTAGTTTCCGCATAGTTATGGGGTCTTTCCATTTCTGGAGTGCTTATACTTTCTTTTCCTGGGACAGAGACCCTGAGGAGTAATCTCATGCCCCAAGAAATCGACACAGGTTCTACACCACTGTGCCTTTTGAAAGGAGAGTTTTGCTCTGGCAGCCCTCAACTGTGTCAGAACACAACGGATCTCCGCTATATGTTCCTCCACAGTTGAGCTTTTGATGAGAACATCATCTACACAGGCCAGGTTACTCCTTTCACCCAGGTCGGGCATGGCCTTATGTATAAAAATGTTGAATTCATTGCCGGAGTTGATGTATCCAAAGGGAGTCCGGGTCCAGGTATACTCCTGCCCCCCAAAGGTAAAGGCCAGCTTGTATTGGTCCTCCCTACTGACAGGTACAGTCCATTATCCATTGTTCAGGTCTATTGCAGTGAATACCTGTGACCCCTGGATCTGGGCCAGCCCTTCGTCAATGTAGGGAAGAGGCCATCAGGAAGTATGGACCCATTTGTTGAGATCCCTAAGGTCGGCGCAGAGTCTCCACTGGCCATTTGGCTTCAAAATCGCCAGCACCGGATTATTGAAGGTGCTGTGGCCTGGCGGATTATCCCACGGGACTCAAGGTTCTTAATTATTTCAGTAAGGGACTCCATTGATGCAAGAGGCAAGCGATATTGCTTCACAAATGCTGGAGTCATGCCAGGGTCCGTGGGAATTGTCATTGTGTGGATATCGGTGCGACCACTGTAATATGAGTCCACCGCAAAGAGATCTTGAAAATCCAAGAAAACTTGTTTCAATTTTTGCTTTTGCTCCAGAGTCTCACAGACATCAGCTAGGTTGACTCTCTCTTCAACCATCTGCCTGAAGCCTGGAAAGACTTCCGTTTTGCTATCTCAGCGGCCTCCTCCAGCTGGGTGGAGAAGTCCCTCGTCCAAGTGCTGAATTGGACTGCTGGGTTCAGGTGGGAAGGCAGCCCTCATGGACCTGGAAAATCACCTCATCCCTCCTGAAGTCACAGGTCACATCCTCCTTACCATAAGGGCAGGAAGTGTACACAAGGAAGTTCCCCCCCATGCTGGGTAAAGATCCTGTCTGGTGTTAACTTTGAAAGAAAAAGAAGCCATTAATAACCTCAGAAATAATCCAGACATAACGGTTAAAATGGCAGATAAGGGTGGCAACATAGTCCCCCTTAGAACCACGGACTACATCACAATAGCTAACCAACATTTGGGTAACACCCAATGTCATACAAAATTGACCATAAATCCAATCCCAAAGTTGAAACAAGACTGGCATTTGATGAGCGAACATTCGAATAATATGGGCTTACTCACAGATGAAGAACATGAATACATGAATCTCTCTCATCCAATTATGCCAACCATCTATTTTACACCAAAGATACATAAGGAATACGAAGTACTACCACAATGCAGACCTATCATAAACAGCATAGGGTCTCTTACAGAATGGATCTCAGAATACATAGATTATCAATTACAACCGTTGGCAGCAGGACTCACATCATATATAAAGGACACTAAACATGTAATACAGCAATTTGAAAATATCAATTGGGAACCTAACTTTTGGTCAGTAACCTTGGATGTATCGAGCCTCTATACCAGCATTTTACATGAAAAGGGCATACAAACTACAGAATATTTCTTAAAAACAAGATCAATATCATTCCTAGAACAAAACCAAATGCTCCTAGAGATGCTCGACTTTACACTACGCAATGACATTTTTTCCTTCAATAAAGAGATATATAAACAAATCCAAGGCACAGCAATGGGGGCAAAATATGCCCCACCATTGCAAATCTTTATATGGGGCATTTCGAGACAGAACATGCATGGACTCATCCATTTTTCAATATAACTAACCAAGTAGTATACTGGGGAAGGTATATTGACGACATTATTATGATTTGGAACGGTACAGAAAATTAACTAAAACAGTATCATGAATTTTTGAGTTTTAACAACTACAATCTCAAACTGACCATACAGTATAGTCAAAGCAGCATCAACGTCTTGGATCTTAACCACTACATTGAAAACAATATAATTCACACAACTCTTTTCATAAAGGAAACAGCAGTAAACAGCATTTTACATGCTACTAGCAATCATCCATATCATATAACCAAAAACATACCATATGGAGAAATGTTAAGGATAAAAAGCAATTGCACAAAAACTCAAGATTTTGAAAAACATGCAAGAGAAAGCATTAGAAAATTTGAAAACAGAGGTTAAAAATACAACCATCTAATTAAGAATTATCAGAAAACCAACCTCAAAACAAGAACAGAGCTCCTTAAAAACAAACCCAAGAAAACGGAAACAGAAGAAATGTTAAGATTCATCACAACATACAACAGTAAAAAGAAAACTCTTTACAACAACCTCAAAAAGAATTGGAATATACTACAAACCGATCAAAACGTGGAAGCACTATTAGATTCACAACCAAGTATCACCTATCGCAGGGCAAGAAATGTTAAAAATATACTCAGTACATCTCATTTTGCTACAGAGAAAAAAAGCATTTAGATACCGCAACAGATGTGGTTAAGAAATCAGACGGTAGGATATTACAAATGTGGATCCTGCCACCAATGCCAATACTCAGAGAGTAAAAGAACATCAATCAAATTGACCAATGGCCAAAGCAAAAAGATACAGCAGCTTATCAATGGCAACAGTAAACTGGTGGTGTATGCTATTCAATGCATCTGCACAAAATTATATATTGGGAGCACCAAACGTATGCTCAGAATCAGAATCAGAGAACATATCAGTTCAATAAGAAATCAAACACCCCAAACACCTCTGGCACAACACTTTCAGAAGAATCATTCCTCAATAGATATTGAAAAGCTTACATATTTTGGCATTGAAAAAATTGTAACCCCACCTAGAGGTGGAAATGTAGAAAGAATGTTAAGAAAAAAAAGAGGCATTTTGGATTTGTCCTCTAGACACATGCCATATTGGACTCAACCAAGACCAAGAAATGCATCATTTCCTCTGACAAACTATACAGAATAAATCATGCCAGTGGGCAAGCATACCATTTACATAACAAACAACATATGTAGTGGTATATAGACTAATATCAAAGCAAGAAGTCTGGCAAGTAAAAAGACAACAAGAACAAAAGTAAGAATCTACACAACCACAAGGAATAATGGTCTGTAAAAGAAAATACAGCGAGAAAAATACTTAAAACATGGGAACTAAATTATTTCAAATTTTTCAAATTTATAAACAATACGGAACTATAATAAAAATCAAGTTTAAAATCGAAATTAAGGCTGGATACAAATTAAGAGTATGTTAAGAAGAATAACAACATGCCCAAATCATAACAACGATCAAGATTGGATCGCGACATGTGACTAGAAATCAGAATCAAAAGGGAAGCAAAAAATGTTTTCATTAGTAAAGAGGCCCAAACCAAAATGGCGACCGATACTAGTCAGGGTCACATGAGCACAACCGTGAATAGCATGTGATGCGGAAAAACGTCATCAAAGCGAAACAAACACGGCCGCGAGATCGGAACAGAACAAACAGCAAAGGAAAAACGAAGGCGGACCATCGCACATCGGGGAATCACGGCGGCCACAGTGAAACTACGATAAGGTAACACATGCTAGATAATTTGGTAGACCACGTTTTCACTCGCTTTAAGCAAAAGCAAATGTAGATGCTAAATACGATCTTTGTTACCATTAAGGGGCACAACAATGAAAGTTCCATATTTTTCACGTAGGTATATCAGAAATCAATTGGACCCAAATGGAGGAACATACTAAAGAGGAACAAAACATTTGAAATTTCGCATAAAGCAACAAGGTATGAATATGAATGAATGCACAAACTATGAAGACATTTAACAATAAGTAAAACAAGTAAAAGGGATATTGGGGAGACAAAAAGTTTTTCTTAATATCTAATCATCTACAAATTGTGTTAACTCTAATGAGAATAATGTCTCATTCACATCAGACAGCAACCATGCTTCTAATTCATAACATTTGTGTTATATGTAAAATATTAGTTATAACAGTAAGCAGCAAAATGCAAATCAAATGGTGATGCAGGTTTCTTTTACAGGCAACTATTTACACAGACAAAATAGAACAGTCATCACAGTGATTTCCAACTGACTATCATCAGCAAATCAACCACAAGTGTATCTAATTAACAAACCACCCATACAGGAACAAATAATACATTTATTGATAAAGGAATAATCCAAAGCAAGAAAGCGTCAAAACAAATCAGAAATAAGGAACTTGCAGAGCAGGTAAACACAAAGATCCTCCTGAAGACCGTCAGAACAGTAGACGGGGAAACACGTGTCGAGGACACAAACAAAATGAGGACACAAACAAAGAAAGAGAAAGAGGACTCAAACAAAGCAAGGAGAAAAGGACACAAACAAAGTGAGGACACAAACAAAACATATAGACAAACTGTAAGATATTCATTACAGTGACTTACCATATGCATAACTGCAAGACATATATTGCAGTGACATACTATATGTTTGCTTAATAAAAAGGCGCCATTTCAATTAATAAAGTGGTGTGCAGTCATAATGTCGACATCAATAATGTCGACAGTCAAAATGTCGACAAATTAATGTCGAAAAACAATAATGTCGACAAACAAAAATGTCGACATTTTTCGATATTTTTTCGAAATTTAATTTAGTGTATGCATAAATAAATAAATAAATATATATATGATGTGTTGAGTCTGAGGGGTGGTTGGGGGGGTTTGGGGGGGGTGGCAGGGGGGTGTTGGGTGAGGGGGGGTTGGGGGGGGGGACCCCCCCATAGTAAATACAATTTTTATTTATTTAATTATTGAATAAATAAATAAATAAATAAATAAATAAATAATTGGTATGTGTTGAGTATGAGGGGTGAAAGGGTGGTTGGGGGGGTGTGGGGGGGTGGCAGGGGGGTGTTTGGTGAGGGGGGTTGGGGGGGACCCCCCCCATAGTAAATGATCCTTTTTTAGGTTATTTATTTATTGAATAAATAAATAAATAAATAAATAATTGGTATGTGTTGAGTATGAGGGGTGAAAGGGTGGTTGGGGGTGTGGGGGGGGTGGCAGGGGGGTGTTGGGTGAGGTGTTGATAGTTTTAAGGGTTTATAGTCATAATGTCAAAAAAAAAAATGTCGACATTTTTTTTCGAAAAAATGACTTTTTACATTATAAGTATAGGATGTCGACATTATTATTTTCGACATTTTTTTTCGACATTTTTGTCTGTCGACATTTTTTTTTCGACATTATGACTATAAACCAATAAAGTATTGGTTTTGTGTTTCCTGTCTGGTATTGTCTTGTCATCATTATCACTGTCAAAACAGTCCTTGGGGATTGGTCCTAACAGTTAATTGCCTAAATCTGTGGAGAAATGTTGGTCATCAACTGCCATTCCAATAATGGTGCCTGTGGTTAGAGTGATACTCTTTAAGTCGCTGTTATCCACCGCTATTGGAATGGTGTCATGTTCTATATTGACTAGTGGTGTTGGGTTTACCCCAAACCCTTGCTGTTGGAGAGAAGCATTTAGATGAATGTAGGCATCAGGGTTTTTCAATTTCTGTCTTCTTTTAACTTTCACTTCTAGGGAGAATTGCCGGGTCCTTTCTGGGATGGTGACTTCCTCTCCAATCTGAATTTCATCTGGATAAGGCAGCAGTTGAGCTGACCTAAATGCTTTCTCTAGGTCATCAAAGCTCATGGGATTGTCCGCTAATCAGGACCAAACTTTGAAGTTTATTAGGTCCAAACTAACAGCAAAGTGATTGAGAATGTCACTGCCTAAGAAAGAGGTGGCAGTGACGTCTCGCCCGACCCAACAATTATGGACTTTGCTCTTGTTGCCTATGGAGATTTTGAGCATACACCTGCTTGGCAGGAGATGTTTGGAATTGGGTGTTTCCAGATCCATTTCCCATTTGTCTATGAGTCTAAATGTGGGAATGGCTTGATCTTTTGGGAGTTGGCGGAACATGGCTTTGCTGATGAAGATCTTACTCTTGTTCACACAGACTCGGGCGAGAACAGAGTCTTTCCCTTCATTTAATTGAACAGGGATGAACAACTGCTCTCCAATTTGCTGAATATCAGCCAGGCTCTGAGCTGATTTCTCATGTTTCTGGACTATAGGAGTGGGAATGTATGATTGTGGATTGGTAAAGAATTTCAGAGTGTTTCCTTCCAGTGTGGAATGCCACCTTAGACTAGAAGGAAGCTTGATTTTCAGAAATAGAGAGGACCCCCCCATCACCAGTTTGTTGTCCTACTGCTATTACGGTCACGTCTAGGATTTGGTTGTTCTGGTAGTTGAAATTCTACTTGGTCAGATTTTGACACTCTGTTTTAATTTTATTGGTCGGCTAGTCTGGGTCCAGAGGACCTTGTTTACACAATCTGTTATGGGTGACAACCTTTGCAGTAGGTCATTCCCTAGTAAACAAGGGGGGCCCGCATGGAGTTAAAACTATGATCGGGTGCTTCACCTTGTGTCGGCCAATTTTATGGTCCAAATCCGCAGTCCCCTCGACGGGAATTTCCTTCCCGTCGAAGTCTGAAGTTGTCCAGGTAGAGGAGTGAGAGGAATTTGATAATTCTCTCCCCTTCCTGAATTCAGTTTATCACAGGCCCTTTTTGACAGAATGGTAGCTTGGGATCCAGTGTCCACCAGTGCCAACATTGTACCCTGCCCCTGTATTTGAATTGGGGCATAGAATCTTCCCTCCTTCTCCTCAAGGGAGCACAGATAATGTACATTTTTGGAAAACTGGTGGGTTAGTTTTCTAGTTTTGGACACTGATAGAGACGAGATTTGGGCAGCACTCTGTGGGGGGTCTAGGGAATCTGAAAAGAAAAGGTGACAGCTAGAAATGGGAGAGGTTTTGGATTCCCATGGTTCCAGTTTTGGCCCGCCCCCGCTTTTTGGAGGCAATCACCAGGATGGGTTTGAACCAGGGGATTTTCCTGCTGTTGGTTCTGGGGTTGGATGATGAGCGGCGCTAGCTCAGTCCCCAAATCTACCCATCTGGATTTGGATCCTTAGGGACCCATTTTTCTTTGGGAGGAGTTCCCCCATCTCTGAAGGAGAAGATCCTTTCGCCAGGGTCCTCTGAGGACCCCTCTCCTTCAAATTGGAAGATTTGTACCTCCTCCTCAAAATGGGTCTGTTTGGGTTCTTTGTTTCTCCTACACCCCCTCTGCTCCTTGGGTGGCAGATTTTCAGGGGCAGGAGATTTTGGTTCTGGTTCCTGGGTTTCCAGGGGCTTAATACAAGTGGGGAAGGAAGCTTCCTCCATGGCTTTACACACCCCTTCCCCTTGTGCCTCTTCCCTGGGAACCGGTGGGTTATCGGGGTTCTGCTCCCGTCATTGCTTTGGAGCACCAGGTCCGGTTTTTGAGGCAATCTCCGCCGGCATGCTCATCTGAGGGTTCTGTTGGGTTCTGTTGTCTCCCCTGGGCTGATCCCGGGAAGGGTAGGTATCCCTTCTTTGAAAATACCCTGGGTTTGGAAAATGTGGGTACCCCTCCACCCTTGGCCTCTCCTCTCCCGGATTAGGTTGAATGGGCTCAGGAAATTGGGGAAAGGAGGATGGATGGTTTTGGGGTTGAAAGTTTTGCGGGTACCTGGGGAAGAAGTACTGTCCAGCATTTGGGGAATTTCTGCCCTCTTGGGGGAAGTGAGGAGGGAAGTTCCCTGGGTTACCTGCTGTTTGGTTGGATCCCCCCATTGGGCTGGAGGAGTCCACACATAACCCAGGATGGGTCAGTTCCCCTTGTAGCAGGGACTTATGTTGTCAGGGGAGTGACTGGCCCGAGGGCCTTCTGGGCTTGGGATTATTCTGATTTTGTGCAGGCAGGTTTTTAGGCCCCCCCATCTCCAAATCTAAAATGGGGGCAACAATCACCTCTGTCACCTTAGCAGCAGCAGGGGTGTTGGTTGGTTTGGGGCTTTTGGGGCATTTTGGATTATTTCTGTTTTCTATGGGCTTTTGCACCTCACAAATTCATGTGGCCTGTTCAATGACCCAGTCTAGTGATCTTTTCTCATGAAAATCTCTCACTAGCTGGGTCATGATGTACTTGGGGAGAGCGTGGAAAAACGTATTCACAAATTCTTTGCTGTCCGTGCGCACCCTTCTGGTGGTCTGCGCAAAGGCATGCTTTAATTCCTGCACAAATTCTTGTGGGTCCTGATCCTCCCCACATTGCAAGTTGTAGGTTGTCTTGCGAGCCTCCTGAAGATTTCTGTGCACAGAGAAATGCTTCAAGTTGGCTGACCTATATGTGGACCGTCTAGAATGATTTTGGTCCCCCAGCCCCGCAAAGAAGCTGGAGTATTCTGGTGAGAAGGTCCATTTCACATATTGAATACAGCTTTGGCTGTCCTTCAAATGCAAAGTTTCCATCATCTGCTCAAAGAGCTCTAGGTGCTCCCAAACAGAATATTTAGCATTCTTATGATAGGGCATAATGATGCTCCTTATCACTTTTATTTGCTTTAGGGGATCCTTAAGCAAGGCCCGTTTTGCCTTATTGGTCTTTTTGGTTCGGGTAACCCTGGTCCACTCTTCCTCTGACTCAGAGGGACTGCTCCCAGAGGTGCCCGTCTGGTCTTCTAGGCTCTCCCGGATTCTGCGAGCCTGGGAATGGCTGGCAGAATATGGGGACCTAGTCTCCTGTGTCCTGGGGCACTCTGAGGAGTCTTCTGATTCCTCCTTGCTCCCCGGTTTTGATGAGTACCCCCCCACTGTCCTAGCTGGGCAGAGGTTTTCAGGATTTTCTTAGTGGGCCTACTCTCATGGAGTCCCCCACTAAATTTCACAGTACTTGGTACCCATATCCAGATGCCCGCCCATCCATTCCTGGGAGGTGCTGGTCTATGATCCCCATATTTCTGATTGGATTGAAATCTGCCATCCCTGTGGCCCTTGGCTCGTGTGCGCCAGTGGACCTGGGGCTGGCAGAGGCCAGGGATTGGAAGAGATGAGGGCCTCTGGTAGTAGGGTTCCTGAGGTTATGCTCAGGTGTTTCCCTTTCCCAGCGAACCTCATCTCTGTCAGCCCCTGCTCCCTGTTGCCATGCAAGAATCTGAGCTTTCTGTTCCTCAATCAAGGCCTTGCTAGTTTCTATCAATCTCTCTTGCATGGCTACCTGCCTGTGGAGCCTGTCATTGTTCTCACAGAGAGTCTAATTTTCTCTCTGTGCTTCTTGTGTTGTTTTAGAGTACTGGGCCAGTCTTTGCTGCAGGAGGGTTACCCCCTGAGTCCTATCCATACTGGCCTGGTCCTTCCTTGCTAGAGCCTCCTCCACCTCCCTGGTGTGCTCCAACAATTTTTGATGGTCTTTTTGGAGGTCACCCAGTCCCTGAAGGGCCAGGTGATTCCCTTCCAGCTTCTCTTTTAAATAGCAGACTTCCTGGCCTAAGGTGTCCCTTTCCTGAGCAAGAGCCTGCCTCTGTGCTGCCAGGTGCTCCCTCTGTCTTTGGAGCGCACCAGCTTTCTGGCGCTCTTCATCAAATTCTGCCTGGGTGTCCAGGTCTTTCAGGATGAATTTATTACTCTCTTCTTTCTCTCTGTCTAAGTGGCTTTGCGGGGTGACTACCTGCTATGCGCATGCCCTGTTGAAATGTATTTGTTGTTCCAGCTTTTTCTGGCTCTGCAGTAGGGAGTCCAAACTTTCTTGGTACTCCTTCTGCAGGTCCAGCATTCTGGTATCCTTATCTGCCTTTTCCTACTGCAGGATACCCATGTCCTCTTTTATTTTGATTATGTACTGCCTACTTTCATTTTCTGATTCCTGGCCCCTCTGTAGCCTCTGCTCAGCAGAGACTAGATCAGTTTGGGCCTTTTCTAATGCCTGCAGTTGCCTGTTTGGCAGATCTTGGCCCTCGGCATATTTATCCTGTATGGCTCCAATATATAGGTATGGATATGCCGCTATTTTGGCAATCTTGTTTTGCTCTTCCTTGCCTTAGGGGTCATATATAGTTCACTCAAGGCCATATGTAATGGACCCTGATCTTGCCATTTATCTAACCCTGTTGCAGTGATCTGTTCTGTGATTGCCTGTAACCACATATTCGGATTCTACTCTGTCCATTCATCTCTTACAAGTAATTTATGCAATAGGTGCTCTTTAGCCATATTCATCTCTACCACAGTCGCCATTCTGGAAATATTAATTTCGTTCCTGACTTAAAGAAGTTTATTTTATTTTTGCAAAACAGACCAATTCCTTAGAGTGTTCCTTTTGAGGGGTGCTTTTCACAGCGTAACACAGCGTGGTAGCCCAGCAGGGATTATGTACCCCACTGGTTAGCACACTGTATTAGACTGTCATACGTGGTATAACTAATTCAGAAATCCTGCGACAAGCCCCCAATCTTGTAAGTGATTTCAATCCGGCACTCCATCTAAATCAATGCCTAGCGTGTGATGCACAGTTGGAACCCTTAATTATATATTTTGTCTATAAGTACTTTTATTTCTGAATGATGTACCCTTATATCACGCCCCTCCCTTTGAATCCCCCGGTCTCACTGAACCAGGATGCAGGCTGTTTTGCAAAGGTAAAAGATTTATTTTATGGATTTAAATAATATATATATCACACTATTTAATATTTATACTATAATCACCAATGGGTGATGTGACAATCAACAATCTCTTTAATCAGAAGGAGTATGGATAAGAAAAATCATGCAGCACCGAATAATACTGGATATGGATAGGAAAACAACGCAACATAGAATAATACTTGGTATGGATTCAATCAAATGCAATGTCACTCTTTCCCCCTTATACTACTCAATCACCCCATATGCAAGATAACGAGATGGATGGAGAGCACACAGGTTTGAGGAATAAACACTCAACAAATACAGTTCAATCTCAATTCCCCCCAGCAAACATAGAGAGAAACAGGAATGATGTCAGAAGAGGTCAAATGCTTTTGAATGTGGTTTGCAATGAATGGGAAAAACACTGAAAAATGGATTTAATTCTCTAAATTGTATTCAAAACTAGTGGGAGCCGCTTTGGGTAGTTTCAGGTAATTACTAGCAATGATGATTGGACAACCAGCAGATTGAAAACTGAATTCTGAGGTCAGATGCAAAGAATAGCTGTTTTATACGTGATGAAATTGAGCCAAATACAAAGTCGCGGTAAACTTTTCCGTGCGTGAGAAAAGCGATTGCGGGAAAACTATAAGGAGTTGGAATGCAGATTTTTTCTAGCATGTACGGTTCATAAGTTAAAAAGGTTTTAGTACAGGTCGTTTTTTTTTCAGAAAGAGTCAAGATGTTCAAATGAAAGATGCGCCTTTGAAATTACAAACAGGAATTTCTTTACACTAGGGAGGCTATGAAGATACAAGATACCCAACCGGACAGCCACCAGATCAGCGGCGCCTCTGTTCTGACATTTGCCCGCCGAGACACTTGTCTTTCTTCAGCAAATATGTTAGCGCAAAGATCATATTATCACTACTAATATCAAAAGACTATATGGTTAAGGGAAAGATTCAGGAAAACAAAAGAGATTTTCTACAATTCAGTTCTGGTTAGGATAGAATGGGTTGGATAGATTACTTAAGGATAAGATTCTGGCTATTGACAATTCTATGCTAGATACTCACAACTATGGTTTGGAATGGCCCGTGAAAGATCTGGTCAAGGGTTTTGGACTGGAATTCTGCTAGCCCACTGGATAGGATTCAGGCGCTGGTTTCTGCACTCAGCACGGCACTCTGGACACTGCATGGCCTCTGGTCTGGATCTGACGGGTTGGTTCTGGGTTGCAGCTATCAGGTTACAGCGAAGCTCTACTGGTTTGGATCTCTGGGTTCTAGCAAGAGTTCTTGCCAAGAAGCAGAAATAGCACAGCCCGGCTGTTCTATTGGTTTTGTTGTGTTCCCCTTGGAAGTCTGGGGTTAAAATAAGGTTTCAAGATTTTAAAGGACAGCTGAGAAGGCTTCAGCTTTGGAATTGGGCCTCTCTGCTTTCAAAGTTCTGGAGTCTTGGATCTGGGTTCTTCTGCAGAGCGCTTTGCCAGTAAATCAGTTGATGGGTGAATCTGTCTGTCTCTCTAGGTCCTAAACTGCCCCTATGTATGTATATGCCTAAGAGATGCGTAGGCTGAATTATGCTAGGCACCCCCTCGGAATCCTAATGGTTTGGGTCTTTCCCCTCTCTTGATTTGAGAAGGAACACATGGTTTCATGATGATGCAGTGTTTTACAATCCAGGGAGTACCTACCCGTTTCAGTACAGTAACTCTATTTTTCACATACATCATATTTACAATATCACCACTTGATAATAATACATATTCACATCACAGCTTTAGCAGAGCACGTATCCGTCCGAGTCCCAAATCAGTGAGAGCTTTGGTTCAAAATTGACAGTTTTTCGCTCTTTTGGTTAGGTACCCAGTGTCAGTCTGTCCACATTTGTCTCCATACATGCACATGACATCTGGGCAGAATCCTGTGAACTTTCATATTTCTAGCATTATCACAATTGCTACAACATCCAAATTTTGGTACTCCTGTCTGTGAATATCGCACAGAGTTCAGAGTAGTCTCAAACTGTGAGCAGAATTTTCATATTAACAACCTATCAATTACAGATTTTTACAAGTTTTGCACAGTTCTCGGTGAGTCTTTTTTCAAAAAGATATTTCCTTGTGATGTAAGATACACAAATCTGTCTGGTCCCGCCTCCATGCTTTTGCTGGGCCCAGAGCAGCCCAGGGATCTCTTTTTGCTGGCAGTTGTTTCTGTTGACACCTGAATTTGCATTCCCTTTCAGTCCAGGAAGCCCATTGTCTCTTCCAGAGAAGCAGAGCAAAATCCCCTCCTTCTTTCATTAGCATCTAATTGATAGTTCCTGGGCAGAGAGCAAAAGGAAGGCACCCTTTGTTGGAGCAAACTGTTGAATGTGCCTTTGAAGTCCAGTGTGGCTAGCCTCAGTTCACTGTAAAACACTTTGTTCAAAATTGTCTTTTGCTAAACTAAATCTTACATTTTCAACAAGTATACACACAGATCTCTAATTACAGTCTTTTTAAAACATAGAGATTGAATTGTAGCAACCTATATTGCTTTTGATGCAAGTCTATTCTTTTCCACAATTTGATGTTAATGTACAAGTTTAAACTGACAGGTTAAGTAAATGACAGTTTTGGCACAGGCGAGCGGCGGTACTGCGCCCATATCTGGCAGGTTTTTCCAGGCAAGCACCTTTTTGAATGGGGACATTTTTGTGATGAAAGGTGCTTCTCCTGACATTGTGCTTATGGGGATTCCTTATATAAGGTGATGGTGAACACTCCACAAGGATGATAAATCTTCTCTGCTGTTTGGGGAACATGATTTTGCAAGTTCAACAGCCAAGGAATAACAGATTTTAAAGCACTTCTGGGTTTTCCTGGCAATGCAGCACTGCCTTTTCAAGCAGTTCTATTTCACTCTGTGGGCAGCCCAATGACAGGTTTTGGCAGTGTGGTCTCCTGTTTTACCACTGACATAGGCAAAATGGATTGGCAGCCTATTTTTCCGGTTTCCCTTGCGTACATCTCAGAGATTTGTAGCGCACATCAGGCTTTTTGGCGGCCATTCTGTTGTTTCTGATGAAAGCAGCACACAGTGATGTTGCAAGGCAGAGCCTAGTGGGTCAGAACATCCCACACATTCCAGTCCAACCAAAATCTACTAATCCTAAATATTACCTAAAAAGAAAAGAATTTTTCCAACTCAACATTTCTGTTGCATCATGGAGCGTTGTAATGGGTCAGATCCCCACTGGTCCTTTTTACTTTTACCTCTATGCCTAACCTGATACTAAACTCTCATCCTCGCAAACTGAGAAGTACTCTTATTTAACCCAACCAAGAACATGTTAACATTTCAAAGAGGCATTTCCATAGGCACCTCCCTCCCGAGAGCTATTGTAATTCACATCAATCATCCTCCCAAAGTAGGAGCTTTTAAATTATCTTTTGAGATTGGGCCTGGGCTGTAAACCAATTGTATTTTGATTGGGGGTCTTTCCTTCTTGATTCGCTTCTCCTCCTTCATGCAAGCCACCTGGGTCACCTAGCAGGTTCTCTGTCTTCCTCATTGCCTGCACTTCGAACCGATGATGGTTCCCCTGTCTAACCCATGCATTCCTTATCCGTCATCACCCTCAAGAGTTCTGCCGCTTCCTCCTCTGATGATATGGTATGGTTTCAAAGTTTGAACAATAATTTTCAGGGCAACCCCCACCTATAGAGGACACCCTCTTCTCAGAGCCAGCTCGTGGGTGAGCTCAGTTTTCTATGCTTAGCTAATGTCAGTGGGGCTAGATCTTGAAAGAGTTGGAGGTTAGCCTCATGAAATGGGATGGGACATTTAGCTCTGGCAACCACCAAGATCTTTTTACTGGTAGAAATGGACCCTAGTGAGAAAGTATGGTAGCGCGTTTCTCTTTATTTGGGTTGTGTTCTGTCTTGGATCACTTCTGTGCATTATTCAGGATCCAACAGTGTTTGAAAAAGGCTGCTCATAAATTCCTATAGGTCCTGGTCCATGGCCTGGCAGGGAGATTCCTCTCACTCAGTTGTTATTTCACTGTGATCAGTTTTCTATGACATCTCATCTTAGCCAGAGCTGTTCCACTTGATCTTCCACTGTGATCTGCCTTTGCTGAAGGTCCATTCATGCTTGTGCCTGCTCACAATGGGTGTTTCCAAGTCATCCAGCCATATCTCTGCGGTCCGCACAGAACTGTCCAATTCTGTGATAGATTGTGAGAGTCTATCTTCTGAGGAATTGCTCTCACTCTTTAGCTCATCCTTAAACTCATTCTTAAACAGTGACAGCAAGATTTTTTAGGTCCAGTTTGGTGGCCAATGCACCTTCCCGAGGATCCACTACTTGTGGTGATAGGACCTGGGCCACCGCCGTCTGCTGGTGTGTCTCCTTTCCCTTCTGTGGGGTCAGCATATTCTTGATGTCCCCTTGTTTAATTTGTGTGGGATCTTTGGCCATGTTGGGGTGTTGGGATGTGTCTGATTGAATTTGGTCAGACCCCTTCCAGCTGCAAGCAATCCCTACTTCCTATCTCTTGAGCAGCCAAGAGCCAAGGATTGTAAATGGCGAAAGAGTATTGCCAGCAACATCACAGGAGAGCCCAATATTCTTTCTTGTGAGTGCACTTGTCAGTCTCTGGGTGTGTCGGCACCAGGAAGGTCCGTTCTCAGGCAATGTTGAATATCATTCAGACGTGACCCCTCTAGAAGTCATCTGTCTGTCCTTGTGGGCCCTGTGCTGGTGGCCACATTCACAGCCCTCTGGGTCCCCAAATGCGGTCGAGGTACTATCGCTGCAGCACTGCCTCCTCCAAGGGCTCTCTGTGTATTCCCCCCTATTCCTTCACTCAAGTTTGTAGGCACACCTCCACCTTCACTGGCAGCCACTCACCTTACTCTGTGCTCCAGCGTGGCCCACACTGTGGACATCAAAAGCTGACAGTGACTCCGAAGGGCTCCAATCCAGCTGAAGCCTGCCTGCCTCCATGCATCCTGACCCCTGCTGGATGTGAGGGGGGTGTCCCAGAAACCGGATTTGTCACTTCTGTGGAGGTCCGATGAGTTTCAAGGGCCATCACAGGAGCTTTCAATCAGTTATTGGCTCAGCAGGGAGCCTCATATTTCAGGAGACCTGCGGGCTGACAGGACTTCTTCCAGATCCTGCAATTCAGATGTATTCTCAGCCTGCAGAGAGGAGGGTGCTGTTGTTCTCTCCCAAGGAACATTTTTCAAGCAGATTGAATGATTTATGGTATCTATTGTGCCCGCAGAGCTGAGCTGATTTGGAGCTCACGATGGAAACATACAGTCAGTCTGCTGCATGGCCATGCCCCCTCTGTTGAATATTTAAAAAACTAAATTAAGGCAATGTTTTATGTCCAAATTGTTTCTTATTTGGTGCAAATCAGCCTAGCAGTTTTCGTGCTACAACTTTTCAGAAACTGCACTTCTAGGAGTACGCTGAAAACTATGTTTTTATGTTTTCTTAATAACTGTTTTATTTTTTAATGAATTGTTCCCCAGATTTCCAGTTTGGGGACCCTAGATAAACTTTATCTTTATAACATTTCATACAAATTCAGCCGGCAAGTCAAAGGTTATTACCCTCTATCAGACTCTGCTGAAAATCACCAAGGCCGATTCAAAGGTTTTAAGGAGCAAGGGCACTGCCTTCTCTGTTGAATATTTTAAGAACTACTGGATGGTTTTACACCAAACCATTGGAGAGAATTAAGTCACCGCTTTGGACCCAAACTGGTTCACATTTGGGCCAAATCGGCCAAGTGGTTTTTGCGCGACTGTTGTTCAAAACAAAAAACTTTTTCTCTATGGGAAAATGAATGGAGTAGGCTGAAGCTGCGTTTTTATTTTGTTATTAACTTTTTCATTATTTAACAAATTGTTCTCAAAATGTCCATTTTGAGGGAGGGGGAACTTGATATCTTTTTTGTTTGGAACCTTTCGTCCAAATCCTACAAGCAAAGCCAAAAGGTATTAGCCTCTCTCAGCCTCATGATTTGTCACATCCGTGGAATTTCAAGATTTTGGTGGCTTCAAATCTGCGCTACTTAACTGCTCCTTAACTAAGGGGTTTTCAGTGAATTTCAAGGTTTTTGTTATACCGTAGTTTTTTTGTGGGTCACTAGTTATCCATGACCACTCTACATGTTCCCTCAATATATTTCTTTGGACCCACTATGTGGCCGCGGCCCTTGGCCATGGCCACTATACATGTCTTTCAGGCCCTCTAGCCAGGGGCTCCGGCTCTGAACAGTGAGCACAGCCTTCCACTATGCCCACTGTATATTTTAAAAAACGACTGGGAAACTAGCCATGGCCTTTGGCCCTGCCCACTGTACATGCTCCCCAATCTGTTTAATTTGGACCACAAGGTGGCCATGGCTGCTCTGCTTTCAGCTGTGCCCATTGTATATTTTAAAACACTACCTTTCTTTTTTACTCACTACCCACGGCCTTCACCCATTACCATTGGCCCCGTCCTTCAGACGTGGCTTTTTTACATGTTTCCTCAATAGCTTTCTTCTGGTCCTGCTAGCCATACATTGCCAGTGCCTACGGCCTTCAGCCATGGCCACTCTATGTATTGCCACAATAGGTTTCCTAAATATGCCCACTATGGCCTTTGGCAGTAGCTATCCTACTAGGTTTCTTTTGAGCCATGCAATTTCACCCTTTTTTGTCTAAACAGCATTTTTTCCACTTTTTGTTTTGGGCTAACCCCGGTTATACCAGTTATAATCACGGTTATCTCTCGCATCAAAAAAGAAATGGCAGCCTTTTCATTTTTAAAAAGTCTCTCTGCTGCAAAGGACCATCAGCGATATAGTCTCTATGGAGAAATGAATGGGAGTAGGAAAAAACAGCATTGTTTTGCTTTCTTAATAACTTTTTCATTTTATAACTAATCATTACCAAATGTGGCCAGTATGGCGAGGCCTGTGACAAACATTCTGTTTGCAAACTGTCAGCCAAATCCATCATGCAAGTGAAAAGTTATTCGCAATTCTATTTTCGGTTTTCCTATGGAACTTGATACTCAAGTAAACTATAGTTCAATGACCACTGCACTATAATATATATATATATATATATATATATATACACATACATATACATATACCTATCCAGTCATTCTTTCGAAAACATAGTTTTGAATGACAAAAGTTTTGAATACAAAGTATCGAAAAAAAATAATTTGAATGCATTTTTTTCATGTTTTTGGTTTTATTTTAGTTTCGTAAGAAAACGAGGGCTTGGGGGAACCCCCCCATTAAAAAAATGCATTTGAAACTTTTTTTTTCGATGCTTTTGTGTCGAAACCTTTGTATTTCGAAACTATGACTGTCGAAAAATTAACTATGAACCATATATATATATATTTATGCACATCGTAATAAGGGTCACCATATTAATAAGTCAACAATCCAAGATTTCAAATGATTTGTCAGATTCTGACGACAACCCAAAACAGGGCCTTTGCAATCTTCCATAGATTCATAAAGGCAATAATCATGGCGGGAGTGGCCCCCAACATACATCTACCCCAAAACAAGGAGGATTCTAAGGTACTGCTCTTGTGGACCAATTGACCAAATAGGTGCAAACGGGCCCTTTTACATTTGGGGCATTGTGTAAAGTTGTGTCTTGGAGTTTCCACTTGATTGGTATCTAAACATAACCGACACAACCTTTTCTCTCTCTGTATTTTTAAGTGGGTGCCCGTCACTACCAAACAAGGAAGTTGATTGAATCTTACCAACATGAAAATCCTCCTCAGGCTGGGCCTAGGGCGCTTCAATTAATAAGGTTGAGGTCTACCCGGCGTTTAGGTGCGCTATGACATTCCCTGTGTCGAGACATATTTTTTTGCATGATCTAAATTAGAATTGAGATCCCAAACAAGTGCCCTCCTACGTAATTGGGTAACCAATTCATGTACGTCCAAAATAAAATCCATAGCCCACCCTATTCTCGTAGCAAAACTGTCACAGGCCTCACCAATCCTCTCCAGTTTTGTATTACCTCCCTCACATAATTCTGCTCTCAGAAGCGTAAAAATGGCTACATTATGCTGCTTATTAACTTTGAGCCACGTGTGCGTCTTCCTAATCTCCAGCGTGGTACTAAGGGAGGGTAAACCTAGTACCAACCTTTTCTTGTCTTTTACTGTTCATGTGTCAAAAGCCTGTGCTTTTTGGATCTTGATACTTACACAAAAGGCATGAGGCAACCAGGAAAGGATGTTGGTAGAAGCAAAGGTCAACACATGTATGGTATCAGTGCTTGTATGTCGTTTCGCTGAGCAACCTGATGGTAGACTGATGGATGAAAGCGCGAGAAAGAGAAGGGTAAGAAACTGGATTTTATGCTCAAGAATTGGTGGATTTTGCTTGTTTTCACCATCATGGCCTATAAAGCCCAACAATATTATGAGAAGAAATCCTTTTTTAACACTTCACTAATCCACATGAATCAGGGAAAGGTGCGGGGGGGGGGGGGATTACCTTGTCCCCATCGCTTCTATGATCCAATATCTTTAGTTGGTTGAGCGCCATCCCTTTATCTGAGTTCTATGCGGCACCTTTCAATCGGGGAAGGGGCAGTTTCATCATCACAGGACCTGCATTGGTTTGCAGCCTATGTCACATTGGTAACCCCAGTGTGTCCCTTTCACCCTTTAGGGATAGCGTATCCACGTTGGGAAGTATCATACAACCCTCATAGTGTAAGAGGACATTTCTTTTAGCATTTTCAATCTTCAGCGTCTGAATTATTTTGTAGAAGCATGCTCTATTGTAGGGTTTATCTTCCCTCTTTACTATACACTTCACCCCTTGAATTGCAGGATCCTGTTTTCAGGATTGGGGCAACCATAATTTTCAAATGGTGATGTGTTCGGGAGCCAGTGTGTCAAAAGTTATATCTGGAATTTTCCCTCGATCTCTGGAAGACCTGGAAGTGCTTTGCTCCTGTCTGGGGCTCGTGCTATCTTTGTCTGGTTCATTTTTGAGACATTGCCTGTATTTATTCTGTCATCCAAGAATCTTATTCTTGCAAAATGATGAGCCGGATTCATGGAAGTGTTTTATAATGGTGCAATCCCATAGGAAAACGTTCCACGAGTCAGGCCCTATATGTTTGCCTCTATTTTTTGCTTATTTACGTCCTAATGAACCCTCAAGGAGCTGGGTTTGCTCATTGCTAGTATTGTGTTCTATATATTTTATTTTATTTTTTTGCGCATTTTTAAAGCGCTCACACAGCCCGCGGCCATCGAGGCGCTGTTACAGGAATTGTTTGTTTTTTAGTTGTGTAATTGTCTTTTTTTTCTTTTCTTTGTTGCTTATTTAAAACACACTCAAATAGCCAGAGGTTTCTAAGCACGGACCTGTGGATCGAACCTGTGTTGCTTCGTGTTGTTTTGCTTCCAAGGCGAACACGTTGCCGCTGAGCTATCCTCCCGGAACAGCCTTAGTGTTTGATCACTGTTAGGGTTTTATTGGGGACCGATGGGCGAGACTACCACCCCAGCCCGCACTGGCAATTTATCTCTAGAAAATGCCAGATTTATAAAGATAAGTTTAGTTCCCTGGCCTTGTGGTATAGTTTTGTGTAGTTTTGCTTTGAATGGTGTACTGCTTCATCAATTTATCTGCTAAAGGATACCAGATTAAATGGCAGTGCTGGAAATAATCCTTTGGTGAGAGGGGGTGCTTAACGGAAGCAGATCTTTTCCCTTATTTTGCATATCCGATGTGATAATCATGGAGTTGGAGCAGCATCAGTGGGTCGCCGGGCTTCTGACATTCCCGGACGCGTCTACCCTCCTCTTGATTCCATTCTCATTCTCCTCCCTGAGGTCTGAGAAGGTATCACATGGCGAACCTGGACCTGAACAATGCTTTTGAAGATCTCGTTCTTTTCTTTATGTCTGAAGTCCTGCCAGTTCATGGATTTTCAACCTTTGCCTCTCCAGATGTGTTGCTATACAACGCCCATCAAAACAGTATTCGGCTTCATGCAAACTCTGGTATCTTGTTTGTTGGTTGGGCTCTGATAATTGATGGTCCTTTTCTACTACCAAGGCTTTGGTTTTGGCCTTGTTGCCTGTTCGTGCACTGCAGCACCACAAAGGCGCGCAGGAACTCAATCTGAATGGATGTTATGTGATCTAGGAGGGGGACCCGCAAGCAGGTAACGTGGCCCGTGCTCCCCTCAATCGCCCTTGGCAGTGCAGAATAGTGGGTGGTGGAAGATGAATGAGCCATGTTGATTAGGTTTGGCAGGTTTAAAGTAAGTAAATTGAGCAGTAAATTAGACAGTCAACTGAAGAAATTGTGCAGTAATTTAGGCAGCGGGTTGAGCAAATTGGTGAGATTAGGCAGGCAAAATGAGCGAGGTAAAAAAAAAGGAATTCTCGAGTTTCCTATATATTTCTGTGTTTTCTTTCATATTAACCCACTTACTGTTCAGTGACCAGAATCCACGCTGAAAGGTTGGCAGGCTGTTTACCCCCCTGGGCAAGGGCAGCCTCCTTCTTCTATCTGGCCCTCTTTGACCCTTAGCCTGCCTCACCTGAACTCCCGGGCCCGCCGACTGCAACCCCCCTTCGCTCCCCATGCTCCCTGACAGTCACTGCCTAGGGTGCAACCAAGGGTCTCACCAGGGCGAGCGATGACTTGGACCCGATGCAGACGGGAAAGTGGTGCCCGGAGATTGGGGCGGTTTCTGGAGAGGGCAGGTGTAACCTCTAACTAAACTGAATCCTGCAGGGTTTCATCTGAAGCACTTGGCTTCCGTTGCCTTCCCTAGAGTGTGCGGGCTTTCATTGGGTAGAAGCTGGTCTGGGTGAGGTAAGATCACAGGTATTGAGCAATTCATGACATGTTTGGTTCAGCTTTGGCTCTTGATTCACTAGTTCATGGAAATGTGAGTTAAGGGTGGATGAGGGGAGCCAGGGGTGTACGATGTGGTGACCGTGCAGTTCTTTTTTTCTTGGAGTTGTGATGGCCAGGGGTGGATTGGCCTGCAGGGAACTCTGGAGATTTCCAGGCGGGTCTCTGCTCCCTGGGTCTCTTTTGTGGGCTAGCCTATTTTATTTCCACATTTTCTCAAAGGAATGGGGTTGGGCTTGCTGAAAATTTGTAATATGGGGCCACTTTGAACATTTTTCCAGGGCCTCTTTTGGTTCCTGGTCATCCCCTGGTGATGGCTGGTGCAGAATATTGTGTTCTTAAATGATGCTGTCACAGAGGTCATGGCGGCTTCCAGGAGGAGGCTGTTGGAGTTAGTAGGAGTGTTTGGGGCATGCAGGTTAGACAGGTTGGATGCTGGCGGTCCGAGAGCAGGTGCGCACGGAGGGACGGGCAGCGAACTATGCAAGAGGAGAGACTTCACCATGGTGTTGGCATGCTCTGCATTGGCTCGATGCAAGAGCCGCCTGAAGACACCTGAGGGCTTTTGCGGGCCCGTTTGAAAATGATGTTGGGGGCGGAGTCTGTTTACAGATGACGAAACCATCTGAGGCAATGGTGTGGTGTGTAGGTTATAATGGAGATGTTTCCAATAGGTGATTTCCCTGGTTTTATCACAGAGGTTGCAAAACATGAGCTTTACCTTCAACTTCATTAAATTTCAAGTATCTTCATAGCCCCCCTCCAAAGAGCCGACAGCAGGGTGAAACATGACTGGATAAGTTGACACCGTTAAAAGAAGTCCGTCTTTGGCCGACAAGCACACATTTAAAGTGGCACAGCATTTAGCTTTTGAAGACTGATGCGTCTTTAGGGAATATGTGTATACCATAAGGCTCAGTCAATGCCTTTGTTTTGTGGAGAAATACTTCATCAAGCGATGGTGGGAGGGGGTAAACCATGGGAAACCATGGGAAATGTGTGTTTGCCACTGCACGGTAGAACAAAGAAAGACAACCAGCAGACAGCTGCAACAATAGATGACCACTTTTATGTTCCTATTAAGCTTTCTTTGTCAAATTCGTAGGGGTCGGGGTGGGGGGTCATGGTGTGATGTCCCATTTCAATTAAAAATGGAGAAATACCTGACACTGGGCACGGAGTACGATGAGCAGTGAAGAAGGACAAATGACCCTGGCCGATGGAGAAGGACAGCAAGTGGCAGCTCGATAACATGATTTTATGTACATGGTGCTAGTTTTCAGGGAACTTCAATTCAGCACATGTGAGGGGGAGGTTGGCGGGGGCAATAATGGACATAGGTGGACAAAGTGGGGGCACAGACTGAAAGGATGCGAGGGGTACAAAGGAGGTGAAAGGGATTGTGGTAGTGCCGTAGGGGAGAAACATCAGGAAGGGGGAAACGTGGGGATGAGCCATGCAAAGGTAAAGAAGGTTAGTGGAGTAAGAGAGGTCAAAACGCCCGGGGGCAAGAAGAGCACCAGCCAAGGCTGAAGTCGAGGGTATACGTGGGTGGACAGCATCCACCAACTTCCTTCAGAGGGTAGACGCCGTTCCCCCAGATACTTTAGAGGCGGTGAGTAAAACAACAAGTTTTACTCTGTTTTTAAAATGTACACACTGGGGGAAGGAGGGGCACGAACCACGATCACGGGGTTTGCAGGTTCGGGAACTCGACCACTACACCAGAAACGTAGGTGAGAAGTGAGAAGTGAGAAAACAACTGAAGTGAATGTCACATTTTTGGACTGTACTCTCCTGGGAAAACATTGCTATTGATTTTTGGCTTTAATATATGCACACATTTGAACTTTTTCGAACAGTATTAGAAGAAAATATCCTCTTGCTGATTTGTGTGTGTGTGTGTTGATTTTAGGAAAGGCAAATGCCCATTCGTCCCCTGCACATTTTGTAGGCATCCAAATCCAATTGAATGCAATTTGCATATTTCACCTCGATATGCTAATTTCTGGTGAGGGCGCATCCTGTGGTGTATGTTAAGGAATCCCCCATTTTTTTAGGACAGTGAATTGGCTCAGAGGGAAACAGGGGGGCGCTATGGTGGGGTTGGGACATGACCTCAGAGGGAAACAGGGGGGCACTATGGTGGGGTTGGGGCATGAGCTCAGAGGGAAACAGGGGGGCACTATGGTGGGGTTGGGGCATGAGCTCAGAGGGAAACTGGGGGGGGACTATGGTGGGGTTGGGGCATGACCTCAGAGGGAAACAGGGGGGCGCTATGGTGGGGTTGGGGCATGATATCAGAGGGAAACAGGGGGGCGCTATGGTGGGGTTGGGGCATGAGCTCAGAGGGAAACTTGGGGGCGCTATGGTGGGGTTGGGGCATGATATCAGAGGGAAACAGGGGGCGCTATGGTGGGGTTGGGGCATGATATCAGAGGGAAACAGGGGGGCGCTATGGTGGGGTTGGGGCATGAGCTCAGAGGGAAACTTGGGGGCGCTATGGTGGGGTTGGGGCATGATATCAGAGGGAAACAGGGGGCGCTATGGTGGGGTTGGGGCATGAGCTCCGAGGGAAACAGGGGGGCGCTATGGTGGGGTTGGGGCATGAGCTCAGAGGGAAACTGGGGGGCGCTATGGTGGGTTGGGGCATGAGCTCAGAGGGAAACTGGGGGGGACTATGGTGGGGTTGGGGCATGACCTCAGAGGGAAACAGGGTGGCGCTATGGTCGGGTTGGGGCATGACCTCAGAGGGAAACAGGGGGGCACTATGGTGGGGTTGGGGCATGACCTCAGAGGGAAACAGGGGGGCACTATGGTGGGGTTGGGGCATGACCTCAGAAGGAAACAGGGCTGGCGCTATAGTGGGGTTGAGGCATGACCTCAGAAGGAAACGGGGGGGGCTATGGTGGGGTTGGGGCATGACCTCAGAGGGAAACAGGGGGGGGGGGCTATGGTGGGGTTGGGGCATGACCTCAGAGGGAAACAGGGGGGCACTATGGTGGGGTTGGGGCATGACCTCAGAGGGAAACAGGGGGGCACAATGGTGGGGTTGGGGCATGACCTCAGAGGGAAACGGGGGGGGGGCTATGGTGGGGTTGGGGCATGACCTCAGAGGGAAACGGGGCTGGCACAATGGTAGGGTTGGGGCAGAGGTGAGGAAAGAGTAGGGGTAATAAAAAAAAGAACAGGCTAGGTGCAGCAGTTGCAAGGCAGCCGAAGAGCCAACTACAACTATGAGAGGGTCATTGGTAGGAATTCAGACAGCAGAGGCAGCAAAGTAGGGATGCAAACACGGGGCTGCTACCTCTGCCCACATATTCAATGGCTTCACCCCCTATTTCACCCGAAGGATAGGCAATATCTAACGCCCAGTCGTTTATTGTGTATTCAGTCCTACAGTTGTTAGATTAGTTTGGAAAGCGAGTGGTGGACACACAAAATGGTTTGTCACTCAAACAGACCCATGTCCGGCAGGTGTTCCCCATTTAGTTTGTTTTTCTTTGCATCCTGGCACTCCCAGCTTTCACATTATCTCTGATAAATGGATAACCGTAAGACCCAGAACGCAAAGAAAAGAAAAGGCAGGTTGGCGTATACCACACCCGTCCACGTCTGAGCACTGCAAATGCACTCAGACCAGTCAGAAGGTGGTCTTTCTGCAGGGGAAGGTTTTACGACCTAAATCAGAAATAAAACAATGTAGTTGAAGCGAAATCAAATTCTAAATTGTACAGTTGTTACAGTGGATTCCGTCATTTATAGCCTAGCGCCTACGTTTTCCCACCAGTTTGCGATGAGGTCATTCAGGCCTGATGTTTGCTTCGCATTTGGGCCTTGTAGTCAGTGGCCGAGGTGTACGAAAAGAAGTAGAGGAACTGTGTTCCCTGCTGGACTGCCCCGCGCCCCACAAACCCCATCGCCACGCCCTCTCCCACGCGCAAACGCACCTGCTGTTTAGGGGCCTGTTCAGTGCAATGAACTGGAATGTCCATTTATAATCCTTTCTACACTTTTATTTTAAAACGAACCCTTTCCGCAACTCTTTCTTTTTAAAATAAAAGTATAGACACGGTAAAATGTCATTTTTAAAAGCAGAGGAGCACTGCACCCAACCGTTCAAGCACACTTCGACCACTGCTGGTAGTTTTGAACTTATTATTTGAAAGACCCAGTATGCAAAGAACAAAACAAGGACCGTATCACCCACTCATGTATGGCAGAGACACATTTAAGAGCTTCATATATAAACATACGTCTTTTGCCTTTAAAGTCATACGTAAAGGATTTGAGTGATTGCCCTTTAGCTTGTAAATCTCCCGTCAACCAAATAAAATGGTCATTGTAGAACTAGCTATTTTGCCAATCAAAAGCTTTTTATAGCGGCCTTGAAATAGAAAATGTCCTGCCCCTCGGAACACCTGGCATGCTTCTACTTCATTAACAAAAAATTGTCTGCAAGTACCTAGGCTTGGCATCACTGCAGAAGAAAGTATCTGAGAATGGCTGGCACCAACTGAATTAGAGCATTATCAAGAACAAGCATTGCCGACAGTTTTGGCTTTTGTGAAGGCATGGGAGAGACAGCTGCCAGGCACTGCCATAGTGCTATTAACTGGCCATCAATGGTAGAAGGTACAAAATGGTGCATGCACCTGGGCAACTAATAGCAGTGCCTGATAAATGCCTAATACATATACGCAAGTCAAAACTGTTGGCTTTGCCAATGCTTGTTTTAACAAGACTTCAGTGAAGGATGCGGATTGTGCTTATGTATGAGTGGCTGAAGGCAGACCAGGTTAAGACATTTGTATTACACCAGTAGCAGGTTTACAACTCTAATTAAGTCATTAACTCTCAAGCGACTTCTTTGAATAACACTGGTAGGCACTCCAAGTGCAATGTTTGATGGTATGACTGGATTAAAGTAAGCTGAGGAGGTGTTTTGGGTGGAAAGGGGCGGGAAGTGATATGATATGATATGATATTTTATTTATATCGCGCTCATACACAAGTGTTTCAGAGCGCGACCAAGCAAAGGGGGGGACAGAGGAGAACAAAAAAAAAAGCGATCTTATAGGCCCAGTGACATTAAGTACGCGCAACTGCATGGAAAAGTGAAAGAAAGGGGGGGAAGTGCGTGGAAGGGGAGAGGCGGGAAGTGCGAGCAGAGGAGAGAACAGAATAAATAATAAGTGGAATGAATAAATAGATAAATAAATGCAGTGAAAAAGGTAGTGCAGCCAGACAAGTGGTAAGGGCATGATTAGGCAGATAGGGTATATCTGATAAGTGCAGAAGAAGAGAGGGGGACTGTATGGGTACAGATACAGAACCCAGTGCCAGGGGTTGCCCGGAAGCAGTGCATGAGGGTGGCAGGGTGAGCAGGTACCTGGGCCCGAAGGACAGAGGGTGACCAGGTGCACAGTGATGAGAGAGAGAAACAGATCAGCAGGGGAGAAGAGGGGCAAAGGCAGAAGCGAAGAGGAAGGTCTTGAGGTGCTTCCGGAACCGGAGATGGTTCTCCTCAAGTTTCGGGGTGGTCGGGAGGCTGTTCCAAAGGGAGGCCCCAGCCGAAGACAGAGATCTGAATCCGGCTTGTTTCTTTGAAAAACGACCGACCCTGAGGGAATTAGATGTGGAGGAGTGAAGCGCTCGAGAAGGGAGGTATTTACAGAGAGATTGTGGAAGGTATTTCTGACACAGGCCCCAGAAAGCCCTGTGGACAATTCAGAGGGTTTTGAAATTAATCCTTGCATCCACTGGGAGCCAATGAAAGGATTTCAGAGCTGGAGAGATACGATCCCATGGTCTGATGCAGAGGACAAGTCTTGCAGTCCTGTTCTGGATTAGTGTAAAGGGCGAAGAGTGGAGGCAGGTGGATTTAGAAAGAGGCTGTTACAATAGTCTAACCTGGAGAGAACCAGAGCTTGGGAGACAGTGAGCTTCTGAGGGAAGGAAAGGAAAGGCACAGTATCTCTAAGGAGTTGCAGTAAGAAGTTTGACTTTTTAGAGATGTCAGAGATGTGGGCGGAGAAGGAAAGTGTGGAGTCAAAGATGACCCTGAGGTTCCTAGCCTTGCAGGTAGGGGTAGGAAGTGGGCCAAGGGAGGCTGGCCAGAGAGTGAGGGGAAACAATGGTGAAGGTGTCCCAGTGAGATTGGGAATGGTCATAGGGATTAGCATGGTCATGAGCAATTAATAGGTGGGTAAATAACTAAAGAACACCTACATGCTTTGTGTCCCTTATCATAAGCCATTTCTCCCTATGTGTATTCTAATGCAATATTTTTGGCTTATAGGTGGCAATGGATGCAGTGAACAACACAAACAATTGCTCCTTAACTCTTAAGTAAACAGGTATAGTTAGGTAGTGTGGACTGTGGCAGTGCTACTTGAAAGAGATGTATGAATGCAACTATATACGAAAAGTCTCCTTCAAGCATAACAACTAAGTAGAACACTTTACTTTGCAAAAACACATTTCCCTGGTTATGAACCTGCCCAAATTTCCCATTCTATAATATACTTGTATTTGTATTTTATTTATAAAGCGACTTACGCCAAAACGCTGAATGGGTATTAAAAAGCAGGCTAGGAAAGGTTTACACACATTTAAAGCATTTAAAGGTAGGGAAAACTTATAGTATTTGATATTATATGAAAATTCTTTGACATAATAACTTCCACCCTGTAAAATTCCCCTTTTTTAAATCATGGCCCATCCTCTAGGTAGTAAATGTTCTTCAACGTTGAGGGTTAAGGAGCTTTTATAGATGAGAGAAGTCGGAGCAGCAGACAGAACCCCTTTGGTTCCACTTAGAGTGTGTGGTTGGTCTGCAGGGCAGATGAAGCAGGGGTAGACTATAGAGCAAAAAAGCTGGCCAAACGGAAATCCCCCCAGAAAAATGTCCAACCCGGACTAAATCCGGGCAGGAGGCAACTCTCTGGCAAAAAACTCCTAGAGGGGTTTTCTGGCTTGTTGGCATCATGATTGCGATCACTCCCAGTTTATAGATGGAAGACTGGCAGGAATGGGGGAGTGATAGGACTGCCCCCAAAGAGCAAGTGTGAAAACAGAATCAAAATATCGAGGCTGAGTACCCCAAAAGGAAATACACCGAACACGGGTTACAAAGGAACATACAAAGTACTTTATTTTCTACTGAATCCAGTTGGAAAAAAACAGAGCAAAATCAGATAGCTATCGGCCCTCAGTACAACACAACGAACTCCAGCGTGGTTCAGTTTGTTCAGTGAGAGACGTTGTACATTAGAATGCATTCGCTTTTTATACACTTGGTGTGCGCAATGTCCAGCCCCACTTCGGGTTAATATTCCTTTTAATACATCACCGATCTAGGGTTCGTGCCAAGTCTTAAATAACTGCATATAACTAGTTTGCCTTTAATACATGTATCAACAAACCTATGCAATAACGTAAGTAGTTTAAACAGATGTTCTTCGTTCAGTATTTGAATACATTGTCTCAACATATGCTTGTGGATTAGTTTCTTTGCACAAGTAATCCTTCTACACATAGGTCAACAAAGGACAAAGTCTTAGTTCACGACCTCAACAAGTGGCCTGCAGGCAAGTTACACATTAGCTATGTACAGAGGTCAAGACGGCCATGTTGTATCTGGAATTACATCGTCCACCATTTTAACTCACAGGGTGACTTTTACACAACGAATCCTAAAATGGCGGTTTGACCTAAAATGGCGGCTTACATGGATTTAAGGTCAGGACCTTGCAACACGGATTTCTTTCGCAAGCGACTTTCGATCAGCTTGGCATAGGCCAATATTAATATATTTATTACAATAGGAGGCACAATGTACTTTCTCTTTCGACAAACCCTCCTTTTGGCCTATGCCAAGTGCTAAAAACTACTTTGGATCTCCTTGCAAATAACTCCATGCATCATCGTCCATGCACCCTGAATCACTATCGGAAATCTCTATTGCCATTAGGTCATTTGCTAAAATATCCTTCAACACATATTCTTTGAAATTCTTATCTGGGGCATGCACTTTATGTCCTATTGAACCTATCGCATGTGCGCAACACCCCCCTAGCTTCGAAAACATACCAGGTAGACACTGAATACAGCAACAAAGAAACAACAGGATTCCCAAAATAATTAGTAAGACCAAAAGTACCTTCCAATCCCAAGATTGCAAGAAGTCCCAGAACCAAGCGCTTAGATCCCAGTTTCCCTCGGAAACATGCACTTCGGAACTAAGGACATGCAGATTCTGTATTGTCTTGAAGATAGTTGGGGAGGAATCTGGTGTGAAAACACAGCAGGCGGACCCCACTAATTTGCACACTCGACCACGCCTAGATAAAATGACATCTAATGCCATTCGGTTTTGAAGTGCTACTAATCTTATCGCCTTTTGTTCTAACGTCATATTATAGAGTATGTCTGTGGTCCGGTTGATGGTTCTCTCCAGTACTCTCGCTAGTTTTCTGATATCTTCTGAATTCGCTATCGGCCCCCAAAATGGCACAACTGATTTAGCTATATCTCCCAAGATTTGTGCTGGGGTGTCACCATTCTCATCCCGCCGTGGACGAGCCTTCGAAACTTCTTTTGTACTAGCTATAAACACCCCAGGTAACAGGATCCATAAATAACAGGTTCCCTGCCAATCCCTGGGCAACCATTGGAATGCTACATTGCCGCAGACAAAGTAGACAGGTTCGCCTACATACAAAAGTCTGTTCTCCCCAGTCAAATTTGCAACGTTGGCACAACCTAGAAAATTTCCCATTGACTGGGTTCCATTCCTCTGTATGCAAACAGAAACTGAATCAGGGCTATGGTTAACAGTGTAAGAAGGAGGCATGGTGTCCTTATTGCCTATTGGAGCCATTTTAAAGGAAATTAAAGATTGGAAAGGACGAGACAGTTTATCAGAAGGCCTAATAGAAGCAATATTCGGTTTACTCCTATTTGCAAAAAGCGAGCATCCCAGGGGAGTTAAAACACGTTTCTCAAAACTATTCAAATTAGTGCCATCAAAATTCCCTGAGATGCTATCATTCCATCAGCCAAAAAACAGTGCTCTAAGAGAAGCATAGCAATCAGTTGTCAACGGTAAAGGATGAATATACCAACCTAGCCCCTTATCCCCGTGTTGCGGTAAATGTGAGCAGACCCAACAGTTACATTTATTAAAAATGGCATGTGTAGCATTCAGGATAAGCAGTAAAGTGTTATTGTGGTACCTTTGTATGTGCTGGGAATCCTGAGGGGATAAAGTATGCAAATGTACAAAGGGAGTAGGAACAATGGGTGCACTTTCAGTAGGCAACAAAGGTTCTAAAGAGTGAGTTTCCTCAAGGTACCACAATCCTAAGGCAGTGACTATTAAAAAGCAAAATATCAATACAAGAATACAGCAATACGTTTTCGGGGCCCAGGCATTTTGTCCATTGTCCCGGTTGGTCACCCCCTTATTTACAAGTCCGATATGAGCGGTAGCGGTGGCAGGCATCGTAGTCTTCAAACGGACACTCCAAAGTTTGTTGCTGGCGACCTCCCGGTCAAGTGACTTCTTAGTCCTTCCACTACCCTAGCCAACAGAATCCCCTTTCTCAAATTTGGGCAGAAAGCAAGCCCTCAATGACTTTTTTCCTTCTCCGAATGCACAGCCGAACCGTGCCGTAAGTCTATCAGATGCACAGCAAAACCGTGCCGTAAGTCTATCAGATGCACATCAAAACCATGCCGTAAATTATATCTTTGTGGTACTTTTCCTGGTACTTATTGATCCGGAGACAATATGTCGTCACTTCCTGCTGGAAGCAACGTGTCGGAGGCAAGTAAAGGAGCTGAATTGAAAACAGCAGTTTCCGGGTGCAAAATTTGTGGAGAGTGCGGAGACAAAATGGCAGCTTCCCCAAGCCTCCCGGGCTCAGAGAGATTCTCCAACACACTCTCAATGCTGCTTACTGCTTTGGGATAATTGGTTGCAGTGTCAGCGAGGGGTTCTGTTTCTTCTGTAACGTGTGGCACAGGGTGAGGAAGTTTCTTGATGTGGGACACGTGGACCAGTTATTTCGCCCAGCGACCCCCACCGCTGTCTGGGTGACCAACAGGACTTGGAATGGGCCACGCCAACGAGGCACGAGGCAGGAGGTGCGCTCAAATGATTTGACGAGCACCCAACTCCCAGGCCGTATGCCGTGGCCCGGGCCCTCATATCGCACAGGTAAAGTTTCTCGTACCTGGTGATAAATAAAATACAGGTTTTTAGTCAATTGGCTACAATAATCTGAAAGTAGTACATTTTCAACATTTCTTAATGAGTTACATTTAGGAAGGTTCCAAATATTGGCAGGTCTCCCCATTACCACCTCAAATGGAGAGAGCCCCGTCTTAGTTTGAGCGGTTGAGCGCATAGATAGCAACTCGATCGGTAAGGCGTCCGGCCATTTTAGTTTGTTGCCAGCACACGTCTTAGCAAGCTTCCACTAGTCCGGCGCTCTGAGCATGTCTGGCCGAATGGAACTGTTTGTCAATTCGTAATGCTGTACATATCTGTAGAATTACAGCAGCAATAAAATGTGGACCATTGTCTGACCAGATAACTGATGGCAAACCGAACCGTGGAAAATATTCTTTTAACATGATTTTTGCAGTAGTCATAGCTGTAGCATCTTTAACAGGGAAAGCCTCAAGCCATTTACTAAAAGCACAGATAACCACCAATACATATTTCTTATTATTGCATCGTTCCATTTCAATGAAATCAAAGTGGATCACTTCAAAGGGGACAGAGGGTGGCCCAAAACTACCCCTGGGAGTTACTATCCCCTTTCCCACGTTGTGTTGCAGGCAAATCATGCACTCCCAGACGTAGCGCTTTTGTCTCTTGTTCGGTCGTATATAAACAGTCATGTGGCACTTCATCGCCGCAAGTAGCATCATGCGGGAAAGGTAGGAATTCAGCCGGATTAAGGACACAACACCTCCTAATTTGAATGTGAGGAGCAAACAAGATCAATTCATATCTTGTCAACCGTGCAGAAGTGAGGTGTTGCGTTTGAGTAAGGTTCAGTAGAACATCTACAGAGTGAGGCACCATCAGGGTTAGATCATGGCCTAGGACCATTTCCTCACTCTGTTTTACAGACGCAGCAGCAGAAGCGACAGCGCGCAAACATCTTGGCAAAGCGCATGCTACAGGATCAAGGGCGGAAGAAAAGTAACCGCACAGCCTATTCTTCCCTCCATGTTCCTGCGTTAATACAGCCAAAGCACATCCATCACATTCATGCACAAACAACACAAAGGCCTTTTCATAGTTTGGTGTGCCTAAAACTGGTGCAGAGCATAATGCAGTCTTAAGCAAGTCAATCGACTGCTGGTATATCGCGTTCCATGGCAATGGCGAAGAAATGCCCTTCTTTGTCAAAGCCAACATCGGTTTGATCACTAGTGAGAAATTCGGGATCCACAACCTACAGTAAGAAGCCATACCTATCAAGGCTCTAACTTCCTTCTGTGTATTTGGGACAGACATGCCAGAAATGTGTTTTATTCTTTCAGGTGTCAATCTTCTTCCCTCCTTTGACAGGAGATAGCCTAAATAGGCGCCCTCCTGACAACAAAATTGACATTTTTTAAGCGAAGCTTTGTGACCATGCTTAGCTAGATGAATAAGCAATAACACAGTGCCCTCCTTACAGGCACTCTCAGAGTCAGCAGCTAGGACCAAATCATCAACGTACTGTAGCAAAGTACAGGTAGAGGACAATTCAAGGGTATCAAGTTGTTCTTTCAAAGCCCTACTATAAATGCTAGTACTCTCTGTGTACCCTTGAGGTGCACGAGTAAATGTAAATGAGCGCCCCCCTAAGGTGAACACGAACAAATATCTACTATCCTTGTGTATAGGAATACTAAAGAATGCATTCTTTAAGTCCACAACACTAAAGTAAGTAGCTGTAGCTGGAATCATGGTTAGGATTGTCGTTGCATCAGGCACCATTGGGAGTTGTGGTGCCACAACTTTATTAATGGCACGTAAATCAATTATGAAACGGAATGGAATTACATTATCGCCTTTCTTGTACACGGGTAAAATCAGACTGTTACACAAACTTCCTGAAATTTCTTCAATCACCCCGCGATGCACAAAATCAGAAACAATACATTTCAAAGCTCGCTCGCCCTCAACTGAAATCTTACACTGGGGAATGCGTGGCAGCTCAATTCCATCTTTCAAAACTATTTTGACAGGCTCAATCTGTAAAACACCGACATCATTGTCGTCGACAGCCCATAAGCTCTCTGGTACATCAATGAATTCTGGGGGCAAAGGTCTAGTCAAGAATTATGAGGCAGAAAATTGCTGTGGTGAAATCGTCAAGCGCACTCCATCAGGAGAACAATGAATCACTGCATTTAATTCTTTTAACAGATTCAACCCCAGCAAGTTAACTCCGCAATCCGAAGTCAACAGAAATGGACAATGGTCCGTAAAGCGACCCAAAGAAATAGGTACCGGCATAGAAACCGGACAAACAACCGGTGTACCAGAAAACCCTACAGAAACATTGATTTGCCCTGACAGTGAAATGTTTGGAACCCGCGGATGATCAATGGAACACTTCTGTGCTCCAGTGTCTACCAAAAACTGATGTTTCCCATTTCCCACCACCATTTCAACGTAGGGACCTTTCTGATTGACGGGAATAGGTGTAGGTTCCAAACCCTGCTTCGGGCAATCCTAACGAAACAGAATATCATCAAAAGGAATTTCTTCAGATAAATATGCAGCGGAAGGATGATCAAATATGTTCCTGGTGTCCACACTCAGAGTCTGATTGCCCTGCGAAAAAGGTTGCTGAGGTCTACCAGGGCCCCCTATTCCCGGGCGACCACTGGATCGCCTACCAACATTACCAAATGTATTATTCAACCTTTGTTGAAGGACGGGGCATTATGCTCGCCAATGACCCTCTCGATGACAATATGCGCACTGGTTAATGTTCACAGGACCCAAGGGCACATTCCCCTGCGGGACATACTGACCTCTAACCTGAGAACTACCCCCTCTGGGGCCCTAACAATTTGCTGCAATAGAACTTTAGTTTCTTTTTCATTATTGACACGGTTTCAGTAGTACTGAGCCATGTGCAGTACTTCTAATTGTGATTTCGCCTGCCAAGCGCTCTCAGAATACATAATTTGTGACTGGATGTCAGGAAGCAATCCACGTACAAATTTATCCACAAATAATCTTTTCCCAGACTCTGTGCCTAAGTCTTGTCCACTGGAATCCGAGAATTATGGTTTTTAATTTAGCAACGATTCTATCAGGCAGAGTTAATATCACCTGAGGTGGTCTTTCGCCAGCAGGCCTTTCCCCATCGAGTCTAGTTATATTCACCCATGTATCTCCCAACCCGGGTACGACGTCAATAGTTCTAACTTGTTTCCATAAATCTACGGGCAGGAGTACAGGAAACAACAAATCAATGTCACCTAAGGTGAACACTGAGGACTGCAAAACGGATTCTATGTCTTTATAGAACCCTGTCGGATTTTTCCTAAAAACAGGAATACATTGCCTAATAGTATTCACTTCCTGTCTTGAGAACGGGACGTGAACGAACTGCGATATATAATGTGCGGGAATGTTCACAGCGACTATATTATGTGCAGGATCGGCCGCAATCTCAACCTTCGGGACAAATGTCGGAGGAACCTCTCTCATAGGCAACTGAGAAATAGGTGACTCCGAATGCTTACTAAGCAACAGAGCCAAGTCGAGTGCTAAAGCAGTCGAAGAAATGTCAAGTGAAAAAGCTCTCTAATAAATGCTCAATAACTCTGTGGGACAACTAATCTGCCTTTTTACACACTCATTCTGCAGGTACTCTACCATTACCTGTATCACTTTCCTCTGCATTTCTAGCGTATATTGACTATATGTGTCATATACCTCAACTGGAGTTATCGATATGTCTGAAATCCATCTAATCGCGTCTTTCTTACAAATTCGCATTTCCTCCGATATCAGTTTACAACACGGAAGGAACCGTTTCTGTACATACATATTTTCCTCTTCGTCATCCTCATTTTGTAACTATTCTAACTACTTTCTAAACCCAAACAACCTTTCGACATGCTCATTTACCTTCTCCACAGTGTCTCTAGAAAGCGCTAGAGTATTCAGATCCCTTAAACCTTGCGGAAAATCTGCATTATTTAATCTTCCCCACATTATACATAACTGAATCCCTAAACCTTCAATAAAAACATTTTTCTCAGGGAAATTATCTGTATTACAAAGTGTGGCAAAAACGCTAGCTTGATCATCCTTCTCCATATAATGCTTAGCCCATGCAATTAACTCACGTTTCTTCTCTGGTGATACGGTATTGCGAGTGACAACCTTTGTTCCTGTACCTCGATCGATTACAATCGGCTCAGGACCACTTGGAAGAGAGGGAGCAGGCATATTTGATGGAGGTACTATAACTGGTGCGATAAAAAGAGGTGGGGAAGCTACAGGAAGCGGAACATTAGGCGGAGCAAGAACAACGGGAACAACAACAGGTGGAGCAGGAATAACAGGAGGAAGAGGCAAAACAGCAGGAAGAGGAACATACGGAGGTGGCGCAGAGGCACCAGGCCTTTGTTCATTCAATATTTTGTCAATAAACTCATCAGAAATATGAAGATCTTTAGAAGGATAGATTTTCTGAATACCGAGTGAAAAAGCCCTATCCATATTTTTAGTCGCCTCAGACTGTTTGTCCTGATCATATAACAACGCTTTTACAGCATTCGTTTTATGACGGCGTGCATGTTTCTCTCTACTCTTAAATTGTTGCAACGCTTCTTTTTTCCAATTCTGCAAAACATCAAATGCTGCAGGTCTAGCCTTTTTCTTTAATAGAATTGACTTTAAATACTCAATACGAGGGATTTCAAAGCTACCATTGATTGGCCGCTGAAGTTCGAAGGCATGCCTGGTTTGTCTGTGCCAAATGTCATTAAATACTATACTTCCAATGCCATGCTTACAGTACATAGTACATGCCAGTGACCCCTCCTGTGGTGCGGGAAGGCTAAATTACAAAGTTTGTCTATCACTGCGGAATAATGCCCTAAAGCAGGTAGACAATTTTCCAGGCATATCTCAAATTCTTGGTGTTACCTGGTCAATAATTGTGTCTGCAGATACAATGTGCCAAAATGCAAATTGTCAGGGTGAAATTAATAAACGGGTCACGACTCACCTGACCAAACCTAAGGAGGTCTGATCGGATTTCTAAGAATCTTACCTATCTAATCTTACCTCGTGTATGGTGATTTTGCCAAATCTGCCTGCCTCGATAAGTGGACCGTCGTCAAGATGCTATCTCGGACCACATGCTTATTGTCCAAGGATCGGTTCGTGCAGCGCTGCTGAGGTGTCACGTCTCGTCCAGGGGGCCCCTTATGTCACACCGTCCGATCCCGGTCCGATCGTGTGCGTCAACCTTCAACAATCCGGCATCAATCTTGAGGGTCCCTATTGGGGCGCCAACTGTGAAAACAGATCAAAATATCGAGGCTGAGTACCCCAAAAGGAAATACACCGAACACGGGTTACAAAGGAACATACAAAGTACTTTATTTTATACTGAATCCAGTTACAAAAAAACAGAGCAAAATCAGATAGCTATCGGGTCTCAGTACAACACAACAAACTCCATTGTGGTTCAGTGTGTTCAGTGAGAGACATTGTACATTAGAATGCATTCGCTTTTTATACACATGGTGGGCGCGATGTCCAGCCCCACTTCGGGTTGATATTCCTTTTAATACATCACCGATCTAGGGTTCGTGCCAAGTCTCAAATAACCGCATATAACTGATTTGCCTTTAATACATGTATCAACAAACCTATGCAATAACTGTGTATTCTAATATTTTCCATGCAGGCCTTCTTAAACATTAATACAATGTAGTTTAAAAAGATATTCTTCGTTCAGTATTTGAATACATTGTCTCAACATATACTCGTGGATTAGTTTCTTTGCACGAGTAATCCTTCTACACATAGGCCAACAGTTCACCACCTCAACAAGTGGCCTGCCGGCAAGTTACACATTTGCTATGTACAGAGGTCAAGACGGCCATGTTGTATTCTGGAATGACATTGTCCACCATTTTAACTCACACAGTGACTTTTACACAACGAATCCTAAAATGGCGGTTTGACCTAAAATGGCGGCTTACATGGATTTAAGGTCAGGACCTTGCAACAAGGATTTCTTTCGCAAGCGACTTTCGAGCAGTTTGGCGTAGGCCAATATTAATATATTTATTACAATAGTAGGCACAATATACTTTCTCTTTCGACACAAGGAAGAAACAAAGAGGCCTGGGTGGTCACCTGAATAACTGAGTTGATCCGGGTGACATGTGGACAGAAGCTGCTTGATGTGACCAATTGGGGAGTGGTGTCACTGAATGTGATAAATGGGAAGAAGCAGAACAGAATGGAGGGAGTGCATTGGAGATATTGGGGGAAAGGTGCTTATAGCGTAGGAAGTGGGTCCTCAGTGACCATGATGAAAGGGGTTCAAGCAAGCAACAAGGGTGGCTACCGATTTGCAGTTAGGACTGATCTAGAGCAGAGGGGTTGGTCTTCCCTTTGTGGAGTGCGAGGAAGGGTATGTCCAGGGAGGAGGGAGGGAGTGAGGCAATGGAGCACTTGAGAAGGGAACAGGCCCGTTCCCTCAGGGTAGAGAAGAAAGCCACGGATAAGGGACGGGCAAAGAGATTGGGATGTAGCCTGCCACACAACACTGGCACACGGCCAGGAGGATCTGATACCTTCTCTGATCCTGGATACACGGGAAAGCAACGCCATTTAAATGTGCTCGTTTGAGGGCATTAATACATAATGGCAATTCTGTGAAATCTAGAGGGGCACTGGTGATGATTGTGTATTTTCCATACCCTGAGGGCCCTCGGAGCTACTGCATATTTTATAAAAATAACATGTTTAATGCAGACATCCGAAAACTGTCACAATATACATACAGGAAATGTCCCAACAAACATACAACACTGATGCACCCTTTTATCTCTTCCTCTCCTTCATCAGCCGGCAATGTCAGCCACTCGGCTGAACTGCTTCTTCTCTCATCAGTTGGGTCCGCTACCACATTACTGCCAGCTATGATTGCAACTACGGTAAGGAATCTCATCCATTCCCTGCAGTCTACGTTTCTTGCTAAAATGTGTGCAGACTCCTCGCTCATAACAAGCATTTTCATCTCAGAGACCTCTCGGGATATCACAGCCTGGATTTCGTGTGGATCATCACGCATACATAAATGGGCTGCTGTTGGCACAGTTCGTGAATTTATGGTCAGTAACACCATGCAAAGGCAGTAGTCGTGTTGCAGTAACATCCATTCACCACAATAGCCAAAATCACATCACACAACAGCAGAGAAATGAAAATGTGTGTCTTACTGCTGCAGAAGCCAAAAATGTACTCTGGTAAGTGAGGACAATCTGTACCTTGTTAACAATCTCCACTCAGCAGCCAGCCCACTCATTCTCAAATGCACAACAGACCTCGCAATTTGAGTTTACAACTTCAATTAGTATCCGCGGAGGGCGCCGCAGGCAATCACCCTACTAGGATTGTGGGCTGAATCCCACAAATCAATTCTGCATTCCGAGCAAGCTCAGAGATGCGAGCGTCTGTCCCACTACCTACCCCCTACAACACCTCGAGTCTCTGCTCCTTTCCTACCCCACCCCAACCCACTTATCTGCTTCCACTGGAGGAGGTGACCACTTAATCTTTCAGGCTGCCATGGAAATAGAAGAAGGACTCTGCATGGAGGCCCGCCCTGCCATCTCCACAGCAGCCATTTTAGGAAAGTACTTTGGTGAAGTAGCGGGATGCCGCAAAGCAATTATGTCATCGGGTTTCCCACAAATTACCTTCAAATTTAGCCATCGAATGATAGAACGGATGGGTTTCACTCATTGGATGAATCCTTTTCAGTGGAGTCGGTGCAGTTCTTCTCATGGACCGATCATTGCGGTATTCAATTATCTTTTTATACTGTACAAATCAGCACCCTTGCAGGTGGGCGCCATAGCTGAACAGGTTGCTCCGATTCTTGGCTGAATCTCATGGTCTAAGTTAATGCTCCGAGCAAGCTAACAGCTACTCACATCTGCACCAGCATCTTCCCCCACCTTCCCTTCCGCTGCTCACTGCCTCATCTCACTTCCACTGCCCATCCCTGCTCCCACACACCTGACTTTCGTTTTTTGGCTAACATGGAGCCTTACCTTCAGTTTTAATGGCAGCCATCTTGGGCAATGGTCGAAGTGTATGAAAAGAAGATGTTGAACTATGCACCCTGCTGGCCTGTCATTGCTCCAAACAAACTCCATCACCACACCCCCTCCCATGCGCAATCCAAACCCCCAAACAAACACCCCTGATGTGTGAGGGGCTGTTCAGTGCAGTGCACTGAAGTGCAAGTTTAAACTTCTTCACATACTTTTATTTTAAAAGTAAACCATTCCGGGGTGGTTTCTTTTTAAAACGTTTTTAAACAAAAGTATAAGAACAGTAAAACCTTCTTTAAAAAAGTAGTGGAGCACCGATCCCAACCCCTCCCGCTCGCTTCCACCACTGATCTTGAGTGAGATTTTGTTGGAGAAAACAGGCTGCAGAGAACATGCAACTTATTTTCTGAAACAAATACCTTGCAATCAGCAGCCTGGAATAGAAATCTAGGGTGCTAATAGCAATAATAATACCCCATGCAGGCTTCACGGCCAGTAACAGCCTGGGCTAAAGTTAAATGCCCAGGCGAAGCCCGGGTGAGGGGATTTTATTGCTATAAGAAAACACCTATTAAAAAATTGTATAAAGGAAAGCTAAAATGGAAATGGTTTGCTGCTTTACCATAGGCTCTAGCAGGTTTCTACAATCCCGATAACATTACGTTTTGAATCTGTGAGCAACACAAATCCAGAGTTCTACATAAAACCTTAAAGGTGGCTTTCAATTATCTAGCATGCCCAAACTGATGCAAGTCAAGTAACACCTTCAAAATATGCAACCTTGGTATTCTGAAGAGCTTACAGAAGAAAAACAAAGGCTTTGTAGGCAAGAGTGTTGAGGGGGCCTCAACCCCCCATGCATACCCCAAGGTGACAGATGCCGCCCACTTAAGCAGCCCCACAGACTATAACCAGATGACATCACCAGAGTAATCATGAAGAGGCGACATGATTGTAGCACGGCTCTCCCTGCTACATTATAAGGCCAACATGCTACTCCCTGTGGTCAGTTTCACAATGACATCACCCTTTATTTTTACAATAAAGTGGAGTTTCCATCAGAATTTCTCACCAAATGACTAATTCAGTCATAGTAAAAAACAGATGATATTTTGTTATCTACCAAAAGTGATTTGAGGATTTTAACCTTTTTGGTTATTCTAAAGCAATTGCTCCTACAATTGCTGATGTGGGCCCTGACGATTATGCCTCTGCACATCAAGCACTGTACCATCTGATCTCAAGCATGATCTATTCAGCATGATTCCACAAATCCCTCTAAATTTCTACCCAGCTCTCAACACCCCTTTTTCAGAAAATTGGAGTACATGTTATTTAGCACCTCGATATTGAGGGCTGCAGTGCGCTTTCCAAATCTGAATAAATAAATACAATAAATTACTGAAAACACCCTTAGAGACATTAGCTGGGTGCAAAAGAACACACATGCACTGCTTGCTGACACCTAAAAGCAATTACCATGAACAGCCATGAAAATAAAATGGAAACCACTGCTGCATTGAAATGAATTGGGAAGGCTTAAACACAGTCGGAGGCCTGGCACACTGATTTCCAGGAGAGATACAAAGCAGAGATGGCAGTGCAGTCAGCATGCCCAACCTTGCCAAGGATGCTGGGAGAGAGTGTTTGAGTCAGCAGAAAAGATGAAACACCTGCAAGGGCGGAAGGCAGAAATTCTTCATAAATTCAAGCAGAAGAAATCATTTTTACGCTCCCCAAACACGTGATCTGAACATGGGGGACAAGGCCCATTCATTTGAGGCATACAGAAACTGTTGTTGCAGTCAAACAGAAGACAGAAGATGAAAAACATGTAACACAGCATGGATTTGGAGACTGCAATGTCCTTGCACAGGGCTAGAGGAGTTAGAGAAGTGGTAACATTAATGGGATACAGGCGGTGCTCTGAGGCCATTCTACCCACCCATAATTCTTGCTCACATGCTGGTAAATTCCCCAAATTGTCATGATTCACACTGGCCATCTGGGGGTGATGGTAGGTGGTGCTGCCCGATTTGGCCCGGGCGATCAGATCATCTGACACCTATAAGATGTAATTATGTCTGCGCTGTGCACCCAATCCCATCTTGCCTAGAGTCCAGGAATGTAACTTGTGGTTGTGATGTCACAGCAACATAAAACCTCACTACCAGCCACTAATGAGTGAGAATGCATTTGGACGCTGCAGACATCTGTGTGCTTATCCATGCTTTGGATTAATAAAAGCAGTAATTTGTCACATTTCTGGACTCTTCCATTTATTGGGCGTGGGGGATTTCCCTAGAGCCAACCTCTGGTTTTTAATTCCACTTCAAGAGCATAAATGACATACCTCAAAAGTTATTTTGCTTCAAAGCAAGGCTCTTCCTGCTACATTATAAGGCCAACATGCTACTCCCTGTGGTCAGCTTCACAATGACAGCACCCTTTATTTTCACCACAATAAAGTGGAGATTACATCAGATTTTCTCACCAAATGACTGATCCAGTCATTTTAAAAAACAGGTCATATTTTGTTATCTACCAAACGTGATTTGAGGATTTTAACCTTTTTGGTTATTCTAAAGCAATTGTCCCTACAATTGCTGATGTGGGCCCTGGTGATTATTCCTCTGCACATCAAGCACCGTACCGTCTGATCTCAAGCATGGTCTATTCAGCATGATTTCTCAAATCCCTCTAAATTTACACCCATCTCCCAACTCCCCTTTTTCAGAAAATTGGAGTCCTTGTTATTCAGCAACTTCAGTGTCATGTCCTGATTTAGAATTTGCTGATCATTTTCCATCTGGCTTTCTCTGGGGAATGCGCATTGAGACACTGCTAGTTTCTGAAATGCACAATCCCAGATGGATGGCTGCAGTATGTGAATGCTCTTCCCTTTCGATCTATCAGAATCCTTTGAAACTGTCCACTGCATCCTCTGCAATGCTTCAGCATAAGGACAACAGCACTATATTGGCTTTGTTGTCTTTTAGACAAATCACTCTCAGACAATTGCCCTGGACATTTTTAAGATGTCAGTTTTCCTAGTCACAAATGCAGTATCCATCAGGGTGCCTCTATCTCTATGTTGCTGTTCAATCCAAGCCGCCAGCCACTCGCTGAAATATTGTATTGCTTGGAATGGACTTTTACACCTGTGCTGATCACAACTTTGTGTGGTGGTGATTTATCTTATATTACGCCCACCTTCACTTGGTGCATGTAAGTGAAGAACAACGTTGTTTGCCCTCTCCCCCAATAACGTGTGGGATTCCACTTTTTGGCCCCCACCCTTGGACTGTGTTCTAGTCTGAGCAACCAGGTGCCAAACGAGGGTTTCCTCTGGATAGCCAGCTGATGATGATCCCTCTGGATAGTCAGCTGATTATCATCGCTCTGGATAGCCAGCTGATGATGATCCCTCTGGATAGTTAGTGGATGATGATCCCTCGGGATAGCCAGCTGATGATGATCCCTCTGGATATAATGTGATATGATACAGCATTTATAACGCTCATGTACACAAGTGTTTCTAGGTGCGACAAGACGAAGAGGGGGAAACATAGGGAGGACAACACAACAACCTTACTAGGCACTGTGTCATTCAGATTGAGCAAGCACTGCAAAGTGGAAGGGGAGAAGTGCTGAGAGGGGGAGCTGCAGGTAACTCAAAAGTACAGCCAACGGGTGGCTCATAAGTGCAGAGAGAGGGGACTGTAGGGTTGCAGATACTGACCACAGTGTTAGGGCAGCTGGGAGGCAGTGTGAAGTGCAACTGGACATGCAGGAGACTGGGCCCAGATTCAGGGGGTAGCCAGGTGACCAGTGCATGGAGCAATTGGGACATCAGCTGGGGAGAGAGAGAGAAAAAGCAGAAGTGAAGAGGAAGGTCTTGAGTTGCTTCCGGAACCAGAGGTGGCTCTGCTCAAGTTTAAGAGAGGCAGAGAGGTTGTTCCAGAGGGTGGCCCCAGCCTAAGATAGAGATCTGCTCCCAACTTTCTGCTTGGGAAAACAACTGACCATCAGAGAGTTGAAAGTGGATGAGCAGAGAGCTTGAGAGGGGAGATACAACCCCTGAGCTTGAGGTGAAGGACAAGTGTTGCAGTCCTGTTCTGGATAAGTTGCAGAGGTCGGAGAGTAGAGGCAGGGTGATTTAGAAAGAGGCTGTCACAGTAGTCCAGCCTAGAGAGGACCCGAGCTCTGGGACAGTGCGCTTCTGGGGGAAAGTGAGGAAAGGAAGAATACCTCTGAGGAGGTGCAGCTGATATTTTGACTTCTTAGAGACATCAGAGATGTGAAGCGAGAAAGAGAGGGTGAAGCCGAAGGTGGCACCAAGGTTCTTAGCCTCACAGGTAGGAGAAGGAAGAGGGCCCAGAGTCAGTGGCCAGAGAGAGAAAGGAAAGGAGGGAGCTCCTGTTCCCAATGAGGAGGATCTCAGTCTTACTGGCATTACAGCAGAGAAGATTGGTGGAACACCAGTCCTGAATTGCGATCAGACAATCTGGAATGAGAGAAGGATAAGAGGTGGCTGAGGGGGGCCTGAAGGAAAGTTGGGTGTCATCCACATAACTCTGAAAGTTGGAGCAGAAGGAAGCGATGCAGTGGACAAGAGGTTCCAGGCATTGGTTGAAAAGCCAGGGAGAGAGAACAGAACACCACAAGCGGAGAGAGAGATAGAAGAGAGGAAAGACCCCAGTTGTACCTGGGAGGGTCAGTCAGTGAGGAGGAAAGTCAGCCAGTCCAGGGCCTGGTCAGTGATACCCATATTATCACGAAGGCGATTGAGCAGGATGACATGGTTAACCATATCAAAGGGAGAAGAAAGATTGAGGAGAATGAGGACAGAAGGAAGGTTAGAATCAAGGTTAGAGAGCAGATCTTCACGGGTGTTTAGCAGAGCAGTTTGCCTGCTTCTGGCAGCTCTGAAGCCAGACTGGTGGTCATGGAGACAACCAACAGATTCAATTGTGCAGATTAAGCTGGGAGATGGGCAGCTTTTCCAAGAATTTGTCCAGGAAAGAGGTGATGGAGAGCGGGCGATAGTTAGCCGGAGAGGAAGGATTGCCAAAGGGTGTCTTTAGCACGTGGTGCACAGGGAGTGCTTAAGCGGGTAAGGGAAATTTACAGTGGCAAAGGAGTAATTGAAGAAATCAGCCAAGGCTGGAGCAAGGGTGTCAATGTGGTCCTTGATGGTTCTGGATAAACAGGGGAGAACCTATTTTGACAAGACTTTCATAGATTGGACTTGTCTTGAAACATTGTAAGGGTGAACAAGGGAAAGGAAGAGAAGGGAGGAGGAGGGATGGCCAAAGGCAGGCCAGGATTTTGGAAGGAGGAAGAGAGGGTGGACAGGATGTCTAGAGTTTTAGTGATGAAATGAGAAGCCAAGGACGTACAGACGGCCTGGGGGGGGAACAGTAGAGGTGGGGACTGCAGCTGGATTAGCCAGCTCCTTGCAGATTTTGAACAGTTCACCGAGTTGTTAGATGCCACAGAGATGCTGGCTTGGATGTGGGCTCTCTTCTTGGTGAGGTGTATTGCCTTTGGAGCAGGGAGGAGGCCAGGTTGTCAGAGGGTGAACCCGATGACCTCCACCTTCTCTCTGCCACCCTACACTTGCATTTGAAGGTGACAAGGTCAGAGTCATAGCAAGAGTTGCACTTGGATTTGGGTTTCAAGCAGATCCCCATGACAGGGGCAAGTACATTAAGAATGTTAGAGATGGAAAGATGAAGGTCAGATAGGGCTGTGTCAGGGTGTGAGTCAGCCAAAGGTGCAGAAGATGGAGACAAGATGGCAGCGATGACCGAGAAGGTAGGTGGCAGTACTGGAGTCGGCTTGGCCTGAGGGGAAGAGAGAGAGAGGTTGGAGGAAAGGAGAAAGTTATCACTCCAGGAGAGAGGAGTGATGGGAGAGTTGGAGTGGAGGAGGTCTGAGGAGATCAGAACATCCAGGGTGTGCCCTGCAGAGTGAGTCTGGCCATAGGGAAGAATAAAGAGAGAGAAAGAGAGAGAGAGAGAGAGAGAGAGAGAGAGAGAGAGAGAGAGAGAGAGAGAGAGAGAGAGTCGCAGAGGTTGTGAAAGAGCCCTGAAGAAGGGCAGGTAGCATACAGTTGGATGTTAAGGCCTCAGAGGAGGAGAGGTTGGGAGGTAGAGGTGAGGAGAGAGGAGGTAAGGTCCGCCCACTCAGAAAGGATGGGGGCGACCTGGCCAGGCAGTCTGTAGATAGTGGCCACAGTGTGAGAAAGGCTAGGGGAGATAGAGAGCCTACAGACCAGGCACTCAAAAGAGGAGTAGTCCTACATAGGAATGATAGAAGCAGGGATCCACTCTGAGAAGATCAAGGCTACACCCCCACTGGCCTGGTTGGTTCTGGGTTCAGAGAGGAACTTGTAGCCATCAGGAAGGAGAGTGTGAAAGCTTCTGAAAGAGCTGGCCATGAACCAAGTCTCGGTGAAACTGAGTAGATTCAAATCGAGTTCTTCCAGGAGATGGCAGATGAGTCTTTGACAGCTGAGCAAGAGTTGGGAGTAGCAATATGGAGCAGGTTTCCCCCTTTGAAGGACTTCTGTGGAGGGGCACAGGTCAGAGGTACGCCCAGCGGAAGAGTTGCAAGTGCATGAGGATGGGCAGAGGAGGACAGCAAAGAAGTCAAGGTAGCCAGAGAGGAGGAGTTGGGTGCCAAAGGGGTGGTCAGAAGAAGAAGGCAACATGGTGGCCAGAGAAGCAGCAGAGGCAGTTGTAGGGGTGTCAGAGGATGGAGGCAGCAGAGGAGCCAGAGAGGGTAAAGAAGGAACAGCAGGAGAAGAATGGAATTTGATTAGGCATGGGAAGCATCTATCAAAAAAGAGGAGGGTGGCCTGAGGACCTTTGACCAAGGAGGTGCCATTTAGGTAAGCAATAATGATGATCTTGGAGGAGTAGAAGGAGACCAGGAGGGCCGCTCACCACGTGCCACCATTAATGGGCAAAGAAGAAAAAGGAGAGAGAACAGAGACCATATGAGGGGTCCATAGGCCTGGAGAGGGAATGAAAAAGAGGATGTCAGTAAGGGTCTGTCTGGAGGAAGCACTTGTGTAGGTATCAGCGATAGGGAGGCCTGGTTTAGAGACCAGGATGTTCCTTTTGAGCTTGTTCCTACCATACTTAGTGAGAGGGATAGGATAGTCGATAGAAAAACAGTTTGAGAAGATAGGTGAGACAGAGAGCGCCACAGAGGGTGCAGACAGGAAGAGGGGAGGGGAGGAAAGAGGGGGAGGGGGAGTCCAAGCAGGGAAGGGGTAGCACTGAGAAGCAGGCAGGCAGGAGGGGAATACTGGGGGGGACATAGAAGGAGGAGGGGCACACAGAGGACAGAACACGGATAGAAAAACAGATGTGATGCATAGACAGAGTCAGTCACAAAAGGAACCTAGAAGTAAGGAATGAACACACAGAAATGCAGGCAATACAATGTAAGGAAACAACCCTGGAGAAACAAAAACGACAAGGAACAGAACAATCAACAAAGGAACCTAGAAGTAAAGGATGAAAATAGAAGGAATCCAGGCAGTACAATGTAAGCAAAAACCCCAGAGAAATAAAAACTTCAAGGAACAGAACAATCACCAAAGGAACCAAGAAATAAAGGATGAACACTGCAAGAATGCAGGCAATGCAATGTAAGCCAACAACCATGGAGGACAAAACGTCAACAACAGTTCACAAAAGAACAGGGGAGGGAGCTAAGAATAGGGGAGGGTAAGGCCCACGGGAAAAGTGGGAAGTGCAGCGTCAGAGGGAAGGAGGGGTGCAAACAGCTGAGTAGAAAGAGAGAGAGCAAATGTGACCTATAAAATGCATGTGGGTGCACACGGCCTAGGCAAGAGGGAGTGCTTGTGGCCTAGCGCTGTGAGGAAGCGCACACAGCCTAATTTGTGAGGAAGTGAACACAAACTAAGCAAGAAGGAGCACGTGCCGCCTAAGTTGCGAGAAAGTGACAGTAACCTAGAGTGACAGGGGTGCACATGGTCTAGAGTTGTGTGTGAGTGCACGTACCCTAAGTTGCGAGGGAGTGAACACACCTAAAGTGAGAGGGGCCGTGCACGGCCTAGACTTGCGCAGGAGCCCACGCAGCCTAAGTTGCAAGGGAGTGAATGCAACTTAAAGTAAGAGGGGGCGCATGTGTCCTAAAATGCGAGGGAGTGCAAGTAAGCAGGGGGGAGGGTTGTGCGAGGTCAGGACATGTGGAAAAACAATGTGTGTGCAAGTGTGAGAAGGGGCACCAGGTCAGGGAGGATACATGGAGTGTAGCAAGCTAACTCTCCTCGTACCTTCTTAACTGGCGGCCGCAGACAGGAGGGTGCGGTCATACACACGCACAGTCTATGCTTCGACCCCATTGCCACCAAAAACACCTTGCGTCTCTCAACACTGCAGCCTTGTCCTGCGAGGTGGCTATGCCACAGAGGGTCCTGTGGGATATTTTGACCCACTCAGCTGTGCTATGCTACATCAGTTTACTGCATTGGTGCAAGAAACAGCACAAAATGGCCACGCTGACTCCTGTGCACACCGAGATCTTTAAACTGTGTTGTATGACAACCAGAAAATGGCTGTACCCCCTGCCACACACATTTCAGGTGGGGTGGAACAGAATACTCATTGCAGGAATGTGCCAGTGTGCTCTGCAACATTTGAAATGGAGTGAAATGAAAGAGGCAGCATCATTGTGCTGAAAACCAAAAATGCCTCTTTAAAATGACACTTTCTCAACCTTAAAAGTGCTGCTTGGCACTAAATTCATCAATTTCTAATCAACCACCGTGAAAGGCCTGCAATGCCCAGGATCATTCATTGTGTCTCAGGGGAACCGGGCCTCATTTGAATGACAGCTCCTGTCAAATGTATCATTGAAAAACTAACCAGGGGCTTTGTATTCATTTTACATGGGAAACACAGCTATTTTCTTTGCAACAGTATCAAGAATCAGCTGTGTTGAGAAAGACTCTAAATAGATGCCTGTAACTATATCCATGCTGTAAAACAACTCCAGCACTCAAGAAAAGAACTATAGCTGCAGAAAGTGTATATTTGCTGGTTATGAAAACCGAATTTAAAGAAATAGTAAAATGTGCTTTTTCCTGACTGAAGGGGGAAAATCGCCTATTTAAAAGTACATTGTTGTGTAAAGGCTGGATTACTTAGAAATGTAAAAGGATGTGTTAATGTTAAAAATACACCTATAAACTGTTTTCATTCTATGGGTTTAAAGTCAAGAGTTAAAAGGAGAAAATCAAAGCTAAAACCCACGCTGAGTTGGCAAACTATATATATTCAAAAAAATGTTGCTCTACCAGTTTCTAGCCCTGAGAAAGGGTGACATCTCATAAACTTCTGGAACAGGAAAGTGGCTAATTGCTAGCCTGGAGGCTTTGAATATGCAGGATGAAGGGACTTCCCAAGTCGCATCAGACTTTTGTCTTTGCTCCAGGCTCAGACAATAGCAGTCTGAGACTCTCACCTGTCAAGTGTATGGGGCAGTAAACTTCAATCAAGAGAGAGGTCAATTTTGTAACTGAACTTTAAAGACATTTAACTTTGGAGCAAGAATGAGGAAAAATATGAAAAGTTTGTAGTTTTAAATCTAATTTTATGCTCTTTCTTTGAAAACTTGGTAGAACTCATTACTGCATAAGGAACAGAAGTTGTAAAGCATGACAGATTGTGGGTAAAGAATTGATATTGCGCACACAACAATTTGTACACACATCCCAGGGGTAAATGCGCATCTGTGTACAAAGTTGGGAACTTTTTGGCCAAATCTTTCATGGTTAAAATTGTCAAATTGTAGCAAAAAGGCAAAACCTGGTCCCACAGACTTGGGGTTTGGATTGAAATATGACACACGAAATATGTAACCTGTGTATCTGATTTTCTCAGAGGTGATAACTGTATAAATATATATTTGTGGAAAAAGTAGATTCTGGTTCCATTGGCTAGGGGATGATTCTCATAATTGTAAAAATCATCCCATAAACATGACATCCTTTTCTGTGATCAATCAGCGAAGAGCAAGGCGGAAACTATGCTCTTGCCCAATCCTAGCATTATGGGTGTGGGTAGTAAACTTGCCCCTGCCATATACTGTAGTGATGTCATTTGGCATGATAAATAAGGGGACCTGACAATACACAGACACACACTGATTCCTAACATTCTTCCCGATTTCCTGCGTGGCGTCATGTTCCTAATTTCTTCATCCTGATTGATCCTGATTCCAGATGTCATTGCAAAGCCAAGGCCTATACATTGCTGAACCCCTTTCAGCAAGGCCTCAAATTATAAAAATCCCCAAAACCCAAGGGAAGCTACTAAATGCACGCCTGCTGCAAACTTGCCATCCCACTGATCTCCAGTCTCCAGTAACCAGAAGGGCCAGTCCAGTGCAGTCCGGTGACAAGAATGGCTCAGAGGATACGGTCCCACCCGAGTTGCTTAGCTGTCCTTGGTTAGACCTGATCCGTGTGATGACCAGAACCCTTGACGGTCCAAAATCCTAAATTAAAATGGACTGTAAGTATTAATAGGAATCATAGAAAACCATGGCATACCTTGCCTTGTCTTATCCCAATCTCTAACCCATCCTATCTCTATCTTAATAACTTGTAACATTGCCAGAATCTTTATTGCAAACCTGTCTTTGATTTATCTTGCTAAAGCATCATTTCTTTAGTCATTTTTTTGTTGAGTAAATCTTAAATTATCAATCCTACTTTGAGCGATCCGACTGGTTCTGCCGGAGCAGGCACTGGGGATCTGGTGTTGAAGTCATAAATCAACTCTAGAGTTTACTGTGTCCCTCCTTGGTATTCTGGCCGGTATGCTCTAGCATAGAGTAAAATCGTAGTAAATGTTTTCTTGTTCAAACTGAGTTTCTTAAAATTCTTTTTTCTAAAAATGCCTCTCATTCCACCTTGCATATCTTCCTCAATTTAATAGCTAGAGACTTCATTTCAACTCTGGATTATACCTAAGACCCATAGCTATATCCCAACCGAAAAACCGTGTATCAGTGTATTTCACCAGTTTTACATGTGTGATTTTTATTCTGAATTATTTTCAACCTTCCATTCAGATTTGAAGTGTTTACTTTTGCTCAAACTATAGCTCATGATTGTTAGAATCTTTCCAATGTTGCTCCCATAGAGATTTGTGCTGATGTAAGGATTTTTTTGCACACATTCATTGTTTTTCCCAGCCATTTCCAAAATGTCATTTTAAAGTGTAAGATTTCAAATCCGTTTTTCTCTCTTGTTTGGGGAGTGAAGGTTGGTTTCAAATTCTGTTTTCCATTCCTTATTCCTGATTACCTGCTGCTTCCTTATATCTATTTAGAATGGTTTGTTTGTGGGTTGAGAATTATTGCAGGGGGAAATCTTAACTTAAATGCAATCTTTCCAAACAAGCCAAAAGTGTTCATTTCTCTGGTGTTTTCCATCTGTGTTGCTAAAGAGTAAATTTAAGTGCATTACATACCTTCTTTTTTGTTATTGGGCCTCATTACAAACCTGGCGGAAGACCATGGTGCTATTAGCACCATGGTCCATGCCGGTAAGTTACCGACTCCGCCATGGAGAAAGGGGGAATTACCACGCCATTACAAGGTTGGCGGGGCGGTAATTCCCCCTTCCACCATGGCCCTTCCCCATTCCCATTTTTGCCCCATAGGGCTCAATGGGATTGGGGAAGGCGCTAAGTACGGTGCCGCAAATTGCGGCACTGTAATTAGCACCAAGGTCCCTTTGCGGGTCCCTACTTTAACGGCTGGTCTACACCAGCCGTTAAGGTCGGGTCCCGCAAAGGGACCTCGTAATTAGGCACTAATAGGTTAACGGCGCCGCAGCCTTTTACGGCGCCGTTAACCCATTAGCGCCTGGGTCGTAATGAGGTCCATTGTCACCACATTGGTGTGTATGCTCCCTATTAAAAGTATATGTTTGATTTTAAATGAATAAATATATATAACCTTTACCAACCAGCCTGATTCCTGGTCCATTGTGACCTGGGGTATTTGAAAAGGGGTGTGATATGAGTGGTATATCACTCAAAATATTGAACCTCTTGATATAATAAAATAAGCATTTCAGATGTGCGCTGCATACTAGGCTGAGACCAGGGTGTATCGCCTGATTGAAACTTAACAGTCCGTACCTCAGCTCTTAAAGGGATGGAAGTGTTAATGAAGTGAAGCATTCTACATATATTCGGGCAGTATCTCCTGCGCACCTGCGATGCTCAACACCACGGTGTTGTCCTGCGAGGGCTTTGTCGCAGAGGTACAGTACCTCGGTTCTTAAAAGCATGGAAGCATGGACGTAGCAAAGCATGATATGCATAGTCAGGCAGCCTCTCCTGCGCGCCTGCATTGCTCAACACCACGGCCATGTCCTGCAAGGGCTTTGCCACAGAGGGTCCGTACCTTGGTTCTTATAGGCACAGACTCGTGGGCGTAGCAAATCATGCTACGTATAGTTGGACAGTCTCCGGCACACCTGCGTCGTTCAACACCACGGTCTTGTCCTGCAAGGGCTTTGTTGCAGAGGGTCTGTACCCCGGTTCTTAAAGGCATGGAAGCATGGACGCAGTGAAGCGTTCTACGCATAGTCGGACAGCATCCGCTGATCACCTGCATCACACAACACTGAGGCCATGTCCTGTGAGGGATTTGCCGCAGCGGGTCCATACTTTGGTTCTTATCGGCATGGAAGCATGAACATAACAAAGCGTGCTATGTATAGTCGAGCAGCATCTCTTGCACACCTGGATCGCTCAACACTGCGGCCTTGTCCTGTGAGGGCTTTGCTGCAGAGTGTCCGTACTTCACAGAAGCATGGACCTAGCGAAGCATGCTACATATAGTCGGGCAGCATCTCCTGCGCATCTGCATTTCTCAACACTGCAGCCTTGTCCTGTGGGGCCTTTGCTGATAATGATCCCTCTGGATGATGATCCCTCGGGACAGCAAAGTGATTGGTCTCTGGCAAACTGAGAAAACCTTCCTTTCTATGGCCCTCCTTAAGGTCGAAAATGCATTAATTGAGTCCAGGCTAAACTACTCTAACTTGGTCATCTTAGCTAGGCCTTCCGATCTTTTTAATACATATACTTGAGAGTGTGAAAAATGCAACAGCTCACCTGCTTTTGATCCTTCCAAGACATGTTCCTTCTTCAGCAGCTTTAAAGCAGCTTAATGAGTTGCCATTCGGCACCCCGCATAACTCACAATTCGACTCCTCAGATGTTCCCAATATTCTTGATTCAGAATTGTGCTCTGCTAGCCTGGGCCTGTCTACCATATGTGCCTCTCTCTGCCTGTTATATGTACCTCGCTCTTCCTGCTATATGTGCCTCACTCTTCCTGATATATGTGCCTCACCCTTCATGCAAGGTATGCAAGGTTGAATGAGAGGCGTTTTCTGATGTGCTTCACTCTGCCTGCTATATGTGCCTCGCTCTTCCTGATATATGTGCCTAACTCTTTCTTCTATATGTGTCTCACTCGTTCTGCTATATGTGCCTCACTCTCCTGATATATGTGCCTCACTCTTTCTGCTATATGTGCCTCACTCTGCCTGCTATATGTGCCTCACTCTTTTTGCTATAAATTCCTCGCTCTTTCAGCTATATGTGCCTTGCTCTTCCTGATGTGTGCCTCGTTCTTTCTGATATATGTGCCTTGCTCTTCCTGCTATATGTGCCTCACTCTTTCTGCTATATGTGCCTCGCTCTGCCTGCTATATGTGCCTCATTGTTCCTGATATATGTGGCTCACTCTTTCTGCTGTATGTGCCTCACTCTTCTGGCTATATGTGCCTCACTCTTCCTGATATATGTGCCTAACTCTTTCTGCTATATGTGCCTCACTCTTTCTGCTATATATGCCTCACTCTCCTGCTATATGTGCCTTGCTCTTCTTGATATATGTGCCTTGTTCTTTCTGATATATGTGCCTCACTCTTTCTGCTATATGTGCCTCGCTCTTCCTGATATGTGTGCCTCGTACTTTCTTATATATGTGGCTCGCTCTTCCTGCTATATATGCCTCACTCTTTCTGCTATCTGTGCCTCACTCTGCCTGCTATATGCACTTCGTTCTTCCTGATACATGTTGCTCGCTCTTTCTGCTATATATGCCTGACTCTGCCTGCTATGTGTGCCTCACTCTTCCTGATATATGCGCCTCACTCTTTCTGCTATATGTGCCTCTCTCTTCCAGCTATATGTGCCTCCCTCTTCCTGATATATGTGCCTCACTTTTTCTGCTATATGTGCCTCGCTCTGCCTGCTAAATGTGCCTCTCTCTGCCTGCTATATGTGCCACACTCTTCCTGATATATGTGCCTTGCTCTTTCTGCTATATGTGCCTCACTCTTCCCGCTATATATACATACCTCGTCCTGCTATATGTGTCTTACTCTTTCTGCTATATGTGCCTTGCTCTTCCGGCTATATGTGCCTTGCTCTTCTGATATATGTGCCTCACTCTTTCTGCTATATGTCCCTCGCTCTGCCTGCTATATGTGCCACACTCTTCCCGATATATGTGCCTTGCTCTTTCTGCTATATGTGCCTTGCTCTTCCGGCTATGTGTGCCTTGCTCTTCTGATATATGTGCCTCACTCTTTCTGCTATATGTCCCTCGCTCTGCCTGCTATATGTGCCACACTCTTCCCGATATTTGTGCCTTGCTCTTTCTGCTATATGTGCCTCACTCTTCCCGCTATATATACATCCCTCTTCTTGCTATATGTGTCTCACTCTTTCCACTATATGTGCCTCGTTCTTCCGGCTATATGTGCCTTGCTCTTCTGATATATGTGCCTCACTCTTTCTGCTATCTGTGCCTCGCTCTTCCTGCTATATGTGCCTCTCTCTGCCTGCTATATGTGCCTCGCTCTGCTTGCTATATCTGCCTCTCTCTGGCTATGTGAAATGTCACAGTCTAGACCTCAACTCTCTGGAATTCTCTTCTCCTGGTCATCCTCAAGGAAGCAGATCTTCTCGAGGGAACGGTTGAAGACATTCCCTTTGTTCCTTAGCCTTTTTGTATCCTTTTCTCTGCGGTTTGCAGCTCAGTTTTTAGTGCCATGGTGTGGGTGCTCTACAAGTTTTAGCATGGATAGGTTTGTATAAGTGACGAAGTTGGAGAAGATCAAGGATAGGAATTGTTGGCAGGGACTCAGCAAAGCATTAACTGCACTCAGGGAAAATGCGCACAAAAGTAGTATTACAAAAGATAGGCATTAAAGGTAATATGCAGTATTCCACATGTATATTTGTATAAATGCATGTTTTCAATTGTAGTATTCATTGCATGAACAAATACTTTTTATTTAAGCACGAATACTTATCATATATGTTGTAATATACGACCTAATGCAATATCTGTAACAACAGTATGATGTCTTGTAGTATTCATAATGTGTCAACAACCGCTATCATGCCTGTACCATGTAACTAAGTTATTGCAAGTAACAGTGCCTCAATGCCCCTGGGCTTCTTGCGCGCTATATAAATATAAATAAATAAATTAAGTTTACATCTGATGACTGTCTCAGATCAGTTACATAAGAAAACACTCAGGAAACATCAAGATTATGGAAGCCCTATGTAATAAAGGCTACATAATATAGGTACCTCAGGTGAGGAAGAAAGACTCAGGGACGAGAGGATTGTGTGAGTAGGCAGCATAGGGCAGCTGGAGCATTTGGACCCTCTCCCACATATTATTCCCCCAGTCAGTCAGATCACTTCTGATTTCCTATTCGGTGAAGGGAAATACCTAAAACAAGAATAGTTGGACTGAAAAGGGCAGGGCAGATAAACCCTCACATTGTCCTCCAGTCCTGGTGTTATTCTTTGCATTATGGGACTGGTAGTTTATCTTTTCCCATTTTAAATCCAGGGCTACCAATTCTTGAAGACAAACAATAATACAGGACCACTATGTCACACATGACACAGTGGAACTCGAGAGCTCCTGCTTTCTAACTCACTGCTAAGCTTTAATTCATTGACTGGCGAAGGCCCAGTCTCTCTTCAGACCCCACCCTCTTCCCTTGGACCTCCCAAAGAGTGTTCTACTCCAACAGACCCTTCAATGTGAAGCCCATTCTAAGAACCCATCATGGCAATAGCAATCCAACATAGCATGAGGTTTCTGGCTATTTCCTCTCTGTCCTGCCAGAACATAAGAGGACAAGACTCGTGCTGTGTTTCATGACTACATACACGTTTTCGGGCCACGGCCTAACACATATGCAATCTGGATCCCTACTGTGAGCTTGTGCGGGACAGTTCGAAGGAGCGCTGGAGGAATGGACGTGTCACAGGTGGTGCACTCATGGTCCCATCAATAAAGTTACTTACCTTGCCGGTACGGATCCTTGTCCCTTTCACGTATGCATGGACCTTTCATTGGGGGTGTAGCGGGGTGACGCCCACTGTGACACCGCCACCCCTCTGTGCCACTGTCACCATAGTCCCATCAATCTGCAGCTATTTCCGGAGTGGGGTTTGGCCCGCCCTCCAAAACCATACCTCTTCATGATTGTGTGAGGCGACAAAAAGCTGCAGCTAATGGCCATTCTGGGATTCGAACTTGCATCGTACAGATGTAGCACTTGCTGTGCTATCAGACCGGCTAGGTATTTGCTAGGTATTAGCACACCCGACCTGTGAACTGGAGTGCCAATGTGAAGAAGTCACATATGTTTAGCTATGCAAAGCTCCCACTCCAAAAATTTCCGAAACACTGTTATACATTTAGACTGATACAAAGGAGACACACATTTCTCAGGAAGAGTCGACTCCCCTAGGGAAGTCCCGGCTGTGGTAATATCTTGTAAGGATCTTGGGCTTGATTATGTGGTAACCGCCGGCCCACAGCGCTGCAGGCGGTTTAATTTCTGCAGTTATGAAATTCAAGCATTGTCTTTCGGTGCTTAAAGCCATCCATTGATTGCCACTTAAGGAGATAATTACCTTAACACTTTGGCTTTGGCAGGTAACAAAAGAGGTTGCAGTGATTAGGGAACCTGAAGGACACAGACATCCGCACACAAATGTAAGCGCACACAGACACCATTTTGAGGTTTGAGAAATGGCCGATGATTTCAGAATTAAATCGTCACATATTGAAACAAGCCGAATACCTTTTTGGTGGCAGCTCAACTCTCTTTGCAGTGGCCATGTTTACCCTGTTTACTGCCACAGGTCTTGCGTTCTCAATGTTTCCACAGAAAACCCCCAATTGCCTTAGCTGAGCAACCAATCTGAGAACACCCCCTCTAGCCAGAAACAGGAGAGATTTGAAAGTTTGAATGAATGCACTTTGTGTCATTGGTTAAAGACTTAATAATGCTCTCCCACCTTACAATATACGCCCCTAGTTCTGTGCCGGGCTTTAGATTCCTCCGGAAGTATCATGCCATTGCTGGTCACTTTCCACTCCACAAACATCTCAGTCTTGGGCCTACTGAGGTGTCAAGCTTCCATTTGGAATCACAGCTCTGATAACCCTCCCCTGCTGTTGAGCATCTTGCACTGCAGTTGTCATTGTGTCTTTGTGGCCTGGAATTGTCCGTTTGGGTCAATGGCGGTGGACACTGCCTCCTGGGTGACACTGCTGAAAGGTACTCAAGCTTACAGGCCCTCATCCCTCTATGAGAAGCCCTACTTGCTTCCATCGTTATAAAGACAGTGGGCCTCATTATGACCCTGCCAGTTCGGAAACAATGGTGGCGGTAAATCCGCCACCACTGTTGTTTCCGGACTGGCTGATTCTGAGTTCTGCAGGCGGGAGGTGTCACTCCCTCCAGGTCTGACCTGGCGGAAATACACTGCCCGCCTTCAGGCGGAAATGGAAACACCGGCTCCATCATAGACGAAACTGGTGTTTCCATTGTCCCCATCTGGAATTCCACCTCCGGAATTACCAGGTCACCGGAGTTTTAATGCCCCGGTCATTTTGGCAATCATGGAGGTGGAATGGTATTTCGGGTCCGGTGGCAGCCTGCTGGTGTTTCGGGCATGGCTACCGCCAGACTCGTAATGAGGCCCAGTGTGTTTGTCTAGAACAACAAGGCTTCACCACCAGAAAGAGCATACTAATTAGGTCGGATTCTGAAAAGTGTTTTATTTCACAAGTGATGAGGGGTGAATACAAAAAAAAAACAGAAATCATTGAGAGTATCTAAATTCACCATGCAAGCCAGGTGTGCCAATGGAAAACGGCAACCAATTTGCAAAACACCCACCTGACTGTAGATCGCCAGCAAAAAGTATAGTCACAACAAATGAGCTGACTTGCTTAAAAAATGCCTGTCACAACTTGCGCCAATCCTGAACTGTAGCAATTGAGCCAGAAAAGGCAAAACACATGCTTTCATCATAAACATACCTGTCAAGACTTGCTCCTATACTAAACCAAACCAGAGCACAAAATGCTCGCCTAATCCGGCAGGTTCTTGCATCCAAGGTGGCCGGCCGAGCGGGCGTTCTGCTGCTGCATCTCACGAGGCGGAGGAGAGCGAGAAGCTACCGGGAGGAGGTGCAATCGTGCATCTGGCAGATCCTGAGGTCTTGTCATGCTACCACTTTCCACCTCATGTAATGCTGCCAAACTAGGAGGCAGTGTATGACTGCACCATGAAGGGGGCTCGAGCCCCAAATGTCAGTCAAGTCATGCGCTTTTGTGACCGATTGTTTAATTAGGGCCAAAGTGGGAGTTTTGGGGTAAAATGTGTTCAGTTAAAAACGGCACACTTGGAGCACAAAACACTTCCCCACACTTGCATGCTGGGCCTGCATTTCGGACATTGCTCTATTGCCCCATAAGCCAGTTTGAGCCTGCTAAGAGGGGATTCCCGACTGCACATGCCATACAAACACAGAGAAGCTGGTATAAGCCTTGCCATTCCTCAGCAGTGGCTCTTTTCAGAAAGCAAATGGCATCACTTCGAGGATATCAGAGGCTTCATAGTTATGGGCACTACACCAGGTAATCTACATAATCCTACCAGCTGCCAGAAAACGAATATTAATAATGGTAATAATAATAATAATAATAATAATAATAATAATAATAATAATAATAATAATAATAATAATAATAATAATAATAATAATGATCTTTATGCTACTTTGCATGCAGGATTCCTCCTGCTCATAGGTGCCTTATTAATAGGTGGCCTTATTACCCCATTGTATGGAACTTGTTTTATTGCCCTCGAAATGTTGAAAGGCTAAGTTGGCCCTGCTGCAAGATTCGAACTTGGGAACAGGGTGGGCCTTGCTCTTGTAATGGAGCCATCCAATGGCCTTTGTGATGTCGCCTTTTCCAGTATGTGTTCCCACACATCATAGATGTGCCATTCCTCCACAACTTGAATGGCTGCACCCCTGTTCTCTACCTCGTGCCCTTCCCCCACAAGTGAGGGCCTGTCCTCATACGGGATACTCTCCAGTTCCGCAGGACCTCCTGTGGAATATTTTCAGTGAAAGAAGTGGGTTAATTGGTGACATTTATTAGACCACTGATGTGTGGGTCATAGCCGGTACTATAGGTGAGCGTTGTCTTAGTCACTTCTTCTCTCTTTGGTGAAACAGATGAATACGTTGGGCACTCAAGAGTATACTCCTAGCAACAGTAGGATATGAGTATTACATAGAGTCAACTGCCCTGCTTTCACACACACCTCCCTACTGACATGTTTGGTACAGTTCTACCAGCAGAGCAGTGTCACCGGAAGGAGGTGTACGTGTGGCGGAATGACTACTGCTCTGCAAGAATGCAGGGATCAGGAAGGATTAGACTGCCTACTCAGTCCCACACTACCAAAACCATCAGTGATTCCAATCATAAATGTGAAACAATCACAGCTCGAAAGGCATATTTACTTCGCCTAATGTGGTGTGATAGCAGTAGCAAACCAAACACATTAAGTACAACAGTTCAAAATAAAAGAATGTCCAGTCGTGGTTCTATGAAAATATAGACTTTTATTTAAACAATACACATTAAAATAACTAAATAAAAAACCCCAGCAAAAAACCACCCCTGTAAATAAATACAGAAAATACAAGATGTAGTATAGCACCCCAGATAGGTGAGTAGGGGTATTCAGGCACTCAACGAGCACAATGTCGGTGTTCAAGAAAATTACTTGTAATAAGAAAGGATTGTCCCAACAGTGGACATGGTGGGGGGGAGGACAGGTCCCCTACACAATACCCTATTCTTTGTCTTTGGGCCCAACAGTGTTAAGCCAGGCTTTTTGACATTGATTCAGGATTCTGTGTGCTTTCAGCACCGGGCTGGTGACGAGTCAAGGATTGCAGCACTGGGTCCCACGGTGCAGTGCTGTTCAGCAGTGGCAAAGGCTTGCGGGCTGAAGACACTGGGGATGGCATGGTGCTGGAAGTCTCAGTAGCCTCGGTGTGGAGAAGGAGAGACTGGCCTGTAGAGGCTTGGCGGGCTCAACACAGCATCGAGTTAACATTTTTAAAAATCAGTAGCCCAGGCAGTGGTGCAACGCTGGGGATGGTAGAACACTCGGCAGGTCTCAGATGCAGAGACAGCAGAGCCTTGGTGTTAGCGTCGAGTGAAACTCAAAGATGCAGAGTTTGTTCAGCATGCGGTCAGAGAGACCTCCAGCAACTCCCATACAGGGACTGAGAGGGCATCGAAGAAGCCCAATACAATGTCACGGTGGTTCAGTGATACAGAGCGAGCCAGGATTCTCTTTCTTTGTTCTGTGGTTGGCGAGAAGTTCCAATACAGGGCTCCATGGCAAGGCAAATCCTTCTGTTGTACTCCCGCTCCAGGGAGGTTATCTGGCACTTAAAGTGGTTCCTTCAGTTCTAGTGATATGGTCCTAGCTCGAGTGCAGCCACAGTGTTTCCTGCAGATGGTTAGAGGACAGTGTGTTCCTCTGCCCTGGATGCCTTCAGTCTTCACCTCCCTGTTAGAGGACTTTGAAGTAAGCTATACTTTCAATACTGTCCAGTGAATCTTTCTTGTCCTTGTAGAAGTCCAAATACAAGTCTAGTAATGAGGGTGTGCCTCTCTTCTTTCAAAGGCAAAATGACACAGGACTAAATCAAACATGCTATAAGGGTCTGATCCCCTTTGTTGTAAAACGGCTCCTTTGCCTTATGACATCACACAGTGCATTGCTAGCAGGAAATGGAGTGAACAGGAAAACAGAAGAAATCCCTAACAGAAAGCAATCTGGTGGAACCCTTGGCCAGGCCTACCTTCCCTCTCTGGCTTCTCTAACTCCATATGTTTCCGATGCCTGCTGGCCTCAAAGGAATTCCAGTGATCAGCACCCTGGTGTGATGCAGGCATTGTTATGGTAGTGATGCACCCGAACCACTGTTCCCAAGAGATCTCCTAGGGAAGCGGGTATGATCTGGGGGAGGGTGTGCCACTTCATACAAGAGAATCAGGGGAGGCAACATCCTGGCTATTGTTTTCCAAAGCAGCCGTGGAGCCATTCAGCCAAGATGCAATACACATCAGCCCTATCACATCTGAGACATGCTCATCAGATGGCTGTGGCTTTCAAAATTGTGTGCTCTTATCATTCACCATTCCACAACCACGCTTTGTTTATTTTCAGAAAATTAACCTGCTTCCAAATATATCAAGACAGCATATTATTATAATTTAGACCAGAGGTGCAGAAGTTACATCGCCCCCTCTGCATGTGACTTTGATCTAGAAGCTATTTGTAATATACACAAGATATGCCAGCGGAAAAAGTCAAATTAAAGGGGAATCCGGCAAACGGACGGGGAGAGGGGCAGCCAAATTCGGAATCACAGATCAGATCATACAAAACTCAATACAATTTGAAAACATTCATATTTTATTTATATTTCATTATTTTAAAACATGCATGTTAAATCATGTTTCAAGCTCGTTAACTACATAACATTTAATTAGAAGCTAGAATACATAGTCAAGCAAGAATGCTTGTCTAAAAACATGACTGATAATTCAGTCAGCACTGGCTTAGTGTAACCAAGCACTCCGAACATCAGACCGTTTAAAAGAAAACAACCGGCTGGTGGTCAGGGGCTACGGCCACATTAGAGAATATAAAGACAACCACAAATACTTAAACAAGGCAATAATGGTTACTTCTGGATTTGAAACTATAAGGGGGTGCCGTACGTCTACGATCTAGAAGCTGTCAGTGATGCCCAGGTGACCATTGAACCTGCCCTGTGCCACTGCAGAGCTGGAGCTGTCATGACAGTAGAATGATTACAGCAAAGCACCTGTGTGCACTTTAACTTTGCCATGGTGAATTTCATTTTGTAGAGGGGAGGTCTCATTAGCAGACCTTGCTTTCAGAAACAGAATTACCCTCATCATTTTATATGAATAAACAACAACACAGCGAGGGCTTTCTGTCACAGCACAATTGTTACTTTATGGATCAGGAGTGAATTTTGAGCAGCAATCCGAGGTTGTGTTTGCACAATTTGAATAGATGTAGTGAAGTATGGATTTAAAAAATAAATCTGTTTTCAAATATACATTTCTTTTTTGGAGGAAAGCATTTTTAACATTTAGAATGTGTACTGAAAATAGGGAGTTGCAAACTACCACTCCAATGTGTCATTCCACATGCCCTCAGAATGGGCACTACATATGATTACTTGATTTTGTTTGTAGATATTGCTTTTTCCTTGTTTGCAGCTTTTTTATTGCACTGTTCTGGAGCTCAAAAGAAAGGTTTCCGTTACTTAGTTTTGTTGAGCTGGCAGGGACACATCAAATATGTTTGCACGGCAATGCTGCAGATGAAGAGTTTGCCGGAGTGAATAAGAAAGCTTTAATATTGTTAGCTTTCATGAGGAGGCTCAGCTATGTTGTGTATACTCACACGGCAATACAGCAGATAAAGTGTTGCCGGAGTTCATTACAAAGCTTTCATTTTGTTAGGGCTGAGCGACGTTACTTTTGCTCACACAGCAATGTGACTTCAATTGTTGCAGGAGCTTCAACGTTTAGCAATGAGCTTTCATTGGCAGAGCTTCCATGAGGGGGGTGGTGCCGCGTGAGACACGCCACCGCGTTCATAGGGCAACTTATTAGGTTCACTGTTTCAGGTGCTGAATGGAACGCCATCGGAATAGAAATGCGGCTGCAACTTTGTTCTCGCTGGAAAATTCTTTTCCTGGCTGTCATCAGCAGTGGAGGTAAGCAAAGTTATTCTTCTCCGGGCTACATTCAATCTGCGGACTGTACCAGGTTGTATAGTCCGCAGATTAATGGGTGTTCTAATATAGCCTTATAGAGCTGTAGCGAAGGCCGTACAGATTCCTATGGCCCTCAAGACCGAGTTAAAGTCCCGAGCAGGCCTTTATGAGATATTGAGAGACCTTAACGCCTGGTATGGCCCTGCTGCAGGTTTACAAAGCTATTAGAACAACCTCAGTATTTAATTAAATTAGAAAGAAAGATAAATGGCCAATAAATGCTGGAGAAATAGATTTTTTTATTGGGAGAAGGGTTAGCATTGAGGTGGTTTAATTATGGAAAGCAACTGCATATGTGAATTTATTTTATCAGGTCGGGCAATGCAGGGGTAAAGTTACTTGTTTTAAAAGTAGATATCATATTGCATTATTTTAACCACAAAAACAAGTGTATTTTTAACTTTCAGAATATATTTGTCTCGTTATATGGAGGTGTTATTCATTAGATTCCTGTGCACAATATTTTCGAAAAAAGTATATCTAAGTACCCAGTTCCTGTAAGACTTAATTACAACCTGTATTTCTTAATATATTGGCTCCGAGGGGAAATGTTTGCTTCTTTGTTTAAATATCTGATGTCATTTCTCATGGATCTATGTGATCACTGTTCACCAGGTAATTTCGCATACGAAAATGTCAAATCTGAAAACGGAGGCGCGCAGTCATCACATAACTCACTATTTCCTGCATCCCCCTTAGCCGATACCTCTTTACTCTTTTATACTTTCGCCGGCGCACTTACCTTCTTTTCTTTCCCCTGTCTCGGCCCTCTCCATGCAACGTCAGTTCCCTATCCCAAAGTGGGTTGGAACTTCCGTTGCAGGGTCCTTTTTTTCTGTTTTCTCTGTTTTCTCTCCCAACTTCCCTGCGCCCCCCAATCCCATTATAACATTCAAGGGGAGTGAGGTAACCACCCCCGCACCCTGCCCTGTTTGGTATAATGGGGTTTCAGCATTTTCGTCACTGCCAAATGCGCAGTAAACTTGCATTCTGCCATTTCTTCTGATATTTTCAAGCAATACTCTTGCTCATTTCTCTTTTTTGGTTAGCGATTGCTCCAGCATAAATAGTTGTGTTCTTTTGGTGTACAAAGCAGTTTTGAAAATAATCATACTTCCATGCTCCTCCACTATGCCTTTTAGTATTTCAACAAAATTGTCTGGGGTGTGCATGCAAAAATTATAAATACATCGTTTAAGGTCGCTAATATCCCAGATAATCTAAAATTGGTATGAGTGACTGCGCTATTAAAAAAAAAAAGTCATTAGATCTGGAGATTTTTACCAACTACTTGCCCATCTCCAGTGTCCCCTTTCTGCTAAACATACTAGACAAAGCTGCCAAGCAACAGCTTCAGACACATTTGGAAAACAAGGATCTGCTTGGTGACAATCAGGCTTTCAACCATATGGGAGCACAGAGATGGCAAAAGACACCCTATCGAAGATACCATAGACCATGATATTGTGTTGATCGGCCTAAGTAATCTGGCACTCATTTCAGACACTGCCACTAGGTGGTTTGGATCCTTTTCGAAGAACAGAGTTTCCAGAATCAAGGTTAATGGTTTAGTTTCAGATTTGGAAACTTTAACCTGCACAGTGCCGCAAGGCTCATGTCTTTTTTTCTTTTAAACGTACATATGAAACCGCTGCATTACTTATTGATGAACCATGGGGTCTGCATCCAGAACTACACAGATGACACACAGATCATTTTAAACGGCTTTGTCACTATGCAAACACCCTAACTCATATACAGCATGTCTTTCGAGACATCTTTGAGTGCCTGTCTGTTCTTTGGCTAAAACTAAACCACTCGAAAACAGAGAATTTACTTAACCCTCCATCACACATGTTCCTCAAAGAACTTCCCAAATGTTTGGACTTGATGTCCAATTGTTTGTTTGAAGTTGCAATGAAAGAACATTCCTTGGTAGTTTATCTTGTCTTCTTATTATCAATGGATCCCCAAATCAGTCACCTGGTGAGTTCCAAAATTGGTAATTTGAGAATTCTAAAACAACTGCACCCTATGTTATCGCTCACTGACTGTGCCACACAGGCGTCAAATTAGACTATTGTAATTCCCTCTACTTGGGTATAAACAAACAGCAGATTACCCACCTCCAAATGCTCCAGGATATGGCTGCCCAGATCATAAACAACATTGGATACCGGGAACATATAACCAGGGCTTTAAGTGGGCCGGGGCCTGCCGGGGCTGGACCCCGGCAGGCTCCGAAATTTCGTTTTGAGGCGGGGCCCTGCCGGGGCCCACTAATCTCCCCTGGTAGCCCTGGCCACTACACGAAAAGACATTTTTTTCTACAGCCTGAAGCTCTCGCTCGTGTGCGAGAGCTTCAGGCTTCAGAAAAAAATGCCTTTCAGCCATAATGGTGGCGCCGCACCTGCGAGGCACCACTTTCATCAAGTGATGCACGTGGGCCGGCGCCACCATTATGGAGAAAACGTGAGGCCGCTGGAAGCTGCTCTTGTCCTCTGGTCGGCAAGTCCTGCTGCTGTTTGTTGTGTTTCAGAAGCTCTTGATATTGATTTTCGCGTTGCATCAGACAGAGCTTTTCCAAGGGATGTTCGTTTTTTGTGCAGCATGTTTCAGTCCCTCAATGGCTTCAGCATATTTGGAGAAAATATTCAAGAAAGATTGATTGATTGTGTTCTCTTCTCGTGAATGAACTTAAGTCAACTGTAACCTTGCCATTTCCCATGTTTGGCGTGGCGTGATTTTTTTTATTCCCTTTAAAAATGCTTTGATAAACACTTTCAAACTGTATACAGAAGTAATACATTTCAAAGGAATAACCAACACATCGAAGATTTTCCTTCAGACACTTTTCAAAATGTTGCCTCCTTCTAGTACCTACTGCAGTGAATCGGGGTGAGCATCAGTAAGTGAGGATTCTACAGAGTACATTTTTTTGCATCCAAATATAGACTACACCTTGCCCCAGAGAAAAGAGGAATCCATGCAAAATGTGGTGGCAGTGGGTTCAACGGTATGGATTTGTGTACCCGGACTAATACACAGACACACATCTCACATTTGTTTTGCATATTAGATTTTTGCATCCAAACATAGACTACGATCTTGCCCCAGAGAAAAGAGGAATCCATGCAATGTTGGTAGACGTGAGCTCAATGGTGTGGATTGGTATAGCCGGACACACATACACACATCCATACATTATATATAAAGAAGGTAAGTCCTGTGATGTCTTATTCTCATGTTTCTTGTTTTTTATGAGCAGAGAAGCATGGTTTTCTGTGTTTGTACTTTATATCTCGTGCAGTATGTCTGTAATTGTGTCTTCGAAAAACCTTGCACAGGCAATTACATTTCGCCCTCCGCTCCGCCCGCTTTAATGTCATCAGCCGCTCTCTGGGGGCAGCAGGGGAGCCCGGCCTCGCTGCGCACGTGGCAGGCGGACCGCAGGAGGCAGGGGACATGCATTTCTATTGCTAGGGAACAAGGAGCAGCTGCTGGTCTCCGATTTCATTGAAAGCTGAAGGCCATGTTCGTGTCAGCTCGGCCCCGGTGTTCCGCAAATCTTGTCTGATAAGAAGGTTGTGCTTTCCGCGGAATGGTTTATTGACAAACGGGGCTGCTGGAGACAACAGTACAAACGGGGAACAGTTTTACAGACATGATCCGCCATTAAACACCGCTAAACTGTCCCAGACATGCCTCGGGTCTTCTCGTCCGCAGCCAGGCGATTTTACAGACGCATTATTTGTGCCAGTCCCAATATATATGGGGTGACTCTGACCACCGTACACTTCCAAAACGTAGCTTTGATCATGGGTGACATCTCATATCTATTGGTGGGACCCAAGAAGGGACGTGAAATCACCCACCAAAAAAGAAAGCGTAGCATAATTGATGTTATGGGACTGTTGAGCGGGTGATAAGCCAGATAAAATAATGTACTGCAAAAAGGATGATAGTGCATTTATTTAGGCGAACAATGTACCATATAATCACATACATATAATACGTACAATTTAAATTCCTTTTACTACATCTCCTAAAATATCATTCAGGTATCAAACTGTAACAACATTTAATACAACACAAGTATATTTAATGGATAAAAGAGCGCATGTTTTGGGAGGATTGCTCAGGGGCAACGTGCTTGCCTTGGAAGCAAGATGACACAGAGCAACACAGGTTCGATCCCCTGGTCTGCCATAGCTACCACACATTTTAATTTTAATAATAAAATCTCGACAACGATAACATCTAGACTATTTTTCTTCTCAACTGCAATGCCTTCCTAATATAATGGGAAGTACACCACAGAATCAGACCGGTATCGGAGGCATAAAACAGGGACAGTGCTTTAAGTGGGCCGGGGCCAGCTGGGGCTGGGCCGCGGCAGTCTCCAAAAAGTGGGGCTGAGCCGGGGCCCTGCCGAAGCCCCTGGTCCCACCACAATTTTGACGGGGCACATTATCCCACCACAGCTGTGACGTGAGATGCGACTGCCATCAAGTCGGGCAAGCTGACTGAAGTGCCAGCCAGCCACAGTGTCGCTGTAGCTGGCTGGCAAGTCTGTCAGTCACTGTAACCTCCCCTGGTGACCCCTCACACGAGGGGTCACCAGAGGAAGTTACTCTCCCTTTATCTCCCCAGGTCGCCAGGACGTCTTGGGCCCTCGGCGAACCTGGGGATTCCATTAAATATTTCGAGCTTTATAAAAGATGACTTGAAAAGTACTCAATTCAAGCCATCTTTTATAAAGCTTTTCTGGCGGACAAAGACGGCTAGAGCTTTGCCCTTCGTCAAAACTTTATAAAATATGGCTTGAATTGTGCACTTTTCAAGCCATCTTTTATAAACATAGAAATGTTTAAAAACGCTGGCTTGAAAAGTATAAGGTACGCACACAAATTTATAAATGTTATATATTTGTGTGCGTACCTCACTATGGTTTGTGTACTTTTCAAGCCATCTTGAAGTACACAATACCTAGTAAGGCATGCAAACAAATATGTAAATGTAAGCATTTATATATTTATGTGCGTACCTTAGTATGGTTTGCGTACTTTGCAAGCCATGTTTTATAAACAGATATTTATAAAAGATGGCTGGTTTGTGTACTTTTTAGGCCACGCCCATCCCATAAACCACGCCCCAAATGACTCTCCCCCCAGCCACCCCTCCCCCCCTCCGATTTCTTAACCCACTTAAAGCCCTGCACAGCAATACTTGATGGAATGTATCATCCGAGAGGTCTCTATCTTGCTCATTACAAATGAAATGGTCTCTGTGTTTGGTCGCTTTGATTTTTTTGCCTTGGATTACTTTTACACAGCTCTGTAGGTCCTTATTATACTTATTATGTCACATTCGATTTCGAAAACATGGAATTTTACATGCAGAATATAGGCACATCTGATTTTTCAATTTGTTAGATTTTTGATTTGGATTACTTGACAGCCTTAGAGTTTACCTAAGCATGTCGAGATGGTTTCATTTCAACTGTACACATTGCCTGCATGTATAGTGGGACCCGACGGTGCCCACCTGCTTTATGCTTGCTTGCCATGAACATCCATGCCAGCGTAAATGCTGGAGCATTTGTATGATACAGAGGAAGGAGTCTGCAAAAAAACAAGTTGCGTTATGCCCCTCCTCTCTGCCATACAAATGCTTGTAAAAGGGGCATGAAGCGAATGAAAGGCGTTAAAGCCTTACTCAAGGCATTTAAACTTTCATTCCTGTTACGTCCCCACCGAGCATGAGCTCCAGTGTGTTTTCACACCAACTGAATGCCGTTTCTAGTCCCTGTTTTATCAGAAGGACCATCTAACTATAGACCCTCCTTTTGCCCTAGCTACTCCATTTTCCCCAAGTGCCCAGAGGTCGCAGCATGGCTTTGGGCCGCATTACAACCATGGCGGTCTGGAAACGACGGTACTGGTAAGCATGCCGGTACCGTAGTTCCCGGACCGCCATACTACGTGCTCTGCTCGTGAGTGCCGTTACACCCACCAGGAAAAACCTGGCGGGTGAAACGGCACCCACGAGCCGAGCACGTAGTATGGCGGTCCGGGAACTACGGTACCGGCATGCTTACCGGTACCGTAGTTCCTGGACCGCCATACTACGTGCTCTGCTCGCGGGTGCCGTTTCACCTGTCAGGTTTTTCCTGGCGGGTGTAACAGCACCCGCGAGCAGAGCATGGCGGATGCACCGGCACTACTCTGAATGTGCCGGTACATCCAATGTCCCCATCCCCATTCAGCTGTATGGGACAGAATGGGGATCAGGACGCCCTTGATTCCGGCACCCGAAAATGGGCATTTACCGGGTCCGCCGAGCTCGGCATGAGCTGGTTCTTGCCCATTCGCAGGTGCCGGAATAAATGCAACTCCAGCGGCAGCCGTGCCCTTAATAGGGGCACGGCTACCGTCAGAGTTGTAATGAGGCCCTTTGTGTATTGCTGTAGAAATCCTAACTAAAATGTCAATTTCTGAAGTAAATTGTTTTTCAACTGATTCGCCATTTATTATACTAACTTGTTAATATAGCGCTTGCAATTGAATTTTGGTAGCACTTAAAATGACATGTGTTGCTATCACTTATTTAAATGATAACCACGTATTTGTCTTCAGCAAGGTAAGTGTATTCATTAGAAGCCAAGGTCTGATAGACCACTTTAAATAACAGAGGATACTAAAAATTGCACTTCCTTGTGTGACTTTGCAAAGATGTAAACCTGCATCAGTAATGTGGAACCCGAACTTGTAAGCAGCTGGTGGCACAACAAATACAGCAGCTGGGGCATTAACTCGATGATCTATCTACTTCACCAGTAAAGTGGTATACTGCATGTAGCTTACCAGGTGGCATTATGTGAACATTGATAACAAATAATGAAGCAAAACATAATGAAGGAATGTTAATGAAGTAAGGGGATAATGATGCATTTTTAATATGAGTAATAATACAGAAAAGATTGTCCTCATTCACAAAATATCACATTAGCGCCCGGAGAAGGGACTCTAGCCAATTAGGGAGGAGGAAACCTGGGCTTTACCTTGCAGTAATTGTCTGTCTTTCCAATTCTCCTGCATTCCTTTTCGGATGCCAACTCTGCACTTTGTTCTTGACAGTCTGCTCTCCCCTCTGGAGGCACTGCTGGTAGAGTATTCCATGTCGTGTTTGTGCTGCCATGGTCCAGCGCCTTACAGCAGACAGACAGTATCCTGAGCTCCCCCTGTCTTCCTTCCATCCTGGAAACACTGAGCGCTCCCTTAGCTGCAAGTTGCAGCTGAGGGAGCACTCCTGGGCTGGCTTAAACTGTCCAAGGGAATCAGCTGCCCAGCTTGCATGCCCAGTGTGCTTTGCAAGGCCTGGGACATTTTGCTTCCATAGCATTGCATGGTCCATTGGAGATGCAGGACAGGAAATGTTTGCACATTTGTATGTGTGAAGGGCGCACCTCTCAGGATATACAAACGGATGGGTGCACCGCTTCAACCGTGCTCTGGTTCGTGCTCGTATCAGCAGAATCCAGGAAGTGTTCTGTAGTGGATACCATTAAACAGGTAACTGAGATTTAACACCTGGCCAGTGCATCTGCAGGTCTTGTGCAAAGTTGGCCACGTGTCAAGCCTGCATTGATCTACTTTTCAGGCTTCAGAGGTAGGCAAAATGCATACCATTGGGAGGGTTCATAACTGTGTATTAAAGAATTTAGAGTAGCGCAGGGAAAGCAGCGCACTAACAGCATCCCGTACTCTGGGCACTCGTTACCTCATACATGCAAACAAACATTCTGAACAGCATGCCACAGAGATAGGAAAGATATACAGATTACAACAAAGGATTGATTGTGGCACAATTAAATCAAGGGTCACTTTATGTGCTATGGTCAAAATCTCTACTCTATACACAAGCTTTTAGGCACAAGGATTTTGTCAAGTGACAGAGGACACAATGGAATGTCTTGTGATGATCGTAACAGAAACAGAGGCAGAAAAAAAGCATGCTATAACTGCAACTTGCGAAAAGCAAAATACATAGTCCGAAATGGATGCTTGTTCTACTCTAAATGATTTTTGGAAGTTTGTGCCTGTATTGTGAATTTGAGGTGTTTAAGAACAGACTAAATCAGTGACTCAACCCCTGATGTGCCCCTGAAATAAACCTTTATTGTGCCTAGCAATTATTGTATATAATTCCAGAAAGATACATTATTTGTTGTTCCTATTCTTTCCTATTTAGGGTCACTGCTCAAAGAGTTAGACTTGTGGCACATCCTGTTTTTTTAAGAGGTCTGAAAAAGAAACCCAGCCACTCCAGAAACAAACAACCACATGGCGCTGGTCACAGCCCAGGAGCTTCAATTTAAAAAGAATATCTATTTATTTTAGTGGTAGCAAGGGAATCCAGAGGGGTAGCAAGGGAGACCTCAGGCTCAGGTGTCACTGCTGCACACCTTCCGACATCCAAATGACATCCTTGGGCATGTGGAATAGGCAAAGGCAACATAAACATGTGTTGGAAGATTCTCCTGTGTGCTGTTGGTAACTTGTATCTGTTGCATTTTTGGATTGGCGTCACCCATCAAAACCAATTGCAAAGTCTCTGGCTTTTAACCTATTTGTGCACAGAAAGCGTGCTGTATAATGCACCATTTTAACACATTATGCAGTAAATGTACTTAGGGGACAAACCCCCCAAATACCTTTTGGTTGCTTTGGGTTCCCTTGCCAGGCTTGGTTGCTCTGGAACATTTCTGGGAAATGTTTAGGCCAATGGAAAATGTCACCACTGCCACTGACTGCGGGGCTATCACAGCAGCCTAGTGGCCACCAGCCAGCTCTCATTCTCTGTGTGTCTCTCTCGGGGTGGTCTGACACTGCGGCCTATGTTACTCTTGACAAGCCAGCCCACGCTCTTCTGCCCTTCTGTCCGCTCCTGCGTCCTGTTCCGTCCCACGTCCCAACGTGGTTCCTGATTAACCACCTCAACTTCCCACTCGGCCCCGAATAGGTGCTAAAGGCATTAAGGGACGCCATGCACGGATATCTGCCACCACCCTGAATTGAAGTCTGTTACTTTACTCGGGCATATAGAACCAGGCCTAGCAGGCCCCTGCCACCAATGTTAGCGCCGGGTTACCCCAGCATTTAGCCTCATTAGAGCAGAGGCAGGAGGAGCCGACCTATCAGATAGCTTTGAATGTTAACTTTGAACCTGCATTCGGTGCTGGCTGAGCAGCATACCTTGCGGGTCCCCATCAGTTTCTCCGTTCCGACTTTTTCTAAATTTTAAAATGAAAGAAAAGGTGACATGTCTTTTAGTTTTGCTTCCCCTGCTGCCCCCTACTTGAAGCAAGAGGGACTAGAAGGGCCCGGGTGCGCTTCAGAAATGAAATCAGTACACACGAGTAAGCTTTTGTTCATGTTTTAAGCAACAGCTCCAAAACCCGCGTCTAGGACTTTGGTCGACTTCTTAAGTCGGTTTGTGCGGTGTCTCCGTGCCTGGCCTGTCCGCCAGGTTATTTTCGTCTAATTATTTGCTTTTAATTTAATTGAAGCTAAGAAATTAAATAACAGGAAGAAGAATTATTGTTTTAAAAATGAACATTTTTTTTAAGGGGCTATAGATGATTTCCCCGGAAACATATATATTTCATTTATGATTCTATTTTTTGCATTTTTAATAGTGCCTCCTTTTATTTATAAAGACGAGGGGGATTCAGCGGTTTGCAAGAAAAACTCTTTCTTGATCCTGGCATTCCTTATTCCAAAATACACACGCTATTTAAACATGGGGCCTTCTTCACTCCTGAATTTCTTACTTAAGCGAGATTTACGCACAGATTCTTTCTGACCATCACTGCAGCTTCACAGCAAAACCTGTAGTCGAGGCAGCTTTTGGTGCCGGTGTTGGGTGGGATAATAGGGTACCAGCGGGAGGCCGGGTGTAGACACGTTGGGCACCAGGGAGGTCCTGGGGGTCAGCTGCCCACCCCTCTCCACCACTGAGCAAAACCCGAGTGCTTGAATCTGCTTTCAGAGGATTTCCAGATCTAATTTACTGAGCCCTCAGTGCTAACCAACCCCGTGAAAGAACAGCCAGACTGCACTACCTCAGGCAGGAGGTAGGAGTGCCCTTGCCTGATAGGGAGCCTGTCCGCTTTAACACATTCTCAATTTCTCCTTTTGTTGTTTTATGCGAAACAGATTGTTTCGATGGTACATATTTCACGCTCGAATGCTTATATTTCAATTTCCTGCTTCAGTTACAATAAAAACTGCCCCCACAGCTGAAGCTCCAAGGAAGGATAATTTATGTTGATTGACGTTATTAATTCCCCCTGGATACAGCGGATGATTAAACGCCTTGGGGAGATGTAAATGCGGCGTGCCTGGGTAATGTTAGCTCAAAGAGTGCGGCTTCTGGGCTGCCTACCTCTGTCTTTTAATGATCCAAAGTGCGTCTGCATCGTTTAGTCTTCAAGGGGAGCCCGGGAGGAGGGGATAGTTCCTCCCCATGCAGCCCCGAGGCATTGTGGGCAGCAGGCACTGCCCGTGCTGTGCTTTGGGGTCCTTGCCTCTGCTCACTGATTTATTCATCAGGTGTGAGAACGGGACCAGGGCGCAAGACCAGGGGGAAAACAATTGTCCACGAGGTACAGACGATAATGCCCCCCCCCCATGCAGGCATCCAAAGGCGTATGTCTGGCAGAGAATTGGGTGATTCGAAAGCAGGGCAGATCTGGGCTTTTTTATCAACTGTCTGCATGACCTTTTTAGTTTGGACTATTTGGTGGCGCTTGCGCCACCTATAACCAACAAAGTGATGGGTGGAAGGTTTTTAATAAATCTGACCCACTGGTAATTCTCTGGGAAACCTTCCACATCACAGTTTTTTAGCCCATCTGCGCCATTGCAAAAGGGGTCCCGCCATATGCAAATCAGCCAGGTACTGCCACCAATGGTAGCAGCCCGGCCCTAACTGCTAGACCAGGTCCCCCTGCACAGAACCACAAGCAACCCCAGGCATGTTTTGGCCTTGATGGGCCTCCTCAGTGAGGTGCATCTTGGTTCCCTGTGGCACAGCGAGCCAGGAACCCATGTCGGGGCATACCCCCTCTCACATAGTTAGACAAACGATAACCAACAAAGTGATGGTGGGAAGGTTTTGAATAAATATGAACCACTGGTAATGCTCTGGTCAAACTTCCACAGCACTGTTTTTTAGCCCGTCTGCACCATTGCAAAAGGGGTCCAGCCATATGCAAATCAGTCAGGTACTGCCACCAATGGTAGCAGCCCAGCCCAAACTGCTAGGCCAGATCCCCTTTCACAGGAAATACAAGCAATCCCAGACATGTTTCGGCCTTCTTGCGCCACTTATAAGCTGAAACCTTTGAATTAGAGTACAGATAGGGAGAAATGGCATATGAGGAGGGATTCACAGCTTGTAGATGTTGTTTGGATATTTGCCCAACCATTGACTGCACATGGTCATACTGATCCCCGTGGCCATTCCCATCCAGTTCCCAAGCTCCCCCTCCCAAAACACATCCTCGTGGGAACTCTTTGATCTCCCTTTATTCAAGCCTTATCATCAAACATTGCACTTAAAGTGCCTGCCAGTTTTTTTTGAGGGTTAATGACTTAACTGGAGCTGTAAACCTGCTATTGGTGTCACTTGATTTATAGGCACTATGCAGGTCCTTCACTGAAGTCCTGTTAAAAACAAGCATTGGTAGAGCCAACAGTTTTGGCTTGCACATAAGTATTAATCATTTGCCAGGCACATCTATTAGATACCTAAGTTCTTGCACCTTTTGCATCTGCTACCATCATTGGCCTGTTAATAGCAATATGGCAGTACCTGCCAAGTGCCTTTTCCCATGCATACAAAAGCCCAAACTGTTGGCATTGCCAATGCTTGTTTTAGGAATGCTGAAAGGTCGTCGCTGGTGGGACAAGCGTTAAGAAGGGCAATAGAAGAGTGTTCAGAGGCTAATATTGTTTTGGACATGCTTAAAGTTCTGCAGAATGGTTAGATGTGTATAGTTTTGATTACATTGTGGGTAGCATTACACGTATACTATAACAGGGTAATGGAGAAAGTAGAAGCGCGAAAGGACAAGTGGTTAACAGGTGATGTTTTGTATTTAGGATCTGCAAACCTTCTCGAATCAGAATCGACCCTTCTAGACAGCGTGCGGGGTTAGAACTGGCTTAAACCACTTGTAGTACAAACTCACAATTATTTGAATTATTGAAACCCTGACTGGAGCGGCTAAAATAAATGAGTATTGCTTGGTTTGATTGGATTTAATATTTTTCTGCAGCTTTGTCTCTTTCACTCAACACATTTTGATATGATTGGGTTTTATTGGATTTGATTCTTTCATCAGGCTTTGGATCAGATTTAAGTAGATACAACCTGTTGAAAACTAATAGATTATTATGAGTCAAGCAAATTCAAATCACGAAGGAGACTCAAGCATATTAACACTCTGTTCCAATCCCCTCATGTGCAACACCTGGGCAGGTTTGACTAATTCAGAGTGATTCAGACTATTATTATAATGATCCCATTCTGGATTCTGGCTGAGTACAGTCCAGCTGAGTACTTTACGGTGTGTACAACCCTTCAGTGATAGTGTGTCTCAGCATGAGCAATTCACAAGTTAACACTTAAGTCTTGCTCAGAAAATAATGCCAGAAAAAGCGCCCGGCATAATGAAAACCCTGGCATAACCCAGGCCCTGCCAATCACAGACCTGACATAAAATGAGCATCTGCTCAACTGGATCCCTTCCACAAACAGTGACCCTGCACGAACATCGATTGTGGATGAAACGGGTCTCTGCACAGGGCCATGCACGCAGAACCATGTGTGTATTAAAGCCCATGGCCTATCAGAAACCTGGCAATATCAGAACCTTGATCTCGTTCATGCTTTGGCATTACCAGAGCTTCACCACAATCAGGACCCCGGCATCAACATGGCTCGTGCAGGATTTGGGCCTCTTTATAATCAAAACACTGGCCTTATCAGACCCCAGTTCCTATTAGGGCTTTGGCATTTTGAGAGCAGTGGCACGAACAGAGTCCTCACAAATACTAAACACTGGTATAATCAGAGCCCCAGTATCATAAGAGACCCGGAGTAATCGCAGACCCTTAGTAATACAAGTGCTGGTATACTCAGATCCCTGCTAAAATAGCATTCGTACCATCATCAAAACGCTGACATCATTGCAAGCCTGGGATAAACAAAGCCCTGTCATTGTAGGAGAAATGCCATACTTCAAAGAGTCCCAAAAGTACAGTAAAAACAACTCCTTGGTCTAAGCAAAAGTACGTCATAACCACAGCAGTGCTCAGTGGAGTAACTTTGCTTAACAATTTGGGGGGACATGATATCTGAAGAAAAGGTGCCCCAGCCAATTGAATGGGGACCAAATGGTGTGCTATGAAAGTTGTGGGGGGGAGGGCAAACACCCCACCACCCCCCTATAATTACACCCATGGCAGTGATGCAATCCAAACCATGGTCTACTCCAACCCATCCACTAATCAGAATTGTGGCTTAATCAGACCCCTACTGTAACCACAGCCCTTTTACAATCTGACCCAGGCCATAGTTAGACTCTTTTCATATGTACAGTCACTCCAGAGCCACAACGTCTTGATAGTCCAGGCATGCACAGTGTCATGGTGTGTAGAGATAAAACCCTTGCATTATGCGTAAATGCAGCCGTAGCACAATAGCTAACTTGATCTTAGTATGTACCGATGCCATTCCCCCATTATAACCTCCATTACCGAAACCGCAAGCACTGGCATTCCATCAACGTGCAGGGTGTTGTTGGCTGCATCTGCCCCTGCACTTGCCAACACCCGGCTGGTCGGAGCAGCAGATGACATTACTGCCCCAGGGACACGTGTCTCGGTCAGGGCAGCCCTGCGTGCACCTACGGTTTCCCTCCTGCCCTGTTGGAAATCTTCCAAGGACTCCTCAAGTGCCAATGCAGCCTGCACTGGCAGACCCTGAGCCTGGGTGGTGGTGTCCACAGCTGCACCTGCAGCTACTACTACGCTTGGGCCCGTGGCAGTCGATGAAACGGACTGCCGGGTCACACGGGCGCCAGTGCCAGATGCAGAAGCTGCATCTCCCGGAACCACAAGGGGTGGTGACATGACTGCAACGACACATGGCACAACATCGTGCACAAGTGGCGCACCCCTGCCTCTTCCCCCTCTGCGGTCACCCTGGACACCCTGGAGTCCCCCTACTCCCTGGTCACCCCGGCCACGTCCCTGACCACGCCCGCCATGAGGAGGGCGCCCAGCTGAGGCACCCCTCACCTTTAGTGGCCTCCCAACCATGGCACAGATGGAGTAGTGCCGGCACAGGTGGAGGAGTGCCAATGGGAGGTGTACACCACAATTGTCCTGGGCAATTGGGGTCAAGGGGGTGGGATGCAAGATGTTAACAGCACCCCTGCACCTGCAAGGCTGTATGTGACCCTGGTGATGTAGTTATGGGTCACGCAATGCCCAGGCCCCCCAAAACTGCAGTAAAACCGTGCACGCAACCCCTGCAGCCTACGTGCGTGGAATTAACCTCCCGCAGTACGCGGTTGCACCCAGTAACACGAAAAATGCGTACGCGTGGAACACGCAGGCTACTATGACCTTGAAAACGGGTACGCGATACACAGGGGCACCCGCAGTGTGAAAAATAGCATGAGCGACTCACCGTCAGACTAGCGCGATGATGAAAAACACATAGCCAATACCCCCGCCAAAAGAAGAGATACGTCCTTGATCCGCTGTGAAGTTGTGATGACGCAAGAAACAACACAAAGTAGCAACACACACGTCGGTCTCCATGAAAGGCACGTACAGCGAACTGCTGGCCCCGCTCACCTTTAACCCGTGCTGAGGGAAACGCCCGCGCGTGTCGCGTCACTTACGCATGTAGGCCCTTTCCTCGGATTATACGCATTCACACGCGGATTTGCAGTTTTTTCACACACTGAACCACTATGCACACGTCACGAGGGAAATGCCCGCGCGCGTAATGTCACAGACGTGCTTATGCGCTAAGGGCCTTTCCTTGGATTTCACACTGCCGTGCAATTTTTTCACATGCCAAATCACTCCGTATCAAGCTGGCCATGCGAAAACACACGGAAGACCACGCTCCTGCCCAGAAGGCCATATTCCTGCCCCCCAGAACCCCGAGCACGCTCCCTCCTGCCATCTGCTGCTGCCTGCCTGCCTGCTGCCCATGTGCCCTGCTATTTGGTGCCTGCACGTCAGCCATCTGCAGGGGTCCAGTTGCTGTGACCACCCCTGCTGGAACAGAAGACTCCCGACTGGGATACCATCGCTCCACAGTCCAGCCCCAGGACCCAGTTGTCCACCCACACCTGCCTCGGGGGTCGCCATGTCGGGGCAAACACCATCCGAGACCACTGGCGACCCCCAGCCAGAGAGGCAGAGGGCCACCAGCTTCAGTGAGAAGGAAGTTGGTGTCCTGGTGGAGCATGTCCTGGGGCATTATAATGCCGTCTTCGCACCAAGAAGGACGGAGGAGGATCTGGATGGACATCGTGGGTGCCATCAACGCGTATGGGGTGGCACCCCGAGACCTGAGAAGCGTCCTGAAGCGCTGGGAGGATTACAAGTCCAGGACCCTCAGGAAGGCCCGGCACCTCTTAGAGGCAGAGGATGCAGCGGGGCGCCGGGGCCAGTTTACCAACCAGCAGATGCGGGTCCTGGAGCGCATTCACCCAGTGCTTACCGCCAGATCCTCTGGATGTAGGCCCGTCTGGAGTCGAGTGGTAAGTGGCCATGCATTGCTGTGTGAAACAGGGCATGTTGCAGTGTGCTGGTAGTCAGCTACTTGCCTGTATGTGTAACATAGGCCACGTATGGATGTGTGTGAGCTGGGACATCATGGTAGTGCATGTGAGACCAGTAATGCATGAACCACAGGGGTGGTGCATGTTTTCCAATGAGACATGGGGAGCTGCATGCGGAATGCACACATGAAGGCATGCCAGTCCCTGTTCTTGGACATGGGTGGTGGGTGAGAGATGGGTGCTGCTCTCATGTACATGTATGGTGTACATGCCTGTGTGTCTGAGAAGCATGTGTGTGACTTTGAAACACCATGGATGCATGAGCCTCCGGTGATGTGCGTGCATGGGGTCAGTATGAGCCATGATGCATGTGGGTTAGAAGGCAACATTTTGGTTAACAGAGGCCCTTGTACATGGATGCTGATGTTGATTGCATGCGCCGTGCCTGTTTCTGTATGTGTGTTGTGTGCATTGACCCATGTGTTGTGGAGGGACAGGATGGAAGTGACGTTTGACAGTGCCACTCATGTATTATTGCTTCCTGTCTAGGGGACTATTGTACAGTACCCTGATGCTTGTGTTCTATGTCTCCCTCTACGCAGCATCCAGTGAAGAAGAGGGCGGAGACGGCGCTGTGGAGCTAAGCGGCGGGGATGCCTCCACCGGGTGGTGACACAAGGCCCAGCCACCCTCCCAGGAATTGCCATCATCCGGGAGCGAGGGGACTGGTGTCGCGTCTGCCACTACGCCTGTAGCGGAAGGGCCAGGTGAGCCCCCACAGAGGCTTGCAATGGTGGAAGACGGTGCAGAGACATTCAGGTTGGTGGTCTCCACAGAGGAGGAGGAGGACGCTACTGAGCCGCACATGGGGCCTGGTGGGGGTAGTACCACTGGTGCAAGTGGTGCAGTCCAGGGCCATGAGGCAGCACAGTACACCACGGAGGGGCCTCTGCATGTCGCTGTCCCTGACCCTGTGACTGCACCACCATGCACCAGTAGGGATGCCCCATCCCAGGCCCGTCCGCAGGTAGGGGGGAGGCCCACGTCATCTGCTTCTCCACTACCTGCGGACGAGGAGTCCCATGACCGTATGGGCTCCGTCCTGATTGGTGTTGCATTGCGCACGCGTGTCATTCGGGATGACGTGCGTGCTTCCTGGGGGGAGCACGCACGCCATCATGAAGAGCAGCGTCGCGACGTGGCACTGTTGGGAGGGGCCCTGGTCGGTGGGTTCCTACATGTGTCGCGCACTCTGGCGGACCTCTTCTTCTCTGTGGAGACTATGCAATTCCACCAGGGCCCCCCGTGGACCTGGCCCGACCAACACAGCCAGCTTGGTGGAGATCCCATCCCTGCCACAGTCGGGAGTTGGCGGTCCAGCAGGGGTGGACACCCCAACAACTGGAGACCAGCAGATGGAGGATGTGCAGGCATGATCGGACAGGGCACATGGACAGCAGCAGCAGGCTCTAGGTGGGAGCAATGATGGCTCGGGGCCATCATCATCAGAGGGGCAGGCATCGGCCAGAGGGCAGGAGGACCCTGGAATGGGTGTGTCTTCCGTGTGGCTGCGGATGCGCCAGCGTGTAAATGCGGAGCGGCGACAGGCGGAAGAGGCACTGCTCACAATGGTCAGGGGCGGAGAACTCCATGCGGAGGGCACTGAGGCGGGCCGAGTGCATCGAGGCTATTTGCAGGGAGTTGGAGTCCAACATGGCATCGTCCCTACAAACCCTCGGGGCAATGGAAGAGGACCGCCTCCAGGACATTGAGCAGGAGTTCGATGATGCCCAGGCCCGGGACATTGGAAAGTGAGCCGTCGGACTAGCCTGCCACCATTGTAAATGGGTTTTAGTGTTAGGTTTCATTTCGTTTTCATTTCTTTTGGGGTGATTGGACTATGCCCTACACTTTTGTATATAGTTATTTCTTAGGTAGTTTCTTAGATAGGATTCAGTTCTTTTGTTGGGCTCATGGACCTTTTCAAAATTCCTTGTACATAGTTGGACTTTGGATTTATGTCCACATTTTCTTTGGATTTCACCATGGGGCAATGAATTTAGATTTTTACGTTTCCTTTTGATTTGTTTTGGTGGACAGAGAATTTGGACCATTTTTCTTCCGGATTTATTTGGATTCTTTTTACATTTCATTTTTCATATTTTTGGCCATGCATTTCATCTCATGTTTGTATTATTTTTTTGCCTTTCATTTCATTACATTGATGTTGTTTATAATACATTTTGATATTTTAATTCCATGTGTGGGATTCGCTCATTGGGTTCATGCATGTAAAATTGTGGTTTTACCCAATCTATGGCAAACAGTGTGTGTGTGTGACGGACCTGAGTTGATGTACATGGTTGACATTTGAGTTGTGTCCTGACATAGGCATGTCGGTGTGGGGTGGATTGGTGAAATCATTGCATGTCAAGACTGGGGTGGCCTGCAGTGGTATTTTGGTGCACATGAGGCCTATGATTGTGCAGCTTCCTTTCGTGTTGCAAGGGGACATGAGTCGGGGCCTGCTGGCAGGTGTCCCTCAATGCTGGGTGGATGGGGGTGCTGGGGGACATGAGTGGGGGCCTGCTGGCAGGTGACCCTCAATGCTGGGTGGATGGGGGTGCTGGGGACATGAGTCGGGGCCTGCTGGCAGGTGACCCCCAATGCTGGGTGGATGGGGGTGCTGGGGGACATGAGTGGGGGCCTGCTGGCAGGTGACCCTCAATGCTGGGTGGATGGGGGTGCAGGGTGACATGAATCGGGCCTGCTGGCAGGTGCCCTTCAATGCTGGGTGGATGGGGGTGCTGGGGGACATGAGTCGGGGCCTGCTGGCAGGTGACCCTCAATGCTGGGTGGATGGGGATGCTGGGGAACATGAGTCAGTGATCACTTGTGCATGGTGACATGTGGGCTGGCTGAGGGGCTTCGCCAGGGTGGATGGGCTTCCTGTGGGGCATGGTAAGGGGTGTAGTGTGTTCTCCTCTGTTGGGGTCTGCCTGCAGGCCCTGGGGAGGGGGGAGAGGGCACACCTGGGAGGACACACACTGGCAATTTGTTGGGCACCCCCGAAATACACGTACCCCACTCGCACAGGCCCTATCGTGTGTAAAACTTCCCGCGCACCCCCGAAATACACGTACCTCGCTCGCACAGGGCCAATCGCATGTAAAACTTCCCACGCACCCCAGAAATACACGTACCCCGCTCGCACAGGGCCAATCGCCTGTAAAACCTCCTACGCACCCCCAAAATACGCGTACCCTGCTTGCACAGGGCCAATCGCGTGTAAAACTTCCCACGCACCCCAGAAATACATGTACCCCGCTCGCACAGTGCCAATCGCATGTAAAACTTCCCGCACACCCCAGAAATACACATATCCCACTCGCACAGGGCCAATCGCGTGTAAAACTTCCCACGCACCCCAGAAATACACGTACCACGCTCGCACAGGGCCAATCGCGTGTAAAACTTCCCGCGCAGCCCAGAAATACACATACCCCACTTGCACAGGCCCAATCGCGTGTAAAACTTCCCACGCACCCCCGAAATACATGTACCCCGCTCGCACAGGGCCAATCGCGTGTAAAACTTCCCGCGCACCCCCGAAATACATGTACCCCACTCACACAGGGCCAATCCCGTGTAAAACTTCCCACGCACCCCGTTTGCACAGGGCCAATCGCATGTAAAACTTCCCACGCACCCCCGAAATACATGTACCCCACTCGCACAAGGCTAATCACGTGTAAAACTTCCTGCGCACTCCCGAAATACACGTACCCCGCTCGCACAGGGCTAATCGCGTGTAAAACTTTCCGCGCACCCCCAAAATACACGTACTCCACTCGCAGAGGCCCAATTGCATGTAAAACTTCACACGCATCCCCGAAATACACGTACCCCACTCGCACAGGCCCAATCGCGTGTAACACTTCCCATGCAGCGGGTTACGTGTATTTGGAGGGGTGTGCAGGGTTTTTACGGATGTTTTCGTGGTTGGGGGACTGTATGCTGGTCCACTGGGCTGTGCGCCATGTACAGGATTTGTGCGCTGTTCATGGCACACGGGGAGGGGTTGGGGGCATAACTGGCGCTGCTGCAGGGTCGCTGCGCTACTCTGCGCCACGGCTGGTTATGGATGTTGAAATCCATGAATACGCTGTGCGGGGAAATGGATTTTGGCGCACGCGGCTGGCGCAGACTGCCGCACGCGCACACTGTGCGCCAGCCACGTGCGCCACCTGTTCGCTGAATTCTGTGAATTACCCCGTAAATGTTGGTATAGTAATCTGTTAAATAGATAAGGTAATTTATTATGTTAGTTTCATGTAATTTTTATTTTGAGTGCAACTCAGCCCACAACCGTGGTATCGTGGAGCAAAGTGATTATTTTTATAGCATGTATTGTGTGCATTCCCAACATTGGCATCTATTAGATTCAGCCTGAGTCTCACACCCTTGGCCCTAGTTAAAATTCAGATGTTTGCTAAAATGTGAGTGATGAAATTTGGAGCTACCCTTGTTGAAATTCAGAATAGGGAAAAGTATTTCCCTATTACATTTCCCTACACACACTCCTTTTTTTGTTCTGCTGGACATCCAAAATCAATGCAGGAAAAAACAAACATGCAATAATCGCAGCTTAAACAGGTAATCAATTTATGATATTGGGCATGATTTTACCTTGATCTTAACAGTTAATCCAATCAAATAGAACTATAAGAATCAAATACCATGCAATTGGTAATATTCATACACAAAACATTATATACATATATATATTTAGAAACATCATTTTTACATGTTTTCATTATTATTTTGTTGATATTGTCCACCTTGTATTTTAATCTTCTGATCATATTATTATTATATTACCATATTATTGTCTTCTTTTAATTGGTGATCTCCTATTTGTTTTTTGTTTTTTTTAAATGGTTTGTATCTTTTTTTTAAATAAAACATTAAAAGAAGATGTAAATTCCAAAACAACTGTGCCAGTGGCCTCAGTCTGATACAAAAATCAGTGTTTGTAAAAATAATAAAATAAAATATGATGTTTAACAATGAAGTCAGAAATGTTTCGGAAAACTGTTCTTGGTGAAGTGAACTTCCATCCTCTGTAGGAGGGACTTCTTTTGGGGGTCTTCATTTTTGCCCCCTTTTCTGGTCCAGGTATTTTTTCTCCAGGGAACTCCATTCCAGTGGCATCCTCGAGGGATCCAAGGCTTCCAGGGATCCGTTGCACTATAACTCCCAGAGCGCTAATGGGATAATCAGTTATTTTTATAAGGTAAAGAGAAAAAGATTCAAGTAAATCAATCCATTGTCTTTTCCCTTTTCGTTTGGATGTCTGAAATCAAAATAAATTATGCACACAAATGCACATTATCCACAAAATAGCTTATAATGCAGCAAAGACATCTCTTTAGGACCATCTGAAATAACATAAATTAAACACTCTACTGCAACACAGCACTTTTTCAGGCAACTGTTTAAAACACAACCAATCATAATTCAACATCTAATAAAAATAATGCAAATTAACTAAGCCTTTACCTATTTGCAACAGCCCTTTCTCTAAGTTACCTATTTATATTTGTGTTTACTAATGTGATATATCTTTCGCCTTTTATCCCTTCAAACCCCATTTTTATATTTTCAAACTATTTACAGCTATTCACCTGCTATGGTAAGTATATTTAAAATATCATCACGTGTTTCACTCCGTGCTAGTCTCAGTTTTGCTCTAGCCTTTTCACCTCATGTTTCGAATGGCAGGGCTTAATCTGATTAACATGGACAAACTGTTCCACTGTTAATTATCCCTTCTTTCTAGCAATTCTGTAGACCACAGGTGAAACCTTACAATTCTATATGGCCTGTGCCATGCTGCAAGAAATTTAGATTTTTTTATGCTTACCTTTCCCAAAGTTGAATTTGTAGAATTGGTTTCCTATTTCATATTCTCACACAGAGGTCTTCCTATCGGAATATGACTTTGCACTGTCAGCGGCCTTTTCCAAATTTCATTGTGCTAATGCATATTGCATGTGCTTTCTCAGTTCTTCCACATATTCATGGATTGTGAACGCATTTACACCAACCTGTTAATTTGTTCTGTAGAGCAAGTGTTGCAGCAAAACCATTTTCCTACCTGTCAACATTTCATGGGGCTGATATTTGTTGATTTAGATGGCATCGACCTGCAAGCCTTTAATACCAAAAGAAGCCGCAGATCCCAGCTAGATCCTGCTTCAGCTATAAACCTTTTAAACATGTCAACCATCGATCTGTTATGTCATCCTGATGAAAGCATAACATTTCACTTTACTCATAAGGGTACACAGATTGAACTTTAAAGATTCCCTTAGGCTTAGACTCCAATGATTCTGGTAAATCACCCTGTGCAGTCACATAGCTTTCAGGGATATTTCTCAATCACTGGGTTACTGAAATCAGCAGTGTAGTAAGATTTCTTTACAGCCATTCCTAATGCTGTATTTTCTTCCAAATGAAAGTCTTGACACCCTTTATTGTCCACCAGGATTTCAAAGGGTCCATCCTCAAACTCTATTAATGCTATATATTCATATTCTAATCTTTGCTGTTTTATAGATTCATTTAGGCACACACATGCATCAGAATCTTTTATCTGTTGTGCCTTCCTGTATGTTAATGCTTCTGTAAATTGTCTGGTAAAAACGGGAATGGTAACATCTTTTTTCACTTGAAGCTCAATTGCATATGGCGTCATAAGGGCACAATGATAAGCTTGTCTCTTGTCTTCAAACTTAGGAGCAGCTCCACCCAATCTGGATCAGACCTTTTGATTTAGAAAGTCTAAAACCATACACATTCTGTGCATGATGTAATTTCTCAAATAACATTTGTTTTGTGTTCCGCTCACGATCCACACATTGTGAAGAATAGTTGTAGAGCCAATTGTAACCTTTAGCATGCATCTGTCATAACTACTGGCCTTACCCATTGCATCTGCCCCGGTTCAGCAGCATGCACATATACACACATCTCAGGGCCACCCCAACCACATGGGTCCCTGAAACACCACAAGGGTCCCTGTGTCAAATTAGGGAAGAGCAAGAAGAGGAGGAGTTGGGTCCAAGCATGGCACACCTGGCGCCACATTCATCACCCATCGGGTGGATGAGATCATCCCAGCCACTTCCTGTTCCTCCAACATGGAGGAGGACTAGTCCAAGCAGCATTGACATGGGTGTGACTGACAATATAAGCAGTGGTCGAAGTATAAGAAAAGAAGTAGTGGACCTATGTTCCCTGCTAGCCTGCCCCGCTCCTCACAAGCCTCATTGCCCTGCCCCCTCCCAGACACAATACAAACCCCCACATTTGCCTGCTGTTAAGGGAATGTTCAGTTTCAACTTGTTCCTACACTGTTATTTTTAAACGAAACCGTTCCGGAACAGTTTCTTTTTAAAACAAAAGTATAGGAGCTGTAAAATTTAATTAAAAAAGTAGAGGAGCACCGCTCCCAGCCGCTCCCGCTCACTTCGACCACTGAATATAAGTTACACCAAGGCAGGGAATCTCTGCTTCGCGTCATTCTGCCCTTGCAGCGTGATGCTCACCAACATCGCTCCAGCAGCCTGCAAGGAAGAAAACAGCTCTTAGACGGAATACAGCACAAAGGACCCAACCCACGATCCCTGCGACACTTACCTTGTGATCTCCAGTTTGAATCCAGCTCTGCAGCGCTCCATGGACTATTCTGCCATTGCACCTGCCTTGATCCTGTTGGGAAAAAGAAACGTGAAACAGTTAGTAAGTGAAAGCATTAGCACGTGCAGGAAAACAGCAGCGCTAGAAAAAGCTCAGAAAGCACAAACATAACTCATACCGAGGAGGCAGCATTTTATGGACTTTGAGAGCAACGCATGCAGCTGCAGCCAGTGCACTAGCCAAAGGAAACAGTATGCCAGAAAGCAAGGCACACAGGCATCTCACCACACTCACTGATGCTGCCATAGCCCAAGGAAAAGAGCGCACATGAAAGGGGCAGTGTGCACAAACATTGCCATAAAGAAGCAAGCGCACAAGGAAGGGCAGTGCATGCGAGACAACAGACCACAGAACGAACTAAAACCGCGCACGGTGAAGCACGCACATAGACTTTAAGAACAATAAACCACATTAAAGGACACTAATACATGCTGCAACAGCTCTGGGCGTGATACAGAACCTACAACCAGTGACGTAACTGGTTCTACAACACTGCGCCCCTGCCAAAAGAGACAACAGGATGGAGTGCTTCTCATCTCTATAAACAAGAATCACACTGGGGTTCCAGTTCCTCCCGGAGGGTCCCGACACAGAAACCAGAAAGGAAGAGGTTTCCAGGTGTTCCCGCAGAGCTAAAATGAGCTTAACAGCATCTTCCTACAATTCTTTGTCCCAACTCTGGGTCATCTAGGCCAAAGATGTGTTGGTTTTTTATTTCAAACTTTGGGATCCCCTCTCTGTCAAGTGTTTGCCAGAGTACCTTTTCACTCATGAAACTCCTTTCATGCTCAAGCGCCAAAGTGGCTTCAATCAATTCAGGATGCCCATTCATATGGTTAGGGATCCATGGGTGCCCTTCTCCCATATGTATTTCTGCAATAGTTGTTTTCATCTATTTATGTTTGCTAGTTTGTCTTAGGGTCCAAATAAATCTGCAAAGACTGCTTCTCTTATTCTCGTCGCATTTCATCCTAACACATGAGAATGACAGTGACACTAGTCACAAAGCCATTGTGAAGGTATACTTCCACTGCACTTTCTCATTCAGCAATGGTGTGGCATTCGTTTACACTGTTGCTTTGGGTCATTATTTCCTGAGGTTTCAATGGCTTTTCAGCTAAGGACCACAATACCCCATTTACCCCATCAATGAGGGGCGATAATATCCTTAGGCAATTTGTTCCAACACTTCCTGTCTCATCCAATTCTTCCCTATATTTATGTCACCCTCAGTAACACCATCGATAGGTATTTCTTCCCCATTGAAATTGTGCATGGGGCCTTCACTTTGACTCACCTTTCCCTGATTTTGTGGGGAACTCCCTTCATTGATACTTTACACCAATTCTTTTGACATTATTGTTGCTTAGGCACATTTGTTAATCATTGCAAATGCATTACATTTTTCTTCAATAGTGATAGGAGCATAGTACCTATGGTCAACCTCTTCTAGTATGCATATAAAATGTACAAAATAGTCCTAGAGGCATTGAAAACATGGTATTTTTGTTTATCTGGTCCATATACAGGAACTTGCCAGTAACCTTTTGTTAAATCTAGGGTAGATAGAAAGGTGGCTGCTCTGAGTTTATCGATCAGGTCATCAATGCTTGACATGGGATAAGCATTGACGTCTGAGATGGCATTAACTTGGCGGACGTCTATGCCGAACCTCCAGGATCGGTCAGGTTTAGTGACCAACACGATAGGAGAGGACCATGAACTTGAGGATGTTTCAACAACTTTGGCTTCCAACATTTCGTTGACTTCCTCGATCACTATCTCTTTACGAGCTTCTGTGGTCTGTACAGTTTTAAATTAACCACTTTACCTTTAGGTGTTCTAATATAATGGTATGTACCTTTCACTCTTTCTAGTTTTTCCCAGAACGCATCAAGGAATGAGACCACTACATCTTTTAAAACGTCTTGTTGTTGGATAGATAGCTCAGTAGGAATTAAGTAAAAGTTATCTATGTCTTCAGGAACCAGGCAGGCTAATATACTGGCATGGGTGGCTGATGGGTTTTTCTTCAACTTTTTCATGAGATTTACATGATATAAGTGGAATTTCAGTTTTCTATCGGGTTGAGATATTTTATGAGTACAGCGTCCCATTCATCGTACTATCTCATTAGGTTCTTTCCACTTGGAGACTGGTTTGTTTTCTGAGGTGAGTTGGAGGACCAGTACTTTCTGCCCTATGGAAAATGTTCTTAAATTTACTTGTTTTTTCAAAATTGGCCTTTTGTTGGCTCTGGGCCTTTTCCATATGAGTACAAACAAAATGTTCTTGCATTCTTGTGGTGGTTTACGACATAGGAACGGGGGTCTCCTCTTGCTCTTCCCAGGTTTCCCAGAGCATGGTCAAGACATCTCTGGGAACTCTTCCGTATAATAATTCGAAAGGAGAGAAACCTGTGGCCGACTATGGGGTATTCCTCACTGCAAATAGTGCCTACGGGATCATGCAGTGCCAGTCTTTCCCGTCCTTGTCTACCAAATGTCTGTAAAAATAGTTGTAGGGTCTTATTGAATCTTTCTACCAAGCCATCGGTTTGAGGATGGTACATAGAAGTTCATAATGGGGTAATATGGAGTAACTCTTTGACTTCGGCCATGAGCTTACTCATAAAATTCGAACCCTAGTCTGTTAGTATTTCCTTGTGAAAACCGACCCTGGAAAAATATGGTAAAAGATTTTTAAGGATCTGCTGTGTGGTATTATTTGGGAATGCCTCAGGATATCGGGTCACATAATTCACGATCACAAGGACATATTTATTACCTAATCTGGATGTCTCTAGAGGTCCAATCATGTCCATACCAATTGTTGAAAAGGGGACGTCTATGATTAGTAGGAAAGAGCAAAGTCCCTCTCGGTTCATGCCGTCTTTCTCCTCCTCTTGAACTACCATGCTGTGTTAGCTCTCTCGTCGTGCGGTCTTCCTTGCTCATCCTGTGCTCTCGTGCTCCACCTTTGCTCCCTTTGGGGAACAGAAATGTCTGCCAAGTGTGTGTGATTCTGGTCAATTGCCTGACTCTCTCTGACCCTTGTATTGGGACATGTCAGGTAAATGGCTCGTGTTGGTCCGTTGTCTTTTATGATGTGCAAAAGTGTTTATGTGGAAAAGGGGGGCAGTGTTTCTGTATGCCTTACGTGGTAGGATGGGGAAAAGGTGTTGAAAGAAGGGGTATACCGCTTCTCAACCATCAGTGTCCCACTTCCGTTCCCTGGGGACCCCCCATCCAGGTGATCCTCCCTCACTTGTCCACCCCCAAGAACTGGATCCAATAGCGATGGCTGTGTCCTGGCCACCTGGATGACAGATCCCCGGGTACTAGCTATGGTGACACCTTTAGGTTTCTCACCTCCTCTATGCATTGAAACCTATCCATGTCTCTGAATTCCTCTCTTTGTCGTCTGGGCCGGTAATGATTAAACTCCCCCTGATTAGGCATCTTCTGATATCTTTCAGGAGATTGATTTCTATTTGTGGTACCCCTGACTTCACATGACAGAGGAGGTGGAGAACGTGGAGTGACCATCCTTTGACCATGGTCAACCTATGGTGTGAAACTGATTATATTGGTGAGGTACATCATTCATATTTTGTCTTTCATTTGGTGGGAACTGTTCCATATGCTGATTTCCATTTTCAATGAATCTATCCACATATCTTGGTCTTTGTTGGTGGCCATACACCATAGTGTTAGTGTCACATCTACTCTGGACCCTTAGTGTCTGGTATGGGCCATTGTGCATTTGATTTTGAGTGTTATTTGGGCCAGGCATATTATGGTGAAACCTCACTCTGGGAGAACTACCAAGGTATCTAGGAATAATGTAAGAACTTCTGTCACTGTGAACAATGGATTGGAACATAAGAGTCTGTGGTAATGTCCTCTGTAGAACCCTGCCCCTTTGATTAGGTGCCATGTTGTTCTTTGTCTGAGCTTTGGCTGATTCTAGCAGCATCTTTACAGACACTACCTCCAAAATGGCTACTGTGGATTCTTTAGATTTTGGTTTTTCCTCTTTATTCCTAAGCCCCTGCTCTTTCTGACCAAATATCACTTAATACAGTGTGGTCCCCTCTTCTATTATCCATTCTAGTAGTTTTTCCCTGTCAAATTCATAGATTAATAAAAAAAATGTTTTATTGAATTTAAAGTGTTATTGTTTAAAACAAAACCATATACACTAAATAAAACATAGCAATATGGTTCATTTCAACTTACACACAACACTCATTCCCCTATTCAATGATTCCATTTCAATTAACATTTTTACAACACTCCTTAGACAATCATCATAACACTATATCTGTATCAGTGAACTTCCAATAACATTATTCAATCTATGAATGAATAAAACCATACATATTATAATGCATAGTATCACTTGAATTCAAGCCATTCCCACTGAGACAACTAAACCAGTAATGAATTGGAAGTTCCTATATCAGAGCAGTTATACTAATTGATTCCCCTCCTCTAACAGGTGGGGTTACGGCTCTTTTCCAAATATAATAAGCAGCTCCAATATATACCAGAGTCTCCGCCATGTAAATCGTTGACCAAAATTGGCCACTGGTAATCATTCTAAGGTCACAAACAATGTCCTTGTATCCTTTATAATACCATTCATGCCATTCATAGCAGGCATTTAGCAGGTGTCTTTCAATCTCTACCTCACTTCCACATTGCCTCCCTCAGAATTCCTGACCAAGTCACCACATAATCATTACAGGATAGAATATTGAACAATAGGTGGGTAATAAATCTGGAGAAGTCCTTACTCATGATCTTCCCAAGATAACTACAGCGGTGAGTTGGTTTCACCCCTTGCAGTGCACACATACCATAACATTTCTTCCCAGCTAATGCAGACACGTTTTCACAGAAATCCCATTCAATAGTTGTACATTTTGTTAATACCCCCCCACTTCACTCTGTAATCTCACATTAAGAACGTCTATGAAGGACTCAACTGTATTTTCCAAGTTCTTTGTGAAATTATTCATCTTGTCCTTCTTGAGCAGGCTTTTACCGATAATACTCATGAATCCCTCTCCAGAGCAATTTCTTACTATGATTTTCGCATATAGCTTGCAACATCTTATCTTCCATGAAGTGGAAAGTGCTGTTGGTCCCAACTCACATCTCAGAGCCTCCACTGGTGTTGATTTAGCCACCAGCAACACTTGTTTTCATAATTTACCCTCAGTTTACCCCAACTTAGTGATGTATTTTTCCTCCACCGATTCCATTGCGTATAGAGCCCCAGGCTCCATACAGCTCTTATAAATTTCTAGATACCCTTCCATAGAATGTCCCCCCCTTTCTGGCCTTGTAAAATCTAATTACATTCCATTTTTTCATAACCTTGTTTTTTTTTTGTTGTTGTAACTTCTGTTAATTGAAATCACAGGGTGGATCATTAATCACGGGCATACCCAAGGACGGGTATATCTCCACAACCTCAATGGTTTCAAGGCCTATTTTCCAATTAAATCGCTGCTTTTTATCTCTTGCTTTAATTCCCACCAAAAATCATAATCTTTGTTTTTTTCTACATTGATGTTCAGATTGTTATTTTTAGCATATGCATAAACCACATTTAGCATCCTCTGTAGTCCTATCAGTGTTTTGTCAAGGAGTACAGTATCTTCTGCATACATAAGCCAGCTGATGGTCGCCTCTCCCACTTCGGGCAGATTGTTGTTAATCCCTTCAAACCTCTCCCACATATCCACCACATAGAGGTTGTACAGTACAGGGGAGGTGACACACCCCTGCTTCAAGCCAATGTTAGTATGAATTGGGGGTGAGATGTTACCACCTTTGCCAAGAAAGATAGTGACAGAATTGTCAGTGTACATTTCCCTTAAAAAATGCAATACAGTTGGGCATAACTTCCAGTCTGCTAATTTCCTCCAAATTCTTTCTCTATCTACGGTATCAAAGGCTTTAGAATAGTCAATATAGCAAAACATACAAGTTGGTATCCTTTATTTCCAGAGTATCCGCAATTATATAATTTAACATGACCATATTATCAACGGTACTATGGCCTTGTCTAAACCCGTTTTTTTGGGGGTAATCATAGCTTATTTATTTTGCCCCATTTATTATTTATCTCTAAGAGCAGAGAGCAAAAAAATGTGCAGCTGCAATCGGCCATTGCTATTAAACAATAATTGCTACGTAAACTTCTATTCCCCCTTTTAAAAATGGGTACCAATATTGCTTTACGCCAACTCTCTGGAATCTTTCCATGTTGCCAAATAGAAGAAAAGAGTTTAAGGAAGATGAAGGCCCATTTCTCGGGGTTCAGCTTGATAACTATGTTGGCTAACCCATCCGGACCGGGGGTTTTAGATGATTTTATTTTATTAATGATCCTTAAGATGTCAATTCTATGAAATGGTTAGATCTCTATTCCATTATCCCAACTCATCGTTCTAATATTACCGACCTCATTTCTAACATAGAAGAGCTGGGTTATATAGACAATCCATACCTCCTGCCGAACAATGTTGAAATCTATGCCCACCTCCTCATTCAAATGTTGCCTGTAGAGGTACCAACATTTTTTTGAATCATGCATTTTGAAAAGAATGTACATCATTCTCCAATTAGCGTTATTCACATCATGTTTATCATTTTTGAGCCAGTTCATATATTTTGTACATGTATTCATAATATGATGCCATCTCACATCCTCCTTAATCTTTGTGTCCTTTTTAAGATTATTTATTTCCCACCTGACTACTTTTATTTATCTAAAAATCTGACAATCAAATAGATCATGATGATCTTTCCCTTTCTTTGTAGTGATGCAAATTCTACTGTTGGTTTTCAAAATCAAGGCCAACAGGTTTTTGGTTACCTCCAAACCATTTCTAGCTATCTCTTGACCATCGATCGGGAGTACATCAAACATGTTGTCAAATTTAGCCAAATTGCTTTCAGACCACAGATCCGATTACCCCCGACCGAACTTTGAATATTGATGTTATTTCCTTTTGGTCAGCTTGTCTGGTATAACATCCTCAATGTATACTTCAACAATGTTTGATCACTCAAAGGAGTAAATATATGTTCAAACCCTATCAACTGCATGCGTATACCCTTACTGCAAACATATAATCAAGCCGGGAGTGGACATTACGATTTGACCAAGTGTTATAGCTTACCCCCTGTTTTGCAGGCTCCAAGAAAGAAAGTCCCCAACTCAGGAGCATCTTTACCCAATTCATACCATATGAGACTTGCAAAGGGTGGCTTGGTTCCTTACCATATTTCCCTAATGCTAATGGAAGGTCCAACTAATGGTCCCCACACAATACATTCCAGTCGTCCATTTCAACCCCAGCTACATCACAATATGCATTAAAATCTCCTACTACCATGATTTCAGAGTTCGGGGACTTCAGCCTCCAACTTTCTATTCTATCTGAGACAATCTTCCCCACAATATCCATATTAACACCCCCGAGTCATGAGTAAACATTCATGAGAAGAATGTCTCCACTATAAACCAGGTTACCTATAATGGCCGACATAACAAAGGGGCAACTGGCGGATATATCAAATTCACAAATAGTTACAGGGTCTTTTGCCCCAATACAACGTCCACCCATAGGTCTTCCCTTGTCCCCCCTGATGGCAGGTATAGTAAGAATATGGTAACCATCCAGAAATATCTCACCACTCAACCAAGTTTCCTGAAGTGCAATAGACATTGGATTGGCCTAACAGACTCAAACCATCTTTATGTAAGATTGTTTGTTTGTTTGTTTGTTTTTATTATTTGTAATGCGCGAGCGTACCCTGGGGTAACAGGGCGCAGCCTTTACAGGAGTTTTCGAAGCTTGGTTTCTGTACAATACAAGGAATATGCATAATACAAGAATAAAGTACAACAGTATTATATACAGGTCAGCAGTGAGGCCAACCGGCCAATATACAAAGACAGGAGTAATGTGCACCAGAGTTATATACAAAACAACACTAAGGCCAACAAGCCTATATAAGCAGGTGGGCAGGAGGACACAGGTGGTTACAGTTTGCGCTGGGCACTTCATAGTCTTAGTGGGTCTCTAGGTTCAGCCAGGAGACTACCAAAGAGCGGAAGTTCAGATAGGGCAAGTCTGCTCTGAGGTTAGGAGGCAGGGAATTCCACAGCTTGGCAGCTTTTGCCGGAAAGCTATTGCCCCCTATGGTGGCCCGTTTGTAGTTAGGAACAGAGAGACAGTTTTTGTATGCAGTTCTGGTAGGTCTTAATGAGGACTGTCTGTGGAATCTGTTGGTCAGGTAAATTGGGCCGGCATTATTAAGGGACTTATATGTAAGTGATGCCGTTTTTAATAGAATTTTATCTCTAGTGGAGAGCCAGATGTTCTGTTGGCTGAGTCCTGTAATGTGTTCTCTTCTGGCAATGCCCAGAGCTGCTCTGAGAGCATTGTTCTGAAGGGTTTGCAGTTTACTGGTGGTGGCCTTAGTAGATCCCAAGTAGAGGGCATTGCAATAGTCTAGGCGAGACAATATGAGAGCTCTTGCGAGAGTCAAGCAGCTAGAGTCCGACAGGAAAGGTTTAGCTGCATGGATTAATTTGCACGTATACGCCGTGGAGGATGCAAGGGAGCTTACTTGTCTTTTAAGGGAAAAATTGGAGTCTAGATAGAATCCCAATGTTTTGACCTCCTGTCCGACTTTGATGTTCTTTCCGTCAATCATGAAGGAATTGTAGGCCGGGCCGAGTTTTTTTATGGTGAGTGTCGTGCCTAGGATGATAAGTTCTGTTTTATCATCATTCAGGCATAGTCCATGAGTGGCCATCCATGCCTGGATGATGATATACACCCTATTTAACAAGGCCAAATCCTTTCCATAATCTCCAGAAAGCGGAAGGAGGATCTGAATATCAAATGCGTAGTTAGTGTAGGTGATACCGAGATGATCCAAATCATCAAAAAGGGGCTTGGTAAATTTGTTGTATAGTGTAGGGGAGACACAAGAGCCCTGAGGAACGCCACATGTGATGGGTGTGGGGTTTGCTGCATCCGTGGGAGAGAAGACCCTCATAGTCCTGCCGTTAAGGAAGGATGTGATCCAGGTGATGGCCTCCGTGGAAAAGTGAGCTCAAGTGTGGAGGTGTGAACATAGGACAGAGTGATCGACCAAATCGAAGGCAGCAGAAAGGTCAAGGAGGAGGAGTAGGGCGGCTTGCCCATTGTCTCTGAGCGAATCGATCTGTGCTTTCAAGTCAATGAGAGCGGTTTCTGTCCCGTGTTGGGGACGGAACCCAGATTGTCTAGATCCTAAGAGGTTGTGTTATTCCAGGTGCTTCTGTATTTGTACATAGGCAACCTTGTCCAAAATTTTTAGTAGAAAGGGAACAGTCGTTATGGGTCGGTAATTTGTGGGTATGGCTGGGTCGAGAGTAGGTTTTTTCAGTAATGGGAGTACCCAGGATTGTTTTAGGTTAGTAGGGATAGATCCAGCAGCGAAGGAGGCATTAATCAATTTTGTGATGAAAGGGGAGAGGTCACGGGCAGCATCTTTAATGAGCTGTGCTGGGCACAGATCTCCCTTGCAATTGGACGGTTTCAGAGACAAGATAATTCTTTCAACTTCCAATGTGTTGACTTTAGAGAACTGGAAGCGAGCTAGATCAGCAGGCATAGGCTTGTAGGGAATTTGTAGGTTGAGGGTGTCATTCAAGGAGGCTCTTTTACTGGAGATTTTATTTTGAAGAGTCACAATCTTATTTGCTAGGGCATTTTGCATTTCTGAGCACCAATTTTTATCTTTGGTGCAAGTGTCAAGGGGTGCTAAGGGGGTTTCTATTTCTTTGAGGATTGAAAAGAGTTCTTTCATGTTAGACTTAGCTTGGGATATACAAGAATCAAATGAAGCTCGTTTGGCCAGGCTTATTTCTTTTTTGTAGAGTGAGGCTAGTTTGGAGAGTTTGAGTTTGTTTTAGACTGAAGGGGATTTTTTCCAAGTGGCCTCGCAGTTTCTTTTTTGCTGCCTTAGGTTTCTGAAGAATGGTGTGTACCATTTGTTGAGGTGCATTTTAGATTTACTAGATCTAAGTTTAAGGGGGGCGATGCGGTCCAGTGAAGTGGCCATGATCTTGTTATATTCTTCAACCAGGGACTCAGGGTCCAGGTTATCGGGCAGTGTGTTGAGAGTGGGGAGTAAGTTAGGGATAAGTCTTTCTGCTGTCATGTTTTTCTTGTTTCTAGTAAGAGTGGGTGGGGCCTTAATGGTGGGCAGGGGTGGAGGTCTGTCGGTGGATACCACGGCTGATACCAGGTAGTGGTCAGTCCAGGCTAGAGGTGAGATATTTGTGATATTCGCTAGGTAGTTATAGTCGGCCACCCAGTCAGGTGTTCTACCTTTCGTATGTGTTGGTAGCGTGCATCTTTGTGCTAAACCTAATTCAGTGAGAGTATTGGCTATGGTGCTAGCGGGATGGTCTTCCGGGTCGTTGTAGCCTAGGTTGAGGTCTCCTAGGGTAAGTGCTTGAGTGGAACCTTTGAGGTTGCTAGATAGAATAGCGTTAAAGTCTTCCTTGAAGGTGCCAATGGGGCCTGGCGGGCGGTAGATCAGGTAGATGTTAAGAGTTTGGGTATTAGTGAGAGGTAATTTGACTGCTAATTTTTCACAGGAGGGGGTGTCAATGGAAGTAGCTAGTCTCATGGTAAGACTGCATTTATGGATGATGGTGACACCACCGCCTTTGGAATTGGGACAGTCTTGTCTCAGGATAGAGTAGTTGTCTGGGACTGCCAACATGAGCATGGGGCCTGCTGCTGGGTGTTACCAGGTCTCAGTGATGGCGAGGAAGTCAAGGTCTTCCGTAAGGATTAGGTCTGCAATTTCAGTAGCATGTTCTACTAATGATCTGGCATTGATCAAGGCTCCATTAATTTTAGGACTTACTAAGTTTTTAGGAGTGGTGGCTTTGTTTTTTGGAGTGATAGTATGGCGCTTGTCATGTGTAGGTTCAGGAGTGCCCTGATTGAGGGAGTTATGAAGGGGTGTAGGGTAAAGTTTTTGTAAAGGGTTGCTAGTTTGTAAAGAAGGATTAAGTCGGAGTGTCGACGTTCTAGAGTTTTGTGAAGGCAGTGAGCGGGCAAGGGGCTCATAGATTTTGGCTAGCCTGGCTCGAAGTCCTAAGTTCCTTTCTTTGGTAGTGCGTGGGTGACTGGAAGAGAGCAGTGCCTGAGGGTTGCTTAAATCTGAGTAAGGTGCCTGGTCATTGGGACCAGGTAGGACTGGCATGTTAAGTAGTTGTGGAGCCATCTTGGTCAAGGAAACAGTAATAAGGCTGGTCAGGAAATAGGCGAGCAGGTTAGTGGTGAGTAGATGCATGCTAGATGGTGCGGTCGAAGGTGTTGTGAGGCCCTAAGTAGTGCCTGAATTTAGGTGACCACAAGAGGTAGTGATGGACTGCGTGAAACCTAGATAAGGGTAGTTGATATGGCTCAGATGTCGGAAGTGGCCTGGGTTTGAGGTGTAGGGCTAAAGAGCTAGGTTCAAGATGGAGGCTGTTTGGTGGAAAGCATGGGTGACCAGCTTGATTCAAATTAATAATGTGTGGGTAAAACAACTACTAAATTCAAAATCAAGTATGCATGGCTAAAACAGCTACAATCAAGGTGAGGTAGTTTGGCAAAATGCATGGACGAGCAGCTAGGTACAAATCAATAATGCGTGGGTAAAACAACTGCTAGATTCAAATCATGAATACATGGCTAAAACAGCTACAATCAAGGTGAGGTAGTTTGGCAAAATGCATGGGCGAGCAGCTAGGTACAAATCAATAATGCGTGGGTAAAACAACTGCTAGATTCAAATCATGAATGCGTGGCTAAAACAGCTACAATCAAAGTGAAGGTAGTTTGGCAAAATGCATGGGCGAGCAGCTAGGTACAAATCAATAATGCGTGGGTAAAACAACTACTAGATTCAAATCATGAATGTGTGGCTAAAACAGCTACAATCAGGTGAAGGTAGTTTGACAAAATGCATGGGCGAGCAGCTAGGTACAAATCAATAATGCGTGGGTAAACAACTGCTAGATTCAAATCATGAATACATGGCTAATACAGCTACAATCAAGGTGAAGGTCGTTTGCCAAAATGAATGGGCGAGCAGCTAGGTACAAATCAATAATGCGTGGGTAAAACAACTACTAGATTCAAATCATGAATGCGTGGCTGGAACAGCTACAATCAGGTGAAGGTAGTTTGGCAAAATGCATGGGCAAGCAGCTAGGTACAAATCAATAATGCGTGGGTAAAACAACTGCTAGATTCAAATCATGAATACATGGCTAAAATAGCTACAATCAAGGTGAAGGTCGTTTGCCAAAATTAATGGGCGAGCAGCTAGGTACAAATCAATAATGCGTGGGTAAAACAACTACTAGATTCAAATCATGAATGTGTGGCTAAAACAGCTACAATCAAGGTGAGGTAGTTTGGCAAAATGCATGGGCGAGCAGCTAGGTACAGATCAATAATGCGTGGGTAAAACAACTGCTAGATTCAAATCATGGATGCATGGCTAAAACAGCTACAATCAGGTGAAGGTAGTTTGGCAAAATGCATGGGCGAGCAGCTAGGTACAGATCAATAATGCGTGGGTAAAACAACTACTAGATTCAAATCATGAATGTGTGGCTAAAACAGCTACAATCAAGGTGAGGTAGTTTGGAAAAATGCATGGGCGAGCAGCTAGGTACAGATCAATAATGCGTGGGTAAAACAACTGCTAGATTCAAATCATGGATGCATGGCTAAAACAGCTACAATCAAGGTGAAGGATTGAGCGGAATCCTCTACTGTTCCACGATATAATGGAGGGCTCGTGTTCACACAAATAATGTCAATGGTCTTCAAAGTAGGCGCCATCCGGAATCCATGTTTCCCCATTACTGTTACTTTCCTCCCCTGGCCCCGTTTTCTCACTTATCTTGAGTCATTTTCTTTTAGTAGCACCGATGTTGTCCACATTATTACAAAAAATCACATCAATATTATTACCCCATAATTTTTCGGAATGTTCCCCAGTAAGATTGACAATCACAGCCGTCCCAAACTGTACTATGGCCCAGTTTTCCCAACTGTCTGATTCAGGTAAGATCACTCTGTCAATATCTGTGGTATGAATGCAATTCAATAGAGGAACTTTTTTCAAGTGGTCATGTAACCACGTCCAATTCAAAAATGGGCTTTCCTCCAAAGTGCTTTTTTTCAATAATCTTTATACTCTTACCCAGAGTGGCCACCTTATTTGCAATATCCTTATTCTCATCTAGTATCTTATTCTTTTCCGCCACCCAATTTTTAAACATAGCCAGTCTTTCTATTTCCCCCATATATAATGCTTTTGCATTAATGTCCAAAGTCTCCATTACTTTATTTATAGGGATATTTAAGTATCTCACACATAGATTTTCTCCAATCTCTGCTACAGGACTTTCCTCATGTTCTTTTGACTCTGCTATATTAGCTACTACCACGGACTTGGGTTTACCTTTTAACCATTTTTCAATACCATTCGCTCTTATGTTGGGACTATTTTCCTCTTCCTCAATAACACCTGGATCCAGGCTCAACTCATATCTACTACCTGTTTCCACATATTCAATACCCTTAGTAGATGTTTCTGCTACGTCAGCACTATTCTTTTTAACTGTCCTAAGTTTACCTGGTTTCCCCCTACTCCTTGCCTCTTTTTTATTATTATGTTTATGACATAACCCCCTTACTGGGCATGTTGGATTAAAAGGCCTCCCATCTGATTTAGGGCCACACTGCCCCTTTTTAGCCTTCCCTTCCTCATCTACCTCCAATATCAAGGAGTCCTGAACACTCACCCCATTACTTTCTTATCCACAATCATATATAATTCTTTCATGTCCCCAATCTCATCAGCCATATTACCCCTATTATCAAAACAAGGGTCTGTTTCACCCCTGACTATATCATTGTCATTAATAGATTTTACATTCTATGTCACAGATAAAACAACATTTTTGAGCTGCTGTTGTTCCTCAATAAGCTTGGTGCAAATATCTAATAGTATATCCACCATGGTCGAAATGGCGTCCAGTTTGTTGCTCATATTTATAGAGCTATCCATCTCATTGTCTGAGTCATTCCATGTCACATCACCTTCTTCCTCGTGTTCACTCATTCTGTCATCTTGGGCAAATTTCCCTAAATCTGGCGTGCATGATAGGTTTGGACCTATCACATTACCCATGTTATGTAGTTTATCGTTAGTGTGATCCTCAAGTGAGAGACCCATTCTCGTTGAAAGCCCCATAGATTGCCGTCTAAAATCCTAGACTAAGTTGAGTAGTGAATTATTGTCAATCATGGAACTGTTTCCAGGTAATAGAGTGGACTCCTCAATCACATACGTGTTAACCATGTCTTTAATTGTAAGAAAGCTGGAAATGTTAGGTTTCTCCCTAGCCAATTTATCCTTTGGCCCAGTTAGTTTCTTACCCGGTTCCTCTCCTTTATTCCCTTTTAAGGGTATTTTAAAAACAGGCATGGGGCTAATAGATGACAAGCTGATATTCGCCCTCTTATCCATTGGATTAAGTGACCGCAGTTTACGTCCCATACTATACAATACAATAAATGCTATCAGCAAAGACTAATATCAGTTAGTCCTACCCAACTATACAAAATAAAGTGCAGTCAAGCTAAAAATCCATAGAATATGCAAGTTCCCCTCAATATAACAATTACAATGCATATTCTAATGGTATTGCTTCCATCACCTAAAATATAACAAAATCACTGTGAGCCAGAGGCAAGAGGATCGGGATGTGACCAGTTCAACACATTAAAGACTCTCTTTAAAACCAAGAGAAAATAAAAAATAAAATCAGAAATTAGGTGGATGGAAAAATTTAAAATGTACCAAATGTGCCAGTTCACCAATAATCAAAACACTCCTCCACTTTCAACACCAAACAAATTCTAAAAGAAAAAGATGAAGCAGTTAGAACCAAGTAACAACTTCACCACTACTTTAAAACACGCATATCCAGATAAGTGGCAATGGTTTCTCTGAGAACAGACTGAACCTTAACAAACAAATGCATGTGAGGCATCACCATAAAACACGGCAAAGTCTCAGAGCAGTTTAAAGAGTTATTGTGATCCAAAACGCCACTAGCCTACCAGCCAGAATAGCCTCAACAACCACTTTAAAATGCCACTTCCAAATGCACATGCGCCGAATGCGTGTGCGTAGCTGTATAAGTAAAGCTATGGGTGGGGCTTAACTCTGTTTAAATATTGTTCAAGGAAATGGTCCTTCAAAAGTTAATTCCACACCTTCAACGTAGCGTTCAATGGAGGGAAGGTCATCGCAATGACCAGTGTCTCCCAGCCTCGACAGCCACTTTAAAATGCCACTTCCAAATGCAAACGCATAATCATAGATTAATTGGGAGACAATTTCTTTTTGGTGCTCATAAAAGTATGCAGTTTTACATTCTACCGAGGTAGGGATAAAGTTTGTATCAAAACATGAAAATGTTCTTTTTAAAATTTGAAAGAACTGGCGAGGGCATTCACAGCTCTAACTCAGAGAATGAGTGCACAACATGGTTATGTTTTCTGATGCAAGGCTATGCCCAGTCATTATTTTACTGCTTTCCGGCCAATGCACAAGGTGTTAGAGATCTTTTTGGCTATGTTTTTGATATTTTGTGTTTTTTTTGTGCTATAGTGGTATTTTTGGTACTTCATGGTATAGTGGTGCACCTAACATCAGAGAACTGCCTGATATTTGTTATTTTACCAGAATCACTAACGGTAATCAAATACTGGACTTAGTACACTCCAAACAATGAACTCATCTTCCTCCGTGGTATCTTATTTACAATACCACATTAGGCACCTTTGGCTTGCACCTCAGAAAACATGTAAATGAAACACAAACATTCATTCAGAGCCTTTCAGGGTAACACAATTTACAATGACTAATTTTCCTTTTATATTTTACCACACTTTCTGCATCTCTCTCTCTGTATGTCAACCCAATAAAGCTGAGCAAAGTATAAGTTTACTCAAGCTAATTCACCTTTGCAAGTTACATAGAATGACATGTGCATCCACGTTGTAATTCAAATATAAGTGAAGGGTTTCCTGAAAATGGGGTTTTAAAACGTTCTATTTGCGATAATGTCCACAGTTCTGCCAACATTGGCCAGGAACTTTTGAAAAACAAAATTGGCAGAGCACAGGCTTCTATCACATTGTTGTATTGCTACAAAACTTGGAGAGACATGAACACAGTTTTACATACACGTTTCAAATGTCATTGTGCAGCACCTGAAAATGAAATTACTTACACACTCTACATATCTAATATCAAGCTTTCACTCATCAGCACGGTCCTCAAATTAACTGAACTTATCAAAGAAATCTTTAATTGTGTGTGTGTCTAGAACTGCTCACAACCCCAATCTAGTTGTTGGACAGAAGAACTCTTTATCTGGTCCACTCCCTTTTCACCTGGAACAAAACCCTCTACCTGCCTTTCTACTCCCAAAGCAAGGTGGAGGAAAAGAGAGCCTGGAACAAACCCTCTTTAGACAGCGTCCAGCTCTCGAGCCATAGAGTGAGTGAAAAAGCCCCTGTCCTTTCCTTCTTCAAGCTTTTTTGTAAGACCTAATGTGTCATTCAAAACCACGTACATTTTTGTCAGTCACCCAATCCAAGAATGTTCTGACTGTGTCCATCCCCACCGCTTACAAGCGGAATCAATAGCTACATCTCAGTGCTGTTTTCCTGCTCTGAATGTTTTTTAAACAATGCAATGGCTTTAGCAGAATAGATCTCACATTCCACACTTCTGACTTGTCACGTACCCACTCAGACACAGCACCGCTTTAAGCCTGCAGATTTTGTTTATTACAATTTCCAAACTAAAATGCATTTCCCTTAATCCGCACCAAGTTCTTATATCTGGCATGGACTGGTTTGCACTAAATGTTAGTATGGGAATCTGTTATATGTTAAATGGATAAGGTAAATTAGTATGTTAGGTTCATGTTAGTTTTATTTTTAATGCAACTCAGTCCACAACCATGGTATCATGGAGCAAAGTGATTATTTTTACTAGAATGGGTTTTGTGCATTCCCAACATTGGCATCTATTAGATTCAGACTGAGTCTCACAACCTTGAGTCACACACATCAGGCTCACACCCTTGGCCATTGTTAAAATTCAGATCTTAGCTCAAATGTGGATAATGAAATGTGGAGTTACCCTTGTTGAAATTCAGAATAGGGAAAAATATTTCCCTATTACATTTCCCTAAATGACTAAGGCCTGCTGAAGAGATAGGTGTCACCTGAAAGTCACAGGTCATGCTCGAGCATTATAGCAGATTTGTTGGTACATATATTAATCACTAATAATGTTGCCAAACACAAAGTTATTCTTCTAAAACCTTCAGAAGGATGAAAGTCCTTTATCCCTGTCCAGGTTCTGATCTGTGCCCTGCAGGTTACATATAGATCTCTGCCGCAAGCACCTTAACACACTAGTCAGAAAGCTATCTCATCAAGACAAGCCCACAGTCAGAAGGGGTGAGAGTGATGTATAATGTATACATATATATTTACATCACAATGAATGAATGGTGGTTAGCATGGTGCAGATGGTGTTTCTGGCTCCAGGTCTTTTCTTTTTGAGAATCTGACTTAACCAGACCTGTGGGGAGTGTGCAGAAGAAGGCAGTCAATAGAATATGTGGATAACATGGAGGCAGCAGATGTTGGTTAGGAAGATGGGGAAATGCTTCTTACTGCTTTCATGTGTGAGACCTCGTTGTTAGCTGGTTGGGTGAGAGGTGTTGGTGAGGAAATATGGTGATTGTGGCCAGCCAGCAGCTAGTTGGTGTTTTAGGCAGGTCTGTATACTTTATCAAGGCAAACGTTTAGGGAGAGGTTGGGTGATGAGTCTGAGATATGCTTAAGGAAAGTCTTGAGGTATGGGCGCTTGTTAAGATGTGAGATAGTATAGATTTCTCAGAACCAGTGAGATGTTGTTAAAGCTTTGGACTTCCATAGACAATGCCTTGAACCACACCTGAGACAAAAGTTGACTGTGTGCACAGGTGGATGTGGGCCGAGAGGGTGAAAAGGCATAATAATGGGATATAGACATGTCATGTCCCTTAACTGAATGACTGAATGGATTCTTGAGTGGGCGAATTTCTTGACACTTTTGGTGATTTCAGGTCTTTTGTGCAAAACATTGCAATAAAAAAAGCACATGTTCAAAGTTTATTTAAAAAAAATAAAAGAAAAGGAGTACTCCAACAAATACATTGGGCCTCATTCTGAGTCCGGCGTTAACCCTGCCAGTGCTACCGGCGGGTTGCCGTCAGACTCGGAATGAATTAGTGGTGTCCGACATCCCAGTGCCACTGGGCTATTTCAAGTCCAGTGGCCGGGAAGTCAGGCACCGGCAATTTTGTTAATCCCCATTCCAGACATGGGAGCACCGGCAATTGGGCACCGTTAACAACGGTACCGGTGCTCCCATGAAAACTCTGCGGGCGCATGCCACCCCATCCAGCTGTTCTGACCTGTCAGGCGAGAGGGCACCCGTCCGCAGAGTTGTAGTGTGCTGGTCCAGAAACAACGATGCCGGGAATCTTACCGCATGGTTGTTTCTGGACCGGCACACTTATAATGAGGCCCATTGACTCTTCCCTGCCACACAGGCTTTTCAGAGGTACACGTTGATCATAAAATCTCACCATTTCATATGATCCACATTGATTGTATTTATTGAATCACACTTAGAATCAAGAGAGTACTGGCAGCATTTAGCCTGGTGAGGCAAGTTTACTTTTCTGGCCCATAGTGCAGTGGCACAATACAAGCCCACAGTCCAACAGTGCCAACTTCCAGAACAAGCAAGCCTAATACCAACCACTTCCATTCCCACACATTTCACATATACATAGTGATTTTTTGATTTTTGTTTTGAGGAAACATATGTTTCAGTTATGTCTGTGGGTTCTTAGCGAGCTCGAAGTTCCCCCACTTTGTAATATTGTAAACTTAATATACGATACATAATTGGTTAAATGGGAAAGATGGAATTTGAGTCCAATTTTCAATGTGTTATAGTTTGTAATTTGACAGCAGGTTACATCTCCTCCCATCCCATCTTTAATTTTAGAACAACGTAAAGAGGTGGCAAAGCTAGAGAAATGATTGGTAGAGCTGAGCCGTTGCTGAACCAGGGGATCTGGATTTCCTCTCCGAGCCAAACATGAGCTGGTGTGGCAAAAGACCCATGCCTGCTTCCTGCCGGCCCGGCCCATAAAACAAAACCCATACTTGCATCCTGTGTACAGAACGCTACAACATAAGATCCTCACTTGCCATCCTGCCTCCTCACCAGTATGCTTAAGATAAATGTTAAAATTATAATTATTCATACAGTAACACTATAGAGTGCAAACCCATATGAGTGAGGCTTTCTCTACAGATAGTAAAGGAAAATATTGGACAGTGATGAAAAGTGATTTATTCAGTATCACACAATGTATGAAATGGGATCAGACATGCCAAACTTTTTACCTTTAAATTATGTTGGACTTGTTTGGATTTAAAATAAAATCCAGACATGTGCCACAATATTTAAATATTTCTTCTTACTGTACGGAACACAATCAGAGGTGCTTCCCTTCGGTGGAGTGTAAAACATTTTTACAAAGGGCTTTCATTCCAGGGAGACCAGGAATAGCGAGACCAGCCAACCGCGTTGGACCATGAAGAAAGAACATTGCAGTCGAATTCCATCCAACCATACGGTATGTATACCTTACATCACATCTATGGACTCAGGCCACAGGCACGGCCACCCACCCGTGCACCATAGAATGCAGCTATGGCTATGCCATTTCGGTCTAGCAGCACATATAGCCGTCCACACAGAAGTCCCTGACGTACCGCAACACCTCTGCCATCAGTATATATCAACAACCAACGAAAAAAAGAAAATCGGTCTAGCTGAGCACACATCGAATCTTCAGCAATAGCAATCTATCCTAAAACCTCCAACAGCGCCCACCCAGGTGCCTGATCTCCGGGCTACTTACTGGAGCCTAGCCAGCTCACCTAAATCCTAACTTGGCAAAAATGCACACAAGCATCTTCAAATGTAAATCCGTGGAACCTCCTTCACATGGACTGCGGTCACCGAGGACGTTCAAACCACAAAGCGCATTGAGGCCAAACAAATGGGGGGAAGGGTGCTATATAAATAACAAATACAATGCAGTACATACAAGGGCCAGAATTTGACTTTTTGTGGATAATAAAAATCACCATTAGTGATATGAGCCACTACGGTACATACTCCATTTCTCCCTTCACATTGAGGCTGAAAATGCCTCAACATTTAAAAAAAAACCTTTATATTATTGCCATCAGAGGTCGTATTTCTGAAATAGTTCTGGAGGTATTCCAGAAATACCTTTGCTGATGGTAAACTTTAAGTAGGGTGGTTTTTCAGAAATACAGCTGGCGAAGCTGGTAAGTTTCTGCAGCTGTATTAAAAATCTGCCCAACTGTGAATGACCCCCTTAGTCTGTAGTCTTCTAATAATTGATGCCTGAATATTACATCTCTCTATGTGTGTTTTTCAATTGTGTCCAAGAGTAAGTACCTCAAACAGTCATACAGCCATTTCTATAACCACTATATGAGTAACATCCATGGGTGTTATTCAGGGTGCTATTAAACTCTTTTTTTTATGAACACACTGGTGATTAAGAAATTCACCAGAACATTGGGCAAGCATTCATACAGAATCAAACTGAGAATGAACTCTAGCAGGTTATGGACCCTTACTTCCTTCACAAGTAGGTATCTTGATAAGCTGCTGTTGATTGTAATAGACCGATGGCGTATCGGGAGCAGTGGTGCAACATTACCATCCAGGGTCAAAGAATCTGTTATTTAAATACACAGATTGCCACTGGGTGGTATGAATATGCCCCTGCAGCCTAGCCTCCTCTCCCTCACACTCACTGTGGAGGCCCATGTGTGCGGGCCATCAAGGCACATCTATGACATTGCTGAAATCAAGATGAATATCTTTCCCCATTTACACAGATTCTGAGCGGGATTTGCAGTACTCAGTTCTGTGGCAGGCGAGATTCTGAATGATGTTGCCTTTTTCCATTAATTAATTGCATTTTGGAGCTCTGGCCCATGGGTCAACAGCCCAGCCAGACTGTCAGTCCACCCATGCTTAGAATGTAAAAGGACTGCAGCAGGTGCACCTGAAATATACTCTCTCTTACCTAGCTCTGATGGTCTTTCTGTGTTATCTTGAGAAGGATTAAAGACTGCACCTGCATCTTTTCGCACTCTGCCCCGTACTTCTTAGGCCTGATTCATGAAAAAGAGCACATTAATCCCACAAGGGCCATGCAGCAAGAACAACACTGTGTGAGCCCGCGTGCGTAAGTAAATCTGCGCACTCCGCATATTCATGAATCCAAATGTGCATTTCTAGCAGATCCACAAAGGGAATTGAGCTGCACGAGGAATGCCCACAACACATCCCACGCAAACCGAAAACATAGCAATTGACCCAACCTTCTGCAAAACTGTGTGTCCGCCTCTGACACAACATCCAGCACCCCAGCTAATCAGCGTGAGGTCCCATGTAAGTTACAGCTGCACCCCAGCTACTCTGCGCGAGGTCCCAAGTATGTAACGGTTGCACCCTCAGGTACTCTGCTCAACGTCACATGTAAGCAATGGCTGCATCACAGCTACTCTGCGTGCGGTCCCATGTAAGTAACAGCTGCACCCCCCAGCTACTCTGCATGAGGCTCTGCGCAAGGACCCGCGTAAGTAATGGCTGCATTCCAGCTACTCTGTGCGAGGTCCCACAAGAGTAAAAACTGTACCCCAGCTACTCTGCGCACTGTCCCACATAAGTAACGGCTACACCACCAGCAACTCTGTGCGAGGTCCCACGTAAATAACAGCTGCACCCCAGCTACTTTACGTGAGGTCTCACGTAAGTAACAGCTTCATCCCAGGTACTCTGAGCGAGATAATGGCTGCCCCCCTGTGAACCATCCCCCCTACTCCCACTGCACATAATTTGCTGGCACATACCCCGACTGCACATCAGCCACCTCAGGTCCAATCTCGGAGGATAGCTCAGGGGCAACATGCTCGCCTTGGAAGCAAGACTAAACGGAGCAACACAGATTCGATCCCCGGGTCCGCGATTAGAAACCTCTGGGTATTAAGCGCGTTATAAATAACCAATCATATCATATCAATCACCACCCACCAGCCCCCCTCACCTCTGCCAGTATCCCAGGCAGCCCCCTCAAGTCCAGAGACCACGCACTAGCCCACAAGCTCCCCACACCTCTGCCACTACCCCAGGCTGCCCCCTCAAGTCTCGACACCACCTACCAGCTCCCCTCACCTCTGCCACCACCCCCAGGCATCTCCCAATAGTCCTGACTCCGCCCACAAGCCCCCCTCACCTCTGCTACGACCCCCAGGCATCCCCCTCAGGTCCATACACTTCCCACCAGCCTCTCTCACCACCGTCACCACCCCCTGGCAGCCTCCCCATGTCCAGATACCCCCTTCCAACCTCCCTCACCTCCGCCACTACCCCAGGCAGCCCCCTCAAGTCCTGACACAGCCCATCAGCCCCCTCAACTCTGCCACTACCCCAGGCAGCCCCCACAAGTCCATATACCACCCACCAGCCCCCCTCACATCTGCCACTACCCCAGGCTGGCCTACCACATCACCCCCCAAACTCCCTGGCCTGCCACATCACCACCCTACCAGTGCAATGTTGAACAACAACTTACCCCAACTCCACTGGCCTGCCACCAACATGAAGCACACAGGCCACATACCAACCCATATACCCAAAAACTGGGTACACTGATGCAAAATCCATGTCTGTAGCTCACCACAGGGCTCCCTGGTACATCATAACCAGTGCCTCAGCAACGGGACAGCAGAATTTAGCAGCAGCTAAACAGTGAAAGCACCATGTACATGTCACACAGCAAAGCATATGATGAAATGTGACCCATCATTGTGCCCATGTGCCATTGCGATTGCCTCAAACTGCCGTAGGTGAATGACCTAGGAAGACCCGAGTCCAAGACACCACTGACAGGACAGAGTGACATGTACACTCAGTGCATAATAGCAAGCATCGGTCAATGAATGAAGGGACTAATGTAGGAAAGCATAGCATTCAAATCCCCTGCAACTAACTTACGTTGAACAGGCATGTTTTAGGGTGATGCAAAGGAAGTCTGACAGTGTGTGAGCCAAGCAGATGGATGATCAGTCCAGCCACATATAAACAAACTCACATGTGATGAAGAAGCATTACAGTGGCAGATGTGCTGCATGATATGAGAGCATCCACTGTTTGGTAACTGATGTGTGTTGGTGGGTGTCCATGCGTTGTGAGCCACCCCCCAAGACCTCCCCCCTGCAAAATTGATGGGCATATGCCACACATCCACAGTTTGGCCCCCAACCCATGTGAGAGTCACATAAGAAATGCATAGCATCATCAAAGTAAACCAGATGCAGCACATGAACAAAAAGACAACAAAAACTGTGCAATGAATAACCAGAAACTGTATTGACAATATTTACACTACCAAAAATACTATGTGCAAAGAAGGAATAGTCTACCATGATGTCCTCCAGGGCAGAGTCGCATTCCTCGCCCTTTACCTTGAGGCAGGCCTCAGTTCGGCTCTCACTAATCCTACTATTCCCCTCCCCTGCATCCTTGCAAGCCTCCTCCAGTATGGCAACACACCACTGTGTCCTTCTCTCCACCACCTCTGCCCTGGCAACCTGTGCCATCCTAGCCTGCTGCATCACTGCCATCACCTCAATCCTGAACTCCATCTGGAAGCACACCAATTGTCTAAAGCGGCGGTGCTCCTCCTGGCAGGTGTACGAACCTCACTGTGTTGCTTGCCTCCCTGATGTTGTAAGGTCTTGTGACAATTGCCTCTGGCCATTCCTGTAGTGCTGCTGCCTTGCCAAGCGTACCCTGTGCATGCACCCCCGCCATCTGGATGTTGCAAAACGGGGGGTACAGTACCAGCGCTTCCCTAATGTGCCAGCTGACCCTCATGCTTGTTCCTGTGTAGGTGCCTCATCAGGCACAGCCACCACCTCTACTGTACTTTCCGGGACTTCCACCTGAAGCAGGGACGTGCTGATCACCAGACTGGGCATGTGAGTAGATGGGAGCTGTGTTGGAATCTGGCAAGGAAGGCCCCCCGGAGAACAACTGGGGCACAGAGGAGGGGACAGGTGAATTCACCAGAGCATAGAGACCACCTAAGAGCAGTGCCTGTGCCAGCTGGCCCAAGTAGACGCACATCGAGTTGTGATGATGTTAGAGCATTGCACAAATCTCTATCACATCATCACAAATCAAACCCATCTGCCTTGCAATCCCAGCCAGCAGGGCGTGCAATACCGCAGGGGTGATGTCTGTGGCCCCAAAGGAGGGCCCAGACAGGGTGGAGGCATCCACGTTGGTGGTCAAAGCTGCATCACATGGAGCAGGGACAGGAGGATGGTCAGCTCCCTTCACAGTGCATTGTACATCCTGCTGTCTCTGGCCCAGGGGTGCAGCCTGAACACCCTGCTGGATGTCCCCACCCAGCCCTGTGCGCTGGCCTTCATCTGTTTCCTCCTCCACCACCACCTCTAACTCCCTGGGTGAATACAGAGAGCCATCCTCCCTGGATGGCCCACCCGTCTCTGCACCTTGGCCCACAGCCACTGAGGATCCCCCCACCAAAACAAACTCCTGGGACATACCCACAGCAGCATCGACCGATGGAATTTGTGATCCCCCGGCCAACTAACCCGTGGATGATGTTGACTCAAGTCTGGCTAGCTTGTCTGTACGCGTTTGTTTAGTGGATTTATCCATGCCCTTCTGCTCTACAAGCAAGATGCCTCCATCCTGTTCACGAGCTGCAGCAACTGTGACATTTAAAAAATAAAAAGCTTTGACATCAGTAATCATTATGAATGGATGTCTGGCATACACAAAATAACCATTACAAATCATGCATCATGTTTCAACCATGAACTGACACACACAATGCACACACACGCATGTATGTGCCCTGCAAAACTGCACTGAAAAAGTTCCATGAGTGTAGTGTGAAGGCTCAATAACAGTCATGACCCATTCACATGTGAACAAATCACATTGTACAGCGCCCATCAACACATCACCGAAAACAGGCAACACCACCATACCAATGACCAACCAACACAAGAATGGCATGCAGCCATTGTCAAGGGGGAAGCACCAGGGCACCTGGCCACACAAACACAGGCACCAATGTCCACATGCGACACCATGGCCTGCAAGCAAGCAACATGTACCACCACCCATATGTGGGAACACATTGCACATCTCAATTGTACACACAAACACTTACAAATGAAGTGGGTGATAGGTCACATCCCAGTCCTGGAGGCGACAATGCGTGAAATCCACCTACGCAGGCATCAATACACATATATCACTATCGGCAGATGTACCTGTGTGGACGCACTCTCAGGTGTGCCACACATGGACTCCGACATCATGCACATCACTCACATGCCCACAACATAGCATGTCCACATCGCTAATGTCCAAGCACTTGCTCCATGATCACACACTCCACATGCCCAAGTACAATAAGCCATGAATGTGCAATACGCAAATACTCACGCGAATGCCAGTATACAATGTCTGACGCCATATATGGCATGCATTGGCATTAGGCAGAAATCAGCTGCGTCTTACAACACACACAAGCCACAAACATGATGAGGAATCTGCAAACATGCAAGCGACGCATATGCTGTAGAGCATTGTCCCACATGGGTACTCACCAGCGTCAACCAGGCGACTTCTCCAGGCCAAGTACTGGGAGTGGAGGCCCAGTTAGAACCTCTCAAGTACCTGTAGCTGTATCTGGGTGCACTGGTGGCAGCCAGCATGGTACACCTCCACGGTGGGTTCCCTGTCGAGGGCTACCACCACCTTCATATGTCTACGGGTCTTGAGGTTGTCCCAATGTTTCCGACCGTGTTCCTGCAACAGACTGCCATCTCGTCTGCATTGATGGCAGCCGTGATGTTGTCCCAGATCCTCAGCCTTGTGTCGTGCCCTGCTGTGTAGCTGGGTTGAAGAGGGCATCATAGGCACCCAAGACCTGATCTACCAGAATGCCAATTTCGGTGTTGGTGAAGTAGGCAGCCCTCTGACTCAACGTGGGGGTGCTCCCCTCCCCAGATAACATGGATGGGGAAGACATGGCACCCCCAAGGCAGGTATGGGCTTCCTGGTTCCTGTATAGGTGCTGTGGAGCTTCAGTGGTGTTGGCAGAGGTGGAAGTCCCGGCAAGTACAGAGGAGGTTCATGGCAATGACAGGTTGATATAAGGTGCGCACAGTGCATCACTAGTTGTGCGCATGAACGCTACGATCCTGAAGAGTTTTGCTGACTTTTATTGTTGTGCCATGCAATCGTCCTCTTCAGTTACTGTGCACCGCATTCTTTTGGGGGGGGGGTGGAGATGCCTCTGCGCATATGTACATTTTTGTGTGCTTTTTTTTAGGCCTACAGTGTTGCGCATGCAATTTGTCCATCCATGGGTGCCTCTGTGAATCGCGTACCACTTTTTGTTTACTTTACAGAAGCTTTCCGGGTTTCGCGTAGGTAATTTTTTAGTTTTTGGGTGCCTCTGCATATTGCGTACTGCTTTTATGACTTTATGGAAAGCTTAATGGTATTGCGCATGCAATTCTTTGGTCCCTGGGTGCATCTGCATATCGCCTAATGTATTTTTTCCCTTTTTAGCCTACATTTGAGCCTTATTGGACCACAAACCTACGTCACATATCACGTAGACTGTCCCCTCACTCATATTGCCAAGGGCAATAACCTGGTGTGCCTACCATTCATCCTTTACACCTGTGACATCAGTGGAAAGGGAGCAGTCAGGCTAGGGGACACATCTGCCCCACCCCCAGGGCGTCGGGGACGTGGTGTGGAGCCATCTGCCCCAGCCCTATGGGTTTGGGGATGTGATGTGGAGACATCTGCCCTAGTGCACAGTTGGCCTGGCAGCTGAACACCAATGTGGTCCCAGCCAGACAGGGGCAGCACGAACATGCCATGCCACTCGGGGCAGGAAGGGGCACCCTGCACAGCAGGAAAAGGCTCAACCACAAGACAAAGCACAGGATACTGCCCCACAGAGGAAGAAGAATTTCACTGATGAGGAGCTCCAGATCCTCATTGACTTAGTCACTGATCACCATTGTGATATGTGCGTGTACGCGAGGAGCATCCATACACCCACACAACATATGGTGTATTGGCAGCGTGTCACGGACCAGATAAACACCTTAGGTTCAGAAGTGCTGGAATGATCTCACCCATCACACCAAGCATAAGCTGATTGTCAACCTGGCCTCTGTAATGGCAACTGGAGTGGAGCCACCAGAGAAGAAGCAGCTGACACTGCGTGAAGAGGACACAAGCCAATGAGCAGGTGCAAGGCGTGGGAGGCCTGGAGAATAATGAGGACACATCTGATGAGTGGTTGTCATTGTTCAACATATGTTTTATCTGTCATGCATGAGCCAGCTTTTTGGGCAGTGGCCCAGTTGTAAGACATCCTTGGGTAATGCATGTTTTCTGATGTACAGACTCATGTTACATGGCCATCATACTGGGAGTACCCGCATGGCGGGCATGTGTGGCACATGTCTGTGTGACATTACACATCACCCACAGGGTATGACAATGGTACAAATGCAGCAAAGACACCTATATGTACTGTTGTGTGCTACATTAAGGTGGCGTGTCACTCTGCACTGCTAGACAGTTGCTGTGGCCAGTGAAGACCAGGCCTCGGCACAGCAGGGTCGGGCTCCAACATCACAGTCACCTGCAGATCGATCACAGGAAAGGGGTTCCAGCACAGACCAGCCTCCTGGTGCATTTTTCGCCATGCGGTCGATGAGCCGAAGGAGGGATATTTTTATTTTTGTGGGGGTTTACCACTCATGTGGATATTGACATGCACCATCCCTTTGCCCCCTCCAGGGGACATTCCCCTCCTTCCGCATTCCAGGGTGGACTTTTTTCTTTTCTTTGTACATGACTGGTGTGGTCTTTTTTAATGTTTTTATTGGCCCCTTGATTCAGCAGGGACATTTCCTCTTGTTTTTGGCATGGATGGGGGCATGTGTTTTTGTTTTGCCCTTTCAAAGGAGGAATTCTTTGTTTATTCCATTTTATTTTTCATTGAGATGTGCAGTTGACCTTTCAATTGCACGATGAATGCAGTTATGGACATGCAGCCATGCACAGTGGTGTCAACTGACTGACATGGCTGCCTTGAAGTCAAGAAGATGGGATGTGCTGTCAACAATGGGTATATGTAATCTTGACACATATGCGCTGTATGTAAGATTGAGAATTGTGGCTGCTTAAATGCAATGTCACATGTTGTTAAAGTAATCCAGATTCATCCCATGATAGCACTCCCTGGGTCCACCCTGCACCCTTTTACGCCCCTAGTCCCCATGCCTTCTGCCAGGCACTGGCACTCCTTTCATGTATTTGGAGGTTCAGTTCCCAGTGGAGGTGAGGAGGGAATCACATCATGCCAGCTCTGTCTGCAGGTGAGCCTGTGCACTGTCTCTAGTCTTGAATCAGTATTATTGTTACCAAGGTCTTTGCATGCATAACACATTTTTACTAGGTGGGGGGGGATCTTGAGTCAGGGAGGATGTCTGTCCAGATGTGTGTCTGGCCCAATGCATGTGTGTGTATGTTCAGTTACATGTCAAAGCGGTTTCATTGTTTGGTTGGAAGCACTTTCACAAATGACGCAATTCATGTAAGTGATTGAGCAGAGCTTGTCACACTTTAGACATTGGCAAGATTACATTCATTCTAGATGTTTCTATTAATTGAGGGCATGTATTCTCTGGGCATACGCACTGTGTGTATTTTGGTTCTCCAACACTTGCCTCACTGACCATGATGATGTCACATTACTGACACCCTTGTACTCCCCCTGGCACCATGTATCCTACCGGCCAATGAAGATGTACTACTACCTGTGCATGCTATTCTTTGACCTGTGCCACTTCCCCATCCACTCCCTTATCCACTTAGATGACCTGCCCTGCCACTTTTCCACATGGACGACACACGTTGAGTGTCAAATAAGCTCATCCTACACAGCAGCACTTCATGACATAGTCTCTGGTGGCCCAATTTTGGCCATTTATGCACATTGACTCCACAGGCCAGGTTTGTCGGAATTGCTGCATGTAGAGTTCACCATATAGGCGCATGTGTACCCCTTACTGACTGCTTCTGTGCTACCCAATGAGGTCACATTTTGTACAGAGTTTGTTTTGGTTGGTTGCATGTTTATTGGTTTGGATTCCTTGATCTTCTCATCCAGCACTGTCAGTGAGTGCACATTGTGTGTGCACATTGTGTGCCCGTGCATGTGTAACATCATCCACTTCCCACAGCTTTTCCCAGAGGAAGTTGTAGTTGCACCCTGGGATCCACACACACTTAGTGTGGGAGTCTCACTCACTTTGTGTGGTCTGTTGGGAGTGAGTGAACAGCTGCATGTTGTCCTGAGGTTCATTTGCAGTGGTGTGAAACAGGGATGAATGTCGCTTGGTGTAGGGTATTGGTATGTGGTTGTGGGCACTTCTTTGAAGGCATGTAGCGTATATGGCTCTTTTTCAGAATTACATGCTTTGGTAGGTATTGCCATTGGTTTGTCTGATGTACAGCTGATGATTGACCTTTCACATGTGCACATTCATTGCCAGTCTGCTCTTACCCGCACCCGCTTTTGTCATTCATGGCCCATTACATGTGGTACTTTTCTATCACTGTTCCTTCCAGGCTTTCTGACCAGGGTGCTTCCTCGCTTGGACAAATTCTCTCTGCCTTCACCCACTGTGATGTCAGACATTTCCATTCTCATCTCCGCTCCTGCCAGACACCTTCTTGCTGTGATTTACACATGTCCCTCTCTCTCTCTCTCACGCTGTACTCCACTGCTAGGCAATCGCCACTCTGTGTCATGTCTCTCTCTTGCACTCTGTCATCCTTCGACACTGTGGGGTCCATGCCTATTTCCAAGTTCCCTGCATGAGTTGTCATGGATCTCCAGTACCTTTATGTTGTTGCAATGCATGTCTTTGGCATTTAAAAATGTATTTCCAGGTATGATGCAGTGCATGCAAGCCAGGTGGGTACCCTGTGCAGGTAAGTGAAGGGCACTCAGGGTATCACTTGTGTTGCCGTTTGTGGCATGGAGTCTGTCGCTGTGTAGGGTAATTTTTCTTTTGCTTGGATTGAGGTGAATGTGTCCAGCATATGGGTGCATGTGACACATGGTGATGGCAGGCTGGTGTTTCTATGCATGCTGTTTTCTGAACACATTCAGGGCGGCACTGGTTGTGGGCGCATAGTTGCGAGAGGTGCTTTAACTGAAAGGCCTTTGTTGGTGAGTTGTAATGAGGGTGGCAGGCGCAGACGTTTGTGTGCTGTCGCACATGGTTGTGGTGGTGAGTGTTTCCTTGCACTTTTCACATTCCTTGCCAGCCCCATGGCATCCCCGGAAATTATTTTATTGCTGTTTGTGGGATGACACGTTCTCTACAGACACCAGGCACACACCATTATCCAGGGGTTGGTGTTTGCCATGGTATACATGTACCGTGCACGGTACACAATCACATTTCTAGGTGACAGTTGACAGCTGCTGAGTGCATCTAATTGCCCCCTTCAGGTCAAAGCACATTTTCCACAATTCATTCCCGTCCCGGTGGAGCCTGCCTTACCTTCCACTTCCCTGTTGCCTGCTCCCTTTTGTGTGTTTTTGTACTTGACCTCCATTTCCCATTGCTTTCTCATGTCTGCTTGTGTGTTTCATGACAGTTGCCTCAGTGCCCTGCCTTCCAGTCTGACAGCTGCCTTGGAAGTGCTGCCTTCTGCAAGATCATGTCTTCTGTGCAAATGCTGAGATTTTTGGACTCGTGCAGCCATGCTTTGAAGCTCACAGCAACATGGATATATTTGTGCATGTAGTGCACATGGTCCCACAGGTGTCCAGTCCGATTGGTTGGCTTAAAGCAATTGTTGGACATGTTGCATTTGGCGTCCCTGAATGGCTAGTTTTTATTGCTGCCTAGTTGATGCATTTTTCTGTTGCAACATATTTGTACTTGTTCTTTCATTTTTGGCATTTGTACAGTTATTCAGCCACCTGAAAGATTTCGCTCCATACTTCGCAAAGTGTTAGTGGTATACTCCCACACACGTGTCTTTTCTGGGGCCTCTGTTTGTGCATGTTGTTTTATGTCTAATGGACAGACACAAGGTGGCCCTCCCAGGGGCACATTCTCATGGTGTTGTTGTGGGCACGGAGGGTAGGCCCCAATTCCTCATTGAATGTCACCTTGAAGGTGACTTGAGTCTGTGTACTCCACAGGGGCTGGTATTTATGTGAAGTATGATTGCACAAACTGTGTTTGTGCAGGCTCTCCGAATGTCCTTTAGCCAGCCATGGGCAAGGGTGGTTCCTGTGGGTGCTGTTGGTGTCCCAGCTGCATGTCCACTGGTAAACCGCGCTGTGTGGCAACATTGTGCAGGACACATGTATCCACAATGATTCTACAGACTACTGGTGGTGCACTTAGTGGCTACATGTGTATATCTCACCTCATCAGGTGTTCCTGATGGGTGTCATCATGAAAGTTGTCAGCGGGTAGGCACTGTCCCCTGTAAATGTGTTTGTCATTGTCTTTTATTGGCACTCTTTATTGATCTCTGTGTGACATGCATGCATGTGCATGACCGTTCCCACTCATCAATGAGCCATGCGTTGCCATGTTTTCTGGTAGCAGTCCCCGGTGCAGTGGTGACATGCGGCAGATGTAGCTGTCATGTGTGCTGCTTGGGAAATTAGCATACACTTCCATAATGATTCTCTTGCCATCACACAGTAATGCCACACTGATGGAGTGCCAGTGCTTTGGTTCCGGAAGATGTGCTCTGTCAATCATGGCGGCCATAGCGCAACATGTGTGCAGTCTGTTGCATCAAGTACACAGGGGAATCATGCCACTGCATAGAAATCCTGCATCTCTGTCCAAACCAAAGTTACTTCTAGGATTTCTTTCCGCAGGATGAAAGACTTAATCAGGAATACTCATCCACGGGTCTACCAGCCTTTAAGACGGACTAAAACCCTCATGAAATTGCCCATTTAAATTCTATCTTTAACAATGCTGCTCGCGTTACCACCCCCCAGACAGAGACACATGGCCCAGTGGCATGCATATTCTACCAAGCTGTTACCACTTTCCTTGAATGGGAATTCAGAAGATGGTCTGTGCTAGTCTAGAGCAGATATTAAATCCACTACATGGAGTATTTATTTTTGATGGGACAAAAAAAGCCCCAGAGGAATGGAGGAGGCTGCAGCAAGGTTTTGACGATGTAGAGAAGTAATTAGAAACTCAAGGCTTCCACTAGAGCCAGAAAAGACCGAAGGACCCCGAGGGAAAGGGACATTCTAGGATCTTTAAATGGATATAAAGGATTATTCTCACCAATGTGGAAAGTGTTTGTTGGGTTTTTCAGGCACAGGGGTGTAGCAGCGTGGGGACACCTCCACCATTTGGAAGCCATTGGGCAAAAGAAAAACTGAATAAAAGATTTATGAATTAATAGTTTAATATTTCGGTAAATACAAATGTACACATAATAAGATTAGGATCGGAAAAAATAGCCTGAATGTTTACATTGAATGAATGAATAACTTAAACATTCCGACTTACTACTTGGACATTTATGGTCCGTGAAGATTGAATATTTTGTGCAATGTTATATGAGGGTTGGTGCCTGGGCACTGCAATAAACGATGTGCCAACATTTAACATGGGTTTTTAAATGCCTAAAGCTGTAAAAGCAAATCATGAGTCAATTTCAGTAAGTGAGGTTGGAGGGGCTGCAAAAGCAGAGGGCTCTAATTGTGTGTATTGGGGAGAATATTTATTTCTGTGCCCATTTCCGTTAATCTTAGAGACCCCCAGCTCTTTTGGTGGACTTAGGGCTTTTAATTTTAACTCCTGAGTGGAGGGACTTTTTTCTCACTCTCTCATGTGTTTTTTCTCGCTAGGATTTGTGTGTTTCTTATTGTTTGGTAAACTCCATAGTCATCTGCTTTTTGCATTGTGACACACAGCACCTTGTGTGTAGTGCCACTTAATGTTTAACTACACGTTCCTGGGTGAACTACTGTTCCCAAGAATAGTAAAATGACACAGGTCTTGCTTACCTTTTGCTTTGTGGGTCCAGCACACAACACCCTATGTGGAGTGCTGGGGGTTACATAGTATCTCCTTTAAACCCACTCTCATGTAAGATCCTGTTACACTAACTCACTTGAAAGGCTGGATGCAATGTTTTTTTTTAACTTCCTTGTGCCATGTATCTGCAGGCTGATAGCTCAGCTGCAGTATAGCACCCAACTGTGATAATTTTCTCGAAATGCTGCTGTCTTCTTATTTTACTATTTCTTGTCAGTTAGTTTGTTCTGGGCTTTTACTCTGTTGTTTGAATCAGGTTTGAGTCCTTTATGTGTTTTGTCTTTGGTGGGCTTCTGCCCTGAATCCCGCCTATGCTCCAGTGTGTCTGGAAAGGCAGGAAGTGAGGGAGGGCCCCGAAGCATCCCCTTCCTTTGTCTCTATGTGTGCCTGAGTGAAAGCAGTTCTGATTGGTCGGCTGGGTGATTGACAGCCTAGGGCTGTGAATGAATGGGAACTTGCTTAAAAGGTGAGGGTTTTGGGCCTAGAGGCAGAGATAACCACTGGAGGACAACATTGGATGAAGAAGACAGCAGCACCCTTCTGGACCACAAAATACCTGGTGAAGCCCTGCAGCTGTGCTGACCCTGTATTTGTTTCGACTGAGAAGACCTGTACAGGATGACTTCCTCCCTTAAGCTGGTGGGACCAACTAGCCTTAAGACAAACTCTATTTTGGCACAACCCCTGACTTGCTGTGACTTTGCAAGGCTGCAGAATACCAATACCCATGTAACCCATCATCAAGTACATTGTCTTCCGAAGTGCGAATCCAGCCAAAACTTTGTGGGCATCCAGAGGATCCTAGAGAAGCAAGAAATCCATGTCCAGATTCTCCTCACCAGAGTCAAGGACCGAGGGATCGAGGAACTTCTAACCAGAGATATTCATTCTTCTTTGGTGCTGAGAAAAAGGTGCAATCCCACAAAGAGCTGCTGAATCAAGAAGAATCCATTGCTCCTGAGTCCCTCTCTTGAGTGCTGCTACAGGAGCCCACCAGACAGCCTCTATTTTGTCACCACAATCAAGGACCAGGAACAAGGGTCTGCTGCACTGCAACCAGTAAACATCCAGCTGGAACACATTCTTCAGTTCACAGGTAATGTGGGGCTTGGGCTACATCAACCCTTTGCTATTTGTAGTGCTTCCTACCTTCGGGAGTGCTACTGTACCCTATCTGGAGTTGACCTCAACTCACTTGCCCTAGCCATTCACCTTGTGCTTCTTTAAGGTGGCTCCTCTTGAGTTGCTGTGATTTTCTATTTGAACTACTGACTATTTAAAGACATCTTCTAAGAAGAGAGCATCAGAACCTTGAACTGGCTCATTGACTTTGGCTGTTCTGCATCCCTAAAGGCCCCATTCTGAACCTATTTGCTTTGGCAGTGATTGTTCCATTTCAGGTTTTAATTGTTGAACACTATTATTGCTGGGATAAAAGACTGCCTGCATCGCTTTGGGGGAATCTAACTGTTTTTGTAGAATATCTGTATGCTCTGATCTAACTTTAACTTTCCCTCCCTGATAACGCAATACTGCAAAGGTGATCCAAAATAAGTGTTATTACTGACCTCAAATGACATCAGCCTTGGTGCTGAAAAATGTGTAACATATGAATGAATTACTCACCAGCTTTATTGTTCACTTTTGTAATTGAATCCTAACTTGTGATTAATGTTCCTATTAGTTGTTGCTTTTTAAAGAATGCTTTAAATATCTTTTTGTATATATAAATACATATTTATACTATAACTGTAAGTGTGTAAGTGTTTACTTGGATACCTGTATTTACTGAGTTCATTGTACAGCTCTACATCTCACATTACCCCTCTTAAGATAGGCCTGGCTGCTCATTCACACAACCTGTGTAATACAGGCTGATATTAAAAGGTGGGTTACCTAATACCAAGGGATAAGGCTTGTGTAGTCCCACACCAGTTGGACTGGAACACTTTTTACCTGACAGTGTGCACCTGACCTTTACCCATTTTATGCTTTCACCAAAGAGTTCCAGAACCTTCATGCTCTGCCAGTAAGGGAACATGTCTGCAGAAGAGTGTAATTAAGCATTAATAGCACGTTAGTTGTTCTCGGGAGAAAGGCTCTGTTGCTCCTGGCCACATTTGGTGTTGTGACGGTAAGGCTGCACACCGATCTGTGGCATAGGCACCACACACACTTAGCTCTGTCTGCAACCAATTCAAGAAAGGTGTTTAAAGACCGCCTCCTGGAGATATTGAGCATTTCTAAACTGCACTGTCGCCTGGTACTTTCCCTGCTGATGTTTGTTTTTTGGCACCTCTCATTGCATTAATGGTTTTAATTTCAGAGGAATTGGGTGGCTGAGTATTACCCACTGGGATTAAACTTGTGACGTGCAGGTTACATATAGCTCTCTACTGCAGACATTTAGCATTGTTCCCTTGCACTCTTGCAGCTTCCATCACACCCTCCCATCAACCATTCCTCCCTTCACTTCTCCGGACCTTTTTTGTTTTGTTTTTTTGGTGGCACTGTATACTATATAGGAAGCGAAGATAGGATATATGGTATGATATGATATGGTATGGCATTTATAATGCGCCTATTACAAGTGTTTCAAGGCGCAAGGCGCAAGGCGGCAAGGGAGGGGAAACGGAGGGAAGACAGACTCAACTATCCTACTAGGCCAGGTGATATTAAGATTGTGCAAGTGCTGGGGAGGGGGAAGGGGAAAAGTGTGTGGGGAAAGGGGGGGCAGTGCAGTACATAGGATAACATTAAATAAATAAAGACAATAAATAAAAGTGCGGCCAGCTGGTGACAAGTGCAAGGGTAAGTGCAGAGATCAGGTGTCAAGTGCTAGTAGGGGCTGTAAGGATACAGAAACAGTCTCCGAGTGCAAGGGTTGCCAGGGGGCAGTGCAGGTGTGCAACTGGCAGGGAGGGGACCGAGCCCGAGATCAGAGTGTAGCCGGGTAACCACTGCAGTTCCAGAATCAGCCAGATCAGTAGGGGAGAGGAGGAGAGAAAGCAGAAACAAAGAGGAAGGTCTTGAGGTGCTCCCGGAACCAGAGATGGTTCTCCTAAAGTTTCAGAGAGGGAGGAAACTGTTCCAGGGGGAGGCTTCAGCAGAGGAAAGAGATCTACCACAAACTTGCTGCTTGGAGAAGTGACTGAGCATTAGGGAGTTGGAGGTGGATGAGCTAAGAGCTCGAGAAAGAAGATATTTAGGAAGAGAGAGTTGCAGGTATTTAGGTCCCAGGCCCCAGAAGTTCTTGTGGACAATTCAGAGGGTTTTAAACTTAATCCTCGCCACCAATGGAAGCCAGTGCAGGGATTTCAGTCCTGAAGAGATACGATCCCTGGGCTTGAGGCCAAGGACAAAATTCACAGTCCTGTTTTGGATGAGTTGCAGAGGGTGGAAAGTAGAGGCAGGCAGATTTAGAAAGAGGCTGTTTCAGTAGTTCAGCCTAGAGAGAACTAGAGCTCTGGGGACAGTGAGCTTCTGAGGGAAGGAGAGGAAAGGAAGAATACCTCTGAGGAGGTGCAGCTGGTAGTGTGACTTCTTTGCGACATCAGAGATGTGAGGAGAGAAGGAAAGTGTGGAGTCGAAGATGACCCTGATGTTTTTAGCCTCACAGGTGGGAGCAGGAAGAGGGCCAAGATAGGCCGGTCAGAGAGGGACAGGAAAGGAGGGATAGGTGTGTGGATGAGGAGAATCTCTGTCTTACTGGCATTAAGGCAGAGATCATTGGCAGCACACCACTCCTGGATGGCGTACAGACAGTCAGAGATGAGAGAAGGAGAAGAGGTGGCGGAAGGGAGCCTGAAAATGAGTTCAGTGTCATCCGCCTAGCACTGAAAGTTGGGACAGAGAGTGGCAATGCGGTGGGCAAGAAGGGCCAGGCATTGGTAGGAACAGCCAGGGAGAGAGATTAGACTCCTGCCGAACATCACCGGTAGAGATAAAGATAGAAGAGAAGAAGGACCCGTGTTGGACCAGGGAGGATCAATCGGAGAGGAAAGAGGTCAGCCAAGCCAGGGCTTGATCGGTGATACCCAGGTTATCAAGGAGACAGTTGAGCAGGATGGCATGGTTGACCATGTCAAAGGCAGAAGAAAGATCAAGTAAGATGAGGACACAGGGGGTGTTGCAATCAATGTTAGAGAGAAGTTCTTCACAAATGTTCAGGAGAGCAATGTTTGTGCTTTGGCAACTCTGAAGCCAGACTGATGGTTATGGAGACAACCAACAGATTCAGTGTGAAGTTGAAGCTGGTAGATGGCCAGCTTTTCCAGGAGTTTGCCCAGGAAAGGAGTGATAGATATTGGGCGATAGTTAGCCGGGCAGGAAGGGTCGGCAGAGGGTTTCTTAAGAAGAGGGTGCACAAGGAAGTGCTTCAGGGGGAGGGGAAGACTCCAGTGGTGAAGGAGTGGTTGCAGAAGTCATGCAGAGCAGGAGTCAGGGTGTCAATGTGGTCCTTGATGGTTTTGGAGGAACAGGGGTGAACCTGTTTTGACAAGACTTTCACGGATTGGACTTGTCAAGAAACCGCGTCTGAGGAGAACAGTGTAAAGGCAGAAAAAGAAGGAAGAGAGGTGGCCGAAGAAGGGCCAGGGGAAGAGCAGGGAGTAGAGGGAAGATGGGGAGAGAAAGAGAGAGAGCACAGGATGTCCTGAATTTTAGACATGAAATGAGAAGCCAAGGCCGTGAAGAGGGCCTGGGAGGGGAAGGAGAGGTAGAGACTGCAGCAGGATTGGCAATCTCCTTGCAGATTTACAAGAGTTCGGCCAAGTTGTTAGATGCCGTGGTGACGCAGGCTTGGATCTGGGCTCTCTTCTTGGTGCGGATAGAGAACCAGTATTGCCTTTGGAGTAGGCAGCAGGCCAGTTTGTCAGAGGATGTACAGGAAGCAAGGCATTTCCTTTCAGCCCCCCTGCACATGCGTTTAAGGGTGACAAGGTCTCAGTCGTACCAAGAGTTGCATTTGGCTTTTGGCTTCAAGAGGATCCTCATGACAGGGGCAAGAACATCGAGAGTATCAGATCTAGCAAGTGGAGAATGGAAAGGGATGTGTCAGGGTGTGAGTCAGCCAAAGGGGTAGGAAGGTGAGAAAGTGGTGGTAAGAGCCTCAACTGACACACGTTTCATGGGTCGGATAACCAAGAAGGTTGGTAGCAGTGCTGGAGTTGGCTTGGCCTGAGGGGTAGAGAGGGTGAGATTCGAGGAAAGGAGAAAGTGTCCACTCCAGGAGAGAGGAGTGGTGAGAGGGATCAAAAAGGGAAGGTCTGAAGAGATCAGAACATCCAGAGTGTGACCTGCAGAGTGAGTCGGGCCTCAGGAATCGAGGGTGGAAGCTATGGAATCAATGGAGGCTCTAGTAGACAGCACGCTCTAGTCCTCATCCAATATGGCGGCTTCCACTATAAATCCTAGCTCCGCCCCTATCTCTGTGTGTTGTATCTGTGTTTATTTTCACCGTTGACGCTCCGTTTCACTCTGCTGAGTTTTTTCCACCTCTCACGGTTTCCGTGTGTGCTTGTCTTCTCGTGTCCCTTCCCTGTCTGTCCGTTTGGACTTTCTTTTGTTCCGTCCTGGTTTATTTTTATCTGCATTTTCCCCTCGGTTACTGCACCCTTTTTTTTGGCTTTCGGTTTAACTTTCTTTCGTACGCGGCTTCGGCCAGCGGCACTTTCACTGCCTTTGCTTCTTTAACCTTAGGCTGCTTTCTGCTTTCTTTCCACTTTTGACCTCCTGGTCGTTCTACTTTCTGGCGCGATCCCCGGATTGTGTCCTGCTACTCTACGCCTTCTTGTTTTCCTTACTACTCGGCTTCCTTCGCTGCTCTAGCTTTTTGCCGCCTGCACCGTTGGCTAGGTTTATTTTTCTTTCACTTACCTTTAACTTAGACTCTTCCTTTCCACCTTGTTCTCCTATTCTCTTTGTTTTCCTCCCTCCTGATTGTCATTCCGTATACTTACTGTTTGTCTCAGTATTCCATCCGGATTATAATTTTGTCTGGGATACCTGTCTATTTCCCGGAGACCATTTCCTTCCCAGCCCTTATCTGCAAGCCTCAGTACTATCGTGGAATTCCCTCATCTATATTGGACTTATCTCTGAGTCTATTTGGCATTCAGCTTTGGGAGAAAAAGCCTCAACACTCCTTAGTCTTTGGAACTACTCATCACTTCTTCTGCAGAACTTCTTCCAAGGTTTTTTTTTGCCATCCGGCTTGTTCCCTTGGGGCTGAGGCTGGCCCCCTGGGAGCCCCCAAAGGCCTGTTCTGATAACTGCCAAGGTGGCCTTGGGAGGGGCCAGACCTTATTTGCATGAAAAGAAGGTTCAAACTCCGAAGGTTCAGACACCATCTAAGTAGAAGAAACGTTCAAGAGTCAAGGCAGTGTTTAAGGATCCTATATCTGAGGACTCAGGTGAGGAGAAGAGGGAGGTGGAGCCGAAGCCTGACAGCATACAACGCCCATCTGTAAACATGGCATCCTTGGAGCAATGCCAAGAACTTGTAGCTGTAATGCAGAACCTGACTGCTGAAGTTCAAGCCTTAAGAACGGAAAGCATAATTCTTCTCCAACAAGTGGTATTACGTCGAGACACATGGCCCAGTGGCATGCACATGCTACCAAGCTTTAACCACTTTCCTTGAATGGGAATTCAGAAGATGTTCTGTGCTAGTCTAGAGCAGATATTAAATGCACTACATGGAGGATTTATTTTTTGATGGGACAAAAAAAGCCCCGGAGGAATGGAGGGGGCTGCAGCAAGGTTTTGAAGATGCACATAAGTAATTAGAGACTCAAGGCTTCCACTAGAGCCAGAAAAGACCGAAGGACTCCGAGGGAAAGGGACATTCTTGGGTATTTAGATGGATATAAAGGATTATTCTCACCAATGTGGAAAGTGTTTGTTGGGTTTTTCAGGCACAGGGGTGTAGCAGCATGGGGACACCTCCACCATTTGGAAGCCATTGGGCAAAAGAAAAACTGAATAAAAGATTTATGAGTTAATAGTTTAATATTTCGGTAAATACAAATGTACACATAATAAGATGAGGATCGGAAAAAATAGCCTGAACGTTTACATTGAATGAATGAATAACTTAAACATTCCGACTTACTACTTGGACATTTATGGTTCGTGAAGATTGAATATTTTGTGCAATGTTATATGAGGGTTGGTGCCTGGGCACTGCTATAAACAATGTGTCAACATTTAACATGAGTTTTTAAATGCCTAAAGCTGTAAAAGCAAATCATGAGTTGATTTCAGTAAGTGAGGTGGGAGGGGCTGCAAAAGCAGAGGGCTCTAATTGTGTGTGTTGGGGAGAATTTTCATTTCTGTGCCCATTTCCATTAACCTTAGAGACCCACAGCTCTTTAGATGGACTTAGGGCTTTTTAATTTTAACTCCAGAGTGGGGTGACTTTTTTCTCACTCTCTCATGTGTTTTTTCTCGCTAGGATTTGTGTGTTTCTTATTGTTTGGTAAACTCCATAGTCATCTGCTTTTTGCATTGTGACACACAGCACCTTGTGTGCAGTGCCACTTAATGTTTAACTACATGTTCCTGGGTGAACTACTGTTCCCAAGAATAGTGAAATGACACTGGTCTTGCTTACCTTTTGCTTTGTGGGTCCAGCACACAACACCCTATGTGGAGTGCTGGGGGTTACATAATATCTCCTTTAAAACCACTCTCATGTAAGATTCTGTTACACTAACTCACTTGAATGGCTGGTTGCAATGTTTTTTCCTTGTGCCATGTATCTGCAGGCTGATAGCTCAGCTGCAGTATAGCACCCAAACTGTGATAATTTTCTCAAAATGCTGCTGTCTTCTTATTTTACTATTTCTTGTCAGTTAGTTTCTTCTGGGCTTTTACTCTGTTGTTTGAATCAGGTTTGAGTCCTTTATGTGTTTTGTCTTTGGTGGGCTCCTGCCCTGAATCCCGCCTATGCTCCAGTGTGTCTGGAAAGGCAGGAAGTGAGGGAGGGCCCCGAAGCATCCCCTTCCTTTGTCTCTATGTGTGCCTGAGTGAAACCAGTTCTGATTGGTCGGCTGGGTGATTGACAGCCTAGGGCTGTGACTGAATGGGAACTTTCTTAAAAGGTGAGGGTTTTGGGACTAGAGGCAGAGATAACCACTGGAGGACAACATCGGATGAAGAAGACAGCAGCACCCTCCTGGACCACAAAATGCCTGGTGAAGCCCTGCAGCTGTGCTGACCCTATATTTGTTTCGACTGGGAAGACCTGTACGGGATGACTTCCTTCCTTAAGCTGGTGGGACCAACTAGCCTTAAGACAAACTCTATTTTGGCACAACCCCTGACTTGCTGACTTGCTGTGACTTTGCAAGGCTGCAGAATATCAGTACCCATGGACCCCTAACCATCATCAAGAAATTGCCTTCCGAAGTGTGAATCCAGACAAAACTTTGTGGGCATCAAGAGGATCCTACAGAAGCAGGAAATCCATGTCCAGAGTCTCCTCACCAGAGTCCAGGACCGAGGGATCAAGGAACTTCTAACCAGAGATATTCGTTCTTCTTTGGTGCTGAGAAAAAGGTGCCAATCCCACAAAGAGCTGCTGAATCAAGAAGAATCCATTGCTCCTGAGCCCCTCTCTTGAGTGCTGCTACAGTAGCCCACCAGACATTTTCTATTTTGTCACCACAATCAAGGACCAGGAACAAGGGTCTGCTGCACTGCAACCAGAAAGCATCCATCTGGAACACATTCTTCAGTTCACAGGTAATGTGGGGCTTGGGCTACATCAACTCTTTGCTATTTGTAGTGCTTCCTACCTTCAGGAGTGCTACTGTACCCTGTCTGGAGATGACCTCAACTCACTTGCCCTAGCCGTTCAGCTTGTGCTTCTTTAAGGTGGCTCCTCTTGAGTTGCTGTGATTTTCTTTTTGAACTACTGTCTATTTAAAGCCATTTTCTAAGAAGAGAGCATCAGAACTTTGAACTGGCTCATTGACTTTGGCTGTTCTGCATTCCCAAAGGCCCCCTTCTGAACCTATTGGCTTTGGCAGTGATTGTTCCATTACAGGTTTTAATTGTTGAACACTATTATTGCTGGGATAAAAGACTACCTGCATCGCTTTGGGGGAATCTAACTGTTTTTGTAGAATATCTGTATGCTCTAATCTAACTTTAACTTTCCCTCCCTGAAAACACAATACTGCAAAGGTGATCCAAAATAAGTGTTATTACTGACCTCAAATGGCATCAGCCTTGGTGCTGAAAAATGTGTAACATATGAATGAATTACTCACCAGCTTTATTGTTCACTTTTGTAAATGAATCCTAACTTGTGATTAATGATCCTATTAGTTGTTGCTTTTTAAAGAATCCTTTAAATATCTTTTTGTATATATAAATACATATTTATACTATAACTGTAAGTGTGTAAGTGTTTACTTGGATACCTGTATTTACTGAGTTCATTGTACAGCTCTACATCTCACATTACCCCTCTTAAAATAAGCCTGGCTGCTCAGTCACACAACTTGTGTAATACAGGCCGATATTAAAAGGTGGGTTACCTAATACCAAGGGATAAGTCTTGTGTAGTCCCACACCAGTTGGACTGTAACACCTTTTACCTGACAGTGTGCACCTGACCTTTACCTATTTCATGCTTTCACCAAAGAGTTCCAGAACCTTCATGCTCTGCCAGTAAGGGAACACGCCTGCAGAAGAGTGTAATTAAGCATTAATAGCACGTTAGTTGTTCTCGGGAGAAAGGCTCTTTTGCTCCTGGCCACATTTGGTGTTGTGACAGTAAGGCTGCACACCGATCTGTGGCATAGGCACCACACACACTTAGCTCTGGTTGCAACCAATTTAAGAAAGGTGTTTAAAGACCGCCACCTGGAGATATTGAGCATTTCTAAACTGCACTGTCGCCTGGTACTTTCCCTGCTGATGTATGTTTTTTGGCACCTCTCATTGCATTAATGGCTTTAATTTCAGAGGAATTGGGTGGCTGAGTATTACCCCTGGGATTAAACGTGTGACGTGCAGGTTACACATAGCTCTCTACTGCAGGCATTTAGCATTGTTCCCTTGCACTCTTGCAGCTTCCATCACACCCTCCCATCAACCATCCCTCCCTTCACTCATCCAGACCTTTTTTGTTTTGGTTTTTTGGTGGCACTGAATACTATATAGGAAGCGAAGATAGGATATATGGTATGATATGATATGATATGGCATTTATAATGCACCTATTACAAGTGTTTCAAGGCGCAAGGCGGCAAGGGAGGGGAAACAGAGGAAAGGCAGAGATAACTATCCTACTAGGCCAGGTGATATTAAGATTGTGCAAGTGCTGGGGAGAGGGAAGGGGAAAAGTGTGTGGGGAAGGGGGGGCAGTGCAGTACATAGGATAATATTAAATAAATAAAGACAATAAATAAATGTGTGGCCAGCTGGTGACAAGTGCAAGGGTACGTGCAGACATCAGGTGTCAAGTAATAGTAGGGGCTGTAGGGATACAGAAACAGTCTCCGAGTGCAAGGGTTGCCAGGGGGCAGTGCAGGTGTGCAACTGGCAGGAGGGGACCGAGCCCGAGATCAGAGTGTAGCCGGGTAACCAGTGCAGTTTCAGAATCAGCCAGATCAGTAGGGGAGAGGAGGAGAGAAAGCAGAAGCAAAGAGGAAGGTCTTGAGGTGCTCCCAGAACCAGAGATGGTTCTCCTCAAGTTTCAGAGAGGCAGGAAACTGTTCCAAGGGGAGGCCCCAGCAGAGGAAAGAGATCTACCACCAACTCGCTGCTTGGAGAAGTGACTGAGCATTAGGGAGTTGGAGGTGGATGAGCGAATGTTCGAGAAATAAGATATTTAAAAGAGAGAGTTGAAGGTATTTAGGTCCCAGTCCCCCAGAAGCCCTTGTGGAATTGGAAGCCAGTGCAGGGATTTCAGTCCTGAAGAGATACAATCCCTGGGCTTGAGGCTAAGGACAAGATTCACAGTCCTGTTTTGGATGAGTTGCAGAGGGTGGAAAGTAGAGGCAGGCAGATTTAGAAAGAGGCTGTTTCAGTAGTTCAGCCTAGAGAGAACTAGAGCTCTGGGGACAGTGAGCTTCTGAGGGAAGGAGAGGAAAGGAAGAATACCTCTGAGGAGGTGCAGCTGGTAGTGTGACTTCTTTGCGACATCAGAGATGTGAGGAGAGAAGGAAAGTGTGGAGTCGAAGATGACCCTGATGTTTTTAGCCTCACAGGTGGGAGCAGGAAGAGGGCCAAGATAGGCCGGTCAGAGAGGGACAGGAAAGGAGGGATAGGTGTGTGGATGAGGAGAATCTCTGTCGTACTGGCATTAAGGCAGAGATCATTGGCAGCACACCACTCCTGGATGGCGTACAGACAGTCAGAGATGAGAGAAGGAGAAGAGGTGGCGGAAGGGAGCCTGAAAATGAGTTGAGTGTCATCCACCTAGCACTGAAAGTTGGGGCAGAGTCATGGCAATGTGGTGGGCAAGAAGGGCCAGGCATTGGTTGAACAGCCAGGGAGAGAGGTTAGACTCCTGGGGAACATCACAGGTAGAGATAAAGATAGAGGAGAGGAAGGATCCATGTTGGACCAGGGAGGGTCAATCGGAGAGCAAAGAGGTCTGCCAAGCCAGGGCTTGATCGGTGATACCCAGGTTATCAAGGAATCAGTTGAGCAGGATGGCATGGTTGACCGTGTCATTCAGATCGAGCAAGTGCTAGGGTAGAGGCAACTGGGAAAAAGTGCAAGGGGAAGGGAGAGGGGGAAAGTGCTGTACATGGTTAGTAGAATACAAGATAAATAATAGGGTCAGCTGGTGGCAAGTGCAAGGAAAAGTGCAGGACATGGTTAGTAGAATACAACATAAATATTGGGGCCATCTGGTGGCAAGTGCAAGGTAAGTGCCGGGAGAAGGGGCTGTAGGATACAGAGACAGTCCCGTAGTGCAGGTAGGCAGTTGAGGGAAGAGTGGCTGGGCCAAGGACAGAGATCGGAGAGTTGCCCGGTAGCAGATTCAGTCCAGGTTCAGTGTTTTTAGCCTGCTTTCTGCTTTCTTTCCGCTTTTGACCTCCTGGTCGTTCTACTTTCTGGCACGATCCCCGGATTGCGTCCTGCTACTCTACGTCTTCTTGTTTTCCTTACTACTCGGCTTCCTTCGCTGCTCTAACTTTTTGCCGCCTGCACGCCTGCACGGTATGCTAGGTTTATTTTTCTTTCACTTACCTTTAACTCAGACTGTTCCTTTCCGCCTTGTTCTCCTATTCTCTTTGTTTTCCTCCCTCCTGATTGTCATTCCGTATACTTACTGTTTGTCTCAGTATTCCATCCGGATTATAATTTTGTCTGGGATACCTGTCTATTTCCCAGAGACCATTTCCTTCCCAGCCCTTATCTGCAAGCTTCAGTACTATCGTGGAATCCCCTCATATATATTGGAATTACCTCTGAGTCTATTTGGCATTCAGCTTTGGGAGAAACAGCCTCAACACTCCTTAGTCTTTGGAACTACTCATCACTTCTCCTGCAGAACTTCTACCAAGGTTTTTTTTTGCCATCCGGCTTTTTCCCTTGGGGCTGAGGCTGGCCCCCTGGGAGCCCCCGAAGGCCCGTTCTGATAACTGCCAAGGTGGCCTCCGGAGGGGCCAGACCTTATTTGCACGAAAAGAAGGTTCGAACTCTGAAGGATCAGACACCATCTAAGTAGAAGGAACGTTCAAGAGTCAAGGCAGTGTTAAAGGATCCTATATCTGAGAACTCAGGTTAGGAGAAGGGAGAGGTGGAGCCGAAGCCTGACAGCATACAATGCCCATCTTTAAACATGGCATCCTTGGAGCAATACCAAGAACTTGTACCTGCAATGCAGAACCTGACTGCTGAAGTTCAAGCCTTAAGAACAGAAAGCATAATCCTTCCCCAACAAGTGGTATTACGTCAAGAAGACCACGGCGATTTACCTACTATGCCTCTCTCGTTTGGCAAATATGATGGCCATCCAGGAGGACTTAAGTATTTCCTTGACGCCTGTAAGGTATACTTTACTTTTAGACCCCATGCTTATGAGACTAGCCGTTCCAACGTTGGGTTTATTATAGCTAACCTCACAGGAAATGCTTTATCATGGGCAACACCCAACTATGACAAGTTTGTGATTGCCTTTAAGGACAGATTCGATAGACCAGAGGTACTTTACTCCTCTTTGGAAGCTATATTGGATGTCCGCCAGGGAAATACGGACATACAAAGCTATATTTCCCGCTTCCTCAGACTGGCCGCAAAGGCGGACTGGCCAGATTCGGCTCAACAGACTATCTTTAGAAGAGGTCTTCAGGATGAGATTAAGGATGACCTTGCTCGAGTAGCTAGACCCTCTTCATTCCAAGATCTGATGACTTTGTCTCTCCAGATTGAATTTAGGTTGCAGGAACGTCGACAAGAGAGGAGACGCATACGGGGAACCTCACAGGCAATCGGTCTATCCTCCCAGACTCCTGTTCAGAGACCTATTCCCTCTACCGATGAGCCCATGCAGATTGGTGCCACTCGCTGCCCTCTCACTCCTGAAGAAAGAAGATGTCGCCGAGAGGCAGGGCTGTGCATGTACTGTGGATCCTCAAAACATTTATTGAGAAATTGTCCAGAAGTTCCCCCTAGGAAGAAGGAAACTCCCACCCCCGATCTGCTGCAAGGGAAGTCTCAGGGGAATTGCCAGTCACCCTTGCTACAACTCAAGAACCTTAGAAGAGAATGAAGAGAACAGCTTGATGGTTTTTAAGGTCCTCTTGTGGTTATCTGATTCATCTCCAGTGGAGGTATTGGCGATGTTAGACTGCGGAGCAGCAGGCAATTTTATGGACCTGAACTGGGCTAAGGAGAATCTTGTCCCTACAAGACCCAAGTCAAGACCCATTCCTGCGGAGGGAGTGGACCGTGAGCCCCTATCCTCGGGTCCTATCCTGAGAGAGACAATTCCATTGCAGATGAGAGTGGGCAACCACCAAGAATTCCTGGTATTCGACCAGATTCGTGCAGCACATTTCCATTTGTTGATAGGGATACCTTGGTTAAGGAGGCATAACCCTCTTGATCGGCCAATAGAGTGTGCTTCGACTCTCAGTTCTGCAAATCTAACTGCATGAATTCTTCTACAGCCAAGCTTGTGGCCAAGGAAGGAACCAACACTCTCAGATCAGTAATTATATCCGCATTTCCACTCCAATATCAAGAATTTACAGAAGTATTCCTGGATACCATTCCCAAGCAACTACCTCCGCACAGAGCAGAGGACTGCAGCATAGACCTCATACCGGATTCTACAATGCCTTTCGGAAGGATGTACCCTTTGTCTCTCCCAGAATGAAGAGCACTCAGAGAATATTTTGATGCCAATCTTGGGAACGGGCTGATTCAAGAATCAAGGTCTTCCTGTGGTGCTTCATTGTTTTTTATCCCTAAGAAGGATTCGGATGAGTTACGTCCATGCATTGATTTCAGAGGGCTCAATAAGATCACAATTCGAGACAGGTATCCCATGCCCCTCATATGAGACATCTTAGAAGTGGTTCAAGGGTCAGTGTACTTTACAAAGCTGGATCTAAGAGGAGCTTACCATCTCCTGAGAATAAAACAGGGAGACAAATGGAAGACAGCATTTCGCACTCCGTTCGGCTTATATGAATATAGAGTCATGCCGTTCGGTCTTGTGAACGCTCCGGCTGTTTTCTAGAGGTACATGGATAAGGTGTTTGCAGACATGTTTCTAAGTCACTTGCCAAACATAGGCTACAGGTCCAGAAGGTGTTGAGGTGGCTACTAAACCATCAGCTGTTGGTCAAACCAGAAAAATGCCAGTTTGAGACAACTTCAGTGTCTTATCTTGGGTTCATCCTGTCCCAAGAAGGAATCGAAATGGATCCAAGAAAGGTCAAGGCTGTCCAAGAATGGAAAGAACCGGTAAACATAAAGGAGCTGCAGAGTTTCCTGGGTCTAGCCAACTTTTACAGGCGGTTCATTCCTAACTTCTCACAGACAGTACTACCCCTTACTTCACTTCTTAAGAAGGGGGTAAGATATTCATTTGAAGGCGAACCCAAGAAAGCTTTTCTTATCCTTAAGGAAAGATTCTCTACAGCTCCCATATTGATCCAGCCAGACCAGACCAAACAGTTCATCCTGGAAACCGACACTTCTATCGGAGCAGTAGGAGCTATACTTCTCCAAGAATCAGAAGACGGCTATGAACATCCAGTTGCCTATTTTTCCAAGGCGTTAAACTGCAGTGAACGGAACTACTCTGTATTGGAGAGAGAGTTATTGGCGATCAAGCTGGCATGCCAGGAATGGCGCCATCTCCTACAAGGAGCTGCACATTGCTTCGTTATCCATACTGACCACAGAAATCTGAAGGTGCTACAGCAGATGGAATGTACCAATGCACGCCATGCCCGAAGGGCTTATTTTTTCCTACAGTATGACTTTGTTATAACGTACATCCCTGGAACTGAAAACAAGAAGGCTGATGGCATGTCACGAAGTAAGGGGGAAGGCTCAGGGTAATATCAAGGACATGACTTGGTGTTTCCGAAGCTTAAGATTCTAGCCTCAACTAGCACATTTCTTAAGGAGCTGTTACCACTGTATCAGAACTGCACCAAGCTCCCTTCCTCTATCGTACAAGGAAAGGAAGGATTATATTATCATGAAAAAGCTCTCTTTGTCCCAACCAAGAAACTTCAAAGTATGGTTCTTTCCTAGTGCCATGATACGCCCTTGACGGGTCATCCGGGTATAAGAAAGACCTACGACTTATTACGTCTGGGTTTTTGGTGGCCAATCCTCAGAAAAGACGTGCATCAGTACGTCTCTACTTGTTCTGTATGTGCCTCACACAAGTATCAGACGGGAAGGCCCATAGGTTTGTTGCAGCAACCTTCTATATCAGAACGCCCTTGGGAACACATATCCATGGACTTCATCGTGGATCTTCCTCAGTCTTCTGGCATGACTGTAATCATTCTCACTGTTGATTCCTATAGCAGACTGGCACACTTCTCGGACTTTCAACAGCTGCCTTCGGTTTCAGATACCGCAGCAGTCTTCCTTCAAGACATTGTCCGTCTGCATGGCTTGCCAAGAACTATAGTTTCTGATCGTGGATCCCAATTCACCTCCAGATTCTGGGTCACTCTCTGTCACATTTTGGGAATCCATATGGCGCTTTCCTCAGGTTATCATCCCCAAAGTAATGGCCAGACGGAAAGACTCAACGCTAGCTTGGAACAATACCTGAGGTGCTTCTGTAGCCCACAGCAGGGGCAGTGGTTCAAATTTCTCTCCCAAGCTGAGTTTGCCTATAATAATGCCATTCACACGACTATTCAGATGAGTCCTTTTTTTTGTACCTACGGATTCAGCCCTCAACACCTACCCTGGCTTAATACTCCATCTACCAAGGTTCCTGCGTTAGATGAGGCTCTAAGAAATCTGCACGAAGTACATGAGGTAGCCAAGAAGGCACGCCTAACCAGCCAAATGTCCCAGAAGAAGTGGGCGGATAGGAGCAGACATTCCAATCCTGAGTGGAAGATAGGACAGCTAGTCTGGTTGTCCAACAGATTTCTACCAAGATGGGTCCACACAGGGAAATTTTCCTCGCGTTTCATTGGACCCTTTCCTATTGTTCAACAGATAAATCCGGTAGCTTTTAAGCTCAAACTCCCGGATTATCTCAAGAGGGTTCATCCTGTCTTTCATACCTCTCTTCTCAAGGAGTATAAAGAATATCCATTTCAAAGACCAGTTCATAAAGGACGCACCAAGGTGGATCAGATTACTGATGAGTACGAAGTGGCTCGTTTAGTTGATTCTAGATACCGCAAGGGCAGATTGCAATACCTGGTTCATTGGAAGGGCTGTCCCTAAGAAGAAAGATCCTGGAACCTGACTATCACATTCATGCTCCCCACCTGGTGAAGAGATTCCATCAATTTCATCAGAGTAAGCCAGGGGTTCCCAGAGGAGAAGGGGGTATACTGTCAGGAATCGAGGGTGGAAGCTATGGAATCATTGGAGGCTCTAGTAGACAGTACGCTCTAGCCCTCATCCAATATGGCGGCTTCCACTATAAATCCTAGCTCTGCCCCTATCTCTGTGCGTTGTATCTGTGTTTACTTTCACTGTTGACACTCCGTTTCACTCTGCTGAGTTTTTTCCTCCTCTCACGGTTTCCTTGTGTGCTTGTCTTCTCGTGTCCCTTCCCTGTCTGTCCGTTTGGACTTTCTATTGTTCTGTCCTGGTTTATTTTTATCTGCATTTTCGCCTCGTTTACTGCACCCTTTCTTTTGGCTTTCGGTTTAACTTTCTTTCGTACGCGGCATCGGACAGCGGCACTTTCACTGCCTTCGCTTCTTTAACCTTAGCCCGCTTTCTGCTTTCTTTCTGCTTTTGACCTCCTGGTCGTTCTACTTTCTGGCACGATCCCCAGACTGCGTCCTACTACTCTATGCCTTCTTGTTTTCCTTACTACTCGACTTCCTTCGCTGCTCTAGCTTTTTGCCGCCTGCACGCCTGCACGGTATGCTAGGTTTATTTTTCTTTCACTTACCTTTAACTCAGACTCTTCCTTTCCGCCTTGTTCTCCTATTCTCTTTGTTTTCCTACCTCCTGATTGTCATTCCGTATACTTACTGTTTGTCTCAGTATTCCATCCGGATTATAATTTTGTCTGGGATACCTGTCTATTTCCCAGAGACCATTTCCTTCCCAGCCCTTATCTGCAAGCTTCAGTACTATCGTGGAATTCCCTCATATATATTGGACTTATCTATGAGTCTATTAGGCATCCCGCTTTGGGAGAAGCAGCCTCAACACTCCTTCGTCTTTGGAACTACTCATCACTTCTCCTGCAGAACTTCTACCGAGGTTTTTTTTTGCCATCTGGCTTTTTCCCTTGGGGCTGAGGCTGGCCCCCTCGGAGCCCCCAAAGGCCGGTTCTGATAACTGCCAAGGAAGGATCAGACACCATCTAAGAAGAAGGAACGTTCAAGAGTCAAGGCAGTGTTTAAGGATCCTATATCTGAGGACTCAGGTGAGGAAAAGGGGGAGGTGGAGCCGAAGCCTGACAGTGGGCCTGAGGGGAGAATAGAGAGTGAGAGAGATTTGCAGAGGTCACGAAAGAGTCCAATGGAAGGACAGGAAGCATCCAGGTAGATGTTGACACCTCCAAGAAGGAGGAGTTGAGTGGTTGAGACCAGGAGGGAAGAGGGGAGGTCCACCCACTAAGAGAGGAAGGAGGGGATCTATCAAGGTTGCCGATAGATGGTAGCCACAGTAAGGGAATGGCAGGAGAGAGAGAGCCTACAGACGAGGCATTTGAAAGAGAAGTAGGCCTGAGTAGTAATGACAGAGGCAGGAATCCACTCAGGGAAGATCAGGGCTAGAAACCTCCCGGAATGGTTTGATCTGGGCGCGGAGAGGATCTTGTAGCCATCAGGGAGGAGAGTGTCAAAGCTTGTGACAGAGTTGGCCGTAAACCATGTCTCTGTGAGACCGAGGACATCGAGGTCAAGTTCCTCCAGGAGGCGGCAGATGTCAGAGGAGTGCTTGATAGCAGAGCAAGAGTTTAGATTGGCAATATGGAGAATGTTGCTGCCCTTATAAGACTCCTGGGGAGGGTTACAAATCAGAGGTACGCCCTGCAGAGGTGTAGAAGCAGCCCGAGGGTGGGCAGAAGAGGAAGGGAGGGCAAGGTAGCCAAGGAGGGTACAGCAGTGGGAGGCGAGGAAGCTGTGGAGGAGCGAGAGGGGACATTAGAAGAAAGGAAATTGATGAGGCACGGGAAGTGTCCATCAAAGAGAAGGTTAGCTTGAGGGCCTTGGACCAAGATGGTACCATTCAAGTAAACATTAATGATGACCTTAGAGGTGTGGAAGGAGGACAGGAGGGCCTCCCACCGGGAGATATGGGAAGCGATGTGGGACACAAAGCCTGTGGGTTTTGTTTGGGTTTACAAACTGCTTGATCTTCATTGGCCATTCTAGTCACTTTGGTCATTTCCAAACATTACTGGCCCCTCCCACAAAAAACACACACCCATAGGATCTTTCAGCAGCTCTGTTTTTTTAAGGGATGCCATTGAGGCAATATATATCAATGCAGCGTGATCACCATGCTGGTAACTCCCTGTCACACAAGTTAAGGGCCTGACTAAAGTGAGGGCCCCTTAACGAGGTTGGCAGTGCTGTTACAGGGAGGATCGGCACAACCCCAATGTGTATATCGCCATTAGCAGCCTCAAGTTTGTACACACGAGTGTGAATGGCTAAAGTAAACTATACGAAAAGAATAACTGACCTACCTTCCGTCTTGCAACGCCGCTTCTAGGAGAGCAAGTCCGATTTCAGTGTTGATTACTATGAATCAATGAACACTGAAAGCGGTCTCCCTGTCACTGAAGCAAATGACCGTAGATTTTGGTGAGTTTTTCATTTTTTTAAATGTATTTAGCCTTCAGTACTGTGTGTTAGCATCTGCTTACTCACGGGTGCTACAGGTGTCATGGGAGAAAGGGGGACACAGGGAGTGGGGCGCGCTGCATTTGGGAGGATTATAAGGTGGGCTTATACCAGCGAGTGCATTCCACAATCCGAGCTCCCTAATTCAATTGGTTAGCACCCCTGACTAGGGTGTTAATGATATTTCTAGGCTCCTGAAAGGAAATGTCTTAATTGCAGCTTTAAACAAAGTCCTGGTACAACAAAAATGTCTTATTAATTGTATCTTCAGTCACTTCATCTGAAAACAATATTTGTTTCCTTACAGCTTTTCCTTGTACAGAATCCCTATTAAAAACACAAAAACAAAGGGCCAGGTCCTTAAACTCGAACTTACAATGTGCAAGAAAAATACAAAATACAAAAATGTGATCGTTTGTATTCAATAAATGAACTGAATCGTGCTTGTATGAAAGCCTTTCCTGTTCAAAACAAGCATTGACAAATCCAACCTTTGTGGCTATCGGATAGGGCCGAAGGGTCAGCAATGTGCAGCTCTCCAGATGTTTTGGACTACATCTCCCAGGATCTCCCACAATTGACTATACTGGTTGAGGTTGACGGAACTTATATTCCAAAACATCTGGTAAGACAAAGGTTGAAGACCCATGATAGGCATTTGCCAGGCACTGTCATAGAATGGCCCAGTACTAACACCATTTTGCTACCTGTTGCCAAGGTATATCTCGATAATACCAAAATGGCAGTACCTGGAACATTCCTTCTCTTGGCTTCACAAAGGCCAAATTTGCTAGGATGTTCTAATCTTTTTTTCTTTGTTGAGCTTTTTCCCTCTCGAAATTTCGGCCTCGAATTTCAAAGTCCGGCTGTAATAGCTGATCTTCACACAAATTGTTCCTAGTTTTGCCTGCATTTCCTAAACTGATTCGGGAGCACTTTTGCAGATCAACGAACCGCTCCGAACTTCGAGTGGAGATTTCTGCTTGATTGGGAATCTCTCGAGAAGAGATTCTCCCGGGCCTATTTCTGAACCTTTAATGCTTGCCTTTGCTTAAACATCCGGTTGTTTATCCGCAATGACCGTTTTGTTACACTTTAGAACCCTGAAACATATAAAGAGTCTGGTATCTGCTTGGTATTCTATATTTATGAGAAATAGATGACAGAGAAGCCCAGGCTTATCACAATGACGGCACATGCTCGATGGAGAAAGAACGGAGGAAAACGGTGGCGCTGCATGAAATGTAGAAAATGGTATTTAGTTAAAACAAAACTCTTTCAATTACATTAAAAAGCAAACATTCTGTACCCGTTTCTAAAAAGATATGCAAATTGGCGAAACTGCTCAGCCGTGATGTATTAGAGCAAGTGATTTCAGCCTGCACGCGGTAGCACTGCAAAATGGCAAAAAGCAGTAATTACTGTCAGTCAAAGAGACGGAGCTTTCTGCAGCACCTCCGCAGCCCGCTTTCCGCTTCTGATCCCCTGTCCTCCGTTTTCTGTCAGCTCCAAAACACACAAGATTAACCGTGTTTAATAACAAAACTAAACAAAGACATTTCTGTTCCCCAGAACTCTTCGTTCAACCATTGGCCTTTGCCATCATCACAACTTTCCAGGAGACAGTCAATTACAGCTTGAGGCTTCCATGGCAGTGCACAAACAACACAATATGTCTAGGAATATTAACTTTGTGACACATCTCACAGAGTGGTGCCCATTGGAAACTTGCAGTTGGTATGCAGTCGGTGGGCATCGTTAAGATGCTTCTCGCCTTTTGCGCTCCAAGAGATGTCTATTAACCATTGACTGACTTTTTGCATTATGAGTCTTCAGGTTGCTAAATATAGGCGCTCCATTGACTAGCACACAGTGCCACAATGATTAAAGTGTTCCTCAGAGCACCAACATCTGGTAGTGTTCACCAGAATCCAATGAATGCAGTGTTTTGTTTTTAGTTTGACCTATTAGGTGGTGCTAAGCGCCGCCTATAGCCAAAACTATTTCATTAGAGTACAGCTGGGGAGAAATGGCATATGAGGAGGGACACACAGCTTGTATGTGGTGTTTGGAATATTTACCCACCCATTGACTGCCCATGGCCAATCTAATCCCTATGTCCATTTCTATGCACTTTCTTCGCCTCCCTGTTCAAAACACATCCTCCTGGGATCGCTTTGAGCTAACTTTATCAAGGTTTACCATCAAACTGTGTGCTCAAAGAGCCTGCCAGTGTTTTTTCAAAGCAGTCTTCTGAGAGTTGATTACTTTGTTGGAGCAGTAAACATGCTACTGGTGTGTAGGAAGACATAGGCCCTCATTACGACCCTGGCGGAAAGGGGAAAACGATGGCGGAAAAGCAATACCGCCATCGAAAAGCGCTCGGTGCGACTATGACCCGTCACCGCAAAGTACGAAGCCATTAGCGACACCGTAGTGAACGCCAACGCTAACTGCACTAAGCACGCGCGCGCGCACCATGCCAAACCGCAAACACCACCATGGTGCAACGGTACGCCAATTCCGACCCTAGCGGACATGTACCTAACGCCATCAGGCATGGCGGAATGGACCATCCCGCCATGGCGAGAAATACGGCATCGTGAACCAACCGTAAATGGCCCACTGAGTGCCTGTACTCCACTCCCTGGCCACATTGCACAACTCCTGGCAGGCGCAATGTACTCACACCATGCAACCAGTGAAATCTACAATTCACCCATGCATGCCAACGTAGAAATGCATGCAGGTGTTCAAAGCGCCCCGTGAGTGGGCATCCATGTACGGCATGTCACCATAGCCGTACTGATGCAGCACAGGCATGTGAAGGTACAAGACATCAAAATGGAAATCAAGAACACATGACACAAAACAACAGTAGTCCCCCATCGCTTGCCACCAGCTCAAGGCAACATCCAAAACAGCATCCTGAGGGGGATTGCACCAGCCCTGTACTCTTGCCAGTAAACAAACCAACCATCAGCAGAAGCATGTACCACACAAGTTGGCAGAGTGACTGAGCAGCCAGGCACATCCCAAGAGGGGCCGATGGGAGCTGCAGGGCACAGATGGCATCAATACAGAAGCTATTCCAATGGACATGACCCCAGTCCCCCTCCAACAAACGCACGCAAACACAGGCACCTGTGACCAGCCACATTCTGAACATCCCATCATACCATCAATCGACCTGGCTGACAGGCACCAGTCGGCCAAAAGCCAATCCCCCGCCCCTGAACAGCACATCATGTAAACAGTCACAATGGCAGCCCCTATCCGTGACCACACTGTGCTACGTAGGCAAAAGCGGCCAGTACTGTACCACACAACTCAACTCAGAAGGCGGAACACAATGCAGATCATCTCGCAATACATACCGCCACAAATCGAAAATCGTCACATCACCTGCAAAGAATAACGCAACACGCCAAATATCGGAATACAATTTAAATGCACATCCAAATGACAAAGGCCTCACAGCAATTTGTAAAATAACACCAAAACATCCATCATCACCGAGGGCTGCATCTGCAATAATTGACCAGCTTCCACTTGTGTGACGCCCTGTACCATCATGGCACACAGGGCCAACATCAACGTTCCAAAAGGCAACATGGAAGCGGCAAGAACCGCAGGTCCGTCCCATGAGGCAGGCACTAGTCCAGCTGAAAGGCCGAAATGTTGCACCTAGCCACCAGAACAGCGTAAGGGCATGTGGCCCATTGGCGATCGTCCCATAAGATCGTAATGGTGCTCCACTGATTCACCCGAAGCTGCAGGTGTCGAGAGTAAAATCCATCTGGAGGAGTGGCGTACAGATGGCATCTGCAATAGGGCAGGAGATACCTGTCACCAAAATGAAACACAAATTAACCGATTGCACTACAGGACACATGATGCATCACTATCTTCATTCAACACACCAAATCCACACCCATATGCATGCTAGCCCACTCCAAAGGAATATACACACCCCTAAATCAGTATCGATACATAACGAAACCAATCGAGGTTAATACACCATTGGCAACGTCGGTTACTGTGCATGCGTCCGTCAAGATAGAACCCATGACATGGGATTAGTAACGTGCCTAGACACAAGTGTATGAAGGCGCGTCGAGACAGGGAGGATCCGACAAGGGCAGATAGACGTAAGTCCCACTATGGCAGCCTTGCATCACATAGCGCAGGGGAAGGGGATTGAATCAAAAAACACATGTACATGGCAGACCCTAAATGGAATCATCTGTCCATGCATCCATTCATCATTCCCTCATCCCGCAATGAAAACGCATGAACATTCACTCACATAATATGTGAAACTTCCATCGCGTCTGTGCGTAATGCAGTCTGCAAAAACCACTGTGCTCCTGGCCGGATCTGTAGTGTCGTGAAGCTAGATGGACTTGGGAACGTCCTGCCTTATCGTCCACTACGCTATTGCGCATCCCATTCAATTCATGTCATTCATTGCTTGCTCGTTATGGGCCCTGTCCCAAGGACATACAACAATAGAACGTTACATTTCCAGGCAGACCTGTGGGCGTCTCCTCACCGCTACTTCGCAACCAAAAATCCTGGCCTTCGAATTCCTCACTTGCAACATTACGTCGAAAAGGCTTCTGTGAACGCTTGCATTCACAATTACATCAATGTAGTGCGGCTGTGTGTCATAATGCTAACTGGCTGCAATCACAAATGGGACGCCACGCCCGTCGGTGAAGTACGATACTGTGCTGCATGAGGGTCGGCCATCGATCGAGCCCTACATACCACTGACTCTTCACAGGTATGTAAGCGGCTGCAATCATAGCATGTGTAACAATGGGAGCATAGCATGAAAATCAGTCAAAGTACATCACACTGCCATCGGGATTTGATACATGATTCCAATCCCAAGATGCCATGCGGCCAAATGCAGCCTTACGTGCGGGACGTGCTCGGCCAGAAGGGATTGCATCTGCCACAGATTCATTCAATCAGCACAGGTGGAGGCCATACAGGCCGACAGCACATATATAGCAGACCCAAACCCCTCCCACAACCACTCCCACTCCAAAATGCTACCGGCAGGACTAGCGATGTTGGGCCTGGGGCACCAGATAGCACTGCAAGTGCTACAACTACAAGAAGACGACGAACAACAACAGGTACAACAACCGGGCGCACAGGGGAGACGGAGGAGAAGGAGGAGGAGGAGGGCAAGGCAGGGTCAGCAAGGCCCACAAGCACTGCCACTACCAACACGCAGGCGGCCCGCAATCCCACGCCTCCGAGCTGATCCGTTCAACCTCACTGCTGAGCAGATCCACACCCTCTACCGTTTGGACCGGGACACCATAATCGCCATTGTGGACATGACACATGCTGACCTCGTGAGCATGATAGATAGCCCAACCGCCATCCCACCCCTACTGAAGGTGGTGTCTGTACTCCACTTCCTGGCCACAGGCACCTACCAGCACACAGTGGGACAGTTGCATGGCATTTCACAGCCACTGTTCTCACGGACACTCTCCCAAGTGCACGATGCCCTCCTGAAGCACGCCGACGACCACATCACACTACCACGCACGTACCAGGAGATTACCAACGCAAAGGTGGGATTCCATGCACTTGGCGGCATCCCGGGTTGCATTGGTGCCATCGACTGCACCCATGTTGAATTGGTTGTCCCACATGCCATGGAGGTCCAGTACCGCAACCGGAAACAATTTCATTCAATCAATGTGCAAATGGTGTGTGACTCCAACAAGATCTTTACGCATTGTTGTGCCAGATTTCCAGGATCTACCCATGATTCTATGGTCCTGAGGAACACAAGAATACCACGCTACATGGAGCGACACGCAGGGCACAGATCCTGGCTACTCGGTGAGTCTCATTCCATGCATGACATCGTGGCCCATTTGATGCGTCAATGACCTTGCAGGAGGGGGGGGGGGCTACTTAGCACTATCATTCCACTGACACCCTTTATTCGTCCCATACAGGTGATGCCGGGTATCCACTGAAGAGATGGCTCCTTACACCAATCCGGAACCCACAGAACCAGCATGAGGAGGACTACAACCATGCCCACTCACGTAGCCGTGTGGTCATTGAACAGGCATTCGGCCTACTGAAGGCTCGTTTCCGCAGCCTCAGCAGGTCTGGCGGGGCACTCATGTACAGCCATGAGAGGGTTTCTAAGATGGTCATGGCATGTGTCATGCTGCACAACATGTGCATACGTAGGAATGTGCCCATGCCCCCTGACGCTGTACTGCATGCACCTGAAGATGATGATGATGAGGGTGGGGATGTGGAGGCACCCCAAGGAGTCCATGAGGCACAGGATGCACGTGCAATCCGACAGAGCATCATAGATGCATGCTTCTAGCAACCACGCATGGTGCCTATTACACGGAAAGGGGACCTGTGGCACTGTGTGTGTGTAGTACAGGCACATAGTGGACTGTACGCCTATGAAGGCCTCGTACGCAAATATCAATGTCCACACATGTCATTGGATGATAATGAAGTGCTGTATTGTTAATGTGATTTGATTCATACACCCTATGGACCCGCCACCCAGTGAAGCCCAACACACCCCCTCCACCCTACTTCCTCCCCCCCCAACACCAGTGTCCAAATATGCATGCTGCCCGTGGGTAGACGCTATTGCAAGCCCCCTCTACGGGTATCAGGGGCACCCCTGCCCGTGGAGCGCAGGTTCCTGCCAGATCTGCGTTGGGGGCTGCCCTGGACGGAACTTGCCACGGATGACGTCTCTGCCTGCTCGCGTCCATGCATGTCTCTGAGGGTTTGTGAGAGCTCCGAGAGCACACGGCGCACAGCAGCAAGTTCAGCACAAACGTCTTTGGACGTCGCATTCAGTTCCCCCCTCAGGCTCTCGGTGCTTTTCTCCATTTGTGCTCTCAGGCTCTCGGTGCTTCTCTCCATTTCTCCCCTGAGGCTCTCACTACTTTTCTCTATTTGTGCCCTGAGTGTCTCGGTGGATGTTTCCATGGCTGCCCTGGAACCCCCGCATTCATTCGCATGGTCCTTGAGTAGCGTGGACACTTCCTGCTGTTGCTCGATCAGCAGGTCGAGGGACTGTTGCCTCTGCTGGGCCATGGACATTTGCGGTGGTGTGACAGGGGGGCTGCTCAACACATGTTGCCTTGGCACAGGACTTGTGGGGGTTGGCCAGTCGTCGTCTTCAGGGTGCCCCTGCGTGGTTTCGTCATGGTGTAGGGGATGGGACATGCAGGGGGATTGGGAAAGGTCATGGATGGTACCTACGTCGCCAGCACTGTTTTCCGTGTCGGAGCATGCTGGCATGACAGCTGTGTCACCTATGGTGCTGCTAGCACCAGAGGCAGTGCCATCAGATACGTTCTTTGGGGGGACCTGTGGTGCTGGGGTTGTGGACTTGCTGGCTGCTGGGGTGCCTGTTGCAGTCCCCTCCAGTGTGCTGGCACTTGATTCCTGCTGCTGCCGTGTCTTGATCCTTGCACCTGAGGTGGAGGCTCTTGGGACGTTGGTCCTGGCCCTCTTTGCAGGCGTGCTGGTAGGGGTGTCCTGCAGCTCGTCGTTGGTATCGGACCCTGTGGTGGAGTAAAGAGGGGCGAGCGTTAGTTATGGGTCTGTCGGATTTGGAATGGCAACGTATCAAATGCATTGGGGTGGTACATGAGGCTGATATGGGACTGGGCCTTGGAGGTGGTCTCATTTTCGTGTGGATTGAGGATGCATTCATTTGGCTGCCTGCAGTTAGGGGGTGCATGCTGCACATGTAGGGGTTGTTTATGGCATCTTGATTAATTTGTTTATTCATTCTGACTTTTAGAGGGCGCTGTCAGGGCAAAGTATGTATTGCACTATGGGGTCACATGGTACTGCACATGTTCGTGGTTTGTGGATTTCGCATTGTTTCTCTTGGCCAACCTACCTGATTCTCCGGATGTCGGCACTCCTTTCTCCATCCCTCCGACTCCCTCTATGCTCTCCATTCCTATGGTGGAGGCGCAGATCTCCTCCCAGGGGGTCAACTTGATGGGCGACTCTGATCCCCCCCCGGTAGCTGTGGCGATGTTCCTGTTCGCAGAAAGTATGCTGCGTACGCGGATCCGCAGGTCGTCCCACCGCTTGCGACATTGCTGTGGCGTGCGGGGTGTTGTCCCCACCGCACTTACGCGCTGTGCCACAAGGGCCCATATGGCCTTCTTGTTGGCAAGGGCCGTCCTGGTCATTTGACTGGAGAAGACGACGGCGGCATTTTCCTGCAGGGTCTCGGTCAGCACGGTCAGTTCCTCTCGGGAGAAGTGGACCTGCCGCTTGCGATCACACGCTTTCTTGGCTACCTTTCCCATATTTATTTTTTTAACTGGGGTTGCTAACGGGTTGGGATGTGTGTCAGGGTCGGATTTTTAATGGTTGTGTTGGGATTCGGATTTTATAGTTGTGCGGCGTGCTGTTTCCCGTTCCGGCCACATGCTTTTACTTCCGTTTCCGTATATTTACGGTGCCCGTAATTTGCGGTGCCCGCTCATTACGGTGCCCGCTCATTACGGTGACCGCTAAGATGGGTGGCGGTATTGCACCTGGTGCAGCGTACGGCGGCGGTAAGGGCCGTTTTGGGGTCATTTCCGCCATCGCAGCCTTTCGGATTCCGCCATGGCGTAATGCTCGTGCCCGATGGGTCGTAATTAGCCGCACTTTGCTCCTTCGTGCAATGGCGGAAACGCTATTTACGCTGTTGCGGTCCGGTCAGTCAATTTCCGCCAGGGTCGTAATGAGGGCCATAGTCTGACTTTTCCTTTCTATCACTTTTGTTATACCTCAGGACCTTAGCAAGGCATCTTTGTACTGTGCCTTTCATTCATAATGCCCATTTACCTCTAGAAGCACAGAAAAGGACAGGCTCTAGACACAATAATGAGCACTTCCCACTTCTATAGTAAGACACTTTATATATCATCAACAGGAAACAAGCACTGTCATCTCACTTGCATGCATGAGTATAATCACAAAGAAAGAAAACCTTTATCATGAGGTATATGTACAAAACACATGTTACATCATTATGACAACTTTAAAATAAACATATGTTTCTTCTTACTTTAGAAAACCCTGAAATATTCAGCTGTTATGCAAGCCCTATCAAAGCATTATGGGTTAAGTTATTTTCTCCCTTCGCTTGCTTTTCATTGGAGGGGTTGTTAGATTATGAACCCCCGGCACTAAAGAGACAAACTCCCCTTCAAAGTTTTGAAACTGGCTACTCCATTAATCCTTTGGTACTGTAAAAGATTAAGGAAGTTATGCCTTTCATGTTGAGTCAGACACCTTGCCAATTAGCCTGTAGCAGGGGTCCTAATTAATTGTTCACCTATTTACACTCACCCCTGACATTATTTCTGGACTTTGCCTTTCAGAAGGATTGCCCAAACCTTGGCTCACCAACCCCTTTCCTACAGCTAGGTACATCTTGGCCCATCCCTGCCAGGAAACTGTGCAGTAGTCGAACCTAGAATCTTCTGAGAATTCTCTCGGCAGGTCGACCTACTAGCTACACGGATCAGTGGCCCAGCACACGATCCTCATCAAAATCCCCAGCCACGAAGCAAAGTGCTCTCTCTCCAGGAAGCTTCCAAAAGATAGCGAGTAGTCACACCCACCTGCAGTCCAGGGCTGCAGCCTTTGAACAACCTCCCAGCTTCAACCAGAAATAGCAAGAAAACCAAAGACTTTATATTCAGGAGTAGCAAAATTAACGAGCCAATCCCAAGGTTTCTCACTTGATTCATTTGGAGGCAGCAGAGCAAGTCTGGTCAAAAACCCAAAGGTTTTCAACTCACTCCAGCAAAGAGCTCAGCCAACATAGCCAAAACCAATGTCAAAATATCCTTTTTCCTTTCTTCTCCCTGCACCTTTTAAACCATTTTTCAACCAAACCTTCCCCCTTCATATGGCTCTGTATGTATTCTTTGACATGTTCTCTACTACTCCGTGAAATCACCTTCACCAACCCTAATATTATTCCAGCCTTTACTCTGGCGACCTCTGGACAGCATTTTGTCCATCAACCCATCCTGATGCCCAAAGGAATATTCACCATTTTTGTTTCCTTCTAACCTTCCTGCATTTGTTTTTGTATGAACAATAAGTGTGATCTTTCAAGGACCATTGTGCTGTTACATCATGCAGTAAAGTAATCCAGAGGATCGGGGGTTCATACGATAAATTACAGATTTGCATCGTCCCCAGGGCCCACCAAAACCTTCCCTGGAAATGACAGAGGACTCAGCCATGGGGCAAAGCAGAACTGTCATTTATTTTCCAATCAGACAGGGACAGGGATTATACAGGAAATGACAAAATCTCCAGCAATCACAGCTCCTGAGCCTGTGTCACAAGATTTTATCTCTTTGTGACATCACAACCCATAACCCTTTCAAAGAAACCTAAGAGCACATTCTATCGGGTAGCTTGGGTACTATCACCTATAGGTTTCCCATATAGTAGTGGTCCTTCCATATCAGGTGGGTTTGCCTGAGACTTTCCCAAAAACATTGGTGCAGGGTTGCAGGACTAACATTGGCCCTTGCCCCATTACACACCACCCCTGGTTGTCTGCTCTCTGATTGGCTGCAGCGGGTCTCCACTGGCCAGGTAATGAGAAAGACTGTGTGTCCCTATTGCTGCCACTGGTATAGCCACCTAGCCTGGGAGAGTGCCTGCAGGTTGCAATACTTGTTAGGCAACACATGTAACAATTCTATCTGTCTTCGCTAGGGACCGCTTCTCTTCCCACCACGGGTAAATGGCTATTGTTTGACTTGGCTGAGTCACGTGGGTGATGACCACAAAACTGAGCTTTTTGGTCTGCAATTAGTGATGATTTGTTCTGTTATTTTGTATGTGGCTTCATGCCCGGGAGCCAGGAATGTTCCACCCGCCCTTGTCCTTGGCTGCGAGCACTGGGTCTGTGCTTGCTGCTGCTGAACCTTCATCTCTTCGTCCCTTATTCTGAGGCCTGTGGCTTCATGGGAATTCACTACAGTCATTCTATGGTTTCTCTACAAATATATTTTATAGTATTCTCCGTAGGGGTTAGTAGTAATTGGGTCTTCCAAGTTCTTTATACATTCCTGTAGTTCCATATGGTTAGTTGCAGTGAAGCAATTGCAAGCTTGCTCTGTGTGAATTTTTGTTTTCTTGCATTTCTGCATTTGGCTGGTGAAAAGAAAGATGTTTCTGATAGTATGTACATGTATCTGTCTTCTATCTACAGACTGTGTATGCATGTTCTTCGTGTGTGCATGTGTGTGTCTGTGTAACTTCGTGCAGGGATGAGAGTTTACTTCATGATTAACGTTACTATGTCGTGGTGTCACTAATGACATCAGCACAGCTGGATATTTATCATTAGTCAACCTGGTCCAGTGATGAGGCACCTGTATCCGCAAAGACATCAGCTGGATAGGGTTTGAACGATTGCCTAAGCGAGTATCTGCTCACATATGTAGAATGCACCAGTTCACCTTTGCGTTGGGAAGCAGAGACCCTCACTTCGGTGCGCTCTGAATCTTTCCTCCACGTTCAACTTTTAATTCTTCTTTATTTTTTAAAGCTGAGTGTTCATGCTCCTGCCACCGTGCCGGCACATTTGTGAATTAACAAATCTAACCCATTCTATCCCCCAAAACTAAGTGTTAGTATCAATGTACTAAACTACACACAGAATATGCTGCACACATTATTTAGCTCATAACCTCTCCTACATAACCCCATTTTCTCCAAAACACTGATTGAACACTGGGACTCTGCAGAACAACTAACCTCGTGCGCTAGAAATCATGTGTCCCATTCAAACATATTTTCTTCTTTCCCATGGATGTCGACCCAGTTGAATTGTTATGAAACTGTATCGTAAGCGCCACTAACCATGCCAAGACGGCAAATATAGATACACCTAATTTCATCATTCCCTTCTCTCTCCTCTACAATGTCACCCATGTGGGTATATCTCCATCTGTCAAACTCACATCACTCACTGTCATATTATCCCTTCGTATGTTCACTTTGATTGATCGTAGTTCCTCGGTTTTCAGGAGATAATATATGTTAGGATCTATAGGAACTGTGTTTTGTGGTGGTCGGTCTTAATTTCGAAAAAAAAATGTCGAAAGACAAAAATGTTGAAAAAATAATATTGAAAAAAAAAATCAAATTCTTTTTTTTAAATTATTTATTTTGGGGTCCGGGAATAAAAAAAAATGGGTAAAACAAAAAAAATTAAACAAGAGGGGTTGGGGGGGAACCCCCGCATTTCGAATAAAAAACGTAATTAAAAAAAATGGACTTTTTTTTCAATATTATTTTTTCGAAAAAATGATTTTCGACATTTTTGTATTCGAAAAAATGATTATAACCCGTGTTTTGTTTGGAACAATTCAATATTTTCTACTCTCCCTTCCCATAAATCACCATCTACATGAAACAATGTCAGGTCTCCCATAGTATCCTTAGATAGTGTCATAAAGAGCACATTGTAATGCAATGGCCTGACAACAAATGGCCCATGATTGAGGTGTGTGTCTGTATAATTCACTGCACATGTACTAACCAGCCAACTGTGCTTAATTAATTTGGCATGCACTAACTCTTCAGATTTTGGGTTACCTATTGATACTACACACCCCTCTGTAATACTCTTATCTATCTGCCTGTAACCCACATAGCACATGTATTGCGTCAGGTATGAATGGTTTCCCAGGGCAGATGTAGTTTGTTCCTTGAACTTTACATCAATATCTAATTTTGGAATGAGGTACATACCCGTCTACTGTTTTTGAAAGGCCACCATTTCAGGAGTCACATTTTCTATGTATTTGTCACTCTGCCAGAAGCCTACATTAGGTACGATTTTGCTTATTTATATCAATTCTGGGATAATATATGGAATACTCAAGAGAAACCCAACCTCCATCTGCTCTATATCTATGTACAGGGGAATCACACTTCCCATCCCAAAGGCATTTTCTTCTTGCATTTTTCTAGTTCTCTTCGGGTTATCCATGCTATCATTTGCCGGAGAATATCAGACAAAACAAAATACAATGGAATGTGACCCTGTATCAACTGAGGTACCCCATCTTGAACCTCATGCACAGATATGGTGAGTGGAAATTCCACTGGGTTCCCAAAATTCAGAATATCTTCTAATATCCCATCCTGATTGACCATTGCTTTTACACTATGTTCTAATAGCATTGATTAATCATTCAGAGTTACAAGAGTTTCATTCACATACTGAGCCAGCTCCTTCTGTTCCACCCTAACCTTGTCAAGTCTTTGTTGCATTATCTACAAATCTTGGCTTAACTCTCTGGCCTTTTCTCCCAATGTGTTCATGGACACTGTGTTTGCAGTTATTGTGACCATTCCATGTCCCCTTTTTCTCTTAACACATTTGAACACTTTCTCCTTCACCCCTCTTGTTGTGAGGGCCCCATTCAGCACCCTTAACACTGAGGGGTATGTGTTTATCTGTACTCCCCTCTTCCTTTCCATTTGCAATGTACCTTTTTTTCATTCATTTTCTTTCCCACTGTTCATTGGGTTGAACACTAAAACTGGTGTAATCATGCATATTTTTGTTTTGTACTTCACTATCCTCGCCCACCTGAATGGAGTCAATAGTTTGGTTTAACTCTAGGTGAAACCGCACCCCTTTTTTGTGTGTGTTTCTATTTCCAATGTCACTACGTACCTTATTCTCAAAATAATAAATACAGTGCATTCCTGTGTGCTTATCCAATGGTGTGGCATTTTGTACCTGTTCTCCAGTGTGGGGTGGTCGCCTCACTAGTCACTTACTGCTTACTTGGGCAGTGTCTCTCTTATGCTCTTCATTCTGATTTTTCATCTGTTGGTGACTTCTTTGGTTATCATACAGTCTTCCTATCTGCCCAGCGAGCATCTTCACTTGTGCTTCACGGCTCTGAAATGGTTCTTGATCCCTAAAGTCATCTCTCTGTGCTCTATGTCTGTACTAATTTGACTCAAACTGCCCAGGCTTGTTTTAGTCAACATGGTTACTGTCAGGTGACTGTATTTGATTAATGTTTTGCCTGAATTCCTGTGACAGTGGAGGGGGGAACGTGGGTTAGCTCTTTGTCCATAACCCCCTTGTGCTGTGGTTTGAGCATAGAAGCTAGCTTGGGCTATATGTCACATTATGTCTTTCATTAGGATGATAATGCACCCTTTATTCAATGAATCTATCTTCATATCCTAGTTCCACTTGATAACTGTTCCCATACATCATTGCTGCAGGATTAAACCTACTCTGAGCTACCAACGTCTGATATGGTCCATGACATGAGTGACTTGGGGTGCTATTTGATTCTGCTACACTGAACTGAAATCCTACCCGAGGCAAGTTGTCAAGATAAAGGGGGCTGACCCAAGTGGCGCTATCTCTGGGATTAGTGGATTGAAACACTGGCACTGGTGGTGTTACCCTTTCTGCCTGGGCTTTTCCTTGTGTCACCAAACCTTTCTTGTTCTGTAATGTGTCATTCTTTGTCTGACCTGTTGCCAGCACCATACTCCTCCCTGATTTAATTTCTGCCACTGCGGGGGAAGTTATCACTTGTTTTACTTTACATGCTTCGGTTCCTTTCTTTTATTCTCAGCATGGGATATGGCTCCCCATATTTTCATGGCTTGGTTCAGAATACAATGTATACTTTATTCATTTGAAAATTCACGTGCTATCTGTGCTATTGTGGACTGCTGGAGGCGGTGAAAAAATGTATTTCTAAACTCAACTGAGTTCACATTGCAGTTCACGTCAAATCGCAAACATGACCTTTTAAGTGTTTGTAGAAATTGCCTAGGTGACTTATCTGGGCCTGCTGTCAATGCATAAACCACCCTCTTTGATTCTTGCACTGCCTTTTAGGGTCCAATAAATCATATTACCTCCTGTTAGTAATCATCCAACATTCAAATGTTCTGTTCATTTAACCTACGCAAAAATCCAGCATGCCTTTGATCAATTGTTAAATGAATAAACCAAATATATTGATCTTTTGGGATGTTCAGTGTCTGATAGATTTGTATAACCTGATCGATAAGCTCTTCTATGGCAAGTCAGCATCTCTTTTAAAAGGCTCTTTAAGTCCTTTAAGTGACTTCATAATCTTAAATGGACCGATAATCATTGCATTTTCTTGTGAAAGGTCATAACGGTGCACGTTTTGTGTCATCTGCTGTCTTGTTCCTGTCTCTTTTCCTGCAGTAAAAACAGCTGTCTCCTTCTGTCGCCCAGCCTGTCTATCCTTTTCCACATTATCTGTTTCCTCAGATACTGGTAGCTGGGCAGTTCTTAGGAAGCATGGCTCTCCTGACTCGGCTAGCAGACTGCGGTTTGGCGCATGTCCATTAATTGACATATTCTGCAATTCACAATGCCGGGGATGCAAAAGTTGTCTTCTTAAATATGCTTTTTGTAATTTTGATTCCCTCAGCTGTGTATTCAACATTTCCATTTCATCATTAAATGTGTCAATTCTAGACTGTTCTTTTCTCAGCCTTATGATCAAAGTATTCATTTCTGAGACTTGCCCTTTATATATTATTTTTATACTTCTTTTGCCCTCTGCCATTAAATGAGCAATTTAATATTCTAAGCACTGCACATCTCAAGACCATTGTCTCCTCTCTTTACGTAATGATTCCATTTCTACTATGGCGACAGCCCTATCCACTTGAATCTGAGCTAATTCCACAAATTCTCCAGACCTGCTTTCTTGTAATTTCCAAATCCTTTTGTAATGTTTCAAAACACTGTGGGCTCACCCGTAAATGTGACAATTCATCTATCAATTCATTATATCTAGTCTGCAACTGTGAAAATGGTAGCTGCCCTTCTTCTGATGCACGTAACTCTGTCAGTTCTTTTCGATAGCTCTCCATGTTTTGTTTGTCACAATCCCAAATTTCCAAATCCTGTGTAGGATAAATCAAAGCTTCGCACCCAATCGGATCATGCTGCCTCTCTGAGATTTGTTATCATCGTAATCACAAAGTTTTATTAGACATGAACGCAACACTGAGCCCTCTTCAAATAATTTTCTCAGGCGCCTCCTATTCTATCTGTGAAATTAAACGCTCACTCCACACTTTCACATTATCTGAAGTCCATGTATCCAGAGTAAAGATTTTGGATCCTGCATAGTCACACACTTTTGACACACTAACCGCGGACATGTTGCTGACTATCTGTGCAAAATCACAACCCTTCAATTTAGCAATCTTTTAAATCACAGCACGCTATTGACAAATGCAATCTTGCCACGTGTCGACACAGCACGCAATTGACGAATACAGAATTGCCACGTCTGACTGATGCAATAAACGTTTCCCAGCCAATGTAACAAATATATGTAGGAAGAAATAGCCAGACTCATCCTTTCTATCACTATAATTATAACTCACAATCTTAACTAGGCATCGTCAGGCTTCGTACTGTGCCTTTCATTCATAATGTCCATTTACCTCTAGATGCAAGGACAGGGACAGAATCTAGACACAGTAATGACCACTACACAATTCTACAATAAGACACTTTATATATCATCAGCAAGGAAAAAGCACTGTCATCATATTATTTGCATGCATGTATAATCACAAAGAAAGAACACCTTTATCATGGAGATGAAGGTGACATTATGAAGTTGGAGGAAAAATGTTAAAGCATAAATACAGAGCCATATGAAGGGAGCAATGCTGGTTGAAAATAGTTTGAAAGGTGCAGGGAGAAGAGACCAAAAAAAGGAATTTGTACTTTGGTTTGTGTTACTTTGGCTGGATTGCATGGCTAGGGATTTTGTCGAGGATCGTCTGCTGGGCCGCCCGATCCGTGTAGCTGGGAGCTGGAGCTGCCAAAAGATTTCTCAGAAGATTCAAGGTTCTAGAATTTAGCAACTCTGTGGCAGTGTCCTGGAAGGGACGGGCCGAGAAGTACCTAGCTGCAGGAAAGGTGCTGGCAAGCCAAGGGCTGGACGACCCTTCTGAAAGGCAGAGAATCCAGAAATAATTTCAGGGGTGAATATAAATAGGTGAGCAATTAGTTAGGACCCCTCCTAAAGGCTAATTGGCAAGGTGTCAGACAGTACACAAAGGGCATAATTTCCTGAATCGTTTAAGGTACTGAAAGATTAATGGAGTGTATGGTTTCAAAAATTTGAAGAGGAGTTTGTCCCTTTAGTGCGGGGATCATAATCTAACAACCCCTCCAACGTGAAGCCAGTCAAGAAAGAAACATAACATAATCCAGAAAATAACTGAATCCATAGTGCTTTTATAGGGCTTGCATAACAGCTGAATGTTTGGGATTCTTGTAAACTAAGAAAAGGTTTTGTTTATTCTAAAGTTGTCATAATAATGTATGGTATGTTTTGCGCATATATCCCATGATACAGGTTTTATTTCTTTGTGATTATACTCATGCATGCAAATGATATAAGGACAGTGCTTGTTTCTTTCTGATGAAATTGAATCTACAGTGTCTTACTGTAGAAGTGCATAGTGGTCATTACTGTGTCTAGAACATGTCCTTTTCCTTGCATCTAGAGGTAAATGGGCATTATGAATGATAGGCACAGTTTCAGACCATCTGTATTTGCCTGCTATTATATACACAAGTTATTGCACCATTTTGGAGCAGCTACCATCGATGGCCTGTTAATACCACAATGGCAGTGCCTGGAAAATGCATTTCCTAGACAAAAGCCAAAACTATTGTCATTGCCAATGCTTGTTTGGAATGCAATGGTTAGCGGTATGGATTGGTGAACATTTCACTGGTGCGGTGGAATCACAGGACTGCACCCGTGATGGCATTCAGTCACTTGAACGGAATTCTTGGGGTTTCTTCTTTTAATGCCTGTAGTGGGGGTGTTGGGTGTTTGAAAAGATCAGCCAATGGGGTGGCTAGTATTTTCCAGCCTCCTAATTAGTGCACTTAAACCACTGCCTTTGCCTTTCACCACATCAGGCTCAAAAGAGAACGACTGCCATACTAATGTTAAACAATTATATGCGACACACATTGAGGAGTAAAATAAAATACCAGAGAGAGGTAATGTCAGCTTTGAGCACCAAACATAGGATCCCTTGTGCACCGGAGAGTAAAATGTGGTAGTCGGCTGACCCCCAATGAGGTATTGAGTGGCCCATTGTTTCAATTAACCCAATCAAAGTACATTGTAAGTAGGAAAAGTTAGATAAGCAGTGTTCCCAGAGCCCCAATAATTGGCCTACTCTTCCAAACCCAGGGCTGGCAGTGCTTTTTAGAGTGAGTGAGAGTATTCATTTTGAATGTATTACACCTAGGAGTTCTTGGTGATGGTACCCTTTTTCTGTGACATTACAAAAAGCGAGCTTTAAACGGTTTCCCGAAAATGGTCATGGGGGAAAGACCTTGAAAAGCAAATGGAAGAGAATTCCAAACTTTAACAACCTACACTGCGACTCACTGCTTTCCTTTAGAGGTTGGGTTACATTTGAGATGCTCAAGCAGGAACCTTGTGCTGCTATGTTGCTGACAGAGGGCTAAATATATGGAAGCTTTTGAAAACAAAAGAGGCAATTTGATGTGCAATCCGCTTCTCCACAGTTTACCAATGCAGGGCACCTCTGGCCTTGGATGCATGGTCCAATTCTATTAAAGTGGACAGCACGGCGGACAGCAGCCTTTTTTGGCCCTTGCAGTTTAGTGAAAGGGAGATTGGGAAGGCCTGCATACAAGGCTCAGGCATAATTGAGGTGTTTTTTCACAACACCCGTAGCCATCAAAGTCATGTAAATCAGAGGGTGGAGTGGTATGACCCCCCCTCCCCCCAAGACTTTTTAGTTGAAAGGAACAGCTACACACCACTGCATCGACCTGGGTGGGCATTCTCGCCTCTTGGTCAAAGTAAACCGGTGGGTTCTTAACTTTCCTAGGGGTATGAACATTTGGCCTAACAAAGCCGGAAAGGATATTTCTCTCAGAGCTGATCTTTAGAGAGTATGGACGAGACCAGGAAATAATCATCCTTCATCTTCTCTTGAGATTTAAAGAGATGTCTGAAGAGTCCAGTAGGAGTGTCAGACATTAAATAGAACTGGATAGAGGTGCAAACACACCTACTTTTACATATTCGTACCTGGTCTCCAAGCAAGCCTTAACCCATCTGAGCGAGCCAAGAGCGGCATGTGCCAGTGATGCCAGGCTACACAGAAGGATCACATGGTCAACGGTATCAATGCCTATCAAGAGATCTATCCATCATCAATAAAGCATTATCCCTGAATCCAACCAAGGCAGTCTGAGTACCATGCCTTTGGTGGAAACTTTATTGAATGGGAACCAGACAGCAGAGTACAGTTGCATTGCATCCACCTTTCCATCAGTATGGCTGGGACAGAAAGTTTAGTGATATTTTTGAAATTGGAGGTGCGCATAGCATAAACTTACATTTTTTCTGTTACGGACGAAACTGTCCCAATCTTTAGTGGAGCAGGAGCCAGACCTATCTTAGAGCTAGTGCCACTTAAACTCTGAATGACACAAATTGGGGAGAATGGCCTCAGGTTGTCTCAGAAGCCCGATAGGAGTACAGTAATTAAAAGGTTGGTGGGCTTCAGCTTACTCATGAAAAATATTCTAATTTGTTAACTGAGTCAAAACACACAAAGGATAGATTCTGGATTGGCAACACGTGATGCATTTAGAAGAGCACGGCACTTAACAGTCATGACCATCCCTTTCATTGTGTTGTACATTTTTGGGATAGAAGATTTGTTTAGTTTTGACAAAGTAAAATTGAAGAGATAGGTGACAATAGTAAGGGTTTCCCATGCCATGATAGAGATCAAGTTAAAGAAGGTTTTGGGCTAATTACAGGCAGCCTCGATGGTGCGGCCCTGAAGAAACTTTTGCTGAAAGAATCCCCCTTTGAAGGGTTTGACCGTGTTTCTGTAATTATACGTGTCCCCTGGGAGACAATTTTGCACCATGTGGTTTCTGCTCTTTGGTTTAATAGTTTCATGCTTTTCCAAATCTCGGTTAAACCAAGGCGTGACATGTCATTGAGCTCCGGTTGCCCTCTGAGAAGATGAGCTGTCCAGAAAGATGATGCATATGTTGGAGGATAGTCTAAGCAGGTCATCACCAGCATTGCCTGGGCAGGGATGGGCACAAAGGCATTTGTGACTTTGCCCAGCAGAAGCGAGATCTGGACTTCTGAAATAGAGTCTTTCAATGTTTTTTCACCACAGAAGTAGGGATGGCAAAGTATGTGAGTGGACATTCTGCATTCATTATTTGAACGTTGCCCCACCCAAATGATTGACAGACCAGTGAATGATGTTAACCCCGGGAGCATGTTGTAAACTATGCTGACGGTGTGTCCTTTAGTTTGTGTAGAGTGTGCACTAAGTTTAGAAAATACCAGGGAGATAATAGATTAGAGAAACCCATAAATGAGAGAAGCAGAAGATTCAGGGCTTTATTGAATTAGGTCACGCATGATGATAATTAATGGTCCATATCCCAGTGTTGCAATAGCCGCCAAGAGTGTATGGATCTTGTCCATATTACGGCCTGGGCTGTATAGCATACCGTACAGGCAGACTTTGGGGGAAGTACGATGAGAATAGCATCCCACCTAGCCTTCCACAAAACAATTAAAACTATGCTGTTCATCTGAACATGCCACACCCGCTTTACAGGTCAGCCATTGTATATCAATGTTCTGATTGTAACTGCCTCATGTAACTAAACCACCTGTAAGTACTTTACGCTGCACCCATGTAACCTAACTTTGCTACTCTGATTGTAATCTGTAAGCAAAGTATGTACCTCGTAACTAACACACATTCTATAAATGAAAAAATAAATAAAGAAAATAAAGAAATCGAGGGGGGCTCTTACATGGGGTGTGGCCTAAATGGTGGGCCTGGCTGAAATAATGTTGGGTCCGCATTCGCACAAAATACCAAACATATACAAATCAACTGGTCGTTTTGAGTGTCAGAAAATCTTTGACTTTGCAATTTTGACCATTGTAGGTTATACTGCATTTTAGAGGAGTTGGAATACCCTGTTTTCAAGATGAGCCATGCAGATTTGTAAAAGTAATAAACAATTTAAGATGTTAAAAAGGTTAAAAAAAGGTGTTAATTTTAAAGAACCTGTTTTTTTTAGAAAGCCAACAAGTATGCCCCGTTCGTCTTAATAATTCGATATTGCAACCTCTATAAAAAATGGAATAATTTAAGTTACCAAGTAACACAATTTCTCAAACTGGAAACCAGATTAATCGCGGCATGCAGCAGACAAAGCAGGGTACTCAGTGGGGGGTATCAGGGGAGGACTGGAAACCAAAAGAGGTCCTGGAAATAATTTTCAAAGTGACTCCACATTTCACATTTTCAGCAAGCCCAACCGTTTGCCTATGAGAATGTTTTAAAATAAAATAGGTTACCACACACAAGAGGCCCAGGGTGCAGAGGCCTACCGGGAAATCTCCACAGTTCCTTATAGGCCAGTTCACCCTTATCTAGGTAATTGGGCCTAACAACACCCTGCTGTGTCAGCAAGTGGCCATTTCCCTCTCCGCCTCTTAATGGCCACCCATCATGCCACTGTGGACTCTGCTTTATCTGCTGCTGGCTGCAGTTAACCACTGTGGGCTTGGGTCGGAGAAAACAAGCAAAGAGGCAGCTCAGCACCTGTAATCCATGACTGCATGTTGCAGTCTTAGGAGTTGGGGAGGCAAAAACGCCAACAGTGCCCCCTAGTTAGAATATGTGAACTGGAATAAATACCTAGGCACACTTCAAATTCAGACTACATGATGGTGATGGATGACTACTTTTAACATCTTTTTAAGATGTTGGTAGTATGGGTTTGAGGGGAGCCCAAAAGAGCCAAGGCTAAAAAGTAGCTGTTTGAGCCTGCCGGGTCTCAGCCCTGCCTAGTCCTGGCACACTTAAAGCCCTGGGGATACATGTGAGTAAAAAAGCATTCCCTCAGCTCCACCTTTGGAGTGCCAATATCTGTCAGTGGTCTTCAGGTTACTGTTAACCTGCTATTTTATGTTATGATTAGGTTTTTTGCAGAGTGCCCTCACGACAAAAGTGGCTTCATAGTGCTTTCATGGTGATGTAAACACAAATTTGAAAAGCAGCTCTGAGGAAAGTTAAACGTTGTTTTTGTTTCTGAAAGTCCCGATGGGTGTCAGTTGACCTAATTGTTATTGGAAGACGATTCCAAAGGAGAAACCTGCATGGGGCAAACTCTGCCAGCATCTCTGTGAATTTTGAATGTATTTGAAATAAAGGCTTAAGGAAGACGTAGCTTGGAGGCTCCGTGAAGATAGATAATGATGAAATATGTCCCTGAGAAAATGGGGTGTTTTCTCTTAAAAAGACTGCAGGGAAATAGAGACCCGGATACAAGCCTCTGATGTAAAGGGAACCAAAGTTGTGTCCAGTGAGCAGGAACATGTGATTACATCCACCCCGCTGATGAAGGCATGTGGTCATTTTGGAGTATTTGCATTGTGTTTCATTGAATTTCTATATATCACTTTCATCAAAGTGCTGAACAGAATAAAAACGGTCCGAAAATGCGAGTAATGCAAATTTGAATAACCAATGCAGAGGGGTAGGATGAAGTGGGCAGAAGTAGTGGCATCGGTAGGGGGGAGGGCTGGGGGGGCCGGGCCCCCCCTGTGAAACCCTAGGCCCCCCCTTGTTCCCCCATACCTAAAACGAGCAGTGAACATGTTCTCCACCTACTTTTGTCTGTGCCCCTCTACCTTTGTCTTTGGCCCCCTCTGTGCCCCTCCTAAATTTGATTCCTGGCGACGCCACTGGGCAGAAGATGACATTTTAGACGAGAAGAATTGAGAGCAAGAGAAAAAGACGTAGCAGGTAAAGGGAAAGAATGTGCATGTCTGGGGTAAGGCGTGAAGAGGAGTACACAATGTTTGAATGACGGAGCCGAGACATCACCAGGGCTAGAATAGTCTTGGGTACATGCTAAAAGCTCAAGAATGGAACACATTATTTGAGGCAGCGAGTCTACCACAGCCTTGGATCACTAAGCCGGCCAACTTCTTTACCACGTTGACTAGGGTGGACGCTGCCCCGGGGCAGAGCACCACATTTTGCAAGGCCACTCTGATGCGCGTGCTCTGTCTCTTCGAAGAGTTCATCCTGGTTGGCCATGGATTGACAGCTAGCAAGCATTTCAAGGAGGTAGAACACGAATGGGTAATAGTTTAAATAAGCACTGGGTGGCATCTGAATAGTTATATAGCAAGAAAGCAAAGAATCCTATGACAGTGGTCAGTGGGTGAAGTAGCAGCGAAAGAGCAGATTCCTCTGGGATACCACACGCAAGTTTTTGAAATGAGACCCCCCGGGGGATACACAAGTGATCTATATATCTTCTTCTCTGTCAAAAGAGACCTCCGTCAGTGAAAGGCTTCATGAGAAATATCTACTTGATGGAATCCATCCAACAATAATATCCGGTGTCTTACGATGTCAAATGCTGGCGCCAATAGGATTAATGCATCAGCACCGCATTCCTCAAGCTTGCATTTTAAGCTGTCTAAAAGGGACACAATCACGGACTCAGTCCATCTCAGGGGTCGGAAACCTGAGTCTGCAGAAGGAAGTCCATCTTTTCCTTCTAGAATGGTCTGCATGTGCTGCTACCCCACTCTTTCTAGAAACTTAGCTATAAATGGTCGATATTTGGAATGATAACTTGACAGATCGAAGATCAGTCAGTACCAGTCTAGGGGTCAGTGAGAAATGTACGGAGTGTGATGAAATTATTTCTTCCCTGCATGAGTATGAGTCGTGGCTAAAAGGTCTGCTCAGCCCCCACACTTCTACAGCAAACAGTGATCCCATTCATAAAGGTGCAACAGGTACAGCCAAGAGACACATACTCCTTTGGCTTTTGTTGTTTCGAAGAGTATAGGGAAGGCTATACTCTCAGAACGGCTGTGAATGTGATCCGGTAGCAACCCAATCAAGCACACCAATATATAAATATCTATAAAAAATACTATTCGAACACACCCCTGTGAGAGAGAACACAGAATATGCAATATATATGAAAAAAACAGTACTCTGGATAATCAAAATGGGAATAGGAAGCAAAACGCAAGCACAATGAATTTAAAAGGAAATGCCTTTCACTGGAAAGGGTACAAAAGTGGCCCAAAGACTCTCTAGGGCCCAAAGACGGCATGTCGGCAGGCAGGTCAATGGTACCTTTCTACTGTTCTTAGACGATTTGACAGCATCAAACCAAGTTCCTAACTGTGCTGCGGGTCAAACCCTGTCTGTGTGCAGCGAGTCATGCCGGGTCAATCAGGGAACTGACATGTAGTTGGTTGAAATCAGGAGCTTGACTCAGTTCAAATGCGGCATTCAGGTTGTGCAATTTGGATGGCTCACCAAGATTGGAGAGTCAAGTCTGTTAGAGATGTTGGTAACCACTATTTCAGGTCATCATGTGATACGAGGTCCATCGGTTCGATATGGCTACCTTTGTGCTCTGATAGGTTCAAAGAAGCTGAAGTTTTAGTTTGATGCACCATGGCAAGCAGGTAGTTCAAGCTGAACAGGTGATGTGTTGTTCTTAGCACGAAGCAATGTTGATCTGTATCAATAGATGTGATGCAGCTGTAGTTCGGGTTTGATGGAGTGCCAAAAGCAGCACCAGCGAGTCCCTCTGTTTCGTATGCAGTGAAAACGATTCAAATGTGGTTCAACTGGTCCAAAACCAGAACAGGGAGCTTTGGCTGATATGGTCTTCAAGATATTGTGAGACCCACTAAAGGGGCCGTCAGGCAGGGTGTATCCATTCAGATTCTGCTTTCTCAGTGTAGGGAGGTTTGGTGCATAGTGGCAGGTCCTGGTCCTCAGCAAGTGTCACACCCAATGTTGCCTGGTAGTGGGTAGGCAGCAGAGATTGCTTCTCCCTTGGACTGCTAATTCTTCATTTCAGTGCATGATGGCTTTGGAAAGGTAAACTCTCCCAATAGAGTTGCAAATTAACTCTTCCTTAAGTGTTTGTCCAGAAGTGAATAAACAGAGTGTTAGACCCCCTCTTTTATAGGCAAAAGCCCACCGGTGACAGGATTAAAGCAAGACTGTTCTAAGTGATCAAATCACTGTCTTTGAGACAAGTGGTCTTTGCCTGCTGACATAATTCTCAAACTGCCTTGTGCTAAAGGGAGCATAGGGGGCAGGAAAGAGAGAGAGAGAGAGAGACAGATAGAGAGAGAGAGAGAGAGAGATAGAGAGAGAGAGAGAGAGAGAGACAGAGACAGAGACAGATATAGAGAGAGAGAATTTACCATACCTCACAAAGGATAAAAGCAGAGGCCCAGCTGGCAGGGCCAGGCTGTCTGGCCAGAATACACATAGCCCTTCCTCAGTTTAGCTGGACTCACATTACTGACACATGTATGATATCAATGTGATGTGGATTTAACTTTATTAGGTGTAAGATATATACCTAAAACACAGGTATGGCTTATATTTAATGTTAAGTAACTCTCGTAGTTAAGTGGTTTGGGGACGGGGCGCATATTTTAAATGCAACCCCTGCTCTTAAGTGAATTGACTGCAGATGTCAGATGGCACCTGTTACCCCTTAGCCTGATATGTGCCACTGGAGAGCAGACAATGCAAATCATGATACTGATTCAGCCAGACACCTGTGTACACTATGCTTTTGGCATGGATTTGGCTGAAAGACATAGATTTCTGAGACAGAATTGCCTGAATCATTTTATTATTATAGAAATCCCAAAAGCCAGGGCTTCTATACCCTTGCCAGATTGCAATCCTTGACATTGAGACACACTAACGTGTTAAGGCAGGCATAGCTGAGACTAACGACTTGAAGATGGTAGCAGAAAAAGCATTGAAAGTCATTTGAGAATCAGCAGAATTCGACAGTCTACTCTCGGAGTCTTGGGAGTCTGGGGAGTAAATAGAGACAGATTCATACATTTTTGTGGGAATTTTGTGATAGATTTTCACAATCTTCTGGAGAATAAAATTGAGATTGTGATGTTGTGGCACAAAGTATTAGATGGTATGTTTATAGCATTCACAAAGAAAGGTAAACACATTTTATTTGGGTGAGGGAGCACTAACAAATGGCTGTCACTGTTCCTTAGTAACACAGTGACTGGCAGTGTACATCATGGCTTTCAGTGTTCTTCAGGACACCAATGGTTGACATGGTTCTTCTGGTCACCCACAGCTTCGACACAATACCGATGACCAGAGCCGACCCGAGGCATGGGCAGTCTGTGCTGACGCCCCAGGCCCACGCTCAGCTGCCTTCTGCCGTGAACATAAGAAGAGGGCTGGGCTGCTTCCAGCCACAAGGCTTTTCTTTGTGCCTGTTTTAGCGAGGCCATGCTGTCAGCTTCCCACCCCCTGTGATGCACTTCTAGAGACAAATACCTTCCGCCCACCTCCTCAGCAGCACATCAGACCCATGGGGCCTCACAGTTAGAGCTTACCACGCTCTTTGTTTAAAGTAATGGTCCATTTAAGAACCTTTGTTTATGACAACGGGTTGAAAAGGGGAATTTTATTCTGAAAGCACATACAGATAAACGAGTTGCTGCCCAAATCTGTCTTCTTTGAAGACAATTAAAATATGTTGACACAAAAGAGTCGATAGTATTCATATGTCAAATGTGACATGTTAAATACATGTTTTTTTTGGTGGGGAATGTCACATTTCACTCGCATCATATAAAGCCTGCCTTTGCCAAATGATGCAAAAGGTTACTGTTTCACATTATCTTTTGTTATTATTAAGCATTGAAAGACAGCATACAAGCAATTTTTTATAATTTTGTGGAATTGCATTATGGTATTTGTAGTCTTCAAGATGGGGTGAAAATAGTGCAAAATTTTAAATGTTTTTGTTTAATATATTTCTATAAGGATTCCTATATTGCTGGAGTGCTTCAATCATAACGTGTGTACTTTTCAAGTACAGAGTATTGTTGAAAGCCAAATGTTTTGGTGAAGAGGAGAAAGGATCAGAGGGCAAATGTGTTGCGATGATTTACCAGGTCCATCGATGTGGGAAGAGAGGTTGCTGGACTGAAGATGTTCTACCTGACCCTGTACTGATTTTCAGGGTACAAGTTTAGATTACATGTGGGTTGACATCATCCGCCCACTTTTTCCACAGTGTCGACTCCATCCCTCCATCCCTCTTGGGTGTTTTAAGGCACGCATGCAAACAAGCTTGTTTGCTCAAGTTTTCACCCACTAGGATGTGTACCCACTAACCCAAAAAAACACATGAATGTGTCTTCAAATCACGCGTCTTGTATTGGTGTATTGCTTTACATAGAATATTTCACTATAGATTTGTGTGTTAAATGGTGCACACCTTTGATACTTTTCCAGCAGTGATCTAGGAAAATCTCCCCTAGCAGGTTTTTTTTTCCTTTGGGTTTTTGCTCATTTCTGGTTTGAATTTTCTTCTATCAGGAACGGCCAGTTAAATTAAATATGCATATTCACTTTTTTCACATAAATGTATGTTATTTATCCCCCACACTTTTTTTCTAGAGTTCAGCCCTATTGATGACATTTGAAGAACTATGGAATTGCTCACTCTGAATTTCTCATAACTTTTTTGATAAATAGGCTTTGTTATGATTGCACTGTCCTGCAGCAAAAGCATTTTGCCCTGTCTGGCCGGTGCCGATTCCTGCCCTTACATTCTTGGAACGTGCCGTCACATTAGGAATGTTTGGATTACTCACTGGTGATCTTCTCTTTGTCCTGCTCTTCCTCATTACCGTACTTTCTTTTGAGGTACCCATCTCTACAAATGATTCAGCTCACTCAGTCGGCTACTCCAAAATAATCCTCTGTAATTATATAGCTACAATCGTAATCTTAAAAGTTAACATACAGATATTAAATGGCAGTTTATTTGATCCTCACAGATATTAATGACTCATTTTGTGACATCATTTTCTGTGATGCAAATGAAGGGGCTGCACACATCTTTTGCTGTCCAAAGCCCAGCAAATACTAGGCCCGGCACAGCTGATGACTGATGTAGAGGAGCAGATGGAGGTGTTTGCCCTAGCCCCCGCCCTTTACCACCCTCATATTCGAACAGCAGGAGAAGAGCATTATATGGGACCCATGTGTTGTCCCTATACCGCATTGGGTTGTGGTACATGTTTCCCCTCTAGTCCAGGCCCTGCAACATTACTGTGCATTGCTTGCATCAGAAACATCAGAAATGGCCGCCGGAAAGCATTCTGCTTCCTAAAATCACCCAGAAGTGCGCAGGAAAAATCAGAAAAATAGGCCGCCATCCACTTTTGCCTATGTCAGTGGTAACACAGGAGACCACTGCCAAAACCCATCATTTGGCTGCCCACGGACCAAAATGATTGCAAAAGAAACAAAGAGCTGTGTGGAAATCTGTTTTTCTTGGTTGTCAAATTTGCAAAAATAATGGTTCACAAACCACCCAAAATGTCCAACCTCCTTGTTGGGTGTTAAACATCATTCTACTTGAGGAATCCACATAAATATAATGTCAGCAGACGTATATGTTATCAGAACAAAATCCACTTTTGAAGATAGTTGCTGGAAAGAAATATGTCAACAATGGGTGCAATACCGTTACTCGCCTCCGTCAGACGCTGGCGATCTCTAAATCTGACAGGTGAAACTTGTGTCCCAAGAGCTAAATATGCCAAAGAAGGGACTTCCATCAAATGCAATATAGGGTGCCACGCATTGATTTTCTTGTTGAAAAAGACTGGAATTGAAGATATGTTTGCTTATTTTAAATTTGTAACTGTACTTTTTCACAAGGAACAATGTTACGATTGACCATAAGGTAACCTGATTCAGCTAAACTCCAAGGGGGTTCCCACACTGAGCTTCAAACACATTCCACACCTTCTCCCTAAAGAAAGGAATATTTTCCTCTGTGCTCTGCTCAGTATCTGACAGGCAAGTGAGAAAGGAAATGGGAGGAGCACTCTGGCATGTTGCTCTGAGTGAAGACAAAGGACTTCCTTGAGCTAAATGAAAATGCTGATTCGGGTGTGACTGAAACCTACAGCCCTGTCAGGAACAAGCTCATGTGACTCTCTGGCTCAGCCCAGCCTTGGAGGCGGGCCAGACTGAAAATGTGGATTTGAAAATGAAGAAACTGTATGTTTAAGAAAAAGACTTATAGAAAATTGTGCTGAACTGATAAAAATAGGGAACTTAGAGGTTATTAAGATGAAAAGATTGCTCACAGTTTAAAACTAATCTGGAATCTGTGCGGTATTCAGAGACTGAACCACGAAAAGGTTCAGATTCTAGCAATTGTGATTATGTCAGGAACATGAACATTTCCAGGAATATGCCCAGATGGTATGTGTATACATGTGTAAAAATTGGTACAGAACTGACACTGACTAACCGCCCAAAAGCGTGAAAAACTGTCATTTGTGAACCAAAACTCGTAGGAAGATAAGATTTTGACAGAAACGTACCTTAGTCAATCTGTCATGTAATTATGTATTATTAACAAGTTGTGCATATTGGAAATGTGTTTTTTGCGAAAAATAGATGTTCTGGGTAAGAACAAAGGGGAGGGATTTTTTCTAGACCCTAAACACTGTGTCATTCTGACACATGATGACACATCATGACACACTGTTCCTTTCTCAAATCAGGAGAGGGGGAATTCTCTGACCTATCAGATCCTTAGAAGGTTAAGCATTGTATAATCAGCCTCCCCACCCCTTTGCAAGATGGATAAATAGGGACTGTTGAGGACCCAGAAAGGGACACACTTTCACTCATCACTGATCCACTGGCGAAGCACCCTGCAGGAAGATCCAGACTCCAGAACCTAGATCCAGACTCCAGAACCAGAATCCAGACTCCAGAACTCTGAAGCAGAAAGGCCAATCCAAAAAGCTGAACCCTTCTCAGCTGGCCTTTAGAATCTTTTGCAACCGGATTCTAACCACAAACTTTCAAAGGGCACCACAAAATCCAACAGCCTGGCTGAGCTGTTTTGCTGCTTCTGGCCAAGAACCCGTGGTAGAACCCAGAGATCCAAACCGGTAGAGCAGTGCTGTAACCCAGAACCCGTCATACCAGTCCAAGAGGCCGTGCAGACCAGAATGCCTTGCTGAGAGCAGAACCAAGTGCCTGAGACCTGTCCGGTGGCGAGCGAATCCCAGCCAAACTCTTGACCAGACCTTTGACGGGCCCATTCCATTCCAAAGCCATAGTATTGAGTATTTAGTATAGAACTGTCCATAGCCATCTCTTAGTTTAAAGTAATCCTATTCAATCCATTTCAACCTATCCAGAGAATCTTGTGTCCATCCTGAATCCTTCTCATTATATAGTCTTGTGATAACTGTAGCGATAAATCATCCTTGCACTAAATATATTTTCTGAAGAAAGTCAAGTGTCCTGACGGACAAAAGGCGGAGCGGAGGCGCTGCTGCTCTGGTGGCTGGCTGTTGGGTATCTTGCATCTTCATAGCCCCTTAGTATAAGCCTATCCTTGTTGGTAAATCTTCAAAAGCGCAATCCCATTTATAAAATCTTGACCCTTTTTGAGAAAAACCGACCTTCACTAAAACCTCTGTAACTTTTGGACCCAAAACGACATTCCAATTCCTTATAGTTTTGCTGTAATCGCGTTTTTCGTGCACGGAAAAGTTTGCTGTGATTTCGCATTTGGCTCAATTTCACCACATGTAAAAACTGCTATTTCTTGCTTTTCACTTCTGAATTTCGTTTTCCATCTGCTAATCATCCTCCCACCATTGCTAGTGTCTACCTGAACCTATACAAAGCAACTCTCACTAGTTCTGAATCAATTTAGCGAATTAAAAATCATTTTTAGAATGTTTCCATTCAATTCAAACCACATTAAAAGCAATTGACCTGTTTTAAAATCATTTCTGTTCTCTCTAAGCTTGCTGGGGGAATTGGGATTGAAACTGAAATTGTTGATTGTTATTCCTGAAACCTGTGTGCCCCCATTCCATCTCTCCATATTGCATATTGGGGGGAGTGAGTAGTAACAGGGGGAAAGAGTGATCACCTTGTCTTTGATTGAAGTCATATCAAGTTTTATTTCTGCGTTGCATTCTCTCCTATCATTGCATTTCCTTGAACCCCTACAAAGTTATTCTCTGCTACCTCATTCTTCCTATTCCATTCTTCCTATTCCTACTCCTAATTGATTAAAGAGATTGTTGATATTGTAACACTACCCATTGCTGATCATTGTAGAAATATTCATAAGTGTGATATTCAGATATTGTTCATATCATATTCATAAAAGTGTGATATATATATATATTGTTCAATTCTTCAAATAAATCTTTCAACTTTGCAAAACAAACCTTCTTGGTTCAGTGAGACCGGGGGGATTCAAAGAGAGGGCCATTATATAAGGGTACATCATCCAGAAATAAAAGAACTTTTGACATAAAAATATATAAATAAGGGTTTCCATTGGGCATCCCAGACTAGGCATTGACTTAGGTGGAGTGCTGGGTTGAAGCCACTTACAGGGTGTACGGGAGACAATATGCACTCAGACAACCATACAGAATGTACGGAATGTTCCACTCTTGTACTGAAAGAGTGGAAGGATGTCAGCACGCACCGTTGGATATCATGGAGCGCTGAGTGAAATCTGACGAGAGCAGGGTGATGTCATGGAGCAGATATATACGAATACATACTGAAACGATATGGAAAAACTTAAGAGTGACGATATAACTGAAGCAAAAGAGAAACATGAACAAAACGATAAAGTAATCATGTATGCAAAGAACATAAATTAACTTACTGATCAATAAGTGTAAATACGCAGTGACACAAGATAGATGAGATATATAGAAGCTTGCCATAGAGGAAAATATAACGTGGCTAGGATGGCCATAATGGGAAGATGGGCACTGGCTCATGTTAAGATTCAACCCAGCTACATCAGAGACTGAACAGGGTTGCAGAGTCAGGAGATGCTGAAGAAACAGATTTGTGTGCAAAGTAAAGAGGAGTCTATGTTGGCCTGGGATCAAGGATGCTATTTTAAGGAATAATTACAAGGCACAAGTGAAGGAGGATGGATAAACCATCTACTTAAGACATATTTCTCTTAGATTAAAGAAGAAAACATATGCAAGAGCCAGGTATTGGACAATTAAAGTGTATAACGTCTATACAAGATGGAGTGAGCAAGTGTCTAGAGGCCAAGAGAAGCAAGAACACTCTTTATAATTAAATCAAATAGCAGTAAATAAGAGGTCAAAATTGACACATTTGTGGGCTATTCATTAAGCTTCGGATGAAGATAGTGATGAGCTTACATTCCCTTAAATGTCCCAAAACAGAGAGCAGGCTACAAGGTCAACTACAGATGGGAAATCTTGGCTTATGGTTGGACTGATGAGATATGATGGATTAATTGGGGAAGTGGGAAGTAATCTGAGGTGATTTAAGCACCTGGTTTTCATTTTGCTTACGTGCTGCTAATGAGCCGAAAGTCCAAGGTTGGTTGAGAATGCCAAACAATCAGAGGGTCTATGGAATAACCTGCTATACAATTTTGCATAGACCAATCCGCTGCCATTTTCTCTGATATAATCAGTATTATAGGTATTTAGAAGTAAGTCAAGGCATGCCTTACAGATAAGAGGCAGTCAAGGATGTACTTTTCCCTATGTATACCATAGGTACATATGTTCCCCTAACCAATCCCTCCCTTCATTGGGTTTTCCAGTTTGCCACATAGGATGACGTCATAAATGGTGCATATTGGGATATTAAAACTCTGTATAATCGAGTTTGTGGGTGAATGTGCAAGCATCAGTCTGATGTCTGCCAGTTTGACCTGCTTTATTTTGACTGAGACTAAAGTAATATTTTGCCATATTCTTTGTGTCTGTCCGGTTATTCTGTCCGAGATCTTTATTGGTAATCCCATCTAGCACAAGAGACGCTTCAAGGTGCAAGAGCACACTGGCGGTGTCATTCGGAGCAATAATGTTTGTCAGTGGTCATCAGATAACCCATGACTGGCAAATTGCTCAACATCTCAGAAACCTGGCAATTGGGCTTGCAAGTCTGACAGTCTGACTCTTGCAGTCTGACTGCTTGCAATGCTCGTTAGGCCAACATTTTCTCTCCCTGTTCTTCAGCTCCCCATTGAAACATGGCGGTCTTCACATGCCTATCTTCCTGACAGTATACGTAGCCCGTGAAATAGAGCGAACCTATCACGATGCACAGAGCACAGAATGATGGGGCTTGGCAACAATACGGAACCTGCTCTTTGTCCGAAACCCAGTGAAGCCACTGTGCTGGTGCCTTTGAGTGAGGCACACATCTTTCTGAAAAATAACCCAGGATAAATACCTGAAACTCGAGAGTAAATTGCTAGTGCCGCGCGTAATTGGTGGAAGGGAAGCCTTCCGCTGAGCAGGCAGGTATTTTTCTGCATGATCTTCTCTTAAGCGGAAGAACATCGCTCTGTCATTTCTAAATTGATGTTTGCTCTCTACTCAAAGCGACAGTGATGTTCCAGGGCGTGCGCTCCCTAACTGAGGTTTTGAATTCTGCGTGTTATTAGTTTAAATGGCCTTGATGGAGAGGCTCACTGTCTGTGCCTATGCGCCATCGCAGAGAGATGTTATTTGGGGTTCACTCTGGGGTTCGCTTTGTCCACGGAGACTGATGCCTATAATATTTACAAAGGGAATAATCATGTTTCAGACATACATTTTTTATGAGTTAATAGGAGCTGTGAGTGATGTCTAGCGTGATAAGATGTAATTTCCTGCTCTTTGGGCAACAGGACCATGATGCACTGCTGAGCAGTTTCCCATCCTTGTTCACTATGAAATGACCTATCATAGCATAAGAGGCCTCATTTAGCAGACCACAAGGCCATTCCTCTGAGGCATAGTGCAATGCCATGCCACAAGGCAGGGTGCAATGCCACCACACAGCATCAGAGCGCCGGCCCACCCTACCAATCCCGGATAGTCAGCCATTCTACCGTATCATACAATGTCAACCTAGTGCATCAGAACACAATGATATCCCCTTGCACCAGAGCTTTGTGCGACTCAACCGCACCAGAAGATCATGTTTTCTTCTGCATCATAAATTCACGCAGCACCTGAGTCCACTGCCTGCATCAGAAGGAAATGCAGCGCAGCTTCGCTGCATTAGACCACAGTCCAGCTCCTTGCATCCTAGTATTGTCTGCCTACATCAGAGAATTGTGCCACCTGATTCTTTGCAGCAAAGTGCCCTTCTTCCTTAAATCAGAGCACAGTGACCTCCACTTCTGTGGGGAAACGTTCTACAAATTGTGTCTGAGTACAGTCCCTCAGCTTCTTTGGAAGACAGCGCCACCCATTGCACCAGGGCACAGTGCTAGCTCCTTCTTTCAGCCGCCCATTGGATCAGATCTAACCATTTGCATCTGAGCATGCAAGCATTGGCCCACTGAAACAGAGCATAGAGGGAGAACCTTCTTGGGGCACAGTGCCACCGAGTGGACAATGAAACCCTTTGCATCCGAGTGTGCACTCAGTGTCCCATTAAATAAGATCTCGTTGATATGACAAACATTGGGCCTCATTTTGAGGTTGCCGTTATCCAGGCAGTAAATCTGCCAGGATATCAGCATATTCTACTACACTCTCAGGCACTCAGTCCGGCAGTATTACTGTCAGATCATGAGTGCTGGAGTAACGGTTAAATCCCCATTCATCTCATAGGACTCAATGGGGGATTTGCCTTTATTACTGGTACTGGCAATACCGGTGCCAGTAAGAACAGCGATGTTTGCCAGTAGGGCATCTGTGTTACCTCCAGCTTGGTGCCCCACCAGAAAACTTGTAGTCGACCAGGTCCGGTAAAGTGCTGGTATATGTTAATACCGGGACTTTAATACTGGACCGGGCATCTCCTAACAAAGCCTTCCCTGTTGCTTTTCACCCTACTCAATTGTCATATCAACTGCCTAATCCTTAAATCTTTTCACCTCGCCACCAAACCCTCTTCTTTCTTATCCAGACCAAGGTCTTGCGACACCCTATTGGGGGTCACAATACGTCACCTCTCGGCCAAAGTTAAGTTCCATAAGACGCCTACTGTGGTGACGGGTGCACTATGAATGCTAAAATAACATACACATATCCCTTCTTTGGAGCAGTGCCACCGCCACCCATGCATGGCACAGTGCCACCCACTTATTTAGAGCACACTGTCACCCGCTGGATCATAGTCATCCCCATTTTGGAGCAGGGAGCCACCCACTGAATTAGAACACAATCCAGCCCTCTTGCACTAGTAATGTTGACATCGTTGCACAGTGGCAACCTTGGCATCACATGGGCAGGCTTCCTCATTAGTGTAGGCTGCTCCAGCAGGCTGCCTCAGGTAGCGTTGCCTCAGACCACAGTGCTCTAGGTCACACTTGTAATTGAATCGGATTGCTCTGTCAGCCCGCTGAATCAGAACATGGTTGAATCAGGCTGAAATCACCAAGGCAGTCACATGATGCTAGTCAGGTCATTATGCGGTCCCGTGCCTGCTCGCGAGCTCCGCGAGTGTTCTTTCGTTGCGCCCTATTTGTTGAGTGTGATGAGTATTAGCGTACACGGGATCCCTGCGTTCACAAATGATTCCATTTTTGCAGCACCATTTTGCATTCCTCCCGGGTGAATTGCTGATGCGTTGGCAATGCAAATACATTTTTGTGAAGAGTTGGCTGTGCATAAAATATTTACAAGTGTATTAGTATATTATTCATGAGCGGCAAATACAACACAATTGCACATCTTGATTCGGATGGATAGCTGCTTCTGGTCGAGGCCCTGATTCAACTGTTCGTTCATCATATTCCAGCACACAAACGCTTGGTGTGTCCTCTGTGGTCTTTGGTTTACTGATAGTTTCTCTGAGGGCAATTGTGTTTTTGAGGAGTCATTGAGATTTACAATCATATAGGTATAAACCTAATTTCATTATTCACTGATTTTTCAACTTTCTGCCCTAGTTGCTTACCACTTTTTGATCTAGCAATGGGCGATCCTTAAAGTATCAAACTTGAATGATGCAAATTATGTTTTGTATCTACGTAAATGAATCAGAACGTAATCTAATAATAAATGCCAACAAAATTAAAAAATGCAATTATATAAAAATCATTAAGTGAAAAAATAGAATAGCTCCGAAAAAACCATCCAAATTTGAGTGAACCAAGGCATGTTATGCCAAAACATGGAATTTGACGGAAATTCCTGGCACATGATATCAGCACCTGGCATTTAATGGCAATCCAGGAAAAAATTCTACTATACAAATGTCAAAACTATTTGCTTGACAACGTTTGTATTTTCTTATATTTTCCTTGTCGTCAAATATATTTGGAACCATGCTGTTCCCTTGATCCGTGTTTTGTTTCTCTTGACTCACCACCTACACACTTTGATCACCCTTGCAAGTTGTCTAGCTTCGTGTGCTTTCCTGTGAGGTTCTTCAAATCTTCCCACCGCCTGTACTCTTCACCAAATCGTGTAAAATGTAAAAAAAGTGGCTCAAACTACTTTCAATTTAATCAAGCCTACCGTTCTCGCTCGCCTTCCGACCACCACTGATCGTTGGTGTCATGTTGTTGTCATTAGCAGCAGAGGGCTACGGCAGAAACACTACACTTAATGGGTGGCCATGGTCTCTCCATGATATTCACATGTTGAGAGCGGTGGGTGCCGATTGGATGGAAGCTCCCACACGTGCCTTGCTGATGACCAGTGTTTAATCCACAAGCTGCTTTTTAAATGAACACTTTCTTTGTGGCATTTCCCTCAAGTAGCTGTGCTTTAAATTTGCTTAAGTTTATCTGGCCTTATGCTTTTTTTGGATGACTTTTATAATACATTGGTTTTGAAGTCCTAAACCCTAATCTTTATGATATATGATATGAGTGGTTATTTATAACGCTCTTAATAGATCGAACCTGTGGTGCTCCATGTCGTCTTGCTTTCAAGGCGAGGACTTTGCCCCTGAGATATCCTCCCGAGACTTTCACACCTATCCCATTATCACTTACCTGTAACTCATTGTCCCTGGCCTGTTACCCCCAAACCTTTACTTCAAACCTTCAATCCTAGCTCTTGTTCCTAACCACTCACCTCAATCCTTCATTCCTACTGTTGAATCACAAACCTTCAACACTAAACTTTCACTCTTCTTCCCTACGTCTTTACCCTAACCACTTAACACTAACACTTAGTTCTTACCCTTTAATGCTTCTCCTACAACATTAGCCACTTGCCCCTTTCGCTTTGCCCCTAGCCCTTACCATATCCATCCACGTCTAATCCTTCATCTGTTACGATTCATGCTTTACCCTTCAATTCAACCCTTTAGCCATTCCTCAAAACCCTTCATCCCAACCATTCACACATAAACCACTTCCCCTCACTACTAACCTTTTACTACGTACCCTTCAATTCTACCTCTACTTCCTTAACCGTTCACTTCTATTATAGTCTTTTATTATTAAGGTATTCATTAAATGTAGTCCTATCTTTGGGAAGCAACAGAGAGCATTACAAGTCACAGGGCAGAGTACACTGAGAGGAAAGATGAGATACAAAAGGGTGGGGAGCTAACAATGGGGTAGGCGGAGTGTGGGTATTTTGGTATCAAGCAATCTACAAGCAAAGATGGGAGCAGATCACCCAGTCTAAGGTAGAAGTGGATGTGTGGACCTTGGTGATATGGAGGAGGCATTCCTTGAAGAGGAGGGTCTTGGGCTCCTTCTTGTAATGTAGATATGAAGGGGCTAGACGTGTTGTGGGGAGGTTCCAGAGTTTCTGTGGGATAGACAGAGAAGGCCTGTTTTCTGATTCTTTCCCTCCTGCACCGGTGAGGTTCAAGTCTGCACATGTCCTTCCTTCTCGTAGATCAGAGGCCGACGAGCTGCTGAGCTTGTCAGCGAGGCAGCCTGCAATTTGAGGGAGAAAGCCTTGTAAATGATGCAGCAGGACTGAAGGTGATACATACCAGTGCTGTTTGGTGAGGATTGTGGTGATATGGTTGAATATGTGGAGTGTTTTGAATAGTCATGCTGCAGCATGTACGACACATCTCAGGGATACCACAGTGGTCACCGAATGGCCTTTCAGATGGGCCTGGCCACCATCTGGGTGGGAGAGGGCCAAGGCTTGGACAGCAGATCTGAAGTTGTTTGCTGGGATATATTGGCCTTCGCCCAGTTGCTTTACACAGAAAACAGCGTTGCAAAGTTCAGATTTTGGATCAACTTTGCCGCCATTTTAAGATTCATCCGTCATTTTGATTTCTGTTTGTACGATTCTCTGTTCCAAAATGGTGAATTGTGTTTTCAGCTTGCAACCAAGCCTCCCGACCTTTGAGTCCTGTTAATGTTTAGGTTGTCCGAGAGCCGACTGTTTACACTAGGTAAAGAGACCTTGCGCTCCATATGAACTGTCAACAAAGTATTGTCTGCGCACATAAGACTCTTCCCTGTATAAACGTTGGCACAATGAAGAACAAACCTCAAGTGTATACTCAGGCCGAACTGCATTGTGCGGAGATGTAGAACAAGGCTTACCGCGGGATTCGAGAACATAATAGATTACATTGTGCCTTCATGGAAATGTAAACCTGTGTAATCCCTTTGCATATTATTGTACAAGCTGTACTTGAACTAGGCACGAACTCTAGACCACGAATTATTAACATGAAGAGAGGCTGGACAATATTATTCAAAATTATATAAAAGCACAAATGTTTAGACGTCCAGCACTCTCTTACCTTTCTCTGTCGGGCTGGTACACATTGTGGGGTGTTGAGAGCCAGATAGCTATCTGTATCTTTGTAAACTATACAGTAGAAAAAAGATCTGTGAATCTTTATAGCCCGTGTTTGGTGTATTTCATTTGTGGTACTCAGCCTCAATATTTTCTTTGCTTTTGCACTGGTACCACATTGTTTTGTGTCTTCCTTGCTATGTGCTCCTTTAGATTGAGGTGTCTGCCAATGTAGAAATCAAGGGATGTGGTGGAGGTGGTCAGCGGTGGTGGGAAGCCCTCAAGGTTCTTAGTGATCAGCCAGGCCAAGGTGTTCAGTGTTGTTTGTCAGCAGAAGGAATTTGACTTGGGATTGGTTGAGCTTCAGGTAAGCTCTGGATATCCAGGACTGGGCTTTTTGTGTTGCATGGCTATCCAGGACTTGCATGGCTACTTATTTCTCAAGGATCTTGCCTTGGAAGGGAAGATGGGTGATGAGGCAGTAGTTGCTAAGGTTGTCAGGGCCGAGTGTTTGTTTCTTGAGTAGTAAGAGGATTTGTCAAATCCTGAGGTTCCAGGGTAAGGTGCTTTGAGAGAGAGAACTGTTGATGATTGCCAAGTAAGGGCTAACTGATTCAGCCCTTACCATTTTCTCACCTCTATGTGAACACCAGACCTACCATCTGAGACTTTAACCCATAACTCCTACTAATAACACTTCACATCTAGCTCGCCACATCTCAGCCATAAACCTTCACCCCTGCTCTTCAACATTATCAATTTACGCCTAAACCATAGCCCTTCAACTATAGACCTGCACCTGTAACTTTGATTTCTAAACCATCACCCCTCACTCCAAAACCTTCACACAAAGTCCATCACCTCATTTTTAAACCTTAATCCTATCTCTTAGCTCAAAAACATGTATCCATCACCTAAAATACTACTCATCAATTCCTAATCTTTCTTCTAACTCCTAAACAGTCATCCTACCTAACTCTCCACCAACACTTCACTTGCAGCACTCCATCTTTAACCTTTCTCCCATCATGGCTCAACCTTGACTCTAGTGCCTACATTTTCACCCCATATGTCCTACCCTTGTACTCATTGTACTTATATTTAATTTTAATTCAGTACATATACTTCTTTTAGAGTGTCTGTGTTTAAGAAATGGCCAATCACACAGCCACCCTTACGCAGAGACCCAGATGTACTTTGGTAGCCAATGAAGCGATTTATGTCACTGTCATCCTATCCTCACATGTAAATCTCAAGGCTACCCATATCAGTATATATAGTGCAATGTTACAAACAATTAAATATTAGGCTGGGTGTTATGAAATATTAGATGAGCATCGACCCCTGTGTGCGTTATGTACTTAGTGATTCAATTATGTTTGAGTTTATGCCAAATAAGGCTGGAACCCTCGCCGGTGGCTTTTTCCTGCTGCCCCCTTTCTCGCGAGTGTATTTACAGTACAAGAGAGGTATACCAGACTGTCCATTTTGGAATGATATCTTTCAATCAGAAATAATTAATATAGATATTCTTTGTTTGACTTATGTGTGAGATCGAGACATGTAGTGTGACAGAGAGAGAGAGAGACAGAAGAGAGCGACTGAGAGAGGTTGTGTGGGAGAGATTGAGAGAGAGAGAGAAATTGAGAGGAGAGCACAGAGAGTGAGAGAAAGACAGAAAGTGCACTAAATGGGCTTAGGATAGGCTGGGGTACAGTTTCTAGGGCCTGATTCACAGAAGCGCTTAATAATGGTGTAATCCCACTGTGTGAATCAGGTCCCTAATATTTAGCAGAAACTCTAATGAAAAAGATTGATCACCATAAAATGGAACATTCCACAGATGGGTACACCCACCAGTGAATGCTTTGTTACTATTTAGATCCTGGAGGAATGCTCATACGTTTACCCACCAAGAAAAGAATTGATCCACTGTTCAATATCACGTTCACGGGAACAGCCATGAAAAGGTGCTCCCGTGGCTTTAAGTGGGCTGGTGCTAGCTGGAGCAGTTTTCTGGATGTTTCCTAAAACTTCCACAAGCCCTGGCTCCATGTGCCTCCCACTCATAAGACCCTAACACCAGTTGAGAACCGACTGCAGGGACCAGCATTCCTTTATAAGCAGTGTAAGGAATTAATTTTGGAGAATGAGAAGTTGCTCTCTGCGGAAGCAGAATGGCCAGAACCTCACACCAAAAACTGTCTCTCGCCAAATGAGTATATACAGTTTGTGTTTTGCAGACATTTTACTGTTATGCTGAGTGTTGTGACAAATTAAATGAGCACCAAACCTTGTGTGTGTTCAGAAAGTAAAGTATAAAAGAAGCTACACAGTTAACTCATATCAAGGGAACTCAATGCTATTATTTCATCATAGATTTCTAAAACCACATATTCAATATCATAAAAGAGTAGAACAATATTTAATCTCTAAACTTCACACACATATCAAAACCAGAAAAAAAAGTGTCACTTTGCTCTGTCTTATTCTCAGGTGTTTTGAGTGCGGAACAAGCAATGTGCAAATTATTGCTCCTTCATTTTGTGACAAAAAATAATTAGGGCTTAACTCAGCCACAAATTCCCAGAGCTTGATCTTTATGGCCTGGGGCAGTTGGACAGATAGGGGGATGGATCCCTCCTGTTCTAATAACTTTCAAAGGTGATCTAAAGAGGGGGGGATAGTGAAAAGGAAACAGGATGTCATAATCCCTTATTTTCACCTTGACTGCCACCCCATAGGTGCTCCACGGTGTTTGCACATCTTCCTACTTACTTCGTAGTCAACCAGCACGGTCCCCTCAATTGCAATCTTATCCTTCAAATGCAAGCACCATGACAAAATGGCCGCCGCCATTGATATAGCCTGCGAGGGCTCAATCACGACACTGCATGATAACGTGGGGGAGTCGGGATGTACATGGCCCTGCCATGTATATTGCTCGATTCCCGATCCTTCCTCCATCTTGGAGTAACTAAAAGGAGGGCTTTGTAAGGATAAAAAACTCCCACATTAACTTTGAACAGGGAGGCATCCCACCTATGGATCATCTGCCATTGCTCCATTAGCTTGGCGTCTACAGTACCTCTAGGCACACTAACAATTGGCCTCCATCTAACCAGTGGCTCCCATGGTAATTAATACATAACCCACCAGAGCTTGGAAATAGAACTTTGTACAAAAAAGTACCCCTTTATTCGCAATATCATACATCTTAATTTGTACAAGATGAAATTAACGAGATCAATAGAGCATGAAGACTGACAAAAACAGCTTCCATCGCCTATATCACATTATGGAACTCCACAAAATGATTTAGCCCAGTAGGGTGGTTTTTGCCAAAAAAGATCAATCTTTGTTCCATATTTAAGAGTTTTCTATTGATGTCCTCCTGTGAGGCTCCTCTAACTTTTTTTTAGAATCACACAATGCAAATCTGTAAAGGTATGGCCTAGTTCTATGTAGTGTTCAGAAAATATTCATGCTTGACTCATTATCACAGATATATTTCTCAAATATACAAATTGGTGGGCAGTTTTATATACCCAAAATGCTCTTTGATTTTATGAAAGACAGCCAGACATCTGAATTGGTGCTTTTTGCTACCCTACCTATTTACAGAATGAGGATGCTTTACTCATTGTTGAATTGTTTGTATACTGAGGAAGTGTTTTATTTATAGACAATTATGAATTTATAAAAACGTGCCAGAGAGCATTTTTTACAATGTGTAGACTGGATGCAAGCCGAACCACCTCAGACCATGCCCAGTGACTCAAAATACATGTTTGCCTGGTCTCATGATATCTTGTTTGGGTGGGCTCCCCCTTCCTTTAAATCATGCCCAGCACTGTTTAGGTTATGCCCAACACTTAGGCCACATTCCATTTTTAGAGCCCTTGATTTCACATTTCATTTAAATCACTGGGAGCACCCACTTGCCAATGGGCCATCCATCCTAAGTGCAAGCAAAGAGTTGGATCACATGCAAAAGCAGAAGTAATAATACAAACTGTTGGTCAATTAGTACATGGCACAAAAGATTACATGGCACACTGGAGGCTCCACAAGTGCACTAAAGTACAGTAAAGCCATTACAATACGTTGTAGGATAATTAAGCACTAAACATTTAAAATATCAAACAAACTGTAGAGGAGCAGGTAGACGCTATCCTGCTGGCTCCAGCCCCCCAACGCTGTCATATTGGAACAGTCAGAGAAAAGCCATAAATTGGATCCCCTGCTTCGTTCTTATACCGCATTGAGTTTATGAGAGACATTATGCACTCAGACACCCATACAGAATGTACTCTTGCACTAAAAGTGTGGAAGGATGTTGCATGTCAGGGTGTCAGAATGAATCAATGGAAATTGTGGAAGGACGTTAAAATTAAATCTAATGAAGACAAAGTAATGGCACAAAGAAGATATATGAACCTCTGTTGAAAAGATATGAACATTTTGAGTAACGATGTAATTTAAGCAATTAGAGTAACATGAACCTAAAGCTAAAGTAATCATGGATCTAAAAGAAGATGAAGGAACAATAACTGTAAACACGCAGTAATGCAAGGTAGAAAGACAACGTGTAGAAGCTTCCTGTGGAGGAATATATAATGTGTCAATGACGGCCATATTAGAAAAATGGATGACGGCTCATGTTGAATTAAACCAAGCTACCTCAGAAACAGGCTGAGGCTGTAAGAATCAGGAGATGCAGAAAAACAGCAGACCTGATGATTAGTCAAGGTTGAACCAGAGCAAAGATGCTATTTTGGGGGATAAGCACAAAGCACAAATGGAGCACATGGATAAGCTCTGAATATGTGACATTCTTTATAAATGAAGGAAGATGAAATATCTGTGAGAGCCAAACTGTTGGTCAATTAAAAGTGTACAATGTTCATATGAGATCGAAGTCTCTAGATGCCAAAGGGAGCAACAGCACCCTGCATAATTAAATAAATAGCATAATTAAATAAATAGCAGTGAATGGAAGGCTGAAATTGACAAATGTGTTGTCTTTTCACATGTGATTCAGAAGTCAAAAACAAAGACTATTCATTAAAGCTTTAAGCTAAGACAGTGGTGTGCTCACACTCCCTTGAATGTTCCAGGACAGTGAGCAGCAACAAGGTCTACTGTACTTATTGATAGCCTAATATAGAATCCTACTTCCCACCCTACAATGGGCAAACATTCTGATATTTTACACCCTTCTTAAAATGCAGAAAAGTGTTAATTCACCTCCCCGGGGAACTATAGTTTCAGGTATAGGTTATTTCCTCAAACAGTTATCTCCATATGTGGACTTTTTCCATAAAGACAAAATACCATTGATGCAATTTTACATTGTGGCTACAACTGTGATATTACAAAGTTTGAAACATCTAGAATTTGATAGAACCAAACAATGCTTGATCACCCTTCACATTGAGGCATTAACTCTGAACATTCCTCAACAAGAAATCCTATTAATTGTTGAAAGTAAAGGCAGAGAACTGTGGTCTAACAAACTATATGGAAGTTACCATCTGAGAGCCTCACAGGATACTGTTTCCTTTGTTTATTTCTAAAGATATCATCATATTTTTTTATTACTAGAAGAATATGCTAAGCATGCGGAAGGCCTCAGGAATACACTTTTGACAAGAGGTTATCCACTCAAACTACTAAATAGGTCAATCAAACGAGCACAGACTAGTCCATGTGAGATGACTCTTACCCATTATCTGAAAAGATAGTGATTCTGATTCATTTATTACAGCAGTATTTGAGTTTCGGCCAATTATAAATGTGCAGGATTGCCTTTCAAAGGTGGAAACATCTTCAAGATGTGTAGGTAAATGTGATTCTTTCTAGAACTAATGGCAGGCACCATGTGGCTTGTACTCAGTATCTCGTCAAACAAGACATACTACAACCTTTTGACATCAGCCCGAGAAGGCATTCGGTTCAAAAACATTTTACAAACAGCAATACCAGTCATGTTGTATATTTGTTAAATTGTCCATGCAATAAATGATATGCAGGTATAACAAATAGGCTGGTTGAAAAGAGAATGTTAGAACACAAAGTTTGAATAAGTAAGGAAATAACAATGTGCTACTGTTACCACACTTCATTGAAATTAGTCATTCAAAACCAGAATTTATGTGAACATTCATGGCAAATGTTATACGCCCAAAAGGAGGTGGGAATCTGTCCCTAGTGCTTCTTAGATCTAAACAAAGATGGATCTTCAGACTGAATTTAGATAATGAAAGTCTAAATGAGGCTTTCGAGTGACAACTTGTAGCAACGAGTAACTGACATAAAACAACCCTGCTTAAAGTTAGACTTGTCCATCTATGGTGATCTGGCAGGTGCTCAGAAGAGAACTAGTGAAGGTGAAGGGCATGCTGCAAAGATGGTGATAAGGAGAGGGCAGAGTAGCTGCACAAGCTGAGGATAAGCAACCTGCAACAAGACAGTGTTGGGTAAGTGTTGTGTTATGCTGGCAAAACTCCAAAAGAAGCTACATACGCCAAGAGAGACACTACTAGGCATCTGCCACTGACACACCTGGACACAGAAAATGAGAGCAGCGCTGTGAAATACAAACAGTAGAGGAGAAAGGTGCTATGAGGCAGATGCATGTGATCCACTGTTAGGAAGGTGGCAGATAGACATTGCAAGGTGCAAGCGATATAACTCAGGAGGACTGGAGAATCAGCATGCAAGGTATAAGTGACTAGCAGGTGCAAGAGAGAAGTCACAAGCTCCACATTTTTGTGGAATTGTCAAGATGCCAGGAGACATGGTACAAAGACCAAGTCAGTGGAATGTTGATGAAACACTGTGAGCTACAACCCACCGGGAGAGTAGAGAATGCTTGCCAAGCCCCCTGAGAGAGGTCACATGTGGGGACACCAGGAGTCGCATGAAGTTGAAAAGTGTACTCACTGTTGAATGAGTTAAAGTGGTGGGAAGCAAGAAAACCAAGGGCTACAGTGCACTCTGGCAATTGGCATACATGGCCCAAAACCTACTGTGACATAGAAATAGAAACACCTCTAGTAGAATAGTCGTACCTTTAGTATTAAGGTAATGCAGTACTCCAGGAATTTAAGTTGAAATATACAAAGCGCTCTGTGAATGAGAAAGACATGAGTTAAATGAGACAATGCTGCATTCAGCACATTTCGGTAAATGTCCCAAAACTTTGTAGAAATGAGAACAAATATTCATTTTATTCTGCAAACTGATGTGAAAAATCCACAGTACTCCCTGAAGAAGAAAGAAAAGGAATCATAACCGGCAACACACGTAACTGGTCTAAAGATTGAAATGATGAAAAGACTTCATACAGCTACAAATGCAGACCCTGAGTATATTGAAATTAATTTCTTAAAAATGAACACACCTTTAGTTCAATATTTCTTCAGCTGTTCGGGATCAATTAATGCAACTCAACCACACTTCACACCTCAACTTGGCATGTGGCAGGGAATGCTTTACCACAGCTCTAGCCCATACAACTACTCAATTCACTGGTCACATCAGTGCAATTTAGCAGGAGGAACAGGCTTGTAGTGCCAGTCAGAAGACAACTCCCGTGCCATCTCTCATCTGTAAATTATCACAGAGAGGCAATTAGCATTGAAGGTCCATCCAGTCAGACACCAGATTCCAATCTGTGCGATCTCTTACTGTTCGCCACTGACGCACCATCAGCAAAGAGTACATCACTGCAAAAGCATAGCATCAGCAGATAGGCCCCTCAAAATGCCTTTCACACTGATCTGTTAGCACAACCGTGGAATAAAGCAGGGGGATTTCCCTCCCTAGGCAGGAGTCAGATGCCAATTAGAATCATGTAGCACCTACATTTTTTGATTGTTGTCCAAGATCTCTGGGATACATTAACATTATGATAAAAAGCATAATCCTTTCTGCTTACCAATCACATCATTCTACTAAAATCATATGGCTAGGGCAAATTACATCACATGACCTTTGACCCTTTGAGTGATACATTGTATGACCGTTGCCCCTATGAGAAGGCAGGCTGAGATATCGCAAATCATTGTACACTGAGGAAATCTCAGGAAGTGCCTACATTTAACATATGTGGTAAACTGATGGGCTACGTCAACTTCCTCCAAACCAAATAAAAAGAAAGCCTCGGAGTCACACAATGGAGTAGGGATGGATGAACTAGTTCTAGCAACACTCAAAACACCCCAAATACGGGTGGGTCGAGTCCCATGAATCCCTCCAACTTTTCTGAACAGTTGTCAGGAAATGTTGGAAGTCACACAGTGGTACAAAAGGAGAGTTGTACAGGGGAGAGGGTGGTGGGCGTGCTGGCTAGTGACATCCTCCACACGTCCCATTGCCCAACTGGGACCTGACAGGTGCCCGCCGGCATGGCAGTACGACTTGTTCAATATTTCCTGTTTCTAGTGCCTTTGAGCTACTAGAAATAAAAATAAAAACATATTATACACATCCTCGTTGTGGGGGAGATGGAGGGAGATGTTGGAGTGCTCAGTAGGGAGGTCGTGGGAAGCAGTGTGGTGTTGAGAAGCACAGGTTTACATCCATAAAAGTGAAATTTTGAAGGTCACCAAGCATTTGATTTGATTTGATTTTCATTTTTCTAATGCGCTAAATCGCCCATATACCTCAAAGCGCACACAGAACTGAGACAAGACACACAAAACAATGTAACAGGCAGTCCATGGGCGGGATATGTCAGAGTCGATGAAGCGGGTTAATACGTCCCACCGGTTCTGATTAATGCAGCGGATCAGTCAGGGTCAAGATTGAACAAGTGTGTCTTGACTCCCTTCTTGAACTCAGTGATGGACATAGCCTGCCTAAGATGGGTGAGGAGTTTATTCTAGGCCAGGGGGGCCTGGACATCAAATCCGGTTCCACCAAAGCCTGAGAGTTTAAATCTGGGTTGAGTGAGCTTTGTGGGGTCATTGGATCGTAAGGTACGAGTCACTCTATATGCAGATAATCGATCAGACAGATACTGTGGGACGTCTGCATAACGGCACTTGTAGGTGATGGTAAGCATTTTATGAATACCACATTGGGCCTCATTATAAGTTTGCCGGTCCGGGAACTACGGTACCGGTAAGCATGCCGGTACCGTAGTTCCCGGACCGGCAAACTACGAGCTGTGCTCGCGGGTGCCTTTCCGTCGGACCTGGCGGGCAGAAAGGCACCCGCAAGCACAGCATGTCGGATGCACCAGCACCGTTATAATTGGTGCCAGTGCATCCGACCTCCCAATTCCCATTCGGCCCTATGGGGCCGAATGGGAATCGGGAGCTTCTTTATTCTGGTGCCCGCGAAAGAGCAATTACAGGGTCCGGCAGGGCCGTAATGTCCCAGTAATTGGCCGTTCATGGGCAGCGGAAATAAATGACACCGACGGCAGCCGTGCCTGTATTATAGCCATGGCTACTGCTGATGTCATAATGAGGCCCATTGTCTCTTCGGAAGCCAGTGTAGTTCCCCTCTGGCCGTGGAGACATGAACTCTGCGAGAAATGCCAAAAACGGCCCTAACACCATTATTTTGTGTAACCTGCAGAGTATGCAGTTTACCTGTTGCAGTCCCTGCCAGGAGACTGTTGCCATAATCAAGGCACGAGTTGATGAGTACAATTGCCAGCAATGCCCTATTCTGTAACAAGATGTAGGGACGGATATGGTCCAAGAGTTTGGAAATGTAGCTACATGAGGCTTTAACTTGGGTGATGTGCAGCTTCATGGAAAGTTTCGGCATCCAATGTAATGCCCAAGGTCTTCACTGACCTTGCAACTTTAATTGTGATGTCGGCAATGGTAAAGGCATCGTAGTCGGAACTGAGTGTCTTCAGTTTACTGCCAGATGCTGATCAGTCACCCATGAAATGTGTGGGTCACGAATAAAAGGGAGCATAGATGTTGTAAAGAACCCTCTGGTGACAATTACATGACCCTTAACGAATGCCCCAGGTAACAACCATTGTGCCAACTTTCTGTATCCTCCTGGGCGACACTAGGCTCCCGTATGCTGCTTTCTGGGTATGCTGAATAGGCCGGAATGAACCACCTGAAAGCTGAGGGGATCAGGAGAAAATGGGCTGCAGACAAGGCCAGCCGCCTCAAAATTGCAACCCCGGACAGCCCCTGAATCACAGCCATGGTGAAGACCACGTAGCTGAATAGAGAGGCAAGGAAATACTGCGTGCCTTACTGTCTAAATGACAGGTGCCTTCAGTGCGTTAAGTGGGCTGGGGCTATCTAGGGCAGATTCCCGGCAGGCTGCGAATATTGTGTCAGAGACGGGGCCCTGCCGGTGCTACCGAAAGTCCCACACTAACCGCTGACCGCCAGGCTCTTAGAAGCCAAGGCTTTTTTCTAAAGCCTGAAGCTCTCGCGTGCAAGCAAGAGCTTCAGGCTTTAGGAAAAAAAGTATTGTCTTTGCAATGTGTCACTGTGCCGACCCCCTGCCAGACACACCTTTGATTAGAGATGCAGGGGTAGTGAACCCAGGGTCGGCGCCGCAATAAGAGAGGTAACAATTACATTACCTGACTGCTGCCTGTTCGGCCACGATCCTGCCCTTTTGCAAAATCAAGCCAGGTCTCTCTCTCCGGGGTGTGGCCTCACAGTCAGCATTCAGGTGAGGTGTTTCTTCTTAATTGTGGCACCCACCCCCTTCCAGTTCACGCCCCGTAAGAGCCCTGGTTCAAGTTTGAAGGCCACTTAAAGCACTGGGTGCCGCTTTTAGGTCAGCCTGTCACCTTTACCAGGGGTCATGATCCAGCCACGTGCCAGTGCGCAAAAGGAACTTCTATGGCATGTCATGGATGCTCCAATTATATTCTTTTATTTCATTCCGAATCGCAGCAACAATAGTTCTGATTGGATTTATATTGTGCCACAGGTGGACCGACCTGCGTCAATGTTCACGCACCGTGATTTGATTAACAGGAATTAATAGAAGTGATATGTTTTAAGTAATTTACGAAAGGTGAAGAGGTTATTTTCCTGACGCAGCAGCGAGAGTGCATTTCATAAACGAGGTCCTGCCAACGCAAATCAGTGACCAACGCATGATTTCAGAGAACATTCAGGCAGAAAAAGGCAGTGCTCAAGCCCTGGAAACAAAGGATGTAGACTCATTAACATGCCAAATGGGTAAGTGATGGCACCAGAAATTAGCATTTCAGTGAAATATGAACATTTCATTTATTTGTTTGTTTGTTTTTATTATTTGTAAAGGGCACCTAACCCATGGGTAGCTGGGCGCAAGCAACAAGAGGGGTGTACAGCTTGAGTAACAGAGCACACAGCGAATGAGTCCAACTAGGTTACAATGTTGGATCATGCAGCATTTGGTCCAATATGTCAAAGTACAAGTTATAGATGAGTATACATAGTTTACAAAAGTTGAGGATGTATCTAAGCATATACAATATACAATTTACAGTTTATACACAATTTACAATCGGTGCGGCACTGGAAGTGATTAGATGTCCTAGCATTAGGTGTCGTGTTCCTTGATCCATCGGATGGTATTGGATCTGAATTGTGGGTAGGGAAGGTCTTCCCTAAGGGATCGTGGTAAGGAGTTCCAAAATTTGACAGGGAAGCTATTCCCTCCGGACATCGTGCGTTTAAATCTTGGGACGAGGAGGAGGTTTGAATTGGCCTTTCTATATGGGCGGCAGGAAGTCGGTCTGGTGAATCTCGTTATCGTTATCAGATATTCGGGGGCCGCTTGATGTAGGCATTTGTGGGTCACAGAGACCGATTTAAGGAAAATGTTGTCTTTTGTAGAAAGCCAGTTGTGCGACCTTCTAGTCTCTGAGATATGTGCTTTCCTCAATTTAATGGGCTTTGCATAACCGAACAAAATACACTGGTTGAATAGGTATTTGCCTTTTAGAAAATCAACAAACAAAATATTACCCAAAAGAGAATATTTGTGTTGTAAAATTCTAAAAGATGTACACTTTAAAAGTCAAGAATCAATGCCCATGTTTTCTCTGGAGCACACATTTCCCATATGTAACATTTCATCTCCAGTCGTTTGCGGTGTATCATTTGGTCGAATGTGTACTGGTGAAGTACCCAACCTGGCAACCTGGAGACCATGGTTCGAAGCTCTACCGTGGTTCCAACGAGTAAAGTCCTTACATTCTCAAAACACAGTACAAAGCATCTCCTTTTACCTAGGACTTAGGAGGACGGCATCCGCTCAGTGAAAAAAGTGGGTGACGCCGTCCACCCACTTGTACCCTCGACATCAGCCCTGGAAAAAGGAGCGTTTTATTTAAGAAGTGAAGTGGGATGGTGGTGGGCACTACTGCTTCTTGTGTGCCAGATCATTTATTTACATTTTTAATTTACAATAAACTTTTAGCAAAGCTCAGAAAAACCAGGCCATCAACTAGATTAGTTTCTTTTTCTCCATTGTTTCAGTATACTGTCCTCGTGGCCATTGTTGGTTAGCTGGCCACAGTGTGCATAGGATTCGCCAAAACATTCCTGAAGTATCTTACCATTGCGACTGTCACTGAGGTTTGTGTTCCACTCAGTAAAAATGTCCACCAGTCCTCTGCCATCCGAAATTTGTCAAAATAATTGCTGAAATAGTGAGTCCTTTCCAAGCTGTAGGCGGGGCAGCTAGTACATTTCTAGTAAAAAGAGTCAGAGCGGGCAGATCCAGCTTCCCTTATCTCGCGCCCACTCACTGGAATGCCTTACCTCCCACTATCCGAGGTGAGGCCTCCCTCACCACCTTCCGCAAAACTCTGAAAACTACCCTCTTCACATAAGGGCCGACACATCAGAATGAATACTTATCATATAAGTTGTAATATATGACTAAATTCAATATCTGTAACAACAGTATGAAGTTTTGTAGCATTCATAATGTGTCAACAACCGCTATCATGCCTGTACCTTGTAACTAAGTTACTGCAAGTAACAGCGCCTCAATGCCCCTGGGCTGCTTGCGCGCTATATAAATATAAATAAATAAAAACAAATACATTTCAACTCTTCTGTGTTACAGAATCTGCACATGTTGTCACAAACTTCCTCTTTGAATCTCACTGCCATAATTTCCTTAGACCTGCAGAGATTGAATTGAATCCTTTGCGCCTTCTGAGACATATCCTACCTTGTATTGCGAACAAAGATATAGCACTGGTAATAAGCACACTGAAGACTGGACTATGGTAACGCTCCCTGTGCCCATACATGTCTCTGATGGTTGCACCATTTCATGACAGTATTCCCACATAAGAACATGCTCATGGTTGCTTTTCACATAAGGCCAGTAATGATAGTATAGGAAAATGCATCTAGGCTGGCTTTGTCAATATATGGTGGTATCCCCACATAAGAACATACTCTTGCTGAATTTGCCATTAAAAATGCCATGCCACAATAAGAAAACATGGCCAAACTGGCTGCACCAAAATGCCTGTCTAGCCGAGTAATAGCATATATCATGCACTCCCCTCCCCCACACCGCTGATGCCCCACCTGACAAAATCAGTTCCTCTGTGCCAGCCCAGTACAAGCATACCCATTTATGCAACATTCACTCGCTCATTTACTCACACCATTCAGTCGCTTATTCACATGTGCACCAAGCCACCCACACATCATACAGTCACTCATTCACACATGCATCACATAATACATAACATATTCTTTCATGCACGCAAGCATGCATACATGTAAACATACATCACAAACATGAAACACCCTTGCATTCACACACGCACACACTTAAAAACAGTGTTTTGTTATTCTATCTACTGTTCCCCAGAGGGACTCCGAGTAGCTGCACTTCAGCCTCCACCATGCTCCCAGGAACCACGAAGCAGAGAGAGTTTCCTGGTTCGAGACATGTGCATTGGAGAGCCAGTGCACCTCCATCCCGTGCCAGGTCGAAGTACATGCGCTCTGACTTCTGAAAGACATGTTTTCTTCCTGATGATGGACATTGTGCGACACGGCCCCCTGCGTCACAGGGGATATTGGGGCCCCGCTACACCAGTGCTCGGGAGTGTTTACGTGGTATGCAGCATGCAGGAGTTGACCTCTAATGCCATCACTGCAGCTAGCGCTTCAGAATGCTTGCAACAGTGCCATTAACTATTGTTGCATTAAGCACCCATTGCAAGAGCTGGAATGGGTGGTAATGGTGCGTTGACCCAAGTTAAAAGCCTGAGCGAAGCAAGGGCTTTTAGCGAGGGCTCAGGCTATTACCACCCTTTCTGGGACAGGGCTAATGAAAAGTATTTCCTTCCTGTGAATGGGTTGCCTCGCAACGTCCTGTTCAAAGAAAGAAACAACTGTTATAAGATGGCCACCATGGAATGGGAGGGCGGGGTTCCATACGGAGCCCCTCTTCCCTTTCCATGGAAGCCATCAGGAGCAGTGGCATGGAGAGGCAGCAGGTGCAACAATGTCACTTGCTGCTGCCATGAAGAAGTTGATGGGGAGGGGGGAAGGAAACAGAGAATGGGGGGAACGTGGCGGCTGTAGGAACTGGCCATCAGGCTGCTTGGAACACGGGCTGAGATCCCTTGTCAGCAGGAGTTCCTAGCCACCTGATTGGCTGGCTCCCCCAAACAGGGTGCTAATGCTCCTGACGTTGACTCACAAGCAGAAGCTTCCCTGCGGGGTGAGTGAATATCCATACTGACATGTCGAAAAGGCTGGAGTTTCATCGTGAGATGTGGGGATAGTACACTTTCAGGCAGAATGTCCTAGTGCATGTCCATTAAAGGAAAGGACCCTGAAATAGTGGTCAGAGCCTCTTATGAATACATGCTTAGCTGGGCATACAAGTGGCTGCACTATATCTAGGCAACTGTGATTAAAAGGACAGAACATAAATCCAGCAGTGAGATCATGCGGGATGTGAATGTTGAGGTGAATGAGGACTGGTTCAATAACTTAAATACTTTTATTCAACACTCATTGTCACAAGCTGTTAGTTCAAATGCGGTACACATTGTAAGGGCAGTCAAAACCTCTATGGCCAACCTTTCCGAAAGCTTTGGAACAGCTAACATCTGCTTCAAGGGGATTTTCTAATGACGATGGAGGGCACAAGGACATGATTTTAGATCTCCTAACAATAAGCATACTTTTGTGGAAACAAATATCCTGTGAATTAGGGTGCAAGACGTATCTAATGGGTTAAAGAAGGCTTAATAGATATTCAGTATCCTGGACTTAGAGGAAAGGGGCCGGGTAATCACATTGCAGTGGGTTAACACATCTACTGCAGTCTGCTAGAGTTCCTGCTGAGATGCTGATACAGGTTTGCTTGCTATGATGGGGTCTATAGTCACCTCATCACCTCAAAATGTTGCCCTATTTGATTCCTAGCACATGTAGCTTAGCACAACAGACCCCAATGCTTGACTTTTTTCAGGACAGTGTACACAGAGAGTCAGTCTATATATGAGGGTTACCAAGGCCAGAATGCACAACGCAAAGGCAGAACTGATAGTGGGTATTTAGGCATTAGGTGTGTTGTGGTATCTTATGGCTCCTCATACAATCTGGTTTTATGGGGCTGAGAATATTTTTTCATAAATAACGTCCACCACAATAAAATTAATAATTGCAGGTGCTGAGACACAGAAAGGGAATTATTGCCTTGCAAAAGACCAAATGGTTGAAGTACGTGTCTGCAATTTTGGGAAATTCTAAATGTGCTAGGACAATAAATAGTGAATATGTTGTACACCATTTCACAGATCCACTCTAAAATAGGCATGTTTCCTTTACAGTCCCGTCCCCATTTTGGGCCGGTGATAAAGGATCCTTCTGAAAGAGTTTCAATTGCTATTAGGGGTTTAATTATCTTTAATTGCACAGGGAATGTTATACTCTTTTTTTATTTGTCTTTTAAAGGCACAGGGCAGGTAGGACATCTATTGCTCGAGGCAGTGTCACTAAATCAGCTATGTATTCAGCCTGTCCTTTGCTTTCAAAAACCTTCACAGGAAACCGTCTCTGTTTTGTGCAAAGGATTTGCATCAGGGTCAGGGTCAAGGTCTTCTTAACGGGATTCTCCAGTTATCCTCAAGATATAATCCCACATCAGCACTTTTCCATTCGGACAGGGTCCCCCAATCTGCAGGCTTAAATCCTGCTTGAGGAAGAAATCTGATGCTGCTACTCTTCATCAAATCCAAAGGCTCCTGTACTGAATCAGGAACTGATCAATGAAGGACCTGGACAGGCAACCTCTTCCCGTAACTACAAGGAGACATTGTGCAACTGCTGTTCTTTACCCAAAGTGACCTTGGAGCCAGTCCTGAGTGCCTGCTGACCTGGAAAGGTATCTTTGTGGGTCCAGATTAGAGTGTCTTGAAATCCTGTGCTCAAGAAGTCCACCAGCATTATCCCAGATCTGGACATCAGTTTCTGACGATTACGAAACCAGACTGAAGTGTATCGCCCAGAAGAGGTGCTAGCATGGCATAGTGCTGCTCAATGCCCGGAGCTTGCCATGTTCCAACCAACTGAAGAATTCTTCAAGAGGCACTGCATCAATGACATCTGACCACTTTTCCAAGGCTGAGGAGGTCCAGTGTCGCTGCCTGCAGAAAACAGCCCGCTAGTGGGTTTCTGCCCATTCCTAACTGAAGAATGAGTCCCAAACTTGGTGGTGGCCCACGGAGAAGTCCAGTGCTGAAGTCCAAGTCACCAAAAGCCACCCTGTCATCTGTGCTGCAGCACCAAAGAACCAAACAGCGGCCAATGCAAATTACCGAAAACCTGATACCTAATTCTGTCACTGCATCCATCGACACTGAAGGTCATTGATGAATACCAAAGGACTCATCCTCACCTCCCAAGCCTTGTCGAGGTCCAAAGTGAGTTTCACCTTCGTGAGACATCCACAGCCGGCATAGCAACCCGACCAAGGAGACCACTGTGACAGACCTTCACTGCTGTCTTACCAACACTGCTTGTTTCCCTTCTCCTGCCCGACACCGATGGCCCAGTGACCTCTTCTTCTAGAGGTGGCCCATCACCATGGGGAAGCATCAAGTAAGAGGGACTCTACCACTTTGCCTCTCACGGCACCGAAGGTACAGTGATGAGGAAGGACGGCTTTCTCTGTCTGGGTCCATCAAGGGGTCTTAGATTCATATCCTGTTGCTTCCCTGGTACTTTGTGATGATGGAACCTGTAAGAAAAAAGCAGACAATTAATGAACATATAAGGACTGGGCATTAATATAAAAGTAAAGTACAACTTACCTTTTATAGCAGGTTGCCCAGGTAGGGGGATCTCCACACAGAATTGCATTTTTACTCTGGAATGTATTCTGCCAGTGTTCTAAAGTAGTGGACTACTTCTCTACATTTGTTGTTTTAAGGTTAAACAGTGTTTAGTCATTTTAGTGTTTTTCATTACAACGACCTAATGGTGCATTATTGCTGAAGCTAAGAAAAACTGTGGAACCACATAGTACTGTACATATTGTGTTAACTATTTGAGTAGCATGTCCTGAGTACATAGTGAGTTTTATTTGTGTGTATATATTCATCTAAACCTAATCTATTTAATAAAAGAACTATGTTAGCACATAACATAATGTGTGGACATTCCCTTGTTGGGGTTTGGGCATTCACTGTACCTAAGAGCCGGCCTGCATCACCTCCCTTGAGTCGTAGCCTTGGTTGCTCATCCGTTGCTACCCTTTGAGACCCTTGATTGAGGTACCTCTGTGCTTCTACCCTAACCAAATAGTGGGTATGGTCACAGACATTGACTACCCTCAGAATTCTTTGAAGTACAACACTATGGCTACATTCACAATTCATTTAAGTGGACTAAATTGGCTACCCTCAAAATTCTTTGAAGTCCAACACATTGGCTGCCTTCACAATTCATCTAAGTGCAACGCAATGGCTACCTTAATAAATTATTCTAAGTGCAATACATTGGCTACCCTCAAAATTCACTTAGGTGCAACACATTGGCTACCCTCAAAATCAATCTAAATGCAATAAATTGGCGACCCATATACATTAAGTAAATGCCATACATTGGCTACCCTCATAGACTCTTCTAGGTGCAGTACATTGGCTAGCTTTGGGGCAGAGCAAAAATAGAGGATATGCTCTAAATATGCTCTCATTCAGTCAGTAGCAATGGACTAGATGGATGCCTACGTTCAGAGCAGTGCCTATCCTCTAGAAGTGCACCTAACCTCAGTACAGTGGGTATACTTTAAACACGCACCGAGCATCAAAACACCTAACTTCAATTATATAATTAAAGTTTCATAAAAGAAACAAAAGTCGTTGTCTCATACCTGAAGGTTTCTACAGACAGTTTTTTTTTTTTTATTAGGAACTGTTTTGTCATGAGGTCCTATTTATATTTGAGCTGTTCTCACATGATAAGCAATCAGAACACACGGACCTGGTGCGGTTTTCTTTGTGCTTAGCAATTTGCAATCTAAGTTAACTTACCAAATACATTATCTACTGCACTAAGAGTACAGTTCTATCGTTGTTGTGCTTTGAATACATTCCTTACATAATTTTTGTAACGTGGCCATGCAAAGTTAAATTTGACCATTGACTTCAGGACAATTTCTATGAAATTGTACATTTGAAAGATGACACAGTACATTCTCCAAAACAGGTTCTGCGTCATTTGTATAACAGGGCTGCACGAAATAAATCATTCTGTTAGTAGTGACTGTTAGCTTACGCATATTGCTCGATGAGGTATACATTGCAGAGATGAAAATGCACAATAAGGATTGTATAATGAACATGTGTTATATTGTAAAATTTCTTGCACATCACACCAATAGGGGGAGCTGCACTATGCAAACCGTGGCAGCTGTTCATTCCTGGAGAGCCAACTCCCCCCCTCCCCCAGCAACAGTGACATCACACTTGCTGGAATATATATTGGAGTTGTTTGTATCCCTTTACCCAGTTCCAGCCAGTTCACCCATCACAGATCACTTCCTGGACTTCTTGCAAGAAGCTCACAAAGGGGCATCTCCATATATCGCCATTTCCAACCCTAATTGGGAGGAAGAAGGACAACAAGGACAGAACAACAAAGTGAGGTATTTAAACTAACTGTTTGAATATTTTGAATCACCAGAGTGGTAAAACTGCTTTCACGTGGTAATATACATATGAGTGCATGGTGGAGCACCCATATTTTGTTAAAAGCGGTATTTTTGCCATCGGCCTTGTTGTGTTGCACTGGAAAGTCTAGGGAAATCAATGTTTCAATGCAGTTATCGCCTTAAGGAATGCAGTACTGTTACTCAAAAGCATTTTAATGGGGGACACAAGTCACCCTGTAATGGTAGCTGTAAGGACTGACTAATGGCCGCAAAGCAAATAAGTTGATCGAGGGAGGGAGGTTGAACAATACCTCAGTCCCAAAAATCAGTCCAGGATCACACAAATCTATGTTTAGGGTCCCACTGAAGTAAATGGAAAAGGTGCAAAAAGAAAATATTACCTTACAGCTACAACAAGCGTCTATCATGAAGGAGCTAATGACAATAATGTTGGCTCTGTTAGTTCTAGTAAGACAATTGGCAACAGTAGAAGACGTCTTGACTTCAATCCTGGTCCTCGGAATTACAGGGCTCTTCAGAGGATAAAGATTCATCATCATCATGCAGGGGCAGATCATTGTGAGATGGGCCAACCTTTTTTACAATGATGGCTGAAACACATGGAAGCCTGGAACGGGAAAACTATTTTAGATCCATACCCAGCTTTTTTCTCAAAGTCAGTGTCAGCCATATCAGTTGAAAGGCTTGATGCAGTGGGGTCTCTACAGCAATCCCAATTGCATATACACTCTTTAGGGATTCTTACGTGATCATTTGCATTGGGGTAAGATATTTAAGGACAGGTCCTGCCGCACAATAAGGTTAAGGATGGACAATATTTCAACAGTCGGATATATAAACAAGCTGGACAGGGCGGTGAAGAATTTCCCTTCCTGGCTCTTGTCTCTTGGGGCAGAAGGTGGGGTGGCCACTGTGCCACTGCCTTCTAAGCAATCCTGGGCCAAGGACCAGTGTAGGGAGGATTCCCATGACCATCTCACCATGGCCCTGGCATTTGGCAGGGGCTTGTCTCATTGCTATCCCAAACCAGTTTAAGCTGATCCCAACATTAATGAGGATATGATATGATATGATAGGTTATTTATAATGTGCTTAATACCCAGAGGTTTCTAAGCGCGGATCCAGGGATCGAACCTGTGTTGCTCCGTGGCGTCTTGCTTCCAAGGTGAGCACTTTGCTGCTGAACTATCCCCCCAAGACAAGTCCTCAAGTGGGCGGATCAGCCGCCATCTTGAGAACTTGCATCCCTATTGGTTGCAAAGTCTTCACATTGATTTACTAAGGGACCTCTGCCTCCCAAGAGATTTGATGTTAGAGAATTCTTTAACATTGTGTGCGGAGCTGGAGGCAGGGCAAGGTGAACGGCTGAAGAACTGTAAACCTGTCAGAGACAACCAATTCAAATTGAACCATAATTATATGCAGCTAAATTCGGTGGGACAAATGTGGCCCCTGGTGGTGTGGCCTTATTTAAGCCTGGAGTTTGCAGAGACAGATGTGGTGGTTGGAGAAGGAGACAGATCCTTGGGGGCCGTTGCTCGAGGACGGAGCAGGAAGAGTGGAGCAGGAAGGTGAAGGTTGTAGAAAAGTGGCTCAGAGAATGGGGAGCATGATGGGGTGGTAATAAGGACGAGGTTGTGAATTGGAACAGCGGAAGTGGGAGGTGGAGGATAAGGGGATAAGGAGGAGATTATGAATTGTGAAAATTGAGTATGCAGCGAGTAAGAACAGTAGCAGGAGTAGTTGGTGAAGAAGAATAGCAGGAGGAGGGAAATGGCAGAGGAAGATTTGAAGAAAGGAACGCAGGAATGTTCCTAAGGAGGAGGTTGGGGTAACATCAGGTGGAAGGAAGGGAATAACATTGAGGAGAACGACTTTCAGGATGGGAGTGAGGGCAATGCAAGTGGAGCAAAGAGGGAGTAGTAACAAAGGATTGGAGAAGGAGAGGAAGAGACTGGAAGAGAGGAAGAGACTGGAAAATAAAAGGAAAATCAACTGGCACACTGCCAGCATGTGGAACCTGAGTGGCGATGTTATGGAGCTTGTATCATGCAGCAAAAAGTCATGAGAATGTGAAGGCGAGAGACAGTGAGTAGGAGAGGATAAAGGCAGAAGAAAAGGTCCTCTTAGGTATGATACTGGCACAATTCAGCAAAAGGGTATATAAGGGATAGGTAGTGTGGACTATAGCCAGAAACCTGAGTCAAGGAAGGAAATATGTCAACCAGTCTCCAGGGGCAGTTGCCTGGGAAGCCTATGGCTGAAGGTTTTAGGGTCAGCCATTATATAACCCCAGTCTGACCCAGCTGGCTGGGAAGCCAAGTTTCCCTACCGCCTGGTGGAATCTCCTTCATGTCCAAGAAGCTTAAATATTCCAGCCAAAATGTCTACAAGACATTCACAGCACGTTTGGAGATTTATGTTCAAAGTAATGATCCAGCAGACTAGTGTCAACATTCATTCATCTTTCAAAAATGCAGAACATTTGGGGCCCACTCCACCTGGGCCGGTATGCATCCAGGCTCAATGCCCAGCACTAACAAGCTGGGAAGGGCGGTGAAGAATTTCCCTTCCTGGCTCTTTTCGTTAGGAGATGGGGGCCTGTTGTGATGGTGACAGATACATTTGTTCAAGTCTAGGGCAGAGGAATTCACTGTGGCGTTATGTACCGGTTCTACAGGCAACACCAGTGGCTAACAGCCCGCAGCCCTCGGGCCATTAGCGTGGGCCCAGTGCCATTTCCCCCCAGTGTTGCCCATGGAACGGTTACATAAGGCCATTAGCGCCCAGGTTACCAAAGCAGCAACCCAGGGTGCTAAAAAATACGCATGTACCGTTGTAGGAAGGAAAATCCTTTACCTACATGGATGCCATGGAAAGTGAAGGCGGGGCTGAGTACGGAGTCCCTCTTCCGTTTCCATGGCGGCCATGGGAAGCTGAGAGGAAGGTGCAGCGATTCGGAAGCAAGGGCCAACACAGACAAAATAAGGTAAGTGGGGTGGTGGGGGGTTACTAAAGAAAAGCAAACAGGCACAGCGGGTGGGGGAAGAACACAGGCTTGTACTGGCGGTTCAAAGCCACGTTCCTAGCCACCTGATTTGCTGGCCTCCCCGCCCGGGGTGCTAATATGAATTCCAGCATTTGCATTGATTTCTCGGGTGTTGTCACTAGTACAATTTCAAGGAGGAACAATTGTATCAGTAACACTAATTTTGGCCTAATAAACATGTTATCTAATAACATTGGATCTAGCCATAGACTGCCGGACTTCCCTTGGGCTTGTCAGATGTATACAGAAAGGTCTAGGCGACAAATCTTATCCTCTGCTGCTTGCAGACAATCTGACTCTTCGGTTCTTTTGGCGATAGATGGAGGCCACAGGCATTTTCAAATCAGCTTCACTGGTCATCCAAACTTCCTGGGCTCGTAGGACTCTTAAATATATATCTTTGCATGGAATTTTTTATCATACAATGTGTTTGTACAGATCAGCCATTTCAACTCATCATGACTTAATTGGAGGATTTTCATTGCGGTGCACATATTGGTTTACAGATTATTGAAAGTGATCAGATGGACAGAACCTCTGCTCCTGAGATGAACTACGTTATTGGAGGTGGGCTTTTTATTATCTTTCTTTAGTGATTGGCCTGATAAGGAAGCGGACTAACTCCTCTCTCCCCTCGCTGCCCTACTCCATCCGATGCACCCACTGTGATTTGCCCAACCCACTGTTGAATGCTGTCTCTGTTACTTGTGCGCTCGCTCGGAGGCCCGTGGGTATGTAGCGCTCTATAAACATTTTTTTTCTTTTTTTTTTAACAATTTATTTAATAGTGCACACAGGTACTGCACATGTATACATACATTTTACAACATCACTTTGTATTACATCATACACAGTTATTTCCTTCTGAGATCTCACTGGCGTTTTTGGCTTTATCTGCGAGATATTGTTTATATCTAGCCCATATATTTTTTGGTTTGGCTATGGGCCGGGACATTTCTATATATAGTTCTTCTGTGTCTTTTGTCCATATCATGTCTCTGTCCCAGTCTTCTTTGGTTGGTGGGGTTTCACTCTTCCAACTCATTAATATGGCTCTCTTAGCTATAAGAAGACCTAGATTCAATAGTTTCTTCCATACCGGGTTCATTTTCCCCACCGCCCCAAGCATGCAAATCTGCGGGGATCATTCTACCGGGTGGTCTGCCATCTTGTCTAGTGCTTCACACACCTGACCCCAGTAGTCCCTTAGCTTTATACATGTCCAGAGCATGTGGTATATGTTTGCATAACTTGCAATACACCGTTGGCAGGTTCCCGGCATGTCCGGATATATCCGTTTGAGTTTTGCTGGGGTGTGGTGTGTCCTATTTATTATTTTATAGTGGATTAGTTTGTATCTAGAGTTAGATGATACCTGTTTGGTAAGCTCACAAATATGTGCCCATTCCTTGTCTTCTATTTGTTGTTCTAGATTATGTTCCCATTTGTTTCTGGCTGTGTGTGTGGTTATTGGCCGTGTCTGTAGTATGACTCTATACAATGCTGAGGCTTTGATTTGTTGCGTTGCCCCGGTGAACATGTACCCCAGGCCTATATTTATCTGCAGCTCATCAGGAAATGTGGGGTGTTCTTTTCGTATTGCATTACTTACAGCCTCATATTGCTGTTTATATTTGTTTGTGTTTCCCAGTATATCCTTTAATTCATTCCATTGGACAAAGCGTCCATCTATGAAAAGCTGTCCCCATTGCGTGATGCCCTGTGCACTCCAGTGTCTGGCAACTTTCCCATCCAAGTTGAAAGGTGTTTGGGGGTCACCACAGGATGGCATACTAGGGTGGTACAGCTTGTTTGTAACAAATATATCCGCTATTTTAGCGCTCTATAAACATTTAAATAAATAGATAAAATAAACATGCCTCGAGGTATTGTCTGCAGATATATTCACATAGATATCTTTGGTGGCTCTTTGCAGGGTTTCAGACACCAACGTACTGGATTGTACGCAGAGAGTATTTGCATTCGTTTATGTGATGAAACAAACAAAGATGGGTTCTAAGCTCGGTGTCAAGCCTTTTACAACTGTGCTGGTCCGGAAACAACGGTGCCGGTAAGCCTACCGGCACCGTTGTTTCCGGACCGGCACAGCACAACTCTTTGGGTGGGTGCCAACCCACCCATCAGGGTAAGACCTGCCCAGTGGGACGGCACCGACTCGCAGAGTTCATACAGAAGCACCGGCAACGTTGTTAACGGTGCCGGTGCTCCCGTATCCCCATTCTCATGGAGTCCAATTGGACTCCATGGGAATGGGGACTAAAAAAATTACCGGAACCTAACTTTCCAGCCACCAGACTCGGCATAGCCCGGTGCACTAGGAAGTCATGCACTTTACTTTAGCCAGATGGGTTAAATTGGCTGAGGTGCATGCATCCCTAGTTGGTGATATGATATGATATGATAATGATAGGATGAGTCATTTATAATGCACCTGTACACAAGTGTTTCTAGGCGCAATAAGACGAGGGAGGGAAGACAGAGGAAGGGCAAAACGAACGGTCTTACTTGGCCTTGTGACATTCACATTGTGCAAGTGCGAAACACAAAGAGCAGGGGGGAGTGGAAAGAGAAGGAGGAGTGCCAGGGAGAGGGAGGAGGGAAGTGCAATCAGAGCAGCTGTGGATACGTGCAGGAGGCAGTGGACTGTAGGGTTACATTAACACCCCCAAGTGCGTGGTAGGCCAGGGGGCAGTGCAGTGGTGACTGGTCGTGGGACGGCCTGGTACATAGTGAGACTCTGAGGGTAGCCAGACCATCAGTCAGAGCAGCAGACAGGTAGGTCAGCGGGGGGGGGGAGAAAGAGAGCGAGAGAGAGAGAGAGAGAGAGAGAGAGAGAGAGAATGCAGAGGGGAATGGGAAGGTCTTCAGCAGCTTTCGTAACTTCAGGTGGTCCGGCTCAAGTTTGAGAGGGATAGGGAGGCTCAGTCATATAGGGATGCAAGGTTGTATGATATTCTTAAGTCAGCTGATTGGTCTAATGCGTCAACCTTTTTTTGATTTCCGTTGTTAACCTGTTATGCAAGCTCCAACTGCGATTGTATTACGGCGATAATGTTTGCATACTAATGATTAGTCCTAGTATACTAAAGCAGACAGTCACGATTCTGCTAATGGCACAGTAGAAAATATTAGCCTACGGTAGATATTTTTCTCTGCCTTGATGGGGATCAATCCTAGTTTTTTTAGTGCCGATGGCTGTCTTCATAGACCAGGATCCATGTTATGACCCCAGACCATTACGACCATGATGTCTTTTCTATTCCAAGAGATGTGACTTATTCGAAAAGTGGTGTATCACAAGATGAGGACATGTAGCACTAAAATGGCAGAATTTGAGATGGATTGTGAAGGGGGGGGCACCCCTAAACAGAGTTGCGTGAGCAGCAGTTCATTTTACACAAGATTTAAACATTTTCTTGCAGCTATTCAACGTAAAAGGAAAGATAAGTGTATCATACTCACCTCTGTGCCATTAATAAAATACTGAGTGTCCATTGTAATCTACTGGAACTAATCAGTGTTACTGTGTGCGTAAATCCAGAGACATGCATTCATGCAATGAGAGAGTAGGGGTTGGAAGGTAGCTGCTGTGCCCAGGTCGCTAAACTTAAGAGAGTGAGGGGGCCATCCGTGCTGTTCCCTTAATGTGGTTGGTTGTTTTCTGTGCAGAGCATGTTTCCTGTACTGTGCGATTCATACCTATAATATAGTTTGGCATGTGACACTCACAACCAATCTCCAATCAGAGGGAAATGTGTTATTTTCAGATGATCAGAAACATTGGGCTGTGAGGCGTCATCTCAGGATGGAGAAGTTGGCATTTCAGGTTCTCATTAGGGAGAGGGATCCTGTGTACCCTCACTATAGATCAAAGAGGAGGAGATTGGATGTCCTTGTTCGACCACTGATAGGTTCAGGTCTCGCCTTGACTCATGCCATCAGTCAGTAGATCATCAGGGTCCGCGCTTAGAAACCTCTGGTTGTTTAAGCGCGTTATAAATACGTAACTAAGACAAAAAAAAAAAAAATTATGCAACTAAGAAAAACAAACAATTCCTGTAACAGCGCCTCGATGCACACGGGCTGTGTGAGCGCTTTATAAATGTAAAATAAATAAAAATAAATAAAATCAGTTCTTTGTAGTCTGTTATTTTCAGTCTTGCATTTCTATTGGGAGAAACAATACGGCAAGCATCAGACTGCAAATAAATGCCTAGGTGCCCACATCCCTGACATAGGACAACGTGAGATCTTGTTTCGTGGTGAAACGTGAAATTATAGTAGTTGGAACTAGCTTTAGAAACCTCTGTTGCAAGATATGTTCTTGAAGTCTATCAGCCACTTTGCCCAGGCCCTCTTTTTTTCACAAAGATAATTATAACACTAATCCCTTGTTTATCGGGTTACCTACATTATTTAGGAAAAATTGCACAACAACATCATTTTGAATTCCCAAGCTGTACTATATGCGTGAATCACACCAGTAAATCACTTTGGAAGTTTACAGGGCTAAACTTCGGATCAGCTTACTTATACATATATCAAGTATTCGTTTTGTGACTTAGTTTTTCTGATTTAACCACCCATATCAATAATGAATTAAATGTATCCATCCTTGCTGAACCTGAATCACCGGAATGAGGGCCCACCGACTCCTCTGCATGGCAAACACAGGCTTGTATAAAACGTAGTCCACTTTCTATGACCAGTGTACCCCATGCAGAGGCAGGAAGAGTTTTGGTGTGGTGAGGAGTAAAAGGTAGGGGGAGAATAAGGGGTTGGGTGGGTAAAGGAGTGAGGGCCCCAGAGGCAAGTGGAGCAGGTTGGGAGTGAGCATGAGAATGAGACATTGGGCAGGGATCAGGAAGGATGGGGTTTGTGGTGCAGGGGGAACACCACGGTATGGAGGGTCAACCCCCCAATACAGAGCGGAAGGGGGAGGGATAACAGTCAAGATTCCATGGAACAGAAGTCAGTGGGAGCCACGGTAGAGTGGCTTTTGGTTGGAGGGATTCGTGAATGGACTTTGGTGGGTAAGTCCTTTACATCAGTAAGTGTGACAAGGTCATTAATCCGACATTGTTATGTGGGGATAGGAACTCTCTAAGTCTGGGTGTGACCTTTTGTTTATCTCCATTTTTGAATGCTCTTCATTGACTTATCATCAAATTAATGATTGCAGAAATGAATGAATATTCTAGATTTCATCACCAGCTATACCCATTATTTGTGAGCATTTTTTCTGCTGTCTTTATCATGAAACATTTGTGAACATAAAAATATGGGCAACTCTACAAAACTTAATTATCGCTCAATTACACTCTATAGTTCATCTTAAAATACTCTCCAACCTGTAACTCACTTTAATCTGTAAGGCATATTCAATTTTAATAATATTTGGTTGTATATCTGTCATTGAAACAATGTGTAAATCCGAAGTCACCATCAACACGTCACAATAATCTCTTTTAACTATGTATTCCCTCTCATTTTTCTACGGTTACTTCTAGTCTACATTTTAAGTTCCTTCATTATAATTCTGTTTAATTCTGTCCACATTTTCATCAGAACCCAGTGTACTTTATGTTTATTCCCATGTGGATGCTACCATGCTAGATTAACAACATGCCTTTTATATCCACTACATCATGGCTGCCCTCACGGTATGCTTTCAACATGACTCTACAATGTATTCGAGTCCTTTCTCAGTGTTGATTAATCACATATCCATTTTGCTCTGAATGCCAGGGGCGCATACTAGGGAGCTTGCGTCTTCCCCTTAGTAACCATTACGGATGGTTACTCCTCAGGAAGCCCACCGCACGGAGGAGATTCCCTTTTGATTTTCATCCACGTGGGAGCAGACCTGCGAACTGATTCACGCCACACAGAATGAGAAAGTAAGCTATTCCTCTTGTAGCCTACACCACGGACATGTACTGCTCAAGACTTTACCTGTATCCATTTCTTTTCCTATTCTTAAATCCAGCATCACGTCACTTTTACAGCCTTTAGATGACATCTGGCCCTTGATTACAGGACCATCATTTGACTGTATATCCGCCGAATTATGGCTCCCACCTCAAGGGATTACAGAATGCATGGACGCACCGGTCCGCTATTCACTAGCTCGTTGAGCTGCACATCGAAGTCACCGGCTGACTTTATGGGCTTTGGTGAGTGTTACATTTTGCATCTAAGTTTTCTCCCCGTCTCCAGTTCATCATTACGTATGGACTTTCAAATGTTAGCACAGTTAATCTTTATACCTAAAACTGTTAAGTGCAACTATACGTCAACCAATATCTAGGTTGAAATCGATTTTAAATTTCTGCAGTACCCACCATAGAGATTCTCTACACATGTGGTAGCAAATGACTTCGGAGAATTTTTGTTTGTTAAACACCACAATCAGCAGCATGTGAGCACGACAAAACTGTTATGTAATGTACCTATGTTGCAGCTATCTTCCAGCTACACATTTATTGGATATAGCCTTACTGTTTCTCTCCTTTATTTTTAATCCACAGTTCAGAAACTCCATCTGGCTCTGAAAGAAGAGAGTATATTTCTCGAAACGCGTCAGCCATTTTATGTAGAACTGAACTTTCTATGACTTATATGTTTTTTGCATTAAATCACTAAACACTTTTGTGTATTACAGCAAACTAAATATCTGTCTTTCCTTGAATTACCAGACAAAACAGAGCATTGTTTGAACTCTTTCATTAATGAATGATTTAACCGTCTATTGACGGGATTGTAAGGTGTGTAGGGGACGGGAGGGTTCCATCTTCGGATTCCCTTTTCTCTGTGCTGGTGTATTGTGGTGGCTCTGTGCCAGGGCCATTTTTTTCTCCCCTGCACCTAAAACTACTATCTATTTAATTCTCTACTATTTACTACAAACACTAATCCAGTGAACCCAGGTGTGCTCCACCTAATCCTTCGCTCGTGGATGGAAGCCAGAGCCAGTTCTACTGGGGTAGGTGGCAGTTGAGAAGGCCCCAATTCCTGTCGCCCCAAGTGGAAGTTTGTATTTGAATAGTGCCACCTTGCATAACTATGCAAACACCTGCCTGCTAGTCTTGCTTCTTTCATTATAGGCAAACTCAAGGCTCAGCAATCCGGGCTGATCAACCCATAAATGTAACCCACCATGGGCACCAATGTTCCAAGCAGAAGAATTCTCTGTGTCAACAGAAAGAGAGAGACAGATTGATCGTAGGGGCAGTAGAGTTGCGCAGCTGCTGGTACTCAGCACACTTCCAAGAGTCTGTGGCACGTGCCGCACACTTACAATCTAGAGAAATGACCCTCTGAAAGACTCATATTTCTGTAGCATGGAGTGGCTTAACACTGAACTTAAAATCCTCAATACTTATCGGGGAATGCGCTACAATGTGACAACCACATTCATTCATGGATGCACACTGCTGTTGTTGTAGCATGGTGGCCCCACACAAGGAAAAGAGTAAGGGCTTAAAGCCTCCATTTTGTATATGCTGACCATTGTAGCACATCCTTGGTGGAGACGCCAGCATCATATTGGTCAAGGAGAGAGACGCAAAGGAGAAGAAGAGAGGGGAGGATACGAATGGTGACTGAAACAGGAATGTTTGGGTTATCATGTTGAGGTCAGAGAAGAGGGATGTGGCAAACCAAGAGACCAGTGGGAGCAACGACAGTGGATTGGAATGTGGAGGCAGTTTAGGTTAAGTACTGGTTGGTGTGAGTGATTGGTACTGTGAGTAGGCATGCCAACTGGGTGGGCGAGAGTAATAGAGATAGTGTAAAGAACGAGAGGAAAGTGATTGAAAGGAGGTTGACTGAGAAGAAGGTGGGATGGGGTCGAGTAGTGGAGTAGTGTGAGAGGGGATCATAGTAGTGGGGAGGGTAGTAGGGTGGAGAAGGAAGCATGGTAGGAGGGAGTAGAAGGAACTAACATTGAAGGGTAGAAGTAGACAATAGAAGGATAGAGAACCATTCGATGGACAGAGCAGGAAGAAGTAGGATGAAGGAAGTGATGAGGTGGGTAGATTGGGATAGAACTCTGTAGCAAGGGGGAAATAGCATCAGGAGAAAGGAGAGGATTCAGAATGAGTCCGGATAGAGTGTCAGGAAGGTATACCCTGACAACTCCTTTAGAAATAACAACGTGGATAATGTAGGCTCAGCTTAGAAACTCTGGTCCTTGGCTGTTCTGGTCAGTCACCCCTCTGGTTCCTGGCTATTCTGATGAATGTATCCAGTGGTTATAAAACCATGCATGTTACTCAATGAAAAGTGTGACACCTGAAGGCATGTGTCTGCAACAAATGTCCCTAAACTCACACTCCCCCAGTCACAGATGCATCAACACAACTCTCCACACTCCTTGAGAACCACAATGACATACACCTCAAGCGACCAACCACAACATAAGTACTGCAGCAACTAAACATCATGCACGTAAATACATTTTTAGAAGGGAGCTTCATTGTGTTACTCACTTTAACTGATTAGGTAGCGTACACAGATTCACTTCTGAGTGTGTCGGGTCATTCAATTGAACATGTCTCATCAAGCATAAGAAAGAATCTGTTGGCAACAAAATAAATGTGTTTTTGCGAGTTCACTAAAAGGCTAGGTGCATTTCACCAAACGCTGGCCAAGGGGTATTGTTTGATCATTTAAGCCGAGCTGATGCTAAATTTGGCTGCGTCCAGGAAAAAATAAACTAATGCTGCCGTGCACCAATGATTAATATTACAGTGACCCATCTGCATGTACCCTAGAAGGATATTGATATTTTATTTGTATCACGCTCATACACATGTGTTTCAGAGCGCAATGATGCAGGGAGGGGAACAAGGGAGAACAAGAACAATGATCTTACTAGGCCCAGTGACAATGAGAATGCGCAAGTGCAGGGCAAAGGGAGGGGGCAAAGTGCAGGGGAGAGGGGATAAGTGGAACGTGCACAGCAAAGGAATAAAAAAGAAAACAAGTGATAGTGCAGCCAAAAAGAGGCAAATGCTAGGTTTAAGGCACAGACAGCGGGTGTCTGATAAGTGCAGATAGAGAGGGGGCGACTGTAGGGTTACAGATACAGACCCAAGTGCAAGGGTTGCCTGGAGGCAGCGCGGGTGCATGGGCAAGTACCTGGGCCCGAAATCAGAGGGTGACCAGGTGCACAATGCTGAAAATAGAGCAGATCAGCAGGGGAGAGGAGGAGAGAAGGCGGACGCAAAGAGGAAGGTCTTGAGCTGCTTCCGGCTATCACTCAAGGAAAGAAGTCTCTGCAGTTTTGAGCATTTTTGACATACTCAATGACAGTCCAAACTAGTAGAACTCCCGTTAAGACCTGAGATGTCCTTCCCGTGTGATATTGTTGAGTGGTGTCATATTGTTGTCATATTTTTGTGTGGAAGTGGCAGAAGCGGCAACATTGCAAGAAGACATCTGGTACAATTCTGATGGGATGAACCCTCTTGACATTTGCTTCTAAGCCATGGACTGCAAGATACCATGACCTCCACAGACTTTGATTGTTCCTGGGCTAGTATGTGGCCGAAAATGTGCTTTACAAACAGAATTGTGTGGCCGAGGTTTGCTCTTCCTGTTCAACCAAACTTCATAGATACTGTACTGCACCTCTAGTGTCCAGTTCATGTAATGCTTCACGCAGTCCAGTCACACTGCAACCATTTCATGATCATTTCAGTGGTGACATGGACCGCATATCTATCGCACTCTGTGAAGTCTTGAGAGGGAATACAGATGTGTTAGTCAATTGCAGTTCCTTTATTTGTCTAATATTAATTAAATGTTATACAGATCCAAAGTGACATTACAAATGAAGACATTCAAGAACTGGCCCAGAAGTAAAGGGAAGGATCGCCTTACTGGCATTACAACAACAGTGCGTGGCTCTGTGACGTCACACTATACATTTAATAGAAATGTAAATACATCCCTCAACTCCCACTGTCACCTCATGCATTCCTTTCTTTTCTCCTCTGCAGCCTTTTCCATGATTTTCGCCTTTTGGCAAACATCTTTTCATCTACCTGTCTATAATATCACATCGAACAACTGACCATACATTTTGAACCCCTTTGCCAATCCTCACCAAATTTACCACATTCAATTCTACGCTGCATTTTGCGCCACAATTTCTGACATTTACTGGTATAAAGGTGAACAATTATTTTAATAGCAATGTATATTTCTGTTTGGAAGGAACATTGCCAGGTTCACGTTGCCTGGTAGAGAAGAAATTGGTCTTACCTGTGAGTCCAGTTCAGAACCTCATAACACTCCCTCCTCCGCACGAGCGCACAGGTACTATAAACCAGGAAGGGCTGACACTCGCTGCCTTGCAGTGCCCAGCTAGCCACTCCTTTACATGTCTCCATGGAGGGTGGCAGCAGGGAGTCTGGAGTGAGAAGTGCGTGCGGTGTCTACTACAGCAGTAATGCCACCCGGATTCAGCAGGGAACAGTAATGACGTCTACGAAGCAAGAGGCCAACCAGACTTTTGCCCACTATTGTCAATAGCCAGTCTGCCCCAGGCCCCTACTGCAAGGCATAACCTTATTAATTGACTTTTTCAAGTGTTAATCTTATGCAACATTGGATTATTATTTAATTGTTTGTATCTATGGCTGGGTCCATAAGTGGCGTAAAAAGTATACAGGCTTTAGAGCAGTTAAACTCATTTAAATGTACAAAAGTGTGAAGTTATCCCCAAAGAACGAGTGTGCATGCCTGGTTTGTAAGGGGGGAGAGAGGAGTGGCGAGCGGCCTGGGAATAATGATCGGTGGGGGCCGCAGAGAGAGGACCCCCACAAACTCAGCTGCATAATCACGCAGGGTTCTCGTTCGGGGAGCTGGATTTATTCTACTGTGAATCAATGTGTTTATTGAGAGAGGGCACGTCAGCTGCGAGAGACGTCCCACTTAGAAGGCCCTCAAGCAGAAGCAACGCAGCACCGGTGCGCTCTCTGATCCGGAGAGCAGTGCCGAGACGCACTGCTTGCTGTCTGCACAGCATGGGGGGCCGGCAAAATGTGACCGTGAGGGATGCGTCGGCAGTTTAACATCCATAATGAATTCATCGCAAACTACGGAAATGCATCAGTTGTGTATTATAAGTTACAGCATTATCCAAGCAGCAGGGATATTAGCAGATAAATGACAACCCGTTGAGCGGCAGATAGCGGGAAACCAAACAAAATGGTTTCACACAAAAATGGACGCCACAGGACAGAAGTGGAGTGACAATTAATAGCGAGAATAAATAAAACGTATAAATGGGACTCTGGGAGTGGATGGGGCAGGGCGAGAAGTTATTTACCAAGTAATAATGGTTGTCAGCGAAACGGGCACTCTAAACGCACCCGCATCCTTTCAGTGGGGACAAATGGGGGACAAATGGCTGGAGCCCAGACATAGCCACTGAAGGTGGCCTTTCTCCCCTTTCTAGGGGGATTCCAGAGATCTACCCTTCTGTGGCAGATGTGGCACTAGAAGACGAGATGGGCAGAGAGGAAGTGTGGTTGGTGGACTCTTCTGGTGAAGCCAAGGTTGGACTCTGGCATCTTGTGGCGCCCTGGTCCACTACTGCCCAAGCTAGGTCTAGGGCCAGATAAGGGCAGGCCGCTGCTTTAGGCGCCCCCAGTAGACTGCTACTATCACCAGCAAATTGACTCCATACGCCAGAGGGAGAAAGGTTGTGCTAAAATGTCTCTTTGTCTCAAGTGTTAAAAATATTTGTAATGGGCAACAGTAAGATGTCGCTCATAAGACTCTGTCTGCTTGAGATGCTGGAAATAGCTGCTAATGCACTGGCTCTGGTTTGAGTGCAAGTGTCATGCGGGAAGGCAGGGATGCCATTTCACCAAAATCACAGGGGTAGCAGAAGTGACATCACATGACCCTTGAACTCTGATGACATCACAGGAAGTGACGTGATTTGACCACACCCCAAAGTGACATCACAGGAAGCGATGGAACACAACCGTTTACCCCTTCAGAAAACAGGAAGCGGCATCACATAGCATTGTTTCTAAGTACACTATGAAAACTATGGTTACAATATTACTGTAACGTGATACATTTCATACAAGAATGGATCACCATATGTATTGGCAAAAAAAAAATGCTATTACTGCAACTTGCGAGAATCAAAATACATAGTCCGAAATGGATGCTTACTCTACTCTAAATGCTTTTTGGAGGATTTTGTCTGCATTGTGAATTTGAGCTGGAAAAAAACAGACTAAATCAGTTACTCACCCCTGAAGCGTGCCTGAAATAAATCTTTAATGAGTCTAACAATTATTGTATGGAATTCCAGAAAGATAAATAGCCCAAATAGCCACATGACATTGGTCACAGCCCAGGAGCTTCACATTGTAAATGTTTAGGGGTAGCAAGGGAGACCACAGGGGTAGCATGGGAGACCACAGTGGTCGCAAGTGCGACCGCTGGCAAACCCTAAATGACGTCCCTGCTGGAAGGCCCTGTACTGAAGGACAACAGTCCACAGTGAAAACATGCTTCGGTTTGATCATGATCCGTCCATTTAGGTTCGTGTCTCGCAGCTCAGAGTGCAGCCTAGGGTTCTTCAGGAGACTGTTTGGATCTTCGACGAATGCTACTTTAATGATTAGGTTGTCATCTCTAGACAAGTTGCTGTTTCAGAGGACTCGAAATTAAAATGCTTAAAAAACAAGGACAGCAGCGTTAGGGCTTTATCCCTGTCCAAGATAGTGTTCACCATGGCTTTCCAACTGGTAGTGACATTTCATAACCAGGGCTAGGAAAGACAGCATGAAAGAAAAGGAGCTAAACTCTTTGCACACTTCGCCAAGCAGCACTGGACTCCCCCTCGTCTCTGCTTTTTCTGCATGCTCAGACAAGTTCACACACAGCTTGACTGCATCACAATTGGCTATTATCGTTTGGGCAACTTGTGTCCTGCATGCTCTGCTGGTCTAGATTTCTCCTTTCCTTGCTTCGGAATTCGTGTTCTACCTAGCTCCACCAGGCTAGTCAGCGGATTAGTTTCTGCTTGTGTTTCTAATGATGTAACTGTATGTGCATGCATTTCTGATAAGCCATTCATGCAGTGAATGGCTTAATCACCAGCTGCACACCACAATAAACCACCTATGTTTCTTTGCGGGGTTCTAGAGAATCATCATCATTTCCCCAAATATTTCCCAGAATTCCTTCTCCGAGAGACTGCATGTCTCCTTTAGCTCTGGAGCATGATTCGCCGCATGTGTGAGATTAGTGCCTCTGGCCTGCACAACTCCAGATTGTGGAAGTATGCAATATGTAGACACAACGAATGCACACGCATACATGCCTGTGATGATAGAAGGTGTAAGGCAATCAGCAAGATCCAACTTAAAAATCTTGAATCACCTGTAAAGTCTACTAAAATGAAGCAGTGGACCCCAAGCTTACCTGTTCCAGTGATGCAATTTACCATACCTCTATCACTGTACACGTCTTATTACAAGGTTTCCTGCAGCCAGGGGCATCCAAGAGACTATCCATCTGGAAAACTCTGTGCATGCAGAGGGAAAGGCTTCCCATTATGAGACTTCACTGAAGAAACCCTGACATAATTGCTACCCAAATATAGCATTGTGATAGATTGCCATCTGCTAGGTTGTAAACATACTTGCTTTTTTGTTTTTTATGAACATAAAATAATGCATATAATTCTCTCTGCTAATCAGACCTCTTTTCAAAATGCCACATGGCACATTTCAGTGCACACATGTGCCTTGCTGTAACCAGTCTGCCAACATCTTCAGTGCCAGCTCTGCAGTGGCACACATCAGGTTCTAAGGTCACCTGTGCATCCCTTACTGCTCCTGGAACGCAAAGACCCTGCAGGCACAGGTGGCATTTTAACTGTCTGTATGTCCAAACTAAACTCACATGGTGGGGAATCTAGACAGTGTGGTAGCATGTGATCTGTAAATATAAGCCATTCCTGTTTTGTCTTTGTTTACTGCTTCAGCGCCTTGATGCATTCGGGTCTTTGCCGTGCTTTATAAGTCAGCATACAATACAATACATGGTGACTGCTAGAAACACAGAATTATAAAACATCAGCTGTCAGCTCGGTGAGCAGGGCCTAGATTGACTGTCTCCACATCTGCCATGCAGAACAATAGGAAGCTGCTTCATCATAAAGGGCACTACCTTCCCCCAAGGTCACAGATACGTCCCACAGTAGGTCTCCTGGGAACCGGGCTGCAGATTCAGCATTGACATGGCAGCGCCAGCCTCACACAAGGAAGCTGCTGATCGCTCGAGTACTTTAGAATCCAACAGGCACAGAAAGGTGCAGCATCGAGTGACCAGACGGGCTAGGTAGGCCTGGAGAAGGGTCCCACATTTGCTTTCTGTTAGGGTACTCTTCCTGCTCTTGCTGCCAACAGTTCCTGTAAAAAAGGTATTCTAGGTGGGATGTCATATGGGAAGGGGCACTTGTTACAACAACAGGGTTTGCCAACTTACATCAGGCTTGTTTTGGATTAATCCCCTGTGACATTTTTCCTTTAGAATAAGAGTGTCACCCACTCATTCTTCATTGATTCTTGAACCATCAGGAGAATAAGAAGGATACACTTTTGGATCTCTGTTGGGAGTGCAGTCCATTCCTAAGTCCTCTTCCATAGAGATGAAGACAGAAGGCATCCAAGGCAGAGGAGAGCTCAATTCCTTAAAGATACCCAGGGAACGGTACAGCTGAATGTTGCTGGACAAAGGCCTCTTTGCTGTCCGCACTGTAACCAGACTCCTGCTCAATGGTGTTGAAGGATTTCCTGCAGGGTCCAACCAAGGTTCTAGGAGTTATAGTGCAAGGCAGAAGGACTCCACTTGTCATAGAGACCCTGGATAGGGACTCCCATCAATCCAGTAGTCAAAAAATGTCTCTTGGCCGTGTTCCTGCATTGAACCACTTGTGAGTTACACAGACCTGGAATCGCCTGCCTCACCAGACCTCTTAATGCCATGTGCCGTTGCTGCTCGGACCACACCACGTGTTGTATGCAGTCAACGAACAAACCAATCCAATGCCGAATAACCACACTGGGAAGCTCCTACAAGCCTGGCTTCACACTGTTGAGCTCCCAAAAAAAGACACTGTGAAGAGGCCCTGTCCTCCGGTCCCCTTTTGGAATATTACATGGCCATAATGAAGGGGTTCCCCCAGTCTTAATCGGTGGTAACAGCCCAGGAAAAGTTAATAGGTCTGAGCGAAATGAAAGAAACGTACCTTGCTGTGCTGCGCGACATCGTAGTTTCCAAATTCGTTTTCTATGTTGATGACGTTCCCATCATCAACCAAGAAAATAGAGTTGGGAGACTATGACGATGCAATGAACCGCAAGTTAAGTTTCTTTTTTTTTTATTTAAAACTCTTAGTTTGAATTCCCCAGCTCATCTACCCAGAGAGCCATTCTACAACAGTCTTCCTTTCTACATTTTCGTTACTGGGGTGGGCTTTTGCTAGTGTTTCTAGTTAGTTGATTGCATTTTATTGTTGAAAAGTCTATTGGCCCCATTACAACCCTGGCGGTAGCCATGCCTGTAAAACAGGCACAGCGGCCGCCAGAGTTGCATTTTTTCCGGTACCCAGAAATGGGCAACTACTGGGTCATTACGGCCTTGCCGGACCCAGTAGTTGCCCGTTGCTGGACGCCAGAAAAATTCTTCCTAATTCCCATTGAGCCCCATAGGGCTCAATGGGAATGGGGAAGCCGGATGCACAGGCACCGTTATCAACAGTGCTTGTGCATCCAAAATGCAATGCTCGCGGGTGCCTTTCATTCTGCCAGGTCACACCTGGTGGAATGAAAGGCACCCGAAAGAACAACTAGCTTACCAGTACCGTTGTATCTGGACCGGCAAACTCGTAATGAGGCCCTATACCTTTATAAAAAATGCATTGGGCATTTGTTTATTTTGGAACCACTGTACTTAAGTTGTTTCTATTTCTACTTTCATCAGCTCACTCCTCCAACCGAACAATATAGCCTGCCCTCTTCCCTTGTTACCACAAAAGGCGAAGGGTGTATACCTTTAAGGCTGTGCCTGTTTCACCTTTATGACTGGAGTCCATTGCTGGTTTACGAGCAGTGTGAGGCTGAATAGACAATGTAGCCTCTGCTCATCCTTCAACTTCTGCAGAGCAATAGTTATTTAGTTACCACAAGCATCATGAAGGCAACAACGAGTTTGTCTTTCAGGAGCTTTACAGGCTAAGGTTATTAAACCATTAAAGAAGATGTGACATCTGACATACTTCCGAAAACAGAGAGCATGGACAAATCTTGTTCAGGGTCCAGTATGCAACTCCCCTTCTCCAGTCTTGATGAAGGCATATCATTCATTGTACAACATGACCACACGTGCCCGCGTAGCATGACCGATCGAGAAGGTCAGGTTGTGATCAAAACGCAGATTGTGATAGACTGAACTTGTTAAATGGGCATCAGTGTGATCTGTTTGCTGGTGAATGAGTGATAGAAAAACAATGGAAAACGGAATTAAAAGGAGGGTTTTGCGCTGGAGAACAGATAGGGAGACTTATTTCCTGGGCAAAAGTTATGAAAATGAACAAGCACAACATATTGATTGGTCTTAGTCCAAATACTCCACCGCAGTCATTGATAGAGGCCTTTCACTACATCATTACTAAGTGTGGGGGCATTTTCAGCACTAAGAATTGGGTTCTATTTGAGCACAAGGCCAACCCCAAGTCCCGGCTTTCAGACAGCTGCAAAAACAACAAAAAGCACTTTTGAGTGCTTTGAAGGTTGACAATTCCAATATTGCTATCATTAGACACTGAGATATCAATTATACAAGGGAATTGACAGCTAGAAAACACGAGATTGCTCATGGTCACTGGGTTGTCGCCACTTTGAATGACAATAAGACATTCAGGCTTATTATTGCTAATAACTCCTCTGGTCTTGATCTAAGATGTTCAGAAGTCCCTGAAACCCACGTTCCGGTGCAGGGCTGGGTTGAGCACTTTATCAATCTCTATAGCGTTGTAGGTCATGTAGGCAAGGAAGGTATAGGAAGGTATAACAGAATCTAAAATCCCATTCCGATTGTGCCCAATTAGAACCCTCCCTAGTGAGGGATCTCAAAAATGGTCATAGGCTGACAGGAACTTTATAAAGCTCCGGAGGGTTGTGTGGTCCCAAATTATCTTTTCTGTTCTTGCACTGAGCTGCATGCCCCTTCCCTCACATAGGTCTTTAATGTATTATTGACTACAAATGTTATCCCCTTAAATTGGAATACTGGCCTATCTATAGGAAAGGTACAAAGTGAGTACCATCATCCTGCCACCCAGTGACCATGATGAACGGGGCCTCAAAGATGTTTTGGGGTGCTCTGCTGAAAGGACATGAGGAAAGGGCTCTGGAGAACAATGTTCTTTCTTATAATCAGCTAGCCTTTAGGCCCGGGAAGGGAACCATTAATCAATGAGTTAAGCTTTACTTTCTCATCTCTAAATATGTTTTTCTTATGAGGACCCCTGTCTTAATGGAATGTATGAATCTTAGCTCAGCCTTTGATCACATCGGAAGAGGTCTGTCGAGCACTCTCGATGATATGGGGTGTCCCGAGACCATAGCTCAGAATCCTAGAGTCCTTAAACATCAATTCTATCACTCGCATTTGAAGCGGAAACAGGAGAGATGTGAGTAGCAGCATTAACATGAACAAGGGAGTTCGACAGGGGTGTGTACTTGTACCTCTCCTTTTTGACCTTTATAATACTTCACCCTCCTTCCTAGAGACCCTTGACACTGATGTTCAGCAGTGCGAGTGCAGGAAACCTCCTGCTCTCTGCTATAAATGTAAATGTACATTTCTGACTGTAAATGTAGTAATACATTACGCACTAACACACTAGCCAATGTTAATTAGCACCATATCGATAGAAAAAATGTCATGATTAGCCTGCATTTCCTTTAGACAGGTGTAACAATATTAGCACGTACCACACTTAGCCAGAAATTCTCAATTTAGCCTGCGCCGCATCTAGATAGAAATGTGATTGTTAGCATATGCCACACTTAGATGGAATTCTCAATTTAGCCTGCGCCGCATCTAGATAGAAATGTGATTGTTAGCATATGCCACACTTAGATGGAATTCTCAAGCTTTGCCCGCGTCGCATCTAGATAGAAATGTGATTGTTAGCATATGCCACACTTAGAGGGAATTCTCAAGTTTAGTCTGCGCTAATAGCGTTCCCTGGTTGAATTTAGGAGTGTGCCTAATATCCTCTCTGGGTAAAGTTGAATCTAGAACTCTGCCTAATAGCCTCTCTGTGTAGAGTTGATTTCAGAAGTGTGCCTAATAGCGTGCCCTGGATGATTTTAGAAGTGGGCCTAATATCCTATGTGTGTAAAGTTGCATTTAGAAGTGGGCCAAATATCCTCCATGTGTAAAGTTGAATTTAGAAGTGTGCCTAATAGCGTGCCCTGGTTGAATTTTGAAGTGTGCCTAATATTATATGTGTGTGCCTAATAGCGTGTCCTGGTTGAACCTAGAACTCTGCCTAATAGCCTCTCTGTGTAAAGCTGAATTTAGAAGTGCGCCTAATTGCCTGCACTGGTTAAAATTTGAAGTGTGCCTAACAGCGTGCCCTGGTTGAATTTAGAATTGTGCCTAATAGCGTGGCCTGATTGAACCTAGAACTCTGCCCAATACTCTCTCTGTGTAAAGTTGAATTTAGAAGTGTGCCTAATAGCGTACCCTGGTTGAATTTAGAAGTGTGCCTAATAGCGTGCCCTGGTGGAATTTAGAAGTGTGCCTAATAGCGTGCCCTGGTTGAATTTAGAAGTGTGCCTAATATCACCTATGTGTGCCTAATAGCGTGCCCTGGTTGAACCTAGAACTCTGCATAATAGCCTCTCTGTGTAAAGTTGAATTTAGAAGTGCGCCTAATTGCGTGCCCTGGTTGAATTTTGAAGTGTGCCTAATATCTCTCTGTGTAAAGTTGAATTTAGAAGCGTGCCAAATAGTGTGCCCTGGTCGAATCTAGAAGTGTGCCTAATAGCGTGCCCTGGTCGAATTTAGAAGTGTGCCTAATATCATCTGTGTGTGTCTAATAGCATGCCCTGGTTGAATTTAGAAGTGTGCCTAATAACGTGCCCTGGTTGTATTTAGAAGTGTGCCTAAGTATCCTCTGTGTGCCTAATAGCATGCCCTGGTGAAAATCGAATTTAGAAGCGTGCCCAATAGCCGCTCATTGTAAGTTGCATTTAGAAATGTGCCCAATAGCCCCTCTGCGAACTTAGAAGTGAGCCCTGTAACACCTCTGTCCAAACTTGAATTTTGAAGTGTGCCCAATAGCCCCGCTGTGAATTTAGAAGTGTGCACTGTAACACCTCTGTGCAAAGTTGAATTTTGAAGTGTACCCAATACCATCCTTGTGAAAGTTGAATCTAGAAGCGTACCCAATAGCCTCTCTGTGAAAGCTGAATTTAAAAGTGTGACCAATAGCCTCTCTGTGGAAAGTTGAATTTAGAAGTGTGCTCAATAGGCTCTATGTGAAAGTTGAATTCAGAAGTGCATTTGGAAGTTGAATTTAGAAGTGCGCCCAATAGACTCTCTGTGAAAGTTGAATTTAGAAGTGCATTAGAAGTTGAATTTAGAAGTGTGCCCAATAGCTTCCAGGTGAAAGTTGGATTTAGAAGTGCACTTAGAAGTTGAATTTAGAAGTGTGCCCAATAACCTCTCTGTGAATCTAGAAGTGTCCCAATTGGGCCTCTGTGAAAGTTGAACTTAGAAATGTACCCAATAGCCTCTCTGTGAAAGTTGTATTTAGAAGTATACCCAATAGCCGCTCATGGAAAGTTATATTGAGAAGTGTGCCCAATATCCCCTCTGTGAAAAGCTGAATCTGGAAGTGCATTTAGAAGTCGAATTTAGAAATATACCCAATAGCATCTCTGTGAAAGTCGAATCTAGAAATGTGGCCAATAACATCTCTGTGAAAGTCGAATCTAGAAGTCCGTAGAGCGGACGAGCACAGATTGCATCCAGTACTGATGAGTGCGTAGAATAGATGAGTACGTAGAAATGCTCAATGCGGAGAGCATGGGGCAGACAGGAGCACATGCGTGGGGCAGACAAGAGTGCATGCGTGGGGCAGACAAGAATGCATGCACAGGGTAGACTGGAGCGCGTGGGGCAGACTGGAGCGGGCGGGGTGGGCTAGAATGCATGAGTGCGTGGAGCGGACCGGAGTGTATGGAGCATACTCGGGTACATGGAGTGGATAGGAGTGCATGGAACGGACTGGAGCGCATAGAATTGCATGACGTATATAGTATGGAATTTGGTTTGGAATGCAGAGAATGTTTGAAAGAGCATATAACCCATCATATCACACCACCACGCTTACTCTCTCCTTTACATCACCACTCAACTAGAACACAGGAATACTATGACACCATTCGGTATAACTGTTCTCATACCAACATCCGCCGCTCAATCCACATCACTCTAACTAAACACTGCTGGTTTCACTCCCCCCCCAGCCAGGCGTTCTGTTCAGGTCTAACGCAGCCACATCCGGTCTGGATAAATCCTGCCAGAAGGAACACATGCTCTTGATCTCTCAACCACCACACCTACCGTAGCTATTACACGAATACTGCATGAGCTGCACACATACCCAGTGCTCACACGCACCTTTTGACTCCCTCTACTCTCTATACTGATCTGAACTTCGGTTCCCAAGTTCGTTCAACCTACCAGCGCCTTCAGACCATACCAATGGTATATAAGGCACTATATAAATGCAAAATAACAATAACAATAACAACTATGCAGATCTCTTAGCAAGAAACCCTAAGTCTCTTCCAACTCTCAATGAGGGTTATGTAAGCTTTATAGCCCACACTGGACTGATGGTAAACATCAGCAAATGCTGTGTAATGTGTTTCATGACTCGACAACCTCATGTCGCAAAGATCCTTCTGGATGGTCAAATATGAAATGAATGCCAGTGTGTTGAGTATTTAGGAATAACTGCTGCTTAACCTGGAAGGAAAACTTAATTATTCAAAGGTCAAAAATGAAACAAGTTACTGGCATTACTGGCAGCATTTTTAGATTAACCAAGACCCTGTCACAATATTCTGTAAGCCACATGCTTACTGAATATGGAGGAAAGTGTGCGGCTTCCAGAGCTTATGTTGGTAAACTATGGGGTACAGGCAAGCTGGACGGGTTCCAAGCTGAAGAGAATTCTTTCCATCACCCGTCGGTCAGGCGTTACTCCAAGTACGGCATCATATATTATCCATCTTGAACCTGGGCTTTCCCACATCTCCGAAACATTGCTGTCTAAACCTATCCTGTTCTGGTACTCCTTGTGGTTGGGTCAAGGGGAAAATTCAACCAAATCTTTGATAAAATATGTACTATTTTTGGGTTACCATCACAAAATTGAATGGCTATTCCTGTAGGCTTGGATGGCCGTTCTGCAAATCTAGCCAGTCTTGCTGCAGTTCCTGTGAAAGTGTTAAAAAGCAAGTATATGATGCTCTGGGGTAGTAAGAGGGAGGATCCGAATTTTCTGAAGTCTTCTATAAGACAATATATCCCTCTCGCGCCAAACGAAGAGATGGATATGTAACTTGACCTGGTAACTGATTTTTACCATCAGTCACCATAAACTCGAGCTAAATGCCCTACATATTAGGGCTGTGAATAGCAGCTGGCCTGACATGAAGTATGCAAATCACACTCGCTGTTTCTGTGGTGTTGCAGAAACCCCTGCACACTTCGTTCTTTTTTATCCTTTATGTAACGACTTGCGGAAACGCTACCTTTTAGTTTACCAATGGGTCTGGGTTTTAATTGTTGTAAACCTGCTTTTATGTTACTATAGAATGTGTCAGACACTACCAGCAGCTTGGAATTTGCATGGTACTTGCAAAGCGCTTGGAAAAGAAGAAAATCCCTTCCTTTACTTGTGATGTGAATCAATTATTATTTATGATCAGTGCTTTATGATGTTAAACTTTGTACGGTTTTGACTTGACACAGGGTCTGACTTTTGTTGTTTTTTGATGTAGTGTCGTATGGATTGTTCTCATAAATCAGAAATAAACAAATGAAAAATGAAACTAAATAAAACATGAGTAATAGATGTAGAGATTCAATCAATTTACCAAAAATGTACATGGTTAATTCTGTACTGGTTCTACAAAATGTATCCTATGTTCTTCCTCATCTTCATTGCTGTATTAAATGTTCCCCTTACTGTATTTTGTGTACCTTGTTGTTATAAAATTGTCATGAATATTGAAGTGTGATATTGTGTGTCTTGTGTATGTACTTATGTACTTAGTAGAGGTTATAATAATTTCTCAGTTGACAACATGCGGCTCCCTCATATATGAATGATGCTCTTTTTCTACAATGTTTGAAATATTTGGTGTATGCTTTTGAGAATATTCATTCATTGGCTTATCTGAGTCATTTAGATTGTCCCCTTTTGTAACATTAAATGAGCATATTCTGTACAAACGTAATGTAAACCTATCTGAAGAGAGTTAATTTATTTGAGGAACTTACAAAGCGCTTGACTTCAAGAGTAATGTAGAAAATTAGTGTTTTTCAGAGAATGCCCCGAGGATACATCGCTTGCAGCACACAGCTGTTACAATACACGAGTACATAGGATCCATGTCTGGTTATTACTAGTTTATACTTTATACCTGTAATTATACTTTAAATAAATATGCTGCATTGGTTACAATGAAGAGAAATAAATACATTTAAATGCATTTAAAATCATGCTTTTATTTAATAAGTGTGTTTTTTCAAGTTTGGACCATGATTTATTAAATAAAGCAACTATTCGGCTTGATATTCGGCTACGGTCGAATAGTTGACAAACTATTCGGTATTCGGCCGAATACTAAATATGCTATTCGGTACAGCCCTAGTCTGGTGGTTTACTCACTGGACATTTAGAAATGACACAAGGAGCATCCAGCAGGGCTGGATGGCATAGAGAAGCTGAGAATCCAGTGCCAAGCCTGAGACCAGGGCATTTTTCATTTTTTTTCTGAATAGCCAGCACGATGGAGCAGGCATGACGAACTAGCGGACTCCATTCCATTAGCTGAAGGCATAAAAGTAGAAGGGCTGAGGTTCTTCTATTTGTATCATTCTTGCAAGTGTTTAGCTCCTGGTAATGCAGGACCATTGCAAAGTGGAAAACACACTATCACACCAGCAGGATAATGCATTTTACTGGAGCAGGACTAGCATGGCATTTATAAGACTGGCAAGGTGAATGCTAAGTGTTTGCAGTCGACAGTCGTTTGTGTTTCAGTTGAAGACTTTCTCTGCTGGATTATTGCCGTGTGTGCTCGTGCAAATCCCGGCCCCCTGTGGATGTCAAAACCTCACAGGGTCCAAGAAGCGGACCGCAAAGTGCCTGCTAAGTGTTTGCCGTTGTCAGTCGTTTATGTTTGAGTTGGAAAGTTGGAGCCTTTCTCTGGATTAATGCCATGTGGATGGTGTAAATCCTGCCCCTCTGTGGACATCAAAACCTTGTGTAATATGCAAAGCAAATCGCAAAGTGACTGCTAAGTGTTTGCAGTCAGTAGTCTGCTGTCTGTGGGTAGCAGGTTAGCGGTCAGCAGGGACGTGAAGACAACACAAAGGTAACACACACCATCAAAAGGTGAGACTCACCCATACTCCCCAAACAACATACACCAACCATGCCCATCGAAAGTAGACATCATTTGGTGGATAAAGCCCCTGGGCCTAGAAGAGATCTGGAAGACTGTCATGGTGGGACAAATAGCTCCACTTTTCAGCATTCTGGGGATAATTTTAACACACAAGGGGCATCACTAGTGCTAAACAAGAACAGATGCGCCCCATTATATTTGAAACACTGTTTGAGGCACGTTCCCTGCAGTAGTACTTGAATGATGTCAATTTGTGTGACAATTTCAACTTTAACATCGATTGCCTCTTCGGACATTAGCTTTCTACATTTGTTTGATCGTGCGTATCCAGTGAAGTGTGCTGTTCACTTTTATTTCAAATTTGTAGAAAACATGACGAATTCCTCAACATAATTATGGGCAGAAGAAGGGGAATATAAATCCCTTGGGCCGATGTGTCAGGGTACATTCATATCAAATGTTCTATTACGAATGAAGGGCAGAGGTAGGTGTGTTTTGGAAATGACACAAGCAGGTCGGACTGGTTGTCATACTCACTTCCCACAAGAACTGGCTACAGACCAGGGTTTTGAAAGAAAACATTGTAGACTATTGTGTACCAATTCACGGGGCTACAACAGCGTTTTGGGTTTTCAAATGAGTGTCAAGTTTAACTTATACGACATAATTTACTTCAAGATTCATGGTCAAGTGAAAGGACTGTGATAAATGGCTCGTACATAGCCATGAAGATTGCTAATCCAAAAAAGGGCCAGAAAGGTAGACCTTTTGGAGGTATCGTTACTGAGTATGGTAGGTCCATCAACAAAATTAAAAATACCACAGAGGTGGTTTTAGTGATAGATGTTGTTGATAAACATGGTATAGGTGAGGCATAACCTAATCTTTAACATCTATCATAACCCAATTTGAATGTGTGTTGAGGAGGTAATCAATGAGATCGAAAACATCTTGCTGACATGGATGGGAGTTCAAGCCCCACCCTGTAATTTTGGGAGGAGACCTTAACTATGCCTGTCCGGTGATGGAGCATTGCTTTAAGGTATTTGAGGAAGAGCATAGAGACTTCAAGGTAACAAATTTCCAAAGATGATTTGGTGATCCAGGGTAACAAATTTCGAGATGGTTTCATCTGGGAAACCTTCTAGGGCCAGGTAGGGGTTTCTTTCAAGTTAATTCACTTTTTAGGAAAGGATTATCCCCCAACCCTATCTGGTTTGGAAAACTTTCAACCTCGGTAATAGATTATATTTATCTTTCATATAAGACACAAAGAAGTACAAAATACTTCCTGGTGACTAAGACACCTGCGAGTGATTACGTAATGTTGGATTTAGTGTTTGAGCGCTCGCCTGGGACTGAGTAATCTGATCACGCATACTGATGCATAGTGAGTATCACAGGTGTCTAAAAATAGTGGGAGGGTGAATTTTAATTTGTCCAAATGGTGGATTAACTTGACAGAGAGTGAGAAGGCTACATATACATCTCCTGTCCCTTTCCAGTCTCTGTTAGGTAGGCTAATAACCATTCCTCTCACAGCAAATTGTTGGAAGCAAAGGGTTTGTGTTAATAATAGAGAATACAAGTATGATTCCATAATCGATTTTAGGAAGCAACTGTGTCATTCAGAGTTAAGCAAACGTACCCTAGATAAAATTAACACCTGGTCAGAAAAGAATAGATAGTAAAAGAATCAAACTGAAATGTAAAACTTGGCATAAACACAATAGATTGAACTATTACATTGAGGTTAACCATGAGCCTCTTTTATCACAAAGAGGGATGCGAGGCGAATCTGGTGGACCTTAAATAACAAAGCTAATAAACAATCTCAGATTGAATCGACCTTTGTGGCGGAGGCAGATCGGCTAAAACACTTTACTGATACATTTATTTCGTACACCAAAGAATTGAGTAATGAAAACATCCTCCCGGATAAAAGTAAGCACTGGTCCTACAGGTTTGAGACTGATGAGATAGAAGATATTATACTGAAACTAAAAACAAATATCGTTCCTGTGGACCAAATGGCATAGTCAACAGATTGCTGAGAAATGATAGCAAGCTACGGGCTCACATTCTTGTTAGACTTTTCAAGCAAGTAGTCAATGAAGAAGTAATTCCACCCCCCAGAATCAAACTATAATCATGCCTATTTTCAAAGAAGGCATAATGAGTGACTCAATAAGCTATTGTCCGATCTCCTTGATCGATGCCCTGTCTAAAATCTTGGCAACAATTCTCTTAAAAGAGTTGATACAATGGGCAGAGGGTGTTAATCTCTTTAGACTGTTCCAGACTGTTTATAGGAGGGGAGTATGTACCCTCGAGAGTGGTCTGGCTCTGACCACCGGTATGTCATACGCTTGTGAGTGTACGTGGCAGTCCTGGATTTATCTTTAGCATTTCATAACGTAGTTCTTGTGCGCTGTGGCATAGACATATTGAGTGGGGGATTGACCTGGGACTGCGGTGCATAATTCAGCTGCTGTACAGACAGACACAATTTGGTCAGAATTAGGTTAAACACTTCAGGGACTTTGTCAAGTCTCTTTGGGTCAATGAATCCACCAAGATTGTGTAATTGCACCAACATTGTTTAATATGTAATTGGCTGATTTATGGATCAAATGTAAACTGTGGGATGGTATCCTCCAAAATGTGGAAGTGTGCGTATGATCTGTTTAGGTTACACCAATTACCAAATCTTTATGAATTACACCGCCGCTGGCTTGCAATGGCACTCGAATGGAGCAACACTCTTCCTGAAGATAACCAATTGGAGATAAATTCCACCAAACGGTTTGTGATGAAGGTAGCTGAAAAGCGAAAACTGAAGAAGTACACATAGTTTATTAATGAGGTAGGGGTGAGTGAGGTTGGTTATTTTATCTATTTAGGTTTTGTGTTCTCAGCCAAAACTGCTCTCCTTAAATATAAAGGGGAAGAAAAAGGTGAGCTCTTGCACCTCTTTGTTAAAGGTGATCAATATTTTATGCCTTTTCTCTGATTCCTTTGTTAGAGTTTTATCGTCTAAAGCTTATCCCTATGTGATTGTATGGCTCTGAAATCACTTTGCTTTCAACTAGAAGGTACCTGGATAGTCTTGAAGGTCGCCTTCTCAAGGAGGTGCTCGGATTGCCGATATCTGTTCCTATTAGTGTAATCCGGTTAGAGATGCGTTTTTTGGCTTGGTGGGCACAGTATTTGAAAAAAAGTTATTCTTTTGTACAAACATTTTTAAATTCTGAGAATTCTTCTCTGGCGTTTCACCATTTTCGTGAAATGTTTCAGAATGGCTCCACTGTATTCTTGTCTAAAATCTAAAAAAAAGTGTTTGAAGTGTGTGGAGTTTGCATACATTTCAATTCTGAACTCACTTCTAGTGATTAAAACATAAATTCATAGGTGAGACAAGATTTCAGATCTTAATGATTTGCAAAGACTAAAATTGTACAGAAATAACGTGTTTTCCTATACTCCCATAGATTGAGCTCAGACTTTATATTTGTAAATTTCCATCAAAAACATTAAGAGGTTGGTTTTTAAAATGTAGGGTAAACTGTTTACCAACACTTGGGGTGATTGGACGGAAATTAGGGATTCGGAAAGAGTTAAGAACCTGCAGACTTTGCAAGAACGAGTCCTTGGAGTCCTTATACCATATAGTACTAGAATGCCCTAGCTGTAGACAACTCAGGCTTCAATTTCTGGGTCCCTATGTGCACTCTACATCAGAAGTTCTGTTCATGATTCTTTTGAATAGGCTTATGATGGCCACTCACATATCAACCACGCAGGGACGTCATTTAGGGGTCGCCAGAAGTCGCAAGAACGGCCATGCTGATTGGCTGGCGACCTCTGCCAATCTCTTGCGACCTCTGAGTGGCGTGGCCATCTCCTGAGGGGGCGTGGCCACCACAGCAAGCACGGTGCCCCGTGTGGGTTCCTCCACTTTGCCTCACCTCCCCTCGCGCACAGCAGCCTCACGTGTGACTCGTGTGCTTCACTGTTGGTTTTCATCCCTTGTGAACTAGCTCTGAAAGAAGGTAAGAGTGAGAGCAGAACGGCGCAGGAGTGGGTAGTCTGCTCTACTGGGTGGGTCCTCCTCTCCTTGTCATGTGACGTGCTGCTGGTCACGGGCCAGTGCGCCTGCCTGTGGCCTGCAGGGCCGTGGCCATCCAGGCACAACTCACACCGACACCCGCCTCGCACCTTTCTGATTTTGGGGGCTGTCACTCAGGGGTGCCGAGTATGTGGGGGCTCTGGGGCCCAGCCCCAGGTCCCCATCAGGAGAATTCATTCAGGGCTGAGCCCCATCTGGGGCTGGGCTGGAGAGAAGATGCATTATGTGTCTCTCCGGCCCGGTCGAGTGTCAGACTATGCAGAACAACCGTTATCTTGTTGGAATGGTGGGGGGACGGGGGCTACTCTGCAAGGTGACTTTGCAATGCAAGCGCAAGGGTGGTATAGGGCTGGCTTCTGTTGCAGTTAGCGACGAGCCAGGGACTGGAGGCGGAGGTTGCCCAGGCCCAGACTGCTACAATATTGTAGAGTCCCTCCCTGGCCTGACACACGTGTGAAGTCGAGAGATAGTTATTGCCCAGCCAGACCAGCCTCAACCATCATCATGGCCTGGATTATTTATAAATTAACTGTTTGGAGCTCTTGAGTGCTCCTCTGAGTTGCGGGTGTTGGTAACCCGGATCCAACGATCGGCCTTTGCCACTTCCAACATTAGTGGCACTGCTGCCCTAAACTCTTTATTCGGAATGGCATGCAGTCGCAGGCGGCGGCGCAAGAACAAAAATAAAGGTATGTTTTTATGCAATAGCCTAGAAATATGTTTGAAATTGGGCTTCCTACCGAGCCCAAAGAATTGAAGGCTGTTCGGGGGACTGTAAAAACATTGGTGGGGGAATCACCAATTACATGATGCTGTGCCAAGGTTAACACAGGAATAACATTGTCACGGATCAGTGGTACAGATGGCACACAGGTTCTGTTGGGATGTGGCTCCATTCACTGGCACCTGATGGGGCCTTCTCCAACACTACACAGGTTCAGTCCTCCAGCTTTGCACTCTCACCTTTCTCTAGTCCCCGCTCCAATGACACGTCTTCTCGTGCGTGGCTAGGTGGTACCACTAATGTGCTGCAGGCAGATTTACATCAATCCCGCTCACTCTCTGCAACACACCAACCAGCTAGCTGTCCACCCAGAAATGGCTCAGAAAACCTTTTAACAGCGGAATTCAGAAGTTGAAATCTGCAGTGCAGACTCGAAAGTGCGATATAATAAATCATTAGTGTGCCATCGTTTGCTCAAGAAATGGGTCCCTAGCGCTTCCTCCTTCTCCTGAGCCAAATATAGAATTGGCTCAGGCTGTGCATTCACATGGGGAGTATTTTCCTTTTGCATTGATTGTGCTGCCAGTTTCCCAAGTCACAGCCTCTTGACAGAGACAGAGACACATGCATACTCTAGTGTCCGGCGCACAACATAGATATATTCGTCTTCATGATATATTGTATATTTAATTTATATATCATTAGGCAGATTAAATGAGAGTACACATATCACTGTCTAACAGCCCAACAACACCTTTGAAATAGTGTACAGCAGTTTGTCAGAATAAATGGAGGTGTGCAGATTAGGCATATGTGCGCACTTGCTCCGTTTGTATTATGTTTATTAAAGAAAACCCTGAACGTGATTTCAAGGAGACGCGTTCATTTCCATTCCTGGCTGTGAGAATACTCTGCTTTGGTTATGCAGCATGAGTGAAGGTGCTCAGGAAGTCAGGTTGCATTTGCAATTGCAAACGCATTTCTTTTCTGGCAGTCAGAGGCGCCTTTCATATGCATGATGGAACGTGATGAAAGAGTTTGCAACACACCAGTTACCTTGCAAATCAGTGATAGCTAAACTAGTGAGCAACACAAATATCCATTTAAAGACTATTTTGAGATGTGAAAAAATAAAGTCGCTTTATGTCACTAATGAAATGTTTTCATCATCATGATTAACAACGAGCTGCAGGTTTGTTGCGAAGAATCCGCATATCTGTTTATTACACAACTTCTTTTGTTACATGTCTTAAATCACTGAAAGTACAGTGGGTTTAAATAGATTTTTCAGGTTGAAATTATCTTGCATTCTGGGACTTATAGTTTACCTACCATTCGAGATGTAAACATTATGCAAGCACTTTGATGAAATAGAGGAAGATGATCAGGTAGCAGTATTTGCCAATGCACTCATCAAACCAATTTTAAACTTAGCTCTAGGTTCTTAAGGAGAGGAAAATCTGAGACGCCTGGATGTATTGTGCAGGAGTAATGAAGTCCATGAAACAATTGCTAACAGTACAACACAACACTGAAGGTAACTTGTCGAATCAGAAGAAAATGGTGTAAGTGCCAAAATCATTGAAAACTGAGGATGCCATTGACTAGAAATATTCTCCCTTTCCCCTTTTATCCTGGCTTTCCACTATCCTTATACCCGCCTATCCGCCCCTGTCCCCCCAGAATGTGATTTCACTCTGTAGTCCTGTTGAAATAACAGGGCAGATCCACATAAAGAGGGGATTTGGGTTCATACACTTCCCATGGCCACATGTGCTTTGACACACTACTACATAGGATGATCCATTCTTTTATGAAATGTCACAATACAGTGATGTCGTAACCATATGTTTCTTAGTGTACTGATGGATAATGCTTTATGATGTCACTTCCTGTGATGTCACGTGGGGGAGTGGTCAAATGGCATCAATTCCTGTGATGTCACACGGGGGCAGGCTCATGTGACAACTTCCTGTGATGTCACTTTCGGGGGGTGGCATTGTGATGTCACTTCCTCTACCCCTGGCATTTTGGTGAAATGACGTCCCTGTAACCACCTTGGCTCTGTCAAAGATTTTGGTTTGAATATTTGAAGACTTGCAGTAGTAGAGCAAGGGCACTCCATTTTAGTTTTTTAGACTTGATATGTAGGGTGTGTTGGCTTTTACATACTATGGATTATGTATTTTTATGTGTAATTATGTGAATGATCTATCTTAGATAATTGAAAAATGTTGATTTAGACTTTGTGTTTTGTAATATTTAATGGAGAATAGAATTTTTGTTGGCAATGTAAATATGTCTACATTGCCCTCCACAAATAATTGTAATGGCAATTTTTAAATAAAATCTATGTCAGTTTTGGTCCTCTAAAAGTATTATCAGGCTGGTGCCTACATTACCCAGAGAAGGTGATACTGCCAGTCTCAACAAAGCCATGGCCATATTCATGCAGTAAAACCCATCATCAAGGTTATACCTGCATTGCCTTGTGAAATAGTAATATTCCTTAAAAAAATTATGCCAGTTTTGTCCCAGTAACACAAAACTTTCGGAAAGCATATGGCAACACCGGTATGGCATTACATTGCCCACAGACAATAGTGATGGTAGCCTCAACAATGTTATTTCAGTATTACCACAGCTTAACACATTGGGCCTCATTATTATTAATAATAATAATAATAATAATAATTACAAGTGTGGCGGTCTGGAAACAAGGGTGCCAGTAAGCTTACTGTCATTCTTGTTTGCAGCGGCCCCGGCACGCAGAGTTGCCATGGAAGCACCTGCGCCATCAGCAACAGTGCTGGTGCTTCTGAATCCCCATTCCCATGGAGTCCTATATTTTCTGTTGCCTGACTTCCCGGGCTGCCGGGACTTGTAATTTCCAGGTGGCACTGGGAAGCTAGGTGACGGAAATGGTGTTATAAGGTCGGCTGCGACTGGGCGGTCGCACAGGCAGGTTACCGCTAACCTCGTAATGAGGCCCATTGTCAAACTAGCACCTACATTGCTACAGAACTGCACCATGCAGATTCATTGTCCCATAACTGACATGTCGCGTCAGTGATTTTCCCCATGTTACTCACATTGTTCCCACAACTGCTGTATGCCAAATCTCATTGCCCACAGATTAAGCCTACTGCTCACATTACCCCTATAATAGCCACAAGCCATGCACATTTCCACAACAACTGCCCAATAGCATTTGCATTGCCACAGGATTTGCCACATGTCTCCTGATTCACTAGCATTACTTTCACATTCAATGCCCCATAACCTCGTGTGTCATATCTTATTGGCCCTCTCATTCGCCCTGTCACTCAAATTACCCCAGAAATTCCTAGTGGAATGTCCATTGCCCTCAGAACTGTCTGATGCATGTCCATTGACCCGTTGTCCCCCAGACCCTTGAAAATTCCCTTCACCGCCCTATGTCCCAGAACTGACCCATGACAGGTTAATTGCTACGTAAAACATCCCATGAAGCATCTACTACCAATAGAGCATCCCTTGGGATGGCCCCTTTTTCTCTGATTTGCCTTGTCACACACATTCCCCAAGAAGTGACCCATGTTACAACCATTCCCTCAGAAATACTCATATTGCTTGCAACACTTTCTTGAGCGGCTGTTATGGTTCCACTGTCAATTTAACAGCAACATGTCATGCCATGTAAAACCTTAGCTGCATTTTATTGATCTATTATTTGTAACAGGATTGTTAATGTCAATGTTGATTATAACTTTAACTCCTTAAGAATGTGTGTGTGTGAGAGAGAGAGAGAGAGAGAGAGAGAGAGAGAGAGAGAGAGAGAGAGACATAGGAGATAGAAACATTGCAGGACCATAATATTTCTACACATAATACAATATACTAAAACATGTATGCATGCCATTATTGTTTGAGGATTAGCAAACCCCAGAATAGTTTTAGGATTAAAATCAAGGCAACTGCTTGCACAAAAGACTGTGGGTAGGCTGGACTCCCATGTGTAGTTCAGTCTACCACTGTCTTTGAATGGCTTCAACTCCCTCTGTGTTCATAGTGGAGGTATTTTACGTGACAATGGGCCTCATTACATGTAGGGCGCAAAGGGATACCGGGCACCGGTAATGACACCAGTGCCAATAATCCCTTTGCACCCTACTACGAGTTCCCTTGTGGGTCCTTGTTTAACGCCTGCTTTTAGGCGTTAAGGACGAGACCCGCAAAGAGACACTGGGGTCAATGATGGTACCGTAATTTACGGTACCGATATTGCCGCCTTCCCCCTTCCCATTGAGCCCTATGGGGGCTCAAATGGGAATGGGGAATGACCCTCGTGAATGGGGAATTACCGGTCCCTCCGACCTCAGAATGGACCGGTAATTACTCCATTCACCAGGCAGGAGTCCGAACGATTTTGGAGGCAGCCATGCCGCAAATAGCGGCGTGGTTACCTCCAAAGTCGGAATGAGGCCCAATGTTTATGCAACTTCTTTTACTTCTATAGGTGCATGGTGCAGCATAGCTACAAGGACGCGGGACTGCTGAACACAGGCCATGTTCGTGAAGTGCAGATTGAACGGTCACTTGGCTCAACAAATTGATTCAAATTTCTTTTCCTGGTTCACAATCTATCCAGAGTGAGCTACTACTATATTTATCTTCCTCTATCCAACTCTACAAGCCTTCTTGTAATCTCTGCTCTGCCTCCTCAAATAAGCTTCTGGCTCATCAACATATCTGTGCTTTCTCTCTCTTTTGCTCTCTCTCTTTTCTTGCTCCACTTGCATGGAATTCTCTTCCCCCGGATGCACGAAAAACAGTTCACATGGATGTGTTCAAAACCAAACCAAAAGCCTAGTTACCCTCTTAACCTACTTCTCATCTGTCTGCTAGCTAACATTCCATCCACTATCTAACCTGCCTCTGTCCCTCACTTCCTCTGCTTCCACTTTAGCACTTCACTCATTGTGGTAACATGCTGAGCACAGCTGGCCGTACCACCTATCTGCACTTAAAAATGTCCAATGTTGGTTGTCTTTATGTATTATCCCACGGTGAATGTTCCATTTACTCCGCTCCACAACCTGGTCAGAATGTCCATCAAACTCACACCAATGTAAGAGGCTCACTGTTTCCCGTCAAATCTGATTTCTTATCTATTGTACTTTCTTTTCTGAACATAAGAGCATTGGCATTGTACCTCATTAGTCTCCCATAGACTGTGAGAGTATGCATTGTGACAGACTTACGTGTTCATGTATTACATTCACTAATAATTGGAATAATAACATACTTTTAGGCAGCACGTCATTCTGAATTCCTAAAGGTTCTAAGTGCTGTGACATTAGCTGCTGTTATTACCCAATGTACTGGTACTCAATGCAGCTTTCACATGTGCCTTCATGTTCACAGCTCTTAAACTGCAATACAGCTAAGTAACTCCTCTCTCTCTTAGCTTGATTCACTTTTGTTAATCAAATTGACAGCTTATTGTGATAACTGCTGTCCATCATGTACTCTTTTATGGCTCATTCTTTGTTCCTTCCCTCCCTTCTGAATTGTGTCCAAAGTCTCAGTTTGATACCAAATGTGAGGCGAAAGGCGACAGTAAGAAGGTGTTCAATGTTTGTAGGGTCCTGTCCTACCCCCACTCATCCCCATGCCCAACTGAAGAGCTGTCGCCTAAATTCACATGGGCGCACCAGCAGACTCAGCGTTACCTTTCAAGTGCCCCATTTCTCACTCGTACCACTACCCCACACTCTGAGCCAGAGTGGGTCCATGCTGAAGAGACAGTCTGAGCATGTGGCATGGTATACTTCTGTTACAGTCCATGCAGAACAAACCAAACTTCACTCCATGCCATGTGCAGAAGGACTCGAGTTACCAAGTGGCTCCGCAGGCTTACTTAGGATATGGATCTCGTTGCCACATGCTATGTTGCTGGACACGAGGATTTAATCATTTCAGTGAGATATTTTGAACACTTTATTTGTGCATGTTTCTGTATTGACAGAGACACATGCTTACAAACCCGTTATCACCAGATAAGCAAAGGTGCACATTTACTTGTAAAGTGTTCTAAAAAGTGAATAAAATGCATTGCCTATAAGCATATTGAATTCAGTGCACAATATCTAGGATAACCAAGTACACAAATTAAAAGTCTACAAACACTGAAAAGCACAACATTATGGTTCTAACAATGTTTTACACACAATGCATAAAAACAGACAACTGTTTTATCATTACCACTTTCTCTAAAATATCAAACAACTCATTACACACTATGCATAAAATCGAACACGAATTGTTGAAACTCTACCTAAGCCATTTAAAAATGCGTGAGCAGACGGTGAACAGTCGTCTGCAGTCTGCAGTCTTTCTACTCTGCTACTTGTGGGAGGACACTTATACACCTAATACACCGCGAAGCGGTGAGCGGAGCGTGAACAGAAGGTCAGCAGTCGTCTGCAGTCTGCAGTCTTTCTACTCTGCTACTTGTGGGAGGACACTTATACACCTGATAAACCGTGGAGCGGTGAGCAGAGCGTGAGCAGAGGGTGAGCAGTCGTCTGCAGTCTGCTGCATGAGCAGCATGGAGCCTGCCTTAACGACTGCGGCACTGCTCCCGCAGCCCCCGCAGTCTGTCAACTTGTCAGAATCCTCGTCAGAAGCTTCATCAGAAAGCCTCACATTACAGAGCTCCAGAAAAACACTCGATCTTAAAAGACTTAAATCAGCGCCTATTCTTAAAAAATCGAAGGAGGTAAGGCTAGCCCCCAAGATCATCACTGCCTCCCCTTCGAGTCATTTGAGCCCTTTGAGTCTTAAGACTAAGACTACGGGAAAGTGCAACTTGGAAATCGTTATCGCCGAGAACCAATCACCCACTGTCTCTCCCAATTCATCCTTAAACATCTCCCAAAACGTTCTGGACAAGGCAGAGACTGTGAATGTGACGGAGACCGAGATTGAGACAGAGCCCGCCGTGACCACACTCCCCGCCTTACCTGTCTAACCGGTGCCACGGGTCGTTGGCTCGGTGGTCCCCGATGTCTTCGTGCAACCCTTGGTGTCCCGGCAGCTTTCCTCGACTTCCTCGCCAGAGGCCCGCTCCTCTTCACCCTGCAGCCTATCCCTCGCCCGCCTGTTCAGCCTTCCCGTCATGCTACCTCCATGAGCGGTGCCTTGGCTTTGGCAATAAGAGGACGGTCGGCCTCGGCCCCTGCGCTGACAGTACCGGGCGGTGGTTTGACGGCCAGTATGGCCGGGAGTGAGTCAGCCTCGGCCGAGGCACAGAGGGTCATCGAACAGCATTCCAGTTCGCCTCGGGCTCTCGAGGCGCCGCTTTTCCCATGCACCGTCCGGGTGCAGGACTCAGCCCTTCATCCATCACGGCACACAGAGTTGATGTCGCCAGAGCTGGGGGGACCACTGGAGGGTACTCTACTCCGACTGCCGCAACTTCAACGACAGTCCTGGTGTCGGCACAAATTCATGCCGCACTGGAATCCCCCAACACAAGGAATAAAGACTCTGCCTCCCAACCGTTAACTCTGAGAACTCAGGGAAACTTTTCTGCGCCAGAGAACGCCCTAACAGCAGCCACAGTACCTCGTGCAACCCCTAAGGCCCCCTGCAAGCCCTGAAAAATAGCGCTTGTGCATTACTGGTAAAGCAGAAAGACTTTAGTACAGTTCCGGAAGCACCTCAAAACCTTCCTCTTTGCTTCTGCTTTCTCTGTCCCTCTCCCCTGCTAAATTCTACACTGAAATTGCACTGAATCTGCAACTGGGCCACTCTCACCGACCTCGGTCCTGGGCCCAGCCACTCTCCACTTGCACTGCCTCCCTGGCATCCCCTGCACTGCGGGACTGTCTCTGTATCCCTACAGCCCCCCGTTCCCAGCACTTGTCTGCACTTACCTTGCACTTGCCACCAGCTGGCCCTATTTATTTATTTATTTTATTCTACTTACTTGCACTGCACTTCCCCCTCCCCTTCCCCTTGCACTTTTCCCTTCCCCTACCCCTGCACTTGCGCGGTCTGAATGATACCTGGCCTAGTAGGATCGTTGTTTGTCTTCCCCTTGTTCCCCCCTCCCTGCCTCGTCGTGCCTTGAAACACTTGTGTATAGGCGCGTTACAAATGCCATATCATATCATATCACTTTTACCAGAGCAATGAACTGCAGAACAGCTGGCAAATCAACAAAGTCAAGACTTCCCCAAAAATAAAAAAACAAAAAAACAACCACAAAACAAAAAACACTCAGACTAAAGAAAGCAGGGAAATTAACTCTTCCAGCGCCACTTCTTTCCAGCGCACTTAAAGACTTTATTAACCAGCAGTACAAAAGAAAGCTGGACCAAACACAAGAACTTTCAGATGCAGAAATTCTGGAGGCTATTCAGGATCTTCCTCCAGTCAGCAAAGCAAGTAAATTAACATCTGGAATTTTGAACCAAAAGCGACTAACTGGAACAAATACGGCATTTACCACGCCTAGAAACGATGCAGCAACTCTAATTATTTCAGCCAAACCAAACAACAAGGCGCTTCTTGACAACAAATCTAATAAAGAGCTAGAACCTTCAGAAGCGATAATCAATTTGGACGTTTCCAATACAACCGGGACTCAAACTAAACCAATAACGGATGAGAGTCCCTCTGAATCGATCAATTTGATCAACCCTAAAGAAATTTGGACAACTCAGCAAAAACAAATACCTCCAACGCCCGCACGTTACCCTGAAGTTCAAGCTACTAAACCATCGATCCAACCCGTGTTATGCTCTTCTCCTGACCCACCGAACCTTGATGATGGACAGACCCAAATAGAAGACCATTCTGTTGTGCCATACTTGCTGATTTTGAATACTCCACGACTCCGATCCACTCCCAAAAACAGAAGACTAAGTGAAATAGCCACTTCAGGAAATAAGGAATCACCTACAAAAAAAAACGACCTCACAACAATCATGTCGGCAATAACAATAGCCCTAGCACCGTTTGGGAAGCTTTATGAAGCCATCAATGATTTGTTGAAAGACAGCACTACCATTACTGCAATGATGCACACTAAACTGATTTTTGTCAAAGGCTATATTACAGCATTGGATCAAAGAAGCAAGGAACACAGATCTTTGGGAATCGAAGCTGACTCTATTAGAAGACAAATTACACTGCCTCAAATCCGTTACGCCGGTTACTCATGAAAAGGAAACCCAGACCGAAGCGCCACCTCACCCACTTGAACTGGCCCCAGTATTCAAAAGGCAAACGGACAAGCCCCCGCATCCGGTTCCATCATCGGCTAAACATCAGAGAGTAGTGGAAAATCAGCAAAAAACAGTGCAGGGCTCCAAAAATAAACCATTGCTGAAAGTCGCAATATCCAGTGAATCAGATACTAGTGCTTCACAAACAGTGTCGGCCTTTGACCCCCTGATGTCTTCAAAAACAAAATCCAAAGAATCAATGAAAGAAAAATCATCATCTTTACAACAAAAACAAAGTTTCAATAATTCAGTGATCTGCACTTCCACTTCTCCCAAGACAACGGAAGAATTTATGGCTCAGAATTCATTGATGGACATAACCCAACACTGGGACACAACCAAGACACGAGATTCACAATCAGAAATTTCAAATAAATCAACTGTACAAACACCGAATCTGCCAAATCGTGCTCCAGCTGGGGAAAGTTGCCTATCCCCTACAACCAGCCAACTAGATCACAAAGACACCAAACTGACACCGGATACTTCGGAACAAATCCAACAAAACTTTCCTCCGGCCCTTACTAATCGAACAAACCGGAGACACAGTCCTCCAAGACGTTTGACGGATGACCAAGGTAACCCGAGGTCCGTCATTACGATCGACCCGTCTCTTCAAAATTGAACAAAAAACATCAAATGATCACTACATGATCTTAAACAGAAACACGGTTCTCAGAACACTAAAAAAGGTGAAAACTCTGCAGAACTTAAAATCAGACAACTTCATCCTGATTGAACCCTACCATAGAAAGAATCAAGCGAAGGCCTATCTCCATATTAAAAAGCGAGCACTTCAAGAAATACCGCAAGAAGTATATGCGGATCTAGCCCACTTGGGTTTCAACTTCTATGAGATCCCAATTACAAATTCGAACGACACTCCAAGAGACAAAAATAGGAAATCGCCTAACAAAAATTACAGATACAAATCACGAACAGAAGACCTTTATAGACCGGCAAGAAGGGGAAGAAGCCCATCAACACAGAGCAAAAATACCCAGCGATACAACGGTTCAACAACAAAAGGGCATACTACAACCAACCGATCAAGGCACACCCTAACCAATAACGAGAGACCAGAACTAATAGGAGAATTCAGAAAAAAGTATGAACGCGAACAACAACAACTCTACTCAACTTCATCTCGCACCCGAAACCAAGTCCAGAGAGCCTCTCTGCAAAACAAACGGACCTTAACAAAACCCTCTGAGCAGACTACAGTATGCTCCGACAAATCACCTAAGAAAGGCAAATGGACATGGATCCGGAAAGCTTTAACACCAGGGCTCAAAAGATAGCAAACATCAAGGGGTGTTGCTTCGTTGTCACGGCCACCCCGACCAATTCAGCAACCAGACTCAAAAGCAACCATGAGTATAGCGTCCTGGAATACCAGAGGCCATGTCCATCTCACGAAGCCTGACAGCCACGACCAGGGCACCTATGATGTTTTATGCCTTCAGGAAATGTGGCTGCTGGATAAACCGGTTCCCGATGGCTACTGCATAGAAATATCACTGGCCTTCAAAGGTCCATTAAGACGCCCTTCTTCTGGCCTATTGATAGCTACCCGTACAGGCTCCGGAAAATCCATTATAAAGGTAATAGCCCGTAGCCTCGAAATGTTGGCCGTCCTGACCACGTGGAACTCATCAGCTCAAGTGGTCAAGACCTCATCGTCTGATTTGGTAGCTATCATCAATGTCTACTGGAATCCTCAAAAAACATCAACAGAGAATTTCTGTGACCAAGTGGCTAACACTATTGACGAGATTGCAATTAAATATCAATCTCCCAACATCCTGATTTGCGGGGACCTCAACGCGAATTGTACCATCCCCAATACATCCAAAACTAAACGGCCTATCAATTCATCAGCAATAACTAGGGGACGAGCATGGACTACCATTATGAAATCCAGGAATCTTTTCAACACAGCGACTGCTACTGATACTCTAATACCGACCTGGGAGCGCTACAGGCCATCAGCCACACTTGACTATATTTTCGCGTCAGAACCTGTGTACCACAACATAGTGTCATTCGAAGCAATTAGAACTAAGGACAGAGACCACAATCTGCTGAATCTCATTTGCAGAAGTAAAGCTCGTCAACTGCAATCCTACGAACCGTCTATTGAGATGAACTCACAACAAACCCGTCTCTGCATGATTGCCTCAGACGTTCGTAAGCTTACTGATCAATTTAACAATCTAACGCCTGACCCTGCATTGCAAGAAGTCGCTGTCAGATCCAGTTACATTCCCCTCCTTCTTGCCTTCAAAAAGCCTAAGAAGACTCTTAATAACTTCAGTAACCATAACAGCCACAAGTACAATATGACTCTTGTCACCAAACGTAGACTTCTGAGAAAGCTAAAAAGAGAGGCAGTAACCATGACTCGAACTACACTTTGGGAAAACTTCAACTGTGAAACGAGAAAATATAAGCAATGGCTGAGAAATTCCAGATCTCTTCTATACCAGTCTGACGTTGAGGCGATGTTGACGGCATTGTCCAACAAAAAATCTCACGAGTTTTGCTCGCTCATCAATAAACCGAACAATCACCTAAACTCGCATATGATCAACCCAGTCTCGGAAGAAAAATGGATCACCCACTTCTCGAAGCTGTTTGAACCGTTGAAAGGTAACCATCATGTAACCAAGCAGCCAAACAATTCAGTTTGGGTGGACCAGACAGATAGCGACGAGATAAGAAAAAAACATCTTAAGACTAAAGTCGTCGAGAGCCCTGGGGCCCGACGGACTCGCTAACTGTGACCTGAAACAATATCCGGACGACTGGTCAACCTAAGTCAGTCCAATCTTCAAAGTCTGTAGAGAAAGAAGAACAATCCCTGACTCTTGGACTAAAGCCGTGATTGTGCCGATCTTTAAAAAGGGTTCCAGAGAAGACCCCCTGAACTATCGGCCAATAGCCCTCCTCAATGTTATTGGGAATGTCTTTGCCACAACACATCTGACGCACTTTTGTAATTGCTCCCATACTTCTTTGAGCATCGATCCTCTGCAAACAGGATTTCAGAAACACGCCAATACCAGTGCCAACATAATGTGCCTGAACATACTTAAGGAAACAGTCCTGACAGGAGCACCGCACATTTTTCTAGCATTTGTTGACTTGTCTCAGGCATTCGATAGAGTGGACAGACAGAAACTGTGGTCCAAATTAAGGACCTGGCACTGCCCAGAAGGAATCTTGGAACCCATAATTAACCTTCACTCAAATACCAGCATTACGGTCCGCCTAAACAACCAAGGCCTAATTTCGAATCCAATACCAGCATTCTGCGGAGTGAAGCAAGGCTGCCCATTGGCACCGGCCTTGTTCATATCCTTCCTCGGCACCTTTAAAGATAGGCAAAACAAGATCAGGTCGTTCACACCAAAAATAGTATACAAAATGGTCCCGAGACTCTTATATACTGATGACCTGATATTACTCGATCTTACTCAGGTCAGCCTGCAACGACAGCTTGACAACCTGACAAATTACATTTCAGAAAATAACCTTGAGATCAATAAATCGAAAACTAAAATCATGATTTTTCAAAAACCAGGGACCAAAAAGGAGTGTCTACAGTGGTTCCTTCATGAGACGGAAATTGAAGTGGTCAAAACTTTCAAGTACCTCAGAGTCCAAAATCGATAGCTCCAAGAAAGCCTCAAATATGCAAGAAGTACTGTGGTCAAAGGCTAAGAACCTAGCCGCCCAACTACGAGCAGTCGATAGAAAGTATGGCAAATTCTGACTTTAACCTGCCATCAATTTTTACAAGGCCAAGATTATTCCATCATTAACTTACGGTATGGATGCCACACCAACAATCCCTCCTCTATTATGGCAAAAACCAAAGGTTTTATCTGGAGATTGGTGCTTGGTTTACCTAACTCAACATCAGCAGCAGTGATGAGACGGGAACTGGGTCTTGTCTCCCTGAAAGCAGTGTTGGACCATAGTACCCTACAGCTATACAGAAAAAACCTACATCCTGAGAGTCTCGAAATCTATCGTATGATAGCAGAAGAAATTGCCAATGGAAATAACTGCTTTATGAATGACTGGGCGAAGGCCCAAAAACACAAAACTAAAATGGAGTGTCTGGACTGGATAACCACAAACGAGAAAGCAATATCAAACAAACTACTAGCTCATCTCCCTATGACTCTAAATAAACTGAAAGAACCCTTGATGTACTGCAAAAAATGCCCAAGTAAATCACTAATGAGAACCTTATTGAAAGCACATCTTAACGTACTACCGACTCAGGAAAACCTAGCTATCAGAACAGGATCTAAGGAAAAAGCCTGCAGACTCTGCAAAAACTCTGAAAAGATAGAATCCATCAGATACTTGCTGATGATGTGCCCTGCTCTGCACCAAGCTAGGAAAGCCTTTTTCAGTCCCCTGCTTGCAAACTCATTCGCCGGTATTGAAGCAATATGGTGGAACCGCCTTATCACAGGTGACAAAATCAGATGGCACACGGCATCTGCAATGCTTTTGAACATTGCAATGGAAAAGACTAAACTTACCATCGCTTTCAAAACAATCTCTACTCAAAACTTTGATTGACTTAAATACAGATCGTTGTTCTGTATCTTCAATTCGTTTCTTGAATGAAATCTTTCTTGTAAAAATCTTAGTGATTACAAACAAGTAAATAAAAAAAAAATATATATAGATATTGATTTCTAAGGGGTATGTATACTGATGCTTATATGGAAGAATCTTTATGGAAAGTGTATTCATCTATGTTGCTTTTTCTTAAATGGAAAACTTGCAGAAGCAAAGTAAAACCAAACATTTTGAAGCAACAAACTACATGTCCAAATAAACAATGGACAATCTTGCAATTCTGTCCCCTAATACGCCCATATTTGTATCCCATGTACTAAATCTGTATATATAAAAGAAGAAGTCCTGACTGACTAACTCATCAACGCCTACTCAAACCGTTTGACCTAGGAACATGAAATTTGGAAGGTACATTGTTTTCATGAGGTAGGCACCCACTAAGGAAGTATTTGGGGAAATTCCAGCCATGAGAGGGCTAAAAGGGGGGGTGAATGGGTGACTGACTCATCAACACCCATGTCAAACCGTTTAACCTAGGAACATGAAATTTGGAAGGTATATTGTTTTCATGACGTAGGCACCCATTAAAGAAGGATTTTGGGAAATTCCATCCCTAAGAGGGCTAAAAGGGGGGGTGAATTTTTGATTGACTCATCAACACGCATGTCAAACCGTTTAACATAGTGACGTGAAATTCGGAATAGTCATTTTTTTTTAGCACAGTCGATTTACACAAATAACACAGATTTGCACCCATGGAAGGGTGCTCAGCCATACAGATGCCTGTAAATGTGGGAGAGAACTGCTAATGTCCCACCCACTTTCTACCAGCTACCCTAGGCCTTTTCCCAGATGCTGCCAATTTTCTTTTGGTGCCTTGGGACTGTGGTCCTCTACCGCTCACCAGCCCCTCTCCCCACCATTCCCCCCAGGCCGCACATCATCCTTCAACTGTCCCCACCTGACTTACCTGCTGGGGCTCTTGGCTCTGCTGCCCCTTCCTGTCTCAAGCCACCATCAAAATACAGAGCCCATCTCCCTTGAAAATAGATATTCGTTACCTCAGATGGAACCCCAGGGTGCAAATACTTACCATCCCCTTGTCGGGTAACGACCATGACCCCTCACTGAGGCCCGAATGTGGGCTGTTATCGGCCTGGTATTCCCTCTGACACGCAGGGGATTGCTAGAATGCTGACAATGTGCACTGTGTCATCTCTATAATGCATGTGTCATAGAAAGTAACCTTAAGTAAAATGTTCAAACTCAACTTTGCATGCCCTTGGTACTAAAATCATGTAAGAAATATATTAAGTTCCGCAAGACAGGTAGAACTGTATTGTAAATGAAGTAGAACATGTATATATTAACTCACATTACAGATTGCTACGACGACCTTGTATTATATTTTGCTTATCATCCGAGAAATGTTCAAATGTAAATGGGACCTCTTGAAAAAGTAGTTCCCAAGGCAAATATGTTCAAGTTCAGTCATCTGCATGAGCAAGGCCTCTCATCCATCATTAAATGCCCCCAATCAGCCGAAATGAATACGCAGATACACATTCTCAGAGTATGCTTACCTAAAAAAAAAAAAAAAAAAAAAAATGTTGGCAAATACATGGAAGTGAATGAGCATTTTCACGAACTTGGCCTGATCTTTCTTCAATTTTTATGGATGAGGCCTAATTTCATGATTAAATAGATCAGAGGAATAAGTTCCATGTGGCTTTCAACCTTTTGACTTGTAGATGCTAATAAAATACCATCTGTGCATGTTTGCTTTCATGGTATGGGATACCAAGCGGACTGAGTCAACCTTTGAAAGTGAACATTAAGCTTAGATGAGACTCAAGGGCACAGAAATTACAACATTGTTACAAATATTTCATTTAGACCACACAAAAATGAAATTACTTCTTACAACCATAATTTTCTCTTTGTTTGCTTCAGAAGCAGAGAACCGATTTGGATTTTGCAAAGTGTTACCACATTTTAAATCTAAACATGATAGGGCCGCCTCCTACTACATTCCTTTTCACTGCTCAATGTTTACCCCTTTTCTCCTCACAGCCATACGTGACTCTTCTCATTTGAACATGTGACCTGGCATTTTCTCTGTCCCTTTCCCCGTTAACTGGCTGCATTTTTGTAGATTTTTTTTCTCCCACATTCTGCTCTCTCTCCTACCCTGTTTTTATGGCGGCTGAATTCATGAGCTCTTAATGCTCAGACCAGCAACAGGAGTCTGCCATGGCTTCGGCCTTTGGACAGTGTGCACTGTATATTTTAAAAGACTACAAACCCACTAGCCACGGCCTTTGGCCATGCCCACTGTATATTTTACAACATTACAAAGCCACTAGCCATGATAGACTTGTCCTTTGCCTGGTGTACCTGCCCTCTGCGTTCTTATAACAGCTGGCCCTTATAGACCAGCATGAGATTAATGCCATGCCCTCCTGCGCCCGCCCCACCACTGGCTTCACTGGTCAACATTTCCATTGGGCCACCTTCTGGCCCTGCGATAACCCTGTACCAACCGTGGCTCCCCGAGTCAATGAAGGAGCTGTGCAGGGATCGGCTGATGCCATCCATGAAACACAGAGCTGGGCTTGGTACATCAAGCAGATAACATCAAGCAGAAGGCGCTAATTGGTCAGCTCAGAGGAATTATTCTAACCTCAAGCATAAATGTCTACCCGAACCAGACCCTGCTTTTCAGCCTCATCAGTGCCCTTGCGAGGAAGCGGCTTCTGCAGATATGTTCGACTGCAAGGTCCTGCTGCGTTTGCTGTAGACAAAATGGTCTCCCTCACACAAAGTGATGGAGTATATGTCTTTGAAGCTTTGGAAACTGCTGAACAAGGAGGACAGCTTAGGCAAGCCATAATGCTCAAAGACTACCTCCTAAGAGAAACTGTTACTCACTCATTAAATTGTTCTGCTGACAATGCTAATCTTTGCATGCTAGAATAAGAACCTTCCTAAAGAGGCATATAATTATTGGAAGTTTTGTTACAATAAATTCCTATATTTCGCAGGGCCTCTAGCCAAAATAATGGATTTGACATAGCTGGTTATTCATACAAGCATGCCAGTTCACTCACATGTGCTAGGTGCATGGTTTTAGAGAGCAGTGTTACATATTAAAGCAATACATTAAAAAATATAAGAAGGGGACGCCAATTCAAAGGAATGAATTGCCTTTCCCTTTTGTCTTTTTAAATAGCCACTCTTCCCAAAAAGTCTTCTTTGCAATAAGCTTTCCATAATAACACGTGAATTTGGATCACAAATAATTCTACAACCTTTCACACGACGTAAGATGGCGCCCAAATTATTCACTGCAGTGCAAAACACTAGAACTGTTTAGTGCTGCCCAAACACCATTCAGATAACCCAAATAGCGTACACACACATATGTGCGACTGAAGCCACAGAAACGTGATGAGTGTTGGTACACCCTTTACCGTCTTCATGCAACCGCAGAGGTAAGCATCCACAAGAACTACAAAACGGCGATACACATTCAGCATTTCACGCACAGCACGGTTGATCCATTGGCATACTGTCTATATTATGGACAGGTGCCACTCTTCTGTTTGCCACAACACGACTATATAATGGTGTGGAGAAGACTCCTTGGACTCCTTCTACCTCTGCCGCATTGGGCACCATGCAACGCAACAAATAAAGGTAAAATGGCTTAATGGCACTTTCTTGCTGGCAAAATTCTAGATATGGGATTCAAGGTGATAAAACAACATTATTTAAGATTCTGATTAAATCTATGGAGTACACTTGAGGTGCTTTGCAAAAGGAAATTTTTGAAGAGCAACCACAATTATTGCAGATATTGTCTATTGGTACAACAAAGGGAAACACTACAACATCTGGTGATGGAATGGAATGCCTTAAATGAAGTGCGAGCGAGGTGTTTTAATAACGTGTTCTTGCTTCATACAGAGTGGAAAAATGACCACATTTGGCAAATACCGTTTACAAATATGCGCATGAGGGTGCAGATTGCCCTAGTCCAATTTTTACGAATAATATTGCCATGTGTAAAGGAAATGTAAATATGAGTATGTGCCAAGATTGGTTGTGGTCGGACTGGTCTAGGCTACACTAGCGTGGCAATTAATACTTAGTCTGTACTCCTTCTTAAGGGGATTTATTTTGCTTTTACTGTATATTGGATCTATTGTATTGAGTAACATAGGAATTTTTATTTCTGTATGTAATTTGTATAACATATGAATTGTATTGGTATGTATTTTATATACTAATTTGAAAAGTTGCTTGCAACTAAATCAAATTAAATAAAAAGATAAAACAACATTCATCCTTTTGTCCTGCAGGTAACTCACTGATGAATGCACATGTAGAGTTGTGCACACAAACTTAATGCATCCAAGTGGAGCAGGTTTTGGGCAAATTACATTTTCCCATTACATTTTTCTTTAAAATTACTGTTAAAACACTTGTAAAAAGGGTTTTTCTTTTCTTTTTTTGTAATCAATTTTGAGGAACCCATTCACCTGCTGTTAGGAGCACATGAACAGTCCATTAGCGTCCTGGGGAAGGCATGGCCCTAAATGATTGGCACTTTAGCCGAAACATAAGGTCTTAAGTAGACACCACACACAAGATATTTTGGATGATTTAACTAATTACAACATCTGTTTCCATCAGAACAAACCATGTAGTTCATGCATGCTGTGCAGGCTACAAAAGGGTTGCTATGTTTTGACCTTGACAACTGGGATCGTTTTTCTTCTTGTCACTTAATTGTGCATAGCACACTAAATACCTTTGCTTTTCTCGCTGTAGATTCTTTTAAATATTTATTTCACAAGATATATAGGCACTTTTTATCATGCGCTCTGGTTTTGTAATGATTAAGAACAATGCTTAATATTCCAAAAACATTGTAAATAATAAAGAATAAAAATAAATAAGAATTAAAATAAATAAGTAAATTGCACTATATCCTCCCTGAAAAATATGAATATATTCAGTTGACATTTAGAAATAAGACATCAAATGGTTGTCACATGTACATAGTATGGTTTTTTCTGTGTTTCTTAGAGGGCAGTGTGTCTGTTGACCAACAGCAATTGTGGCTTATTGGCAAAGGGACACAGGGCTAAAGGATAGACCCTACTCGGGTGAGCTAGCATTCAGAGAAGCTGGGCCCATGGTGCACTGACTTCTTTTCAGCGATCCTTTTGCCAAATGTGTTTGTCTTTTCCCAGCATTGGATATGGTTCCATCCAAAACATTTTTCGCTCAGAATTCTTGCCTAGACCGAGCTGTGGTAGGGGAAGCTCATTCGGCCATTTCCTAGGCGGTCAGATGCCCAGAGGTTGAGACAACTACCAGCACTGACACAATCGGCAGAGTGACACCTTCTTCCCTTTAAGAGGTCACAGTGGTCAAGGATGACATTGAAGGCTGGCTATTAATCAACTCACAATTACTGTGGGTGCGTACATGTCCAAAGCCCGTGCCTCTCTTGGTATGGATGACAGGGAATGTCTTTTATCGGAGCATGTCTCAGTCTTTAATTCCAGAGCCTCACATTGAAGTTCATCCAACCATTCCAAGAGAAGATCCAACACCCAGTCCGATTCTTCCAGCTTCAAAGTGAACTCATGCACAAGGACATGGTGGCCCTGGCAGAAAAGGGGGTTCACCATCCAAGGTTTTGCTTTTAGAAACTTTGACAGGAAGGGAAAAGTGCAGTCAATTATTAATTAAAGGGAATGGAATTAATGGTTAATCTACAGGCATTTAAAAATAGCCAACGTTCTTCAGTCTGGAGATTGGTTAAAGGGTCCAGTTCTAAAATATGCTTACTGGACTTTGCCTATCCATCACCTGCACGTGAGGTCAATAAAGCACCTGGCTTTGGGAGTTCTCCCTTTCGGCCTTTCCTTCTCAACTCTATGGTGTTCCGCCCAATTTCCAGGGCTCAGTTCCAGCTATTCATTGGAGTCACCGAGTCTGTATGTTAATGCATCTGAACGACATGATTTTTATGATGCAGATCTGGTCCATTCTGTTGAGTCCAATCCAGATGCCCATAGACCTGCTCCAAAATATGGGCTTACATTTCCATTGGGAGAAGTCAGAACTGTGATTAACCTGTCACCAGCTGACACAATAGCACAACAGAATAAGGTAGCGGCATGTTTTATTTAGCTCAGAGTGACTGCAATCAAGATGGAGATTTCATGCACTCGGTGAATGGATGCATCAGCTGAGGCAGCGCTTTTCATAGGCGCAGAAGTCACCTCTGACTCTGGTGGCCTGGATGGAGCTCCACTAGTGGCACAACCACATAAAAGCTTGTAATGGGCTTGCAGTGTTCGTCAGTTCTCAAGAATTGCCGAGTCTGGTGCCAGCATGACTGGCTGGTGAACAGGTCCTGTAGACCTTTCCACTGGTGGAAATAGCCCCTCAGTCCAGCATGAATCAGCAACAGCTGGTCAGCCTTCAAGAGACTTTCCAGGGTAGCCCACCCTGTAGCATGTTGCATACGAGACATGATGTGGCTTTTGACAAATTGCTCTTCAGAGGCACATTTGGATAGAGGTGCCTTGGCTTTTAAGGCTTTTGGCATGAGCTGGAGGATGTTTTCAAGGTAGAAGGGTATTCTGCGTATAAAGCATTCTATTTTAAGCTGGGTGGTGCAGTTTATCCATTAGTGGGGTGTATGGTTTGTCCATGCATTGTACTCATATGTGCATCTTGCTACAGAGTGAAAATTGCAGATATTAGTGTACAGGTTGTATGTCTGTGGTACATTTTCAGACCTCCCTCATTGTAATTGTTTTGTCATAATGTGCTTAATACCCAGAGGTTTCTAAGCACAGACCCGGGGTTCGAACCACGTTGCCCCTGAGATATCCTCCCTGACGCGGCCTTCTGATTTGTCAGCAGCTCCTCGTGCTGGTTATTTGTTCTCATCTGCAGGGTGTGCAGTTCATCCTGATTTCGATTTTGTCTGGGCAGTGTCTTCTTTAAGTTGTGCTTCATTCCGGTTGACCGCTTGATGGTCCCCTGCTTTGCACAATGGACTGGAGTATGTTGGATAAATGAAAGAGGAGGGGGAAAGTCGCAAAGAAGTGAGATCATGGCCATGCTTCAAGAGGTTTATTATATAAGAGAGTGTTGGCTGGGCTTTTCCAGAATATGCTGTTTGTTTCTTGAGCATAACACACTCCTCTGTGTCTTTAACAGAATCACAACACCCTCCTAGAATGTAGTGCGGGAAACCTGCATTGGTAATGCTTGTTTTGTTCTACATATATTATAATGATGATGGTGCGTCTTTGTCACAAGGTAGCATGATACAGCTTGTAAGCGAGTTTTCATATATTATTGAAAGTGTATGTTACTGTTGGATATTTCAAAGTTGTACTGTTGTAAACATGTCGTACCTCTTTGTTATTTTGTCTTACTGTTTTGTACTTGTTTATTTCTTTTGTGTGTACAAGATAGGTACATGTGTTATTAGGTTGTACTTATAGGTATGTGGATTAGGACATGTGCTATGTTTTTTTACTTTTTGCACTTTATGGATGCTGTTCTGAGACACGTGATTATATATTAGCAGGGTAATTCATAGAATCCAGCGCACAAGTAGCGCACGCGGCTGGCGCACAGCGTGCGCCTGCGATAGTCTGCGCCAGGCACGTGCGCTAAAACAGATTTCCGCGCACAGCGTATTCATGGATTTCAAGCTCCCAAAACAGCCGTGGTGCAGAGAATCGCAGCGAGCCTGCAGCAGCGCCAGTAACGCCCCCAAGAACGCCCTCGCGCACGGAAAAGCCATCAAAAGCGCTAAATCATCGCTAAGGGCTGCGCTAACCCCGGACCACTTCACAGGGCAGGCAAACAAGGAAAGCAAAGCGGGCAATCTCCAAATCAGGAGTACGCGGGAAGTACTACACGCGACTAGGCAGGGAACGTGAATCACAGGGGTACGCGGGAATCATCACACGCGAACAGCCAGGGTGCGTGTATTACAGGGGTAGCGGGAAGTTCAACACGCGATTGGCCAGGGAACGTGAATTACAGGGGGACGCGTGAAGTAGAACACGCGATAGGCCAGGGAACGTGTATTACAGGGGTACGCGGGAATCATCACACGCGAACAGCCAGGGTGCGTGTATTACAGGGGTAGCGGGAAGTTCAACACGCGATGGGCCAGGGAACGTGTATTACAGGGGGACGCGTGAAGTAGAACACGCGATAGGCCAGGGAACGTGCATCACAGGGGTACGCGGGAATTATCACACGCGAACAGCCAGGGTGCGTGTATTACAGGGGTAGCGGGAAGTTCAACACGCGATGGGCCAGGGAACGTGTATTACAGGGGGACGCGTGAAGTAGAACACGCGATAGGCCAGGGAACGTGTATTACAGGGGTACGCGGGAATCATCACACGCGAACAGGCAGAGTGCGTGTATTACAGGGGTAGCGGGAAGTTCAACACGCGATTGGCCAGGGTACGTGTATCACAGGGGTGCCTGGGAATTATCACATGCGAATAGGCTGGGTGGGCCCCCACAGGTGTACCCTGTACACCCTCCCCGGCCCCTGCAGGCAGCCCACAAAACAGTGGACTACCCTGCACACCTGATCATGTCCCCCTGCACCCCCATCCACCAGGGGCACCCTCCACCAGGCCCCCACCCATGTCTCCCACCACCCCCACCCCCCAGCAGTGCAGGGGCACCTGCCATCAGGCCCCCATCCATGTCTCCCACCACCCCCAACCCCCATCCACCAGGGGCACCCTCCACCAGGCCCCCACCCATGTCTCCCACCACCCCCACCCACCAGCACTGTGGGGCACGTGGCCAGCAGGCAGTCAGGCAGCAGCCGATGGCAGGTGGGAGCGTGCTCAGGCTTCTTGGGGACTTAAATTTGGCCTCCTGGCCAGGAGCGTGGTCTTTCGTGTTAGAACGCGTGGACAGCCTGATAGGGAGTGATTTTGCACCTGAAAACCCCACACTCATCGCGCGAAAACCCGTCACCAGCATATGTGCGTCAATAGTTACCTGCACGTGCAGTGTCAAAGCGTGTGATTGGTGAAAAGTGAGCGACACGCAGGAGTGTCGAAGCGCGTGATTGGTGAAAAAGGATCCACATGCAGGAGTGACAAAGCGTGTGATTGGTGAAAAGTGAGCGACACGCAGGAGTGTCGAAGCGCGTGATTGGTGAAAAAGGATCCACATGCAGGAGTGACAAAGCGTGTGATTGGTGAAAAGAGAGCTACACGCAGGAGTGCCAAAGCGTGTGATTGGTGAAAATGGGCCAAGCACGTACACGCCGTAAGTGACGATGTACGTGTGGGCCTGTATAAAAGGTAGTGTTGAACACAATTTCCTTGTACGTGCTTTTCGTGGAGAGCGAGTGGGTGAATTTGGTACTTCTTGTCGTTTCACACGCGATTTACTTCACGGCGTTTCCAGTTCGTACTCCCTGTTACCTCTGACAGCTCTTTTCTCTTTTTCCTCTTGTACTGGTTTTCCTGGGCCTGTTCCCTCAAACAGTGTCCCCTTCTACAGTTGTCCTGTCTCCTCAGACAGCGTACACCTCTTCTTTTGGCGGGGGTGTTGCCAACCAAAAGTGCTATTTTTTCACGCTCTTTTACCTGGCAGACGGTGAGTCACGCACGTATCTAACATCTGTGCTTGCCCCGTGTGTAGCCTACCCCTTCAGAGGTCAATCTAGGCCGCGTGTGACACGCATACGTTCATTGTGTTACTGGATGCCACAGCGTAGTGCAGGGTTTTCCATCAGCACACGTGGTCTAGGAGGGGTATTGTGCACGTTCCTTAACTTTTTTGGGGTGCCTGTGCGTTGCGTGACCCGTCATCTTTCCCCAGGGGTGTCATATAGCCTTGCCACTGCACTAGGGTACGAATACCATCTGGTACCCAACCCCTTTGACACCCAATTGCCCAGGACAATTGTGCACACCCACTCCCATACGCACAATACCATCAGTGCCATGGTTGGGAGGCGTGCAAGCCGTAAGGGTGGCAAAGGTGGCCGAGCCACACGTGGTGGCCGTGGAGGATCCAACAGGGGACGTGGTTGTGACTTGCAGGGCGCCCCTGTTCCCCCCAGTCTGGAGGAACAGTCAGGGACACCCATGCCCCCCCCCCCCCCCAGTTGAGAGTCATGTGGCTGATACCAACCCTGATCAGCCCATGTCGGACCAGGCCATTGTGGCACCAGACCTGTCCGAGGGTGATTCCATCGCTGACATCCAGGTCAGCAGGTCCACTGCACGTGCACCGGTGCACATTGGTGTCATCAGGGCACGCGCATCTATGCCAGATAGGTCATCTGCTGGCCCCCGTAGCCAGGGTGTGGCTCAATCCACCCCACCTCTCATACACCCTGCCAAGACTGTGTCGGTCCTAGTTCATGCACCTCAGATCAGGCCTGACCCCATCCCACTACCCCCAATGCCTGCACCTACTCCCATGCTGAGTGGGCAATCACACACACCCAGTACAGAGTCCACCACGGCTCCTGCCCCTAGTGTCCACAGCGGCGTAGGACACTCTGGATCCCCACCCCCTTCCAAGCGCAAGAGGAAGAGTGCACGTCCGGCACAGGCTGATGCCCCAGACACGGCTGCACAGTCCGGCCCATCAAGGAAGCCAAGCTTCACAGACGCCGAACTTAATGCACTTGTTCAGTATGTGTCAGATCATGATAGGGAAATGGTCATCGTTGCAGGGTCCAAGACCACACATGCCAGACGCCAGGCACACTGGCAGACCATTGCTGACAGAATAAGTGCCCTTGGAGTAGTGAGGCGCACAGCTAGTGATTGCCAGAAGCGCTGGAATGACCTTAAGCGCAGGGCAAAGGATAAGCTGGCCTCAAGTCATGCCGCAACCTTGGTGACTGGAGGTGGGTCCCCAGCACAGGAAATAGAACTCACACCACACGAGTCCGTAGCTGGATCCTACGTCACCGAGGGACAACTCCAAGGTGTGGGAGACCTCCCTGATTACGAGGCATCATCCGGTGAGTGCACATGCATGTGTGTATTATCCATGTGCATGGTGTGTGTGTGAAGCATTCATGTTGGGTGCCTGTCAAGGGGGTGTGTGGCAGAGTTGATAGTGGCACCCATGTGCCTCATCCAGTATGTTCAGTGCAACACCATCTGGCCACAGCACTATCCCTACTGGCAACAGTGCACATATGGGCCAACACCATGGAAGTTGCCCTTGATTAGTAATTTTGTCACTACATTGTTGCTCATACTCCCCTGTCTATTCATCTGATGTCTTACATACCATTCCTCTCCTTTCCCCCAGCCATTCAAGTTTCATCTTCACATGCCTGACATGCAATGATACCACATGCTAATGCGTCCTCTGTATATAAATGCCTACCAACATGCAGTCATACTGTGGATGTAGCCTTGACATCCACCTCCTTCCTGGGTCCTTTGGTACCGTCTGGTTTCGAGCCCCATTCCCTCACACTCCATGCTGCTCTTCATGGTCTATCTTCCATGACTTCTACAGTTCAGACCATCGTGCCCTACGCACGACACCTGCTTGCCAAAAGTCAAATGAGGGCAGCCTGCCCTCCAATGCGACCCACCCTATTGCTGACCAGTGCATCTGAGCCTACTCTAAGCTAACTCTCACTGACATCTGCTCATACATGCCTTTGCCTGTCCCATAGACCCTTCACATGGTCCCTGTCCTCTCTCCTTGCTCCTCTTCCACCATCATAGGTGGGACCCGTTGGGGTGTACTCCTGGCCTCCTTCCAATCCTCAGATACCACTATTGATGTGCATGGTAATGGGAGCGTCTCAGTCCAAGGCCCTTAGGCCAACCTCAATCTCCTTGAGAAATGCTACCCACATCTCATCAACTTCCTTACCTCTCCTGCTGTCCCCCCTCCTCTCTCCTCATCAATCCTGCACTGCCTCCCTGCACCCTCCCATGAACCTTCTCCGCCTCCCACTCCAACTCCTACACATGCGGCACCTCTGATCTCTAGCACTCCCCGTAAGTCCTACAAGGCTGTCAACCTCCTCCACAATTACACTCCTTTCACTGCGGCTGCATCAGGCATTCCTCCGATAACTGTCACTTACATGAGGTTATGCACCTTGACATCCTTGGTCTCATGGAAACATGTCTGACGGCCAGCTCTGTCTGCATCCTTGACCCTCTCCTTGGCCCGCCACTACTGTGCAGGGGGGGTGTGCCCTTGGCTTCCCTGAGGGTATTCCTGCCACTGTCACACCTACTTAGACCTACTCCACTCTGGAATGGCTTGTGTGAGGTTTCTGTCCACCACACCTTGACATTCTCAAACAGTGCGTACTGTGTCTGGGAAAACTGGTCAAATGTACTACTTCCTTTCTGAGTGTCCTCACCTCTCCTCCTCACTCATGTCCCCAGACACAGAATTCCTCATCCTTGGTGCGGTACGCATCCACCTGCATGCCTGTTGACGCCCCCACGTGACCTTTCTGTGACCTCAGCAACTCCCTCTCACCCTCTAGACTCCCGTCTGTCCCTACTCATTCTGCAGGGCACACTCTTGATGCTCTGATCTCATCTGACTTTCCCCTCTCCGTCCATCTCTGCACTCCTCTCTCCTGGAGTGATCACATTCTCCTCTCCTCCCAGCTCACCCTCAACACCCCACAGGCAAAGCCACCCTCACCACTGTCACACACCTTCTTGGTATTCCGACCCATGAAGTGTGTGTCAGTCGAGGCTCATGCTGCCAAAATCTCCCCCCCATCCAGCTCCCCCTTAGGCTCACTCCCATCCTGACAGGGCCCACTCCATGCTCCACTCCATGTCAGGTACACTGGATGTCTTTGCCACGGTCATGACCACCTGTCTGAAGCCCCATGCCAATGCAGAGTCCTGGCATGACTCGGATCTTGGGAACCCAAACCACAGGTGCCGGGTGGCAGAGAGGGAATGTCCTGCATCATGGCCATCCTCTGGCAAACTGGCCTGCCACATGCTCCAAAGGCAATAGCGCCTCACCCTTCTCACCAAGATGAGATCCCCAATCCAAGGGCACATATCTGCGGCATGTGACAACTCTGCAGGACACATAGAAATCTGAAAGGACCTTGCCGAGCCAGAAGCAGTGTGTACCTCCCCTGTCCCCTCCGAGCCCACAGCACAGCATGATTGTCTCTGTACCCCTATAGGCCACCCCCCCAGCACTTGTCTGCGCCTAACACCATCTGCCCTTGACGTCAAGTCCTACTTACCTTGTACAGCACTTCCAGCCGCCACTCCCCCTTGCACTTCATTGTGCCACCCACCCCTGCACTTGCGTGACATGAATGACACCAGCACCAGTAGTATTGTTGACTGGCATCCCCTTCTGCCCCACCACCCCTCAGTGCTCCGCTGCACCTACAAACATTACTTGACCGGTGCTTCACGAATGCAAAATTATTCCGTTACAGGTGTTGGGGAGGTGGAATCACAATGTTTACTGCATTATGTTGATGTAGACAAGGCACTGTGCATCGTTGCCAATTTGGACTAGCAGATCCATGTACAACATGTATACTAATTGATGTGACGATGCAATGTCAGGACCAGAGTGGTTGAAATCCAAAAAAGTAGCCCTCCTCTCCCTCTTCACTTGGTGGCTATGTCACATGCCATGTGTGTGATGGCATGTGCCTTTGACATGGCAATCACCGCCCAATGTGTGATGGCAGTGCTAGGCATCAAGGTGAGCAGGCGTTGCTCTCCAATCAGTACATAGTATGCCCTGAGCCTCCCCTACAGACCCAGTGATGGTGAATGCATAGGAGGACTCCCAGTCATGTAGGACATGTGTCGTAGGACTACTGCCTATGTTGTTCATCAGCCCTTGTTGCATGCCATGGTGCTAATGCCTGTTTCCATTTTTCTCTTTCATGTCTTTGCAGGGGACGAAGCACTTGTTGATGCTGGGGATGTGGTGGTGGAGCCGTCCCAGGAGGGCAACCCGGGCCGACCTACCACAAGTGAGGGACGTGGTGTGTTTGTGGGTGAAAACCCACAAGTGCTGCAGGCCGTGCTGTCGAGGGGTGTCTCTGGGGGTTCCTCCCCCGAGCAGTATTCAGGTGTAGACTCGGAGGATGACACCTATGTGCAGTCGCAGGTGAGTGTTCTTGGGAGAGAATCTCCTCTGTCCGACCCACCTGCAGCCAGGCCATTGGCCTCAATGGGGATGTCAGTGTCGGCAGATCAGCCTCCGGTGGTTACGGATGCAGGGCCACACCACCCAATCTCTGATCCTGTTCCTGGGGCTGCAGATCAGAGAGGGAATGCAGTCCTGCAGCCTGAGGCCTTGCCGGCACAGCAAGGCGCAGTCCGCCTTGCCCCAGGCAGGTGTGGTGCCCGTCAACGTGGTGGCCGTATGCCACCTGGCAATACCGTATGGGAGCAATCCATCTACGGTATGGCCACCCAACAGGCAGCATCATCCGAGATGATTGCACAGGCCATGGATAGGGTGGCCACTTCCATTGTCCCCCCAGAAAGGCTGATGGAGCGACTGGAGCAGGCTACAGAGTCCATCTGCCAGGCACACAGGGAGGATATGTTGGCGTCCAACATGGACAGGCGGGCGGCACTGGCGACTCTGCGGGAATCACTTTCCATGGAGTCCCAGCGCCACAGGGAAGCCCTGAGGGAAGAACTCCGTCACCTCAGGTCGACCCTGTTAGAGCTTGAGGCTTCATCCCATAGAAGGACAGAGCAGCAGCTTGAGCGTCTGACACGGACGCTCTCGGCCGAGATGCAGGCAACTCGTGCGGAGGTCAGGTCATCCCGGGAGTTACTGCATGGGGACCTCCGCATGATTATAACCCAGAACCAGAACTACCAGACCCGCCTGCTTGCAGCCATGGAGGAGCAAACTCGTGCTTTGCGTGGGCTGCCTCCCATTGTCACACCATCTTCTGAGGCAGCTCCCCCACCTCCAGAGTCAGCTGCAGGGTCTGGGCAGAGCCATAGCGACTCATCTCCCACAACAGAGTAGCCGTGTGGGCCACAAGCCTATGGGGTGTTTTCCTTTCCCATGATCCACACAGGTGGATTGTGGCGTGCATCCTGTCCTCGGACCTCATAGGTGGCCCCCCCCCCCCGCCGGCCCTTTCATGGCCATTTTTTCTCTTTTTCATTTTTATTTTGCAAGAGTGTTGCCTTGTGTGGGTACCTGGGCATACACTGTATTGTGGCTGGGCACATGCAGGCTTGTCCTGAGTTTGGTTTCGATGCTTGGGTAGCAGACATCCACACCCCTCCTGCTTCCGTTTCCATGGGCTTGCAAAGGGTGTGCCCAAGTGACAGCAAATTACACGGTGACATTGGACTCCCATGAGCTGTTGGCCAGTCCATAGTCAATACTGTGTAGACATTCATAGTGTTCATTGTTGTTGCACCTAACTATGCATGATGGTATGATATGTGCCTCTACTTACATATGTTGCTCATGTTTTGCAGGTATTTCACACAGATCTTCACAAGGGCATACTCTCTGGAGTCACACTACATGTCGGTAGATGTGCACTGACACTTTTGCATGGCGCCATCACTGTACATCTGGACGGTGAGGACATACCAGCTGAATCAGGTAATGAGACTACCATTGATTACATGCAATGTGTCTTGTTTGGGTGGGCTTCAGGGTGGGTTGGTGTGTAATTTGATAGAAATTACTCTTACACAGGTGTGTAGTAGTGGCTCCAGGGCGGTTAGCTGCTCAAGTGCGGCTATGTTCCATTTGGGGCACTGCTATTTGTGACACTGGTGTCATGTTGTGATGGCCAGTTTGTTTGCTGTCACATACCATGACATGGTGTCCTCAGTGGCGGGACTGTGAAGGGAGTGGGTGACATGGCAATGTTGTCATGTAGTGAATCGCCTGTGGCAATGCATTTTAGATTGATGGAGTTGTGTCTTTGCGTTGTGATGCATAGCTGGTGTATGTGTAGCTAGGGGTGCACACATATTGACACTTCCATGTTAACAATCTCAGGCTGATGTGTATCTGACAGTTCATTGTCAAGTAATTTTCAGACATTGTCAGGTAGAGTCATCATTGATTGTCAGATGGTATGTGCCAGAGCAGTGTGCACTAGCCAGCACTGTGATTCCTAGGTGAAGAAGTTGGCCACCAGTTGCGTACGGGCTGCCTCCCCCCGTGCCCTTTCCCCTCCCATGCGCAGCGGGCGTGCATGTGGTTGTGGATGTGGGGGCACCACCATGTCCACGGGCAGGCCCCGGCGTGTTGCAACGTTGTGCAGGACACATGCTGCCACTATGATCCTGCACACTATTCGGGGAGCATATAACAGCTGCCCGCCAGAACGGTCAAGGGAGCGAAAGCGTGACTTGAGCACTCCGAATGTGCGCTCCACTATGCCCCGTGTAGCAATGTGGGCTGTGTTGTACCTTACCTGGGGTGGCGTGGTGGGGTTCCGGATTGGGGTCATCATGTGGGGGCTGATAGGGTAGGCACTGTCCCCTGCGGAGGTGGTGATGGGTATCATTAGTGGTGTTGTGTCATGACCCAGTATCTGACATGCATGCATGTGGAGTGGCATTCATGCTCACCAAGCAGCCATGTATCTCCATGCTGGCCAGTCTCTAGGTCCCGGCATAGGGTAGACATTCTGTAGATGAAGCTGTCGTGGGTGGACCCTGGATAGTTGGCATATACTGATGTGATGATTCCCTTGGCATTGCATACAACTTGGACGTTGATGGAATGCCAGTGCTTGCGGTTTCTATAGATGTGCTCTGTTGCCCTGGGTGGACGTAGAGCCACATGTGTGCAGTCAATTGCACCAAGCACTTTGGGGAATTGAGCCACACCATAGAATTCCTGGATGCACGTCCGCCTTTCTGCATGAGTCCTGGGGAGATATATGTGCCTGCGGACTGAAGGCCGTGCAGTGATGATGTTCAAGACCTGGTGTAGGCAGCGTGACTGCGTGGCCTGTGACACACCACCCACTATGGCACTTGTCCGCTGAAAGGATCCAGTGGCCAAGAAGTGCAGTACATTCAGGACCTTCTGCAGGGGGCTGAGTGCTTGGGAGCACAGGGTGGGTGATGTGAGGTCATCCTCCCACTCACTGACCAGGTCCAGTATGATGTGTGCTGGAAACCTGTACCTCCCATACACCTGGTCATCAGGCATCCCGAATAGGCTGGTTCTGGGTGTGAATATTCTGGCCCTGACTCTCCTCCTCATCCTCCTTTGGTAGCCCACTGCCACTGCTGCTAGGAACGGTATGTTCATCCTGGCATCTGGCTTGTTTATTGAAAAGTGCGCAAATTAATGCCTTGCGCGTGTAGTAGGCAGCGTGTGAGCCTCGCACCCCTGGAATCGAGTTCCCACTCCAATCGCGTGTGGAAATTCCCACGCTGCAGGCATACAGGTGCGCTGACGTACTTGCCTGTGTAAGTGGCCGCGCGCCCCTGAAATACACGTACATAGGCCAATGGCGTGTACGCGCACTTTTGGGCAATTACACGCGATGAAATACACGTACATAGGCCAATGGCGTGTACGCGCACTTTTGGCCAATTACACGCGATGACACTCTGACGTGCAGGATTTCCACGTGTGCTCCGTCTTCACGTGCTGAGTGGGGAACGCCCGTGCGGATCACGTCAGACGCGCTTACGCGATGAGGGACTCTGGTCCAATAGAATCGCGTATGCGTGCTGACGCACTTACGCGCTAAGGGCCTTTCCTCGGATTTCACGCTGACGTGCAGGAATTTCACGTGCCAAATCACTCCGTATCAAGCTGGCCACCCGAAAACACACGGAACACCACGCTCCTGCCCCGAAGGCCGAGTTACTGCCCCCCAAGTGCCCTGAGCAGCCTCCCACGTGCTATCTGCTGCTGCCTGCCTGCCTGCTGCCACCGTGCCCTGCCATTTGGTGCCTGCACATCAGCCATCTGCAGGGGTCCAGTTGCTGTGTCCACCCCTGCTGGAACTGAAGACTCCCAACTGGGATTACATCGCTCCACAGCCCAGCCCCAGGACCCAGTTGCCCACCCACACCTGCCTCTGGGGTTGCCATGTCGGGCACTTCTACATCTGGCACCAGTGGCAACCCCAGGCCAGAGGGGCAGAGGGGCACCAGCTTCACTGCCACCGAAGTTGGTGTCCTGGTGGAGCATGTCCTGGGGCAGTATGATGCCCTCTTTGGATCGTCCCGCGCCAGCAAGGAAGGACGGGAGAGGATCTGGGCCGACTGTGTGGTTGCCATCAACGCGGAGGGGGTGGCAACCCGCAACGTCTTGAAGATCAAGAAGCGCTGGGAGGACTTGAGGTCCAGGACCCTTGTGAAGGCCCGGCGCCTCGTGGAGGGGGGCCGGGGCCACATGAGTTCCATCCAGAAGAGGGTCCTGGAACGCGTACGCCCAGCGCTCCACGCCCAGATCCTTGAGAGGGAGACCCGTCTGGAGTTGAGCGGTAAGTGTCCAAGCATCACTGTGTGAGACAGGGCATGTTGCGGTGTGCTGGTTCTATGATACTTGCCTGTATGTGTGCCATGTGCCATGTATGCATGTATGTGTGCTGGGACATCATGGTAATGCATGTGCGACCAGTGATGTGTGACCCACATGGTTGTTGCATGTGTAGAAATGCGGCATGGGGAGCACTATGCAGATTTGGGACATGAGAGCATGCCAGTCTCTGTACCTGGACATGGATGGGGGTGAGGATGGGTGCTGATGCCAGGTACATATATGGTAGCCATGTCTGTGTGCCTGACCTGCATGTCTGTGACTTGTGCATGCCATGGATGCATGACTCATGTGTGTGACAATGCACAGATTCAGTGACGCACCCACCTTACCCTTGTTTTGCCTGTGTTTGGTGTGATTGTGGCCAGATGGATGTGACTGAGGTGTAGTGTGTGCATGTGATATGCATGAGCCATGATGCATGTGAGTTACATTTCATTGAATGTTTCAAGAGTCAATTGGACATGCATGGAAATGTGCATGGCATGCACCATGCCTGTTACTGTGTGTGTTTTGCCTGGACTGACCCATGTGTTGTGGAGGGACATGATGGAAGTGTACTTTGACAGGGGTGCTCATCTGCTATTGCTTCCTGTCTAGGGGACCATTGTACAGTAGCCTGATGCTTGTGTTCTTTGTCTCCCTCTACGCAGCGGCTAGTGAAGAAGAGGGCGGAGACGGCGCTGTGGAGCAAGGCGGCGGGGATGCCCCCACGGCTGCAGCGGAAGGGGTGGGTGAGCCCCCACAGGGGCCTGCTACGGCGGGAGACGGTGAGGAGCCATCCAGGTTGGTGGTTTGCACAGAGGAGGAGGAGGCCGACACTGGTGCACACATGGGCCCTGGTGGGAGCATCCCTGCTGGTGCAAGTGGTGCAGTCCAGGGCCAGGGGCAGGAGGCAGCACAGGTCACCGTGGAGGGGCCTGTGCATGTCGCTGTCCCTGACCCTGTGAGTGCACCACCATGCACCAGCAGGGATGCCCCGTCCCAGGCCCGTCCGCAGGTAGAGGGGATGTCCATGTCAACTGACTCCCCTCCACCTGCGGCCGTGGGAACCCCTGGCCGCGTGGAGCAGGTCCTGATTGGGGTCGCGATGCGCACGGCTGTGATTCGTGATGCCGTGCGTGCTTCCCGGGAGGAGCACGCACGTCATCACGAAGTGCACCGTGCCGACGTGGCCCAATTGGGATCGGCCATGTTCGGGGGGTTCCTGCATGTGTTGGCCAATCTGACGGCCCTCTCCTCCTCTGTGCAGGCTATCCACCAGTCGTTCTCCTTGCCGTCTTCCGGCCCAGATGCCACCATGGCCCCCTGTGGACCTGCCCCGACCAATGCAGCCAGCTCGGTGGGGATCCCATCCCTGCCGCAGTTGGGAGTCGGAGGTCCAGCAGGGGTGGACGACACAGCAAGTGGACCCCAGCAGATGGAAGATGTGCCGGCATCATCGGGCAGGGCACGTGCACGACGGCGTCGGTGGTTACCATCAGCCTGGATGCTGTCGTGCTGGCAGAGGCAGTGGCGTCGCAGGCAGCAGCGGGCTCGACGTCGGAGGCATCATGGCTCAGGGCCATCAAGATCGGAGGGGCAGGCATCGGCCGGAGGGCAGGGCAACCCTGGCATGGCGGTGTGTTCCGTGTGGGAGGAGTTTGGCCAGCGGATAGGTGCGGAGCGGCAGCGGGCGGAAGAGGAGCGGCTCGCCATGGCCAGGGCGGAGATCTCCATGCATCAGGCATTGAGGCGGGCTGAGTGCCTCGAGGAGGCTCGCAGGGAATTTGGAGAGCACATGGGGTTGTCCCTGCGAGACCTCGGGGCCAGGACTGAGTCCCGCCTCCAGGACATTGACATGGAGTTCGAGGATGCCCTGGCCAGCATCACCAAGTGAGCCGCAGGACTAGCCCGCTGCCTTTGTATATAGTTTTTTAGTTAGTTAGTGCTAGGTTTCCTTTATTTAATTTTTTTTTTTTGGACCGCTTGGACAATGGCCACTTCTTTGTACATATTTTTTTAAATAGTTAGTATTAGGTTTAATTTGTGGTGTTGGGCTCATGGACCCTTGAACAATCCTGTAAATATAGTTATTTTTTGTGAGATACATTTTTTTACTTTCATATTGGTCACACCATGTCGTAATGGTTTATCTTTCATTTCATTCTACATGTGTTTACTTTGGACAAAATCTATTCATTTTTCTATCCTTTGTTTTTTGGTTTCTCATTTTTGTTCCCGGACATGGACCTTTTATTTGCTTTACCAGATAGTTGTCAGAGTTTACTTTATTTTTATTTTTTAATACATTTTAATATTATCTTACACTTGTGTCATTTTTTCTTTGGTTTCTTACATGCCATGATATGGGTTTTGACATTGACTTGCACCCATTGTGTATGTGTGTGTGGCGGACATGTGTTCTTTTGCTTACTTGCCTTTGGGGTTGTGTCATGTGATTGCATTCACTATGTGGGTGCATGCAATCCTTGCCTGGGTGTTTGTGCTGGGTATGCTGGTCATTACTGCCATTATTGTGTATCGTCAGGACCAGGGGCCAGGGGGACATGGGTGGGGGCCTGGTGGAGGGTGCCCCAGGTGGATGGGGGGTTGGGGGTGGTGGGAGACATGGGTTGGCCATGGGTGGGGGCCTGCTGGCAGGTTGCCCACAGTGCTGGGGGTGGGGGTGGTGGGAGACATGGGTTGGCCATGGGTGGGGGCCTGCTGGCAGGTTGCCCACAGTGCTGGGGGTGGGGGTGGTGGGAGACATGAGCAGGTGTGCAGGGTAGTTCCCTGTGGTGTGTGCTGCCTGCAGGGGCCGTGGAGGGTGTACAGGTAATGCCTGGGAGCACACAGCCAAATCGCGTGTGCAACTTCCCGCTCACCCCTCAAATCCACGTTCCCTGCCATATCGCGTGTGGAACTTCCCGCGCGCCCCAGAAATCCACGTACCCGGCCATATCGCGTGTGCAACTTCCCGCGCACTCCTGCAATCCACGTACCCGGCCATTTCGCGTGTGCAACTTCCCGCGCACCCCTCGAATCCACGTTCCCTGCCATATCGCGTGTGGGACTTCCCGCGCGCCCCAGAAATCCACGTACCCGGCCATATCGCGTGTGCAACTTCCCGCGCACCCCTCGAATCCACGTTCCCTGCCATATCGCGTGTGGGACTTCCCGCGCGCCCCTGAAATCCACGTACCCGGCCATTTCGCGTGTGCAACTTCCCGCGCACCCCTCGAATCCACGTTCCCTGCCATATCGCGTGTGGAACTTCCCGCGCGCCCCAGAAATCCACGTACCCGGCCATATCGCGTGTGGAACTTCCCGCGCGCCCCTGAAAACCACGTACCCGGCCATTTCGCGTGTGCAACTTCCCGCGCACTCCTGCAATCCACGTACCCGGCCATTTCGCGTGTGCAACTTCCAGCGCACTCCTGCAATCCACGTACCCGGCCATTTCGCGTGTGCAACTTCCAGCGCACTCCTGCAATCCACGTACCCGGCCATTTCGCGTGTGCAACTTCCAGCGCACTCCTGCAATCCACGTACCCGGCCATTTCGTGTGTGCAACTTCCCGCGCACTCCTGCAATCCACGTACCCGGCCATTTCGCGTGTGCAACTTCCCGCGCACTGCTGCAATCCACGTACCCGGCCATTTCGCGTGTGCAACTTCCAGCGCACTCCTGCAATCCACGTACCCGGCCATTTCGCGTGTGCAACTTCCCGCGCACTCCTGCAATCCACGTACCCGGCCATTTCGCGTGTGCAACTTCCCGCGCACTCCTGCAATCCACGTACCCGGCCATTTCGCGTGTGCAACTTCCCGCGCACTCCTGCAATCCACGTACCCGGCCATTTCGCGTGTGCAACTTCCCGCGCACTCCTGCAATCCACGTACCCGGCCATTTCGCGTGTGCAACTTCCCGCGCACTGCTGCAATCCACGTACCCGGCCATTTCGCGTGTGCAACTTCCAGCGCACTCCTGCAATCCACGTACCCGGCCATTTCGCGTGTGCAACTTCCCGCGCACTCCTGCAATCCACGTACCCGGCCATTTCGCGTGTGCAACTTCCCGCGCACTCCTGCAATCCACGTACCCGGCCATTTCGCGTGTGCAACTTCCTGCGCACTCCTGCAATCCACGTACCCGGCCATTTCGCGTGTGCAACTTCCCGCGCACCCCTCGAATCCACGTTCCCTGCCATATCGCGTGTGGGACTTCCCGCGCGCCCCTGAAATCCACGTACCCGGCCATTTCGCGTGTTCAACTTCCCGCGCACCCCTCGAATCCACGTTCCCTGCCATATCGCGTGTGGGACTTCCCGCGCGCCCCTGAAATCCACGTACCCGGCCATTTCGCGTGTGCAACTTCCCGCGCACCCCTCGAATCCACGTTCCCTGCCATATCGCGTGTGGGACTTCCCGCGCGCCCCTGAAATCCACGTACCCGGCGATTTCGCGTGTGCAACTTCCCGCGCACCCCTCGAATCCACGTTCCCTGCCATATCGCGTGTGGGACTTCCCGCGCGCCCCTGAAATCCACGTACCCGGCCATTTCGCGTGTGCAACTTCCCGCGCACCCCTCGAATCCACGTTCCCTGCCATATCGCGTGTGGAACTTCCCGCGCGCCCCAGAAATCCACGTACCCGCCCATATCGCGTGTGGAACTTACCGCGCACCCCGGTATGCACGCACACGTTTATTTTTTCTCTCTGCGCGTGTCTGTGTTTGTGGGTACCCCTTTGTACGTCATTTGTCCAGGAGGGCAACAGTATTGTACATTGGTCATGTCTGTATATAGGTGCTATTTGTTGGCGCGCCTTTTAGCGCACATTTCTTGCAGGCGCAGACACGCTACCGCCTGCTTTCTTGTGGCGGTCGTGTTTGTGCCTGTTTGTGCCTGTGCGCTGCTTTGAGCGTGCGCTTTTTTGCCCTATTCTATTCCATGAATACGTGTTGTATGCGAGCGTGTGGGCGTTCCGCGCACTTGCCTCCTGAACTTTCCCCGTGCCGCCCACATTCTTCCCCATTCCGAGTGTTGTGCCCCATTTTATTCCCCATTCCGAGTGTCCCGCCCTGTGTTCCGCCTACTTTAGAGCTGTGCGCTGCGCTCGGAGTGATGGCGCAGTGGCCGTGGCGCACGACGTTGGTTGACCTGTGCGCCGGCCTGCGCCGCGCGTTTTTTCCGCGCACGTCCTCTGCTTTTCTTGCGCAGGGACTTCCATGAATCGACGTGCGCTGGTTTCCCTGCGCTTTGCGCTGATTTTCGGCGCAGCGCACGCATTGGCCCCTCTGCGCCGGGATTTTCGGCGCACATTTATTCCATGAATCGGCTTGTAGGTGTTCTTCAGTTTACATTTTATAGTGCGAGTGTAGGTCCCAAGAATGCTGGTTTGGTTTTATGCAGAGTGCGTAGAGAGCGGTTTAATATTTCAGAGGGTGAGTTAACTTTACAAAAAAATGGTGGTTTGATTTCATGCATAGATTGTAACAGTAGTCTGTATCTTAATGTTGGCATTCCCAACATTTATAACATTAACATTTTTACACTTCATTATCTGAGGCTTTACAAAAAAAAATCTAGAAATGTGTCCCTTTTCTCCAATTTAAAATGTTATATTGTGAGAAGTGTGTCATGCCATTGCAGGTTAGAACACTTAAAGGGGAAGTTTGCTCAGAAATGTTATTGTGCCAATCAATCGGGAATGCACTTTTGAGCATAAATCCATCAATCATAAAAAATCAATGCATCTTACCTTAATTTTTCTCACATTTGCACATGTAATAATGATGGCTCGGGTACCGCCATCTTGTGCTAATCTTAGCCATTGATCCATCATCCTAAATTCATGTGACCTTGCAGCAGTAATTCACATCACCTGCCCCTAAGGCTGACATCACTAGTCATAATGATATGCTACATCTATTTTAATTTTGATGCACAAGGGCAGCGTAACCAAACTTACCCTGTCATCACCCACGTTATAATGTTACCTAACGCAGAACCAGGAACATAAACACACACATCCACACAAAACATGAAAGCTTTGTTTCTTTTCACAAAAAGGAGAATAAAATGTATATTTTGAAGCAAACGCCAATAGTCGGGAATGAGATAATGCTCAAAAGAGATGATTATGGCCACAAAAATATTGATAGCTTTTGCCAATAGTCGTTATAGTTAGCAAACATTGCATGCTTCACATTTTTTGTATAACTGTGAATAATGATCTTATAAGGATGGTTCCATTCATCGATCGATTAATCGCAGTATTTGTAGTCTTGAATTCAAATACAAAAGTTCCATCTAAATATTATGTAAATACATGCTTACATTTTATCTTGATTTTCCATTCTATCTTTGTGGTGGTAAGCAACCGCTTCGGATGACGGATCTTAGTAATAGAAACGTAACTTTCCTATGTCCGCTTTCAATATAGTGAATCTTATCAATTTTGTGTGGGGATTCTACACATTGTGTTCTTCAAATTGCTAGTATGGTTAATTCAAGGGCAAATAACAATGAGAGTCTTTATACTGTGTTCACTGCTAGCCATCGGTTGCTTTCATTTTACGGAATACGTGACACAAAAATCCACAATATTATCATCTGCTTTCAATGGCAAGCTGTGCAGTGAAACACAATGAAATATTTCAAGAATTTCACATAGTAAAATATTTACTTCCATTTTAACGGTTTAAAGGCACCTGGTCTCACAATATTTATGGAGTCTTTCACAGATGCGTCTAGTTGAGTTGCAGACACGGTCGGACTTACCTATAGGACAGAATGTGTTTAACCAGTGAACTGCGCCAAAGTTACAGACAATACATCAAACAGTTGTGGTGTATTTTTAATTCCATTCAACAGCCTGACACGTGTTTCGAGCAAAGCTCTTCCTCTGAGGCTGTACAACAATTGTCAATCGATTAAAAGTAATTTGCATGTACAATTTGATCAATACATACATAACATAACGATTGGACAAAAACAAGGGGGGTGATGGGGGTGATTACCAAAATCATAGTGTGAATTGCATGACACCATTATTTGAATTAATTGCAAATTAGCATAACATTATAATTAAATAATCATAAAAGAAAAAGAAAAAGAGTTGCATATAATCAGTTACCGTTTCAGAGTGACATCAATTTAATTCCGGATTCAGGAAGAAAAATAACAAGAACAATAAGGAGAATAAGTATTGTGCGGTGACTAGACAACCATGGATAAGCTAAATGGCTAATTAGCCTCTGTTGAAATTAGAATTGCCGAAAAAACCATATTTACCCAGGAAACCTTGTCCAAACGGGATAATCTGTGCAATAAAGAAATTCATACCCTAATCACGATTTGTTGAAAAAGTCAGAAATATATAACAATAGGCAAAAATACCAATGTATAACACTTACCAATAGTATGGATAAATCTAAGGAAAATTCCAGAGCTAAATCAAAGACAAAATGATGTGTGGCTTATATATTAATACAATTGGTCCAACCAAAAATCAATTATCAGTAATAAAGAGATAACATTTATATATAAAATAGATTACCTTATAATGATTGCAATTGCAAATGAATAATTATGAGTGACTGTATTAGTCCATAAAAGATGCCGCCATGGGTGGAAGTAATTGGAAACACAACAAAGCAAATCCGTAGAGCGCAGATAGTCCCCATAGCAATAGTAGTTGACCAATTGGTAAAAGAAAAAAAGAGAACAAAACCCGGAGTTAGGCAGGTGTCAATTATGGAAGATTGCACATAGTTAAAGGGCAGGGACCGTGTCAAAGTCACACGGGTCTCACTTACCAGCCTTCCGGCATCGAACTAATCCAAGGGAGAACGCGCGCGAGCACCATCTCGTGTTAGTTAAAGAAAACTGGATCGCGGAAGCAACGGTGTAGACAGTCAAAAGGCGGTGGCCATATTGGGTGAGCTAAGTACACTGACTGCCAAAACAAGCACAATAGCCACTTGCTAATTAGCCCACGTATAGCATCAAAGTACTCAAGAGTTACTGAACAAGAGGATCACCTAGAACAAATGTCAGCAATAATTTGTTGCAAAATATATTATGTTAGAAATTGCATTGGCGCGATGTCAATGCAATACACCATGGTTGTATAACCTGCCGTACATACTTACTCCGTTAGTCACAAAACAACAATCACAGGGAATATACCTCCCAATTGACACACAGGAATCGTGTATAGCCATCCGCAGTGCCAACGGCACTTCCAACCAAAAGCAAATAATTACAATCATTATAATTTGTACATCCTACGTACTAAAACATTAGACCTATTAGATTGATACAAATATATAAAATCCCTTGAGGCAAATGTACACTAACATATAAATGCATTAGTGAAAATAGAGACAGAACACATATTAGCCGAAATTAATATGATTAATGTATATTGCTAACGTAATGTCAATTTAAACAACAATGATAGCTGAATTGCAGGTTAGGTCATAGGAATACATGAAATTCATGGTCCGAGTTAAGTCCTCGAGTAACCAATCTATGTTTACAGATGAGTCTTGCTTCCAATTGCCTAAGCCTAAGTTCCATGTTGCCTCCTCTCTTAGAAGGACACATCTGAGCTAGGCCAATAAACTGTAAGTCCATAATATCATCCAATTGATGTGAGGTCTGCCAGTGCAGGGCTAATAGGTATTTTGAATCCTGTTTATTCAAAGAGGCCAAGTGTTCCCGAATACGGATCTTAAGTGGCCTAATAGTACTTCCTATGTAAAATGAACCACAAACACATATAATACAGTACACTACAAACGTATTATTGCAATTAATAAATGAATTGATTACATGTTTTCCCGTAGTGACAAAATCTAGCAATTCAGACTCAAATGTATATGGACACATATTACAGCTACCACATTTGTGAAAGCCGTTTAACCGCCCTTGGGATAGCCATGTCTTAGCAATGGGTGCTTGTGACATAAAGGACGGGCAGAGCACATTTTTAAGAGTAGGCACTCTGCAGAATGTTATTGATGGATTTGCTTCAAGTAATTTAGTTAAATCATTATCAAGGTGTAGTAAATGCCAGTGGCCTTTGAGGATAGCATACACACTATTACTATCGCTATTGTACCGTGTGATCAGTCTAATTTTATTATGTGGCTCGCTAGCAGAAATTTGTCTAGTTTGGGTTCTGCTCTCTTCATACTAGACACTTCCCGTTCAACTTTGGTCAACAATGTGGGTTGATACCCTCGTTGTTCGAATTGATCATGTATGAACGCTTTTTCCGCACCAAAATCAGCATCAAGTGAGCAATTCCTTTTCGCCCGAATATATTCGCCTTTTGGAATATTATTGATAACAGATTGTTTGTGAGAACTACATGAGTGTAAAACCGCATTGACCGAAGTAGGTTTGCGAAAGGTTTTGGTTATAAAACCTGTAGGGGACACAGAAATGTTCAAATCAAGAAAATCAATAGAATCGGTGGAACAATGATGTATGAATTGTAAACCCCAATTGTTTGCATTCAGAAAGTTAACAAAATGGCTTAAGTCTACTTCATTGCCAGTCCAGAGAATAATAATATTGTCAATGTATCTTTTCCAAAGATATATGAATTGGGAAAAGTCCTTATTCTGGAACACATATTGTTGTTCAAATTGATGCATGAATATATTGGCCACAGAGGAGCAAAACTTGCCCCCATTGCAATCCCAATCAATTGTTGATAGTATGTGTCATTAAATAGAAAAACATTGTTTTGCAAAGCACAAAAAAGAAATTCTTTGATCATTTCAATATGCAGGTGATATGATGCTGATTTGTGTCGGAAAATATAAGTAATACTGTCAATTGCTTTCTGGTGGTCAATAGAGGTGTATAGAACATCAGAGATAGGTGGCAATTGCACAAGAATGTCAAGAATGTGCATAGTGTCACGTATGTATGTTGGTGTAGAGTATACCTATGGTGAAATGCATTCATTCACATAAATTGAGATTGGTTCCATAATCCCACCCTGACCACTAATGATAGGTCTGCCTTCTGGTATCTTGGTAAACTGCTTATGAATCTTGGGCAAGAAATATGTGGTTGGCATGGTGGGTCTGTCAGAGATCAAAAAGGATTTTTCCACATCAGTGATAATGCCTAGTTTATACCATTTGTCAATTAGGGAATGAACTGTATTGCGTATATGTATGATCAGATTATTTTTCAAAATGGCATAACAGCCAGGAAAATTCAAATGAGCCAGTGCCATTGAAATGTAGTCAACATTATCCAAAATTACAACGTTACCTCCTTTATCAGCCTCCTTAATCACAAGCGAGTCATTAGATGCTAGCTTGTGAAGGGCTTGTCGTTGTGCTGGCGTTAAATTAGAATGTGTTTGATAAGAACGAGAGGAGCGACGGTCACAAAGTAAGTGGATGTCATTGGTCACAACCCGGTGAAAAGTGTCTATAACATTGTCATCCGAAAAAATAGGAGTACATTTCGATTTATTTGCAAATTCTTTAATTTTCAAATAACGATGCTGTATATCCAATTCTTTCATAGTGTCCAAAAGGTTAGTCTCACTGTCAGAAATCGCATCATCTATAGACATAAGTATATGTGTGCTCATCATTGTTTGTAAAGAAAGTTCTGATAATTCAGCAACAGGCGTCTTAGGTGAATACTGTTTCACTTGTGTAGCAACATTTTTTTTTTAATTTAAGTTTTCTAATAAACTTAAATAGATCAATCTGAATCTGAACATAGTCATTCTTGCAGGATGGAGCAAATGAAAGCCCTTTATTGAGTAGTGAGTGTTCTTCCGGAGAGAGCTGATATTGACTTACATTATGAATTAGATCTATCTGAACTGGTTTGGATCGTTCTGATTCTAAAGGGATTTCTGGTATGAGGCTCTGGTTAGCCGTTGACCGAGTGGGGCGGTGTAGACGCCGCCTGTGTTGGCCACCCCTTGAGCCCTTGGTTTGGACCTTTCGTTGCGGTATTGGCAGCGGGTGGTAGGCGAAACCTGACCTGTTTTCTGATAGCCTCTTGTCTGTTGCCCTTTTTGAATCTTCTCATCTGTTCTAAAAAAGGTGCCGGAGTAGGTGGTTCAGGCAATTCAACAGAATCCATATCCTCTTCGTTCTGAGTCTCATCCTCAATTGGTGCAACACCTACCACGGCTTTATTCCTAGGCCTATCCGAATCGCTTTCAATATCAGAGCTAGCAGGAGATGAGGCAGCGCTACTATTACGTGATCTAGACACATCATCAAATTTGAGCTGATAAGTGTAGACCCGATTATCTAGATAGTCCCTGTCATCTCTGGAGAATTTTCTGCATTTTCTCAGTTTAACCTCATCCTGGTGCCTCCTCAATGTATTGTACATTGTTTTGAAGTTTTTATCAATAGTTTCGGCGGGGGCATCAAACAATTGAATTTCTTGTTTCAGCTCATCTATCTGTTTAACTATACGGGAGTGCTCTCTTTCAGCGTGTTCGATAAGTAACAGAACCATTTTATTGGAACTAGTAGTCAGGTTGGTTTCCCATTCAACTGCCAAATCATTATCCTGAGGATCCTCAAAATCTGGCAAAATGAGTATACGAAGACCGCTCAGTATTTTGTGTTCTTGAATGTAATGTTTGAGCGTGGTCATCTCCCAGAATGTGTTGATCTCTCTAATGCTCAGCCTCTCTAACTTAATACATTTTGATTTGAGATCCTCAGTAGTGTTAGTTAACCGTTTGAAAGGATTCAAAGCAGATCCGCGAGGTGCAAATAATGCTTTAATATCCTCATCTCTAGTGAGGATATATTCGGCTGCTTCTGCCATTTAATTCTGAGTAGCAAAGTGCAAAGCTGCTGATGTTGGGACCAATAACACAGAAGAACAGGGGGGGGTCCAGGAAGGCCACTATGACCACAGCGCTAATGCCAATTACTATGATTGTAAGAGCGGCAGCGTTCAACTGTTCAACTGTTAGGTTGAGGGTGCCTATAGGGCAATAGGGCAATGCCGGAAGCAAAATCGCAAAATGCTAATGTGGGCCAGTTTTGTTGATAAAAGTGTTCCACTTTTTTGGGCCAATGTGGGCCACTTACATGAGTTACTTCACAATTTGGCTATTAGTTTTCACCATTGTTGCAGAATAAATATACTTTGTATTTCATTTTATCTAGAAAATCCCCTTTGGGTACTATTCAAACAAAAATTCAAACAAAAATAATATTAGTGTCCAAAATAAATGCATTGCCATTTGCAAAGGTGGGCCACTTTTTCATTCTGACCGACACAATTGTACGCCCCTGTCCAACCATGTGTGCAGAACACGTGCACTGCACCTTCCAGTTTTCTATTGTTCACAAACAAGCATTTCTGCCCTGAGCATGCATGTATCGTTTCAGAAGAATGCACAGATTGGAGGTCTTCCTGCAGCAGTGTGGTTGGGGTGCAGATCTGTATGCCCATACAGTTCAGATCGGGCTAGGTCGTGATTGCATTACTGTCGAAAGTGTTTTTACAAACAAGTGCAAGTCTTTCTACAATTTTGAAGTCAAGTATCAACATCATGAAACCAAATTGTATTGCACCTGCACACGCCCAAGCCATCTCCTCAAAAAACAGAATTCAAATGCACACCATGAAAACAGGCTTTTCCACTGTGTCCCCAATACGACTTCTGAAATTCTGTCCATTGATTAAATAAGTTCACCAACGGGACTCTGCAACCAATTGCAACATTACTGTATGCACATACTTCTGAACGCCTGATAAGTATGTATTGCTGTTAGCTAATTAGCTATTCACTGTCCACATTCAGTGAGGAGGATTTAACACGCACAAGCTCATTTCTGAAATCATATTTGACATATAGAGTTGGTTACAGCGTGAAATACAGATGCATGGATAACACTAAAATTCAAGCACGCCTAGAATGAGCAGGGCTTACTGGCTTCTGTTGCAGCTCTAGTCCACCAATAATCTCTATTTCTGAAATGTTGCAGGCACACCTGGTCGTCCTCCACATGTGGGTCTCCACAACTACAAGCAAATGAGCAAAGGCCGCATGTGCATGTTCATAGTGCACATCAGCAAAGTATGCATTTAAGTGACATATGCTTTTTTACCTTATTTGATTGTTGGCTAACACTCTGGTACATAACCCTTTGGTATGTTGTATTCCCAGAGCAATTTAGCACGATTCCTACTTGCCAACTAAGTTATACTACATATCTTAAGAGTTTGTCATTGCTTTCATTCTGTATGATTGCTGCTCCACTTTTCTTTTGGGATTCTTGAACTCTTGTGAGTTCATTACAAAAAAGAGGTTGGAAGCATCACAGTGATAATCATGAATAATAAAATGATGGTAGATTGTGGTACTCACTTTTGTGCACAGTCCAATAACATGCACAGAAGGATGTAACAGTCAAGTATTACATATTGTTCTAATAATATCATTACTAGTCATATTTAATGCACATAATATACAATAGTATCCCCAAAAAGTTGTTCCTGTGAAAGGACAAAAGAATGTGCGTATTTGAGATTTTCATCCCTTTCTATGTCCCTATTGGAAAGTTGTAAGTGTTTTCAAGGAAAGGTCCTTCGTTTCTTGCTCAACACAAGTACATGTAATTGGTCAGACATACGCCCTCTTTATCACCATATCCATGGACGACACCCAAGGCAGTTACTTCCATGAATTGAAATATAGAGCAAACTTTACAAGAAAGTACAATATGGCTGCAAAATAAATGTCAAGTCCACTCAGCATCTTTCACTGTGCTTACCATGGGCAGTCCCAATAGCTAAATCACAATATATAGGGGTTACCAGCACTTAATCTCTGGTCCTTCAGGTAAGTCAACAGAAACAAATAATAAAGTGGACCAGTAGATAGAGGATGACAGAAATATCTTAAATTTTACTTCACAAATATAATTTTTCATCATTACAATTTTTTTTATATATCATTGTAAAACTCAAATACATATCAATAAAAATATATCTACACCAATGTCATAACAAATTCGACTCACATTCAATTTCTCTGTCATTCATTCACACACTCATATATACAGCAGTGACAACTCTCTACTTGCTTTTGTAACAAAATCTTTTGTTACAACACAGTTCACCCGGTACGTTCACAACATATTTTGACACTAGACCTAATACAGGTGTCAATATCTGTTTGTTACAATTCCAAACAGTTTTCTTGGTCGACACGTGTTTCGGTCTTTTCACTGGGCACTACAACTTTGGCCCTTCACTTCTTCAGACCTTCATCAGGAGGTGAAACAAGGTTCTCATTAGGTCTTGCTTTTCATATACTGGAGTCAGCCACATCATCTCCATCTACAGACTTCGGAGATGTAGGAGGGGCAAAGGAATCAATCCCTCACTGGTACCCAGAAACAGACTGTTCAGACTGGACCTTCCAGCAGGGGGCGATGTGCATATCAGATGGATGTTCTATTGATGAGTCATATACCACTGGTCATACATCAGATATGTTCCTTCTGTTACCTATGGGAAGATAGTAAAAACAATCTCCCTCTGAGAAAATGAGGACAATCTCTTCTTCTCAATGGAGGGATCCCATATTATTTCTTTTTGCTCCCATGTGTCTACACCCTTCAGGGTGGATGCTCTAGTCAGACTCTCTTATAACATTCAGAAAACTCCCTGTTTCAGGATACATAGGGCCTCATTCTAACCTTCGTGGAACGGGTTAACGGGCTCCTCTAATGGAGGCGGACCCGTTAAACCTGTTCCGTGAAATTACGTGGTCCCCTTGCGGGACCCGGTAAGGACGCCTGGTAAAACCAGGTTGTTAGCTCCCTCTCCCATTCCCATTGAGCCCTATGGGGGCTAGAATGGGAATGGGGAAGGTCCAGGCCCGGGTTCCCTGAGGGAGGAATTACGGGCCCTCCGAACTCGGAATGGCCCAGTAATTTCTCATTCAGGGAACCAGGTAAAGGAGCCCAGTTTGGCAGCAGCTATTAGCTCCATGGCTGCTGCCAAACTCATAATGAGGCCCATAGACTTTATATAGATTGTACAACTTGGGTCTTTGTATCGTCACACAGGGTTATACGCGCGTCCCTTTTGTCCGAAAATGGCATGGCAAACAATCTTCCTTAATAACTCATAGCCGAAACCACCTCTCACCGACGATGGCATTTTCGGACAAAACGGACGCGCGTATAACACAGAGTGATGATACAAAGCCTGATCTAGTAGCCTGTTTTCTATTACTCCCAACTTTTGGGAAAACAGTATTGTTAATGACTTGGACACACTCCTCATATTCAGCCAACAGTTGGAGGCCAAAAAGGAAGTCCATCTGGTTTCGATGGAGTGGCTCAGTTGCTTAGAAATGTTCAATACATGATGTGCTGTTGCTGAAACAGCTTCAAGTTTAGTGGGGTGCCATTTTATACTAGTCATGGTATTATTGAGTGAAACATACCCCGTGTTTTCATCAACAAAATTGCATTTGTTTATGTTAACACTCAGCACAACAAGCAAATGATCACTCTCACATAGTTGAATTATAGCCATATCTGTTTTCAGAGTGGGATAATTTGCTTCAAATACATAGGCCATCATTATGAGTGTGCCGGTCCGGAAACAACAGTGCCGGTAAGCCTCCCATCACTTTTGTTTCCGGACCGGCCCACTACAACTCTGTGGGCGGCTGCCATCCCACCCGACAGGGTCAGACCTGGCGGGCTGAATGGCACCCACCCACAGAGTTTCACGGAAGCACCGGCACCGTTATTAACAGTGCCAGTGCTTTCATGGTCGCCATTCCCATAGAGTCCTATGGGAATGGGGACTTACACAATTACTGGCGCCTCACTTTCCGGCCACCGGGGTCAGAATACCCCGGCATTACTGGGAAGTCAGGCACAGGTAAAATTTGCAAGTCCGGCGGCAACCTGCCGGTTTTACTGGCACAGTTACCGCTGGTTTTTTGATGAGGCCAATAGTCTTTGATGCTGGAGCTAGTAACAGTAGACCTTGGAAACTGTGGAGGACAGTCAGAAGTTCTCGCTCCATTCATCATAGAATATCCTTTTGCGTCTAGCAGGGTTGCCCAATCGATACCACAGGGATATGTTTGATTTAGCCCAGCTCCCTCTACTGGACCAGAACAGTGCAAATTGTTACACATGTCCTCCTGATTGTGTTGACATGAGATACGAGAGTTAAACTCTCCACACAAAAGCATAGGAAAAATTATTGATATAGTTTCAAGCCATTCTTCGAGTTCCTTAAGTACTGTTGCGCACTCTAAGGTATCAGGGGGTTATAGATAGTAGCAATGAAAATGTCTTTCTGTGCAACTGAGTCTCTAGAGGACAACTTGCCAACCAGAATGTTCTTAGATGAACATTGAACCTTAGTAAGCAGGTATGGCTTTCTTAATCCCATTAAATGTCCACCCTTCGGTAAGCCTTTTTTCCCCTTAATGGCAAGTTTTTGAATGATGGACCATACGACTAGGACCAAAGGCTCTACCATTTAGGTCTCTTGGAGTGCGATTAAAGAAAAAACATTTATATGGTCAAACAACCCATCCTGGTCAAGTGTGTTGCAGTTTAAGAGGAAAAAGGGACTATTAGGAACACTGCAATTGCTGCTGTTGTATCAGCCCAGCGAGCCATTGCCAATGGTCAGCATCATAACATGAACCAGACACAAGTCCCCCTCTACTCCCAGAGGCTATCTCAGAATCTGTATTGACAACATATAGAGGTTGGACAACTTTAGTGGACATAGCAAGTTGTTGGTCAAGGTTAGAGCCATCTGTGTGTGACTGTCTGCTGCCTTTATGAGTGGTCAAATCAGGAGCTTTTTTTACATAGGATTAGAGAACATTCATATCCAGTACAAAATAAATACTGAGAGTATTCTATGACTTAATCGACCATCCCCTCTGGGAAGAATTATACCAGCGAAGTTACGAATGGACAGTCTTCACATTGATAAACTATCTTTGCATTGTCTGTACGAATATTTCGTAGAGGTATGATCGTTTGGAAGAGCTCCATGAACGCAGACCGATTTGAAATAGTCACATGATTCCTGACGGAAGAGTCTTCTCATTTGTAAGGCCTTGTCCAGGTGCTCAGACTTTTCCAGGTGCTCAGACTGGACACTGGGGGGATCCTGATGCCCCCACCAGATTTGAACGAGCATGGCACAGGGCATTTGCTCGTAAAGGATTCCTTTAATTAGTGACACTGGTTCTGGATGCACATAAGATCTTGAAAGCCTTCGAGGCTGATGATGGGGCGCGGCTATCATTTGGCCTAGCTGGATTAGACACATCATTGTTTTGCAACGTCTGTTTGCTCTCGAATGTTGAACAGGTGTTTCAGGTTATGAACTGGAGAGTTATGTCGGCTCCTATCTCCTGCTGATGCAGACTTGTGTTGGTTTTTACGAGAACACATTTTTCTCTTGCCCAGAACGCCACTAACTTTGGTGGAAGATAGTTTATCGTGTGTGGCAGATTTGACAACCTTGGTTTTTACCTGTGGAGGTTCCTCTCCAGTATTTGGCAGGAAATTGCTTGTTTTCAAAATCCTTAAAAGATGTTTGGATTGCACACTTAGAAGTTGGATTTCTTTTAAGAGGCCTTTAGTATTTGACTCCAGAACACTGTGGTTTAAATAAACTGCCTTCTCATTGGTCATCGCCAAGCATTGTGAAGACAGATCTTCTGTAGCTCTGTAGCTCTAAGTCGTTCTGCAGTATCTATGGTGTGTTTGAATATAGTGAAACTATGATTTTAGTCAGATACTCTGGGACTCTGTGCTTCGCTAGCACCTGCCATAACTGCTCACGGAGCACAGAGTCAAATGCTGTCTTGAGGTCCACAAACAGTATATACAGGCACATTTTCATTAGGACAGTATATTATTGAATAATCAGAAGGAACATAAGACACTGGACCACTGTTCCGCTGCCCTTTTGGAACCATGCCTGATGTGCACTAATCAGCCTTGTTTGTCCTCCCAGAACTGGAGATGTTTCAGAATTATCCTTTCCAAACACTTCTCAGCCCCGTCTAGCAAAGAGATGGGTCTGAAGTTGGCCGGACTGTTCCTGCCACCCTACTTTTATACCGGGATAATCACTGCCTTGTGCCAAGAGTCTGGGATCCTGCCCAGCCGTAAAATTGCGTTAAACGCCTGGCACAGTGTAGTGCCCCAGATGGATAATTAGTCCTTGTGGAGGTCTGACGGAATTAGGTCGGGGCCTGCAGCTTTGTCATTTTGTGTAGAGGCTAATGTGTCCTCTACCGCCTGAAGAGTGATACAAAGACTGTTTATACTTGTTGTACAGTGTGAGGCAGGAGGATGATTTAGAGAGGGGTCTGCTAAATGGGCCCTCCATTTTTCCCCACCCTTGCTACCAGCCATTTGGTGGTCCCCCTTATGCTGACAGTCTGCAACGAGTTTCCAAAAAAAGATGTTATACCTTGAATAGTAGACTCTATTGAGGTCCTCCCAATTTCGCTTTTAAAATAAATTAGGTTTTTGTATTGGGTTCTCAGGAAATGGAGCATGGGTCTGTTGATCCCTTTTGGGTCCCTTGTGCATCTTTCTATATCTCTTTTTGCCAATCTACAGGAACAATCAAACCATACCACCCTCTCAATTTGTATGCATTTGACCTGGACACTGACACCGAAACATACAGCAGAACGTTATTTTTAAAATGTTGAAACTCAGGCAAGACTGCATCAGGCTCGCTCTCCAAATTGCACATTGCCTCGATTTTGACTGAGATTGAGCCATACATTCTTTGTTTCGACTCTGGCATGCAGACCCTCATGTTAGGGGCCCTGTGTGAGTGCCTCATGACCAGATCCAAGAACAGCCCACTGTAAAGAAATTATTAATGGGCAGTGGTCACTTTCAGACCTAGCGATGACTCTAAAATCGCCTACCCGCACAAGTAAAGTGCAGAGATTAGGATATAATCAATTAGAGTACTGCCCTTAAGCCCTATAAAGGTTTACTTGGCAGGTAGGTCTGTGTCAAACCTGCCATTACAGACTCTTTGTTTGAGATTGAATAAAATAGTAGATGTTTGAACTGTTAGAGGGTACTTTGTTAGCGGTTGGGACGTCACCGAGTCGGGAATATCAGAGGCTTGATCTTGTTCGGCCCACAGACCTTCAAGCTGGTTTGTTGGTTCCAATTGTAGATTACAATCTCCCACCATCACTATAAAGGAGTGTAGTGACCCCAAAAAATCATTGCCGACTAATGCCTTTTGAAGGCTTTCAATGCAAGTGATACCGTGCAGACCAGAAGGCCTGTTATTTACATTGATCAACCATAGTGACTCGAAAGAATGGAGGTTGATAATAAGCATAAAAACATCTGAGGACTCTGTATCAACTGTCTTCACCTCCCACCCCAAAGATGACTCAATCCAGACCAGAAGCCCTCCCACCCACCTTGACGGCATCATGCTAGAGGTAACTACGCAGGGTACCCCATCTGTATGTTGATTGTTTTTATGAGACTGCCTTGTTTTGGCAGCGAGACATTGTTTTTGTGTCATTGGCCACCTGCTGGAGAAACTGGTGGTCATTGACTGCTCGGCCAGAAGGACCTCAATTACATTGTCCTCTGTTGCAGCCACTACACAGATAGAGCCTTTCTGAGTGCCCGAACTTGCTGTATCATCTCTCTCCCGAGCCTGCTCTTCTCTCGTGTGTGGCCATGGTAGACGTTTGAACTTACTAATCCATTGATGTTGATCGATGGGAAGCTGTGGTCTGCAACATTAAAAGACTCTATATCGATGTTAGAGGTATTGACCCTCGCTTGGTTGGTTGGAGGTTGGCCACTGGCTGGTTTTGTTCCCAGAGAAGTTAAAATTCAAGGCCTGCATGATCCCTGGGATTTCTTCAAAGTATCCAGTGATTGCCCTTTTGAACACTGTTGGCCCATCCTTTTTAGCTCTCTTTGATCGAGGAGCTACATTCTGTCTGGATTTATGTTTGTTGGGGACCTTGGACGCTTCCCCGCTTGGGGGTACTCACTTCGCCTCCCTGTCTGAGGGTCCTCAATTCGGAGACCTTTTCTTCGTAAAGGTTTTATTGTTGTTGGGCTGCTATAGAGTTATTGTTGATACATTTTTTGGTTATTGTTAACTGGTTGGATTTTTTTCTTTTGGGCAACCTCCATTCATATATTGCCCAGGGTTTAGCCTGATAGGCCTTTCCAACATCAATGACCTTTAAGAAGATTAAACATAGGACAATGCAACTTATATATTCCTCCTCAATTGGGTCAATATGGATATATGTGGGGCAAACATAAACAGCACTTGGTGTATGTGTTTTGATTGTTTTCATCCCACAGTTTTTATGAGTAAGAGTTTCATCTTTTTGACACATTTTTACCCAGTTGTGTTGGTATTATGGATATTAGTTTTACTTGTGTGAGGTGGAGTGTGTGTGTTGGTTGTGGTAGAGGCATTGCTCTGTCATATTGTCATATGTGTGTGGTCCATGTTGTTTGTTCATGCAGTGGTTGTGGTTTGTGTGTGTATGTTGAGGTGCACCTGGTGCATGTGTATCAACATGCAAATGGGACACAGGCTGTATTTACAGAGATCATTTGTTTGTAATTTGTCTAAGCGCTTTATACAAATCATCAATTTGACTGTTTTAATGCCCTCCTATTCTGGAACATCGAAATAATCCCACACTAAAGAGTGAATGTTGCCCGTGGATACAGGCCTGTGGGGCAATGAACAAAACAGGTTTGACCACAAATGCCAAGGCAGTATTCAATAAACCATGGAACTTGAGGCTTTCCATATTTCCAAATAATAGTTTCAGTGTTATGGTACCAAGATAAAGTGAAGTAGTGAACCTAAAAGGATGTGTGCAGTATCCCTCCTCTCAGGGATACAGTAACTGTCAGGATCTAAGAGATAAGAGGAAGGCAGAAATGGAGCTTGACAAAAAAGGGAGTGCAGGGAAGTTAAATGAACTGACCCAGATGGAAATGTGCAGAAAGGCAGTGAGGTGCCTAAGGGAACAATGGCTCCACTAGCTTCTGGATAAGTTACTTTAGGGAACCAGTTACCAGTTCAAGATGGCCCCCAGATTAGACATTTGTGAAAAACAAAACAGAGAAAGAACAAGCCTTACTAAGGAAGTCTGACAACTATAAAAAAGAAAAACTGGGACAGTAGTTACAGAATTGCTTGTTAACATCCTTTGGTGGATCTCTTCTGTGGTTTTGTTGCAGCTCATGAAAATTACTCACACGGATGTTACCTGGACTTGTTTTCGTGGCCGCAAATGACCATCAAATGACACTGTCGGGTTGGAGGTTTGCCCCGTCCTCTATTTGCTCCTCTTCCTTGAGTTGCTCTTGCTCTTCCCTCATTTTCTTCCACTTTCCTGTTCCCACCTCTGTTATTGCACTCACCCTTGCATATCTTGCTGAACTACCTCCATGGTTTTCTCCATGCTGCTTCCTTCTTCATGGCGCTCACTCTCGCATACACTTCTGACCAGCCTTAGCGGTTCTTCCCTATGCAGCCCTGGTTTGTGCCTTACTCCAATGCCTGATAAGCATGCTTAAGCCTCTCTACAGATTCTTTTTTAGGTGGTGGTCTTCCCACTCACCTGACTTGGGCAGTTTTTACCTCTTTACATTCTTCCAACTAGAGATCCTGATTCGCTCAGAGGATTCACTATTCCAACAAAAATTATTTTCTGGACTTCCACATTTTTTCTCAGCTATTCTTCATCACTACAGGAATGTGTGGGGCAGTGTGTGTGTTGGAAGGGCACTGTACCCTTAAGCCCTCCCCTGAGTAAGTCATCTGATAGAGTCACTTTGTTTTATTGCCTGTTACTATGCTGGTATCTATTTTCTGTTCTTTCGTCCTCTGTGAGGAACTGATGAAGAGCCTTACCTTCTATTATTTTTATTTTCTTTCTTTACCTTCCTCAGGGGAATGGAATTCTGTTGTGTGGGCCTCATCCAGGTGTTCTAGGGTTCGTCAGAACAGAGGAGTCGGTGCTCTTGTTTATATGAGCTTCCTTGCCAACATGACAATAACCTGCTTGATTTCGTACCAATCTCAGGGATACACAGCCCCTCCCACCTCTTGTTTTGGTTCTAGGAGAAAAGAAACTAGGTCATCTAAAAGAGCTAGTTGAGGACCCCTTTTCCCATGGATCCAGTACCCTGCTAGCAGCAGTCTCTAGGCTATAACGACCAACACGCTAGTGTACTTGAGTCTAGTATTGTACTTCACAGGGGATTTGGGAAAAACTATTGAGTTTGAAAATATCCCTCCACTAAGTGATCCTGCAACCATTAGCTCCATCCATGCAGATGCAACTCTGTCCACAGATGACATGATAAACATAAATATGCGTAACCTTGCAGATGACACCTCAAAAAGATATATATGCAAAAGACATCCAATTAATCACAAGTAAAATGTGAAGAAATAACCCTAGTATGTGCCGGGAACACTCATTGTTTTGGGAAATACCCGTCCTCCCAATAACTCCCCTTTCAATCTCAGTGTAAAGACTGGAGGGGGGGGTCTGTACTTCTGCTCTCTATATGGCAGAGGGGAGGCACAGAAGACTCCAGCCAAGATTCTCTATTATTGGTATCATGGTCGAGCAATCAAGGCTTAGCTTCTCAGGAGGTGATGCCGGCTGGTTCTTACGTACAGTGTAGTCCCCAAGCCCCCACAAAGGAATGACCACACACTGTATCAGTTAAAACACAGTCTGTATATAATTAATATTCAAGGTTATGTACAATATCACGATAACTCACTTTGTACTCGGTTATCTATCATGGCAAATATACAGTTCTACGTGGTACCACTATTACTATTAGATCTCATTAAAGTGCATCGACTGTACTGTCAAATGTCACACAAATCAGTTTGTAAAGGAAACCAACAATAGATATAGGAGGAAAGTAGTTGGTTAGAACAATAGGCAGAATACTGCCCCGTTTACCTAGACACAGTTCTGTCTAGGTAACTGGGCAACCTGTCAAATAAAGATATATCATAAGCCCAGTCCATATTGTTCACAACAATCTTTCCAATAGTTCAGCAACCCCAAAGTACTTGGTGTTGTGGAGTTCCTCGTTGGGAAATCGATGGCCCTTCTTGAGTGCACTCCCTTTAAGGCAGGAGCCACGGGTCGTAGAATGTCCAGCGATGAACACGGTGAACTACGGCAGTGAAGTGGCAGCTTCATTCGTAGTGGTGCTCGTCGATGGGGAAGCGTAAACGTCCTGCAAGGAAGAGCCGTGCGGGGCACCTCGATGTCCATAATTCTGGAGCGCAAAGAGTGGCCCAGCAAGGGCGTCGAATCGTTGGCGTCTCTGTGGTATTTGGGTGGTGGGAAACCCACCGGCAGATGCTCCTCAGCGCATCCGGTGGGATAAGGCGGGCCATGGTGCGGACGAGTGCGTCCATGAATCGAATGTTCTTAGGCAACGGGAGCACAGCCGCTCCAGTCGGTGATGGCGGTCATCAACGGTGGTGGACAACAGTCCGGTCGCTTCTCTTTGGGATTCCGCGGCAGTCCCCATCTCTGGTAGGCACCCTGTCGTAGGTCTGTCTACCAGGGAGCTTTGGCAAAGATCAGCTGGTGCACGATGGTCCCTCGTAGCTCGGGAAGAGGGCGCCTTACTAGGTCCTCTCTGGGTCAGTCATTGGAGACACAGCAGATTTCAGATTGGTGAAGAAGAGCAACAGCACTTCTTCTCTTCCAGCAGGGCTTCAAAGTCAAGCTTCAGTTTCAACTCCAGTTTCTCTTCAGCTTCTGAACACAAATTCTAGCAGTGAGAGGCCCCCAGATATACTAGTTGCTCTCCCATTCATTCTGCTGGGTCACACTCAGGCAACCAATCGGTCAGAAGGGCATTCATGCAGGCAGGCAGCCAATCAGGTGCATAGTGCATTCAGGCCATTCACTTCTCTCCAGAACTCACAACAAGTTATGTGTATTGGGACAAGTACCCAGCCTTTCAACACTGCATTCATACTAGTTTCGGCAGGGCTGTCTCAGTAATTGTGTCAAACACCAGAAACTAGACATCCACAACAAGAAGTGCATATTAGTCACACACTCCATTCACACAGGTTCCACCCACAGGGTGTACCCACAACATACAGTCACTGGGAAGGCTCCAGCCAGTCTGGCCTGAACTTCACAACAACACCATAAATGGAACGTCCACCCAACAGCCGGTCAGGGGGAAGGGACAGAGTCAGGGCTTCCCAGGACTTTGGGAAAACAAGGTAACAGGCAGTAGAAAGCAAGAGGCCACAGGGGCCATCTTGTTTCCTAGCAGGAATCAACTGATTCAAATGCCAGGGCCCGGGTATCCCAAAATGGAGGATACTCAGAGCACCGGTCAAATTCAGCATGCAGCTGCCACCAGCCCATACCCTGCTCTGTGGGTCACACACAGGTGCCCAAAAACATACACTAGGGGCACGGGTTGTACCCCCACCCATGGATGCCATAAGGGTATCCCATGGGTCTGTACACCAAACCAAAAGAGAGAGCTGCACCGCCAGGAGTCCCACATGAACTTCTGCTTGGAAAACACGACAGAACACATGATAAAAAGCAGTAAAGGACAAGGATATGGAGGCCCTGTCCCTCCGATGTATTTCCAGCATCACACTCAGAGATATAGCATTCAGCATGCTTCTTTACTTCTCAGTTTCATGGATATAGCAACCATCACACTTCTTGTTAGAGCATCAGAGTTATAGTGGCCAGAACTCTTCTTGACTGCTCAGTCTGAGTGGTATAGCACCCAGCATGATTAACGCCTTCTCAGACTCTGGGTTTCAGGACCCAGAAAACTTCTCGTCTCTTGAGTCTCAGGGGTAGTACTGTGACGGTTGACACTGATGTATATGTTTTCAAGGTGTTTATTTGTAAGACAGGATGACGGTGGAATTAGAGGCTATAGGAGCTAGGAGGCCATCTAAAAATAAAGTGCCTATTTTGTAATCATCTAAAAGATGTGTGCAGAAGTGGGAAAAACTATAGTGCCTAGCTCAACCCTTGGTTTGATATGGTATTCTTCTTTCTGAACTGGATGATGTCATATAGAATGTTGAGTGAGTGATGCAAGTGGAAATATATGCGGGCGAATATTCTGCTAGCGGCAGAGTGAGGCAGGGAAGCTAATCAGAATGTGTTACTGTGAGGTGATCCGTGAACCTACTATTATTGTCTACTTATGTTACAGAAGGATCATCTTACAAACCAAAGAATGTCTTTCTGCTTACCTGACTGGGTCTGTTTCATTTACCCACCTTCTTCAATTATTTCATTTGCACATCCAGGGGATATACTCCATGCTTTAAAGGGATGTAATTTGGACAACTGCCTAAATGACATAGGTGTTATCTAACATCAAAGCTGCATGGAAGAAGGGACTGATTGTGCCTTAGGATGACCGGTGTACTAGGGATATAGGTCTCCTCCATGTAGTCTGCTCTAACTTGACTCTTTAGGATGTAGTACTTAACTCACTTCTTTACTAACACAGTCTCATGCATATAGCATAAATATCACTATCTGAATCCTCAAAAAACACTCGCAGGGATATAGCACTCATCTTGCTTTCATACTTTCCACCATTCTGTTTCAGGGATGTAGCATTCAAATTGCTATTTGTAATATAGCCCGGATCCAGTGCCTGGTCAAGCTATTGGTGTCTTAAATCCACAGTCAGAGAGAGGGCTCAAGAAGACTGTTCATGTTTAAACTCCTCTGGGAGATTTGGTGTTTTAGGAATTATTTATATTTGTACTTTTTGTGTTGTCTTGCACATATCATAAAAACAAACTATGGACATTTTCTTTTTATTGAGTCTTTTTTGTTGTTGAAGGCTATTTGAAAGTGTAATTATTTGCATACCATTTTATCTAGAGAATATATCTCAGTTTTGAAAATATGTTTTATGGAGAAACGTTTATTGATCTAACATCCCCCACCATGACAATCCCATCACAAAAGTTTGGGACAGGAAAGTTTTAAATCTGAATGTTCTGTTTTACTTAAAATAATAAATTAAAATAATTAAAGGTTATACACTAACTTTGAAGTCTGGCAAAGTCGCCCACAACATTCCATATAAACACAGGCATTTTGTCTACAGAACAGAAACACAACCTGTCTGGTATTATCGCAGTAATAATTACGTTCACAATAAACACAAAAATCCATTCATATAAACATAGGTTTGGATAACTATTCTGGACAAAAATACTGAATCTTCTCCAATATAAACATTCAAATTATCATCGCTTGTTGACATCACATTTTCACAAAATCACAAAAGATTCTAATCATATTTTGCAATATAGAATTCACTTAGTTTTCTCCAACTCTGTTGATAAGGGTTGCCATCAATATACCATTCACATATAACTTTTTTATTCTAGTGCTAATTCTACTCTAGTTACATGGCATTGTTGTTTTCTAATTTCGGCATAGATCGAAGAGTGATGCATAGGGTAGGTCTAATTCGTTTGTCTGCATGCTTGGGTTTAGGATAGACACTTGACAATTGGAGAGCAAAAGAACATCATTGATTTTATAGGGGCACGTAAACATGAGAAGTATACATTTGAGATAGAAAAGGAATCAAACTTCACTTTAATTGCCATTAAGAATGCAAATAAGTCAAATATTTTATTTTCTGTGCAATGTTATTTAGGAAAATTGCATTGGTTATTTAAATGTACATCGTTTTTTGGGAATAAAATGGATAAACTGTGTTCCTAATTTGCTTTAACAGAGATAAAACACTTTTCGGGATCTCTCTTTGTATGTAAACTATGTTTTTTACAGGTTGAGAAATCTATCAATTGCTGCAGATATATAAATGTATTGCTCCATGTCATAAATGCAGGTTAGAAATGCCCTTGTGAAAACTCAAGTGTTCATTTATTTGGCTTCCCTCAGAGCATAATATGTCATGCACAATCATAGATTCAGGGGCAAACTATGTTAAGTCTTCTTCCACAAAGTTTCCCTTACAGGCCACACACCCATTTAGTGGCATAGCTTTCAAACCATTCTCCCTAAAATACTTTCAATTTGGAAGCTGTGCCAAATAAGCTCTGGTCTGAGTCTGTCCCCTGCTCTCACAATCCCTCTCAGGTAGTCTGGTCCTGTCTTTGGCCAAGTGTCTGAACTAGGCCACCTCTGTAAAAGTCCTTCTTAAAGAGAATTTACATCAGGAACATCCAGTTGGAACCCAATGAGCACTTCACCTGTCGGACAAGCTTCCTGCATCTGCAGCTTTCTCCAAGAACTCTCTTAATTTCCTGTTTTTGGCCTTAACTACCTAACAAAGTCCACCCATAGAGGATTGTTTGATACAGCAGTTTCTCATTGTACAGGGTATATGATTGGTTATATTCTGATAATGTCACTTTAAATTATTCTCCCCTCTATTCTGATTGGTCCAATTTATTTTTCCAGATACCAAGAGGAAGCCCCCCTCCCATCCAAAGTTATGATCAAATTGGACCAACATCAATGTTCCTCAATTTCTGTTATGGACTTGCGCCATTGTCAAAGCCTATAGATTCAAAATCGCAATAACATTATAAATCCAAGGACTTCTTTCCAGATACAATAACTTTTAATATGAGAAGGTTATTGAAATCCGAAAATGTATTAATAATTCACACATACTATATGGTGTTTCTAAGTGTATGATGCATAGCGCTTTGCATGATTCAAAACTGTTTTGGTGTTTTAAATCAAGCAAAGCATTGAAATGTTACATCTGGTTATATTATTTCATTTTGGTGCCCTCCCAACTGGTCACTTTGTTTTTAAAAAGCTGGGCATTGCATATTTTATAGGAGTTCATCATTAACAGAAAGCTGAACAAATGCCCCTGAGGCCAGAGACCATAAAGCAGCCATATAGTAGAGCATTTTTCAGCCTCAGGTCAAATGTGTCAGGATTATATGGAGATCAGGTCTTTTGAAGCACAATTTGAGTAGAGGAGCAGGTCCATGATTTTTGACCCAGCATTCCTCATGAACTGGGAAACTCAACAATAATGTTGTTAAAAAAATGATATAGGCTTTCATTTGTTGTATTTGAAGGTTGAACACTTTCTCTAAATACCCACTGCTGTTTCTATTCAGCTCAGTTAATGGATTAGTTAATGAATAATGGTGGGTGTGTTCTAGCACAAAGCTAACATCCAGACCTTTTCTCGTGAGAGATGGTCTCTAATTAAGCACACAGAAGGCAGAAAGTTCCAGCTGCATTTACCATTTAAAGTGACATACATGCAAGTAGAAAACAATGATCATGTTGGTTTTTTCACTTCACAAGATGTAAATAATGTATGTCTGATCAACACATTCAATGTTCATAATACATTGTATATGTTAACTTGTATTTTTCTTGCAGATGATTCTAATACTTTATGGGTAAGCTGTGTAACATAGTTGCACAGTAAACCTTCATCACATCAAATATTTTCCAGAATAAAATGTGTTTTGTGACATTAACATTGTAGGGATGAAAACCACAAGCTATGCATTTTTATTAAGTAAAAATATATTTATATTAAACAAACCTGACACAGTGCATGGTCATGTGTTGAAACCATACCTGACAAATGATAGCTTTCCTTTAGGGATAGGGATTTTTGTCAATGAATTAGAATGTTTATTCTTTGTGAAAACTAACAATAACATCCTTAACCCAAGGTTTTTTTACTGAATTTTCATTTAATGTGTATTGATAATGTGGACACTATCAAGCCACTGGATGGTCACAATAAGCAGGACTATGCCCTGCCTCATAAATGTGGGGTCACTAAGGATAGGAACGTAGCCCTTCCCAATAAACACCAAAGCAAACAGATGGGCCTAATGGCCATGGTGTGCACTTAACCTTTAATATCTTCCCCTTGTTGTTCCCTAGATACCCTTGGTGTAAGTATCAATTAAATGGGGACCTGCTACGTGAGGTCATCCTTCATTAGAAGGGTCTCAGGGATCCGTAGGTGAGTCTGACACAGCAGACCCCTTATCTTAACTCAAGAACCATCCACATGGCGTGTGAGACCAGAATCTGGCCTTGGTGGGCGGTCCGATCCCTCAGGGCAGCCTAAGGCAGGACAACACACTATCCATCTACCCCTTTTTTCCTATTTAATAGCCCTACATATAATTAACGTCACACCCCTACTTAAACCTATATAGCATGCTCCCTCTATATAACACCCCATTCTAATCCTCCCTAATTAACATCCTACTTAACAGCAATTAAATGTATAACTATAACTACACACACATATAAAAGGGCCTGCGGTATCGCCCTGTAGTTATTGTTAATTTCCTCAACTCATAGAAAGAGCACTTTTTTGGTGGCTTATAACTTTTCCCCCTGGGCGAATTCTCACCAAACCTTCCCAGAATATGGCCCCCTCAGAATGATTCTGCAAGGTTTGGTGCGGTTTCGTCCAGGGGAGCTAAAGTTATATGGGGGTCCCAAAATTTGAGGAAATCCTCATAGTCGCAATGGAAAAATGTTTTGCTCGTGGCTACAGCCCAAACTGCTGGACAGATTTTCACCAAATGTGTGCTAGGAGTGGTAGAATGGTCCCGAAAGCGTGATTTTGTAAATGTGATGTAAATCCGTCCAGTAGTTTTTAAAATAATGGTCAAAAAGTAGGTAAAATAAATTAGTGATATCTGGGTCTAGTCCGTGGATTCACCTCCCAATTCGGTGTCCGCTAACACATCTGGGACAATCAGGGGGTGGCGTGATGTCCACAGACTTTTGATGCTCAAAAGCGTGAGGTGCGTCATACTTTTTAAACGATCGCTATGTTGGCTCTGCGGTCAGCCGCTAGTGTCCGCAGATAGGTCGGTGGGGACAAAGTCTGGAAAACACATTTGGGGTTGTCACATCTGCATGCTGGGTTTTTTTTCCCAAAAGGGTTTCCATGGAGCCTTTCTACTCCCCTGATCTTATCATCACTAGGGGAGTAGGGGACAAGGGTTCCCGGGGGACTTCTCTTAAGCCTCAAGCTGTTGCATCAGATAAAGGTTAGTGCAAACGTTGCGGGTATGTGAATAGTTAAAGGCATCATAAAACTAAGATTGACTACCTGTATCCAGACATTAATGATAGGGTTATTTGGTGGCTTAAAGAGGGCCTGGAAAGGGTGGGGGAGTGGAATAAAGTTGATATGGAGCTGTGTTTATAGGTGCCAAAGGGGTTTGCGGGTGTCGCCGAGTCTGCAAACATTTCTGCTGACCGAGGACAGTGCAGTGAGAAAATGTCTGGAAAGCACATTTTAGGTTATTTAGTAGCCAAAAGTGGGCCTGGAAGGATCGTGAGTGAAATAAAGTTGGAATGGAGCTGTTTTTATAGGTGGAAAAAGGTGTACAGGTGCTACCGAATCCACGGTCACTTACGGTGTCCGCGGACATAATTTGGATGGCAGGGGGGTCTGGGTGAGTCTTGTTATTTGAAGGTGTATTGTACATACTTGTTGTATGTTTTACTTAAATTGTGGTGGCTGTGGCAAGTGGCCAGATTCTTGGGAGCTATAAGCTTATTCTTTTTTACTTCTATTTTTTTAACTGTGAAAGGTGGCTCCTAAAGGAACTTTTTTTGATGTTATTTGATTTGAATTTTTTTTTCTTTTCTCTTTTTTTCTTTGCAGAAGAGCCCAGGGGAGGGAAATAAGGGAAGGGGAACCAACTACAGATATGGAGGCGCAGGTGGACAGGGGAAGATGTTGGGAGTGTGATAAATATAAGGAAGGGGACAGTGTTTCTCATGCTCTTTGATTACAGCCTTGAAAGCACTTCGAAACTGCTCCCCTCTACAGACTGGTTCTATGTCATTTCATCGATGGGTTTAATTTCGATGGTTTTTTCCAAGTATTTCTTTGAAGAAAAAAATTGTGGAAATAGTTTTTTGGGGGTTTTCCCCCCCCCAAGCCATCCATCCCCTATTTTGTTTTACCTATTCCTGACCCCCCACCTCTGATATATACTTTTCCAAGCCCCCTATATATTTTGATGAGTTTTTTCAGAAAAATGTTCTCAGAAGAAAACCTATCGAAATTACACCCATCAATGAAAGAACGCTATACCATACAGAGTACTGTTGCCTTGGAAATATATGGATCAACAGCCTCTTTTATGGCTTACAAGGTAGCTGGTGGGATTTAATGCCCCGCAGGAGTGGCCTGTGTGGTGGCAGTATTGGTTGAGGAAGATGAGGTAGAGGAAGACAGCCTACTACTTCCTGATAAAGGAACAGCCTTTCTTAGAGCATCCCAGTGGTTGGATTTGGTGTGGTGGCACATGGAGGTAGCCCCCTAGGAATACTGCCCAGGTTGTCCGTGCCTGAGCACTCAGTGCATTTCACCTTGGCAGTCTTAGCCTTTGGTACACCCCCAATGGTGGTTAAGAACCACCACACCCATGATTCTCTCTGGTTGCTGGAGGTAGGCATTTCCTCTATGTCATCTTCCTAGTCTTCTTGATTCTTTTCTGCATCATTGCGCTTTATATGTTGTCCAGCCCCTCCAGTTGGTGGGGTTGGTGGCTCCTGGAGAGGAAAAATGACCATGGCACATGCCATTTTTGAAGTCAAATAGCAGTTGTGCTAATATTCTTGCAAGCATATGTTCTGTCCTGGATTGCCGATGGAAAATCAGTAAGAATGGGTCTAGGAGCTGTGCCAAGTACATTTTCAGGTTGAAACTTCCTAGATCATCTGAAAATGCTTTTTTGAACTGTTTGCGAATCGCAGACAAGTTTGCGAAGCGTGGACCAGTTTGTGAACACGTAATCATGCCGTGCACACGCACATGGTCACGTGACACTGTCCAGAATGTCTGCAATGAGGTCACGCATTCGCAAATGTCAGCAACCAAAACAAGTAACAAAAAGTTGCAGAAAGTTCATGGAAGTGTTAAACATGTTGCTAGAAGTTTGGTGTTGCCGGGTTTTAAGGTGAAACTTTTAAGATCGGCCAGAAATGCTGCTATATTAGGGGTAAGTACATTATTAGGAAGTTGTAACAAATTAGCTGGCACTGGTAAAAGCCCAAAAATTCTCTGAAAAAAAATCTGTGATGTCATCTTTGATCTCCTGGGTGCTGGTATTTTGCAGTGCACGGTGGTGGCATGAGTAATGATTGCTTAGCTTGCCAGAACTGGTGAATTTCTGTTTTTTTTTGTTTTACTTGTAACCATAATGTCCCTTTAACAACATTTTTTCACTAAATTTCACAGGTTTTTATTAATGGAACTTAACCATAACGTCCCTTTTAACAACGTTTTTTCACTGATATATATATAGAACACTATGGGGTAACTGCTGCAGTCAGTCACTTACTTCACAGTCACTTCATAGGACTGTCCTGGTGGTTGGCTGCAAAGCTGGTAGCAGGGCTGGTTGTTTCAAGGCTGGCTGCTACAGGGTGACTGGGGGCCTGTCCCCTGGTGTGGCTGACCCTGGCCCCATGGTTCACCGTCCACCGCATGGGGCCACTCACGATCATCATGCTGCCCATGTGGCTGCACAGCTTCTGAGTGCCCCCTTGTGCTATTGGGGGTCCACCCATGATCACTACCATGTCTACAACTCTTTTTGGAATCTTTGTTGTGGACCCCAAAGGCTGGGTCCATCCCACGTCACCACTGCAGGCCATGCTGCCATCATCACTTCAGACATCGTCCCCGTTAATTTGGGGATGCTTCTGCAATCACTGCAGTGGCCTGGCACCAACTTAACATCAGTGGATGTCCCCATGGCAACAGGGGCACCACCTCTATCACTGCTGTGCAACCGCGGCCTCTGTTTCTTCTGAGCCCGCTCCACCAGCAATGCATCGTTAGACTCTGGGGACGGGCTGTGGTCTCGGGCTCCTTTTCTTCACCCGGGCTGCTGCGTCGGGCAGCTGGAACTTTACTTTACCCAGGCTGCCCAACAGAGCAGCCCGGCACTTAACACCTTGCATACTCTTCACCCAGACTGCCGGTGATCCAGCCCAGATCATTTCTTTACCGACTCACCACTCTTCACCTCTCAGGCCAGTGCCTGGCTCACGCGTCCCAGGAGGACTTTTAGCTGGGCCCACCTCACCAGCCACGTGGTGGGACAACAGGGGGCATGTGGCCTGGACCTAGCTATTCCTTTTTTCGGACCACCTGAGCACTTTGTGGTCCCTTCCAGTCTGCCTCCGGAAGAGCTAACACCTTCCACAGCACCAGGGAGCGTTCAGCCCCTGACAAACAGCTCAGCCCCCTGGCTCACTCTTTAGGGGGCTCCTACATGCACATATGGCACATTAATGGCTTTTGGGCCCTGGAGGGATGCTCAAGGCACTGCAGCCCACCCCCACCAGGGTGTTATTTTCTTTTCCCTCTTTCTCTCTCTCTCCCCACTTCTCTCTTTTCCTGCTCCTTTTCTAGATTTCTTTTATTAACTGTTTTTCCCATTCAAATCCACACTGGATTATTTTCTCCCATGCCTAGCCCATTCTTGAGCCAGGAAGTTCTATTCCTTTGATTTCCTTTCTCTTCTATAGCAAACATTCCATCCAACCCCATCCAACCCCATGGTAGGCTGAATGGACTCATCCACAAAAAACACACAAAGACACAGAGAAATAAAAACACACTACACTAAATAAAATTCCTTACCCTGTGCCTTTATTCCTATGGTTCCTTAGGAGAGCGTCATGTGGTCCATACTAGCCATGCCCTTGCGACCATGGGATACATTAATTCCCCCCTCAGAAACATCCTGAAGGGTATGCCACTCACAGCGATGCTAGGTGGCGTCACTATGAGGCTACCCCTGAGACATCACAGGCCTAGCCCATCTCAGCAGTGCCTCCAATGTATGTAGCAGGGGGTTCGTATCATGCACCTTATTGTGGGAAAGGCACAGACAGGCACACAATACACTTTTTATATACCTCTACCGAAAACTTGACCTGCCTCTTACCTGTCTCCAACCTCAATTACCTGAGTCTGAGATCACCCAGGTGAGCCCCTCAGTGACATGGAGAAGGGACATAAAGGCAAAAGTTATAGCAGGATGGATGTCCCCCAAATACCCATAAGGAGAAAGACACTATGTTAAAATAACTGCCACCTGAAACGAAAGGCATACAAAGCTATTATTATGATATTATTATAATTGGTTATTTATAGTGCGCTTAATACCAAGAGGTTTCTAAGCACAGACCCGGGATCAAACCTGTGTTGCTCTGCCTCGTCTTGCTTAAGCTCGTATTTGGTTCTTTTAGTTGTCCTTTGCGTATATATACACTTTTCTCTTCCCGTGCACAAGCAGGGTTTTTATATTTTTTTTTGTGAAAATGGGAATCACGAGACACTATATGCAAATAACTTAAACCTACCTAGCTGTATATTTAAGAAAGCATTCAAAAAAATGAAAAGATTTCTTTAAAACTGATCTTTAAAAATATTTTAAAAAGTGAGAGTCCTTTACTCTATTGGTTCTTTTTTGTTTCATTCTTAAGGATCCCCGATGTGGCTTGTTACTCCCTGGATCCTTTACAATTTTGTTTTATTTTAGACCTTTTTTACACCTAAATTGAGTGGTTGTTGATGGATGGTTTGCAAGAAATCTCAGAGTTCTTTAGTGGAATCAGATGTGTGAGGTTGAAAATCATAACAACAGTGAGTAGTAATTATGTGCTTTTATAAGAGAAACGAATTGATGCAGTTTGTGATATCACGCACCTCATCTAGAAAGAACGTAGAAATTCAGCACACATCACTTCTAGATAGCAAGATCATTAACAATTTCACCCCTCTGCATACACCTCTCAAACTCGAACCAAACACAACCACAACCCTAAAGCACCACAAACCGCACAAACTTCACTACACCGCAACAACAAAGCAAACCACACATAACTTTGCAAAAACAGCACACGAAGGCTACCGACTGGAAAGCTCCCCCAAGCTCAGCGAACAATGTTAACCGAGCCGAAGCTGCCAACAGCACATCACTGCTCTCTTGCACTTATCCCGCTTGTTCCCACTAACTTCAGCCCCACCCCTCTTTCCTTTTCAGATCCGCCAGCGCGCCGGGGGACCACTCCGGTGGTGATAGTGCATGGTACAAATATCCTTTAACATTAACATAAACAAGGCAATGGGCCTCATTACGACCCAGGCGGTAAGTTACCGCCTGGGCCGTGACTTTACCACCATGGTGTAAACTACGTTTACGCCATGGGCCATGGTGGTTGGCGGACTTACCGCCCCATTCCGAGTTTGGCGGGGCGGTAAGTCCCCAATCCCCATTTACCCTTCCCCATTCCCATTTTTGCCCCATAGGGCATAATGGGAGTGGGGAAGGAGTTAATTACGCCACCGTAAATTACGGTGGCGTAATTAACTCCATGGTCCCTTAGCGCCATGGATTTTAACACCTGTTAAAAGCAGGTGTTAAATCCGCCATGGCGCTAAGGGACCTCGTACTCAGGCGGTAAGGGTCGGCGCTGTTTACGGCGCCGTAAACCCCTTACCGCCTGAGTTGTAATGAGGCCCAATGACTTTTAAAGTCCTTTATAATTATTGATGTTGTAATTGAACCATCATTATGGTGGGAAGCAAATATATATATATAGCCTAGTAATGAGGTAAAACTTCTAAGAGAACTGGAGAAGCTACGTAAAAGAGAGATCAGTAAATGGTGGGAAGAATTCTCTCTACAAAATTACATTGATGTAGGACGTATTCCAAGAGGTTTACGTATCCTTACCACACCCTCGTTCGAAGATCAAGACCCTGCCATGTTACAAGAATGGGGAGAGTCCAGTAATGCTTGCTCAGTTAACTTCCTTAACATCCTGATCAAATATGCCAGAATGGACAGACACAAAATACTGGATAAAATAAAAGAAGTTACAGAACAATTGCAGAGTCAAGAGGAAAGTGAAGAGGGGAGAAATCTACGAATCAACATGGAAAAAGGATACAAAATGTTTGAGGACGATATCAAATTACGTAAGCAAAGGAAATTCATACGTGATAAAAATGATTACGAACAAGGAAGAGTATTGACCTTTGCCAAACGCTTTGACACACTAAGGAAAAAACTTCCTCTACAAGCCCCAATGTCTACAAACACCAGTTCGATAGAACCATCATCCTCAGACATCGATACTACTGAGAGTGAGAGTGAACAACCTTTGAGAAAATTAAATTTTTTAGAGGAAATGAAGCTGTTGGGTATGGATGGCAGACTAAACAGTGGCAAAAAAACAAGAGGCAGAGGCCGAGGCAAGAATTCGAATCAAAGAGGAAGAAAAAGACAAGGAGGGGAAGACGCGGGATCTTTAACAAACATGGAAAAACCGGAGCGCTTAACACGCTCTGGAACAAAGAAATGGACTCATCCATGACAGAACTACCCGACATGTCCATAATTAACCTCTCCTCCCATGAGCTGACTGCGGCTGAAAATCAAGTCTTAAGACTGGGACTAAACTTTTGTCCTACCTCTGTGTACGATTATGCTGAAACCCGCATAGATTTTGATAAATTTATGGGGAAAATCAGACTTAAAAAATTCTTTGCCATGTTTCCGCCAAAACCTAAGACCAAAGTCTGTCACCCAGGACGTACTGATGTTTCCATACAGGACACTCTTACCCTGCGCATCCTTGAAGATTTGGAATTTGAAAACACAGATTTGATGACTAACACAGATTTGGAATTTACTAATGCAGATACAAGTTGGCCAGGCAAAACAGCGCTCAAAATTAAATCTAAATTTAACCCCACGTTCAATCCGGGAGGCCATGTTGAGGCATTTCAGGACCTGGTCATTAATGACCTTAAAAAAATTCGGAAGTCACGGCAACCTGTGAGAACAAACTTGACCCCAGCCCAACAACGCACACTTAAACAACTTGGGGCTATGAAAGAGTATATCATCAAACCATCAGATAAGGGGACTAATATAGTCATGATGAACCGGACTGATTACATCAAGGAAGCTCATAGGCAATTAACAGACAAAAACTGTTACTCAAAAGTACAAGCTGACCCTTCTGAAACCATGAGAGTGTTACTATCAGACCTTTTACAGACTTGGAAGGAGAGAGACCTGCTAGACGAAGACATGTGTACATATTTACAACCGAAATTTCCCACCATTCCAACGATTTATTTTCTGCCCAAAGTACACAAAAGCTTGACAAGACCTCCAGGCAGACCTATTGTCACACTATGCGGGGCACTGTTGGAAAACCTATCGCGGTTTGTGGATGAAACACTGATTACTTTTGTTACCACCTTGCCCTCCTACTTAAGGGACACTAAGGATTTTTTGAGCAGAATAGAGGGTATCCCATGGGAAACTTCCTACTTGTTAACAACTCTAGATGTGGTCTCTCTCTACACTTCAATTCGACACGAAGATGGCCTCAAAGCTTGCGAGCATTTTTTGTACACCAGGTCTATGAACTATATGCAACATGGCACCATGATATTGGAGATGATTAGATTTTGCTTAACCAATAATTGTTTTTTGTTTAACAAGGAGTATTTTATCCAACTTCAAGGGACTGCCATGGGCACCACGTTTGCTCCCTCATATGCTAATCTAACTATGGGGTGGTGGGAGAAGTTTGTTGTCTGGCATTCAGGCAACACTTTTTACACTGACAAAATAATCTTATGGCTGCGATATATTGATGATCTGTTTGTGATCTGGGATGGCAATGATCAAGAATGGTTAGACTTTGTGAGGATGCTAAACATTAACAATCTAAACCTCCAATTTACTGAGAACCATAGCAAGACAGAGGTAGTTTTCTTGGATATTGCAATTAAAGTAGCTAACGGAGAAATAACTAGCAGCCTACACAGAAAACCAACCAGCTCAAACATACCACTACACGCAAAGAGTAGCCATCCCACAGCCCTAAAATGGAGCATTCCGTATGGCGAATTTATACGTATACGTAGAAATTGCTCAAACATCAACACCTTTGACAGTGAATGCGCTTGGATGGCCCAGAGATTTAAAAATCGTGGCTACCCAATCAAAATATTGGAAAGAGCTTTTTTAAAAGTTAGAGACATGGATCGTTCCCTCTTACTGACTTCTAACTCTGTGCAAACGAAAAATACAGAGAATACAGATACACGTTTAATTTTGACCTTTGGTAACGGGGCGCGTAAAATTCGCCAAGTATTACAAAAGCACTGGCATGTTCTAATATTAGATGAACACTTGGGCGAGATTCTGACACCCAAAGTAAATATTACATTTCGTAGGTCACCCTCAATGAAAGATACCCTGGTGCCTAGTTTCATGAGCCCTCTGATTAATCAAACAGGAGCCAGTTGGATGAACATCAAGAAACCGGGCTTCCAAAAATGTTCCAAATGTAAAGCATGCACCTATGCAGTCAGTACCAGCTGTTATTTACATCCTATTCTAGGGAAGAACATTAAGATTGTGTCCAGAATAACTTGTGAAACCGAATACGTGGTATATGTGTTGAATTGCCCATGTAACAAATGGTATGTTGGTAGCACCAAAGGACAACTCAAGTTAAGGGTACTACAACATATCAGGGCAATTAAACATGCCGATCCAACTTACCCTATGGCTCTACATTTTAAGCACCAACATGGGGGCCAACTAGAGGGTTTTACTTTTTTCGGCATACACACAATTACTAAACCGCTCAGGGGAGGTAACCGCGAGTTAGCATTACGACAGCTGGAAACCAGGTGCATTTTGGACCTAGAGACTAAGAAACCCAGGGGTCACAATTTAGATGAGGAACTGTATACCTTCCTGGGAACATGAATCTTAAGTTTATAATGTCTCTAAACCTGCTCTTACCATTCGGTACATGTCCCATAGTGGACTCCTGATGCTACTAGTAAAAATGGAACTATTACATGTTTATTTACGAAATATTGGGTTGGTACTTTGCTTTCATAGCTGTGATGCAGTTTTTTAACATTGGTTTTTAATAGGTAACCACATAGGTTTTTATTATTAGAGGTTACCATAACACAGAGATTTTTTTAACTTGACTGTACCTGTTTTGTGGCCTCATATCGATGATAATCCTATGCGGACTCCATAATAGAAGGGTTTTACCTATACTCTATTGTCGATACATCTTTACCTCTATAAAAACCTTGGTGCAGACATATAGATTTATATGAAAGAGACACATTCTTTACCTTTTATACGACCAACATGGTTCTCTATTTAGCATTATGAATTTGGATGTTTTATGCACTATGCACTTTATGATCCAGCAATTGTTTGCACGCACTTTGCACTTTATAAAAAGGAACCTTTTGCGGAATGATGAACAGAGCAGATGTCCATGCACATACCTCAGAATGTGAAAAAATCTAAATTTATAGAGATTCGCTTTATTTGACATATATTGGATAATGTATCCATTTAGTAAAGCATAAAGCTGAGAGGCTTATATAAATAAGAGAGGTATGTGCATGGACGGAGAGCACTATGCACTTTATTTTATTGCTGCTATGCATGTAATTTCGCTGCTGGAATGCTATTTTTGCACAGACATCCAAATGTTTTATACTTGGCAATTTTGCACATATCATTACCGTCTATATGCACCTAGTCCGAGGTCTATTTGAGTACGCTAGACTCCAGTTTGCATAGGTTACCATTGCTAATTTACGATCATGTAGCTAGGAGTCACATCTGACCAATTCCGCCTTTTTGATGCATTGACAAACGCATTCTTAGACATATAAATTATGTCTAAAAACTATGGCATATTGCTGAAATTGAAAAATGAATGATTGATTTGTGAAAATAATGCAATATTTTTATATCACATACTGTGTGTCTACTATGCGCTTACAAATGATGAAAGTAATTCATGTGGCACATATTGGAGGACAAAGTTAGAACTCCTTCATGAGTAATCACATACTGTTGAATCGTTCCAATATGGCTGCCTTACAAAACATGATGAACGAACAGTCCATAGCAGGAGGACACTCTCTATGTGAAATCAGAGAGTCAGCCGGGGGATAAATTGCAGTCCATTCTCTGTGTTGTTGGTAAACCCACGTGATCAAGCGGTCTGTGTACCGCGAAACGCGTCGTTCTTTGTTTTCCTTCCTGATGTACTCACACCAATAAAGAAAATGTGTTGCCAGGAGTGCTGAGGAGTTTCTTTCCACTTTCTTTTGCTGCAAGGATACTGGTTCTTGATTGCAGCTGCTCTCTGGAGTGCATTCCACCTGCTGTCTTTTTCAAAAGGCATTCTTTTCATATATATATATATATATATATAGATAATGTATGGATATGCATTAATGAACTGTAGTATATGGAGACAAAGAGAGTCATTTTGAATGGGGTGGTACAGGAAATGAAGTCGTCACAGAAAAGGCATCATGTTTTTTTGCCTTCCTTTCCTGCTCTGTCCCATTTTCAAGTCCTTTGAAGGCAGAGATGAAGTGTAACGCAGAGTTAATATTTCTATCTCCATCAGTAAAGTACTATTCATTTTATGCATGCATGAGATTTTCGTGCAGATGTAAAATTAAGGGCGCCCAATGGCATCTGCCTCCACATAGTTCCAGCTAAAAACAGGTGGATTCCATAGGAAAACATTGGTAAATGCTGTCTCCAATGCGAAACGTTCATGCAGCATTCAATATTTATACAAGAGGAATTGTAAAAGGGAAAAGTAAAGAGGAGTGTGCTTGTTATTACCCTTTCCCTTTGAACTCGGTCTTGCAAATGTTTACAATAGTATGCAGGGGACCCAACAGCACAAAATGCAAACATGGTTGGTCCCCTGCATGCAGTTTGCATTTTTTATAAAATGACTCGCTAAGTCTTTGCTGATTTGCATACAAGGTCATTTGATGTGTATTCTATAAAGGAGGTAAGACACATGTTTCACTTTTGTTCTTAATGAGGTACAAATATGGTCGTGTTGACACGGGTCAGGTGAGAGTCTTCAGTCATGCCCAGAGCTTGCAAACCACACAAAGTGGCCACTGCATTGCCTGCCACCCTCGTCAATGGACCTAGCCATTGAAGTAAGCCCTGCCCAAGGCACGGACTTCCTTAAATGACCATCGCAGACCACTGACAATGACCTGTATCTGGCCCTAGGGCCTGGACCACACTGACATTGTGTGTGGCCCACAGACCCATGATGACCTGTGGGTCCGAACCCTGTCCGCAGGTCACATCCTGGGGCCAAGGACCGGATGTAGCCACTGGGTCTAGTGGTGGCCCATAAGCTGCCAGTGTCTTTGAATTTTTTGGGGGATCCTATATGCACCTTGAGGCCTATGGGTGAACAGCATGTAATAAGAATTCAAATAAATAAATAAATATGCCTCTGGACCCTCCTTAAACTCTCTAGGGTCAGGATAACCCCACAAGGGCTACAATGTGCTCCTTGTTAAAACATGTTCAGGTCTGGAGAGACTGTGCATAGAGCCAGCACATCTCATTGACAGCCCCCTAAAAATATTTACACCCCCCTCCCCCAGGCAGACAACCAGATTGCGTTTTTTTCAGTCGCCTATCCCTTCGCCCCTTGTTGGATTAGCAGACCTGGGTCCAGGTCCAACAAGAAAAGACATGAACCCAGGTCGCCAATAAGGTGACCCAAAAGTAGCATGTGAATCCATGGATTCTTTTGGGCAACCCCAGGTACGGGTAATTGGTCATTCCTTACTTGTGGGCAGATTTAAAAAACAAACAGATGGATTCACACCAATCTATAAAATAATTGTGAGTCCGTCTAGGCCTGATGTCCTCACAAATGTTTGGTGCTAATCCTTCCAATGATTCGGACAGTATGCAACAGCAGAATTCGGTTTGTGACCGCTCTATAAAGCAATTAAGTCAGCTCTATATTATTCGAGGATATTTATTAAAGATTTGTTGTACAGGACCAAAGTAACATGTTACACTGATGGTTCAAATCATCTGTTCTTTTGAGGAGTATTGCCGATACCACCTGATTGCAGCAAAGAGTGGTACATAGGAAAGACTAAAGATGCTGGGCCTCATCACGACCCAGGCGGTAAATTACCACCTGGGCCGTGACTTTACCACCATGGCGTAAACTATATTTACGCCATGGTGGTTGGCGGACTTACCGCCCCATTCGGACCTTGGCGGGGCGGTAAGTCCCCAATCCCCATTTACCCTTCCCCATTCCCATTTTTGCCCCATAGGGCATAATGGGAGTGGGGAAGGCGTTAATTACGCCACCGTAAATTACGGTGGCGTAATTAACTCCATGGTCCCTTAGCGCCATGGATTTTAACACCTGCTAAAAGCAGGTGTTAAATTCGCCATGGCGCTAAGGGACCTCGTACTCAGGCGGTAAGGGTCGGCGCTGTTTACGGCGCCGTAAACCCCTTACCGCCTGGGTCGTAATGAGGCCCGCTGACTTTTAAGTTTTAGCACTTGTCTGTCTGTGAATGGACGATAGCAAAGGGGCAACATGTTGGTCTTGGCAGCAAGGCCACACAGAGCAACAGAGTTTTGAATCCTGGATCTGCGCTTAGAAACCTAACTCAAGTACAGTATTAGTTATAAAAAAAAAATAATTAAGTAAACAACAATGGTACATTTCAAGACGCTGTGCAGCTATTTGGAGGCATATTGCTGGTCAAATTGAAGGAGAGAATCAAGGGGGTGGTAATAAATTAGTTTAGAGATGAAAAGCATGCAGGGAGGAACAATAGGGTGTTTGAATCTCTGCAGAATCTCAGGGTGTGTTTTTAGAGCCAAAGGTGGAGGGGAAGTTTGTTCCAGAGCCTCGATTCTTCACATTTACCTACAAGGGTAGTGGATAGTGGGTTCTGGGAAGCAGACTTGCGGCAATCTAAAAGTAGAGGAGCAGCAGTGTGCCTCTGCAGGAGATCCTGCCCCTCCACCTCCTGTGTATCGGAGACATGAAATTGTGCCATGCATAACACCAGCCATAAGATCAATACCGCAGCAAGTATTTGAAAGAAGATACCCATTGAGACAACCCTACCGAATGTATCCTTAACGTGATGATAACCTGCAGGAGGAATAACTGAAGGAGTGTGAGAAAAATCTGACCAATGAATTAATGGCATCTTAAGAAGTGGGCACGACACCTCGAGATACTGGCTAAAGATATTGTATGGATCCTGAAGAAACTAACGGCGAAGTAAAGAATCGAGTGAGTTTCCTAATATAGAAAGGGAAGATTACACGTGTACGAAATGCTGCAACAAAAAAAAAACATTCAATAATTGTACATTTGATGAACTGCAAGATAGATTAAGTCATCATAGAAGCTACCTATGAGTAGCGAATAGAATGCAGACGAAGCCGACCATTGTATAGAAACTGGACATTGGTATCATGAATTTAGTAGGCCAGAACCCATGAAGCTGGAATAGCAAACTGTGTTGCAGCAAGAATAATAAGCTTGTGTAGCTGAAGGGCAAGACTACCTGGCCTGGAGTCAAGATTCAAGAAGCAAGGGCAGCCATCTGTTCTGAAGAAGAACGAGTATGCGGAGGATGAACCTTCTCTCATTAAGGTGCAAGATAGAACACAAAGGATGCCAAACTTTAATTCATTTACAGCATTTAAAAGCTGCAAAATGGACCAAATCGTGGTCTGTCGTCACCTGAGCCAGGGATGGAAAAAGAGCTTGAACTTGAAGTCTCAGACACGATAGGGAGTGCCCTCACTTCACTGCATTCCCAAAGACAAAGATATTCTGCAAGGCCAAGTACAAAGACAATTTCATGGCAGAATTCATGGGCGATGAGAGATGCAGGGCTAATTGGGTGTTGAGGTAGCTTCATGTCCTACCTCCCTGCACCTGGATCTTGGCTTGCGTGGTATGTGGCCTAGACCGAGCTATTCCTTTTTTCGGACCGCCTGAGTACTTTGTGGTCCCTTCCAGTCTGCCTCCGGAAGAGCTAACACCTGCCACAGCACCAGGGAGCGTTCTGCCCCTGACAAACAGCTCAGCCCCCTGGCTCACTCTTGAGGGGGCTCCCCCATGCGCCGTATGGCACATTAATGGCTTTAGGCCCTGCAGGGATGTTCAAGGCACTGCAGCCCGCCCCGCCAGGGTGTTATTTTCTTTTCCCTCTTTCTCTCTCTCTCCCCACTTCTTCTCTCTTTTCCTGCTCCTTTTCTAGATTTATTTTATTAACTGTTTTTCCCATTCAAATGCACACTGGATTATTTTCTCCCATGCCTAGCCCATTCTTGAGCCAGGGAGTTCTATTCCTTTGATTTCCTTTCTCTTCTTTAGCAAACATTCCATCCAACCCCATCCAACCGCATGGTAGGCTGAATGGACTCGTCCACAAAAAACACACACGCACAAAGACACAGAGAAATAAGAACACACTACACTAAATAAAATTCCTTACCCTGGTGTCTGTGCCTTTATTCCTATGGTTCCTTAGGAGACCATCATGTTGTCCATGCTAGCCATGCCCTTTCGACCACGGGATACATTAATTCCCCCCTCAGAAACATCCTGAAGGGTATGCCACTCACAGCGATGCTAGGTGGAGTCGCTATGAGGCTACCCCTGGGACATCACAGGCCTAGCCCATCTCAGCAGTGCCTCCAATGTATGTAGCAGGGGGTTCGTATCATGCACCTTATTGTGGGAAAGGCACAGACAGGCACACAATAGACTTTTTATATACCTCTACCGAAAACTTGACCTGCCTCTTACCTGTCTCCAACCTCAATTACCTGAGTCTGAGATCACCCAGGTGAGCCCCTCAGTGACATGGAGAAGGGACATAAAGGCAAAAGTTATAGCAGGATGGATGTCCCCCAAATACCCATAAGGTGAAAGACACTATGTTAAAATAACTGCCACCTGAAACGAAAGGCAGACAAAGCTATTATTATGATATTATTATAATTGGTTATTTATAGTGCGCTTAATACCAAGAGGTTTCTAAGCACAGACCCGGGATCAAACCTGTGTTGCTCTGCCTCGTCTTGCTTAAGCTCGTATTTGGTTCTTTTAGTTGTCCTTTGCGTATATATACACTTTTCTCTTCCCGTGCACAAGCAGGGTTTTTATATTTTTTTTTGTGAAAATGGGAATCACGAGACACTATATGCAAATAACTTAAACCTACCTAGCTGTATATTTAAGAAGCATTCAAAAAAATGAAAAGATTTCTTTAAAACTGATCTTTAAAAATATTTTAAAAAGTGAGAGTCCTTTACTCTATTGGTTCTTTTTTGTTTCATTCTAAAGGATCCCCGATGTGGCTTGTTACTCCCTGCATCCTTTACAATTTTGTTATATTTTACACCTTTTTTACACCTAAATTGAGTGGTTGTTGATGGATGGTTTGCAAGAAATCTCAGAGTTCTTTAGTGGAATCAGATGTGTGAGGTTGAAAATCATAACAGTGAATAGTAATTATGTGCTTTTATAAGAGAAACGAATTGATGCAGTTTGTGATATCACGACCTCATCTAGAAAGAACGTAGAAATTCAGCACACATCACTTCTAGATAGCAAGATCATTAACAATTTCACCCCTCTGCATACACCTCTCAAACTCGAACCAAACACAACCACAACCCTAAAGCACCACAAACCGCACAAACTTCACTACACCGCAACAACAAAGCAAACCACACATAACTTTGCAAAAACAGCACACGAAGGCTACCGACTGGAAAGCTCCCCCAAGCTCAGCAAACAATGTTAACCGAACTGAAGCTGCCAACAGCACATCACTGCTCTCTTGCACTTATCCCGCTTGTTCCCACTAACTTCATCCCCCACCCTCTTTCCTTTTCAGATCCGTCAGCGCGCCGTGGGACCACTCCGGTGGTGATAGTGCATGGTACAAATATCCTTTAACATTAACATTAACTAGGCAATGGGCTTCATTACAACCCAGGCGGTAAGTTCCCTACTTTACCACCATGGTGTAAACTCTGTTTACACCATGGTAGATGGCGGATTTACCGCCCCATAACAAGGTGAGTGGGGCGGTAAATCCCCATTCCCCATTTACCCTTCCCCATTCCCATTTTTGCCCCATAGGGCATAATGGGAGTGGGGAAGGCGCTAATTAAGGCACCGTAAATTACGGTGCCGTAATTAGCACCAAGGCGGGTTAGCGCCTTGCATTTTAACGCCTGCTAAAAGCAGGCGTTAAAATGGTAATCAGGTGTTAAGGGTTAACGGCGCCGTCGGCGCCGTTAAACCCTTAACGCCTGGGTTGTAATGAGGCCCAATGACTTTTAAAGTCCTTTATAATTATTGATGTTGTAATTGAATCATCATTATGGTGGGAAGCAAATATATATATATAGATAATGGGCCTCATTACGACCCAGGCGGTAAGTTACCGCCTGGGCCGTGACTTTACCACCATGGCGTAAACTGCGTTTACGCCATGGTGGTTGGCGGACTTACCGCCCCATTCGGACATTGGCGGGGCGGTAAGTCCCCAATCCCCATTTACCCTTCCCCATTCCCATTTTTGCCCCATAGGGCATAATGGGAGTGGGGAAGGCGTTAATTACGCCACCGTAAATTACGGTGGCGTAATTAACTCCATGGTCCCTTAGCGCCATGGATTTTAACACCTGCTAAAAGCAGGTGTTAAATTCGCCATGGCGCTAAAGGACCTCGTACTCAGGCGGTAAGGGTCGGCGCTGTTTACAGCGCCGTAAACCCCTTACCGCCTGGGTCGTAATGAGGCCCGCTGACTTTTAAGTTTTAGCACTTGTCTGTCTGTGAATGGACGATAGCAAAGGGGCAACATGTTGGTCTTGGCAGCAAGGCCACACAGAGCAACAGAGTTTTGAATCCTGGATCTGCGCTTAGAAACCTAACTCAAGTACAGTATTAGTTATAAAAAAAAAATAATTAAGTAAACAACAATGGTACATTTCAAGACGCTGTGCAGCTATTTGGAGGCATATTGCTGGTCAAATTGAAGGAGAGAATCAAGGGGGTGGTAATAAATTAGTTTAGAGATGAAAAGCATGCAGGGAGGAACAATAGGGTGTTTGGATCTCTGCAGAATCTCAGGGTGTGTTTTTAGAGCCAAAGGTGGAGGGGAAGTTTGTTCCAGAGCCTCGATTCTTCACATTTACCTAGAAGGGTAGTGGATAGTGGGTTCTGGGAAGCAGACTTGCGGCAATCTAAAAGTAGAGGAGCAGCAGTGTGCCTCTGCAGGAGATCCTGCCCCTGCACCTCCTGTGTATCGGAGACATGAAATTGTGCCATGCATAACACCAGCCATAAGATCAATACCGCAGCAAGTATTTGAAAGAAGATACCCATTGAGACAACCCTACCGAATGTATCCTTAACGTGATGATAACCTGCAGGAGGAATAACTGAAGGAGTGTGAGAAAAATCTGACCAATGAATTAATGACATCTTAAGAAGTGGGCACGACACCTCGAGATACTGGCTAAAGATATTGTATGGATCCTGAAGAAACTAACGGCGAAGTAAAGAATCGAGTGAGTTTCCTAATATAGAAAGGGAAGATTACACGTGTACGAAATGCTGCAACAAAAAAAAAACATTCAATAATTGTACATTTGATGAACTGCAAGATAGATTAAGTCATCATAGAAGCTACCTATGAGTAGCGAATAGAATGCAGACGAAGCCGACCATTGTATAGAAACTGGACATTGGTATCATGAATTTAGTAGGCCAGAACCCATGAAGCTGGAATAGAAAACTGTGTTGCAGCAAGAATAATAAGCTTGTGTAGCTGAAGGGCAAGACTACCTGGCCTGGAGTCAAGATTCAAGAAGCAAGGGCAGCCATCTGTTCTGAAGAAGAACGAGTATGCGGAGGATGAACCTTCTCTCATTAAGGTGCAAGATAGAACACAAAGGATGCCAAACTTTAATTCATTTACAGCATTTAAAAGCTGCAAAATGGACCAAATCGTGGTCTGTCGTCACCTGAGCCAGGGATGGAAAAAGAGCTTGAACTTGAAGTCTCAGACACGATAGGGAGTGCCCTCACTTCACTGCATTCCCAAAGACAAAGATATTCTGCAAGGCCAAGTACAAAGACAATTTCATGGCAGAATTCATGGGCGATGAGAGATGCAGGGCTAATTGGGTGTTGAGGTAACTTCATGTCCTACCTCCCTGCACCTGGATCTTGGCTTGCGTGGTATGTGGCCTAGACCGAGCTATTCCTTTTTTCGGACCGCCTGAGCACTTTGTGGTCCCTTCCAGTCTGCCTCCGGAAGAGCTAACACCTGCCACAGCACCAGGGAGCGTTCTGCCCCTGACAAACAGCTCAGCCCCCTGGCTCACTCTTGAGGGGGCTCCCCCATGCGCCGTATGGCACATTAATGGCTTTAGGCCCTGGAGGGATGTTCAAGGCACTGCAGCCCACCCCGCCAGGGTGTTATTTTCTTTTCCCTCTTTCTCTCTCTCTCCCCACTTCTTCTCTCTTTTCCTGCTCCTTTTCTAGATTTATTTTATTAACTGTTTTTCCCATTCAAATGCACACTGGATTATTTTCTCCCATGCCTAGCCCATTCTTGAGCCAGGGAGTTCTATTCCTTTGATTTCCTTTCTCTTCTTTAGCAAACATTCCATCCAACACCATCCAACCGCATGGTAGGCTGAATGGACTCGTCCACAAAAAACACACACGCACAAAGACACAGAGAAATAAGAACACACTACACTAAATAAAATTCCTTACGCTGGTGTCTGTGCCTTTATTCCTATGGTTCCTTAGGAGACCATCATGTTGTCCATGCTAGCCATGCCCTTGCGACCACGGGATACATTAATTCCCCCCTCAGAAACATCCTGAAGGGTATGCCACTCACAGCGATGCTAGGTGGAGTCGCTATGAGGCTACCCCTGGGACATCACAGGCCTAGCCCATCTCAGCAGTGCCTCCAATGTATGTAGCAGGGGGTTCGTATCATGCACCTTATTGTGGGAAAGGCACAGACAGGCACACAATAGACTTTTTATATACCTCTACCGAAAACTTGACCTGCCTCTTACCTGTCTCCAACCTCAATTACCTGAGTCTGAGATCACCCAGGTGAGCCCCTCAGTGACATGGAGAAGGGACATAAAGGCAAAAGTTATAGCAGGATGGATGTCCCCCAAATACCCATAAGGAGAAAGACTCTGTTAAAATAACTGCCACCTGAAACGAAAGGCAGACAAAGCTATTATTATGATATTATTATAATTGGTTATTTATAGTGCGCTTAATACCAAGAGGTTTCTAAGCACAGACCCGGGATCAAACCTGTGTTGCTCTGCCTCGTCTTGCTTAAGCTCGTATTTGGTTCTTTTAGTTGTCCTTTGCGTATATATACACTTTTCTCTTCCCGTGCACAAGCAGGGTTTTTATATTTTTTTTTGTGAAAATGGGAATCACGAGACACTATATGCAAATAACTTAAACCTACCTAGCTGTATATTTAAGAAAGCATTCAAAAAAATGAAAAGATTTCTTTAAAACTGATCTTTAAAAATATTTTAAAAAGTGAGAGTCCTTTACTCTATTGGTTCTTTTTTGTTTCATTCTAAAGGATCCCCGATGTGGCTTGTTACTCCCTGCATCCTTTACAATTTTGTTATATTTTACACCTTTTTTACACCTAAATTGAGTGGTTGTTGATGGATGGTTTGCAAGAAATCTCAGAGTTCTTTAGTGGAATCAGATGTGTGAGGTTGAAAATCATAACAGTGAATAGTAATTATGTGCTTTTATAAGAGAAACGAATTGATGCAGTTTGTGATATCACGACCTCATCTAGAAAGAACGTAGAAATTCAGCACACATCACTTCTAGATAGCAAGATCATTAACAATTTCACCCCTCTGCATACACCTCTCAAACTCGAACCAAACACAACCACAACCCTAAAGCACCACAAACCGCACAAACTTCACTACACCGCAACAACAAAGCAAACCACACATAACTTTGCAAAAACAGCACACGAAGGCTACCGACTGGAAAGCTCCCCCAAGCTCAGCAAACAATGTTAACCGAACTGAAGCTGCCAACAGCACATCACTGCTCTCTTGCACTTATCCCGCTTGTTCCCACCAACTTCATCCCCCACCCTCTTTCCTTTTCAGATCCGTCAGCGCGCCGTGGGACCACTCCGGTGGTGATAGTGCATGGTACAAATATCCTTTAACATTAACATTAACTAGGCAATGGGCTTCATTACAACCCAGGCAGTAAGTTCCCTACTTTACCACCATGGTGTAAACTCTGTTTACACCATGGTAGATGGCGGATTTACCGCCCCATAACAAGGTGAGTGGGGCGGTAAATCCCCATTCCCCATTTACCCTTCCCCATTCCCATTTTTGCCCCATAGGGCATAATGGGAGTGGGGAAGGCGCTAATTACGGCACCGTAAATTACGGTGCCATAATAAGCACCAAGGCGGGTTAGCGCCTTGCATTTTAACGCCTGCTAAAAGCAGGCGTTAAAATGGTAATCAGGTGTTAAGGGTTAACGGCGCCGTCGGCGCCGTTAAACCCTTAACGCCTGGGTTGTAATGAGGCCCAATGACTTTTAAAGTCCTTTATAATTATTGATGTTGTAATTGAATCATCATTATGGTGGGAAGCAAATATATATATATAGATAATGGGCCTCATTACGACCCAGGCGGTAAGTTACCGCCTGGGCCGTGACTTTACCACCATGGCGTAAACGTAGTTTACGCCATGGGCCATGGTGGTTGGCGGACTTACCGCCCCATTCCGACCTTGGCAGGGCGGTAAATCCCCAATCCCCATTTACCCTTCCCCATTCCCATTTTTGCCCCATAGGGTATAATGGGAGTGGGGAAGGCGTTAATTACGCCACCGTAAATTACGGTGGCGTAATTAACTCCATGGTCCCTTAGCGCCATGGATTTTAACACCTGCTAAAAGCAGGTGTTAGAAGCGCCATGGCGCTAAGGGACCTCGTACTCAGGCGGTAAGGGTCGGCGCTGTTAACGCTGCCGTTAACCCCTTACCGCCTGGGTCGTAATGAGGCCCAATGTATGGATATGCATTAATGAACTGTAGTATATGGAGACAAAGAGAGTCATTTTGAATGGGGTGGTACAGGAAATGAAGTCGTCACAGAAAAGGCATCAATTTTTTTTGCCTTCCTTTCCTGCTCTGTCCCATTTTCAAGTCCTTTGAAGGCAGAGATGAAGTGTAACGCAGAGTTAATATTTCTATCTCCATCAGTAAAGTACTATTCATTTTATGCATGCATGAGATTTTCGTGCAGATGTAAAATTAAGGGCGCCCAATGGCATCTGCCTCCACATAGTTCCAGCTAAAAACAGGTGGATTCCATAGGAAAACATTGGTAAATGCTGTCTCCAATGCGAAACGTTCATGCAGCATTCAATATTTATACAAGAGGAATTGTAAAAGGGAAAAGTAAAGAGGAGTGTGCTTGTTATTACCCTTTCCCTTTGAACTCGGTCTTGCAAATGTTTACAATAGTATGCAGGGGACCCAACAGCACAAAATGCAAACATGGTTGGTCCCCTGCATGCAGTTTGCATTTTTTATAAAATGACTCCCTAAGTCTATGCTGATTTGTATAAAAGGTCATTTGATGTGTATTCTGTAAAGGAGGTAAGACATATGTTTCACTTTTGTTCTTAATGAGGTACAAATATGGTCGTGTTGACACGGGTCAGGTGAGAGTCTTCAGTCATGCCCAGAGCTTGCAAACCACACAAAGTGGCCACTGCATTGCCTGCCACCCTCGTCAATGGACCTAGCCATTGAAGTAAGCCCTGCCCAAGGCACGGACTTCCTGAAATGACCATCACAGACCATTGACAATGACCTGTATCTGGCCCTAGGGCCTGGACCACACTGACATTGTGTGTGGCCCACAGACCCATGATGACCTGTGGGTCCGAACCCTGTCCACAGGTCACATCCTGGGGCCAAGGACTGGATGTAGCCACTGGGTCTAGTGGTGGTCCATAAACTGCCAGTGTCTTTGAATTTTTTGGGGGATCCTATATGCACCTTGAGGCCTATGGGTGAACAGCATGTAATAAGAATTCAAATAAATAAATAAATATGCCTCTGGACCCTCCTCAAAGTCTCTAAGGTCAGGATAACGCTACAATGTGCTCCTTGTTAAAACATGTTCAGGTCTGGAGAGACTGTGCATAGAGCCAGCACATCTCATTGACAGCCCCCTAAAAATATTTACACCCCCCCAGGTAGACAACCAGATTGCGTTTTTTTCAGTCGCCTATCTCTGCGTCCCTTGTTGGATTAGCAGACCTTGGTCCAGGTTCAACAAGAAAAGACATGAACCCAGGTCGCCAATGAGGTGACCCAAAAGTAGCATGTGAATCCATGGATTCTTTTGGGCAACCCCAGGTACGGGTAATTGGTCATTCCTCACTTGTGTGCAGATTTAAAAAACAAACAGATGGATTCACACCAATCTATAAAATAATTGTGAGTCCGTCTAGGCTTGATGTCCTCACAAATGTTTGGTGCTAATCCTTCCAATGATTCGGGCTGTATGCAACAGCAGAATTCGGTTTGTGACCCCTCTATAACGCAATTAAGTCAGCTCTATATTATTCGGGGATATTTATTAAAGATTTGTTGTACAGGACCAATGTAACATGTTACACGGATGGACCGCATCCTACAGAAGATTGGTCTGTGTGTATACTAATGCCTTGCGATCATTAGAAAGTTGAGAAACGCTGTGTAAAATGGGCCCAACATATTATAATTCTGCACACATTCATGCCCCCTGCATTCCACCTGCAGGTCAGGAAACAGTCCAAAAGCACCGCCCATTAACCCAATCACTTGTAAGCAAAGGTGCCACTCACGGTCAGCACCAGAAAAGCAGCAAAGAAACGTAGAGGGTGGGACAAGAACGCTGCCATGTTAAAGACGGCTCTCAGCCCCACTTGGCATTTTTGAAATAACCTCATTAAAATGTGCAGGGAAACAGCTGGAGCGTGTCAGTTGAGATTTCTTGGAAACGGCGGCGACCACTGACTTTGCTGAACCAACCCCGGAAGGGACATAGCAGGGATCACTCGTTCTGCGTATTGGAGTCACTTCTCCTGGAAACGCGTGCTGCTCCTCATACCCCCTGCCATCACAGGCTGTGGAGAACTGTACTATAATTGCCGAATATTCCACACTCTGGACCCCGGGCACCCCAAAACTGTGTGCAATAACAAAAGTCTGAAGGCCCAGCTAAGGCACAGAGGCTGCTTCTTCAGGCTGGCCTATTGCAGACATGTATTACAGCAGGTAGGTAGGCAGAGATGGGCAGGGGCAGTGGGTGGTGGCGAGGGTCAAGTCCTGGAGCGTAAATAAAGGTGCTAAAGACAGGCGTAAAGGTGTTACACCTGCCTTAACAGCATCATTTATGCTACAGGGAATGTGGGAGTTTTTTGAAGGAGGAAGGGAGGCACTGAACAGGAGTTACATTTCCACCTTCCTTTTCTGATCCGCCTCCCGCCTCCAAAAACTACTTGGGTTTATGCTAGCATGCCATTTCCATGCTGGTTTAAACAAATGATTTCCTATGGAATCCATCTGCTTTTTACATCAGCAGAAAGCAAGAGGTATCATTCTATAGTAACTCCTTATAAAGGCTGCCTGCCCGGCATAAACAGCAGGAGCCGTTTACTTTGATTTGCGCCACAAAGTGCAAAAACCAATGCATACAGTTTATTAAGCTTGAATTGACACCTTTTGGATTTGGTGTCACAAATGATTAAAGTTGCATCTCAGGGACCTCTTTGCACGTAAGTGTAAATGTAATGGGTGCCCTCCGAGCCATTTACAAATATTTATAAATTATCTTTGGGATGGTAAGCTTCAACCGTCCTAAATGTCGTACTCAGAACACAGGCACACAACACTGGAGGAAGACACCACAACCCAAAGTACTCATGTTCCTCACCCACTGGAGGAAGACACCACAACCAAAGTACTCATGTTCCTCACCCACTGGAGGAAGACACCACAACCCAAAGTACTCATGTTCCTCACCCATCAAACCATCCAGCACAGATGGGCAGACAGGAACAATAGGCCGTAAGACACTACAACAGAAACTAATGATTGTGCAAGAGTAAATGTAGATGAGTTTCAAAGAATCTGCCACCCCCACTTGCCTCTTTTGATGGTTTACCCAGTGTGGATTGGTGAAATAAAGGGAATGCAGAGGGTGGGCTGGAGTGTACCCAGTTTACATTTCATCCCTGGGTTCGGGCGTCAGTGGAAGGGTGGCAACAATGATGGAGTTGTGTGTAGGGGCTCTCCTCAGTGCCTTAAATTATGGATTGCATCTCAAGACCTTCCTCTTTGCTTCTGATTTCTCTACTCCTCTCCCCTGCTGATCCCCTGGCTGAAACTGCAATGGTTATCTGGCTACCCTCTGATCTCGGGCCCAGGTCCCCTCCCCGCCAGTTGCACACCTGCACTGCCCACCTGGCAACCCTTGCACTCAGGGACTGTTTCTGTATCCCCTCCGCCCTTACTAGCACTTGACACCTGATGTCTTCACTTACCCTTGCACTTGCCACCAGCTGTCCGCACTTTTATTTATTGTCCTTATTTATCTTACTGTTATCCTATGTACTGCACTGTCCCCTCCCCTTTCCCCTGCACCTTCCCCCTTCCCCTGCACTTGTGCGATTTTTATGTCACCTGGCCTAGTAGGATCGCTGTCTCTGTCCTCCCTCTGTTTCCCGTCCCTTGCCTTGTAGCGCCTTGAAACACTTGTGTACAGGCGTGTTTTAAATGCCATATCATATGATATCATACATGAGATGGATGTAGCCGTAGTGAGGTGCATGTGACTGGAGAGGCAAACTGAATTCAGGTTGAGCTGCTTAATACTGGATCATTTTACAAGAGAGAGAGCAGAGGGAAGACTGCTATTTATAAAGGGGTGACTGGGCCTTGAAGTGCTTGACCACAATCATGGTTCAAATCATCTGTTCTTTTGAGGAGTATTGCCGATAACACCTGATTGCAGCAGAGAGTGGTACATAGAAAAGACTAAAGATGCTGACTTTTAAGTTTTAGCACTTGTCTGTCTGTGAACGGAGGATAGCAAAGGGGCAACACGCTGGTCTTGGCAGCAAGGCCACACAGAGCAACAGAGTTTTGAATCCTGGATCTGCACTTAGAAACCGAACTCAAGTACAGTATTAGTTATGAAAAAAAACAATTAAGTAAACAACAATGGTACATTTCAAGACGCTGTGCAGCTATTTGGAGGCATATTGCTGGTCAAATTGAAGGAGAGAATCAAGGGGGTGGTAATAAATTAGTTTAGAGATGAAAAGCATGCAGGGAGGAACAATAGGGTGTTTGGGTCTCTGCAGAATCTCAGGGTGTGTTTTTAGAGCCAAAGGTGGAGGGGAAGTTTCTTCTAGAGCCTGGATTCTTCACATTTACCTAGAAGGGTGGTGGATAGTGGGTTCTGGGAAGCAGACGTTAAGCATCTAAAAGTAGAGGAGCAGCAGCGTGCATCTGCAGGAGATTCTGCACCTCCACCTTCTGTGTATCGGAGACATGAAATTGTGCCATGCATAACACCAGCCATAAGATCAATACCGCAGCAAGTATTTGAAAGAAGATACCCATTGAGACAACCCTACCGAATGTATCCTTAACGTGATGATAACATGCAGGAGGAATAATGAAGGAGTGAGAACAATTTGACCAATGAATTAATTACATCTTAAGAAGTGGCCACGACACCTCGAGATACTGGCTAAAGATATTGTATGGATTCTGAAGAAACTAACGGTGAAGTAAAGAATCGAGTGTGTTTCCTAATATAGAAAGGGAAGATTACACGTGTACGAAATGCTGCAAAAAAAACGATTCAATAATTGTACATCTGATGAAATGCAAGATAGATTAAGTCATCATAGAAGCTACCTATGAGTAGCGAATAGAATGCAGACGAAGCCGACCATTGTATAGAAACTGGACATTGGTATCATGAAATTAGTAGGCCAGAACCCATGAAGCTGGAATAGAAAACTGTGTTGCAGCAAGAATAATAAGCTTGTGTAGCTGAAGGGCAAGACTACCTGGCCTGAAGTCAAGATTCAAGAAGCAAGGTCAGCTACCTGTTCTGAAGAAGAACGAGTATGCGGAGGATGAACCTTCTCTCATTAAGGTGAAAGATAGAACACAAAGGATGCCAAACTTTAATTCATTTAGAGCATTTAAAAACTGCAAAATTGACCAAATCATGGTCCGCCGTCACCTGAGCCAGGGATGGAAAAAGAGCTTGAACTTGAAGTCTCAGACACGATAGTGAGTGCCCTCACTTCACTGCATTCCCAAAGACAAAGATATTCTGCAAGGCCAAGTACAAAGACAATTTCATGGCAGATTTCATGGGCGATGAGAGATGCAGGGCTAATTGGGTGGTGAGGTAGCTTCATGTCCTACCTCCCTGCACCTGGATCTTGGCTTACTTGGTGAAAATTAACTGAATGTTCAAGACATGGCACAAGCATGCCAACCCATTATATTAGTCCATATAACTTAGGAGATTATAGTTTGAAGACCAATGAGAAGCTGTGTATCTAATGTTTCTGAAATTACATGTTTTTTTGGGAGGTAGGCATAAGTTGTCTACCTGATAATGGACAACCAATAACAATCCTAGCCCCTATAGAAAGGTATACTTAGATGTCTCCCTTAACCAATCCTAACCCCCGATAGGTTTTTTCACTATTTCCACATAGTATGATGCACTCTGATGTATTTTATATATTAAAAACATATTTTATGTAGAGAACATTGAAAGACGGAGCATACATCCGTTGATGTTCGTTGTAACCTCCCGGTTTTATATAATTGTTAATAAAACAGAACTTTGCCATCTTCCTGGGTTGGTTCTGTTATTTGGACCCAGATTTATTCTGTTGTAAGCCCATCACGTTCCTAAAGGACCATGTGCTCATGAAGATATGGACAGAACAGGTCAAATGTGGCCTTTCACATAGAGTCTTATATACAAGACAGCGGATCCTATTGGTAGCTGATGTTCACTTGCCAAGGTTGGTGAGATGAGGGCAGATTTTCACAGCCCTAAGGCCATGTAGGCGGCATTGCAATGTGCCCTCCAGAGTTTGCAGATCAGGAGACAATTGTAAAGGGTGTTGGAGTGATCTAGGTGACAGGCTGTGATGGCAAGCACTAGAATGATTCAGAAGGGCATATGAAAAGTCTTACAAGGTAAGGCCGCAACTGTTAGAAGACATAAGTGACTAATCTAATTTGGGGACTCAAAGCTCACCAAGTGTTTTGGACTATGACGCCTAAGATCGCTAATAATTGACTATGTTTGCTAAGGCTGATGGGGGTTGTACTCCAAAAAATCTGGTAAAAGGTTTCAGACCCTTGGATAAGTGAAACAAACCCAAAATATCTTAGGTATGTGGGCCCAAGGAGAAGGATTTAAAGCTGGCAGGGGTTGAACGAGACTTTGCTATAGGTCATCCAGCCTCACACATGAATCTCGCATGCAGATACCTATCATCTGTCATTGCTGTGCTTTGAGATTTATGGATAGTTGGGTATCATCTCAGTACCCAATGATGACGAATTTTATGGTGATAGCCAGGCAGTCAAACGGATATTGGATACAATGATTGGTTGGAGTCCTTTCAAGTGAATAGTTTGAATTAGCTGACTCTTAAGAATATTCCGACCAAGTCTTAAAGAATGCTCGGTTCACCTGGGCTGCTGTTCAAATTGGTTAGAGTCAGTATGACCCAAGGTCACCTCTTGGTTTGAATCAGGTGGAATCCATGCATTCAGACTGAAGCCCTCATATCAGAATAACATGGACAAATGTATTAACAACAGATTTAAATCTAAATAAATTAAGTGAAAACCAAAACAACTGATTTGAGCCAACGAGTGCTCTTATCTCTTCAAGCCACTCGAATTGGGATTTGAAATCTTATAATAATTTCCAGTTTCAGCTTCAACTGGATTGATGCATTTGAGGCAATGCGAATCCCCTACCTATGATATGTCACTGAAACAATATATTGAGTGCTGGTTGAATGTTGGCAATTGGCCCGTAGCAGACAAAGCTGTAAATGGCATGACTTCATTCCACAAAACAGCATAGTCGTAGAGTAATAGAGTAGAGAGGATATTTGCTGGTATACTCGGTTGAGTATCTGATACCGCATGTTTTCTCTCTGTCAAAATGGGGAATAAATGCATGGCCACATGACTCAAAATCATGTGGTCCCGAAAAGCTACCACATTCTTACATTTGGCTGTATTATCAGAGGTAATACAGCTGCACTTATAATGACCCCCACATATTTTTCCCCATAGGGCCTCATTACGACCCAGGCGGTAAGTTACCGCCTGGGTCTTACCTTTACCACCATGGCGTAAACTATGTTTACGCCATGGTGGTTGGCGGACTTACCGCCCCATTCCGAGGTTGGCGGGGCGGTAAGCCCCCATTAACCCATTTACCCTTCCCCATTCCCATTTTTGCCCCATAGGGCATAATGGGAGTGGGGAAGGCGTTAATTACGCCACCGTAAATTACAGTGGCGTAATTAACAACAAGGTCCCTTAGCGCCATGGATTTTAACACCTGCTAAAAGCAGGTGTTAAATCCTCCATGGCGCTAAGGGACCTCGGAATCAGGCGGTAAGGGTCGGCGCTGTTTACGCCGCCGTAAACCCCTTACCGCCTGGGTCCTAATGAGGCCCATAGTCTTTTTGTTCTCATTTTCTCCTTAAGTTCTTTTTACACCCAACATGCCCTTGCTTCGCCCTCTTATTGAGAATCCTCCTGCCCAGGGCCGGACTGGAAAGCAAAAGTAACCATGAAATATTTTTTTTCAAAGTGGTCCCATATTTCACTGATCGAGCGAACACAGCGTGTGAGCCCAACCCTTCTATGAGGGGAATGGGAGTATCCCCAAGAAAATGTAGAATACAATTAGTCAAAATGAGTGCATCTACAGCATTTTAAAAACATATATGGATTAAAATGTCATGTTTTATATATGTTCATGAACTCTCAAAGTAAATCTTCAATGATAGATGGACCTGGGATGTTCCACATTTTGCAGATGAGAAAAACAAATTCATCCAGTGTTAAAGGTGCCCAGACAACATGCATCACACATGCATTTCATCATATTCCTGTGCTGGGAAGGGTACACAGATAAAAGGCATTCTTAAATGACCACTGGCAATGCCAACAGTGTTGGCTTTTGTGTAGGCATGGGAAAGGCATTTGCCAGGCACTGCCATAGTGGTATTCACTGGGTTGTAGCAGCTGCAAAGTAGTGAGTACCTCGGCATACAATAACAGTGCCTGGTGAATGCCTAATATGTATACAGAAGCTTAAACTGTTGACTTTGGCAATGCTTGTTTTTAACAGGACTTCAGTGCAGGACAGGCATAGTGCTTATAAATCGAGTGGCTGAAGGCAAGCCTGGTTGATAATTTTATTTCACCAATAGCACTTTCACAGTTCCAATTAAGTCATTAACTCTCAGAAGAATGCTTTGAGAAAACAATGGCCTGCACTTTAAGCACAAAGTTTGATGGTAAGTCTTGAAAAATCTAATTCAAAAACATCCCAGGAGGGTGTGTTTCGGTTGAAGATGGGCAGAAAGTGGGTGGAAATTACCATAGGGATTAGTATGGCAAAGGGCAGTCGATAGGTGGGTAAAAAAACAAACCATACTTACAAGCTTTGTGTCCCTCTTCATATGCCATTTCTCATAGCTGTACACAAATGCAATAGTTGGCCAGTCCCATCCAAATCTGGATGAGTGGTCACTCTACGAGGTCCGTTCCTACTTGCAAGAAACGTCTCCTCTGGAACATGGATAAATCATGTACATCCCACTCCAACACCCCCATCCACCAGCACCAAGCAATCTATTCAATCGAATTGCACCTGAAGTGAAAATGCTGTCCTGCTCGCCTCATTGCTAATCGTCATTGGCAGTCGGTAGAGCACTCTCTGCAGTGCGCTGAAGTAGCCCGCTGCACACAGCCCTGCACCTGCGCAATGTGTGCAGAGCATCATGTGATGTGACATGCGAACGAGCACACACACCACCACACAGTAGGGCTGCAGCCTGGCACGTTCGGTTCCATGGGCAGGCGGTACCCCTCAAAATGCACAGGCGCAATCCAGGTCCGTCAGCAGAAAAGAAATGCGCAGCCAATTTGATGCAAATCACCAGGGCTGGCTTGGTGTTGCTTCTCATATCCTTCTGCTAAGACCCAAAGGCCTACCGGGGAAAGTCCTGGTGTCCGGGTTGGCCAGCCCAGCCCTACTCCTGCCCCCATGATATTCCACTGTATACACCTGTGGTAGGGTATGTCTTCCATTAGAGCTCAGCCACAATTAAGGCATTTAGGGAATCCTAGGTAGGTGCTTTTGAAGGTAATATTTGAGTGGGTAGACTGATTCTGAATTTTACCAATGCACGAAGTTCTGGAAATTCATCTCGGAGTCGCTAATGTTGTCATCCTTGCAATCCCAACCCTTTTAACCCATTGTATCCGGCAATTTTACATTCCTTACATATTCCTTGTGGCCCTCATTAGAACTATGTAAATTTAGCACCAGTGTGTGCTTAACCTTCTTTGTGATGTTTACCAATGAGGGGTTTCTGCTGTGCCTCCTGGCTTCCTTCATGACGAAGATTGTGTGCAAATAGCACATGACCCAGCACCTTGTCCTCCCTGCATTCATCCCCTTCCCTTCTCCTCTGGAAGAGATAGCCTGGTTCATACTAGAAATTAGGAGGGCACTGCATGTATGCTTTGAAAGAACCAACACTTCCCGAGAGTCTGTGTCGGGTTGCCACCTTAAGGTAAACAGGTGTCTACATCATTCCTGAGCAGGTGGTTGAGAGATAGCATATATTTGGGCTACATTCTTGAGGGGTTATCCATAACGACTGGGATTCATGTTTGATCAGTTAGAGGGATGGTAGATTCATGGGTGGTATTCATTGGAGTGCCCACCCATGAGATATGTAGCATATCTCTACTGCTTGGGCCTCTCTGTTAAACTTTGTTAGGTATTTCCGGCTTAATATAGACAGTGACTCTTCCAGGTCTTTTGGTAAAGATGTACTGGAATTGGTTTTGGTTAATTTCTAATGAACACAGTCATATGCGTTAGCATCACAATTGTTTTTTTTATTTAATTTGGGGATGCAGATCAAGTCACTTTTTTGTACTCCTCAAAAGTAAGTAATGGGACAAGGAATAGGGACGTAGGGGTAATGCCAAGATTACTTGCCGGTAATCTCCTCTATTCCATCACAGAACTTACACCCACCACTCCCATCCTTGAATGGAGGACTCTTAGGAGGATTCTTGGATAAATATGGTATGATATGGTATCACATTGATAACACGCCTGTACACAAGTGTTTCTCGGCGCAAGAAGACAAGGAGGGAGAAACAAAGAGAGGACAAAACAATGATCTTACTAGCCCCTGTGTCATTAAGATTGCGCAGGTGTGGGGAAGAGAGAGGGGAGAAGTGCCAGGGTGGGAGGGGAAGGGAGAAGTGCAGGTTACTCAATAAGTGCAGCCAGCAGGTTGCTCATAAGCACAGCGAGAAGGGACTTTAGGGTTGCAGGTAAAGACCCTTAAGTGCTGGGGGAGCCCAGAGTCAGTGCGAGGGCCTCTGGACATGCAGATCCTGGGCCCCAGTTCAGAGGGTAGCCAGGTGACCAGTGCGTGAAGCTGTCAGGGACATCAGCAGGGGATAGGAGGAGAGAAAGCAGCATCGAAAAGAAAGGTCTTGAGTTGCTACCAGAACCGGAGGTGGTTCTGCTCAAGTATAAGAGACGCAGTGAGGCTGTTCCAGAGGGAAGCCCCAGCCGATGAGAGAGATCTCTGCTTGGAGAAGCGTCTGACCCTCAGAGAGTTGGAGGTGGTTGAGCGGAGAAGAGGAAGATGTTTAGGAAGAGAAAGTTGGAGATAGTGCGGCACCAGGCCCCAGAAAGCTTTGTGGACAATGCAAAGGGTCTTGAACTTGATCCTTGCAGCCACAGGGACCCTCTGATGAGATTTCAAAGCTGGAGAGATCCGATCCCTGGGCTTGAGAGAGGGACAAGTCTTGCAGTGCTGTTCTGGATAAGTTGTAAAGGGCGAAGTGTAGAGGCAGGCAGATTTAGAAAGAAGCTGTTGTAGTAGTCCAGCCTAGAGAGGACCAGAGCTCTGGAGACAGTGAAAATGAGGATTCTGAGGACATCAAGAGGATTCTGGTATGAGTCCTACCTTCATCTCTATCACGTACAAGGTGGGTGGAGTTATACAAAAAAGGTTACATAAATATCTATATAATTACATATGAGCAGGCAAATACAAAAGGGTGATCTAACATTGGTGAGAGGAGGACAGATGCTGTATAATTATGCTTGTCCAAAAACTGCTCTAGAGATATACAAATCAGGCGGCATGTCAATTGCATGGCAGGACCCCCATTTTGGAGCATAAATATGCGTTCATACCGAACTTTTTCCATTTGCAGAAAATCAATTCTTTAAAAAAAATACTTTTTCCATCGAGTAGTACCCCCACAACTCCTTTACATCCTGAACTTGGCTGGTTTGACGTGGAGCACCAATACATATTTACGAGCCCTGAATGAGTTATTAAAATGTGAGGAGGCTCAGGCCCTGGGACTGGGTATGTCATGTTAAGAACACATTCAGAGAGCTGGGTTTGGAAAAGATATGGTTATTCCGGGAAAAACGATCACCAGTAACTCAAGTTTAATAGTGAAAGACCAAGCAACTCAACGTTATACCGTGAAACCTATTTCTAGATGCTTAAATACTAAAATGGGAATCAACTAGTGCAATTATAAACGATCCCCGGGTATTGAAGAATATTTTGACCTGACCAACATCCGAAGGCAAAAAAAATGTACCTGATACTAGGTATCATACTAGGTATCTCTGGAAACTGGTTATAATAAATTGAGTGATTTAAGCAGTGACAGATGGCAATTTTGTAAGATTTACAAGTTCACTTTTTTATTTATTTGTCCCATGTATGGAAAAATAAGGAACACAAACCAAAAAGTTTGTTAAAGAAATTCGAACGTAAGAGCAGTGAAAAAGGCTCTTTCTCTATGGAAGGACAACTACCGTGTGGGTGTAATGTACACATTATCTGACTTCATATGGAGAGCATCGTCACTTAGAGAAAACATGTTACCATGGCAGTAGTAAGATGATGAACTGAGAGCAATGAAATCCAACAATGCTTTATATTAGATTTGCTTCGATGCATACCTGCCTGAATCAATAGGTCTAGAGAACATAGAATCCTCAAAAGTGGAAATGTTTGTAGCTTTTAGTTGCATTATAATCATGCAACTTCTTATTGCTGCGCAACTTTTGACTTGTATATATTGTGTTTGCAGGTATTTATGCATGTGGTCTGTATTTTTTATTGTTTTCTTGTGATGAGGCCCAATGAGGGCCTATGTGTGTAATCTGGGCATTCACCACAGCCGACTCTGTCTCTATGTTGCTTTTCGAGGCCCACAAGACTAGCATCTATGAAAACACACACACACACACACACCCTCCCTTCTCTCTCTCTCTCTCTCTCTCTCTCTCTCTCTCTCTCTCTCTCTCTCTCTCTCTCTCTCTCTCTCTCTCTCTCTCTCTCTCTCTCTCTCTCTCTCTCTCTCTCTCTCTCTCTCTCCTCTCTCTCTCTCTCTCTCTCTCTCTCTCTCTCTCTCTCTCTCTCTCTCTCTCTCTCTCTCTCTCTCTCTCTCTCTCTCTCTCTCTCTCTCTCTCTCTCTCTCTCTCTCTCTCTCTCTCTCTCTCTCTCTCTCTCTCTCTCTCTCTCTCTCTCTCTCTCTCTCTCCACCCCCCCCCCCCCCCACATGTCAGTATGAGGAACCAGTTCCTCAGCAACTGAAGTTTCCAAGCCAGAGAAAAAATGCATAAGTTTTCAAAGGGAGCGAGAACGCACCTGCGGGAGTCATTAGGTGCATGCGTGGAGGAGGGAACAACGCGGAGACAGGTCTATAGTCCAGAGTACAAACCACCACAATACGGTATTTATAGCATGCCGTTTTTTTTATAGTTTCCATAGCAACGCAGTTTGAGAGACTAAAGGTAAAATTACTGTGTGATCTTTGGGGGCTGCTTACAAGAGCAAATCCGTTTGCTCGTCGCGGATGCGCTGCCCATGTCCTTATCTGCTATTAGGAGAGTCTTTTTCTACATTTCTGAATCTGCCATTTCTCAGAATTGTGGTCCTATCGCAAGACTTCCCACTCCTGCCTAATTGACCCAGCAACCCTGTGGAGAGAGCGAAAAAAGTTGAAAAGCGCCTACTGCTTCATCCTACGCAGCAGCATCGATCGCTTCTGAGCACGTGCACTTGCCCAGCTCGGTGGGCTTCATGCATATGTTCCTTTATTGATGTTCCTGGTGGGAGCTCTACCAACGAAAGTCCACCAGGGTACACTGACCACTGCTATAGCTGGTCACGTGGATAAACCGAATCTGAAATTATCTTTGCTCTGGTGCGTTAGTGGGAACTCTGCCCCAGCGATGCCAGATTCGTGCAGTGAAAATGGTATTCAGACTGAGAAGACATGACCCCACATGACCCATGCACGCAGGGCTCGCCCCCTGCATTCCACTCTGTCAATGGACTGACAGCCAACGAAAGAGGACTGCACACCGAGCGAATGGGGATACAGGCCCCGAGCACCCACACCAAACACTTGAAACGTGACATTCGCAACAAACACCTGAGCCTCCCATATTCCCGCCAAAAAACTGAGATCTCAGACCAAGGCCGAACTATGCGTATCCAACGCCAATACAACAAGTTTGGTGGTACATTGCTGGGCTCTATAGCCCTGAGAACATGTAAATGTGGTTCTCTGCGACAATCTCCATCGGTTATGTTCTAAAATGTCTCCAAGCTAACTTCCTGTTTTCATGCCCAATAAGCACTTCCCACTTCCGCACTTCCCACATAGACTTGGAATGGGTTAATTTACAATGCTAGCTCCAAACCTATATCCGGGGATCAGTGATAGATGTTTTTTTCCACAAAATTTGCCTTGGCAGTATTTATCTCTGGTCACATTATTACCATGGCAACATGTTTTGCTGGCGACATAATTGAGGCAATATTTTCACTTGAGAAGTTTTTGAAGCAGACATTTCCACATGGAACTGTAAAAAGAAAACAATTGCACCTGGGATTCAGCATAGCGGTGAAAAGCGTCCTCTTTCAAAAGGTCTTTACCATCGAACCAAGCTGCAACAGCTAGAGAGATGTCCCTTCTCTGTGTTTATCATTGACGCACTTTGATTCTGATTACGAGTTTGGCAGTAAGATAAAACAAGTGTTATTTGGAAATACTGCATGTTTTACAAAATACGAAATTCTTCCTTTTCACCTATTTTTGTATGGAGGTAACTACATCTACACAGGTCAGACCTGGCGAGCGAAAAGGCACCCACTCTCAGAACGGTACCATTGTTTCCGGACCGGCAACCTTATAATGAAGCCCATTACAATGATATTGTAACCATATTTTTTGTAGTGTACTTAGGATCAATGCTATGTGATGCTTCTTCTTGTTTTGTCAAGGGGTGAACGGTTGTGTTCCATCCTTCCCGTGATGTCACTTCGGGGTTGGGTCAAATGACATCACTTCCTGCGATGTCATCAGAGGTACCGGTCATGGGATGTCACTTCCGCTATCCCTGGTATTTTTGGTGAAATGACGTCCCTGTTAACGTATGCAATATTACCACTTGTGGTTATACCCCATATGCTAATATTGCATTTCCACAAACAGTCCCAGGTCATTACAGAATGTGCAATAAGTGAAGGGTCGACAGACTCAGAATAATGCATACCCTTCAAGTTAGCTTATGCTTACCACATGTGGTAACTGGAAATTCTGTGTGGCAGTATTTTCAGGGGAAAAACCACTGCATTTATAATACGGCCCTTAAAGGATCTTTAATTACAATAAACAGGACTTCTGGTATAATTCTGTCTGGATTACGCTAAAGGTGTTCTGCTCGAATCTCTGATACTTACCCAGTCTCCCTTCCCCTTTGTTCACCCTTCCCCGCAGCTACTTTCCCAGTTTTCTCCTCCTATACCGCCCATACGGGCTGTGACTTTATCTGAATGTGGCAAACCACCTCACATCTGCGTATGTGTGGATAGTGGTGTGTATTGTGACATAGTCTGATTGTGTGCAGGTGTGGATGTTGATGCATATGATGGTGGAGGCTGATGGTGTGCATGGTGACCACGGTGTATGTGGTAGCAAGAGGTCTTGAGTGGTAATGGGCATGTTGTGGATCTGTGAGAATAGAGGCTAATGGTGCGGATGGTGGCGGAAGGGGATTGTAGCATAGTGTGCAGATGGTGACAAAAGCGGATGATGTGAGTGACGGCAGACATTGCATAAGGTCAATTCTACTTACAAAGGTAGATTTTGTTTCAGAGAGACAGAATTTTCTATTTTACATGTGATTTCAGACTATTTTCGTATGTTTGTATTTCACACTACAAATTACAAATACACATACACTAGGAGAGTTCAGATATTCTTCAATACAAAGCTATTCAATTTGTCCTGAGACATAATGTTTTGCAGATATACTTTAGTATGTTTATATTTCACATTACACGTTACGATAGCACATACACTATTACAGTTCTGATGCTCTAGAATAGGAAGGCACATGTGGGGGTGTGGCTTGGCGCCAGAGGGAATAGTGGCCTAGCCTTTATGCTCCGCTCTGGTGGAGATTTATTACTTTATTATCTCCTTTCTTACTTGACTTTCAACCTCCCCTGACTTCGTGAATACTCCGCTGGACCTTCCCAGGGCCTGGAACGGCTTTGTTTAATTACGGCGCGGCCGCATCTCCGCACACAAAGACCTCTTGTCAGCTGCGTGGCCGCGGCGGCGTCAGCTGCCTGCGGATGCGTAGGGTAACACTTTTTTTATACAATACTGGCACGGTTCGTAAAGATATCGTCCAAAAGCAGGATGTTTCTTCATTTTAAAAGATATTAAGGGTTTTATATCAAACATTGGGGCTCATTACGAGTCCATCGGTAACCAAGCCGAAAAAAACCGGCAGGTTACCGCCGGACCCGTATTACCATTCCACCTCCGTCATTCCCGGAATCACCTGGGCATTACAACCCCAGTAACCCGGGAATTCCAGAGGGAGAATTGTGTAAGTCCCCATTCCCATGGAGCCCCGTAGGACTCAATTGGGATGGGGACAATGGAAACACATGTCGGCTTGCAGGCGGGTGGTGTTAAACCCCCCAGGTCAGACCTGGCGGGAGTGACACCTCCCGACTGCAGGACTCTTAATCAGCCGGTCCAGAAAGAACAGTGGCAGCGGTTTTACCACCACTGTTCTTTCCGGACCGGCAGGGTCGTAATGAGGCCCATTATTTGTTTGTTTGTACCTGACAGGAACTCACATATAAACTACCCTTCATATCATACTGTGGTTTGTCATCTCGTTTCCCTCCTTTCATAATAAGTCCTCTGAGCCAATTTACTGTTCTCCCTTCAACACTTGACATTTTTCCTTGAATATCTTGGTGTTAATAAAAGAGGGAGGAAATGAATAAACAATAAAGGAAGAAAGAAGTGAGGAAGAGGTAGAGGGAAAGGTAAAGAAAGAAATAGAAAGGAGAAGGAGCAAAGTAAGAAGAGAAAGGAAAAAGGAGGGGCGAGAAAAGAAAAAAAATTGAAAAGACTAAATGAGAAGAAGAAAAGGAGACAGCTTAAGGCAAGAGAAAGGAAAGAAAGGAAGAAGGAAGGAAAAATAAGAGAAAAGAGGGGAAAAAGGGAGAAAGTATTAAAAAGGGAAGTTAAAAAGGAAGAAAAGAACAGAGAATATATGAAGTGAAGAAGAAAAGACATTATAATCACATATTCTCTGGATACTTTATTGCCTCAAAAAAGAATCAAACTAAAGAGATCCCCTTGTCATCCCCTACTACTCTCAAAAGACAAAAGAATGAATCTCCTACACCTAAAGTTACCAACTTAGAAATTACAGTCGCTACTCGAAAACAACAAGCTGAAAACCTTGAAAACAGGAATAGAAGAAACAATCTTTGCATTATTGGCCTTCCGGATGGAATTGAAAAGGATAACGCTATCGCCTTTGTTTATCAGTTTTTGCCTCGAATCCTAAGCCTACCAACATCTGTGCAGCTAAACATGCAAAGAACACATCGAATTTACCTATTAGATCATCCCGAATCTCACATGACTCACCAAGGGCCCTCACACTTGCTCTCCTAGACTTTACCCATGTGACCCTCATCATGGCAAAGGTTCAAGAAATCAAACTTCTGACCTGGGAAAGGAAAAAAGTTTTCATAACCCCAGACGTATCGAAGGAAACCGCTGCAAGAAGGAAAGAGCTCCTAACTTTCAGACCAGCCCTTAAACAACTGAATGCCAGATATGTCACATTAAATGTCACATTAAATGGCCATTCCTCAACTTTCCAAAACATAGGAGACTTAAGACAATTTATTCAATCTCACAAAAGAAATGACATGGATACATCAAATCCCATTACATGAAAGATGATTGATACCTCAATCAAGCTAAGTGCTTTTATTTTTTAATTCTCCACCGGAGTAGTGTGTGGGTGAGCCTATTTCCTTTTTCTTTTTTTGGCTCTCCTCTGCCCCCATCACTTCATCTTTAGACATGGATTGGTGTGGCTGGTTCCTGTTTGCCACCGTTTTGATATTTTTTTTTTTACTATAACTCTTTTTTTACCAATTTTCATTTCTTCATTGTTTGTCTCACCCCTTCCCTTATGTTTTATTCCATTCATGTTGTCCTTCGCCTTGTTGGGTACTGGTATTTTTCTACTCGCTAACAGGATTTTATGCTTTAAAGTTACTCCTTTATTTATATTACTGGTTATGTTAGTTTATATTTATCCTTTTCTGCTGTGATTTATGCCTCTGAATATTGTATCCTGGAATGTTGAAGGATTACATAATCCCATTAAAAGACAAAAAGCACTTTCACACCTCAATACATTAAATCCCTCCATAGCTTGCATACAGGAATTACATCTTTCATCGCTGATGAGGCAGCAAAACTTAAGCGACATTGGGTGGGTCAGGTTTTTTTCCAGTGCAGCTAATGGGAAAAATAATGGCGTAATCACATTCATTAACAAAAAACTCGAAAGTAAAATTATATCTATGGAATCTGATTAGTCAGGAAGATGGGTTATCCTTAAGATATTAGTAGAATCTACAACATATACAATTCTTAATGTATACGGACCTACCTCTGCAGATCCCTCCTTTTGGAAACAACTCAGAAATCACATACTCCTCTGTAACCCCGTTAATTTGATGTGTATGTGGAGATTGTAACCAGGTTGTAGACCCTTTTTTTAGATAGGAAACCCGAGGTGTGGTATACTAACACTAGGTCCCACACACAATGTATTAACTTTATATCTGAAACAGGCCTTAGTGATGCTTGGCGTATCCGACATCACACCGATTCGGAATTTACCTTCTATTCTACGGTTTATAGTCATAATACCGAAGTTCTAAATCTCGAAAAAAAAATATCAAATTTTTTTTTATGACGTTTTTTTTTCGAAATGGGGGGGTTCCCCCAACCCCCTTTTTTTCTATTTTTTTTTATTTTAACCCTTTTTTTTACTTACCTGACCCAAAAAATAAATATATAAAAAAAATAAAAAAAAAATAAAAAAATTCGATATTTTTTTTTTCGGCCTTTTTTTTCGAGATTTTTGTTATTCGAGATTTTTTTTTCGGCCTTTTGACCGACCACCCTATTCTACATCCTACAACTCCTTTTCACGGCTTGATTATATTGTTATCCCCAATTCCATGGTTAGCCTCCTACTCGATGCCCAGATAGAATCAATTACAATCTCTGATCATGCTCCAGTGCATATTCAAATTGCTACCCCAATAACCTCTCACAACTCGTGCAGAAGGAGACTTAATACCAGCCTATTAAATGATGCATCTTTCACGCAATTTATTACACAACAACATAATAACTTCTTCTCTGAAAATAAAGATCAGGATACTTCTATCCCCAATAACTGGGACTGCTATAAAGCGGTCCTTAGTGGTCATATTATTTCTTTTGTAGCTAACAAGAAGAAAAACCTTAAATTTGAATCTGAATCCATTCGCAAACAACTTAAACCCCTTGCAATTCAAATTTACCCGCACTAACGCTCCTGTAGTCCTTAGAGACATTTTGAAACTTAGAATTCAATACAATAAAATTATTGCACAATATTCATGTTCTAATCTGCTTAAATACAAAGATAAAATATATCCATTTTCCAATAAAACCAGTAAAACATTGGCCTCTTACCTTAAACTCAATAATGAGAGAACAAAAATTGTTGTTATAAAGGATCACTTGAGGAATAGGACATTTTCTGATAAAGAAATTGTGCAGGCCTTTTAGAAATTCTATTCCAATATATACACCTCTGAAGCCCCCCTAATAATCCCGCTATTAATGACTTCTTAGACAATATACCTCGTAATTCCTATCCTCAAACTGACCTCACCTCACTTAGTGCTTCAATAACTCCCCATGAAATTCATTTAGCTATTAGAAACCTTAAAAAAGGTAAAGTCCCTGGTCCAGATGGCTTTCCCATTAATTTTATTGCACATGTTTCAAATCATCTAATCCCTAAGCTTAACAAACTTTATTCTCATTTCACTTCAAATAATATGGCCAAGGTTCTTTTTCAGAAGCTATGCTAATAGTATTTCCTATACCTAATAAAGATGCCGAACTTCCCCAAAACTATCGTCCAATTTCTCTTATTAATACAGATTGTAAAATGTATGGTAAAATTCCCGCCAATAGACTTATCCCCTTCCTACCAAATCGCCTTAAGCAAGACCAAGTTGGATATGTAAAAGGTAGTGTCCTCCTTCCATATTAGACTTTTTTTTAGACATCATTGATATTTTAAATAAATCAAATGACCCCTTTGCAGCAATAGCTCTCGATGCTGAAAAAGCGTTCGATAGAGTTGAATGGGACTTTATGTTCCAAGTGCTCAAATGGCATTGTTTTGGTCCCCCTTTTCTATCTTTAATTAAAGTTCTATATTCCAACCCCAAAACTGCAGTCTTTGTAAATGGTCAACTATCCTCCTTCTTCCCCTTATCTAGAGGAACACATCAGGGCTGCCCACTAGCCCCTATTCCCTTTATTCTAGCGTTATCACCTTTTCTTAAAGCCATAAGACAAAATGACAAAAGCCATAAGACAAAATGACAATATTCTGTGAATTTCATTTGACAATTTGCATATCAAAACCGCGGCTTATGCTGATGATGTACTTCTATTCTTAAAAAATCCTCAGCAGAGCGCCCAACATTTACTTAATATTATATCTAAATTTTCAGATGAGTCAGGCTACAAACTTAACACTGACAAATCGGAAATCCTTCCGCTTAATATACATTGCACCCCGTTTCACACTAGTACTTTAGGTATGAAGTGGTGTCTCCTAGGATTCAAATACTTAGGTATCGACATTTCAGCTTCCATCAATAGTATTCGTAAACATTACGCAGATAGTACGTTAGTCAGAGTCAAAGAAGTAGTTTCCTCTTGGTCCCCCCTGTATCTCTCCTGGTGGGGCTGACTGGAATCTATTAAGATGAGGATTTCCCCATTATACTCTATCTCCTCTATATGCTGCCTATTCCGCTTTCTCCTTCCTTCTTCAAATCTATATATTCCTGTCTCACTAAATTTTTATGGGGGAAAAAGAAACATAGAATATCACTTTGTAAGCTCAAAAGATCCTACTCCCAAGGAGGGGTAGGCTTCCCTGATTTCAAAAAAATATAATTTAGCCTTTACTGCTAAGCAATTACAGTGGTGGTTTTCTCAGGATGTATCATCTCGGGTACCTAGGTGGGTTTGCCTGGAGAGATCTATGGCTTCCCCAATGTCCCTTGCTGACCTTTACCTTATTATAGGGAAAAATACATTTAATAAATACTCCTGTTTTCATCAGTCCATCCTTTCCCTTAAGATATTTATGTTCCCATTCATAGCTAAGCAATCCTCATTCATATGGTATAATCCCTTGATTAAAATCAAGGGTAAATCCATTTTCTGAAAGCTGTAGCTCTCTAAGGGCATAACATTTTGTAATCAACTATTTAAATGTGGTATTCCCATTAGGTTTGATGAATTTATTGCCAAATTCCATATGCCTGGTTTTTCATTGTTGCAATTTCTTACAATTATTGCTGCAATTGTAGAAAACTTTGAGACACTGATATACAGTTCCAATAATCCTGATGCGCTAAGATTACTTCAAATGCTGAAGTCTAATTCGACTGCCTCGACCTACTATAACATCCTATTAAGTACTTCACCTACCCCGAGGATTGAATGTCTTCACAACGATTGGAGAAGAGATTGCTTACTGTTGGATCATCAGTTTTGCTCGGCCTTCCAATGGCAATGTATTTCTAAAATGACCACTTTTGAAAGTCTTATTCAAACTTTATTCTTTTTTCATCACAGAGCCTTTATCACCCCTATATCCCTTTTCAAATGTGGTCTATCACCTAATGATAATTGCTGGAGTTGCTTGCAAGTTCAAGTTTCATTCAAATATATGTTCATAGACTGTCAATACATTAAACCATTTTTGAACACCACGAAATGTATTTTAACCTTTCTATGGACTCCTGTTTTGATTTTCTTTTCTTAGGTAGATCCATCTTAAATAACAACCCTGTCAACAATATGCTAGATGCCTTTTTGATTTAATGGTAGCAATCCAAAATATTACAAGTAATTGGAAAAACCTAAATCAAATTCCTTATAAATTCTGGTGGAATTCTATCTGCAATATTCATAGATTAGAAGGCTGTAATGCATCCACACCTGACTTACAAAATAAGTATCAGTTGAAATGGCAATCATTCAATGATTATTTATCCACGTAAATTCTCATTAGTATCCTGCGAAGCACTATCCTGTAATAAGACTTGCTATATTTGACCCCTAATCTTCATCCCACTCCCTCCTCTCTTCCTCATGTGCATGTTCTGTCCAGGTGGTGTTTTGTCTTGTTGTTTGTAATGCAATTCCTTGTTGTAATTATTACTACTGTTTGAAACTATATGTTATAAGGATACTTGGCTTACTTTAGTATTATTCTTTACTATATCTTGTTTGTCTTGTCTTACATATGCTGCTATTCTTGATATATGATGTTTGTATTCTTGGAGTTGTATGCCTAATTTCATCCAATATAATATTTAAACACAAAAAAGAAGGCACATATTAGTTTGTGCCTTGACAGAGTTAAGTTTTCAGATGTATGGGTGTATAATAGGTTTGGCGATGCAGTAAAAGTGCTGATAAAAGTGCCAGTAAATCTGTTACCGGCACCTTTACCGCACAGCCAAACCACAAGTTCGCTGCTGGGGGTCACTGATTTACCTCCCGCCAAGCTCGAGGTAAATCAGGCCCCCACTGTCAAACAAATTTGGTTTCGGTAATACCTGCAATCCCCTCTATGGAATGGGGATTTACCGCCCTTTCCGCTGCCTGCAATATCCTGGTAATACCGGGATATCAGGCAGCAGAAACAGTAGGTAGGTTTGCTGGTATACCGCCGGAATTTACTGGTAGGATACAGGCAAACCTATAATGGCGCCAAATGGGCCTCAGTATAAATTGGCCAGTGCAGAATTAAACATGCCGATATTACTGCATACCGGTACGTTACTGCACCAGCCAACTACGAGTTGACCGGTGGGGAAACTGATTTAACTCTAGCTCTTAGCTGGAGGTAGTCAGCGCCTTACCAGCCAAAATAGCTGGTATTACTGCATCAGTGTTACAGGTGCCGGAAATACAGGCAATTCCCCCATGGAGTCCGGGGAGCAACTGCCCTTGCTGGCACTCGGAATCTGGAGGTAATTCGCCAGACCGAGTGCTGGTAACGGTAATTCCATTTGGTGGTACCCCACCGAATTTACCAGCAGAATACCACCAAACTTGTAATGAGACCAAATGGGCCTGCTGGTACGGTAATAAAGTGCTGGTAACACCATTTACCAGCACGTTACTCCACTGACAAAGTACAAGTTTGTCAGTGAAGTACTTGAGTTACCTCCAGCTGTAAACTGGAGGTAAGTCAGGCGCCTTTCTGGAAAATATCACTGGTAATGCTGGCAAATACCACCATGGAGTACATGGAATCGGGATTTACCACCCTTGCCAGCCAAATACCAGAAAACCTGTAATGAAGCCCAATATCTCATCTTTGACTTGTGGTTTCCAATGTTTTGAAGCATGCACAACTTCAAGGCAAAGTGTTTGTGTGCCAAAACATTTGGAAAACGAAAAAGGACACATTTTCTGAAAATAATTTCCTCACGGAGATCCCCATTCCAAGAAAGTGAAAGCATTTTTCGTGAGAAATGCCTTGATATTTGAGCTAATTTGCAGACCTACAATGCATCACAATGCATCACCCATATGGCTCTGCACTGGAGGTGAACTTCCAGTGATGGCTAATGTGTGGCACTGTGCTGAAATGGTGAATTATGCTATCACATTTCAGGTGGAAGGCCTTTTTCCCCAAGCCTTTTAAACCTACCAAAAATGTTCTTCTGTTGGTAACATGCCCCCATGCACCAACCACAAATGTTCACACTGTACTGCAAAGATGCTCCCTAATAAGGGTGTACCATGTAAGCTTATGGCCCTTAGGAATGTGCATATGGAATGGGTGGGATTACACCAGAGTAATTCTGAATCGAAATAAAAGAACCAACTCAGGAAGATGACAAAGTACTGTTTTATTAACAATTGTCTAAAACAGGGAGGTTACAACGAACATCAACTGACATACTCTGTCTCTCAATGAGCTCCCCAAAAATATTTTTTTTATAGTGAGAATGTGCCACAGTGACGTCATACTTCGTGGCAATAGTGAGAAAACCTATCAAGGGTCGGGATTGGTTAAGACAAACATCTAGATATACTATTGTTTAGGAGCTAGGATTGTTACTGGCTGTCTAATATCAGGTGGACAACTTATGCCTACCTCTAAAAACATGTCATTTCAGAAACATTAGATACATAGTTTCTCATTGGTCCTACAAACTATAAGGTCCTTCATCAAATGGACTAATATAATTGGTTGGCACGCTTGTGCCATGTCTGGAACATTCAGTTCATTTAGCAGCACGTAAGCCCAGACCAAGGTGCAGGGAGATAGGATATGATACTACCTCACAACCCAATTAGCCCGGCATCTCTCATCGCCCATGCCTTCTGTCATGAAATTGTCTTTGTACTTTGCCTCGCAGAGTATCCTTCTCTTTGAGAATGCACAGGAGTGAGGGCACTCGATCTCATGTCTGGAACTTCAAGTTCAAGCTCTATTTCCATCCTTGGCTCACTTGACAGGAGACTATGATTTGGTCCATTTTGCAGATTTTAAATACTCTAAATGAATTAAAGCTTGGCATCCTCTGTGTTCTTTCTTGCACCTTAACAAGAGAAGGTTCATCCTCTGCACATTCGTCTCTCATGAGCGTATTACTCTTGCTGCAACACAGTTTTTCCATTCACACTTCATGGGTTCTGTCTTACTTAATTCATGATACCAATGTCCAGTTTCTGTACAATGGCAGTTTCACCTGCATTCTATTCATACTTATGATTACTTAATCTACCTTGCATTTCAGCATCTGTTCTTATGTACTTCATTGTCTTTTTCTTGCCAATGTCGATAGTTCACTTGAACTCTTGCATCGTTGTTTGTCATTTAGGACTCACATCTTGTCATACTTCTTTATTTTTAGACATTGTTCACACTTCTTTATGACATCATCAATTCACCCGTTCAGCTTCTCTTTATATTCCTTCAGGGTTTTCCTCCTGTAGGTTATCATCATGTTGAGGGTACATTCGGTAGTGTTGTCTCAATGGGTATCTCCTTTCAAACACTCGCTGCAGTATTGGTATTATGGCTGGTGTTAGGCTCGGTATAATCTCATGTCTCCAATACATGGGATGTGGGGGGGGCGGGATAACCTGCAGACGAGCACAGCTGCTATGATTCCCCCCTCTGGTCGAGTCCTTGACCACCTCTTCCAGACTGTGTGCTCCTTGGTATTTTCTTTAGAAAAATGTTCTCTTCAGTGTCCATATCTTCGTCAGCCCCCTCAGGGTGCTCGCTTTTCTAATGTGTTCATCCACACTCCAGGTCATGTAATTACACTACCCATTTGGGGTACACTAGATCCATCATCCCACGTAATTCCTATGATCATTTGAATACCAGAACTTTGTTCCCTGAGGTGCTACAATGCTGGCCTTTATGTAATCTCTGATGGCATCATCAGTCAGCTCCTTGGCTTCGGTTCATCCTTGGATCAATCATGATCTTCATTCTTACTGCTTTCTTGTCAGTTTTCCTACATTGTCCAATTATTATCCTTATCATACAGAATCCAAATATTATGAACACCAAAATAACTCCAATTACCTTGAATATATTTTCCAAACAATAAGGAATTCACGAGAACAGGATTGCAAACCAACTGTCATCTTTAATGGCTGATGTCTCGTCCACCATTTTCATGTGCAAATCTGTCAACATCGATATGGCCTCTGTCAACATCCCATTTGCTCCGTCATGGGATGCTAAGAAAGTGCAACATGATGGGCCAATCTTGGCGCAAACTCCTCCTTCCAAGGTTGTGATCATGTTGAAGCCATACCTGTTCTGGAGGGTCTTCAGCCTTATGGCCCTCAATTCTTCTTTTATCGCTTTAAATCCCTCTGGACACCAGGCATGAGCATAGATGTGTAAAACACTGCAGTTTTAATGAACAATGTATGCTCATCAGGAATATCATCAAAAGCTGCTTTTGATTTTGCTGAGAAATAATTTGATCTCCGCTTTCGACAGAGTTCTATTGACCTTCTTTTTCTCATGTGGTCATCTACTTTTGGGAACTCGTCAATCTTTAGGTCACTTTATGGGATCATCAATGCTGGAACATGGATATATACCGGAGAGCACACTCCACCTCAATACCTGGGTAATTTCATATATGCTCTAGATCCGCAGGCCCAATACTGGAATGGCCATGGTGTTTTTACACCCCTTATTGTGTCCGACATAATTCTTTCCCTTGCTTTGAAAGCACATGGTTGCATTTATTAATGGGACAACGGACACTGGCCCAACTTCATCCTCCAACCATGTCAGTAGTTTAGAGTACTTAGACCATGAATTCAAGCCCTCATCATTCACTTTCTGCACTCCTTGTACTGCTTCCTTTCTTAGTATATGAGCTGCACATGACATCATTCCATCTTCCCATCCTTTACTGGTATCCATTCGCCCATAGATCAGCAGTTTTGACCGTTCCCAGCATCCAGGCATTCGAGTACTCTCCATCACGACAGAACAGTTAATTCTCTTAATTTTTTCAACAATCGCCTCATCCTGGCCTGCATCAGTATACACAAGCATCCTGTCGGTCCACCCCGGGTCTCTCTCTCTATTTGTGTTGTCTTGATATAATCATCCTGGTATGGAAACAAGTGTCTTGATCTCCATCGCAACATCACCCATCTCCCTTGGAACTATCCTCTGGTAGTAGATGCTGCTAGATGACTGAGGCACTTCCCATCTTGCACCGGCATCTCTTTTGAAATTAAGATTTTGACAGTTTTCATGGCATAGGGGATGAGGGAGCAGACATAGCAATTCTCATCAGATGCACTCTCACCCACATTTTTCATGTGCTGATACCACATATTATTCCCAAGGTGAGCTGCATTATCAAGGCAGGTATTTATCCCCTGAGTATTTTCTTCTGCATCTCTCTTATGTCGCTTAACATGCTCATAGAGAGTAATGACATTTTCATCATTTGTACCTGCACTTGGAAGAATCATAAACAAACTTTTTTCAATTTGATCGGTACGGAAATAGATTTTTAGAAATGTAAGATACAGAAAGATAAAAAGAATACATGGACGTATATATATCAGGCAGAGGAGTCTGGAAAAACATTTACAGGCCGATTCATGGAATAATTAGCGCGGCGCAAGTGGCCAAAAACGTGCGATTCGCAGTGGAATAGCGAAAATCGCAGTGCAAGTGCGAAAATCGCACGAAAAACAGCGCACATCGATTCATGGAAGGCCGTGCGCGAGAAAACCATCGGATGTGCGCTAAAAAAGTGCGCGGCGCACGTTGGCGCACAGGCCATCAAACGGCGTGCGCCAGGTCAACGCGAAAATCGCACAGGCCACAGCGAAAATCGCACATAGCACGGCGCACACAACAAAAGTAGGCGGAACACGGGGCGTAACACTCGGAATGGGGAACAACTTGCCAAAATGTGGGCGTCACGGGGGAAGTACAGGGTGCAAGTGCGCGGAACGCCCACACGCTCGCCTACAACACGTATTCATGGAATCTAATGGGGCAAAAAAGCGCACGGTCAAACCAGCGCACATGCACAAACACGACCGCCACAAGAAAGCAGGCGGTAGCGTCTCTGCGCCTGTAATAAATGTGCGCCAAAAGGTGCGCCAACAAATAGCACCTATATACAGCTATGATGAATGTCCCATACTGTGGCCCTCCAGGACAAATGACGTGCAAAGGGGTACCCACAAACACGAACACCCGCTGATTGAAAAATAACGTGTGCGTGTATTCCGGGGTGCGCGGGAAGTTTCACACGCGATTTGGCAGGGTACGTGGATTTCAGGGGTGCGTGGGAAGTTCCACACGCGATTTGGCCGGGTACGTGCACGGGAATTTCCACACGCGATTTGGCTAGGTACGTGGATCTCAGGGGTGCGCGGGAAGTTTCACACGCGATTTGGCAGGGTACGTGGATTTCAGGGGTGCGCGGGAAGTTCCACACGCGATTTGGCCGGGTACGTGCGCGGGAATTTCCACACGCGATTAGGCTGGGTACGTGGATCTCAGGGGTGCGCAGGAAGTTTCACACGCGATTTGGCAGGGTACGTGGATTTCAGGGGTGCGCGGGAAGTTCCACACGCGATTTGACAGGGTACGTGCGCAGGAATTTCCTAACGTGATTTGGCAGGGTACGTGGATCTCAGGGGTGCGTGGGAAGTTTCACACGCGATTTGGCAGGGTACGTGGATCTCAGGGGTGCGCGGGAAGTTTCACACGCGATTTGGCAGGGTACGTGGATTTCAGGGGTGCGCGGGAAGTTCCACACACGATTTGACAGGGTACGAGCGCAGGAATTTCCACACGCGATTTGGCTGGGTACGTGTATTTCAGGGGTACGCGGGAAATTCTACACGCAATTTGGCTGGGTGCTCCCAGGTATTCCCTGTACACCCTCCACGGCCCCTGCAGGCAGCCGACACCACAGGGGACTACCCTGCACACCTACTCATGTCACCCAGCACCCCCACCCCCCAGCACTGTGGGGCACCCTCCACCAGGCCCCCACTCATGTCCCCTATCACCCCCACCCCCCAGCAGTGCAGGGGCAGCCTCCACCAGGCCCCCACTCATGTCTACCACCACCCCACCCCCTAGCAGTGCAGGGGCAGCACCACCAGGCCCCCACTCATGTCCCCTATCACCCCCACCCCCCAGCAGTGCAGGGGCAGCCTCCACCAGGCCCCCACTCATGTCTCCCACCACCACCACCCCCCAGCAGTGCAGGGGCAGCACCACCAGGCCCCCACTCATGTCTCCCACCACCCCCACCCCCCAGCCACCGGGGGCAGCCTCCACCAGGCCCCCACTCATGTCCCCTATCACCCCCACCTCCCAGCAGTGCAGGGGCAGCCTCCACCAGGCCCCCACTCATGTCTCCCACCACCCCCACTCCCCAGCAGTGCAGGGGCAGCACCACCAGGCCCCCACTCATGTCCCCTATCACCCCCACCCCCCAGCCACCAGGGGCACTCTCCACCAGGCCCCCACTCATGTCTCCCACCACCCCCACCCCCCAGCCACCATGGGCAGCCCCCACCAGGCTCCCACCCATGTCTACCACCACCCCCACCCCCCAGCAGTGCAGGGGCAGCCTCCACCAGGCCCCCACTCATGTCTCCCACCCCCCACCCCCCAGCACTGTGGGGCACCCTCCAAGAGGCCCCCACTCATGTCTCCCACCACCCCCACCCCCCAGCCACCAGGGGCAGCCTCCACCAGGCCCCCACTCATGTCTCCCTCCACCCCCACCCCCCAGCAGTGCAAGGGCAGCCTCCACCAGGCCCCCACTCATGTCACCTATCACCCCCACCCCCCAGCAGTGCAGAGGCAGCCTCCACCAGGCCCCCACCCATGTCTACCACCACCCCCACCCCCCAGCAGTGCAGGGGCAGCCTCCACCAGGCCCCCACTCATGTCTCCCACCCACCTCTCCCCCCAGCCACCATGGGCAGCCTACACCAGGCTCCCACCCATGTCTACCACCACCCCCACTCCCCAGCAGTGCAGGGGCAGCACCACCAGGCCCCCACTCATGTCCCCTATCACCCCCACCCCCCAGCCACCAGGGGCACCCTCCACCAGGCCCCCACTCATGTCCCCCTGCACCCAGGTCCTCACAATCCCCAATCATGTGCGTTATGGTCAGCCTCCACAGCCAAAAGGCCCTACCAAGTAACCCATTCACCCACATGGAAATGGAAATTACATGTTACACCCCCAATGTTCATAAAGCAAATGAACCCATGTCCGTCACACACAATGGTTGCAATTGAATGGGAAAACACCCAACATGACATGCATGAAAACAATGAGATGTTACCACACAGTGAAGTATGAAAACAAAATTGTATGAAAACAAATTGAATGCAAATGAAATGAAACAAACTACAATGGCAATAAAAAAAAGATAAGCTGCATGTCCGTCAAAAAAAATCAAAACTACAAATCCAAATTCAAAAAAATGTTGTCCAAAGTCACATTAAAAATAAAATCAATCCGAGAGAGAAAAATAAATACAAAGACCATTGCTCCATGGTGAATAAATAAAAACAAAAAAAATAAAACAATCCAATGAAGAACTATGTACAAAACATCCAAGGGTCCATAAGCCCAAATGAACAAAGGAAACCTACAAAAAACCCTAACTAAAATGCAACTATATACAAAAAGTGGAGCAGTGTCTGTCGACTCCAAATCATAAGAAGAAACAAAGGAAACCTAAAACTAAAGAACTATATACAAAGGCGACGGGCAAGTCCAGCGGCTCACTCCGTGGTGTTCCGGGCCAGGGCATCATCAAACTCCTCTTCGATGTCCCGGTTGCGGTCCTGTTCCATGGCCCCGAGGGTCCGCAGGGACGACGCCATCTGCTCCTCCAACCCCCTGCTGATTGCCTTGAGGCACTCGGCCCGCCTCAGGGCCCTCTGCATGGAGTTCTCCGCCCTGACCATCGTGAGCCGCGCCTCTTCCGCCCGCCGCCACTCCGCACCTATCTGCTGGCCCAACCGCAGCCACACGGAAGACACTTCCCGTCCTGGGTCCTTCTGCCCTCCGGCCGATGCCTGCCCCTCCGATGTTGATGGCCCCGAGCCATGATGCCTCCCACGTTGACTCTGCTGCTGCCTCCGACGCAACCGCCTCTGCCAGCACGACGGCATCCAGGCTGATGGAATCCACCGACGCCGTCGTGCACGTGCCCTGCCTGATGATGCCGGCACATCCTCCATCTGCTGGGGTACAGTTGCTGTGGTGTCCACCCCTGCTGGACCTCCGACTCCCGACTGTGGCAGGGATGGGATCCCCACCGAGCTGGCTGCATTGGTCAGGGCAGGTCCACAGGGGGCCCTGGTGGCATCTGGGCCGGAAGACGGCAAGGAGAACGACCAGCGTATAGCCTCCACAGAGGAGGATAGGGCCGCCAGATTGGCCGACACATGCAGGAAACCCCCGAACATGGAAGATCCCAATTGGGCCACGTCGGCACGGTGCTCTTCGTGATAACGTGTGTGCTCCTCCCGGGAAGCACGCACGTCATCACGAATTGCACCCGCACGCATCGCGACCCCAATCAGGACCTTCTCCATACGGCCACGGGTCCCCTCGTCCACAGGTGGAGGGGAGTCAGGTGACATGAACATCCCCTCTACCTGCGGACGGGCCTGGGACGGGGCATCCCTGCTGGTGCATGGTGGTGCACTCACAGGGTCAGGGACAGCGACATGCACAGGCCCCTCCACGGCGACCTGTGGTGCCTCCTGCCCCTGCCCCTGGACTGCACCACTTGCACCAGCAGGGATGCCCCCACCAGGCCCCATGTGTGCCTCAGTGGCGGCCTCCTCCTCCTTTGTGGAAACCGCCAACCTGGATGGCTCCTCACCGTCTTCCGCCGTAGCAGGCCCCTGTGGGGGCTCACCCACCCCTTCCGCTGCAGCCGTGGGGGCATCCCCGCCACCTTGCTCCACAGCGCCGTCTCCGCCCTCTTCTTCACTAGCCGCTGCGTAGAGGGAGACATAGAACACAAGCATCAGGGTACTGTACAATGGTCCCCTAGACAGGAAGCAATAGCAGATGAGTACCACTGTCAAAGTACACTTCCATCATGTCCCTCCACAACACATGGGTCAGTCCAGGCAAAACACACACAGTAACAGGCATGGTGCATGCCATGGACATTTCCATACATGTCCAATGGACTCTTGAAACATACAATGATATGGAACTCACATGCATCATGGGTCATGCCTATCACATGCACACACTTCACCTCAGTCACATCCATCTGGCCTCATACACCCCAAACACAGCGTATACAAGGATAACTAGGCTGCATCAGTGAATCTGTGCATTGTCACAGACATGTGTCATGCATCCATGGCATTCACAAGTCACAGACACACAGTTCAGGCACACAGACATGGCTACCATATATGTACCTGGCATCAGCACCCATCCCTCACCCCCACCCATGTCCAGGAACAGAGACTGGCATGCTCTCATGTGTAAAATCTGCATAGGGCTCCCCATGTCGCATGTAAACACATGCAACGAACATGTGGTTCACACATCACTGGTCACACATGCATTACCATGATGTCCCTGCACACATACATGCATACATGGCCTATGTCACAAATACAGGCAAGTATCAGACAACCAGCACACCGCAACATGCCCTGTCTCACACAGCAATGCTTGGCCACTTACCGCTCAACTCCAGACGGGTCTCCCTCTCAAGGATCTGGGCATGGAGCGCTGGGCGTACGCGTTCCAGGACCCTCATCTGGATGGAACTCATGCGGCCCCGGCCCCCCTCCACGAGGCACCAGGCCTTCACAAGGGTCCTGGACCTCAAGTCCTCCCAGCGCTTCTTGATCTTCTGACCGTCGCGGGTTGCCACCCCCTCCGCGTTGATGGCAACCACACAGTCGGCCCAGATCCTCTCCCGTCCTTCCTTGCTGGCGCGGGACGATCCAAAGACGGCATCATACTGCCCCAGGACATGCTCCACCAGGACACCAACTTCAGTGGCAGTGAAGCTGGTGCCCCTCTGCCCCTCTGGCCTGGGGTTGCCACTGGTGCCAGATGTCGAAGTGCCCGACATGGCAACCCCAGAGGCAGGATTGGGTGGGCAACTGGGTCCTGGGGCTGGGCTGTGGAGCGATGTTATCCCAGTCGGGAGTCTTCTGTTCCAGCAGGGGTGGACACAGCAACTGGACGCCTGCAGATGGCTGATGTGCAGGCACCAAATGGCAGGGCACGGTGGCAGCAGGCAGGCAGGCAGCAGCAGATGGCACGTGGGAGGCTGCTCGGGGCACTGGGGGGCAGTAATTCAGCCTTCTGGGCAGGAGCATGGTCTTCCGTGTGTTTTCGCGTGGACAGCTTGATACGGAGTGATTTGGCACGTGAAAATCCTGCACGTCAGCGTGAAATTCGAGGAAAGGCCCTTAGCGCGTAAGCGCGTCAGCACGCATACGCGATTCTATTGGACCAAAGGCCCTCAGCGCGTAAGCGCGTCTGTGACGTGACCCGCACGGGTGTTTCCCTCATAGCACGTGATGACGGAGCACACGTGGAAAGACTGCACGTCAGAGTGTCATCGCGTGTAATTGGACAAAAGTGCGCGTACACGCGATTGGCCTATGTACGTGTATTTCAGGGGTGCGCGGGCACTTACACACGCGAGTACATCAGCGCACGTGTATTCCGGGGTGCGCGGGAATTTCCACACGCTATTGGCCTGGGTACGTGGATTTCAGGGGTGCGTGGGAAGTTTCACACGCTCGCCTACAACACGCGCAAAGAAACACGTAGGCCAGTAGGAAGCAGGCATACGTCGACCCGCGACGCATAAATTTGCGCGCAAAAAACTAACAAGCTCAGACGCCAGGATGAATATACCGTTCCTAGCAGCAGTGGCCGTGGGCTACCAAAGGAGGAGGAGGAGGATAGTCAGAGCCAGAATTTTCACACCCAGAACCAGCCTTTTTGGGATGCTTGATGACCAGGTGTATGGGAGGTACAGGTTTCCACCACACATAATACTGGACCTGGTGAGTGAGTGGGAGGATGACCTCACATCACCCACCCTATGCTCCCAAGCACTCAGCCCCCTGGAGAAGGTCCTCAATGTACTGCACTTCTTAGCCACTGGATCATTTCAGCGGACAAGTGCCATAGTGGGTGGGGTGTCACAGGCCACGCAGTCACACTGCCTACACCAGGTCTTGAACATCATCACTGCACGCCCATCAGTCCGCAGGCACATATACCTGCCCAGAACACCTGCAGAAAGGCATGCTGCCGCCCTGGATTTTTACGGTGTGGCACAATTCCCCAAAGTGCTAGGTGCCATCGACTGCACCCATGTGGCTCTACGTCCCCCCAGGGCATCTGAGCACATCTATAGGAACTGCAAGCACTGGCATTCCATCAACGTGCAGGTAGTATGTAATGCCAAGGGAATCATCACCTCAGTATATGCCAACTATCCCGGGTCCACCCACGACAGCTTCATTTACCGAATGTCCACCCTAAGCCGGGACCTAGAAGCTGGGCGGCATGGCGATACATGGCTGCTTGGTGAGTATGAATGCCACTGCACATGCATGCATGTCAGATACTGAGCAAGGTCACAACCCCACCAATGATACCCATCACCACCTCCACAGGGGACAGTGCCTACCCTCTCAGCCCCCACATGATGACTCCAATTTGGAACCCCACCACGCCACCCGGGGTAAGATATAACACAGCCCACATTGCAACCCGGGGCATAGTGGAGAGCACATTCGGAGTGCTTAAGTCACGCTTTCGCTCCCTTGACCGTTCTGGCGGGCAGCTGTTATACGCTCCCCCAGTAGTGTGCAGGATCATAGTGGCAGCATGTGTCCTGCACAACGTTGCAACACGCCGGGGCCTGGCCGTGGACATGGTGGTGCCCCCACATCCCCAACCACATGCACGCCCGCTGCGCATGGGAGGGGAAAGGGCACGGGGGAGGCAGCCCATACACAGCTAGTGGCTAATTACTTCACAATGAAATCACACCCCTGTGGAGTGCACACTGCCCTGGCACATACCATCTGACAATCAATGATGACTCAACCTGACAATGATCCTGAATGTCTGGAGAATCAACCGTCAAAACCATATCAGCCTGAGATTGTTCACCTGGAAGTGTTACAATGTGTGCATCCCTACCCACACAGACAGCACCAATGCAGTTTCGTGAAAAAACACATTCATGCAGCTAAAATGAATACCCACTTGCAAAATGCAACATGAGGACAGTCACCCAACCCATCCCCAGCACCGCCAGACGACACACCATGCCATGTCATGCTATGTGCGGGTAAACAAAGTAATCCCCACAACATGACACAAGTGTCACAAAGTACAGTGTCCCTAATTGAAACTCGCGACACCTGAAATGCTCACAGTAATGCAGGACCAACAACACACTTGAGCAGGTATTTAGCAATAACACTTATCAGCTACTGACCCTCAAAACTACCATTAACATGACATTACGAATGTAAGAAATTGGTAGTCTCACCACCTGGAAATGCCTGCACTCCCACCACTTCCAACTGTACAGTGTTGCCGCCATGTAGAGTTGTAGGTGCACTGCTGCCAACATGGACTCCATCTCCAAAGTAGAGGGCCTTGTGTAGACATGAGGAAAGGACCTGCAAATTAGGAGGTAGACATGGATGATGAGTTACACATCAATGCAACATGCAGTGTACAACACAACAGCAATATGCACTAGGAATGTATACACAGTATTGACTAGACTACCCACACATGTAGTGGGAGTCCAATGTCACCATGTACGTCAATGTCACTTGGGCACACCCTTTGCAAGCCCATGGAAACGGGAAGCAGGAGGGGTGTGTGTGACAAAAACCCAAGCATCTGAACCAAATACATGACAAGCCTGCATGTGCCCAGCCACAATGCAGCGTATGCCCACGGGAGACGCACAAGGCAACACACTGTCCCAAAAAAAAAAATAAAGAATAAAAAAAAAAAAGAAAAAAAAAAAATGGCCATTAATGGGCCCGGGGGGGTTCGGGAGGCCACCCAGGAGGTCCGAGGACAGGGTGCACACCAAAACCCACCTGTGTGGATCTTGCGGAAAAAAAACACCTCCATGGGCTCATGGCCCACACGGCTACCCTATTGTGGGAGTATCACTGCTGTCGCTATTCTCACACTGTGCAGCTGCATCCGGAGGTGGTGGCACTATGGGAGGCAGCCCACGCAAGGCCCTAGTCTGTTCCTCCATGGCTGCAAGCATGCAGGTGTTGTAGGTCTCGTTCTGGAGGATGAGTGTGCGGAGGTCCCCATGCAACAACTCACGGGATGCCCGGACATCCGCCCTAGTTGCCTGCATCTCAGCTGAGAGCGTACGGGTGAGACGCTCCAGCTGCTGTTCTGTCCTTCGGTTTGTTGAAGCCTCAAGCTCAACAAGAGTCGTCCTGAGGTGAAGGAGTTCCAGCCTCAGGGCTTCCCTGTGGCCCTGGAACTCTATGGAGATGACTTCCTGCAGAGTCGCCAGTGCCGCCCGCCTGTCCCTGTTGGACGCCAACATGTCCTCCCTGTGTGACTGGCAGATGGAGTCGGTTGCCTGCTGTAGTCGCTCCATCAGCCTTTCGGGGGGGACAATGGAAGTGGCCACCCTATCCATGGCCTGAGTCATCATCTCTGATGATGCTGCCTGTTGGGTTGCCATACCGTAAATGGATTGCTCCCATGCGGTATTGCTAGGTGGCGTACGGCCACCACGTCGGCGGGCACCACACCTGTCTGGGGCAAGGTGAACTGCGCCTTGCTGTGCCGGCACTGCCTGAGGCTGCAGGACTGCATTCCCCCTCTGATCTGCTGGCCCAGGAACAGGATCAGATGTTGTGGAGTGTGACCCTGCATCCGTAACCACCAAAGGCGTAGCTGCCAACACTGACATCCCCATTGAGGGTTCTAACCCTGGTGCAGGTGGGTCGGACAGAACAGAATCCCTCCCAGGAAAACTCACCTGCGACGGCACGTAGGTCTCATCATCCGAATCAACACCTGAGTACAGCTCGGGGGAGGTGCAGCCAGAGACACCCCTTGAGAGCACGACCTGCAGCAGTTGTGGGTTCTCACCCACCACCACACCACGTCCCTCACTGGTGGTCGGTCGGCCCTCAGACCCCTCCTGGGTCTGCACCATCTCCACAACCCCAGCAGTATCAGGTGCGTCTTCCCCTGCAAAGACATAAAAGAAAACAAATGGAAACAGGCATTAGCACCATGGCACGCAATGAGGGCTGAGAAGCAACAGAACCAGTACTTGATTGACACATGTCCCACATGACTAAAACCCTCCCATGCATGCACCCTCACTGCGTATGAAGGGGAGGCAAATGGCACACATTGATGACACCAAGATGGAAGATGAACACATTTGCTGCATGCTGCCTAGCAGTGGCATCACACATTGGCCTGTGATTGCCAGGTGAAATACACATGCCATCACACAGATGGCATGTACCATTGCTATTGAGTGAAGATGGAGAGGAGGGCAGCACTTATTCATTCAGTCCAGTTCCCTCATGTAATAGCTTTTCTAATTCAAACAGGTCTGATTTTTCACCTGGAGCTGCCAGTCCAAAATGGTCCGATTGCACAGGGACATGTCTAAACAAATGATATCCAGGTAACAAAGTCACTACACTTTACCATAGCCATGTCAGACATGTGACTAGAGGACTGAGAAATGCCTAGTAAAAGTGGTGGAATGCAAACAATCTGCCTGAATGAACAGAGAAAAATAAGCAACAATGTTGTGGCAAGGTGACACTTCAAGGGTAACTGGCGTGCTGTTGGGCTAGATGTCTACTGTTGGCAGAAGGGATACTGCTATGGCCAAATGCTGCTGCGCAGAATGTATTGCATGAAGCACATGGGTGACCCAAACAACTCAGGCGCACACACCCTCACCTGGCACACAAACAGAAGCCCTCACACACACACACCATGCACATGGATGACACACACATGCATGTGCACTCACCGGACAATGCCTCATAATCAGGCAGATCTCCCACGCCTTGGATCTGTTCCTCCGTGACGTAGGTCCCAGCAACTGACTCATGTGGAGTGAGTTCCATGTCTTCTACTGGAGACCCACCTCCAGTCACTAGAGTTGCGGCATGACTTGAGGCCAGCTTATTCTTTGCCCTGCGCTTTAGGTCATTCCAGCGCTTATAGCAATCATTGGCTGTGCGCCTCACGATTCCAAGGGCACTTACAATGTCCGCAACGGTCTGCCAGTGTGCCTGGCGTTGTGCAGGTGTGGTCTCGGATCCTGCAACAATGACCATTTCGTTATCATGTGCGGACACATACTCGACAAGTGCATTCAGTTCGGCATCCGTGAAGCTGGGCTTCCTCGACGGGCCGGACTGTGTAGCCGTGTCTGGGGCATCAGCCTGTGCCGGACGAGCACTCTTCCTCTTCCGCTTGGAAGGTGGTGGTGATCCTGAGTGTCCTACGCCGCTCTGGACACTAGGGGCAGGAGCCCTGGTGGACTCTGTATCAGGAGTGTGGGATTGCACACTCAGCATGGGAGTTGGTGCAGGCATTGGCTCAAGTGTAATGGTGTCAGGGTGAATGTCAGCAGGATGGACTAGGACCGACACTGTCCTGGCTGGCTGTGTGAGAGCTGGGGTGGATGGAGCCGCAGCTGCCCCTGCAGCCTCTCCACCCTGCCTACTTGGGGCAGCAGATGACCTTGCTGCCCCTGATCCACGTGGCCTGATGACATCAACGTGCACTAGCGCACGTGTCATGGGCCTGCTGACCTGGAAGTCAGCCATGGAGTCAGCCAGGTCTGGTGCCACAATGGGCTGGTCCAACAAGGGCTGAGCATGGATGGTGTCAGCCACATCACCCTCAACCAGGGGGGTGGGGGGGATTATGGGTGCCCTTGACTGGTCCTCCACACATGGGGGGACAGGGTCACCCTGCAAGTAATGACCACGTCCCCTACCGGATCCACCACGGCCACCACTTGTGGCTCGTCCACCTTTGCCACCCTTACGGATTCCTCGCCTCCCAACCATGGCACTGATGTTAATGTGCGTATGGGAGTGGCTGTAAACTATTGTTCTGGGTAATTGAGGGTCAAAGGGGTTGGGTACCAGATGGTAATCGTACCCTAGTGCTCTAGCAAGGCTGAATGTGACCCCTGGGGAAAGATGACGGGTCACGCAACGCACAGGAAGCCCAAAAAAGGGAGATAACGTGCACACAACCCCTCCTAGACCACGTGTGCGCAAAAAAAAACCTGCACTACGCTGTGGCACCCAGTAACACAAGAATGAACGTATGCGTGTCACACGCATGCCTAGAATGACCTCTGAAGGGGTAGGCTACACACGGGGCAGCACAGATGTTAGATACGTGCGTGACTCACCGTCTGCCAGGAAAAAGAGCGTGAAAAAGAAGCACGTGTGCGCCTTGGCAACACCCCCGCCAAAAGAAGAATTGTACGCTCTCTGAGGAGACAGGACAACAGTAGAAGGGAACGCTGTTTGAGGGAACAGGCCCAGGAAAACCAGAAAAAGAGAAAAAAGAGAAAAAGCTGTCAGAGGTAACAGGGAGTACGAACTTGAAACGCCGTGAAGTAAATCGCGTTTGAAATGACAAGAAGTACAGATTTCACCCACTCGCTCTCCACGAAAAGCACGTACAAGGAAATGGTGTTCTACATGTACTTTTTATGCAGGCCCACACGTCCAGCGTCACTTCCGCGTGTACGCGCTAGGGCCATTTCCACCAATTACACGCTTTGTCACTTCCACGTGTACGTGCTAGGGCCATTTCCACCAATTACATGCTTTGTTACTTCCGCGTGTACGCGCTAGGGCCATTTCCACCAAATACACGCTTTGTCACTTCCGCGTGTACGCGCTAGGGCCATTTCCACCAATTACACGCTTTGTCACTTCCGCGTGTACGCGCTAGGGCCATTTCCACCAATTACACGTTTTGTCACTTCCGCGTGTACGTGCTAAGGCCATTTCCACCAATTACACGCTTTGACACTCGGACGTGTCTTTCATTTTTTTAACATCCAACATTTCGAACGTGTGCCATATTCAACGTGCACGTGACTTCATAGATGCGCATACGCTGGTGGCCTTTGGGCCAATGAATGTACAGACGTGTGCTGACGCGCTTACGCGCTAAGGGCCTTTCCTCGCAGACGTGCTGGATTTTCACGTGCAAAATCACTCCGTATCAAGCTGGCCACGCGTTCACACATGGAAGACCACGCTCCTGCCCAGAAGGCCGAATTACTGCCCCCCAGAGCCCTGAGCACGCTCCCACCTGCCATCTGCTGCTGCCTGACTGCCTGCTGCCCACGTGCCCTGACATTTGCTGCCTGCACATCAGCCAGGGGTGCTGTTGCTGTGACCACCCCTGCTGGAACCAAAGACTCCCGACTGCTTTTCCATCGCCCCACAGCCCAGCCCCAGGACCCAGTTGCCCACCCACTCCTGCCTCTGGGGTTGCCATGTCGGGCACTGCAACATCTGGCACCAGTGGCAACCCCTGGCCAAGGAGGCAGAGGGGCACCAGCTTCACTGCCACCGAAGTTGGTGTTCTGGTGGAGCATGTCCTGAGGCAGTATGATGCCCTCTTCGGAAGGTTGCGCGCCGACAAGGAAGGACGGACTCGGATCTGGATGGACATCGTGACTGCCATCAACGCGGAGGAGGTGGCAGTCCGTGACTACGAACGTGTCAGGAAGCGCTGGGAGGACTTCAGGTCCAGGACCCTCAACAAGGCCCGGCGCCTCCTGAAGGCAGCGGATGCTAAGGGGCGCCGGGGCCACTTGTCGGAAGATCAGATGAGGGTCCTGGAACGCATATCCCCAGCGCTCCACGTCCAGGTCCTTGAGAGGCAGACCCATCTGGAGTCGAGCGGTAAGTGTACATGCATACTGATTGTAAGCTGTGCGTGTGGTGTGCCAGGAGTGTGCAGGTTGAACATGTATTTTTATGTGGGCAAGTAGGGGGGGGTGTACAGGGCCGTGAGGGTGACACATGCGAGGGGTCTCATGTGTGACACATGGATGGTGCTTGTGTGTGTGGGCTTGCATGGCACAGGATGTGGAGGAATGATTGTCTGGTGTGACATGGATGTCGATCGGAACACTGCGACAGTTGGCGGAGGTGTACACATGCATGCAAGTTTGGTGGTGTGTGTGCATGTGTAGTGTACTCCCTATGTTGCATGTGATGTGTGGATGACCTTTGGCTGCTCATGCTGTTGTATGTGAATGGATGGTGCTGGCTGTTGCAATATGGCTGTGGTATGGCTCATGTGTGCAAGTTGAAATGACATGTGTGTTGGGGATTGTGATGCCATGTCTGAGGTTTACCAATGCCACTCATGTATAACTGTCTTGTGTGTATGAGTCCATTGTACAGTGCCCTGATGCCTGTGTTTTCTTTCTCCCTGTCTGCAGCGTCAACTGATGAAGAGGGCGGAGAAGGTGCTGTGGAGCACAGCGGCAGGGTTCGCACCACCAGCCGGAGACGCAAGGCCCGGATCCCCTCCCAGGTTCTGATCTTGTCGGGGAGTGAGGAGTCCGGTGCCGTGTCCCAGGCCGCAGCTGCCGAGGGGAGGTCCAAGAGGCGGAGGTTGGAGTTGGACTCCTCGGCACCAGAAGGGGCAGCTGGGACCCCACAGGGCCCAACGGAGGAAGATGGCATGGAGTCATCCAGGTTGGTGGGGGGTTTGGAGGAGGAGGAGGCCGTGCAAGCGACAGAGGCGGGGTCTGGAGGTGGGGATTCCACTGGTGCTAGTGGTGCAGTGCAGGATCAGGGACAGGAGGCAGCACAGGCCGCCGTGGAGGTGCCTGTGTGCAATCCTGTCCCTGCATCATCTTGCACCAGCGGGGATGCCTACCTCCAGACCCGTTCTCAGGGAGGGGATTGGCTTACAACACCTGGCCTTCCTCTCCCTGCGGATGTGGCTATCCTGCACCAGGTTGAGCCTGTCCAGGGTGGGGTGGCGTTGCGTCAACGGGCCATGCGAGCTGACCTGCAGTCTTTTCATGATGCGTCTGCACGTCTTCTTGCATGGCTCGTTGACCGCGTTGACCCACTGGGACAGCTCACCAGGGCCTTGTTCCGACCCCCTCCTCCACGGAACCCCCTATGCCCCAGTCGTCCTCCATGCCATCTTCCCACCCATGTGTCACCTGGGTGCCCTGTGGAGCTGCCTCCGACCGTGCGGCCAGGCTGGTGGACAACAGATCCCTGCCACAGTCGGGAGTTGGACGTCCAGCAGGGGTGGCCACATCAACGACTGCACCCCAGCTGGAGGAGGATGTGCAGGCACCATCGGACAGGGCACATGGACAGCAGCAGCTGCAGCAGCAGGAGGCTGTAGGTGGGAGCCACGATAGCTCGGGGCCTTCAACATCGGAGGGGCAGGCATCGGCCGGAGGGCAGGAGGACCCTGGACGGGAAGTGTCTTCCGTGTGGCAGCAGTTGGGCCACGCCATAGATGCGGAGCGGCGGCGGGCGGAAGAGGCGCGGCTCACGATGGTCCGGGCGGAGAACTCCATGCGGAGGGCCCTGAGGCGGGCCGAGTGCCTCGAGGCAATCCGCAGGGAGTTGGAGGTGAACATGTCGGCGTCCCTGCGGACCCTCGGGGCCATGGAACAGGACCGCCTCCGGGACATAGGCGAGGAGTTCGATGATGCCCTGGCCCGGAACACCACTGAGTGAGCCGCTGGACTGGCCCGCCCCCATTGTATATAGTTATTTAGTGATAGGTTTCCTTTATAGTTTATTTTTATTTGGAGTCGACGGACACTGCTCCACCTTTTGTATATAGTTCCATTTTAGATAGGTTTTTTGGTAGGTTTCATTTCTTCTGTTGGGATGATGGACCCTGAATACTTTGTACATAGTTGGACTTTGCATTTGGATATTTCTTTTACTATGAATATTTTTTTCCATGGAGCAATGGTTTTCTGTTTCTTTTTTCCCTTCATTTCCTTTGTATGGACTTGAACTTTGGAAGAAATTTTTTTGGATTATCATTTATTGATTTTAATTTGAAAAGGGACAGCCAGCTTAATTTTGTTATTTTTTAACTTGTGTATTTTGTTTAATTTTGATTGCCATTACTGTTGTTTTTAATACATTATTTTGATTTTTTCATTCTTCAATGTGTGGTTTCATCTCATTGTTTTCATGCATGTCATGATATGGGTTTTCAGGTTCACTTGCAACCATTGTGTGTGTCTGAGACACATGTGTTGATTTACATTGTTTCCATTGGAGTAGTATCATGGGCGCATGTAATACTTGGTTGTGTCTTTGGGCTGTGGTGGCTGGCCATGAGGCCCATGCTTGAGGATTGTCAGGGCCTGTGGGCAGGGGGACATGAGTGGGGGCCTGGTGGAGGCTGCCCCTGCACTGCTGGGGGGTGGGGGTGGTGGTAGACATGGGTGGGAGCCTGGTGGGGGCTGCCCATGGTGGCTGGGGGGTGGGGTGGGTGGGAGACATGAGTGGGGGCCTGGTGGAGGGTGCCCCACAGTGCTGGGGGGTGGGGTGGGTGGGAGACATGAGTGGGGGCCTGGTGGAGGCTGCCCATGGTGGCAGGGGGGTGGGGGTGGTGGGAGACATGGGTGGGAGCCTGGTGGGGGCTGCCCATGGTGGCTGGGGGGTGGGGGTGGCTGGGAGACATGAGTGGGAGCCTGGTGGAGGCTGCCCATGGTGGCTGGGGGGTGGGGGTGGGGGTGGTGGTAGACATGGGTGGGAGCCTGGTGGAGGGTGCCCCACAGTGCTGGGGGTGGGGGTGATAGGGGACATGAGTGGGGGCCTGGTGGAGGCTGCCCCTGCACTGCTGGGGGTGGGGGTGATAGGGGACATGAGTGGGGGCCTGGTGGAGGGTGCCCCTGCACTGCTGGGGGGTGGGGGTGGTGGTAGACATGGGTGGGAGCCTGGTGGAGGGTGCCCCACAGTGCTGGGGGGTGGATGGGTGGGAGACATGAGTGGGGGCATGGTGGAGGCTGCCCATGGTGGCTGGGGGGTGGGGGTGGTGGTAGACATGGGTGGGAGCCTGATGGAGGGTGCCCCACTGTGCTGGGGGGTGGGGTGGGTAGGAGACATGAGTGGGGGCCTGGTGGAGGCTGCCCATGGTGGCTGGGGGGTGGGGTGGTGGGAGACATGGGTGGGGGCCTGGTAGAGGGTGCCCCACACTGCTGGGGGGGTGGGGAGTGGGAGACATGAGTGGGGGCCTGGTGGAGGCTGCCCATGGTGGCTGGAGGGTGGGAGTGGTGGGAGACATGGGTGGGAGCCTGGTGGGGGCTGCCCATGGTGGCTGGGGGGTGGGGGTGGTGGGAGACATGAGTGGGGGCCTGGTGGAGGCTGCCCCACAGTGCTGGGGGGTGGGGGTGGTGGTAGACATGGGTGGGAGCCTGGTGGGGGCTGCCCATGGTGGCTGGGGGGTGGGGCTGATAGGGGACATGAGTGGGGGCCTGGTGGAGGGTGCCCCACACTGCTGGTGGGGTGGGGGTGGGAGACATGAGCAGGTGTGCAGGGTAGACCCCTGTTTTGTGCGCTGCCTGCAGGGGCCGTGGAGGGTGTACAGGGAACACCTGTGAGGACCCACCCAGCCTAATCGCATGTGTAACTTCCCGCGCACCCCTGTAATACACGTACCCAGCCAAATCGCGTGTGATAATTCCCGCGCACCCCTGTAATACACGTACCCAGCCAAATCGCGTGTAAAACTTCACGCGTACCCCTGTCATACACGTACCCTGGCTAATCGCGTGTAAAACGTCCCGCGTACCCCTGTAATACACTTACCCTGGCTAATCGCATGTAAAACATCCCGCGTACCCCTGATATGAACGTTACCCACTTTGCGGTCCTTGTTTGGCAGCCCTGTAAACTGGTCCAGGGTTAGCGCAGCCCTTTGCAATGATTTAGCGATTTTGATGGCTTTTCCTTGCGCGAGGGTGTTCTTGGGGGCGTTACTGGCGCTGCTGCAGGGTCGCTGCGATACTCTGCGCCACGGCTGGTTTGGGAGCCTAAAATCCATGAATACGCTGTGTGCGGAAATCGGTTTTGGCGCACGCGCCTGGCGCAGACAATCGCACGCGGACACTCTGCGCCAGCCGCTTGCGACACTTTTCTGCAAAATTCTATGAATTACCCTGTAAGTGTGCCAACCTAATATTTGTTGGACATGAGCTCTTTATATAATAGAATGTTCTTCTACTCGAATCATTTTTACTTCAAGTATTCAATTTCGCATCTTTAATTGCACGATCTGTTCAATTGTTGCTGTTAAGAGTCTCCTTATCACTGGACCATTTTTGGGATCATGCAAAAAGGTGTGAATGTTGACATCTCTCCTAACTAGGGCAGGGTAGGATTGAAGTATGAACACAAACACATCAACCACAAGACTGTTTGTGTTACTGCCAACAGGTATCATGTATTTTATCATTTAAAACAGATATTCTGAGCAAAATGAATCTGGCTATTGATCCCTCTTCCAATTTTTAACCAGGAACTGACATTTAAGCATAATGCTGATGCAATATTTATTTCTTCAAAACATTTCAAAAAGTTCATTTCAGTCTTTGGAATTTCCCTGCAAGTCATCCACTTCCTCCAAAAATATATAAGGAGTGTCTATTGAATTCCAGTCCAAAAATAAATATGTGCTAACCACTAGCTGCTTTATCGTCCTTCTTCTTAGTCATTGATCGAGTCTGCACATGCAGAAAATCTTCTTCTTGTCTTGCATCTGGGTCAGCAACCACTGGAGGTGGGTCTCGCCATTATAAACTTTCACATCACTAAGATGCAGCCTAGCTCATCTTCCCAATACCTTAAATACAGAAGGGGAGACTTCCTCAACAATAAAGGGGCCATTCAATTTAGGTTCGTACCACCTGCTGGTAAGATTCTTAACAAGAATCAAGTCACCAACATATAACTTGGGTGGTGGCAATAGTTCACTTGAATAGGTTGCTGGATTGTCCTCTTCCTTGTTCCTTGACCCCTCCCTCTGATGTTTGATTTGATCTGAAATGAAAGAAACACTGGCAGTCATACATGTCAAATAATCCTGCATCTCATCACCTAGAGTCATTGCTATACTCTGGGCATCACTCCTTACTGAAGCTGGAGGCGTAAGAGGCGCCCTCATGCAATGCCCTGTCACTAATTCACGAGGGGTGAGGTGGTGGTCAGAACCTGACTGATTTCGAAGAGCATACAAGGCAAGGGGACGGCAATATAGTCTTCCCTTTTTTAAGGTCAATTTAATCTTGGCAATCCTCTCTTTGAGGAGGCTGTTGAGTCTCTCACATATTCTGTTTGCTTGTGGATGATATGCAGAAGATAATGTGTGCCTTATACTCAATAGAAGTCCAATTTGTTCAAATAACTCATTGACAAAAGGAGTCCCATTATCAGATCGTAATGCTTTGCACACACCTCACCTCGGGAAGACTTTGCGCACTAGAAACCTTGCTGCTCAACTGGCAACAGTGTGTGTACATGGACCAGCTTTGATCCACCTCGAGAAGTGACACACCACCACTAATAGATACCTGTGTCCATTACATGTCTGCAGCATATCGACATAGTTGATATGTAAATTCTGAAACTAACTATTTTGGTCGAAGTGTTACTCCTCTAATTGTTCTCAGTGTATGCCCAGCAGTAAACATTTGACACACAATGCAATTCACCATGAACTGTGCAATGTGTTCCAGCAGATTATGTATGAACCAGTCTTCTGCAATAGTGGCATCAAGACTTTCTCTGGTTATATGAGCGGGGTAATGAAGTTGTTCAGGTGCGACTTTCAACAAGGTCACTGGTTTCACTGGTTTTCCAGTGCTTTCTTTACTGCTTCCAACAGTGGCTTGGTATACGTGCTGTAATCAAACACCCAGGCTCTTCAGTAATTGCACAAGCCCAGAAACTGCTATATTTGTCTTACCGTGTTCGATTTTGGTGTCCTCATAATTGCCTCAGTCCTTTCAGGTGTCACTTTCTTTCCTTCATGTGAAATTAACTGACCTATGTACAACACCTCTTCCTGACAGTACTATAGTTTTTCCTTGTCAACCTTATATCCCTTGTCTGCTAGAATAGTCATCAATTGGACAGAGTCTTGGCTACATTCATCCTCTGTTTTACTGCAAATCAATATTTCACCTATGTACTGCATCACTGCACTCTTAAGATCAATATTGCTTAGATCCATCTGTATGACTCTGTTAAAGATCAATGGGAACTGACAACACCCTTGAGGAAGACGAGTATGTTTAAGTCTTTTTTGTCTAAAAGTAAAGGAAGCAAGGTCTTGTGAGTCCTTATGCAACGGGCGTGAGAAAAACACATTTTTTAAAGTGATCACCGTGAAATACTGGGCTTCAACTGGGATGCTGCACAATGTTGTTGCAGGATTATCAGCTAAAGGAAACTCTGTCTTTACAATCTGATTCAGAGGCCTAAGATCCTGGATAAATCTCCACAACCCTCTTTTAGACTTTTTAATCGGATGCACTGCGGTATTGCATGATGACTCTGATGGCACAGGGATACTAGGATACCCTGATTCAAAAGTGCTGAAATGGTCTGAATTATACCTTCATCAGATTCTCGGGCCATAAGTTACTGTTTCACATGGGGTAAAATTGCTCCTGGCTTAGGCTTTATTTTACCCTCAAGTAAAAAAGAAAAAGAAAAGGTCAGGTGTGCATTCTAGTTCCCAGTCATTTAATCCTTACACTAGTAATAACAGGGTTTGATCCCAGCAATGTTAAAAAATAACAGGGTTAAATGCCAAATGTGAGTGATAACAGGGTTAAATCCCACAAAATATTCAAAAAATATACCAGGATTAAATCCCAACTCCGAGTTCAAATGCACAGTATTTCTGCTCCTCCAAGTACTTTCGAGCCTCCAACTCTCTTCAGGGAGGCTGTGTTTCTTTTCAGCTGTTGCCAATTACTTTTTTAATTACAGTCTCAAGGAATTCTGGTCGTTGTAGTGATGACACAATGTTTTGTTCAGGAGACCAGGAACTAAATCCCCTCCAAACACACACATCTTACCCAAAATTGGGGCGAGGGAGGAAACACCATGATTATGGCCCTCCAAAGTGAGGGCATGACAAGCCCCAATGCTGCTGCCTGCAGGACCCGGGCTTCCTGTGAACATTTAGTTAAAAAGAAAAGGTCAGGCGCGCACTCTAGTTCTCAGTCATTTAATCCTTAAACTAGTAATAACAGGGTTTGACCCCAGCAATGTTAAAAAATAACAGGGTTAAATCCCAAATGTGAGTGGTAACAGGGTTAAATCCCACAAAATGTTCAAAAAATATACCAGGGTTAAATCCCAACTGCCAGTTCAAATGCACAGTAGTTCTGCTCCTCCCAAAATGTTCAAAGAATATACCAGGGTTAAATCCCAACTGCCAGTTCAAATGCACAGAAGTTCTGCTCCTCTAAGTACTTTTGAGTCTCCAACTCTCTTCAGGGAGGCTGTGTTTCTTTTCAGCAGTTGCCAATTACTTTTTTAATTTCAGTCTCAAGCAATTCTGGTCTTTGTAGTGATGGCACAATGTTTTGTTCAGGAGATGAAACCCTGTTATTACTAGTTTAAGGATTAAATGACTGGGAACTAGAGTGTGCGCCTGACCTTTCCTTTTTTATTTTAACCTCCCCTATTCCCTTCAATAAACCTACATCATACTGGCCCATGGTCCACAGGACTGGAACTTTTCTAGATCTTCCTGGAAAAATGCTGGTCATTGCCGCATTATCGCCATTCGCTGTGGGATTTCTCTTTTCTCGATCCTTATCCAGTATGTAATGCTCATAAAGAACAACACTGTGTCATCGAAACGTTCTTCTCTGAACATATATTCATCTGTTATGTCAGTCAATCTGTACCCCTCTTCAAGAGCTATCACCGTCGTCCATGATCTACCTTCGTCATCTACCCCTTCAAGCATTGCTATCTCGCCTCATACTATAACAACTTTCAACTTCATAGGAATAGTCTGCCCAACTTCCTCATTCATAGGTATTCATGGCCTAAATAAAAACTCATCAGATATCCTCAAAAGCCTCCCTACCAGCCCAGGTAGCCATGTCAACAAAATGCTTAGTGCATATAGCAAGACTTCTGGCTCTACCGGGACGCCTCGCAGAGCCACTTGCCCTGTGAACGCCAGTATGAACTCTCCCACATTTAAATAGTGTATTCCCAGAGTGGAGCACACTCTTCCCTGATCAGTGAATGAATTTGTCATGTTAAGGTTTGACATTAAATCTCTTTCCAAAATGTTTACTGGTTTCTGTCATGAATATTACAAGGGAACGTACATGTTACATTCCCCTATAGGAATAGGTAACTTATCAGTAAAAGGAACTAAATTCGTAGCTCCAGAGAACCCTTGAGCATTCATGACAATACCTGACAATGGATATTTTCCCTCCCGTATGCAAGAGCGGGTCACCCCAATATATACAAGAAAAGAAAATCATTTGCCCCTTATCGTCACATCGACCCTTGGTTACTCTTGGGGGTCTGGTGTGACAGATAGTACTGAACCCATCAAGTCACCCTGTGAGCTGTCCTATTGGGGATATAAACTCATCCATGTACCTTACAAAGGATTTCCTCCTACCACAGTGACACCTCCTATTCTAGGTGTAAATAATTTCCCTATATTCATATATTGTTGTGTCTACATAGGTGCTTGTTGTGACTGCCATTGTTGGTGGTGCATTTGTACTTATCCCTGCTGTTGTACCTGCTGTACTTGCTGTGTCGGTGCCTGATTGGATGTGTGATCCTGGGCAAAGTCCTCTCTTGATTGTGTACTGTCTGGCGGTGGATACGCTGTCCCCCCCTCTTGAAGACTGGCCATTCTATACACTTCGTGGGTGGGCTCCTATGTACACGCACAGTATGCCCTGTTATTCCATAATTCCAACACACTGGGGGTGGCCCTCTGGCAAACCCTCCTTGGTTATATCTCCCCTGAGCACTCTGACTCGCATTCTGAGTGTTTTGAAATCCACCCTGGTTTTTCTGAAATCCGCCTCCTCTTTCCCTAAAACCCATACCTCTGCGTCGTGATGCAACCCATACCCACCATGATCCATCAGGCGTGAATTATTCACCTGCGATGTACCTATTGCTTCATTCGCTCCCATTACTTCTCTGTTTGTCAATACTGCCCCTTCTAAGACAAAGTTAGAAAAATAATTCTCAACTATTTTGGCTTCCTCAATTTTTCTATTCTCATCCTTCTTTTTGTTCTTCTCTTGTAATAACCGACAATGATGCCCAATAGTCAACTGTATCTCAGCCCATGACTTCGCTTCCATCCCCACTTGATTTTTTCATCTGCCTTTTTACTGGTTCTTGTAATCCCTGACATAAAATATGATAAAATAGTGCCACTGTCTTTTCCCACGGCTCACAAGTTTCAAGCTGCCATTTCTCCCGAATAGCCTGAATATAAGCAATAGGGTCTTCATCTTCCTTCATTATACGTGTCATAATTGCACCCATATCTGATGTGTTAGGATACTGTACCCTGAGAGCCTTCCAAACATCTGCCCAACAATTATTAAATTGAGCTCCATCGTGTGCTGTGTTTTGTGCTGTCACACTTGCGTACTCCGCTCGCCTCCATATGTCATCAACCCCTTCACCAAGAATAGACGCCAGTAGACCTTTTATGTCTCCTATGGCCAGCATGGTTCCCCCTGTTATTTTTCTAATTCGTATATCCATTTCACAGCCTCCATAGTCAAACTAGGGAGCTTGCATTTTAAGTTATCCTTATCCTTCTGTGGCCATGGAATGTATTGTGACCTTGCTCCCCCTTCTTTAACAAGGGGAACTTTGTGAACCCCATCCCATAGTCAATCACACTATTAGTCTATTTATGGCAGGGGTAATTGTCCCTATCCGCCTCCTCGCTGGTAATGAACATAACCTGCTCACATATGGTGGAGACTCTCCCTTTTCACTACACGATCATCTTCGGGGAAGCTCAGGATAGGATATGGGATCTGGTGGTTTTTCTTTCGGATGTTCCAGATCTGACCATCTTACTTCTTTATCCATCTGTTGGCTTCCCAGGGGGGCTCACACACCCTCTCCTTCTGCCCCATGACCTCTCTTTCCTCTTCTGACATTTGTAGACCCCAGCTAGTGTTACTACCATCCCCCTTACCTTTATCTAGATTTAATCTACACAAAGACAGTGCTCAGCGTTCATCACTATACACGTCTTCTTCCTCAATTTGTGGTTGAGGTACCGGTGATCGATTACCGCTCCCTCTAGTTCCATATTCGCTATCCCATCTTAATTGCTGATATATTTTATCGATCCTTTCTCCAATGCCTTCCACATCATATCTTTCTTCCTCTAGCGCTACTCTAGGTGTTTCTGGCATTATCTCCTTTGTCGTATTTCTTTGCTCGGCCTCATTTGTTCCTTAAGGATGAGACTGGCATCCAGACCTTGCTCCCTCCTATTCTTTATTTCTTCATCCGCTTCCCTTTGCTTTCTCGCATCCCTTCCAGCCTTTTCTTCCTCCTGCCTTTGTTCTTCCCTTCTTACTTCTTGTCTTTGTTCCGCTTCTTCTCTCCTTCTCTGTAACCTGTAACATTTTGTCTTTTACTCTTTGTGCTTCTTCCACCTCTCTCTATCTGTCCTTCCTGTCTGTTTCTTCTATTGCTCTTTGTTTATTTTCATACTTTCTTTGTTCTTCTGCCCGCAGTTTGTCTTTTTCCTGTTCCTCCCTGTATATCTGTTCCCATCGATCCCTGCTTTTCCTTCGATGCTCATCCTCCCTCAATCTCCTTTCTTGTTTCATGTCCTTTTCTTGCTCGTCCTTATCTTCTCTTTGTCTAACCTCCTCGATGCTTAATTTCTCTGTCAATGTCTGTTGATATAATATACTCTTTCTTCCTTATCTTGTCTAACCTTACAAGAATCCTCCTTTCTTTTACTCTCTTCTGGACTGTCTTCACTACTGTAGGTGGGGGTTTATATTTCAGGTTGCTATACTCCAAAGCTGCTTTCAATTCCTTTAACGGATAAACTCCTATCTCTGCTGTATTTGCACTCAATGTCAGACAAGTTTAGAGAATCTGAGGGCTCAATGCCCTCTCCCTTATGCTGATTAAGCATCCACTCCTCTGATGGCGGGTCCTCCTTATCCTCTTGGTACATTTTCAAAGGTTCTAAAATTGCCAGACTTTTCTTTAACTTCTTTCCTGAGTATGCAGTGTGCAAATATGTGCTCATGTGTTTCAATACAGCTTTTGAAAATGATCCCCATTGTGTCCATGGCATGAACATTATCAGCTGTGCCCTTTACCCATTCTGCAGTATACTGTTTGAGGTTGGGCGGATGTTTTGGTACTGTCTTACAAATAATAATAACAATTTCGCATTTATATAGCGCTACCAACCCTCAGGTATCTGAGCACTGCTTATTATTACCCACAGTGTGTGGTGCTCATTTATCGACCTCGGAAGGATGAAAGGCTGAGTTTCGCCCTGCCGGGATTCGAACCTGTGTTAGCAAGCTCTGCATGGATGTCAAAGCAAGCGCTCTACTCGCTGTGCCACTTGACCGGCTATGAAAGAAGCATGAGAGGAGTATCCCCCATAATGACAAGTTTCGTTTGACTGTAGATACTTACCAGATCATTGAATTAACCTTTTCATTTAACGCAAATCACCACTTTTCATTTTAAAACAACAAATATGAGCAAGCACCATCAATTGCTGCTCAATCATCTTTCGTTTCAATAACCTATCTATCTTTTGATTGGTGCTAATCTTTTACTACACCTTAACTTCAAAACACTGTTACTTTCAACCTTTCACAGTTCTATTACTTTCTGATACTTCACACAATCAAACAATACTTAACATAATCACACACTACACATTAATATCCCCCGTGATCACCTTCTGTTACTTATATTTGTTTATAATAAAAGGTATACTTCTCTCAACTCTACTTATTTTACCCTATACAGGATTTAAGACGTCCCCTTTCACGGTCCTGACAATTTGTATTTCCTTTTTATTACTTCTCCCGTTGGAGTTTGAGACATCTTCTAATTCCCACCATGAAGTAAAAATTACGTAGGTGTTCCTTTGTCAACACAAGATTTCCCGTTACTCAAAATATCACAATCCTGCCCGTTTATATTGCCATTTCCCTTAGTCTACTTACATTTGTAAATCGGCTTGAGGCATTTGGTATCGCCTCCTCCTCCAATCCGACCACTTTGCCTTCGGTCCGCATAGCGCCTCTGTAAACCGAGCAGGGATTTCTTCAAAGAGGGTCCTGCCCACCATCTCCATTCTTCTTACAAGTTTATTTCTATCAGCCGCTCTCCACAGGAAACTTTGCAAACTTCCACCTCATGGCAGAGGATGTCCAATAGCCTGAAACTCTGGAGCCAACCTTGTTTGGATCTGAAACCATGCGCACTGCTACCACATGAGCTTATGGCCTTTAGTAACATGCATATGGAATGGATGGGATTACACCAGAGTAATTCTGAGTCCCAAAAACGGAACCAACTCAGGAAGATGGCAAGTATTGTTTTATTAACAATTATCTAAAACAGGGATGTTACAACAGACACCAATGGATATACGCTCATTCTCTCAATGATCGCCACACAAAATCCAAGTTTTATAGTGATAATGCATCAGAGTGACATCATACTACGTGGCAATAGTGAGAAAACCTATCAAGGGTCCGAATTGGTTAAGGGAAACATCTAGATATATATTTGGATAGGAACTAGGATATTTTCTTGCTGTCTAATATCAGGTGGACAACTTATGCCTACCTCTAAAAACATGTCATTTTAGAAACATTAGATACATAGTTTCTCGTTTGTCCTACAAACTATAAGGTCCTTCGTTATATGGACTAATATAATTGGTTGGCATGCTTGTGCCATGTCTGGAACATTCAGTTAATTTAGCAGCATGTAATCCCAGACCAAGGTGCAGGGAGATAGGACATTTTACTACCTCACCACCCAATTAGCCACGCATCTCTCATTGCCCATGCATTCTGCCATGAAATTGGCTTTGTACTTGGCCTTGCAGAGTATCCTTGTCTTTGAGAATGCACGTGAATGAGGACACTCACTATCGTGTCTGGAACTTCAAGTTCAAGCTCTATTTCCATCCTTGGCTCACGTGACAGGAGACCACAATTTGGTCCATTTGCAGCTTTAAAAGGTTCTAAATGAATTAAAGCTCACCATCCTCTGTGTTCTTTCTTGCACCTTAATGTGATAAGGTTCATCCTCTGCACATTCGGCCTTCTTCAGAATAGATAACTGACCTTGCTTCTTGAATCTTGACTCCAGGCCAGGCAGCCTTGCCATGCATCTCCATGAGCTTATTATTCTTGCTGCAACACCATTTTTCCATTCCCGCTTCATGGGATCTGGCTTCATGATAATTCAGTTTCTGTACACTGGCGGCTTTGCCTGCATTTATTCACTACTTATAGCTGGCCTCTATGATGACTTAATATACCTTGCGTTTCAGCATCTGTACATGTGTTAAAATTCTGTTTTCTGCAACATCTTATTTACCTCGTAATCCTTTTCTTGTCTATGTCGATAGTTCACTTGACCTCTATCGTCGTTATTTGTCATTTAGGACTCACACCTTGTCATACTGCTTTATTTTGAGATATTGTGCACACTTCTTTATGATGTCATCAATTCACCCATTCAGCTTCTCTTTATAATCCTTCAGAGTTATTCTCCTGTAGGTTATCATCACCTCGACTGTACATTCAGTAGGGTTGTCTCAACGGCTATCTCCTTTCAAACACTTGCTGCTCTATTGGTATTATGGCTGGTGTTAGGCACAGTACGATCTCATGTCTCCAGTACACGGGAGGTGGTGGGGGGGGATCACCTTCAGATGTACACAGTTGCTCATCTACAGATGTTTGCAGTTTTCTAAATATTTTAGAGCTGTTTGTCTTTGGTTGAAAAATTATGTGTATAAAATAGAACTGCCCTACAGGCAAAGATGTTTTACCTGGAGCAAATCCTTGAGTTGTTTACCCACAATATATTTGCTCAGGGGCTCTGAAGCTTAGCAGATTTGCAAAGCCAGGGTGGCTAAAAAAAGATTTAATTTTTGGTGGGTGAGAGCACATTCAAGTCTATGGATGAAAAGGCTTGGCGAGTTCTGGGTGAGCCAACTGACTCCATGGTCGGTAAGACCCGCCATAAGCGTGTGAGTTGAGAGGTATGAATATGTAGATCACTTTTTGAGGCACAGATAGAATGACGCTTTTGGAAATACAAGACAATTCAACACTGCCTGTGCATTTTCTTATCTATAAATAGGCAACTATGGAGGAGCGTTTTCTCTTGTATAAATATTGTGCATATTTGACACCAGATGGCAGATACGGTATATATATATATATGTATATATATATATCACTACAAAAAAAAAGATTGTTGAGGGGACGTTATGGTTAAGTTTCCATAACCAAAACCTGTACACTTCACTGAAAAAAAACTTTCCTCCTCCCCTTTATGCTTCAAATTAAAACCAAAAAACCCCTGCAATTCGCCAGTTATGGTAACCTGAGCTCCCAATCCTGCCACCGCCCCTGTGCACTGCTACCACTAACACCCAGACCATGAAAGATGTCATCTCAAATGTCAATGATGACATCAATGATGACATCACTTGTTTAGCCCCTTTCTTTTCCTTCCCTGCCATACATATATATGTGCATTTGGTAAAACAATTTCCCTAAAAGAATGTTATACTTCACAGTGCAACCAAACACCACTGCACAATCCCCCATTATAATAATCTACGCAACCATACCATAACTCGCACCATCTGGTGCTTTGAAAAATGTAGGCTAGGTGGTTTCATTCACTGACAAGAACAATATGAAAATTGAAAAGGTCCTGCATACCAAAACGTTACCCTTGTCGTGTGTTATGAACGTACTTTCTTTAGGGTCTGGTGTCAGGTCATGATGCACATGCATGGGGCAATGGCAGGCCTCAAACACACAATTAATTTGTATACAGGAAGATAAACTGTGGGATGCTGCTAGTTCTTTCTACCCTACTTCAGTTTCCCTGTATGTGCCACTCATTTAGATGCATTGGGTCGGCATATGTATTGTTTGTTTTAGCACAAGTGTGTATTAAGTGTACATTTGTGAGCTACTTATGGCATATGTAACATTACGCAATCACCCCTGACATCTTGCTACCAACATAATAGAAAGAACCCCTTGTAGGCAGGTACTTTTTAGGGATATTATTTTCACATCTGATGTCATCAGTGATGTCTTGAATGATATTTGTGATGTCATCTTTGATGGAATGTGGTTGCTGTCTAATGTCAAGTAAGACGGATGTGATGTGTGACTGCACCATCTTTTGAAAATGTGCGTACATAAACAGAAAGGGGTGTCCAAAGGATACACTACCTTGGCGTACCTCTTGGAAACAAGATAATACATGTTCGTAGAACACACAAGATGTCCGGAATGTGTGTAAATGAGTAAAAAGGGAGTGTGTGAAGGACAGTATAGCGGTCCGTATTGGGCGCAGTCAAAATGGTGCCATCCATAGAACAGGCGCAGTGGCCGGCAAGTTCGTAGGCAAACAAAATGGAGTTGTCCTAAGGACACTGGAACTGTCCGTACAGTGAACACAGCATGCTTGCACATGCGCAGTACAAACGTAAGTGTTGCGAGCATCGCACCAGTTCCTAACTGTCCGTCTCACTTGTGTCGCACTTTGAAGTAGTTTGAGAACCCAAACACTGTTCGTAGGACACTTGTGCGCATGTGTACGTTTGATTCTTTGCATTTGCTGTCCATGGGACTTTCATTACTGGGGCGGATGTGTTGGGGACATCATCATGTGACCGCACCTACGCTGAGCGTGGGGACTAGTTTCCGCAGTTGGTGTGCTTCTGCAACAATAAAAATTAACTTGTAGACACAAGGCAAAGTATTGTAGAGCGTAAAAATGTAATTTCACACATCCCAAAGAATAGGCCACCTCAGGAGTTGCTGTGTAAAATGTGTGTACCGCTTTGTAGGGATGAAGACGGTCACGAGGCACACCCCTGCACCCCTACAAAAGGCCACACCATCGAGTGCATCTTCATTGTCCTTCTATCTATAGCAGATTGCGCTGTGTTGCCTTTACTGCTGTAGTGACCAAAAGGAAACTAATCGGTATGGATTCCATGGCTGCTGTTGGGTTATTAGCCTCTGCACCACCCCCAAACCCTCCACCACCTCACCAAGGGCCTGCACAGAGATATGTGGGTGAGGATGTAGAGATTGAGGATGAAGAGGAGGAAGAGAATGAAGTGGAGAAACTCCGCACTAGGAGCACTCGGCGGGAGTCGTGGGTGTGGCAGTTGTTTTCCGTTTATGGGAACGTACCAAAAGCACGTGCGAACCTGGTGAAGTGTAACCAGTGCGATGTGGTGTTGAGTCGCGGGAGATTTGGAGCATACAGTTTTGGTACCACAACCATGAAGCAATACCTCACTTCGTTCCACACTGCGGACATTCGCAAGGTGGTGCCATGTGAATAGCGTAGTTGTTTGAGTTCCTCCACAGCATCCTCGGTATCCGATCCTCCCACTACAAGAGACACTCCTCTGGGGGAGCGCCTCCCTCCAGCTGCTTCACAAGCCATTCCCAATGCTGTGGACCCTTACCTTTCAAAGGTGACAGTAGTGTGCACGTATTGTGACGCAGTACTCTGCAGGGGGGAGAGTTTTCGAAGTGCTTTTGAGGCTGCAGTCACTGAGCACCAGAAGATCTGCTCCTTACCTAAATAAAGCTCACCCTTAATATTTGTCTGTTCAGTTGCCCTTTCTTATCCCCGTGGCTGGTGTCCCTTCCTTACCCTCCTTTCACCTCTTCTCCTAGTGTGTTGAGTGCTGTTAATCAATGAACATAAAAACAACAAAAATTACAGAAAAGGCTCTTTTCAGGGACGCTTTTCTCAGTATAACAATAGAACTATGAAGTGATGGCCGTAGACCCCTGCGGAGTTCAGCAAAAGTTTGCAGACCGTCGTAGAGGGAAAAAGGAAGGGTGCAAGCAGAGCAAACGCAATAAAGTTTACATTGGGAGTAAGTGGCGGCTCTGAAAAGAGCCTTTTGGTGGTGTGTTGTGTGGGTCAAAAACAATGGATTGGGGAAAACGGATTGTCAGATAGGTTAGTGTGATTGCAAAAGAGGGCGCAGTGCATTTTGTAAATTGTGAAGAAACATCTGATTGCCAGAACATGTGAGGTGGACTCCATCTCTGCGGAAAATGAAACTGCCACGAAACAAAATGTTTTCATTGGGGAAAGAGGACATGCCAACATCTCTTAAAAAGGTACACACAGCCTTATTCACATTGCGTCTCGCTTTCTCCATTTGTGGACCAAATGCAGAAGAACGCAACCATATTTGTCTTCAGGCAATACGGGAAAAAAGTATTTGACAATTTGGAAACATGTCCATGAGCTTCGCGAGTCCTTCCTTCATGGCAAATTGTAAAGAAATTCCAGCTACATGGCCTAAACTGTTTCCTCCACAATGAATGATCCGTATATCTGGAGTATGCTCTGTCTGTAAGGTAACACAAAGAGGACTAAGTCCAGCCATCTCATGTGCACTTCCGCATGTGGAATTCCGAGATTTGTAGATAAACTGCAGCTTTCTGCATGCACCTTCAACCATTGTATCCATGAGTCTCCCACAATCCAGATAATCTGTTTTTGAGCATGGAAAGCCATGGCTGTGTGGTGTTCTGTGAGGGAGAAGACGGTCTTACTAAAGTACGTTGGTCAGAACACACCTACTGAACTTTATGGACCAATCCCTAGCTCCGCTCATTCTCATTTACATGCGGCTGCACCCTTGAATCCCCGGTGGTGATATGTGCTGGCTGCTAACTACCGCCATGTTCGCGGACATGTACAGGATCAGAGCGTGATGACGGTACATTAAAGTACTATTCCCCTTTTTCCCCTTTAAGGTAGGCTCTGAAAAGAGCCGTTTTGTTTTTATTTTTGGCCAGATATCGACATCTGGTATTTTATGTATTTATTTGAATTTTTTGTCCTTGCTTTACTCTTGCAAACATTACAGGACCTTCTCTAAGGCAAGCCTTATGTTCCAAAAGAACATCTCATTTCCCAAAGAAGATAGCGCAACACCATCTCCTTCAAAGTAATGTGCATTGCGCATTGCTTGCAGCAATGTTATCGTGGCTACAAAAAAACATACCAACTCGTAGCATGAATGCACACATGCCGCGATTAATGATACACCTCCTGATGCTTTGATCTGGACAGAAAACAGAAGTGTTGTTCCATTGTACTCTCGGGAGTAAAGCAGAAAAAATTACTTTCGATGTTGGGAAGATGGTCATAAGTGCTTCAACCAACTGTGCCAAATCTGCCAACAAAGTACGTGAAGTCAGGTATCCCAAGTGGCAAGCACCATGGTGCAAAATTACCACATGAGGAGTGGTCATTCGACGCATATCTCTACAAACTTGCAGAATTGCCGCAGCATTGGCATCAGTGTCAGCGCTCCACACCACCTCCACTCCTTGCACATCAAAATGGTGTGCCACATGCATACTCTCGGCATAGTGTTGTAAGCCTTGCACAAAAATGTCTCCAAGCAGCAAAACCCTGACCCTCTCTACCTCTGCCATTTTCAGAGTGCGCACCGTCTTTCGACACAAAAGAGTAATGTGAACATCTGATTGGCTGATGCCTACAGTCATCTTTCCATGGAGGATTTGCTGTAGAAACCCGTATGTGACACGCCCTACCAGCGGACAAGCGTTGCCTACGTGCGACACGTAACTGTTACCCAATCCTTCCACCCTTTCTACAGCAGTACCAAAGCGAGTCCCTCATTGGACACAACTAAGCGGGCGCACAATCATCCACCAATCACATAGAACATCGCTAATTTTAACTCCATCATCAACATTGCGCACTTCAAAATTACTGTCGATGATTCTTAATGGAAATCGCATACCATTGCAAAGCACCTACTTCACAAGCTACTGTGCAAGGATTGCGAATTTCTACGTACAGCTCCATACATGTCCACACGCATCAATATAGAGTACAGGTATGTATATTTTAATCAGAGTACATGTGGAAGCCTTATGATTTAAAACTGACAAAATAATGATGGTCAATGTCCTTAGGGAACACATAACAATGCTCCCCCTTTTAAAGTGCAAGATTGCCGATTTGTCATTAACAAATCGCACGACTGCTTACTGTCTTCCGCATAACCTGTACATATGTTGCAAGCATGCCTTTTTAGGCATAGCTCTCAACCATTTTCGTCTTAAAGGCGGGTGAAATCACCCGATTTTGTTTTTGCGGGTGAGACGCCCATTGGAATGAATGGGCGTGCAGGAGGCTTGGCGGGTGAGTGCCCTTTACAAGGCAGGTGACACCCGCCAAAAGCGTGTGAGTTGAGAATTATGATTTAGGGCAGACCTCAATTTTGTATGTGAAAATGTCGGAGTTCTGTACTCTGTACTGCCTACAGTAATGCTACTTGCAATGTGATCATATGAGAATAGTAAGTGCTCCCAATTGTAGTGCTGACATGTCCTTCGGAGGGCCTCCCGATTTTTCGACATTGTGCTTTTCATTAACAAGTACAAAATGTTTCCCCATCTAGTACTTTGCCCTATCACTTACACACCTCTCACCAATGCATACTACACTTTGTAAAGAACAAGGCATTTGCAAACCCTTAAAAAATTTAGTTATTTTGAAGGACTTTCAAGTACCATATTGAAAGTAATATGCAAAGACTGCACAGAGTGAAGTGAAATGTGCACGTGGACTGAGTTGAAATATGAAAGTTCAATCCTCTGATGAAAGAAGTACAAGTTATGTCTGCAGTATCATGACTGCTGCAAACACACAAAATAATTGATATTGTTTTTTTAATTCCCAGTGAAGACTACTCTCCTGAGAATCAACAGCATCTACACTGCAGACAACATATCCGAAGAAACCTGGTCATCTTGCACAAAACAGTAAGTACAGTGCAACCTTCATATTGTAACTACTCCTTAAAGAGGCTGCGTGGGTTATTTGTTTATTTTGGGCACCAAAGCAAGCGTTCATTTGTAAACCATTCTACCTACAAATATCCATGTATTGAACAAAGAATAACAGGCAGAATGGCTGACAAATCACTGTGTGTTTCATATTGAAATAACATAGGAAATCCTTAATAAAGTTAGATTGTGAAAAGAGAAAAGAAGTTGCTGTAGCAAGATTTTGGCATTTCGGTTATTAATAATGGTTCTCATCACAAGTAGGCCACTTTGTACTGATCTAAAGCACATTGTAGTAGTATGCAAACAGTAAAGTAGCCTTACCAAATGATAGTTAGAGGTCACTGTACATTGACACACCATGCCAAAGAGCTTCCCCATCACACTTATGCACACATGCACACTGCACACATACATTGGACAACAGACCAAAATATAATTTTATTTCTCAACAGACACCAAAGATTGCCTACCAAAAAGCAACTCCGTAGAAAGGAACGCAGAATTAGAGCAAATAAAAATAAAGGTGCCCAGTGTAAGCATCCACCTGTTGTAGAGTTAGTAGAGAATCTTGGTACAAACCAGCTAATGCAGTTGGGTAACATAATAAAAGAAGTCTCAACTACTGAAACTGTACCTCCTCCATCAAAAAGTGTCACAAAACACAGAAATGTTGCCAAAAAAATGGCTGCCAGTACAGCTAACAATGTTCCTAATAATCCTGATAGTGTAAGAAGAACCCATAGTAAAAAAAGTATTTTAGCAAAAATGTTTCATCACAGAGTCCTTCGGAATCTACTAAGAAGAGGACCAAAATCATCCTCACCCCTTAAAACATACCTTAGAAAGTTAATTCTACAAGCAATCGTGGACAGTGCAATCCTTCTCAAAAGGAAGTTGTTCATATTAGTGTTAAATAGGATGAAAGCACTAACAAAACTAAGTACCAAACTACAAAAGAAACTCAGCAATAAACGGAATCTGAACAAAAATTATGTTTTGCATGTTTGTGGTGGTGAATGGAGTCACACAGCAACCACATAGCCATATTTTAATGAAGAAGCATACAAGCAAAATCAAACAAATACAATTGCCATCCATAGCAGTGGGCGAGGGTATGAGAAAATAAATACTACCATCATGGAACAAGAAACACTGCTTACAAAACTATCTCCTGAAAACTCAGAATTACCTCTCAATTCAGCAGAACCACACCGTCCAGTATACAAATGGCCGTGCACATCAATGTGTGCCATTCCAAACAAAGCTTTCAAATCTTTACGTCAGTTCTTCAATCAATATGTAAAAGGTAAAGACAAAAGTAAAATGAAAGTGCTGCAAAATAAGGATATTTGTGCAGTGCGGAAAGACACAGGACTAAAAGGACATTCATTATCCTGCATGTCTGGGCCTATTTGCAAAAGTACCTTCCATGATATCAAAAGAATATCAGTACATCATTCCAAAGTAAGAAATTTAGTGTATAAAATATACTATGCAAAAATCCAGCTTCATAATTAGGCAATTTAAATACCACTCTTCTGTACGGTACACTCAAATACTTACAAGAAGAAATGGACCGTATTCAGAAAAAGTATTTTGGAAGTGAGAGCCACGTAGAGCATAGTAGCGACAATTCTGCACATCGCAACCTTCTATTACACACATACAGAAAAGAAATACTAAAATTTAAAAGGTCATCAGCTGAAGTAGCAAACCATGTATGTGTATGTTGCCGCAGAATGTTTTACAAAAGGAACACAAAAAATGTGGACATAGCATACAAAATAGAAAACAATGAAGACTCTAAATGGTTTGGATTAGCTTTGTACCTTTTAGCTGAAAGCAAATATGAAATAACTGAACGCCTAATATGTTGCAGTTACTGTACTGCAAAATTAGACAACAATCACACTCCTTCACGTGCAATTACAAATAATTTGGAATTGTTTCCATTACCAAAAATCCTGCAAAAGCTCAATTTGTATGAGAGCATAATAATTCAAACAGTTCACCCATTTCAAGCAATTATACGCCTTCATCCAAAAACAGCAAAATTACCTTCCTCTGAATTGGTGAAAGGCATTCGTGGCAAAGTAGTTTACTTGCCATTAAATCTAACGGAAAATGTACACACTCTAGGAGTGGAACGTTCAATAGAGCATTCTTTAATAGTCTTGGTAAATGGAGTACCAACAAAGGACAAAAAAATTTGGCAACAATTAGTGGACTTACACAAAGTTAGACAACCATTACAATATCTAAAAGACAATAATGAGTACTATAAGGAAAGAAATATTGGTAAAAGCTTAAGGCAAACAACTGAAATAATTCAAGAGCCATCAGAAACTGGACAATTCGAACTTCTGGATCCAGCTACAGTATCCACTCTTTTAGACCATTACACAATTCATCCATTGCATTCCAATGAAAGCATAGATGATGCACTAGAAACTTACCAAATGCAGCAAACCAAAGGGTTACCAATGAGTATTTGGGAAAAAAGTATAGAAGCACATGCTTTTCCACTGCTATTTCCTACTGGCAAAGGTGGAAGATATGATGATAGACCCACTCATATTGGGGCATCAGAATACCGCTCATTACGAATGTATTCGCAAGATCCCAGATTTAGACACAATGTTGAATACATATTCCACCTACTATATGAAAGTGAATTAGCAACACTATGTTATGGAGTTGCACACATTCTTAAATCTGGAACGCACTTTCAAAATATGTCAGCTATGCAGTTAATACAAAAAGTACAAGAAAAAGAGGAGTTGTTAAAATCAAGAGTAACAAATTTGTTTGCAAACATGCGTGGTATAAAGGAATACTGGTTCAGACGGCACGGAGACGTGTGTTGCATGATCAGTAACCTTGGACCACCAACTTGGTTTGTTATGCTAAGTTGTGCAGAATATGCATGGGAAGATTTACATGAGTTCCTACGCATAGCAAAAAGCAATAAAATCAACATAGATATATTAACACTTGGAGAACTTGCTCTCTAGATCCAGTTAATATCTCAAGATATTTCCATCATCATTTCATTGCAATGCTACACTTTATTTGCAATAAAACTGTTCCTCCCCTTGGAGAAGTGCAACACTTCTTTTGGAGAAAAGAATATCAAGTGAGAGGAGCACCACATATTCACATGCTGTTATGGATCAAAGGTGCACCGAAATTTGGGCACGACAGTGATAGCACTGTTTTGCAGTTTATCCAAAAAGATGTCACATGTGAAATCCCTTCACAACAGACACATAGTGAGCTGCATTGGCATATTTTACAATTTCAAAGACACAAATGTGGCAAATATTGTTGCCACAAATACAAAAAGAAAGATAAATACGACACCAAATGCCCCTTTGGTTTCACTAGACCAGTTACAGAAACAGGTGAAGTAAACAACTTCATGTCTTCAGTTCGACAAAGTGTTAAAGGTAAATCACCTAAAAACATGTATTACATACAAAGAAGGGAAGAATCAAAATATATCAATGATTACAATGCAATCATTGCCCTATTATGGAATGCAAACATAGATGTGCAGTACATTGCAGACAATTCAACTGATGTTGCACGATATGTTACAGCCTACTTAACAAAAGCCGAAAAAACAGAGCTTCAAGACCTCTGGGATGACCTAGCATCAGACAAAACATTATCACAGAAATTGTACAGCCTAGGCATGAAAATGCTCTCTCATAGAGAATGTGGGGTCTATGAAGCAGCAGATCGTTTAACCGGTACTGCTTTGTATGGAAAATCAGACAACATAGTACGGCTCGGTCTTGGTCCTGCAAAATCTAGAAAAAGAGTACTAAAATCATATGAGGACATAGAAACAATTGCCAAAAATTATCCCAACAGCCAAGACTTTCTTAAAAACAATTTACTGGACACATACTATCCGAACTGGAGTACCACTCTGGAATGCATGTGTCTATACCAAATAGCTCAAACCTTTGCATACAAAAATAATGTAAAACCCGATGAAACAAACGTAGATATGGAGTGACCGATTGTGAAAAGAGCTTAGTGAAACTTAAACAAAGCTTAATTAATCATGTCAAATTGTCATTAAAAACTCCTCAACAGAAAGAACTATATTACATGTCTCTGTTACAACTTTTCAAACCATGGAGAAAAGAGGAAGACATACTAGATAATTATGAGTGGTATGAAGATGCTTTCAAAGCAAATGAAAGCACTATAACCGATGTGAACTTTACGCAGTACAAAGCAATATTACACAATGAGCAACAACAGGAAGAAGAACTTCAGGCCCATCTAGATAAAGACTCTTCCGACAGTAGGCAACCTTCTGTAACAGGAAGTCAAGAACCATTAGGACAACCAGTAATAGCAAATGAAGCTGAAGTAGCTATGGCAGAAGTAGAGAATACCATGTATCAGTATCAAGAAGATACAGAAGACTTAACTGTACAACAAGCAAAACTTAACAACAATCAGCGCACCATTTTTGAAGACGTAACAAAACAAATTGTACATGGTGTACAACACGAAAATAAAGAAGGTACCTGCCAAAATTACAAACCTATACTGCTGTACGTCAGTGGTGAAGCTGGATCAGGGAAAACATTCTTAATCAAAATCATCAGCAAGTTCCTTCAACAATTGATAAACAACAAACTGTCAGCTTTTGTAACAGCTCCCACAGGTTTAGCTGCCTACAACATAGGCGGTGTGACTTTACACTGATTACTATTGCTTCCAGTAGAGCATCAAAATAAATTAGACTACTACAAACTTTCTGCAGAAGCTGCAATGGAATTATGTAGAGTATTGAAACAAATTAAAATGCTACTAATAGATGAAGTGAGCATGGTCTCCAACCTAATGTGGGCTTTGATTCATCTCAGATTGCAAGAGTACTTAAAAATAATAACAAGGACTCTTTGCAGGAAACACATTATCGTTTTAGGAGATCTTCTACAATTGACACCAGTGAAAGGTGAACCGATTTTTAATACCTTAGGCCACAAACTCTGCTGGAAAACTGTAGGTAACATAGGTAATGTTAACCTTTGGCAACATTTCCAATACAGAGAATTAACTGAGAACATGTGCCAATCTGCAGATCTCACTTATGCCAACATCTTTAAACACTATTAGAGTTGGTGTATTATCGCAAAAAGCGCACGTTGTATTGAAAAACCGGCATATACATGCACTTTATGGCGATAATGCATGTGCAACTGATGTTATGGAACAAATAGCGCACAACAATGTTAATTGTATAGCCTTAATGCCAACTATTGCAAGCTGTTTCAAATTCAATGAAACAATGTTAAAGAAAGAAATGCAAGCAATAATAGAAATTAGCACCATAGACAAACTAGACGGACATGGTATGAAAGTACCCATGTGCGAGCAAGCCACAACAAGACTAAATATTTTAGAAAATTCAATCTCCAACACAGCTGGGTTGGAAAAAATATTGAATTATCATTAAATTGTAGAGTAATGCTTAAACGTAACCTTGACGTAGAGCAAGGGCTAGTTAATGGAGCACTGGGCACAGTTGTTGGTTTTCAATCATACCCACGTGATATCAACATTCAGTTTGTAAATATTCACTTTGATAAAGTGTCAGAAGTGAAAAGGATAGGGCACTCAATTGCTCGATTCCTTCTCTTCAAAGACATGTATGTGCGTAGAGGGCAATTTTCTCTAGCTCTTGCATATGCAGTTACCATTCATAAATCCCAAGGTCTTACCCTAGAGAAAGCATTGATAGATTTAGGAAACACAGTGTTTAAGGAAGGCATGAGCTACGTAGCATTATCACGCTTACGTACACTTGACGGTCTATTGCTAATAAACTTTGATTCAAGTAAAGTCAAAGCTGATATTCCTTGCATTCTAGAATACAATAGATTGTGTTCACTGTACACCCCTCATCTGAAACAATACCCTGTTCCAGATAAAGTGAAACGTGGTAAAAGAAAATTAAATGAAACAAATGCAACAGAATGCAACAGCAAATTCCGCAAAGAAAAGAAGCTAAAGTTTCATCAATTGCCGCAAACATAGAAGAACCTATTAGGGAATGTAAACCAGGCACGTCAGCAAAGAAGCAACAGATAAACCAAAAAATGCACTCAGATACAGAACTTGCTGGCCCATTCAAATTTACAAATGAAAGTGGGATAAGTTACTATGCAAATGTAGCAATCAATATTCTATTTCAATTGCCACCAATTATTAACAATATTTACCTGCACAGTACAGACCAATTGTGTTTGCAAATGTTAGTGCTGCATAGAAATGCAACAAGCAATCCTGACAACACATGTATTGTTCATGGAGTAAGGCAACAATTGGACGACTGTGATGGAATGGTGAGATTCACTATGAACTCGCAAGAAGAACCACAAGAATTTCTAATGTACATACTATTAGTATTGGAAAACAAAAGCATACCTATAAATGGAATCTTCCAAATATTGTACATGTGGAAACATACATGCACTCTCTGTAACCAAGTGACACAGGAAGAAATCCCAAATTAAAGATTTGTGTATGTTTCCATACCAAATACTGAGAGCATTCCATTTCAGCAAAATGCAAACCATGGCAGATTATGTAGTATTTGCAATTCAGACAATCGCTCCACCTTACTGATACAATCACATAGAGCCTACATAATACTTATGCTTCTATGTTATAATGCAGATGGCACCAAAAACAACTGCAAACTAACTGGATTCACACACAATCAATTGTCACTTGGAAAGAAAACCTTTAAAACAGTAGGAAAAATCTACCATGCAGGAGCTACAACCAATGCAGGTCACTACATTGCATACATTTAAAAAGAATTCTGGATGGTTTGAATGTAATGATAGCACCATTACTCTAAAGCAGAGGTTGCCAGCTAACCTAACAAATGCGTATTTAATGTTCTTGAAGCCAACATTTACGAAATAATGTATACTTCACGATTGTCAACAAAGTATGTCAAAGACTACAGACAGTTAGAATACGCCCAAAGGTATCTAACTACCCAACAGGCTGGAAGAACGACACAAATAAATGATTATCACAGATCGTTGGAAACAAATGCACAGGTAGAATACGCCTATAGGTATCTAACTGTTGTTAAAAATCGGCAGGAAGGCAACAAAGAAAACATTAATGGGAAAGATGAAGGAAACAGGATGTAACAACGATACAAATGAATGAGTATCACAAACCTGTAGGAACAAATGAACAGTTATAATACGCCTGCAGGTATCTAACTGTTGTTAAAAAGGGGCAGGAAGGCAACAAACATAACATTGATCAGAAAAATGAAGAAAACACTGAAAGGAAAAAATGAAGTATTTAGTACCATAAGAAATGACGTTTTATTTAATCCGACAAAGATTTTTTTCCCCATACCCAAGGATTAGAAAAGCAAACACAGAAACTGAGCGCAACGCACAGTACACTGGTTTGTATACAAAATATGAGGGTCCAAAAAAAAAAGTTAACAGTCTATTATGCAATGTGGTAAATTGGGAAAAACTGCAAACACTAACATATCTTTTTCTTTCATCACAGAAATGGAAAAAGTGATACTTCCACCAAGTACGATAACCAATTTAAAAGTTTATGGATTCTGTAGGCTGCCCTTTCATCTTCGGTGAGTAACCTACCACCTACGCCTTACAACCAAGTTTCAAGGAGTACAGTTCCTATCCACAACCATCACTGCATATGTAAAACGTGGTCCTTGTAAATTAGCTGCTTATAAATGTACTTTTCGGACCATCGACTGCAGCCATGAAGTGAAGACACTAGGGCATCAACACAACGACCACAATCCACCACACCCATACTAACTTGTAACTCCACTGCTTATGACTTCAGTCGTGCGTGCATGGGCTTTAGCCATGCACCCAAGAGTGCAGGGTCTCCCCACAACCACCCCGGTGATGTGTGGTAGTGGGGGTTATTCTATAGGTGTTATCCTTCAGTAACTCTGCCCAGAGGCTTCCCTCCTAGGTGTATGTCTGTAGATCTTACATGGGATGGGTGTGCAGTGTCTTTCAAGTCTAGTACTTACCACTTTATTCTTGGTTGCATGGCCTTCGGCCATGCACCCAAGACTGCACGCACTCCCACAACTTGCCAATCAAAACGCAACACTACGGGTGTGTGCATGGGTGGCACATGTGGCGGTGGTTGGGGCCAGGGCCTACAGTCTTGTAAGTAAATCCTTCAGCCTTCGGCCGACGGCCATGCATCCAAGACTCTAAGCCCTGGCCACAATCACCGTAGCATGTGCCACCCATGGTGGCGTACTAATGAATATAATAATAGTCATTTGAAAAAATAAGGCATTCATGGCATGTTGTCAATTTCAATGTTCCCTAACACCACACATGTCCTTACAAATCTAACAACTCCCCCCGTGCACTGCACGGGCTGAAATACTGGCCTTATTGGACCCCTCATTTTCTGTGCGTACAAGGAGGCCATAGGACATACATTATTAAGTAGGTATAAGTGTATTATTGGGTGTATGGCCTTCGGTCCTGCACCCAAGAGTGCAGGGTCACCCCTCAACCACCTCAGAGATGTGTGGTAGTGGGGGTTAATCTGTAGGTGTGCTATCCGTCAGTGCGTCTGCCCAGAGGCTTCACTCTTAGCTGTATGTCTGTGGATCTTACATGGGATGGGTGTGCAGTGTCTTCCACGTCTAATACTTACCACTTTGTTCTTGGGTGCATGGCCATGCACCCAACACTGCACGCACTCCCCACAACTTGCCAATCAAAATGCAACACCACGGGTGTATGCATGGGTGGCACATGCGGTGGTGGTTGTGGCCAGGGCCTACAGTCTTGGAAGTAAGGCCTTCGGCCTTCGGCCGACGGCCTTGCATCCAAGACTCTAGGCCCTGGCCACAACCACCGTAGCATGTGCCACCCATGGCGGCGTACTATTGAACATAATAATAGCCATTGGAAACAATAATGTATTCACGGCATGTTGGCAATTTCAATGTTCCCTAACACCACACGTGTCTTTACAAATGTAACAACTCCCCGGTGCAGTGCACAGGCTCAAATACTGGCCTTATTGGATCCCTCATTTTCTGTACGTACACGGAGGCCATAGAACATACGTCATTAAGTAGGTATAAGTGTACTGTGCATACAAGATGTCCATACACATTACATCATGATGAGCGACCTCCAGAAGAAGTGCATTAATCACTTATATCTTAAGACTGTAGCCCCTGGCCACAACCACTGTAGCATGTGCCACCCATGGCAGCATACTAATTAATATAATAATAGCCATTGGAAAAAATGCCTTCACAGAATGTTGTCAATTTCACTGTTGCCTACCTATACCAGTGTGCTTTCAACTGTTACAAATTTCCTGTCCACTACATGGACTGAAGTGCTATCATTATTACCCCCCACATTTACTGTACATACAAGGTGTCCATAGAAATTACATCATGACGCCCGAAGTACAAATGCATAGATCACCCATTTCTTACTGTCTGAACCTTTCCCAATGCTCTGTGACACAGCAAAATAGGTTAATGAAAAAAGTATGTGTATCCAAACCATCTGACGCAGAACACGTCTCGCAGCAGCCAATGGGCAGACACGTTGCGTGTACGCGGTCATGACGGCAGCCCCTTAGCCAATCTGTTTCTTGTGCGTCGACCGAACAGGGAAGTGTGACCGCGGAGCGAACATAGATATCACTAATTATTTCAGACCTACTTTTTCATAATTATAAAGAAACATCCTGCACATATGGTGACCAAATTTACAAAAGCACGCTTTCTGGACGAAGCCCCTGTACCTGCCGCAGATTTCGTCAAAATCCGTCCAGCGGTTTCACCTGTAGCCGTGCGCAAAGTTTTTCCCCCATTCAGTCTATGGGAAAAAAAGATGTTTTGGGACCCCCCTAGAACTCCACTCCCCCTGGGCAAATTCTCACCAAACTTTATAAAAAAAATTCAGAGTGGCCCATATACATTTTTTGCAAAGTGTGGTGAGGATTCGTCCAGAAGGAGCAGAGTTATAAGCTGCCCAAAAAGTGCTCTTCCTATGGAAACAGCAACTTAACCATAACTACATGGCCACTACCGTGGTCATGATATATATATATATATATATATATATATATATATATATATATATATATATATATATATTTGGTGGTAACTTCTGGTCTGAGTGCTAATTGAGCAAACTCTTTGATTTGTTGGCGTTGCCGGACTGCTGTTCCTCTGTTGGGCAAAGGTTGTGTGTGCTATGTTCATCCAGGCATGTAGCGCATCCTCCAAAGGCAGGGCTCCTTTAATCTCCTTCTGCGGGCGCTGGACAGTCAATTAGTGAAGTGCTCTTCCGCAGACGCTCTTCAGCAATGAAGTAATCAAGAGCACAGTTCAGCCTAAATGGAACGCGTTCTGTCGCAGCCAGTTACATCATTGATCACTTCACTTATATCTAGTCTCATAGTCAATTTGCGAAAAACCCGTGACCTTACAGGAATATCACCGCAAGAGTGTTCACACATTCTGTGACAGTGTGCTTCCATATCAAATGCATTACGCACATAATTGCAGCATGAAAACATTTCAAAAGGACAAGGTGGCCGGTTTGTATATTGTAAAGCATTCAACTTGCGCTACTGTGAATTATTGTAAAATGCTTTTCCGTGTGTAAAACCTCAAAGAGGAAGTTTTAGGGGCACATCGTGTTGATTTCTTATCCTTCTATTCACACGGATTGAAAAAGGGGGCCAGGAGGAAGGCGCAAGCGTTACCCCGGGGGTGCTACCAAGTGACCGCTCTCGCATGACTGGCTTTGGGACGGTGCAACTTAATTATTCACAGACCCCTCTGTGTCATGCAGTGCTTTCCCTTCTCAGCAAATCTATCAGGACAACGCCGCAGATGCCATGCCCGGATGCCATGCCACATACCTTCAGGGACATATGCCTTCGTAGGCCCCATCGCAACATGGAACAGCCTCACACAGAGAAGCCTGTAGGGCTTCTGTTGCTGCGGGCACTAGGTGGAGCTTTAGCGTCCCCAGTGGTGTTGCTAGGTCTGGAAAAGATCTGGGGCTACGCTAATGTCGGGACTGTCGGGACCTAACCTTTTGGTTGTAGCCCCTGAGCTTCCATCCCGGCCCACAACCAAGTGACCTGGGGTTATAGACCCCCCTCTAGCCCCAACACTCTTAGCGATGCCTCTGGTCATCACTGTCCTTAGGAGGCCATGGGGACGTCACAGCATTACTGTGCTGTCTTCTGTGAGGATTGCCTTCTTGCATACTGGTGGCATCGTTTAGCTCATTACTTGATCTTTCTTCTTATGTAGGCCATTTGTGTGGAAGGGGTGGTAGACAAGAGAGAACGGACCAGATGTTGTAGGCCTTGGGCAAGTATATTTTAAGGTCTGCTCGTTTGACACAAAAAACGTTTTGCTTTTCGTATTAAAAGGCACATTTATGAATGACAATTTCACAAGCCATTGTTTTGGAAGTATTCAAAGCTTTCAAGTACAAAAGACATACCTAGATTAAATCTGTTAAATCACATTGATTGGTATGCGGGTACTTATATACTTCCCTTGATGATGGAGAGAATTAACCTAGAATCATTCCCATTTTGCGTAACACCTTTCTGTAATATTTTGGTTTTAAAAATGGTCAGGTTTGGAAATGTGATTAGTGTACTTTGCAAGTCAGTTTTATAAAAGGAGATTGTTTTAGTACGTGGTAAGAGCTGGAAAAGAAAGTGTTCAAATGCAGAAATTGCAGAGTTGGCACAAATCCCAGCTTCACCCTTTAAGCAATGTGTGATCTTGTGCATCACATGTAATCTTTTATGGCCTGACCTCTCAGAATTTCCAGTCCCTAAACCTTTCAAAATTGTCAGCCCTTCAGAGTGATTTCATTCTCAGGGTATGATCTTCATAAAAGCCTCACTCATGGTTTTACTCATGGTTTCACTGGCTATAGGGTTGCTTCCACTATAATAGTAAGCATTGATATAATGCACATTACAGGCACTTGTTCCCTTGATCTAATGGCAACACCATTTGAAAACCATGTCCCACTTTTATTCTCAGTCTGTCTGGATAGAGACACTTTCCTGGTAGCTTCTAATCTGCATTCACTATCCATGCAATGCTATGTGTAGCTTTCTCCTTCCTTACAATTGGTCTACTCTATCCAGGCTTGAACACTTTTGCATTTTCTGAGGCAGCTAATGTGAGTTCTCTGACTATTCTGGGTTACATGTACCTTTTTCATACAGTCCTGCATTAATACTACAGGCTGCATACCTTCCCGGATGCTAATGATAAAAAGTACCCTGTTTCCATACTAGAAGAGAAGTAACCTCTCCGAAGATTGCTAAGGTTTGCCTTCAAATGCTAATTGGTTATCATTCTGATTAGCGCAATAATGAAGAGGGTACGGGGAACAGGAGCAAAGGTAAGGGATAACCTCTCTCTTTATTCTCCTTCTACATCTCCCTATCTTGAGTCTCGTCACTTGGGTTTCCTCACCCCAGCCCCTCCCTCCTGACTGGCTGTAGTATGGTGTCCACTGAGGACACAACATCTTTATCCCACTAAAACGTCCACGTCAATATCTCTTCTGCCCATCGACGAGACCTCTGTATCACTTTGCCTGATCTTCCTTGCACTATATGTTGCTCTGGTTCTTAGGCTTCACCTTCCTCTTCTTCTCTCATGATTCTCGTGTCTCCTGATGGCATCACCGGATGGGAGGTGCTTCTTTCTTCCTCCTCAGATCTTCTGAACTGTCAGCCAATCCTGGTCACTTCTGTGCCTCCCATTCTGGCTGTGATCCTAGACCCTTTCCTTGACCTCACTGTGGTGCTTTCTGGCATGTACCTAGAGTCTGTCTTCAATGTTCAATTACCTTGTCTCCAATGTCAAAATCTTTCTCAGAAGCGTTCCTCCGTTGGTCAGTACATTCCTTTGCGGCCACCTTCTTCCCTGTGTCACTGACTCGGATCATCTTTGTCATTTTTGAACAACCCATTGCATGGCATTCTCGTTATCAGCGGCCTTGTCATTATCAAGTCAGCTGGTGTCATTTCTGTGGCCTCATGAGGGGTAGAAGGATACTGTAACAACATGTTACACATCGCCTGTTGCACCGATATGTGTTATACCTCAGCTCTTTCTGGGTGAGGCATTTGACCATTGCCATGAAGATTCCAGCCATGCCATTGGCTTGGAACCACAATGGCATAATTATCTGGTGTTTGAATCCTAAGTGGTCCGCTAGTGTGATGAAATCATGACCATTGAATAGTGTGCTGTTGTCCGACTTAATAATCATTGGGATGCCCCACTCACAGAATACTTCTTCGAAGGCCTGTGCAGTGCTCTTGAAATTTGTTGACTGCACAACCCTCGTAACTGGGAACCTTGAATATTGATCAATCAGGACTAATATATATGTTCCATCCGACATAGGTTCATAACGGTCAATGGCCACCATGGGTGATATGATTTCTGGGAGAGCCATTACTGCCATCAGAGTTGGGGTGTTAGCTCTTGCAGTTAGTTGACATGCCTCACCCTGTCCAATGGTTTCCCGGACAAACTCATCAATTTGGGGTAACCATGAATAGTGGCGTAGCAGTTTCTTTGTGTTAACCACCCCTCAGTGGCTCTCATGATCCAGTTCAACCACTGTCTTCAACCTCGCCAGAATAACCAACCAGTGCCACAAAGGAGAAGATGGTCAGCTGAGATTGCTAACTTCATGTGCACCGCAGCCAGGTGGTCTAAGTCTCCCTCTTTAATGCCGGCTAGGCCCTCCGTGTGATGCTGGAAGTTCCTCCATTGGTCATCCTTGGTGGAGGAGATTGAAGCTTGGATCTTGGGGTCATGTCGGGATGCCACTGGAATGTCCTTCACTGACAGTGCAGGCAGCAATGCATTGTCTGCCACATAACTGATGTATAATTCTACGTTTGTCAATGTGTGGTTGCATGCCGCTGCAAAAATTAAAGCACAAGAAAACAAGCCTTCTCTGCCTACCCTTCAAGACTATGGAGCCTCCTCTCGGGCAGCATCAGAATCGCCCCAACGCTCCTAGAATTCAGAAATGAACTCAAGACCCACCACGTCAAGGAGTCTCTTCTCCTCTACACCTACACCATCACATTACCCCTCTCCTCACCTCTACTCGATACAGCTGTACCCCTCCTCTGTCCACATATGCATCCTACACCATGCAGTATATCTGTTCTGTTGTTGCCACTGAAAAGCGATTTGTTATGCACCTGTACTGTTGTACAGCTCTGTAAACCACTCTGTTATGTATCTGTATTGGTGTATGGCTCTGTAAAGTGCTCCATTGCTACTCGAAACTAGGGCCATGCTCAATAAATACCATAAAGAAATATGGGGCAATCGGGTTCCTCGAAATGTAATCTGCTGGATTAAGGTCTTTCCCTAGATAATGGATGATGGAATAATCATACTCCTTGAGTTGCATGGCCCACCTTTCAATGTGGGGAGGCATGCTGGTACAGGGGTTTCCCAACAACGAAAGGATGGCCTGGTGATCTGTGGCTAACTTGGAGTGTTTGCCAACAAGAAAGTGGTGGAAATGTTTGCATGTCCAAATGGCCACAATGCTCTGCTTTCTGGTTGCAAGCACGTTGCTTCAGTAGCTGACAGTACCCTGCTGGCATATGCAACTATCATCTTTTCTTCGGATGGGTCCCAATCAGCCTGTGCCAGGATGGCTCACATGCCCAATGGGCTAGCATTTACAGTAAGTTTGCTGTCCTTCATTGGGTCAAAGTAAGCCAGATGGTGTGCTTCCGTCAACGCATGTTGGATGTCTTTGAAATCTTTCTGGTATTGGCTTGTCCACAGAAACACAATGTCCTGTTTCAGGATCTGTCGCAGTGTTTCAGTCAAAAGAGGCGGGAGGTGCTGGATAGTCTGGACTTTAATGGGATCAGGGATCAACCCCTTGCTGGAAAAAATATTTCTGGAAAACTTGTTCTTGGTTCACTGTGCATTTATCCAAATAGAGTGTGAGTCCGGTATCCATTAATGCTTGGCACACATGTAGCAATGTGTGATCATGTTCTTCTTGGATGGGCCGGAGCAGGATCCTTCTAACTATGTCATTTTAAAAATTCAGCTGCTGATGAGATTCCAAAATAGAGGAGCTTGCAACTGTGCAAACTATTGTGAGTCACAAATGTCATGATGTGCTGTGAGTTTGGATGGAGGAGGAGCTGGTGATAGCCTTGACAGAGGTCTAATTTGGTGAATTTGCTTACACTATTTAATCTTATTATCATATCCTCACTGTTCAGGCCCGGGAGGGATTCCCACTGAATTTCTAAGATTGGAATATACCAGTCAACACAGTGCCTGATGCACCCACCTTCTTTGAGCACCATGACCTCAGGGGATATCAATGGTGCAGGGCCTCTCGCCAGCTCGATAATGTCATTTTTAATGAGGCAGTGTAGTTCTTCAGTTACCTTTTGTTGGAGGTGGAACTCTACTCGTCTTGGGAGTTGTGGCACTGGGCGCATGGCTTCATTGATGTGTACTTTGATAGGAGGATTTTTTAGAGCAGCTAGGCCAGTCACTAGTTGCAGGAATCTCGACTTGATGATCATCTTGGATATTGGTTCATCACTGGACACTCTCTCCTGTCACCTTTCCATTTGGCAGGATATTGCAATGAGGCCAAGGCATTTTGCTGTCTTGAGGGAAAGCAGACAGTGGCTGGGTGAGGGCATTTTAAGTATGTGAAACGTAGCCAGCACTGCTGCATATTGCTGACATATAGTGCAGAAGAACTGACCCACGCAGGGAAGTGGATCAGTGACACCACATTGGAAGATACAAGCTAACAAAGGAGATAGCTTGTGAGGGATGTCAAGATTGAGGATTTGTCTCTCATCCATAATGTTCAAGGTGACTCCAGTGTCGATAAATTGAATCTCCTGGTATTGTATGCTCAAAGTGATTTTTCTGAGATTATTCACATCATTGTGTTCCATCATTAGATACACACATGCAGTGTGCTTCAGTTAGAGGCAGTGTGGCTTGGCAGTAAAGTAACTACTCAATCCCAGCTGGGATGTAGCAAGTATGACTTTGCTGGAGACACATCAGGTCTTGAAAGATCATTTTCAGCATGGAATGTGCTGAGTGTGCTGCATATAGAGGGTGTGTGGCTTGGCATTAAAGGAGCTACTCAATCCAAACTTGGCAGTTAGAGGCCTTTGGAGGACAGTGGTGGTAGCAGGTTTTGGGGTAACCCTACTTTCATAATCCCCTTCTGTTTTCACTGGTACACTATAAAAACCCTGTGAAATATATATTTGCAGAGCAATGTGAAGAAATTGGAAAACAAAAAAGTACCCCAAAAAATTCAAATTCAATATAATTCCTACGGAACCTACATTTAGCAGAAGAAAAAGCAACTGCACCTGGTAAAGAGATGCAGCAAGAACGTGTGGAGCAGGGAGAAATGGAAGAGGGTCCTCGGTAGACAAACAAGACTAACAAAGAAGACAAACCGCAAAGAACCCTTCTAAAGGGGGAATGAAAAGTGAAAGGTTGAGAATAAATCCAAGGGCTTGTGAACTCCACCTTGATGAGAACCCTAAAATAAACCATAAAGGGGTCACAGAGCAATCCTCTATGGTTGAAAGTTTAAACTTGGGCATATAGATGTGAGAACACAATTTGAAGATACTCAAATGGAGGGCATTTCATTAGGTGAAGAAACCCATCAAGTACCCACATCTGGGTCTCAATATGGCCTGGAACATAATTCTAAAACTGGAGGACACTTAAAGGGTATGAATGTGAAGGCCTCACCTCACTCTGAGTTGTACAGGGAGTGCCTACACCTAAAATTTGTTCTAAAAAGTCTGCAACAAGTTCTTCTGAGTTTGTTGAATATTCTGAAACATTTTGAAGAACTTCCTTGTCTACGACTAGTGAGAGATATTGAACTGATCTACTTTATTGATACAGTAAGAACAGTCATTGTATTGCTAAAATTACCCTCAAAAGTGATACAGAAAATACTTTTAAATGAAATAGAAGCGCTGTGACAAAAAATATGACGGTCAAGCAATGCAAAAGGAGTATGGAAAAAAGAATATTTCAAAAAGAATATTTCAAAAACACTGTCCAAATATTTGCAACATGAACCTCTTCAAATTCACTGTTTGGGGGGGAAAGAGGTGACTCAGATCAGTTCAATTGATGAATTCAATGTCACCAAGTTAAAGGGAGAACAAGACAGGTCATGGTTCCCATGTACCTTTTATAAACCTTACCATCATGTAGTGGACCGGGGAAGAGGTGTTTGACATCCTGACCACATTACTTAACCTGTCTATCATGGAGTCACGCCAATTTATTGAATAAAATTGGGGCACGACTTGGCAAAGCATACAATCTTATTCTTATAGGAAATCTGGCTCCAATCTTCATATGTGTTAGACAGGTTTTCTACTGTGCAACAGGTACCTGTCGAAATGGTGGGAGACACTCAGATGGTCTGACAATTGCTGATTAGAATGAATAGCCATTCAATGCCATTCAAAGTAGAAATTATTTCCGAGTAAAAATATGGCATTTTAGTAGCTAAGACACAAATCCCCGATAAGCCGGTTGCAAAATGGATGCTGCTTAGGACTAGAATCCAGTGCTAACTAGTTTAGAGAAGTTTCCAGAAAGGGTATTGTTTGTTTTTGAAATATTCAGACATAACCTGAACAACTGGGAGATCCTTTTAGCAGGTGATCTAAATTCAGATTTTAGAAGTGATCATAAGCCAAAAGGTGGCCAAATTCGAGGTATGAGGCTCCACCAGTCTTTCTCTTGTGTATTCACTTTTCACTGGCCTTTGACACGGTTAGCAGATCATTGCTGTGAGACAAATTGAGAAAATTGAACATTACGTAGGGACTGTTTGCAGACAGAGTGATCCAAATAAGACTAAATCAACAAGGTGCCCTGACAACAAGGCAATTTCAGACCTCAAGAGGTTTACGACAGGGATACATTCTGACAGTTCCATGTCATCTCATCACAGGATGTTTTTTCGCTGGGTTTTTACAGCACATTTTTAATGAATAAACCCATTAAATTTTGTTTACATTTATTTTTGGGGGGGTCCCCCCATTCCCTTTCAGTTTTAATCTGTTCCCAAACACCCACATACCATATATCTATTTTTCTAACCCCCCAAAAAATAATTCAATGGTTTTTTTTGTAATAGAATTAGCAGTAAAAAACCCCAGGAAAAATCGTCCCGCGATGAAAGGACGTTGTACCATTCTGACGCCCTGCCTAATTAATTTATAAGGCGCAGATGTGGGGGAAGCCGTGGGATAAGTATCATTTGAGGCTCCGCAAATCGATTCTATAAAAATCTTCTGGCTTGCATTCACAGATGATATTATTGTATTCGATCATACGCAGCTGGACCTTCAATACTCTTGAAGATTATTGGCCTCATGACAAGTTGGGCGGAGCAGTGAAAATGCAGCGCAAATGCTATTACCGCTGCAATACCGCTCCTGCCACCTGTGAGTTGGGCATAAAGTTAGTTATTCACTGCCAGCTCTGATCTGGGGGTAAATCTGCCGACTTTCTGGTCATTTTTGATGCAATTACCACAGCGGTATTAGTGCTGAAGTAACTGCGCTGAAAAAGTTCCCATTGGGTCCAATGAACCCAATATAAATGGGGATTTACCACCCCACTGCTACTTGGGATCCAGCGCTAATAGCGCCGGTCCAAGTTGGGGTAACACTAATTGCGTTGAGCGGTATCCCAGCAGATTTACTGCCAGGATACAGCCCACTTGTAATAACCCCCTTTGCCGCAAAACATGGGCTATTGATAAATCGTAACAAGACAATGATTGTAAAACTCTTGAAAACTAATAGAAAGGCATTTATTTACAAGTGGAAAATAGGTAATTGCTGCCCTCAACCACTGCAACAAATAAAATATCTGGGCTTTGATTTTGGGGCTACTCCAAATAAAGGGGCCATCTTTGAAAAACTAAAAGAAAAGTCACTCCTTTGGATGTCACAGGTGAAGTGTATAGGTAGACAATATGGAAAATTGTCAGTACTACAGCCTATTATTTTTTTACAAAGCTAGAGTTATTCTTTTTTTACTTTATGGATCAGATGTTTCGCATCAGGTTCTATTGCTTTGGATAAAATAGAAGGTTTTATCTGAAAAAAATCTATACAGCAACCTAATTGAATCCCAATAGCGAGAGTATACTATGAACTAGTCATAGGGCCTCATTATAAGTTTGCCGGTCTGGTAACAACGACACCGGTAAGCTTGCTGGTACCGTTGATACCGGACTGGCAAACTACGAGTTCTGTCGTGGGTGCCTTCCCGCTTGCCAAGTCTGACCTGATGGGCATACAGGGACCCGCAAGCAGACCTCCCCATTCCCATTGAGCCCTATTGGGCTGAAATGGGAATGGGGAGCATTTTTTTCCGGTGCCCGCAAATGGGCAATTACCGGTCCGGCGGGGTGGTAATGACCCGGTAATTGCCCATTCCCAGGTGCAACAAAAGAATTGCAAGTTTGGTGGCAGCATGCTGGTTTTACTGGAAAATACCTGCTTGTCTACATGTACATATACTTGGGCGAAAACAAGGATTTCTGAGAGCAGGAATAGCTTCTCAAGTAAGTACTTCCGGAAGGTGGATGACGTGCAGCCTTCCGTAATCGGAAGTCTGAATGCGTCTTCATTAGAAAATGTGTCAAATTGACAGTGGGCAACTTGCTTCTGTAATCTGAGGACATACTCATCCATTGCTTCCTGGGATCTCTAACTACACTGGTTAAGCATCAGCCTTTCAAAATCTCTGTTGCTCTGGGCTACACATTTTTTGTTGAGGGCAGTGATAAGCATGGTGTAGGATTTGTTATCAGCTGGCTGAAATGTCTTGACCATGTATCTTACTACCCTTCACTTGCGTAGCACAACATTTGGGGTCCCCCTTGTGAGCCATGCTGATCCCCCCCAAGCTCCTTACCAAAGCACAGTTCACGCCACACACCGGGCCGGCCCGGACCACCACGCATGCGCAATGTACATGATATTTATGCCACTGCAGGGGCATGCACTACTCCAAGTGAAAGAAGTACATTTGTTGTTTAATCAAAGCTTAAATGTTTCACCTATGCATAGAAAGAAGGGGGTTGTACCTGGTCCCCAAATATAACAGCCACCAGTGCTGGCTTGTGAGTTGTTTTATTGGAGGGTAGAAATATTTGCCACAAGTTTGCGATTGCGACCGAGCATAGCGAGGGGGCCCGAACTAATGAAAATGGGTTTGGCGGTCGGGGGATTCTTCCCCATCCCTTGAGAAAATGTTTTGAATAATGGGTTAAAATGGTGCATTCCACAGCACACCTTCTGTGAAAATGCTGGTAAAAGCACAGTTTGCAATCAGTTTTGTAGCGTGTAGGGCAACTCATGAAAAAAGTACAATAAATGCAAGTCACCAAAAGTCCACAAGCACATTTCCCAATGCATTGTCATGCCGGTGCCTACAATATGTGCCAGTATAAAAACATTTTCATGGTGGCTGTGCCCATACATTTCCATGCTGGCTCCACCAACATATGCTAGTATTCACATATAAGAACATACCCATGTTCGCTTTGAGATGTTTTTTTATAGCATCATTACTAGCACTTGGCACAAAGCTGACTCTGCCAATATATGCCAGCACTCCTATGTAAAGAAAATAATCCTGTCGGTTTAGCCACTAAAATGGCATGTCACAATAGGAAAACAGGTCTAGGGTGGTCCAATGTAAGCCAATGTAGACCTATAAGAACACCTATCATCCTTGTTTTTTCATAGATGCTCAGTTAAGAAAAAGTCATGCTCCAATAAGAAATATACGGGGCGCTACACCAAAGCACCAGTCCAGCGAGATAATACTACTTATCATGCTTTCTTTATAAAAGATGCTGAGTAATACATGTCATGCCACAGTAAGCAATGGCTAGACTGGCTGTACCAAAATGCTAGTCTAGCAAGGTAATGACACACATGAATTTTTCTTTGCCCGAAAATAAGAGTAAAACATGCAAAGTCAAAAAAGGATGTGTCAAAAATGCTGTTTCTCCCAAGGGGATGGACACACACACACACGCGCACACACACACACACACACCCACATACACACATTCATTCACACACACACCCTCCTCTCACATTCATTCACATTGCATTCACCACAAAGGCATGCACCCACCCACCCAGAACATTCACGCACACAATCACATTCATACACATTCACCCATCACTCACTAACCGATGCACCTTCTTTCATGTCCACTCACACTGCTGCTTTCTCCATACAGACACATACACATCCAGAACATTCAAACACACTATCACATTCATACTCATTCACCCACTAGTCACTCACTCATACACCTTCTCTTACATCCACTCACTGCATTATCTACAAAGGCACACACCCACCCAGAACATTCAAACACACTGTCACATTCTTAGTCATACCCCCACCAGTCACTCACATCCACTCTCATTGCATTCTCCACACGGCGCACAGCAACCCAGAACGTTCAAACACACACACTATCACATTTCATCTCATTCACCCACCACTCACTGACCAATACAACATACATACTGACACACACTCCACACATGCAAACTACACATCGCTGTTTTTCCAGCTTTGGTCTGTCACTGCAGGCCACAATCGGCTCCTCTGTACTGCTCACAAATAGGAACCTGCAAGCTGGGAGCGCTTCCTGGTTCCTCTATATGAGCTGCACGGAAGCCGGAGGAGAAGGGGTTGGAGCTGATAGTTTAGCAGTGCACGGTGGTGGTGTGAGCTATGGTTGCTTAGCTTAGCATAACTGGCGAATTTCAATGTTTTGGGGTTTTACTTGTAGCTGTCCCTTTAACAAAGATTTTTCACTGAATTTCATAGGTTTTTATTAGTGCAATGTAACCATAACGTCCCTTTAACAGAGCTGTTTCATTGAATTTCATAGGTTTTTACCAGTTCACCCTTAATCTGCTACAGGTTCCTTATATTGTACTCACTTCCAACGTAGCAGCTGAAGAGTCTACGGTCAATACAAATGTCTGCGGACATCAGGTAGCATTCACAAAGCTCAGGGGAGAACAGAAAACCAACACACACATGTACATAAAGCAACGTTACTTACATTTACTGCACCCAAATGTACATTTTTGTACAAATGATTACTTGAAAATGTACACATTATTTTTTATTTATAACACACAATATAATGGAATGCACCAAGCATAAACCATAAGTGTACACCTCATATTATCACTTCAGTGCAACTGTTCATAGAGACTAACATACAACAAGTGCTTATTCTAAAACAATTTCTCACCAAACAGTAAGAACACTGTTTTTCTTTCTTTATTATTAGCATTCATTATGCAAACATGTATTATAAAAAAACACTATTTTTCATTTTAAGACAAAAATGGCAAACACAGTTGAGTGGTTAGAGGATAACTTCCCAATAGAAGAAATCAGTGACGACAGCATCTCTAATGGTATACAATACATATTTTAATGTAAACAAATAATGTAATTTGTACAGACCTTACTAACATAATAATTTCTTTTTTTTCTTACAGTACATAGTTTTCATGAAGAGAGCACACCCCAATTTAATTATTCACAATCCAAAGAACCACAAAAAGAAGCCCTATCCCTAACTGTACATAATCAAATCATGAACTTGTTTACAAAATTGGATGAACTAAATAATGATTTTATGTAACTTTTACAATATTACAAATAATGATGTCATTAAAATGTTCTCTATGACTGTCCTTCTTGCACCTGTCCCCCTTTTACCCTTCAATGACCAATCAAATTCCCAGAATTTAAATCAAAGACACTTTGATGAGACCTCACTACCTTCCTCCCCTGATAATTATTGCACAGAAATTCCTAATTCTCCCATTTATGTTTCCCATTCCAATACCCCATCCCTTTCATAAATAAATTAATTTCTTACACCATAAATGTGTTGTATATTGTTGTGTGATATGCCTTTTTGTTTAACGCCTCATTATTAGTCTGCAGACACTACAACTGTCCAGAGAGTCTGCATTCAAAATGGAGGTGCCCCTGGACAAGCGGGATATCCAGACGTGTCCAGTCTTGCATGACACATGTTTAATTAGTCTGCGGACCCGCGCCTGATCTACTGACACCCACATGCATGTGCCCTGCAATTCGCACCCAATGGTTGTCTTCCGACAGCCGTAAGGGCCGCAGACGTCCCCGGACGTCATCATGTGACCGCACCGGTGCAGCCTGACAGCCTGCTCGCGAACAGTGTCTGCACTCTGCAGAGTTCAAAGGTATATTTTCTGCCAATCTAGGGTGTTTCAAGCTCACACTTTACCCTTGCACAGCTCCCACACCCATTCTTCATTGATTTTATAACTTTTCCATGCCTATTTGCGACTCAGTTGTCTGCGGACAGCACAACTGTCCATGGACGGTTCCTCAGAAGAGACTCAACCATTACTTTTCCTCATTCTCAATCTGGTTAAGCAGGAGAGAGCATGATGCAGCACCTGCTTTGGAGATTACTTGCAATACTGCATCAATGGCATCTCCTTTGGCCATTCCTCCTCCCCAGGCACCACCACAGCCATCACCATCTCGAGGGCCTGGATAGGGGAACAGGCACAGTGATACAGATCAGGATGAAGAGGAAGATGTAGATGAGGTGGAGGAAGTCCCTATGTCCGGCACCCAGAGTGAGTCCTGGGTGTATCCATTTTTAACCACTGTTGGAGATGTCCCTAAGGCTAGTGTAGCAAAGATCGGATGCACTGAGTGCAAAGTTGTACTCAGTTGCAGAAAACCTGGGTTGTATGCCTATGGACCAACCTCCATTAGTCACCACACCAAATCTAACCAACCAAGTGCTCTGAAGAAGGCGGCACCTTTCACAGGGAAAGTTAAGTTAAACAACCTCTACCCCATCTTCTTCAACTGCTCCTGTTACCACAAAGGATACTCCTTTGGGGGCAGAGGATCCCAGCGGCCACCTCACAGGCCATGCAGAACACTATTGACCCTTACCTTTCGAGAGTCAAAGTACTATGCATGTACTATGATGCACTGATCTGTAGAGGTGAGAGGTTTCTGACTGCTTTCGAGGCCACAGTCAAGGAGCATGAGAAACAATGCCCCTTACCTTAAATGTAAGGCATGCCCAACATCTTCTTCTGACCACCTGTCCCTCCATCTCTGTGGTTGGTGCCCCTTCCCTCCCCCTTCCCCTCACCTTTCCTTGCCTCTCCTGCAAAAAAACACAAAGAAATCCACAACAAAAATACAAAAACAAAAACACACACAAAAAAATGGTTCCTTTAGGAGCCACCTTTCCCAGTTAAAAAACAGAAGTGAGAAAAAAAGTCACAGGCCGCTTTGCAGCCTACATAGTCTGCAGACAGCGTGGTAGTTTGCCTCTTAAATTAACTTTCTTGTCTTTTTGTCTATTCAATATTTTTTGATTATTTTGTTTTATATGATAAACTAACAAAGATTAGACACAATGCAATTATTATGTGTTCACTAAAACTGTTTCAATGCATTTTGAACTCTTTCCAGAAAAATGTGGTTTCTCACATCAGTTAGATGCAGTCCATCCAAGTCTCTGAAAAAATGTTGACAATCTCAAATTTAATGTTCTCATTATGAAAAGATGTCATGCCAACATCTTGCAAAAAAGAACACTCAGCTTTATTCACATTGTGCCTTGCTTTTTCCATTTGCAGACAAAATACATTTGAACGCATCCACATTTGTATCTGAGCAATCCGAGACAAAATAATTTTGGAATTTGGAAACAATTGCATAAACCTTCCAAATGTCTCCTTCATTACAAACTGCAATTACATTCCAGTAATGTACCACAAACTGTTCCCTCAATAATGAAGAACAATGATGTCTGGATGTTTTAAGTGAACTATATTCTCACAAAACGGGAGCACATCCGCCCACTTTATTCCTCGCACCCCATACAAGAACACTACAAATTCATGGAATCCAAGATTTTCACTCAATCCACAGTGCTCAACATAGACCTTCAGCCAATGGATCTAAGAGTTACCCAAAATCCATGCACTCTGCCTCCTGATAGCCATCGCCACTTTCAGTGCTCTCAAAACTCCTGCAAAGAAAATTCCTGCTAGGCTCTGTTCCTGTACACCACACCCAAGAAACCTGATTGGCTGATCCCCGATGTCCGCGGACAGTCATCTCTGCAGTCCCATCTTCATGCCAGGCATCCTCAAAAGACCTGGATATGGCAGGTGCTGTCCGTGGGGTACCGCAGTTTCTGCAGACAGATCGTCCAATTGAAGGGGGTGGGGAGGTTAGCATTTAATTTAAACAATATATTGAACAATAGTGGCTCTTAAAAGAGACGTTTATTTTTTAAATTCTTTTCTTTTACTTCTCTAATTTTTATTTCCTAGAACTACTAACAAATATTTTCATATGCACGTTACATCTTTTTTGCATTACATTTCTCGGTGCATTTTTAATATTTTAAGAAACATCTGATTCCCAAAATCAGTCAAATTCACTCCATCACTCATTTTCAAAACATGCCATGCCTACACCATTAAAAAAAGCACATACACCTTTATTTTCACGGTGTCTACCTTCTTCTAGTTGTGCACAAAACATATTTGGGCATCTCCATACTTCCCTTGGGTGTATTTGTTAAAAAATCATCTTTCAATGTGGAAATAATTCCAGTAAGCCTCAGATCATATCCTTGAATGCAACCTGCAAATATAGTGGAGAAACATAGCCCAAACTATTTCCTCCATAATGAACAACAATAATATCTGGGCATTGCAAGTGAGCATAGTCTTACAAAATGACAGTAAACTCACCCAGGTTAGCCCACACACTGCATACCACCAAACCTCCACTCCGTCCAAACCAATAGTGCCAGAGATGCCACACAACTCAGTGTACCTCTTCAAATTAATCATCCAACAATCTCCCAACATCCACAGAGTGAACTATTTCCTAGCAATAGCCACATCCATCTTCCCTACACATAACCATCAAAACACCTACTACCCTCTCGTCCTGTAAACCACAACTGGAACACCTCATTGGCTATTGCCCACAGTCCCTTTTCCATGCCACGCATACTTAGAAGACCCAGATGTGGCACGTGCCGTCCATGGACTACTGCGGTGTCCACAGACCCCATAACACAGGCATAGCCTTTCTACCCTTTCCACTTTCATGATCAAATCAAAGACAGAGATGAAGTTTTGCAGTCAAGTATCACAAATGTGTTGGCAAACATGATTGGTACAAAAGAATACTGGTTCTGATGTCACACTGATGTACGCTGTATGCTAAGGAAGCTAGGCCCCACCACATGGTTTGTTACTTTAAGCTGTGCAGAGTACACATGTGATGACTTACACAACTTCTTACGCACTGCAAAACAAAATAAAGATGAAATAGATATGAAAACACCAGGAGAACACTTTTCTCTTGAACCTGTCAATGTGTCAAGGTACTTTCACCACCGCTTCATTGCCATGATGCACTTCATCTGCAATAAAACTACCCCTCAACAAAGAGAAGTGCAACACTTCTTTTTGAGAAAAAAATATCAATCCAGAGGATTGCCACACATCCACATGCTTTTGTGGATAAAAGATGATCCCAAATCTGGCGATGACAGGGACAATACTGTTTTACAGTTTATTGAAAAATACATAACCTGCAACTTCCCTTCCAAAACCACAGATAGTGAACCTAGGTACACAAATCTTATGCTACCAAAAACATAAGTGTGGTAAATACTGCTGACGTAGATATAAAAACAAAGGTGAATATTATAGAAAATGTTCCTTTGGCTTTCCTAGACCCGCTTGCAAAAAAGGACAAGTAAACAGCTTCATGTCTTCTGTTAGACACAGCTTAAAAGGCAAATCTGCTAAAAAAACATACAACATTAAAAGGGACGAAGCAATCACGTACATCAATGATTACAATGCAATCATTGCCCTTTTGTGGAATGCAAACATAAACATTCAATACATTGCAGACAATTCCACTGCAGTTGCAATATACGTCACAGCCTATCTCACCAAATGTGAGAAAACAGAGGTAAAATAACTCTGGGATGCCATATCTTCTGATTAGACACTATCACAAAAATTGTACAATTTTGGTTTAAAAATACTCACTCATAGAGAATGCGGGTGCTACGAGGCTGCAGACCATTTAACAGGAATAGCCTTACATGGCAAATCTGAATACATTGTCTGGCTAAACCTTGGTCCAGCTTCATCCCGAAAAAGACTACTAAAATCCTACCAAGAGACAGAAACAATAGCCACAAATGATCCCAATAGCCAGGACATTAAAAAAACATTTTAATTTACACATTCTACCCAAACAGAAGCACTAATTTGAGAAACATGTGCTTGTACGACATAGTCTAAATCTACATCTGCACAAACAATGTCACACCAGATGAGACATCTGGCAAATATTCAGTCTGAACTTTTGAAGGAAGCCTGTTAAAACCTACCAAATCCAGCCTAATTAATCATATAAAGTTATCATTTAAATGTGTGCAACAGAGGGAACTGTATTACCTGGCCCTACTGCAACTTTTTAAACCTTGGAGGAAAGAAGAAGAATTATTAGGTGACTATGACTAATTTGAAACTGCATTCAAAGCAAATGAAAGCAGTATAACAAAGCAAATTTCAAACAATACAAATAAATGTTGGACAATGAATGCCAACAAGAGGAAGACATTGAAGCTCAATTAGATAAAGACACTGCAGAGGGCAGTCAACCTTCCCTTACAGGAAGCCAATGGTTATGAGTGAGGTAGAAAATACCATGTGTCAATATAAAAAATCTGAAGAATACTTGTCAGTGCTCAAATCACAGCTAAATGATTAACAACTCACCATTTATCTAGAAGTCACGTAAGAAATTGAACATGGTTTTAAACAAGAAACTGAAATTTGTAGCTGTAAAAATTGTAATTCTCTGCTCCTGTATGTAAGTAGTGAAGATGGTTCTGGTAAAACATTCTTAATTAAAATAATCCACAAATTTCTCCAAACCTTAACAAACAACAACCTTTCGGCTGTTGTAACAGCCCCCACAGGCTTACTGTCTAAAACATTTGGGGTATAACTGACTACTCGTGCTTCCAATAGGAGATCAAAATAAATTAGAATACTATAAATTATAAGCAGAGGCTGCTAGTGAAGTATGCAGAATTCTTAAACAAATGAAAGTGGTCATAATAGATGAGGTAAGTATGGTTTCCAACCTCATGTTGGCTTTGATTCACCTCGGAATACAAGAAGTCCTAAAAACTGGCTACAAAGAACTGTTTGGAGGAAAACATGTTATTGTTTTCAGAGAACTCCTACAGTTAACACTAGTAAAAGGGCAAACTATTTTCAAAACATTATGACACAAACAATGCCAGAACACAATCAGCAGCATTGGAAATGTAAATCTCTGGCAACATTTTCAGTACAGAGAAATAACTCAAAACATGTGTCAGTCTGCAGACCTCACCTATGCTAACATTTTGAAAAGCAATAGAAGTGGTCTGCTTACAAAAGATGCAAAATCCACCCTAAATACTAGACTAATCCATGAGCAATATGCACGAAACACATGTGCTCCTGATGTCATGGAAAAATATACTCAACAAAATCTAAAATGCATGTCCTTATTACCAACCCTTGCAAACTGTAGTCAATTCAATAAAACAATGTTAAAAAAAGGAAATGCAACTCATGCTACATATCAGCACCACAGACAAACTAGAAGTGGATGGCATGACACTCCCTATATGTCAACAAGCAACCACACGATTAAATACCTTAATATCTCCAACACAACTGGATTGAAAAAAATAGTTAGTTAATGGAGCAATTGGTACAGTGTTTGGCTTCCAAACATATCCACATTACAACAACAATCAGTTTGTCACATCCACTTTGACAAACCTGCAGAATTTTAAGAAATTGGTCGCACAATAGCATGTTTCCATCTTTTCAAAGACATGTATGTACGCAGAGAACAATTTTTTCTATCTCTTGTATATACTGTCACTATTAACAAATTGCAAGGTCTAACCCTAGATCACGGATTGATTGATATTGGCAGCACAGTCTTTAAAGAAGGTATGAGTTATGTAGCACTTTGACATCTGAGTACACTAAATGGTCTATTTCTAGATCACGTTGAGGCAACACTAACATTCCTTTAATCCTAGAATACAACATGCTATGTGCACTGTATCTGCCCCATCCAGATATGTATCATGTGCATCAAAAAATACAACCTTTAAAAAGAAAAGTAATGCAAACAGAATCTACAACAGATCTCCCAACAATATCACTAAAGAAACCACAACCAGCTCCTTCTCCATCAAATAATACAACCACAAAACTGTCTACTACAAACTCAACTGCACATCCATCAAAAAAGAAAGAGACAAATATCTCTTCTACAAATAAATCTGCCGGCCCATCAAACGATGAAGATACACAATTCCCAGGTACATTTAAATTTATCAAAACAATTGTAGTAAATTGCTATGCAAATATAATAATCAATCATCTCTTCCACTTCCCACCAATTATTCACAACATTTACTGAAATGGCTCGAAGCAGTTGTGTTAGCAAATGCTCGTCCTGCATGGAAATCCTGACATCACTTACAATGTCTCAGGTATAAGGCAAGAATTGGACTACTGTGCAGGAATGGTAACATTTACCATAAACACAATAGAAGATCCTCAGATATTCCTAATGTTCTTAATACAAGTACTGTAAACCAAAGACATCTCTATAAATGAAATCTTTCAGATTTCATACACATGGAAATATACATGCACTCTCTGCCACCATGTTTCACAGGAGCACATCCCTAATTAACGATGTGCATATGTATCCATACGAAATTGTTAATCCATTCCATTTCACCAGCTTCTGCAAAATGCAAATCATGGCATATTATGCCATTTTTGCAATTCAGACAATCGTTCTAGCATGCAATCAACTCACATAGCCAATATGTCACACTAATGCTTCTTAGGTACAATGCAGATTGTACCAAAAATAACTGTAAGCTCACTAGCTTCGCATACGGCCAAGAATCTCTAGGCAAGAACACTTTTACAACAGTAGGTATAATATATCACACTGGTGCCACATCCATTTTAGGGCACTACACTGCATATGTCAATAAAAGAAGTGGTTGATTTGAATGTAACAACACCTCTCTTACTCCAAAACATAGGTTACCAGCAAATCTAACAAAATCCTATTTAATATTCCTTCAACACAAATTTACTCACTAAACGTAGCATAATAAACAGTTAGAATACACCAACAGGTATCTAACTACATTCATAATACTACAATAGTACTTTTAAAAGTCAAGATAGTTAGAATACGCCAACAGGTATCTAACTACTCAAAATACCCTTCATTGCAATACACTTGAAATATGCCATCACAATTCTTGTTACTACAAAATATATTCTAAAGTTTAATGTAGTTAGAATACACCAACAGGTATATAACTACTTTAAACATTCCCAATGATTATTGAAGTCAATACAACAACAGTGTACCACACACTAATGTTGTACCAAACATATTACATAGAATGTACTGTTTATGAGGGACAGAAAAAGTAAATGTATATGTAAAACTGCATGCTATTAAACCTTTTCAACTATCCTGCTTAACAAATTATACAGTTCTTTTCTCACAGGAAATAAACCAGAGATTGCAGGTTGACTACTTTATACAACTAAGTAACTGTACCAAGTGTAAACCAATACATATTCCATAGCCAATATCCTCAATTCTACTACAATCATAAATACCACATACTTTCTACTCCCCCTATAGTACCTATAATTACTATGCACATATGACTATAATGGTTGTGGCTAGTGGCCAGATTCTTGGGGCCATGGCCGTGGTCACAACCACCACAATATAATCAAACCACATAACAAGTACATATAATACACCAGCAAATATCAAACCTCGCCCTGAACCCCCAGCCATTGAATTGGTGTCCGCGGACACCAAAACTGACCGTGGACTCAACAGCACCTGGAGATCCTATTTTCACCAAATAGACAGATCCATATCATCTTCATTCCATTCCCCTACCCTTTCTATGCCCTCTTACAGCCATCAAATAACCTCAAATGTGTTTTCCAAGCTGCTCATTCATGGCGCTTTCTGTGGACTACTGCAGCATCTGAGGAGCGGGCGGCACCCGTGCCCACTTTTTTCAGCTACAAAAACAGCCCATCTCTATTCCACTCCACCACCCTTTCCAGGCCCATCTTTCAGCCATAAAATAAAACAAAATGTGTTTTCCTTGACTTTTCCCCCTGCACGCTGTCTACGGATTTGTATTTGTATTTATTTTATTTGTATTGCGCACCTTGCCCAGGGGCATCTGGGCATATAAACTTTATGTATACATGGTTACAGAGCAAAAACAACACAGTACAGAAGGGAAGATGTGGCGTAAGTCACAACAACGATATAAGCCAAGGATGCAGCTGGTCAGTTACATAAAGGAGATTACATACATAAAGGAAATAATATACAGTAAAGGTGCAAGTTATACACGAGCAGGTACTCGGGTACAGAGAAGATAAGAAGATGGAGTTAAGCTCGAGTGGGAGTGTGGTCCTGGGTGAAGAGCCATGTTTTGGCCTTTCTTTTGAATGTGTGGTAATATGGTTTGGCTCTGAGTGCGTTAGGAAGTGTGTTCCAAAGTTTAGCAGCGAGGACAGGGAAGCTGGACCCCCTGGCTTTTTGTAGCTTAAATTTGGGTGTGGATAAGGTGTGAATGTGAGCTGATCTCAGTGGTCGGGAGGAAAGGTGGGCGGTAAAGCGGTAGGCTAAGTAGGCAGGGGCCGAGTAGGATCAGTATTTGTGGTTCAGTGCGAGTGTTTTAAGGGATATTCTGTGTGTAACAGTGAGCCAATGTAGACTGTGCCTGGTGTCTGAAATGTGAGCTTTTCTGGGTACGTTGAGGGCAGCTCTTATCGCGTTGTTTTGCGATACCTGAAGCTTGCTGGTATTCCTTTGGTTGGTTCCGGGATATAGGGCATTGCAGTAGTCAATTTCGGCCATGATTAGGGTTCTAGCCAGGATGATACAGTTGGCTGTAGTCAGGAAGGGCCTACATGCGGTGATCAATTTGCAAGTGTATGCTGATGCTGAGACTACTGCATTGGTTTGTCTTGTAAGAGAAAGAGTACAGTCAAGGCAAATGCCTATTGTTTTTGTGTTGTTGGAAACCTTGATGATGTTGCCGTCGATGCTAAAAGTTTTGAAAGCAGGGTCTAATTTGTTGAGTCTATAATGGGAACCGAGGATGAGTAACTCGGTTTTCTCATCATTTAGGCAAAGCCCATGATTAGCCATCCAGGTCTGGATGACCAAGTAAACGTCATTAAGGGCTTTTGAGTCCTTCACATAGTCCCCAGTGATAGGGATGAGTATCTGGGTGTCACCGGCGTAATTAGTGTAGGTGACACCCAGATAGTCGAGAATATCAAAGAGTGGCTTTGTGAAGACATTATATAGTGTGGGTGAAACAAAGGACCCTTGCGGGAACCCACACAGGACTGGTGAAGGATCAACCGATGCAGATGGGGAAAAGACCCTCATGGTTCTGTTTGCAAGAAAGGAACCAATCCAAGATGTGGCTTCATTAGAGAAGTGGGCAGCATTTTTCAGGTGGTGGCAGAGAATTTGATGGTTGACTAGGTCAAATGCTGCTGACTAGTCTAATAGGAGAAGAAAAGCCAGCTTCCTATTGTCGTTTAGATCCTCAGTTTGTGATTTAAGATCAATGAGGGGGGTTTCAGTTTACTGTCTAGGTCGGAAACATGATTGACGGAGGTCTAGGAGATTATTGCTTTCCAGGCAATGTCCGCTGTCCGGGGTTCCAACATGGCAGGTGTTTCCAAAAATATGTCGCTCCTCATGCTTTTTACCATCCAATCAGCAGACACATCCAAGTCCGCACACATGATGGCCCCTGGACCAATTGGAGGCCTTTACACAGACTGAACAGAGAAGTGAGTCGAAGGACCAAACACAGATATCACTACTTTTTCCCCTACTTATTGGTTGTTTTAAAATAAACGACTGGATGGAGTAACACCACATTTACAAAGTCACACAAAGTCAGATCCTGCTGCAAATTTGGTGAAACTCTGTCTAGCGATTTGGGCTGTAGGCGTAAGCAACATCATTTTTCCATTGCATCTATGAGGAAAAGCACACATTTTTGGCCCCTCTATAACTTTGCTTCCACTGGACGAAAGCTCACCAATTTTTGCAGAATCATCCAATGGGGCCATATGATTTTCTTTGCAAGGTTTAGTGAGGATTTGTCTAGTGGGGCAAAGTTATAAGCCACCTACAAATTGTTCTTCCTATGGATATGAGCAACTTAACCATAACTACATGGCTGCTGCCGCAGGCCGTGTAATATAAAATGTTCCAACTTTTCCTCTTAGCCTACATATTGACATTTTGCCTTTTCCCACAAAGGATCATGAAGGCATTTGTGGTGATGGAGATGATGGGGATGATGATGGTGATGCTGAATCCCCCATGGAGCGATCCTGGTCCAGACTGTGATGCTGGAAATGCATCGGAGGGACAGGGCCTCCGTATCCTTGTCCTTTACTGCCTTTTTATCGTGGGTTCTGTCATATTTTCCGCGCAGGAGTTCATGTGGGACTCCTGTTGGTGCAGCTCTCTCTCTTTTGGTTTGGTGAACAGACCCATAGGATACCCTTATGGCACCCATGGGTGGGGGTACAACCATGTGCCCCTAGTGTATGTTTTTGGGCACCTGTGGGTGGCCCGCAGAGCAGGGTATGGGCTAGTGGCAGCTCCATGCTGAATTTGACAGGTGCGCTGAGTATCCTACATTTTGGGATCCCCAGGCCCTGCCATTGGAATCAGTTGATTCCTAATGGAAAACAAGATGGCCCCTCTGGCCTCTTGCTTTCTATTACCTATTACCTTGTTTTCCCAAAGTCCTGGGAAGCCCTGACTCTGTCCCTTCCCCCTGACTGGCTGTTGGGTGGGAGTTCCATATATGGTGTTGTTGTGAAGTCCAGACTGACTGGAGCCTTCCCAGTGACTGTATGTTGTGGGTACGCCCTGTGGGTGGGACCTGGGTGAATGGAGTGTGTGACCAATATGCACTTCTTGTTGTGGCTGTCTGGTTTCTGGTATGAGAGACAAAGACTGAGACACTGGCCTGAATGCAGTTTGTAGTGTTGAATGGCTGGGTACTCGTCCCAATCCACATTCCTTGTTGTGAGTGTCTGAGAGGGAGGAGGATGGCCTGAATGCACTGTGTGCCTGATTGGCTGACTAACTGCATGAATGCCCTTCTGTATGATTGGCTGCTGAGAGTGACCCAGCAGTGTGGATGAGAGACAAGATAGTATATCTGGGGACCTCTCACCACTGGAAATTGTTCAGACGCTGTGTCTACACTTTAAGAGTAACTAGAACTGCTGATCCTCGACACCCAGCTGGAAGAAGAAGACTTGCTGTTTCCTTTGCTTCAACCTGATCTGAAAGCTGCCGAACTCGTCAAGGACTGATCCGAGAGAGGACCTGGTAAGGTGCCCTCTTCCCGTGCTCTGAGGGACCACCGAGCACCGCTAACCTTCGCCGAAGCTCCCTGGAAGTCAGACCCTCGAAAGGCTGCCGACCCGAGACGGGACCGCTGAGGAGAACGAAGCAAAGCACCCGGACTTCGCCGCTGTCGAAGCTTATTGCCGTCGACCAGGGTTTGCATGTTTGTGTAACCGCTGGAGGACCATTGAAGTTGTGTTGCCCAGCCGTGGGGACCACTTGAAGCCGTGCCGCCGACGACCGGAGCTGCCCGCTCCTTTGCCTAAGAACATTTTGAATCCAAGGACTCCCTTGTCCGCAACGTCGATCGCTTTGTCCCGCCGGAGAAAATCGAGGATGATCAACGCGCCAAGGAGAATCCGCCGGTGGGTTTCCCGCCACCTGAAGGCCACAAAGACTTCAACGACTCGACGCCCTCGTTGGGCCACAGTTCTTCTGAAACTCTTTGTGGTCCTGAACAATCCGTCGCCGAGGTGCCCCCCACACCTCATCCTCGCAGGACGTCGCTGACGAGCACCGCCTGGATTGACATCGGGGTCTCGGCACCCTTGAACTTCTCATCGCCGCCGTCGATGACAAGTTCACCATCTTCGACGCCTCTCGACGATCCGTGGCTCCTGCTTTAAAGGGAGTCACTCAAGAAGGATCCTTCAACGTGTCTTCGAAGAACCCTACTCCACCAGTTACATTGGGGGGGTAAAACCTTAACAGGAGGAAATAAGGCTATTGAACAATTTATGGACTGGGCTTGTGCTATATATCTTTATTTTACAGGTTGCCCCGGTGGGGGGATCTCCACACAGAACTGTGTCTATCGGTAAAGGCCAGCATTCTGCCTATTGTTTCAAGCATCTTACGTTCCTTCCTATCTTTATTGCTGGTTTCCTCGTTATTGATCTGTGTGACATTTTAACCATACTTTTAAATGCTTTAACATAAACATAACCTTCTCTCGTCAATACATTCATTCTCCACCCATCATTTTCAGACACTGGAAGCAGTTCTTGAGAAGCCCGATAGCCTGATCAGTGGTGCTATGGTGTGATGTTGTGGTATTCTTATAGAGCTGCTGTCTGAGGGTCCCGCGATTGCTAGTGGTGTCATCAGCCAAGTGTGAATGGGTATCCAGCATTACCAGGAGAGTCAAAAGGATGGTTGTGATGGTCACTCTTGTATCTTAGGGGTTATGATGGATATAACTAGGTTGGGTGCTATTTAGCTATACTGGCATTTCTATTAGTGTGTTCATGAAACATGTTAGTGCCCATTGGAATGAGCAGTCCATTGTGCACAGGTGAAACAGATGGATGTGTCTGGGAGCAGTGCAAGGCATTTATGTGAAGACCACAGGTTCATTCATGGTGTCATTTGGGGTATCGTAATTCAACGTTCATGTAATTACCTGTGGTCACGCTGTCCCTATAGATGGATCTAATGTCCCCCTATGACATATCTGAATGAGACACAATGTCCTCTCCCCTGTGTTCATTTACCTGCAGGACTGGAGTAGTGATGGTAAAGGGATACTGGAAGTCTTTGGGTGCACAACATGGAGGCTGGACTTGATATCTTACTTAGAAATGGCTTTGAGACAAATGAGAGCTCTGTCACGTGTGTGTGGCCCACCCATCAACATTTGGTTATAGCACTGCAGCACTGTCGAAATGGTGAATGTGAACATCCACACTCGCTTTGCATTCAGAAATGGGGATTGTCATGTATCATACTGTGAGGAATTCGACCATCCGCCTGGTGGGCGTGCAATCTCCTGGGCTTTTTTGAAACTTTTTATTAAATGGAAGGATGGTAGACCGACCTGAAGAAAATGTTTGGGGCTATCCCACATACATTTTCCTATGCTCATACCATGACAAAGCATAGAACTGTGTACTCCGGACAGGACAACGCCTACAGGCACAGTCCGCCCCTGTCACATTTAGTTGGAATATGACAGCTGAAGAGTCCACAATGTCATCCCCAGGAAGGAAGAAGGAGGCGGGACTAACCTTCCCCCTGCCATGGTCAGCCTGATTAAATGACAAACAGAGGGTACTTCAAACAGGCCTGGCTGCAGAGGATATCAAAGGAGGCAGGAAACCCAACAACCTTTCATATATAACTGTGTTAACCAGAAGTCAGCTCGCACCTCTCAGAATTGATGGCAGTGAACTGTCATGTCTGGGTCTTTTGTTGCAGTAGGCCTTCCCGCTAGGGTGACCCTATTCATAATATAGGGAATGTAGCTTGCAGTAGCCATAGAGTCTGGTCTCTCAGTATCTTCAAGGCAGACCTGCCGCTTTAACAGGAACTACACAGGGAGGATCATTAACCATAGAGACTCTTTGAACACAACAGACAGGAAGATGGGTGGGACTTAGAAGCACAGGGAGTGAGCCCAGAGTTCTTTCTGTTGATAGAAGTGTTCTGCCATATTAGTTCTGGGAATACCCTTGCCCCTGTTTTCACCCCGCTAACATTCCTGTTGCAAAGCACTCTGGTTATGATCTCACACATACAGAAGATTGTTCGCAGGACCCCAGGATTGGTTCACTAATGCAGGCTTAGCCTACACCAATCACTGTGGGCCACTTTGCTTTTAAGCAGATCATCTGAAGACCTCTCACGATATAAGAAAGAATAACTCAACCTTGGACCCTGGCTGAACGTACAGTTCCACCTTCCATCTTCCGCAAGTGAAGGAAGGCCAGGCCATCAAAAGAGGGAAGCAAGCCCCCCCTTAAACATCTCTCAGGGAACAGAGGAAAAACAGAAACAGGACCCTCCAGCCACTCCAGAACCGGTTCCCAGCCAGCACACAGCCTGCCCTGCTAGGCTCTGCAGTTAGCTTCCTGGATAGCCAGAAGGTCTCAGACCCTAAAGCCAAGGACAATGCAGCTGCCTACAATACATTCCATAGCTATGGGCCGTCCAAGAACAGCAGAAGCCCATTGAAGAAGCTGGGAGAAATGCCTCGACAAGCATCTACCAGCTTCTGCCTTAAAAGACATTTTCGAGTCAGTCAAGTTCCTCAATCCGCAACCAACTGCAACACTGACCGTTGTCAAGCTGCAGTCGCTTAAAGACATCTGAGACATCTCGACCAGTGCTTCAGAACCAGTGAACAGCACTGAGACAACAATTCATGACCCTGAGCCGCCATTTTGGCCAGCATGCAACCATTCGTCCAGCTCTGCTCGCGAACCCTCTTGCCTTCTGATACCTGCAGCGGACTCCTTCCTCGAACTCTGTCAGAGAAGCCTGCAAAGCATGCTTAAGCCAAATCGACCCGCTCAAGCACCGAGAACACCAACAGCAAAAGGTACATTGTGGCTTTGTCCCCGCGTCCTTCCCATAAGGCCCCTAGGGACATTTTTAGACCCTTTTCCCCTTTTGTTGATTTCAAGAAATGTTTACCAAATATTGTGGTTATTAACCATACCAACCACCCTCCTGTCAGTATCCAGAGTGCATCCCTTTTCCTTCTTAGTACTGTCTGTTCTTTGCATTCCTTTACAGTGTGGGTTGTATTTTGTAGTGTTTTTAGATTGTTTGTTGTGTAATAATCAAGTAGATGTTTTAATAGAACCTTGAGTGGACACTCATTTTATAATTGGGTAATAATTGGATTTTCGTTCTGTTGCACCTAAACATTGATACACAAGCTTTTGAGGAGATAAGCCTGCCGTTCCGTCCATGTTACCAAAATTGGACAATGAAGTTTATAATTTTAATTGTATGCTTGTTTAATCCAATCTATTCAGATCCATTCTGCTGTATTAGAGGTGTGGGGCTGATTGATGGTTTTGAAACCGATGTTCACCCCTGGACCACTGGTACCCCGGAATTTGATTTGTCACACATACTATGATATATGTCAATCGGCTATAAAAAAAAAAATCAATGATGCCTCTGACATCTCTTGCCTTCTGGAGAGCCCCTAGATCAAGCATGAAAGACAGTGAGATGTACCCGCTAAAAGGTTATGATCTCAACTAGGCTCCTAACAACCTTGGCATGAATGCCAAAATTGTCACTTTAAAACATGAATTGCTTGTGTAACTGCACCTTTGCACTCTGGAACTTGTAGTTCTTGTAACTGGCATTAGTTTACTTGATTGCAAAATAAGAACATTGTGAAATGTGTGCTTCTTCCATATGTGTCACACCCGGAAGAAGCATGATAGTCCAGCGCTAAGGCTCAAGTGCCTGGTTTGCGTTTACTGATACATATTCTAATTCTAACCATATTGTGCCAGTTATTGCCCTACATGAAAGAAATGTTGCTGATATATTAGGTATCGCACTACATATTTAGTGTCACTATCAAAATTGTGGGATTACATGAGAAACACTGGAGTTTAGACCATGCATAACAGAGCACAATGCTGTTATTCCATGCCAGAGATGGAGTGACACGTCCCCCTGGAGCAGGAGGAGCCATGGTGCCAGCTGAGTGTGGACCAAGCTTTTTCTACTAGGTTTTCAAAATCGTTGTTACATGGCAGCACAGCAGTTCATTAGTAGAAGCGGATTACATATCATTCAATGATTGTTTTGAAGGTTGTAATGGGACAGTTGCAGGGCCCATGCCAGAGTTATGCCTACTATACTATGCCCCCTTGAACACAACATCAAGACGGCCATATGTGTCTCATCACCTCTGTGTGCTGTCAACTGAATTCATGCAGAAGTGAAATAAGGAATGGTCACATTCAGGGACTATGTGTGATGGGACGCATTTGTGAGATAGTGTGGTTTCAAGTATATATGTGGTTTTATAGTAATCCCTACATGATGCAGGGAATGTTTTCTTGGCGAAGATAAAAGACTCCTGGTTATAGCCGTACAATTTGGCAAACACCTAGATGAAGAGTAGGTTACATCACAGACCATCTGCACATTGAAGTAATGTTCCATGCTTCTCTTGATCAAAACCTGATCTCCAGCCCTGGGTGGTACAAAGAGCAAATGTGTGTGGTCCTGGGCCCCAACTACATTGGGGAAATCTGATATGCATAAAACTAAGCCTCGCTCCATTTTAGGATGAAAAAGGACAGCCTTATAAACTCCATGAACAAAACGTCCTGACTAGGAGTTCCTTTAATCTCTGAAGCTTTCTGGTCACAGCAAAATTTGACCAAGCACTCAACAGTTTGCTGTTTATTTTTTGCATCAGCCTTCATAAGTGCCATCCTCCTTTTAAGAGTTCACACATAATCTGCCACATTTAGGATGGGAGGAGGTGGGAGGATTTTCAACATTCTCTTAGCAGAGCCAAAGAATGCCTAATTGTATGACCAAATAGGAGTTCAAAGGGGATAAAGGTAACGTTCACTTGCAGACCTTCCCTGTGGGCAACAATAGACATGACAGAAGGAGGTCCCACTTGCGTCTCAAAGGTTCTTCTAAGGCACCTATAATGCTCTTCATTGTTCAGTTGCCTCTTTCACAAGTGCATTGGCTTGTGGATGATAATAGGTTGAGAACGTGTAAGTATCCCACATTCAATCCACATGGTGTTTGTGTATTTGAACACAAGGATGTTGTGCCTATCAGACACAACTTCCTTTGGTAAACCACATCTACTAAAAATACCAAATAGAGCTCTAGCAAATTAATTCGCAGTAATAGATGCCATGGGAATAGCACCACAATATGTGATGGCATTCTCAACTACCACCAGAAAAAAGCAGTTTCTTGAGACTGTATGAGGGTCAACTATGTCAATCCCTACATCTTAAATGGTACTCTCACTACAGGGAGGGAGAGCAAGTATGGCTTGATTTTGACATCACCTTTTCCTGCCAACTACCAACAGGCCAATATAAATGATGAGGCACGTGGTTGTTTACCTTCTTCCCCCATTGAGACTTTCGAGAGGTACCTCACTGGCCAAATGCAGCAGGAAGGGGCTGAATGACTAGGACACCACTAGCCATCTGTGTTCCCCAACAGCAGATTGTATGTTTCACTGCACAATTCTATCTTCCCAATAGATCCTGTGCTTCCTAGCAGATAACACTGTACCTTGAAAAAGCCCTGCCTTCTCATTCCTTCTAGGAAGGGATAATGCCTATGACTCTTAGAGAACGCTTCTCTGGAATAGTATTTTCATACAGAAAATGTAATGAAGGCATGATATCAAACAGTGAAGACAAACACAAGTGATCACAGTTCAAGGTTGTTTATTGAACTTCAATGGGTTGGTTCAATGCCCATCAAGACCTACATCTAAGGATGGGAGCAAGCTATGACCAACAAACAATAATAATGCCGTCCTAGTTGAGTATCTGTCAAAATAATAAAAGGGCCTAGACTAATATACCTATTGCCAATCCTTACTTCTACATACAAAATGTATACAAAATGGTGTAGGACAATAGGGTATGCAAAAAGAAAAGTGTTCAAGAGATAATATGTCAGGATAGTTGAGAAGCTGGCTTCCCATCTCCATGTTTTCAGCACAGGGCAAGGCAGCACTTTCAAGCTTCGCACACACTCTGGCTTCTCTGCCACGAGGATACAGTTCAAAGCATAGGTATCAAGGCCTTCTGCCAAAGCCTGTTTCCCAACAACAGTCTCTTACTGCAGAGGGCCTGTCTTAATAAACAAGCACCAAATTTCCTTTCTTATCAGAATCTTCACATTCACAAATTCTTGCTTTCAGTGATCATCATGGGTCTCCCACCTTCAGGCTCTGACCCCTTTTATCACAATGTTCACATTTGCTCTCCCTCAATCGGGTTCAGACAATGCATCTCCCCCATTGGGGCTTGGACCCTTTTACCACAATTTTCACATTTGGTCTCCCTCGTTCGGGCTCGGACCATGAATCTCCCTCATTCGGGTTCAGACCATGGATCTCCCTCTTTCGGGCTCAGACCCCTTTAGCACAATGTTCTCAATTGGTCTCCCTCGTTCGTGCTCAGTCAATGTAATCTCACTTTCTACTTTTCCTCTTGATATCAAAAATGTAAGACTATCAAATGTGCAATGGGTTTTGCTTAAACCGTTGCAGGACCACTTCAATTCCCTTCACACAATGTTCTTGCCCATCTTCTACTTTCGTTTCTGCCACTTGTTGGCTGGAAACCTTAGATAGACCATCGATTGAGCACCTTTATGGTACCGGACCACTCTGTCACTAGTATTGTATCTTGTCCTTTAATGTTCAAACATTCATCAGCAATTAAGCTTTCCTTGCGTCTTTCATCACATGCATTTCAATCTTAGTTCTTACATTTTTCAAACAATGTTGCTGCTTGCAACTTTGACTTCAACACAGAACGGTCTTGCATCGGACTCACCAACTCAGCGGCTGTTTTGATCTCTCTGGCACTACCTCGATCTTGAAGCCAAGGACGGTAATATGGTGGCTGCTGTTCCTCCCCGACTCGGTCAGGTGTGCAGGAGGACCCCAGGTATCTCTGACACAGGATACAGGATTCTTCAGTCTAGTTTCCTGGCCTTATGCTATCTAATCTGATGGGTTCTGGAAAGTATTGGTTTCTTGCCGAAAGGGTCAAGGGTATCTCCCTCCTTGCGTACCGTTCTTGGTTTGCCATCTTCCTTCCTTCGTTCAGCTGCCATAGAGAAAGTACTGTTCCTTTGTGTGCTTTGCCTCACTAAGAGTGTGCTCTCGTGCTCTGCCTTTTATCCGTGTGGGGAAGTTTAATGGAAGTCAGGTGTGAGTGATTACCAGTAGTAGCCTTACCTTGCATGACTATAGTAGTGGGAAATGTCAGGAACAAGGCTCAGGCCTGAGTCTGTTTTCTCACAGAGTGGGATTTATGTGTGAAAGTGTTCTGAAGGGAAATGGGGTGAGTAGAGTCTCTAAATATCATATTGGGTAGGGGGGTACTGTGTCTCGCCATCAGGTGTCCCACTCTCACTCCCCGAAGACCCCTCACCCAGGGAACCCTCCCACACTGGTCAACCCGCAGGGTCTGGATCCAAAGGCAATGACTGTGCCCTGGCCACCTGAGTTAGTGATGCCTGTGGACTAGCGGGTGAGACACCTTCTGGTTTCTCATATACCCTTCGCCTATGCGATGTAGCCACATTTGTGGCTACGCATCCCAAACCGGTAAAGGAAATTGAAGTTCCCTTGGTCTTTACCTTTTCAGTGTTCCACAGTGAAACTATATGGTTGCAGGTGTACGAACTATTGCATGACTCGAGGGTTAGAGTCCTTTTGTTGACTTATCCATAGTAACGGTGAGTGGTCGGTGACCAGTGTGAACTTCCTTCCCGGAAGATATTTTAGATGGGTGATTGCCCATTTGATGACAACACAGAGTTGTTCTTCTCCTGTGGGAACAGTTTTCGACTAGTGAATAGGATAGGGTGTTCTAATCCATCATTAATTTGCAATAAAACTGCTCCTAACTCTGTGAGAGAAAGGAATCAGTTTGTAACACTAATTCTTTCGAAAAATCTACTACCTTTAGGATTGGGTTCTGACACAAGGTTTGTTTTAAGTTGTTGACACAAGGTTTGTTTTAAATTGTTGTAACATCAGTCCAATTAATATTTTGTGGTTCAGCATTCTTTAATTTATCCATCAACCTAGCTGTTTTCTTTGAACACTTTGGGATAAACTTACGGTAATAACCAATCAATCCTAGGAACGCTCTAAGGTTTCTTTTGGTCTTAGGTGTGGGGGTATCTAGGGCGGCTTTCACATTTTCTTGTTGGGGCTGCACACAGCCGTTCCCTACCTAGAAGCTGAGGTATTTCACGGCCGATTGAGCCAGCTTACATTTGGATGGTTTGGCAGTTAAGCTGGCCTCTGAACCCACAAATGAGCCCTTTTAAATCAGTAACACGTCATACAAGGATGGGGATGCAGAATAACTCTTACACCAAATAATCAGACCGACTCGGCAAAATGTTTCCTCCAACTGTTTTATTTTCAATTGTCTAAAACAGGGAGTTACAATGAACATCAGTGGATGTTCAATCATGCTGTCAATCATTTTGCATAAAAAACACACTTAAGTACTAAACATTCATCATAAGTGACGTAATACTACGTGGCAGACTAGGAAAACCTATGTGGGATTGTGATAGGTTCAAATGGAACATCTAAATATAGTTTCTTTAAGGAATCGGGTTGTGATTGGGTCTCTACAGTCAGGTGGACAACTTATGCCCACCCCTAGTGCAAGTCATCCTCATCAGTTACTTGATATACGGTACACCATTGGCTCTCAAACTTTAAGGCCCTTCATTATGTGGCCTTCTGCAATTGATTGCCATGCTCGTGCCCTTCTGGAACATTCAGCTCACTAGCAGCACGTAAGCTGGTACCCCAGGTGCTGGTGGGTGGACTTGACTGTGTCTCCCCATCCAATTAGCCCTACATCTCTCATCACTCATGCCTTCTGCCATTCAGATTGTCTTTGTACTTGGCCTTGCAAAGTATCACTGCTCCTGAGAATGAAAGGGAGTATAAGCACATCCTTATCGTAGCTCAGGTCTGCACATCCACTCCTACTTCCTTCCTCGACTCACGTGACAAGAGACCATATTTTGGCCTGTTTTGCAACATTTAATTGTCTTGAATTAATAAACTTGGCACTCATGGTGTTATTTCCTCGCACCTTAACAAGGGCTGATTCAGCTTCTCACGACCACTGTTCTTCAAGGATAACCGGTTCTTGGCTGCTCCATCCTTTGACATCAGGCTAGACAGCTATTCCAGGCCTTTCTTCGATTTTCAGCTGTTTTCTTGCTGCGACATACAGCCCTCTGATCCTTCTTTCTTCATGGGTCTGAGCTTACTAAATATGTGACACTGATGTCCAGAATTCTATATAATGCCAGCACCGCCTGCATTCTATTCACTACGTATAGACAGCCTTTATGATTGCTTCATCTACTTTCATTACAGCATCTGTACAGTTATAAAACGGCTTGCATTTTCTGCAGTGCTCTTCACACGTCCAATCTTCATTCCTCATACGAAAGTCTTCTTGATTCTTTACTTCATCATCAGATTCTATAAGGTCTATGAAACTTCTTCTCCAACCATTCTTCTCAGTACATCACACTTATTTCTTGTGACGTCACCCGCCTCTTTTCTTCTCATCTTCATATTCCTTCTGGGACCTCATCCAAGATATTGTCATATCTGCTAGGGTAAATCACACAGGGTCTTCTCAACAGATACCTTGCCTCCAAGGCTCTTTGTGGAATAGGCACCATCACTGGCATTGTGCATGTCGCAATTTCCGGCTTCCAACATATAGGCAGAATGGGGGCGGCACTTCCTGCAGAGGCAATCATCTGCTCCTCTACACCTCTCTGAGGGTACTCATAATAGTAGAAAGATGGAAAAGATGCTCTTCCCAAATCTTACTATAAATGACTATGTCGTCAATATCGACCCTACAGAAATCGGAGTAGGGCTGTAATATCCGGTCCCTTAAGCCATTGGAAAGTGGCTGGGGACCCATCCAGGCCAAACGGGAGGACTTTGAACTGGAATAGTCCCAGCGGCGTCGAGAAAGCTGTCTTTTCCTTCTCAGATCCATGTACAGGGACCTGCCAACATCCCTTGTTGTCTAGAGTTGAGTTGATAGAAATGTGGCACTTCCAGAGTTCATCTATTGACTCATCAATGCGTGGCATAGGATAGGCATTGAAGGCAGAGATGGCGTTGACCTGCCTGAAGTCTATGCACAACCTCCAAGAATGATCAGGTTTAGTTACCAACACAATAGGGGAGGACCGTGGGCTTGAAGAGGGCTTGATAATGTGTGCTGTCAGCATTTTTCTCACTCCCTCACCCTCAATTTGTCTATAGGGTTTTAAATGCACCACTTTTCCCTTTGGAGTTCTGATATAATGATAAGTACCATGTACTCTCCCTGGCTTCTTGCAGAATACAAAATATGCATGTTTCTATACACAGAATGTCCACATGGTGGTTAGCCATGAGTTGTACCTTATATTTAGACACTAATCTTTGTGAGATATAAGCTACAACACATGGTTATTACATTGCAGACTGTTGAATTGCACACGATGAAGGGAGACTGAATCCCAAAAAGCGCTGTGCTGATGATACCAAATATAAAGACAATTCCATCTACTGGACTACTGTGGAATCTAATTACTGTTGTGTGACTGATAAATCAATGGACTTTTCATATATATTTGAGAAATGATATACTTCTTACTAATCGTGGCAGTTTTTCTCAACACTAAGGTGTGCAGGGGATGATAGTATCCCATACCTTTGGATACTTTTCATTTGCAATTGTATTTCCAACCCCGTGTCAAGGTTGAGTTACCTCCTCTGCACCCAAATTCTCTTGATTATATATATTTTTTTTTAACTTTTCTTTATTGACATGGCGAGAGAACAGAGAATCAACACAGTGCACAAGATATATATGGTAGCAGGTACATGGGTTATTATACAGTGCATGGGAAATACAAGCGAGGGTAGATATACAGTTTTACAAATCTGTGAGGCTCAGTAATGGACTAGTTCACTACATCAGGAGGAGGGGAAGACAGTAGATCTAAGTCATCCTTGCTGTTCAGATAGGTACAAAATTCCGTCCATACATTCTTGGGGCGAGAGGTCAGTGGGAGGGTGTTAATGTAGTCCTCCTCGCACGTTTGAGTCCAGGTGAGGGCCCTCAGCCACATCTCAAATGAAGGGGGGGAGCGGCGCTTCCAACATTGTAATATGCATTTTTTGGCAACCATGGTGACAACATTCAGAAACCTGGACACTTTTCTCAACTCGGGTTTATCCCACAGGCCGAACAGTACAGCTAATGGTTCTGGAGAGATGTGAGACGCTGTAATTTCTGAGAGAGCGTCTATTATGGCTTTCCAGTATGGGCCCAGTGCATCACAGGACCAAAACATGTGTATATGATCCGCATCTGAAGATTTACATCTAGTAGTGTGTATTATAATCAATTCAGGAGCTTATATTGTATACACCTTTATCTGGCATTTAAAGAGGTTGTACGGGTGTGTATGCACATTTTCTTCCACATTGTGTCAGTGATGGGGAGACCCAGCTCATCGCTCCATATATCGCGTGCCGTATGTGGCACATCTGTAGGGTTGGCCATCCCTTTCCCTTGCCTCTTTCTTTATCTGGCTTTCACTGGCTTTCACTGTTTCACACACAACACTACAGGGAATGACTCCCTTCCCCTGGCTAAAGGTTTTGTGGTCAGCGTTCTCAATTGGGAAGAGAATAACCTCCTTCTCTTGACTGTGGCTTTTCTTTAACCTGGGACATATAGCACTACCAGGAGAATGACAGCCTTCACCTGATATCTTGGTTTCACAGTCACTTAACACTCAATGGTAGACAGGGGACTCGCTTGACCTTGTGATCCTTGTCGCACGGTTGCCTTTCGTTCCCAAACATTCATGAACTAGTATGATCCTTTACCCTGTTTTCCCCAGAATAGCCCATTTAGTCTTCTGGCTTGCCAAGTACTGCCACAGGGAAAGGGTTGCTCTCTCTTGTCTTCCTAGATCGTGGATTACAGACCCGTGTTTCTCTATTCAGCTTGTTGGACAGACCTGTTGACATTTGCTTCTCCTTTTTCAATCACAATGTGTTGTTCTTGACTTGGGGGTCTTTCATTACCCCTAATCTTAATCTGGGTTTCTCTGACACTTCCCCTTTAGTGCAAGCATTCTCTCTTGTCCCCACAGTGGCCTGTTTCTTCCCCTACCTTTAGGGAACTTCTTTGTAGGCTCTGATCTGTCCTGGGACATGATCTCGGTTTCCTGCTGCTCCTGCATACTTCTCCCTCTGGTCGGCGGCTCTGCAGATGCTGGCTTACCCGGAGTTCTTACCCACTGTGGACACACAGCCCCTCTGCTTTCTCCAGTCTGGCTGTTCTTTCTCCTGGATTGGACCCTGTAGAGATGCCTGTTTCCCGTTTACAGGGTCCTAGTCTGCCGCCTTCAATTCTTCCAACTCTGGACCACCTCTCGGTCCTCAGCTCCTCCAAGGATGTCTTGACAATTGTTATTGTCCTTCTTCACATTTTATACTACTGTGTCTGGTGGCCTCAAGTCAAGAACTAGAAAGCTCATATATGTTTCTGTTAGCAATCTTCATAGTTCAGTACCTCCTCCTCATCTCAGCCTTTATCATATGAGTCTCACTACAGTAGTCCGGACTCTTCTTTGTCTCAGTGTCTGCTAGACTAATGGGATTACAAACATATATGGGGTAGTGAGGTATTGGGGTAGAATAAGATATTTGTGGGGGCCAATGAGGGGCAGATTGGAGGTGATCATACTCTGTTCTCCCTAGATGTCTGTCCCGAGAGGGGGAGTCCCACCCCATGAGATTGTCCCACTGTGCAAAACCCCCAGAAAACTATCGAGTAGTGGCCTCACCTCCGTGGCCTCATGGCAAGGGTCTCCTCCTTGGGGATAAGTGACAACATCTAGGGATAGGTCACATCAAGTTCCCACAGCACTGTAACAGGTGTTGGGTATACCACCGTTAACCTTCAATTAATTTTCCCCCAGACAGACATGTAGATCTTTAGTCAAAGATATGAGTACAGAGGATTTTGACAGCAAGAGAAGACCCCCGATCTTGGGTACATTGGCAGAGCCTCAACCCACAAGTCATTTGGTCAATGCTTTCTCAGGGCTGACTTCAGCTTTCTGTGGTTCATTGCTTTAGTCTCCAGCACATCTATGCAACCTCTTTAAGGGGGATCAGAGGCATATGTGTCTCCTTAGGGCACGCTGATTATACACAGATGGGATTGGCCATATACTTGCATGCATGCATTTCTTTTTAGAGCAATCCAACAGATATATGTTAGACCAGCACCAAGAAGAACTTCAATTGAAAATTGTGGTGGTGTGAAAACAGGAGCTTGTATAATGTTCAATTGCATTACTCTGCAGAAATGTCAAGAACTTGCATTCTCCCATCAGAGCTACTAGAACCAACTGAGTCCTGACAACCAGGAGATCACACTCCAGATCTTATAGTACAGCCTAAGAGTAAAAACCACTGGATGGCCATCACTTGGCCACCTAAGGGAACACTAATGTAGAGGGGCAGCTGCATGCCTCTGCAGGAAACCCTGACCACCTACCCCCATATGTTGGAGACCTGAGATCATGTCATGTTTGACACCAGCAGTTGTGCCAATACCGCAACTTGTGTTCGAAAGAACATACCCGTTGAGACAACCCTACCAAATGTATCCCCACAACCTAAGCGAGGAACTCCCTGAAGGAATATGAAAAAGAGCAAAGAAAGAAGTTAGCGAGGTCACAAGAGACATGTACGACGTCCTGAGCTACTAGCTAAAGAGGATGTACAAATCCTACAGAAACTAATTATGAAGTAAAGAATCAAGAGAAACTTTTAAATATGAAAAGGAATATTATACATGCACAAAGTGCTGCAGATTATCAACCGCTCAATGATTGTACAGACGCTAAAACGCAAGAAGACCAAATCATCATAGAAGCTTACTATACCTAGTGAATAGAATGCAAGTTTAGCCTCCATTGTATAGAAGCTGGACATCGGTGTCATTAATTTAGTAAGCCAGGACCCATGAAAAGGGAAGGGAAAATTGTGTTGCAGAAAGAATAAGATGAGTCATGGAGCTGCATGGCGAGGTTGTCTGGCCTGAAGTAAGACTGAAGCAGCAATGGTCAGCTATCTATTCTGAAAAGGAGCGAACGTGCAAAGGAGGAATCATCCCTTGTTAAGGTGAAAAGAAAGAACACCAAGAGTGTCAAGTTTTATTCATTTAAAACATTTAAACCTGAAGAAAATTGACCAAATTGTGGTCTCCTATCACATGAGCCAAGAATGAAAATAGAGTTTGCACTTTGAGAACACTATAGTGAGTGCCCGCACTCCGATGTAGTCTAAAGACAAGGATACGTTTGCAAGGCCAAGTTCAAAGACAATCTTCATGGCAGAAGGCTTGGGTGATAAGAGATGCTGGGCTAATTTGGTGGGGAGGTAGTGTCATGCCCCATCTCCTTGCACCTGGGTCTGGGCTTACGTGCTGCTACGAGAACAGAATTTTCCAGACATGGCACAAGCATGCAACTAATTTTAGTGGTCCATATAACGAATGAACTTATAGTTTGAAATCCAATGGGAAACCGTGTACCTAATTTTTCTGAAGATGATATGTTTTAGAGGTAGGCATATGTTCTCCACCTGACAGTGGGCAGACAATCACAATCCTAGTTCCTATAAGTAATGTACTTAGATGTTCCCCTTAAGCCTATCCAGACCTTTAGTAGGGTTTTCATTATTTGCCATGTAGTGTGACATCAAATATGATGGATTTTTTATATATAACCTTTGTGTTGTGAAAAGATCGCTGAGAGAAATCGAGCATACGTCCATTGATGTTCGTTGTTACTCCTTGTTTTAGATAATTGTTAATAAATCAGTACTTTGCCATCTTCCTGAGTTGGTTTGGTTATTGTTATTCTGTGTGAACCCATCCATTGTACAGGGCCCTAAGCCCACATGGTAGTGGTACAGATGGTTCGACAATCCAAACTAGGTCAGCTCCAGAGTTTCGTATGATCGGGCATCCTCTTCTATTCACTGGAAGATCACAGAGTTTTCCTGTGGAGAGGGGCCGAATAGAAATAAACTTGCAAAAAGAACTGAGATGGTGGGCAGGTCCCACTTTTAAGAAATTCCTGCTCGGTTTCCACGGGCACTCTGCGGACAGAAGGCGAAGTGGTCGGATTGGAGGAGTCAACACCGAAGGCCTCGAGTCGATTAACAAATGGTGAGTAGACTAAGGGCAATGGCAAATAAGGGACGGCAATTAATGGGAAATAATTGTGGAGATAAGAGAGACCGCCTAAAGATTCCTAATGCAAGGGAATTAGAAGGAGACATTTCAAACTCCAGTGGGAGTAGGGTGAAATTTAAAACGCACAGTCAGGACTGTGTAAGGTAATGTCTCAAACCCTGTACAGGGTACAAAAGTAAAAGGGAGGGAAGAGGTGATCACAGTGTTTCATAAAGTGTACATGTCTGACTAGTCTAAATGTTGTCTGTTGAGTAAAATATCGAGGAGCAATACAAATTGGGAAGAGTTGAAAAAAGTAACAGTGGGTAAAGATAAAGTGTAGTAAAACGGTTGGCGCCAATCAAAAGAATAGATAGGTCATTGAAACAAGAGGATTGAGAAGCAATTGATAGTGCATGCTCATATTTTTGTTTTAAAACATTGAAAAAGTGGTGATTTAAGCCAAGGTAAAAGGCTTATTTAACGGTCTGGGAGGTATCAACAGTCAATCAAGACTTGTCATTATGGGGGATACTCCTCTCATGCACCTATGCAAGTTACTGCCAAAACATATGCCCAAGCTCAAACAGTACAGAATGGGTAAAGGGTACTGCATATGAAATGTTCATGCCGTGGCCACAAGGGGGATCATTGTCAAGAGCAGTATTGCAACACATAACCACATACGTACATGCTGTGTACAAAGGGACAAAATTAGTGAAAAGTTTAGCGATTTTAGAGCTTTGGAAGATGTATCAAGAGGAAAGAGAAGACCCGCCACCTGAGGAGTGGATGTTTAATCAGCATAAGGGGGAAGGCATTGAGCCCTCAGCTCCCCTTACCTTGCCTGAGGCAAAGAGTATTCGGACGGAAGAGATAGGAGTGTATCCTTTAAAGGAATTAAAACCAGTGATGGGGTACAGACACCCGATATACAAACCCCCTGCTGACAGTAGCAATGCTAGTTCTGAAGAGAATGAAAGAAAGGAAGAGATTTATAAGGTTATACAAGATAAGTAAGAAAAAAGTGAGAGGTCGAATTTGTCGACAGACATAGACAAAGAGATTAAGAGATGTAAGGGAGAAAAGATAAGGCTAACGAAGTAGCGCTCATACAAAATGAATGGATCCGAGGACAGATATTACTCAATATAGATGGGAAAAGTATCGAGGTTAGGAAAAGAGAAGGTAAGGATGAACAAGAAAGGAAGGATAAGGAAAGAGAGAAAAGATTGAAAGAGGATGATCAGAAAGGAAAAGCAAGGAGCGACAAGAGCAGATATATCACAAGGAGGAAGAGAAAATTGAAGAACAGGCAGAATAACAAAGAAAGTATAACATTAGACAAAGAGCGATAGAAGAAAGGGACAGAAAGGAAAGAAAGAGAGAGGAGGAAAAAGCACAAAAACTAAGGGACACAAGATCACAGAGACAAAGAGAAGAAGAGGAAAGAAGGGAAGGAGTAAGGAGAGGAGAAGAACGAAGACAAGAGGAAGAAAGAATTAGAAGGAATGCACGAAAGCAAAGGGAGGTAGATGAAGATTTAGACTGAAATAGGAGACAGCAAGGTTTTAATGCTGTTGTCATTCGTAAAGAACAAATTAGGCCGAGCCCAGAAATACAATGGGACAGAGTGGAAGAGATTATTCAGATAAAGCAAGTAACACCAACAGTATCCGGAGTAGTGCTAGAAGAAGAAAGATTTGTGGCGGAAAGCATTGAGGAAAGGATCGATAAGGTCTATCAACAGTTAACATGAGGCCGCGAGTATGTAACTCGAGGGAATGGTGATTGATCCCCAGTACCTCAGTTACAAAGTGAGTAAGGGAACTGTTTAGTGATGAATGCAGGGCATTGTCTTTGAACAGACTGAACCTAGACAAGGGTGAGGGGAAGATGGTCACACTAGTTGGGGCCTAGAAATGTCAGAGGAAGAAAGAGAGTTTGGTCTTGGGGCAGAAGGAGGGAATGCGTGCGCCTCTGAAGGAAGCCCACAAATGGATAAGGAAGTGAGATGGTTGGATCTGGAACAACCTAAAGATAGAACGCCAGATCCCATATCATATGCTGAGCTTCCTGAGGATGATCACATAGTGAGAATGGAGAGTCTCCACCATATGTAAGCAGGTTAAGGTTGTTACCGGCGACGAGACAGACAGGGATGATTATCCCTGCCATGGATAGACTAATAGTGGGATCCGACAATGGGATGGGGTTCACACAGTTCCCCTTATTAGAGAAAGGGGGAGCAAGACCACAATACATTCCATGGCCACAGATGGACAAGGATTATTTAAGATGCAAGCATCCTAGTTGGATTTTCGGGGGCTGGGAAATGTATATACGAATTAGAGAAAATAACAGGAGGAAATACGCTGGCCATACAGGACATAAAAGGTCTCCTGGCAGCCATTCCAAGAGAGAGGGCTGATGATCTATGGAGAAGAGCAGGATATTTAAGTGTGGCTGCACAAAACATAGCACATGATGGAGAGCCAGTTAATCATTGTAGAACAGACGTTTGGTGGGCTCTCAGGGTACAATATCCTGACACATCGGATATGGGTAGAATTATGACACGTAAAATGAAGGAGGATGAAGACCCTATTGCTTACATTCATGATATTCAGGAGAAATGGCAACTTGAAACTCGCTAGACATGGGAAAACACAGTGGTATTATTTTACCACATTTACATGTCAGGGGTTGCCCTAACCAGTACAGAGGCAGATGAAACAACAGGAAGGGAAGGAAGCAAAGCCATGGGCTGAGATACAGTTGACAATAGTGTATCATTGTCGGTTATTACAAGAGAAAAACAAGAAGAAAGATGAGAATAGCAAGATCCAGGAAGCCAAGTTAGTTCAGAAAAGGTTGTCAAAATTTGCCGTAGAAGGGGTAGTACTGACAAGTGGAGAAGGATTGGGTGTGTAAGTGGGAGCCAAGGGAATGTACAAAATGGCCAATTTTCCAGAGGGGGGACAGTTTATCCTCTGCCATACAGTACACAGATCAGAGAGTGCTTTTCCCAAGATCACACATTCTATAAGCACACGCAGCCAATTACAGCATATGCAACAGCAGGGACAAGTACAAGTTAATCCGCCACAAGGGCAGATACAACACGCCCCTATGCAGACACAGTATGCAAATACAGGACAAGTATTGATACCTAGAATAGGAGGTGTCACTGTGGTAGGAGGAAATCCTTTCACATGGACGGGGGCGAACTTGTATCCACAATAGGACAGCTCACAGGGTGACTTGATGTGTTTATTACTATCAGTGACACCAGACCCTCAAGAGGAACCGAGGGTCGATGTGACAATAGGAGGCAAATGCTTTTCTTTTCTTGTAGACAGTGGAGCAACTTGCTCGTGTATACGAGAGGGAAAATATCCAATGTCAGGTATTGCCATGAATGCTCAAGGGTTCCCTGGAGCTACAAGTCGAGTTCCTTTACTGATAAATTACTAGTCTCCATAGGAGAATGTGACATGTCTGTTCCTCTGTTATATTCACGACAGACACGGTTAATATTTTAGGAAGAGATTTAATGATGAAACTTAACGTGACGATTTCATTTACGAACCAAGGAATAGTGTGCTTCACTCCAGAAATACACTATTTAGACGTGAGAGAGTTCATACTGGCGTTCACAGGGTAAGTGGCTCTGCGAGGCGTTTCAGTGGATCCAGATATTTTTCTATATGGAGTAAGCATTGTACTGAAATGGCTACCTGGCCTGGTAGGAACAATTGTGAGGATACCTGATGAGTTTTTGTTTAGACCACAAATACCGATGGATGAGGAAGGTGGACAGCCACTTCAAATAGAGCTGGAAGCAGCTATGGTAAAATAAGAAATGGCAATGCTTGAAGCAGTTGAGGATGAGGGTGAACCATGGAGAACAGTGATAGCTCTTGTGGAGGGGTACAGATTGACTGACATAGCTGATTATGATATGTTTGGGGAGGCCCAAAGTGATGATGAAGTAGTGTCCTTCATTAGCATTACATACTGGATAAGGATAGAGAAAAGGGAAGTTCCACAAAGATTGGCGATAAAGCGGCATCGACCAGCATTCTTCCAGGAGCATCTTGAAAAAGTGCTGAGTGCCCTATGGACCACAGGCCTTTATGATATAGGTTTATTGAAGGGGATAGGGGAGGTTAAAATAAAGCTTAAGCCAAGAGCAATTTTACCCCAAGCAAAACAGTACCCCATGTCTCGAGAAGCTGATGAAGGTATATTTCAGACTATTTCAGCACTGATAAAACGGGGGATTCTAGTGCCATCAGAGTATATTACCGTGGTGTAGCCGATTAAAAAATCTAAAGGAGGGTCATTTATCCAGGATTTGAGACTTCTTAACTAGATTATAGATGCTGAGCTTCCTTTAGTTCCTAATCCAGCGACAATATTGTGTAGTATCCCAGTAGAAGCTCGATACTTCACAGTGATCGATTTGAAAAATGCGTTTTTCTAGATCCTGTTGCATAAAGACTCCCAAGACTTGTTTTCATTTACGTGTTGCCAAAAGAGACTAAAACATACTAGGCTGCCTCAAGGGTACTGTGAGTCCCCATCAATCTTTAACAGAGTCTTACAGATGGATCTAGGTAATATCGTTCTTGAAAGTGCAGTGATACAATACATAGATGTACAATACGTAGACCTGTTGATTTGCAGTAAAACAGAGGATGAGTGCAGACTGTATTCTATTCGATGAATGACTACTCTAGCAGACAAGGGACATAAGGTGGACAAAGAGAAGTTACAGTACTGCCAAGAAGAGGTGTTATGAATAGGTCAGGTGATTTCGCAAGTAGAAAAGAAAGTGGCACCTGCGAGAGCTGAGGCAATCATGAAAACATCAAAACAGAACACAGTGAGACAGATGCAACAGTTTTTGGGTTTATGCAATTACGTTAGAACATGGGTGTTTGATAATAGTACATATACAAGGCCACTTCTGCAAGCGTTTTAGAAAGCGCAAGTTGGTAAAACAAAACTAGAATGGACTGAAGAAAAGGAGGAAGGATTTGAAGGATTGAAAAAAGCAATTTGTGCAGCACCAGTTTTAGGAATTCCCAATTATGGCAAGGAATAATCTATTTTCACACACAGATGGGTCAGTAATGCCAGCAGTGTTTAGAAAAAGAACCACATTGGGGTAAAAACCTTTGGCATCGTACAGTGAGATTATAGACCCAGTTATGAGAGGACACTTCCCTTGCGAACAATCTTTGGCAGCCGCCGTATTTTCAATTGAGAAGTCCACAAGTATTGTCACTTGCTGCTCTATGACCCTTTTTGTGGAGAATGCTCTATTTGCCATTCCAAAGAAACCCAAGGGCACATTAACTTTCCAAAGTGCTTCAGCTTATGAGGTAATGATTTCCAACCCAACGATTAAAATTGTAAGATGTAAAATAGTGAATCCTGCCACATTCATAGCCGGCCCAATAGAAAAGGTGATCATGTGCATGACTGTACCAATTATGTTGAATTTTATGAAGATATACCCCGTGTGAAGGCGAATGCTTTAGCGGGACGGGAGATTCTTTTCATTGATGATTCTTTGAAAATTGATCAGACTAGTGGGGAATGGCATTCAGGCGCCGCAGTAGTAAAACACAGATTAAATGGAGAATTCGAAGTAGTAGCAAGCGCAAAGCTACCATCTCATTTTTCAGTGCAAGCAACAGAATTAGTAGCACTTATTGTCTCAGTTGAGAAACATGAATGGCAGGAAGTGACGGTGTACAGTAACTACGCCTATATGACGTCAACCGTACTGGCAGGCTTGGCACGTTGGAGGAGGAAGGGCTACCTCCATGAAGACGTTCTGTAGTACAGCATGCATTCTTATTGGAGAGACTCTTTAAGGCACAACTCCCAGGAGTCATAGCGTTTGTTAACTGCACAACGTACACTAAGCAGACAGATGTTATCTCTTGTGGGAATGAAGCCACAGATGTAGAAGCCAAAGACAACTCAGTCACAACTATGTGAGCGCAAGAGGGGTTTAATAAGTTGTCAATAACCCAATTAATGGAAATGCAGGGAAGCGCACCACAACAAGAGGAAGAACTGTGGAAGTGAAGTGGATGTCCTTTATCCTCCACGGAAGCCTTATGGAGACAGGACAGCACAGGAAAGCCAGTGATGCCAGTAACTTTATTGAAAGTCATGCTTGAAAAGCTACAACACCCCGCACATCTAACTGGAGAAAGTCTTGCTACTAATATTGCAGAAGAGTGGTTAATTCCTAATTTGTAGGGACACACACTATTTATCGTGAATTGCATGGTGTGTCAAAGGTTTACTGCTGAGCATACACTGAGAATGATCAGAGGAGTAATACCTCAACCGAATGGCCAGTTCCAGCATTCACATATCAACTATGTCGACATGTAATGGATATAGGTATCTGTTAGTGGCAATGTATCCCTTTTCATGGTGGATTGAGGCGGTTCCGTGCACACACTGTGACAGCAAAGTTTTTAGTATGCAAAGTATTCCTGAGGTGGGGTGTGTGTGAAGTATTAAGATCCGATAATGGGCCACATTTTGTCAATGAGCTATTCAAACAAATAGGGCTTTTATTAAGTATAAAGCACAAGTCCACTTCTGCGTATCACCTGCAAGTGAAGGGGATATGTGAGAGACTGAACAGCCTCCTCAAAAAAAGGAATGCCAAGATTAAATTGACTTCGAAAAATGGATGGCTATATTGCTTACCCCTGGCCTTATATGCCCTTCGGAATCAGCCAGGATCGGACCTCCACTTCACCCAGCATGAGCTGGTGACAGGGCGTCAAAACCCCTTACACTTATGTCTAGGATTAGAAATGATGCCCAGAGTGTAGCCAAAACTTTAGGTGATAAGATGCATGATTATTTGACATGTATGACTACCAGTATTTCTTTCATTTCATATAAAGTCAACATCAGGGGGATCGGTTTAAGAACACAGAAGAAGATAATTCGGCAACCAATACAAGTGAACTATTGCCACCACCTAAGTTACATGTTGGGGACCTCATTCTGATCAAGAATTTCACCAGGAAGTGGCATGAGCCATGTTTCCATGGCCCATTATGTGTTGAAGAAGTGTCCCCTTCTGCAGTTAAGGTACAAGGAAGAAGAGCATGGTTCCACCTAAGCGACATGAAATTTTATAAAGGTGAGAGCTTCCCTCCCACCGTTGTTGATCAAGAAGCAAGACAAGAAGAAGAATTTCTGCACGTGCAGACCCACTCAATGACTAAAAAGAAGGATGATAAAGCAATGAGTGATTAATACATACTTTATTTGAACTGGAATTCAATACACAAACCTTATAGATATTTTAGCAGAGAGTCCGAGGACTTGCAGAGAATTGCAGGAATTTTTAAATGAACTTTTAGAAATATATTGACGGAGAGAATAATGCCTAAACATCTGTTCTTGTGCAGAAATTGATAATGAAATCAGCATCCAGATTCTTTTTGTGGAGAATATTTGTATTAAGTTATAAAAACACATGGTACTTGCTGACAGTGATGTTCATCAGCTTGTGGTTGCTGTCTTTGTGTTCATACTTCAGTCTTACCCTGCTCTTGTTAGAAGAGAAGTTAATATTCACACTTTTTTACAGGTTCCCAAAAATGGTCCTGTGATAAGACTCCTTATTGCTATAATTGAATAAAATATAAAGCTGCAGACATAAAAGAAATGTTATGATTGCATTAAAGTTGATTAATGAAGAAGATGGCATGATCATAGAGGGTGAACAAGTTCAGCAAGCAGTAGGATGCCGTGAGAAATGGTTGCCCAGATTTGTATGCATGATATATATTTTCATGATTGTTCTCATCGTCTTTCTGTTCCTCATCTTTCACAGTCGATCATCTTAATGTTTCTACTGAAGAAAGAGCTCTTATGGTTCTCCCCACTATGAAAACGAATAATGATAAATTCCTTAATCTCTATAAGTATATTGGGAGACATAAAAGAGATGCTGATGAAGATAATGAAGGGATAAATAAATATCTAGACAATGCTGCTCACCTGGGGAATAAAACGTGGTATCTACACATGAAAAAGGTAGGGGAAATAGCATCTGTTGAGAGTTGCTATGTCTGCTCTCTCATTCCCTATGCCATGAATACACTAAGGAATTACCTTTTGAAGGAGGTTTCAGAACACGATCCAAAGTGCCTCAGCCATCTTGCAGCATGTACAGGACAGTTTCAAGGAACTTGGGTGACCTTGCGATGGAGATCAAAATGGTTGTTTACATACCAGGAGGACTATATCAATACCACACAAAGGGAGAAGGAGCCTGGAAGAGCAAGATGTTTGTATACCCTGCTGCAGGACAGGATGAGGTGCTCATTGAAGAAATGAAGAGAATGAACTGTCCTGATGTGACAGAAATATCAGGATCACCTGGATGTTGAGAACAAACACAAATGTTGATCTGTGGACGACTGCATACCAAGAAGGGATGGGAAGAAGGAATGATGTCCTGTGCAGCTCATTGTCTGAAGGTGGACTACGTGCAAGAAGTGTAGAAAGTGAATGATGGATGCTTAAAGTCATGGGCCAAGCACTCCAAACTATTCACATGGGTAGAAGATTAATCAGGCCCAGTAGTTGTAATCCTGTTGGTTAATGCAACACTATGCTTCCAAACACATGGAAAGAACCATGTGGGGTATAACAAAGAATGCAAGACCAAAATTGATGTCCCCAGAATGGGAGGAGTGAACGCTGTCCATATGGATCAATACTGGGCTTGCAGATGTAGAGCCTATATGAAGTTGCCCAAGGATTGAGGCGGAGTGTGTTCCCTGGTACTCTTTCATGTTCCACCATGTTCCACCATTAGTGATTCCTCAGCGATCTGAACTGTGGTGAATTTCCAAATGTGGATGCCATTTTGAGAAAAAGATCACTTGAATTTCTCTGCCGGACAAAAAGAGAAAATTATTTCTCAGCCAAACCAATAACAGCATATGATACCATTCCTGAGGAGCACAGGTTGTTCATCAGGACTGCTATGATAATGACAGCTATATTCATACCTGGAATCCAAACAGTGGCAAATGCCTAATGGTTACAAATCACCAGATGGGAGATTTTGCTGGCAATAAATGCTATCATAAAGGGATTCAACGGCATTAAGGAAGAGCTGAGGGCCATACGACTGATGACCCTCCAGAATTGATAAGTCTTTGATACGATCACAGTGATGGAAGCAGGATTTTGCGCCAAAATCGGGCCATCATGTTGCACATTCCTACCTTCTCACGATGACCAGAATGTAACCTTAACAGAGGCCATAGCGTTGTTGACAGTCCTGCATGCCAAGATGGAAGACGAGACAGATGACATCGAAGATGACAGCTGATTCGCCTCTTTGTTTTCATGGATTCCACAGTGGTTGGGAAATATATTTAAGGTTCCTGGAGTAATACTGGTGTTAGTAATGTTTGGATTCTGTGTAGTCAGGATGGTGATTGCCCAATCCAAGAAAACGGCAAAGAAGGTGATAGGGATGAAGATCATGATCAATGTCAAACCTGAACCAAATGCCAAGGAGCTGACTGATGACGTTGTCAGGAAATACATAAAAGCCAGCATCGTAGCACCTGAAGGAACAAAGTTCCTGTATCAAAAGAATAATAAGAAGTACATGGGATGATGTGTCTATTGTACCCAAAATGGAAAATGTAACTACATGATATGATATGATATGATATGATATGATATGGTATTTATAACGCGCCTATACACAACTGTTTCAAGGAGCGACGAGGCAAGGGAAGGGGAACAAAGGGAAGACAGACAACGATCCTACTAGGCCAGGTGACATTCAGATTGCGCAAGTGCATGGGAAGGGGAAAGGGAGAAGTGCGGGGGGAAGGGAGAGGAGGGGAAGTGCAGTACAAGGGATAGTACAATAAAATAAGATAAATAAAACGGCCAGCAGGTGACAGTGTATGGTAAGTGTAGAATATAAGTGCTGGTAAGGGGGGCTGTAAGGATACAGAAAAACAGTCCCTAGGTGCAGGGATTGCCAGGGGGGCAGTGCAGGTGGGCAACTGGCGGGCCTGGCCCAAGATCAGAAGGGAGGCCAGGTATACAGTGCAGTATCTGTCAGGAAAATCAACAGGGGAAAGGGGGAGAAAAAGCAAAAGCAAAGAGGAAGGTTTTGAGGTGCTACCGGAACCGGAGATGGTTCTCCTCAAGTTTCAGGGAGGCAGGAAGGCTGTTCCAGAGGGAGGCCCCTGCCAAAGAGAGAGATCTACCACCAACTCGTTGCTTGGAGAAGCGACTGACCCTGAGGGAGTTGGAGCAGGAAGAGCGGAGAGGTAGAGAAGGAAGATATTTAGGAAGAGAGAGTTGAAGGTATTTCGGCCCCAGGCCCCACAAGGCCTTGTGGACAATGCAGAGGGTTTTGAACTTAATCCTCACAGCCACTGGGAGCCAGTGAAGAGATTTCAGTCCTGGAGAGATACGATCCCTGGGCTTGAGGCCAAGGACAAGTCTTGCAGTCCTGTTCTGGATAAGTTGCAGAGGGCGGAGAGTAGAAGCAGGCAGATTTAGATGGAGGCTTTTACAATAGTCCAGCTTAGAGAGAACCAGAGCTCTGGAGACAGTGATCTTCTGGGGGAAGGAGAGGAAAGGAAGAATACCTCTGAGGAGGTTCAGCTGGTAATTAGACTTCTTAGAGACATCAGAGATGTGAGGAGAGAAGGAGTGTGTGGAATCGAAGATGACCCCGAGGTTTTTAGCCATGCAGGTGGGAGCGGGAAGAGGGCCAAGGGAGGCCGGCCAGAGAGCTGCAGGGAAGGAGGGAGTGGATGTGCCGATGAGCAGAATCTCAGTCTTACTGGCATTAAGGCAGAGGTCATTGGCGGCACACCACTCCTGGATGGCAGACAGACAGTCAGAGATGAGGGAAGGAGAGGCGGAGGCCGAGGGTAGCCTGAAAGTGAGCTGAGTATCGTCCGCATAGCACTGAAAGTTGGGGCAGAGAGTGGCAATGCAGTGGGAAAGGAGTGCCAGGTATTGGTTGAAGAACCAGGGAGAGAGGTTAGATCCCTGGGGGACACCACAGGTAGAGACAAAGATATTGGAGAGGAATGACCCCAGCTGAACCTGGGAGGGTCAGTCAGAGAGGAAGGAAGTCAGCCACGCCAGAGCCTGACCAGTGATACCCAGGTTATCACGTAGACGGTTGAGCAGGATGGCATGGTTGACATGGCCTGGAGTATAGATGAACATGTTAAATTGCCAGGTACCCTGAGGAGGGTGATGAAGATATGAACACCAAAGAAACCTTTCTTCAAGAGAAAATACCAGGATGTGGAAACAATTGAGGGGGTGGTCGAGGACTCAACCAGAGGGGAGAATGTAGAGGAGCAGTTGCATGCCTCTGCAGGAAACCCTGTCCCCCTAACCCACATATGTAGGGGACCTGATATTGTGCCGTGTTTGACACCAACAGTTGTGCCAATACTGCATCATGTGTTCAAAAGAAGATACCTGTTGAGACAACCCTACCCAGAATTGATGGCAACCTAATGTAGGACCTCCCGGAAGCAATATGAAAATGAGCAAAGAAAGAAGCTAGTGCACCACAAGAGACATGTATAAATTCCTGAGATACCAGCTGAAGAGGATCTATGGATCCTACAGAAACTAATGATAAAGTAAAGAATGAAGAGAACCTTTTAAATACGAAAAGGAAGATTACACTTGCACAAAGTGCTACAGAGAATCAACCATTTAATAATTGTACAGATGCTGAAATGCAAGCAGATCAAGTCAGCATAGATGCTGGCTATACTTAGTGAATAGAATGCAGGCGAAGCCGCCATTGTATAGAAGCTGGACAACGGTATCATGAATTTAGTAAGCCAGGACCCATGAAAAGGGAAGGGAAAATGTTGTTGCAGCAAGAATAAGCTGAATCATGGAGCGCCATGGTGAGGTTGTCTGGCTTCAAGACTGAAGCAGCCAAGGTCAGCTATATATTCTGGAACGGAGCCGACGTGCAAAGGATGAATCATCCCTTGTTAAGGTGCAAAGAAAGAACACCAAGAGTGCCAAGTTTTATTCATTTAAAACCTGCAAAATGGACCACATCATGGTCTCCTGTCACATGAGCCAAGGATGAAAATAGAGTTCAGACTTGGATTCCCAGAACACGATAGTAAGTGCCCGCACTCCCATGTATTCTAAAGCTAAGTAGACTTTTGCAAGGCTAAATTCAAAGACAATCTTCATGGCAGAAGGCTTGGGTGGTGAGAGAAGCTGGGCTAATTGGATAAGGAGGTAGTGTCATGCCCCATCTCCTTGCACCTGGGTCCGGGCTTACGTGCTGCTAAGTGAACCGAATGTGCCAGTCATGGCACAAACCTGCCAACTAATTGTAGTAGTGCATATAATGAAGGACCTTATAGTTTGAAAACCATTGGGAAACTGCGTATCTAATGTTTCTGAAGATCACATGTTTTAGAGGTAGGCATATATTGTCCACCTGACAGTGGGCAGTCAGTCACAATCCTAGTTCCTATAGATAATATCCTTAGATGTTCCCCTTAAGCCAATCCGGACCCTTAGTAGGTTTCTCATTATTTGACACATAGTGTGACATCACCTCTGAAGTATTTTTGATATATAACCTCTCTTTTGTGAAAAGTTTGCTGAGAGAAATCGAGCGTCTGTCCATTGATGTTCGTTATAACTCCCTGTTTTAGATAATTGTTGATTAAACAGTACTTTGCCATCTTCCTGAGTTGGTTCGATTATTTGGACTTGGAGTTATTCTGTGTGAACCCATCCATTGCATGCACGCTCCTAAAGGGCCCTAAACTCACTAAGATGTCACATTTCCTTCTTTACCCTAAAACAGCAATCCATAAATTGAAACATGAAAACATAACCTACTGAGAAGAAGAAGGCAACCTGACTTCTTACATCTTAATGGTCTTAGTATTTGCTTGGGATTTAACTTGACAGCATGCATTGGCTCCTGTGGCTACACCACCTCAGATGTATTCACCACCTCTAGATCGCCTTCTGATGCTAATTAAGTATTCCCCCTCTCCTCAACATGTGCTGTAGGAGCTTCAATTCTTAGAACCCTTTCCATCATTCACCCTCAACTATCACCGACCATTGTTCTGGCATGCACCTCACTCACGTGTGTGGGATTTGAAAACTTCCTATTACTCTCTATATACCACAGGTCTCGTAACCTGATTTTGACCCATCCTCCTAGAAAAACCTCAAGGCCTAATGTCACCTTTCTCCTATCATAGCGTGTCTCACTACAAGCTTGCTTTGTCTCGGCTCTCTATATCATGGCCTCAAAATCCACTGGCCTGGACCGCCATTCTTTTAAGCCACTATGGTCTAATCGAGGTTCCAAGATACCTGCCTTTCATTATTTCAAAGGGAGCTATGTAGGCAACATAGTGTTCCACTGTTCTGTCGCTCCATAGCATCTCTTACAAGGTAGACCCCTAGAATTACCAGGACTTAAGACTCACCCGAAACAACTCTTTCAAGACCCGGCTGGACTGCTCTGCCTGCCCATTTATGTTGGGATGATAGTTTGAAGTCCAAGGATGTGGGATTCCACACTCTCTCAAAAATTGACACATTTCACTGGTGCCGGATTGTACTTCATTTACTGTGTCAATGTGCTCAGGCCATTCATCCTTATGTGCGTCAGTCTGCAGATAGGGTTTCCCTTTACTCTAGAAAGCCAGTCCCTGGCCTTTGCATGTTGGCAGGTAAGCAAGTCATGGCCTCACCATGTCCCTGGCTACTTGGCGTCAGTGCTACTCTCATCTGTAGCACGTGGTCGCTACCAGCACAATTGACGCAGTCTCCAGCCATTATTCTGTCTTTTCCCGCCTACCTATCCATTCTATCTTCTTGGCAGATATTTGGTGGCCATGATGCGGAGTGTACCACACTGGCGGGATCCTTCCTCATGCATTGTGGCATTATGACTGTCTGTCCCCTAAACACTAACTCTCTTACAGTCGACAACCCGTCTTGTTTTTGCAGGAAGGGACATAGTTCTTCAGTCACTAACTTGGCCAAGGGCCATCGCTTACTCATGTTGCCCCATGACCTTCTGAGCACCATGTCTTCTCGGTGCGCACTCATCCATGTCTTCCTCGAGAATAGGCACCACACAAAATCCCTTTTTTCACCATCCTTGGTCAATCGACTCAGCAGTGATCTGTATTTAATACAAATGTCCCCCCAGACATTCTTACGAAACTTGTTGATGGTCCACGTTCACGCCAAATTGTGCTCAATAAGTCAGTGGTTTATCTGGAAGCTTTCAGTGCCCTTTAGGCATAGGCTACGTTGTGTTCCTCTGTGCCCTTCTTCTTTGATAATAAGGACCCTAAGCAGAGGGGGCTTGTAGCAATAGAAATTATGTTCGCATTCTAAAGATCAAAGGGTTGCAGAGCCAGTGCTGACATTATTCCTTGTTTAACTTCTGCAGAACATTTGCTCATTCTCTCTCTCACACACGCAGGCACGCACACAGACACACACACACGCGCGCGCCGCTAACCCGAATGTCATCGTATAGAATCTGCACATGCTCTCTGGGTGGCAAAGGTGGTGCACATCAGCAACTCCACCTGCAAACATACATGGTGGTTAGAGGATCAAAGTTTCTGCGTGGGATACACCTTAGCCCCACTCACAATGGCCAACAGTTCAGAGATGTTGGCTAACAGGTGTGTGAACACTACCAAACTGACAATGAGGCTGTGCAAGTCCATACACCTGCTTGCAGATTATGGTACATGAAGACTCTAAATGAAGCAGGGGTCTGTTAAGGGGTAACCTCCACTTTCTATGTAATGCCTTCATGTGTGGTCTATGTTTTCACTTCACTGTTAAATGTATGTAAAGTACTAGCCCACCTTGCACTATGCTTTTGATGTTACTCTCAATCACCCTAGGCTTTGTTGGCACTCTTCTCTTATTCTTTCTTGGCCGACATAACCTGGTAAAATGTCCCTCCTTTCCAAAAGTTGTACGCAGCTTGTTCCAATCAAAACAGTACATGAAATGGTGCATATGCCCAGTGCTGCCACATCCGATGCACTCCCCTTCGTATTGGTACTATTGGTGGTACCTGCTCAGTTCTTGATGTAACAAACCCCAAGCACATCCTCTTCTTTAACATTTTGCACCCTTTAGCACATTGAAATGTCTTTTGCATGTTTTAGCCATGCTTTTGGTAAGGACGTGTCCTTATCCAGCACTGGGTCATTGCTGTGTGAATCCCTAATCGCTCTTGGTTCTGTTTATCCGTCAATTGCATTCATAACTGATCACAAACGACTTTGTTTAAGCAAGGCCTAAAGGCGCAGGTCATGTTGATGCCTCTCCCCACACCCCAGCAATGCCACCTATTGCTCAATGGATTTACATTTCTGCTGGTGACTTCAAAATAACATGTGTTGTTACCCAACAGTGTTCATTTCGGTTTAACAGTGCTTCACTAGGTGCATCATGGCCTCTTGAACTATGGTTATGTCCTCATCAGGTGCAGTCATGGCTGCTGTGATGCACAGACCTTCTCCTCCAATGTAATGCATCAGTACTGATGTTTTCTGTAAGTCTGCATCGTCCAGAGCCCCCACAGCACCAGGGTATGTCAAAAATATTACCATTGGTTCCATGAAATGGAGGGATCGCCCTTTGCTAGGAGATGCTATGCTGCCATGCGTGATGACGTCTGGCCTCCTGTCTCCCCAGCTTGTAATTTCCTCGATCACCCTCATTTGCTGGTTTTACTGCAGCATCTGTCAACAGTGTTGTGCTGCAGTGATTCTTGAGCTTACACAAGGTGGATGTGGGAGCAGGCGGGCATATGAGTGCATGCCATAGGTGGAAAATCCCTAGTGACACCTGATGACCACCTCAATAAAGTTCAAAGCCAAAATAATTGTCCCACAACATCAGATTTGAAGAGCTTTGATCCCCGTTTGGGAGTGTGCAGATGGCCTCCCAACATGTGTTGCCCCTTCTGTCCATCGTGGTGCTCTGGGTCTGTTACAGGAAGGGAGGACACACTTAGATTGTGTTGCCCATGTCTTGTGGCCTGAAGTCAGAAATCAGGAACTGCTACTGTCTTCTACAGTTCTAGTCACTACAACAATCAATAATGTGCATCCTTTCTCCTCAGCTACCAAGAGAAAATGACTCCAAGGAACCTGGATTTCACACTCTAGAACTTGGAGCATAACCTGAGCGTGGAGACCACTGTCTGCACCTACTGAGGCCATCAGCAAATATTAACCCATGTTCAATAGGCCTAAACATGAATGCGCCCAAGGAGACAAGTGGGGGCCAATAAAAGAGGTGCCATATGGGGGGGGGTTGGGAGGGTATAGAGTCTATGTCTGTTGCCCTCACCAGAGGTTTAAAGCCTTCCCTGAAACCCCAATCAGTGCCGCATGCGGCTGCAGCCCAAAAATGTTTCCTGCTACAAGAACCCACTGGTAAAAAGAAGGGGAATGTTCCACTGTGGAAAAGTCACTGCTTTTTGTCAGCCAATGCTTGGAGATGTGGGACATGCTTCAGCTGTTTATTCTAACAGTGAGGCATGTGTCACAGTGTCACAATGGCAATCCTCACCTTCCAGAGATGGACAGATCCCTTCAGAATGAAGAAGGGTGATGAGTTGGTCACTTCTCCGACTCTGGGCTCCTGGAAAGCCCAGCAAGGGTTCGTGACTAATCCACAGCATCAATCAGAACAGCAATCCGAAAGGATCTGATGGCCGTTGACTTCAGCGGTGGGCCATCATGAGCACTCTCATGAACTAGACCGAACCTCTGATTACAGCTGTGCTGTAGCCTGTTTGGGCATTTACAGACGTCACTGTGCGGGCTGAGCTGAAGGGGTCACTCTGCGGCTCATTCACGCATGTCGGGAACCATGAGGCTCTCACTGCTTCCTGGTTCCTTTCTGCGCCTGCATTGGAGCGTGGGAGCCAGATGCCTACAGAGCAGAGAGCATCTGAGGAGGCAGTGTTCTGCTTAGTTCGGAGGAAAAGAGGTAAGGGGGAAAACACATCTTTGTTTGGGTTTATGCTTGTGTGCGAAGACTGTATGTATGTATGAATGTATGCATGCAAAGGGGTAAGTGCAGTTATGTTTGCATGCAAGGGATTGTCTGTAAGTGCACGTGTATGAATGAATGCATTGTGAATGGTATACATGACTGTGAGTGCTTGTGTGAATGAGAATGTTGTGTGAATATTCTGGGTGCTCATTTGAATGAGGGAGGAGCTGTAATGGTGTGCGACTGGTGGGTGAACGTGAATGAATGCTTGTGTGTATGAATGTGTGTGTGTTTAAGCGAGGCTCGGGCCAATGTGGGCATTAGAGCATGAACATTTTTTGACGTGAATGAAATGTTTCACAGGTGTTTTTGGGCAAAGCTAACTTCAGTGTTACTATGGGAAGCAGGAATGGGGCGAGGGGGTACTACAATGGGGCTCAATGGGTACTGCTGTGGAATAGAACATGATCAGTGTTCTTACATGGGAGAGGGGAGGGCATGGTTTCTTACTTTGGCATGTCACCTTTTTTTTTCTGGTGTTAAGGTCAAAGGCAACATGATGTGTGTTCTTAAATGGGGAAAGCCAGGCATGTTTCCTTACTGTGGCATGGCATTTTATTACTGTTGAAAGGCAACATTATTAGTGTTCTTACATGTGGCGGAGGGAGGTCATGCATCCTTGCTGTGGCATGCCATTCTTTACTGGTGTCAAGGCCAAAGGCAACATGAGTGTTCTTACATGGGGGACATTTGAGCAGCCCTCAAGGCAATGTTTTCTTACGGTGGCATGACATTTTTTACTGGCATTTGCGGGGAAACACCACATGATTAGTGTTCTTATATGGGCAGGGGGATCTGTGTAGCCAGCAATTACATGGTTTTTTACTGCGGGGTGGCTTTTTTTAAAATGGCAGTGTGACATAGCCACATGGGGATACTGGCATATATTGCCAGAGCCAGCTGAACATGTTATGTGATAGTATCACTACTTGGATTATAGGCAAAGCAAACAGGAGTAGATTCTTATGTGGAAATACTGGCATGTATTGGTGCACTAGCATGGTCAGATATAGGGGCAATCAGTATAAACATTTTCTTTACACTTGCAGAGTACTGGCATATAGTGGTCAAAGACATTATGCAAATGTGTTGGAAAATACTTCTGTGCATTGTTGGTGACTTAGCATCTAATGCATTTTTCTTTATGCCTTAGTCTACAAAACCGATTGTAAACAATGAGGCTTTTTTTACCTAACTTGTCACAGAAAGTGTACTGTAAAATATACCATTTAATTCATTATTTAAAAAAAAAACGTGGGCATGTGGAGAGCACCCCCTCAATTGGTTTGGAATCCCTTGCTATGCTTAGTCCATCGTGTACATTTGGCGGAGGGCAGAACAGCCCCCCCTTCCCTCAGCAGGCTCCGGTTGGGCTGCCTACTACATTAGGTCGAGGCCCCACTTATTAGACAATCCTGGCTACTCCTTTTGTCCAGATCACCTGGAGGGCAAACGGTTACAACTCCTTTGAGTCTGAACAAATGCCAGTGGCTCGTCTAAGGATAACACGTGTGAAGGCCAGAAAAGATGGTGCCCGATATCATTCAACTGCAACCCAACCAATGAAGATGGCTGTAACCCCTAGGATTGAAGGGACCAAGCCCCTATCCTGCAGCAAGCTTATTGAAGGAGTGTTCACAAAGCATGTTTCTCTATCAGTGAAAATAGCATTCCCTGTGCACAACGCACATCCCTGTGAGAACGTCCCACCACAAACGCACACAAAACAACTGCAGACACTTGGATTGGAAGCAGCCACACGGCATCATGTCCAAATAACAGAAATAAACATCCCTCTTTTGACACATCCATGCAGACTCTCAATGTCAGTGCATTGACAATAAAGATCAATTTTAAACTGGCGCCAACTGGGAAAAGAAAAATGAGATCCAATCGTAAAAATCGCTATCCAGCACAGGAGGCTTCCTCTCACCTCCAGCAAGTCCAATTCTCTGACTATAAAAACTTCAAGGTCTGGGTTGAAGAGCAATTGGGACATGTTCACTTCTGATTAACAACCTGCTTGGGGAATACAAAGCATTGTTCAGAGAAAGCTAAAGCACTAATCTTCAGGTCACCGATTATGCACTTTGCATCTTTGACAGTGGATATGCCTAGAGGCCACATAACCCTGCTGCAGATCCTGTAGTCATGCCGGGTATTGATAGAAAAGACATCAAATGCTTTACCTACTCCTTCATGGAATGCGGCCAAGTAGTTAAAATTGAGGACACAGTAGCCACAGCTATTGCAGCATCCTTTGGGGTATCCAAAAGATGGATTCAATTATCCATGTTGTTTTACCTAGAGCTGCTGGTGGACCTGATCAATTACTTCAACAGGATCATCCACCAATATACGAATGATAAACAATAATAGCTTCAAGGCCGCAGTCACAATAGATTATCCATCTAGAGAAAATGCCTAGGTGAAATCCAAAACTGGATATCCCAATGCTACCTCAAATTCGATGACGCAAAACCGAAATTACTATATCTATACTCATCACCGGTCAACCACCAGATTCAAACCAGATGTGATTCTCCACAGGCATGAGAATCACCACTTCTTTGGTCATGAATTCTAAAATGGTTGTTTACACAATAGATATTAGTCTATTATTTTACTGCCACATCACAACATATAGAACACTTTATCCCAGAATGTGACTTGTGATTGGTGAGCCAAGCCCTTGCAGTCCTTGAATTGTCCATGAGAATGCCCTTTTCACAGATCTCCTGGAATAATGAGTGGCTGCACTCAAAGCTGTAGGGCATATGGCAACACAACATACCTCTGGCACCCGCTCTTTCGTTCACATCAAACAAGTTCACTTCACATTGCAATGGCTTGCAACAGAAGGCCAGTGCATTTTATAACATTCTGTCTGAGCTTCAGAACCATTTTCACTTAACTCCCAGAAATAGTGTAATACCAAATTCTCAATATAGGGAGGCTGCATGGGGCCTTCAAAGCAAGAAAATCCCATACTTAGACATTCCCATCTTCAAGAAAAGGAACATTCTGAACCAGTTTCTCTGCCAATGATACAAATGTCTTGGGCTCTCTCCCTCTGCCAGACCCTCACCTCTGCGAATTGTGATTGACTCATCAATCATCCGACCTTTTGATACAACTCAAAACTCAGCTGTTTTAGAATTGTGCTACACATAGCTTCTAACCCTATATTCACTCTATTGGCCTGTCACACTCGTAACTCAGAGGTATCATCACCCAGTTAGCCTACTTGTCATAGCACCGGCTTACAATGTTTTTCTCCCCCAACCAGTATTGGTTGGGGGAGAAACACAACACACACTCACTACACACATGAACACTTACACACACACACACACACACACAGACCGACATACATTTACCATAAACTCTCGCTACACTCTCGCTGTGCCTGTCAGCCCCTGCGCTACAGGTTGTATAACTCTACTGCTAAGTGCTAACATTAGGCACTTCAAGCACAGCAAGAAGCTGCACACGTGTCAAAATAGCTATCATCATGTGACCTTATCGCATAGTCCTTTTTGCGGCCTGCAAAGTCTTAAAAGTAGAACAACGCATTTGGCAAAGTTGTAAATTGTCCACGATGTGGTGACACGAGTCACGTGATGCCCACGATGGAGTTGCGTCACTCTGTCGCGGTGAATAAAAGCGGTTTCCCCACGCATGCGCCAGAGTGTGTACATGGAGCCTGTATGGAATGCGCGTGTCATTGTGTCTCTGTGGGAGCCGGGACTACATTCCTGCAAGGCCGTGGAGCCTCACAACAATGGTGATGAGGAGATTGCCCTCCTGGATCCACGTGTGCAATGCGATCAGCTGTGCTGTCATAGGGGTTTGGAACACTCCTTTCATTCACAGCTGTGAAGGCACATGGAGGGAAGGTGAGACAGGCCCTGCGTGTGAAAGGCGGTTGCGGCTTCCCAGGTAAGGAAGTGCACGTGTGCCTCCAGCAGAATTTTTGGAGCACCTGAGGGTGCATTTTGAAGGTGCTTTTTTCTTGGTTTGCATTCCTTGTTCATCTCATCGTTGTGTGTGCACATTGTGTGCTCATGCATGTGTAGCATTGTCCACTCCCATAGTTTTCTTCATCTGTTCTCCCTGTGCGAGTTGCGGTTGCACCCTAGGATCCATGCACACTTACTGTGACAGTCTCATTCACGGTGTCTTGTCTGTTGGGGGGTGATTAAACAGCTGCATGTTTTCCTGAGTTCCATTTGAAGTGGTGTCCAACAGGGGTGAATGTTGCTTGATGTAGGTAATGGGTATGTGGTTGTAAGCACATCTTTGCAGGCATATAGGGTACATAACTCTTTTCCAGAAGTGCATGCTATTGTGGCTGTTGCTGGTGGTTTGTCTGATGTACAGCTGATGATTGACCTTTCACGTGCACATTCTTTCCAAGCGAGCCCATTTTTGTTATTCATGGCCACTATATGTGGTACTTTTCCATCACTGTTCCTTTCAGGTTATCTGACCAGGCTGCTTCTTGCAAAGGTGTTCATCTCTCTGTCTTCTGCGCTTGGACAAATTATCTCTGCCCTCACCCACTTTAATGTCAGACATATCCATCCTCATTTCTGCTTCTGCTGGTCTCCTCCTTGCAGTGCTTTTCACCTGTCCCTTTCTCTCTCTCACGCTGCACTCCACTGCTAGGCAATCATCACTCTGTGTCCTGTCTCCCTCTTGCACTCTGTCATCCTTCAACACTGTGTGGCCCATGCCTATTTTCAAGTTCCCTGCTTGAGTTGTCATGGATGTCCATTATCTTTATGTTTTTGCAATGCATGTCTTTTGCGATTTGAAAATGTATTTATAGGTATGAAGCAGTGTATGCAAGGAATGTGGGTACCCTGTGCAGGTAAGTGAAGAGCATTCAAGATGTCACTTGTGTTGTTGTTTGTGGCAGGGAGTCTGTCACTGGGTGGGGTCACTTTTCTTTTGCTTGGATTGAGGTGAACGGGTCCAGCTTTGTGGGTGCATGTGATGGTAGGCTGGTGTTTCTATGCAATCTGTTTTTTTAAGACAATCAGGGTGGCACTGGTTGCAGGCTCCTAATTGTGGGTGGGGGCTGTCAGTGTAGGGCCTTTGTTGGTGAGTTGTCATGAGGGTTGCAGACGCAGATGCTCGCATGCTGCGACACATGTTGATGGTTGTGGTGGTGAGTGTTTCTTACACTTGCCAGCCACATGGCATCCCAGGCAATCATTTTTGAATCATCAAGTCCACCCACGCAGGCAGTCCATTCTTGGACCTTCTTCCCCTTCTGGGGGTGCTGTCCAAAGACAAGTCCACACACATGACAGCATTGTTGGCCATTTGTGGATGACATGTTCTCCACAGGCACACACCATTATCCAGGGGTTGGTGTTTGCTATGGTGAACATGTACCATGCACGGTACACAATCACATTTCCAAGCGACTGTCAACAGCTGCTAAATGCATCTAATTGCTCCCTTCAGTTCAAAGCACATTTTCCACAGTTCATTCCCATCCCAGTGGAGTTTGCCTTCCCTTCCACGTCCCTGTTGCCTGCTCACTTTTGTGTGTCTTTGTCATTGACCTCTGTTTCTCATTGCTTTCTCATGTCTGCTCTTGTGTTTCATGCCAGTTGCCTAAGTGCCCTGTCTTCCAGTCCCAGTCTGACTTCTGCCTCAGTGAAGTGCTGCCTTCTGCAAGATCCTGTCTTCTGTGCAAATGGTGAGATTTTTGGTTCACCTCTTCTTGAACTTAGCATCATCGGCTACCCTGCCAGTGTTTACTGCACTGTCCCACTGCCATGTTGATGAGTGGATGGCATATCATGGCATTGGGGATACTACCAAGGTGCTCCTGGGTTTCCATCCTCTCAGTGGTATCTTTTTGTGGGTCCTCTCAGTGTCATGCTGACTGTGGCCAGATGCGTGTTTGTTTGTTTGTTTTATTTTCTTTGTATTGCGCACATGGTCCAAAGGCATCTGGGCGCATTTCTTGAAGGTAGACATATTACAGCAGAGACAGTAACAATAAGGCATAGCAACAGACATTAAGCAGGTAGAATATGCAGTTCAGCACAGTGATAAAGAGAGCCAGGGAAAGTCAGTGACAAACTGGCCTACAAGGCTAATACAAAATAATACAGAAATGTACAAAATAATACAGAAATGTTCAAAGCGATCAATTTACAATAAGTTATACAGTGAGGATACAACGGATTTACAGGAAGATAGGCAATAATGGTGCACAGGAGAGGCAGTTGTGTAGGGTCAGAGAGTTCCGAACGACCCAATTGCGCACTAGTCTAGCAGGTGGGGTTGTTATTCAGAACAAGGGGATATTTGATCCTGCGCAAAGAGCCAGGGTTTGACTTTGTGTTTTGGGAAGGTACCATCAGCATGATAATAAGTAGGTGTAACATGGTCCTTCACTGCATGGCACTAGGGCGGGGGGCAGGCAGTATAGGTGTTGTGGGTGGGTAAGGTGTCACTGTGTGGGTTGTTCATGTTGCATTGGCGTGCAGTGGTTGGGTGTGGCTGCAAGTGTGCCAGGACACATGGTGATGGGTGGCTGGTGATTTATTGTATGCATTTGTTGCATGTCACTCGGCGGCACATGTTGTTTTATGTGCCTGTGCTCACATTGATTTGTATTTCTCTGCAGATACATTTTTCATGGAATGATGGATTCAGGAATTGTGGTGGAAGTTGCTGCTGTATGCATCCACAAGAAACAGCATACGTGTTTGGTGGTTTCCAGGATAACAGAGGGGGAGTTTGATGGACTGTACAGTCCACCTGCTGCAGGCTCACATGGGATGAGGTAAGATGCACATTTCTCACGCAGTGAAAAAATTTTCTGATTCCACATGACTGCTTTGATGGGACTGTGTATTGTGGGCATAGTGGTTGTCAGGGAATGGGTTGGCTACTGAACCTGTTTATTGTTGTGTAACACACATTTGGGGTCATGGGCTGTCCTCACATGAGTTTGTCAGCATCAATTCTGTACTATGCCTTCCTACTTGTGGTCTCTTGTAGGTTGTTTGGTGTCTGCATGCAGTACATTTTTGTTTGGTGTCCATGTGATGGTGGTCAGGGACTTTGTTGCTTATGCTGTGTGCTTTTTGGTATACTAGATGGACACTGTTGGTTCAAGATTCTATGCCTGCATTCTTGATTTGTGCTCTGCCATACAGAGTAGGGGCATGATTCACATGCTGTTTTCATGTTTGATTGCACCATTAATTGACACTTTGTGAATGTGGCCCATGGTGTGTGTCAACCACTTTTGCTCACTTACAAATTGTCTCTTATACAGTGGTTATTTTTATACGGGATGCAATGTCTCCATATTCCCGCTATGTATGTGACATTTGGACTCTTGCACCCATGCTTTCACGCTCAAAGCAACATGGATATGATTGTGCCTGTATTGCACATGGTCCCACAGGTGTTCACTCCGATATTGGTTGGCTTATAGGAATTGGTGGACATGTTGCTTTTTGTGTCTATGAATGGCTAGGTGCCAAGATTTGATTGTTGCCTAGCTGATGCTTTTTTCTGTTGCAACATACTTGTATGTGTTCTTGTATTTTTGGCATGTGTACAGTTATTCAGACCCCTGGATTTCTACAGTGGCGTTACAAGCTTCAGCTGATCCTGTGCACCAGGTCAATTTTTTAAGCACCCCTGGTCTAACTTCTGGTCCACCTGGCTGGTAAGCCTCCACTCAATCTGGGTGTTGCACTCCACCTTTTGCATTTCTGCTGTTTTTGCTTAAAAATCAACTGTAATTTGTAGAATCACCATTGGAAAAAACACTCTTGATCTTTATCCTCATCGACGTGTGTTCATCCACGTTTTCTGGTTGAGGATGCCTACGTTCATGACCGTACTTCCCTGCTAACATGGCCGCCCCAATAACCTCAGTCTCCTCTTGCTGGTGTGCCTGGCCTGCTCCCGTTCCCATTGGCTTCACCATCTTTAGTCAATCGCCTGAACGATCCGGCGGGATCCGACCCGCATGATCTAAGGCCTGCATCGAGGCCTGTGGTGCCCCTCCATTTCTGCGGTCTCGTTACGAGGTGCAGCTGATCCTGTGCACCAGGTCAATTTCTTTAGCACCCCTGGCCTAACTTCTGGTCCACATGGCGGTAAGCCTCCACCACTCAATCTAGGCGTTGCGCTCCACTTTTTGCATTCCTACCATTTTTGCTTAAAAATCAACTGTCATTTGGAGAATCACCATTGGAAATAGCGATCCTGATCCTTATCCTCAGTCACGTGTGTGTATCCACGTGTTTTCTGTTTGAAGTTGTCTGCATTTATGGATATACTTCCCTGCTAACATGGCTGTCCCATTAACCTCAGTCGCCCATTGCTGTTGTGCCTGGCCTGCTACCACTCCCATTAGCTGGCTTCACATTCTTTAGCCACTCGTCTGAACTGGGAGGTGAGAGCCGGCCTGTTTGATCTAAAACCTGCATTGAAGGCCCTGTCTGCTCCCTGTCCGCTATCTGGACGGGTCTGGGGGGCCCCCACCACTCACCTGCTGACCTGGGAAGCAATCTGATCCTGCACTCTCTCAGTGCCCACCGAACATTTCGTGACACTTCACTTCCTTGTGGGTCAGTCTTAACATCAGTTCCCACACCTCTGACTTTCCCTCCCTCATTTCGTCTGCATTGTGTTTTCATCTGTTTTTTGATTTAGCTGCGCCCAGTGATCACTGTGTTTTCAACTGCCTTGCTATTTTTGAATCTGAGCTCCACACAGTGACCATTGTGTTTTAATCTGCCTTGCTATTTTTGAATTGGAGTTTCACCCGGTGATCATTGTGTTTTCATCTGCCTTGCTATTTTAGAATTTAGCTGCGCCCAGTGACCACTGTGTTTTCATCTGCCTTGCTGTTCCAGTCAAGTTCTGTCTCTTCTGCTTGCACCCCCCTGTGTTCTCCCCATGTGTCTCTACCCCCTCTGCTCTTTCTCCTCATTCCCCACTCACCTCACTCTCTCTACTCTCCCCCTCCACTTCACCTATGGTGCTCTCTGTTTCCCCTATCTTCTCCAACTGTTTCTCTATCGACTACCCTATCCTTCTCACTAAGTACCCTTCTCACTAAGTCTGGTAGGAAGAAGTTCAAAAAGGATATTCTGGTCTCCAACCCAGGCCTCCCTATCGCTGATACCTACACCAGTGCTTCCTCCAGACAGGCCCTCACCGACATCCTCTTTGTCGTTCCTTCGCCAGACCTATGGACTCTGCATTTGGTCTGTGTGCTCTCTCCTTACTCCTCCTCTCACATTAAAGTTGGCATCCAGTGGTAGGGCCTTCTTTCTTCCTTCCACTCCTCTAAGGTCATTATTAATGTTTACCTTAATGGCACCGTCTTGGTCCAAGGCCCTCAGGTCAACCTCATCCTCTTTGACAGTCGCTTACGACACCTTATCAAGTTCCTTTCCTCTCCCCCTATCCCTATTATCCCTTCTCTCCTTTCTTCAGTTTCCTTGCCTCCACCCTCTGCCACTGCTCTGGCACCCTCTCGCTCCCCCTCAGCTATCTGCCCTCTCCTCCTACCTCCTCTGCCCTCCCTCAGGCTCCTTTTACACCTCTGCAAGGAGTACTTCTGATTTGTACCCTTCCCCGGAAGTCTTTCAAGGATGGCAACCTTCTCCACCTTGCCACTCTTAACTATCGCTCAGCCGTCAAACACTCCTCTGACATCTGCCATCTCCTGGAAGAACTAGATCGTGATGTCATCTGTCTCACCGAGACATGGTTCACAGCCAGCTCTGTCATAACCTTTGACACTCTCCTTCCTGATAGCTACAGGATCCTCTCTGCGCCCAGATCCAACTGTTCCGGTGGCGGTGTAGCCTTGATCTTCCCGGAGTGGATTCCTTCCTCTATCATTCCTATGCAGACCTACTCCTCCTTTGAATGCCTGGTCTGTAGGCTTTCTCGCTTCCCTGGATACTCTCTCACTGTGGCTACTATCTACCGGCCACCTGGTCAGATCTTCCCCTTCCTCTCTGAGTGGGCGGACCTCTCTTCCTCCCTCCTGGCCTTTACTACTCAATTCCACCTCCTTGGAGACTTCAATATCCACCTGGATACTCCCTGTCCCATCACAGGACTCTTTCATGACCTCTGCAATTCTCTCTATCTCCATTCTTCCCTCTGGCCCGACTCACTCCGCAGGGCATACTCTTGATGTTCTGACCTCCTGAAACCTCCCTGTCTCTAACCCTCTCACTACTCCTCTCTCCTGGAGTGACCACTTTCTCCTCTCCTCTCATCTCTCTCTCTCTACCCCTCAGGCCAAACCTACCCCCACACTGCCACCCACCTTCTCAGTCATTCGACCAAGGAAGCATATGTCAGTTGAGGCATTCGCCGCATCATTCTATCCCCCTGCTGCATCTCTGGCTGACTCACACGCTGACACAGTCCTTTCCATGTTCCATGCTGCTATCTCTGATACTCTCGATGTACTTGACCCTGTCATGAGGATCCACATGAAGCCCAAAATCAAGTGTAACTCCTGGTACGACTCAGACCTCGTCACCCTTAAACGCATGTGTAGGGTGGCTGAGAGGAAATGGTTGGCATCTTTTTCATCCTCTGAGAAACTGGCCTGCCGCCTGCTCCAAAGACAATACTGACTTTCTGTCCTCACTAAATAGAGAGCACACATCCAAGCCTGCGTTTCTATGGAAGCTAACAATTCGGCTGAACTCTTTAAAATCTGCAAGGAGCTGGCAAATCCTGCCGCAGTGTCTACCTCTCCTGTCCCTTTCCAGGCCCTCTGCTTGGCCCTGGCTTTTCACTGCATCTCTAAAACCCAGGACATCCTTTCCACCCTCTCAACTTCTCCTGCTTCTCCGTCCAGTCTCTCCTCTTCCTCTGGCCACCCCCCCCTCCCTTCTCTGACTTCCCCCTCTTCACCTCCCTGACAAGGTTTCTAGACAAGTCTGATCTATGAAAACCTCATCAAAACAGGTTCTTCCATGTTCTTCCAAAACCATCAAGGACAACATTGACACCCTCGCTCCAGCCTTGGCTGACTTCTGCAACCACTCTTTCGCCTCCAGGACATTTCCCTCCCCCTGAAGCACTCTCTTGTTCACCGTCTTCTCAAGAAACCCTCAGCTGACCCCTCCCTTCCGGCTAACTATCGCCCAATCTCTATTACTTCTTTCTTGGGCAGACTTCTGGAAAAGCTGACCATCTCCCAGCTTAATCTTTACGCTGAATCTGTTGGCTGTCTTCACGACCATCAGTCTGGCTTCAGAGCAGCCAGAAGCACGGAACTGCTCTCCTGAACATCCGTGAAGACCTACTCGCTAACCTTCATTCTAATCTCCCCTCTGTTCTCATCCTACTTGATCTCTCTTCTGCCTTTGACCCGTTCGACCATGCCATCCAGCTCAATCAGCTCTGTGATAACCTGGGTATCAATAATCAGGCTCTGGCCTGGCTGACTTCTTTCCTCTCTGACCGACCCTCCCAGGTCCAACTTGGGTCCTTCCTCTACGCTATCCCTCTCTTCACCTGCAGTGTTCCCCAGTGGTCTAACCTTTCTCCCTGGTTGTTCTACCAATACCTGGCACCTCTTGTCCAACGTATTGCCGCTCTCCGATCCAACTTCCAGTGCTACACAGATGACACCCATATCGCTTTCAGGCACCCCTCTGCCGCCTCTTTTCCTTCTCTCATCCCAGATTGTCTGACTGCAATCGAGGAGTGGTGTGCCACCAATGATCTCTGCCTAAATGCAAGCAAGACAGAGATCCTCCTCATAGGCACACCTGCATCCCTCTTTCCCACCACTCTCTGACCGGCCTCCCTTGGCCCTCCTCCTGCTCCCACCTCTGAGGCTAAGAACCTCAGGGTTATCTTCGACTCCACACTGTCCTTCTCTCCTCATATTTCCGACGTCTCTAAGAAGTCAAACTACCAACTGCACCTCCTCAGAGGTATTCTTCCTTTCTCCACCTTCCCCAGAAGCTCAATGTATCTAGAGCTCTGGTTCTCTCTAGGCTTGACTACTGTAACAGCCTCTTTTTAAATCTACCTGCCTCTACTCTCCGTCCTCTGCACTTCATCCAAAACAGGACTGTGAGATTTGTCCTTGGCCTTGAACCCAGGGATCGTATCTCTCCAGCACTGAAATCTCTCCATTGGCTCCCAGTGGCTGCAAGGATCAAGTGCAAGACTCTTTGCATTGTCCACAAGGCCTTCTGGGGTCTGGGACCAAAATATCTCCAGCTTTCTGTTCTGATGTATCTTCTTACTCAAGCACTTCTCTCCTCCACCTCCAACTCTTACAAGCAATGAGTTGAGGGCAGATCTCTCTTTTTGACTGGTTCCTCCCTCTGGAACAGCATCCCTACCTCTCTGAAACTTAAGGAGAACCATCTCCGGTTACGGGAGCAGCTCAAGACTTTCCTTTTTGCTTCTGCCTTCTCTCTTCCGCTACCTTGCTGATCTCCTGTCTGATTCTACACTGGTTTACCTGGCTACCCTCTGAACCACAGGCCAAGGTTCCTGCCCTCCCAGTTGCACACCTGCACTGCTCCCTGTCATCCCTGCACTTGGGGCGGAATCTGCAACCCTACACCCCCCTACTTGCACTCATCTATCACTTGTTTTTCTGCACTTAAACCTGCACTGCTACCTGCTGGCCGCACTTCCTGTTTTCAATGTTTGATCCTATGTCCTGCACTTGCTCCTCCTCCGCTTCCCCTGGCACTTCACCCCTTTCCTCTCCCCTGCACTTGCGCGATCTCAATGTCACTGGGCCTAGTAAGATCACTGTCTTGTTCCCCCCTGCTGCCCCCTTGCCTATTTGCGCCTTGAAACAATTGTGTATAGGCAAGCTATAAATAAAATATATCATATCCTATCCTGAATGATTTCACTCCATACTTTGCAAAGTGTGAGTGGTATACTCCCACTTAAAAGTCTTTTCTGGGGCCTCTGATTTGACTGTTGTTTTATGTCTAATGGACAAACACAATTCGGCCCTCCCAGAGGCATATTCTCAGGGTGTTGTTGTGGGCACGGAGGACAGGCCCCAATTCATCATTGAATGTCACCTTGGAGGTGGCTTGAGTCTGCATACTCCACAGGGGCTGGTATTTATGTGAAGTATGATAGCACCGGCTGTGTACGTGCAGCCTCTTGTCACGATGTCTGCCCCCAGACATCCGGAACAGATCCATCTATCCAGGGAACAGGCATCCATGAAGACCCAGGAATTCCCAAAACCCCGTCTAGGGGCTATATGGGTGCAGTCCTGGCGCCAAAGGCGCCAGGCTCATATTGCCATCGTTAAACTGTGCAGGTCATCCTGCAAAGAACTCACATACAGGCCATCACGAGGCCATGAAGGGACTACTTTCCTTTAGGAACTATTTTACTACTTGGGTGTGGTACTGGAACTCTTTACCTGGGAACTACTTTTTGATGCTATTTAAACCACGCCCGAAGAGCAGCACACGCTTCGCGTTATTCTGCATCTCAGCCGCGTAACGCTCACTGTGTCTGCAGTCCAGTATTCAGTCTACAGCTACACCCGTTTGTGTCCGGAGCCAATTCTAGTGAAAAGGAAAGAAGAAGAGAAGGTTAGAACAGGAAGATTCCCATTTGGTCATCATCTTCTCCTGGAGCAGCCGCACCTGTGAGAAAGGGAAAAAACATGTAAAACAACCGCGTCCCATTGCCAGCTGCAGCGCCGCACCATACTCACCTATCATTAGAGCATCTTCACTACCCAGCACGGTGCCCGTTGAATCGCCGCTCGCAACATCAGCATCTGAAAAAACAAGAACAAACAAAAGGTGAGTGGGGTTCCGCCAAAGGCATTCACTTACTTACCGCAAGATACTTACTTGGCATATTACCGCTCGAGGCAGCGCTGGTCACCATTCTACGCTTGACATTTTCGCAAAGGCGCCGCACCTGCAACGAAGATAGAGAACTATTGGTTAATCGCACTTGGAACAATATTACTCAGTGCTTGGTGCAAACTGCCTCTTACCAAGGCACTACCTTCATCCATCGAGGCAAACTCGCTCCTCGGACCACGCTGCATGGGGAAAGGTATGAAAGGAGCATGAGTGAATAAACAGACATTTGAACTCTAAAAGAACTATACATTTGGTTTACACACAACTTCACTCGGAGTCATTATTTGTCTGGAATTTTGCCAAATACCTTCGGATCAGTGAAGTAACTGAAGTTCTACGCGCCCCTGCACTCCATATGCAGGATGGAGAGTTCATCCTTCCTAACTATAAGGTGAGACTTTACGAAGGGGAACACTAGAAGTTTTCGGGAAGATAGTGTTAGTGTTAACCCCTCTACCACGGGTGGCTAATTCCCTTTACTGCTTCTAGGAAAATCCTCTTGCGGGCCAGGCAGACGAAACTGAGTGGGCAAGTGCAGTCGATCATCACTTCGCTACGAGTCACACTGGTGGAGACCGCAGCAGTCCAGCTTCGTTCGGCGCCCCCGTGGAATCCAGGTGAGCGTGACACCTCTCCTCGTGCCCTTTGGCCAACCATGGGCCAGGGTGGTTCCTCTGGGCACTGCTGGTGTCCCACCTGCATGCCCACTGGTCCACCTTGCCATGTGGTAACATTGTGCGGGACACATGCAGCCAAAATGATTCTACAGACTACTGGTGGTGCATATAGTAACACCCCACTAGAGTGGTCAAGGGAGCGAAACGTGACTTAAGCACTCTGAATGTGCGCTCCACTATGCCCTTAAAGGCTACATGTGCAGTATTATATCTCACCTCAGCTGGTGTTGTGGGGTTCCTGATGGGTGTCGTCATGAAGGTTGTCAGCGGGTACTGATGTGTTTTGGATATGTCTTCTCTGTGAAAGATAGTGAGCTAAAGACTCTGGGTAAGTCTCTCGTAACCAGGACTAATGTCTGGCAGAGGGACTTCCAGGACCCCCTTGTTAATTTGGTTGTCAATGGGCAGGCACTGTCCCCTGTTAATGTGTACATGGTTGTCATGGTCATTTATTGACAGGGTCTATTGTTCAGTGTGTGACGTGCTTGATATGATATAATATGACATTTATAACGCACCTGTACACATGTGCATGACCATACATATTCACCAATGATTCATGCGTTGATATGTTTTCCAGATACCAGGGCCCAGTGAAGTGGTGACATGCGGAAGATGTAGCTGTCAGGTGTGCTGCCCCGGAAATTAGCATACACTACCATAATGATTCCCTGGCCATCTCCCAATACCTGCACATTGATGTAGTTCCAGTGCTTTCAGTTCTGGTAGATGTGCTCTGCCAATCGTGGAGGCCGTAGAGCAACAATTGTGCAGTCTATTGTACCTAGTACATGGGGGAAGCATGTCACTGCATAGAAATCCTGCATCACTGTCTGCCTTTCTACCGGTGTTGGGGGCATATATATGTGCCTGCGCACACATGCACGTGCTTTTATGCATGACAGCACCTAGTGTAGACAGCGTGATTGGGTGGCCTGCGATATCCCACCAACCTTTGCAGTGGTCTGCTGGAAGGACACAGTGGCAAGGAAATTGAGTGCATTCAGCACTTTTTGTAGGGGTTAAGGACCTGGGAGCAGATGGTGGGTGATGTTAGGCCATCTTCCCTCTCCCTGAAAAGGTCTAGGATTATATGAGGGAGAACCTGTACCTGCCACAGACCTGGTCATCCGGCATTCAAAAAAGCTCAGAGTGTGTTGTGAAGATAGGGGCCCTGGGTATCCTCTTCTTCCTGCAGTGTCCGTGCACGACAGCCCTGACTATTGCTGCGTTCATTGTGGCTGTAGACATTCATTTGGTGTGTGTCGCATGCTTTATAGGCATTTGTTCTTATGCGCACTGACGTTTACACCTGCTATAATGTGGCGCATGGGTCCAGGGGTTTGCGTGTTCTTTTTTGCGACCTGATGTTCTGAGTTCAAATCCATGAATACGGTTGCTTTTGTGCTGGTATGGGCATGCGATTGCTTGGCCATGGGCTGCCCCTCAACACACCCACATTTTCGTGTGTTTTTCCTCATTCTGCGTGTTCTGCCCACTATTTGGGTCGCTGCGTAGGCCCAGCCCACTCTGCTTGCAGTCTCGCGCAAGGTGCTCGTCCACTCACAGAGACGTGTAGTGCCTACGCACAATCCTCTGAAGTCCCCGAAAAGTACTGTGCATTCGTTTCCATGAATCAGCAAATGGGGATTTGTGCGCAGATTGGCACGCAAATCCACGATTGTGCACAGAAATCATTCCATGAATCAGGACCTGTGTCGGCATGGAAGAGCGCACTGCCTGGAACATGGCCTTAGTTTTCTTTACTATTTTTCTTTCAAAGAGTTTCTATAAATGCAATGCTCCTTACATTATTTTAACCCACTGTCTACAAAAGAAACCGTTTCTGTTATAAGGCTTATCCATGCAGGTGCACTGCTTGCCAGTTGGCTAATGAATTACAAACATAGCTTCTTGATCTATATTTCTTAAACAGTTTTATTTTGTCTGCAGAAAGCTTTCAAAAACGGTATATGAAGAGTTAAAGTTAGTCCTTACTTAGAAGGGCTGCCAAACAGCACACCTGCTAGTATTCAACCTTGAAACTTACCGTTTCTTTTTTATAAGCTCCTTTTGAACATATGGCCTCTTGTTCACAACATTTTCAAATGCACTCAAAGTTACTCAGAAATTTGAGAATTTTCGCTGGGTCGAACTCATCAAATTTCAGGAGATTTTGCCTGATCACATTCGGCCATGCTTTCTAGTGACCACCTCATCTTGCTTTTGGCTAAGGGCTGAAAGGTGGCGATGGTGCTCTTTGCGCTAGTGCAACCAGCACTCCCTTATTTAAAGCTTTAAAACATTACAGAGCAAATAATTGGTGCCTGATGTCTTGCAAAAGGGGGAGCCTCCATTGCGCATGAATGATATGGAGAAAAAAGAGAGGAGAACTATATGGGCAACTAGCACTGCAGCAAAACAAAAGTGGTGATGACTGGTTTAGAATTCATCTTAACCTCACCTGTCAACCCATTACAAAAGGGGAAAGACCATATTCAAATCAGCCTTGGTCCCACCACAAAATGGGCAGTCCAGCCCAAACGGCTTGGTCACATCCCTTCTGCACGAGACCACAAACATCCCCAGACATGGTGCAGCAGCCATTGTGCATAAATGATGCGCAGAAAGAAGAGAGGAGAATGACATGGGCTTCTAGCACTGCCCCACTGGCACTTCAGGAAGTGCTGAAATATGTTGGAAGACCAATACACAAGGGAAACATGCCTTTAATGTGCTGTCATTTCTACTGCAATATAAAGTGACAAACCTATTTGAATTTACATAACAGATGGCTGACCCAATGATGAGTTGCTCTCAAACTGTACTGCTGTACTGCTTCATGCTAAAAATATACAGTTCCCAAAACGCAATCAGAATACATATAAAATACTACAAGGAAGCTAAAGATGTGTCTGACTTGCTTAGTTTCAGATGTAATCATGCAGGCCCTTTCTCCCAAATGAAAAACATCTCAACTTTTTAAAATCAATATTATTGAGAAGTTTGCACTGTACGCCACTTCCACTCAATCAAAGGTCTAGTCTTGGGCAGACGAGCGCTGATGGTTTCGCTATTATATGATGCCTGGTCTATAAATCCCTATGTTGAGTGTTTCAGGCCTAACGGGATGATACGATTCAAGGAAATTTAATTTTTGGCTATTAATTCCAACCAATATTGTTAAATCCGTGAGCAAACCAAGAAAAGACGGCAAAGATCCCCAGACAATGCTCCATCGCTCCGACAAGCCGAGGCCTATTTACCCTGTTTCATCTCAGATATAAATAAGAAGAATGGAAAACATCAAAAATGAATCTGAAAATGTGCTAAAATGCATATGCATGTCTTCTGACTGGCGAAGCGAAGGCAGGTCAGGATGACAAGATGATATCGGAATATAAAATTTACTGTCACCAACCCTCCCTCCCCTATATTACAGAAATGGGGGGCTATTTTGCCAAGTTCTTATAAAAAATTGTCACAGGCTGATTTTCCACCTACCATTAAGAGGCATTCCATCAGCACTACAAGGCTTCCATCTTGTCACTGTCACTGGTGTAGGCAAGGCATGTCCTGGGAGGATAGCTCAGCAGCAACGTGCTCACCTTGGAAACACGAAGACACAAAGCAACACAGGTTCGAGCCCCTGTCTGCGCTTAGAAACCTCTGGGTATTAAGCATGTAATAAATACGCAACTAAGAGACATATTCCTGTAAAAGCGCCTAGATGGCCCCAGGATGTGTGAGTGCTTAAAAAATGCAAATAAATAAAAAAAATGTAAATAAATAACTGGTATCAACAGTAAGACAGACACAAGTGACCACAGTTGAAGGGTGTTTATTTAACTTTCACAAGGGTGTGATAAACACCTATCTAAACTAAATCTACAGATGCAAGCAAGCTACGACCATCAAATAATAATAATGCAGTCCCAGTGGCGTCTTGTCAAATTAAAGGGGCCTATACTAAAAAAATAATATTGTCAAACCTTACTACTAATCTACAAATGATGTGGGGTGATGTTCATAAAAAAGAAAGAAGTGTTCTCAAATAAGTTAGGATGTTCGGGCCGTTGGCCTCCCTTCCCCACGTTTTCAGCACGGAACAAGGCAGTTCACTCCAGCAAAGCCCACACTCTGGCTTTTGCGGCACGAGGTTGCAGTTCAAGACCTGCTGTATCCAAGTCTCTTTACTTCTTGCAAGTCTCTTGAAACAGAGGGTCTGCGGTACCAAAACAATACACAAATGTTTGTTTCCTTTTCTTCGGTATTCAATTAGGGTGTTCACCCTACATCACCCTCATCTGGGCTCAGATCCTTTCAATTCCAAACAATTAGTCTCCCTCAGCTGGGCTTGGACCAATTGTGATGTACTTTAAACTATCAGAGACTTTTGAATGTGCACAGGGTTTAACTTGACCCGTTGCATGACCACTTCGGTCTGAACATTCCTTTTATTAACATTCAGCTCAACGTTGGATACCTAACAGAGACCTTCAAATGAGCACCCATGTGGCACTGGACCACTCTGTCAATGGTATCTTTTCTTAGCTTCCTAAAATTCAATTGGAAAGTTCAAATCATATTTTTGTCACCTTTTGCAAACGCCTCACACACTGTTCTTTTTGTACAATGTTGCTGCTTGCAACCTTGGTTCAAAACACAAGCTGGTTTGGTATCAGTCTCTCCGACTAACCGGCTGTGCTGTCTTTTTTGACACTGCTTTGTTGTCAAGGGCAGTATCACAACGGCAAATGCTCCTCCCCGCCTTGGTTATCAATGCAAGAGAGCCCTGGGTACCTCTGACACACCCTGCCGGGCTGATCAGCCAGTTCTTGGTCTTCAGGTTTCTTACTTTCCAAGGCTCATGAAAGTAAGTCATTAAAAGTCACAGGTGCTTCCCTCCTCACGACTCTCTCTGGTCTTGTTGTCTTTCTCGTTCTAGACTGCCATTTTGGAACTGCTGTTTCCTCATGTGGTTTGCCTCGCTCTGAGGGTGCTTCCGTGCTCCGCCTTTTATCCATGTGGGGCAGTGTGATGGAAGTCAGGTGTGTGCAATAGTCCGTAATTGCCTGACCTTGCCTGGCCATGGTGTTGGGAAATGTTAGGTATACGGCTCTGGTGTTAGTCCGTTGATGGTGAACTGTCTGTAAGTGTTAGTGTCGGAAAGGGTGGGTTGAATTCCTAGGTATCCTACCGGGTAGAATGGGGAAAATGTGTTATTGGGAAGGGAATACTGCGTCTCACCCTCCGGTGTCCCACTTCCACTCCCCAAGCACCCCTCACCTAGGTGATACTCCCGCACTAGTCCACCCCCAGGAACTGGATCCAAAAGTGATGGCCGTGTCCGGGCCACCTGGATGACAGATCCCTGAGGACAAGCTGGGGAGACAGCTTTGGGTTTCTCACACCGGCTATGCTATAAGCCTCTTCCTGAGGCCTGATAGAGTTGTGAAGACAGTTCAGTGGGTTAAGGCATGATAGCAGCCCATATAATATCTATGTAGAAGGTGCAAAATTGGGGAAACCCGTTGAGCTACACGACCACAGCAGATCCTTGGTGAACTCAGAGATTGCACTATCTCTGGTAACTGCTGAACTTTCAAAGAGACAGAGCGTAAATATCAGTCCTGAGTTTAAAAGAGCAAGGGAGTCTAGCCGCCCATCCCCCTCGGCATCGCCAGCCCCTCAGGGGTCTTGGGGGTTCTCCCCCAACACAACATTTAGAGGAGCCTGGGTGGTACAGGTGAGGAGAAAGTGCCAAGGGTGGCAGTGATTAGGGACCCCATTGTGCATTTTCCGCACTCCAGAATGTGGAGGCTGATCTCTCAAGACATTTCTGGAAGAGGGGCTGAAGTTTTTTTAATTTTAAGACTTGCTCCACTCCAACGTTATTATGTCTGGAAGAAGGCATTGTTTTTTTGTCTCGCAACTTTTTCTTATGTTGCCTGACTTTCATCTTCATTGTGTTATGGACCATACATTTATTTCCATTCTTTTGCTTGTGTTCTTTTGTTCTAGTTCTCTCTGTTGCATCCTCTTATTTATTGCCATCATATAATGTACAGCACCAATGCATTAAGTTTTGTAATGTGCCTTAGGCAAGGGCAATATAGAAGAATAACAAATGACCAAATACGCCAAATACGCTTGAAGCATTCAACGGGTTTACCTAGTCCTCCATCCACCTTTGGACCCACAAATCGCGAGAGGGTCTATAAATTACTGTTCAAAGGACAATGCGTTAGCCCTAAAAAGCAGGAAAGCCTTCCACTTCCACAAGTTGGTCCACAACATGATAGATGCATGGGACATTGAGGGTGATGATGATGGAGATACTTCCTCTCACCGGAACCTGAACTTCAGTGTAGAGGAGCAAGTGGACCCATTCTGCCTAGTCAATACCCCATCCCCACCACCCTATTGCAGTAAGAGATGAGAAGCTATAATTGGGAACCTGTGCACAAGTTTATGCGACATGTCCATACCAGGTCGACTGTATGAAAAACGATAGGCACTCAGGCAGCCATTCAGAAGATACTTTCACGTTGAAAAAGTGGAGAAAACCTACCATGAAGGGTGTCCTTTGCTGAGTTTTTAAAAAGCAGCCATGAATAAAATGGTGTGTGACATGGATATATGTTAAATAAAGTCTTATAACAGCAAAAGAATGTCTGATATATGATCCTATGCTGAAATGATATGAAAATACTTAAGAATACAAAGAAGAATGAAGTGACCCCCCTGGTCAATAGATGTAAATAGGCTGGAATGCAAGGTAGAAAGAATACATTGAAGCTTTCTTAGGAGAGGTATATATCCAACATTTAGGAGTACCATCAGAACAAGAGAGACAACAGCTCATGTCAATCAAGCCAGTTCCCGCAAAAAGACAAGCCCAGGATGGAGCGACTATGTAGAAACTGTTTTCCTGGCAAAATAGGGGTGTACCTTAGCTTTGAACCAAGGATACTATTTTGAGAGAGGAAGAAAAAGCACAATGGGAGTCTACGAATAGACCATATTTTCGAAATATTAGGAGGACATGAGCATTTACTGACGCCAACTATTGGGTGATTAAAAGGCATAAAGTCAATATGGGATAGAGTGAGCAAGTCTCTAAAAGACAAAAAGGAAAACTGTACCCAGCTGAAGTTGAATCAAATAAGGTTAAAAGGACAAATGCATGTTCTTACAACACGTGATGTTGAGCTCGCAAACAAAGGCTATTCATTAGGCCTGGAGCAAAGATAGGGGTGTACCTACACTCCCTCGGATGTCCTGAGACTGTGTAGACTGGCAAAGTCAACCTTCACACAGAAGCCACTGGCATCAGGCCTACCAATGAAAGAGGAGGGCCTTATTGGGAAACAAGGTAAGAGCTGACGTATTTCCAACCACCTGGGCTTTGTTTCAATGTATGTGATGCTAACAAGCCAAATGCCCAAGGTTGGATTTGGGTTGCCAACCAATTAGAATAGCCTGCCAAGCAATTTTTCATACAATGTTGCAGAAAATAATAGTCCGCTGCCATATTTTCTGCTGTGATGATTGCCTTATACCATGTGACTAAAAGTAGCTCAGGGTGTTTCTCACAGAAAAGAGACCACCATTGAGGGACCAGCATGCATATTTCCTCTATGTAGAATGGATCCCCTATTACAATCCCACCCCTCAATATGTTTTTGAAGCCTGCCACGTAGGATGACATCATAGATACCACATCTAGCATTCTGTAAACTATGCATGACTGAAAAAACCGTTTGATCATGCATGAGTCGAGTTGATGAGTTTATATTCGCCCTGCTTTACTTCTTGAGATTAAAGCAGTATTTTACCATCCCCTATGCGTCTGTCCGGTTATTGGGTCCAAAGTATTTTTCATGGTAATTCCATCTAGCACAAAAAAGGCTTCAAGTTGCTAGAGCACATTTGGTAGCAGAGGATGGTTCTGGTCTAATCAACCTAGAACTCAGTCCTAGAACCAACACATTGGCTCCCAGACAATCGACGACTCCTGCCATAAGCCAGACGAGCGTGGAGTTCCCTGCAGTGAATGGTGCGCTAAAACTGAAGTCACATCACTGATATATGGTCGAAGGTGTCCTGCAGATGAAAGGCAAACTGGTTGATTACGGGAGAGTCGATGCCAGAGGACTCAAGCTGAGGACTAGATGTCAGAAGACCATTGTAGTTGGTAAAAGCATATAGGGAAGGGATTGTAATTATGTTATGTTGTAAACAAAAAGTATAGTGATTGTTGGGGATTATATGAAGTAGAAGAGATAAGCATACCTCAAATTCACAGGCTCAAGAGAGACAGAAAGGGCACACCCTATAGTTCTATAGCAGAACATTAAAGATTCCTACTAGCAGAGGCAGGTAGAAGGGTGAGTGTCAAACCCCCACAGGGGGTAAATAAAAAGAGAGGAGAATACGCTCACTAAGGTAGTGGAAAAGATGTATGTAAAGGGGAATATATATACTGCTCACTGTGCTTAGAGAGGCTCAGCTTCACCTCACTGATGATGCCCAACAAGGCTGAAACACGTGTATGGGGTTGCTGATGGTACTCTTGTTCAGAGAGGAATTGCCATAGCATTTCGGTGCTGGACTGCCCTTGTGGGTGGGACAAAGACTGATATGCAAATGGATATTTCCCATCTGTGAAGGTACAGTGAGCAAAAAGCAATGGCTGCAAACTCTCAATGTGGTTAATAACCACTGAACAGGTTATCATGCCTTGTTCTTTCGAGAGAGGGGTGCCTGCTACCTTTTTCATACTTATTTCATGTAGACACAGAAGTTACTTGTTTAGGTGTCCGTGAGGGAAGATTTTCAATTTCAGACATTGCCATGAATACTCAAAGATTTACTGGGGTGACGACTTTAGTTCCATTTACAGATGAGTTACCTATTTCTATAGGGAAACGCTACATGTCTATGCCATTTCTATATTCTAAACGGACACCAGGGAGTATATTAGGACGTGATCTGAGGACAAAACATAACATGACAATATCTTTTACTGAAGAAGGCAGAGTATGTTCAAGCCTGTGGATACATTATATAAATGTGAGGGAATTTATACTTGCTTTTGCAGGAAGGAAAGGTTTATGGAGAGTCCCGCTAGATGAGGACGTATTCTTATATGGAGTGCATGTTTTACTATCAAGGTTACTTAAATTAACAGGCAAAATAATAAGGCTGGTGGATACATTTTTGTTCAGGCCAGAAATTCCCATGGATGATGATGAAGGGCTGGTTAGTCCTTTGGAATTGGAAGCAGCAGTGGTAAGAGAAGAAAGGGTGATGCTTCATGGGACAGACGATGAGGGAAGAAGATGACGAACAGTGATAGCGCTCAATAAAGGATATTGACTGACAGACCTGACAGATGAGGAACTATTTTGGGATGACTATTCAGGTGACGAATTAGCATTCTTTATAAGTCTCACTTATTGTATTAAAGTAGGGAGCAAAGAGGTAGCACAGAGAATGGCGTTGGTAAAATTAAGCCTCCATTTTTTCAGGAACACATGGAAAAAGTGCCAAGTGTCTTATGGACCACAAGTTCATATGACATAGGCCTATTGAAAGGAGTAGAAGCAGTAAAAATTAAGCTTAAACCAGGAGCTATTTTGCCACAATCAAAAGTGTATCCAATGTCCAGAGAAGCGGATGTGGTGATATTCGAAACCATATCCCACTACTGAAACGAAGCATTCCGGTACAATCAGATTTGCTATTCAACGTGGCCGTGTACCCTATTAATAAATCGAAGGGGGGGTCATGAAGATTTATCCAGGACCTTCGCCCTTTAAACCATATATTCGAAGCAGAGTTTCCATTAGTTCCAAACACTGCAACAATATTATACAATATCCCGTCAACGGCAAGATATTTTACTGTTGCCTTTTTGAAAAAAAATATTTTTCTCATTTCCCTTACACGAGGACTCACAGGATTTGACTTCCTTTTCATATGGAACAATTGGCCTGAAACATACTAGATTACCTCAGGGGTATTGTGAGTCACCTTCCATTTTTAAAAGAGTTATTCAGATGAACTTAGGAAATGTTGGGTTCGAAAGCACCATTATTCAATATGTAGATGATATTTAAGTGTGTACTGAGACAAAAGAGAGATGCAGAGAAGACTCTGTTAAACGTATGATGATACTTGCAGAGAAAGGGCACAAAGTAGACACCAAAAAATGACAGCATTGTCAAGAAGAAGTATTACACACAGGACAGTCAATATCGCATGAAGAAAAAAGAGTGACACCTGAAAGAGCAGAAGCCATTATGAGAACCATGTAGCCAAACATGGTGAGACAAATGTAGCAATTGTTAGGTCTATGCAATTAATGCAGAGCTTGGGTCTTTGACCACAGTGCATATATTCAACCACTTTTTAAAGTCCTTAAAAAGCAGAGGTGGATAAAACTAAATTGTGTAGACAGAAGGCATGCCTGAAGGATTTTGTGAATTAAGAAATGCAATCAGCACAGCTCATGTATTGGGGATTCCAAATTGTAGTGAAGAATTTTGCTTATTTTCCCATTGAAATGGAGAGGTCATGACAACAGTCCTTACACAGAAGACAACATTGTGACATTGTCACAAATCATTAGTTTATTACAGTGGGATCTTAGATCCAGTTATGAAAGGACACTAATCTTGTAAGCAATCTTTGGTGGCTGCTGCATTTGCCATAGAAAAGGTTTCAATTATAACTAGGGGATGTTTCGTAACTCTGTTTGCAGAGCATGCGTTATTTGCAATTTTAGAGAAGCCCAAGAGCACATTGACCACCCAAGTCCATCAAGGTATGAAGTAATTATCTCAAATCCTGCAATTAAAACTGTGAGGTTTAGCGTGGTGAATCCAGCAATGTTCATAGCTACACCAGTGGGAGAAGATGATGATGTGCATGACTGTGTCACTTACACTGAATGTTATAATGATATTCCCCATGTTAGAGAGAATGCTCTGGGAAGAGGGGCAGTGGTTTTCATTGATGGTTGATCCAAGATTGACCAACGAACTTGGATGAGACATACGGGATCGGCATAGTAAGGGTGACCCGAGAGGGCACCTTTTAAGTACTAATGAGCACACGTTTACCGTCAACCTATTCAGTGCAGGATACAGAATTAGCTGTGCTTATTGATGCAATGCAAAGCTTTGAGGATGAGGAAGTAACAGTGTACTCTAACTACACCTATTTGACATCAACTGTACATGCAGGCCTAGCACGTTGGAAGAAGAGGGGGCTTCCTCCGCGCAGACGGCACTCCAGTGAAATATGTGAGGCTATTAGACAAACTAATTTGAGCCTTAAGCTTCCCAGCAACCATAGCCATTGTAAAATATGCAGCACATTCAAAAAGAACAGACTTAACCTCTTGCGGGAACGAAGCGGCAACATAGAGGTCAAATGTTCTGCATATTACTCTACTATATGTGAAGATGAGCTAAAAGAGTTGAAGGGACGGCCACCAGGGGGCACACGGATGGAGGAAGCAAGTAAGAGTCTCTCCGTGTCCCTGGCCCCCGAATTCGCAAATGTGCCCCCATTTGCACACACATATAGATTTACCAACTGCCGAATATGTTGAGAGAAGATTAGAGCGCCCAATGGGAAAAACACTGATCTAAATCGGATACATATTCGTGGAAAAACACTGGTAGTTCCATCCACCAGAAATTGGGCCGTTGAGCACTCCACTCCTGATGACACCTGACTGAAGGAAAACGATGCCTGGAGGTACGCATCTGCTCCGCTGAGCCCTAATCGACATTGCTGCTGTGGAACACGTAAGGGAGAAGAAGCGACAAACGTAACACACTGACCCCAGCACTGCTGTTGGCGGACCTGGGTGTTCAGAGGAACAGAGGGGCTAGGAGACACAGGCGGCGATGAAGAAGTGCAGTGACGAAGAGAGGCTCACATCAGCCCGCCGCGTCTGGAGCGGTGGCGACTTGTGCCCCAGCTGGCGGTGTGAGTTGACTGCCCTGGCACAGCAGCGGGTGGAATAGCCTCATTGAATGTGGACCGGCCAGAGACTCTGCCCATATGCACCGAAGCGGCCCTGGGCCCCCATCATCTCGTAGCTTATTTAGAGGCGGACTGAATTCTGAGGCCGAAGATCGTTCCCGCTCTGCAGTACGGAGGTGAGAAAAGTTGATTTACTGCCACACACCGCCGCTCCCTGCAGACCCCGACATCCCCCTGGGCCCTGCGATTGCCTCTATGCACTCCCAGTGCCCAGGTGTAAAAGCGGAGAGGCGCTGTTGGGAATTCATGGACACCTAGACCCGCTTCCGTACGCTGCAAAATACAGGACCTGAATTGTCTATCCCGCTGAACACCTTGAGGAGGAAGACATCACAGAAAACCCCTTATCAGCACGAGACCCCATAAGGATTTGTATTGAACAAACACTCACAAGTTCATGGGCACGGGTCTTGGTGAAAAAAGTAGCAGCATAACCCAGACTCAATCTACAGAGTCCTGTCACATACTACCACCTTTTGCAAAGCACTCTCTTGCTTCATGAACTATGGACAACGCAACCACACGTCAACCAAAGGCATAATGCACCTTATTTTCAACTGCTGAAGCTGCACAACAAGCACCATACTACCCTCACCACGTACCTCCTCAATATTGGAAACGACATTCACTGCTACAATGAAGGAGATGAAGCGACCATAAGAGACAAAACCCGGAAGGCATCAGAGGTGTGAGGCCCCCGTCCAGGGGCATGTGCCCACCTCTCTTCCACAAGAATAATGTGCCCACACTCTGGGGTGTAACAGTGACTCTTATACGCCCACATTCCAATGATAAATTACAAGAGGACGCGCATTGTCAAGACAACTGGAGAAGATTAACAATACTGCAAACCTGTAAAACTCATAGGCACACTGCTAATACAAACCTGAAGCACATGTCATACAGAGATCGCCTAGCCAAATTCGATTTCCCACAAACTAACATAGAAAACCCCCTGACCTCTGTTACCAAAATGGCAACCAAAGACAAGGAATCCACAGCAACCTACGGGAGATATTGCTGCCATCCTTGACGAAATAAGGGGACTGCGCACAGATATAAGCAATAAAGTCGACAAGATCAACAATAGACTTGACCAGATGGAGGATAGACTTAAAGCAGTAGAGCACAACCAATCATCACTCGACACCATCGAAACACAGATAGATGTTCGTCTTGCAGAAATGGAACATCGCGAGGCAGACATAATATTAAAAATGGATGACATTGAAAATCGGGAAAGGCGAAACAATCTCTGCTTTTTAGGAATTCCCGAAACCAAAGGCAAAACTGAGGGTGACCTAAAAAATATCATCCACCGAGTGCTTACGCTCCTCTTTGACGACAACTCCATCGACACCACAAAAATTGAGAGACTGAACAGAGCAGGAGGACACAACAGGGGCCCGCGTTCGATACTGGCTGCTTCCATAACTATCCAGACAAGTCAAGAATTCTGGAGAAAGCCAGAACAAAAGGGGCTGTTATACTGATTCCACACGTATTACAATATACCAGGATCTCTCATCACTCACTCTCGCCAAATGGATCAAAGAGAAGGGGACTCGTTACAGTTGGGGGTACCCCTTTTCCATCATGTTTGAATATGGCGGACAAAAATACAGATTGACTACCAACACAGAAAGAAATGATGCCATCCAAGAGCTGGTCGACGGAACCCAATCATCGTCGAATGGCCCAACATGCACCACCAGAGACTCAGAATGGTGCATCAAAGGATCTAGCAGAAAGAAAATGCCTGGGTCAATAAAATTCAGGAGACTCAACACGACACCTCCCACCTCATCACAGAAGGCAGCACCCACATGAATGTCCACAATTGTGATCCTCACATGAGTTACGAACTTTCCCATGAACATGCATAGGATCAAACGGAAAACAACGATGCATCATCAAGTGGGGGCACTTGATACAATGATATAAAATGAAGGGGTCAGGGCTACAGACCCCGTCAGTGGCTCAGACTTCACAGATTCCTGCTGCTGAAGAAGACCGAGCACCTTCAGGGGGATACTAAGGGGAGGAAATGGGAGGGGGTGGAGGGAAGGGCTCCGGGGGGAAAGAAGAACTCAAACATCACTCATACAGGCTGCAAACTCTAGGAGGCACTCATCACAGCGAATGAAGAGTAAATACCCAACTGACACAGACAGCGCACCTCAATGGGCAGATACTATCAAAACTATCGATGGCAGGAACACTTGACGCACACAGGGTTAACACCCTTCCCATATGCACACTCAACGTCAAAGGCTTAAAATCACCAATGAAAAGGTCTCTAGTCTACAGAGAATTCAGGAGGACGAACATTGATATTATGTTCCTGCAGGATACAAGATACCAAAAAGGAGAAGAGCACAACATTCCGTGCTCCCTCATGGGCAGCACATATTGGAGCTCGAATATGGTCAAAAAAGCCCGGGTTGGGATTCTAATATGCAGAGGGGTACGTATGCAGATCACAGGATCATGGACTGATACAGACGGCAGAGCGCTCTTAATCTCAGGACTAATTGGAAGTTCACAGGTAACACTTGCAACAATCTATGCACCAAACCAAGACCAACACAGATTCCTGCAGAGAATCATCGGAAAAATGATCAGCATGGCTCAAGGCCACATGATAATGGGTGGTGATCTTAACACTTGGATGAATTCGAACAAAGACCATCAAACTAAGCTTCATCCACAAACCTGCCCCAGAACGCAGGGAATAGCAGAAATCCACGAAGCCCTTGAACTGTATGGTATGGAAGATAGCTGGAGACATCTCCATCCGGAAAAAAGAGTCTTCACATTCTACTCTACTCCACAGTGTACCCACATGAGAATTGACTATATTTACATTTTTAACGCCTTAATAGACGTGATGAGCAATTTTAACATCCTCCCAGAAGCCTAAGAGAAGAACTGAAGGCACTTGAAGAAGGCAAGACAATACGGAATTTACAGTTTCTCAAACAAAAATGTTATGAAAAGGGAAACAAAGCCAACACCATTCTGGCCACTCGACTACGCAAGCAGCGAACTGAAAGATGGATCAAGGAAATAGAGATTCCCGGAACTGATCCTCCACCAGCAATACTTAGCATGCCGCAAGAGATACAAGAAGCATTTGCTGCCTTTTATTAAGACCTATACACCAACGCAAAAACTGCATTCACACACGCAATAGACGCATGCATCAAGGGCACATGTCTCCCCCGTCCCTTTCTCCCTCAGAAACTGAGACCCTAGAATCATCTATCACGGCGGATGAAGTCAAACAGGCCATACAATGTCTGAAATTAGGCAAAGCCCCCGGTGATGATGGCTATACCTCAGGCTTTTATAAGACATTCACCACATGCCTTGTTCCCTTCTTAATGATCCTGTTTAATAACATATTAGAAACAGGTATAACACCCTCCTCATTTGCTCAAGCCTTGTTAACGGTGATACCTAAGGATGGTAGAGGCCCCAACTACCCAAATTAATGCACCCCGACCAAGTGGGTTTCATTATGGGCCGACACGGTCCTGATACAATGAGGAAAACACTTCATTCGATACATGAAGCTCAGAAGATGACTCGTGATCCGACGCTTCTCTCACTAGATGCTGAGAAAGCATTTGACAGAGTTTCACAGGACTTTTTGGACAAAGTATTGGTCAAAATAGGTCTTGGCCCAAGACTCCTTCGTGGGAATCCAAACTATATACAACAATCCTAGAACTAGTGTAGCAATAAATGGAGGCTACGCAAGATGGTTTGAATTACAACGAGGTACCTGGTAGGATGCCCACTGTCCTTCATACTCTTAGTACTTTCTCTGGAACAGCTAACCCAGAAACTGAGACAAAACCAATCTGTAGAGGGGATCGTTGTTGGGGGATGAGAGTACAAACTAGGCCTCTATTCAGATGACATACTCTTACATGTGATAAATCCCTTAACGTCAATTCCGGCAGCAATGAAGGAAATAGAAACATATGGCCAGCTAGCGAGCCTTAAAATAAATACAGAAAAGTCTACCATTCTCCCTCTCGACAAGACTAAAGATGCAACAGTCACACGATTCAAACCTCTGAGCATAAAGATTTTACGTTACCTGGGCATCAATGTCACCCGTAACCTTGAGGGCCTCTATGATACCAACTTCCCCCCCTTGATAACCACGATCGGACAAAATCTCAAGAGATGGAGCAAACTCATGATCTCATGGATGGGCGACTGAATGCCTTCAAGATGGCCGTCCTGCCCAGGCTTCTATATCTATTCCAAATGCCTCCAATGTGCATTCCTAAGTCGTTCTTCACAACTATCAAGCGCCTAATGCTCACCTTCCTATGGCAAAACAAAAAATCTAGCATCTGCTATGCACTTCGTAGGCTCTGAAAGATGTTGGTGGAGTTGCGCTCGGAGACATGCACCTGTACTACAAGGCCACCCAGTTGCGGGTCCTAATCCCACACCTCAGACAGAGAAAAGACCTCCACTGGATCGACCTTGACAATCATCACCTCCAACCAGCGACCGTGAGAGAATGGTTGTGGGTGCCCAGACCCAAACTCCTTAAAAGAATGAGAGAACACCCAATACTCTGCACCCTGTGGAGCGTGTGGAGATCAGGTAGGGGAATGATTGGGATAACAATGTGGCCCTCACCCCTGGGGCACATGTGGGTACCGGGTATACAAGTTGATATACCAGAGCTTGAACGCTTCCAAACATGGTACGAGGCAGGACTGGAAAGAGCTGGTCAACTATGGAAAGAGGGAACCTTCATAACAATACAAGAACTTGAGGAGGCACTTAATATACGTCCGCTCCCGATCCTCTCATACCTTCAGTTTAAGGGAATTATGACAGATGGGAAATGGAAAGACAATCTTAAAAGAAAACTTACACCGTTCGAAAAGATATTGGACATGCAGACTGGCTCCAGTGGCATAATCGGGGCCATGTACATCGCCTTGCTCGAAGTCAACAACCCAGCAGCCGAAACATTAAAAGTAAAATGGGAGAAAGACCTGGGAAAAGAACTGCCCCCCAAAGTGTGGTCGCAAATCTACAATAGAACCGCAAAAACGTCAATTGCATGCCAGTACAAATCCCACAGTATTAAGCTACTCCACAGATGGCAGTATGACCCCATTAGACTGGCAAAAATGTATCAGGGAGTTGGCCCACATTGCTGCCATAACTGTGGAACCAAAGCCAACTACTGGCCCATGTGGTGGAGTTGCCCAGCCACACAGGCGTCCTTAGCTGAATCAGAGAGCTAGATGGCATTGCCAGGACTGGGACCCCGCTACTGATTCTATTTGGACTTGAGGAACAAGACGACATCCTCATCAAGCTTCCGAAAATGGTCAACAGCCAATTCCTAGCCGCAAGAGCCTGCCTAGCTACCTCATGGAAAAGAGAATCCCTCCCAACAAAGACTGAATGGATCATAGTTGCAAACAACATATACCGAATAGACAGCCTGACTACTGCCCTTCACGGATACTGTATGTCGGTAGACATGGCGTGGACTGAATTTTGCACCAAATACATCGAGAAACCCTAGAAGGTGTACAACACCAGAGACTTCTGGCAAATGATAGTGATAATGTAATATATTACTGAAGCTCATTTGCACTGTCTTAGCTTCTGCTAACTTCCTATACATGGAAATATACACAACGTCTTCACCTACAGAGCTTACACCAATGAGCGACTAAACTTTACACCCTTAGAGACAGTCTTCTTGAGCGGTGGTAGAGGAAAATTGGGGAAAGTAGGACTAAAGGACACAAGTATTATGCTTTGAATATAAGATTCTAATTATAGGTTGTTCATGTACTACTGCTACATTATATTACCTTTTAATTGTTGACACTCTGCTTAAAGTATAAACTTGTATCTGATAAAACTAATGAAAACAAGTTTAAAAAAAGATTTGAAGAAAGCAAAAGGGTGATGCATGTTGGTTAAAGAAGGATTTGATATGATGTCCATTGTTCAGTTAATTGAGATACAAGGACGAACATCGCAGGAAGAAAAGGAGTCATGGAAAGAGCAGGGGTGTTCTTTGTCCCTACTGAGGGGATTTGGGGGCAGGATCGCAAAGGAAAGCCAGTTATGCCTTTAGCTTTATTAGAGTAACATTGGAGCAGCTCCACTATCCCACGCCTGTGACTCGAAAGTGTCTAGCTGCTTCTATAGCAGAAGACTGGTTTGTACCGAACCTCAATGAGCATGTGGCACAGTTCATTGTAAATTGTATTGTGTGCCAAAAATGAACGGCAGGGCACACCCAACGAAAGCTGAGAGGACTAATCCCCAGACCTAATGGCCACTTCCAACATTTGCACATAGACTATGTGGATATGTTGCAAACATGTAATGGCTATCAGTACATGATAGTTGTGGTTTGTCCCTTTTCTAGATGAATTAAGACAGGACCATGCACATATCCTGATGCTGCATGTGCCGCAAAGGTTTTGGTCCACAAGGTCTTTCCAAGATAGGTGTGCAAAATTTTGCGATCCGACAATGGACCGTATTTTGTGAATTAACTCTTTGAAAATATAGTCTCAGGAAAGGATAGCAAAGATAAAGTTAACACTAAAGAAAGGAATGGCTACAATGACTACCCCTTGATCATGTGCACTGAGGAATCAACCTGGTTCAAATCACCATTTAACACCCCATGAGTTGGTGACTGGATGCCGAATGAGGGCACCTCTCACTCCCGCCCCGACAAGAGCAAGTACAGATGCCCACAGTGTAGCAAGGGCACTAGTTGACAAAATACATGGGCCCTCATTACGACCCTGGCGGAAATCGAAAAACGATGGCGGAAATGCAATACCGCCATCGAATAGCGCTCGGTGCGATTATGACCCGTCACCGTAAAGTACAATGCCATTAGCGACACCGTAGTGAACGCCAACGCTAACTGCACCAAGTACGCGCACGCGCGCCATGCCAAACCGTAATTACCACCATGGCGCAACGGTACGCGAATTCTGACCCTAGCAGACATGTACATAACGCCATCAAGCATGGCGGAAAGTACCATTCCGCCATGGTGAGAAGTACGGCATCGCGAATCAACCGTAAACGGCCCTACTGAGTGCCTGTACACCACTCCCTGGCCACATTGCACAACTCCTCGTAGGTGCAATGAAGTCACACAATGCAACCAGTGAAATGTACAAGTCACCCATGCATGCCAACGAACAAATGAATCCAGGGGCTCCAAGTGCCTTGTGAGTGGGCATCCATATTTGCCATGGCACCATTGCCGCACTGATGCAGCACAGGCATGTGAAGCTTCAAGTACAGCAACATGAGCTGAAAAATGAGACAAACAAAAACAGGCCCCCCCCATCGACTGACACCAGTGTAAGGCAACATTCAAAGCAGTATCCTGAGTGAGACTGCACCAGCCCTGTACTCCTGCCAGTAAACAAACCAACCATCAGCATAAGCATGTACCACACAAGTTGGCAGAGTGACAGAGCAGCCAGGCTCATCTCAAGAGGGGCCAATGGGAGCTGCAGGGCACAGATGGCACGAATACAGAAGCTATTCCAATGGACATGACCTCAGTCTCCCTCCAAGAAACGCACGCAAACACAGGCACCTGTGACCAGCCATAGTCTGATAATCACATCATTCCAGCAATCCACCTGGCTGACCGGCATCTGTTACACAAAAGCTAATCCCCCGCCCCTGAGCATGACATCATTAAAACAGTCATAATGGCAGGCCCCATCCCTGACCTTACTGGGCTTCATAGGCAAACGCGGCCAGTACAGTACCACGCAACTATACTCAGAAGCCGGAACCCAATGCAGATCTCCTCACAATACACCGCTCCACAAATAGGAATATGCTACATTACTTGCAAAGAATAACGCTACACGGTTAATATCAGAATAGAAATTTAATGCACCACAAAATCACCAAGCCCATACAGCCATTAGGTCATGAACTCCAAAATACATTTCAGTATTGTGGGCTGCATCCGCAATAAATGACCAGCTTCTGCTTGTGTGACGCCCTGTTCCTTCATGGTACACAGGGGCTACATTCACGTTCAAAAAGGCAACATGGAAGCGCCTAGAACCGCAGGGCCGTCCCATTAGGTAGGCACTAGTCCAGCTGAAAGGTCGAAATGTTGCTCCTAGCCACTAGTACTGCGTAAGGGCATGTGGCCCATTGGCGATCGTCCCATAAGATCGTAATGGTGCTCCACTGATTAACTCGAAGCAGCAGGTGTCGGGAGTAAAAGCCATCTGCAGGAGTGGCATACAGATGGCAGCGGCAAAAGGGGAGGAGATACCTGTCACCCAAATGAAATGAAAAAGAATAGTATGGCCATCAGAACTTGATTTGTATTACTCACTTCAATGATCACACTAAATCTACAGCCATATGCATGCTAGCCCACTCAAAAGGATTATTCCCACCCAAAATATCACTTGCGAATCACAACTATAAAAATCGAGGTGAAAACACTATTACAAACGAGTGTTTGTGTGCATGAGTCTGTTAAGACAGAATCCATTAGATGGGATTAGTAACGTGCATAGACACAAGTGTTTGAAGGCGCGTCGAGACAGGGAGGGTTCAACAAGGGCAGAAAGACGATGGTCCCACTATGGCAGCTCTGCATCACATAGCGCAGGGGAGGTGGATAGATTCCAAAAAGCCCTGTACATGGCAAACTCTCCATGAAATCATCTGTCCATGCATCCATACATCATTCCCTCATCCCGGTATGAAAACGCCTGATTATTTACTCACATAACATGTGAAATTTCCATTGAGTCTGTGCGTAATGCAGTCTGCAAAATCCACTGTGCTTCAGGCCGGAATTCCAGTGTTGTGAAGTAACATGTATTTGGGAACGTCCGGCCTTATCGTCCACTACGCTATTGCGCATCCCATACTATTCATATCAATCATAGCATTCTCGCCATGGCCCCTGTCCCAAGGACATTAAACAATAGAACCTTATATCTGCAGTCAGACCTGTGGGCGTCTCCTCGCCGCTAGCTGAAAACCGAAAGCGCTGTCCTTCGAATTCCTCATTTGCAACATCACGTCGAAAAGGCATCTGTGACCGCTTGAAATCACAAATTCATCCATGTAGTGTGGCAGTGTGTGAAAATGGCAACTGGCTTCACTCACAAATGGGACGCCCCGCCCGTCGGTGAACCTGCGTACAGTGCTGCATGAGGGTCCACCGTTAATCGAGTACTACATTCCACTGACCCTTCACAAGTTTGTTCGCGACTGTAAAGATAGTATGTGAAACAATGGGACCATAGCAGAATGAACATATGAACCAATATTTCACTGCCATCGGGATTAAATACATGATTGTAATAGCAAGATGCCATGCGTCGAATTGCAGCGTTGTGTGCGGGACGTGCTCGCCCAAAGGGGATTGCAGCTTGCACAGGTGGAATGAATCACCACAGGTGGAGGCAATACAGCTTGAAAACACATAAATTGCACACCCAACCCCCTCCCACAACCACACCCACTCCAAAATGCTACCGGCAGGACTAGCGATGTTGGCCCTGGGGGACCTGATAGCACTGCAAGTACTCCAACTTCAAGAAGAAGACGAACACCAACTACTACAACAACCGGCCGCACAGAGGAGACGCAGGAGGAGGAGGAGGGCAAGGCAGGGCCAGCAAGGCCCGCCAGCACAGCCACTACCACCACGCAGGCAGCCCGCAATCCCACGCCTCCGAGCACATCCGTTCAACCTCACGGATGAGCAGATCCACACCCTCTACTGTTTGGACCGGGACACCATAACCGCCATTGTGGACATGACACAGGCTGACCTTGCCAGCATGATAGATAGCCCAACCGCCATCCCACCCCTACTGAAGGTGGTGTCTGTACTCCACTTCCTGGCAACAGGCACCTACCAGCACACAGTCGGACAGTTGCATGGCATTTCACAGCCAAGTGCTCGATGCCCTCCTGAAGCACGCAGACGACTACATCTCTCTACCACGCTCGGAGCAGGAAATTACGAACACAAAAGTGGGATTCCATGCACTTGGCGGCATACCGGGTTGCATTGGTGCCATCGACTGCACCCATGTGGAACTGGTCGTCCCACATGCCATGGAGGCCCAGTACCACAACCGAAAACAATTTCATTCTCTTAATGTACAAATGGTGTGTGACTCCAACAGGATCATTACACATTGTTGTGCCCGATTTCCTGGATCAACCCATGATTCTATGGTCTTGAGGAACTCTACAATACCACGCTACATGGAGCGACACGCAGGGAACAGATCCTGGCTACTCGGTGAGTCTCATTTCCTGCATGATAATGTGGGGTATGTGATGCGGCAATGACCTGGCAGGAAGGGGGGGGGTGCGTACGTAGCAATGTCATTCCACAAACATCCTTTATTGTCCACATACAGGTGATGCCGGGTATCCACTGAAGAGATGGCTCCTTACACCACTCCGGAACCCACAGAACCAGCATGAGGAGGACTACAACCATGCCCACTCACGTACCCGTGTAGTCATAGAACAGGCATTCGGCCTACTGAAGACTCGTTTCCGCTGCCTCAGCAGGTCTGGCGGGGCACTCCTGTACCGCCATGAGAAGGTTGCAAAGATGGTCATGGCATGTGTCATGCTACACAACATGTGCGTACGTAGAAATGTGCCCATGGCCCCTGACGCAGAACTGCAAGCACCTGAAGATGGTCATGATGAGGGTGGGGATGTGGCAGCACCTCAAGGAGTCTGCGAGGCACAGGAGGGCCGTGACATTCATCAGATTCTCATTGATTCATGCTTCTAGCACTCACGCCTGGTGGCTGATACATGGACACGGGACTTGTGGCACTGTGTGTGTCTGGAACATGCACATTATGGACTGTACGCCTATAAAGGCCTCGTACACAAAGATCAATGTCCACACATCTCATTGGATGATCGTGCATTGTTTATAGCATATGTGAAATTATGTTACACACCCCATCGACCCGCCACCCAAGTGAGCCCAACACACCCCCTCCACCCTCCTACCTCCCCCCCGAACACCAGTGTCCGAAGATGCTCATTGTCAGTGGGCAGACGCTATTGCAAGCCCCCTCTCCGGGTATCAGGGGCACCCCTGCCTGTGGAGCGCAGGTTCCTTCCAGATCTACGTTGGGGGCTGCCCTGGATGGAACTTGCAACGGATGATGTCTCTGCCTGCTCACGTCCATGCATGTCCCTAAGGGTTTGTGAGAGCTCAGTGAGCACACGGCGCACAGCGGCAAGTTCAGCACATACGTCTTTGGACGTCGCATGCAGTTCCCCCCTCAGGCTCTCGGTGCTTCTCTCCATTTGTACTCTCAGGCTCCCAGTGCTTCTCTCCATTTGTACTCTCAGGCTCTCGGTGCTTCTCTCAATTTCTGCCCTAAGTGTCTCAGTTGATGTTTCTATGGCTGCCTTAGTACCCCCACATTCATCAGCATGGTCCTTGAGGAGCGTGGCCAGTTGCTGCTGTTGCACGATCACCTGGTCGAGGGACTGTTGCCTCTGCTGTGCCATGGCCATTTGCGGTGGTGTCACAGAGGGGCTGGTCACCTCATGTTGCCTTGCCACAGGGCTTGTGGGGGATGGCCAGTCGTCGTCTTGTGGGTGCCCCTGCGTGGTATCCTCATGGTGTACGGGATGAAACAAACAGGGGGATTGAGACAGGTCATGGATGGATCTTACTTCGACATCCCCGTTTTCTGTGTCGGAGCATGCTGCCATTAATGCAGTGTCACCTATGGTGCTGCTGCCACCAGAAGCAGTGCCTTCTGTGGCATCCATTGGGGGGACCTGTGGTGGTGCTGTTGTGGGCATGCTGGCTGCTGGGGTGCCTGTTGAAGTTCCCTCCTGTGTGCTGCCACTTGATTTGTGCTGCTGCCGTGTCTTGATGCGTGCAGCTGAGGTGGAGGGTCTTTGGCCGTTGGTCTTGGCCCTCTTTGCAGGTGTGCTGGTAGGGGTGTCCTGGAGCTTGTCGTTTGAATCGGACCCTGTGGTGGAGTAAAGGAGGGCGAGCGTTATTAATGGGTCTGTTGAAATTGGAATGTTAATGTATCACATGCATTGGGGTGGTACCTGAGGGTGATTTGGGTCGGGGCCTTGGTGGTGGTTTCATTTTTGTGTGGATTGAGGATGCAGTTGTTTTGCAGCCTGCAGTTAGGGTGTGCCTGCTGCACGTGTAGAGGGTGGTTTTAGGATTTTTAATTATTTATGTATTTAATGTGAGTTTTAAAGTGCGCTATCAGGCCAATGTATGTGGACGTTCTCCTGGACATGTGTTACTGTTGCACTATGTGGACACATGGTACTTCACATGATTGGACATTGTGGATTTAGCATTGTTTTATTTGGCCCACCTACCGGATTCTTCGGATGTCTGCACTCCTTTCTCCATCCCTCCGACTCCCTCTATACTCTCCATTCCAATGGTGGAGGCACAGATTTCTTCCCAGGGGGTCAACTTGATGGGTGATTCCGATCCTCCCCCGGTAGCTGTGGCAATGTTTCGGTTGGCAGAAAGTATGCTCCGGACGCGTATCCGCAAGTCGTCCCATCGCTTTCTGCATTGCTGTGGGTTGCGGGGTGCGGTCCCCACCGCACTTACCCGCTGTGCCACCAGGGCCCATATGGCCTTCTTGTTCGCAAGTGCCGTCCTGGTCATTTGCGTCGAGAAGACGACGGCAGCATTCTCCTGGAGGGTCTCTGTGAGCACGGTGAGTTCCTCACGGGAGAAGTGGACCTGCCGCTTGCGGTCGCACGCTTTTTTCGCTACTTTTCCCATTTCTATTGCTTTCACTAGGGTGGATGACGGGTTGGGATGTGTCTCAGGGTAGTATTTTTAATGGTTGTGTGGGAATTCTGATTTTATAGGTGTACGGCGTGCTGTTTCCCGTTCCGGGACCATGTTTTTACTTCCGTTTCCGTATATTTACAGTCACCGTACTTTCCGATTGCCGCTCATTACGGTGACCGCTAAGATGGGTGGCGGAATTGCACCTAGGGCGCCGTACGACGGCGGTGAGGGGCGTTTTGGGGACATTTCCGCCATCGCGGACTTTGCACTTCCGCCATGGCGTAGTGCTCGTGCCCGATGGGTCGGAATTAGCCGCACTTTGCTCCGTCGTGCAATGGCGGAAATGCTATTTACGCTATGGCGGTCAGGTCAGTCACTTTCCGCCAGGGTCGTAATGAGGGCCATGATGATTTAAAAATGATGACTCAAAGTATTTATTTTATTTCTCAACAGATCAACAGGAGGGGTCAAATGTAAACACAGAGGACAATTTGTCTAACAATTTGGGAAATACATTGAAGGCATTGCCACTAGATAAAGGGGACCAAGGGATAGTACGCACATTTGTACGCATCTGGAATACCCCTCGATGTGAAGGCCCATGTAAAGCGGAGGACATAAGCCCTACTACTGTTAAAATAAAAGGAATACGGATTTGTGTCCACCTCCACGATGTCAAACTGCCTAAAAGTGAAGCAACATTGACATCTCCTGCACCCGTTTCAAGTGAAGCAAGTGTCCAAAGTGAAGCAAGCATTTCAAGTGAAGCATTTCAAGTGAAGCAAGTTCCCACAGCGAATCTAGAGAAGAACAGCAAAGAATGACCACAAGGTCAATGATCAAAAACTTGGTTAGATTAGAATTCACTTATGGATTGACATCTATATTCATACCAGGACTTCAAACAGCGGTGAATGCCAAATGGCTCCAGATTACAAGATGGGAGCTTTTGAAGAAGATCAATGCAACAATAAATGGAATCAATGAAATAAACGAAGAACTGAGAGCCATCAGGCTCATGACTCTCCAGAACATGTATGTTCTGGATCTTATAACAGCAATCGAAGGAGGCGTGTGCGCCAAGGTCGGATCTTCTTGCTGTACATTTGCACCTGCTCATGATGGAGAAAATGGGACATTGACAGAGGCAATTACGATGCTGACAACCTTGCATACAGAGATGGAAGACGAAACTGATAAGACAGCAGGAGACGATTGGTTTCCATCACTGATTGGATGGAAAATGCTTTTAAACTATTTGGAGCAATATTACCCAGTATCATCTTGGGCAATGCCAGAAAACAACAAAAAACACTATTGGAATGAAATTAATGATTGACATTAACAAACATACTGGAATACAGATGCAAACAGAAGAAGGTACCAAAATATAAAGAAGAGTTCTCTTGTACCTCCAGGAACAAAGTTCTATTATCCCCAAGATCAGAAAGAATATGTGGGACAATGGATATTTTGTGCACCAGCAGGAGATTGTTGATTGATGACCTGTGGTGTGGATGAACACATAACGAATGCTGGCCACCTGAGAAACCAAATATCATGAGATGATTGAAGAAGATGAAGCAGGATTTGCAGAAGAGGAGGTAAAGGGTCTAGTTGAGAATTAATGTGACCAGAGGGGGGAATGTAGAGGAGCAAGTGGGCACATTTGCCCTAGTCAATTCCCCCTCGCCCCCACCCTATTGGAGTAACAGACAAGGAGCTATAATTGGGATATGCAGTCAGGCAGCCATTCTGAAGATACCCTCATGTTGAAACAGTGGAGGAAACCTACCAAGAAGGATTTCCATTGCCGAGTTGTCAAAAAGCAGCCATTAATAAAATGGTGTGCAGTATGGATGTGCGTTTAACAAAGGGCCTCATTACACGGATGGCGGTAAGGATTTACCGGTACCGGTGAAATACCGGTACCGGTAAATCCTTACCGCCTTACTACGAGGTCCCTTTGCGGGTTGGGGGATTTAACGCCTGCTTTTTGCAGGCGTTAAAAACCAACCCGCAAAGGGACCCAGGGAGCTAATTACGGTACCGCAATTTGCGGCACTGTAATTAGCGCCTTCCCCATTCCCCTAGAGCCCTATGGGGCAAAAATGGGAATGGGGAAGGGCAATGGTGGAAGGGGGAATTACCGCCCCACCAACCTTGGAATGGGGTGGTAATTCCCCTTTCCGCCAAGGCGGTGCCAGTATTTTACCGGCATGAACCATGGCGCTAATAGCGCCATGGTTCTCTGCCATCTGTGTAATGAGGCCCAAAGTCTTATAACAGCAATAGAATCTCAGAAAAAAGATATATCACCCTATGCTGAAACAATATGAAAATAATTAAGAATAACAAAGTAACTGAAACAGTAATGAAACATGTACTCCATGATGCAGTATTTGCGAATACAAAGTAGAATGAAATGACCTCCTGGTCATTAACTGTAAATATGCTGAAACGCAAGGTAGAAATAATACATAGAAGCTTGCTTAGGAGGTGTATATATTCAATGTTTGGGGCTACCATCAGAACAAAATGGCCAATGACTCATGTCAATCAACCCAGTTTCCTCAAAAACATGAGCCCAGGAGCTTAAACGGAGAGATACGACACAGAAACTGTTTTCCTTGCAAAATACGGGAGTACATTGGCTTTGAACCACGGATGCTATTTCGAGAGATGAAGAAAAAACACAAAGGGAGTCTCCGAGCAGACCACGTGCAAGGACATATTTTCTAAAGATTAGGAGGAACACGAACATTTACTGATGCCAAATATTGGATGATTAAAAGGCATAAAGTCAATATGGGATCGAGTGAGCAATTCTCCAAATGACAAAAGGAGAACTAAAGTTGAATCAAATAAGGTTAAAACCACCGTTGATATGGACAAATTCATGGTTTTACAACACGTGACAACACGTGACAACGAGCTTGCAAACAAGGGCTATTCATTAGGCCTGGAGCTAAGATAGCGGTGTACCTACACTCCCTCGGATATCCTGAGACTGAGACTGTGTAGACTGGCAAGGTCAACCTTTCAACAGAAGACACTGGCATGAAGCCTACCCGTGAAAGAGGATGGCATTATTGGGAAACAAAGGAAGAACTGACGTATCTCCAACCACCTGAGTTTCATTTCTATGTACGTGTTGCTAACAAGCCGAACTAAGGTTGGATTTGGGTTGCCAACCAATTAGAATAGCCTGCCAAGCACTTTTTCATACAATGTTGCAGAATATTAGTCCGCTGCCATATTTTCTGCTGTGACGATTGCCTTATATCATGTGACTAGAAGTAGCTCAGGGTGTGTCTCACAGAAAAGAGACCACCAATGATGGACTCACACCATATTTTCTATACATTGATCCCTAATCCAATCCCACTCTCAATAGGTTTTTGAAGATTGCCACATAGGATGATGTCATACATGACTCATCTGCAATATATAACCTATGCATGACTGAAAAAAAACATTGTGACCCTGCATGAGTCGAGTTGATGAGTGTATATTCGCGCTGCTTTACTTCTTGTGATTAAAACAGTATTTTACCATCTCCTTTGAGTATGTCGGGTTATTGGGTCCAGAGTATTTTCCATTGGTACTTCCATCTAGAGTAACAAATGCTTCAAGGTGCTAAAGCAGATCAGGGTCGCTATTGCTATAGCTCTGCAGGTCCTGGAAAATCACAGTAACAGCACAAGAAGGGGGAACAAATAACAAAAACAATAGAAAAGACAATACAACTTTTAAAATCATAGACCTGTGTGGGGACACATGAGGCATTTAAATACTTTAGAAGGTAGACCTATCTGAGTACCACTTCCATACAGCAGCAAATCATGTTTGTGCACATGTGCAAATTATGAACCGGATAGAAACACTGGATGCCCAGTAGAGAAATATTTGTGCCACATTTATGAGGCAGCATCTGATACAGTGTACACCTACCCATGAAAGACAAATGTCATTCATGAATTGTATCACTGTCTCTGTGCAAGGTAATATAATACCACCAGAACTGGTGCCATATGGCCGAGACCACCTAGCTGACACATGCCAGGTTACTTTCAGTGTACATGTGAGTGTTGTTGAAATAGCAACTACTTGTTTGTGTGTTTGGTTATTGATTATTATGACGCACCATACCCGAAGGTATCAGGGCGCATTTGCAAAAGTTACAGCTTTCGGCATGAGTTACCATAGTTACAGTTAATATATACATAATGATACAGTAGGTATATACATAATAATAAAGATGATAGTGCACTCGGTACAGAGGGAATCACATCATTAATAGTCAGAGGCAATGGTTACGGCACCGAGAAGTCATTTAACAACAATCAGTCGTGACTTGGGTGGCGGAATGGGTTTACCGGCACCGGTAATGGTGCCGGTTAACCCATTCCACCCTATTACGAGGTTCCATTGCGGGACCCGCTCAGAATGTCTGGTCAGACCAGACGTCCTTTGCAGGTCCCGCAAGGGGACCAGGGAGCTAATATTGGGTCCATTATTACGGGCCCGTTTTTAGCTCCATCCCCATCCTATGGGGGCTCAAATGGGAATGGGGATTGGTTATGTGAATGAGGAATTACCGGGTCCTGCAAGGTTGGAATGACCCGGTAATTCCTCATTCACAGAACCCAGACCCGGATTCCATTTTGGAGGCAGCCATGATGCTAATAGCACTATAGCTACCTCCAAACTCGTAATGAGGCCCTAAGACTGTGTGAGTTATATCAGCGGTCAGCCAGTTTATGGTATTTCGCCAGAAGTTAGGTCTGCTCTCAGGGAAGGAGGGAGGGCATTCCAGAACTGCGCCACCATGACAGGGAAGCTGCTCCCCCCCGCCTTTTTTAGTTTAAATCTGGTAATGACCAAACAAAATGAATTGTACAAAAATAGAAGGCTTTTACTCCAATATTCCATAGTTTTCCTAGTGGTATGCTGCAAAAAACAGGGGTGCTTCTCTAATGCACCATGGTGCTCTCGAATATCCCAGTGTTCAGCTCAATATGCCAGCTCGTCAGTTTCCACATTGCTGTGCTAATTTCCAAATCACCATGTCAGATTTACATTGTCAGAGTTAAATACAATCTCATGCATATTTATGGATTGTCCCAAGACAATTACCCTGTTATCGTTACACTGTCACAAGATAATTGCCATGCCATATGGATATTTCTCTGCTGTATAGTTGTACTCTGATATGGCACAGATTGTGCGGATACCAATATATATAGCACAGGCGAATGACCCTTCTTTCTTCTTAGTAGAGGCAATCTCACAGGGTTGCCAAATTTGAAAACAAATGGACTGTGAATAAAGGTAATCCATATGTGGAAACCTTGCTCTCGGTGCCTGTACAGGTGCTGCACATTACTGATAATGTCCAAGAAGGTAGAACCATGTGTCTGGGGTTGCTGTTGGTACTCTTGTTCCTATGGCCATTCCCTGGTGTTTTTCTTCTAGGCTGCTCTTATGATAGTGCCACACCGATATGTAAATGGATATTCCTCCTCCTGTGTGCCACTGAGAACTAAAGCATGATTGTAGACCATGCCGAGTGGACATCATCCCATAGAAAAGGTTATTTGACCCTGTTCCTTCACAGCAAAGGGGTTCTTACTCCTTTGGCAATTGCTGAAACACCTGGGGTTTTACCGTGAGTATGGTGATCCACAAATGCACCCTTGCTCTCCATGCCCAGAACAAAGCAGCCCCTCACTGATGATGCCGCAGCCAGGCAGATGCACAAGTCTAGGTTTGCCGTTGTAGCTTTGCTCAGATTTTAAAAGGCTGATGATTCAGTGCTGGACTCTACCTGCGGGTGGGGGCAAGCTGGCATGGGAATGTGTACTTCACATATGCAATGGCACAGAGATCAAAAGGTGATCAGATTTTATTAATTCTCTGTAGAAAGGCTCTTATACATTTGTTCAGTTTTACTGTGTCCCCAGATAATTACCCGATGATTCAGTGCTGGACTCTACCTGTGGGTGGGGGCAAGCTGGCATGGGAATGTGTACTTCACATATGCAATGGAACAGAGATCAAAAGGTGATCAGATTTTATTCATTCTCTGTAGAAAGGCTCTTATACATTTGTTCAGTTTTACTGTGTCCCCAGATAATTACCACAACAGTTCTACATTTCTATCAGAACCTTTCCTGATAGCAGTTTCACATTGCCTCCACAGATTACTATGCCAATTTCACATAGTCCCGAGAAAATGACAACGTCATTTCAACCCTACCCCCAAAAATTGATCACGTCCATTTCATTTTGCCCCAAATCATTGCCAAAAGGAGAGATGTAATACCAGTTTCCCAATGCACCAGTTAAACTATGGTCAACAACAACATTGCTATACAGCCAACATGTCCATAGCATGCCATGGTCACATTGCCTTGTTTCATTGTTCAGTTGTCATCAGAAATCAGTATGCACGTTTCAAATTGTCAATGAAACATTGCCTCTTACCAGTTTCACATTTCCCTCCGAAAACCACAATGCCGCAAACACATTTTGTCTCCAGAATATTGCCAGCTGGCAATTTCACATTCCTTCTAAAACACTCCTGGAAGTTTCACATAACTTTCAAAATGACAGCAGTTTTACATATGCAGCAGAAAATTGCCTATTCAATTCTCAAAACCTCCAATCATGGTTTATTGTAAATCCAGAAAAATACCGTTCTCATTAATTAGCCATATGCAGGTTTCACATTTCACAATTGCATCATGTTATCATGCAATGTCATTGCTATATTTCAGTTTCACATTGCCTTCAGGATCATTCTCCAATGCAGTTTTGTATTTCCTTAGAAAATGCCCATACCTGATTCAACACATCAGTATAGATTGTGCTCAGTTAGGCACAGTGTCGTGTTGCATCACTGCACATAGAAAATGGCCACATTAGTTTCACGGTGCCCATAGAGTTTTGCCTCATGCCATTCTCTGCTCCGTCGGATGCTGGCCTGATAGTGCTTGCAGTGAGAGGGAATGACAACCACTTCTCTCTCAGGGTTTTACTTCCGGAATACACTAGCTGAAAGCCAAGGTACAGCTTTACTGCATGAGCATGCGCAGCTAGTGATCTGCACGTTTACCGACAGTGAAGTTGGACAACACTTCTAAGCTTCATGGCCTGGTTGGTAGGCACGGTCTGCATGTGCCCCTAAATAGCCAGACGATAATTCTTCGTGCCAGGCAAGGGTTGGGAGTGACGTGGGTGTGGTTGATGAACACAAACCACAGTAAGTATTCTAGACTGCACCGTGTGTGCGGCTCACATTTAGATCGGCAGGATGTTCTGAGGATGTGAAGTGACTTTTGATTGCTGGAGCAAAGCAACCATTCCGTGGCATGGTGCAGCCATTTGTTGTGATTATTTGAGGAAGTTTACCAGAGGCTCTTGAGTGTGATCCAAGAGTTCAGAGGGAGCCGTGGAGGGACCTCGCTCTGTGAGGGTCGGCCATGGAGCTTTCATTCCTCTACCAATCTGAGAGACTCTTGATGTTCAGGGCAGACTTATGTCAAAGGAGAATGATTTAGTCAAGTCTGAAGTTTATGATTGTTCCAACGGTTCTACGTTGAAATACCGAATTTAAAATAATATAGCCAGGTGCAAATTCCGCAAAGGCACCTAAACAATCAATCAGGAAATTTTTCAATTTTTTCAATTTTTGGCACTTTTTTTTTTACAAAATGCAGTGTGACAACCCCCTGCAGCAGCACTCACATTCCCACTTCCTTATTTTATTCGCCTTCCCCACCGCCCCCACCTATCTATTTTGTGCATAAGGAAGGGCAAAGAAATCGAAAAAATTGATCAAAGAAAATCTGCGTTTTCGACCTCCTTATTTTGTAATTCGTTTTTATGGGGGTTTACAGCTCAAATTTTCTTTTACGCCTGTCAAGGAATCCATTGGCACGTCATCTTTTTTGCCCGTGACTTTCGTGATGGACTGTTTCGGTTCCTTGTTCTAAGGCTGTCGCCACCTCATCCCACGATAGGTTATTTATAATGCGCTTAATACCCAGCTGGTTTATAAGCACGGACCCGGGGGTGCTCCTTGCCGTCTTGTTTCCAAGCCGAGCACGTTGCCCCTGAGCGATCCTCGCGGGACTAAGTATTGCTCTAAAGAAGACCGGGCCTAGTTATCTGGCTTTACTCTATACTGCTAGATCACATCTTTGAGCGCTCTGCTTTCTTAGCTCCTAGACGCGACCTTGGCGGCCATGTGTAACATTTCACACACGGGTCTACTTGTCGCTTGTGCGATTTGGCTTCGGACCCAAGGTGGGGTGGTCCTGCTGCTGCACCAGAAGCCGGGTATTCTTGGCATATATTTCTCAGAAACGGCCTACATTGGATGCATGATCAATGCACTACCCCACCCAGCTGACCTAGTCCTGCAGGGACAATACTTCATTTGGATCCAAACATAGTAGTGTTCTGGAAGTCATTTAAGGCCTGATTCACAGAAGCGTTTTATAATGGCGCAATCCCATTGGAAAACCCTCTCTGAATCATACATGCATTGGCAAAGAAACCAATGAAAGCACAATAATCCAATAAACCTTAGCATTATTTAATAAGTATGTAAGTGCATCAGGCGTGGACTAATCAATCATCATGTCTCCACATGGAACCCAAGTGTGGAATGATTTGCATCTGTTCGCCACAGATGAAGAATGCTCTGGTGCAGTACACCTGAAAGCAATTCCTGCCTTGGAGGCAGGAAACGCGCCAGGCAGGTATTTTTTTCCTTTGCGCATTCAACATTGCCTGTCGCCATTTTCTCCTAATTACACAATAGTGAGAAAAGATATGCGGAAAGTATATCGAATTTGCCTGCAATTTTAAAAGCGAAATGAGAGCCCAACCTCCCCATCGAAGACATGCCGCGTACGTCTGCCGAAATTATGGAAACTGCACAATTTAGTCAAATTGCGGACATCTGCGAATCTTTCTTTAGCAAATGCAGCACTTCACATCTTCAGGCAAAACGGTTTGAGATCACAGATAAGACCATGGTGGCCAGATGACGCAGCGTCTCGGATGCGCCCTAGCTCAGACAAGGCCAGGGAGGCCAGGTGACACTGTATCTCGGATGCAGCTCAGACAAGGCCAAGGTGGTCAGGTGATGCCGCATCTCAGATATGCCCCAGCTCAGACAAGGCCAGGTGGCCAGATGACATCCCGTCTCGGATGCGCCCCAGACTACAGACAGGGCCAGTATGGCCAGGTGACGCAACATCTCAGATGCGCCCCAGAACACAGACAAGGCCAGGGTGGCCAGGTGACTCCACGTCTTGGATGTGCCCCAGACCACAGACAAGGCCAGGGTGGCCAGGTGACGCCACATCTCAGATGCGCCCCAGCTCAGACAAGGCCAGGTGGCCAGATGACATCCCGTCTCAGATGCGCCCCAGACCACAGACAGGGCCAGTATGGCCAGGTGACGCCACATCTCAGATGCGCCCCAGAACACAGACAAGGCCAGGGTGGCCAGGTGACTCCACGTCTTGGATGTGCCCCAGACCACAGACAAGGCCAGGGTGGCCAGGTGACGCCACATCTCAGATGCGCCCCAGCTCAGACAAGGCCAGGTGGCCAGATAACATCCCGTCTCGGATGCGCCCCAGACCACAGACAGGGCCAGTATGGCCAGGTGACGCCACATCTCAGATGCGCCCCAGATCACAGACAAGGCCAGGGTGGCCAGGTGACTCCACGTCTTGGATGTGCCCCAGACCACAGACAAGGCCAGGGTGGCCAGGTGACGCCACATCTCAGATGCGCCCCAGCTCAGACAAGGCCACGTGGCCAGATGACATCCCGTCTCGGATGCGCCCCAGACCACAGACAGGGCCAGTATGGCCAGGTGACGCCACATCTCAGATGCGCTCCAGATCACAGACAAGGCCAGGGTGGCCAGGTGACTCCACGTCTTGGATGTGCCCCAGACCACAGACAAGGCCAGGGTGGCCAGGTGACGCCACATCTCAGATGCACCCCAGCTCAGACAAGGCCAGGTGGCCAGATGACATCCCGTCTCGGATGCGCCCCAGACCACAGACAGGGCCAGTATGGCCAGGTGACGCCACATCTCAGATGCGCCCCAGATCACAGACAAGGCCAGGGTGGCCAGGTGACTCCATGTCTTGGATGTGCCCCAGACCACAGACAAGGCCAGGGTGGCCAGGTGACTACACATCTCGGATGCGCCCAAGCTCCAGTCCCAGGCTTCGGTTTTACACAGGATTGAAGTGGGGGTGGGGGGTAGACTGGCGTACAGGGAACTCGGGAAATGTCCCGGGAGGCGTCTGCACTCTGCCCTTCACCATAGGAGAAGGGTTGGCCTTGCTGAAAATGTGTAATGCGGGGCCCCTTTGTACATTTTTCGCTGAGCCTCTTTGGGTTTCCAGTCCACCCCTGGATATCAGGCCTTTCAGTGCAATTTGTTCACTGGAACTTAAACAATATTGCAACTACCCTATTGTTTTTGTTTGTTAAATGAAAGCCCAGCACTGGAAAATGAACTAAATTGAATGAAGTTTGCTTTTTATTTTACCGCCGCCCATCGGCAAACAGAAACAGATCGAGGACAAATTGTATTTTTTAAATCATGTTCTTGGGAATTGATGGAGCTATTTTGTGCTCGGTACGGTAGGTAATATTGCTGTGGAAATCATCGAGAGAGCAGAAATCTTCCCGGTAAAGGTAAAGCAGAAGTGCGGTTGAAAACCCTCTGCCCTATCTCTGCCCGTTAGTTACACATTTCTGCCCGGCTTCGTACAGTGTTATGATTTTACGATAAAAGTACTGTAATGAAATTCTCCCAACGCTAAAACGGTCCGAAAACCTCCCGGAAAGGCCGCTTTGGCTAGCGCTGCTTCGCGGCTCGGCATAATAGAGATGGAATAGAAACACGGAAGCAGTGTCAGCAAGTTAAATCCACGATTGCTGCAGCGTGAAGTGCAAAGGTTAAGAGATACCTTTGCTGCGACCGTTCAGGGATCTATTGGCGCGCATTCTTTTTCAATTTTCCCCTGGAAGGAGGCCAATTGCTTATCGTTTCCAAGTTGGCGACAGCGGCCCATTGTCTTTCTGTCCCCTTCTGCTTGGCCTCTTCCTGCTTACCCCACACACAACCCCTGGCTGAGGATTCACGCAGCCCACGCCACACGTGAGCGCTGACTGGCTCAGCACCCCAATGAGCATCTCACAGTTGCGTACTTGCCAACATTCTGTGACCAAAAACATGTCGGATTTTTCAAGTTTCAAAAATAATAATTTGCATAACAATGGCATCGCAGCGAAATACAAAACATACATTGTTGGCACCACTGAAGTATTCTAAAATACACAACCCATCAAACAGCACAACATGGAAAGCTGTTCAGATGTTAAAAATGTAGAATTCTGAATGGTAAGTTAACACCGAATTCAATTACACAGAAGGTAATCACACAGAGTTGGTAGGCAACGTTTGCCACTGCTCTGTAGCAGCAGCCTGGGCAATACATCTGTATTCCTGCAATGCAAGTTGAACACTGAGTGACATGGAGACTGATACCCCCTCAGTCTGATAGGCAGATGCTGTGTGGTGGTGTTACACTCTGCCACTTGCCTTCACTGGTGGTTCACCTAACGGTTTTCCCGGCAAGATTGCAGGATAGTCACACAGCTGTCAGGTCAGGGGATTGGTCTGATCCCAATCAAAGAAATCTCCTACCACCCTGCCTTGGAGTCACATTCATTATCTGTCACTGTAAAAAAAAAGCAGTAGGATCTGTCACCCAAATCTGTAGGCAGTAGGAATGCTTAAAAATCAGTAGGCTACTGTCTAAATCTGTAGGGTTGGCAAGTAAGCAGTTGTGTACTTGGTCATAGGACAAGCAGGACCCTCTGAAGTAACTTTACTTGATCTATAAGAGCCTTTACAAATGCACAATAAAATAAAATAAAAATGTGAAGGCAGCAGAAATGGCCCATGTTGCTGTGGTACAAAGCTGATAGGGAAATTGCCTACATTTACAATTACCAGACCATCAGCACGCTTAGTGATGCAATTTCTCAACATTTACATTTTAGTTGCGAGTTGGCCTTTCACGTCCATTCCATTATGTCACCTCAGATTTTTAAAGTTTTACTGCCATTGCTCTGGAAAACACCAAAGGCCTAATTCATGGAACTTTTAGCGCGGTGCAAAGTCATTGCACTGGTGCAAAATGACTTTGCACTGCCAACAAACACGTTGAACCAGCCCCGATTCACCGAGCTGTACAAAGTGTATTTTTGCAGTGCAAAATCACTTTGCACTGTGAAAGTACTCTTTGCACCGTGCTTAATGGCCCTAATCCACGGTGCAAAGTGTACTTTTGCATTGCGAAGTGACTTTGCAATGCAAAAATACACTTTGCTCTGCTCTGTGAATCAGGGCCGGTTCAAAGTGTTTGTTGGCAGTGCAAAGTGACTTTGCACCAGTGCAAGGTCACTTTGCACCACGCTAAAAGTTCCATGAATTAGGCCCCAACTATGAGATCATTTATTTATTCCGTTATGCATATTGCAAAGGTGGATCCACTAATTTAACAACCCCTGATGTACAGTTTCACCCTGCAATTCTGGGACAAGAAAACCGGCTTTATGTGGTGGTAAAACTAAAATGTACTTCAATTAAAGAGAACCTCAAAGTGGTCCCCAAATGTTATGCTGGGGAAAGCACCAAAGTACAAAATAAGTACACTGCTAGCTGGTTTACACAAATAAACATCAGCCTGGCAGTGAAAGTCTCCCTAAGGAACAGTGCACACAACGAATCAACTAAATACATTTTAGACCCCTAATGGCCGCAATAATGATTGACTCTACCCGCCCCATTCTCAATGAAGAGATTCCAAGGAGCTGCGCCTTCTCTGTGTTGGCGGCCATGCGTGCTATTCCTTAAAATTGGTAAATTTGAATATGGAAGAGATATTTCCTTTGGTCTAATACGGCATATTGCCGCTGCTGGGAAGGGCCCTGGTCACATCAGCTCCACTGGACAACATGCTACTCGAAACACACCGGGAATTTGTGGAAATAATAAGGCTAATTGTACCAAAACATTGAAGAGACGCCAAAGAAGCACCAATGAAAACAGTAACTTGGTACGATAAGGAATGTTTTTTTATTTAAAAAAAAAAAACACCAGACCTGGTGTGCAAAAAATGTGATGTTTGTGTGGAGAGGAGAGTTTAGCCTAGCTAGAGATTAATATAAAGAAGCCATTAAGGGAAAAAAGAAAGCCCACTCAGAATCACATTGGGAGGAAATAATAGAGGCAATAGTTAATAAAAACCAAATAAAGTTTTGGAGGTTAATGTCCGCCATGTCAGGAGAATATGGGAGGCCTATAGAGGGGAGTACTACAAAGCATATGTGGTACGAACATTTTGGCCAGCTCTATAAAGAGGCGTGAGAAGAAGATAGAATGATGGTCGGAATTGGTGATAAGACAATAACAAGTCAAGAAATAGTCATTTTTACCTTGGCCAAGATGGTAAATGCAATTCAATATCAGAAATGCAATAAGGCTGCTGGCCCAGGCAACATTCCAGTCGACCGTTTCAAAATTGAACAGGACATATGGACACCATACTGTTTGAGGGTTTGTAATGCAACAATTGCAATGGAATCCATTCCCGAATCATTGACTATAGATGAGGTTGTCCCATTGTACAAAAAGGGAGCGCGTGAATCACCGTCAAACTACAGCCCCATATCCTGGCTTGATGCAAGCAGGTCTTGGAGAAGAAGAGAATCCCAGTAGACTAATGTTTTAGGTTGTATATGCTAATTTGTAAATGTGTTAAGCTGGGAAAAATGAATGTATATGTCTTCTTTATTGACTTGTGCGCAGCATTTGACGCCGTGCCATGTGCTAAACTTTGGACCAGTCTGCAGGAGCAGGTAATTCAAAATGATTTGTTGTCTGTAATATTGTTCTTATACAATAATAATGAGGCAGTTGTCGAGTGGGGCATAGTTAGGGAAGTCAAAGCCCCTTTTATAGTAGAAGAGGGAGTATGACAAGGGGGCGTACTAGCACCAACATTATTTCTGCTCTATATTAACAATGTAATCACTAAGCTTTTGTCTGTTCCTATCAATGCTCCCACTCTTGCTGAACAGAAGCGTCCACTTCTTTTCGCTGAGGAAAGTGTTAATTTCTCGAACCGCAGTAGACCTGAGGAGACAATTCCAGCTGTTTGAAGGATTCTGCTGTGAAAAAGGCCAGGAGATAAAGAATAGAAAAACGAAATCCTTGGCGTTCTCAGCCAAAAAGAAAATAAGTACTTATAATTTAGCTGTAGATACCTTTAAAATTGAACAAGTAAGCAAGTTCAACTCTTTATGTATAAGGTTTTCGTGCGCTGGCAGATGGGACTGTCAACGATAAAAAGCAGGAATTTGCCTCTCTAGACAGTTGGGGGCAATAGCCAGATATACCATCAAAATGGAAATGGAGCTATGAGACCAGTCTTATAAACCTATGAAATGCAAGCAAGGCAAGCAGCCCTATGTGGAGCAGAGGTATGCGGCTATAACAATTGTAAAAGTCTATGCATCATTGAAAATGGCCTTTTAAAGAAAATGCTGGGTCTACAAAAAAGTACCTCAACTATATTAGTGCACTAGTGATTGGGTTTCCAATACTTAGATCAAATGGTGGCAGCTAGACGATTAAGGGGCCAATTTATGGAAACAAGCGCATAAATCCTGCAAGGGCCGCACGCCCAGAACGACACTGAGCAAGCCTGCGTGCAGAATAAAAAAAAGGCGTGCCACGCATATTGATGGAATTCTCTGCGCAAAGTAACCATATACGCAAGTTGTGGACGGAACGCCCCCGACACACACCCACGCAAAGCAAAAAACAGCAGTACAGCTACCTTTGCGTGCTCCCCCACGCGTAAATACATGCACCCTTCAAACACTACATGGGGTCCCTCGCAAGCAGGCCTGCATGTGGATGACCCTGCGTTGGGTACCCCATAACTGTCACCAGCATCCGAACAACATGGTGCAATGTATTGTAACTTTGGTGAAACTCGGAAAATGTGGGTGTGACCCCCGTAAACCGTTCCTGCTCCACATTACACTGCGTACGATCCGATCCCCAGCTGCGTACAGGCACCCCTACATCCAACATGCAAAGCCACCTCTGCACTGCGACTGCTATGCGCAAGTGTACTTTCAGGTGGCAGAGAAATAGAGAGATTTGCGTGGGCATTTTGCAGGCGGGAGATTGCATGGTCACATCCATGAATACGCTTTGTCATGCGCATATGTGGGCGTGCTATGGACTGCCTGCAGCCCGTCCCTCGTAATGCCCAATATTTCCCTTGTTCTTCCTCATTTTCCGAGTTCAACCCAGTCCTCTACCATCTGCACAGGCACCGCCCACGCTCTGCGTGGTGTCTCGCGCAAGCACTCGACTGCTCGCAGAGATGTGCCGAGCCTGCTGTGCAGTCGATTCCATGAATCGACAAACAGGGTTTTACACGCAGAATGGCATGCAAATCCCTGATTTTCCATGAAAAAGATTCCATGAATCGGCCCCCAAATGTATCGGCTAAAGTTGTGGGTAGAAATGAGCTGGCAAAATGCAGGGATGCACTGACTGATTTACTTAGTCAGAAAGGCTGCCTGGCATTGCCTTTGGTCACGCATGTTAAAAGTCTTTTAGGTTCCATAGGTTGTCTGGATCTCAGGTCAAATCTGGGTAGAATTAGTGTGCACATAAAATCGGATATTAAGAACAAATACCAGGAGCTATGCAAAAGAAAACTATTAAGGAAGATTTCCTTTTCAACGCTCTTACATACATATTGGGAAGTTAAGATATCCAAGGGATGTGGGGTTATATGGATAAGATGAGTTCCAGAGCAATGCGTTCCCTGTACACTAAACTGAGATTCGTGCTACTACCACTAGCACACACCTTCCAAAAAGGGGATAACTGCCAAACAGATAAATGTTCCTATTGACTGGAAGCTGAAGCACATTTTTTGATAGCATGTCCGTTACATTTAGACTATAGAACAATGTACCCAAGACATTATTTATGTGAATGCCAAATTAGGAATACTGAAAAAGCCATGAAATTCTCTAAAACGAATATAGTCGAACCTATTATTTTTTCAGCAGCTAGATATGTACATAGAGCTTGAATTAGGAGAGCTTTAGCTATTAGCATAGCTCCGTGAACTAAGCTCCCCTATAGTGAATTTGTCATCTGCACTGTTTAAAAATGATATATCATTTTCATGTGAAACGATGGAATCTAGACATGTGAGCAATTTTAATTTTATCAGCTTTTCAAATCGAGCATCGTGTATTAATTATAAACATATTTAGAATGTTATAACTGCAACTGGCACCTAAGCTGATATGTTCAAACAAATGTGATTGAGCAAAGAAGATGTGTGAAGTGAATTGTTGCTATGAAGACTGTTTTTAAATTATTATAAGATTGTTTTTATTTGTTGATTGTTGTTATGCTTTTATGGGTGCATACCCGAAATAAAGCTCATTCATTGATTGATATTTTTGAATAGTTCTAAACATCTATTTCTCATTAGAACAATGCAAGTCACATTTCTTTACCCACCACTTCCGGGCAATGTGTTGAAATATTTTGCACAATATACACATAGAATTAGTTTTCTTCTACTAATTGACAGATTACTAAAACCTTACATTTTTTCTGATATCAATAAGAAGTATTGGTACTAGAGAAAGATTACACAGAAAAGTACATTTTCCAGATGTTTCCTATTAACAATGTGTTCCCATGTGCAATGTGGCATGATTGGTTTCTATCATATGCGTGTGAAAGAAATACAAGCTCTAATGGTTTGCGTCACAGTTTAGAGGCTTGAATTTCAGAAAGCTGTTATATGCAGTTATAATGCACAGGATATTGCTTTATCTAAATGATGTATCCACCCAAGGTTATGATTTTCTGAAAGGACACCAAATACCCCACCTCTCCAAATCTCTTGATTGATTTGGGTATATCTAATTTGTTGTCTTTTCACTTCAACACAATGGGCCTCATTACGTTTTTGGAGGCAGCCATGGTGCTTATAGCTTATAGCACCATGGCTGCCTCCAAACTCGGGGTTCCATTACCTGGTTCCTTCAATGAGGAATAACCGGGTCATTCCAACATTGGAGGACCCGGTAATTCCTCCTTGAAGGAACCATTCCCCATTCCCATTTGAGCCCCCATAGGGCTCAATAGGAATGGGGAGGGAGGTAATAACGGGCACATTACAAGTGGCCCATTATTACCACCCTCTTCCCCTTGCGGGTCCCGCAAAGGGAACCTCGCAATCGGCACTTACGTAATGAAGGGTGTCGGTCCCGTACCGGCACCCTTCATTATGTGAGCGTCCGGATCATAATGTGGCCCTATGTCATTTGCGAAAATGTACTGTTTATTTGAAATTGCATCAGTAATTATTGAGATTTACTAATCAATAAAAGAAATGTGAAAGTTGTGCACCCTTTCACAAATCCAGTGTCAGATTACCTCTGTGAAAACTTCAGGGTTCAGATATTAAGCTAGAATGTATAAAAATCCAACAGTCCCTGTGTTGCGAAATTCTGTTTATTTTACACAGCACTGAGAAAGGCAGAAAACGTAATGTGTTTGTATTTAAATATGATCTCAATCGGCTTTGAAAACAGCAAAAGCTTGATACATTTTGCACTAATAAGGTATAACATCCTATTCCTATTCTATTGGAGAAAATTTATCAGCTACTGTACTTTGTGCACAGGAAAATGATATGTGTCTAAAATAAATCAGATTTTATGTGTCTATAAATATATTGAGAAAGCAATGTTGCATTTCACACTTAAATATTAAGGCATTCTATTTGGAATGAGCCCCCCAGTGTGATGCCCTCAACCAATCATGGGACTTAGCAGAGAAATAGTTCTAGAGATCCTATATCTAATTACATATAGAGATTTGTCATAATCACATTTGATTCTTTTGTTGTTGCACAGAGCCCACAATCACCCTCCAGTGTTTCCAGGCAATTCTCTGTCACCTAGGAGCCTCTGGTCTGCAATCTCGCTCTAGAAAATCAGGTGTGCCTTTGGTAAAATCCACTTCAGGCTTCCTCCTGGATACGGTCCTTCACCTACAGATATTATCCAAGCTCGGCACTTATCTATTTAGGACTGGGATCCCACTTTCTGCAGCCTTCAGGATCCTAGCTTTTCTCCCTATTCCCTGTGTGTTTCAGCTCCTATAATGTGTCATTTTCCAACATTGTAAAATGTGACAAAACACTTTTTGATTGGTTAAGTCTTTCCTTTGGCTTGTAAACAGGACAATACTCCAAGGTAATACACACCTTAATTGTATAGCTTAATCATATTTCTGCACATGTGGCAGAGTTGGGCTGTATATTCTGGACACACACTCATCTTTATCCCTTCCCTCTTCATAGCAACATGACACATCAACGAAATATGGATTTCTAGACCCCCACAACCCTCACACATTAAGGTACTTGTGGCATGAATCTGTATATTATTTCATTTATTATAATTGTATTAATTATTAATAAACGTACAGATATCATGTTTAGACACATTTTATTTGTAGAGCATCTTGTGATTTCACAACATGTTTTCTTTTGGCTCTAAGTGATGTTGTTGAGGATTTATGTTGAAAATTGTCTAAATGCATTAAATAATGCTCATTTGAAATAGTGAGAATTGTACACATGGACACCTCATACTAGCACAATGAGTCATGAGAACAGATATCAGAAGTTTCATTGTGAAGCTGTCAATAATTGATGTGAGTAGCAGACAAAACTCCTTTCTTCTCTGCCATTAACTGGACTGATGGTGAATCTTAATGGGTAACTCTATGACAAAGGAGACACATTAAGTGTAATCGGCTGTGTTTGAAGCACGGTGAGTAGAAAACTGAGCCTTATGTCATGTGGTCAGTTAAGATGGTCTCTCTTTAGAGGGCCATAGATTTGGGTCTACAGAAATGTATTACATTTTCTATGTCTAAGTATTTTTCTCTTGAAAGGAGTCCATGCGGATAGGGGTATCCCCTGAACCAGAGGTCTCGAATTTGGCAATTCCTTTGTAGCACTGGGTCCACTGTGTTTGTTTGATGCAAGATAAATAAAAGTGTCTCCATATGGCCAAGTTCATTTCCTATGACTTCAAGCCTTCCCCCATCCGGAATATATTTGCTTGTTGTCAGGTCCCTGGAAGAATCAGCAAAACTAGCACTGGCAAAGCTAGATTAGAACACCTATCTGGCAATGTATATTGAAATGGCAATGCATATTGAAACGTCTTTTAAAGTCTTGCGAATCACTATAAAACTTAATACATTTACAGTATGGTTTAATTTGCATTTATAAATACATCATTTTTAAATTCAACATTATTTTACATATTCTGAATTGCTCATTGGCTTGTCCTTGACAATATAAAGCTTCATCTGAAAACACATGGCATTTTGGTTCATGAAATTACAGATGAATAAAATAAGCTCTCTTTAACAGTGAATTCCTGTTAATGGACAAACTTGCCTGGTTCTTTGACTTTCTCACACTCTGCTCCCAACTCTTTCTAGGGAGTGATGTTATATAGTGTTCTATCCAAAGTACTGCTCTGCATTGCACACAGTACATATTTCTTATTTCTAGAGTTCCATAAAGTACATATTGTTTCCAAGTAGTAAGGTACCATTTTTCGGGTGAACAAAAGCTTTATTTTATAAAACGGACTTTCAGTATACAAATATTAAGTTAGTGGCAAAATCTGCAACATTTGTTGCTGCTTGTCTCTCGAGCAAGAATATAACTACCTTAATTTTAAAGGTGCACCCTTTCCTGGTATTTGAAGACAAATACAACACAATTAAAAGAAACAAGGGACCTTTCAGGTGGCTCTCACTTCAAATTCAGCCACTGTGTCTCTGTTACTCTCCCCTACATATACCCATTCAATCATTTTGCAACATGAGTCTTTCTAAGAAACCTTTATAATAATTTAGATATGTGACATCATGCTGCTCTCTAGCAAAAACATTTGATTGGGTGTGGGCTCTGTATCTCCATTATTCCATGTGTTCCCTCTGAACCTGGCACCTCAACATTCTCAACTTTCCACGTTGCACTCTCTAGAGCCTCTAAAGATCTCCTCCCACCTCTCCCTGCCTCCTACATTTATTTGGTTCTCCCTGTAACATTGGTCCCTGGCCAGATTCCTTACACTAATTTTCCAATCACTTCACAGCCTTGCCAGCACTTATCTCGAGTCCTATATCTCACAGTATGGTCCTTATCGTCCCTTACACTCGAGTGCCCTGCTTAATCTTTCCTTCCTGTCTCTCTCCCAAACTGTGCATCATCTTGCTTCTGCTCCTTGCCTTTCCCCACTCCCACCACTGAAGTGCCTACCCTGAGAAAGCAAAAAAATCATCAGCTATCCACCATTCAAGTCCTCCCTCAGGAGCCATCTTTTCTCCCTCTTGCAGTACCCCAGCACATTACCCCTCGAACATTCACCACCTCCACCATTGAAGCATACATATTAATAACTTCCCTGCTTATACACACGACTCTGAACATATATATAAAAAAATATTATGGTTTAAGTGCAAAATCTAAACATCAAAGCAATTCACAAGTTATGGAAAGCCATGCAACCATAACTCACACCTCAGCCATGCACTGCCCATACTAAAACACATGACTCCACAGATGACACCACAAATGGAATTTATTTTGGAGGGTATCATACAATTTACACACAAATATGTACATATATAAATGTTACATACATTGCAACCACTTCGAAATATAAGGCAGCAGCTCATATAGAACTATTTTGTCTATTAAATATGAACAATGCTTTGGATTGGTTAGAACAGTATTTACGCAGCAAAGAAATGGTAAACAAAGAAGATAATGCAGTTGGTAAATACATATGTGCTTGATATACTAAGGAAGATATGCATCGTATGTCCAACTTATGCCTAAAATGAGTCATAACTTACGTGGAGGTAACTGACACAGATTTACAAAAAGAACTTATGATCAAATCACAGAAAGGTGTAAGTCAAGAAAACGAGTGCATGTCAAAGCGGATCTTCCGTCAAAGGCAAAAGTTACACAAAGGAAAAAACACATAAATAAACCCCAAAATACATAAAAATCATTATCTCAGGTAAATAATTACAGAAAAATACACAAAAATGGACACCCAAACCCAACACACGTCCGGTAACACACTGCAGAACACATGGAACAACACCACCTTGCCAAACACACACAGAACATCAGCAAACAAGGCACACCTGAACCCCCCCCACACAGATGCAGAACTTCCCACACAAACAAGGACCAACCAGCCCATACAGCAATGATGCACATCAGCACACACATCATGACTCCATACATCCCGATATGATGGCATACAGTGCCACTCAACGCCTTGCGGCTTAGAAGACCCCTGCAACCTTGTGATAGCACTCTATGTGCATCAATGACACGATGCTGCTGCTGCAATACACAAGCTGAGGAGGAGATGGAGGGAGCAGGTCTTCTGCAATTGGATCACCCTCTTTGCCATGTCTGACGCAGAGGTCTACCACAAGTATTGCTTTCCTCTGAATGTAATCATGGACATGTGGGATCGGAGGCTAATTTGCACCCTCACTGATGCATGTTTATATTCCATCATGGCACATGTGAAGCTTCTGGCCAGCCTGCATTTCTTCACCACTGGCTCTTCCCAGAGGTCCAGTGGCATCAATGCAGTAATCTCCCAGGTCAGGCAGTTGCGCGCACTGCACCTGGTCGTGGCATGCATCATGTGAAGCCAACGCCATGTGCACATGCTCTCAACCCAGGAGGAACAAAGACAGGTGGCCTGCAGATTCTACACGGTGCACCAGTTTCCCCAAGTCATCGGTGACATCGACTGCACCCACAGTGCAAAGGTGTGCAAAGGTGTACATGCAGACCGAGTACATGCAGAACTAGCACCTGACTTCAGGCCAGAGCCACATGCAAGGCTACCGACCCATGGGTGGGGAGGCAGTGTGACAGCAGTGCAAGTGAGGGAGCGGCTGGTCAGCACCTTCTTCACATGAGCATGCATTCTGGCAGAAAGGAACAGTGATTACACATGAGACAGTGTCTATGAAGAAAGCATGACAAGTACTAGGCATGGCCTGCACACACTTACCTGCCTGTGATACCCATGAAAACAGCCATCTGGCCATGCCAACACATCACACACACACACACACACACACACACACACACACACCCATGCACTGCATAAAGTAACATAGTACAGATACAGACAGCCACTCTGCCACGCCAGCACTGCACATTCCCACGATGCCATAAGGGTTGATTATGGAGTAAGTTGGGATCAACAGACACTCCAACCACCATGTACCCCTCAGCAAAAACGGATCCTACCTCAGTGTCCACACCAACACCACGACACATGGAACCAACACTACATGTAAAACATGAACAATCATCTGCATGGCGTACCCACAACAATGACTAATTGAGCACAACACATTGTGACACAACTACAGTGCAGTCGAACAGAGTCAAAACTCTCCTCAGTGCCGTAACCAATATGTCATAATGGAGAACTTATATAAACGTATTTGGTGACTTGACATGCTGTGCGTAAAGCCGAAAATACAAATCCCCTGCTGGAACATCAGCCACCCACTGGTCGACCAGAAGCAGCCTATGGAAAGTAAGCAATACGCAATACTCACTCATAAGGTACTTGCGCGGAAGGGGCATAGGTACATTGGGACATATCAGAGAGTGCACATTGGGAAAAACGCATTACCAAATTGCATGGATGTGGTGTCATCATGCACGCTCGGAATCTGACCCACAATGACATCACATGCACGTTTGGACAAGTATTGGCGCACACTACGTTTGTACAGAACAGACAGATCCCCGCGGCAGTCGTAGCAGGAGTCTAAAAAGCCCCATGGAGCAAACAAAATAAACATCCTATCACCCACAATTGCACTATGAACAACTGGAACACTGTGTGAATGGACCTTGCGATGCACAGATGATAGACCACGGCCTTGTGAAGTGACAACAAGCACCCAAGGAGATGCACTGGTCCCGACTAGTACAAAGTCAGAAGGTAGACACATTGGGCCTCATTACGACCATGGTGCTAATGGGTTAACGGCGCCGTAAAAGGTTGCAGCGGCGTTAACCCATTAGCGCCTAATTACGAGGTCCCTTTGCGGGACCCGACCTTAACGGCTGGTCTAGACCAGCTGTTAAATTAGGGACCCGCAAAGGAACCTTCGCGGTAAGTATGGTACCGCAATTTGCGGTACCGTACTTAGCGCCTTCGCCATTCCAATTATGCCCTATGGGGCAAAAATGGGAATGGGGAAGGGCCATGGGGAAATGGGGAAATACCGCCTGCCAACCTTGGAATGGGGAGGTATTTCCCCATTTCACCATGGAGGACACATTACGATACCGGCACCAACCATGGTGCTAATAGTGCCATGGTTTAGCGCCGGTATCGTAATGAGGGCCATTGTCATCTAAGAAATGGAGGTGGGGGGACACAAGTGATCTGAGTGTGGATTCCTAAAGCGACGACCAAGGAACAGCCAGGGGATGCATTGATGAGATAAGGCCCTGGAACTGCAGGCTACAACAAGGTGAACATCAGTAAGTATCAACAAATGCAAGCACAGAGAGCACACAACTCGTGTTGAGACTACATTACTGACATTGAGAGCATTGATAGTGAGGACTGGTGGAAATCTGCAAATGCAGGATGGATTATCTGGTCCTGCCTTCAGAAACCTCCATGCCTTGATGCCAGTGACCTTGCTGAGGTCATCCCAGCACTACTTCATCATCTTGGTGTTGCGCCTATAGACCCCAAGCACACATTGCCTTGGAATCTGGGCTCAGGGCTTGGCCATACTGCCACCTCTGTGTGCCGCGAGCTGCAACCGGTGAAGTGCCCAGATTGTGTGAGCTCTAGCTCCTGTTGGTGAAGTTGGGGTGCCGCAACCGAGGAAGTGGACAGGAGTCATTGTCCCTGGAAGGTTGAGAGATGTCCTGCAGTGTGTTGGGGATCGGGGTGGTAGGTGCTGGCTGAATGGTGAGAGCAGTCCTGGTTGGCGGTGAGCCAGGGGCTCCCTCCTCACTGTGGATGGAGGTCCCCATCCTCCCCCTCATCCTCTACAGGAGTCAGGGGAGGTTGTGCATAGAGGTACCCACATTGACCTCGGCTGGGGCAGTGGGGACGTTGCACATGACAGGATGCACTGGTGACACTGGGCCTGGCAGTGTCATGCTCGCCTGTGGTGCACCATCCTCACAGACACCTCTGTGGTGCATGACTGAGCTAGAAGTTCCGTCATGTGTTGGTGGGCAATCCACATCTGCCTTGGGGCATTTGTTGCTTTCACACTTGTATTGGGAGTGGTGCATAAAAGGAATTTAGATGATCACATGCAAGGATGGTGGTGTAGACACGTGCAAACATACAGTTGGCTGTGGGCACACAAACCTGTGTTAGAATGTCTGTGTCCCAGCTGCATATGCAGCTGTGTGTGAATCCTTTAGTGGGTGCCAGGGGTTCATGTTGCACACATTGAACAGACAGGTCAGTACCATTGACTAGGCGAGCTGTGCACATGCTGGGGACAGCTTGACCCTGCCATTCAGGAATGTGATGCAGTGTACATGCATGTATACTTTTGTAATATGCTGTAAATCGCATGTATCAGCATGTGCCATGGGTACCTATAAGCCATGACATCAAGCGTCACCTGACCTTGATGAGTGTCAAGGACAAATGCAATATTTTGTAGACCATTGTTGTGAGAAAGGTGACATTTTAATACAGATGTTTGAAGGACAGACAATAGATAAGTTAGGGTGTTCACTGTGTGTTTATAAATCATGAGCATTAGCTTAATGGTCTTTATTATGAAGATGTTGTGTTTGTGTACACGAGTGTCATGCAGCAGACATGGTCCACTGGTGTGTATGCATGCCATGATTGGTATCGCATCCACTCAGGGGGCGGACTGTTAGCATTGGCTGGGTGTGTTGTCTTTGACTGCGAATGTCATGTGCATGATAGTTATCTGATGCAGACAGGCTGAGGAATGTGCAGAATAATAACATTTGAATTGAGTGATGTAAGGTGTGGAGGTGTGCACTGATGCCTGGACTGCTGAATGTCTGTGTGTCCAGTCTGGACACCTTGTGGCTCGGTCTTTGTATGCATGACACACATTTGTGTGGCTTTAAAGCTATATGTGTTTGATGTGGGCGTATTATATATGGAATTACCTGAATCTCCATGTATGCACATGCATCAAGGTCCTGTAAAAGTTGTGTGTAGCACATGCAGAATATGACTGTTGACTGTGTGCTGTGTTGCCTTGCATGTGGAAAAGTTGCTTTCGGTGAACGTGGATTCTGTTGGGCCACTCTGGTTTTGACATTGAGCTTGTTCAGCCTATGTGCGCAAGCCATGTGTGTGTACGTTTGTGAACGGTATTCTGATGTTGCTACACACAGTGATGGGACAGCAATACTGCTCAGCATTCGATGTGACTGGACTGATGCGTCAATGTGCTGAATTGACGCATGCCAACTGCTGGAACAACTGAAGGGTACATGGTCCATTGTCTATTGTGCAGGTTGATTTGTGTAGTAGTGTCGTATGTGCAATGTACTTGCATGGATGTGGCAACGTGTTCACAGTGTTTCACAGTGTTTCTCGGCCCAGGCCTCCACTTAAACAGTCTCATCATCCCCCAACAAATAGACAGGGCATGTCTCTGCATCTTGCAAGTCACGACAGACCAGTTTTGTTGGTGAAGATTATTTTTATTTAGTGTACTACATTCATTAATTACGTGCAAGTGTGTGCTTCTGTACAGAGGGCACTGGGGGAAGTGCATGTATGTATGTGATGGTTCCATGCTGGGGGGAGGTGTTCAGTATTTGATGGAACGTGTGGCAGGGGGAAGAGGTTAGGGTGGGGGAGAGGAGGAGGGAGGTGAGTCCCAGGTGGGAGTCGGGGGCCCCTCTCTGGGCCATCCATGTCGCCTTCTGGCCTATGCCTCATCCCGGGAAGCCTGGGATGCCAGGAAGGCCAAGCTGTCCTCCTCCACAATGACTTGGCTGCCACCAGGCTGAGTGGCACTCTGACGAGTGGTTGCCCTGCAGGCAGGTTGTTGCACACCAGGCGGGATGCCAATGGCCTGCAGGGCCCTATACACCATCTCGGGTCACCTCATAGGTGCGCCGTGCCTCAACAAAAGTTGATGGAATCTCCTTGATAATCCCATGTCTGGCTGCCTCAGTAGTGGTGTAGAAGGACGTGGCCAGCCTGAAAATGTTTCGGTTAATCTCCTTGCCTGCTTTGTTGATGGCATTCAGCAGTCTGGACATGCCTGCGAGCTCCCGTGTGATGTTGCACCCGAACCCGGCCACGGTATCAAACATGAGCCGGTGCTACTGCAGGAACTTGCATAGCCACTGGGGCTGCTCCACCCCTGATGATCCCGCAGGCTTCAGTGGTGTTGGCGCATCATGAGGATGGGTTTTGAGGGAAGCAGAGAATCGTGCCCAAGCACTTGGACATGGCACTGGTGAGGCACCAAGTTGGAAGTGATGGTGGAGGGTAGTGATGTGCATGGAGTCTCTGCTGCTGGTGTCCTTGTTGTGTTCCTCCTCCTGGGCAAGGGGCCTGGTATCCTCTGCCAGCACCTCCGGGGTCACCTCCTCTGCAGGCAAAGTGATTAGAAGAGCCATGCACATGTTTACTGTTGGCTATTCTGCACAGCACTCTTCCTGTTTGGGCAAGAGGTGTTCCACCCAGATTGTCCTCCTCCTGGGCCTCCTGGGCCCCCTCGGTGGGTATGCTCCTGACATGCTCTGGGGGCCCCATCCTCCATCGTCATGGCTATGAAGTTGAAAGAAAAGGAAATATGTCAGTCTGTGGCATAGAAATGATGTGTGCAAATGAGTGGAATTACTGTGGCAACATGTTGCTATCTATTGGTTTGCATGTTGCCCTCACACATCTTCTCATTGCACCATCGACCCACTGTTTTTTTTATAATACAATGTATTGGTTCTTACATGGAGTCCAAAATCATTATAATGTATTTCACAAAATGCAAAAGTAACATACATCTCATACCAAATATTGGTTTGCCCTCCATCGTTTGAATGAGTCATACATTCTTTCCTCAAACACCATGCAGATATCCACATCCGAAGACCATTTACCAAAGCTGGGTGTATCAGTGATTCCCTACAACATAGCAAAGTTATGCTTCACCAACATCAATGCCATGGATAGACAGATTTTCTCGTATTGAGTGAAGGATGTTTCCCTCCACCCCAAACAATAACAACTTCGTACCATTCAGTACATCCCCACCCATCACCATCAATAGTCTTTCAAGAAATGATTGCCAGAACCGACGTATCTGGGGGCATGAAAGAAGGTGCCTTCCATATTTCTACACTGCAAAGAGTGTGGGTGTCTCGCCCGGCCGCACCAGAACAGCATTGTTTGACCATAGTAAATTCTATGTAGGACATTTAGTTGGTGTGTTATCAATCAAAAGAAAGGTCGATACGTGTGTACCCCTACTCAAAACGAAGGACTCTGTCTATCTACCTTTAAACAAATACACAGGGATCAATAAAATATATATTGTCCCTTTAGTAAAACATAGGTCACAGTTTTATTAATACTTCAAAAAGTAAGTAAAACCACCTGGTAACTCATATCAAAAACATATTAAAACAACATAATATCATCAAACAATAGTTCAGATACAAATCCAAATACACAGGTAAGTAACAATAACTCAACCTATCACAGTGATGGTTATTTCCACCAATTTTCCCACTGTGTACCACATCTTTAGTTGGACCAAACGTAGCCTAGAGGATATCTCCACCTCACATGGAAACATCATTGCCTCGATCCATTCTTCCTAGTCAAGGGGGCCTATATCAGTGTCCCATTTGGCCTTAAGATTGGATAGTTCTGATGATGTCAACAATGCTATGGTTTGGTTTAAGGAGAGGTGGCTTTCATGGCTATTCTTTTGGGAAACACGTTCACCTCAAGGTGCGAGCTGAGTGGAATGTCTCGGACGTCCCGGACCTGTGTGTGCAAGGCATGTGTGAGTTTGACATAGTGATACATTTCAGTGTCCGGTAGGCTGTGATTATGTTGAGGTCCCTGAGATGAGAGAAAGTTCTTATCTTTTACCAACTCTCCCAGAACCAGAATATTATGACGGTTCCAGACTTTGAATATGCCTATCTTCCTGATTTCGGATAACATCCTGCTGTGCCATAATGGCTGTGCCGGTGTAACTGTATTTTCCCAACCCCTACATTTGATCACGTCCCTCCAGATTTTACGATGTGTCATGTCATCTCTAGTAGGCCACCTCTCTGTATAGAACTCGCAATGCCGGGACCTGTTACATCCATGCTTGCTTAACCTGTATGTGTGGTAATTAAGGATTACCATGTAGCCATTCATTGGGTGTCACCAATTGGCTTGCTAATGTTAGTAGCCCAAACACTCCCTATCACACAGAGTGTTGTAATGTCACCAGAGCAATACTTTGTTGAGATCCCAGAAGAGAATATCCCTGAGAGCTGTGTTCACTTTGTGAAATTCTATCCTAGGCACAATGTGCTGGGATGTGGAGTGTTTTGAAGGATGTACTTGTAGCTAGGTAATATCAACATCTTGAATAGAGAGGGACTCCCTAGTAATGTAATCGGAAGAGATTTCCAGTATTTGATGTCTTGGATGAACAGTTCTGTAATAGGATGCAAATTTTGCCTAAGAAATTGTGTTTGATCCGTGCTGATCTGTATTTCCCAAATATCTAAACCCAGTACAGTCAGGGGGTATTGCCAAACCGTCCACTTATATAGGAAAGAGCATGGATTTATGACAATTCACCCTAAAGCCACTAACTACCCTGTATTCTTGAAGTATCTTCGTCACCCTAGAACATGAGTGTGCAGGATTCACTAGGAAGAGGAGTAGGTAGTCTGAGTACAGTGACACTTTGTCTTTGTGTCTCGCTGGCCATAGAAAGCAGTTCCAAGAGGGATCAGTTCTCAATCAGATCACCAAGGGTCCGATGGCCAAAGTGAAAAGGAGAGGAGAGAGGGGGCATCCGTGCTTGGTCCCCCACTCCAAAGGTAATATTCTGGAGGTTGTCCTGTTCACCCTAACTTCAGTGACCGGTTTCTTATTTATCAGCTTAACCCACTGCAGTAAATTATTCCCGACACCGTCAATACATCCCAAAGGAATACCCACAAAATGAAATGAAATGTTTTCTCAAAATCAATGGAGAGGAGTGCCAGTGGGCCCTGAGTCCTAGGGTCCTGATTAATCGCTCACAGTACTCATCCAATATTCATTCAGGTGGACCCATTCAGTAAAAACCTGCTCAGGATGTATCCGTATCAGTGATCGGATAACCTTCATCAACTGATTGGCTAGTATCTTAGCTAGGATTTTAGTTTACCCATTGAAACGTGAGATGGGTCTGTAGGAAGAGCATTCAATTGGAGGTTTATTCTTTTTTTTTACACCTTTTTATGTGCATTTTGAACACAAAACATAACAAATAACAACTTAAAATAACAACACACAACACATCTCTACTGGCACATTCAAGTTGGAGTTCACATTATTTCTCGTCTGTTCAATTCACGGCGAGGCCCCCATTTCCTCTGTTCATGATGTCCTTGTGCTACTCTTTGTGTTTATCCCGGGTGCGGCAGGCCCGGCCATCACCCCTTTGTCTTGCTTCGTCTCTGTAATCAAGTAAGTCCTCGTCCAGGCCTCCTGGCTTGTCTGTGCTGTCTTTTTCACTACCTCCGAACAGGTCCTGCACAAGGGTGTTCCATGCCAATACCTTAGCCCCACTATCGCCTTCTCCATTTTGCATCGCCCATGTCCATACTGATGCTTCAGCTATCGCCCATTTCTGTAGGTCCGTCCACCACCCCTCTATCAAGGGTCCCATGTTTGTATTCCACACCAATGCTTTGCAGCATTTTGCCAGTATTGTCATCAAGTCTTTCATTTTTGCCAAATGTGTTCTCTGCTTATCCCCCCTCAGGAACAGGCCCAGTAGGTAAAAGGCTGGCGACCATGCTTGCATTTGGATTCCCCCCTTCAATGCTCTTTCCTTGCTAGTGTTCCAAAAGTGCGTTATTCTCGGGCATGACCAGAACATATGCAACATATCCACCAGCTCTGCCGCACAGCACGAGCAGCTCCGGGTCTGTCTGATCCCCATGCTGGACATTCTTTTTGGCGTTAGGTATGCTCTGTGTATGAGGCAGAGCTGCATCTGTCTGAACATAGCGTTCCTGGAGACTTTCTTTGCATATCGAAGGGTCCTGCTCCATTCCTCATCCCTGAAGAGTTTCTGAAGCTCTTCCTCCCATTTGGCTCATGCTTGTAATTCTCTAGTGTTGTTGGCTCCTAGTAGTTGTTCGTAAAGTCTGGGCACTGTGTGTCCCCCCTCTGAAACATTGTACCATGCATCTAGTGCCCCTCCTGCATCATCTGCCACTGGTAGGGTCTTCCATCTCTTCCTTATCATTCGGCCCATGTTGTTGTGCAATATGAATTGGCCCTTGTGTATACTCTGCTCCTCCACCAGGGTCTGGAAGTCCACCCAATGTCCATTTTGCCACAAATCTCCTATTTGGCCTACACCCTAATCTTCCCACTGTGTTCTATATGTTGCCAAATTTGCAATTCAGGCATCGACAAATCCCACGAGAGGGATTTGCCTGGAGCAAGGGTCCCTTGTGCCTTGGATTTTCCACGCTCTTTGCCACAGGGCTCGGCCCTGCTTGACCATGGTAGGAAGTGTTTTAGATGAGGATGTGTCTATCGACAGGATCTCTCTCAAATAATATCGCTGCTCCGATGGTTGGAAAAGTATTGAGTCTATTGCTCTATCCTCACCCAACCACTGTACCAAAAATTGAAGTTGAGCCACCAAGTAATATCGTTCTAAGTCCGGGAGCCTGATGCCGCCCTATTTGTAGTAACTTTGCAGCGTGTTTAGCGCTACCCTGTTTCTCCCTCATCCCCACAGGAACTCCCTTGCCATAGCGTGTAGTAGTTTAAAGAACGACCCAGGGATGTTGTAAGGAATGTTTGTAAAGTAATAAAGGAGAGGGGGTAGTACCGTCATCTTTAGCAGGGCTGCTCTCCCTATCATCACCAATCGTAGCGTCCTCCAAAACTGCATGGTCTTCCCTATTTTATCCAGGGCCACCTATGTGTTAGGCTTGTGTGTCTCTTTGGTGTTGTGATATATATCCACTTCTAGATATCTAAAAGTGAGTGGGGTCCATGTGAGGCCTAGATCCGGCAACCAGCCTGGGGTCTCGCTTCACAGGCCTGCAAAGGGGAACAGCAAGGATTTTTCCTTATTTATAATAATCCCTGACAGACTGCCGAATGCTCCCAAGGGTTCTAGCAGGCCTGGCAAGTGTGTCCATGGGTTCTGGACCTAGAGCAATATATTGTCTGCGTGCATTGATATTTGATGCACTACCCCATCTATCACTATTCCAGTGTCTTTGTACTCGGCCCTTAGAAAGGCTGCAAATGGCTCTAGGGCCAGTATATATAACATCGAGGACAGCGGGCAACGTTGCTTCGTGCCTCATGCTATGTTCCACTCCCCCGGGACATGTCTGCCCGTCTTCACCCTTGCCCTTGGATACTTATATAAGAGCCTGATCCAACGTAAGAACCTTTCCCCTATCCCAAAGTGGGCAAGCACTCCCATAAACCAGTCCCAGTTCACTGAGTCAAATGCTTTTATAGCATCCAGTGATGCCACTGCGCTTTCTCCCTCTTCCCGATTCGTGTTATCTATGACGTGGTGGAGTTTAGGGAGGTTCTACGTTGTATTCCTTACCGGTACACACCCCGTTTGATCTGAGTGCACTACGGTGAGTATAACCCTTTAAACCAGTTTGCCAAGGCCGCTATCAGGATTTTGAAGTCTTGGTTGATTAGGGAAATTGGTCTTAGGATTGGTACTATTATTGATTCTAACATACTGCTTGGGAGCCGCCCTCTCTCATATGCCTCCTCTAATGACTCCAATAATCTCAGGCCAGGCTGTCTGTGTATTTCTTGCAGAATTCACATGGTAACCCATCGGGCCCCAGAGATTTACCTGCTGGTAGCTGGGCTATGACCGCAGACAGTTCCTCCATTGTGACGGGTGTGTCTAACATTTGAGTTTGCTCCTCTGTTAGTTGTGGAAGGGTGACTTCCGCCAGAGCATCGGCTATATCTCCCTCCACCACCTCCTGGACCCGGGAGTATAGTTTCTCATAGAATCACGAGAAGACCAATCAATGCCTTCCTGGGTTCCTAATTACCTCTCCCTGCTCGTCTTTCATTGCGTTTATTGGTTCCCATCTGCCCTCCTGTTTAGTTAGCCAGGCTAGGAGCCTGCTGGACTTGTCTCCCTCTGCATGTAGCCTCTGTATATACTTCCCATAATCCAGCCTCTCCAGACTTTCCCAGAGTGGCGTACACTGTTGCTTCAAGGCAGTGAGATCTCCTAGTTCTTCTCCGATCTCGCCTACTCTCGCTTCGGCTCTTTCGCCCTCCTCTTCTAGCCCCTCTAGTTTAGCCAAAATCTCTCCCCTGAGGCCCCCAGTCTTACCCATTGCCACTCCTCTAACCACCATTTTAAGGGCCTCCCAGACCATTCCTCTGCTATCCACACTTCCCGCGTTGTGCTCGAAATTGTCATCCATCGTACTCTGGATGTGCTCCTGAAATTCCCCATCCAGCAGTGCTTCTGCTCTCATTCACCATGTGGGTATGGGGGCTCTCCTATATGTATGTGCCAATGCCGCACCTAGCGGGGCCTGGTCGGATAGCGTTCGTGCATGGATGTGTGCTCTGATGAATTCCCCCAGTGTCTCCTTACCCGTGAACAGATAGTCTATTCGAGTAAATTTCCCATGTGTGGCACTGTGGTGTGTGTATCCCCTGGTGTCCCTGTGTACCTTCCTCCAGATGTCTTCCACCTTGAGCTGGTATCTTCTGCAGTGCTCTGGCCGGCGGCGCTGGCTTCTTATGCTTGGCGTCCGATCTGTCCCGTCTAGTGTCTAATGTGCAATTGAAGTCACCTACCCAGATGATCGATGCCTCCCTATATGGGGCCAGCAGGGGCATGAGTGTCCTGAAGAACTCCTTTGCATCGTGGTTGGGGACATACGTATTCACCAGGCACACCTCCTGATTCTCCAGCATTCCCTGTATGATCAGTACTCTTCTCTATGTGTCCCTTTCTTGTTATATGAGTTGGAACGGGGTCCCTGGAACGATCCACGTCAACAATCCACTTGCATAGTTGGAATACGTTGAACCGTACATTTGCCCTTCCCACTTCTTGGCTACCTTAGTTTCCTTGTCAGCCGTCAGGTGTTTCTCCTGCAGCACTGCAATGTGGACCTTCGCCCTATTCAGCCAGGCATAGACCCTCAGCCTCTTGACGTAGGTGTTTAATACCCTGATGTTCCATGTGACTACATTTACTCTTTCCTGGCCTTTGTGTTTGCTGAATGCAGAAGCCCGCTCAATGCCATGGGCTCGTATGCTGTTGTTCTTCTAGTGTTTGGTGCTTCTGGACCTGCCCTCAGTTTCCCTTGCTCTTTGGGGTAGTGTTGGTTCTTCCGCACCCCAGTGACCTCCCCCCGCATCTGTTCTGTGCGTGCACACATCCCCGGAGTGCCTCTCTGGTTTGCTGTGTTTGGATGTAGCTCTATTTGCTCTCTCTTTTTGCCTCTGCCGTGTCCTTGTCATTTGATGCTCTGTCCTCCACTCATGCCTTCACCTAACCAAACTAACCATGCAACTACTACAACTATAAATAAACACCCAGCCTCCCCCCTCCTGCTCAGGCTCCACCCCTTTCGAAGTGCTCCCTCCCCTCCTGTGGGTGCACTTGTTGCGGCGTGGTGCCTTAAAACTTTCTGTGGGGTCGCATCTGTGGATCTTGGCAGCCTGCTCTCAGAGACTGAGGGCTCCCGCATCTAACAAACTGCTGGTTCGAGTCTCTAACCTGCCACTTATCTGTTTGGTGCACTTCTTTGTGGGTCATCAGGGGGGTTCCTGATGTCCCGCTCGTCCCTGTCTCTCAGTTGCGGGATTCCTTGTTGGTCCATCCATTCTTGGGTCTCCGTCGTGGTCTCAAAGAAGTATGGACTGCCATTGTGTAATACTTTCAATTTGGCCAGGTACAACAGCATGAATCCTACCTTGGTGTCCCTGAGGCATTCCTTTGTTGCCCAAAATTGTGCTCTGCGCTTTTGCACTTGTGCGGTGTAATCTGTTTAGATAGTTATCCTGGCAGCATTCCTTGTTATGACCCCTCCCTCCCTTTAAAATGTCAAGATCTTTTCTCTGTCTCTGAAATTCATGATCTTTGCTATCATTGGTCTTGGGATTGGTCTTGGGGGTGCCCCTGGGAGAGGTTTCCTGATTAGAGCCCTTTGCGCTCTCTCCACCAGGAATCCCTGGAATAGGTACCCTGCCCCATTTCTTGGAGTAGTAGGTTCCCTATGTATCCTGTGGGGTCCCTGCCTTCCTCGCCCTCCGGCATCCCCACTATGCGTACGTTGTTGCGCCTGGCTCTTCCTTCTGCGTCCTCAGCCCTCTGCTCCAAGGTGCTTATCCGGTCCAATGCCTCTGCCATTTGACTCTGGGTAGTAGTTATGCTCGCCGTGTTACTCTGCACTTGTTGTTCTGCCGTGCCAAACCTTTCTGATAGTTTCCTTACATCTTGCCATAGGAGTCCCACGTCCACTATCACTGCGTCCATTTTAAATTCAAGTGAGGTCTTTAGAGCCGCTATGGCCTCAAGGATGGAACCCTCTTCCTTTCCCTTCTCAGCCTGTGCAGTGTCAGTTGTGCTGGAACCTGCTTCTGGCGCCTTCACCTGGGGGGCCTCGGTCTTCTGGGCAAACACCCTCATGCTTGGTTGTTTTCCTTTCCCTCCTTTCTGCTTTTCCGACATGTCCGTGGTGGAGGCGCCTTGTCTCCTACGTCTGGGCCCCAGTCTTGCTACCTCTCTGTTGCCGCTCTGTGTCCGGCCGGCGTCCCAGCGTTGTTTTTCACTCACTGATGCTGCCCCTTGTCCGTGCTGCCTTGACACTCAGGGCTTCTTGATCTTTGCTCTTGTTTGTCCTCTCTTCTTGCTCCGCTGCGGCCTCAATCCTCTTGTTCGGACAGGGCCATGTTGGTGGTGAGCGGCCGTGACGCAGAGCCAGCAATTTTGACTCAGCTCCTTTCTGCCGTCTGCTCGCCTGTCCCGGGCCCAGGCACCCTCTTTGGCGTATGCGTTGATGCTCTGGTCTGTTGGGCTTGACCTCTACTTCTGTAGGTCTATTTCAGGGCATGGTCTTAGCCCATGTCTTGATGCCAGGTTCGCCCTTTCTTGCTAGCCAATACGTGATTGTGTGCCAGTGGACTGTGGCCTCCTACTTAGCATTTACTATGCCCTGCAAGGCCAGTCTTCCCTGTCTGCAGGTGTGGACCTCTGGTTGCGTGTCAAATGCTGTGTGACCGCAATCTTGGGTCCCCTAGCCCTTGTCGTAGCCCTGCTGCTGCTCACCAGTTACAGGCCTTGTTCTTGACTTTCCTATAGGCCTGTATAGATGCTCCATGCGTAGGTCTGTTGCGGGGCTCCTTGCTACGGAACAGGGAGGTCACCCCTGGGCTTTCAGCGCATCCTTCTTCCTCCTTCCTGTTGTTGGATGGCCAGCTGCGTTGTGGTGGTTTTGGGGTGTTCACTCGCCCATGTTCCGTGCTCTGCCTTCCCTCCTGGGGCCAGCAACCGCTCCCAGCCGGCCTCCCTGTGGCGAGGGCCAAGTTGCCCCAGCACCACCCACCTTCAGCTGGTCCGCAGTCTGCCTGCTGTATGGGCTCTGGGGTACTTGCCCTTCTCTAGTCTCTGTGCAGCCTTCTAGAGGTAACCTGGGCCTTCACAGGCTTTCTCGCAGCGAGGGCTACAGCGTCCTGATCGATGGACTATGCCCTCCCACATATACGTGCTTGCCTTTGCCAATGTTTGTTCTGCCCAGCTTGAGTGTCGGGCTGGGCCTCTGCTCACACATCCTTTATGTGGGCTCTTTGTGGGGTTATTTCCGGGCCCCTGCGAGTCCAGGCCCACTCATTCTGACTGGCTAGTGCGCGACTGTGTGCGACTGGGCTGTGGTCTCTCCCCTACTGCGGGTGCACCCTGGTGTGTCCCAGTCGCCCCCGCATGTGCAGGCGGCAGTTTGACTCGCTTTATGATGGCTCTTAGGGGTGTCTATGGGTCACCCACCTTGATCCCGGGGTTCGGTGCAGGGTCAGTGGTCTGCCTCCCTCAGTAAGCCGGCCTGAGAGGATACCCAGTGCCCTCAATTGTTCAGATGATCCGATGGTGTGCGTGTGTGTCCTTTGTCCGGGCGGTCCCTCACCTTCCTCCAGTGGGTGGTGTCAGTTATTCCCGCTGTGGGCCTTCTCCCTCGTGGGGTCCGGTACTGGCCCTTACAGCGTCTCACCGCCTCTCTGATCACCTTGGCTGAGGCCCTTCTCCCGGCCAACTCACAGGCTGACCTGCAGCTTGCTCTGCTGTTGTTTGTTGGTCCTCTGGTCCGCTCTGCAATGTCCGTTGGGTGTCTCAGTGCCCTCTCTGCCTCTCTTTCCCCCAGGGGGTGTTTCATTCTGGTGGCACCCAGGGAGGTCCACCTGCCAGATAGTCTTACTGGATTAGTGCTGTCTGGGCCGAGGCCCTCTGCGTTTGCCACCTCTTGTTCCCGTATACTCAGTGTGAGGCTGTGGTCCATCTGTCCCTATCAGAGCTGGCAGTCTCCCTGCTGATCCATCTGTCCAGGGCCAGTGACCTGCGCCCGCCTGGAGAACTCGCCATGCAGTCGTTGTCTTGCCTCACTGCCAGCCGGTATTCAGGTCTTCTCCCGACCTCCGCGTCCCGCACCCGGGGATGCTCCTTCCAGGGTTCACCGACTCCACGATGCGTCAGCCATTTTGCAAGGCGGCGTGAGTCGGATCTCGCCACGGGCTCTCCCCTTCCTTCTTTGCTTCACAGCTCAGTTCCGGAGTCTCCCCAGCCATGCCTCAGCCCTTCCGACAGGTTTCCTCAAAGTTTCTGGAGTTGTAGTTTGTGTTGTGTGCCAGCTTGTCGGATCGATTGTCCGGATCATGCGGGAGATCTGAAAAGCGTGTCTCTAGCGCATGGCTGACAAGCCAGGCGTGGGAAGTTTATTCTTCTTGGGAAGAACCACTATAGTGGGCCGCATAGGTCTGGGGTAGCACACTGGAATCCCTAATCCTATGGAAGATCATGAGTAAGGGTGGTAAGGGTTCAGTAATCTTGTTGCTCAGCTTTTTTCATAGTTCCACTGTGAAAAATTTTGGACCAGTTATTTTCCGCTAATGAAGGTTTGAGATTGCTTCTGCCACCTCTTCCGCCCCAATTTCTAATTCTAACTCCATTATCTGTTGTTCAGAAAGTTGAGTAAGTATGATATTGCGCAGTATCTCTGGATTTCTAGGAGTGCTTGGTACACAAGGACCCTGGTATCGCGTTTCGTAGAAGTCCGCAAAAGCCTCGGCTATGTCCACATCTTCAGAAATGGGTCCTCCTCTCGCATCATTTAGTTCCTTTACATATCGAGATTCTTCATCTCTCTTTTCCAGCTACACTAGGAGTTTCCCAACTTAATCGACAGTCTCATATATCCTTCCCCATTTATCACTGTGGTCTGGTGTCTATAATTAAGAGAGATGTTACAGAGTTTTTTACGTGCCGTGAGGAGAAGCCTATAAGTATTGTGAGAACTCATGCCATGTCAATTCCCCTCCAACCTTCCCAGATCCAATTCAGCTTCTTCTGTAAGACTGATTTGATTCTTATGCTGTGCCATGATTAAAGATAGTGGGCCTCATTACGAGGTCAGCGGTAACCCCGCCGGTGTTACTGGCCGGTTGCCACCGAACTCATAACACTGTTTACACCGCCTGACATCCCGGTGCCACCAGGGTATTACAGGTGGCGACAGACCTGGATGTCAGGCGGCTGAAACTCCCATAGGACTCCATCGGAATGGGGACATGGAAGCACTGACACTATTGTTAACAGTGCCACTGCTTCCGAAAAAAACATGCCTGCAGGTGCCAGTAATCCCGGCAAGCTAGACTTGCTGGGAAATCCAGCCGCTTGTGGCAAGCTTGTAGTCTGGCTGTCCGGGAAGGGTGCCTTAACGTTGTTACCGGCACCCTTATTTCCGCACTGCCAGACTTGGAAAGAGGACCATTATCTCCCCCTGTTTAACTGTCTTATAACCCTCCCCAGAGCATCACAGGGCTTTCAAACAATGGTGAGTTCAGCATGAGGTATTCCATCGTTTTGTCAGTTATACCCTCAAGAATATCAGGGAAGCCAAGATAGTAGTTGTTCAGACGCCATTAAGACCTAGGCCTGGGTCCGTTACACCTGATCTCCATCAGTAGTGGTGAATGGTGCGATATTCCACATGTTAGGAACCTAGCCGAGACCAGCCTATGCGCATGCCACTTGGGGATAAAGAAGAAGCCTAATTTGGACATGGATGAGTGTACCCCCAAGTGAAAGGAGAACCATTAAAGGTGTTATTATATTGCTCTCCACGCATCTAACAGGCCCATGGAAAAGGTAAAAGTACCTAGTTTAGTGTGTAGGGCTGGGTTTCTGCCTCAAAGTTGAGTCACACTAACAGGGTCCATGACATTGTTGAAATCCCCCCCAAAACCCACCAGTCTGTCCTAAATTTAAGCATTAGAGATTGTATATCTTCTAAAAGCTCCATAGACAGTGGTGGTGGGGCGCATACATTCAGAATACCTATTGTTTTGCCCCATAGTTCTCCTTTAAAAAAAACGCATCTTCCACAGGGATCTTGTGTAATTGAGAGGAGTTTGAGTGGTACACGCTTGTGCACCAAAATCAACACCCCTCCCCTTGAACACCTTGAGAAGCTGGCATGTATGGAGGTCTTATAATTTGTCCCTTTAAAAAAGTTACATTCAATGCCAGCCAGGTGTGTTTCTTGAAGGAGGGCCAGGCCTGGTGTAAATCTGTTAATGTTTTGTAGGAGGAATCCCCTCTTGATATAGTCACGTAAGCCATTCACGTTCCATGAGGGGAGTGACAGTTTTCATCCCCTTCTATCCCCCCATTTACATTGTGGACTGGCCAGTGGAGGAAGTGGACCTGCATGTGAATGATCCGGGGGCTCCAAATTAGCTGCTGTTGTGCAACAGGAGTGACTGTATCTTGTCTCATAACATCCCTAACCAACATAAAACCTCCTAACCCCTCCACACTACACTTCACCCCAGCACAAAGTACATGGCGGCCAAACATTTAACTCGTCAACCGTGTTGGCTCAATTAAATTAACTATAAACCCAAACTGCGGTGGGAGTGTTCGTTGCAGTCTCGGACTGCAAGGGATTCCGTATCAGCCTCATATTTCATTAATAGGATATGCTCTTTGGTCGTAACACTACAGTTGCACAGATACATCAGCACTCTGGGTCCTCATCCCACATTCCAAGATGTGTGACTGTTTTTTTTCATAGTCTTGGTGTGCCACCTTGCGAGTCAACCTGCTCAGCTGTGAAGTCATGATGGAGCAGGGTTTTGACCTGGCAGAGTTTGCAATCTCTCCGCTCCTCTGGAATGTATTTACATCCATGTCCATGCATCTTATGGGTCCATGAAGATGTGGGTTTCCCGTTCAAATAGTCCTTAAGTTGAGCAGGAAAAAAGAGAGTGTATTTAATTCCCATGGACAACAGCTTCTTTCTCACTAAATGAAAAGACTTGCATGCTTTCTGGGCCACTCTAGTGTAGTCTGGGAAGAAGGCTATACTTGCTCTGTCATACGTCACAAAGTTTCCCGCTGTCTTTGTCTTGCTGCAACCTTCGAAATAATTCATTAGCAGGATATATTGACAGGATCGAAAAGGGCCTGCGTGGAGCTCAAGGAGCTCATGTCTTCATCTGTCAGTCAAGCAACAGTACCACCCCGCCACCGTTGACTCACGGTTGTCGCCCATGTATGGAAGACCCCAGTAGATTAATTGCTGCTATCATTGGCGATGACTGGGGAATGTCTGGCTAAGGTAGCGGTGTGTCCGGTATTTGGCTGTTGTTAAGGCAGCCACCCCATGATTCCTTGCATGGCTATGTGTGCGGTTGAAGGTGAGCTGCATATGGTAGTTTTGTCCCCTGTGTCCATGTGACGTAATGTGTAACTGTTGTTGGGGTTGTTTGTGCTCATGTAGGGGTGGCATGGAATGTGTTTCTTGTTAGTAGTCCACATGTACATGAAATGAAATGCTTCCTTTGGTAATAACAGAGATGTCAATGTGACTGGGTTGTGTGTGTTTTCTGTGGAGTCTGGGATGCATTTGCCAGTGGCGGTGTCATCTACCAGATGGTATGCCGACTTGTGTATCTAATGTGAATGTTTGTTCTGTGGACATGAGCGTCCAGGTCCGTATGTGGCCTGTGTGCAATGGCGTGTCCTTCGTGTCATAGGAAGATGTGGTGTACTTGAAATGTATTTGGGTCATGGATTGTGCGAGTACATGTGGTGTTCCCATTGAGCCACTTGTATTGATTATTCAGGTGCTACTTCAGTGTCTAAGATGTGGATATGGGTGGATTTGAAAAGGTGATGTGCTTACCACTGACGTCTGTGCCTGTTGCTGTGCTTCATAAGCCAGTGCACACCACCTCTGGGATCAGGCTCAGGGTTTCCTCTGTAAGCTTGGAACATGTGGAACTGGATGTACTTCAGTTTGACACACCGCTTCTCGTCCAACTATTTTGTTATTTTCCCCCAGGTACATTACTCGATGCCCAAAGCGTTGACTTGATCTATGAGCCTGAGCCATTGTACTTGCCACTGGCTCTGCATTGTGCAATGTCCAGGGAGCATGCAAGTCTGGTGGCTGTAGATGAACTCCACCGTCAGGTCCACCTCACCTATGGTGAAGTTCATCTTGTCCAAACTCCTTTGCAGCTTCCATCTTGCTGGACACCACAACCTCTGAAATTATTGGGACTAGTTGTATAGTGTTATCCATGATATTGCATCGGTTGGGTGTTTGTGCAACTGTTGTGGCTGTCATGTGACCAGGAGTGCATCCATTTCCAAGTGTGCACCTTGTTTGTTGATTGGGGAGCCACAGGGTATTGATGGTGTCACATGTGTAGTCTGCGGGTGTGTTCAGTGAATTATGGGCATGTTGGTGGGTGTGTGTCTATTGTTGGTGGATTTGTTGGTGGGAGTGTCCTTTCATTTGGGGAGTGGCGGTGGGTGTGTACGTGTTTAGCTGAGTGTGTCAGGGATATTCCGAGTCCAATGAGTGTGAAGCCCAAAGACTGTAAGTATGAAGGTATTTACTAAGTGAAGTCGGATCTTGGGGGATATGTGTGTATTGTAAGTAAAACCATGATGTTGGAGGTGTAAGTGTGGCGTGCGATGCAGGTGAGTTTGTTGATTCATGCGATGATGACAGGGATGTTTGGCGAAAGTGTGTGGTGCACCGAAAAAATATTTGGCAGTGGTATGTGCACGTTTATCATATTTGCCTTGCTTTTTACTTAATTCATTCACTTATGATGGAGTGCATTCGACCGACGGAAGTTATATGAGGTATTTTTGAATACATGTGCTTTTTCTTAGTGAATCAGGTTTGACATAAGTCCAGTTTTGTGCACGTTGAAAGTTCCAATACATTTCAGTGCCGCTGTTAATAAATCTGCCAATATGGACATAACTTACACTGCACATACGACTAAATGGCCTTTATAGTAATTTACGCACACAAACGTCATAGTAAATTTGGGGCACAGGTATTTTATGTTCGACTCGTGTTCTGTACACATTTGGTAAGGAAGAAATTAGGTTTTATGTGAGAACAACAAAATCATTTGCTCACAGGTAAAAACACAGAATTATTTTTGCTGATTTCTTTTGATTGCCAAAATGTGGGGGGAGCGCCACTGCACCCTCTTCTCCACTGACCCCCTTTCCTTATACCTAGCCCAAACCCCCATCTACCTGTTCTCAGTAAAGATATGAAGTACAAAAATCGTCAAAAGTAAATTCAGTGGTTTGACCTGCGACCAACATGTTCAGTACCAGAAATTAGCTTCTAAAGTATTACATAAATTCACAAGGAGCACATTTCTCATAATTTGATGTTAGTAAAAACATCACAACTCTTCATCTCCCACACCGACTTACAGTCCCAACTAATACACTTTCACACTGTGGATGCATGGGGCACCCCTTGAATACAGATACAAGTTCCCATGACACAAATCCCTTAAATCTACCTGCATGCCAAGCTTGGGTACGTTTCATCTGCATGAAATATCAACACAATGCAGCATCAAAGCTATACTGCATGTTCCCTGTGTCTCTATTAATAAAGCAACACCCACCCCCTCTTCTTGAAATTCCATTGTGCTGAGAAACTATGCATATGGCAGAGTGTTATTTGACACGCAATAACATCAGATTATGGTATACATGGTGGGCAGTCATAATTTCGAAAAAAAAATGTCGACAGACAAAAATGTCGACAAAAAAATGTCGAAAAAAAAAATGTCGACTTTCGTTTTTTTAATTATATATTTATTTTAGGGGTTCGGGAGTTAGAAAAAAGGGAAAAATTAAAAAAAAAATTAAAAAAAGGGGGGTTGGGCGGGAACCTCCCCATTTCGAAAAAAAATGCATTGAAAAAAAAAGTCGACATTTTTTTTTTCGACATTTTTTTTTCGAAATTTTGACTTTCGACATTTTTGTTGTCGAAATTATCACTATGAACCGGTATACATAGCCTCCATTATTGTTGCTGTTCTGCTACGACATGAAATGTCTCTAAAAAAGTTGATTCCTCTTAATTTCTCCATCACATCATCAACTCTTAGAACAATCTTTTCCTCGAGTTGTTAGTGGGGTTCACCATTTTGACTGCTCATCATATCAAAAAAGGGCGACCACTGCGGTATTCTTTCTAAATGTTCCTAAATTTGAAGTATATTTTAAGTGTATATTTGTCAGTACATAACCGTTTCAATACACAACATCTAGGAATTTGTTTTCTTGCAATTTTCCCATGCATTAGACATATTAATCGGACGTCCACTGGTTCTCTATTGGTCCAGAATAGATGAGAATCCTTTGAGGCATCTTTAAGTTATCTATGTATCTTCCTTTTAAGCAATAATGGGAAGCTAACTTAAAAGTCACTATATACTCATGATGTACTCATACATTTAGAGCTGCAACGTTCAAGCTGCGAGTTCAACTTCTGAAAGTAACTTCTGCAATCCTAGTTGCTGGAGTAATGCATATTTCTTCCATCAAATTCTTTGGGTTTGGCAGTTAGTCGTAAGTTCTTGAACTATGGGACTGATCCTATCTGGTATCCTTGGTCACGGGTTTGCAGTGTCCATCCAACCGATTCCTGATCATCAACTAGTCTCTCTCCACTAGCCCCCAATCCGAGACCTGATTGGCTGCTCCTAACTCACTGCAGTGAGGTACAAAACAAGAACACCTGCCTGCGCACCAATTGTGTTTGTGTGCTGCAGATGAGCATTTTTGGCCCCAATCTCGTGCCCCGGCCCCTTATTTATCCTTTTGTGCTGTTTGTAGTGCCTTTTGGTAAATCCAGCACTCCAAGTGCTTTGCCAGACCCTTCCTGTCCGCTTCCTGATCACCGACTAGTATCCCTCCCCCAGAACCCCTTTCCGACCTGATTGGCTGCTCCCAACTCGCTACAGCAAGGTACAAAACAGCAACACCTACCCCTGAACACCACCTTTGATCATGTGCTGCAGGTAAGCATTTTTGGTCCCAAGTTAGCCTTTTTTGCTGTTGGTAGTGCCTTTTGGTAAATCCAGCACTCCAAGCGTATTTCCCACCCGCTTCCTGATCACTTAGTAGTCTCCCTTCACGACCCCCTCTTCCCGACCTGCTTGTATCACAAATGTAGGTGTTTCTACATTTACTGTTGAGTCTCTAATTTATGTGTTTTCTCACACTACTTAAGTATCACCAATGTAGGTGTTTCCCCATTTACTGCTGTGTCTTATATTTTGGTGTTTCCCCCATTTACTGATGTGTCTCAAATGTAGGTGTTTTCTCCCACTGCTCAAATATCTACATGTTTAATGTTTCTCCATTTACTACTGTATCCCAAATGTAGGTGTTTTCTTCCATTGCTCAAATATCTTCATTTTTGGTGTTTCTCCATTTACTGCTTTGTCTCAAATTGGGTGTTTTTCAATTTTCTGTTGAGTCTCAAATTAAGGCGTTTTCCCCCACTGCTCAAGTATCTCGAATTTAGGTTTTTCCCCATTTACTGTTTAGTCTCAAATTTAGGCGTTTCTCCCATTACTCAAGCATCTCAAATGTAGGTGTTTTGCCATTTACTGCTGTGTATCAGATTTAGGTGCTTCCCCATTAACTTCTGTGTCTCAAACTTAGGCCTGTTCTCCCACTGCTCAAATATCTCAAATGTAGGCATTTCTCCATTTACTGTTGAGTCTCAAATTTAGGCATTTTCTCCCATTACTCAAGTATCTCAAATGTAGGTGTTTTGCCATTTACTGCTGTGTATCAGATTTAGGTGTTTCCCCCCATTGCTCAACTATCTGAAATTTAGGTGTTTCTCCATTTACTGTTGGGTCTCAAATGTAGGTGTTTTCTCCCACTGCTCAAGTATCCAAGTATCTGAAACATAGGTGGGTTTCCACTTACTGTTTTGTCCCAAATTTAGGGGTTTCTCCATTTCTGCTGTGTCTCAGATTTAGGTGTTTCCCCACTTACTGCTGTGTCTCAGATTTAGGTGTTTCTCCCACTTCTCAATTGTCTCAGGTTAATATGATGTTTCCCACTGCTGAAGTATCTCAAATTTAGATGTTTCTCCATTAACTGTTGAGTCTCAAATGTAGGCGTTTTCTCCCACTGCTCAATTATCTCTAATTTAGGTGTTTCTCTATTTACTTCTGTGTATCAAATTTAGGCGTTTCTCCATTCTCCCGCTCACTGCCATAGTTAAATCTAGGTGTTTCAACTGCAGCGCAACCCTGGCAACAGCAATATAAGCATTGACTTTTTTCACACACTCAAAAATCAACTTTGGCACTGCAGTTGACAATCTGGAAGCTCTCTGCCTGTCACAATCGATCTCACAGCCGACCCACATTGCTTCACACACCATGGATGCATTTTTCTGCACATCTGGCCAAGTCTACCCACTCACGCCATGCCCACTCATCTGGACTGACAACCACGCTATTCCTTTCTCACTTCAATACCTTTCCCCTTACCCACTATATCCACCAAACAATCCCTCAACTACCCTGGCCACCCTCCCTCATTGGAATAAAATCATCATCATTCCAGACTTGGCCAATTCCCTACTTCGTACACTTCCAGATCTCTCTTACAAGGAAGGACACCCCTCCATCGATCTCTTTGACCTATGGCTCTGAGATGCTATGACCCTGCTCACATCATCCCGTTGCCCCTACCGATGATCAGCCCCACACCAAAAGTGGTACACCCCCTCCCTCAAAGTGCTATAAACCCTCAAGCATTGCTTAGAGCGAGCCTGAAGGACCACTCCCAAGACTGAACAGGGCATAAATGTATGAATCAAGAAAGCAAAAAAAAAACATTGTTGGAGCAGAATCTCTAACTCCAAAAATCCATGCAGGGAACTCCACAAATCCTAGGGGAATTCAATTCCCCGGTTGCCTAACACCCCTTCCCTGAACTGACAAGCTCCCTGCAATTAACTTTCCAACCATGTTCATAATGTGCTTGAAAGAGCCCACACCATACCCACAAAACTAGCTCTGATCCTGCCATCGAGATCCGAACCCTCCACAATGCTGAACCCTACTTTCTTTAACCCCTCTTTCTCAGGCTGTTTTTGACAACCTACTAGCGCTTAGCCATCCCTCCGGCTCACCTGGAGCCTTTTGCCCACCACCCCTTTTAAAAAATATCCTTACCTCCATCTGTGCTGACAGCATAGCCCTCTTCATTTTAAATAATTTTCTAGTATCAGGCATTTTTCCAGAGGCCCTCAAAACCTCTCATGTAAAACCTGTTCTCAGAAAAAACAGCTTCGACCCACTCGCTCCATCAATCTACATCACAATCTCCAATACCTGCTTCATTGCCAAACTAATTATCTGTGTGGCATATTAGCAACTTGTCCTTTTCAGAGAAGCCAATAGTCTCCTCGACACACCCCAACCGAGGTTCCGACCCCTCGGTAAACAGAATCTTCTCTGGTCTGCATCTGGGATGACCTAACAAGAACCGCTGACTCAGAAGGGTGTGCCGTACTCATACTCCTGGATCTATCCACAGCCTTTGATACAATCAACCACACAATACTGAGGAACAGGCTCCTTACCCAAGGGTTCAAAGACTCTTCCCTTAATTGGATTACCTCCTTTATTTCCAATCACTCACAAATCACCTCTGCCACGCCACCCAGCCACAAAAGGGGTGCCACGAGGATCCTCTGTTTCACCACTCCTCTTCAACCTCTACCTAAGCCCACTGCCAGCTCTCATACGCTCACACAAGCTTACCTGCTACAACTACGCAGACTATAGACAGATCATTTTCAAAATCCCCAAGATCCAAGCATCCCCACTTCCAGACCTGGCCTCTTGTCTCCGGGCATCGACCATTGGAAGAATGCAATCACCTAATCTTCAAACCTGGGCAAGATCCTAATATGTGCCAAAACTGCTCTAATCCCACAACCTTTTCTGTGGCCGGCTGCCCTTGGAGCCCCACCTGCCACCTCCACCTCCGTCAAAAGGATTGGATGCACCATGGACACAGACCTACCCCTCACCAAGCACATCGTCTCGTTATCCAGAACCTTTCACTTACGCATCCTAAAACAAATCGTTCCTTACCACTTTTACCCTCAAAGAGTCTCTGCAATACCGGCCATTATTTGATATGATATGATAGGTTATTTATAACGCACTTAATACCCAGAGGTTTCTAGGCATGGACCCAGGGATTGAACCTGTGTTGCTCCGTGTCATCTTGCTTCGAAGGCAAGCACGTTGCCCCTGAGCTATCCTCCCGAGACAAGCCTCGACTATGCCAACTCCCTCTATCTTGTGTCCTTGCATGCCAGCTCAGGAAACTTCAGCGTTTCCAAAACGCAGCAGCCAGACTGCTCCTTGCCCTCTCACCCAGACAACACATCACCCCCACAATACCTCAGAATTTTGCACTGACTCCCAGTTAGCTTAAGAACAACCTTCAAAGCCATATGCATCACACACTGAGCCCTCCATGATACAGGATCCGAGTTCCTTCAGAACAAAATTATCCACTAACAGCCCCCAAGAAACCTCAGAGCAGACTCAGCTCTCCTCCTGGCTATTCCACCACACCACTCCACCAGAGTTGGCGGCTCGACTTTCCTTAAAAAAACCATCAAAACCTCTCTATTTACCATATTATCCAGAAAACCCCTTAAAACTTCAAATCCCGAGTATATGAACAGTGTCTCCAGCCGGTGCCAGTTGCATTCGTGGCACCACCGACCGCCAAACACCTGACGTGCCAACTGTGTTCATGGCAGCCCAGACAACACACGCTATCATACACCCATCATGACAATGCTTCCCCTCAAGCGCCACTAGCTGAATCACAGCACTCATATAGGTAATGTCACAGAATTCATGAATGACTGCACCAGGCATGTACAGAAAACAGACACATCACAACAATAGTGGTAGAAACACAGTTGTGTGATAGAACCACCGCCATTGCACAGTTTGGGATGCACTGTGGGGAATTCATGGGAAGTCGGGCTCAATGGCCATGCCACACACTATCACATGCTGATACAGCCAATCACTTTGTGATTGTTAAAGCATATGTTAAATAAAACATTTCCATAAGATTCATGCATAATAGACAGCAATGTATGCCCATATCTAGAAGGAAATGTAATTAATTAAACCAACGCGTTTCGAGAGTTCATCTCTTCATCAGGTGTTTGATTAGTTCATGTTTCTACAAACAATCAGAAAGTTTCATAAGAAAATAAATCCAATGAATGTTATAATACTGTGCCATCTTAAAAGTTGTAAACACAATGGGCCTCATTACAGGTCGGGCGGTCCGGAAATAACAGTGGCAGTAAACCCACCGCCACTGTTAATTCTGGACCGCCCGATTCCGAGTCCTGCAGGCGGGAGGTGATGTTCCCGCCAGGTCTGACCTGGCGGGTTTAACACTGCCCGCCTGCAGGCGGACGTGGAAACACCAGCACCATCACGAGATGGTGCCAGTGTTTCCACTTCCCCATTCCCATTGAGTCTCAATGGACTCAATGGGAATGGGGATTTACCGAATTCTGCCTCCGGAATTCCCGGGACACCAGGGTCGTAATGCCCTGGTATTTGCGGGAGTCACGGAGGCGGAATGGTAATACGAGTCCGGTGGCAACCAGGTGGTTTTACCGCCTTGGTTACCGCCGGACTCGTAATGAGACCCAATATATAATCCAATAACATAAGTTTAGACATGTATGTTGCAACCTCCTTGGTTCTTACGGCACCAATACTCTAGGAGGTATGGAAGGATTTGGAATGTGCAAACGTGCAGCACTCAGTTCCTAATGACACAAAATAGCCAAGTGTTGTAGTCTATGTAGTGAGTACAGAATATAAAAGTAAAGATAAGGAAGAAGCAGTTGCCTCACCTCTCCTTATATTTAGAAAAACACTATTCTCAAGTTTTAAATATGGAATTAATCTTCCATCTATTAATAAGATTCATAAAAAATGCAGTTGTAGGAACAGTTACAGTGAAACATAAGTAATGCATCTAAATAAGATAAAACTAAAAGTATTCCAAAAGCTACACTCACCTCTCATCTTGTCTGTAATTTGTCCAAGGAAGTGTGGTTGATGGGCTGAAAGTAGTTACAGTCAAATAATCTGACCGCTCTGTGGTCTACGAAATAAAAAGTCACTATTTCAGTGGAACAGAGTTCTATTGTTTCTAAGGACTAAAAAGCGCGTGTCGCGATGTTGTGCGGGTAAATTACGAAATTCTACTCAACACCACTGAGATATTGAACATTTAAAGATGCAGATGAAACCGTCCTCTATCAACTCAGAGTCGAGACCTTTCACATTCCTTGTTGTACCAAAACAAAGGTGTAATGTGAACCATTCTAGTAATGTTATGGTACCTTTTTTGGGGATATAATGCTAAAAGCGGTAGATAAATATGGTGTAATAATACTGACCCCCTACTGGGTCTGCGCTTTTAAATTTATAGGGCAGAGAGCTGGGACCGTCTTTTCAGAAACGCCACGGAAATCGTCCTCCAAAATGGCTGCGAGCGTGATGACATCATCCCGCTGTAACCATGATGATGTCATTAATGGAAACAAAATCCCATTCTACGTGTATCGCAGGTCTTTGAAGATGTAAAGATCCAGAGTATTACCTAACTAATGATGGACACAACTGTCAAATAATCCAATAATAGTTATCCCTATGGTTGTAGTGATATAAACAAAACGGCAATATGCTTAGGGAGAAGTTACACAGTCTAATGTAGTTCATCTACAATTGGGGTCAGTAATAATATCTAACACTGCGTGCTTATGATAGAAGGCCCTACCGGTAGATCGGCTTGCAAAAACTGCCTTTTACACTCTGTACACTGAGGTTGAAATCATATGACATGTCCAATAGGCTATTCGATCTTAAATCCCTAATTTCCATAGTCCACTATTACAGCTCTCTTTTATCTGAATAATAAAAGTATCTCTTGTGACTAAATGTTATGATGTATAGACAGGATATAATAAATGCTATAGTTCCCAGTGAGCAAACATACAGATGTGATACAATCTAAGCATGTCTGTGCTCCCTCATCCCTCTAAGGAGTGTACAGTCTGATCCAAAACATCCATAATAATCTGACAGTTTTATTGAGGAAGCTGCTGTACTGAAAGAACGTTTGTCTTTTATCCTGACCACCTTCTGGCACTGCGAGTCTTGGAAGACTCTTGCCACTACAATCCGCGCTCGCTTCCTGGAGGAGGCGGAGCCCATTGCCGCTCACGTGTGCAGTCACGTGACCCGCTTGCCATCTCAAATTGCAGCCTGAACCGGCCGAGCGGCGCTTTTGTTTTATTGAGGAAGCTGCTGTACTGAAAGAACGTTTGTCTTTTATCCTGACCACCTTCTGGCACTGCGAGTCTTGGAAGACTCTTGCCACTACAATCCGCTCTCGCTTCCTGGAGGAGGCGGAGCCCATTGCCGCTCACGTGTGCAGTCACGTGACCCGCTTGCCATCTCAAATTGCAGCCTCAACCACCCTTGCGGCGTTAAGCCCGGCCGCGGAGTAAAGGGCGGCGCATCCTACGGCGGCAAGAACTGTTTTGCTGCTGTTTGGCTCTGTGGTGACGTTAGCAACGCGGATTACAGAGACCGAAACTCAGCTGTAGTCTCAGTGATCAGAGAAACACAAGTCGTCCCAACACGGTAAGCCCTTACAGTTTCTTCTATTGACGATATTAAACGTACAAAAGGTGGACTAACGTGAGACTGTTGGATACCATACTCCTTTGATCCCGTGTTTGCCCCATCAGATCATCCTCCCCCTTAAACCATAGGGGGAGTTACAACTGAAAATTAAACCAATCTACTGATATTAAGTAAAAAAATAAAATAAAATAAACCCACGCGGAGATAAGGCTGGAAGCTTATTTCATCCACGCTCAACTCGGCAGACGAAGCAAGCTTACCTTTAAAAGACTCACCTGGTCCAATCTGCGCAAGTCAGTCAGCTTTATCGCGATCAGCCTACTGCAGTTGAAGTGAGCGGGTCATTGCGTATCGGTCGCCGTGGCATCACATGACTCGGATCACGTGACAACCTTGAGACACTCCGCCTGAACATCTGCATAGAGCATAACAGCGCATTCCCTGTGGCTTGTAGCCTGTGCGGAAATAAGGGCGCGCTGTTTCATTGCCACCCTCCCCTGAATACTGCAAGTACTGCTGAGAGACTAATAGGCTATTTTCTTGGGTTAGCCAACAATAGACCGAAAGGAACAGTCCCTTCGATCCTCTACCCAATAGCATCATTAACGGAGACACAACGTCTCTGGAAGTACTCCCAACCTGGGAGACCGGAAAGGCAAATTCCTTGCATCCCAACTGTACAACCCTGACCTAAACGACATCCTCCAAACTTTTCACTTACAGGAGACCGAAAGGATTATTCCTTGGATCCTGCAACTTGTCCCTCTAACCTCAAATTAACAGCTCACACCCATCCCGCGTAGACAATCGCATCATCCACCCAGAACCTGACAGTAAATTCTCTACGTCCTACTACCAACTCTGATACGCCCCATACAGAGCTTCGCTCCCCTGGCGGGCGACTCACTTAAAGAAGAAATGACGTCAACTAGACCCAAACAAAAACCAACCGTGCGGCCAAAAACAAGACTAAGAACCAAAATAAGCACAGCAGCCTTGTCTGACCTCGACGCATCACAGCTGACGTTAGAACAATCACTTTCGAGAGCTCAGACAGCAAAACCTACACGGAACCATCAGATACAAAACGCCCCTCACGACACTGAACACAACCTTATTGAAGATGCCTTGTTCGAAGCAGAAACTGCTACAACAACCCAATTAAAAGTCCACCCAAGTCCTCAAGTTCAAACCAATACAAAAGCGCACCTTCATCACAGTGCGTTGATAGATGAACATCTGCTCACTCATGAACTTGACAACAATTATGAGGAAGTGTCAAGCACGGCTCAAGCAAAAATTGTTCCAATCAAAATCCCAAAGGATAACTATTTAATTGATCCTAAAATCTACGATGAACCAACCCTGCCTGAGCTCATCTCTAATACATCACACTATCCAAGCTCATCAAATACACCCGATACTTCAGCAAATGAAAATATAGTGCCTGAAAAAAATACGCCCGATAGTACAGAACCTGGCAAAAAATCGCTGAGAACGAATACCATCCCACCCATAGAAAACACTAAACAAACCGATGAAGAACATTTCAATGAAAAAGAACTAAAAAATATCTATGAAGAGCGCCTAAACGAAACACAAGATCCTTTAAACTTGAGCTCAAGACGAGGCCAATCTGAGGAACTAACTATACCATCCCAAGCATTAACCGGGGACCGACACCAAGAACTGTCTACGGCTCTTCAACGGCAGACGCACAATAAAGAACCACAAACACATAGCACGAATGCTGCCTCAAATCATCAGACCATTATAAAATACACGCAAGTTTCCGACGATGAAAAGAAAAGCCAAGAGATTTCAAGTACCACAACAAAAGGACAACAAGTATGCAAAGTCACTGATCAACAAATGCTTCAAATAAAAGAATACACAGGAGAGCCCAATTCACTAACAGCCAATGCACAGGCTATCAACATAGATCATACAGATCCAACCGCCATTGGATTTGGACTGCATGAACCTTTCAACGGAAGTGAGCCTCACAAACCTCTTAAACCGCAATTAGAAGAACAACGAATTCCCGCAACATCACGTAACTCACAAATAAATGTAACTCAACAAGCAAAAAAAGAGAAAGCAAGACTAGCTAAGCTTGCATGGCTGCAAACTCATAACTCAAGCAAATACCCACAAGCGTCTGAAAACATCAACAAACAAACTATAACCAAGGCCAAAAGACTATCAATGGACATAACAGAAATCGAATCTATCATGTTAAATCTTGACAAACGAAAAGAAATATTCGGCATAACACCAGAAACCCAAACTTCTCAGATGACCTCAACGCCTTGTCTTTTACAAGAACTTGAAAACAGAACAATTAAAAAAGAACGCGAGAAGATCCAACCAGGAAACCATAAGTTTCCCAAACAATTTAACTATGATACAGATGAATCTTTTTACACGCCTAACATCTTCGACAAAAATGAGCAGTCAAAACACGCAGCATATGCTTCAGAAAACAAACCTTCAAACCCACCACTTGAGCACAATGAACAGGATGAAAACACCAACCCCAGGATTCCAACCACGATGCTCGACCTGCAAAATACGTTGATTGCAGTGATCTCGCATACAATGATACCTTTCATTAAGATCCAAGAATCAATGAAGGATAATATCAAAGATCAAGCAACTCTGTTAGCCATGATTCACTCAAAACAGATCTACATCGAGAATTTCATCAATACAATATAAGCCCGTTTGAACTCAGAAGCGGAGCAATCAAATCGCTGGCAACAGCGACTAGCAGAAATGGCTAGAAGCGATCGACAGGAAAAAACAAACCTAAACCTTGAACTACTAACTCTTCTTAAAGCACAGCGAGAACAACAACAAAACCAACCGAGGGATATAAGAAATAATCAAACACTAGTTTCACAAACAAACGAAAACCCTACACAAAGTACAAAGGCACAATTACAAACGCCTGGCGTAAACACCATTCAACAGAGAACCGGGGCTGTCTCAACTCTACATCCAGAAGTACAAGGCGACGGTCATGTAAAAGAGACTAAACCTGAACAATACAAGATCTTCTCGAAAGAAAAAGCAACCAATGCTGCAAAATCAACACACCCTAAAGCTATCAAAAAACGACAAACAGGCTCTAGAGCGTTCCTCAGAGCAATAAGACCCGCTGAACTCATTTCACAACCAAGAACAGTGGACTTGCTAGAAAAAACCCATTCAAGAATTGCTGAGATGAAATCAGCGGGTCCAAACAATGTTACTGCTAAGCAGTTACAGAACGGAATACCACTTTTACGCCCTCAACTTATATCAGACTACGCTTCGCAAGAGGATGACCTATTAAACTGCACAACTCATGAAGACCAAGAACCGAAAGATATGCCACCAGATATACAATCTGAAACATACCTAAGTTACATAATAATGGATGAATATGACAGTACCACAGATCTGCAGACAAGTCTGCCATATGAAGACAATACAGAAAGCTCATTACAGGAAAATTCAATCGCATCATCTGTTAGTGATGGCTCTTTATCAGCGGAATACTATGAACATGTCACGGATAATTCTCTCACTCTACATACAACATTCACATCTGATTGCATTCTGCCTACGTTTATAAACCCAATGCAACAAAGTCAAATTTATGAAATCCATATTGAAAATCGAATCAATAGAAAAGAACCCCTTATACTGAATAGAACAAACACTCTCCGCCTGTTGGGAGCAATACCACAACTACAACACATAACATCAACTGAGATCGACTTAATCACCTTCAAAGATCATAAGCACCTAGACAAAATTATCGCCGAAATCTCGAACCAGGATGATCAAGAACTGATTGCATCAAAAGGCGCTCAATTTCTCAAACTTGGGTTCAAGTGCTGGGCCACCACAACAACAAGGAAACATCCGGCGAGAAACCAAAAGACCGTTCGCACATATGACCGTCACGCTAATAATGTAAAAACGATCAGAGACAAAAGAGCAGAACAATCGAACAGTCAGGATCAACCCTTTAAAAGGATATACGATCTAGAGCTCTCAACTACAGAAACCATTTCTTCAAGAAGCTCAGTCTACTCATACTCATAACAATTAAACAACACAAATTTCACATGGTCACTTTGTTCATGGAACACAAGAGGGAATCTTCATTTATACACCCACCCATCATCTGATCTTGAGAATTTTCAAATTATATGTCTACAAGAGACCTGGATCACAGATACACCAGCATGTGACGGCTTCCTTGCTTTTCTAAATCCTGCAATAAAAAAAAAACAGGGAAGGCCAGCATCGGGTCTCCTGACCCTAATAAAAATAAATCCCTATTGGAGGGTACTGACCACCGAAAATATAAACCCTTGGATTCAGATGACCATAATAACAATAAAGACTCATCAAAACCAAAAAGAAAATGATGAAACAAAAATCGCCATATTGAATCTCTACTGGAACCCTGCAGCCATCACAACTAATGAATTCATCGACGCTGTATTTATCACAGTCGACAACCTAGCTGACACTTACAGAAACTTGGAATTAATACTCTGCGGAGACCTAAACATCAACCTCATTACACTAACCGGTACTCCACGACGACCCGAACACCTATCGGCTAAAGCGTCAAAATGGATGAAAGAAATCCATATCCGAGATCTCAGCCTCCTAAATCATGCAAAAAACAATTGCACGCCCTTTATGCCAACATGGAGCAGAGCTTCCTCTGCAGCAATCATCGACTATATTTTTCTCTCACAAACCCTGCAAGATTCGGTCGACATCGCTCAAACCATAGTTTGCGACAACAGTGATCATAATAAGCTAACAGTTCAGTCATACCTTACCAGACATCAAGAGCCATCTCTAGGGCAACCTTTACTTGAACTGGACGGTACATCATCAAGACTCTGCATTCCACAAACAACACTATCATTGCTTCCAAAGAAACTATTAACTTCCAAAAAACCGGACCTGGAAAAACTGAATTATGAATGGATTCTGCTCCCGTTCCAGCAAACAGTCGAAAATCGCTCACAAAAAACTCATCTGCACAGCTACAACGAGGAAATAGCAGCAAAAAAAAAGGAGCTAGCGAAACGGATAAGACAGCTCAAGAAAAATAGACAACCTGAAAATATTATTCAGATTTCCAAACTAAAACAAACCTACAACAACTGGAAAAAATCTCAAAAGGCAATATTACTACAAACAGATGCAGAAACAATAATGAAAACATACCGGACGAATAATACCAAAGATCTCTGGAATCTCCTGAACGAAAACCATCAAAAACAACAAAAGCTAACAGCCAACGTACCAAAGGAGACATGGGTCAGTCATTTCTCAAATATGTATGCAGCTCTTCCTGACTCAACTGAACAAGAGGAAAGTAAAATTAACATAAAATGGTCAGTAGCCATTTCATACGAAGATCTTCTACTCATGATCAATCGACTTAACACCTCAAGAGCGCCGGGCCCTGATGGACTTTCGAATGCTATGCTCAAACAAGACCCCTCGGCATGGGCAAGTTTTCTGCACAAGTTACTTGATATTATAAACTTACACAACCAAATTCCTACTACCTGGAAAACGGCAACAATAGTCCCCATACACAAGCACGGCTCGCGTGATAATCCACAAAACTTCCGCCCCATTGCCTTACTCGACCCTTTAGGGAAACTCTTTGCATCAGTCCTATTAAAACAACTCACTGCCTGGGCCAACTCGACCGGTAGATTCTCAACACGGCAAACTGGATTCACTCCTAATCTTGGAACGAACATCAATCTCCTTCTCCTCCATCTCATTAAACATGAAGCGATTAACAGCAAGACCATGATATAGGCCGTGTTCATCGATCTAAAGATGGCCTTTGACGCGATATCTAGGCAAAAATTATGGGCGAAGCTTAAGGCATGGAACTGCCCTCCGAACATTCTTGAGCCCATCAAACTACTTTACTCAGACACTTCAATAAAAGTCAGGCTCACAAAACAAGGATTGACCACTGAAGCAATACCAACATTTAATGGACTAAAGCAAGGATGTCCTTTAGCAGTGACTCTTTACAACCTCTATACATCAGATATTGAACAACATCTGGAAAACAATAAAGCAAACCCCCCAAAAATCAATTCAACCCCTGTATCCATAATGGCATATGCAGACGACATTGTCTTAATGGACAAAACCCCTACTGACCTGCAACTTTCACTCACAGCTCTGAGCAACTACATGACCCAAAATGATCTAACAATCAATATCACTAAAACAAAATCTATGCAATTGACGAAATTTCAACCCAAAGCTAAACAACAACCCACCTTCAATATCAATGGAAACAAGTTGGAAAACGTGACAACATTCAAGTATCTTGGAATCACGATCAACCAATCAAACACAGAAGCAGAATGGCTGGACAAAATTGAACAGAAGGCGCAAACATTAGCACGTCAAGGTTGCATCTTACACAGAAAGTTTGGTAAGTTTTCATTTAAACCGATAATTGCGTACTACAGGCAAAAATACATTCCAATAATAACTTATGGCGCTGAAACAATGCTGAACGCAAAAGAAGTAAACTGGATGAAATTTGAGTCCATATTCTGGCGTAAGATTCTATCTCTACCGGAATCGTACCCCATGCCACGAATAAGGTACGAACTTGCAACTCAATCCATCGGCTCCATAGTACGATGGAAACGTTTGGACATCTACCGTAAACTCCTGACCGACGATAAGACACCGGCAATCGATATTCTCAAAACTAAAACGGCGACCTTAAATATCACAGTTCTATCAAAATGGAAAAAATCTATCACCAAGGAAATGGAACAAGAAGAAATATCTCAAGAACTTTTAACGAAGCGTCCCCAACATGCCAAAGTCAAACTCCTACAAAATGACTGGATCAAAACCATTGAACAGAAAAACTCCTACAAGCGGTCGCTATACTGTAACAAGGACAACAGAAAACTAAATGAACTACAACCATACCTGCGATTATTCCCAGATCCAGTGATTAGATCAATATTTCTGAGAACTAGATTGAATATCCTGCCGACAAACTACTATTTATCCACAATAAACCGGATCCCCAAAGCAAGGAACTACTGTCGTTTTTGCGAAATTGAAACCATACCAGAGACCATATTCCACCTAGTCATGGAGTGTCCGGCGCTGGCAGCTCAACGCATGCAATTCGGATCCCATTTCGACATGGCTTCACAAGAAATGGACAAAGATGAAAGATGGAATACTATCCTCAGCGGAACAAACAACAAATACATATTCACAGTTGTCCATTTTCTGACTAACATTCTTGATCTCAAGCGCAGAAAACTATAAAGCACTTCTTACATTTCTCTCGTCCTTCTATAAGATTTACAATGATGCAAAAGTTTATCACTAAACTAAGACATCAAAAAAAAAAAAAAAAAAAAAAATAAAATAATCTGACAGTGTGTGTTCATTTGTGTGGATAGGCAACACATTTCTATCTCCTAGAAGTGTACAATCTATCAGCCTGCCATGCACATGATGTCCCAAATAAGTATGTCATCAGTTGGATAGAGATGTAATCAAACGTTTTACAAGAATTGTGCATAAATCAAGTTACTCTTCTGGTTCAACCATGAAAGGATATCAAAAAAAGAACTTTTCAAGATCCCTGATTATGAGATGAACTCTCGAAACGCATTGGGTCACTTACATTTATTTTTGGATATAAACATATATTGAAGTGAATTATGTATGAATCTTATGGAAATGTTTTGTTTTCTTTAACATATGATTTGATCAGACTATCCATATATATTTATTGTATTTATTTTTTATTTATTACATTATTATATTTGATTACGCGCCCAAACCCTTAGTTATCACGGCGTTCATACATCTTAATCATATATCTTAGGTGTTATCAGTGTTAATACTTAGGTTGCAGCAACATGGTTATTTTACATCATATTCATACATTTTGATTACAGTCATATTATTTACAGTAGTGTGGTTTCATTTTTGCATCAAGGTTTGTTTGGGTGGTTAGTATTTATTGAATAGCCATGTTTTAGTTGCTTCTTGAACTTGTGGAAGGAGGTCTCGTTGGTGAGGTGGGTGGGGAGTGTTTTCCAGATGCGCGGGGCTGCTATGGGGAAGCTGGAGTTGCCTGCTGTGGAGGTGGTAAACCGTGTGGGATGTGGAGGTGTGTATTGTTACTGGATCTGAGAGATCTAGTTGTGGCTTTGCGGGATATGGTTTGATTAAGGTATTACGTAAGGTAAGACTTTTTTATTCTCCAAAAATAATGTTTTCAATTATAAAAAATATGTTATAATTTCAATTTTTCTATGAAAGTTGACACAAACCTGCCTCTATCAGCCTGTGATAGTGTGCAGGGGAGGTGAGTTTGCTACCTTTGGGAACCTATCCTATATGCTTAAGTGTGGAAATCAGACATGGAAATCCAGGTTTACACAACTTTCCAAAAACTATTATTGGTGACACACACCAGCATTAACATGAATCCATGTTGCTTCTGCTTGGTTTTTGCAGCGGCAAAAAGCAGGCAGGATCTATAGAGATTCCAGAATCTACATCAACATGAAAAGTCAATGTCAGAGTCACTAAAAGAGCAGCAGAAGCGGATTGGTGTATGGAGCCTTGCTACAGCCAATAAAGCGCTCCTCTCCAACACCTGCAACTACACATAAGCCATCCTATAATGCAAAGCTGCTACCTACAATGAGTAATAACCAAAGCCACCTCTAGCTCCTGCAAACTCTTTTCCATCCCCAAGGAATTAGAGACCCCCATTTTCCCTTCAAACTAACCACCCACCCACCAACCCATCACTCGCTGACTATCCCTCCTTTCCACTTCCAACCTGTTAATACAACCAGCCTTGCCAACATCATCAAAGGCCTGAAGCCCTCACGTTGCAAGGGAGATGCCTGCCCACCCACACTCTTTAAAGAATGTGTCGACCCTTTATGCCCCATTACTCCCCCGCATCGCTGCTATCATTAAAACCTCCTTTACCTCCGATCAGTCCCTGTCTCTCTCAAAGAATCCTTGGTCTCCTGACTGTTAAAAAAACCCCACACTCGACCCAGCTACCCCCCACCAACTACTGCCCAATTACAATGGTCCCCTTCCTTCTGAAAATTACTTGCAGATCCAATCATACTAGAACTTCATCAGGCCCAAGTGACCCATCAATCAGGCTTCTGACACAAACATGGCACAGAGACGGTTATCACACCGAAAACCAACTCAATGCTGCCTATGACCAGGGATCCTTCTCACTGCTCCTACTGCTAGATCTTTCCATTGCATTCGACTTTGTGGCTCACGAGCTCCTATGCAAAGCACCATCCACCTTTGCCCACTTCACTCCGGATGCAACTAAATGGATCTCCTCCTCACTGACCAACAGTTCATCCAGATACGTCTTGGGAGAGGCCACTGCTACTACTACACCTACCTCCTGCAGTGTACTTCAAGGATCTTGCATATCGTCTACACTATGCAATGCATACACCAAACCCCTATTCGACCACCTATATGTCATTGGTATCTCATATACCCATTATGCTGATGACACACACTCCTCATACCCCTCTCTGGTGACTATCCTACGGACGTCTGCTGCATCAATGACATCTATGAAACCATTCAATTTCGGATGGCCGCACACAGCCTCTGCCTCAATGATAAAAAAACTGAGCTCCTCATCACCACCCCCCAGCACACCATAGCAAACTACAGGATGCTTACAAAACATTTACCATAGATGGCCACAAGATCCCAGTAGCATCCTCCATCAAAACTCTAGGTGTTTACTAACATTCCTCACTCACCATGACCTGCCAGATCAACCACATTGCCTCCTCATCAGGGTATGCTACTAAACTCATCAACTCTAGCAAACCATTCCTCTCCTCCCAGAACCTCCTTGAAATTGACCGGGCCATCATAGGCTCCAAATTGGACTATTACAACCCCCTACTCTGCAGAACATCAGAACAATATTTGCTCAAGCTCCAAACTATCTAAAACAATGCCCTTCAAGCTGCACTTGACATTGCTAGACAGACCCACATATCGGAGCCTGGGAAGTCTGCACATTGGCTCCTAGTAAAGAACAGAATCAAGTTCAAGACACTCTCAATCACCCACAGATGCACTGTCAATGAGGTGCCCAATACCTCAATGACGCAATCAAAAAACATTCCTCTACCAGACCGATGAGATCAGCCTACTCACACCGTTTGATCATAGCAGGGTTCAACAGGAAAAGAGTGCGAGGGCAAGTTTCTGAGCATGTGCACCAACTCTCTGAAATGAGCTCCCGCCATATCTGCCAAACAAACCTTCCCACTGTGCCTTCAGGAAACAGCTAAAACCCTTCTCTTCAACTAACTCCCCTTTATTCTCTACTGTACCTCCCCACCCCTTTCACTTGCTCCCCCTTGTAGCTAGCACCTAGATGCCTGTGGGGTATGTGTGCTTCCTATAAATGTACACAACAGTAAATAAATAAATAAATAAACAAAAAATAAATGTGGGTGGAGATGCAAGCAGATTTGCAGCATGAGGCTGCTGTCATAGGTGGGGGTGGATTTTGCATATGGTTTACCCCCTCCATGTTGCAAAAGCACAGCAATGGCAAAGATCCTAATTTACTGAACTGGCAGAGAAATCACGAGATGGTTCCCTCCTCCATCCTCATCAAAATGGTCCCCCATGGTGTATTTTCTGATCTGTATAATTCACAACGAAAACTAGAAGGCAGCTCAATTGTAATCATAATACCCATTTATTCTCAGTTTTTTGCTTGTTTCAACGGTATTGTATGATCGGACCAAAAAAAAGTCAGACCGTACAATACGACCGAAAAATGCTACCACCAAAGGTTCTAACACCAAAAGTTCGAACCTTTGGTGGTAGCATTACAGGTAAGTAAAAAAAAAAAAAGAAAAAAGACTGCAGGGGCTGTCGGGGTGTCCCCAGCAACACCCCGCTCACTATACTGTGTGGTATGGTGAGCTGGGTGTTGCGGGGGACACTTCAGCAGCACACCCATGAAAAAAATGAAAAAAAAAGAAAAAAAACGGGGGCTTTGGAGGTGGCCCTCGCAAAATCCCGCTGACAGTATAGTGAGCGGGGGTTGCGGGGGAAACCCCTGCAGCCCCCATAGTATGTAAGTGTGTTCGCATGAGAAAGGTGCAAACTTTTGGTAGTTCGCTCCTTTCTCATGCAAAGTTTCCAGCCGCTGCAAAATCAGCCACGGTCGGATCACTTAGAACCGTTTCAACAACTTAATTCTATATCATGACAGCAAAAATCAGATCAACTATATTTTCTCTCACTCTCTACCTCCAAATGCAGCAACATTTCATCTGAACTAATTATTATTAGCACCCTGGGTGGCGCCATCCACCAATAGCAATGCTCGGAACGCGGACCGTATTCACTAAGGAGATCTTGTGTTCCGAGCATGCTCATTGGTGATGGGCGCTTCCTTGCCCTGCTCCCCCTTTACCATTTAGCACCCGTGTAGTTCTCTACACGGGTGATAATGGGGTCCTTTTTTCAAAAAGGGGGAAAAAAGAAAGTTAACTTTGTGGTGCAGCTCGGCTCCGATAGTGCTCTCTTCGGGAAGTCCGGTGTCCATTTTGATGACATCACCATCATCAACATGGAAAATGGACTTCCCTGACTGCACAGCGGGAGCCGAGCTGCACCACAAGGTAAGTGTCTTCCTTTTTAAAAATGAAAAAGAAACACCATTAGCAGAGTAGACACTGAAATGAAATGGTAGTGTTTGTGTTACGCAGACATTTGAAGTGATCCCTGAATGCAATTGTCCCTTTCAATTATTAAAAAAATCGCACATTTCATAAGCCAAATATATCATCTCTACAGCCAGGAGATTTAAAATACTCCAAAGCCTAGTTTAGCAGGGGTGTCAGGATGGCCTGATAATCTAAAGTCAAAGGCATCATTATGAATATGTTGTATTTCACGTATCCTCTGCTGTTACCACCACTCACTTCGGCTGTGTCTGGCAAATTATCAGTGGCATTACCATGTTGGAGTTCTCTAGGACTCCATTAAGGTTTGCAGCCTTTATCACAGGCAGTAATTCTGCCTATGGCCAATCCTCAATTTTTCGGGAGTTAAGAACTCCTGCAAAGTATTGGAGGTGTTTTCCTCGACTCTCCCGGACAAACCTGAAATACTTGCACCTCCACACTTGTATTGAGGGCCAAGATCAAGAGCAGACCTCGTGGTGTCCAAACGATACCTTTAAACTGTGCACATTTCCATTTTATTTTCCTATATGCCAGAATACTAAGTGATGGGATCATCCATTGGTTTGTTGATGATCATAATGGATTCAACCACTTCACTTGTTGGGGTCCTCTAGTTCACACACAGTGTTACATTTATCTTTGCAGAGGGATGTCAAATGTTCCAAGCCTAACGATCACCCATCCAACTCGTATTTCCTTTTTTGTGAGAATGATCTAATTTCTGACATGAGAGCAAAAAGAGAGGATCTGTTTTTTCAGACCGCTTTTAAGGTTTTAGTTCTTAGAGGTCACTTTAGTGGAGAAAGTGCTTTGGGGATGGATAGTAGCAGATGGCAACATTCTTTGTGTGCATTGGTTACAATTGGTTGCCTCTGCCGTCAATTTAATGGAAAGAGTCCAAGATGTCAGAGGCTTGGCAAAACTGGTTTTATTTCACACTACTTTTCATATGAGCCTGCTTTGTGGTAAAGTCTTTAAACATGGTTATTACCTGTTATGGTGTGAACTATATTCCTGTCATTAATCATGTCATGATCCTTATGGGAAGCATTAAGGGCTTCACTTGGCAAATGACTGCCACAAACTATTCACTTTTCCAATCCTTGTTTTCATAAGTCTTGGCACTGTGCTGTTACTGCATGTGCCAGCATTTGAAGCAGTTACAATTGTTCACTGACCGGCACAGGTATTTTTTTTTTATTTTGGTTACATACTAATACAACCCTATTCTCATGACACCTCATTCTTCTCCTGCTGCCTGAGTGGACCTGTGGTTCAGTAGAAAAAAGTAGCATAAAACAACTAACTTAATTCTTGGCTCTTGACAGATTCCAAAAATGGGACCTTGAGGTAGGTACACAAACCTTAGCAGAGATAGCAGAGATAGTGGTTACCAGGAAGGTGCGGGCATCTGAACATAGACTGAGATTAGGAGGTTACATGTCTTTATATCAAAGTAATTTATTACGAATGCCCATATACATTTATAGTGAATGCATTTTTTTTTTGTTTTTGGGGGGCTCCCTGCCCTAAACCCCTGTTTCACATCCCTAAAAAGCCCTCCCGAACGTTTCTCAAAAATAGTTAATCCTTTACCTCACCCTAAATACAATCACTATAAAGGTTTTCAATATAAAATATTCGATTTATGGCCATTCAACATAAAGGATTCAATATAAACACTGTATACCGATTAGGAGCGGTCAGGGGTTTACAACTGACGTTTCCATGAATCATCTATGAAACAAATTACTTTTGTGTGCATTAAAGGAATATTCCCTATTTAAAATGTCACACCTCTCGGGCTGGTTAAATAAAGAGTCTGTCTTATTGAAGAGCATACCCTGAGAACTAAATTAATCTTCGGTGCTGAACATTTTAAATATTTAGGGACTAACCATTAAGACAGGTTGGTCACTATGGGATTAAATGTGTTGCCCAGTGCATATTCTGTGGTTAAGTGGCAAAATTGCAAATGTATCACTTCACCACATTGTTTCCCAGCTCTTGTTAAGCAGCAACAAGCAATTATTTGTGAAAGTTTGACATTTGTGAGTTTACATGATACCCTTTTTTGTGGACCTGACTTGAAAAGAACACAACTCACATGATAAATTAGCATTACACTATATTACAAATTAATGCTTATGGGAAAATGTCATACAAATGGAGCATGGTTCTTGCTTTATTTGTCTCTACCATAATTAGAAGGATACCAGTACGAGATTATTCATTGATGCAAGCCGAAAAACCTCATCTGCATTTTACCTACTGAATTATAAAGATGTAATAAAGATGTATACACACACGCACACACACACACACACAGGCACAGTTGATATTTCACTTTACAGAATCTGCATCTTCTTGAATCCATAGAAATCTAATTTCTAGCACTATCACTTCCACCAACTCTAAAAGACTGAACCTAAGGGCATAACAATTGATCTTAAAAATGTGCCGAGAATACTACTTACTTAGGTTAAATTTTTGAGTTTATTTCTTCTTCCTTAATTTTTCAATATTGCTTTTCCAGTCCCAAAGTGCCGCTTTTTTCTTTATTTTCTTTGTGCATAATGCTTGTTCTGCTTCATGTGTAATGCTTAACATTCCTCAAGGAGAACCTATCCAGAGCTGCTCTGGGCATCCCTACTTACATGCTTCCCATTAGGAATAGTACGAGTAGCCTTCCTTTGCCACCATAATCTTAACTATCTAATCTTGGCAACAGTTGTCAACTATAGTTGTCCCAATTCTAAATGAAGCATAGACAAGCAGCAACAGTTAGTAAGATTCAGAACCAACTTTCAATACAGGGATTCTATGTTCTCAATCCATGTATTCTTCCATGTAAATTTCCAGGCCACAGAAGGCAATGCGTACCATATTCTGCTTGTACACCGTTATAAGTGGACCTAGTAAGAATCACACATATTTAATTTAAAACCCTTAATCGGACCTATAATAGGTTTCATCTCATTCACATTACTTATTTGACATATTATTCTAATGATTCCTATGTGAAAAAGAGATCTTAGGTACAAATATTCTTGAACCACTTCCATAACTTCAGCACCAAGTTTCCATACAAAGCAAGCTTTTATCTTTCTTTTAGTATCAAAGACCATCATTTTGACTTTCTTGGTGTTTATAAAAAATGAAGAGATCTGTGCAGGCCAGCTGGGATAAGGTCCATTATGTTTAGGTTGTCATCATAACCTAACCTTTGCAAGCAAAGGTTCCAAGTCTGGGTGGGAAAACATGGGCTTTACTCAATACCGCGTTCAGGTCTACATGCTATAAATAAAATAACAATGGAAGTGGCAATAGAATATTTTCTCTATCCGCCCAGGCATTTTGTTCAGTCAACAATTTAGATGCAAAGATCTTACTATATGCATCTAAAAGGGCAATCAATGGATATTTTCCAGGGTTTAACTCAAACGCCATGATTCTGGGATAGTACCATTCTTTAAAATAGAAAGAAATAGCGAGTTTTCCAATACGTAACCAACAACACATCCTTTTTCAGAACAATGCTTGCCAATCCACCTGGGCATTGGTTAGAAATTATTAGCATCATTTTTTATTGTATAACTTGGGGGCTGCAACAATTCTGCTATCTGTTTTTGTTATCTTCCAGGACCCATCCTCTAGGGAATCTCCACACCCACCAAACATCGTAGTCAGTGGTCAAGCCCTTAAAAAAAGTGGGGGGACTCACTAGCATATACGATGGGAGGTGACGTCACCAGAAATTAGCATATCAAAGTGAAATATGAAAAGTCCATTCAATTGTCTTTGTATAACCATCTCATCCTCAGCAGCGCTCACAACCAAAATCATGAATGGAGTAAAACCTTACCTCTTGGCCAAAAACTGCCTGAACATAGCCCGAGCCACCGTAGGTGCTAGGTTGGATTATTGCAATGTCCTACTCTTAGGCACCTCTGCCAAAAACCTAAACAACCTGCAAACTACACAAAACAATGCTCTCAGAGCGGCTCTAAGCATCCCTAGGAGGGAGCACATCTCTGAGGCCAGATGGGATGACCACTGGCTCCCAGTTAAAGAGCGCATACTATTCAAGACCCTCACCATCACCCACAGATGCCTCTCTCAGTCGGCACCCCCTTATCTTTCAGAACAAATTCGCCAGGTACTCACACCAACTTGCAGTTCCGATCTTCAAAAGAGCCAAAGCCGGTGGTGCCAGCTACTCGGTGCTAGCACCAAAAAACTGGACTGCACTACCACTCAACCTCAGAAATGAAACTTCCTTCACTGTGTTCAGAAAAGTATTGAAAACGAAGCTGTTCCTCTGTAACCATGGGACATACCTACTGCATTGCTGTGCTGAACATTGTAATTTTGCTCTTCTCTCTGTCTTCTGCTATGTAATCTGTATCCAAATGAATCTTCTATAACAGCACCACGATGCCTGAGGGCCGCTGAGCGCTATATAAATTTAAATAAATAAGTAAGCATACAAATTGCACAGGACGAATGGGCATTTGCCTTTCATAAAATCAACTGACAAAAGAAAAAGAGGATATTTTCTTCTAATAGGGTTAAAAATGTTAAAATAGCGTTCATTTTTTAAACCAAAGAATGAATGCCAATGTTTTCCCTGGATAGTGCATCCCCGAAATGTGACATTTCACCTTTAGTTGTTTGTCATTTTTTATCAGGTTAGATGGAGTAGTGGGGAAGTGCTCGACCTTTGAAACTCGTTTGAATACCCAGGTTGCTCTTTTTAATTGTAATTTCAAAAATAACTGTCAACGTGTCCCATTTTACACACAGCCTCTAAAATTCCCTGGTGGATGGCGTCTGCCGTGTGAAAAACATGGGGGGCGCCACCCACCGGATGTTCTCTCGACTTGAGCCCTGATTGTAGTCTAAGCATTTGCATGGCGATTTTTTGCAAAAGAAGGGTGGCTCATAAGTAAAGCTGCCAAAATAAAAGAAGTTAGCACTGAAACCTCTTAGGAAAAACAGGCATGGATTGGAAATACAATAGGTGGATTAAAACATTAGACATTGCTGTTTTGTTTTATCAAGAAAAATGTCAAATGCAAGGAAGCAAAGACGCTCAGATATGCTCTCAAGTTTCCCCTTGACATGCGTGAAAAGGCCATCCAGCTTTTTTTCTTTGAAACGTATAATATTTTCTTTCACATTTTCTATTTTCATAAACTACAAGTCCCAGAATTCTAAGAAAAAAAAAACATAACTGGTTGGCCTTTATAACGCATGTCAAGAGGGAACTTGAGAGCTCTGCACATTGTGAATTAAGATTTAAGAAGTTGACAAACTTAATGAAGACATGCATACATTCAAATTTCACTAGCGGCGATAAATTGCTACGCTTGAAAATAAAAGAAGACCACTCCTACCAAAGCCTGCTCTCAGCTAGTATGGCTGCACACAGCTGTATGCTCATGCACCTTCATTCCGCCTCCTGGTGCTCCCCAGTTTCATGATCATAAGGTGGGAATGCCCAGCAGGGTAGCTCTCCATAGGGACAGTCAGGTGTTTAAAAACATCAACCTCTGAATGGGAAGAGGGCAAAGAGATTAGACATTCCATGCGCCCTCCTCTGATAGGGCGCCCAGCATACACAATGTATGGAGTGAAAATAAATCACCACTTAATGGGAGGGGAAAGTATTAGTGGATTGAGGTACCCCTCTCAGAATCAGCGCTCTAGGCCCACACATAGGCCGCCCACGTCTAAGGCTGGCATGGGTGCCTGCATGTGTAATCACCCTGTCCCTCCAATGCTGCCCCAATACGGATGTTCCTTGTGGTGTACCACCTCCAACCGGTTGGTAGTGTGGTGCTGCCCCCTTAAGGGACACGCACGCGGCAGTGTGACATTGCACGCCGCCGCGTGCATTATAAATAAAGGGGGCGTTCCCGGCCGTGATAGTGCGACTGGGGAGCCCGAGCTGTACAGACGTGTATGCCTGACTCTGTGGGGATGGGGGCTCACGGGAACCACCGAATGGGTTACAGAGGGACCCCAACAGTGGCAACGAGGTTGCTGCGTTGGCCAGGCCCGGCGGTGAAGAGTTCTTCAATTTTTGATGCAGAGCGGATCACGTTGTGAACTCGTTCCATGGCAAGGGCCAAGTGAATGCCGCGCGGCAAGCGGCCATTTTGAATTCCTAGCAGGGGATACTCACGGGGCTCCGGTAGGGCCTGTGCAGGGCATCCATGCTTAATTTTGGGAAATATTGATAGCGGGCAGCTATACCTGCCCAAACATGCCCGAATTGTGAATTTATTTTTATTTTTGGGCGAGATACATCGAGTGAAGGCGAGGAGAGGGGGGAAAAGATGCTTGGGCCTGCTTAACCCCTACACCTCCCTGGCTCGATTTTTGGGACATTCATCCTTTTCCATTCATTACAGTTGCTCCACGACATCCTGCAGCTGAGGATCTCCATCTTCATTGTCACCTTCATCATCATGCCCAGCTGCTGTGTGTAAGGGCACAAGTTGGACTGGCAACATTCTGTGGCCTGCTGTCTCTGCTACTCATCATCATCATCAGGTCTGGACAAGTGATTCCTGTGTGTGTCTGGACTGGTGCACTCCACAGCCCCCATTGGGCATGTGCTGGTTGGGTGAGTTGCGGCCCCCATTTCACTGTGGGGGTGGCTGTGCGCTCTAACCCATTAGTGCGGCTTGTAACCAGGACAGTCGGCAGCCTGTGGACCAACAGCAGCCTCATGTCCAGCCTCAGCCTGTGGCACAACCAGTCGTGCAGCTGGTTCCCCAAGTCATGGCGCAAATGAAGGCCCCTGCGGCACTACAGCCCATTCCAGAATTTGATGTCTCAGGCCCCCTATCCAGCATGGGGCCCAGGTGGAAACGGTGGGTGGACCGTTTGGACATGTACTTCAGGGCCACCATGGAGACAAATGAGGACAGTAAGCTGGCGACCCTACTGTATGCTGCTCGGCCTGCAGTGCAGGAAGTTTTTGAGTCACTTCAGACCACTGATGCATCGTATGGAGCTGGCAAGATGGCCCTTCACAACCATTTCCTGCCACTCGCCAATGATGATTATGAAAGGTTTGTCATGCTGTCAGCCCGACAGAAGAAAGATGAGACACTGGACACTTTTTATGGCTGTCTCAGACGCCTCTCCTTGGCGTGTGCCTGGGGTGACTCGGAGGACATGATCAGAACTATGCTAATACAGGCCTGTTCGTCGGGAAAACTGAGGCGACAGGTGCTGAGGGAACCAGGCACTACACTTGCCCGCATACTTGAACTCGGGCTCTGCCACGAGGTGTCGGAGGCCAGGGCATCCAGGATGGAAGCTGGGGCACGCCCGTTGAAGACTGAAGAGGTATGTGCCATGTGGCAGGGTGGCAGAGGTGTCCGGAGGCCAGGTACCAGTGTCCGCGACAGGGGTGGGAGAGCTGGTGAATCATGCCAGAAGTGTGGCTATGACCTCCTCCACCCCGTGGAGTGCCCAGCGGAGGAAAGGATGTGCGGGAGGTGTGTACTTGCATATCACTACTCCAGTGTGTGCAAGGCGGCCCTGCCTGTGATGGTGCCCAGTTCAGTCGGGGTTCCTGCGCCAAAATTGCCCTCCCAACGTGGCACAGGTCGACCAGGAGAAGATGGTGCCCCAGCAGAGGAGGAAGAGGAAGAAGAGGAAGAGAATATCTTCTTTGTGTTCAGCGTGGGGGCCCTAAAATCAAAGAGCAGGCGCCAACCGAGATGTGTGGTAGCAGTGAACAAGTCACCCGTCCCGGTGCTCGTAGACACGTGGGCGTCGGTCAACGTGATGGCCCGTGGACACTACGATGCAATGGACACACCATCGAAGCTGGTTAGTCCCAAGGCACAGATCTTTGCCTTTGGAGGGTCAGAACCATTTGCACTGGACGGCGCATTCGTGGCAAAGGTGGAGCATGACGGATCAAAGATCACAGTCCGATTCTATGTCACACCGGTGAGCATGAATACCCTCCTGAGCTGTGCTGCGGCGGAGGCCTTAGGCATTGTGAGCTTTGCCTACTCTGTATATCTCGAGGAAATACATGACCTGCTGGACAAGTACTGCGCCTTATTTCAAGGAATTGGTCAGATGGCTGGTGACCCAGTGAGGCTGCACTTTGATGAGTCTATGCAGCCCATAGCCCTGAAACACAGGATGGTGCCATTCCATCTCCGGGAGCAGGTAGACAAGGAGCTGGACAATCTGGTAAACCTAGACATTATTGAGAAGGTCGAGGGTCCCACAGCATGGGTATCACCGATACTGGTGGCGAGGAAACCGAAGCAACCTGACGCTGTCCGGATATGTGTCGACATGAGGCTCCCCAACAAGGCCATCAAAAGGGAAAGGTATTTGACCCCAACCATCAACGACATCATCGCGGAGGTACAAGGGGCTCGTTTCTTCTCAAAGTTGGACATTCGAGCCGGCTACCACCAGGTCGCCCTGCACCCAGAGTCAAGGTATATCACGTCCTTCACAACTCACCAAGGCCTCTATAGATACAAGAGACTCAGTTTTGGCGTATCATCGGCAGCAGAGGTGTTTCGAAACATCATCAGAGGTACCTTGGCTGACCTGGAGTCCTAAATATTAGTGACGACATCCTGATGTTTGCCAAGACTGAGGTGGACCATTTACGCAAGCTGGCCAGGACTTTTGGGAGGCTGCTGTCACTAGGCTTTACACTCCACAGGGACAAGTGCAAGTTTCAGTGACCGACCATTGAATTCTTTGGATTTGTGTTGAAGGAAGGGGGTGTGTCGCCATATCCGAGAAAAGTGAAAGACATCAAAGAGTTTTCTTGGTATGGTGACATACTGTGGTCAGTTCATCCAGGACTTAGCATCCAGGTCGGAGCCCCTGAGGGCCCTCAGAACAAAAGAAACAACGTGGCAGTGGGGTCCTCGTGAACAGGCTGCGTTTGAGGACATCAAGAACGCTCTTGTGGCCGAAGACACCATGGCGTTGTTCGACCCTACTCTCCCCTCAGAGATCATCGTTGACTCCAGCCCGTTCGGCCTGGGAGCTGTATTGACACAAATTGGCTGGGATGGTGGGGTCCGCCCCGTAGCATACGCCAGCAAAGCGCTGTCTGACACAGAGCAGCGCTATTCCCAGATTGAATGGGAGGCTCTGGCAGTACTGTGGGGGTGCAGGCATTTCAGACTCTATGTCCTATGCCGGCCAGTAACGGTCATGACAGACCACAAGCCCCTGCTGCCCATACTGGCGGGGTCCTCGTCCAAGCCATCAGCGATGATTGAACGGTGGATGCTTGTTCTCCTCGAGTACGGCGTCACCCTAGTGTACAGGCCTGACGTGAACAATGCGGCAGATTACTTGTCCAGGCATCTGGGGGATGACACCAATGAGGACCTGGACGTGTGTGCTGCGGATGCGGATGACCATGTTCGGATGGTGGTGGAAGCGGCCACCACAAACGCCATGCCCCTCAAGAACCTGGAGGCGGCAGCAGCCCAGGACGAATGCTTTCAGATTCTGAAGACCGCAATGCAGCACAGATCATGGAAGACCGTGCTTGAGTCACTGTCTGGACGCACTCAAGAAGCTAAGGTGGGGTTTGAACAATTGTGGAAAGTAAGGGAGGAACTATCGTTCTCGGTGACGGGCCTCCTGTTAAGGGGTGACCGGATAGTCATGCGACAAGCCAAGATCAAAGATGTGATACGTCTGGCCCACCACGGGCACCAAGGGGCCGCGAAGACCAAGGCCCGACTACGCCTCAAAGTGTGGTTCCCCGAGTTGGAACGGAGTGCTGATGACTTTTTAGCCGCATGTGTCTGGTGCCAGGCGGCGTCCCCGATACAACGAGAGCTGGCGATTGAAACCATGCCCCAGTTGACGCGGCCGTGGGAGGTGGTGCATGCAGACTTTGGGTCCACCATGCTAGGCACTCACTTCCTGGTGCTGGTGGACGAGTACTTCCACTACCCGGAGGTAGAGTTCGTTGACTCTGTGGCTTTTTAACACGTGGTGGTCGCCATTGAGAAAGTCTTTGCTTCCCATGGTTTCCCTCACACCCTGTGCTTGGACAATGGGGCGCCATTTCCAGAACTGATGGAGGGGTATGGGATTCAACATCGAAAGATCACCCTGCTCTGGCCCAGAGCCAACGGTGAGGGGGAAAAGCTAATGAGAACTTTGAATAAGACATTTCGGATAGCGCAAGGCCAGGGACACTGCCTGCAGAGAGCGCTATATCAGTGGGTCTACCGCACCACTCCCCACACCTCTACGGGGGTGGCCCCAGCTGAGGCCCTGTTAAAACGGTGCCCCCGAGGGCTGCTGCCCGATGTGGGGGAGAAGGAGCCCAGAGTGATCAATGACCAGCAGGTGGATCTGGATCGCAAGCTGCGGACGGAGCAGGAAAATGTAAGGAGAGGACTCCGCCCGCAACGCCTAGAGCCTAGAGATGTGGTGCTTATAAGGAATAGACACCCCCACCGGACGCTCTCACTCCACTACGAACCCGAACCACTAGATGTGGTGGCTGCCAAGGGGTCAATGGTGACGGCCTCAGGCGGAAGGTCGGCCGTTACCCGGAACGTAAGTTTCTTCAAGAAATTAGGGGACTCAAGAACGGAAGCCCTCCATGAACCAGACAGTATGGAAGTGCCCAATGAGGGTGGAGGTGCAGCCTTCCCCCCCCCCGCATCCCCAGCCCGGGGGTTGCTACCGGATGGACAGCCCGTGCCGAAGGTAAGCGGGAGGTACCCCCAGAATGCTGGGTGAGGGAAACCTGCTTATCTCAACGATTATGTGCTGGGACTAGTTTTCTGAACGGCCCATGGGCTGTGTGTAGCAGTCACGGGGATACAGGGTGGTTGTGATTAAAGGGGAGCTGTGGGGCATTGTTGGTAATTGCACTGTTTGCTGTTGTTGTTGTTTGGAACTGTTGATATGCATTTGTTTGTCCTCATGGAAAAGGAGGAGTATGGTGCTGCCCCCTTAAGGGAGGCTCACGCGGCGGCGTGACGTAGCATGCCGCCGCGTGCATTAGAAATAAAGGGGGCTTTCCCGGCCATAATAGGGCAACCAGGGAGCCCGAGCTGAACAGACATATGTGCCTGAGTCTGTGGGGTTGGGGGCTCACGGGAACCGCCGAATGGGTCACAGAGGGACCCCCAACAGGTAGGCTTGCTTTGACTGGAGTGGCCTGCTGTTGGTCCCAGCCATCGATGCCACTGGCACTGATTGGGTAGGCTTAGCAAGTGCAGAGGGGTTGTGCTGCTTGCCACTGCTTGCCCAATTAAATTATGTTGTGCTATAGCCTGGTCCTGGAGGGTACTAGCGCCTGTATCCTCTGCACTGCTGGAGACAGCAGGGACACTGGTTCGCTCAAAAGACACTCATTTGCCCAGTAAATATATGGCGAATGTGATTGTGCGAGGCTGCTCTTCCCGGGACAGGGCCATTGACAATATACCCAAGTCTTTTTCTTCTTACAATCTGCAGTATTCCTCACTCTGTTTACCTGTCACAGTGTTTGCCAGTGGCAGGTCGAAATACTCACATCCAAGACCATGAGGGGCAAGTGAGTGGAGAGGTGTTTGCATCCTGGTGAAAGGACTCCAATGCTGCCCTTTACCCCTCTGCAATGGCAGGCACATGGCAAGCCCCCTACTCTGCCACCTCCACATCCCCCTCTCTACCTCCTCAACCTAACGTAGGTACACTGCTTGCTGCAGCACCACCACAGTCTGGTCTTCCGCTTATGCTCCTGGAGGACTTCACCCACCTCTGCACCCTTGCCCTTCTGGGTGGTAACCACACCTTCCAAAGCAAGAGATCCCACCCAGAAAAGAACCGTCCCACTGTACTCCACTGCTGGGGTTTTTAGCAGCAAGAACCTCCTCCTGTCACATGAGAAACATGCACATGTCCTCTTGTATCCAACTGCACGCCCTCCTTCTCTACAGGCACTACCTCTGCGGGGGCCTCCACCGGAAGCCCTGCTTTCCCCACCTCTGTGGGGCCCTCCACAGGGGCCCGGCCTCCCTTGCCTCTGAGTTCAGGGCCAATGACACTGCCTCCTCTTTCATTACTCCCCCTCAGGCCACTACCAATGCCTCAAGATCCCGAGAAGACGCAGAAGACTGTCGATGCTGCATGGCATGTACAAAGGAACTATTGCCAACAAACAGCTCACTGCCCCCCCCCCCCCCGGGAACGTAGCTTGCGGGTGAGCATGAGGGGTGTCACATCTGTTCAGGGTTGAGCTCTGTCGGGCTTGTGAGGCTCTACGTGATTGTGTGTGTGGTGATCAATGGCTCACCTGAGGAGCAGTCATGACTTTAATGCGCTCACATTAAGGTTTCTTGCTGCGCTCTTTATCTTTCCAGTGCTTCCCATCAGGCAGCCATTAATGGGAAATACAGGCGAGGACAAAGTCATCTTCAGTGACCCTTTTACATGTTAAATTCCAAATCTTACTGGAAAGTGCTAATTATCGCTGTGTGATGGACCATTGGCATCGAAGTTCCACTGCACTGAACAGTTGGTTCATTTGTAGAGCTCAAAGCAAAGTACATAATTGCACAATTTCATATAGTTTTCTGCCTGTTTTAAGATAAAAAAACTACTTTTACAAATTGTGCAAAAAACAAGCTGAATCCTTTTTTCAAAAAATGATAAATAAAGCTATTATTTTGATAATGCAAAACCGAGCAATTTACATAGATCTCAAGTTGATCCATTCCAAGTGTGGATAGCACATCCATCTCTCTCTCCCTCCCTCCCTTCCATGCACCTGGTAGTGGTAGCAAAGTAGCTACCAAGTGGCCAGTGTCTGCTTTCAACTACTAACACTTTGCATTTGGATATTTGTGTCTCTGCCCTAATGGGAAAAGCAGAATGGAAAGCAGTGTCAGTGATACTAAAAGCCTTGCTGTAACTATGTCCTCTCTGTAGACCTTCTGGTTGTCCCCATGTCAGGTTAGGTTTTCTGCCAGTCCTGGCACTCACACCCATGTCACTCTGCAGATCTACTGCTTGTAGGTCTGCATTTATAATTGGAAAATTACTGTAGAAGAAATCAAATGCCAAGAGCCATCCAACCAACATCAGCCGAACATCTCAGATCCTACAAGGGGCAACATAGGAGCTATGTTTCTGCATATTTTTTATACAAGTTTTAATGAAGCAATTATGCTAGATGGCAAAAGTGGGCAATTTTTAGATGCATTGACTGTTCTTACTGTGTGCTTATTTTCATGTAGATCACTATTCTGTGGCTAAGCAATCCAGGGTGTATCATTGCATCACATTGCTAGTTGGGAAATATATTTGGCACCTGGCCCCTATCTGGATAAGATGTGCCCCTGGCAGTAGTTCATCACTCTATAGAACAGAATCCGCCCTGTAATTTTTCCATGAGGAATTGGAACTTGTAGATGTCAGTTCATGGAAAGTGACTCTTTTGTAGTTACCCACGCCATTGTCTCTGCATGTCATTAATCAGTGTGATGTTCATGTTATGCCTACTATGCCTGCGCCCTATGATGTGCTCATGCCATCACTTGCCTTTGATACTCATGCTATACCTACTATGCCTGCACCCTATGATGGGCCCATGCCCTCACTTGCCTGTGATACTCATGCTATGCCTACTATGCCTGCGCCCTATGATGTGCCCATGCCTTCATTTGCCTGTGATGTTCATGCTATCCCTACTATGCCTGCGCCCTTTGATCTGCCCATGCCCTTACTTGCCTGTGATGCTCATGCTATGTCTACAATGCCTGAGCCTGCACTTATTGATGCACGTATTCCACTACCCGCCTTTGATCTTGATGTCACACACTTTGTGCTTGCGCTTGTGTCCCCTGGTGGTCCGGCCCCTTCCCCTGCTCATAACACATCTATGCCTGCATCTGTTTCACAGATGTCAACCTTGGGCACCAAAAGCCTAGAAGAGAGCACGCAACCCGAGACCCCTCAAGGCACACCCCGACTGACTGCTACTCTTAGCTGTGCATTGATCAATGCCCGAACGCTACCAGCCCATGCCCTTGATGTCCATGATCTCATTATCAAGGATAACCTCGACCTCTTGAAAATTACAGAAACCTGGCTTAATGAAGGCTCGGCCCTGCACTCGCACTCGCCATCCCAACAGGGTACACCCTCTTCAGACGGGACCATACTCACAAGAGAGGTGGTGGAGTGGCCCTTATCGCTAGAGAAACCCTTTCTATTAGGGAGGTCGAAGGGGAGCATGGTCACAACTGCGACTATCTCCTACTCAAAACCATTACCGTGACCATTGTCTATCGACCCCCGGGTCCCATCGCCAAATTTCACGAGACCCTCATCCTCTCCCTGTCTGACAACATTAAAAATACCTCTCAAGTCCTGCTCCTTGGCGATCTAAATCTAGGCCTTAATGACCCTAAGGACTCCCACACCAACACCTTGAATAAAGCCCTATCCACCTTAGGGTTCTCTCAAATTATCTCTGAGCCTACTCACATCAAAGGGCGCACTTTGGATTGGATCAGTCACCACAACTGCGCTGTCCGAGTCACTGGTATCACTCCTATTCCATGGTCTGACCACCACTATATTCAATTTCACCTCAATACTAAAAAAGAGCCCCTTAAGTTTATAATCCCATGTCCAGCGGCCATCGCTAGAAGCTCTCGTCAATTTACTACAGAAAACATTGCACCTTTCATTATGGTGCCTGCTCTGCAGCCTCCATTCTACGAGGACCCTGACATTCTGGCTAGCGCTTTTAAACTCAACGTTACCCAAGCTGTTGACACTATCGCTCCCCTCTCCCTAAAGAAAGCCAAAAAAGTTAAACACTCCAACACCTGGTTCTCCCGGGAGCTGCTTGAACAACGCTCCAAGAAAAGGCTTGCACTCTCAGCCTGGAAAATCAACCCTTCTGAAGCCACCAGGGGTGCTTTCAAGGCTATCTCCAAATCTTACAGAGCCAATATAATCCAGGCTAAAGCCCCTTTATTCGAATCAAGGATTAATAATGCCAAATCAGGGTGAAAAGAAATCTTCATCTTTAGAGAGCTGTAAAAACCGTCCACTCCTCCCCTACTCTACTTAAGAACGAAAATTGGTGCAACATCTTTCAGTCTGCCATGCTGGATAAGCTTAATACCATGCAAACTAAAATCCTTGGCCATCAAAAAGCGCGGACCCACCACATAGCTAACCTGCACAGCAGCAAACCTACACAAATTACTCCATGCCTTTCGACTTGACTGAACTAGAAGTTATTTCCCTGCTTAAATCCATCAAGCCATCCAATTCTAAAGGTGATGCCTTTCCGGCCCAACTTATTAAAGATTCGGCCCCCCATCCTTGCCCCCTTCCTAAGTGCATTCATTAATGCATCCTTCCTGTTTGGCCACGTCCCAACTGGATTTAAGGAAGCCCGGGTACGCTCGCTCCTTAAAAAGCAACCCCTGGACTCAACGGTTCCGGGGAACTACAGGCCCATTACCACTGTCCCATTCCTACTAAACATTTTGGACAAAGTAGCCTAACTGCAAGTCCAAAAATTCCTAGAAGACAACCGTCTCCTCGGCCTTCAGCAGTCTGGCTTTCGCCCTGATATGGCACTGAAACTTCTCTCCTAGACCTAAAAAAACAAATGGACGATCTCTGAGGCACAGGCAAACCTGCGCTCCTTCTGCTCCTTGATTTATCTGTAGCTTTCGACTTGGTGGATCACAACACTCTTTGCCTCCATCTCTCCACTGCGGCTAACTTCTTCTCGAAGGCATGCGCTTGGATCACATCCTTTCTTCAAGAGAGGGCCATGAAAGTCTTTTCCGACTCAGCATGTGCCATGCCAAGCCACATCAAATGAGGAGTCCTACAGGGCTCCTGCATTGCGCCCACTCTCTATAACCTTTTCACAAGGCCCCTGTTCTGCATCCTTGACGCCCTGTGCATCTTGTATACCAACTTTGCGCAGGTGCTCATCCCACTTACTGGAGAATATGATGAAGATATGAATACCCTCACTACTATCTATTCCACGATCCAACCATGGATGGCAGATAACTGGTTATGCCTCAATAGTGAGAAAACCGAATTTCTGTTAATCGGATCACCCACCACCCTGGGTAATCTTGACAAGCAATACATGTCCTTCACTATCGATAACATACCCAACAAGATATCCCATAACATCAAGACCCTTGGCGTCTACCTCGACTCAGATCTGCCTATGGATAGACAGGTCAATACTATTGCTTCTTCATCGGCCTACTACTCCAAAGTACTCAACGCAGATAGACCCTTCTTATCTCGGCAGAATTGCCAGGGCAATAATCGGATCAAGGCTTGATTACTGAAATGCCCTCTTCATAGGGACTTCCTGTAAAAACCTGGCTAAACTCTAACTGGTTCAGAACAACACCCTCAGGGCGGCCACAGGAACATCGAGGAAAGACCACATCTCTGAAGTGAGGAGGCAGGCTCACTGGCTCCCCGTCAAAGAGAGAATTGTTTTTAAAACCCTCTCCCTCATGCATAAATGCCTCCATGATCTTGCACCCCCTTACCTGGTCCAAAGAATTGCCAAACATGGGCCAGATTACAGAAACATTGCACCGGTGCAAGTGCAAAGTTTTCATGGTATTAGCACTGAGGCAAACTTTGCCCTATTTTTAAAAACTCTGGGACATAATAGAAAACTATTGCATCATGACAAGTGCAGTTTGGCATGGTATAAGCACCAGGGCAAAAATTGCCTCAATGCGAAAAAGATACATGTTCAATGCGTTTTTTTATCAGGGTAAAGTTTGCACTAGGGCAAACTTTGCCCTGGTGAAAAAATGTAGTGAAAATGCATCTTTTTTGCCCTAGGGACATTTTTGCTGTGGTGCTTTTAATATGCCAAACAGCACTTGTCGTGGTGCAATGGTTTTTAAATGTGTCCCACTGTTTTTAAAAATAGGGCAAACTTTGCCCTAGTGCTAATACAGTGCAAACTTTGAACTTGCACAGGTGCAATGTTTCTGTAATCTGGCCCCATATCTCTACTAGACCATTGAGAAAGGGCTACTCCAACATGATTACCACTCCCAAGACACAAAGAGTCTCTCCTGGGGGCACTAGTTTTCCCATGATGGCCGCCTCACATTGGAACGCCCTTCCCACTCCCCTATGGATGATTGATTCCCATCTAGCATACCGCAAAGCGATCAAAACAAATCTTTTGTCTGATTGTCGCACTCTGTACATCTCACCGTAGTGTGGCCGGATGCTAGCTGCTGCCAGAAATGTCTCAAGCACTACTGTAATGATGACTGATGTAATTATGAGTGATGTATGCAACTGTTAACCTCATCTTTTACCTATGTTGTCATTACCAATGTATCTGCAATCAAGAGACCACTTGGGTCACCTGTAACCATTTAAACAAGTCCTCTTACATTTTCCCTGTTACAGTGCCTCGATGACTTTGGGCTGTAAGTGCGCTGTACAAATACAAATAAATAAATACAATTAAAAACTGTCATTATTACCTCCCATTATGAACATCATTTTATTGGGTTTGGGCAGTGAAACACTGTGCCACCCTTACCCAGGGTCAAACTTGTGACATCCTTGTGACATAGAGATCATCTAAATCTCTGCAGCAGTCTTTCAACCCACTCAGCTATGCTACCATCACTATGTTGTATGTTAGGGTGTATCCTTATATGCACATGCGTCTGAACACACCACACTAATCAATCACTACGTCATATTTAGAAGCAGGTTTTGTCCCGCTTGGTTTGTCAGCTTCTCAAATAGTCTCCCATGGTCAATAAGTGAGTGCACTGATTTCAACATACACACACAGTTGTTTTCCTAGTATTTGAAAGTATGTTATTGTTTCCATTTTTTAATTACATGGATTGCCTTCCAATCATTTTGTAGCACAAACTCTCTGTTCTGTTCTTTAGCCCTTCGAGAGTTAATGATTCTCGCTTTGCCTAACACGTTTCTAGTAAGAATTCCTATATAGGTTAATTCGCCTTACTTTATTGAACACAGGATAGCATTTGAAAGAAATCTCTGTGGGATTGACCATTAGCGCAAAATTTAAAATGGGATGTGATATGATATGATATGTCATTTATAACGCACCTGTACACAAGTGTTTCTAGGCGCGACAAGACACGGGGGAAGACAGAGGGAGGACAAGCCAGACAATCTTACTAGGCCTTGTGTCATTCATATCGTGCAAGTGCAAGAATGAGAAGTGTCAGGTGAAAGGGGGGAGAAGTGCGAGAACGAGAAGTGCGAGGTGAAGGGGCGGGGTAGTGCCAAGGAGAGAGATGGGGAAACAGGGCAGCGATGCCCAGAGTAAGTGCAGCACAGGGGCAGCACAGCTCTGGGTAAGTGCAAGGAGGAAAGGTACTGTAGAGGATAGATTACAGCCCCTAAATGCATGGAAGCACGGAGGCAGTGCAGGGGTGACTGATCAAGAGAAAGCCTGTTGCCCAGTGAGACTCTGAGGGTGGCCAAGAAACCAGTCGGTACAGCAGACATGTAGGTCAGCAGTGGAGGGAGAGAGAGAAAGCAAAGGAGAAGAGGAACGTTTTGAGATGCTGCTGGAACTTTCAGGTGGTCGGCTCAAGTTTGAGAGGGGCAGGGAGGCCATTCCAGAGCAAGGCACCTGTAGATGAGAGAGATTTGCCCCCCCACTCTCTGCATGGAGAAGCAACTGACCTTCAGAGAGTTGGGGGTAGCTGAGCAAAGGGCTCGAGAAGGAAGGTATTTAGGAAGAGAGCCTCGGATGTATTGGGGGCCTCAGCCCCAGAAAGCTTTGTGGACAATGCAAAGGGCCTTGGACTTGATCCTTGCAGCCACCGGGAGCCAGTGGAGAGATTTCAGTGCTAGAGAGATATGGCCCCTGGGCTTGAGGCCAATGATAAGTCTTGCAGTCCTGTTCTGGATTAGTTGCCGAGGGCGGAGGGTAGCGGAAGGCAGATTGAGAAAGAGGTTGTTACAGTAGTCCATGATCAAAATTGTTATTTTATTCTATCACCAATATTCAACAAGGTTAATGGAATTAAAGGAACAGAAACCGATACAAACAGTGTGGATCAGCTGAAGCACAATACAAGCATAATGAGTAGTACATTCGCAACATCAAACTAACGTGAAAGGAGAGAGAAAAAAAAACAAAAAAGAAACATAATATAAATTAATTAACCCGATGTAACATGTTGTAAAATCGCATGTATAGTACCCACACAACAGAATACGATTGTAAAACAAGCAATGCAACCAAAAACATATTTGTGAAGATTTCAAGGAGCATTTAAATAGCACATCAATTAGCCATAGGTATCTAGGAACAAACCCCAAAGATCATTGCATTTATCAGGCTCTCCTCTACATGTGAAAATTGCCCTCTCTAATACGTGGACAAGGTCAGCAACTCCTTCAACCAATCATCAATGGTGAAGCAGTTGGGAGATTTCCACGCACGCAGAATAATTATTTTTAGTAAGCATGCAGCTTCTTAGTTCCCAAACTTGTCTTTTAATTGAGTGACATCCCCAAGAACCAAACGTGAAGCCATTCTTGGAATTGAACACTCCAACACTAGGCCTATCCTCTCACATACCCCTTCCCAGAAGGCTCTTGTCTTTGTGAAAAACTAAAGTAAGTGGTTCAAAGTACCCCTGACTGATTGCATTTACAGCATTGGTCATTCTCTGAAAGGTGCCTCTTAAACATTCATTCTGGTGTCCAATAAGCCCTAAAAAGTAGTTTAGTCTGGGAGGCCCTCAGACCTCTATACATGCTTGCCAAGCGGACATTGTAACAGCACCTATGCCAACAACCAGGGCTAATCTCCTCACCCAGTTCGCGAGCCCAAACATTAGCAAGTTCAGAGTCCCCTCTGCAATTGGATACAAGGACATTGTATAAGGTGGCAGCCGGATGGGCTGCTTGGGCACAAAGTTCCAGTGTTGACCAGGCAGCACTCTGTGCAGTAATCTGAGGTGGAAGGTCAAGCTTAGCAGATATTAGTCCTCCCGGTTGTCTATATTCGGCATAACGGCAGTCTCTCAGTAATCTGAGGTGGAAGGTCAAGCTTAGCAGATATTAGTCCTCCCGGTTGTCTATATTCGGCATAACTGCAGTCTCTCAAACCAAACTCCCTGTGCAAACATGTAAAGGGTATCCAAGTTCCATTTTCAAAAAGGTCTTTGATGTATTGAATTCTGCCCGGGTACCAGCACGGCTAAAATAAGACTTTTCCCTGTTTGGTTAATGATGGAGTCAGCCAAATCATAAATGGAAAAGGAATGTGTCGCTCTTGAGGCATCTTGATAAGGAGCCGTAGCACTGGCGCAAGAAGACAGTAAGAGGACTCAATGACTGAGAGCCATTTGAGGACATTGGCAACAATTCCCCGGGTTACAGTTGAAACATGCAGTTGGATTTAAATTCGGTGCACTGCTCTGGTGCAGCCCCCACAATACGACACAAATGCCTCATTGTGAATGCGAGATTATATTCGAAATAGTTCGGCAGAATTCATACCACCCTGCTTCAATGGGAGTTGCATGTTCCACAAAGCAAGCCTAGGATGCTTGCCATCCCACAAATTGTCTGTATTAGTGCATCGAGCTCCTTGAATATCCATCTTGGCATTTTCAGTGGAAACATGGAAAGGACATCGTTGACCCTTGGTGCCATGTTCATCTTGATGCAATTACCTTGCCCCACAGTGGAAGTTTTAAAAGTGACCATCTGTCCATATCAGTCCTGAGATTCATTAATAGGGAATCCAAGTTCATCTTTGGCAATTACTTAACCTCAGGGCCAATCCAAAGCCCTATGTACTCAGGACACCATGTGAAATCCATGTTATCAAACCTATGACGCATGCGTGACCTGGTGATCGGAAATACCTCTGACTTGCTCCAATTCACCTTGTACCCAGATGTCATCCATCAGATAGGACATACTCGACTCAGGGTCACTTACAACCACCAGCAAATCATCTGCATAAGGCCAGAGCTTGCCAGAACACTCCACACTTCCTAGTTCACAAATGTTTCCATTGGCCCTCAGAATTAAAGCCAAAGGTTCCATCGCTAGGATAAACAACATGGGAGAAAGCGGGCATCCTTGTCTTGTCCCCCTTTTCAGTTCAAATGACTCAGAGACAAGCCCATTAGTGAGCACACTGGGATGGGGCTTGCATACAGTAGCCCCACTAACCCCAGAAAGGTGGTCCAAATCCCATCACCTCAGGCTTTCTAATAGGTACGGCATTCAATCCTATCGAAAGCCTTCTCTGCATCGAGTGAGATTGCTGCCACAGGAGCCACTATCTTACTTCCTTCCTCAATGGTCAAAAGTCACTTCCGCATGTTATCCGCCACAGATCTTCCTGTTAGGAATCCAACTTGATTCTCGTGTACTAGTACACGCACAACTGTCTCCAATCTTTTTGCCAGTATTCTCACTAACAACTTACAATCAGTATTTATCAGACTAATCGGTCTATAATTCGCATAACACGTCGGAGACTCATCTTCTTCAACAAGACAGTCACCAGAGCATGTCTCACAGAGGCTAGTAATATCCCTCTCTCGAATGATGCAGAGTGCACATCACGCTGCAGTTGAAGTGCACTTTCAGGCAGAATCCCATAGAACTCAGATAGGAGTCCATCCACACCAGGTTTCTTGTTACCACTTAGTCCTGAAATTGCAAAACGGATGTCTACCACAGAGTTTAGGGCTTCCAACAGGGTGGCAAGTTCATCTGGCAGCCGAGGAACTTGAGTCTGACTTAGAAAAGAGGCAATGGCTCAGGCTTGCATCTTGATTCAGATTCATATAAATGCTCATGAAACTCCTTTAACGTCATATTAATGTCCTTGTGAGCTAGCAGTAGGTTATCAAAGTTGTCTCTCACTGCTGTAATTGTCCACCCGTTCTCTGTCACCTTCATCATATGTGTAAGCAGCCTCCCAGCTTTTTCCCAATTTTCAAAGTAATGAATCTTACTCCTGAATAATAAATGACCTGCCCTATCAGAAATGATCTTATTCAGTTCACATTTCTTCTTTCTGAGCTCTGATCGCACTTCCTGGTCTCGGCTAGCAACATAGCGCTGTTCAAGAATCTTTGCTTCATTGGAAAGCCTTTTTATTTCCTTCGCTTTCTCCTTCCTAAATAGTCCAGTCTTTGCCGTCAAGCATCTGATCCATTACAAGATTAAAGTCACCCTCCCCCCCAAGATGTCAGAGACCACTTTGGTATCTTGAACGTGTTGAGCCAGTTCATGAAAAAATAGGGGATCATCAGAATTAGGGGCATACAAACAGCTTAGTAAAATTACAGTTTCTTGGATCTTAACCTTGACAGATACAATCCTACCATATCTATCTAAATTACTGGAAAGGGCTTTTAAAGGCCAATTCTCCTTGAACAATATGGACACCCCCCTCCTACTTGATGTGAATGTAGTAACATATGTCTGTCCCACCCAACTCTGCCTACGTTTACCAGCTTCAACATCATTAAGATGGGTCTCCTGAAGCATGGCTACATCACATGACATAGATTTCAAACAGGAATACACTTTAGCACATTTAACTGAGCTATTCAAACCATTAACATTCCATGAAAAAAATTCAAGTGGTCACTGTGGTGATTTTCAAAGAAGGTTGCCGAGAGCAATGCCAGTGGTACAGATTCATTCAAAACCTTCCACCCATCACTTTTGTGGTCACATTTTCAAAGACAACATGTTTGCAGAACCTGTCGAGAGGACAGAAAAAACGAAAACAAAATATAAAAAAACAAACCCCAACCCAGATCGGGTGAACAGGAAACACCTTTTAGCAATTAAAAGTGGACGAACCACCAAAAGGTAAAGCAACAATGCAAGAAACAGGTAAAACAGAGATGTATTAAAAACATTTTTACAAAAATCAGGGTGAAAGATCACACACACATTTCTTGTTGTACTCCTACAAACAACAAACAATAATTCCAAATTTCAGCAAGGTCAGAAGGATTATTGGCCCTGCATTTTTTTTAATTTTCATACATTTTTCAATGTGAACAGATAGAAGCCAAAGACACTTTACTATTTACAATTTTTTATACAATACAAATAGGTACAATACAATCAACTGAACTGGATGATTTTGGTGAACAAATAACATGTTTAGCTTTTGTTGAACCACATGTTAAACTTTCCAGATAAAATGTGAACATAGAAAAGAGCAAATTTTGGTGAACAAAGAACATATATCAGTGTATCGAGTGGACACTGAGTTTGTGAAGAAATTGTCGACACTGTTGTGTTTCGGCCCAAGATGAAGCTGCTTGATGAAGCTTATGTGTGGTGGGCCTTCATCAGGACGTATGGCATATGGTGTGGCTGTGTCCTGGGGTCTCTATCTATAATTAATGATAGGAGATGTGTGGGTTAAAACTGGTGTGATCTACGAATCTAAGTACATGATTTAGAGTATGCACAACAAATGCTGTTATTTTGAAAAAGGACGACACTTAAAGATTAAATATCGTGTCTGTTACCATAGTCTAACCTTTGCTGTGGTAAAATCGAAAGAAATCCATCTCTCAAGTGGATGGGGGATTCGATCACTAGTGAGTTGATGTACCTGGTTGCCGGAAAAGACAAAGAACAGGGGAGAAAAAAGAAAACCAAGTGGTTGGTTTTCATGGGTCTACCCTCTAAAGGTATAGAAAGGCAACAGTACGGAATTGCTCTGACCTCTAATGGCCAGAACTTTGAATTAGTTTTAGTTCTAACCAATCAGAATCAAAATCCCAGAGGATAAATTTCACGACTGCAAAAAAAGGGAGAGACACATCATGGGGTGTCTGTCTCTCTGTTCTAACCAGTGCACATCACTGTGCGTGTGTGCAACCCCACAAAATAAACTTCGGCGTGTGTGATGTCTAAACTGCGTGGTGGGTGGGGTGTCAGGGAGACGAAATGTCATGCACTAGATGGAAGTGGAATCTCCAAATGATACCATAGAAAATACCCATCTGTGTATTAATTTGGATCAGCAATGGCAGGGCAAGGAGGTGATTGCATGCGCCCGTGCAGTTATTGCCTAATCATAATCATAAATCCCAAACGGTGCTGTGTAGACCTGTCCCTTATGGCTGAATCATATAGCATCACCACCCTGACAAGTAAATGTTGTCAAAATTGATTTAGACACAGTAGTAATACTATTGAGAGATTCGAACAACGTGTGCCTACCAACATATGCAAAAGTTCATACCGGTGCGGGCACATGAGATTTCTACACATGGCTGTCAATATTACTTACTTGTAAGCAGAAATGCTGTGCTGCGTAACTGCGGCTACTCGCGTGCCTCACTGGAACGCAATCAATGCAGAAGAAAATGCGTTGCCAAGGAGACCGCTTTCTAAAATGTACAACAGCCGCCATTACTGAGCTGGCAGCATCCCGCCCACATGTCCTGGAGTCGGGCCAATGCAGACTTGCCACATGTCTCTTCCTTCAGGGGTGTGTGCTTTGGACTACGCCTGCTTAGCTTAGCTAGCAAGCTCAATGGTCCCTGTAATGTCTCAAAGAAGGATGATAAATATCGTATGGTGCTCGGACCTGCCGAGAGGTGTGTTTACAGGGAATACTGTCCGTATTTCTTGTGAGAAGTCACAACTGTTGTTCCAAAAAATAATATAATATCTATGTGCTGGGATACTTGTCACCTCGCCATTCTATGTATACTGGACTGGTAAAGCCATGCCCATTAGGCAAAGTTTATGATAGCACAGTTGTAAATGCACAGTACCAGAGTAAAGTGTAAATATTGTGCGTATAAGGGCTCTTGTGCACCATGTTAGGAGAGATACAAATCAAGAGAGTTTGTAAGGCAAAAAGCTGTGTGTGTATCATCTTGCGAAGTGCAGCGTGTATTGTTTCAATTTTAATGCCCACTAATGCAGAAGTCGAACATTGGGTCTTTATATATTTAATCATCTGATTGAAACATTCTTAATAAAACATGTCATTGTCCTAGTAATACTCTGAGTATTACAGAGGGTGTGACTCAAAGTTACCCCCATCATTGTAATGCATTATTTCCAGGCATTAATACCACTACAAGCGGATGAGGATACCCTACCTATAAAGGGGTTGTGGTGGGTGACTGGATCATGTCACTTGGTGGAATGTGGATCTTTTACTAGTGTTAGAGACCATGGATTTGAATATACAGTAGTCGTAGCAATGTAACAAGACATAATTAGTCATGAAATGAGTGCTAGTTAGTGCAGACAATGTTTCCATTCTACGGTGACATTCAAACCATTCCTAACTGTGTGGAGTTTATGAATCCACTGCTGTTCTAACTTGGTCAGTGACTTATTTATATCTCCACCTCTCTTTTGTGGGGTCAATTGTTGGATCACCGTCCATGTCAAGTCTTCATTAGTATGTCCCATCAGGTTGTAATGCTCAACCAAAGGTCTGTCCAGTGCTTTGCTCTTCAGGCATGAGCGGTACTCAGAGATAGGTTGTTTAATGGGTCTGATGGTTTTCCCCACATATAACAGGTTGCATGGACATCTGATGCCATGTATCACAAATTTGCTGCTACAGTTGGTGTGGCTTTTTAGAGTCCAATGAAAATCACTGTGAATTAACTCTTAAGTAGGTACAGTGTAGGGGCATGCCACACATTGTCCGCATCTGTGGTGTCCCACAACAGGTGGTAGACTCCACAGTGTATTCGGTTTTCTGGTTGGTTCTATGTACGTGTGTACTAGACTATCTCGTAGATTCCTGTTTTTCTTGAAAGCGAAGATGGGTTTCCTTTCGAGAGTTCCTTTGTTTTTGATCAAATGCCAGTATTTGTTTATAGTGTTCTTAGTGATATTGCTGCATATGGTCACACAGATGATCCGATTCATCACTGTTTTGTTCTTTGGTACCAGGCTAATCTCCCGGTCAGTGTCAGCCGCTCTCTTACGCGCACTTTTGATGGATTTCCTCGGGTAGCCTCTGTTGCTCAACCTTGTTTATAGATTGTCGGCATGTGCTTCGTATTTTTCTTTGTCTGAACAGTTTCTTCTAATCCTGAGGAATTGGCCGTATGGTCAATTATATTTCAAGCCCTGGGGGTGGTAATTGGATAAATGCAGTAGACTGTTCCTGTCGGTTTGTTTTCTGAATAGATATGTTTTTAGACCGTTGCCTGGCCTGTATATATGAAGATCCAGAAAGTCTACAGCTTGGTAATCCCATTCAATGGTGAATTTGATGTGATAGTTTCCTATGTTGAGCCATTGATGGAAAAGTCTGAGGTCATCTTCAGTGCCTGTCCAAATAAGCAAGACATCATCTATGTAGCGACGCCATAATCTGATGTGTGTCTTAAAGGGATTATTTTCATTGTCCACGTAGTCCTCCTCATATTGTGCCATGTAGAGGTTGGCCACATCTGGGGCAAAAGTGGCCCCCATACTAACCCCCTTTACTTGTTGAAAAAGTTGTTCTTGAAATAAAAAGAAATTCTCTGACATAGCACAACAGACACATTCTAAAATGAAGTTGGTAGGGGTAGTAGTCATGTCCTGCCTTTTCTCCAGGCAAATCTTTAATGCCTCCAATCCTTCTGTCCGGGGAATCAAGGTGTACAGTGATTCCAGATCCATTATTGCTAGGTTGCAGTTTTGTGGTAATTCCACTTCTTGTAGGATGTGTATCACATCTGTGGTGTCCTTGATATAGGACCTCATCTTTCCTACAAATGGTTTTACGAAGTAGACAGTGTATAAAGAGAGTGGCTCAAGTATTGAGTCGCAGGCGTAGACAATCGGTTTCCCTGGTGGTTGTCTTGCATCCTTGTGTATCTTGGGTAAAATGTAGAAGGCAGGAGTCCAGTGGTGTGTTATGTTATGGAAAAGGTGTTCGCCTTCACAAATCTATCCTTCTTCTTCTGCATGTTTTGTTAGGTTCGCAATTTCTTCTTGTAATCTGGAAGTAGGGTCTTGATAGAGTTTTCTATATGCTGTTTCATCCGCTAGAAGTCGTTGGAAATCTCTGTTGTAATTGGTCATGTCCATGAGGACAATTCCCTCTCCCTTATCTGCTGTTTTTATGGTGATGGATACATCCTGGTCCAAATCTAGCACTGCTTTTCTCTCATCTTTGCTCAAGTTATCCTGATAGTAGTTCTTTCCGGATAGTCCTTCCGATAGTGTTTTGGTAATTTGTTTTTCAAACATCTCGAATTCCACTGGTATGGTGTGGGGTGGAGGCATGAAGGTGGATTTGGGTTTGAAACCCATTGTGTTCTCGATCGTTCTGCTTCCCTGATCTTCTCTGGTAGAGCTTGTCTTCTGGTTCTTGGGTAGATAGACTTCGAAGAAATATTTAAGCCTAATGTTTCTGAAAACCTTTTTAGTTCACATTCTACCTGGAACGCATCTGCCTTAGTTGATGGTACGAAAGATAAACCTTTTTCTAGCAGTGTTTTTTCTCTGGTTCAGTGAGTGTTCTTGAGGACAGTTTAAAAATGGAGATATGGTGCATCACGGTTGGTTGGAGTACCACTGGCGGGTGCGCATGTGGCACCTGATTGGGGTGGTCTCTTCTTGGGACGTCCGCGTTGTCCGCCCCTCTGAAAAAAAGGATGTTGTGGAGGGGCTGTGGTCTGACTCCTGAAGTCCTTGGATCACTACTGCTTGAGGATGCAAGCTTCCTGAGAAGTTTACTACTCTGTTTCCTCTGCTGTAGTTGCGTTGTTGTTGTTGTTGTAGGTCTGTGTAACATGATTCTCGTAGGTACTTGTGCAATACCTGCACGGGCGCATTCAATCACCTCCTCGCCGTGCCATTGATGATCCAAATTAATACACAGATGGGTATTTTCTATGGTATCATTTGGAGATTCCACTTCCATCTAGTGTATGACATTTCGTCTCCCTGACACCCCAAACACCATGCGGCATAGACATCACACACACCGAGGTTTAGTTTGCGGGGTTGCACACACGCACAATGATGTGCACTGGTTATAACTGTCAGGGTTCCGTTTGATTCCTCTTTTTCTTGTCATACACAAGAAGAAACATTCCCGACTCCCCAGTAGGTTTAACAGTATACATTTGAATTCAGGATTCTCATTAAACCCTGGGAACCCTTGTTCGTCCCTGTTTACGTGTTCCTTCAGAGAACGCTATGGGTTGCCCTGGAAACGTTGGCACCCTTTGCATTCACATAGGTGTTCAAGCCTACGGTTGTGCGTTGTGCGTGCGGTCAGCTGATCTGCATATTAACCCTGCCTCCGCTGCATGGCGTGGCTTCTGAATTTGTAATTCCAAGCTACGTATTTTGTGCCTTGTTATACAGTTCTTCGATACCCTGGTCTGCTCTTTGACCTCCCTTGCCCCGTTCTTTGTCATTGCTTACTTGGTATCTGTTGTTGACCCGGAATGTCCATGGACTGCATTCGTCTCAGCCCTCACGTTTTACCGGCCTGCTGCCAAACAGGAACGTCTATTGGACTGCATTTGTCTCATCCCTCACATCTTACCTGCCTGCTGCCAAACTGGAACGTCTATTGGACTGCATTCGTCTCATCCCTCAATTCTTACCTGCTCGTTGCCAAACCGGAACGTCTATTGGACCGCGTTCATCTCATCCCTCACTTTGTACCTGCTCGTTGCCAAACCGGAACGTCTATTGGACTGCATTCGTCTCACCCCTCACGTCTTACCCGCTTGCTGCCAAACCGGAACGTCTATTGGATTGCTTCATCTCAAGATCATCGTCAAGTCTTCGTTCTTTTTCGGCCCAAAGACTCAAGGAACTTAAAGGACACAGGTGCAACAGCGCAAGGATCCAAGGACATTAGCGCATCGGTGCAAGGATTAAAGACTTCTTTAGGCGTCCTCGTGATGGCGGGAATAGGAAAATGTGCTCCCAGGACTACCATTTAATTACAACAAATTCCTCTTCAGATTTCCTCCAGGACAATCATTGTTAAGCACAGAACTGCCTGATTCTTCCTTTTCTCACTATCCTGTACTAGTGGTAATAGCTACCTCTCTTGTTTCAGGATACTCACCAATCTAGCTTGTAACTATCAGTCCCAGTGTACATTCTTGCTTGTGAGTATCTGCTCATCATCTTGCTTAGTTATTGCATCGTCTTGAGTCATATTTTAATACTTGGTTACTTTTTCTTGCAGCCAGGGTGTACCAATGTTTTCGGGCAATACTCACCTCAATCTGTCCTTTCGTACTCTTGGGGGGTACATTGGCAGAAAGACTCAATTGCATCACGATGTGTCAAGCCACCACTGCTGGATTTAGTACTTGGGCCCTAAAAAATAAGAGAGAGACAGACACCCCATGATGTGTCTCTCCCTTTTTTTGCAGTTGTGAAATTTGTCCTCCGGGATTCTGATTCCGATTGGCTAGAACTACAACTAATTGAAATTTCTGGCCATCAGAGGTAAGAGCAATTCCGTACTGTTGCATTTCTATACCTTTAGAGGCTAGACCCATGAAAACCAACCACTTGGTTTTCTTTTTTCTCCCTTGATCTTTGTCTTTTCAGGCAACCAGGTACATCAACTCACTAGTGATCGATTCCCCCATCCACTTGAGAGAGGGATTTCTTTCGATTTTACCATAGCAAAGGATAGACTATGGTAAGAGACACAATATGTGATCTTTAAGTATCGTCTTTTTTTCAAAATAACAGCATTTGTTGTGTGTACTCTAAATCATGTACTTATGATTCATAGATCACACTAGTTTTAACCCACACATCTCCTATCATTAATTATAGATAGAGACCCCAGGACACGGCCACACCATCTGCCATACATCCTGATGAAGGCCCACCACACATAAGCTTCATTAAGCAGCTTCACCTTGGGCCGAAACACAACAGTGTTGATGATTTCTTCACAAACTCAGTGTCCACTCAATACACTGATATATGTTCTTTGTTCACCAAAATGTGCTCTTTTCTATGTTCACATTGCATTTGGAAAGTTTAACATGTAGTTCAACAAAAACATGTTGTTTGTTCTCCAAAATCCAGTTCAGTTGATTGGATTGTACCTATTTGTATTGTATACAAAATTGTAAATAGTAAAGTGTCTTTGGATTCTATCTGTTCACATTGAAAAATGTATGAAAATTAAAAAAAATCCTTCTGACCTTGCTGAAATTTGGAATTATTGTTTTTTGTGTGTAAGAGCACAACAAGAAATGTGTGTGTGATTTTCACCCTGATTTTTCTGATTGTATAAAAGTATACGCCCACCTGGGCATATCAGGACCTAGCCAGGTTCCATTTTCCCCTTTCCTAAAAAGCATTTTAAACATGTACTCACAACCCAACAGTCATCACATACTACAACTGTACCAGAATGTTGCACATTAGAGCAATTTCACTTGGCTAGTAACACAAAGTAATACAGCGCTCCCCCATCTTAAATATTTAAAAATACATCTAACATTTTAACTCTCCTCCATATTTGCCCCATGGTTTAATATTGCTGTGCGTGCAAAATCATCAGATTTGCCTGGGCCCCCCTTGGGCACAGTTTGGGCAGTCTGGGCCCCCCAAAAGTGCCAGATGGACAGCATGTAGAAATCGCAATTAACTTTTGCGTGCTGTCACCATTTCCTACTACCAGTACAGACCCTGGGCTCTCCGCACCCTACTCCCACCACTATCCCAGTGCTGCCGCCCATCCTGCTCCCATCACAGTCCCACCACAGTCCCATAACACAAGCATACACACATCCATACACATTTAAATAAAACATAAATCGCCAAAAACTTACCTACTGCAGGGGCCTGCGCGTGGTGCTAAAATGCCCCGCACCAGGTTGCTCTGCCTGTATGTACGAAGAGGCGCAAGAGCACCCCCTTGCACATACATACATGCAGTGCCCCAGCCAGCATTTCCAGAGCTATGCATGGCTGGCGAAGCAAAACAGTGATCATGTGTGGCTGGGGAAATGAACTGTCAAAGGCAAACAGTGTTTCCCTATGACAGTTCAGCCAGCCCAGGAGCACACCCTCAGCTGGAAAAAGCAGCTGAGGGAGTTCTCAGTGTTTCACTGGGCTGGCTCCTCGGCTCCTCCATAATGGGTGAGGTCGCCAGTGGGTGGTCGCCCCCTCACCCATTATGGATGAGCCGGCAGGCGTGGACTGGCCTATAGGGCAATAGGGCGATGACCGTACCAAAAATGCAAAATGCTAGTGTAGGCCAGTCAAAATGGGCCACTTTTTTGGCCATTGTGGGCCAGTTTGAGGAGTTACTTCACTATGCAGGTAGTAGTTTTGACCATTGTTGCTGAATAAATATTCTTTAAATATCACAATTTGTTTACATTTGAACAAATAACAACCCTTTGGGTACTATTCAAACAGTCTGTGACTAAAGGACTGAATATCCATTTGCAACTGCTGGCCATGTTTTCATTGGTACCTAGGATCGTTTTATGGCCCAGTCTGACCATGTGAGCTGCCCCTTCCCATTTCCTACAATCTAAAAAAAAAAAAAAAGTATCATTTTTTTTACTACACATTTCATGATGGGCTCTTGCGCCCCCACTGGGATGTGGCCGCGCCCCCCTGGGGGGACGCGCCCCACAGTTTGAAGACCTCTGTTCTAGGGGAAGGTGAGAAATGGAAGAGTACCTTTGAGGAGGGGCAGCTGGTAGTAGGACTTCTTGGCGACATCCAAGATGTGCAGAGAGAAAGAGAGAGTGGAGTCAAAGATGACACCAAGGTTTTTTGCCTCACAGGTAAGTGAAGGAAGAGGGCCCAAGGAGGGCGGCCAGAGTGAGAGAGGGAAAGCGGGAGCAGGAGTCCTAATGAGAAGGATCTCCGTCTTACTGGCATTAAGGCAGAGATCATTGGAGGTGCACCAGTCCTGAATCGTGGATAGACAGTGAGGGGAGACTGAAAGAGCGCTGAGTGTCATCTGCATAACACTGAAAGTTAGAGGAGAAGGTAGAGATTAGGTAGGCAAAAGGGGCCAAGTAGAGATTGAAAAACCATGGTGAGAGGATAGAGCCCTAGGGAACACCACAGGTAGAGAGAGAGGTGGTGGAGAGAAAGGAACCAAGTTGGACCTTAGAGGGGCGGTCCAAGAGGACAGAGGTCAACCACTCCTAGGGCCTGTTCTGTGATGCCCAGGTACTCATGGAGTCAATTGATCAGGATGGCATGGTTGGCTGTGTCGAGGCAGAGGAAAGATCAAGGAGGATGAGGACAGAAGGAGTGCTGGAATCAAGGTTACAGAGCAGATCTTCACAGGTGTTCAGGAGAGCAGTTTCTGTGCCTCTGGCAGATCTGAAGCCAGACTGATGGTCATGGAGACAACCAACAGATTCAGTGTGGCGAGTAAGCTGGGAGATGACCAGCTTTTCAGGTGTTTTCCCAGGAAGGGGCTGATAGAGATTGGGCGATAGTTTGCCAGACAAGTAGGATCAGCAGACGGCTTCTTGAGGAGGAGGTGCACAAGGGAGTGCTTGAGGAGATAGGGCAAAGTTCCAGTGGTGAAAGAGTGGCGAAAGAATGGGATGATATATGGACTATTGCTTAAATTAAATAATGTGGAACCAAAACATGGGCTTAAAATCTGGTTTAGCCACTTGATCAAAGTATTTGAAGCTGGGAAAATCACTTTACATCTGTCTTATGTCTCCTATCTTCCAAAAGTGATTTTCTGAAATATGCATTATAGAAAATGTGTTGCTCACACATAGTTTAATAGACAACAGTGTTTGGGGAGATAGGAGTTCGGTGGTGGCCCCCCATTCTGCATATCAGCACAACAGTAAACTTGTTTGTCAAAGAGGGTGAAGTGTGAGGTGAACTTCCTGTTAGTCTCCTCATCCTCCTAGCATCCTAGACTGCTGATGTCTGTTGTCACTGCCATTCTGTTGTGGCACAGCCAACTAAGCTACATTTGGATACCTGCAGTGGGGAGGTTTAATGGAGAATGTCTGCACTGTTTGCAATAGAACATGGAAGCAGATGTATTGGGTAGGTTTCTATTGGCTGTTGATTATATGTAAAAGCCGCTTTAACCTTTGACCCCTCTTGCCTATTTCTGTGCAGTATAACTTGGCGCTTGGAAACCTGGACTATCAAGTGGCCCTATTTCGTGTCTTGCCCTAGGCAGGTTGCGGTGGGTAGTAAACATGCAATGGGCAAGGAGCAGGTAAAGGGCAGTTACTTCAGTAGCAGAAGCTGCACAAGCTGCAGTGGGTTCTAGCCTGAGTAATGGTTGCCCTGGATGAATGCACATCATCTTTCAAGTGAAGGGTGTTCCTCAAACAGAGCTTGTCATTAATGAACGAGAGAGTGAAGGGTCTTGGGTAATTGGAATTGGTAGGCTTGGAAAGCATAAGGCTCTGTCTCTCTTACTTTCTTGGATGATCAAGAGGAAAGATACTAATGGGTCAGTGCTAAGGGCACAGGAAAAAGAAAAAAAGGGAAGGTGGTGGCAGGGATGATCAGAGATAACCTATTTCTGCTAGTCAGGCTAACTTCCCTTCTGGGCCCTTCTAGTTCAAGAGATGGCTATTTATCACAGCAGTTTTTGTCAGATGGTACATGCAGGTTAGAGCTTGCTGTCTGCCCTTCTCTACTTTGGCTCAGTTAAGGGCTTAAGTCTCACCAATCTCTACAAATGTGCACCCACCATCTCCAGATGCTCCCCCGAGCTTTACTTCTGAGTTAGCTGCTGGTAGATCACTGAATTTGGCATGACCAACTATGCTCCCATGGGAAACATGTGAGCATAGTTTCCCATATGGGCCCAGCAGCTAACTCTGAGAACTGTTATTGACCTGCTTGAAAAGCCCTTGGACCTTGCCCAGGAAGACATCAAGGGCCTGAGGAAGGAAGTAGAAGAGCTCAATAATGGTCTACATCACCCTGATTCTATCCATTCAGCAGGATTGGTTCATCTGTACAGCCCACAAGCATCCTAAGATAGCTTTATTTCCCAAAGGGTCCCTTTTCTCAGGCTCCTTGATGAGGGAATGAAATCTCAGTTTGGATTTGTATAAGGAAGCTGAAGGTTACTACACTTCCTTCTTCATCTTTTGTGTTTCTAGGCAACATCACTCCTCAGGAGTCAAAAGGAGCTAGAGGTTTATTGGGAAGTCATGAAAGGTTTAATGCTTTGCAATTGTGGACGCATATGTTAATGTTGAAGTATATTTGCATCACGCACTATCACCACCAAAGTGGTCCCCTGGCGCTCAATGTTGATTGGCTGTATATTACTGATCCAAGACAGGTGGTTTTCTTAAAATAACTTTTACCAGAAATTCTAAGGTTACTGTAAATGATTATGTTGTGTTCTTTGAGTAATGTTTTCTAATGTGTCTCTATGTTGTCGTACATATTCAATGTAATCCACACCTATCAATTGACTAATAATACATGATGCTTTTTTTTCTGAAAAAAGTCCATATTGAATGCACGTATTTTGTAAACAATTTTAATTCTAAAGAATATGGTTCCACTATTTTTAGTGACATTCATTTTTTACAACACATAGGATGGAATAGTAGAACAAGTGTTTGGGATTTTTTTTCGCAGGAATCACACAGATACGAAACAGGTAACACAAAAATGCTGAATATTGAACTGCACATATCCACACAATTATATGTGTGGGGGGGGAGGGTTGAGTTGAGGTAATACAAAATATAAGGGGGGTATGGGTGAATTGCAGGGGTCTTCCCTCATATAATTGAGGAGCCATGTGCAGACAAAGAAAATCAACATAGAATTGATTGATTAAGGTGACCTTTTGTTGTTGTGGCTACGTAACTCCTTGTTACATCACCTTAATTTGTTACGCCAAATTCTTTTAGGCGTTACAGGGTTAGCCCCCTTTTTGACACAACTTTAATGAATAAGACCACTGTATTTGGGCAAAGAGGGGGTGCACGTCAATTATTCAGAGGGACATCATTGAAATTGCTAGCTTGCTGTCTCAGAATAAGGATGATAGACAGGATAATAGACAGGATGATAGGCAGAGAGCTGGTAAAAGGCTTACTCCGAATGGAACAAAGAAGCCTCCCTTCAACCTCTTCGGGTATCTCAATCAGATGTTCTCCACCAGCCACCAGCCACATCTTAGCCCTGCCTGCTGCCTTGCCAGAAGAATATCATTAAAGCCGCTTGGGATGGAGCCTTACTGAGGGGGGTAGTGTCATGCCAGGGACTCCAAATACAGGTGATAGTGCTTTGTACTGATCATTCCTTTCACCAGGAACCTAAACAGAGGCTCCAGGAGACAAAGGTTTTGCAGTGCAGGAATCTACCCATACAACTCAGCCTGACTGACTCATGCTGTGTAATTTAACATTTGATTCTGAGCTATCCCTTTTACTCGTAAAACTTTTTAGTATTTTTCTGTGCGAATAAGCACCCACGTAAGCATACCGTGCCATCAAAAACCAGTAGCTCATCAAAAGTGGACATTACACACTTTGTGCAAAAATGCACGTGTAAACAGCAGATAATAGTGATATGCCACTATAGGTTATGCCTCTACCTGCAGAGGGATTTGGTCATGGACGGAATTAGCACCAACTTTAGACTTCAAAGAATCCAAATGTGTTTTAGGCTTGCTCGAATTTTGATGTTAAAAAACTGACACTGATGGGAAACGTTGCACCATTTATTTATTTCTTTTTTTCTGACCAGGTTGCACTTTGAATAGGGAAGTGGACAGCACACGTGTGTATCTTGGCAAGTAATGAGCTCTAGGTACAAAACCAATATCAACGCGTGGTCTCAACATAACCTTTATGTCACCCCTGCAAGTGCGAGAGCAGCTCTCTACACCTACCCAGTGGGGGTTCCTGATTACGTATGCAGCTATAAGTAGCTTCTCTAAATAAAGATATCTATCATCATCCTTGTTTGTGAATTAAGCTCAGGTCAGTAACCTCGTCTGAAGAGTTTTGGAAAATATATTACCTGAATAACCTTATGAATGAATTCTAAGCACAGATTTACACTTGTAATCCCACAGATTTTAGAAGATAAGCGGGGTAGTCACAACAATTCGTATATCGGGTCTCCCAACTAAATATATGTCCTGATGAAGGCCCAACCTTAAACATTTTAAGAAGAATGCCAGGAAGGGGCAGGTCATCTGTAAAGGGCCGAAACACCCCATGTCAACCAGATATTGTACTACATGCACTTCTTAGATGCAGCAGGGCTAAATAAAAATCTCACTGCAGGAATATGTATGCATACAAAAACCAATGTGAGAACTGCAACTGAAACCACATCGATCCTGAACTTCTAGACTCAGAATTGTAAAAAAAGGCGTTTAGGTTTCTAGGTTTTGACTGTATGCTCCTACCTATTTACATGAATATAAAAAGTGTTTAATCAAATTCATTGTTTTGCATATATAGCTCTTTATTGCACTATCCCAACTTCATTGCCACTGTTTTGCACTTCTGTGGCCTCTATGGACTTTACGTAGTAGGCATATTTTTGTGTACTAACATGATTGAAACCTTGAGATTATTTTCTGCTATATATCATGTGAATGTTTCGTACTTTTATACTTTTGTACATCACTCTCTGTTATGGTAACTTAATGTTTTAAGAACCATAGTTTGGGTTAATTATATGTTTCTCTGAATGAATTGGTTTTATGAAAAATTGGTTTCATGAAAAATGAGAGGTAATGTGCAGCATTTGTTCCACAACTGCACAGTGTCCAGAGGAGGTTGATTGGTCTGCATAAAAAAGGGAGCGGTAGCCAAACACTCGCCTTTTGTTTGTCGAACATTAGGGCAAGACCCATTGTGTATGAATATCATACAATATGAGCCAGGCCTGCAGAAGTAATACTCTGGAATGAAAACATCAGCTGGGCATCAGGGCAAGAAAGCTGGCCCATTTGTCAGGGCAAGAAAGCTGGGCCATTTGCCTGTTGACTAATCAGAAATACTGCTGAGAGTCTTGCAAGTCATATGGTGCATGCAATCACATTGGCCTCCCTGCAGTCCCTTTGTTGCTCACATAGCAAAGACAGAATGAGTCTCAAGGAAACTTCTCAGGCTGTTACTGAAGTGATCCCGCTACCAAAGCAGACATACACCTGCTCCTTGAGGAAACCAAACTGATGAGGAGTGATAGTCATACCTCTATTAAGGAATTAAAGGGAAGAATGGATAAGATTAAAGACAGAATGGAGGCGGTCAAAAATAACCAACTGACGGCTGATCTAATAGAGAAGAAACTATCTGCGAGAATGCAGGACCTAGAAACAAGAGAAGCTGACTTAGCCCTGAAGGTTGACGACCTAGAGAACAGGAAATAAATATGCAATATTCAAGGGTCTCCAGGAAAAACAAGGAGAGTCGGCAGCTTCCATTGAAAGATATGCTATGGGTCTTAAAGTGACCCTACTTGCAACCACTGGAGATATTGAGATAACACTTGATAGGATACATAGGGGCGTTGGTCTCCCAGGAGACCCAAGATCAGTAGTGGCCAGGTTTCATTACTTCAAACAAAAAAAGGATATTCTGGCAAATGCGACAGAAAATGGGTCCATAGAATACAAAAGATCCCAGGTCTGCATATATCAGGGCCTATCTGCATTAACCCTCTCTAAACATAAAGAATGCAGATCTCTGACGCAGTGGCTCCATGATCATGAAGCGGAAGAGACAGAGGCCGTCTTGAAACATCTAAGAAAGGATGGACAGAAGGTAGAGGAGAACGGTACATTGTGGCCAAGCAGTTTGAAGCACCAACCAAGAAGGGGTTGACAGGACAGATCCAGGAAATATTGCAAGTTAAACACCCCATAGGAGTTGTGTCTATCTCTGCCAAGACTCATTGTCTACTGAATAGCATGAATAATTGTGGGTAGTTCATTGATGGCAGCGATATAGAGTGACAATGAAATGTGGGCCTTGTTATGTTACATGGCTTCCCAGTGGTGGCAGCAAAACACTGGAACGCAATTCTGCTAGCACTAAGATCAGAGCCATGCTTTTGGTCCTTCCGCAAAAGCTTCAAAACATAGTTATTCATGCGAGATCCACAAATCCATGGATACCACTATGCATGCTAATCTTCCATGTATGTAAGCGATAGTACCATAGGTCTGGGCCGTGCTTGTCTGCAACCAGCAACCAGACACAAATGTATCTAACCTGACGTCTTATTTATTTCCATGTCTTGAATGTAACCAGCGCACAAATAGCCTTGGGTTTGGAGCACTCTATAAATGCCAAATATATAAATAAATCAAATAAAAATCAGGTGTTGCAATTGAAAAGTTTGAGGATCCTGAAGGGGTATCCCCCAATAGTTTCAGTTATTTACATGGGGCAAGGGGCTCCATCTAGGGCGTCTCTCTAGTGGGAGAGGGTACTCCAGGCTATGAAATGGTGAAAGGTGAAGGGAGTAAGGGAACTGGGGCATGAGCGGAGTTAATATCCTGGGAGTTAATAAGGGTTTAGAGCAGGATGTAAAATTGAGTGAAACACAAAATGTAAAACACACTGTGAATATGCACCATAGAAAGGGGAATAATGGGGGTGTTCAAACAGAAGGGAAATGATGTCAAGTAATACTGTGGTTCAGGCTCGGACCCTGAATGTCAAAGGCCTCAATATTCTGCAGAAGAGATTCGTGGTGGCAATCTGGCCTAGATGTCCTGTTTATTCAAAAAAGAGAGGAGAAGAATACCAAATAAGAGGGAACGGCATAGGTACAGTCCTATGGCACCTTGAAACACCATTTGTTGTATAGGCGCCTAACAAATATCCAATAAATAAATATGGGCTTCGAGCAATGTCAGAAAAGCTGCTGTAGGGATACTGGCAAATCTTTTACTAGGATTAATAGTTTACCAGGTAAAGAGGGGAATGGATGGCTGTCCGTTAGCAGCAAAAGGGAGGATAGGTACCTCTGATGTGACCTTATGTTCAATCTATGCGCCAAATCAACAACAACCAAACTACAATTTTTAGAAACATGGAAGGGTGGGGTTTTGATCTGTGGCAGTGATTTTAATATGCTAGCATATCTGCAGAAAGACTGGCATTCCCATTGAGAAGGGGCTATACGGCCGACAAGATGAACTGAGGATGGTTGTTTTGCAATCCTGCAGACATACTATGTAATTCACACATGGAGAACACTACACCCAGATCAAATGTCTTACACTTTTTATTCCCCACTGCACAAAACGTACAGAAGAATAGTGGCTTGGTCAGATCCCGATATGTGTAGGCGATCATTGGATTTGGGTTAGCGGCCACTGTTGGACAAGCGCTGGATATGTAATGACACACTATTTGGGGGCTCACTTTTCTGGGAAGCAATGAAGGCTGAAATTAGTGAACTCTTCAAGATAAATGACACAGGAGAAGTTCCAATGAAAATAGTTTGGACGCAGGAAAGGCCACGTTCCGAGCCTTCTGATTTCTGAGGGTGCATGAAATAAAAGGATTAGTGGCTTGCAGGGAACTAAACTCAAGCAACAAATGTGGACAACAAACTGAGAAGGGATCAAGATTCCTCTGAGAAAAAACTGCAAGAATTGACGTACTTGAGACGTGAGCTCAGGGATCTTTGGAAGGGAAAGGCTCTTTCCCAGCTGAGGTACTTAAAACAAAGATTCTATGAAAAAGGGGGACATGGCCCATACATTATTTGCAGACCGTCTCAGTCGACAGAGGGCGTTCAAAACAGTACACAAGATAAGGGAAGAATCTAGCAATATTTTGACCAACCATAGAGGCATAGCCCAAAGATTTTCAATGTTATGCCAGGTTATACATTAGTTGTCACAGTTAAACGTAGGAAGGCTGTCACACTGACTTTCCTCATTGCTAAATTTGCAGGTGAGACATCAGGCTTCAGCCTTGCAAGAATTTGAATGCTCTACAGGCAATGTTTTTGTCCAGTGATGCTTTATGGTATTGAGGCTTTAACTGTGAGGGACCTCACTTGGTTAAAGGTGATTGAGGGTAAATTCTGGAGAAAGATCTTGGGAATGGCACCTTCTGTCTCAATTGAACTAGGGCATTGAAGAGGATGTTTTCATGTTTAAACAACCTACAATTAGGCCGAAATGCCCTCTGTTAGACTTGCTTGGAGAGGCCTCCAACCTTAAGAATGCTCACAAGTTCACAGAATTGGGAGAAATCACGTTTGAATTAATTGAATGGAGGCCAAACTGGTAGGATGAATATCACACATTAAAATAAGTATTCGTGAACAAACTTGAAAACTAAGACTGGGCGGCAAACTGCAACCATATTGCCAAATTGAATTGTTACAGAGAGATAGTGTGAAATTATTAGTGTAAAATATCTACAAAAAGTGAAACTGCCAGACATGTACTGACTGAATGCAGGGAAAAAGGAACACTCTATATGTGTGCCATAGGTCCTTTTGTCAGTCACTACTATAGTATGAGACACAACGAGTTTTGCAATATTGTTTAAACACTAAGAAATGAAATGTCGCACATTGCACTTTATCAAATATGGCAGCAGGTTAAAGATCTGATGAAATATTACATACATTATTACGTTTAGTATCAACTTAATTTAAATTTATATCACTGACCTAGGTCACAATGTATGAGATTTACGATGAACATTGAAAAGGATATTAACTTTGTAATGAATCTAACTTTTCTCTGAATTTAACTTGTTAAATGTTTGTTTTTAGAAGTTAGTGCAGACAATTGTTCATTTTTGTTTATCGATTTTATGATAAATTGTTTTAGTATATTTGTATTTTATGAAATGTTTTATCTATTTGAAGTTCGAAATGAACGAATCAAAATAATAATTAATAAATTAATAAAGTTGTACACTAGAGAGTGAGGCTTGAGTGAACTGGAAGTGAGGTCATACCTGGCCAAAATGAGTTACCTAAGTTATCAGACGAAGACATCACACAGATGTATGCCTCAATTGAGACCATTAAACTACTTTGTGCAGTCTCTAAGCAAAAGGCAGGTTTAGCACAAGATTCAGACAGGTTCAGCACACTATTTTATAAAATGCATAGATCCGAACTAGCCCCATTCTTGTGTAAATTATTCAATAGCATTTTAGAAGGCGATAGGGCTCCTGAATCGTTCACTCAGACAAGAATTGTGATCATTCCTAAAGAAAGGAAGGATACACTTGAATGTGGGTCTTATTGACCGATATCGCTGTTGAATGTAGATGAGAAAATATACAAGTGGAGCAGAAAGGCTTGGGAGATTTTTGCCCACATTAATACACAATGATCAAGTTGGTTTTATCAGGGCCAGAAAAGGGTCAGATAACATTTGCAAAACATTAGATTCTATGTCAAAGCTAGGCTGACAAAGATACAGACTCTCGCTTGGATGCTGAGAAGGCCTTTGACAGGGTCGAATGGCGTTTTCTGAAAGCGGACTTGCAAAAAGTAGGCTTGGTGTCACAATGGCTCATGGGAGTTATGGCATTATATAAGAACCTGGTTGCAAAGGTGGTGGTCAACCAAATATCATCTGAGGAATTCCACCTGAGTCAGGAAACGAGGCAAGGATGCTCCATTTCCCCCTTGATCTTTTCCCTAACACTAGGACCATTGCAGGTTTTGATCCGAAGAGAGACACAAATTCAAGGTATAGAGAGGTACGGGCGGGAATACAAACTGGCCTTATTTACAAATGACATACTAGCATGTTTAACAGTCCATTTACGTCTCTCCCTAGATTGATAGAGGTCATCAAGAATTATGGAAAGCAGTCAGGCTTCAAAATACATTTCAATAAATTAGCAGTGCTCCCTATGGTGGAACGCACTTCGGAAGTGAGCCAATATATTTCTAACAACAGACTACTAAAGGCCTACAATGCATAGGTTCTTTCACGACCGAGATATCCAATTTAAAAAATGCAAATTACCCCACCCTATGGGGCCAGATTAAGAACGATTTAACATGATGGGCTGGGATCCTACTGTTAATGTTGGGTCACTTAATGACCTTGTAAATGAATGTTTTGCCCAGGCTTATATTTCTATTCCAGGGATTACAAATAGAAGTGCTGGCCACATTTTTTGACGAAGCGAAGAAAACATTTATACATTTTCTTTGGGGAGGGAAGAAACCACTTATAGCAAATCAAATGCCACTCTGACATTACCTAAATGGGAAGCTGAAGTAGGCCTCCCAGACCTAAAGGATTACTATAGAGCACTGCAATTACAGATTCTCATCAATCACTTAAGAGTAGGTAAAGACAAGCAATGGGTGGATCGTGAAAATGGCTTACTGTCTCAAGCCACCATGGGTGAATGGTTGTGGGTACATGAAGCATTACATGAAAAGCCTATGCCCATATATATGTTCTTACAATTGAAACATTTCATTGTTGGGAAAGTTACCTGAACTACCCACGAATGCATTTCGAGTAGATTCTAGATAAATACACAAGCTCCTGTGGCCTTGTCTCGAAATTATACAACACATTACTAACCAGATGGCGCTCTAGTGCAACTCATGTAAATTTACTATGGGACAAAGAGCTGGGTAAACAGTAAGGTGAAGAACCCTGGCCAACCATCTATAGAACAGATTGGTCCTCACCAATCGTCATGCAATATAAAATGCATTACGATAGGTTGCTTCAAAGATGGCAGTTAACACCATACAAGTTGGCCAAAATGTACACACAAGAAAGTCCTTCAGGTTGTCGGGGGTGCGGAATCATAGGTACCTATTGGCACATCTGGCGGGAATGTCCATTAGCCCAACTGTTTTGGAAGAAAGTTCTGGATTGGGTAAAATAAATGAATGGAGTTGAAAGGTCTCTCTCCCTAAAGCTATGATTACACTGGAGGTAGGCATATCAGATTGACCAAGGCAAGGAACCTTTTTGTATCAGCAAGAATAAGTACAACAATACATTGGAAGAGACGGCACCTTACAACTCAAAGGTAATGGGTCAGTAAAGCCTTTGAAATACGTGAGATGGAGAGTATGATGGCAATGTTGTCCGAAACTCATAATCACATAGTTTAGTTTAGTTTTGTTTATTTGCTTATATAGCGCCCTTAACCGGGAGGTATATAGCCGCTTAACTTGATGAACAAAAATAATAGTTACAGACGTGACAGTTTAACTTACATGAACACGCAGTGTTCTAGCATATTTACAGATTCAGGTACATACAATTTTTCTTTACATGATTTGTTATTTAGTTGACATTTGTCAGATAAGAAACAGAAACAGTCAAACACAGTCGAATATATACAGTAGGGTAGTATGCAGAGAGTTCATCATTGGGGGTCAGTGCGAAGAGCCATGATTTGACTTTACATCAGAAGGCCGGAAAGGAAGGTTCATCTCTTAGAGTGGGGGGCAGTGTGTTCCACGTTTTGGCTACCAACACTGGGAAGCTGGAGTCCCCTGAAATTTGCAGCTTAAACTTAGGGATGCTGAGACAGTGGGTGTATTTAGTTCTGGTGGGTCTGGTGGAGAGTTTTCTGGTGAATTTATCTGCCAGGTATTTGGGGGCAGTGTTGGACAGGCATTTATGTGTGATCATAAGTGTTCTAAAGGTAATTCTGTCTTGTATGGGTAGCCATTTAATATTGCATCTGGCTTGAGAGATGTGGTTGGTCCGTGGTATGTTTAATGCCACTATGAGGGCATTATTTTGCAATACTTGGAGTTTATGAAGATTTTGTTTGCTGGTGCCTAAGTTTAGGGTGTTACAATAGTCCAGTTTGGAGAGAATAAGAGCTCTGGCCAATGTGATGCAGCTGGTGGTAGATAAGAAGGGTCTGCATGTGTTTATTAACGTGGAAGTGTATGCCGTAGACAATGAAGTTGCGTTTACTTGTCTTTTGAGGGAGAGGGTGAAATCGAGGTAGATTCCCAGTGTTTTAGCATCCTTGGAGACAGTATTGTTGTCATTGATCTGAAAGGAGGTGTATTGTGGGTTTAGCTTGTTAATGTGTTGCCTAGAGCTGATGAGTAATAGCTCGGTTTTGTATCATTGAGACAAAGACCATGCTTGGCCATCTAGTCTTGGATTTTGCTATATATTTCATTTAGGCGGGTGGAATCTTTTTCATAGGATCCCGAGAGAGTGATTAGAATTTGCGTATCATCTGCGTAGTTGGTGTGCGGGACGTTCATGTCATCCAGATGGTCGAACAGCAACTTTCTAAATATCTTATACAAAGTTTGAGTTACGCATGACCCTTTTGGGACTCCACGTGTGATTGGAGAGGGCGCTGCTTCTGCTGATGCTGAGAAGACCCTCATGGATCTTTCGGAGAGGAATGAGTGGATCCATTTGGCTGAATTGGGTGAGAATGAGGCTGAGGTGATTAGGTGGGTAGTCAGAATACTGTGATCCACTAAATCGAAAGCAGCAAAATCAAGTAGTAGGAGTCGGGCCGGGCTGCCGCTGTCTTTGGCTTCGTCCATCTGGATTTTTAAATCAAGACGGCAGTCTCTGTGCCATGTCTTGGCCTGAATCCTGACTGTCGGAGTCCTAATAGATTATATGTTTCGAGGTGGTTCTGTATTTGGATACATGCTGCTTTATCCAGGATTCTTTGATGAAACGGTATGGTTATGATGGGTCTGTAATTAGTTGGGGTATTAGGGTCGAGAGTGGGCTTTTTGATTAGGGGAATGACCCAGGCATCTTTGAGATTTTTGCCTTGGAGGCAAGGATGAGTTTTTTGGTTTCGATTTTTGCTTGGAGTAATGCAATTTTATCTAGTAGAGCTTTTTGGATATTTGCACACCAAGGGGTGTCTTTGTTGCATGAAGTTGGGGGAGGAGTGGGTGACTCCAGTTCTTTAAGGATGGTGAAGAGATCTTTGGTGCTAGATTTGGCATTAAGTATTCAATTGTTAAAGGTGTCACCTTCGGTTTTCAGGATAGCATCTTTATAAGTGTTGGAGGCAGTATTGAATAATTCCTTGTTGTGGGTAAATGAATGTTTTCTCCAATTGGTTTCTGCGCACCTTTTGGATTTACATAAGATTTTTTAGTTCTGATGAGAACCATTTGTTTAGATGACTGGGTGGTTTAGCTTTTCTCATTCTAAGGGGGGCACTATTTGGTCTAGTGCTTGCCACAGTTTTGGTTATATGTGTCCACTAGAGTTTCAGGGTCTTTGTTGGGAGGGGTCAGAGGAAGTAGGTTCTCGGTTGTTTCTTGTAATGGCTGGGGGAACTTGAGGAGCAGTGGGAAGCATGTGACAGATGTTCTGGAGTTCAAAAAGAATGATCTGAGCAAGCGCACAGGGAGTTTGAGCATATTTTGGTATTACAGTTTAAGGCGGCTACCCAATATAGAGCTCTGCCCTTGCAGTGCGTGGGATCAGTAATGTGCTGAATGAAACCTCGATCCAGGAGGGAATGCTCTAAGGCTTTGGCATTGGTGTCTTGAGGGTCATGAAAGCCATGGTTTAGATCGCCTAATAGTAAAAGAATGGCTTCATAGATGAAGAATGGCTTCCATTCATATCATACCATAGAATAATAACATCATAAAATCGGTGGAAGTTAGCTTGTTAGTAAAACAAGGCAGTTAAATGGGTAATGGAATGAAGATTAAAACAGCATTTCAGAAGCATCGGATTCCCCCATACTGTGATGTCATCCACTCGTTACTGTTTTTCTCAGATGAATAAAGCATTTTGATTGTCCCTGATACATGTTACACCCCGGAAAAAGGGGAAGTGGGTGGAGGGATGGAATGGGGAGGGGACGAGGGAGAAAAACAGAGTTTTGAAATGTGGGTTATTCACTGACATCGCAGGATGGTTGATTTGACTATGTAACAGATCTTTATTTGTTGACTCTCTTTTATCATGTGATGTCTGTTTGTTTTAATATTAGTCAATTGGCATCAAGAGGGTTGTTCAGCTTCGGTTACATTGCTGTACATTATCATACATTTTATACAATAAGTTTTAGACAGGCAGTATGTACAGAATACAGGCATAAGACAGGCAGGTTGCTGTGGGATGTATTGACCCACTAGGCTCTGCCCTGCGACATCACCGTGGCTGCTTTCACCAGAACCAACAGAATGGCCACCAAAAAGCCCTATGCGCGCTAAACCTCTGAAGAATTGCGCAGTAAAACCGGAAAAGTTGGCTGCCAATCTCCTTTGTCTGTGTTAGTGGGGAACAGGAGACCACACTGCCAAAACCTGTCATTGGGCTGCCCGCAGAGGAAAATGGAACGACCTGAAAAGGCAGTGCTTCATTGCAAGGAAACCCAGAAGTGCTCTAAAATCCACTTTTCCTTGGCTGTTGAAATTGCAAAATGATGGTTCCCGAACATCAGAAAAGATGCAACATCCTTGATGGGTGTTAACCATCACCTTATTTAAGGAATCCACATAAGCACACTATGTCAGGAAAAGCAGAATCTATCAGAGAATATCCACAATAAAAAGTGTGCTTGCTTGTGGAAAATCTGTCAGATATGGGCGCAGTACCGCTGGATGCCTGTATAAAAGCTGTCATTAAAGTACACTGGCAAGTTAAACTTGTGCATTAGAATCAAACTGTTGAAAAGAAGTGACTTGCCATCAAAAGCTATATAGGTTGCCACTATTTAATTTCTATGTTGAAAAAGACTGGAATTGGAGATATGTTTGCCTGTTTTAAAATTGTAACTTTAATTTCAACAAAGAACAATGTAACAATTTAACTTAAAGTAACTTGATTCAGCAAATCTTCAAAGAAGCTTCCACCACTGTGAAACACACCACCCTTCTCCTTCCCACCAAAAGGGCAGGAACTCTCGGTTGGATGTTAATGGAGGGGGGAGGAGATTTTGCTCTGCTGCTCTGAGGAGAAACAAAAGGCTTCCTGGATTGAAAGGGTATGCAAATTCAAGTGTCAACAAGAACTCCTGCCAGCAGGAAGAGAGACCTGGATTGCTCTTGGCCCAGCAAAACTTTGGGGGCGGGCCAGACAGATATGTGTATCCTTAAACCACTAAAAGTATTTTTTTGAAAAATTGTACAAATCTGTAAAATATAGGGTTGTTAACATGAAAATTCCGGTCAACTTTTGAAACTACTCAGAACTCTGTGCTATGTTCAGGGACAAGTCTACAGAAATTGTGATTTTGTAGCAATTGTGATGATGCTAGAAATATGAAACTTCACAGGATTATCCCCAGATCTCCTGCGCATATATGTAGAAAAATGTGGACAAATATGACATTGGGTACCCAACCAAAAGCGTGAAAAACTGTCAAATCTGAACTGAAGCTCTCACCGAGATGGAACTCAGACGGATACTTGCTCCACTAAATCTGTGATGTAAATATGTTATTGCTAGCAAGTTGGTAATATTGTAAATATGCCTTATATGAAAAATAGATTTGCTGTGCAGACACAAAGGGGAGGGTCTCCCTGGATTGTAAAATACAGTATCATCATGGCACCAGATTTCCTTCTCCAATCAGGGGAGAGGACAGACCATAACCAATAGGATTCCTAGAGGGGATGCCTAGTATAATTCAGCATACCCACCCCTTTGGGAAATACATAGAGAGAGCTTAGGACCAAGACACACACAGATTCACCCATCAGCTGATTGCTAATGAAGTACCCTGCAGGAGAAACCCATATCCAAGAATCCAGCACTTTGAAAGTAGAGAGGCCCAATTCCAAAGCTGAACCCTTATCAGCTTGGCCTTTTAAAATCCTGAAACCAGATTTTACCCCAGACCTCCAAGGGGCACCAAAAGAACAGCCTGGCTGTGCTGTTTCTGCTTTCTTGCCAAGACCTCTTGCTAGAATCCAGAGATCCAAACCAGTAGAGCAGAGCTGTAACCAGATAGCTGCAACCCAGAACCAACCCGTCAGATCCAGTCCAGAGTGCCGTGCAGTGTCCAGAGTGCCGTGCTGAGGCAGAATCCAAGCACCCTGAATCCTGTACGCAGGCTAGCAGAATTCCAGTCCAGAAATCTTTGACCAGATCCCTGACGGGTCCATTCCAAAGAGTACTAGTGAGTATCTATAGCATAGAATTGTCACTAGCAAGTATCTTATCCTTAAGTAATCCTATCCAAACCCATTCTATCATATCCAGAACTGCATTGTAGAAAATATTTTGTCTTTCCTGAATCTTTCTCTCATTCCTATAGTCCTTTGGTAATGGTAGTGATAATATCATCTTTGCGCTTATATACTTGCTGAAGAAAGACAAGTGTCTCGGCGGGCAAAAGCCAGACAGAGGTGTCACTGATCTGGTGGCTGTACCGTTGGGTATCTTGTGTCTTCATAGACTCCCTAGTATAAGAAACTTGTTTGTAATTTTTTTTAAAAGCACATCTTTCATTTAAAAATGTTGACTCTTTCTGAGAAAAACCAACCTCTACTAAAACCTTCATAACTTCCGTACCGTGCATGCTAGAAACGAAATGTAAGTGTCAAATTGAAGCTTTTCAATGAACTTCTTATAGGTTTTCCGCAATCGCGCTTCTCGCGCGCGGAAATGTTTGCCGCAAATTTTTTGTTTGGCTCAATTTCATCATGTGTAAAACAGCTGTTCCTTGCATCCAACCTCAGAATTAAGTGTTCAATCTGCTAGTGACTCAATAAGCATTGCTAGTGTTTATCTGAAACTATACAAAGTGGCTCCCACTAGTTGTGAATCCAATTTAGTGAATTAAATCAATTTTTCAGTGTTTTTACCCATTCATTCAAAGCAACATTCACAAGCATTTGGCCTGTTTGCAATCATTCCTGTTTCTCTCTGAGTTTGCTGGGGGAAATTGGGATTAATACTGTATTTGTTGAGTTTGTATTCCTGAAACCTGTTTTCTCTCCTTCCATCTCTTTATCTTGCATATTGGGGGGATTGAGTAGTGTGCAGGGGGAAAGAGTGACATTGCATTTGACTGAACCCACACAAAGTATTATTCTATGTTGCATTATTTTTCCTATCCCTACTCCTTCTGATTAAAGAGATTGGTGATTGTAACATGACCCCATTGGTGATCATTGTATAAATATTAAATAGTGTGATATATATTGTGCAAATCCATAAAATAAATCTTTTAACTTTGCAAAACAGCCTGCTTCCTGGTTCTGTGAGACCGGGGGGGATTCAAAGAGAGGGGCGTGATATAAGGGTACATCATTCAGAAATAAAAGAACTTACAGACAAAAATATATAATTAAGGGTGTCAATTGTGCATCCCACGCTAGGCATTGACTTAGGGGAAGTGCTGGGTTAAAATCACTTACATTGCACACTACGGCAAAAACACCATAGACCGTATATACAGTATGTACAGGCAGAACAGCAATTGCATTATATATGTAGTGAGAGGTCGGCGGTCATTTTCCTTGATTCAATGGATGAGGTTGGACCTAAAGCGTAGGTAGGCTAGGTATTCCCTCAGGAGCGGAGGGAGGGAGATCCAGTATTGGGCAGCTTTGACCGGGAAGCTGCTTCCACCAGTCTTTGTACGTTTAAATCTGGGCACCGTTAGGAGGTTGGCGTTAGCAGTTCTCGTGGGATGGTTGGAGGGTTGTCTCGTAAGTCTGGTTATGAGGTATTGTGGGGCAGCATAGTAGAGACATTGGTGTGTCAAGGAAGCTGTTTTGAGAAAGATTTTGTCTTTCGTGGAGAGACAGTTATTAGATCTCCTGAGGTCAGAGATGTGGGCTTTCTTAGGAATACGTAGGGCTGCTCTAAAGGCATTAGTTTTGTAGAATCTGAATCTTGTTGGTGATGTATTTGTTACTCCCTACATATAAGGCATATCCAGTTTGGATAAGACAAGGGCTCTTGCTATGGTGATGCAGTTGTTGGAGGAGAGGAAGGGCTTGGCTGCTATGATTAGCTTACAGGTGTAAGCAGTAGATGAGGCCATGGAGTTTACTTGTTTTGTAAAGGTTAACGTGGAATCTAGGTAGAATCCAAGGGTTTTGACCTCCTTGGCTACTTTAATGTTATTGTCGTCTATTTTGAAATTGGAGTAATTGTGGCCTAGTATAAGGTTCGCAGGGGTGCCGAGAATGAGAAGTTCCGTTTTGTCATCATTCAGGCATAGACCATGAGAGGCCATCCATGCCTGGATGATGAGGTACACTCTATTAACAAAGGCCAAATTCTTGTTGTAATCGCCCGTCAACGGGATGAGGATCTGTGTATCATCGGCATAATTAGTGTAGGTGATACCCAGGCAATCTAGATCATCAAAAAGGGGCTTTGTGAAGATATTGTACAGGGTAGGGGACACACAGGAGCCCTGGGGCACTCTGCAGGTGATGGGTATGGGGTCAGCGGCTGCTAAGGGTGAGAAGACGCGCATTGTTCTATTGTCAAGGAAGGATTGGATCCATCCTATCGCTTCTTGTGAGAAATGGGCAGCAGAGTCCAAGTGATTGCATAGGATCTTATGGTCCACTAGGTCGAAACGCTGCTGAAAGATCAAGCAGCAGCAATAGTGCTGCCTTACCTAAATAAAAAGTGAATTTAAAAAGAAATAATATGCCAGACTAAATGCTGGCTAACCACACCATGTACAGCGCTCTGCTGCTCTCGAGGTAGGTCCGGACTTTAAACAATAAAATAAAATATGAAGAAAAATATGGTAAGAGGAACACGTTATCTTGTTCTATTAGGGAACTAACACGAATAGTGAAGGAATTTTAGCCAACAGTTTGTATGATCAGGAGTCAGTCAAGTGAGTTAGTTCACGCCAAGAAAGACTAGGGTAGGAAAGGGGCCAGGGAGGATTTGGCCCGGATAATTGTTGCAAAAGAAAGTCAGGCTTTCCAGTCCTTGGTTATATGGGGAATGAAGGTTTACTTTGAGAGCAATATCTCAAAAGACACCTAGAGGAATCATTGTCTTTCTGTGTATGATTGTAGTGCAGATGGGGAATGTCGGAAAGATTCAGATAGGATGTGTCAGCTCTAGGGGCTACCTTAACTGGCATTTCATCCCAGATGCCCTCTTTTACATTGGGGGAGGTTAGTAGGATGCTGGTGCCCCTGGCTTCTGGGAAGGCCTCTGGTCTGGATGGAGTTCCGCTGGAGTTCTTTAAATCAGACCACGTTATTTGAGTCCTTATCCTTTGTTCCAGGTTTAACTCAATATTAGCTAAAGAAGTAATTCATTATTCTTGGAAGCTGCACACATTGGACCCACATTAAAAAATGGGGACAGGGTGGCACCGCAAACTACAGGCTTATCTCTCTACTGGATGCTTCAGCTCTACTGGATGCTTCAGGCAAGGTTTTCTCTTAAGTTGTTGTGGATAGGATCGGGCAGTGGAAAAGTGTGATTTCTGTTTTAGCAATTGTTCAGGGGGGCCTCCGCTGCCCGCAGGCACCACTGAGTAGAGACGCTGTTCAATGCTTCTAATTAGGAAGCGTGCCCATCTACGGAAGATTACGGCTGGTTCAGAGCAATCAGTAGAGTTTTGGTTGAACTGGATCTTGGACAACTGTGGGAGTTTCCGGCGCAAATTACTACAACCGATTTGAAAGAGATGAAGGTGAGATACTGGAAGATGAATAATAAAGTCTTATATGAAAAGGCTCACTGTAAACTCATACTCATTCAATACCTAAAACTAACATTTTCAATGGGTCGGGAATCATACCTTGATAGGAACCATCATCCCGAAATGTGTGCCCTCTCTATTAAAGGTTCTGTTCCCTTAGCTGCAGTTGAAGGTTGGTGGAATAGCGGTTAGCTGTGTGATTGCATTTGTGCTTGTGGTACTTCCATTGAAACAACTGCTCTTTTTCTGTTTTGTGCCTACTCTGTTCTGTTTTACGGACCATGTTGTTTAAACCCATAGCCCAGGATGCTGGTAAAAGGCACTTGGAAGAGGCGCTGGAGTGGACCCATAGCACTGCCAGGGAAGTGGTATTGTTTGCAGTAGTCTACTCCATAGGAAGAGTGTGGGCACACAGGATTTGTCAGGGGCTGGGGGGATTCATAGCAAACATTCTTCTGTTTGACATCATTTACGCTTAAGGACTGGGATGGGGAAGGAGGGTCTCTAAAGACTGCGATAACTGTAATAAGTATGTAATTTTGTTTCTTGATTACATTATAGTATATTTAATCTATTTTTAAAAGCGTGTTATGCTGATAAAATACATTTTACTTTACTTGATTATAGTGTTATCCACATATAATACAATTCTCTGACCTTGAGAAACTTTTTTGTAAAGATATCGTTGTTTGTACCTTCCCGACCTATTTTTGTTTACTCTTTAAGATTACCGTTCCTTCTTTGTATATTGACCTTCTTTTTCCTTTAGTTATTTGTTTGTCGCATGAGTGTAGGCCACCACGGAGACACTGAGTTCCTCTACTCCATCTGTAAACTATGAGAAAAACCAGACGCGTGAGGCATGAGCATCAGAATTTGCAGGTGGAATTGAACCCATGAATTTCAAGTTACTTGATAAGAAAAGAAAGCGATTTACCAGTGGGGGAACCGCAACACCATATGAAAGGCCCGGATTTGAAAAAGACGCAGCATATACACCGAAACACGTGTCATCCAGGAGGGGCTAAAAGACAAAATAAATAAACTAGAAATATTTTTCTTCAAAAATAACGGCTTTTGTGATTTTGTTACTCATCGCATTTGGCACAAAGAAGTGCAGGCACAAGTGCATTTCTTCTCATATATAATACAAGTGTCCATTTATATAATGCATACAACAGGCTGAATTGTATGTTAGCCCACTCCAGGAACAACACTATCCATGCTTCTCTCTCTGCACAGATGGTTAGTGGGTGGGAGGGGTTAATAGAGTCGCATTTTGAATTTTGTTCAAGAGCATGAAGGGATTGTATTATGGTTAGAGGTGTTAGAGTGTCCTCACAATGGACCAATGAATATTCAAGCATTGTGTACCTCACAAATATTTGGGGGTCACTCGTAGAGGGAAATAACGGCCACATGCTTCCCTTCTAACCTAACCTCTCTTATTCTTCCTTACTTTTCTGTCCTGTGGGGCGGTGACAGTGCAGATTTCAACTCAGAAATGGCTAAATACTATTTCTAGGGCCAGTGGCTACCCTCTCATGATAAAGGAAAAAGGTAGAGCTAGGTGTATTTCTATTTCTACCATGGTTGGGCACTGGATGGGAAAACAAGTGTTTTATTTATAACACCAACAACCTGCTCATTTTATGGCGTTAACACTCTGTTCCAAGGGCTGGAAAGGCGGGTAACTGCCAGCAGCCCAAGTTAATGGCCTCATTGAAGCGAGGGCAGTTAACGAGGGCTCTAGGCCATTGCCCCCCATTCCAGCCTTTGAACGGGGTGTTAACGCAGTTAGCACCCCAGGTTACCAAAGCAGTAAACCAGGGTGCTAAAAAAAATGTTTGCGCACTCCGTTCAATGAATTAAAATACTGATCCAAAATGGCTGCTATGGTTACAGAGCCCCGCCTTCTATGACCATGGCAACCAGAAAAGGGAAGCCACTGCGGTGGCGGCAGGCAGCCGCCACAGTGATCAGGTAAGTGGGATGGGGAGGAGGGGTTGCGATATTTAAAAAAAAAGATACAGTAGGGCAGGGCGAAGATGGGAGTTGGCAGCAGTTGAATTAGCCTGTGGGTTTCGTGGAACGTGGGCTGAGATTTCAGGCTTCAGCCTGTGATTCACGGAACCTGATTGGGTGCCCCCGTCCCGAGTGCTGATATAAAATCTAGCATGAGTGGATGCTTGCTCTGGAAACAGAAAACAATTATATTAATTTTCTAGTGCAAGAGGGCCTTCTATCACAATAGAAACAAAACGTATTTGTTCTATTTCTAGCGTGAGTAGGTACTTGTGTTTGAAACAGAATACAAACATGGTCCTGTGGGGGATACCAGCCCGCACTCCTCTGCAGGGCCTTTGTCAACTTTGAACGTTTGAAGTTTTTCGTCTATAAATATCTAGAAAAGTTCCAGGAATCATGAACCACCAACAAATCCAGTGCTTTGAGTTTCCCTCAAACTGGTTTTAAGTATGAATAATTATGACAAAATGATCCTGCAAATGTAGAGCAATGTAATAGACGATATTAAGGCACAGCAATTTCAGTAGGATATCATTACTTCCTAATAAATAAAAAAGATGTGCAAATGTGATGGCCTCAGACAAGTTATGCTGTCAATTTTAGTTGGGTCCACCCCATTGTCTCTTTGAAAAATCTAAAAATACTCTTTAAATATTACATAGCAAGCTACGCTCCTGGGATTCCCCCAACTGTTTCTATATCAGGGGAATCCTCCACCGGGGAGGAGAAACACAGCTACCCATCCACCTCCTCACACCATCTTTCCTTGCCACAGTCGCAAGCAGACCATTCTCCATCTCAAGAAAGATGACCAGAAATGTGGAGAACCAAAAACACCCTGAGAAACAGGAACTGCACAAGATGGAGCCAGTCAAGACTTGCGATACCACACAAGAATGACAACCCAACACTACAGCCATTGGGAAGACGAGATGATGACATCAAGAAAACCCAGGGGAAACAAGGAAAGGGTAAAAGACATGTATTGCCATTTTTGGGGATAGGATCAGAGATCGGAACTTTTTTCGCTTTTTACTTTTTATCAGGAGAAACCAAAGGGATTTATGGACAAGAGGGAAGGGGAAAGTTTTTATTTTTGTAGAGAAACTAAGAAAACACTGAACGAATGCCAAGAAGAGAAAGTAAAACAAAAATAGACAACAAAACACTCCAAAGAGTTTTGAACTTTCTCGAGGCGAGTCGGGGGCTCTAATTTTCTGAACATACTTGACAAAGCATTCAGAGAGTGCTTTGATTGGCTGAACCAACCCAATAAAATGAACCGAGATTAAACGCAAGAGCCGAGGCTCATGGGAGAACCGGATACGCGCCATGAATTTTACCTCCGATTGTGACCACTCCAACAACTCATCATACACTAGCAGTATAGGACAATTCATCCATAAAGTGGGCAACGGGGGGAACGCAAAGCGTTTCCCCCCGGGGTTATTTTGATTCTGCACAGGCCAGCGAGGTGGCCGTATGCAGAGCGTTCTTGGGGGCATTTAAGGGTCAGGGAAGGTTCGGGAAGCAGGCAACGGTTGGGGACTTTAGATTGAGAAGTCCTGTCGCCTGCTCCCGAGCCTTCCCTGGTAGTTGGGCATTGGTGGCTATTGGTAGAGTGAGGTGAAGTAGGTTAGTTTGTTTTATTTAAAGGATGTTAGGGGAATTATTAGCATATTATTTAAAAAAAATAAATAATGTTTCACATAGCCAGGGGTACCGTATATAAGGTACCCCCACTTACCGTGTGTTTTCAGTTGTGTTGTGCGGTGTCCGTTCTTGAGGGTGCGCGTTTCCGTCAGGCCTTTTAGTTAAATATATTTTATTAAATAATTCCGTTTTACGCTCTCGCGCGCAGCTCCCCCTCCTTTCAAGTACATCTGTGCAGGGGGTTAAGGACGTTTATCCATCCTTTTCAATGAGCCGTGTTGTGTGGCTGCGGGCTCCTTCTCCGGTGCACGCTGGTATAGTACCTTAGGGGGCAGAGACAATTTCTTAATGGGACCGTAATGCAAAAAGGCATTTCAGTGAGGTTACAAATGCAGGTTTTTGGGCAGTGTGTTTTCTGCCGTTTCTTAGCAGAATTTGGATCTTGGATTATAGCAAGTCAGGTGGCACAGCGTGTAGAGCGCTCACTTTGACATCTGTGCAGAGCTTGCTACGCAGGTTTGAATCTCAGTGGGGCCAATCTCAGCCTTTCATCCTTCCGAGGTAGATAAATAAGCACCACACACCGTGGGTAATAATAAGCAGCGCTCAGAAACCAGTGGATTTGTAACACTGTATAAATGCCAAATTATTATTATTGTCCTTCTGTTTTATGTTTTTATGTGATTTTGGCCAGTTTTGTGCCTTTTTTAATGGGTTCTACAGGAATAGGGCAGTGGTTGGGGGGCATATTAAAAAAATTACTGGGGTTAGTAATTTCTTATACAAGAACTATGGGTAATTTAAATTGGGGAGTTGAGAGTTATTTAACTCTTTTTCTTTAATATCTTGTTTTTCATCCCAGTCTTCTTTTCTTTTTCTTCACAGGGGTCATTTGTCCGCAGTTAGGTGCTGCTCAGGTGTTTAGGGTAGCTATTAATTATACAGGGGCATTATTTAGAACTCGGTCCGATTTTTAGTGCACAATGGTGGGCCTGGGTGCCAGCAAGAAGGGCATAGTGGATGCCAGGGCACTTAGGGAGGCCCTGGAGATTATTAGCAGGGCATCTAAAGCCCAACTGGAAGGGGCGGTGGGGGAGGTTGCAGGAGAAACAGAGGTGGGTGGTGGTATACCGCAGAGCAGCGTCAGATGGGGCTCTAGCAGCAGTGGTGGCTTGCACCCCTGCGGCTGGCAGAGGGGAGGCATGGCAATACAGTGGCAGAAAGTTGAGGAGGGAGATTAATATGAGAGCTTCTAGGGGGGAATTTCATCTAGGTGAGGAACCTGTTAGGGTTGAGGTTAATAATGAACAGGAGGGGGATGACGATATGAGGAGTGTCCAAGAAGGGGCATGACAAGAGAGTCATGTCAGTGGGGGTATTGGGGCGCAGGGCAGGGCATCCGGACAGAGGGGCAAGGGTGGCAAATACCTGAAAAAGAGTGTATGTGGGAGAAGGAGAGAGAGGTCCCCATCATTAAGTGAAGTTAGGGAGGGGCGCAACGGCCCCACCAAAAAGTAGGACAGGTAGCGGAGGGCGCTGCGCAGCCCCCGTTGATTGAGAGGATGAATATGGAGAGGGTTTAGGTACGGCCCCTCCTCGGTCAGCGCAAGGACAGTCTAGAGGGCGCAGCACGGCCCCTAGCAATGAGGATCACAGAGTAGAGGGGAGCACTCCTCGCCCGAGAGAAGAGGACCAGGAATGGGTTTCTGTGGCCCCGCCGAGAAGACGTCAAAGGAGTGACGGGGCGGATGCCCCTGGCTCACAAGAAAAGGATCCACGCGATTAGAGCATGAGCTCACATCAACAATGGTATTTCAGGGGTGATGAAGTTGGGATTGAGGAATATGTGGGGCAGTGGGAGGATGAAGGTTATAGAGTAATAAGGAGAGGAAGTAATGAGAGAAGGGGTTCTTGGTGGGTTTGATAAAGGCGGGAGCAAGGGGCTTGGGGAGCAAGGTCGGGGGAGCAATTGGTTGGGTGAGACGGCTGACATGTGTTGTCCCTGCAGTAGGAGCCCAGTAAGAAAAGAAATGAGGAGCATTGGATTGGAGGCCAGACTGCAGATGGGCGATGCCAGGACGGAAAGAGGTGAGAGGGAAAGGGACTGGTGAACTGCATGGCAGAGGGGGGATACGAGAATAGGGGCAGGAATTGAAGGGTCTGGTCTGCAAAGGGCAAGGAGAGAGATTGGTGTGCAGGCTATTGGAGCCATGGTGAGTGACAAGGGAATTTGCTGGGTGGAGGTACAAATGGATAAAGTGGTTGAGCCATTGGCGCTCGAGGTACAAGTTTCAAAAGAAAAGGAAGCTGAAGTGAAGGGCAAGGAGAAAAAGCTACCTTACAATGGGCATCACGAAACCTTTAGCAGCAAACTTGATGGCAGCGACTAAGGATAAGATTCAGGCAGGTGAATTTGTGGACGTGTTTAAACTGCTTCATAGGGAAGTGAGAGCAAAGGAAGGTTCTAAAGAAGAGGACAGAGAGTTGGCCTTGCACCTACGAGTCTCGGTAACAATTGAAAACTGGACGTCAGCATTTATTATTTACGCTAGTGTATATTGTGAGAAATTTCCGGAGCGGTGTGTGGCTCTGCTAAAATATATGGATGTGATCAGGAAGGCGTTTACAAGTTTCGGGGGCTTTGCGTGGGTGTGTTATGATGAGGAATTCGGAGCAAGAATGGCTGAGGACATTCAGGCGGTTTGGGGGGAGATAGAAATGGATTTATGACTGCAATGGATGGCGCCAACAAGGCCTGCCCCGACTCTGCACGCAGCAAGTGGGCTGCCTGTGCCTTTCCGGCCCTTTCTTGGTCGCCCCGCCCAGGAGGGGGCGGGGAGGAGGCAGAGGGCAGTCCTCAGCAGCGTGTTGGGCATTTAACAAGGACGGCTTCACAAGGAATTTCTGTAGGTTCAGACATGAATATAGCAAATGTGCAGGGAAACACTCTCTCACCTAGTGTTTCCAACAAGGAGACAGGGGGAGGGGGAGAGGAGCCGGCACAGGGGTTGTGGGGAAAGGCATTTACGCCAGTTAAGTGGGACATGCTGGAGAAGTGGTTGGAGTTTTATCCGGACAGGGAAGGGGCTAAGATTTTGAGTGAGGGTTTTTGTCATGGTTTTAGGCTGGGTTATCAGGGACCAAGGGTGCGCCAGTGGGCGGAAAATTTGAAGTCAGCCAAAGAAAAGTTGCAGGTGGTAAGACAAAAATTGGGTAAGGAAATAGCGGCAGGAAGGATACTAGGGCCATTTGATGATCTGCCGGGTGATTTAGTGATATCTCGGTTGGGTGTTGTGCCTAAGAAAGCCCCTGGGGAATTCAGACTGCTACACGATTTGTCATGGCCCGAGGGCATGTCTGTCAATGATTTCATTGCCCCTGAGGGATGCGGGGTTGTATACGCAAGTGTGGACCAGGCAGTGGATTTGGTGAGGAAAGCGGGGTGTGGGGCTTTCATGGCCAAGTGTGACATTAAGGGACCCTGAGGATTTTTGGCTGTTGGGTCTCCAGTTTGAGGACAGCATATACATCGACAAAGCTTTGCCAATGGGGTGTGCAATTTCTTGCGCCTTGTTTGAGTGTTTCAGTTCCATCCTACAGTGGGTTTTTTCATACAGATCCGGTTGTGCTGCATTACTTAGATGATTTTCTGTTTATTAGCGGAGCGGAAGGAGAAAGTGAGTGCGCAGAGATGCTTAAGTTGTTCCAAGATTTGATGGGGGATCTGGGTGTGCCTCTAGCGGAAGACAAAACAGAGGGGCCTGCAGTGGTGTTGACATTTCTAGGGATTGAACTGGATTCAGTAGCGATGACCTCACGCTTGCCACACGACAAGGTGAGCAAATTGGTAGGATTAATGGAGAAAGTGGTGGGGGCCAAGAAATTGATGCTAGTGGAAATGCAGATTTTGGTGGGACATTTGAATTTTGCATGCAAGGTGGTGGCTCCAGGGCGGATTTTTTGCAGAAACATGGCGCGGTCTATGGCAGGAGCAAAGTACCCACATCATCGGATAAGAGTACCAGGTGCAGTGAGGGAAGATTGTAGAATCTGGCTGTGTTTTTTGGAGAGCTTTAATGGAGTGTCCATGTGGTTGCATGAGGGTGTCTTGGGAAGTTGAGATTTTTTCAGATGCAGCAGGTGCAGGAGGTTTTGGAGTGTTTTGGAGAGGAAAATGGTGCGCAGAGAAGTGGCCATCGCTTTTGTTAAAGGAGGGAAGGAGCATTGCATTCCTGGAATTTTTTCCTTTGTTGGTGGCAATGGAGTTGTGGGGGAAGGAGTTGCAAAACAAGAAAGTGAATTTCAACATAGACAATGAATGCGTGGTCTATGTAGTGAATCGGCAGTCAGCAAGGGATCAGAGGGTGGCAAGGCTGATGAGAGAGTTTGTTTTGTGTTGCATGGAATTGAATGTGGATTTCAAGGCAACACGTGTGCCAGGTAAGGATAATGGCATCGCTGATGCGTTATCTCGTTTCAATGGCAGAGATTCCATGGATTGGCTCCAGATGAGGATCAGGAGGGGCAGAGGATTCCAGAGGAGCTGTGGAAAATAGGAAGCTGAGAGCGCTTTCATTGGTGGAGGGTTCCTTGGCTCCGGCATCTAGAGAGGCCTGCAGGAAAGCTTGGGAGGATTTTATAGCAGGAGGAGCTCGTAGTTGGAAAGGTAGGGGGATGCGGAAGAGCGGAGAAGGGACGATGTCACTCATTTCCTATTAAGGTGCATGGCTAGGGGCTGGTCTAGAGCAACTATAACAGGGAAAATGGCAGGCATTGCTTTCTATGGGAAGTGGTTTTGGGGTTTTCAGCCGAGCGGGGGAGAAATGTCAAGCAAGATGCTTGAAGGTTGGGAAAGCAAGAGGGAGAAAGATAAGAGGAGACCGATATTGGCCGAATTGCTAGTCAGGCTGTGTCAGGCTTTGGGGGGATTTGTTGGTCGGCCTGGGAAGGTGAATTGTTTGCAACTTCTTTTACTTCGCTATTCTTTGGGGCTTTTAGGGTTTCTGAGTTGGTGGGGGGAAAAGAGGAATTGGTGGGCTGCAATGGGAAGAGGTTCAGTTTACTGAGTTAGGTTTGGACATAAAGATCAGGAGGTCTAAAACAGATCAAAAAGGAAAGGGCTCTTGGGTTTTGCTGGGTTGAGGGAGTAAGGAGTAAGGATTTATGCCCGGTTCGGACAGGTTTGGCATGGAAGGAGCATTGTGGGGTTAGGTCAGGTTTGGTTTTCCGGCATGAGAAGGGCGATCCACTATCAGCGCAACAAGTTCTGGGGGTTCTAAGGAAAACCTTTGGTAGCGGTGGGTGAGAAGGCAGAGGATTTTGGAACTCATTCATTTAGGATGGGGGCAGCATCTGAAGGAAGCAGGTTGGGCTATTCTGAAGAAAATGTGAAAAGTTTGGGGCGTTGGAAGTCAGGGAGTTACAAAGGGTATGTCAGGGAGTTGGGTAAACAGGATGTTTGAAAGAATATTTTCAGAAGTTTCAGGAGTGTTGTATTGAGCACAATGTTGGTGATTTGTAAGTAATTTGTCATTTCTTTTTCAGATGCTGCTCGGAGGCCGGGGCAGATGTCACAAATATGGATAGTGGGTCATTCTATTGTTAAGTGGGCGGGGAAAGAAGCTGAGAAAAGAGTTTTTGGCAGGCAATTGGGTTGCAGTTATAAAGATGTTTTGGTAAAATGGTCAGGTTTAGGGGGGCTCCGCTGGGATCAGTTACTCCCAATGTTGGCTGGGTTGAGGGAACGTCACGGGACTCAAGATGGGCTGATTATTCATGTTGGGGAAAATGACCTGGTAAGGGATACTGGTGTGGCTCTTCTTAGAAAAATAAAAAGGGATTTGTTATGGGTCTGAGAAATGTGGCCACAAGCGTCTGTAGTTTGGACCAAGTTGTTGCCTAGGAGAGTCTGAAGGGGAGTGAGAAGTGAAGGAGTGATAGAGCGAGCAAGGAAGGGGATAGAGAGATGGTTAATTTTTTGTGTCTCGGCGGCAGTGCAGGTTTTAGACCACAAAAATATTGTTTATGAAGGATTTATGATATTTAGAGAGGATGGTGTCCACTTGTCAAAGATTGGTAATACTTATTATTTGTCGGAATTGATCTGATTGGTGAGAGATATGTTAAAGAGTTGGGAGTAGGAAGGAATGGAGGGGGTGGGTCAGAAAGAACACCTCGGGGGAGGGTATTTCTGGCGGCGGGGGCATGGCCTCTTTAGATGTTGGGGGAGGGAATCACAATGGGGGAATGATGCGGGAAAGGATGGGGTGGTGCTGTTTGCACAAACGGGCTACCCCGGGGGAGCAGGTATTGAACCTGAAGGGGCATGGCCCCAGGGGGAAAATGGGACACCTTGAGAAGTGGTAAGGAGACAGTTGGGACCAAGGGATGTTTAGGGAGGAAGTTGATTTATTTATTTATTTATTTAATTATTTAATTGTTGGGAAAATGGAAGTTTTAATTGTTAATTGGTTGTTAAAATAGTTTGTTAGTTTGTATCGCCAGGGAGCCAGGTAAGCAGTTATTTTGTAAGCTTTGACCTGTCACATTAAAGCGACCTTTTCCACTAACGAGTCTGGGTTTTTGTGCAGTAAGTCAAAAGGATTTGAGGGGCCAACAGTCTTATTTATTGGAGTTGGTGCAGGCTTAGTTGTACCATTTGCTATTCATGTTTTGTAAAAAAAAAATATGCATTGTCTTCTTTGCGTCATGCTTCAGGACGGGGCCCCTCCCAGGATTGGGCCTGGTATGTTCCCCTTTTGCTCTTCCATTAGGACGTCACTGACTTTTTGGAACCTGTGAAAGTACAGTTCAATATTTATCTTGACCTGATTTTGTGTCTATTTGTTGTCAAATGTGCCGTATATCTGTGTCAATTCTGGAAGGCTAGCAAGATAGTGCAGGTCAGGTCTTGACACCGCTCATCAATGCGAGCGGGCCGGCAATTTAAATAAATCCGATCAACAGACACGGTTGGGCCAGGCCCACTTACCTGATTTGAGATTTATCTAAAAAATGGTGGCTGAACGATGATACCCTTAGAAGCGTGCTAATACCTCTGCGCGGTTATCGTCATTGTAAGGCATTATGAACCAGTCAATTGAATTTTAATGCCTTAAATGAGCTTTGCCTTTTTAATGACTCATCCAGATTTTGAGGAAACTGCAGAGGTTGCTGCTCCAATAAGAGCGGGAACGGCTATTGAGCATTAACTCCGCCACGGCTGTGCCTATCCTGACACCGCCACTCGCGGCCATTCCTCTAGGTTTGTGTTTAGTTTCATAATCTTCCCAAAGTTTAATTGTTGCCTTATTCAACCGTGACCTTTCCCTTCTCATCTGAAGACATATTATTGCTAATCTACAAATTTCAAGAACCAGATTTATTTGCAAAACCAATTACTCCGCTATGCAAATCTCTGCTCCCTTCCCATCTTGCCGGAGCAGGGCTTCTTAGAGCCACCAGCAGATATAGACACTGCTCAAATATTTAAATGCAAAATTTATCTGTATTCCTTTCCGGCAGGCCCAGTTTGCGCGCCTCGAAATTAATTAAAAAGCTTCTAATGAAATGCAGGTTTTTCTCTCTGACCTTGCTCGGCTCCCAGCATGCTTTAACCTCGGATCCCTTCACTTAAGCGGGGGAGCTGAAGCCTAGAGCCGAGGCAGCTCAGATCAACATGAATGCGGCCCAGGCGCGAACGGAAAAAGCGGCTGTGCTTTGAATGGCGCCTTTCAATGTCACTCATGCCGGCGAGGCTTCCAAATGCGCGCTGTCTGCTAATTCCTCCATTCCGGCCCGCAGTGTTAAATAGGCCTGGAAGCAGTGGCGCTCTGGGCTGCCGAGCTCTTTTCAGAGATGGATTTCGAATAAAGGGAACCGACGGGGTAATTATACATGTTTAATAAAGCGCCGCCGTGGAGTGCGCCTGCGCCAGAGATGTTCTTTCCAATGCGCGCGGGAAGAGGAGCCAACTTGTGGGCTGGGTACTGACCGCAGTCAGCAGTGCCATTAAAATAACCCATCTCCTGTGTTTGGTAACGAATGGGGTATTATTAGCCAAGCTTATAACAGGTGGTTGGACTGAGTTTCTAAACTGAGCACATTATTCTAAAAAGGCCAAATTGTATAGCAATTTGCTGTGTTTCGTATGAGTGATTCTGACCATTCATAGTGCTGCCTTGTGAACTAAATTGGCTCTTGGCGGAGACCATCACTGTAGAGGAATGGCAATGAAGCCTCACTGCACACCTGCAAGACATGTGATTTGAGGAGGGAGCTGAAGCCAAGATATTAGGCCCTAGGTGCAACCACAGAGGTAGGAAATTCCACTTTTTGCAGAGCACTTCCTGGCCGTGCACGATAAGAAGGCTGAGAACCTCAGTACAGCGACAGGGGCATTTATGTTATGTTTTAAGTTTGTGTGGTTTGCAAATACCCCCCTCAGAGCAAATGGTATTCTCCATAAGACCTCTTATTGTGCCCTCGCTAGAGGTATCCAGAGTTTATTCCGAGCAAGGAAAAGGAGCAGGGCAAAGATAAGAAGGTGGGTAAGATCGAATAGTTGCCACACACACAAAATAGGTAGGAGACATGCAGCTGGAGGGAGGGGCGCCTGAAGGCTTAGGTGAATGTCAGTCTTGTTATGTGGATCATGGATCTAGAATGTAGAAAAAGGGGTGAGTGATGCATTTGAATGTGCTTCCTGGCAGGCTTGGAGGAACAGGAAATTAGTACTATAGAATGTTTGGATGCACTAGAAGATGGTGTCTTATTTGCACTGGCATACTTTTGGGCCAAGGAATCTAATCTCGTTTGCAGGACAATGTGATGCATCTTATCAAAAGCTCCTGAGGGATTCAGCCAGCACTGCTCCTCTAGTCCGCCGTGCCTAAGGCATCATGTCGTAGTTTAAGATGCAATAACTCAATCACAGACAGACTGAAAGGTGTCCAAAGTACCAGTTTCAGAAACACATTCTTGGAGTCGAACAGCAGCAATCGACCCAAATATTGTAGCTGCTTTAGGCAAAATGGGCAGTGGTTGATAATGGCCTGCTGTGTTTCTTTTTCCATTGAGGGAGGGTTTTCCAACAATAACTTAACAATGCTTTGTTCTTCTCTACATACAAAATGTGTGTGTGCCCAACTCAACGTTGTCCCTCCCCATCAGTTACAAAATGTATGTATTTTTCTCCCTGTGTTGGTGTTCTCTTGCGCCTAGAAAATGCCAAAGAGGTTTCCTCTGACTTGCACGTCTCCTCTGCTAACAACATGTATGTGTGGTCCCCCCTGCTTTGAATGTCTCTGTGCTTACACAATGCTTATGTGTTTCTCCCTGCTTTGGCAGTCTACTTCACCTACAAAATACAACCACAGTTCCCTCTGCTTTGACCTTCCCATCTGCCTCCAAAATGCAAGTGAGGTTCTCCCTGCTTGAAAGTCTAGTCTGCCTAAAAAATACATATGTGGTTCTCCTTGCTATGGCCTTATCTCCTTCCTATAAAATGCATTTAGCATTTACCCTGCATCTACCTAACCCCGCACTGCCTTTCTTGTCCACCTACAAAAGGTGAATTTTCCAAAAGGCACATTTGCCTATCACTGCATTGTGTTTTCCTCTGCATACACATGTATGTGTGGTTTTAACTATTTTGTATTCTCCCCACCTACGAAATGCATATGTGGTTCCCCTTGCTTTGGCATGCTCCACTCCTTCAGCACTCTTGTGGAGAAGTCCCTGCCTCAGCTGTGTCCCCCCACTTAACAATATCCATGTGTTCCTAACACTGCTTTCGCCTTCTCCTATTCCTATAAAATGCACTTGCTGTCTTGCCTGCTTTGACCCTCACCTCTGCATATAAAATGCATGTGTGGGTATCTAACCTTTGACATTCTCTCCAACCTACAACATTCATCATGGGTTCTCACTGTTTTGGTCTTTTCCACCACCTACAAAATTAATTAGTGTTTAACACTGACTTAGACATATCTTCCTTCTAATACATGCACTTGTTCTCTTCTGCTCTGCCTCCAAAATGTGCATGCACCTAAACCTTTCTTGACATGTGCCTCTGCCTTCAAAATGCATGTTCTCCCTTTTGGGCCTTCATCTTCCCCTACAAAATGCACAGGAGGTTCTTAATGCTTTGGACATCTCCTGTGCGTACAAAAGCCATATGTACTTATGCTAACTTGGCCTTCTCCTCTCCCTACAAGATGCATATGTGGTTCTCCCAGGCTTAGGCTTCTCTTTTGCCTACAAAATGCATACATGGTTCTCCCTGCATTGTTCTGCATGCAGGGTTCTCAATGCTTTTGACTGCTCCACCACCTATAAAAATCAAGTATTTCTTTTGACACAGAATCTGCCTTCTGGCTTTGGCCTTCACATTGCCTACAAAAAGCACCAGAGTTTCTCTCTGGTTTGGCATTCTCCCTGACCTACAAAATGCCCATGCTGATTTCACTGCTTTAGCATTCTCCCCCACATACCACATGAATGAGTGTTTCTGCCTGGTTTGGTGCTCTAACAAAACAAAATGACATTTGCCTAATAAATGTTTGGCTTTTCCATCCACCTACAAAATACATGTGTTCCTAACACTTCCTTGGCATTCCCTCTGATTACAAAACACATCTGTGGTTCTCCTTTTTTCATATTATCCCTTCCCTACCAAATGCCCACATAGTTCTCCTTGCTTTAAAAAATCTCGGCAGACTACAAAATGCATATGATGTTCTCTCTGCTTTGCCCTTCTCCTCCTCCTGCATAATGCATATGGGATTTGCACTGTGTTGACCTCCCTGCTCACAAAAGACATGTGTGCCCTAACACTATATTGGTCTTCTCTTATGCATACAAAATTAACATTTGGTTTTCCATGCTTCGGCCTTCTTCTGCATCTTTAAAATCATAAGTGCCAATGAATACCTTGGCTTTCTGCATTACCTACAAAATGCATGTTGAGTTCTCACTGCTTTAGCTTTCTCCCAGATACCAAAATGCATGTGTGCCTATGACTGGTTTTGCTTTTACCTCCTCCTACAAAATTCACATGTGGCTCTCTCTGCTGCAGCCGTATGCCCTGCATTCAAAACCCATACGTGCATAACATTAACTTTCCCTCTCCGTACAAAATGCAAATGTGGTTTTCCCTGATTTGGCCTTCATCACTGCCTATAAAATGCAGGCATGGTCCTGCAGGTGTGGCAACACCTTTAAAACAAACGCATAGTTCTCCATGCTTCTGCCTTCAGCCCATGTACAAATTGCACTTATGCCTAAGAATGGCTTGTCCACCAGTTCTTGCTGCAAAATGCACATGTGGATGTTGCACTGTTGGTAGGAGCAGGCTTTGAGGAGGTTTACTTACTCACAAATCAGGGAGGTCAGTTACATTTATGTGTTTCATGATGTGTATGATTTTCCCTTTACTCCCCATACCTGTCCAATTCAAGAAACCCTAACCCTCTTTCTGGTTATCCTAACACCCCCTACCTATCCACAACTTTGCCCTACCCCTCTTTCCACCATTGGCTGCCTCGTGGTTACCTGTGAATACTATTCAGGAGCCTGTGCCAACCAAGGTGGGAGGAGTCAACTGCACTTGGCTTCCGTGGTCAGGAAGGAGTTGCGAGATACTGCAGGGGGGCTGACATAATCACCAACCCCCAAAGTGGGATAAATTACGCCACCTAACCCATATGGAGTCCCCTCCACCCTTAACTGGGGTGGTCAAGGCACTACAGGATATTCAGGCAGAGTTGGTCCATTGAAAATGCAGGTTAGTGAGTTAATTGCCCAAGTTACGCTGCTGCAGGGGGATGCAGCAGTAGCTTCTACATCCGTGTCATCCGGGTCATCGGCTCAATCAAGTACTGTGGTGGTGCAACAACATTTAGGGGTTCCGCTGGCAGTGCCAAAACGGTTTGTCAGGGACCCTAGAAACATTTCCACCTTTTCGACACAGAGTAAACTACATTTTTTGTGTAAGCCTACGGCATTTGAGTCCGCCCAAGCTAGGGCGGCATTTGTTATCTCTTGCTTGTCAGGGGATGCAGCAGCTTGGGCAGTCCCGTTAGTACAGATGGATGATCCCATACTGTATGACTGGGGAGGATTTTCACTAGAATTTGCACGTTTGTTTGATCGCCGCAATGTGTCTTTGGCTCAGAATAAGGAGCTGCTAGCCCTTAGACAGGGCATTAAGGATTTGGTGACCTATGTGACACAGTTTAATCACTTGGTGGTAGAGACTGCTTGGCCAGAACCAAAACAAGCGGCATTGTTTTACCAGGGGTTGAGAGAGGTGTTGAATGATGCAATAGCTCACATGGAACCACAACCAGAATCATGTAGTGCACTGATTGATTTAGCCCTGCGGTTAGATCACAGATTGAGAGAGCCCAAAGGGGAAAAGAGGAGGATGGATGGGGTACCATTCGTACTCCAAGACAGAAGTTAGGAGGTAGTGGGATGTGCAGGAGGAGAGCAGGGGGAGCCCATGCAGATTGGGAGTGTACGGGGACCATTGTCAGCTGAGGTGTGGGAGAAGAGGAAGACTAACAATTTGTGTCTTTAGTGTGGAGAGTCAGTGTATAATATTCGGAACTGTCCTATTACCCTAGCACGCAACTTGGATAAGAAGAAGGTGGAGGTGGGAAAAGATGGAGCTCGGGAAGTGGGGGAATGACTACACCAAGCCTTAAGGAGGCGGAGTTCCTGTCAGTGTTGGCTAACACAATGCACGTCAAGGCACCTCACATCTATCTTTTGGTGACCCTGATTATTTTCAATAGTAAAGAAATGGTGTCGGCAATGGCAGATTCTGGGGCTACCGGAAATTTCATTGATATCGCATTGGCAACCAAGCTAGGACTTCCAACTCGATTAAAGAAGGAGAGTGGGCCACCACCTTGCCGGTGGAGAATCAAGAGTTTGCAGGAGTATTTGACAAAGCAGGTGTGTCACAGTTGCCACCCCATATACCATTTGATTGTGTGATCAGGCTGGAAGCTAATGCTAGGTTACCTTGTATTGTGGATTAAGCATTCTCAGAAAAGGAGACTCAACTTCTACGGGTTTATTTGGATGAAATGTTGGCATGTGGGTTCATTCATCATAACAAATCAACCATTTTGTCCCCATTGTTTTTTGTGCCTAAGAAAGAGGGAATTTTGAGAACTTCCATTGACTATAGGGCGTTAAATAAGGTTACCATCAAGAATCGGTTCACATTCCCATCAATTCCGGTGTTGCTAGATCAAGTGATGATGGTTAGGATTTACACAAAGGTGGATCTCAGGGGGGCATATCACCTCATTAGGGTGAAGGAGGGTGATGAGTGTAAGACTGATTTTCATAGAAAATGTGGTTCGTTTGAGTACCTGGTTATGCCTTTTGGTTTATTTAACACTCCTGCAGCTTTTCAGCATTTTATGCAGGAGGTGCTGCGTTAGTATTTGGACTATTTGTGATTGCATACATTGATGTTATTTTGATTTTCTCAGACTCTATTGAGCAACATGTGCAGCATGTTAAAGCAGGGCTGATCAGGTTACATAAAAAACATTTGTTTACCAAATTTGAGAAGTGTGAATTTCATACCACCAGAGTAGAATTCCTGGGATTTATTTTGACGACATCTGGCGTAGTCATGGATGACAGGAAAGTGCAGGCTGTAACCAAATGGCCATCTCCCCAGTGTGTGAAGGACATCCAGTCATTTCTGGGGTTTGCTAATTTCTACCGCAGATGTATAAACAATTTTTCAGCCACCATTACACCCAATACCTGACTGTTAAGGAAGGCTATGAAGTTCAACTAGGATCAGGAGGTGGAGGAAGCATTTTAGAGGTTAAAGGTCGCTTTCACTAAAGCACCTGTTTTACGTCATCCCGATCTTGAGAACCAGTTTCAAGTGGAGATGGATGCATCCAATATGGCCATAGGGGCAATCTTGTCACAGGCTGATGGGGAGGGCATTCTACATCTTGTGGCTTACTTCTCACGCAAACTGACAAGTTGTGAGCAAAATCACGCTATTATGGATAAAGAGCTCCTGGCTATTAGAGAAGCTTTTCTTGAGTGATGCCACTACTTAATGGGGGCTCAGCATCCTGTTATAGTTCTTACAGATCACAAGAATTTGCAGTACTTAAGATCAGCAAGAACCATGAGTTCCCGTCAGCTAGGGTGGTCACAATTCTTTGAAGAATTTGACTTTGTGGTCACGTATCGGCCGGTTAGGAGTAACGCAAAGGCAGATGCACTGTCCAGACAGGAGAATATGGGAGGGCAGCGCTCGGAAGAATGATGTATTATTCCAGCGGAGAAGATTGTGGGTGCAGTGCTCGGGTAGGTACGCAAGAATTTCCCTGAAAAGAATGGAAGAGATGGGTAAAGAAGGACAGTGCCAGACTCATTCAGGAGGGATTTCCCTTTCAGGAAGGGAAGTTGTTTCTCCCCACTGAGATGTGTAGAAGGAATGCATTGTTGTGGTGCCATAATTCTCCCATGGCGGGCCATGTTGGTGTCAGGAAGACTTGGGGCATGATGCAGAGGTATTTCTGGTGGGAGGACTTGGCTTCCGATGTACAGGAGTATGTGACAGGGTGTGAGACATGTAGGTGGTCCAAAGCAGACCATGTGAGGAAGGCAGGTTTGTTACAACCAATACCCATGCCCGAGGAATACTTGGCATGTTTATCTATGAACTTTATTACTGAACTGCCCAGAGATGGAGATTTTGATACCATTCTGCTGGTGCTTGATTACTTGGCTAAGCAATCTCATTTTCTACCTTGTGAGGTATTCAGAGTGCAGGGACACTGGCAGAATTGTTTTTGCAACATGTAGTGAGGTTGCATGGTTTACCGAGAACCATAGTATCTGACCAGGGTTCTCAGTTTACATCCCGGTGTTGGCGTGCTTTCTGTAAATTACACGGAATGTCCTGTGCTCTATCCACCAAGTACCATCCACAGTCGGATGGTCAGACCAAGAGCGTTAAACAGACTATGGAGCAATATCTTAGATGTTTTTGGGCTCAGGGCATATCCTCATGGGTCCGGTCTTTGTGGCTGGCAGAATTCTGTTATAACACTGCTAAACATGATTCACTGGGTATGTCCCCCCATTTCTGTTTGTATGGGCAGAATTGTAAGGTGTTACCAGAGGAGGTTCCGGAGTTTATTAAGATTCTGGCAGTGACGGAACATACACAGGAGCTTATCAGTATCCGAGAGCAAGCACGCTAAAATCTAGCAAGACCCATGGTGGCCTATAAGAAGCAGGCAGATCGGAAAAGACGAGTCAGCCCCAAGTATGTGGTGGGTGATCGAGTATGGTTGTCCACTCAGCATATCAAGTTGTTTATATCCCGTAAATGTTTGCCCTGTTTCATTGGGCCCTATACGATTGTGAAAGGTGTATCAGAGACTGCGGTGCGTTTGCCTCTGCCCTTGCATTCGAGAATCCATCTTATGTTTCTTTGGTTAAAACCGCAGCTCCTGGTGTGATGACAAGGAAGGCTCCGGTCATGATGCAGGATGGTCAGGAGGAATTCGAGCTGCAGCATATTTTGGACTACAGGTGGCACGGCAAGATGCTCTTGTATTTGATTTCTCGGAAGGGTTGTGGTCCTGAGGATGATTCTTGGAAATCGTCAGAGGCAGTATATGCAGCTCAATTGGTAAGACTTTTTCATTGTGCCCTTCTGGATAAGCCAGGTCCTGTAAAGGGCCTTAGAGGTGGTGGGGGGTAATGTGAGGAAAATTGGCATGTTGGAAGCTAGGCAGAGACCACAACACAGTGAATGTGGGTCAGCCGCTCAACTCTGGAGCTGGTTTGCCTGGGGAGGTGCTGTTGCCCCACTCAGGCCTCAGTGAAGTGCATGCGGGGTGAAGGGAAGTAACAGGGAAGGCTTTGCATTCTGTTGGTGATGCCATGTGTATTACTCCCTAAAATGCTGTACATTTACGAACTCCCATTCTTGAAAGCCACGGAGAGTGGAAGTATAGTGTATCTGTTTGCTGCCACATGCGTTTCTGACCGAAACAACGCCATGTCTTCATGAACGCTAATCGTTGAGCCAATGAGAGTGAAGATTCAGTGAATATGAACCTTTGAGGTGCTAGCAATGCTATGTATTGTTTTGTGCTGCTTGCTCTTGTCAACATCCTATAAGGGGGCATGTTCTACCGCATCCCAGTTCACAAGTACACCCATTGGGAGACATCTCTGCCAGTCAGCATAGAAAGGGGTACCCTGGATAACAGTTTGGGGGTGATGCTGATATATGTAATGTGCCAAGTTGCATTTCTTGCTGTATGTCCCATTTCATGTTGTGTGCAATTGCTGTTCATGAGATTATCCTCAGAAAACTATATGCTTATGTTAGTTGCTTGTTCAGGGAATGACTGTTTGAGATGCAGGTCCTAGGACGCAATTTTCTAAAATAAGAATGATGTTGCACTGTTGGTAGAAGCAGGTTTTCATGAGGTTTAGTAACTCACAAATTAAGGAAGTCAGTTACATTTATGTGTTTCATGATGTGTATGAATTTCCCTTTACTCCTCATACATGTCCAATTCAAGAAACCCTAACCCTCTTTCCGGTTATCCTAACACCCCCAACCTATCCACAACTTCTCCCTACCCCTCTTCCCCCCATTGGCTGCCTCGTGGTTACCTGTCAATACTATTCAGGAGCCAATGCCAACCAAGGTGGGAGGGGGCAACTGCATTTGCCTTCCTTGGTCAGTAAGGAGTTGCGAGACACTCCAGGGGTGTGACAAATCTCCAGACATTTTGAGTTTTGATACTGAGAGTATTAAAAAGAATTCGGTTACAACTATGTTAGTACAAGAGAGGTTTTACGAGTTGTCAATAACTCAACTAATAGAGATTCAGGAAAGTGCACCAAAGGAAGAGCAAGAACCATGAAAACAAAGGCAATGTTCTTTTATCCACCACAGAAGCATTATGGTGACAGGACAGCACTTGATGCCAGTGATGTCAGTAAATGCATTGAAAGTTGCGCTAGAACAGTTACCCCGTGCATGTAACTAGAGAAAGGCTTGCTGCTAGTAATGCAGAAGACTGGTTTATTCCTAATTTATTGGAAAACATTGCACTATTTATGGTGAATTGCATCGTGTGACAAAGGTTTACTGCTGGGCATACACTGAGAACAATCAGAGGATTAATACCTCAGCCGAATGGTCCTTTTCAGCATCTATATATTGACTATGTCAATATGCTGCAGACATGTGATGATATAGGTATCTATTTTTGGAGGTATGTCCTTCTCCAGGTTGATCGAGGCAGGTCCGTGGACACACCCTGATGCCACTTGTGCAGCGGAGCTTTTAGTGCATGAAGTATTTCCGAGGTGGGGTGTGTGTGAAGTACTAAGATCTGATAATGGGCCTCATTTTGTCAATGAGCTAATCCAACAAATATGGCTATTATTAAGTATAAAGCACACATTTTCTTCTACGTATCACCTGCAAGCGGACGGCTATGCAAGAGACTCAACGGCCTCCTCAAAGAAAGGATTGCAAAGATTAAATCGACTTTGAAAAAGGGATGGCTGTATTGCCTACCCCTGACCTTATATGCCCTTCGGAATCAGCCAGGATGGGACCACCACCTCACACTGCATGAGCTAGTAACAGGGCATCAAATGAGAATGCCCCTTATACCTCCATCTAGGATCAGGAGTGATGCCCAGAGTGTAGCTAAAACTTTAGGTGATGAGATGCATGATTATTTGACATGTAGGACTGCCAGTATTTCTTTAATATCAGATCAAGTCAAGCGTTAGGGGGGTCGGTCTAAGAACACAGAAGAAGATAATTTGAAAACCAATCCAAGTGCACTATTACCACCACCTAAGTTATATGTTGGGGGACCTAGTCCTGATCAAGAATATTACCTGGCAGTTGCATGAGCCACGTTTCCATGGCCCGTTCTGTGTGGAAAAAGTGTCCCCTTCTGCAGTTAAAGTATAAGGAAGAAGAGCTTGGTTGCACCTAAGCGACATGAAGATTTATAAAGGCAAAACCTTCCCTCCTGCCGTTGCTGATCCAGAAGCAAGACAAGAAGAAGAATTTCCATGTGTGGAGACCCGATCGATGACTAAGAAGGACGATAAGGCAACGAGTGATTAACACATACTTAATTTGGACTGGAATTCAATAGATACTCCTTATATATTTTAGCAGAGAGTGCAAGGACTTGTAGAGAATTCCAGGAATTTTGAAATGAACTTTTAGGAAGTATTAAAAGCAGAGAATAATGCATCAGAGTTATGCCTGAACCTCAGTTTTTGATCATAAATTGGAAACGAGATCAGTATCCAGATTCATTTCATGGAGAATATTTGTTTTAAGTGATAAAAACACATGGTACCTGCCGACAGTGAAGTCCATCGGGTTGTGGTTTCTGTCTTTGTGTTCATACTTCAATCTTACCCTGCTCTTGTTAGATGAGACTTTAATATTCACACCTTTTTACAGGGTCCTAGGAATGGTCCCGTGATAAGAAGACTCTTTATTGCTATAATTGAAAAAATTATACAGTTGAAGACATAAAAGAAATTTGATGAATGTATTAAAAATGATCAATGAAGTAGATGGCATGGTCATAGAGGGTGAACAAGTTCAGCAAGCATTAGGATGGCGAGGGAAAAGGTTGCCCAGGTTTTTATGCATGATTTATATTTGCATGATAGTTCTCATTGTCTATCTGTTCCTCATCTTTCGCAGTCTCTATCATCTTTATGTTTCTAGCATTCAGGTGATCCTAACATTTCCTTGGCCTTCTCATCCTCCTACAAAACATGTCTGTCGGTAGCCTAACACTTACGTGGTGCTCACTCTGTTTACAAAACACATCTATGCATCTTCCTACTTTCATGTTCTCCCATGTCTACAAAACACGAGTGTAGTTCTTTCTCTTTTAGTGATCTCTCCAACATCAAAATGCACTTAAGTTTCCCCCTGCTTTGTCCTTCCCACCAACAAAATGCATATGTGCCGAATACTGCATTGGTCTTCTCTTACGGCTACAAGATACACATGTGTTTTTCCCTGATTCTACCTACTTCTTCATCTACAAATGCATGAGCCGTTCTCAGTACTTTCAGCTCCCCCTCCCCCCGACTACAGCTTGATTGGTGTGTAGCACTAAATTGGCCTTCTCCTCCGCCAACCAAGAACAATGTTGTTCTCCCTGCTTTAGTATTTTGGGGTGCCTACAAAAAGGCATGTGTATTTGTCTCTGCAAAATGTATATGGGTTCCCACTGCATTGGCCTTCTCTGCTGCTTACAAAACCCATGTTTGCCTAAAACTGCCTTAGCAGCTTAATCCGCCTACAAAATGCCTGTGTGATTCCCTCTGCTTTGACATTCTCCTGGCCTCACTGCTTTGGTCTTCTTATGCGCCTGCAAAATGAACTTGGACTTTTCACTGCTGCCTAGAAAATGTATGTGGTGCTCTCACTGCTTTGTTCTTCACCTCTGCTTATATAATGTGTGTGGAGTTATCACTACTTTGTTCTTCTCCTTTGCATATAAAATGAATACTGGGTCCTCACTGCTATGTTCTTCTTCACTCCATAAAAAATGCATGTGGGTTTGCTGTTCTGCCCCTCTATACACAAACCATGTCCTCCTAAACACCCAACATGTTTCACTCTAATTTCCTAAATCCTAGGCAGGCTAATTCATCTAATTCTACTTTCACCTACATTATTGCTAATCCTAAATTACCCCATTGCTACATACATCCCCATTCCTAACTATCCTGAGCTCTGAAGTATCACACCCACCTTTTCAAATGGTAACCATTTATTGTTCCATGTATGTACTTGCCGGTCTTTATATTGTGCTGAGATCGAGCCTTCTCAAACCCCCTTTGCCAAGCCTTGGGAAGAAATCTGAAAGCTTAGCAATGGAAATTATAGTGAGTCACGTTTTGCACAAAACATCTCGCCCATGCCTAATAACTAGGGCCTGATTAACAGAGTCAATAAGGACTCAACTCAGTTGGAATAGGAGAGACGTAAAACTGCACAGACTTGGAAATCAGAAAAATAAGGATTCTGAGTATCGCTGTGTGTGCGCCTCAGTTGCCGGCATACATGTACTTATGACATTCGTTTTTCTTGTTTTTAAAGGCATAGGCGGCACTGTACAAATATTAAGGAGGGATGCATAGAACATATATTGTTTTGGGAGAATATTATTCTTGAACTACTCCAAAGATGTCCTCCTATTTGTTTTGGGACTGGGATGGAACACTGTAGTTTATTCTTTGATTTAACCTTTTCCAGGAGGATGTATATTTTACACAGTTCGTATTACCATTGAGTTTGGCACCAATACTTGCTTGTCTTTCTTTCTCCACTTTCTTTGTCAGTGTAGTTAAATGTGATCTGCATTTCTAGTTGAAGCTGCAATCCTTTTCTTAATATTCACTTGCTCAGCTCTTGCCCACACCTTATGCCAGTTCGACAGGCTTGTGCTCCTTAGCAAACTTTCCTAAGTTTCACCAAAGTTGTTTTGCTGCCTTTGTCATTTGCCAAGTCTCCTATTGCCAATGGTGTGAGTCAAGTTGAGCCCTTGCTGAATTGTTAAACAACATACAGTAAACCCATGTTGAGCTTCAAACCTTCCTAAAGTTATGGAGTCTATTTCTGCTCCACCCTTCATTTTACTGTCTGTGGTCATCTTGTCCACCAGTCCCTTCCAACCCTGTTTCAATGGCAAGACCTCAGTGCCCCTCTGCGAGCAACACATTTCTCTAGTGGAGTCCAGCTGGCACTCTAGAGTCACTCATGGCTGTCTCGAAACATGTGCTGGTGCAGCAGGCAGAGTCCCTGAATATGAAGTCAAGGAACCATGGTCCATGGTGATGTTGTGAGCCGTGTGATTGTGTTTTAGTGTTTTAGTTGCTGTTCTTGTATTTTAATACCATCAACTGTAATTCATTTTAGAGCAATTTTATTCAAATTCAACTCACAAACCTTACCCTCCTCTGAACTCTTTCAGCCTTTATTAACTTGCTCTATTGATCCTGACAGGGCTTCTCTTGACGACTGCCTGACAACTATCTGCAGTCTTTGCTTGCTTTGGGAACTACATTTCCCATCTAAATTGTAGTTTATCTATCCCTCTTAAGCCACAACCAGGCATGTGACCACCGGCATGTGTTGGAGGGTGATCTGTACCGGTCTATAAAGCCCACCTCCATTCTTTTGGAGCACTGATTGATGTTGTGAACCATGTGATTGTATTTTAGTGTGTTTAATTGCTCTTCTTGTATTTTAATATCATCAACTGTAATTCATTTTAGAGCAATTTGAATCAGATTCAACTCATAAACTTGTAACTTAGCCCTCCTCTAAACTCTTTCACCGTTTATTAACTTGCTGTGTTGATCGTGACAGGGCTTCTCTTGTCAACTGCCTGACAACTATCTGCAGTCCTTGCTTGCTTTGGGAACTACATTTCCCATCCCAATTGTAGTTTCTCTATCCCTCTATCCCTCTTAAGCTGCAACTAAGCATATGAGAGCAGGCGCGTGAGGGAGGTCAGTCTGTTCCAGTCCATGGTTGGCCCGCTTCTCTCTTCAGAAACGTCTGTCCGCCTGTTTCTCTTGGTAAAAACACGTTTGCTCTTCTTCTCTTTCTCTCTTGGTTCCCATTCTCGATTGTGATTTGGTCGCCCTTAGTCATGTCCACTCTACCCTCTTGTTAGTCCCGCTCCCCTGTCTAGTCATGACCTCTGCAGTGATGCACTTCCCTAACTCGCATCTGCGTGTGTGACTACTGAACAAACGTTTAGTCAAACGCTGGTCAAGCATGCTGATGAGGTCGCTGATGTGAGCCGTACCCAAACTCTGGATATATTATGCATCTCTGAGACATGGCTCTCTAATGTTTCCAATTAAACTGCTGTGACTGCAACTTCGCCTGTCTATCAAATGTTTTGCACTGACCGGAATCATGGCAGGGGTGGGGGTAGCGGTACTATCATTAAAGATTCTTTTGCTGCCCATAAATATAATGCCACCTTTCTTGATGACTGTGAACTAACTGTGATCAAAATTGCCATTGATGCTAATACAACAATTTTCTTTGTTAACATTTATCGGCCTTCTATGGGCCTCATTACATGGAAGGTGGTGATCCAGGGTGCTATTAGCACCCTGGACCATGCCGGTAAATTACCGGCACCGCCTTGGCGGTAAGGGGATTTACCGCCCCATTCCAAGGTCGGTGGGGCGGTAAATCCCCCTTCCGCCATTGCCCTTCCCCATTCCCATTTCTGCCCCATAGGGCTCTATGGGAATGGGGAAGGCGCTAATTACGGCACCGCAATTTTGCGGTGCCGTAATTAGCTCCGAGGTCCCTTAGCGGGTTGGTTTTTAACGCCTGCAAAAAGCAGGCGTTAAAGCACCAACCCGCTAAGGGACCTCGTAGTACGGCGGTAAGGGTTAACGGTCACCGTTGCCATTAACGGTGACCGTTAACCCTTACCCCCGTCCGTGTAATGAGGCCCTATGTCTATGTCTCTTTTTGAGGAACAACTCTTGCTCCTTGGCCACATCATAAAAATGGCTTCATATGTCGTTGTCCTTGGAGATTTCAACCTTTGGGCCATTAATTTATCCCTCTCGTTAGAAGCCTACGGTCTTCAACAATACATAACGACCCCCACCCATAAAGATGGTCATATTCTTGACTGGGTCCTTTCTCACTGTTTGAACTTACATCAGTTTGACATTACTTCCTATACTTGGTCTGATCATAGTTTATTTACATTTCTTCTGGACCTACCCTGCAAACTTGTCAGGCTAAATACCACTCTGAGGGTTCTATCGTGTTCTATCGGCTGTTAGGAATTATTGAAAAATTACCCCAGAAGCCGTTTCAGAACTAGCTTCTCCCCTGCTGCCAATCTTCCCCACTCTAATTGCTCGGACATTCTTGTTGAGCAGTATAACAAGAAAGAATGTCTCCACTATAACCAATATGCTCGCCCCTTCCGTAGTTAAAACAGTTCAATCTGAAACTTTAGCTAAATCCTGGTTCTCTGAGGAAATTCTCACTCTAAGAACAACAAAAGGACAAAAGGCAAAAGGAACAGGCCTGGTGAAAAAATAGCAAAGCCTTTACTCTTGCCTCATATCAGCTTGCAGCGTCTATCTATAAGCTTGCTATCATCAGTTCTACGACAAGCGCATTTAATCTGCACACTCCTTGCATAAAGATTTGTTTACTTGGGACTTCGAAGGGAAATATAATTCCTTCCTTACCCTGGTTAACAGCAATCTATGGTACTCTGACATCCAACAGGGCTTTAGGGATAAACTGAACTCCCATCGCAGCAAGATTGACACCTTGCAATCCTCTCTTTTCTGTACTAACAGTAGTACCTCTACTAACGGTTTCACTCTTACTCCGCTCTCTTTCCATTCCTTCCTTTACTTTTAAAGTTATCAATGAACATGAACTTTCGGAGACCATCCCCCACTTAAAACCATCCTCATGTCCTGATGACATTTGTCCACCTACCGAAATTAAAGAATCATTTGCCTCTATGATCCTTCAAGTTACACACTTGGTTAATACTTCTTTGGTTACCTCTACAGTTCCTGAATCCCTCAAGAAGGTATGGATCTCTCCTGTGATCAAAAAAGCCTCCCTTCTGTCACTAATTATAATCTATAAACAAAACTACTCTTCTTATTAAGATTCTTGATAGGGTTGCCTATTATCAAATTGAACAACACATTGAAACCAATAACTTGCTTGGTTCTCTTCAGTATGGCTTTCAAGCCCTTCACGGTATTGAGACTGCTCTGATTGACCTTTAGGCTCATTTATGGCCAATAACTGACTCCAGTCAAGTTGCCCTTCTCATGCTCCTCAACCTCTGAGCAGCTCTCAACCTTGTGGCTCATTACCTGCTTCTTGAGAGGTTGGGGAGTATTACCAATTGCTCCAGCAGTGTGTTCCAATGTCTTCTTTTCTGGGCCCTGGATCTGCTCGGGTTGCCTCTGATTGCTTTAGGTCATCTCCTGAAGTTCTTACCTGTGGTGTCCCACAGGGAGCTTGTCTCTCACCTACCCTTTTTAATTTGTATACTTCTGGACCGTCTCAGCATAGATTATACCAATTACGCTGATGATACTCACCAGCAACTACGAGAAAGACCTTCGAATATTAACCACATATACAGTCTGATAGAAAATTGGATGAAAAACAATTCCTTGGCTCTCAAAGGCAAAAAAACTGAGCGTAATGCTAGTTGCCTCTCCCCAACGTCTGTTAAAACTTGATCCTAGATACTCTGCCTTTGACATTGCGGGTTCCTCCATCAAGACTAGTCCTTGGGTTAAGACACTAGGGGCCTCATGATGAGTTTGGAGGCAGCCATGCCCTATTAATAAGGGCATGGCTGCCTCCAAACTCGGGTCCGGGTCCGTGGTCCCTGAATGGGGAAATACCAGGCCATTCCGACTTTAGAGGGCCTGGTATTTCCCCATTCAGGGAACACGGGCCCGGACCAGCTCCATTCCCATTGAGCCCCCAGAGGGCTCAATGGGAATGGGGAGCATGCTAACAACGGGCCCATTAATGACAGGCCGTTGTTAGCATGCTTGTCCCCTCGCGGGACCCGCAAAGGACGTCTGGTAAAACCAGACGTCCAGAGCGGGTCCTGCAAGGGGACCTCGTAATAGGGCAGTACGGGGTTAATGGCTCCCGCACCTTTACCGGCACCGTTAACCCCTTACCGTCCTCCTCGTAATGAGGCCCTAGGTCTTTATCTTGTTACTTCCCTCACTATAAAGAAACATACCAGTCAAGTGAAAACCTCATGTGCCTATACATCTCGTCTCATTCGGCAGATCAAATCCTTCCTTTCTGATGCCAACTCTGCTTCTCTTGTAGTTGCCCTTACTTTTCGCTTGACTATGGGAACTGCCTTCTGGTGGGCACCTCTAAATCTAACCTGAAAATGTTACAGGTCGCTCAGGAGACACAGGGCCACAGCTTCCATCACGCAACCGGCTAGTTTCTGCTACGAACCCTTGGGTCTCCATGGCTACCAAACGCCAGCAGAGCCCGATCATGCGTGCTGCCTGTAACACTTTTCTCCTTCAGACCTGCGCAGTAGTGCACTATGCCTAACACTACTCCCTACGCGCACGCGCAGCTCGACCCACCGAATACAGCTTGGCGTTCTCTTAAACGCAGCGCCCCAGCCGCTGCTCGTAATCGTGGCTCTACAGGAAACCTTTCTCCCTGCTCCGAACATTAATTCCAGGTAATTTAACATCAAGCCCCTCCCAATAGGCTCCACGAGCCTCCTCCTGCCACCAGATTTAATTCCTCTGTGCCCTTTTGTATCCACCCTGCAGGAGAGAGGCCATTGGTGACTAACATTGGGAACCCAGCTCCCACTCCACATACTTCCCCTCATACATCTTGCAGGTGCGAACTTCACCACCACCAGCTTCCTCCAGTGACTCCTTACCACGAGCACATTGGGGCAGGTGAGCACCAGTCTTTTTCTACTGCCTGTTTACACAGCAACCATATGCTCCATACTGGAACCATAAGGCACAATAGGATTCATTGCCATTTTGTATTGTGTATCTCTATACCCTACAGCAGCCTGATGTTGCACCTAACAAGCACAGATTAATACATACCCTGCTGCACACCCTTGAACCAGCAATTCAAGGTTCCGCCTAGCGATACTACCCCCAAGGTCAGTCCCGTGCTTCCCTTGTTTTTAATTTAACTCTTACTGTGGTGTACCACAATCATGGAACTTTTAATGACATGTTTTCTAGCTTTTGACCTTTACTTTAGGCACTAATAGAGTTCCCTCAACTCTCTTCTAGGGAGACCTACTCCAGGCCCAAGATGAAGGCATCTTGCCAAAACGTCTAAGGACCAGCACCCCATTAAGTTCCATTTGGCCCTCCTAACTTGTTCCAACTTCTTGATTCACATCCAGACATCGACAACGTGTTAGGTCACCCTTCAGCCTGGCTACATATAACCAATTGTTATATCATTTACTGTTTTCCGTTTGGTTGAATTTTGTATTTGTACTATCACTTGTCACTATAGGTGGTGGTTACACATTGACTTCAAAGCACTACTTTGTTTTAGCTTTGCATAATTCTATTCAGTTGCCAATTCAGTTATGTTAAAGGTTTTCTGAATGCTAAGAACAAACTATCCTTAACATACTGGATCTTTACAAAAAAACATAAAAAGATGACAAATGCATGACTAAGAAATGCATCAACAGCCAAATAAAACAAAAGATGTACCCTCTATATCTATTTTTGTCTGCATTCTCAATTTCATGAGTACTACTACATACAGAAAGTATTTGCATGTATGTTACATGACAGAATAAGTCTAGGCCTACTGCACTCAAGAAGTAGACCCCTGAAAGATAGACGTCAGGGCAAACCCCCTTTGTATCATGTAACGCAGTGCATGCTGTTAGTGGTCTCTCTAGAAGCCAACATCTGACTTAGACTTGAACTGCCTTGCACTGGCTCCCTGTAAAACACTGCATATCTTATAAGCTCTTACTCGTCACACATAAATGTCTCCATGAGATAGCACCCATTTAGCTAAGAATTGGGTCAGGCGTGTTCTCCCTGTCCGCTCACTTTGGTCCAACCATACTTTGAAACTGGACTCACCAAGATTTAAGCTTGAGCACTATGGTAGCACAAGCTTTGCTTACATTGCCCCTTTGCCTGTGGACCTTCCTTCGTGCTCCTCTTCACCTCTGTGATGAATTATCTTCCTTTAAAAAAGCCCTCAAAATGTATCTCTTGGATGCTGATGGATAGCTCTACCTCTTCTTCTGGAGTCCCTGGCCTTTGACTAATTCTTGCTCACTCTCTCTCCTCTAATGTGCTGCACATTGAGGCCCTTGGGAGAGTTGCGCCATATAAAACATATATAAAAATAACAATAACAAAATAGGAGCCCACTGGTAAGGTCAGGAATAGAGGCAACTCTTGCGCCATGTCTCCCTTCCATAACAATCATAAAAACTGATGCACTCCATCTCTGCTACTCTCTTGCATGTTCCTCTTCTGGATCTTAAGTCACAAGTGCTCACACAGCAGAAACCAATGAGTCCAGCCGTCCATCGTATGTGATGTGTACGTCCCTTGTATTTACTGTGTGTGATTGAAACTTGTTCCGCAATGGCTTCTGGAAAAATGCTTGAGAATTACAACAATCAATAAAAGCTCCCTGCGTTGGTCATCATTCTACAATTGAAACAGTGTTTAGTACATTGCAGCATTACTCTCAAAAACAAAGCCCTGCACAATTAAACAAAAGGAAATAATCATAACCTGTCCAATAAACAAATTAGGTGAAAAATGTAAACATATCAACACATCCTGGCCCACTCTCTATCTTCTTGGGATTCACAATTGAGTCCTTGCCTAGATTCAATCCTACCTTGCACCTCAACAATTCTGTATCTTGGAGCATCATCACCTCTCAACTCACTCATCTAACTGTTGGTGTTCCACAAGTCTCTGTCTTGGGTCCACTCCTCTTTACACTCTACACCTCTGCTCATGGTGCTGTAAGGGGTCAGAAATGAAAGCCGGACACAAAGTTGTCATGTTTATCATTAAAATCTTTTATTAACTCAAACTGGTTACGAAAATGCCTCTGGTGCTGCTCCAAGAAGAATTCCCTACCTAAAACCAAAAAGGAAGTAGCTGTCTGTGTCAGGATGTCAGAAATCAAAAGCCATCCTTGTGTCCAAACATTCTATCCTGACCCTCACACTACAAACAAAATAATTAAAGTGAGAAGAGAAATGTCTTTAAACTGGTATAGGCAAACATGTTCATAGAAAGCTTCAATGTAAATGTTCTCCAAGATGAAAAGACCTTGGTTCCAGAGGGTGCTTCTCTTCCCCTGCATTATTCACTGATTTGACAATATTGGCCTCATTACATTGGAGCTTTTATCCTCCAGATTGGTGTTTGGCCTAAAGGATGTTGGGAAATGGTTAGGCCATTTAGGGTATCAGGGGCTTTTCCTCATAGGCAAATGGAGATATCGCACCTCATCCAATGAAGCCATGACATCTCCCTGGTCATTGTATCCTCCCTTGTGATTCTCCCTCATATGATCGCCCCCAGGGACAGGATCAGATTGCGGCTGCTGTCCCCTGACCAAATGAGAGGAGGTCACAGCTGGGGAATCTGTGATGACTCCATTGGATTCATCGCATACCCTTCCTCTAATGGCGCTGGTTCTCTCAGCACCTATTGGAAAATGGGAAAGGAAGTCCACGTTACCCTGTTCTCTACCTTTCCTATGTTCCACTGTAAAACAATAAGGCTGTAAATCTAAGAACCAGGGCATGATTCTTGCATTTGTGTCTTTGCGGAAGCTCATCCATGTAAATAGAGCATGATCATTGATCAGTCTCAACTTCCTACCTGTTAGATACTATTTGAGGTAGGTTATAGCCTACTTTATAGTCAATGTCTCCAATTCAATAGTGTCATAGTTTTTCTCTCTTGGGAACAATGTCCTGCTGATGTAGTGGATGGGATGCTCAATGCCATCATGATCTTGTTGAAGAACTGCTCCCAAGACAATATGTGAACCATCTGTCTGTAGAATGAATTCCTGGTTGAAATCTGCCACTGTCAACACAGGCTCACTACAAAGAATGTGCCTAAGTGTGTCAAAACACAACTGATCTTTCACTCACCATTATAATTTCTGCGGTTCAGCCTTTTTGAGTCTATCAGTAAGACAAGACGTGATGGATGACAAACTAGGGATACAGCACCTCTGTAATTCCCAAAAAGCCTTGTAGGTCTATCTTTGTCTTATACCTTGTGGTTTCTTTAACTGCCTTGACCATTTCAGTTTGAGGTTGGACCAGCCCGTTACCCACGAAAAATCCAAGATACTTGACTGCTGATCTTGTGGCATTTCTTTGGATTTATTTTGAGTCCTGCTTTTCTTAATGCTCTGGTAACTAGGTAGAGGTGATGCAAATGATTTTTCCAGGACCAGCTGTGGATGATGATATCATCAATGTATGCGCTACAGACAGATGCATAGGGTTGAAGGATTTTGTCCATTCACCTTTGAAAGGTAGCCGGTGCCCCATGCAAAACCAAAAGGTAGCACCTTAAACTGAAAAAGCCCAATGGAAGTAGAGAATGTTTTTTTCGCCCTGTCTGCTGGATTAACAGGGTCTTGCCAGTACCTTTTTTTCAAATTAATAGTGAAGAGGAGACAGCGAACACCAATTGATCAATCAGATCATCAATTCTGGGCATGGCGCAGCTGTCAAATTGGGAGACTGCGTACACCTCTCTGAAATCAATACAGAACCCCCATGATTGATCTGGCTTGGCAGCTAACATTATTGGGGAGGACCAGGGGCTCTGAGAGGGCTTCATGATATCACCCTTTAACATATTCTGACTTTTCTCTATGATCATGTCTTTTCTAGATTCAAGTATCCAATACGGTTTTAAATGGACTTCCTTCCCTGGTTAGTACAGATATCCAATACGGTTTTAAATGGACTTCCTTCCATGGTTACTATAGGTATAATTCACTTCACTTCGCTCAACCTGGTTCAGCTCTGAAGACATCAGGGAACTATTCTAGGGGGTCCATTACATCCTCCTTTTGTGTTTGGGCTAGGTCAGCTGGAGTCAAAGTATTCTTACTTGATTCGTCAGCTAACAAACTGGTTAGTACCACTGTAGTGTCTTCAATGGGATTCTCTCTCCACTCCTTAAAAAGATTTACATGATAGATATGAGTCTTGAGATTCTGCCTGGTTGCGAGACCTGCGAATCATAAGGCCCTGTCTGCTCTATTATCTCATAGGGGCCATGCCACTCAGAGAGCATTTTGTTCTCAGATGAAGGAAGAGAATCTGAACATTTTGCCCAATAGAAAAGGATCTTAATACAGTGTTTATATCATGATTCTTGAGTCTTAATCATGTTGGCTTGTACCATAGTTCCAACTGCAGACATATGTTCTTTTAGTCTCTGGGTTGTTTGAGAAAGCTGTAACACAGCTTTTTCCTGTTCCTCACCATTGTCACGCAACATGTCATGGTCCTCTCCCATATAAAAGTTCAAATGGGGAGAATCCTTTTGAGTTCTGTGTGCTCTTTCTGATGGCCAAAAGGTCCCATGGTGTCATAAAATCACAGTTTTTGCCATCAGTTTCAGCCAGTTTCTTTAAAATGTGTTTTAAAGTCTTGTTGAACCGTTCGACAAAGCCATCAGTTTGAGGATGATAGATAGAAGTTTGCATTGTTTTAATCTGAAGAATTTCCTTTACTTCTGACATGGGTTTACTCATAAAGGTTGATCCTTGGTCAGTCAAGATCTCCTTTGGAAACTCAACTCTCAAAATTAAATTTAATGTAATGCTTAATAATCGGTTGTGTTGTGTCATGTTATTGCATAAAGGAAAAGCTTCAGGATAACTAATATCACCGATATGTATCTGTTTCCCAATTTTGATGGCTCAATGCGTCCAAATATATACATGCTGATGCGTGAAAAAGGCATATCAATGATTGGCAAGGGCTGTAATGGAGCCGGAGGGGGAATGTGGAAACTGGTCTTCTGATGCAGGAAGCAAGTGAGTACACAATTCTTCACATCTGCATAGATCCTGGGTTGCTGCGAGGCTCTCCCTATGTCGAGGCCATGTCACCAGGATAATGTAAGTTCTAGGAGAGGGAGTAAGGACTAAATCTGTGGGTATTAAAACTCGGTCCCCCGGTTGGATCCATTGTCCCCTACTACTGCACAAGTTAAATCCAATAGAGTGTTCTGTGGCAATTGATCCCACTCAGTACCAGTTTGGTTGCCATTTTTAAATGTCCCGCGCACAGGTGCTTTCATAAAACAACTATCACGCTCAGCGAGCTTGAGGTTATCTTTGCTCTGCATCAATTCCTTCATACTCCTCATCTCAGTACTTAGATGGTTGTGGGAATTTAAGTCCTTTGATGTTACGTGATGCATGATAAAACTGAATAAGGTTTGTTTGGAGCTTTTATCCTTCAGGTCATAGATGGGAGTTTGGCCTAAAGGATGTTGGGAAAAGGTTTCTTTATTTTCCCTAAAGGGGAACACAGGCATAGCAACATTATGTTATTGGGAATGAGGGGATTTCCTCATGGGCAAACGGGAGATACTGCGCCTCATTCAATGAAGCCATGCCATATCCCCAGTAATTGTCTTCACCCATGTGATCCTCCCTCATATAGCTGCCCCCAAGGTCAGGATCAGATAGCGGCTGTCGTCTCCTGGCTACATGTGAGGAGGTCACTGCTGGGGAATCCGTTATGACTCCATTGGATACATCACAGTTCACTAATCTCCTCCTTTGGGTTCTCATACCAACTCTTCGTGGACGTCAACCACATTGTCTTGTCTTTTTCGGAACTCTTCTCTTATGGCTCTATCAAAATTTGTAACTGCCTCTCTGCCATTAAATATTGGATCCAATTAACTACAATGCACACTTCCCCACCAACTGCACCAGCTTCTTGGAAGAAACGAGTTACAACACCTCCTTCTAAAAGTTGCCAAAACCTCTCTTTTGTAACTCAAGAAAGACTAAGATCTGTTTGGGTGAGTTAAGAAAAAAAGAAACATTCTCTCCCTATGCTCAGATCTGGGAAATAAACCTTGTCAAAATGATCCTCCTTATGGTTAATGGGCCCAGGTAGGTATGTAATGGCAGAATTATACTGACTATAAATGTAGGTCTTTCTGGGTTGATGGCTGATCCTAATTTTTTCATAGTCCTTACAGAGCCTGATGAACCATATGAACCATATGACTCTCGAATGGGAACTGAGCCCCTAGCAAAAAACGCCTGTCCTTAGAGACCCACTTAACAAGGGTGTATTTCTCCAGTTTAACTGAGCACCTATTAGCTCATAGCTTTCTAAAACCTGGCTAATGTGACTCCTATGCTTAAATAAAGATACTAACAAAAAATAAAAATATCAACTAAAACGTAATCCATAAAATGTTTACAAAAATGTATCGGTAATTACATAAAGCTAGAGGTGTAGATAGTTTAGTAACAGCTACTCTCACTGGCTCCAGAAAGTGACTGTACAATGAGAAGGGGTATTGATACTTCAGATTGATACTATTTAACTTGTGGTAATGCCGACATAGCCGCCATTCAGGACAAAGTACAACGATGGACCAGCACGAGACTTTGAGGGTGTCAATATGTAATTTCTGAAGATTTTTCAGTTTTGACTTCCCCGTCCCTACTCTTCCCTCCCTCACCCCCACTCAGGGCTCAAGTCGAGGGTACACGCGGGTGAACAGGGTCCACCCACTTTTTTCAGAGGGTGGACTCCACCCCCCCGGAGCTAAAATGAGAAACATTGAATGTCTTCTTTGAATTTATGAATTAACACCGATCTACGGGCTCGTATAGTGTCATTTAGTTCACAGGTTGGATACTTCATCACTGCATTATAACACCTGGTGAAAAATAACAAACGACTAAAGGTGATATGTCCCATTTCGGTACTGCATGTTTATTTATGTATTTATTTATTTATTGGCCATTTGTATAGCACCTATACACTTAACAAGTGTTTCAATGCGCTTCAGCACAGGAAGGGTGAGTAGTTAAAAAAGAAAATTGACATTCGTAATAGGCATTCGAACATTCTGAATGGGCAAGTGCTATGCGTTTATTCGTACAACATAAGACAGGAGGAAATAAAAAATGGTTACAACATATGACATAAATTATTGTACCTGCCTGACGGTTGTTTCAATAAAGCAAGATCTATACATGAAGAAGGGGAGAGGGGGTGCGTGGTAGGGTAAGGCGAAACTGAGCAGAATAAGTGCAAGAGACACATAGTGGGAGAAGAGGGGTGAGGGGTGGCAGGGAGAGGCACGCTAGGCAAACCAAAAACAACTGCAGATGAAAAGTCACCCAAATTCGATTTTAAGCAAAGGCACACGAAACACATCAAAACTAAAAGTGGCAGCAGATGAAAAGTCACCTAAATCCGATTTTAAGCAGAGACACACTAAATACATCAAAACGAAAAGTGGCAGAAGATGGAAAGTCACTTGAAATTGAGATTAGGTGAGCAGCCTACTCACAGGTCAATCTGCAGGGGTGCCTGAAGTTCTTGTGGGCCAGGTCTGAAGGGTCACAGTCAGCTTCCAAGTCCATGTGGCTTAATCAAGATGTGCTGCGGGATGGAGGAAGGGGGGGCATCTGATCCAGCCAGGCACAGACAGGAGCCTTAGGAGTGAGGCCTTGGTGAGGGGCGGCATTCGACTGTCGGCTTCAGGATTAGTTGGAGCACTGGCCAATCCTACAGCAGCATCAGGCTTCATCACGTAGTGCTGAAAAGGGACAATCCTCAGACGGCATGTTGGAAGATGGTCAAAGTACATAACATATGGCCAAACATGAACAAAGAAATGCCCCACAAGCACACTCACGCTGATCATTAAATAGGGGAAGATCAGAAAGAAGTATGGCAGTGAGCATTGCTATTATGCAAACAAATGTGCCCCGTGAGCATCGATCTCCAAAATGAGGCCTCCGGGGTGCAAAAGGAAGGCTGCAGACCCCTGAACAAAGTGCTGCCTCGTGCTATAGGGGGGCTTTTAGAGGCCCCCAGTTGATGCATCGTCCGACTTCTAGTGCAAAAAGAAGGTTGCAGATCCCTGAACAAAGCAGAGCTTTGTGGTGTAGGGGGAGGCTCTGAGAGGCCTCCAGTTGGGGCATCATCTGGCTTCTGTAGAGAGATGAGGAGTATGTTTGGGGAAAACACTGGTATTGGTTCTTGGAGTTTAAAACATGGAAACACTTATATGTTTTCATAAACACTATTAGAAGAAAATATCCTGTCTTGGTTTTGTGTATGTGTTGATTTTATGAAAGGCAAATGCCATTCGTCCTGTGCAATTTGGGTGGTTATGCAAAGCCAATTCAATGAATTGTGCACGTTTCACCTTAATATGCTAATTTCTGGCAACATCCCATTACATTTAATCAGTCCCCCTATGTCTTTTTTTAGGACTTGACCCCTGCCCTACTGTATTGACCATACGAAACCATTGTGCAACACTAACTAAAAGTAACACACACACGTAATTGAACAACATAACCCTCATTGTCATCCCTATTGCACTTTATGTAATGTGACCCCAGATAAGAAAGGCACAGAATAAGTGACGTGTCACTTCTGTAGGAATGTGTGTGGTCTAACAGGGGATATCATTCGGGTGTAGGTGGTCTACAGCCCAAGAGGGGAAGGAGGGCTCTGTCAAGTCCATCTACCAGAGGCAATTTCGCCCTTCACTCCAATGCCTCAGCATGGCTCAACAAACCATACCAGTAGGTAATGAAACACAAAAGGAGCCACAACAGTTTCTGCAGAACTTCACTGATTTCTGCAGAGTGCTGCTAGAAGAAAGGCTTTTGTTTTATTTAGATGCACCTTCCACTTTTCTAAAAGCCATTGGGCCTCATTACGAGGTTGGAGCCAGCCATGGCGCTATTAGCGCCCTGGCTGTCTTCAAAATCGTTCCGACTCCGGTCTAGTGGATGGAGCAATTACCGGTCCATTCCGAGGTCGGTGGGACCGGTAATTCCCCATTCACCAGAGCCATTCCCCATTCCCATTTGAGCCCCCATAGAGCTCAATGGGTAGGGGGAAGGCGGCAATAATGGTACAGCAAATTGTGGTACCGTTATTGACCCTGGTATCCCTTTGCGGGTCCCGTCCTTAACACCTGGTAAAACCAGGTGTTAAGGGAGGACCCGCAAAGGGAACTCGTAGTAGGGCGGTAAGGGATTACCTGCACCGGTGCCCTTACCAGTGGCGGTAATCCTTTACCGCCCACCTCGTAATGAGGTCCATTGTGTTAATAATGTCACTTTGTCATCAAAAACATCTGTCCTCATGTGTATGGCAGGTTATGTTGGAACCTTGGGAGCAGTGTGGCATTCTGGAGGGCTGAGGCGGCCGAGGTTCGTAATGAGGCCCAATGTCTTTATTGAGGGGATGGGGATACATTCGGCTGTGATGTGGAATAATTTGATGGACACGGATGTCCCACAAGGGTTGAGGGATTTGAATTTTTTAGCCTATTCAAGGGATACTGCAGAGAAAGTATATGAGCATGACAAGAGGGTTTTGAGTTAAGAAGGGAGTTGGTTACAGAACGATGAAATGGATGGTGATAGTTTGGACACTTTGTACATGCAGAAATGGTTCCTTCCTCCTCGTAAGTCAATGAGTGAAGAGACGCAAATTTGCACGAGGGATGCACTTAGATGGATTTCAGATATGTCGATATCTCCCATAGAAGTATATGATACGTATAGTCAGTATACTCCAGAAATGCAGAGGAAAGTGTTACAGGTAATGGAATACCTGCAGGATGAGTGTATACAGAAAAAGATTTGTTGTCCTGCGGAAATATTGAATATTTATGAGAGAGCTTTTGGACCTGACACAGCTTCCACCACTTTACCGCTCGATTTGGCTCTGTTGCTTAGTAAACATTAGGAGTTGCCTACTTCTCAGTTGCCTATGAGAGAGGTTCCTCCGACACTCGTTCCTAAAGTTGAGATGTCACAGTAGGTACAGCAACTGTCACTATTGAAGCTCACTATGTATCACAATTTGTTCATGTCCCATTCGCCAGACAGGAAGTGAATACTATTAGACAGTCGATTCCAGACATTAGGAAAAATCCAACAGGGTTTTACAAAGAAATAGAATCTGTCCTGCATTCGTCAGTTTTCACTTTGGGTGATATAGATTTGTTGTTTCCCGTGATCCTACCTGCTGATTTATGGAAACAGATTAGGATTGTAGATGATCAAGCAGGGTTAGGAGACACATGGGTTAATTTGGTGAGGCTAGACAGAGAAAGGAAAGCTGGTGAGAGACCAACGCAAGTGATACTGACTTTGCCAGACAGAATAGTAACGAAATTGAAAACTTTGGTTCCCGAGAGAAGGATTCACTGCTTGTACCCAAGGAAAATCTGAAGGTGCTACCGAATTCTTTAATCGGTTCAAACAAGTATTCTCAGATTTTAGCAGATTTTAGCAGCCAGGATTTAAGCACAGAGTCAGGGAAAAGATTGTTTGTGAATAAGTTTGTGCGTGGATTGTTGCATGATATCCAGTCACAAATTATGACTTCTGAAAGAGCTTGGCAAGCTAAATCACAGTCCGATGTATTGCATATGGCTCAGTATTATTAAAATAGAGTCAATAATGAAAAAGAAAGGATTCAAAAGAAAAGGGGAGATTTAAAAACCAAAGTATTATTGCAACAGATGGTTAGAGGGCCTAGAGGTGGGAGTACACAGTTTCGAGGTCAATTCGTTCCACAAAGTAATGCGCCATTGGGTACTGTACATGTGAACCAATGTGCTTATTGCAGACAAGAGGGTCATTGGTGAGCACAATGCCTGATCCTTTAGCAAAGGTCGAATAACACATATGGTATCATGGGTAGACGATTCAGAGGCTGTCCTGGAGTAGGGGGTCCTGGTAGAAGCCAGTTTGCTCAAAATCCACAGTCGTTCTTGCAAGATAATCAGCAACCTAGTATATATAGCAGAAATATTTCTGATAATACTTCAACTGCCTATCTTTCTGAAGATCTTGCCTTTGATGATATATTGTTTTGTTAGGACAGCACGAAGCAGGGTCTGGAACCGATGCCTATTCCTGTTAATCAGAAAGGTCCCTACGTTGAGATGAAGGTGGGGAAAAGGAAGCATCTATTTTTGATAGATAAAGGAGCACAGAAGTGTTCCATTGATCATTCTCGGGTTCCAGACATTCCACTGTCAGGGCAGAATAACGTTTCTGTAGGGTTTTCTGGCACCCCAGTGGTTAGTCTGGTTTCTCAGCCAGTACCAATTTCACTGGGGCCATTCACGGATCGTTGTCCGTTTCTTCTGACAACGAACTGTGGAGAGAATTTATTGGGGTTGAATCTGTTGAAGGAATTAAATGCGGTAATTCATTGTTCTTCGGATGGAGTATGTTTTACGATTTCACCCCAGCAATTTTCTGCCTCACAGTTTTTGACTAGACCTTTGCCGCCAGAATTGAGTGTGGTTCCTGCTTGTTCATGGGCGGTTGACAACAATGATGTTAGTATTTTGCAAATTGAGCCTGTTAAAATTGTTTTGAAATCAGGAGTTAAGTTGCCACCAATTCCACAATATAAGATTTCAGTTGATGGTGAGCGAGCTTTGAAGAGTATAGTTTCCGATTTTGTACATCGTGGAGTAATTGAAGAAATTGCAGGAAGTTTGTGCAATAGCCCAATTTTACCAGTGCACAAGAAAGGGGATAATACAATTCCTTTTCGCTTCATTATCGATTTGCACGCTATCAATAAGATTGTTGCTCCACAATTTCCAATTGTGCCTGATGTATTTATTTATTTTATTTATTTATTCGCATTTGTTGAGCGCACAGCAGACCGAAGGCATCGTGGTGCTTGTTACAGTGTTGCTTATACTTAGTTACATACAATTCAGGTCTGTCGGTGTTACATTGGAAGAGATTATTCTTTTTTTTTTTTTTAACCTACATACATAGAGAGGCAGGTAACTGGGAGCGCATGGTTAGTTGAAGAGGGCAGTTTTGAGTTTTTTGCGGAAGGAGAAGAGAGATGTTTCAGCTCTGAGGTCAGTGGGGAGGGAATTCCACAGCTCAGGTGTGAGGAAGGGGAAGCCTATACCTCCTGCCTTAGTCCTGTTGATGCGAGGTATCGTTAGTTGGTTGGTATATCGTCGTCTGATCGGTCTGGTGGATTGAGATCTACAAAAGGTGTCAGATAGGTATGATGGTGCTGAGAGGTTGATACATTTATGAGTGGTTGTGAGAATTTTGAAGGAGATGCGGTCCCCGACTGGGAGCCAGTGAGCTGTTTTCCTGGCTTGTGTGATGTGGTCTCTTTTAGGTATGCTGAGGGCTGCTCTGAGAGCGTTGTTTTGAGTTGCTTGGAGCCTAGATAGTTTTTTTTTGGAGGTGCCGCCTAAGAGCGCATTACAGTAATCTAATTTGGCTCCTATGGTTGCTCTAGCGATGGAGAGGCAGTTGTCCTTAGTTAGGAATGGTTTTATTGCACTGATGAGTTTAGTACTCAGTGCGGAGGCCGAGACTATGGCGCTGACTTGTTTGTCCATAGATAGGGTAGCGTCTATGTGAACCCCCAGTGTTTTGACTGAAGATAATACTGGGATGACGCAGTTATGTATGTTGAAATTGAGGTACAGCGGGTTGAGGTTGGAGAGTGTGGATTTCTGACCTAGAATGAGGATTTCGGTCTTGTCACCGTTCAGGCAGAGGCCGTTAGTAGCCATCCACGCTTGTATGGTGGAGTAGATTTGCTGTAGGGTAGTGGCGTCTTGATGATAGTGCCCCATCAGCGGAAGGAGAACCTGAGTGTCATCAGCGTAATTTGTGTATGTGATCCCAAGTTCGTCCAGTTTATCAAAGAGAGGCTTGGTAAAAAGATTATAGAGTGTGGGGGCAGTACATGAACCCTGTGGGACACCGCAGTGGATGATGGAGGGTGCTGCATGAGCTGTGTTAGAGAAGACTTTCATAGCTCTGCCCTCTAGGAAAGAGGTCACCCTAGTATCGTCATGTAATGATGATACTAAAAATTATTCCAGCTTCTGCTACTCATTTCAGTGTGGTAGATCTAAAGAATGCCTTCTTTAGCATTCCGATACACGTGGATAGTAGATATTTGTTCACGTTCATGCTAGGGGGGCACTCGTTACATTCACCTTTGCACCACAAGGGTACACAGAGAGTCCGAGCATTTACAATAGGGCTTTGAAAGAGCAGCTCAATACACTTGAGTTGCTTTCCACTTTTACATTGTTGCAATACGTTGATGACCTTCTCTTAGCTGCTGACTCAGAAAGTGCTTGCAGGGAAGGTACTGTGTTATTGCTTATTCATCTAGCAAAGCATGGGCATAAAGCTTCATTAAAAAAAGTGTCAGTATTGTCGACAGTAGGTCGCCTATTTAGGCCATCTCCTGTCAAAGGAGGGAAGAAGATTGACACCTGAATGGATAAAAAGCATTTCTAGCATGTCTGTCCCAAATGCACAGAAGGAAGTCAGAGCTTTGATAGGAATGGCTTCTTACTGTAGACAGTGGATCCCTAACTTTTCACTAGTGATAAAACTAATGTTGGCATTGACAAAGAAGAGCATTTCTTTGCCACTACTGTGGAACATGGAACACCAGAAAGCTTTTGACCTGCTCAAGACTGCATTGTGTTCAGCACCAGTTTTGGGCACACCAAATTATGACAAGGCCTTTGAGTTGTATGTGCATGAACGTGATGGATGTGCTTTGGCTGTGTTAATGCAGGAACATGGGGGGAAGAATAGACTGTGCGGTTATTTTTCCTCCACACATGATACTGTTGCCTGTGCTTTGCCGAGATGTTTGAGAGCTGTTGCTGCTGCTGCTGCGTCTGTAATAGAAATTGAGATTATGGGTTTAGGTCACACTTTAACCGTGATGGTACCCCACTCTGTAGACGTTCGAATAAACAGAACGCAAACACAACACCTTACTTCCGCACGATTAACAAGATGAAAACTGATCCTATTTGCACCGCATATCCAAATTAAGAGGTGTTGTGTATTGAATCTGGCTGAATTGTTACCTCTTCCGCAAGATATTGCTTGTAATGACGAAGTGTCACATGATTGCCTTTATACCACAGAGCAAGAAACTAAAGGCAGGATCGATTTAAATGATACACCTCTGAATGATCCACAAGGGGAGCTGTTTTGTGATGGCTCCTACTTCAAACCTTCGGATGGTACATCCACTGCTGCTTATGCCATCACTACATTAAGCACGATTGTGGAGGGCAAGAGAATTTCGCATAATTCTGCACAGAAAACAGAGATTATTGCACTGACTCGAGCTTGTGAACTTTCTGAAGGGCTTAGGGTAAATATATTTACAGATAGCCAATATGCCTTTGGGGTGGTTCACAACTTTAGTAGACTATGGGCAGAATGAGGTTTCAACTAGCAATCACAAAGTGCGCCGCACATCAGAAGGTAGTAGATGATGTAGGGAGAGGAAATGCTTTTGCTGACAGGATAGCTAAACAGACCGCTACTAATTTATATTCAGAAATGTATGTCAATGAAGAAACCACAAATACCTGTAAAGTAGACGAAGGGATTGATTCGATAAAGAATATTCAAGCTGATGCCACTCCAGAAGAACTTAAACACTGGGCTGAGGGTTTAGCAAGTTTGGATGAGGAAGGTTGTTGGGTAGACATTTTAAAAGGAAGATGGCTGTTACCCAATACATATGTCATCGCCATGGTTACGATGGCTCATGGTCCCACTCACATATGTGCTAGAAAAATCTGGAAATTACTAGAACCTGTCTGGGTAAATGTAAACATAATGCGGGGAAGGGTACGACAACACAGAGGGGTAGTTTTGTTCCCCCCTCTGTGCCTTTTGAAGTGATTAATTTCGACTTCATCGAGATGGAGCACTGCTATAACTGCAAATATGTCTTGGTAGTCATTTGTGCCTTTAGCAAGTGGGTTGAAGCCTTCCTTGTGAAAGATGCCACAGCAATGACAACGGCGAAAACCATGCTTAAGGACATTTTTCCTAGGTTTGGTTTGCCGAGGGTCATCTGTTTGGATAATGGTCCACATTTTATTGCTGCTGTCATCTTGCAAGTATGCGCGCAGTTACAGATCGATAAATGGTTCCATTCGGTTAGACACGCTCAGAGTGCTGGACTTGTAGCACGCCATAATGGTATCCTGAAGAATAAGCTTGCGAAAGTCTGTACCAGCAGTAATTTGAAATGGCCAGACGCCTTACCTATAGCTCTTCTGACCATGCAGACAACCCCACAGACTAGAACTTGACTCTCCCCGTATGAGATAGTGATGGGGAGGACAGCTAACTTTTGCAATTTGCAAAAACCCAAAGTGTTGAAAGATGTGGAGCATTTGCTTCTTGCTGAATACTGCTACCAGTTAACTCAAAACTTATATTTGATTCATCAACAGGTGCGAGAAGCCCTCCCACTTAAATATGAGAGGCAAGGTCATGGAATTCGACCAGGTGATTGGGTGCTCACAAAGTCATTTGAGAGAGCATCCAGTTTCGCACCGCGCTGGAGAGGACCATTCCAGGTCTTGTTGGCCACACAGACTGCTGTACGAGTAGCTGGCAGAAGACACTGGATCCATGTGACACACATCAAGAAAATACCTTTTCCTTTGCCACACGACAAAGTAGAAAGGAAGGAAACTACTTGCTCTGCTCCTGGTGATCAATCTGTCTTGAACAACATCAAGGGTGTTTCGGAGATTCTTCCTGAGCCTGTGGGGCCTGGGGAGACTGCTGCTTTGTCTTTGAATTCTTCTTTGAATCTTTCTGCACCCTTGGGCTATCTTGCCTCTGTTTCACCACTTCCATAAGGAAGCAACAACACTCTGTTCGCAGATCACACAGTACCTGGAGTCTTAAGCTACGATCTGCGTCCACGGCACTAGACTTACAGCACAGCACAGCTGTGCCCACAGGAAATGACTGTTGAGCTAGTCCTTTGCCACTCTCTTACTGAAACATAAGTAATTGGCTGGGACCGGTAAAGCTATCTTCAATCAAGATAAATCATGCGGTCAGGAGTTCATCAACAAACAAACTCAAGGGGTCTGTCACAGAAACTTCACAGAACGAACTTTGAGGAACAATGCCTGTCGCTATCTCTACTCGTACGAAGCAACTAATCGATTGTGTGGCTAATAAAGACATTGGCCCTCACTATACCTCTGGCGGTAGCCGTGCCCTTGTAAAGGGCAGAATGGGGTCGGGAGCATGGTTGCACTGGCACCATTAATAACGGTGCTGGTGCAATCATGAGTTCTGCTCACGGGTGCTGGTATGCATGCCTGGTCAGACCAAGCGTGCAGTCCGGCTCCCACGAGCAGAACTCGTAGTGTGGTGGAGAGGTAACAACGGTGCCGGTAGCACTACCGGCGCCGTTGTTGCCTTTTCGGCCACACTCATAATGAGGGCCATTGGACACAAAAATTCATGATCCGTGAGGACTTATTGTTTTCTCGTAATTATGTTAACTGGTCTGACAGTAGTAATTGCTCTTGGGTTTTGGTATATTTAGGGGGTGCGTCCACTTGAAACTTTGATACCCACTGTGAGTGTTCCCACTATGTCTTCTCCTTTCGTGCATCTGCACACTCTAACTTCTAGGGATTCCCAACACAGACAGAGTTATCACAACAATACACTTTTGTTAGTCATGAATGCGACCCATATGATTTTGAATAGAACTAATTGCTGGATATGTTCGCATTTGCCACAACACGGGGAAAAAGGGTTGGGCTGGTATATTCATCCTTTGCCTTTAACTACTGCATGCTACGCCTCACTAAGGGCACTATTCTTTGGTCGTTGGAATGACAGCATCTCAGGGAACTTCGACGGGACTAATTTGAATGAGTTTGAAAGACGAGTCCTGACGCCTCTGGGATGTTCCCTTTTTGCAAATAGGAGCAAGCTTAATGTTGCTTCTATTAGGCCTTCCGATACACTTTCTAGACCTTTCCAATCGCTAATTTCTTTCAACATGGCTCCCGTAGGCAACCGGGATGCCACACCTCCTTCTTACACTATCAATCCCAGCCCCAACTCTATTTCCTTCTGCATACAAAGGAATGGTTCTCAGTCAATGAGTACTTTTGAGGGTTGTACTAATATTGCGAATTTGACTAGTGAGGACAGACCCTCGTATGTAGGTGACCCTATTTATTTTGTTTGTGGCAATGAAGCTTATCCTTGGCTACCTAGAGATTGGCAGGGTACTTGTTATTTGGTTATCTTGATACCAGAGGTATTTGTAGCTAGCACCTCTGAGGTCTCTAGGGCTCATCCAAGGCAGGACGAGAACGGTGATACTCCTTCACAGGTCATGGGTGATGTAGCAAAATCCTTTGTGCCATTTTGGGGACAGATCATGAATTCCGAGGATATTAGGAGACTGGCAAGAGTATTGGAGAGAACCATCAACCGGACTACCGATGTACTCTACAATATGAGGTTAGAACAGAAAGCGATTAGATTAGTGGCTCTACAGAACCGGATGGTGTTAGGTGTCATCCTGGCTAAGAGTGGTGGAGTATGTAAATTGGTGGGATCTGCTTGTTGTGTGTTCATACCCAACTCCTCCCCTACCATATTCAAGGCAATACAAAATCTACACATCCTAAGTACAGAAGTACATGTTCCCGAGGGAAACTGGGATCTTAGTGCTTGGTTCTGGGACTTTTTACGGTCTTGTGGATGGAAACTCTTTTCAGCCTTAGTACCAGCCTTGGTATTCTATTGTTCTGTTGTTGTTGCATACAATGTCTTCCTGCCATATGTTTGAAGTTAGGGGGATGTTGTGCGCAAACTGCAGGAACATTTGGACCGAAAATACACGTACCCGAGAAGATGACTAATGTTTTTGTGATGAAGGATATTACTGTCAAGGATCTAATGGCGTTCGATATATCTGATGAATGCAATTTAGGATGTACGGACATTGAAATGTGGAGTTACGAGTGAAGTGAATATTTTTAGTAAAGCTTTTGGCTTAGGCCAAAAGGAGGGTTTGTTAAACCATAATTATATAGTGCCTCTTTAATATTTATATTGGCCTAAGCCCATCCGCACTACACGGAAAACCACGTTGCAAAGTTCAGATTTTTGGGTTAACATCGCCGCCATTTTAAGATTCATTCGACATTTTGATTTTCACTCGTGTTCTACGTTCTAAAATGGTGGACTATGTTTTCGACTTGCAGCCAAGCCTTTCGCACATTGAGTTCTGTTAATGTTTAGGTTGTCCGAGAGCCAATTGTTTAAACTGAGCATAGAGACATTGTGCTTCATACAAATTGTCATTCAAGTGTTGTCTGCACTCACAAGCCTCATCCTTGTACAAACATTGGGACAATGAAGAAACAAACGTCAAGTGCATGCTTTAATTGAACTACATTGTAGAGACTCTTGAAATAAGGCTTACCGCGGGATCCAAGAACATACATCACTATTGTGTTTTCATGGAAGTACAAATTTATGTAATCCTTTGCATAATATTGTAAAATCTGTGTGTGAACTAGGCATGAACTCTAGACCACAAATTATTAACGTGAAGATGGGCTGGACAATATTGTAGGAAATGTCCAACACTCTCTCTCCTCTCTGTGTCGGCTGGTACACACTGCGAGGTGTTGTGAGCCAGATAGCTATCTGTTTTGCTTTGTAAACTGTACAGTAATAAAAGATACTTGTATCTTTTCAGCCTGTGATTGGTGTATTTAATTTGTGGTACTCAGCCTCGATATTTCTTTGTTCTTTCAGGACTCCTTGACAACTAATTGCAGTTGCCCAAGGTTATTTCACTCCATGCAAGGGTATGGGAGTCATACTTGCCAGGCAGAAAATCAAACAGAGGCTGACTTACCGCTAAGAACAAAAACCGGAAGTAACAGGGTCACGCGGAAGGACGTTAAAATGGAAGTGATCGTTCACCAGTTGAGAAAGGCCAGGATTGGCAAAGGGCCACCGGTGAGATGTTTTAAGGCAGGTGCACTGAACAAATCTGGGTCAGCCCATTATAATGTTTTTTTTTCAATTTAAAAATTGTCTTCGCGATTTATTGATATGAAAGTTTGGGATAATGTTGACGGGTAGGGGCCACAATAGGTGTTATTTCCGCTATGCACCCTGCTTTGTCCGTTTTATTTCTGTGGATATATCAAACACCAAGAGGGGAGCAGGTGCTCAGCTGCTCAATTCTTGTAATACAAGGCTGAATAGACTGGCCATTGCCTTCACAGGAGAAAGGGAAGTATGGCAGATGGGAGGAATTGGGTGTGAGGGACTATAGGGGTTCCCTGCAGAGCTCCTGTTCAGGAGTTCATTCAAGAGACTGCCAGGGCACCACCCCGTCAAGCCTCGGCCCACTTTGCCGCCTGCTTTGTGAAACAACTAGAGGAGGGAGAAGCTCAAGGTTGACATGGTAAAAGCATAGAAGAGACTTTGGCCCTCATTCCGAGTTTGGAAGTTAGTAATGTCCCTTATCGGCATGGCGCAAATAGTGTGTTTGTGCTGGCTCCAGTCCGCTAATAGAGGACTATTATGACTTCGCGGCCACAAGCTTTGCGCTATGCCGGTAAGGTACCTAGCGCCATGCCGCAAAAGGCTCCCAAAAAGCCCTTACCGGCATGAAGCTAAGCGTAGATAACACTACCGACATAGTTCAATGCGCTATTAGCGGTGACCGTAAATAGCGGTGATCGTAATTAGCGGACACCGCTATTTACGGTCACCGCTAATAAGCGGAACTGGAAATAGCGTCATCGCACAGTAACGGGAAGGAGCACGGCAGCCATCTTTAAAAACACAATCCATTGCCATCCTCACCACACAGGACCCCTGGGACACTGCTGATTGTCAGAAAACTTCCTCCTACAAGACAAGAATGCCAAAGGCCCTGAAGAAGGGATCTGCCCACGTCAGAAAGGAAAGATTTAATCAGGACAAGCTCCAGATACTTGTGGACACTTTGCACGAGCATGCAGGCACAGTCTTCTCCAGCAACATGAGGAGAGAGGCAGTGCTACGTAAAAAAGAGATCTGGGCACTTGTTGCCCAGAGGTTAGTGCAGGGGGCAACACACCCGCACAGTGAAAGACTGCCGTAGGCGATGGGACGACCTGCGCTTAAGGGTGATGCAACACAAACAAGTCCCTATTGTGCAACATATTATCCGTCAATCGCAGCCAGGCCATGGAAACCGGAGGAGGACCTAGTTCACTCATAAAGCTCACCCTGTGGGAGGACACATGCGCAAGCATGATTGGGACGGAATCCATCGAAGGCGTCGGCGAGATGGAGTGTGGCCCCACTACATCTGGTGATGGAGGTGAGTGTCCAAAGTAAACACTGCTATGCCAAATCTGATGAAAGTCAACGCCAATGTCAGTACAAAGAGTCACGCCATGGTCTGCCACACACACACACTCCCTGTAAAGTAGGCCAAAGCATCAGAGACACATGCTGATGCCTGCTGCAAGGTAATATCGTACATGACACATGCCACACAAAGTAGTAAATTCCACGAAGCACACAGCGTGCATGACCAAAATAGTATGCATGTCAGACAGCACTGTTCCTGGCCAACATGAGTGACACCGACATATGCCTGCATTAACCACCCATGTATGAAATGACGTGCCCTTCCCAACACAAATGCCCACTACCCACAATTGTGTGGATGAGCAATTGACCCAATGTATGTATGATGCCTATCAAAACATCACTCATGCCGTCCCTCTCTTCCACCCCCACAGGCAGTGACCATGACAGCGATGAGCAGGATGCTACTCCTGCAGAGGCCACACTCAGGAAGAGGTCCTAGGAGGACAGCAACCGGCCGTTAACCTCCAGGAGACAAGCCAGTGGGCACTGTGTCCCAGCAACCAAGCCACCGCAGATACACATTGCACCTGTACCACCAAGGCCCGTGGAGGTCACAGCACCAACACCACCCCCACCCACTGTCCTGCCTGGAGACACCTGTGAGACACCCCATTCGGAGGAGTCTAGTGTGGCTGGGGAGGTGGCAGCCATGGCACCCCTGACAGTGGATGACAGCCAGGAGGACATGTGGGGCACCATGGAGGACGATATTATGGATGTGGTCCATACCCCAACCCAAATTGCATCCCCCCAAGTATCATCGATCGATACCGGGAACGCCACCACCCCAGGGCAGTCCGGCCATGACCACACCCAGGGACATCTCAGTGTTGGGGAGGATGAGCAGGCTGGGCATGACAGCTGTTCCCAGCACATTCACAGGTGCACCCGCAGGGCCACAGCAGACTGACATGCTCACTGCACTCGTTCGTGAGTTTGTACAGGACAACCGTCAGGCCAGAGAGGAGTGGCGTACAGAGTTAGCTGTACTAGGACGGTCCATTACGGACAACACCAGCCGCTTCTGCGAGGAGGTCTCGGCCCTCAGGCAGGTGCTAGGGCAGATCGCGGATGCCTTGGAGGCAGGTCATCCCGCCCCACAACCTCAGCAGGAGGCCACACTGTCACCCTGCAGTTCCACCCAAACAAGCCCGCTCTGCAGGTTGGTCCGTGCACAGTGCCGACGGGACATGCCACCCCCGGCTCAGGGAGTGCGAGTGAATGTTATGGCAGCCTCATGTAGGCTTCGGGGACTCAATGGAACTTGTGTGGGGGAGTTGTGGGAGGAGGGGGAGGGGTTGAGGGTGTGTGGGAGAGTTGTGGGGGGAGGGGGAGGCGAGTGAGTGAGTGTGTGTGAGGGAGTTGTGGGGGGAGGGGAGAGGGTGTTGGAGGGTTTTGTCACTTACGTTTATATTGTTACATTCAATACACCGGTTGTTTGAAAAAGAAGACCTGAGTGGACATTGATCAATGCGCATGTGTCACTTAATCATTTACAGTGCATAGTGTACATGTACCCACACACCCAATGCCCTCTGTCCAACCATCATGTCACCCTCTGCTGACATGTGTGTCAGAAATATTGTGCAATCATTGTCTGGTGGACAGCACGTCCCTCCTGTGCATCGGCACCGTGATGATGTCCTGCCACATCTTCATATTCCCCTTCATCTTCATCAGGTGGTAGCAGTTCAATGTCAGGGGGCAGGGGCACGTTCCGGCGGGGGGACGTATTTTAAGCATTACACATGCCATGATGATCTTGGCCACCTTCTCATGCCTGTAGAGGAGTGCCCCACCCGACTGGCTGAGGCAGCGAAATCATGCTTTCAACAGGCCAAAGGTCTGCTCGATGACCGTACGGGTATGGGAACGATTGTAGTCCTCCTCGTGCCTGTTCTGTGGGATTCGGACAGGGGTGAGGAGCCACGGTTTCAAGGGATAGCCACTATCACCTGTATGAGAGGAAAATGAAGGTAAATATCAGGGGACTCATAAGGGACAGCTGTACTAGTCACACATGCCAGCAGGTTATCTTTGCCCACATGTAAACAGAAGAATGTACCCTTGCTAGTAATTATTTTCATATTATTTCTTTTTTTTCCACTTGTTTCAAATAATAAATTAATATCTTTGAGAGGTTTCCGAATTATAGAAATCCTAAAGTGGGATCTGCCGCTGTTCTTATATAACCACCCAAATAGTAAAGTAGCTATGTGTTTCAAAGGACAAACATTACGGTGATACTTCCAGTGTTTGAAAAATAAAATAAGAGGTGACTAATATAATTAAGGAAGAGTACAGGACAGTCACTTTCTACTTCCGAAGGTATCAAAAACATACATTTAAAGAAAACCTGAACACATAATCGGAAGTCAACAAAAATATAATCTCAGCCTAAAATAGAACAAAATACGAATACATCCACATGATACATTTAGGAGGCAACGTTTTTTGTAGAAAGAGATTACAATGTGCATAAGTGTTTTGACACAATTATATACAAAAACCAAAAAAACTTTAGAACATTGCATTTATATTCATTTCTTTACATTATAATGACTAAATCATAAAGAAGAGTGCAAGTAGGACATATATGTGATACTGGTTCAGTAGATAAACAAGTATCATAGCCCAATTTCTAGGTATTGTTCAGTAATAGTCCCTTTTTGCAGTTGTTAGTTTCAAGCAATTAATGCTGCAGGGTCTTTGGTACAAGATATCTTTTTTATCCTTGCCAACGTGAAATTTGATGGTTGGAACTGAAATGCAAGTTCCAAACGATCAGGGGTATGTATGTATGATTTGAATCCCTGTCTTCGTCACGTTTCGGCGGTTATTCTATTACGATAGGTCCGCCTTCATCAGGGCTCCTAGTTGGTGACCCTGTGGAAAGTATATAGATATCGAGTCAGAAGGGTGGATATGAAGAGGCGGTGGCCCCTAGTACTTAGGGCACTGTACAAATAAAAATATTTAAAAACTCTCGGCACCGGTGGCCGGCTTACCTGCCGGTGTTTGGGATCCCAGAGGTTCGGGTGTGGGACACACGGGGATGAAAATCAGGCGACAGGACCATGCGTCTATGTGAATACTGAGAACTCTCAAGTAAAGTCACAATCACGTCTTGGTGATATCCTGCATAAGGTATGAAGATGATAGAAAAAAGAGGAACATAGACTATAAATCAGAGGTCTGGCCCCCAGGTTGTATGGTGCTAATAGGTAATTGCTAAATAACCACATATAGCAAAAGTATAGATAGTGAGGAATTATGCTCTATCTATATTAATTACCTGATAGTAGAGAGATTTTACACCGCTTGGGTAAATTTTCACCTCTGTCAGTGTTTTGTGGAACGTGGTTGTTCACTGTAGGCTGGTGGCTGTTTCCTGTGTGAGGCAAGCACAACTAAGCACCAGGACTCGTTTGTTCCGAGGATATTGAGATGGTGGATTAAATCCTGTGCACAAAATATATATGTGACTTAACGTGGTAACTGATGGTGCTTATGTCCAAGACCAGGATAGTGCCAGGAGTACTCCAAAGATACGGGTTGTGTGTTTGGAAGCCAAAGTGCATTGATGATGCCAAGTGCACGTGAAATTTGCAAAAAACACACAGTGCAACGGCCGGTCTGAGTGTTTTAGACTCACATGAGTCGAAGTGCCGGATGCATGGGCTTCGAAAGGAGTATTGAGTAAAGAGCGAGCCGGTGGCATGAGGGGTTAAGGGCTGCATGCGGGGAAAAGACGTGCCTGTTGAAAAGGACAAAAAAAGGGGAAAAACCCTTTTTACGCTTACCCGCTGTAATGCTTTTTTGACCTATTGTACGACTCAGCAGACGTCCGCTGCAAGGGGGAGAAGCTGGAGGCTTGTCTCGACCATCTCGTCTGGTTCGAGGGTGTGTGTAGACTGTGGCTGCCTGCTTGGGGAAGCCGGGGCCGGAATGATCACGCATGCGCAAAGGCCGCGTAGTTGATCGCTGTCATGGCGACCCGAGAAAGAGTCACTCGAGCATGCTGGGAGAAAGTACCAGTTTACAGTGTGCCTCGGTGTGAAGAAAGTGTGGCTGTCAGCCTCATATAGAGTCGTGCACTGAGCCTGGAGGTAAGAGGAAGAATACATAACTCTGTGCGTAGGTTTAATATATGACAAAGACAGAGAGCAGCAGAAGCTTTGTTTCTCGCAGCTTGTTGATGAAAGCTAATGCGCGTGGAGAAAGGCTAATTAGTGGTAGTGGGCAGAGACGTGGGAGCAGACATATGTCACAATGGTTATATTACTGGCTGAAAAATTTCATTGAGCCCATGGTGGTAAGTGTTTAATCGATGTATCCACCTGGACTCCTTCCTAAGAAGACTGTGTTGAATGTCGGGGCTCCCCTTGATTTTCTCGAGTACCCACCAAAAAAGGTTGTTTGGTGTGTGGTTAGCCTCCATGTAGTGTGTAACTAGAGGTGATGTGAGATTCTTACACCTAATTCTAGATCTATGTTCCGAGATCCGGATGTTAACTGCTCTTGTAGTTTGACCTATGTATCGAAGTCCACAGGGGCATTCGATACAGTAAATCACATTCTGGCTTTTGCAGTTTGTGAGGTCCTTCAGAAGCCATTTGCGTTGTCCAATTTGGAAACTGCTCATTTTCTTTGTGAATTGGCAGGCCACGCAATTGCCACATGGGTGATGGCCCTGCAGTGGTCTTAATGTTCGTGTGGAATTCTTATTTGGCTGAAATTGGGAATGTACTAGATGTTCCTTAATGTTTTTTGCTCTTTTATATGCAAATCGGGGAATTGGTTCCTCCGGGAGGTTGAGGCGTGCTATGTGCCAATGTTTACTGATGATCTTCTTTATTTGTGATGTGTGGGTTCCAAAAGTAACAACACACGTAAGGCGATCTTCTTTGGTGTCTTGGGTATCACATTGTAACTCGAGAAGGGTTTCTCTGTTACTGTTTCGTGCCCTTTTCCTGGCTTGCTCAAGCTGTTTTTTAGGATAACCTCTTGCTTTTAGGCGGGTGGTCAGATTATCTGCATGATAGTTAAAGTCTTCAGGTATTGTGCAGTTTCTGCGTATTCGCAGATACTGTCCGTATGGGAGGTTGTCCTTGACATGAGTAGGATGGTTGCTAGAGTAGTGCAATAAGGTGTTCCTGGATGTAGGTTTGCGATACAAATTACATGTGAGTTTACCATTTTTTTGTTGAATCGACAGATCCAGGAACTTGATTTCAGAAGCACTATGCTCGATGGTGAATTGAATGTCAATATTACATGTGTTAAGCCAGGCCCAGAAGGACATCAGTTGGAGAGTGGTGCCGGTCCATGTGAAAATCACGTCATCTATGTATCGGTACCAATGGCTAATTTGGGACTGCCACGTGTTAACGTTAGAAAGTACAATGTCTTGTTCGAATTTGGCCATGAATAGGATTGCTAGGCTGGGAGCAAAAGCTGCGCCCATGGCGGTACCTTTTGTCTGTAGGTACAGTAAATTGTCAAAGCTAAAAAAGTTTTTCCGTAGTGCTATTGACATTAGTTCAAGGATAAAGTTAGTAGGAGTTCGGTCAGCTGGGAGCTCGGCAGTGAGCCATATCCGTATACATTCAATCGCTTCCTCCCCTCTTTGCCCACATGCACATGTCCCTGGATGCATTGACGCCATTATCTGTCCCTCCATGTGTCCTCTGCCATGGTCTAATGGTGTGGGTTGCATCTTCAAGATGATACATGGTCTGCACTGCCGTCTTGTTGCACATGCATCGTGTATGCATACAGCTATGTTAGTGTCAAATTAGTGAGGTGTTGTGTCCTGTGAGATTTGCTTAGGGGGAGTGTTGGCAGTAGTCTGTGCAATATTGGGCAATCAGCATTGATCATTACCATGGTGACATGCAGCACTCTTGTGAGTGTGCCAGCCCTGTGCCGGACAGTGGATTCCCTAGTAGGTTCAGTTTGATGCACTCCCAGGGATACTTGTTCTGTTTGGTGATCTGCTGGAGACAGCAACATGGTGCATATGCGCTGCATGGTGCAGGATGGCGTTACGGAGGGTGAGGGTCGCTGATGAATGGTACATGTTTTGTGGGATGTGGGGTGCTTTCCATGTCGTGATAGGTGTCGACCTTACTTCATTCATATGGGATTTGTGTGTCTTGTACGGTTTGTGATGTTTCGGGCACAATGTTTGGTGATGTGCACATCGTGCAGTCACATCAACATTGGCAGCATGGTGGTCTGTGCATCTCTCCCCCCTTTTCAATGCCATGTGCCAGTCTTGCTACTTACCAAGCAGCCAGGCACGTCATCCAGCATGTCGCTCCATGAAGCGTGGTAGTGTGGAGTTACGCAGGACCAAAGAGTCATGAGACGATCCTGGATATCGGGCACAAAAATGTGTGAAGATCTTGCTGGCGTTGCATACCATCTACACATTGATGGAGTGGTATTGCTTGCGGTTGTGTACACCACCTCCATGGCATGCGGGACCTCCAACTCCACGTGGGTGCAGTCGAGTGCACCTACAAAATTTGGCATGCCTGCCACTGCATGGAAGGCAACTTTTGTATCAAATATCTCCTGGGGAGTCTGTGGTAGGGATATGTAGTCCCTTGTGTGCTTGAGGAGGGCATCCAGCACTTGGTTCAGTATCCGGGAAAAAAAGGGTTGAGATATGCCATGCATGTGCCCCACTGTGTGCTGGTAGGTACCTGTTGCAAGGAAGTGTAGCACAGACACTACCTTCAGTGGAGGGGGGATGGCGGTGCGTATGTCAATGAAGCTCACTATGTCGTCGTGTATCAGGTCCACTATGGTGGTGATGGTGTCCCGGTCCAGATGGTACAGGGAGTGGATCTGCTTCGGAGTTAGGTTGAAAGGACTGGCTCTAATGCGAGGGATTGGGGGATGCCGGCATGGTAACGGTGGCTGCACTGGTGGGGCATGCTGGGCCTGTCTCACCCTCCTTCTCCTCCTACATCTCCTCTGTGGTGGCGGCTGTTGTTGTTGATGTTGTGGCAATGCAAGCATGTCCTTCAGCTCCAGTAATGCTACTACTATTGGAATCATATTGGTGTGGGAGGGGGTGTGGTGTGTGGGTGTGCTCCTTTTGTACTGGGCCAGACTCCATTGCCTCCACCTGTGCTGATTGTGTGCACATGTGGCAGTTGGGAACACTGCTCAGGGCATTTAACGGTAGGTCGGCGATGCCGGTATTTGCGGCATGCCGGTAAGTACTTTTTCCGACTTCATGAGGCCGTTATTTGCATCTCTGCCTCACTTGGGATCTACTCCAGTTTACGGCATGCCGCTAATGCCGGCATGGTGGGTCGCGTGCGCGCAACCAGACTGTTATCAATGGCTCCGTCCTTTATGATGCCGTTAATAGCGGTCTGGTAGGTCAGAATATCCCGTAGTGGTAATCAATGCCGGTATTCCTTTACTGGCATCGTTTTTCCCTTAGCACCAACCTCGGAATGACCACCTTCAAATCTAGAGACATTGCACACTGCCCTGATGAAAAGAGTGACAACCTGCATACTCAGCTTGTGTCGTGTGGTGAATAGCCTAATGGTAAGTGGCCAGGCCGTATACAAAGTTGTGACGCTGCATGATGGGAAATTAAGTTCATGCCAAAGAGACCCTGACATCAAGGCAAGTGGGCTGAGCAAAAAAACGCTTCTCAGAGTTCCAGTGACCAAGCCACACCTGAAGATGTAACAGTGCATTCTGGAAAACAGAGTCCCAGCCGAAGCAATCCTGTCTTTATGTAAAGCAGACCTAGTGAGATGAGTGTACATCATGAAGGCCCTAATGCCCAGGCTGCATTCAAAGGAGTAAATCTATAAGCAAGCTTGCTGATTGAGAAAGTGCTATACAGAGTCCCGGTGATCGAACCACATCTGAAGATGCAACAGTGCATTCTAGGTACCGGAGTACCAGCCAAATCAGTCCTGGCTCTATGGAAAGGAGGGAAAGTGTGGAAGCTCTGCATCTTAAAAGTCCTAGTGCCCAGGCCACTCTGCCTGCATCCAAAGGATGATGGGAAATCAAGTCCATGGCAAAGAGATCAGGACCTTAAGAACACAGTGAGAAAGACCTACATTGAGAGAGTCCCAATGAGAAACCAAAACAACCTAGGAAACAAATTGAAAATGTGCAGCTACGTGTCAGTCTGCAGGTACTGCTGCTTTGTTTTCTGGTATTTCTTCACTTGCTGTTTGCCTTGGGGAGCTCCTTCCTTCAACCAGAGAGTCACTACAAAACAGATTTTTACTGTGAAAGCGGCTGTGAAAGTGTGCAGCTAAGTGTCAGTCTGCAGGTACTGCTGCTTCATTTTCTGGTCTTTCCTCACTTGCTGTTTGCCTTGGGGAGCTCCTCCCTTCAACCAGAGAATCACTACAAAACAGATTTTTTTCTGAGAAAGTGTGCAGCTAAGTGTCAAGCTGCAGTGTGCAGCCCGGAGCCTGGAACCCAGAGCCCTGGGGCTTGCTGGATTGGTAGATTGGGCTCTTGGGAGGATAGCTCAGGGCAATGTGCTCGCCTTGGAAGCAAGATGACATGGAGCAACGCAGGTTCGATTCCTGGGTCCGCGCTCCGAAACCTCTGGGTATTAATCGTATTATAAATAACCTATCATATCATATCATACTTGGGGTTGAACTGGACCTTTGAAAATCTAGTGAGTGACTGCCGGCCGACGTATCTGTGCTCTCTGTATTACATTTTTAGAGTAAGACTAAGACAAAACAAAAATCTGCTCAGTGTCCTAAAGACTGTGTGGACCCTTTGTTCCTGATTCAGGCATTGAACTTATACTTATTGCTTATAGAACATCTCTGGAGCAATGTAAAACAGGTGGTCCCACAGTGATTGAGGGAAGAAAGCTGGCCAACGGTTGGGTGGGCATGAGAGCCAGAGAGAACTATGACCGATTGTCCTCCTACTATCTGCTGAAGTATAACTCATTTTACTGTCACCTACTCTCCTTCCCTGCTGCTATGGGCGTAAAGCTGCACGTTCTACTGTTAACGTGAAGAAAAAAAAATACAACTGAAAGTGTGAGAAGTTTTTTTGTCAGGGTGACTGTTTGGGTAATACCCTTTCAGCCCCGAGGTTGAGGTACGATGATCATTAATTGCTCCTAAATGGTGACTGTTGGGGTAATACCCCTTGGAGCCGAGGGGAAGAGTGCTCCCCCACCAAGCATCTAACACCATCTTTATTTAAACATTTCTCCACTTGCCAATTGCCCACTTCCCAATTACGAAACTGAGTGAGGACAAAGTTAGTGCTAGTATTGGGGGCCAGGTTCGGAACCATGATTCAATCTACTATTTTTAAGTCTTAGGGCCTCCATACCGGGTTCCAGTACCGGGTTCCTTCAATGAGGAATAACCGGTCATTCCAACCTTGGAGGACCCGGTAATTCCTCATTGAAAAAACCCATCCTCATTCCCATTTGAGCCCCCGTAGGGCTCAATGGGAATGGGGAGGGGGCTAATTAGCTCCCTGATACCCTTGTGGGACCTGCTAAGGACATCTGGTTTTACCAGACATTCTGAGTGGGTCCCGCAAGTGACCTCGTAATAGTCCCGTAATGAATGGTGCCGGTCCCGTACCAGCCCTGTTCATTACGGGACCGCCAGGGTCATAATGAGGCCCTTGGAAGTCTTATTTGCTTAAGCACCCAGGAAGTTGAATAGTGTTGCCTCACGCTTAATCCACTAACACTATTATGTCAGCAAGAAGGAGTTTAAGAAGTCAATCTGTGGGGGAGGTGGATGCAGCAGCATTGAGGGACACCACCCGGGAATCTTGGAATGATTCACCAATGACAGGGGAAGAACAAATCATAGCAGCACTTAATAGCAACCTGGGTGGGTCGCAACAATCGCTACAGAGATTGCCCAAAACTGGGGAAACTCAAGATGCAGAGGCCATATGGATAGGAACTCTTTGTAAAGGGAAAGAAACTGACCTGATACATCAGACATAATTCCAGGATTTCAGCTCGTCCCCCATCCATCAATGCGCCCAATAACGGTGCAAATGATCGGGGACTTTTTTAAAGTATCTGATTCTAAAATCGTTAGGCAATAGACTGGACAGCAATCCATGTCAGCCTTGGACAGCTCCCACATGCACTATACCAACGAAGGGAATGAGGCGAATGACTGGAGCCTAATTGAACATATCGCCTCAATTGCACTGGAGGAAGGGGGACACCAAGGAGATAATGTGATGCAACACACGTGTGACCATTCTTTTCAGGATCCCCATCTGCTCTAACAAACATTATTGAGAAAGAAAAGATGTTAAACCCTTAGTTGGGGTCAATGAATGAGGAGGGGACAAGTGGGGAATCCAACATGCACCATACCCTGCGTGAGGTAGATGACCGCATTCGACTGACATCACCAACATTATCCACCCTGAACATGGTTCTGAGCTCATTTGTCACCCTGTATGATAACATCTGGGACGAGGTCAGGGGACATTCGATTATGCTGGCTAACATCAATGTTAGAATCGAAGAGATGGTTCTTAATAAGAGAGTAGAATTGTTATGCAGCTGTAGAGCTGTAATCTGTGTGCGAAAAAGAGTTAAAACTTAGCGCCGTTGAAAGCCATTTTGGACATTGACTTCCAAACCGCAATGAAAGTCTACATTTCTGTGAGCTCAGTTAGAAGACAGACATGAACGGTTGCAATATTATATTATGAACCCGAGGAGCTCATGATGAAGGATAGTTGTTCTATCGTTGTTCGCTCAAGGACGAGCCAAGAAGGGAGTCAGAGATGTGCAGGTACATTGATAAGGGGTGCTGGGAACGAGCGCGCAGGAGAGAGGCTGGGTTTTTACACTACCGTCTGGATTTTTCTCTCTTTGCCTCCCATGCTTGCTGTCTGTCCTAGGGCCGAGGGCAGTTTGCAACCTATCAGGGGTGGGGATTTATCCCCCATAAGAAGAGAGGTAACCTGATGAGGAGACAGAGGATTGGAACGCCGGGTGATGAAGTCTCGCTGAGAGGGAGGACACTCCGCTCCAGACACTGTTAGTACGTGTGATCTCTCTAGCTACTTGCCTTGGGACTGGGTAGTGTCATTGTGGCTGAGATGACGTTTCCTCCTACAACTGCACTAATGGTGATGTAGACCTTTCGGAACTATCCTGGTTTGTGTGTCTTTGTATAACCAATTGCTTTTATTCCAATAGTTATTTGTATGCTTATAATGTGTGTGAATAAAGGGCCTGTAAAGAGCCAATTATATTCCAATTGTTGGTCTAGGTGTGAACTATTACCTTCCTGAGTCCAATAACTTTTGGTAGGTGTAATAGGATGAGTAGATCTGAGGTCATTACACGTGTTCAAAAAGCATAACATAATGGTGCTGTGAGCAGGGTCTTTGTGCTGCAATTGATATCAGAGACCAAACAAATCTGACGGTTGGACACAGAAAGGCAATTTCTATATGTTTGTGAAGTGTGCAAGTGTGTGTAAGATATTGTTGATGGGGACACAAAACATTCATTGACACCATGAGTTCCCTATTTAGGAAAAAAGGAAGCTCTGCAGCCAGAGATTCTACTGAAGTAACGATCCCAAGGTGGACAAAGTGTATGATAAACTGGCACAGACCCGGGTGTGTGGTGCAGGTTTGAGTGAGACTTGAGATACGGGTGTAGGTGAGGCGAGTCTGGCTGAGGTGGTGGCTTGCTTGTAACAGGTACTTGTAGAAACGGGAAAGGAGTGCTCAGCTTTGGGCAGACGGGGTTGGATTTTTCTGCATGCGTTCAGAAAGGTGCATCAGTGGAATGTAGAATTGCAGGAGATTGTTTTGAAATTGGAAAAGGAGCTGGCTGCTGAGAAACAGATTGTGTTAATGCAGCAGATTCAGATGAAATGGTATCATGACAAGGCCGATAAATATCAAGCAGTAGCCGAGCGAGCTACTGTAAGAGTTGCCTGATACAAATATAAAAAGAGAAGAGGAAGAGTGAATACCCGCAAGGTGGCAACAGTGATTGCCTCCTCAGGGGTTGGTTGGGACCCCGACCAATGGGACGGCAATGTATTTGGCAGTACTAGTCCAGAGAGTGGTTCGGATAGGGAGGTGCCGTCCAAACCAGAGCCTGGCAGGAAAGAGGTGACTGCTAAAACCAGTCACTCGTAGATGAGCTGGGCCACATTCAAATAATCCTGGAGGTGGTTTAGTGGATTTGACAACATTGGACGATTATTCACAACAAGAGGTTGGGGAAATAATCAACCGATTGAAACAGAGGGCTGGTGAGCCTATGTTAACATGGATGGTCAGATTATTTGATGGCGGTGCGGCAGGTCTTCTTGTAGATTCGACCAATTCTCCAAGGTTCCTACCGTTGTCCCATGAAACCCATGTTTAAGAAGTATTACGCGCAGGGCCACCTCCAGATGGTCAAGGGAGAAATTCGCAAGTGTCTTTGTTACAGTTAGCGGCTCAAGGATGTAATTGTAAGTAATCTGATTATGTCAGACTGGCCTAGCGATGACAAGAAGTGGTACACACTGAGAGAGGCAATTAAAACCCTTAGAGAGTATGCCATGTAAGAAGCCATCCATATTGAGGATCCAGAACATATGGGGGTAGTGGCATTATCGGTCTCAGCACAAAACACAATCATTCAGCCTGCTTCACTGGCATACAAAAATGACATTATGACCCTGCTGGTGGGGATGACCGGTAAACTAACAGATGAGGTGGTGGATGCTATCAGACAGTTAGCAGACCTAGCGGAATGGGCCAAGACAGAAGAAAGGCCCAGAGAGAGGGAGAGAGTAGCAAAGGGAAAAAAGGACCCCTGGAAAGAGGTTCGATAGTAGATATTCACGTGTATCCAGAAAAGACATGTTTTTGACACTGCTAAAAAATGGAGTGCCGTGCGAAGATATTTAGGTAATTGAAACTCAGGAAATGTATCAGCTATATAAAAAGCGAGGGCTTGAAGGGAAAGATCGGTAAAAACAAGCGAAAGGATGGTTGTGAACAAGCAAAGTGGGGATAAGGCCTGTTTCCCGCCTCCTGAGGAGGAGATGGGTGATGGCTCCAAGGGGATGCCTTCACCATATCAGCTGACCTATGCTGAATTATGAAAGGTTGTGAGTGTGATGTTGGAGACAGAGTCCAAATACACAAACACAAAATACAAATAGGATTGTGGTCAAACTCTGCTAGCATCTGCCCGGATTAAGGCAGACAGATAACCTCATGTGAATGTGAAATCGTTCTGGCAATCAGGCAATACACAAGAGATTCAATCTTTGATTGATACCGGGGAGGAGGCCTCATTAATTCATGGGAATCCTTCAAGATTTAATGTCACACATTTTACCATTACGGGACTGGGAGGGAAAGAGACCCCGGTAGTCCAAACGAGAGTTGACATGAAAATTGGTAATTTAAAAAGAAGTAAATACAAAGTGTTAATTGTTCCCATACCTGAACATATTATTGGTTTTGATATTCTGGAAGGATTGACTTTAGGACTAGGAGGTAAAACTTATGAGTTTGGGGTGAATGTAAGAGGATTCAATTCAACACTACAGCTAAGTCAATGCCTAGTCTGGGATACTGAATGGAAACCCTTATTGATATATCTTTATGTCCAGTTCATGCGTTCTGGATGACTACCCCTATATAACATCCTTCTCTTGGAATCCCCCTGACTCCACTGAGCCAAGAAGTAGTTCTGTTTTGCAAGTTAAAAGGTTTATTGGAGAATTTAAACAATATATATATATATATATCACACTTTATGATAAATTAATACTTGGATATCACACTTAATCTGAGCAGTAATCAATAATGGATAGTCTGGCACTAGCACACTTGTGAATAGGAACAGAAGAATAAGGTGGTAGAGAATGCTTTATATAAGTTCACATGGATGTAATGTTGAATGAAAATGCAATACAGAAAATACTCAATATGATTTCAACAAAACAATGTAATCACTTTTCTCTGGCAATCCCCTCCCCCCTTTATGCAATGCAAGGAAATGGAAGGAAAGCACACAGTTCTCAGAAATGCAATCAAATGTAATTCAGTTCACCCCAGCAAGCTTAGACTACAGAAGTTTGAAACACAGGCCCAAAATGCTTTTATATGTGATAGCGATATATTGGAAAATGTGCTAAAATGATTCTAATTCCCTCTGGAGGTTCAGGTTGAGGATTAATTGGTTTAAATTAGTTCAGGCTTACTTTAGCAATGTTCTAGGAATGATTGGCAGGTTAAACGAATTTTTGGCAAATGAAAGCAAGGAAGCTGCTGTTTTCACACGTGGAGAAATTTGCAAATCGCGGCTAATTCGCGAGTGCGTTTTTCGCGATTGCGGCAGAAGTATAGGGAGTAGGAATGTGGTTATAGGTTCGTTGAAAAGCCAAGATTCCCAGCTTTCAGAGGAAAGTTACTGCAAGTCTCTAAGACAAACGGTCACGGAGATATGAGCGATATGGTAAAGGTCGTTTTTCAGATTTGAAATTTTAAAAGTTCAAAGTGACAAGTTACAGCTAGCAACTACAAATGACAGGTGACAGCTTTGCAAATGACAGGCGACAGTTAGGAGACAGTTCTGGTTAGATTAAAATAGATTGAATTATATTATTTTAACTAAGAGATTGGTTCTGCACAGTTCTGCTAGGTACTCACAATATATTTAGAAATAGAATGGGCCTCGCCACGGATCTGGTCAGGTTTTCTTCACTCGCCACGGACGGTCTCTGCGCACAGCGTCTGGGTCAGCTCTCTGGTTCAGCGAACAGCGGTCTGGGTCAGCACTGCTCTGCCTCTGGTTCTGGATACTGCTCTGCTTTCTCTGGGTACAGCACTGCTTCTGGATCTTTCTGCACAGCTTTCTCTGGACCCAGCGCTGATCTGCACGGCTCCTGGATGCTGCTATCGCTGTTAGGTTTGCTGGATGCTGAGGCCCGCTGAGAAGAGTTCTCAGTTTGTGGGTTTAGGCCCTTGCTTTGAGTTCTGAATCAAGTTCTTTGGAGTTTTAAAGTCTAAGTGTTGAATCTGGTATCTTCTGGATGTTGTGTGGCCCGGCAGAGCGCGTTGCAGCAAATGGAATTGAATGTCCCTATCTGTCCTGACTGTCTGCTTTTATGTGTTTTGAAAGTGTGTGTGTGTGCAGCATCACTAGCCAGCCCCTCTCTCAACTGCCCATTGGCCCAATTCCCCCCTCTCCCATGATCGGGGAAGGAACTGTGAGTCAGAGTGATGCTGTAGGTTTTATGGGTCAGAGGATCCTCCCCTGGTCAGTTTGCCCACAAAATCTATATTTGATCAAAATGCACACTTCCTAGATACACAGTGGTTTGAAATTACATGCACCCATCATGCATTTACTGATGGTAGCCCCTGTTCAAACTCTGCTCTTCCTGGGGGCTTGCATTCAGAAATGGCAATATTTTGTGCTTTTTAGTGGTTTTGCAACATCGGATTTTTCTCCAGATTTGTACACATGTACACGGCCTGTCCATACATACTCCAGTAAATTAACATGTCTCTAGCTTAAACACAGAGTCTGTAGTATACATAAATAGCAGGGTTTTGCCCCAGAACATCACACAAATTGGAGTTTGGGCTTGAATTGAAGGTACATTTTTTAAATTAAGGCTCTCAAAGTTATACATTTCTGTCATTTGATTACAAAGAGTTATCAGTGTTTCTGTAAAATATATATTTTGCTTTCAATTCAGTTCTCAGAGTGTTGGAGTCCGCCTCCAAGACTTGGGTGGGTCAGTCACATGTGTCTTCTGGCAGGCAGGCCTTTGTTGACAGGAAACAGTCAAAATCAACATATCCTATTCAATTGCAAGAGCCTATTGTGTGGTCTCCAGGAGGCTCCCAGCCAGTCTGCCTTCTATCAATCAAGAGGTCATGTGAGATTCAGGCCTCTGGGAACAGCAGGTGGCTAATTTTTAATTAAAATGCAGCCTTTGAAGTCAGCTGAGTCAAATCCCTTTGTCAGCAACTGCACTCAGTGCTCCTGTCAGAGTTTAGACCGCTAGCGCCGCCTTGAGGATTTTGTTGGTACTGCATGCAATTTTGGGATCTTTCTTGGATTAATGCATTCCAAACAGGAATGGTTCTTACATGGTAGTAAATAATCCTTGCTTAACATTGTTTTGATGGGGCTCCTTACAGTAAGATGGTTATGTGGAACCCCAAAAAAGGGTTTAAAGTGGTCCAATGAGTCACGATTTCAGCAACTTTTTGACATCAGTAACAGTGGATTTTGTTAACAAAGATCTTTCTTTACACTGGTGGGTGGCAAGTTAGGTAACCATTTTGGTGTGCGCACAAACTGCGTGGTTCTCCTGGATTCTGGCGCACTTGTGGGCTTTTTGGCCATCTTGGATTTTCTAAGCCCACAGCACCAAATGTTGCAGCATGATAGCTCAAACGTGGGTCAGGACACCCGACAAATCCCCCCACGTGACTGCCCTTTGAATTTGAGTCGATGGGGAGTCGGGTGCACAAGGGTTTTGACCCACGCACTGGTCTGTCCGCATAATCTTCTTCCAATTCTGCAAATGGCACAGTTCAGCATCTTTTCCTCCATCCGGTACTGATCGATCGGTTCTCCTCACCGGTCCTGATGGGAATATGGGGCGGTACCCTGGGCCCCTTGCGTCTCTGCTCCCGGTCTCCGGATCTTCCTCCTTGGCCAGTCTCAAGGTTTTCTTTCTCCTAGGACGACAAAGAAAGAGCGGCAATACCTATTCATGGACATTTCTCCCCCACCATTGATACAGTGGGGTGGCATATAAATTTATAGTCAAAACATATGAACATGCACATTTCTTTTTGCATTCAAAAACAAAAACACCCACATTGAGAAACTCAGAATTTGATAGGCGATATGTAGGATATTTTAAGTTAGAACTTAATTAATCTGAGACAGTACCCTCTAGGATTCCAGAGGATTCCTCCAGTTGTTGCAGAGTGTGCCTGGGATGGCAACACTTCAACTGGTTTATGTGGACCCACTTGTCTTCCCCCTCTGCCAAACCGCCTTTGGGGATGCGGATCCTGTAGGCCACAGGGGAGATCTTGTCTATTTTTTTTTTTTTTTTTTTTTTGTTTATTGGCATTTATTAATCAACACATTTGTAGCACAACATATGCCAAGGTACAAGGATGTTCAGTGTTAATGAGGAAAGACAACAACAAACAAACCATAAAACATTAACTTTCTCCCAGTGATTCTGCGTGCTGAGTTGGGTTGGTGTCGCCAGTTGGGCCGGGGGGGGGAAGAGTTCCAGGCAGTATGGAGCGAGGGGGAAGGAAAAGGAGGGAAACAGCTTAAAAACTGGCGGACTATGGTCTCAGGTCCATTTTGCGGTTGGCTCTCGTTAATTCACGGAGGCTTGTCATCAGAGGGATAAAACAGGGAGTCTGTAAGTTCCTTCCAAGCTTCCAGGGACTAACTAGATTCATCTGTCGATCTAGTTACACTTTCCTCCCACGCTGAGGTTTCTGCTCGCACCCAGCGTTTCAACTCAGAGTGCCAGCATTTCTGTCGGGGCCCTGCTGCCTTCTTCCAGGACATTGCCATGGCCCTTTTTGCCAGTATACACATGATGTCCATTAGTTTGGTGAAGTGCTTGAGTTTGGCCGGCCTGGTATACGTGCCCAGTAGGCATTCCTCCGGGGTCCACTTGTATCCAGTCGCTCCCATGTTGTTGCTTATCTGTTGAATGGTGGTCCACAAGGATTGCGTTTTAGTGCACTGCCAGAACACATGGATCAAGTCTGCATTATTCTGTCCGCACCATGTGCAGTTAGAGGGTAACTTGTCGTTAAGTTTTGTTAGCCTGGATGGTGTCAGGTATGTTCGATGTAGGAGGTTAAGTTGAATTTGTCTGAATCTGTGGTTTCTAGAGACAGATTTAGGAAATGACAAGGCCCTCGCCCATTCTTCGTCAGACATTTCCCGGCCTATGTCAGCTTCCCATTTACCTCTCAAGTTGGCACTCCGTGGGTTGGGGATGTCGCTCAGTTGGGCATATATCTGGGACACCGGTTTCCATCCTTCTCCCAGAGTATAAAGAAGCGTGATTAGGGGGTTTGGTTCCGGTTCCTCCGGCCATGACGACCATTTGGTACGTGCTGTGGTTCTCAACCTCTGGTACCACAGGAACTGGCCTGTGCGGACTCCATCTTCTTCCTGGAGTGTTTTAAAGTCTTTGAAGGCTCCGTCCATAAACAGGTCCCCCCACGAGTATATCCCATTTCTTTCCCAGTGTCTGAGGTGTTGCAGATCAATGGCGGATCCACATAGGTCAGAGATTAGTGGTATGTCTGGGGCATACTGATGTTTGGTGCACGTAAGGGTCTCTGTTCTGCGCCAGATTTTTTGTCCCAGGGCAGCTAAGAAGGGGGCACCACGCATCAAGTGGGAGGGGGCCCAGATGAGTTCTTTTAAATATAACGGGGCAACTACGGTCTGTAGTAGGGGGGTCTCAGATGTGACCTCATCTGCCAGCCATTTGGTGACGAAACTAAGCTGTGCCGCCAAATAATACTTTTCAAAGTTTGGGAGTTGGATACCCCCCTGGGCGTACGGCAGCATCAAGGTGGAGAGTGCTATTTTGCGTCTTCCTGTTCCCCACAAAAAGTCCCGGATCATTCTTTCTAACTGGCGGAAAAAGGGCACTTTAATGTAAAAATGAATATTCTGAAACCCATAGAGAAATCTAGGAAGGGCGATCATTTTTATTATTGCCGCTCTGCCCATCATGGACAGGGGAAGCTTCGCCCAGAATTGCATGGATTTTTTCAGGGCTGGGACCACAATCTTCGTGTTGTGCTCATGCATTAGAATAGGGGTGTGCCATATGTGTATCCCTAAATACTTGAATGAGGCCAATTCCCATTGTATTCCTACCTCTGGGAGATCTGTTATGTCTCTCCCCCTGAGGCCTGCTAGGGGGAATAAGCAAGATTTCACCCTACTAAACTGAATGCCAGAGTACTTTGCGAAGTTGTCTAGGACATTTAACATCGTGGGTACGTTGTTCAGTGGGTCCCTGACATATAGCAGTACGTCATCAGCATAAAGGGAGATTACATGGTCAACTCCCCCTAGTTGTATCCCAGCATTAAAAAATTGTCTACGGAAGTAAACAGCAATAGGTTCCAGCCCTAATACGTAAAGCATGGGTGAGAGCGGGCATCCCTGCCTGGTGCCCCTGCATATATCCCAGGCCTCTGATATGTACTTTCCTGTTTTTACTCTGGCTTTAGGTTTGGTATAAAGGATCTTGATCCAAGTAATAAACCCCGGGCCAAAGCCGAAATCAACCAGGACCGCCACTAGCCACTCCCAAAATACCGAATCGAACGCCTTAATGGCATCAAGGGACAACAGTGCATACGTCTCCGTGCTAGCCTCTGTCTGAGCAATAATCTGTTGTACTCTTCGTAGGTTCATGGACGTGTTCCGTCCTGGTATGAAGCCACATTGATCCTCATGCACCACCTCCCCTATGATTTTGGCCAGTCTGTTTGCTAACACAGTGGTCAATATCTTAACATCATAATTAAGCATGGCTATCGGGCGGTAGGAGTCACATCTATCAGCCGGCTTATTGGGTTTGATAATTGGAATCAAGAGGGTCTCCCTCATACTATCGGGAAGTATCCCCCTCTCATGTGCTTCCTGAAAAACCTCGTATAGCAAGGGTGTTAGGGAGGTCTCATAGGCCCTGTAGAACTCAGTGGGCAGTCCGTCACTCCCCGGGGTTTTACCCGTGGCTAGTGACTTGATTGCCTCGGATATATCTTCTAGTGTGATAGTTGCATCTAGAACTGCTGCCTGTTCCGGGGAGATTTTGGGAAGTCCTATTTCCCCCAGGGTGTCTATAATTTGTTCTGGGGGGACCTGGTCATTATGAGAATAGAGGAGTTCGTAGAAGCCCCTAAAAGTGTCGTTTATATCCTGCTGGGTCTGTACTATCTCCCCCTCTTCAGTCTGTAGCTTGGTAATAGTGTGTTTAGGGTGCTCCTTCCTACATAACCAGGCCAGCATTCTACCAGGTCTATCAGCCTCTCTGTGTGTTTTGTTTGTTTTGGCGGCATAGTCAAATTTGGCTAGTCTTTCCCATGCGAGGGCACATTTAGCTCTAAGTTCCTTCAGGTTGTCTTCCCTTTGGTGGGTGCTCACCGGGGCGGCTTCCAGCTGCTCAACCTGTCGTTCCCATTGAACCAATTCTCCCCTCAATTGTCTTCTAATGCCCCCTGCTTTTGTGATGATTTCGCCTCTCGTCACTACTTTGAGAGCGTCCCATACCGTACTCAGGCGGTCTACGCTTCCTATATTTCTTTCAACAAAGTTATCTATGAATTCATGTAGTTCCTCCCTGAAGACAGGGTCACCGAGAGCGTCTATCGGCATCCTCCACATAGGGATAGGGGGTCTAGGGCCAGTTTGATTCCATTCTATTAGGAGTGGGGAGTGGTCGGAGATGGTTCTACCTAAATAACGCGCTTCCTCTATTTGTGATAGGTGTTCTTTGCCTATGAAGACGTAATCTATCCTCGTGTAAAGGTCGTGTGGGGAGGAGAAGTATGAGTTCCCCCGGGAGTTCGGATGGCGTTCCCTCCAAATGTCGGCCAGGCTCAATCTATCTGTTAACAAGGACAGGGCCGTGGTTGCCGGTGAAGAGCCTTTTGGGTGAGGCAGGGATCGATCTAGGTTCGCATCATGGACACAATTAAAATCTCCCCCCCAAAGAAAAATGCCATGTCTATAGGGTGCGGTTTTAGTGTACATGGAGTTCAAGTATGCTGGGATGTTAGTGTTGGGGAGGTAAGAGTTCACTATGCATACTTCTTCTTGTTCCAGCCGGCCCCAGAGAATGACAAACCTACCCTCAGGATCTATGTCTGACCCAACTAGGTGAAATGGGAGCTGGGGGTGAATCCAGGTGTATACCCCCCTTGCATATTTAGAGTATGTAGTACCCACTCCTTGTCCTCCCCAGTGTTCCCCCAGTTTGGCCAGGGCATCCGCCGTGCAGTGTGTCTCCTGCAGCATTGCTATTTGTACTTTTTTCCTGTTCAGGTATGACTTGACTCTGTTCCGGCGTAAGTAGGTTCCCAATCCCCTCACATTCCACGTCACTATCTTTATTGTGACGTTAGATGACATGTCGGGTCTCTTCGATTGAGTCCAGATCGATCCGGGGACCAACAATTCTTCCCGGAAAGACTCCTATTCCCAGCCCTCCCCCCACCCGTCCATCCCCTCCTGCAGCATCTATTGCACTCATGGGAGATTTTGTAATTTGAGTAACTCCCATTTCTATGAATGGGGAAGATGAACAAAACGAACTGAACAGAAGAACAAAACCTTGAAATGCCCCCAGCAGTTGCGTCGAACTTGCAACGCTCGGGGGTCCCGAGCCTTCCAGGCCACTTCTGGTCTTCCGGGTCGGGATGCGTGTGGGTAAATTGCCCACACAGTGTCCGGAGGGGTGGGTCATTCTGCAGATGCTCGTGTGGTTCCTGGAGTTCTTGCCCGATCTAGCAATCATTACAGTAGAACTCTGATATAACATAGGTGTCTGCTTGTATAAGCTCGCTGGTGGAAGTGCAGGTATATCTCTTAATTCAGTGTGAGGGTGATCATCTCATTTCCGACCCCGGAGGGTCTTCCTTGTCGTCAGCCAGATAATTCTAGCCACAAATTTGCCGCTGTTGGGGTCTCCAGAAATATGGCTCTTCCTTTGTAAAGGATTTTGAGGCGTGATGGGTAAAGCAGCATGTATTTTAGGTTGAGCTTTCTTAATTGTGCTTTTATTGGGATAAAGGAGTTCCTTGCTCGTTGCACAATGGGGGTGTAATCTGGATATATGACTATTGTCGAGTCCTTCCGTTTGATCTCACCTCCTTCTCTGGAGTGTCGCAGTATTATTTCTCGGTCTCGGAAATTCAGAATTTTAGCTATGATTGGGCGAGGGTGTGAGCCAGGAGGTGGACGTTTCTGGAGGGACCTGTGGGCTCTTTCCACAGAGAAACCCTGCAAGAGTTTCCCTGGGCCAATTTCCTGTAGTAGGAGTGTCTCAATTAATTCAGTCCGGTCTGGGCCTTCCAAGTCCTCAGGAACCCACAGCAGGCGAATGTTGTTACGGCGGGCTCGGCCCTCAGCATCCTCCGAGCGCGCTTCGAGACACCTTTTGCTCTAGGACCTGGACTCTCGACTTCAGCTCCTGGGTGCCTTCCACATTCTCTTGTAGAGTGTTTTCAGCTGTCGTCACTCTTTCCGTGAGGTTGCGGGCGTCTTGACGCATAAGCTGCATGTCTGTTCTCATCTCCTCAATTTTCCCTTCTACTGACGTGCGGAGGGCTGCTATTGCCTGCAGGACCTGTGCGTGTTTAAGATCTTCTCCCTGTTGGGAGGGTTCCGCTACCGTTTCCTGGGCCTGTTGCGGTGGTCTTTGGGGCTTGGCCGTCGTGAAGGAATCCATTGTGACCAACTTCGGCTTGCTTTTGGGGGTGGACATCGCCCTCCTTAGATCCTAAAACTTCAGTTCTAGTTCTTGCTGTACTAGCTATGGAAGTCTCACCTACGGCCCTTAAATCATGTCTCAGAATTGGAGTTATCCAGTGAAGTTTCTCAGATGGGGCCTTCTAACTGGTCAATGTTCAATGGCTATAGGTGTAGCGCGGACCCTATAAGTCCAATTTCCCTGCCCGCAAATCGTGCGGATGAGGTACCGTCCAGGCCGGCCTCCGGCTATTTTAATTGGGTTCCACTTTTCATGGTGTCCCAGCTGCAGGTGTTTTATGTTGTTCTTGATGCCAGCTCCAGTGGCTGGCGGCCCCTGGGTTTAACCGTCAATTGGTAGTATTGTAGCTGTGCTTGTTATGTTGTTTTGCGCCCTTCCAGGTGTTCCTCCGCCTGGCAGCAGGGCCGAGTGTATGGTAAGGCGAGAACCAGGCTTCGGGTGAGTCAGCGAGCTCAGCCCCCTCCTCCTCTGGAGTCTCACAGGTCGCTGTAATGCACTTCTGGCTGCTTCAACGACGGAGCTGTTGCTGATCCAATGAGTTACCCTCCCTCCCCCGGGTAGAGCCGCCGAAATCGTGGGGCCAAGTTATGGATGCCTCCCCGGCCCCCCGCTTGCCAGGTAGGCGATTGGGGTCGGGAGCTTCTGGAGCCCCTCTCTTATTAATGCGTTGTGCCACCACCTTCACAGCTGTGCGGTTATGATCAGGCTCACCTGTGTGTGGGCGGCGTCGAGTCGGCCGCAAACCCTCGACTCGGGGGCAGGCCCCGGTTCGCTCCACTTCAGCTCGCCCCAACCTCCTCCGTGTGTTGCAGTCGCTGTCGCTGGTGCAGCAGGGGGGGCCGGTCTCGGTCCCACTGAATCAGTCTCCCGCTAGTAGGAGCCCGGACGGGGCCAAGGGGGAGCACTCCGCCACAGCAGCCCGCACAAATGTCCCAGGGACGCGACCGCACACCAGCCCCAGCCCTCCTCGAGCCCCGAAGGTCCAAGAAGCCCGGGCTCAAGTCTCCCACCTCAGGTCACTGGCGCCTCCTCGCATCAGCGTGGGTATGTTCCCGGCTTCTTCTTGTTCACCCGGGTTGGCTCCGCTCCGTTCCGCCTCAGTCTAACGGATCTTCCTCTGTGTGTTGTCGCCGCTGGTGCCGAAAGGCTCCGGTCACACTCCCTCCTTCAGCGCTTCCACCCTGTGGGCTGCCCCCGGGCGCCAGGGCCAGAGAAGTCGCTCCGTCGCAACGAGCTGCAGGGTGTCCTGGGTCTGCGGCCACAATCGGCTTCACTAGATCGCGGGCGCCGCCATCTTGCGGGTCCAGGGGGTGCGAGTTCAGGCCCCTCGTTTCGAAGCTTCTGCTTTCCGATTCTACTCGGAACCTCCGTCGAGCGCTGGCAATCTGTTCTCGTTCCGGAATATATGTTTATAACTCTCCGCAGCGTGGTTTTCGGCAATATTTATCCGTGGTTCAAGGATCACGGGACAGAGCTCCGAGGGTACCTGTCTTCACGGCATGCATGCTGGCCACGCCCCAAGGGGAGATCTTGTCTATAATCTCAAAGGGTCCCTTCCATGTAGGCAAAAATTTTCGCTGTTTGGCCTGGTTCCTTTGGAAATTGTATAGATAGACCCGGTCCCCCACCTGATATTCCTTCCTGGAAGTCTTCAGGTCATAGTGGGTCTTCATGCTATCAGCTGATCTTTCTAGCTTCCGCTGAGCATAAGCAAAAGCATGTTGAAGGTGTTTCCTTAAATTCTCCACATACTCATGAGTTGTGGAGGCATTTATCAGTGTCTGCTCTTGGGTCCTGTAGAGCAAATGCTGAGGAAGCACCATCTTGCGCCCAGTCATCAACTCAAATGGTGACATTTTGGTTGCAGATGAAGGGGTAGATCTGATGGCCATTAGGACCAGAGGTAATCGGATATCCCAACTTGGCCCAGAATCTGCCACAAACTTCTTTAATATGCTCACAATGGTTCGGTTATATCTCTCTACTGCCCAGAAGAAGCTGGCCGGTAAGCAATATGCAACTTCCTTTTGACCCCCAGTATCTCCCACATCTTTGTCATTACTTCACTGGTGAAGTGGCTACCCCTGTCTGACTCAATCCTTTGAGGTAGACCGAAACGGGAAAAGATGTGGTTAATCATCAGGGCAGCTGCAGTTTCTGCCTTGCAATTTGGGGCTGGGAGACATTCCACCCACTTGATAAACAAGCATGTCACAGTCAACATGTACTTATTCCCCCTAGCAGAGCGAATCACGGGGCCTACAAAGTCGATTTGTAAATCTGACCATGGCAGTGACATCCCTCTCTTTTGGAGAGGCGCACGGTGCGTGAGGGATGATGGCTGAAATTGTGCACACACAAGACACCCCTTCAAGTATTGGTCGAGGTCCTGCCCCATATGTGGCCAGTATGCAACCTCTCTTAAGATTTCCAATGTTGTGTGAAACCCCCTATGACCGGCGGTGGCCGCATCATGGGCGTGACTTAACATCAGGCTTCGAATGAGGTAGGAACCACCCACTGATCGTGGCCAGCTTTGGATTTCCTTACCAGCAAACCGTCTTGGATCCGGAACATTTTTGGACATTTCATCAACACCCTTAGGTCCTCTTTCCCAATGTAATCGGTATCCGTCAGGGGAAAGTTCTCAGGGTCCTCAAGGTGCTGGTAAAATTTACCAATTATTGGATCCCCCTTCTGAGCTGTAATCAAATCAGCATCAGGGGTCTCCTTGCTCCATTGGGCAGTTGAAAGATCATTGTGAGCATTTGTCTGGGACCTAGTGATAGCAGTGACCTGGATTTCCCCCAACAGGGACTCAATCTCAATTAGATCCCCATGGATGGCCCCGGTTTTGGCCAGCTGATCAGCTAAGTCATTTCCAGTTTTGTCTGGTCCCTCTACTTTGGAATGACCCTTGATCTTTTTCCAATAGATGGTCATCTCATTCGAGGTGACCAGATCATCAATGTTTTGGATCAACTTCCCATGTTTCAAGGGTTTGTTATTAGCACATAACATGCCTCTGGTTTTCCAATTAACCAGGTGCTCCACGAACCCGTTCCGGACATAATCCGAATCTGTGATTATGACCAGTTCGTGGAGTTGATGTTGGACAGCAGTGAGGATGGCTTGATGCACAGCCATCAATTCTGCCACCTGACTACTTCGGGGACCAATTTTGTATCCAGAGGAGGGTTCTGGGTACTCATTCACCCATGCATTCCCTACACCGGCCACCAGTTCTTTCTCCCCGTTGTTGTCAACATGGTAAGAGCATCCATCCACATAGACAGTGGGAATTCCCTCACACTTGTCCTCTTCAAAGACTTTGTGTGGGGAATTAAGGTATGCCTCTGTGTTGTCCTTGATTTTTAGACTTTCGTCCTCGAGACAGTTTTCTCTGGCACAATCATGCAAGTCAGCCAGACCTTGCGCGAGGGGACTATTCTTGTTTTGGCCATATCTGACCTCCACAGGAAAGCCTTGCATTGACAGAATCCAGGAAGTAATTCGGGAATTACTCACATTTCCGGCCCGGATTCTGTCACTTTGGAGATATTGCAGAGACTGGTGTGGAGTCTCCACTATGATGTGTTCCCCAGGGATAAACGGGCGGTAATTCTTCAATGCCCACACCGTTGCCAGGAGTGCCTTCTCACAATCGTTGAATTTTTCCTCCACAGAGGATAAAGTTTTGCTCGCATAGGAGATTACTTTATTGACCTTGTCATGCTTTTGGTATAATACTGCTGTCAAGCACGTATTAGAGAACCCCGTCTCCAGGAAGAACTCCATGTTCCTGACAGGGTAAGCTAGGCAAGGCGCTTTTGAGAGGCTTCTTTTGAGTTGTTTTACCGCCTCGGCTTGTTCTGGACCCCATTCCCACTTGACCCCCCCTTCAGGAGATGAATCAGGGGTCTGGTGATCTCTGCATAGCCCTCAATGAACTTTCTGCTGTAATTAGTCAGTCCAAGGAGGCTCCTTAGTTCCCGCAGAGTTGTGGGGTCTTTCAGTTTTTGGAGTGCTTCCACTTTCTTTTCCTGGGGTCAGAGACCCTGAGGAGTAATCTCATGCCCCAAGAAATTAACACGGGTTCTACACCACTGTGCTTTCTGAAAGGAAAATTTTGCTCCGGCGGGCCTCAACTGCGTCAGAACATAACGGATCTCCGCTATGTGTTCCTCCACAGATGAACTTTTGATGAGGACATCATCTACATAAGCCAGGTTACCCCTCGCACCCAGGTCGGGCATGGCCTTATGTAGGAAAATATTGAACTCAATACCGGAGTTAAGGTATCCGAAGGGAGTCCGGGTCCATGTATACTGCTGGCCCCCAAAGGTAAAAGCCAGCTTGTATTGGTCCTCCCTACTGACCGGCACAGTCCAGTATCCATTGGTCAGGTCTATTGCCGTGAATACCTGTGACCCCTGGATCTGGGCCAGCCCTTGGTCAATGTAGGGCAGAGGCCATCGGGAAGTATGGACCCGTTTGTTGAGCTCCCTGAGGTCGGCGCAGAGTCTCCACTGGACGTTTATCTTCAATATTCCCAGCACCGGATTATTGAAGGTCCTGTGGACTGGACAGATTATTCCCCGGGACTCAAGGTTCTTAATTTTTTCAGTAAGGGACTCCATTGATGCGAGAGGCAAGCAATATTGCTTCACAAACACAGGAGTCATGCCAGGGTCCGTGGGGATTGTTGTTGTGTGGATGTCAGTGCGACCGCAGTCATATGAGTCTACCGCAAAGAGATCTTGGAAATCCAAGAAAACTTGTTTCAACTTTTTCTTTTGTTCCAGAGTCACACAGGCATCAGCTAGGTTGACTCTCTCTTCCACCATCTGCCTGAAGCCTGGAAAGACTTCTGGTTCGGCTATCTCCGCTGCCTCCTCCAGCTGGCTGGAGAAGTCCCTGGTCAGAGTGCTGATTTGGACCGGAGGCTTTAGGTGGGAAAGGCAGCCCTCATGGACCTGGAAAATCACCTCATCCCTCCTGAAGTCACAAGTCACATCTTCCTTACCATAGGGGCAGGAAGTGTACACCAGGAAGTTCCCCCCATGGCGGGTACAAATCCTGTCTGGTGTTGTATTGTCCTCACTGTCACTGTCAACGCAGTACTTGGGGATTGGCCATAACAGTTCATTACCTAAAGCAATGGAAAAATGTCGGTCATCAACCGCCATTCCAATAATGGTGCCTGCGGCTAGAGTAATACTCTTTAAGTCGCTGTTATCCACCTCTATTAGAATGGTGTCTTGTTCTATGTTGACTAATGGTGTTGGGTTTACCCCTAACCCTTGCTGTTGGAGAGAAGCATTTAGATGTATGTAAGCATCAGGGTTTTGCAAATATTGTCCTCTTTTAGCTTTCACTTCCAGGGAGAATTGTCGGGTCCTTTCTGGGATGGTGACCTCCTCTTTGATCTGAATTTCAACTGCATAAGGTAGCAATTGAGCTGACCTAAATGCTTTTACTGGATCATCAAAGCCCATGGGATTATCCGCTAATCGGGACCAAGCTTTGAAGTTTATTAGGTCCAAACTAATGGCAAAGCGATTGAGAATGTCACTGCCTAAGTAAAAGGCGGCAGGGACGTCTCGCACGACCCAACAATTGTGGACTATGCTCTTGTTGCCAATGGAGATTTTGAGCATACGCCTGCTTGGCAGGAGATGTTTGGAATTAGGTGCTTCCAGGTCCATTTCCCATTTGTCTATCAGTTTGAAGGTGGGAATGGCTGGATCTTTTGGGAGTTGGCGAAACATGGCTTCGCTGATGAAGCTCTTACCGTTGTTCACACACACTCGAGCGAGAACAGAGTCCTTCCCATCATTTAACTGAACAGGGATGAACAACTGCTCTCTAATTTGCTGAATCTCAGCCAGGCTCTGAGCTGATTTCACATCTTTCTGGACTGTAGGAGTGGGAGTTTCTGATTGTGGATTAGTAAAGAATTTCAGGGTGTTTCCTTCCAGTGTGGAATACCACCTTAAACTGGAAGGAAGGTTGATTTTCAGAAATAGAGAGGACCCCCCATCACCAGTCTGTTGTCCTACTGCTATTACTGTCACGTCTGTAATTTGGTTGTTCTGGAAGTGAAATTCTACTTGGTCAGATTTTTGCTCAACCATGTGGCAGGTGCCGTTTAAACTAACATGGTTGACACTCTGTTTTAATTTTATTGGTCGGCTAGTCTGGGTCCAGAGGACCTTGTTTACGCAATCTATTAAGGGTGACAACCTCCTCAGGAGGTCATTCCCCAGTAAACAAGGGGTGCCCTCTGGAGTCACAACTATGACCGGGTGTTTCAACTTGTGTCGCCCAATTTTAATGTCCAAATCTGCCGTCCCCTCGACGGGAATTTCCTTGCCGTCAAAGTTCAGGAGTTGTCGAGGAAGTGAGGTGAGAGGAATTCGGTAATTCCCTCCCCTTCCTGCATTCAGTTCATCAAAGGCCCTTCTGGACAGAAGGGTAGCTTGAGATCCCGTGTCCACCAGCGCTAAAATTGTACCCTGCCCCTGTACTTGTACCGGGGCATAGTATCTTCCCTCCTTCTCCTCAAGGGGGCACAGATAATGCACATTTTTGGACAACTGGTGGTCTAACTTTCTGGTTTTGGACATTTCAAGAGAAGAAATTTGGGCAGACTTCTGTGGAGAGCCTTGGGAATCTGAAAGAAAAAGTTGGCAACTGGAGATCAGAGCCATTGTGGGTTCCCCTGGTTCCGGTTCTGGGCCGCCCCGCCCTTTTTGGAGGCAGTCATCAGGATGGGTTTGAACCAGGGGATTTTGGTATTGTGGGTTCTGGGATGAGATGATGGGCGGCGGTAGCTCAGTCTCCATATCTCCCCAGTCTGGATTGGAATCCCTTGGGGCCCATTTTTCCTTGGGAGGAGTTCCCCCATCTCTGAAGGAGAAGATCCTTTTCCCAGGATCTTCTGAGGATCCCTCTCACTCAAATTGGAAGATCTGTACCTCCTCCTCAAACTGAGTCTGTTTGGGTCTTTTGTTTCTCCTACCCCCCCTCTGCTCCTTAGGAGGCAGACTTTCAGGGGCAAGAGATTTTGTTTCCGGTTCCTGGGTTTCCAGGGGCTGTTTACAAGTGAGGAAGGAAGCTTCCTCCCAGGCTTTACACCCCCCTTCCCTTTGTGCCTCCTCCCTGGGAACCGGTGAGTTATCGGGGTGCTGCCCCCGTCATTGTTCTGGAGCACCAGGTCCAGAGTTGGGTGCGTTCTGTGCTGGCATGCCGATCTGAGGGTTCTGCTGAGCCCTCAGTATGTGACCCAGATCCCGCGCCATGTTTTGAACCTGGCGCTCTAACTGGGAAACCCGCTCAGGCTGATACGGGGCCCTGTTTTCTCCCCTGGGCTGATCCCGGTAAGGGTAGCTATCCCTTCTTTGGTAGTACCCCTGGTTGGGAAGATTTGGATACCCCTCCACCCTTGGCCTCCCCGCTCCCGGATTCGGTTGTCTGGGCTCAGGGAATTGGGGAAAGAAGGGTGGAGGATTTTGGGGCTGGAAGTTGGGTGGATACCTGGGGAAGAAGTTCTGGCCAGGGTTTGGTGAGTTTCTGCCCTCCTGTGAGAAGTTGGGAGGGAAGTTCTCTGGGTTAGGTGCTTGGCTGGATCCCCCCCCTTGGGCTGGAGGAGTCCACACATAACCCAGGATGGGTCTGTTTCCCTTGTAACGGGGGCTTACATAATCAGGAGAGCGAGGGACCCCATTTGTGGGGCTGCCTCCCTGGCTCCCTGTCTGTGACTGGCCCGAGGGCCTTCTGGGCCTAGCATTATTAGGTGCAGGTAGGTTTTTAGGCCCCCCCATCTCCAAATCTAAAACGGGGGTGACCTTTACCTCTGCCACCTTGGCAGCAGCAGGGGTGTTGTTGGCTTTGGGGTTTTTGGGCGCATTATTTTTATTTTCTATTGGCTTCTGCACCTCATAGATCCGGGTCGCCTGTTCAATGACCCAGTCTAAAGATCTTTTCTCGTGAAAATCCCTCACGAGCTGGGTCATTATGTATTTGGGCAAGGCATGGAAAAACGTATTAATAAATTCTCTGCTATCCGTGCTCACCCTTCTTGTGGTCTGTGCAAAAGCACGCTTTAACTCCTGCACAAACTCTTGTGGGGCCTGATCCTCCCCACATTGTAAATTGTAGGCTGCCTTGCGAGCCTCTTGAGGATTTCTATGAGTAGAAAAATGTTTCAAGATGGCCGCCTTATAGGTGGACCATCTTAAATGATTTTGGTCCTCCAGCCCCGCAAAGAAACTGGAGCATTCCGGGGAGAAGTTCCACTTTACATGTTGAATACAGCTTTGGCTGTCCTTCAAATGGAAAGTCTCCATCATTTGCTCAAACAACTCTAAGTGCTCCCAAACAGAATACTTGGCGTTCTTATGATAAGGCGTGATGACGCTCCTGATTGCCTTAATCTGCTTTAAGGGGTCCTTAAGCAAGGCCCTTTTTGTCTTATTTGCCCTTTTGGTCCGGGTAACCCTGGTCCATTCATCTTCTGACTCAGAGGCACTGCTCCCAGAGGTTCCTGTCTGTTCTTCCAGGTTTTCCCGGATTCTGCGAGCCTGGGAATGGCTGGCAGAATGTGGGGACCTGGTCTCCTGTGTCCTGTACCGCTCAGAGGAGTCTTCAGATCCCTCCTTGCTGCCAGGATTTGATGGGTACCCCCCCCACTGACCTAACTGGGCAGAGGTTTTCAGGATGCCCTTAATGGGCCTACTCTCCTGGGGTTCCCCATTAAATTGCACTGTGCTTGGGTGCCCATACCCGGATGCCCGCCCCTCCATTCCTGGGGGGTACTGGCCTATGAGCCCCATGCTTCTGGCTGGATAGTAATCTGCCATCCCTGTGGCCCGGTGCTCATGTGCGCCAGGGGACATGGGGGTGGCAGAGTCCAGGGACTGAGAGAGATAAAGGCCTCTGGTACTAGGGCTCCTGGGGTTATGCTCAGGAGTTTCTCTTTCCCAGCGAACCTCATCTCTATCCGCCCCTGCTCCCTGTTGCAATGCAAGAGCCTGCGCCTTCAGTTCCTCAGTTAAGGCCTTACTAGACTCTATCAGTCTCTCCTGCATCGCTACCTGTTGTTGGAGTCTATCATTGTGCTGGCAGAGAGCCTCATTCTATCTCTGTGCCACCTGATTGGTCCTGGAGCACTGGGCCAGTTTTTGCTGCAGGAGGGTTACCTCCTGAGCTGTGTCCCTATTGGGCTGCTCCTTTCTTGCCAGAGCATCCTCCACCTTCGTGGTGTGCTCTAACAAGTTCTGGTGTTCTTTTTGGAGGTCACCCAGTCCCTGGAGGGCCAGGTGATTTTCTTCCATTTTCCTTTTTAAGTGGCAGACTTCCTGGCCTAAGGTATCCCTTTCCTGACTAAGAGCCTGCATCTGTGCCGCCAGGTCGTCCCTTTGCCTTTGGAAGGCACCAGTTTTCTGGCGCTCCTGGTCAAACTCTGCCTGGGTATCCAGGTCTTTCAAAATCAGTTTATTGCTCTCTGCCTTCTCCCTATCTAGGTGGCTTTGCAGGGTGACTACCTGCTCAGCACATGCCCTATTGAAGTCTAACTGTTGCTCCAGCTTTTTCTGGCTCTGCAGTAGGGAGTCCAAACCTTCTTGGTACTCCTTCTGCAAGGCCAGAAATCTGGTATCCTGGTCCGCCTTTTCCTGTTGCAGCACATCCATATCCTCCTTTATTTTAGTGATGTACCGTCTGCTGTCATTTTCTGACTCCTGGCTCCTGAGCAGCATCTGCTCAGAAGAGTCCAGATCAGATTGGGCCTTCTGTAATGCCAGCAGTTGCCTACTTGCCAGATCTTGGCCTTCAGCACATTTGTCCTGCATGGCTCCCATATGTAAATATAAATATGCCGCTACCCTGGCAATCTTGTGGTGCTCATCCTAGGCCTTCGGGGCCAAATATAGTTCACTCAGGGCCACATGTAGGGGACCCTGATCTCCCCATATATCTGACCCTGTTTCAGTGACCTGTTTCGCGATTGCCTGCAACCAAACCGTTTGGTCCTGATGAGTCCACTCACCTCTCACAAATAACTTATGTAAGAAGTGCTCTCTAGCTATTTTCATATCTACCAAGGTCGTCATTCTAGAGATTGGTCTCTGTCCTGACTTACAGAAGTTTGTATTTTATTTTTGCAAAACAGACCTTTTCCTTAGAGCGTTCCTTTGAGGAGTGCTTTACAGCGTAACACAGCGGGTGATCCGACCGGATATGTGTATCTGGTCAGCTGGCACGCTGTATTAATCTGCACAAGTGATAGATCTAATCCAAACGTCCGGCACGAGCCCCCAATTTGTAAGAGGATTCAATTCAACACTACAGCTAAGTCAATGCCTAGTCTGGGATACTTAATGGAAACCCTTATTGATATATCTTTATGTCCAGTTCATGCGTTCTGGATGACTACCCCTATATAACACCCCTCTCTTGGAATCCCCCTGACCCCACTGAGCCAAGAAGTAGTTCTGTTTTGCAAGTTAAAAGGTTTATTGGAGAATTTAAACAATATATATAAATATATATATATCACACTTTATGATAAATTAATACTTGGATATCACACTTAATCTGAGCAGTAATCAATAATGGATAGTCTGGCACTAGCACACTTGTGAATAGGAACAGAAGAATAAGGTGGTAGAGAATGCTTTATATAAGTTCAGATGGATGTAATGTTGAATGAAAATGCAATACAGAAAATACTCAATATGATTTCAACAAAACAATGTAATCGCTTTTCTCTGGCAATCCCCTCCCCCCTTTATGCAATGCAAGGAAATGGAACGAAAGCACACAGTTCTCAGAAATGCAATCAAATGTAATTCAGTTCACCCCAGCAAGCTTAGACTACAGAAGTTTGAAACACAGGCCCAAAATGCTTTTATATGTGATAGCGATATATTGGAAAATGTGCTAAAATGATTCTAATTCCCTCTGGAATTAGCAATGTTCTAGGAATGATTGGCAGGTTAAACGAATTTTTTGGCAAATGAAAGCAAGGAAGCTGCTGTTTTCACACGTGGAGAAATTTGCAAATCGCGGCAAATTCGCGAGTGCGTTTTTCACGATTGCGGCAAAAGTATAGGGAGTAGGATGCGGATATAGGTTTGTTGAAAAGCCAAGATTCCCAGCTTTCAGAGGAAAGTTACTGCAAGTCTCTAAGACAAACGGTCACAGAGATATGAGCGATATGGTAAAGGTCGTTTTTCAGATTTGAAATTTTAAAAGTTCAAAGTGACAAGTTACAGCTAGCAACTAGAAATGACAGGTGACAGCTTTGCAAATGACAGGCGACAGTTAGGAGACAGTTCTGGTTAGATTAAAATAGATTGAATTATATTATTTTAACTAAGAGATTGGTTCTGCACAGTTCTGCTAGGTACTCACAATATATTTAGAAATAGAATGGGCCTCGCCACGGATCTGGTCAGGTTTTCTTCACTCGCCACGGACGGTCTCTGCGCACAGCGTCTGGGTCAGCTCTCTGGTTCTGCGAAGAGCGGTCTGGGTCAGCTCTGCTCTGCCTCTGGTTCTGGATACTGCTCTGCTTTCTCTGGGTACAGCACTGCTTCTGGATCTTTCTGCACAGCTTTCTCTGGACCCAGCGCTGATCTGCACAGCTCCTGGATGCTGCTATCGCTGTTAGGTTTGCTGGATGCTGAGACCCGCTGAGAAGAGTTCTCAGTTTGTGGGTTTAGGCCCTTGCTTTGAGTTCTGAATCAAGTTCTTTGGAGTTTTAAAGTCTAAGTGTTGAATCTGGTATCTTCTGGATGTTGTGTGGTCCGGCAGAGCGCGTTGCAGCAAATGGAATTGAATGTCCCTATCTGTCCTGACTGTCTGCTTTTATGTGTTTTGAAAGTGGGTGTGTGTGCAGCATCACTAGCCAGCCCCTCTCTCAACTGCCCATTGGCCCAATTCTCCCCTCTCCCATGATTGGGGAAGGAACTGTGAGTCAGAGTGATGCTGGAGGTTTTATGGGTCAGAGGATCCTCCCCTCGTCAGTTTGCCCACAAAATCTATATTTGATCAAAATGCACACTTCCTAGATACACAGTGGTTTGAAATTACATGCACCCATCATGCATTTACTGATGGTAGCCCCTGTTCAAACTCTGCTCTTCCTGGGGGCTTACATTCAGAAATGGCAATATTTTGTGCTTTTTAGTGGTTTTGCAACATCGGATTTTTCACCAGATTTGTACACATGTACACGGCCTGTCCATACATACTCCAGTAAATTAACATGTCTCTAGCTTAAACACAGAGTCTGTAGTATACATAAATAGCAGGGTTTTGCCCCAGAACATCACACAAATTGGAGTTTGGGCTTGAATTGAAGGTACATTTTTTAAATTAAGGCTCTCAAAGTTATACATTTCTGTCATTTGATTACAAAGAGTTATCAGTGTTTCTGTAAAATATATATTTTGCTTTCAATTCAGTTCTCAGAGTGTTGGAGTCCGCCTCCAAGACTTGGGTGGGTCAGTCACATGTGTCTTCTGGCAGGCAGGCCTTTGTTTTGATTTGTTTCAGACCTCTAACTCACTTCTGACTGAACTGAGTTCTGTTATGCTCTACTTTTTCAGATAAAGGGTTCCTTGCATACATGAATGACTGGGTTTCCTGTCACAGTCCCCGTCCAGTCCCTTTTTTATATAAAACATACAAGGTTAGATTTTTCTCTTTCCCCCTTTTTCTTTCATACTTTTGTGACTTATTTGTTTTGTGATCCACATTAACACTATATTATGTAATTTATTATATAAACAATTAATGTCTGTTTTTTTCCAAAATATATGAATAAGTATATACTTGTTGTTAGTTATTCTTCTGCATCCATCAAATCTCATACATGTTAAATGTTCTAGGGATTTAATTACTGTACAAAATCGTGGAACCACTTGCTTTGTCGAGTCAGAAAAGACATTTGGTTAAAAGTTTTCACTTGGATTTATACATCACTCTAAACTAAACATTGTACATATTTTTTCCTAGAATCATTGTTTTTGCCCCTGATGAAGAGTGTCTGTTTCACTCGAAACGCGTTGGGCCTACCACAGCTCCACCACCAAGAATAAAAAATGAAGATTGTTTCTTGTGACCTTAAATGATTGAATGTTGTCCTTTGTTAAGAATTTGGATTTTTTTCATACCAACACGTCCTGTATTAAGACTTTATTACATAGAGTTACTCTACTACTCTTTCTATAAATGTTGGTCTGGTCATCCAGATACTAGATAGTGTGCAGGGGACGTAAGTTCCTATCTTGGGAACTTATTTTTGTCCTGTTATTAGAGCAACCTAGGTGTCAAGGTTGTCTTTCTCTCCTCTGCACCTCTTACCTCTTTTTACTTAGTTTCCTAACAAACTTGAAACCTACCCCATCTTCTCAAATTTACTACTCCTGTTACTAGGGTGTGCCTATGGGTCCTACTCTCCTCTAGGCAGGCCTTTGTTGACAGGAAACAGTCAAAATCAACATATCCTATTCAATTGCAAGAGCCTATTGTGTGGTCTCCAGGAGGCTCCCAGCCAGTCTGCCTTCTATCAATCAAGAGGTCATGTGAGAATCTAACTCCTGGTGTGAATCTCTGGAGGTGAGAGGGTTTCCCAGGCTTCAGGCCTCTGGGAACAGCAGGTGGCTAATTTTTAATTAAAATGCAGCCTTTGAAGTCAGCTGAGTCAAATCCCTTTGTCAGCAACTGCACTCAGTTCTCCTGTCAGAGTTTAGACCGCTAGCGCCGCCTTGAGGATTTTGTTGGTACTGCATGCAATTTTGGGATCTTTCTTGGATTAATGCATTGCAAACAGGAATGGTTCTTACATGGTAGTAAATAATCCTTGCTTAACATTGTTTTGATTGGGCTCCTTACAGTAAGATGGTTATGTGGAACCCCACAAAAGGGTTGAATCTTTAAAGTGGTCCAATGAGTCACGATTTCAGCAACTTTTTGACATCAGTAACAGTAGATTTTGTTAACAAAGATCTTTCTTTACACTGGTGGGTGGCAAGTTAGGTAACCATTTTGGTGTGCGCACAAACTGCGTGGTTCTCCTGGATTCTGGCGCACTTGTGGGCTTTTTGGCCATCTTGGATTTTCTAAGCCCACAGCACCAAATGTTGCAGCATGATAGCTCAAACGTGGGTCAGGACACCTGACAGAATGCATTGTCGTGTACCCCTGTCATTGTGGGAACATTTGAAAATGCCCCGTACAGGTTCCCTTACCCACAAAACAGGTATCTATGAAACAATAGTGTATTCCTGGGGTGCAGAAGGAGATTTCAGACACCCTGAAGGGATATGCTGAAGCAGGCATGCTATGTCCTTTAACTACCGATTGGAACAATCTGGTCTGGTTGGTTAAGAAGTCGGACGGAAGCTTTAGGATGACTGTAGATTATCGTGAGTTCGATAAGTACACTCCTCCCTTAATACCCGCAGTCCCAGATGTGGTTACTTTGATCAGAAATGTGCAAACGTTCGAGGGAACCTGGTATGCAGTGATAGATTTTGGCAAATGCATTCTTCACCATGCCGATTGCAGAAGAGTGTCAGGAGCAGTCTGCATTTTCCTGAAATGGAAGGCAGTATACGTTTCAACATTTGCCCATGGGGTACATGCATAGTCCGACCATTTGTCACTGGCTAGTGGTGGAACATTTGGATAAGATCCTGTGGAAACCTAATGTACAGATTTTGCAATACATTGATGACATTCTGATACAGGGAAAGGATGAGCAGAGTGTGTGAATGCACCTAGACACCATTATTGAGGGTTTGAAAAAAGGAGGATGGGAAATTAATGAGACAAAAACCCAAGGTCCAGCAGAGACCGTGATTTTTCTGGCAATTCAGTGGCATAATGGCCACCGTGAGATGGTGCTGAAGTCTAAACAAAAGATCCTTGAGTTTACTATACCAGTGAAAAGGAAACAAGCTCAACAGTTCTGAGTTCTGAAGACAACATATACCACACTTGGGCCAGATTTTAGCGTCTCTCTACAAGGTAACATGGAAGAAATCTGACTTTGAGTGGGGCAAGGAGCAAGAGAAAGCATTTCAGCTAGCAAAAGATACGATCCATTGAGTGCTGGATTTATGGCATTTACGGGGAAGGGCAAGTTGAATTGAATGTGTCTGTACATGAAAATTATGCCAATTGGAGTTTGTGGCAAAAACAAGACAGGAAGCGTGTTCCTTTGGGATTTTGAAATCATAAATTACCCGAAGTTGGTGACCGATATACTCCCTTTGAAAAGCAATTGTTGGCATGCTATTGGGCTCTTGTGGATACAGAGCAGATCATGATGTGTCATGATGTATTGATCGAGTGAACAAACTGAACATGCTTTGTTCAATGATGGTTCATCCAAATATATAGGGACTGAGCAACACTGGAAGACAGTGTCGCATAATCCCAAAATGAAGAAAATATTGATACCATCGGGGAAAGGGAAGAGTAATCAATTTGCAGAATTGTGTGCAGTGTATCAGGCATTGAAGCAAGAAGCGCCTGGCTGTTGTTATATATACACTGACAAATGGTCTGTCGCGAACGGACTAGCTGTTTGGCTACCAACATGGCAGAAGAATGGATGGAAGATTCATGCAAAAGATTATGGGGAAAATAACTGTGGCAAGATATTGCCAAAATGTTGATGCATAGTACAGTGACCGTGCATCATGTAGATGCACACCTTGCGACAGACTCATTAGAACGTTGATTCAATTCTGTTGCAGATGAACATGCCAAAATTTCAGCTAGGGACGCGAGGTCTGAGGAAAGTGATCTGGAAGGGATTGCTAAGTGTACATACCAGAAAAGTGGGCATATTGGAGAAAAGGCTACTATCAGGTGGGCACAAGATTGAGGAATTAGCATTCCTTTAGAAATAGTGAAAACCATAATTTTGCAATGTCCAGTGTGTAAGCATCAGAAACAGAGATCTATTCCACATGTTATTTGTGGTACACTGAAATGATGTACTTTACCTGGACACATTTGGCAGATTGATTATATCGGTCCGATGCCAGTCAACAGAGGATGTCAGTATGTGTGCCGATTGTGGAACCATATTCAGCATATTTGATGGTTCTACCATGCAAGAGAGCCATGTGATTGAATACTATTAAATTGTTAGATCAAGTGGCAGTATATTATGGAATACCTTTACAGATTCAGAGTGACAATGGACCACATTTTAAAGGAAAATTGATTCAAGATTACTGTCAGGAAGGGGCATCAAATGGATTTTTCACGTCCCTTATCACCCCAAGGCTTCGGGATTCATTGAGAGAATGAGTGGTTTGTTGAAAGAACAGTTGCGGCAAACTGGTAAGGGTAATCTGAAAGGGTGGCGTGAGCGCGTTTTGGATGCAGTGTTGAATAACTGACCAATCGCCAATGGTGAGACCCCATTGTTGCGTATGTTAACGCCAACCTTACAAATGAAGCTGAACAGAGCATTTGAAATATGATGTACTGGGAAATGTCACCTGGAGCCCTAGCTCCTTATCGAGCAACACCAGAGTCTACAGGGGTGGATTTACATGCAAGGGAGGAGATTAGACTTCAACCCGGAGGAATCAGTGTTATTGATACAGGAATTGCATTGCAAATTCCATCACAACATATGGGATTAATTGCCCCTAAATCTGGATTGGCATTGAGATCAATCGAGGTATTGGGTGGAATTGTTGATGCTGACTATCAAGGAGAGATGAAAGTGATCCTATTCAATAGTATAGAGAATATGCCACCTATCCATAAAGGTGATAGGCTGGTGTAGAGAAGGAGCCAAGTAGCCCCACCTCAATCGACCCGCCGCTTTTACCTCTATGCTGGAAACCAGAGTATGAGACGTATACAGAACATTTGAATCGACAAAGAGCAGAATATGGACTCAGTCCAGTGCCAGTGAAAGGGCCAGTACCTAAGAGAATCTGGGAGCCAAGGTACCTATTGAGAAAACCTTATTTGCATACAAAGAAATATGATGGTCAACTGAATGAGATCCCTGAAGAAGCAGAACCAATAAATGACAAGGTTGAATGGTAGTATTACTAGACATTGCCCAGTATATGCTATATGGAGTTGAAGATGAAGTACATAAAAAGATGCAGTGATCAGAGAATGCAGATATTCTATAAGGCATCAAGAAAGCAATAAGGATAAGTGACATCTTGGGCTCAAGGTGAAGAAACTTATGCCACAGAAGCAGATGAAAATATTAAATCATTTTACACGAGTACAGATGCAGAAAAAACGCAACCAGCAAAGTAATCGTGAAGCTAGCTCTAAGCTTATAGTAAAATAGATTGCGGCAAGCGCCAACGTATAAATACTGAATGACAGAATTATGGATGTTTCCACTAAACGTATTAAAGCAGGTTGGAAACTAGCAAAAAGGCCTCAGTTCAGTGTGTCGCGGTTAAAAAAGCAGACATTGAATTACAGAAGCGGAGCTCAAGAAAGGCGAGGTTAGATGAGCCCCAAAAGGCCAAGGTTTTATCAAGCTGCAATAAACTGACTTTGGATACAAAATCGTGTGAAAGAACAAACCTCCTGTCCAGAAGGAATGAACATAATAAGGAAAACGTCAGAGATCTATTGGAATAAAATAATAAATACACAAAAGGCTTAATTTCATGGTCTCTAGTCACATGGAAGCATGAAGTTGGACAAGCGAGATGATCACACCTACGCATGGAAGCAGATTGTGATGCTCACTCCCTCATTTTCTCAGAGCTAAGAACACTCTCAAGGATGAAGTTTAAAGGCCTAATTGGCAGTAAACCACTTAGGTGATGATGGAATGATATACTAGTTGGTGGGAAGATGAAGTTAAGGCAACCTCTCCAGCATTTGGACGGCCAGCCTGCAGGCTGCTAATTTAGGTGGAAAAGTAATGAAGATGGGTAGAGTGCCAACAATTGCAGAGGACCTGCATATTCAGAGGGCCTATAGTGTGTAAGCTAATGGGACGTTGTGTATTTAATGACATTCATATTGGTCATTTTTAGAGGAGGGCTTATTTGCCCACCTAATGTTAAATAACCAATCTCATAGTCACACTTTTTTAGACTGGTATGGATCATATACTTAGATGTTCACTCAGAGCCAATCACTCCCTCCGATAGGTTTTTGTAGTTTGCCATGTAGGATGACATTGCTAGTGATGAAGGTCAACGTCATTGATGACACATTTTGCTTATAAAAGTAGTTTTTTCTTAAATGCTTTGAGTTTGAAGATCGAGCGCTTGCGTTGATGTTCATTACGCTCCCTGTTTTACATAATTGACATTAAAACAGTCTTCCTTTTGTGAACTTCCTGAGTCGGCTCTATTATTTGGTGTATGAGTAAGATCTGCATCCCCATCTATCTCAAGGGTAATTGCTGCTCATCAAAGGGGCTGGACTATCCAGTTCACTTGGTAGCAGAGAGAGGATGGTTTAAGAGCCATCGATCTGAGTAAACTTTAGAGTTTCGGCAATATCGTACGACCTCTGCCATTTGGCTGAAAGAACGTGAAGCTCCCCATAGATAGTGGTTAGTGTAAAACCAAACAAGTGTCTTGCAAGACCACGTGTGATGGGTTCCTTAATTTCAGAAGAGGAAGAGTCAGAAGAGGAAAAGATCATATCGGTGATTAAAAACATGAGTGTGCTGACAAAAGCATGGGTGATGAGTGAAGGAAAAAGAGAGTAACGGAGGGAGGTGGGATAAAATATAACGTGAGAGTAAGTGTTTAATATATGTGGGGAATGAGATATTGACTCAAGTGTGGCTGAGCAATGATATAAATTGTGAGAGAGGCCACGATAAGAGAGTACACCCTGACCTGTGTTTTTATGACGTAACAGAAGAAGTTTGAACCCAAAATTCCATAGCGGAACACTAGGAGACGATCCCAGCTGAAGACGGGACCAAAGGGGTAACTTAAACTCCAGTCGGAGTATTCTTTACAGGGCTAACGAGTATTAAGAGAATTATAGGAAGTCTATGTAACCAGTTGAGTCTGTTTGTTTGTTTTATATAGTTTTATGAACAATGACATCATAAGTGGAAAATATTATTTGATTGCCTAGAATTGAACCTGATGGTTGTATTTAGAAAGATTAAAGTAACAATTGTGATTAGTGGGATTGGAGCTTGCGACGATTGGTGCTCACTCATACTATGTTATTTTTCTGAAACGTGTTTTTAAAATCTGTGATTGAAAAATAAAACGAAGTGCCACACAAAGCTAGGAGTAGATGAGTTAAGAATGGAGGATATTACTCCACTTGTGCATCTCTGTAAGCAGTTACCGAAACATACACCTAAGCTTAAACAGTATAGTGCGGAATAGGTTAAGGGAACCGCGGATAAAGTGTTTATGCCATGGCCACAGGGAGGGTCGCTATCGAAGGCAGTTTTGCAGCATATGACGACATATCTGCATGCAGCATACACAGGAAAGAAGCTAGAAAAGCGATTAGCTAGTTTAGAACTTTTGATGATGTATCAACAAGAGAAGGATGAAGAACCTCCTATAGATTGTATACTTAATATATACAGAGAGGGGGGTGAGGAGCCTTCTGCTCCTCCCACCCCAGCTGAAACAGGCGACAGAAGTAAGAAAGACGATGGGTTATATCCATGAAGGCAGTTTAAAGCAGCAACAGGATATAGTAACCCGGCATACGAGTCACCTGTGCAAAGCAGTGACGAAAGCACAGAGAAAAATACTGAGCAAGATGTAATCTCTAAGGTCCCAAGGGACAAAGAGAGACATGATAAGGAAAGGAACGATCAAGCAAGTACATCTCTAGATATAGGAAGAGAGATAAAACGATCAAAAGGAGAAAGAGACAAGGCTGATGAGATAGCGCTTTTACAGATTATTAAAACTCGATGGTAAGCGCATTGAGGATGTATGACAATGGGAAGATCAAGACAAACAAGACAAAGAAGATAAGGAAAGAGAGGAATGATTGAAAGATGAAGGAGCAAAAAGAAAGGATAGGCAGAGACGAGAGCAGTTATACCAAGAAGAACAATTGAGAAAACAAGAGAGAGCAGAAGAGCAAAGAAAATGTGATAATAGGCAGAGAGCGATTGATGAGCAGGAAAGGTTAGAACAAAAAAAAATAGAAGCAGAGGAACAGGAAATAAGGGATAAAAGAATACAAATGCGAAAAGATGAGGAGATATGCAGGGCAAATGAGAGAAAGGATATGAGGAAAAAAGAAGACAACAGAGTAAGAGAGGCAGCAAGGAAACAAAGAGAATTTGATGATGATATAGAACGTAAAAGAAGGCAGAGAGCACGAGATCTTGATTGCCTGGAAAAGGAAATAAGAGATCCTGAGCCAAAAGTAGCATGGGACGATATAGAAGAATGTTTTCCAGAGTACGAGTCATTACCAGGCCTGTCTAGAATACATCTAGAAGACGAGTTTGACTCGAGGAGCATTGGGGAAGCGATCGATAAAGTATATCATGAAAGCCCAGAAAGAGTTCAAGGGGATGGGAAAAAATGATCGACTCGAGAGTATTCAGTTGTATGACACAGAAGGAGCCTCATGTAGTATGAGGCCAAAGGAGCTGTCTCCAGATAGACTGACTCTGAGCAAAGACGATGATGAGAGAAGTTGCACAAGTTGGGCACAGGAAATGTCACACGAAGACAGAGATATCTTCCATGGGGAAGGAAGAAGGGACGCATGTTGCCCTGAGGGATGTTTTTCAATGGAAAAAGAAGTCAGATGGTCAGATTTAAACGCACCTGGAACCATGGCACCAGAGACACTGACACAGTCAGATCAACCCAAGGGGCGATTCCACAGTTAAAGGGGAGAATCATTGCCTTATGTGAGTGGACTAAGATCGCTACCTGGTAGAAGGCGATGCGGGAATATTGTCCCTGTGGTGGACAGACAAATGATGAGAGATGAGAATGAGTTTGGGGCTTCACAGTTTCCCTTCTTGGAAAAAGGAGGGGCCAGACCACAATATATACTGTGGCCCCAGATGGATAAGGATAACTTAAGGTGTAAACTCCTGAGCTTAACTTCAGGTGCTAAAAAATGGAATTAGAGAAAATGACCAGAGGAAGCACGTTAGCCATAGGGGACATTAAAGGTCTCCTCGTCACCATACTCGGTGAGAGAGATGATAACGTGTGGATGAGGGCAGGGTACCCTAGTGTGAGTATAGTTAATACTACTCATGATGGAGCACCATTCAATAACTGTAGGGCGGCAGGGTGGCGGTCTGGAAGGCACTCAGAGTACTATATCCAGACACATCCAATATGGGAGCTATAATGCTGAAAAAGATGAAGGACGGAGACGATCCATTGCTTTACATTCAAAATGTTCAGGAATCTTGGGCTTTGGAAACATGCGAGTCTTGGGCAAAATTTATACTCGTATTTTATCATATATTATGCCTGGGGCTACCAGAACCAGTACAAAAGCAGCTTAAGAAATTAGTGGGTATTGAAGCCAAACCGTGGTCAGAGATTCAGCTGACCATTGCACACACACACGCACATTGCACAGGCTCTTGTAGGAGAAGAATCGCAAAAAGGATGATGCCCAGAAAGGCAAAGAGGCAAAATTAGTGCAGAAAAAGCTGTCCAAATATGCCATTGAAGAGGCGATATTGACGAGTGTCGATGGACAAATCCACAGCAGAATGCAAGTATGCCACAGAGGCAGTTTGACCAGAGTAATAATGGGTTTACTCCGCGCGGTGGACTTCGAGGAAGAGGTTTTCAGAATAATCAAGGAAATTGGCAGAATAATCAGGAAGGTTTTCAGAACAATCAAGGTGGGTTTCAATACATGCAGAATGACAGTCAGAACATACAGGATGGGCAGTTTAGGAGGCCAACTCTATGTTGCACATGCGGGATGGCAGGGCATTTTGCTCGCACATATAGAACTCAAGGGTTCATGCAAAAAGACCAATTTTCAAGAGGGGGGATTTCAAACCCACCTGCATATTGCAGCAGTATAATCATGGATTTGCTCAGAATCAAACAATGCAGCAGCAGCAAGCAACAAGAGTGTAGCAAGGCTTGCAGACACAGCGGGTAGCAGTGGCTCCACCACAAGGGCAGTCACAGCATGCGCCCATTTAGATTCAGCAGAGTACAAGTACAGGGCAATTAACAACACCTAGAATAGGGAGTGTCACAGTTAGTGGAGGGAATCCGTTTTCAGATAACGGAATGAGTCTGTACCCACAATAGGACAGCTCACTGGGGGACTTGATGTGTTCAGTCCTATCCGTGATGCCGAATCCTCAGGAGTAACCAAGGGTAGACATCATTATAGGGGGCAACATCCTTTTTTTTTTAGTAGACACGGGTACACGATGCTCATGTATATGTGAGGGAAAGTCCTTAATGTCTGGCACTGCCATAAATACTCAAGTCTTTTCAGGAGCTACAAGTTGAGTTCCTTTCACAGAAGAATTACCAGTTTCTATAGGAGAATGTGACATGAAAGTGCTGCTGCTATATGCTAGGCAGACCCCTGTCTATATTTTGGTTCGAGATGTGATGACAAATCTCACTATGACCATCTCGTTTACCTATGAAGGCATAGTGTGCTCAACTCCAGGGATGCATTATTTAAACGTGTGAGAAATTATTAGTTCATTTGCAGGACAAGTAGCCATGATGGCAATACCTTTAGAGCCAGAAGTGTTTCATTATGGCGTGCATGTTCCATTGGCATATCTGCCAGTCCTAACCGGCAAGGCAATGAGAGTACCTGATGAATTTCTGTTCAGATTCAAGATACCTATGCATGAAGAAGAAGGGCAAGTATTACCCTTGGAATTTCAAGCAGCCATAGTGCGAGGTGAAATGGCTTTGCTTGATGGGAAAGATGACAAAGGCAGAGAATGGTGTGCAGTATTTTCCATTGGAGAAGGATACAGATTAACTGACATCACTGATAAGGACATGTTTGGCGATCATCTATCTGATGACTAAGTAGTATTTGAGATAAGTATTACTAATTTGGTAAGAGCAATCAAATGAGAGGTACCTCAGAAAATGATGTTGGTACAGCAACGTCCCGAGTATTTTGAGGAAGATATGGCAAAAGTGCCAGCTTCATTATGGACCACAGACCCCTATGACGTAGGCCTATTAAAGGGGTTGGAGAAGTGAAGATTAAACTGAAACCAGGAGCAATTGTACCTCGAGCATGACAGTATCCCATATATCGAGAGGCAGATGAAGGTATTTTCAAAACAATTTCCGCCATGATGGAGCAGGGCATCTTAGTGACGTCAGAGTCACCATGTAATACTGCTGTGTATACTATCAAAAAATCGAACATCAAGATATTAAACCAATAAACCAGATTGTAGAAGGAGAGTTCCCTCTAGTCCTTAACCCGTCCACAATTGTATGTAATATACCTGTTGCAGCACAATATTTCACTGTGATTCATTTGAAAATGTGTTTGTCTCAATTCCATTGACTCACAGGATCTGATGTCATTTACGTTCAGACAAACGCGACTGAAAAGTACTCGGCTACCCCAGGAGAGTCCTACAGATGGACTTGAACAATATTGATTTGGAAAGTGTTGTTCTGCAATACGTAGATGACATATTAGTTTCCAGTACTACAGGGGAAGAGTGCAGACGCAATTCTGTCCAGCTGATGATAATACTTGCTGACAAAGGATATAAGGTTGACAAAGAAAAGTTACAGTATTGTCAACAAGAAGTGTTGTATATTGGCCAATTGATATCACATGAAGGAAAGAAGGTTACTCCTGAGAGGGCTGATGCTATTTTGAAAACCGCAAAACCACACATGATAAAACACATGCAGAGGTTTTTGTGATTATGCAATCACGTCAGAGCATGGGTCTTTGATTACAGTTCATATATAAGGCCTTTACTACAGGCTTTAAAGAAAGCACAGGTAACACAGGAAAACATTGTGTGGACTGAGAAAATGCAGGAAGCATTTGAAGAGCTGAAAAAAGCAATTTGTACAGCTCCAGTTTTAGGGATTCCTAATTATGCTGAACATTCTTTTTATTCTTGCACACAGATGTCACTGTTATAACAGCATTCCTCACGCAGAGAACCACATTGGGGTACAAGCTCCTTGCATATTACAGTGGGATTTTAGACCCAGTAATGAGAGGTCACTTCCCATGTGAACAGTCTTTGGCTGCTGCTGTATTCATAGTGATGGGATGTTCCATGACATTATTTGTAGAGCATGCGCTATTTGCTATTTTAGAGAAGCCTAAGGGCACATTGGGCCTCATTACGAGTTTGGAGGTAGCCATGGTGCTAGTAGCGCCATGGCTGCCTCCAAAGCCATGTCGGGGTCCGGGTTCCTTGAATGAGGAATTACTGGCTCATTCCAACCTTGGAGGACCTGGTAATTCCTCATTCAAAAAACCCATACCCATTGCCATTTGAGTCCCCATAGGAATCAATGGGGATGGAGCTAATAACGATCCTTTATTAGCTCCTGGTCTCCTTGTGGGTCCCGTAAAGGACGTCTGGTCTGACCAGACGTTCTGAGGGGGTCCCGCAAGGGAACCTCGTAATAGGGTGGAATGAGTTTACCGTCACCGGCACCAGTGCTGGTAAACCCATTGTCATGATCACTGCTTCCAAGGAGCCAGGACCAGCCCAACGTCCTTGGAAGCAGGCCCCTAACCCTAATCCTAGGCACCAGCCGGTCCCCACAGGAACCTTTTGGACCTTGTCCTGGCGCCGGTGGCACCAGGCTCATCAGAATCATCGGTCCCGGCACTGGAAGCGCCGGGCTCATAATATGTATGCAGATGCTTGGGTGGACTTACCTGCAGCAGACCATGCTGCTTACTTACCAGCCTATTAGAAGTCCTCTGTGAACAGGAACTACTTTCTTACCTGGGTGGGGCAAGCTCCACTCCCTGGATTCAGCACTGGAAAGCTTCTGGAACTGGAACTCTTTTCTTACCTAGGCGGGGCCGTGGAGGAAGACGCCTCATAACTCCAAGGCTATTTAAACCACACCCGATAGACGAAACGTGCTTCGTGTTATTCTGCATCTGCAGCAGAACGCTCACCGAGTCGGTTCCAGCCTTTCTTCTTACGATCCTAAATCTGCAAGAATCATACTCACCATTCCTGCATCCTGAATCTGCAAGAAGCATACTCACCATTCCTGCATCCTGAATCTGCAAGAAGCATACTCACCATTCCCGCACCCCGTCGAGAGCAGCACCTGCAGAGACAAGAAACAGCAGGTCAGCAAGGCAGCCTTAACTCGCAGTGCTACTCACCTGATCCATCGGCTGCGGTCATTTTCGGCACGCTGCACCTCCGCCTGCAAAGGTAAAGACATTGGCCCTCATTACGACCCTGGCGGAAAGTGACTGACCGGACCGCCACAGCGTAAATAGCGTTTCCGCCATTGCAAGAAGGAGCAAAGTGCGGCCCATTCCGACCCATCGGGCACGAGCACCACGGCATGGCGGAAGTGCAAAGTCCGCGATGGCGGAAATGACCCCAAAACGGCCCACACCGCCGCCGTACGGCGCCCTAGGTGCAATACCACCACCCATCACAGCGGACACCGCAGTGTGCGCCTACCGTAAAGTACGGTGACCGGAAATATACGGAAACGGAAGTTAAAACACGGGCCCGGAACGGGAAACAACCCGCCGTACACCTATAAAACCACTAAAACCACACAACCACTAAAATCACCACCCTGAGACACAACCCAACCCGTCATCCACCCTAGCGAAACCAATAAAAATGGGAAAAGTAGCGAAGAAAGCGTGCGACCGCAAGCGGCAGGTCCACTTCTCCCGTGAGGAACTCACCGTGCTAACAGAGACCCTCCAGGAGAATGCTGCCGTCGTCTTCTGCACGCAAATGACCAGGACGGCACTCGCAAACAAGAAGGCCATATGGGCTCTGGTGGCACAGCGGGTAAGTGCGGTGGGGACCGCACCCCGCACCACACAGCAATGCCGTAAGCGATGGGACGACCTGCGGATACGCGTCCGCAGCATACTCTCTGCCAACCGCAACATTGCCACAGCCACCGGGGGTGGGTCGGAATCACCAATCAAGCTGACCCCCTGGGAAGAAATCTGTGCCACCATCGAATTGGAGAGTATAGAGGGAGTCGGAGGGATGGAGAAAGGAGTGCAGACATCCGAAGAATCAGGTAGGTGGGCCTAATGAAACAATGCTAAATCCACAAAGTCCATCCATGTGAAGCACCATGTGTCCCCATAGTGCAACAGAAACACATGTCCAGGAGAACGTCCACACACATTGGCCTGATAGCGCACGTTAAAACCCACAATAAATACATAAATAATTAAAAACCCCTAAAACACGCACTACACGTGCAGCAGGCACACCCTAACTGCAGGCTGCCAAACAACTGCACCCTCACTCCACACACAAATGGAAGCACCTCCAAGGCCCCGACCCAAATCACCCTCAGGTACCACCCCAATGCATGTGATACAATGCCATTCCAATTCCCACAGACCCACCAATAACCCTCGCCCTCCTTTATTCCACCACAGGGTCCGATCCAAACGACGAGCTGCAGGACACCCCTACCAGCACACCTGCAAAGAGGGCCAAGACCGACGGCCAAAGACCCTCCACCTCAGCTGCACGCATCAAGACACGGCAGCAGCACAAATCAGGTGGCAGCACACAGGAGGGAACATCAACAGGCACCCCAGCAGCCAGCATGCCCACAACACCACCACCACAGGTCCCCCCAACGGATGCCACAGAAGGCACTGCCTCCGGTGGCAGCAGCACCATAGGTGACACCCCATTGATGGCAGCATGCTCCGACACAGAAGACGGGGATGTCGAAGTCAGATCCATCCATGACCTGTCCCAATCCCCCTGTCTGTTCCATCCCGTACTACATGAGGATACCACGCAGGGGCACCCACAAGACGACGACTGGCCATCCCCCACAAGCCCTGTGGCAGGGCAACATGAGGACAACAGCCCCTCTGTGACACCCCTGCAAATGGCCATGGCCCAGCAGAGGCAACAGTCCATCGACCAGTTAATCGTGCAACAGCAGCAACTGGCCACGCTCCTCAAGGACCATGCCGATGAATGTGGGGGCACTAAGGCAGACATAGAAACATCAACTGAGACACTTAGGGCACAAATGGAGAGAGGCACCGAGACACTAAGGGCACAAATGGAGAGTAGCACCGAGAGCCTGAGAGTCCAAATGGAGAGAAGCACCGAGAGCCTGAGAGTCCAAATGGAGAGAAGCACCGAGAGCCTGAGGGGGGAACTGCATGCGACGTCCAAAGACGTATGTGGTGAACTTGCCGCAGTGCGCCGTGTGCTCACTGAGCTCTCGCAAACCCTTAGGGACATGCATGGACGTGAGCAGGCAGAGACATCATCCGTTGCAAGTTCCGTCCAGGGCAGCCCCCAACGTAGATCTGGGAGGAACCTGCGCTCCACAGGCAGGGGTGCCCCTGATACCCGCAGAGGGGGCTTGCTATAGCGACTGCCCACGGACGATGAGCATCTTTGGACACTGGTGTTCGGGGGGGAGGTGGGAGGGTGGAGGGGGTGTGTTGGGCTCACTTGGGTGGCGGGTCGATAGGGTGTACAACATGATATCACATATGCCATAAAAAGTGCACGATCAACCAATGAGATGTGTGGACATTGATCTTTGTGTACTAGGCCATCATAGGCGTACAGTCCATATTGTGCATGTCCCAGACACACACAGTGCCACGAGTCCCGTGTCCATGTATCAGCCACCAGGCGTGAGTGCTAGAAGCATGCATCTATGAGATGCTGACGAATGTCACGGGCCTCCGGTGCCTCGCAGACTCCCTGAGGTGCTGCCACATCCCCACCCTCATCATGACCATCTTCAGGTGCTTGCAGTTCTGCGTCAGGGGGCATGGGCACATTTCTACGTACACACATGTTGTGGAGCATGACACATGCCATCACCATCTTTGCAACCTTCTCATGGCGGTACAGGAGTGCCCCGCCAGACCTGCTGAGGCAGCGGAAACGACCCTTCAGTAGGCCGAATGCCTGTTCAATGACTACACGGGTACGTGAGTGGGCATGGTTGTAGTCCTCCTCATGCTGGTCCCGTGGGTTCCGGACTGGTGTGAGGAGCCATCTCTTCAGTGGATATCCAGCATCACCTGTATGTGGACGAGAAACGTATGATGTGGAATGCCATTGCTACGTACGCACACCCCCCCCCCCTTCCTGCCAGGTCATTGCCGAATCACATACCCCACATTATCATGCATGTAATGAGACTCACCGAGTAGCCAGGATCTGTTCCCTGCGTGTCGCTCCATGTAGCGTGGTATTGTAGAGTTCCTCAAGACCATAGAATCATGGGTTGATCCAGGGAATCGGGCACAACAATGTGTAATGATCCTGTTGGAGTCACACACCATTTGTACATTCAGGGAATGAAATTGTTTTCGGTTGCGGTACTGGGCCTCCATGGCATGTGGGACGACCAATTCCACATGGGTGCAGTCGATGGCACCAATGCAACCCGGTATGCCGCCAAGTGCATGGAATCCCACTTTTGTGTTGGTAATTTCCTGCTCCGAGCGTGGTAGAGAGATGTAGTCGTCTGCGTGCTGCAGGAGGGCATCGAGCACTTGCAATAGTGTCCGTGAGAACAGTGGCTGAGAAATGCCATGCAACTGTCCGACTGTGTGCTGGTAGGTGCCTGTGGCCAGGAAGTGGAGTACAGACACCACCTTCAGTAGGGGTGGGATGGCGGTTGGGCTATCTATCATGCTGACAAGGTCAGCCTGTGTCATGTCCACAATGGCGGTTATGGTGTCCCGGTCCAGACGGTAGAGGGTGTGGATCTGCTCATCAGTGAGGTTGAACGGATGTGCTCGGAGGCGTGGGATTGCGGGCTGCCTGCGTGGTGGTAGTGGCTGTGCTGGCGGCCCTTGCTGGCCCTGCCTTGGCCTCCTCCTCCTCCTGCGTCTCCTCCGTGCGGCCGGTTGTAGTTGGTGTTCGTCTTCTTCTTGGAGTTGGAGTACTTGCAGTGCTATCAGGTCCCCCAGGGCCAACTTCGCGAGTCCTGCCGGTAGCATTTCGGTGTGGTTGTGGGAGGAGACTGGCTGTGCAATTTATGTGTTTCCAGGCTGAATGGCCTCCACCTGTGGAGATTCATTCCACCTGTGCAAACTGCTCTCCCCTTTGGCCGAGCACGTCCCGCGCACAACGCTGCAATTCGTGGAATGGCATCTTGCTATTGCAATCTTGTATTTGTACCCGATGGCCGTGTAACATTGGTTGATATGTTCATTCTGTTGTGGTCCCATTGTTTCACATACTATCTGTGCAGTCGCGAACAGAGTTGTGAAGGGTCAGTGGAACATAGTACTCGAGTAACGGTGGGCCCTCATTCATCACTGTACCGAGTTGCAACGACGGGCGGGGCGTCCCATTCGTGGGTGAAGGCAGTTGCCATTTTCACACACAGCCGCACTCGATGGATTAATTAGTGTTTTCAAACGGCCACAGATGCCTCTTCGACGTGATGTTGCAAATGAGGAATTCGAAGGGCGGCGCTTTCGGTATTCAGCTAGCGGCGAGGAGATGCCCACAGGTCTGACTGCAAATATAACGTTCTATTGTTCAATGTCCTTGGGACAGGGGCCATGGCGAGAATGCTATGATTGATATGAATAGTATGGGATGCGCAATTGCGTAGTGGACGATAAGGCAGGACGTTCCCAAATACATGTTACTTCACTAGACTGGAATTACGTGCTGGGGCACTGTGGATTTTGCAGGCTGCATAACGCACAGACTCAATGGATATTTCTAATGTTATGTGAGTAAATATTCAGGCGTTTTCATTACGGGATGAGGGAATGATGAATGGATGCATGGGCAGGTGATTTGATACAGTGTTTGCCATGTACAGGGCTTCTTGGGATCTGTCCGCCCCCCCTGCGCTATGTGATGCAGGGCTGCCATAGTGGGGCCATCGTCTATCTGGCCTTGTTGAGCCCTCCCTGTCTCGACGCGCCTTCAGACACTTGTGTCCATGCACGTTACCAATCCCATCTGAAGGATCCTGTTTTCACAGGCGCATGCACAGGTACACTCGTTTGTGATGGTGTTTTCGCCTCGATATAGATAGTTATGATTCGCAAGTGGTTTTGGGGTGGTGATGATCCTTTGGAGTGGGCTTGCATGCATATGGCTGTGGATCTAGTGTGATCATTGAAGTGAGTTGTTCGAATGTAGTTCTGATGGCCATTCTATTCTGTTTCTTTTCTTTTGGTTGACAGGTATCTCCTCCCCTTTTGCCACTGCCATCTGTATGCCACTCCTGCAGATGGATTTTACTCCCGACACCTGCTGCTTCGTGTTAATCAGTGGAGCAGCATTACGATCTTATGGGACGATCGCCAATGGGCCACATGCCCTTACGCAGTACTGGTGGCTCGGAGCAACATTTCGGCCTTTCAGCTGGACTAGTGCCTCCCCATTGGGACGGCCCTGCGGTTCTGTGCGCTTCCATGTTGCCTTTTCGTACGTGTATGTGGCTCTGTGTACCATGAGGGAACAGGGCGTCACACGAGTAGTGGCTGGTCATTTCTTGCGGATGCAGCCCACAATGGTGAAATGTGTTTTGGAGTTCATGGCCTGATGGCTGTATGGGCTTGGTGATATTGATGTGCATTAAAATTCTATTCTGATATGGGCCGTGTAGCGTTCTTCTTTGCAAGTGATGTGGCATATTCCTATTTGGGGAGCGATGTATTGTGAGGGGATCTGCATTGGGTTCCAGCTTCGGAGTTTTGTTGCGTGGTCCTGTACTGGGCGCGTTTGCCTACGAAGCCCGTGAGGTCAGGGATGGGGGCTGCCAATATGACAGTTTGAATGTTGTCATGCTCAGGGGCGGGGGATTGGGTTTTGTGTGACAGATGCCGGTCAGCCAGGTGGACTGGTGGAATGTTGTGATTTTCTGGATATTGCTGGTCACAGGTGCCTGTGTTTGCGTGCGTTTCTTGGTGGGGGACTGTGGTCATGTCCATTGGGATGGCTTCTGTATTCGTGCCATCTGTGCCCTGCAGCTCCCATTGGCCCCTCTTGAGGTCCATTTGTTCGTTGGCATGCATGGGTGACTTGTGCATTTCACTGGTTGCATTGTGGCTTCGTTGCACCTACGGGGAGTTGTACTTTGTGGGCAGGGAGCGGTGTACGGGCAGTCAGTGGGGCCGTTTACGGTTGATTCGCGATGCCGTACTTCTCACCATGGCGGAATGGTGCATTCCGCCATGCTTGATGGCGTTAGGTACATGTCCGCTGGGGTCGGAATTGGCGTACCGTTGCGCCATGGTGGTGTTTACGGTTTGGCATGGCGCGCGCGCGCGTGCTTGGTGCAGTTAGCGTTGGCGTTCACTACGGTGTCGCTAATGGCATCGTACTTTGCGGTGACGGGTCATAGTCGCACCGAGCGCTATTCGATGGCGGTATTGCATTTCCGCCATCGTTTTCCGAATTCCGCCAGGGTCGTAATGAGGGCCATTGTCACTGCTCACCGGCACTCCGTGAATTCTGGATTTCTTCACACTGCATCGCCGCCTGCGGAGATAAAAGCATTGTATCTACTTACGGACATTCCGCGGTCTCCGGCGCTGCAACCCAACTTCTGAAAGACAAAAGAAGAGACATTAGACAGGTATTTACTTACGCCCATCGCGCTCTTCGCAATAGAACGCCTGCAATACTCCGGCGTCTCTTCGGCACGAACTACGCTGCAAGGGAAAAGACAGTTAGAGCGCTTGCATTTACTCACACATTTCCAGGCGCTTCACTCCATCTTCCTCAAGAGTCCTGCAAGACAAAAGGGAGAAAAGCATTATACGAAGTCCTGTTCAATGATAACGTGCCTTGCACCTAAAGACTATAAAGACTAAAAAGGTGTCTGGAAACTCACCGCTCGTGCAGTTAACGACGGTAATGGTCTTCTGAGTCCAAGAGGCCTATGTTTCACCAGTGAAGGAACTGGCAACAGCGCCCTGCGCCCGACGCAGATGGAGAGCCCAGCATTCACTTATCTAAGGTGAGCACGTTGACCTGGGGGTTCTACGGAGAGGGAGAGAGAGGAATAGGGACATTGAACAACCCAGACCATTAACCCCCCATATTCTTTCACCTGCAGAAACCTCACCCTACGAGTTCGACACACAGTGCGAAGAGGTTCGACCCCAGAAGCCCATCGGGTTCTGCACATCACCTTTCGAGTCACAGACACCTTCCTGCCAAGATCAGCGCCTCCGTGGGATTCAGGTGAGCGTTACACCCATTCTGACCACCTCAAATGAGGCCCATTGACTTCTCAAAGGGCTTCTCCCTACGAGGTAGGTATATAGAATCCAGCGATCAAAATAGTTTCTATGCAGAGTAGTGAATCCTACCATGTTTGTAGCCGAACCATTGGCAGAGAATGAGTATGGACATGACTGTTCGAACTATGAAGAGTTCTTTGATGAGATCCCAAGAGTAAAAGAAAATGCCTTGCCAGGTGGAGAAATTGTTTGAGAATTGATCCAAATGATGGACAGAGATATACAGGTGCTGCTGTGGTAAAATATACAGCCAATGTGGAGTTTCAGACATTGGTAAGTGAACGACTATCGTCTCACTATTCAGCACAAACTGCAGAGTTAGCGGCGCTGATTGTTTTGCTCGAGAATCATGCAGACCAGGAAGTAACATTGTACAGCAACTCTGCCTATGTGATGTCAACAGTGCACGCAGGGTTAGCACGTTGGAAAAGGGGCGCCACCTCTGAGCGGATGGCATGCCAGTGCAGCACGCAGCCTTATTGGACAGGCTTATAAATGCACTAGAACTCACAGTGGCTATCACAGTCGTTAAATGTGTAGCTCACACTAAAAAGACAAACTTTATTTCACTCGGAAACCAAGCAGCAGACAATGAAGTGAAAATCACTGCATGTTCAGAGAATATAATGTCCTTTGAAACACTTGATGTAAAAGAAAAAATGGTTGTGTTGATGAATGTGGTTGAAAAATATAGGGATTTGTCAAAGACGCAGTTTATGGAGGTTCAGAGGGAAGCATCTCAAGATGAGAAGGGTTTGTGGACACAAAGATGGTGTTCTTTAAACCCCTCTGAAGCAGTGTGGTGACAGGACAGCACTGGTAAACCGGTGATGCCTGTAGCCTTACTGAGGGTGGCGCTGGAACAGCTACACTACCCTGCGCACACAACTAGGGAGAACCTTGCTGCAACTATTGCTAAAGATTGGTTTGTACCAAATCTGTTAGAGTATGTTGCCTTCTTTATGATGAACTGCATCATTTGTCAGAAATTGACGGCTGGGCATACACTGCGCACAGTTAAGGGGGTTATCCCGCGACCCATTGGCCCCTTTCAGCATTTGCACTACGTCGATATGATTCAAGTATCTAATGGATACAGATACATGATTGTTGTGGTATGTTCCTTTTCAAGGTGGATGGAGGCAGGTCCTTGTACGCCCCCAGATTCCACCTGTGCATCTAAATTTTTGGTGCGGGAAGTGTTTCCTAGATAGGGAGTATGTGAGGTAATAAGGTCAGCCAATGGTCCGCATTTTGTGAACCAAACATTTGAGCAGATCAGCTTGTTGCTTGGTAGAAAGCACAAGTTTTCCTCTGCTTATCATCCGCAAGGAAATGGGATCTGTGAGAGGTTCATCGGCAGCTTAAGGAAAGGATAGCCAAGTTGAAGCTTACTCTGAGGAAAGGGTGGTTGCATTGCCTACCACTGGCATTATATGCTTTGTGGAACCAACCAGGTTCTGGCCACCATGTCACAGCTCACGAAATTGTGACTAGGAGGTGGATGAGAACACCCCTACTGCCCCCATCCAGAGTTAGGAGTGTTATTTGAACTGTATGACTTCCAGTATTTCTATCATTTCAGGATAGCTGCAGCGACAAGGGTGCAGGGCACTACAGAACACAGAAGGAGATGCTTCAACAAATCAACCTCAAGAATTTTGTCTTCCCAAATTATTGACCGGAGATGAGATCCTAATTTGGAACCACACGAGAAAAAGGTGGAACGAACCTCGTTTTAATGGCCCATTTATAGTAGAAGACGTCACGCTATCTGCTGTCAAAGTGCAGGGCAGGCGTGCTTGGATTTTTATTGGTGACATCAAGATTTTTACTGGAAAAACCTCTCTGCCCTCCGCACCCCACTGATAAGCAAGTACACGTATTGGGGAAGAACCACAGCATGTGCAGACGAGATCTATGCCGAGGAAGAAGGACGCAGAAGCTGACAAATAAGAAAGATAAAAAGTGTTGGACTGTGGCTTGATTCGGGACACTCCTTTTTACTGGCTTTGAAAAGGTTAAGGGAAGAAAATGTAATGCAGTGTTAAGGGAAGATCTATATTCCTAAAGCCACAGAAACTTATTGACTTTGGACTGAGGAAAGCGTAAGCCTTGATAAAATGAGAAACATGCCAGACTCTGATCATGGCTTTGATAACTGGAAGAGAGTGCAGTATCCTGAGTTCTTGTTCAGATTTGCCCATGGTGTTATCCAATGACAACGTTTCAAGGATTATATTTGAAGTTTTTCTCTATGTGCTGCGCTCATATCCAGCGATTGTGGGGAGAACTTTTAATATAGGTGCATTTTTGCAGGATCGTAAAAATGGCCCGATTGTAAGGAGACTACTTGAAGCAATTATCAAGCAAGTATTACAGTTACTAGAGTATAGTGGGGATAGCACAAGTGCCCCTGTCACCTGAGGCTGCACACAGACTTGTTGGAACGGGTTTCTTTCATCTGATTGAAGAATACCCACATCTTGTTGGCAGACCCACAGATATGCTCACATTCCTAAGGGATCCCAGTAACACTGAAAAACTGATGGATGGAGGTGTTTGTGCAAAAATCAGACAATCATGTTGCAGATTTATGCCTTTTCATGATGATGAGAATGGAACATTGTCAGAGGCCATAGACATGCTGACAAAACTCCATGGCCAGATGATAGCGGAAGTAGAAGACATTGCTGATGACAGCTGATTTGGATCACTCTTCTCTTAGGTCCAACAATGGATGGAAGACATTTTTAAGCTCCTTGGAGCCCTGATAATGATGATATTGCTTGGATTTTGTGTGATCATGATAATAACCTCACAATGTCGAAATCAGGATGGAAGCCCAAAGACCTGACAGATGAAGAGATCAGAGACTTTGTGAAAGCCAGTATCCATGCACCTGAGAGGACAAAGTTTCTGTATCTGAAGAATCTTAAGAAATATGTGGGAAGATGGATGTACTGCAGTCCAAGTGGACAGTGCCAGATTATGACATGGAATAAGGATGAGCATACGAAAACAGCAGGATGCCTGAAGGGAGTCATAAAGATATGGGTCCGAAAAAAGTTGTTCTTCAGGCCAAGCTGCCTGGACGTGAAAAATGATGTTGAAGTGGTCGATGAATCGCCCAGAGTTGGGAGTGTAGAGAAGGAGCCATTTACTACCACCTCAATCGACCCGCCCTTTTACCTGTATGCTGGAAACCAGAGTATGAGATGTATACAGAACAGCTGAATCAACAAAGAGCATCTGATGGTCATCTGAAGAGGGAAAATGGGAGAATCCCTTCCCCCATTCTCATCCAAACCATGGCCTAGGATGTTACGGCCCAAGCGCCCCCGCGAGAAGAATTTGACCTGCTCACCTCTGCACCAGACGTCAAGATCCACTGTGGCCACGCCCCACACGGTCAGGGAGCGTGCCCGTTAATGAAACCACGTGCGGGAACCTCAGGTGGAACTGACATCAACTTTATGGACCAACTTGATTAGACAGTAACCACAAACGCCATCATCGTTAGAGATGCCATGATGACATAGCCAACAGAAAAGAACACACATGCCACCATGCACATCGGTCACTCACACACCAACCTACACAAAGAACATACTCAGTGCTATGACACAGAGGACCGTATACACCCACAGACATGCATTGTTGTTATTTTCCACATAGACCATCTACAGCACCGCAGAAATGCAAGATGCCTGAAGAGCTTGTGTATATGCTTGCAGACGCTTTCTCGCCACTAACGCCATGAAGACGCCACCCTACATATCTACTAATGCACATGACACTCTGTCGACCCTTGTGACCCCCCTTATTATGGATCATGTACGGCCACCCAGAAGCTAGGCCCAGGTAGGCCGCAAAACAAGAGTCCCCAGGCAGAAGCCTCTCAGACAAAACTGCAATGCGCTGACCACGCAGAACGAGCCCCAACGAGAGCCCACAGCCAAGGCCGCGATGTTGCAATCTACATGCTGCGCTCCCCACGTCAAGGTTACACCTGCCACTGCTAAAAGCTCCTCAGAGCGGAAATACAGATCAAATGCTCATAATTCTGCTCCAGCCACGGTCTCACCACACGTGACCAAGCCAACCTGATATGATGCCAAAACCTACGGGACAGAAAAGCGCTGGGGTCTCACGTCTGGGACACAGTCTGCAACAATAAAGTGACAAATTGGACACCTACAACGATGGGAAAAACATGCACATTAGCCAATAGTCAGACCTGTCTATTGCCCACCACTGACACATAGCCACACATTGTTGCAAGGAAAAGTACACCGCGAGCTGGGAACAACGATGGTCCCAGGGTTGGGGGCTCGCGGATGAACCAATCAGAATACGAGGGGCGCATCATGATGCAAATATAGTCTAGCCAATCACCAAGTGTCCCCTTGTAACAAATTTGTTGTAGCAATTTTTAGGGACAGTCCAAGCGTACCACCTGCCCCTTCCTCACCCAATAACATCTTTCCTATAGGTAACTATACTGATCTTACCACTCGGGGAGCCAACCCGAAGTGGCGCTAGGTTTTGGGGATAGCTTTCCCAGGTGACGCACATAGCGCGTCATACAACGGTAAAAAGGGCCTGCAAGCCCACTGATGATGAGAGCCTCCCGGATACATTTGGTCTGAGAGTTCGCTCCTGCTTGTTTCTGTAATAAACAGTAGTACAAACCTTGCTCTTGTGTGTGCCTCATACCCCTTTTGGGACGCGGGAGGAGTTGGGGCCTCCCCAGCCCCAGAGGTCCGCGGACAGCCCTGCAGGCCCCCGGGAAATCACCCGACAAGTTGGAGGCACTGCTGAGATCTGTTTAAGATCTGCTTAAATTAAGGGTAACCACTACAAGACCGCTTGCGTCAAGGTGGCGCGGCAGTGCGGCCCCCTCTCCCGTTGCCCCCTCTTGAGGACTACAGGAACATTGCGGAACTGCGAGATGACCGGACAGCGCAATCCGGAGATTGGCCGTCGAGAGCCGACTTGAGAAGTATCCCATCCGCGGTTGGCGAGTGTCCAGATGTGGTCCAGATGAGGGGAGGCGGCAAGCTGATTGGGAGGGGAGCCTGCGGTCAAGCGGCACCGGCAAGCGAGGACTTGATGTGAGTATGGCACACACAACCAGCAATGTAATGTTGTGCGGGAGTGGGGAGGAACTGTAAATAGGGTAGCGGGCGGTTGTTACAGTGTGTTGAAAAAGATTTTGACTAATAAGCAGCAATAGATGTGTGAAGTGTAGAGGAACAGGCACGAGGGCTGTCCCCTATAGCGTCACAGAGTGGATTGGGTGGGGCTTCGAGCACCCACGTATGACTGACGGGTCGCGCTGATTGGTCTAGATCGCGGGCACATGTATAAGGGAGGTGTGGCTTTCCTATGAATTGACATTGTAGATCAATGAATAGATGAGGATTCCTACTAGTTGAGAGTTTTAGCTCGGTGGGTAGATGACGTATTCCCGCAGGAGGTAGCTAGATTGTTTCCCAAGTGCGGAAGATAATTGGCTGGTTAAGCTTCCTAGCGAGGGGGCGTATCACACGCGAGGCGATGCAGCGTGCGCAGACCGATTGTAATAGTTAATTGATTGTTGATTACTCCACTCCAGACGCTGTGGGAAGACAGCTGTGGGGTTTACGAGGAATAAGAGTGTCAAAGATATTGCATGTTCATTGGTTCTGTAATTGTACGTACCGGTAATATCTTGTAGAGGTTGGTGATGTCACCCATAGGGCTTGTATAGGACACAGTGATCATCTCGTTTTCATCCAGGGGTGATCGAGACAAGGAAATGCGGCAAGGGAGGGGTGAAGGGGGAGAGGCGGCCGCGCACAGAGAATGCTGGCCCGCCATTGAACCAGAGGGCCCGCCGTTGAACCAGAGGGTGGTGCGACAGACGGGAGGGGGTAAGGAAGTATAAAACTGTGCAGGCAGTGAAGACGGGGGAGGAGGAGGAGCTAAGTTGATGGTGTGCCAAGTACCTGCAGCACAGGAAGGTGGGGCAGCTCAAAAGCATGCCATACAGGGCACGCAGCCGCAGGGGGCTTCGTGCGCCACGTCCGAAGGGGGCCATAACTGAACATCGGGAAAAAGAAGAGTAAAAACATTGTAATAAAAAGATTTCTTTCCTTTACAGCGGACAGTCAGAAGTCCCCAACTTACGGGGCCAGGTAAAAGAGTGATATTGAAAAGAGTAAAATTGTAACATGTCCACATACTATGGGATAGGGGCGGGAGCAGGATTAGTGCTCAGAGCAAGCGCTTTAACAACACCACTTCAACACATCTGCGCGACATTAACACCGCACAGAGAGAAAATAGTAAGATATAGCATTGAATGGACACAAGGAATGGACAACAAGCTAAGGGTAGCATAGCCGTCCAACGGCAGCTTTGATATGTGTACGCAACACTCCCTACTGGCATATATACACAATACATACAAGGGGAAGAAGCTAGCGAGTCATTTAGAAATGTTTGATCGCTAGAAGATGTTCCAGGGTGTGCACCAGGAGCACCAGGGATGTTCGCGATGCAGGGGGTAAAGGAGGAGAAAAAGGTAAAGGAGGAGAAAGAGGTAAAGGAAGTGAAGTGAAAGGATGGGGTGGGGGTACAGCACCAAAAAACCCACCCAGTACTTAATAAAGTGAGGAAGAGTCAGAAGGATTGTTCGCAGTTTCAGAGGTAAAGAAGGAAGGTGCAGAGGAAACACCGATAGCTAGAGAAGTGAAGAAGGAGGAAGGGGAGTTGTAGCCAGTAACAGAACTGAGAGAAGCCGCCCGATCACAACTAACAGCTGCTGAGGGATATTCCAACCCGGCATACAGCCCACCACCATACACGCCAACAGATAGCTACCAAAAGGGGGTGTGGGTGAGGAGCACAGCAGAAACAAAACAAAAACAGGCAAGCACGGGGGGGGGGCGGACAACAGGTCATGGGAGATTCAGCAAACGTACGACCAGATGAATGGATAGCAGCACAGGTACTTCTGAAGCTCCGAGGGACGCTAACAGGGGAAGAGGAAGAAGCAGTGAGACAGGTAAGTAAGTAAGAGATGAACTACCTGCAGACAGGGCACGGGTTAAGTAAAAAGGAGGAAGGACAAATGTCACAGGGCGAGGAAGAGATGTTGGAGGAAAAACTGGCAGAATTAAGTACGGAGCACACTGATCAGACAGTTCAAGCACGAAGCGTGGGAAAGAAGGGAAGAAAAGGAAGCAAACAAGGAAGAGAAGGTGAGGGTGAAGGAACAAGAGGAAGAAAAGAAAAAGGAAGAAGCGTGCATAAGGGCGATAGCAGAAAGAGTTGCACGCATGGAACAATGGGAGATGAGAAGGAAGGAGGAGGAGCGAGAAGAGAATGAAAGTGAAATGTGACTATGGAAAAAGAAATTTATATCAGAAAGTGCGCGGAAATATGAAGAAGGGAAGGTTATAGAAAGCATATTGAAAAGGGATGGGGGAACATGGGGGTGAAAGGAAGAGGAGGAAAAGATATTAGAGAAAGTGCGTGAAGCTGTAATGGATGAGCTGCGTAGAGAACGAGCGGAAATAGGTGGTGAGGTAGTGAGGAAAATGAATGAAGAGCAAGGAGAGAGGAGGAAGGAACATGGGGAATAAAGTATACGCGTCAGGATAAGGAAGTTGCGACAACATCAACACAAGGGGCCGCGGAGAAGGGAGGTGAGTACACGGACATAGACCTAATAGATCTGAAGACAGTTACAGTGGGGGGAAAATGCACAGACGGGGGATTGACATTTCCAGATGGATTCTGCAGCGAGGAGGAGGCGAGGATCGTGTGGAGGGCGGAGTGATGGAAATAGGGAAGGTATAGGCAAATTATATATAACACGCACTGACTGCAGGTCACCTTGGGAATTTGGGACACGGGGAGAGCAAAACACAGAAGGAATGGAAAACAGACAAATAAACAAAAAATCACCATGGCCACTGACACAACCTGCACTACACACGCCATATGTTAACAGATTTAGGCCACCCGGGGCGCAGACTGGAAGAGCGAGTTGACATACACACGATGGAGCAGGAAGGTAACAGAAGGGGGAACAAGAACATAGGAAGTGATAGAGCTACGTACTGTGATATTGACAGTATTGAAGAGTTATCTAACATGCAAGAAGACGACGAATACACTGACATATCCCCACACAGTCGGACGCTGGGGGAGGTGAGGGAGTACAATTTAATGCCACTCCTAGAGACAGGGGGATCCAGACCACAATGTGTCCCATGGAAACATGCAAAGAAAATATCAAATGCAGACTTCCATCTCTCAGTAGAGGGGCTGGGAAGTGGAAATATGAAATGGAAAAACACACTACGGGACAAAAATTAGCAGTGGGTGATGTGAAGGGGTTGCTAATTTCAATACTGGGGGATGCTGCAGATGACATTTGGAAGAGGGCGGTATTCCCAGGGGTAACAATAAGCAACACGTCACATGATGGAGCCCCATTTGCTAACTGTAGGCACGTGCTATGGCAGGCATTGAGGGTCCAATACCCAGACACCTCAGACATAGGAGCAATAACGTCATGCAAGATGCGTGAGAATGAAGATCTTGTTGATTACTTCCAGGAGATTCAGGAGAAGTGGCGCGTGGAAACGTGGGAACCGTGGGACAAAACACTAGCAATATTTTACCACATACTGGTGCAAGGGCTCCTTGAACAAGTGCAGAGACAGTTAAAGAAACTAGTGGGAATAGAAGCTACGGCATGGCCAGAGATACAGCTGACAATAGTGCACCAGTGTAGCATGTGGCAAGAAAAGATGAAATAAAAGGAGGAAGATAGAAAGGCAGAGGAAGGCAAATTGGTTCAAAAGAAACTATCCAAATATGCCATGGAGGGCGCACTGATAACAGCCCCCACACAGGTCACAGTAACGCAAGACACAACACAACAACAGACAGCACCACTAGAGCAAGCTCAAATAATTACACAGCAGATGCCACCACTACTACCATACACATACACAGCACAGATGGGAGGGGGTTATATACAAATGGGAAATGGGTACTCAAGCAACTACAGGGGGAGGGGTGGACAAATGAGAGGGAGAGGATTTGGCCCAGCTGCACCACAACAAGGGGGAGGTTTCCGGGGATACAATCAATATGGACAGCAGGGGTACTACGACAACACGGGGTGATACCCATGGCAAGCACGAGAGCCACCGATATGCTGGATATGTGGACTGGTAGGACACATGTCACGCACTTGTAGAATGAGACTAACACAGGCAGCTTGGGGACAACAAGGACAGCAAGGGCATAACGGGGGACAACAATTCTACCAACAACAGCAGCCACAACAGGGGGCGGGGACCTACTACAACAACAAGCACCACTGCAAGTACAACAAGCACCACTGCAACCACAGCTACAAATTCAAACATACACACCACAACAACAGGCGATTACAACACAACAACAACAGGTCCAACCAGTGCAGCAACTTACACAAATACAGGAGAACGTAATATCATCCACTAACACACCTATACAACAGACACAGCTGGGGAGGGTGACAATATTGGGTCATAACCCTTGCACAGGGAACGGACAGTCACTATACCCACAATAGGACAGCCCACAGATGTCTTTGATGTGTCTCATCCTATCAGTAACACCTAAGCCTGCGGAGGAACCATGCATACAGGTGGCGATAGGTGACAAAACATTTTCCTTCCTAGTTGACACAGGGGCCACTAGGTCCTGTATAAGGGAGGGAAAGTTGAACTTGTCAGGCGTAGCTCAGCACACTCGAGGATTTTCTGGGGCTCGAGGGTCGGTTTCCTTCACTGATAACATCTCCTTATCTGTTGGAGATCACGATATGTCTCTCCCACTGCTATACTCAAAGCAATCACCAGTTGACATACTAGCAAGAGACATAATGAGCAGACTGAACATGACCATCTCCTTTACTGACAAAGGAATAGTATGCTCTACACCAGGCATTAACATGCTCACAGCATGCCACATCCTGCAGGCTTATTGTGGCAAAACAGTGGCCAGGGCAGAACCAGTAGATGGAGACATCTTCCATATGGAACAGACATGGCAATAGCATGGCTACCAGGAATTGAGAGCAACATTTGGAGGAGACCAGCAGCTTACCTTTTCAGACCCGAAACACCGGCTAGTGAAAAGGAAGGGTCCATGAGATCAGTGAGCATTTAGGGTATTGTGGCAGCCACAGACTACATTGCAGTTCATGCTCAGGATAGGGAGGGGAGAGCATGGAGAACAGTAATAGCGTTAGCAGAAGGATGCCGACTAACACAGGTATCAGATGAAGAGCTTTTCTCGGACGATAATGGAGATGGGGAGATGGTGTTTGAGATGAGCATCACCATTTGGTTGAGAGTGACATACAAGGAAGTAGCACAAAAGATGGCAATGGCACTAGAGGCACCTACCCCTACAGAAGTGCCGTTTTATGAGGATGACTTAGCGGCAGTACCAGCATCTCTATGGACCACTAGTCCATATGATGTAGGTTGCATAAAAAGCATTGGAGGAGTGAAGATAAAATTGAAAAAAGGGGCAGTGCTGCCTAGGGTAAAGCAGTACCCACTATCCAAAGAGGCAGATGAGGGGAACTATGAAACAATAACTGCCCTAGTGAATAGAGGAATACTGGTACCATCAGAGTCCCCATGCAACACTACAGTGTATCTTGTACGTAAGGCAAAGGGAGGGTCCTGGCGTTTCATCCAAGATTTAAGACCCCTCAACCACATTGTAAAAGCAGAATACCCTATAGCGGCCAACCCAGCCACTATATTGTGTGGAATACCAGCAGAGGCATCACGGTTCACTGTGATTGACCTCAAAAACGCCTTCTTCTCAATACCTCTACACCCTAACTCACAAGATATAACAAGTTTCATAAACCACAATACAAAATGGAAACACACAAGACTACCACAAAGGTACTGCGAGTCACCATCAATCTCTAACGGAGTGATACAAATGGATTTGGGAAACATAGACATGAAAAGTACGGTGCTGCAGTATGTAGGAACACATCATCATCTGCAGCACCACAGAGGAGAAGTGCAGGAGGGACTCTGTAAAAGTGCTCACAGTGTTAGCCGAGAAAGGGTACAAGGTAGACAAGGAGAAATTGCAGTACTGCCAAGAACAAGGGCTCTACATGGGCCAGCTCATTTCACAAAAAGGAAGAAACATTGCACCACAAAGGGCACAAGCCATAACAAACACACCACAGCCACAGACAGTGAGAGAATTGTAGCAAGTTTTGGGCCTGTGCAACTACTGCAGGGCATGGGTTTTCGACTACAGTTCATACATAGGACCACTGCTTGAGGCCCTATGAGAAGCAGAGAGGTGGGAGAAGAAGTTGAAATGGACAAGAGAAATGACAGAGGCTTTCAATGAATTACAACATGCCATCTCAACTGCAACAGTACTAGCCACACCAAACTATGAAGAACAATTCTACCTATTCTCACATTGTGATACTGCAGTAATGAAAGCCGTGCTGACACAAACAACAAGCATGGGACACAAACCAGTAGCATTTTACAGTGGACATTTGGATCCTGTAAAGATGGGTCACTTCCCATGTGAACAGAGACTGGCTGCAGCAGCATTTGTGGTACAAAATTCATCCTCAATAACAATGGGGTGCCCCACCACACCGTACATGGAACACGCTCTTTTTGTAATGTTGAACAAACCAAACTCCACATTGACCACTCAAAGGGCAACAGGTTATGAAATAATACTGTCCAGACCTGAATTGAAAATTGTGAGATGTAGTAACGCAAACCCAGCACGGTTTATAGCAGAGGTAGTGGAAGATGGTAACTATGCCCATGACTGCACACAGGCCATTGAAATTTACTCAAGCACAAGGAAAGTTGAGAAAAATGCCCTAGCGCGGGGAGAGATAATGTACATAGATGGGTCCTCAGAAATTGACCAGAATGATGGGGTGAGAAGAACAGACACAGCAGTGCTACAACTGAGGGACGACTGGACTTATGTTCCAGTAAAATGCATCCAGCCACCACAACACTATTCAGCACGAACAGCAGAGCTAGTAGCACTGATTTTAGCCCTCCAAGAGAGCAGTATCAAGAGGGTAACAATATATTCTGACAGTGCATACGTCACATCAACAGTGCACTCAGGGTTAATAAAATGGCAACAAAGAGGGTTCAGAAGAGCAGATGTCCCTCCAGTGCAGCATGCTCTACTACTTGCTGAGCTAATTGAAGTAATTGTGGACCCTAAAGAAGTAGCTTTAGTGAAATGTCAGGCCCACACGAATGCGGATGATCCAATATCGAAAGGTAATGAAACGGCAGGCACACATGCTAAATATGATGTGTACTTTGGTGAGACATGGACCTTCCCAGAAAAACAAAAAGATTAGGGGGGGTAAGACAGATGTTGATAAAGGATGGGTACACACACATCCCTGAAACACAAATAATGGAACTACAGGCAGCAGAACCTATGGCAGAAAAGGGACTATGGATCAAAAGAGGATGCACAATGTCCCCCACAGACGCATTATGGTGACAGAATAATACAGGCAAAGTAGTGATGCCTCTAGCCCTATTGAAAACAGCTTTGGCCCAACTACACCACCCCACACACACAGGAAAAGAAGTGATTGCAGCGTGAATAAAGAAAGCATGGTTCGGTCCCAAGCTAAATTCACACGTTACAAACTTCATTAGCAATTGTCTCACATGCCAGCAATTTATGGCAAGCCACATGCTGCAAGTGATCAAAGGTACTATACCCCGGCCCGAAGGACCCTTCCTGCACCTACACATTGACTACGTTGACATGATCAATGTATGTCGAGGGTACAGATACATGATTGTAGTAGTATGCCCATTTTCTAGGAGAATCGAGGCCGGTCCATGCTCCCATGCAGACGCCTTCAGAGTAGCGAAGTTTCTGGTAAGGGAGGTGTTCCCGAGGTGGGGACTATGCGAAGTGCTACGGTCGGACAATGGCCCACACTTTGCCATTGAAATGTTCCAACACATAACTGCCCTCTTAGGAATAAACCATAAGTTTGCATGCGCATATCACCCACAAGCAAATGGCGTCTGCGAACGCCTCAACAGCCTGCTAAAAGAAGAAATATCAAAAATTCACCAAACAACCAAAAAGAGTTGGCTTTACTGCTCCCCGTGGCCTTGTTCGAATTAAGAAATAGGCCATGGTCGGACCACCACCTCACACCCCACGAGGTGGTGACCGGACGCCAAATGCACCTTCCACTCACACCGCCATCAAGAGCAATAACAGATTGCCATGCTACGCACAATGGGCCTCATTACACGTTAGGTGGTAAAAAATGCGATTTACCGGCATGGCGCTATTAGCGTGTCCGCCCTCGCAGGAGACCGCTAATAGCGTTCCATTACGAGTAAGCGGACACGCGCATAGGGCCATGCCGGTAAATGACCCTACCGCCATGGCGCAAAAGCACCTTTCCGGCTCCGACCAAAGCGCTGATAGCACCTCCGCCCTCATGCTGCATGCTATTAGCGGTCACCGCTATTAGCGGTCACTGCTATTAGCGGTCACCGTAAAACACCGGAACCGGAAATAGCGTCATTGCACAGGAACGGGAAAGAGCCCGGCGGCCATCTTTAAAAACACAATCCATTGCCATCCCCTGCACTCAGGATCTGCAGCAACACCACAACTGGCAAAACCACTTCCCACAATAACAAACAATGCCCAAGGCCCTAAAGAAAGCCGATGCGCGCCAGCGCAAAGAACGCTTTTCAAACGAGGAATTGAAAATGCTGGCAGACATCCTGGCTGCAAATGCAGACGTAGTGTTTGCTAGCGACATGCGGCGCCCTGCACTCCTGAGAAAAAAGGAGATCTGGGCTGAGGTGGCGCAGAAATTCAGTGCGGTGGGCTCCACCCCCCGCACCGTAAAGGACGTGCGCAAGCGGTGGGATGATCTGCGCCTCCGTGTACGCAGCATATTATCGGCCAACAGGAATCTGGCCATGGGCACAGGAGGCGAAGGAGGATCCCCGATGAAGATGCAGGAGTGGGAGGAGACATGTGCCAGCACCATTGGCATTGAATCCATCGAGGGAGTGGGCCAAATGGAGTGCGGTGTGGCAACAACGTCAGACGGAGGTGAGTGTCCACGCAAAACACTGCAATGCAAAGCATGAGTTCCTCCCCCAAATGTGAAATGGGAATTAGCTAATGGATGGGGTCATCACACACACATGTACACAACCCTGCATATATGCCGTGCACATCCCCACACAACCACATGCATGCCGCACCTCACACACGTGTCACCCTGACTCATGTCCGGATGACCCACCCATCTGGCCAACAACCTGCATGTCCAAACTAGATGTCCAAATCCAAAGAACTGCAGCAACAACAACATATGCATGATGCACGTTGACCCATCACTGATGCTATCCCTGTCTTGCTCCCCCACAGGGTCACATTCTGACAGTGAGGAGCTGGACTCTGCAACGCAGGCCCCACCACCCAAGAAGCAGACCAAGGGAAAGGATGCAGGCACCAGGCCCAGTACATCAAGGGGCACTGGGAAATCTGGAGTGGCCCAGCGTTCACAAGCCACACACGCACCGACCACACCAAGGGTCGAAATGCTATCCGACACTGTGGTAGCACCCACACCACCCACCCCCACCACTCAGGAGCCAGTGCCAGAAGGCACGCCGTCCGCAGCCAATAGCTCCGTCGGGGAAGCAGCAGCCACGGCACCCATGAGTGATGTGGACGACCCATGTCCGACACCGGAAGGGCAGCGTACACCCAGCACCCAGCTGTCCCCACACCACAGCCCATGCAACACATCCAATCGCAGCATCCATGAGGTGCATGCCGGAGATTCAATGGATGGGTCATTCAGTCCCGTGGCGAGCTCACCTGATGTCGGCCACATGCAGCAAGCTGCGCCGAGGAGTAACAGGGGCAGGGCCGCAGACGACAGCATGAGCCTGATACGACAGCGCCAGGAGGAGCTCAATGCCCTGGTTGCCCGGCAAGTGAGCGAGGCTGCCTCGACCAGGGAGGAGATCTGGGGGTTATCAAGGGACATGAAAGCTGCCTTGGACAGCAACACGACGCGCCTATGTGACGAGATGGCCGCTGTGAGGCAGGTCCTAACGCGCATTGCTGAGGCGATGGAGAGCATGCGTCACACACAAGGAGCAGATCAACCAGCCACCCCCTCGTCTACTAGCTCCGACCAAACAACCATCCTGCGCAGGTCCGCCGGTCCTTGCGGCGGTCAGACTCACAACCCCCCAATGGTGGTAATGGAGGAGGGAAGTAAGGCCAGCCTGTCACTGTTGACACTTGGAGACTAATGCAGCACTGATGTGCACACCATGTTTGGTGGAGTTGTGGGGGGAGGGGGGAGGGTGTTTGGGGGAGTTGTGGGGGGAGGGGGGTGAGGGTGTTTGGTGGAGTTGTGGGGGGAGGGGGGTGAGGGTGTTTGGTGGAGTTGTGGGGGGAGGGGGGTGAGGGTGTTTGGTGGAGTTGTGGGGGGAGGGGGGTGAGGGTGTTTGGTGGAGTTGTGGGGGGAGGGGGGTGAGGGTGTTTGGGGTGGAGGGTATATGCACGTTTGAATGACATAATGCTCAATACACACGTAATGGCATGGATAATCACATGACTGGACATTGATTATTGTGTATGTGTGCTTTATTGTTGAAGGGTGCACTGTGTTAATGTCCTCCATACACCCCGTGCCCTGAGCTCCACATCAATTGCACCCTCCTAATCCATGTGCATCAGAAACAATGGTCTATCAGGTGCTGCCGCACAGCACGTCCCTCATGGGCATCGCCACCTGCATGACCTGCAGCCCCCTCTCCTCCATCCTCATCCCCGTCATCATCCTCAGACGGTGGCTGCAGTTCAATGTCAGGGGGCATTGGCACATTCCGTCTGATACACATGTTGTGCAGCATGACACATGCCATGGTGATCTTGGCCACCTTCTCATGCCCGTACAGGAGTGCCCCGCCCGACCTGCTGAGGCACCGGATGCGTTCCTTCAATAGGCCGAATGTCTGCTCGATCACCACGCGGGTACGGGTGTGTGCATAATTGTAGTCCTCTTCGTGCCTGTTCTGTGGGTTCCGCACAGGGGTAAGGAGCCACCTCTTCAGGGGATAACCTGCATCACCTGCATGGGTGCAACAATGGGTATGTGTAAATGTCTACATAAAGTGGAGCCTGCACATCTCACACAAACAAACATAGCATTTTCAACGACACCCACTGATCCAAGCACGCATGGCAATCAGGGTAACTGCAATGTGGGAAGGTGAGGTGGTCCTTGCAAGTGGACATGCACCATGCATGCATACAGCAGGGATTGCCATGTCCCGCCTGAGTTTAAGTCATTTGTGTTTCCTGGCCCTGGCAACATTAGTGCCACACTGCTAGTACACTGCCATTCCTTAGTTGATGTCCCCATGCTGTTCAATGGCAATTCAGTGGTGGGTTACGGGTGTGGCTCACTACGATGGCTACAGGAGATCCATTTGTATGCACTCATGTGCGCGGATCATTTCTGATGTTGTTCAGCGTAAATTTCAGATGTGATTTTTATATGCATGTTGCTGATTTGTGTAATGGGGGAATGGTGTGTTGTGCGGTGTGCATGTTGTTTGGAATGGCCTGTTTGGCGTAATGGATTGATATGTTTGTCGTGGCACTCACTTCTAGCATGTGGTTTTGTGTCTGGTCCATTGTGGGCTGCCTCACTGTACAGTGATGCAAATATGTGTGTCCATTCTTCTCCTGACACCAGTTCACGCCCAGTTGGAGTATGCATCTCCCACCCCCCAAAAACGCCGGGTTGGAGTATGCATCTCCCCCCCCAATCACGCCCAGTTGGAGTATGCATCTCCCCCCCCAATCACGCCCAGTTGGAGTATGCATCTCCCCCCCCCAATCACGCCCAGTTGGAGTATGCATCTCCCCCCCCAATCACGCCCAGTTGGAGTATGCATCTCCTCCCCCCAATCACGCCCAGTTGGAGTATGCATCTACCCCCCCCCTCACAATCCACATCACACTGCCATGTGGTTGGCCTGCTACTCACCAAGTAGCCACGAACGTTGTCCAGCATGTCGCTCCATGTATCGTGGTATTGTCGAGTTCTGCAGGACCATTGTATAATGGGTTGAACCGGGATATCGGGCACAGCAATGTGTGATGATCTTGTTGGAGTCACATACCATTTGGACGTTGATGGAGTGGTATTGCTTTCTGTTACGGTACACTACCTCATTGGCATGTGGGACCACCAGTTCAACATGGGTACAGTCGATGGCCCCGATGCAACTTGGGATGCCTGCCAGTGAATGGAAGCCAACTTTGGTGTTGGAGATCTCCTGAGCAGTCCGTGGCATGTATATGTGTTGACTTGTGTGCTTCAGGAGGGCATCGAGCACCTGGTTCAGTGTGCGTGAGAATACTGGTTGTGATATGCCATGCATCTGACCTACCGTATGCTGGTAGGTGCCTGTGGCCAAGAAGTGGAGCACAGTTACCACCTTCAGTAGAGGGGGGATGGCAGTACGGATGTCAATGAGACTCACAATGTCGTTGTATATCATGTCTACAATGGTGGTGATGGTATCCCGGTCCAGACGGTACAGGGTGTGTATCTGCTCAGGGGTTAGGTTGACTGGACTGGCTCTGATCCTGGGAATTGGTGGCTGCCTCTGTGGTATCACTAGGTGCACTGGTGGTGCTTGCTGCGCCTGTCTTGCCCTCCTCCTCCTCCTGCGTCTCCTCTGTGCTGCCTGTTGTTGTAGCTGCTGCTCTGCAATCATGTCCTCTAGCCCATGTAATGCTGCTAGTATTGCATCCATCTTGGTGTGGGAATGGGTGTGGGAAGGGGTGTGGTGTGCTCTTTTGTGCTGCCAGTCTCCATTGCCTCCACCTGTGCTGATTTTGTCAACCTGTGGCAGGTGGGAACACTGCTGTGCTCTTTTAACGTGTGGTTCGCGATGCCGGTATTAGCGCCTTGCCGGTAAGGGGTTTTTGGGTCTACTACATGCCGGTATTGCCATGTCCGCATGGCTCGTGATGGCGTGCTGTTAGCGCTATGCCGCTATTTCCGGACTGAGGGGGCGCGCGCTCACGGACTTGCCGCTAATAGTGCCACCGTACTTAGCGGTGCCGCTAATGGGGATATGTCCGGGTCGTAATTGGGGAGGGGATTTACCGATACCGGTAATCCCTTACCGGTAACGGTAAATCCCTACCGCCTAATGTGTAATGAGGCCCAATGTCTTTGGTGAAGAAATGTTCGAATATGTCTCTTCCCTGGTTACTAGTGTCGCTTTTATCTCTCAACAGATTGAACGGACACGGGGCAGGTCGAAGAACAACCAACAAGGAGGAACAGCAAACGAAGAACAGGAACAAACTGCACAGTGGACAGTAAAAGAGGGAGACCAGGTCCTCCTAAGGAACTTCAACAGGAGGTGGAAAAATACTTTAGTGGGCCCCATGAGGTGGGAAAAATAGCTCCTAGAGCTATCAGAATAAAGGGAAAAAATGTATGGACCCACATCCACAACATCAAGCCCTACAAAGCACAGACCCCCCTGCACATCAACAAAAGGGCCAACGCATCAGCAACGACAACTGACGACAACAACGACACAGCCCAGACACCAAACCCCCCAAAGGACATGAACGACCAACCACCCATAGCGCACCCTATGGTCACGAGGTCCCAGATAAAGTAAACCCCGCCCCCCGCAGCCCAACCCCAGGAACCACCAAATAAAGAACATTGTCAAATGATCTGCAGAATACACCACACTGTGTAGACACGTGCATGCTCGCTTCTTTTTTGTCTCGCACATGCAGGTACCGCAGCACTGTTGTATATGTAATGAGAAGGAAAGAGAAAATACGTCACTAACGCATACGTCATTGCCAGGGATAAATGCTGCCCGCAGACGACAACACCCCAGAAGCATTGTCAAACCAATTTGTTTATACGTTATAAAAAGACCAAAACACTTAAAGAAAAGAAGAATACGTGTGTGTTGTAACACGTTCATTTTGATAATAGTTCAATCTTTTCCACATCTCCACGCAGCATTAACCGCCCTAAGAGATAGGAAGGTAAGGAGAGCGTGGGAACAGCTTTTTGCCTGGGCATTGAACGATTACTTGATAGGGAGGGCTTGACTAGAAGATACTAACAAAATAACGCATATTTTGAGAGATTTTCAGGCGGGCATCTATATCATCTAAAAGTAAAATGGCTGCAGGACCGCAGCAGAGGTAAGATAGGTATGCCAGTGGTATTAGCAATTGTAATAAAAATGTTAGGAATATTTTTTACCACAGGTCTGATTACTGCTGCTGTCTGGCAGGCATACTATGCTTCCTATGTTATGGCATCACCCTCTACTAACGCCCCCCTACCATGGCTGCAACGAGTACGGTGTCAGGTGGTACAAGTAGTACGAAGCACAACATAAAGAGAGATAAACGTAGTGTTTCTATTGATACACATGGGGTAGATACATACATTACAGAATCCGCACACGTCTCAAACAACATGTGGTACAAGCACGTGTCAAAAATTGGTAAAGGCACAACAAAGGACAGCTACTTGTGATCCCATACGCCATGAGCGCATCAAGAATATTTGTGGCAAATGAGGTACCTGCAACATCAGTGGAGTGCCTGATATACTTGGCTTTGTTCCAGACACGAGGGCAATTTCAAGGAAGAAAAGCAACACTAAGATGGAAATCAAGGTCTACGTACCCCTATGAAGACAACTTTATCAAAACACTACCAATGTATGACACTACTCGCAGCTGACGCAAGGGCTCCAGTACATGACAGATGGACCCGACAAAGGAGACACAAAGGAGGTTACATTGAACTACGTACCATGCGAATGGCACGCAAAAGAAGTTGCTGGTGAACCAGGATGCTGGGAAAGACCACCAATGTTAATATATGGCAAGATATCCACTAAAGAATGGTGGGTGGACGGAGTTGTAGGAAGTAAAATGGTGACTTTGGCAAAGTCATCGGTGATGACAGTTCAAGAAGAGAACAACAAATGTTACAATGCATGGACAAGGAGTGCACCACTGCTCACATAGTTAGACAAGGACGAGGAACCAATAACAATACTTGCACTCACAGCGCCAACACTTTGTTATCAGCATGACGGAGAAGTTGATGTTGGAAGAAATGATGATTGCAAAAGGAAAATAAAGTTTCCTGAGGGGAGTGCTGGTACAGCAGTTCTGACAAATACTATTTGGCCTGCGGAGCAAAGGCATACCACAGCCTGCCACCGTTGTGGAATGGAGTATGCACTATGGTACACATCAATTTACCGTCCTTAGTAGTACTGCTAAAACACGTCAACCTGGAAAACTTCCCTAAAATGGACGAAGGGAATAAAAGGAAGAAAAGGTCAGTGAAGATAGGAGGAAGCAAGCAACAGAACGACACGGCCAGCCTGTCCAGAGTGAAAAGACAAGGAGAACCACTGACGGGGAACTACCTGTGGGGAAGGTCAGAAACAGCTCTGAGTGACATCCCACCAGCACACAGACTGTTTAGCAGAGCAGCAATGTTCTTTTCCTCCATAATACATCCAGAGATGCAGGCATATGCAAATACAAAGTGGCTCCAGATTACAAGATGGGAGCTAATGATGACGATCAACTCCAGCGTTAATGGATTCAACGCGATAAAAGAAGAACTGAGGGCAATACGGATGGTAGCACTCCAGAACGGGTATGTGCTGGACCTCCTGACAGCAATGGAAGGAGGTGTTTGTGCTAAAATTAGGAGCTCATTTTGCACATTTATTCCTGCCAACGACGGGGACAAGGGCACGCTTTAAGAGGCAGTATCACAGCTGGCCAAGATGCATGCCAAAATGGAAGAAGAAGCAAAGGGAGTGAAGAAGGACGGTAGCTGGTTCTCATACATTTGATCCTGGATGCCATCTTGGCTCTCAGATGGTCTTAAGATTGTAACAGAGTGCATAATTTTAGGAATGGCCGTCCTGATGGGGATTAAGTTATGGAAGACAAGACCAAAGCATACTACTGAAGAAATGATCGAAATGATGGGCATGCACGCCCTAATGCCAGCTGAAGACGACAAACACACTGACATCATTAAAGGAATGTGAACGGCTACGCCAGCAGATAATAGAAGCCAAAGCACCCCCCGCGAGAAGAATTCGACCGGCTCACCTCCGCACCAGACGTCAAGATCCACTGTGGCCATGCCCCACACAGCCAGGGAGCCTGCCCGTTAATGAAACCACATGCATGAACCTCAGATGGAACTGACATTGACTTTATGGACCAACTTGATTAGACAGTAACCACAAACGCCATCATCGTAAGAGATGCCATGACGAAAGAACACACATGCCACCATGCACCATGCCATCACTCACACACCAACCTACACGAAGAACATACTCAGTGCTATGACATAGAGGACAGTATACACCCACAGACATGCATTGTTGTTATTTTCCACATAGACCACCTACAGCACCGCAGAAACGCAAGATGCCTGAAGAGCTTGTGTATATGCTTGCAGATGCTTTCTCGCCACTAACGCCATGAAGACGCCACCCTACATATCTACTAATGCATATGACACTCTGTGGGCCCTCACGACCCCCGTATTATGGATCATGTACCGCCACCCAGAAGATACGCCCAGGTAGGCTGCAAAGCAAGAGTCCCCAGGCAGAAGCTTCTCAGACAAAACTGCAAAGCGCTGACCACGCTAAACGAGCCCCAACGAGAGCCCACAGCTAAGGCCGCGATGTTGCAATATACATGCCGCGCTCCCCGCGCCAAGGTTACACCTGCCACTGCTAAACACTCCTCAGAGCCGAAACACAAATCAAATGCTCATAATTCTGCTCCAGCCACGGTCTCACCACACGATACCAAGCCGACCTGATATGATGCCAAAACCTACGGGACAGAAAAGCACTGGGGTCTCACGTCTGGGACACAGTCTGCAACAATAAAGTGACAAATTGGACACCTACAGCAATGGGAAAAACATGCACATTAGCCAATAGTCAGACCTGTCCATTGCCCACCACTGACACATAGCCACACATTGTTGCAAGGAAAAGTACACCGCGAGCTGGGAACAACGATGGTCCCAGGGTTGGGGGCTCGCGGATGAACCAATCAGAATACGAGGGGCGCATCATGATGCCAATATAGTCTAGCCAATCACCAAATGTCCCCTTTTAACAAATTTGTTGTAGCAATTGTTAGGGACGACCCAAGCGTACCACCTGACCCTTCCTCACCCAATAACAATCTTTCCTATAGGTAACTATACTGATCTTACCACTCGGGGAGCCAACCCGAAGTGACGCTAGGTTTTGGGGATATCTTTCCCAGGTGACGCACGTAGCGCGTCATACAACAGTAAGAAGGGCCTGCGAGTCCACTGATGATGAGAGCCTTCCGGATATATTTAGTCTGAGAGTTCGTCCCTGCTTGTTTCTGTAATAAACAGCAGTACAAACCTTGCTCTTATGTGTGCCTCATACTACTTTTGGGACGCAGGAGTAGTTGGGGCCTCCCCAGCCCCAGAGGTCCATGGACGGCCCTGCAGGCCCCTGGGAAATGACGCTGACACATCTGAATGAGATCCCTGAAAAAGCAGAACCAATGAATGGCAAGGATGAATGGTAGTATTACTAGTCATTGTCAATTATGCTTATGGAGCTGAAGATGAAGTACATACAAAGATGTAGTGATCAGAGAATGCGGGTATTCTATGAGGCATCAAGTAAGCAATAAGTATAAGTGACATCTTGGGCTCAAGGTGAAGAAACTTATGCCACAGAAACAGATGAATATATTACATTATTTAACACGTGTACAGATGCAGAAGAAATGCAAGCAGCAAAGTAATTGTGAAGCTAGCTCTAAGCTTATAGTATAATAGAATGCGGAAAGCGCCAACATATAAATACATAGGAATGACAGAATTATGGATGTTTCCACTAAACGTATTAAAGCAGGTTGGACATTAGTCAAAAGGCCTCAGTTCAGAGTGTCGCGGTTAAAAAAGCAGACATTGAATTACAGAAGTGGAGCTCAAGAAAGGCGAGGTTGGATGAACCACAAAAAGCCAAGGGGCCTCATTACGACCCTGGAGGTAACCATGCCGCTTTTTGCGGCATGGCTACCCCCATTCTGGGTACCATGTCCAGGTTCCCTTGAATGGGGAAATACCGGGCTATTCCGACCTTGGAGGGGCCCGGTAATTCACCATTCAAGGAACCCGGACCCAGTACATCCCCATTCCCATTTCAGCCCCCATAGGGTCAATGGGAAAAGGGATGATGCTAACAATTGGCCTGTTAATGACGGGCCCGTTGTTAGCATCCTGGTCTGCTCGCGGGACCCGCAAGCAGACCAGGCGTCCCTAGCGGGTCCCGCGAGCAGACCTCATAATGAGGCGGTAGGGGGTTAACTGGGCCGGCAGCTCTACCGGCCCCATTAACCCCCTACCGCCAGGGTCGTAATGAGGCCCAAGGTCTTATCAAACTGGAGTAAACTGACTTTGGATACAAAATCGTGTGAAAGAACAAACCTCCTGTCCAGAAGAAATGAACATAACAAGGAAAACGTCAGAGGTCTATTGGAATAAAATATTAAATACACAAAAAGGCTTAATTTCATGGTCTCTAGGCACATGGAAGCATGACGTTGTGCAAACGAGATGATCACACCTAAGCATGGAGGCAGACTGTGCTGCTCACTCCCTAATTTTCTCAGAGCCAAGAACACTCTCAAGAATGAAGTTCAAAGGCCTAATTGAAAGTAGAGCACTGAGGTGATGATGGATTCATATGCTAATTGGTGGGAATCTGAAGTTAAGGCAACCTCACCAGCATCTGGACGGCCAGCCTGCAGGCCGCTAAAGTAGGTGTAAATGTACTGAAGATGGCTAGAGTGCCAACCAATTGTAGAGGAGCTGCATATTCAGGGGTCCTATAGTGTGTAAACCAATGGGACGTTGTGTATTTAGTGACATTCATATTGGTCATTTTTAGAGGAGGGCTTAGTTGCCCATCTGATATTAAGTAACCAATCACATAGTTACACTTTCTTAGACTAGTATGGATCGTATACTTATATGTTCACTCAGAACCAATCACTCCCTCCGATAGGTTTTTGCAGTTTGCCATGTAGGATGACACTGGCAGTGACGAAGGTCAATGTCATTGATGACACATTTTGCTTATAAAAGTGTTGTTTTTTCTTAAATGCTTTGAGTTTGAAGATCGAGCGCTTGCGTTGATGTTCGTTAGGCTCCCTGTTTTACATAATTGACATTAAAACAGTCTTCCTTTTGTCAACTTCATGATTCGGCTCTATTATCTGGTGTATGAGTAAGATCTGCATCCCCATCCATCTCAAGGGTAATTGCTGCTCATCAAAGGGGCTGGACTATACAGTCCAGTGGTGCAGTTCATTATTGTACCTGTAAAGTTGTCTATGATAAGGAAGGGAGAGCCACCCACTGATAACTACACTGGGGGATAAAGGTTTTGGCTCATCAGACAGAATGGTTACAGGAGTGAAAGTTTGGTTTGAGAAACCTAGTGGTCTGTGTAAAGACTGGTAGGGGGTGTCTGTACTTCTGCTCTCTATATGGTAGAGGAGAGGCACAGAAGACCCCAGCCAAGATTCTCTATAAGGTAGCAATGGACGAGCAATCAAGGCCTAGCTTCTCAGGAGGTGATGCAGGCTGGTTCTTAAGTACAGTGTAGTCCCCGAACCTCCACAAAGGAATGTCCACACACTGTATTACTGAAAACACAGTCTTTATATAATTAATATTCAAAGGTATGTACACGATCACAATAACGCACTTTGTACTCGGAAGTCAATAATGTTATATATATATAATTCTAAAGTGGTACCACCAATGTTATCAAATCTCATTAAAGTGCATCAACTGTACGGTTAAAATGTCACACAGATCAATAACGAGGAAACCAGCAATAGAGATAGGAAGGAACGCAAGATGGTTGAAACAGTAGGCAGAATGCTGACCCCTACCAATAGGCACAGTTCTGTGTGGAGATCTCCCCACCTGGGCAACCTGTAAATAAAGATATATAGCACAAGCCCAGTCCATGTAATGTTCAATAGTCTTATTTCCTCCTATTAGGGTTTTACCCCCCCAATGTACCTGGTGGAGTAGATTTCTCCAAAGATGCGTCGACTGATCCTTCTTGAGTGACTCCCTTCAAAGCAGGAGTCACGGATCGTCGAGAGGCGTCGAGGAACTCAGCGTTCGGTGTCGGGGAGTCCGACGGTGAACAGGTGGAACTACAGCAGTGAAGTGGCAGCTTTGTTCCTAGTGGTGCTCGTCGACGACAGAGCGTTAGCGTCCTGCAAGGAAGAGGCGCGCTGGGCACCTCGGTGACGATAGTTCTGGACCGCAAATAGATGATGAAGAACTGTGGCCCAGCAAGGGCGTTGAGTCGTCAGCATCTCTGTGGTCCTTAGGTGCAGGGAAACCCACCGGCGGATGCTCCTCGCCGCATCAACGGTCGGGCCTTCTCCAGCGGGATAAAGTGGGCGATGATGCAGACGAGAGCGTCCGATGATCAAAATGAAGTTCTTAGGCAAACGGGAGCACGGCGGCTCCGGTCGGACAGTCTGAGTGCTTCTCTTTGAGATTGCACGGCAGTCCCCGTCTCGGGTCGGCAGCCTGTCGAAGGTCTGTCTACCAGGGAGCCTTGGCAAAGATCAGCTGTGCATGATGGTCCCTCGTAGCTCGGGAAGAGGGCGCCTTACCATGTCTTCTCTGGGTCAGTCCTTGGAGGCACAGCAGCTTTCAGATTGTGAAGGAGAGCAACAGCAATTCTTCTCGTCCAGCAGGGCTTCAAGGTCAAGCTTCAGTTACTCCAGTTACTCGTCGTAGTGGACTTCAGCTTCTGAACACGAATCCTAGCAGTGAGAGGTCCCCAGATATACTGTTGATCTCCCATTCATTCCGCTGGGTCACACTCAAGCATCCAATCACGACTAAGGGCATTCATGCAGGCAGGCAGCCAATCAGCCACACGAGGTATTCAGGCCATTCACTTCTCTCCAGACACTCACAACAAGTCATGTGTATTGGGACAAGTACCGAGCCATTCAACATTCCAAGCTGCATTCATACCGGTTTCGGGCAGGGCTGTCTCAGTCATTGTGTCAACCACCAGATACTAGACATCCACAACACAGAATGCATATTCGTCACACACTCTATTCACCCAGGTCCCACACACAGGAGGTACCCACAACATACATCACCGGGAAGGCTCCAGCTAGTCTGGCCGGGCCTTCACAACAACACCATATATGGCACTTCCATCCAACAGCCAGTCAGGGGGAAGGGACAGAGTCAGGGCTTCCCAGGACTTGGGGAAAACAAGGTAATGGGTAATAGAAAGCAAGAGGCCACAGGGGCCATTTTGTTTTCCATCTGGAAGGGCCGGGGTATCCCAAAATGGAGGATACTCCGCACACCTGTCAAATTCAGCATGGAGTTGCCACCAGCCCATACCCTGCTCTGCAGGCCACCCACAGGTTCCCAAAAACATACACTAGGGGCACAGGGTTGTACCCCCACCCATGGGTGCCATAAGGGTATCCCACGGGTCCGTTCACCAAACCAAAAGAGAGAGAGCTGCACCGCCAGGAGTCTCACATGGACTCCTGCGCGAAAAACACAACAGAACACATGATAAAAAGCAGTAAAGGACAAGGATACGGAGGCCCTGTCCCTCCGATGCATTTCCAGCATCACAGCCTTCCGGTTTCCAGCAGATGTAATTGCAGCAGGGGAGGACCAAGTTGTTCTTGTAATGGAACCAGGGAAAAGAAAATGGAGTCATGTTCTCGCTGACAAATGTTATTTACGTGAGTGATGCACTGCACTGATATGTTTTTTTTCTGAAAAAAACATTTTCAGACCCTGTGTTTGATGTTTGCACTTGTGGATTAGTGTGGAGTCCATTCGGGAGTGTCCGGGGACATATGAGAAGATGTGGCAAACATCTCCATCTTGCGACTGAATTCGATGATATGGATGACGACTAACAGCTTTGATGTTATAACGTTGCCTGATGCCGGATCAACAGCGCTGTATCGTGGCTTTTTGAGGAAATGTCATGGACATGGGTGTGATGTTTTGCTCACTTCAGCAACTTCAATGTCTTTTGTGTGGCATGGCTATGCTGCAATTGTCGGGTAGCCTGAGAATGTATGGGTTTTCCTGACCCCTCATGTGTTGAACATCTCGCACTTCTGCTTAGCAGATGTTCATGATGCTGCAAACTTAATTTCGATGTGCTTTGTGGCCGTACCAACACCGGCCCCTGTGTTGCGGCATGTTTATGAAGTACTGCAGAATGATTCTTTCATGGAGGATTCAGATGTCAGAGGCTCTTTTTCTGTCTATGAGTACTGCAAATTTTGTGTGGACACAGATCGCAAATGGGGGAATATGACCCACATTGCCACCTATGATATTTCTCCTGCTGATGTTTGTTACTTGATGACTTGTGATCCTGAACGCATTGGCAAATGTCAGCAATTGGACTTGATTGATGAGCGGAGTGGCACTGATTTTGAAAATTGTTTATGTACTCCATCTATGTCTGGTTTTACTGATGTGTCTAATGATATGTTTTGTAATTTTACTGTTTTGGCTGCAGTCATCTTTGACATGTCAAACTTCCTACTGGTTGGCTGTTTTCCTGTGGTAACTTTACATTCTTTATATTCCTGCTAACATTTCTAGTGGCCCTTGTACTTTGACACACCTTAGTTTGATGATGTTTCCCTTGCACTCTGCTATTTGTCATTCTACGTGTTCTGTTTATCATATTCGCCTGTCACCTAACTGTGATTCTAATGTGCATTTGTTGTCTGAACCTGAGGTTTTGGCACTTGCATTTTCCTAAGTGGGTGTTTGGGGTTTGCTGCTGGAGGCTATAAAATTAGATTGGCCTGTGTGGTAGTTAAAGGACTTAATGAAACCTCTCAAGCTTTGACTGAACTGATAGACAACAGGAATTTTAAGAAGGCTATTTTGCAGAACAGGGCTGCTATTGATTATTTGTTTTTAAAACATCATTTGGGTTGCAATGCCATGGTAGGGATGTACTGTTTTGGTCAGGATGATCATTCCCATTCCATTGAAAAGCACATTGACTATTTGAGGGACCTGATTTCCCAAGTCACTCAGTACCAGGGCGGGAACTGGTGGGATCAATTGTTTTCATGGATTCTGGAAGCATTGTATTATATTTTTATATGTGTTTTGCTGTGTTTTTTGTTTTGATTGTTTGTTGTTGCATTTCCTGTATTCCCAATTTCGTGAGGCAGTTTCGTCAATTTGAGAAACTGTCTCTTGTTTCATTGGGATATGGCAGTTGATTGGAGTGTAATGCGTGTGTGAAAATGAGCTAAAACATTGTGCCAGTGTGCGGCCATTTTGGAAAATCACTTCCAAACTCCAATGAAAGTCTATGGGCCTCATTACGAGTCCGGCGTTAACCGAGGCGGTAAAACCGCCTGGTTAACGCCGGACTCGTATTACCATTCCGCCTCCGTGACTCCCGGAATTACCGGGGCATCACAACCCCGGTTTTCCGGGAATCACGGAGGCGGAATGGTGTAAATCCTCATTCCCATTGAGTCCTATGGGACTCAATGGGAATCGGGATCATGGAAACACCGGCAGCATCTTGTAATGCTGCCGGTGTTTCCTCGTCCGCCTGCAGGCGGGCGGTGTTAAACCCGCCAGGTCAGACCTGGCGGGAACATCACCTCCCGCCTGCAGGGGTCGGGATCAGGCGGTCCGGAAACAACGGTGGAGGCGGGTTTACCGCCACCGTTATTTCCGGACCGCCACGATCGTAATGAGGCCCTATGTTTCTGTGAGCTCAGTTAGAAGCCAGACATGAAGTCTGCTATGGTTGCAATATTATATTATGAAACTGAGGAGCTCACTGAAGGATAGTTGTTGCATTGTTCGCTCAAGGGCGAGCCGAGAAGGGAGTCAGAGATGTTCAGGTGCATTGATAAGGGGTGCTGGGAATGAGCGCCGGGGAGTCAAGCTGGGTTTTTCCACTACTGTCTGGATTTTTCCGCTCTTTGCCTCCCATGCTCGCTGTCTGTCCTTCGGCCGGGGGCAGTTTGCAACCTATGAGGGGCAGGGATTTGTCCCCCATAAGAAGAGAGGTATCCTGATGAGGAGACGGAGGATTGGAACCCCGTGTGATAAAGTCTTGCTTACAGAGAGGACGCTCTGCTCCAGACCCCATTAGTACGTGTGATCTCTCTGCCTACCTGCCTTTGGACTGGGTGGTGTTGTTGTGGCTGAGATGAAGTATTCTTCTACAACTGCACTAATGGTGATGCAGACCTTTTGTAACTATTCTTGTTTGTGTGTCTATGTATAACCAATTGCATTTATTCCAATAGTTATTTGTATGCATATAATGTATGTGAATAAAGGGCCTGTAAAGAGCCAAATATATTCCAATTGTTGGTGTAGGTGTGTATTATTGCCTTCCTGAGTCCAATAACTTTTGGTCCGTGTAATAGGGTGAGATGTTCTGAGGTCATTACACTTGCCTGAAAAGCAAAACAAGATTGGAAACATATCTGGCCAGCAAAGGGGGTTTGGGGCAGGAGAATCCAGTACCCCCGGCGCCTATAGTAATAAACGACTCAGGAGACCTAGTGCAAGATAATGAAGACCATAGTTCAAATAATGTCTCCAAACTGGAGAGCCATCATCAGAGCTCATAGGAAGGTTCAAACCTTGGACTAAAAAAAAAGGAGGAAATAGACGGGCCCAATCAGGGATCTAGAGTGCTTCACTAAAAGAATCCTAAGAACTTGAAAACCTCAAAAAAAAGAATGTACCAGTACGATTCTTTACAAAACGCCTCTCAATTTGGGAGTCAACGGACAGTAAGAAGAACAAGGGTCTTGAAAGATCTTGAGGAGGCCATCTGTTGCCCTTGATTTAGAGACTGGAATATGTGGTTGAATCGGGTGCATGTGATGAAAGACGTGCCATTAGGGAATTGAACTATTAGGTTTTGGGGAGAGGAGATGACAGGCTAATGGCGATACATACAGGAGGTAATGGTAAACTGGGAATGCTTATACTGTGAAAATAGGAAACTTTGGGTAGTGTGGGAAAAGGGGGAGGAGACATATGATATGCTCAGAAACACAAACAGGCCTTGATCGTATTGGTCTGAATGGTCCACACTATAACTTAACTAATTGAACTAACGTTAACCACCAAAACTGCCAGGAAAGGCCTATTGAGGAGTGTAAAATGGGAAAAAGTAAGGGTGTGGAAATGAGAGAAGTGGCCTTTGAGACCAATGAATGGGGTTGAGATGGAATGGCAATCCCCTTGTGGTGTACTTGTCCCTAAAGATAGGGCGACAACCCATTCGTGAGGGGGGTCCCGGGAAGGATAACACAACATTTGGCAGCTGGAATGAAACTCCTCAGGTTGAAGAAAATAAGTACAAAATGCCAACAGAAGGGATTTGTGAGGGGGAGGGGAAATGGCCCACTTGGTCCCAAAATGATCAACGAACGGTGCCAAACCATGTGTTGGGGTGAGATGAGATCAGGGGTAGGGAAGGTCTGATCTACCCTGATAAATGAAAGTGACCCGACCGTAGAGGGGCAGATGGGTATACCTGAAAAAGTGTTACATCAGAGGTACAAGTCGGGAATTAATAGTAGTGGGAATGTGAACCTGGGAAGAATAGCATGTATACACCTAAGCCCGTGGGGCAGGATCTACCCTGCGGCCCCCTAGGGAGAAAGTTTATCAGCATAAGGAGTCCTTGTCGGGAGGGTGTAAATACTGGTCACACGGGAAAATATTTACCAGCTAAACATGAAGTGGGATGAGCGGAAATGAGGGAATACAAAATAATGCTTACACATACCCTGAGGCAGGAGATCTTATTCGATCTTAACAGAACAAATGTTATCTTAATTTTTGGCGAAACTAAGAATCTAGGTGCTGTGGTGTCAGCAGACATAGAGCAAGTGGAATTCCCAGATAAGGGAGACACAAAACACTGCATCATGCACTTCAACTTAAGGATTGTGTATGATTTAGTCCTGGCCGAGAAGCAGAGATTGCACAACCTAGGCTTTAACATTGCCCCAATTACCAATTCAGTGGAAAGAAAGGTAGGAAGTGTGGTACATAAGAGGAACCAGTGGGTATGCCAACTGAAACTAAGGTTTGGGAGGGGGCATCTGCGTCTAGAAGGGAAGAAAGTAGAAACAACTGTGTGTGGATGATAATATAGAGGCTGGAACGATAGAGTTCTTGTGTTCCGCGGGCGCACGCAATAAGGTAGAAACCCAACACTGTTTGATTGCGACTTGGAACATTAGGGGTTTTGGTAAGTTGACCAAGGATGGGCTGTAGCAGAAACCCTCAAAACCTATTCTATACCGTGACTCCAAAAAACGTGTGTTATAGACAATTTGGCATGGGATGGTCATATACTTTTTCAACATCCGGCATTCATACTAAATTGTGGGCGACCATCAGGGGGTTTGTGCATAATGATTAAACATGGTTTGGGTATAACTGGGAAATTGTACTGCAAGGAACATAGAAGATTCCTTGGAGTCCATTTAGAAATACAACTGAAGAAGGTACGGATAAATGTTCTTGTGCTGAATTTATACTGGCACCCCTCTGACTGTGATCTGACATCTATGTACGAGGTTCTGTCTAAGGTGCTTGAAAATTACAAGGAGGACTTTCCAGATTCCGAAATTGCTATGGTGGGGGATCTTAACTCTCACTGTATGCCCTTGACCATGGATTTGGGGCGAGAACAAGATCTCACAAATAATGATACTTTATCTCTTGTGGGAAATGGTGTGACATGGCAGGACTTTTGGGACGATTGGGGTTTAATAGTGGCAAATGGACAAGTATTGGGTGATTTTCCACCGCAACTGATTTAGAACAGAGATAAACTGACTTCATGGTTGGATTACATAGTAATATCTAAAATCCAATTTTTCTAAGGGAGTTATAAAAAATGTATCTAGTGATCATAATTTGGTAGTCTTATACCTTGATTTAGTGGTCGCTGTCCCAAAGGTAACAGGTTGTAGAAATATAGTAGCGAACCAGAAAAATAATCGAATAAGTTGGAACAGAAGGAGCCTCGACGGTTTTGATCAACTGATTAGGGAGTTTTGGAACCATACAACCCGCCCTGAAAAGGTAAGCCTTTAGGGGGTTGAGAATTTTAGCATGTTCATAAAAGACAAAGATATAAACTTTTCGAACAATAAGCCTGCTTGTGTTGGGATGAAACGTTTGCATAAGTACTCAAAGGAGGTTCAGGTATGAAAGTGTTCAATGCAGAGAATAATTCGAGAAGTACAGCAGGAGTTTTGGAGTATAGAGGAAAATAAACTCAGGATTGGGAGCGAAAGGCAGGCCTATAAAAACTGCTATAAAGCAACATGTACCTTCTTATGCAAAGAGATGGGGAACAGATGCTAGAGGCAGTCACACAGAATAGTAGTAGACATTTTTGGAGCATCGTTAACCCAAGAGATAGGGAAGAGTCTGTAGAATTAATTAATCCTATCCCAGAAGATGTCTGGTGCAAACACTTTGAAGAATTGTATTTAAAAAAATGAGTGAACAGTCCCTAAAGTTTCCATATGGTGATCAATGGAAGTTGGATATTATCAGAGAGCACCTACTGGCAATCATAAAATCACGGTTGAGTTTGCGAGCACAAGCCCTGAATGGCCTGTGTAACCTTGTTATGAAACAGGACCCAGAATTATGGGCCAGGATTCTTAGAACCTTGTTTCAAAGTGTTATTGACAAGAAGGACTTTCCTCAATCATGGCACTCGTCAGTCATTGTCCCGGTTTTTAAGAAGGGCCGTCGATTGGACCCAGGGAGCTATCATCCAATTGCGCTCCTGGGTGTGGAAAGCAAGATTTTTGCTCAATGCGTCTTGAAAAACTTGGAGGAGTGGATAGTGTCAATGTCGAGGGTGTACAAAATCCAGACAGGTTTTCGAAGGGGTTCCAGCATGGATGCTAGTGGCCTCTTCATTCAGTTCCTGATAGATCAGACTAGCGTTGAGGGAATGATCCACTGTATGAAGCAAGTATTGACTTGAGCTTGGCTTTTGAGAAAGTGGATATGGAGCGGTTATGGTCCAAACTTCTGAAGTGGGGTATTCCATATAACATCCTAGAAATCCTAATGAAGTTACATAATACAGAGGTGAAAGTGAGATTGGGATGAATGGGGAGGAAACAAAATCAATAATGACAAACTGCGGTGTAAGGCAGGGGGTGCGTCTTTGCCCCCTGCCTTTTCAATTTGTATTTTGCGGACCTAGGGGAACACTTCGAAACAGCTGTATTTGTACTGCCGAGAGTAATGGGAGAGCCCTGTTTCTCGGTGGCCTACGTTGACAACCTACTTTTACTGGACAGGACTCCTATTGGCCTTCAGAGGCTATTAGATCACCTTGCAGATTTTGTAAATCTAAACAGATTATCTCTTAACATGTGTATGTCTGCCATTTGGTGCCATAAGGGACGGAAACCTAAACAAACTTGATTTAAATGGAAGTTAGACTTGTCAGCACTAACTGTCTTGCCATCGACAAAATATTTCGGATTTGGGTTAATAAGGCCAGGGGAGCACAGGATTAGAAAGTCGGCTTTGTTTCTTAAAGGAAAACAGTTTTCAGGCCAAATGAAGTACATAAAAAAGGAATTCTGCCAATTTACCTTACAGCCTTTGATCCTTTTCTACATTGGGAAAACTAGTTCCTTCCTTGTTGTATTGCTTAGAACACCTGACGTTGTATGAACAACTTGAGTTAGGTAAATTGGAAGGACTTATTTGGAGGAAAGCTCTCCTTTTGCCAACCTGTGTACCAGTAAATATTCTTTGTTTTGTAATGGGGTTAAATTCATTGCTATCGCTGGTTCAATCGAAGATGCTGCTATTATCCAGGAAATTGCTAGTGAATACAACAGACTCCTTATGTGCACTGATGGGGAGCAGATGGGGAATGGAGAGGGGGAGCCATTTGGCGGTTCTATGAGAACTGTAATTGTATCATGGAAAAAATTTACGTGTCAATCGACATGCTGAACTCTAAACAGCAAAAGGTGAAAAGTAAGATTCTTGACTTGGATTGGATTGGATTGCAACTTGTGAAGAGAGAGGAAAGTATAGATTATAAAATGATATTAGTCGCAAGTCTAAAAAAAGCTACATGAAGCAATGGTACACACAAAAGGAGCACAGTGAGTCCTCTTTTTTGATATAGGGGGCTTTTTTAGATGAGGACGCTACAGCATCATGAAAAACAACATAAATCCTATTGTTCCTTGAGCAGTAAATATCAAACTGCTCAAGAAACAATAGGATTTATGTTGTTTGCATTTTTAAATGATTTTCTTGTGTTATATTAGTGTATGACCGAGACTATGTTTTTATATGGGTTTATGTGAATACATTCAATAGTGTATTATTTGACTGACCACTACCATTCTTTATATATGCTTAGAAAGATGGTATTATCACTTTTTTTTGTTGAAATTTCAGTTTTATTGGTTTTACAAATGAAAGTTATACAGTTATTATGCGAGCAAGAACGCAAAGGAAAAGCATGTAACATGAAAGAAGCAACATAGGAGTATGACATACAATATATGGGTAAGAAAAAACATGACAAAGACCCGACACCCCCCTTCCGTTTCATGCCCACGATGAGAGCAGAAACAGCTTTCCTGATTCATGTTATAGTTCTTTACAGAATCAAATGACAACATTAGGCACAATAGTTCGGGAAACATAAAAACAGCTTGACATTGGCGACATTGGCACAGGCGTCAAGTAAATAGTTGAGATCATACTGAGGCATTTTGCACACAGTCTCTCATGTGACGTGTTTTGCATGAAAGTCTGCCCATTCAATTTCAACAGAGGCACCATGTCCGTGTAGAGCAGTGGTCAGGCTCTCCATTCTAAAGATGTTTCGTGCGACGTTTACCCACTCCTCCTTGGTGGGGAGGGATGGTCTCTTCCAGGTCATTGTAAGGCAGGCTCTTGCAGCCATCAGGAGGCCCAGAATCATCTTGGGGGCTTTTAGAATTGTTTCTTCTTCTTCGAATAGACCGAAGAGGATCAATAGGGGGTGTTTCTCCCTCTCCTCTTCGTCGAGATCCTTGATCCAACTGAGAACCTCATCCCAGTAAGCCTGGACCTTATTGCAGCCCCACCACATGTGCCAATAATTTGTGTCTTGACCACAGCCCCTCCAGCATTGTGGGTTAGCTCCTTGATACTTTTTAGCAAGTCTGAGCTGGTCGTACTACCACCTGTAGAGGGGTTTGAGCGCATGGAGTTTGTATTGGCATGATATCGATGATTTGGCCATCTATCTACATATGCACAACCACATCTCTTCATGAAGAGGTCCACACAAGCCAGCTTCCCATCTGTTCCTCAGTTTAGTTGAAGGGTCTATGTCAGTTGTTATCAGGGCATTATACATGGAGCTTATCAGGCCTCTGGAGCCCACGAAGGTGTCCAGAATTTTTTCAAAGGGCTTGAGGTCCCTCTGTACATGGTCTTTCCATTTCTCCTGAGACATTACCGCCTTTAACTTTAAGTATTGGAAGCACAGATAGTGGGCCTATATGGAGTGTGTCCTCGAGTTCTTGTATTGTTATAAAGGCCTTGTTTCTCCATAATTGTCCAGCTCATGCCAGGCCTGCTTCATACCAAGACTGGTAGTTTAGTGGCTCAGGTATGTCGACACGTATCTGATGTCCTAGGGGAGAAGGCCAGGTCGTGATCCCTTTCATATCTTTATTCGGTTTCCAAATTGCCCAGATGGTCCCGAGTATAGGGTTCTTTTTGATGCTGGTCCGCAGTTGGGGTCCAGGGACCCATAGCCATTCTCCAACAGTATTATCACTTTTTGTGTCAAGAATTGTCTCCAGATGAATGTTCAAGAATGTTCAGGGTAGTTTTTTTGGAAACTGTTTTTCATGTACTTGAAGCAATGTCTGGAAAGTCGCTACAGTGAAACATTTATGCAAATTTGTTTTAACCTGTTACATAGGGTGGGTCCTGTTTTTAAGGGGTCAACGGGAAAGTGCAATATATAGATTTTGTCAGGATTTATGAGAATTCCTGCGACATATCATGACTTTAAGTCCTAAGGGAAGAATATTTTAGCTGATTTCTGTATAACATTAACCGCTGAATAGTTAAAATGTATTGTTTATATGTTACAAGGGAGTCCTACCTCATTTTTTATAGGCATTGTGCAATATTTGAAGAGAGTGAAGATTGTAACTTGAGTGAGTTGATTGTATTTGTGATTAATGACTTCTTCACTTTGATGTATAAGGTTTAAAGAAATACTATAAAAAATTTACATAAAGCGAAACCTCAATGATAAGTGTTGCGTAATGGCTACGCTGTATGCCCATAACGAGGCTCGTGCTTGCGCGTGGTTAATAAAGGAAGCCCCGGCCAGCAGTTGCGGCCGGGACCTGAGCAGGCAACACGCATCCCGTGTGTGTTCTTCCAGGGTGAATGCCTGCGCATGTGTGAATGCCGGCGGGGGCCATTGCTTCGATCGAATCGGGGATAGTGCCCTTTCCTCTTTTCGTCACGTACCTACACACATGGCCGGTGGCCATCTTGGATAACACACGGATCACAGCGGTTGCGTCCCAGGCGGGTGCTCGTGCGCCGGCTGCGATGCTATTTCCTTAAGGAACAATTTTTGGACATTCCATGGCCTTTTCTGTCTGAGGTGCCATGGTTTCAAAAAAAAGAAAAGTAGAAAAGACCCAGGAAATCATTGGAGACGGCTGGAGGCATCACCATCCGCTGCTGCAGGTCCAGTATTTCTTTACCCAGTGTTTTGGTACCTGAACACCCATCCTGAGTCTGGTTAGCCTGTGCAAGCACTCAAGGAGCGATCTGGCAGTGATACCCTCAAACATATCATCAGCATGGATGAGGAGGGGGAAGAAGAGGGAGCCCTTGCGCCTGTTCCACGCAGAATGCACAGCACCCTTGCGCCTATGTCCGAATTTGACACTACTGGCCCACCATCAAAGCTGGGGCCGAAATGGTTTCTATGGGTTAAGAAGTTGGAAATGTTTTTCAGGGCATCAGGGGAGACGGATGATGATGCGAAAGTTGCCACAATGGTGTACTCAGCGGCACAGAGGTCCACAGGATATATGACTCTCTAAATCTTCAGGTGGTTAATTATGATGCAGTGAAACAGGCCCTCCGAGACCACTTCCTCCCCAGGGCGAATGTCTATTTCGACAGATTTGTTATGTGTGCGGAGAAGCAGCAAGGGGAAGAGTCGCTGGACCAGTTCTGTGCATGGCTGAGGCACCTCGCAAGTACCTGCAGGTGGGTGAATGAGGAGGAGATGGTGCAGAACCAGCTGCTTCAAGGGTGCAGGAGCTGAGAAGGCAGGTGATAAGAGAGCCGGGCCTGACGCTGCAACAGATCCTCAACACAGGGAGAGCATACGAACTGGCGGAGTCCAGAGGGGCGAAAATGGATGCTGCTATGCACCCTGGGAAGGGCGAAGACGCTTTTTCCATTGGGCGTTCTGCCCCAGGGAGATCGCGATGGACACCTAGGAGGGTAGAAAGTCCCTCTGCGCCTGGCACTCCGCAGTCGTGTCCGTATTGTGGTTATGACCAGCCTCATGTGGAGGAATGCCCAGCAAAGAAGAGAATCTGTGGCCGGTGTGGCAGGCCAGGACACTATGCAAGGGTGCGCAGGGCCTCTACCCCAGCGAGAGCGGTTGGAAACAATGCCCGGAGAGTGAGAGGCGTGTCGTCAGTGGAGCAAGGCATGCAGAATCTGGACATTGATGAAGAGGAAGAAGAGGAGGAGGAGATCTTCTTCATTTCTAGCATTGCTACAGGTTCCAGAGGGAGCAGACAACCGACGTGCAGAGTGAACATTGGTGATGTGCCCACTCCCGTTTTGATAGACACAGGTGCATCAGTCTGCGTGCTAGCGGCAGAACACTATGAGGCTCTCCCAGGCCCTCCCAAGCTGGCAGAGTCGAAGGCCCGTATATATTCTTTCGGTGGAGATACGCCGCTACCGATTCAGGGAGTGTTTGTGGCCCCAGTGTTGCATGGGCCAAACAAGATCAAGGTGAGGTTCTTTGTGACGAGTGTGAGCCCGCACTCCCTCCTGAGTCGGGCTGCTTCCAAACCCCTTGACATTGTACATTTAACGCTGGCTGTATACCATACTGACATTGATCGTCATTTTGATGGCATCTTTCATGGGGTCAGCAAACTAAAGGATGGCCCCATCAGGCTTCACATTGATGGATCTGTGAGGCCGACAGCCCTCAAGAACCGTAGAATACCCTTCCACCTGAGGGCACAGGTGGAGAAGGAACTTCAGTCGCTCATCGACCTGGACATTATTGAGAGGGTAGAGGGTCCAACCCCGTGGGTCTCCCCGATTGTCATTGCCCCTAAACCCAAACAGCCAGGAGCCGTCCGCATCTGCGTGGACATGAGACTACCTAATATTGTCATCAAGAGGGAGCGTCCTGAAGTGGGAGAATGGAAGACCAGGCTCCCGTCCTTCACCTCTCGCGCTTGGCCTAGAGGGTCACGGCCCAGACACCCGCCGCGGGAAGAGCTTGTCCATTTACCAGACGACCAGGTACCCTGGTACAGGAACATACGGATGTGTCCACCTGCCTGCCCAACAGCCCGCACTGGCCATGCCGACCCCTGCGGCTCGGATCAGCTAGACTAAAAACCACACGTCGTTAGAGATGCCATGACGACCTAGACAACGGGAAGCACATCTGTACAAGTATACACACTTAACATTTCCACACCAATCTACACGAAGAACATACTCAGTGCTCTGACGTAGGCGACAGGCATATTCACGGACGTGCATCTTTATTATTTTTACATAGGCTTTCAGAATGCAGAAACGCAAGATGCATCATGAACTCATCTATAACGCTTGCTCACGCTTCCCTTGAAACCCGTTACCACCATGAGAGGTATAATGGAAACACGATACTGGTCATGGAAATGTATGCTACTATAATCTAAAGCACCTATGCACCAAACAGACTACTTAAGCACCAGGCCCGAGTAGGCCTCAAACAAGAGCTCCCGTGGACATTAACAAAGCAAGAGTCAGGTTGCTGATCCTGCAGAAAGAACCCGATGGAGCAACCAGCCAAGGTCGCAATGTTGCAAGCCCACATCCAAGAACAAATCATCAAAGGCACGATGTTGCAACCTCGTACTCCGCGTACCAACGTTAAAGTCATATCTACAAATTAAACCAGACACACAGTGGAAAAGCAATATTAATTGTGCAGAATTCTGCCTCAAACACGGTCCCGCCTCACGTGACCAAGCCGAATCTGACGAGATGCCAAAACCCAGGAGAGAAAAGGCGTCTGGGTCCCTCACTACGAGACACAGGCCGAGACACTTGAAAGGCTCAATGGACACCTGCTACAGTGGGAGCGGTCAGCCTTCCACCTATGAATAAATCCTCACATTGTCTGCACGTACCCATATTGAAACATTGTTGCAAACACAGGTACACCGAGAGCTGGGAACAACGGTGGTCCCAGGCTGGGGAGCTCACGGATGCGCCAATCAGAACATGGGGCTCTTATCTCAGACGTCAGTAACATTAGCCAATCCTCAGGAGCCTTCATGTAACAATTCTTATGTATCCAATTATAGGGACAACCCAGATATACCACCTGACTACACCTTGTCCACTAATATCATTCTCTATATGTGTACTATACTAACCCTACCACTCGAGCAACCAATTAAGAGTGGCGATAGGTTTTTTGTTAACTTTCTGAAGTGACGCAAGTAGCGCGTCATAATGCAGTAAAAAGGGCCTGCGAGCCCCACGATTGTGTGTGTGTCAGGACGGACGCGTACGCTCCTTGACCCATCCCTGCCGTTTTGTATAAATAAACAGCAGAGTCGCCTTGCTCCTTGTGTGCGTCTCATACTCTATCTCATCTGGGATATACGGGAGGAGTTGGGGCCTCCCTGCCCGGAGGTCTGCGGACGGCCCGGCCGACCCCGGCAGAATTTCCCCCCGACAAGTTGGAGGCACTGCTGAGATCTGTTTAAGATCAACTTTTATTTTTAGTTTTTCCAGGCACTCCCGTTGCGAGGAGGCCCGGCGGCGCGGCCCCCTCTGCCGTTGCCCCCTTCTGAGGACTACAGGACCATCGCGGAGCCGCGAGAAGACCGGACAGCGCAATCCGGATATTGGCCCTCGGGAGCCGGTTGAGAAGTATCCCGCCCGCGGTCGGCGAGTGTCCAGACGTGGTCCAGACGAGGGGAGGTGGCGAGCCGCTTGGAGGGTGCACGCAGTCGAGCGGCCCTGCATCGAGAGAACTTGGTGAGCATGACACGCACAACAAGCAATGCGAAATTGTGAGGGAGGGGGAGGAAGTAAATAAGGGAGGGGGGAGGTATTGTAGAGATGTGCGGCGAAGGTTTAACTGAGTGTTGCTAATGGAATGAATGATAGGAAAACGAGTGCGAGAACAGTCGGCTAACGTTACGCGAAAGAGGGGGGCGGGGCACGAAAACATCACGTGCAGCCGCTCGTAACAGTCAGCTAACGTTACGCGAAAGAGGGGGGCGGGGCACGAAAACATCACGTGCAGCCGCTCGTAAGACCCTGATGGTCTAAATTGCGACTAAGTGTGAGGGTGGGTGTGTGTGGTTTCCTACGACTTGACATTTATTGATCAATGAGTAGATGAGGTTCCCTATTGTTCGAGCAAGAAACTCGATAGGTAGATGACGTTTCCCTGTGGGCGGTAGCTAGTTACATAGTTGCCCAAAACGGAAGATAATTGGCTGGTTAAGCCCTCCTGTTAAGGGGCGTATCACACGCGAGGCGACGCAGCGTGCGCAGTCCGGTTATATTATTGATGAGATTACCTTGTTCCAGGAGAGACAGGAAGACAGCTGTAGGGTTAGCGGGGTAGATTGCAAGTGTATTTTGAACTTAAAAAACATAACAAGAATATACCAGTAGCTCGAAGAAATCGGTGACGTCACCAGTAGGGATTTAATAGGATATCGCGAGCACAAGGAATTTTGGGTTTGAGAGTGGTGGGGAAGAGAAGCATGATAAAGGAGCTGGTACGGAGATAAACTATAAACCAGTGGATCGAAAACAAGGGGAAAGGGGCGTGGCTGCGCACGGAGAACGCCGGCCACGGCAAGTGTAAACGGGGGAGGAGAACGGAGAAACAGGACGACTGTATAAGATCATCGTAAGGGGTACGCAGCCGCAGGGGGCTGCGTGCGCTTCGGCCGCAGGGGGCCGTAGGGGAAGGAATATAATATAACATCATATTTATTATTATTGCATAATTTGTCAAAAGGATTGTCGAAAGTCCCCACATTTGCGGGGCGAGGTAAGCAATACAAGGTTGTATATCGTAAACTGCTAGTAAGGGGAAGGGTAACAAGGGGAGTGAATTTATGTCATACGGGAGAGGGTCGGGAGGGTGGGGGAACACCCTCACTACCCCACTACAGCACATATGCACCACACTGCCACCACATAGGGAGAAGTTAATTAAGTACAGCATAGAGTGGACCCAGGGGACAGATAACAAAATGTTAACACCATGGCCGCCTAATGGTAGTTTCGATCCATATGCCCAACATTCACTACTGAACCATCTGCACAATACATACAAGGGGAAGAAGTTGGCAAACCATGTGGAGGTGTTTAACTTATGGAGGATGTTCCAGGGGTCTCGACCAGGACCAAATGGAATGTTCACTATGGGGGAAACACCGGAAGAAAAGGAGATTAAGAAAGAAGGAACGGGTGGGGAAAAGGAGTGCGAAAGCACAAAGAATACGGGGAACGAAAGACAGGGAGGAGAAAAGATTGATAAATCAGACGACATAAAAAAGGAACCGAACAATGGGATACCCATAACACCGGGAGTGAAAACAGAGGGAGGAGGGTTGTACCCTTTAAGAGAATTAGGAGAAATAGCAGGACAGTTAAGGGCGGCTGAAGGATACTCAAACCCGGCATACAGCCCTCCACCATATGTGGCTCATGGGAAGATACCAATGGGGGACAGGAGGATTAGAGAAGAGCAGACTGTAGAGATAGGAAACGATGAGTGGATAGCTGCACAGATATTGTTGAAATTACGAGGCTCACTAACTGGAGAAGAAAGGGAGGCGGTAAGGAGAACAAACGAGGATAGTGCCAGAGAGAGTGAAATGAGGGGAGAGGAGCTACTACGGCAGAAGGAAGAGATTTTGGAGGAAAGATTAGCAGAACTAAGGGATGAGCAGAATGAACTGATCAAACAACTTGAGCGGGAGGAAAGAGAGAGAGTGAGGAAAAGGAAAGAAGGTAAGGACGAATTGGAAAAATTAAGGGAACGAAGTGAGGAACAAAAGAGAGAAGCTGAAAGGGTAAAAGGAGCAGCAGATAGGGTATCAAGAGTAGTGCTGAGAGAGAAGAAGAAGGAAGAAGAAGAAAAGGAAAAAGAAATGGAAATATGGAGGAGGAGGATAATATCAGAGGCAACTAAGAAATATGAAGAGGGGAAGGTAATAGAGAGTATAGTAGAAAGAGAAAGGGTGAAATGGGAAAGGAAGAAAGAGGATGAAAGGATATTGGAACAGATGAGCAACGAAGTAATGGAGGAGTTGAAAAGGAAAAGGGAGGAAAATAGTAGGGAAATGGAGGAGAGGAGTGAAGGAGGAAGAGAAGAGAGGGGTTGGGAGAGTGAAAGATGGGAAGATGTATATAAAAGTAGAGAGGTAGCAACAACATCAGCACAAAGGGGAACAGTTGGTAACAACGGAAAGGGAGAAAGAGACCTAATAGACTTAAAAACAGTAACAATAAAAGGAAAAAAGGCAGAGTGGGGGGTGCCATTTATGAATGATTTTTGCAGTGAGGAGGAAGGAGGAGTGGAGAAGGATGGAAGGAAGAGTGAAAGGGAAAGCTTAGATAAACTATACCTTACTAGAACAAACATAGATTCGCCCTGGATGAGTAGAAGATGGGAGGAGCTGGAGAGAAGTAAGGAGGAAGTGAAAAGAATAGGGGAAACACAAACCAATGAAACCACGCCACCCACATCACCATCGCACCCTCCCACGTCACGCCCTACATGTTCAACTACCGCGCGCTCTCTGCACAGAATAAAGCTAGCGCCCTTCATGAATGAACCTACACCTTATGCATGTCGGCTTAGGGACCTCCCTAGTCGCAGGCAAGACAGACAAATAAACATACCCATATTGAACACAGGAAATGATGAAAAAAGGGGAAAGGAAGAAGAGGGAGGTAGGAGCAGAGGTAGTAAGGAAGAATTTGGAGTAGTAAAAGAAATGGGGGAAGAGGAGGGGTGTGAAGACTCAACATTATGGAGCGTAAAGGGTGACACAAGACAGAATTTAATGCCACTGCTGGAGAGAGGAGGGGTTAGACCACAGTATGTACCTTGGAAACATACGGATAAGGAAAATATAAAATGTAGGCTCCCATCACTAAGTGGAGGTGCGGGTAAGTGGATATATGAAATGGAAAAACACACCGCAGGACAGAAACTAGCAGTAGGAGATGTGAAGGGCCTGTTAATATCAATATTAGGGGATAGAGAGGATGACATTTGGAAAAGAGCGGGATTCCATGGGGTAACAATAACGAACACATCGCATGATGGGGCACCATTTGCAAACTGCAGACATGCGCTATGGCAGGCACTGAGAGTGCAGTACCCAGACACATCAGACATAGGAGCCATTACTTCCCGTAAAATGGGTGAAAATGAGGATCCTGTTGATTATATCCAGGATGTTCAAGAGAAGTGGCGCATGGAAACTAGAGAACAATGGGACAAAACACCAGCCATATTTTATCATATACTAGTACAAGGGCTCCCAGAAGGAGTTCAAAAACAACTAAAGAAAGTAGTGGGGATGGAAGCAAAACCATGGCCAGAAATACAACTGACTATAGTACATCACTGCAGAACATGGCAAGGAAAAATGAAACAAAAGGAAGAGGATAGGAAAACAGAAGAGGCCAAATTAGTACAGAAAAAACTTACTAAATACACAATGGAAGGGGCACTAATAACTACGCCCACACCAATGGCCCAAAGCCCAACGCAAGTAGTGGCTGCACAAGATCCCGCACAAATAACGCCTCCACAAGGTGTAATACAGCAAGTGCCGCCTCTGCAATTACACGCACCAAACATGGGAGGAGGGTACCCAATGCAAGGAACTGGGTATTATAGTTATAACCGAGGGAGAGGAGGGTTTATGAGGGGGAGAGGATATGGATATAATACCCAACAACAGGCTGGGGGACTAAGAAATAACTACCCCACAGGGCAACCCGTATACCAGGACAACACAGGGAGCTTCCCATGGCAAAACAGGGAACCACCCGTGTGTTGGAGCTGCAGACTATTAGGACACATGTCACGTACATGTAGGGTCAGGCCAGGAACACCAGCATGGAATGAACAAGCACAACCTAGGACATTACAAGAACAGCAGGGCATACAACAACAGCAGACGTCACAAAAAGGGAGTGACCCACAACAACAAACAACACAACAGCCACAAACCTATTCACTGCCACAACAACAAATAACACAGTACCTGCCACCGCCACAACAACAAGTAGCGTTAATACAACCACCACCCCAAAATGAACGAACACAATTGGGTGGGGTGACGGTGTTGGGACACAACCCTTACACAGGGAATGGCCAATCATTGTACCCCCAATAGGCCAGCCCACAGACGGCCTTGGTGTGTCCCATCCTGTCAGTAACACCTAATAGTGCGGAGGAACCACGCATAGAGGTAACGATAGGTGACAAAAAATTATCATTTCTTGTTGACACCGGGGCAACCCGGTCTTGCATAAGGGAAGGTAAATTTAAGATGTCAGGCGAAGCCATGAACACCCAAGGATTTTCTGGGGCTAAAGGGTTGGTTCCATTTACTGATAATGTTCCCTTATCTATTGGAGATTATGATCTGTCAGTTCCACTCTTGTATTATAGTGCCTCACCAGTAAATATACTGGGGAGGGACATAATGAATAGGTTGAACATGACGATCTCCTTTACAGAGGATGGCATAATTTGCTCTACTCCAGGGATTAACATGCTCGCAGCACGACAGATTTTGCAAGCATACTGTGGACAGACAGCGATTAGGGCGGAGCCAGTAGATGGCGAGATATTCCAATATGGCACTGACATGGCATTTGCATGGATGCCAGGGATAGAAGGGAAAATATGGAGGAGACCAGCAGCCTATCTATTCCGACCAGAAACACCAGGTAATGAACTAGAAGGGAAGGTGTTTGTAGTGGACATTGAGAGCATTATTGCAACAGCTGATTATGTTGCTGTGCACGCCCAAGATAAAGAAGGGAGAGCATGGAGGGCGGTGATAGCACTAGCAGAAGGATGTAGGCTGACCCAGGTGTCAGATGAAGAGCTGTTCTCAGAAGAAAAGGAAGAAAATGAAATGGTGTTCATGATGAGTGTAGAAATATGGCTAAGAGTGGCTCACAAACAAGTAGCACAGAAAATTGCAATGGCACTTGAGGCACCCGCAGGCACCCCAGTCCCATTTTTTAAGGAGGATATGTCAAAGGTGCCCAAATCATTATGGACTATTAGCCCTTATGACGTGGGATGCATAAAAAGCATAGGGGGTGTAAGGATAAAATTGAAAAAAGGTGCGATACTACCAAGAGTTAAACAGTACCCATTGTCAAAAGAGGCAGATGAGGGCATATTTGAAACCATAACGGCCCTTATAAACAATGGCATATTGGTCCCCTCAGAATCACCATGTAACACAGCTGTGTACCCGGTGCGCAAGGCTAAAGGGGGGTCTTGGCGCTTCATACAGGACCTCAGACCCTTGAACAACATAGTAGAAGCAGAGTATCCAGTAACAGCAAACCCGGCCACAATATTGTGTGGCATTCCAGCAGAAGCATCACGATTTACAGTGATTGACCTTAAAAATGCTTTCTTCTCAATACCATTACACCCAGACTCACAAGATTTGACAAGCTTCACTTACCGAAATACAAAGTGGAAACATACCAGATTACCACAGGGGTATTGTGAATCACCCTCAATTTTCAATAGAGTAATACAGATGGATTTGGGTAACGTTGAGGTGGAAAGCACAGTGTTACAGTATGTGGATGACATAATAATTTGCAGTACAAACGAAAGTAAATGTAGAGAGGACTCTTTAAAAATGTTGACGATACTGGCAGAAAAGGGGTACAAGGTAGACATGGAAAAGATACAATACTGTCAGGAACAGGTACTTTACATTGGTCAACTGATATCCCAACATGGAAGAAGGATTGCACCACAAAGAGCACAGGCCATCTCAAGCACTCCCGTGCCACAGACTGTGAGAGAACTGCAGCAATTTCTGGGGCTGTGCAACTACTGTAGAGCATGGGTATTTGATTACAGCTCATACATAGGACCCCTGCTTGAGGGTTTGAAGGAAGCAAATAAAGGGGAGAAAAAGTTGGGATGGACTATGGAAATGAGGGAGGCATTTGACGAATTAAAAGACGCGATATCAACTGCTCCAGTACTTGCATCCCCAGACTATGAGCGGCGCTTCTTTATATTTTCACATTGCGACTCAGCAGTGATGAAAGCAGTATTGGCCCAAAAAACTAGCATGGGCTATAAACCAGTAGCATTTTACAGCGGTCACTTAGACCCTATAATGTTAGGCCACTTCTCTTGTGAACAAGGTCTTGCTGCAGCTGCTTTTGCAGTAGAAAAAGCATCAGCAATAACTATGGGGTGTCCAACTACACTATTTGTGGAACATGCACTATTTGCGATATTGAATAAACCTAAGTCCACGTTAACGACACAGAGGGCATCAGGTTATGAGATTATTTTGTCTAAAGCTGAACTGGCAATTGTTAGATGTAGCACGGTTAACCCTGCAAGGTTCCTAGCAGAAGTAATTGAAGAGGGAGATTACGCCCACGACTGCACCCAAGTAACTGAAATATACTCATGTACTAGGAAAGTTGAAGAAAACGCACTAGAGGGAGGTGAGCTTTTGTTTATTGATGGGTCATCAACTATTGATCAAGGAGATGGGATACGAAGGACTGGGGCAGCAGTAGTAAAAATGATGGAGGCGCCGGTGTGTGTGGCTATGAAGTGTGTACAATTACCACAGCACTACTCTGCTCAAGCGGCGGAACTCGTTGCACTAATATTGGCATTAAAGGAAAGTTTTAATAAAAGAGTAACTATATATTCCGACAGTGCATATGTTACATCCACTGTCCACTCAGGGCTATCAAAATGGAGAAGGAGAGGGTTTAGGAGAGCTGATGGCACTCCAGTACAACATGCCCTCTTGTTGGCTGAACTAATTGAAGTAATAAACGACCCCCAAGAACTAGCCCTAGTAAAATGCACCGCACACACCAATGGAGAAGACTACGTTTCAAAAGGAAATGCAGCAGCAGACGCACATGCGAAATATGCTGCATATTTTGGTGAGATATGGAACCCCACAGACTCACAGAGAGGGAGAGGGAGGGGAATAGCGAGGGAGATGTTAATAAGAGAAGGGTACACCCATCTCCCAGCAACACAGATTATGGAGCTACAAGCGGCTGCACCAATGGCCGAAAAAGAAGTATGGGTGAAAAGAGGATGCACAATGTCACCAACCGACGCACTATGGCGCCAGGGTGGCACTGGGAAAGTTGTAATACCGTTGGCACTGTTAAATACCGCCTTGAGCCAATTACATCACCCTGCCCATACAGGCAAGGAAATAATTGCAGCACGAATTAGAGAAGATTGGTTTTGTCCCGAGTTAACCTCCCATGTGTCAAATTTTATCAGCAATTGCCTCACATGTCAACAGTTTACGGCCGGTCATACTCTAAAAGTGATAAGAGGTACAATACCCCGGCCAGAAGGACCTTTTCGGCACCTTCACATTGACTATGTTGATATGATCAACATCTGTCAAGGCAATAGGTATATGATTGTAGTAGTATGTCCATTTTCTAGGTGGATTGAAGCAGGGCCCTGTTCACACCCTGATGCGTTTAGAGCAGCCAAATTCATAGTAAGGGAGGTCTTCCCCAGGTGGGGAGTGTGCGAGGTGTTAAGATCAGACAACGGCCCCCATTTCGCAAATGAAATGTTCCAGCATATTACATCCCTGCTGAACATTAAACACAAATTTGCATGTGCATACCACCCACAGGCTAATGGTGTATGTGAACGCCTGAATGGCCTATTGAAGGAGGCAATTTCTAAAATACAACAAACAACAAAGAAAAGTTGGTTGTATTGCCTTCCGTTAGCATTGTTTGAACTTAGAAACAGGCCAGGGTCCGACCACCACCTCACCCCTCACGAAGTGGTTACTGGACGTCAAATGCGCCTTCCCCTAACACCAACGTCAAGGGCATTCACCGATAACGAAAGTTCAGCGAATGTGTTAGGAGATGAAATGTATCAATATGTGTCTTCTTTGATTACTAGTGTTGTGTTTGTGTCTCAACAGCTCGAGCGCACACGGGGCGGGTCTACCAGCAATCAAGAAAAGGACGAAAGTACGGAATTGGGAAAGGAGAACTCGTGCAAACTTGCCAAAGGTGACCACGTACTACTTCGCAATTTCAATAGAAGGTGGCACGAGAAGAGGTTCACTGGCCCCCATCTGGTAGAGGACGTATCAACAAGAGCAGTAAAACTAAAGGATAAGCGTGCCTGGAACCACCTACATGACGTAAAGATCTACAAACTGCAGACCCGCCCCAGCGCCAACGACAGGTCCGTTGGAAGAACAGCAACAACATCGCCGACAGCGGAAGAAAGTTCCACCACAGACAACGACCCAATTGTTCCCTCGGAGACGATAACTGACGAAGAAAGGGGTGATCCCCATACTGCCCACCCCATGGTCACGCGCTCAAAGAGTAAAAATACTTCCGCCATCTGAGCGCAAACCCCCCCCCCATTGACTCCTAAGTACAGTTGTAACTAAAACTAAAGGACATTGCTTGCACCAATACACATGTAAACACGTGAATGTTCTCTTTTTTCTCTCGCACATACAGGAACTGCGTAATATTGTATTGTTAAGAAAAGCTAATTAACAAGTTCAGTGTACAGGCGTAGATGGTGCTGCCAGACGATAACTACCCAGAAGAATTGTCACACCAATTTGTATACGAAATAAAGAGGCCAACATACCTAAAAAGGAGAAGGGTACGTGTCTACTACACAGCCTTCCTCCTGGCCATAGAATATTACATGCCCCACCTCCGCCCATACTTGCCGGTCCTAAGAGACCCATCACTTAGAGTAGCGTGGGAGCAGCTCTTCGCCTGGGCACTGAACGACCACTTGATAGGGAGAGCTTAAAGGAAACAAAACTAACATTTAATAACGAGCACTTTTGAGAATTTTTAGGCGGGCAACTGTAACGTCGCAAGAATAAGCTGCCAGGACCGCAGCAAGGTAAGAGCAAAATGCCGGTGAAATTAGCATATGTAATAAAAATAATAGGGATTTTTATGATCACCGGATTCTTGGCTGCCTCTGTCTGGCAGTACAGCTATGCTATTGATTTTATTGCTGCACCCAAACTTAATATACCCCCGTCCCCTGCTGCAACAGGTGTTACGTCAGGTGGTAATCGTAATTTTGCACCCAAGCAAAATAGAGTTAAACGCAGCACGTACTCAGACAATAAAGGTATTGATAATTATGTACAAGATTCAGCACACGTCACAAACAACATATGGTACCAACACATGACCCGCATTGGTAAGCAGACAACTGAGGATAGCTGTTACGTTTGCTCATTAATACCATACGCCATGAGCGCTTCACGAACATTTGTTGCCACAGAAATAGATGAAAAAACAGCACAGTGCATAATATATTTGGCCCTGTTCCAAACGAAAGGAAGATTTCAAGGAACAGTAGTGCACATGACATGGAAAACACGAGACTCATACCCATATGAAAACAACTTCCTCAAGACCTATCTGAGTTATCACAAGACCAGTTTACATGCTGAAGCATTCAGGTACATAACAAGTGGCCCTGCAAAAGGAGAAACAAAAAAGGTAACACTGCAGTATCTACCATGTGATTGGTACGCAACTGAAGTTCCGGGTAAACAAGGATGCTGGGAGAGGCCGCTACTGACGATAACAGGAAAGGTGTTCCTGGGCAACAGCTGGGAGATAGGAGTGATTGGCAGCAACATGGTAACAAAAGAAACTATCTCAACTATCGAGACACACAATCATCGATGTTGGACGACGTGGATCAAGTATGTACCAATGCTCACGTGGGTAGAAGAAGATGAAGACCCGATAACTATACTACCATTGACTGCGCCTAAAGTATGCTACCAGCATAAAGGAGAGGTGGACGTAGGATATAACACCAATTGTGCAAGCGTGATGGAGTTGCCTGAGGGGGGAGCGGGAACAGCAGTAATAATGGACCATTATTGGGCCTGTGGAGAAAAGGCATATCATACACTGCCTCCCCTGTGGAATGGTGTGTGCACAATGGTACACGTCAATGTACCATCACTAGTGGTACCTAAGAAGCATGTCGATGTGGCGAAATTTCCTAAAATGGATGAAGGGGATAAGAGAAGAAAGAGATCTGCACCACTTCAGAAGGAGCAAGGAAACAGGACCAACAGCAATGATACTGTCCTAAACAGGAGAAAAAGACAAGGAGAGCCATTGACAGGAAATTACCTGTGGGGAAGGTCGGAAACGGAACTAACATCAATACCGCCAGAACACAGACTATTCAGCAGAGCAGCAATGTTCTTCTCCTCAATAATACATCCGGGACTGCAGGCATACGCAAACGCAAAATGGCTCCAAATAACACGGTGGGAACTAATGATGACCATCAATTCAACAGTAAATGGGTTCAACGCAATTAAAGAGGAGCTGCGAGCTGTAAGGATGGTAGCACTCCAGAACAGATATGTATTGGACCTTCTCACAGCAATGGAAGGAGGAGTTTGTGCAAAAATAGGACAATCTTGCTGCACGTTCATACCTGCCAACGATGCTGACAATGGTACACTGACAGAAGCAGTTTCACAATTGGCCCAGATGCACTCCAAAATGATGGACGAAAGTAACGGTGTAAACAAGGATAAGAGCTGGTTTTCACTATTATGGTCATGGATGCCATCTTGGCTGTCAGATGGACTGAAAATAATAGTGGGATGTGCTATTTTGGCTGGAGCTACCCTGATCATAATTAGATTTTGGAAGGCCCGGAAAGCACGCACGACTGACGAGTTGCTGGAAATGGTGGGAATGCACCCCTTAATGCCAGCAGATGACGGCCAGCATACAGGTGTGATAATACAAGAAAGGGAGAAGTTGCGCACCCAAATCATCACCAATCATCTAGACCCACCATCAGTGAAGATTGAGAACCCAAGGAACCCCAGGAGCTACATAGGAAGATGGGTATACTGTACTCCTGGAGGAACATGTGAATACATGTATTGGTCATTTGAAGATCATGTAAACCATTATGGACATCTCGGAGGGATAACTAAGATATGGAGGGTAAGAGGAGATAACGAGAAGGATATGTTTGTGGTCGACAAGTTGACCAGAGGGGGGACTGAAGTGGGAGAATGGAAGACCAGGCTCCCATCCTTCACCTCTCGCGCTTGGCCTAGAGGGTCACGGCCCAGACACCCGCCGCGGGAAGAGTTTGTCCATTTACCAGACGACCAGGTACCCTGGTACAGGAACATACGGATGTGTCCACCTGCCTGCCAAACAGCCCGCACTGGCCATGCCGACCCCTGCGGCTCGGATCAGCTAGACTAAAAACCACACGTCGTTAGAGATGCCATGACGACCTAGACAACGGGAAGCACATCTGTACAAGTATACACACTTAACATTTCCACACCAATCTACACGAAGAACATACTCAGTGCTCTGACGTAGGCGACAGGCATATTCACGGACGTGCATCTTTATTATTTTTACATAGGCTTTCAGAATGCAGAAACGCAAGATGCATCATGAACTCATCTATAACGCTTGCTCACGCTTCCCTTGAAACCCGTTACCACCATGAGAGGTATAATGGAAACACGATACTGGTCATGGAAATGTATGCTACTATAATCTAAAGCACCTATGCACCAAACAGACTACTTAAGCACCAGGCCCGAGTAGGCCTCAAACAAGAGCTCCCGTGGACATTAACAAAGCAAGAGTCAGGTTGCTGATCCTGCAGAAAGAACCCGATGGAGCAACCAGCCAAGGTCGCAATGTTGCAAGCCCACATCCAAGAACAAATCATCAAAGGCACGATGTTGCAACCTCGTACTCCGCGTACCAACGTTAAAGTCATATCTACAAATTAAACCAGACACACAGTGGAAAAGCAATATTAATTGTGCAGAATTCTGCCTCAAACACGGTCCCGCCTCACGTGACCAAGCCGAATCTGACGAGATGCCAAAACCCAGGAGAGAAAAGGCGTCTGGGTCCCTCACTACGAGACACAGGCCGAGACACTTGAAAGGCTCAATGGACACCTGCTACAGTGGGAGCGGTCAGCCTTCCACCTATGAATAAATCCTCACATTGTCTGCACGTACCCATATTGAAACATTGTTGCAAACACAGGTACACCGAGAGCTGGGAACAACGGTGGTCCCAGGCTGGGGAGCTCACGGATGCGCCAATCAGAACATGGGGCTCTTATCTCAGACGTCAGTAACATTAGCCAATCCTCAGGAGCCTTCATGTAACAATTCTTATGTATCCAATTATAGGGACAACCCAGATATACCACCTGACTACACCTTGTCCACTAATATCATTCTCTATATGTGTACTATACTAACCCTACCACTCGAGCAACCAATTAAGAGTGGCGATAGGTTTTTTGTTAACTTTCTGAAGTGACGCAAGTAGCGCGTCATAATGCAGTAAAAAGGGCCTGCGAGCCCCACGATTGTGTGTGTGTCAGGACGGACGCGTACGCTCCTTGACCCATCCCTGCCGTTTTGTATAAATAAACAGCAGAGTCGCCTTGCTCCTTGTGTGCGTCTCATACTCTATCTCATCTGGGATATACGGGAGGAGTTGGGGCCTCCCTGCCCGGAGGTCTGCGGACGGCCCGGCCGACCCCGGCAGAATTTCCCCCCGACAGTCCCCTACGTCCACGCTGGATGACATCGTCGGTGAGCTGCAGGGAGCGAAGGTCTTCTCCAAACTGGACCTGAGGTCTGGCTACCATCAGCTGGAACTTCACCCGGAGTCGAGATATATCACCACCTTCACGACTCACGAGGGCTATTCCAGTTTAAAAGGCTCAGTTTTGGTGGCTCGTCGGCGGCAGAAGTTTTCCAGAATGCCATCCGGGGGGCCTGTCAGATGACATTCTAGTATTCGCACAATCGGAGGCGGAACACCTAAAGAGACTGGAGCGGGCGCTGGAGCGACTCAAAAGTTTGGGGCTGACCCTGTACCGAAAGAAATGTGAATTTCTCAAGGACCGAATATAATTTTTCAGGTTTGTGTTCCATGCGGGAGTTATCTCGCCTGATCCGGAAAAAGTAAGGGACATTTGTGAGGCGGCCCCACCAGAGTCACCAGCCGAGATAAGAAGCTTCCTCGGCATGGTCAACTACTGTGGACGATTCATTCGCGATCTGGCGTCTCTGTCTGAGCCATTGTGGGCCCTGACAAGGAATGACCCGGCATGGGCCTGGACGTCGAAGGAACAGAGGGCGTTCGCTGAGATCAAGAATGCCTTGTCGGGCCAGGAGACCATGGCGTATTTTAACCCAGACAGGGAATCGGAAATAGTGGTGGATGCCAGCCCAGTACGGTTAGGAGCGGTGCTCATGCAGGCAGATCCACAGGGGACCATGCGTCCCATCACCTATGCCAGTAAGGCGCTTACAGAGACAGAAAAGCGGTACACGCAAATTGAGCACGAAACCCTAGCCATCCTGTGGGGCTGCAAGCACTTCCGGATCTACATCCTGGGGAAGCCCGTGGTTGTGATAACTGACCACAAGCCACTTAATCCGATTATGGCCGGTGCCTCCTCCAAGCCACCACCGCGCATCGAGAGATGGATGCTGTCGCTCATTGAGTATGGGGTCAAGCTGCAGTATCGCCCTGGCACTCACCACCCGGCAGACTATCTGTCCCGTCACCCGGGGGCAGGACGCCCTCGAGACTCTGCCAAAGTGGTCGACTGCATTGAAATGGTGCAGTACGTGGTGGAGGCAGCCTTGCCGGTGGCCCTGGCGCGCCAAGAAATTGCGGATGCGTCGAATGTGGATGAGGTATTCCTGGTCATCAAGGAAGCCATGGACAGTGGGGAGTGGCGTGAAGTGCTCACGAACAATGCCAGGAGAGAGAGTGGGGTACAAAGAGATCTCCAAGCACTATGGAAGGTGCGCAATGAGCTGTCAGTTGCAAAAGACGGCCTTCTGCTGAGAGGGTGCCAAATCCTCATCCCGTGAGCCTTGGTGGGGAAGGTGCTGCAGCTCGCCCATAAAGGTCATTAGGGGACGGCAAAAACGAAGGCACGCCTAAGACTGAAGGTGTGGTTCCCAGACCTGGAGAGCAAAGTGGACGAGTTTGTGCGTGCATGCGTACCATGCCAAGCAGCTAGTCCGATGGAAAGAGGGCCGCCCATCCAGGCAATGGAAAGAAGTGAGCAGCCCTGGGGGACGGTGCATGCCGACTTCGGTTCCACGGGCAGAGGAATGTACTTTCTTGCAGTTGTTGACCAGTGGTCGAGTTATCCCGAGGTGGAGCTGGTGGAATCCACGGCCAGAGACCACACCATTCTGGCCCTGGAGAAGATGTTCACCACCCACGGGTTCCCCACCGAGATTTGTTCTGACAACAATTCGCCATTCCAGGTGCCACAATTTGCCCAGTGCTGTGAGGAGAGGGGGATCAAACACCGGAAAGTTATCCCACTCTGGCCCAGGGCGAATGGGGAGGTGGAGCGCTTCATGTGGACACTCCATAAGGTCTTCAGAATCTCGCTGGATGGGGGAGAGGAGCTACGCCGAACCCTTTTCCAATTTCTGCGTGGGTACCGCACGACCCCCATCAGTCCACCGGGTTTGCTTTTTTCTAGGCAATCCCATAGCGTGACAAAACAAATGAGTGGCGAAACAAAGTGCTGCTTTCTGGGAAACAAAGGAACATCCCAAAGCATTGTGACAAAATGAGTCAATCCGCAAAGAATTCTAGTCATCGGTGTAGAAACTGAAAGTGTTATATGGAGGAGACATGCTTTCTGAGAAACAGAGGTAAATCAAATGCAGAACTAAGGAACTGGACAACCAATATACACACTGTGTTAGGGTAAACCGAGTGAGGCTATATAGGTCAAACATACCAGAATGTGTGGCCTTTTCTGGGAGTTAAGCTCATGTGGAGCATGCACGCCTTGGGAACAGTATGATGCCGTTCATCAGAGGTGTGATACGCCAGGTGGGCTAACTCAGTTCTTTACCCCACAAACTCCTAGGGTAATACATTGATAACGATGCTAGCGAGTAACATCGGTTACCAAACGCTCGGAAACTGGATTCCAGGTAACAGCGCAATATGAGACCCTAGGATCATTATTTTTATATCATTAGAGGTGACTTGTACCATCCCAGGTAGATGCTGTCCTACTCTCCCAAGAAAAGCAACAAACAAGAAAGACCTTTCAACTCCTTGAATAGTAGTAATATATTTTCTAATTGATAAAAAGGGTGCACACATCTCTACGGCAAAGACTTTAACAAGCTGAACTATCTACAGGGGTGGGTGTGCCCTTTGAAATATTTTCATTTTTTTATTTTAGTAGATTTTTTCGCTACTAATTATATTATATTAATCGTTTCCACTTTCATGACATCTATAAATTGTAATAGATTTCAGTTACATGGTTCTGTAGGCACTTGACATTTTTCGGCCCTCACCCACAGACAATCTGCCTGCTGTCTCTGCCCGCTTCATCACTTTGCCTGTTTCCCTGGTCCACCGCATCCAGCATCCTCTAGCCTGACTGCCATCCTGTCCGCCCACTAACACGCTTGCTTGTTTTCAGCCACAGCCTGTCTCAAGTCTTCCAAACCTGCCGACAACCTCTCACTTTCTGCATAATCTTGCCCTCCAACCTCACCTTGCATGCTTCCGTCTGATTCTCTGCTTATGCCTGCCATTTATGTTCTAAAAAAGAACCTATGCTCCCTTGCTCACCCCATGCACCCTTAGAGAGACACAAGCTGGGCAAGCTGGGACCCTTTTACATCTTTGAGTAGCTACTTCCAGGGGCATTTCTGCAGCAGTCTGTCAGACTCACCATAGGAAGAGAGCAGTTTCTACAGTCAGTTCCCTCTAATTAATCTTTCATAACGCCTTAATGCCAGAGACCAGTCTCTATGTGCTGGACCAGGATTCAAACCGATGTTGCTCTGCGCTGTCTTGCTTCTGAGACAAACGCGTTGCCCCTGCGCTATCCTACTGGCCCTCTAGGCCCCTTACAATCCGGTGCACGCAAATCTTCTGTGGGTGTGTTCCATCATCAATGAAAGAGAATTTGGACATACACGCAATACCAGTATGTGCACAATATGGCCATACCTGAACTATCCTTTTGTGCTCTACACACCTCTGGGTCAAAGTGCGATGCTAGAAGAGAATCATGATTAGGCCAACACACACTACTTTGCACTTCTGGTCAGAGATGTCGAACACAATTGGAGCTGGGCCTTTCATGTAAGGTGGGTAAGGGTATGAGGGGATCATGGCAATTCACGGGTGGAGTGATAGGAGGTGGGGTGGTGGGGCCGACCATCAGTATGGGGAGCTGTTGGATGGGGGGCCTAAATATGAGTGGGGGGAGGTGGTAGGTGAACGAACAAACTTGTGGGGGCGGTAGGGGGTGGAGGGGGGAGCTTTAGTCGACAGCCTGCCGCAACATACCTGTCACACTGTGTTACAAATAGGAGATCTGATATTTGTTCTCTGGTGGCCCGATCCGGGCATTTGCCAAAACTGCCTGTGCTTTGAGTGGCACTGTGGGAAAGTACAGTATAATGACGCACCAGGCCATGCACGTGACCGCACGTAGGCGTACGATGCCTTTGGCCTGGCACCGGATCTTGCTCAGGCACATGCAAATAGTAAACTGTTGTGTGAGAAGGCCCCAGACCTTATGAGCCTGTCCCCCCGTCCTACATATTTTCCTCTCGGTTGGCTTCATGCGCCATCCAAGCATTCCCCCAGCGATACCCCTCCTCTGTATATTCCTTCACTCAACAACTTTGACCTGAAGGCAGTAATAGTCTTACCATACACAAGCCAGGACTATTTGTTCTGTGAGTGCTAGTGTTTATTTTTATTTTTCGGAAGACAACGGGAAAGGCTTGTTCTTTTTATGGCTGGCCTGCGAGGAAGCTAAACGGATTAAGTGTTCCCTGTTGTGAGCCGTGTGCACCGTAAGTAAAAAGCTTAGTCCCTGACAGGGCCGACTTAACCTTCCTTTTTTTCTGAGGTCGATCAATTTAGCTTGAGTGAGAATAATAACCCCTATTTTTTACAGTGCCATGAAACATCAAAATCTGACTTTGTATTTCATGTTTATTATTTATTGACAATAAAAGTGGCACTACAAATCGAGCCGGGGCTCATCAAGGGGGCGTGGCCTAACAGCGGGGCCTTGATGCCCGTTAGGCCACGCCCCCTTGACGAGCCCTGGCTCAGTGGGCTACTGGCACCTCTGCCAGGCAGCCTTTTGTAGAGATTAGCACCCTCTCCCCTATGGGGGAGAGAGTGCTGATCTCTGCATTTATATTCTATAGGCATGCCTGGCAGGGGACAGCGCCTCGCCTATTCAGCCTTAATGGTGGTGCTGCCCCTCGCCAGCTGGGGAGGGGCGCGTCACCATCAAGGCTGAAAGGGTGAGGCCACTGGAAGCAGAGTCCTTTTTCCTAAAGACTGAAACTCCCGCGAATCCGCGGGAGCTTCAGTATTTAGAAAGCAAGGCCTCTGTTTCCAGCGGCCTCACCTTTTCTCCATAATGGTGGCGCCGGCCCACGTGTATCACTTGATTAAAGGATGCCTCGTAGGTGCGGCGCCACCATTATGGCTGAAAGGCATTTTTTTCTGAAGCCTGAAGCTCTCGCACACGAGCGAGAGTTTCAGGCTGTAGAAAAAAATGCTTTTTCGTGTAGTGGCCGGGGCTGCCAGGGGAGACTAGTGGGCCCCGGCAGGGCCCCGCTTCAAAACGAAATTTCGGAGCATGCCGGGGCCCAGCCCCGGCACGCCCCGGCCCACTTAAAGCCCTATATGACAATGAAAAGTGCTTTGCCAAGACCCACTGTATAAATGATATATTGATGACGGCAGCAAGCCCCCTGCTCGGTGCTTTACACACCTTTACAAAGCCCTGATATAGTAGTTATTACATGAACTCCCCTGCAGGTGGCAAAGACAAAGTAACAGTATGCAAGGACAGAAGAAGACAGACTTTAAATACACCTTCAGTATTTACAGATGTATACAGATGTGCAGTCCAGTGACAAGACTTGCATGCCATCATTTGTGGAGGGTTATAGCACTCTAGTGCCCCGTCGGACCCTCTTGGGAGAAAACCAGGCTTTCAGGGCAATCTTGGAGCCTGGGACGATGGAATGTCTTCAATTCTAGGGTTTGGGTTCCAGTGATGGGGAGCCAGGAGGGTGAAAGAGTAAAAGCAGGGGACAGCGGAGGGTGGATAGGAAGAGGTAACTTTGGTAGAGCCTGTTAGCATAGAGTGTGAGTGAATGAGGATCAGCGGATATATGATATGATATATGATATGGCATTTATAACACGCCTATGCACAAGTGCTTCAAGGCGCGACACGGCAAGGGAGGGGGAACAGAGGGAAGACAGAGACAGCGATCCTACTTGGCCAAGTGTCATTCAGTTTACGCAAGTGAAGGGGAAGGGGGAAAGGGAAAAGTGCAGAGTGAGAGGGGGTGGGGACAGTGCAGTACATGGGATAAAAGAATAAATAAAACAATAAGAGAAGTCGGGCCAGCTGGTGGCAAGTGCAAGGGTAAGTGCAGACATCAGGTGTCCAGTTCTGGGGGGGACTGTAGGGGTACAGAAAACAGTCCCCAAGTGTGGCGGTTGCCAGGGAGGCATTGATAGATTAAGAGAGGTATGGAGCTAGACCACGAATGGCTTCAAACACAAGAAAGAAGAGGGGGCAGTTGCCAGGCTCGGACTGGCTTATAGGGCAATATGCCCATGGCCGAGCCAAAAACGCATAAAATTTGTCTGGGCCAGTTCTTTGAGTCAAATAGGGGCACTTTTTTGGACAATGTGGGCCAGTTTGAGGAGTTTCTTCACTATGCGGCTAATCGTTTTGACTAGTGTTGCTGAATAAATATTCTTTAAAATGTACAATTTACATCACATTTGATAAAAAAACCTCCCCCTTGGGTACTATTCAAACAGCATCACAAAAGGAATTAATTACCGTTTGCAACTGTTGGCCAAAGTTTCGTTGGTGCCCGAGACAATTTGATGCCGCAGTCTGACCCTGGCAGTTGTGTATGCATAGCCACTGTGCATTAAGTCAGTGCATAAAGGTGAGCAGGGATTGTGGATGGTTGTAGAGGGTGCAGTTTGAAATGTTGCATACCTTTCTTAGAATATTTATGGCGTGGCGGGGAGTCCCATAAGGAGGTAGGGGCATTAATCCAGCCTGCTGATGACCAGAGGTGAGGGGGGACTTTTGTAGAGGGAAAGATGTGACAGTGACAATGTTTAGGGATGGTCACACTTCTCCCCGGCCCCCCCTATCCATCTATGCTCCTCTGCCACCACTCCACCCTGCTTTACTCCATGGGTGCATGGGATTTGTACAGCGCTCCATTGCTTCCCAACTAGGTTTGCACTTTGTAAATCCCATACCTTTACATAGATATTCAGTAAGCCCAGCAGCTGACTCAGTGGAGGTGAAGAAGTGCTGACATTTTAGATCACTGTAGCTATTACCCCCACATCAGAGGCATATATGGTTGGTAACGGCCCGCAGCCAGACTCTAGGCAGGCTCAAGTGAAATGAAAGCCTCAGCGAGGGCTTGTCAGTAACCACTGAGTGCCAAGAGCGTGTTCTTGTGGTCTGGGATCTGATGGGGATTCCTCGGAGCTCTACAATGTTCGGATATTTGCCGACTGCGAAAATTGATACAGGGCCCCAACACAAGACCACCGCTGCGAGATTGAAACGCTGGGTAGCATATGGTGCCTCCCTGCACCACATGACAGTACTTCATGGTTTAATGTGGATAGGAAAAGTACAGGCACTGAACCAAGATACTGGGAGAATGAGTGCAAACCGAGGGAGAGGGGCTGGAGGACCCCAGAACAAGGGGAGAGAACAAGGCCAAGCAGGGCGAGGACAAGGCAGCAGAAGGAAAGGTACAGAACAGGAGAAAGGAAACAAAATTAAAAGGAACTGGTGAGCTCTCAGAACGTAGGACAGAGAGCAGGCCTCTGAGCGCAAACAAGGAGTGTTGAGACACACAGAGAGGAACCCGGGGACTTTTTATAGGCTGTCCAGCCGAAGATATAGCTTCTCTGTGTATTTCCTGGCAACCGGGATGACGCCTGATAACGAGCATACGCCGGCAGAAGAAAGAGGCCCTTTACACATGTGCAACATGGTGGTGCCCATCGCCAATGAGGATGCCATTGACCGGAAATGGCGAGGTATCGAGGGCCCTCTACGGGAGACCGGAGTCCACCATATGCCAGGACCGGACCAGCGCCATTGATGGAAGAGGGTCCAGCTAACAGGTAATGACAGGAAGCACCACCGTGGGGTCAGGCGGCGGGTGGAAGCATAGGGAATGACACTCTGCCCCTCTCCCGAACCAGTCCAGCCACCAGGCTTCCCAGGGCAATGCAAAAAGAACTGTCGGACCAACACAGGGGCATGTACATGTGAATCAGGTTCCCACAAGCGTTCATAGGAGGAGTACCCATTCAAATGGATGAGAAATTGAAGACTACCCCGTAAGTATCTGGAAACACAGATCGCATCCACCTCATATTCCAGGACATTGTCGTTCAGAACAGGGACAGGTCAGAAGAGGAAGGTCTCAGGTGGACAAGCAAGCATGGTCTGCAATATGATATGAAGACTCAGGGGTATGTTTTTTATTGGCTGAGAGGCTTGGGTTCTCTTGGCATCAGCCAAGGAGGCAGAAGCGGAGGCATTGACTTCCTTAAGGTGCCAAATCAAGGTGCTGGCCGAAGGCACAGACCAGCGTTGAAACAGTAACATGGGTAGCAACTTGGGGTGGTAACCATATGTTCAGTAATACAGTCTGCATTTGTGTGCCAAATGTATGGAGTTCTGATAAGCGACCACCGCGATATCCAGATTTTCAGACCAGGCCGATTGGAGGGCATTGATGTAGCATTGCAGGTACTGCTCCAACGTCTGGTTAGTTTGCTCCATCTGCTTGTTAGACTGGGGATGGTAACCAGAACGTAATGCTCGCTGGATGTGCACAATCTGGCATATGGCAGGTCTAAACCCTGACAGGAATTGACAGGAATTTATGACCTCTCTTGGACACTATTTCAGCCGGTAACCCGTGTAGCCTGTATATGTCATGGATGAAGGCGAGAACCATCTGGACAGTGGTAGGAATACAGGCAAAAGCTATAAAGTGATCCACTGTGCTGAAACAATCAATGACCACTAGCATACATGTGAAACGGTGTGAGGTGGGTAAATGCACAATGAAGTCCATTTGCAATTTGTGTCAGGCATAAGGTGGAATTTGAAGGGATTTCAAATGACCTACTGGTCGGGAACGGGTTACCTTCTGTTGTGCACACGTAGGGCAAGAGGCAACATATTCCTTTATCTGGGAGGTTTTCTGTGACCACCAGAACTGATGCAATACCAATTCCATAGTACCGCAATGTCCTCGGTGTCCAGTTTGAGAGTCACGAGAACCTTGGAGAATACTGGACCTGTTGTTTCGATATTAGGATCCAATGCTGTATCCAGCCGCACTTGGTCAAGGAACGGTATAATGGCCACGAGGAAGTGTTTTCCGGGTAGCAGGAATGTTTCAGCAGGTTTCCCTTCCAGGGTGTGGTCCATGGAACGATACAAGGCATCGGCTTTTAGGTTCATAGTCCATGGTATATATGTGATGATGAAATCGAATTGGGAGAAAAAGAGAACAGAGTGGGATTGGTGCGGGTTGGTATAGGCTATGGAGCACATGAACTGTAAGTTGCGATGGATGGTGTGGACCTGGACTGGATGCTGACTTCCTAGTAAATGATGTCTCCACTTCCTAAAGCACTCTTTGATGGCTAAGAGCTCTTTTCTGATAATAGTGTAATTACGCTCACTGGCACAGAGTTAACGAGAAAAGAAAGCCACATGATGTTCCTGATTAGTGGTGCTGTTTTGTTGGAGAAGGGCGCCTTCTATGGCCTCCGCTGAAGCAACCACCTCCACAATGAAGGGATACTGGTTATCAGGTTGTTGAAGAGTGGGGGAAGTAATGAATTCACTTTTGAGAGCTAGAAAAGTCGTCTCCACCTTATTATCCTAGATAAAGTCATGCCCTTTACGCAGAAGACAGGAGATGTCAGAGGTTAACCGGGTTTAATCCGGGATGAAGCGTTGGTAAAAGTATGAGAAACCAAGGATATGTTGTACCACTTTTACATCCCAGGGACAAGGCCAGTCAGTGACTGCGCAGACTTTCCTAGGATCCATATGTACCCCGTCCTGGCTGATGATGTACAAAAGGAATTCGATCTGTGTCTTTTGCATAGTGTTGTGGGCCCTCTCCAGGAGACTGGAGTTCGCAGCACGCTGGGACCGGACCCGGGCCACTGATGGTAGAAGCCCCAGCCGCCAGGTAAGGATGGGAAGCGCCACTATGCAGTTAGGCGGCAGGTGACGGCACGGGGCATGGCAGAGCTTAGGGCCATTACCGGACATTTATGCACCCCCCACAAGCGGGTGATTGCTATTCACACCATGGTTCTCCACCTGGGGTTCAAATAGTTTTAATGTTTGTTTTTCATGGGAGACGGGCACGCGCTATTGCGTGAGCCCAAACCTTCATGAAAAATGAAAAAATAAACAGATGGCCACCACTTTAGTAAATAGAAAAGGAACTTAGTCCCTAGTTCTATGGCAGTGGCTGTGGGAGGGATAGAGCGCCGGGAACCGAGTGGATATATTGCCTCCGCACAATCAAGATGACGGCACCCAGTGGCTGGAGAAAAGTGGGCAGTACACTGTGTGTTCTCGTCTGTGTTTGCATCCACCTGATTGACTGAGCACCCTTCCCCAGATGCAAATGTCAAAGAGAACCCCCAGATTGTGAACTTTGTTGATGAGGTCAGGCAGTCAAGAGGACAAGAAGATGAAGATTTGAGAATCTTCTGCAAATAGGTTCTATGAGAATCCAAAAGTAGAGAGATAAGTTGCAAAGCGTGAGAACGGCATCAGTGACAGACCCTTGCAGTACCCATACCAAAAGGGAGCTAAACGATGAGATCCCAGTGTTCCAGGAAATGGAAAAGGATTCCTTATTTATTTATTTATTTATTTAGATTTGTAAAGCGTCATGGGCATCGAGGCGCTGTTGCATGAAATCGTCTTAGTTGGAATAGGTTATTTTTGCTAATGGTTACATAGAGCGTGCCCACAGACAGGGTAGTTACATTCCTGTTACTTTGATACAGTCAACACATTACGATCTTTTGATACAGGTTACTTTGGTCAAGGTTACATTGAACCTGTCACTCATGGTAAAGGGTGGATATAGCTAAGGGAGTGGTGCCTAAGGCTATTTAGATAAACAGCCTGGTTTTCAGTGCTTTCCTGAAGGCTAAATGTGATTCAATACTTCTCAAGTGGGGTGGAAGAGCATTCCAGTGAGTTGCTGCCAGGACAGGGAAACTGGACCCGCCTACCCGCAACCTCTGTGTTTTAGGAATAGAGATCCTGTTGGTGTAGGCAGATCTTGTGGGTCTATCTGGCATGGGCTTGACAACTCTTTGGGACAGGTATTTGGGTGCCAGATTCTGAACACATTTATGCCTTAATGCCAGAGTTTTGAAGACAATTGTTTCTTTAATGGGGAGACGATGGACTTTCCTCCTCGTTTCAGAGATGTGCTCCCTCTTTGAGATGCCTGTGGCAGCCCTTAGGGCATTATTCTGGACAGTCTGGAGTTTGGAGATGTTTTTTACTGATGTCCCAATAAAGAGGGCATTACAGTAGTCCAACCGAGACCTGATTATTGCTCTTGCAATCATGAGAGAGTTCTATTCCGATAGGAAGGGCCTGGCTGCATTGATCAGTTTGGAGTGGTAAGCTGAGGTCGATGCAATGGCATTTACGTCGTTCATGGAAAGGTCCGGGTTGAGATAGACTCCCAAGGTCTTAACAACATGTGAAATCGGGATTGGAGTGTGGTCAATTATGAATGAGTTATATTGTTTGTCAAGTTTCGTAATGGTGGCAGGTGAACCCACAAGCAGAAGTTCATTTTTTTCCCCGTTCAGGCATACCCAGTGTTCTGCCATCCCGGTTTGGATGGTGGAGTATATGGACTTGAGGGTTGCTGTGTCAGCCTCATAGTCACCGGTCAGGGGGATGATGACCTGTGTGTCATCAGCATAGTTGGTATATGTGATGCCCAAGGCATCCAGAATAAGGAACAGTGCCCTTGTAAACAGATTGTAGAGGGTGGGAGATATGCTAGAGCCCTGTGGGACTCCGCATTTAAAGTTACTTGGAAAGGTGCATGCTAAGTCAGAGAAGACTTTCATAGCTACTCGTTGAAGGAACAACGTGATCCAAGCAATAGCTTTAGGGGAGAAGTTAGCAGTGGCTGAGAGATGGTGGCAAAGGGTATTATGATCCACCAGGTCAAATGCTGCGGATAAATCAAGGAGCAAGAGGAGAGCGGTTTGCCAGCATCTCTGAAGTCGTCCAATTGATTCTTTAAGTCTAAGAGTGCCGTTTTGGTTCCGTGTCCTGGACGGAATCCCGGTTGCCTGAGACCCAACAAATTATTTTCCTCAAGAAATTTCTGGACTCGCAGGTAGGCTGCTTTGACAAGATTTTTTAATTGGAATGGGTGATGGGCCTGTAGTTTACTGAGACAGATGGGTTTAGAGAGGGTTTTTTGAGGAGGGGGCAAACCCATGCTTCCTTCAGACTTATAGGGACATGGCCCGATTGAAAAGAGGCATTAATAAAGACTCTGATGAACGGGATCAGGGACGAAGCACAGTCTTTAATGAGTTGTGCTGGGCAAGCATCCCCTTTACAAAAGGTGCGTTTGATGGATTATAGGAGGGTGCTGACTTCCTGTTCACTCATTTCCTTGAAGGTGAAGGTGGGAGAGTCTTCCTTGAGCTTCACAGATTTGGTGGCTGAGGGCCCGTTGATTGGCAATTATTTTATCTTGCAGTGTGTTGAGTTTGTCAAGCATTGCCTTTTGTATCTTATTACACCAGTCTTAATTTTTTGTGAAGAGAACGTGGCGGGGGAGTAGGCTTCTCTAGATCCCGCAAGATAGCAAAAAATGTCTCTGGTCCCAGATTTAGCATTTGCTATCCTAGTGTTAAACGAGGAAGCTTTAGCTTTGACAATGGATCTTTTATATTCTTTGCAAATTGTCTGAAAAGCTGATTTGGTGGAGTCATTACAGTTTGCTTTCCAATGGGAGAGCGCTGTCCTTTTCTTGCCGCAAAGGTCAAAGAGTTCTTGGGAAAACCAGGCATTAGAATGCTTGGAGCGCTTGGCTTTCCGTTGGGTGAGTGGTTCAATGGCATCAACTGCTGACGTGATGACGTCCTTGAATGTCTTGGCAAGAGTTTCGGGGTCCCTGGAAAAAGGGGCCTGAACGGCCGGCAATTGAAGGTGGGGGTGGGTTTCTCCTTGGTGAGCATACAGGCACTTCTCGTAAGTGCTGGTGGAAGGGGATTCTGAGGAACACCAGATCCCTTCATTGTGTGAAGTTCAAAGTTGATAGCGTGATGGTCTGACCAGGGAACAGGTGAGATATCCTTGAACTTGAGAGAGCAATTGTGATGTGCAACCCAAGCAAGGGTGCGACCATTAGAATGCGTAGGTTCAGAGACAACCTGAAGGAGCCCTAAGGTGGACAAGGCTTTGTTCAATTGGAGCAGCCTGGGAGTTGTTCGGGTCATTAAGACCTAAGTTAAAATCTCCCATGAGGATGGCTTGGGAGGAATTTTTCAGGTTATCCGACAACGTGTTGATCAGTGCCTTTTTGGAATTCAGACACTAGCCCTGGTGCACGGTATACAATGTGGAGGGCAATGGTACAATTTGGCGGTCGGTTAAATTTTAGATGAAGATAATCACTATGACCCAGATCCCCATCCACTCTTCTGATAGGGATGGATTCTTTAGCAATCAGAGTGACCCCTCCCCCTCTCTGTACAGACCAATCTGGTCTTAAAATAGTGTAACCTAGTGGGATGGCTAGGCCAAGAGTTGGGCCAGAGGCTAGGGTGAGATAGGTTTCGGAAAGAGCCAGAAGGTCAATGTTACCACTAATGAGCAGATCATGGATATCCAATGCATGGGCAGGAACTGAACGGGCATTGATAAGGGCACAGGTAAGAGGGGCATTAGGAGGGACTCTAAGGGAGTGACTAGATGCAGAGCAATTAGAGTTAGTCCTCCAGTCAGTGCTGGGCAAGGGCAAATCAATAACAACATTTGCATGCTGCGAATCAGCATTCACAATTTTAGATGCAGATACATAATCAGTACAGGGCATGGGCAGATCAGGTTACCAAAGAGGTAGATACAGGCAGATTAGCCATTATGGGTGCAGACACAACAACAGTACAGGGCATGGGCAGATCGGTTACCAAAGAGGTAGATACTGGCAGATTAGCCATTATGGGTGCAGACACAACATCAGTACAGGGCATGGGCAAATCGGTTACCAATGAAATAGAGGCAGAATAGAATGATCCACATCTGGGTGCTGCGAGTCAGCCCTAACAGTTTTAGGTGCAGAAACATCCGGCACATACCCATTTGTAGTCTTATGAGTTTTTACATCAGTAATAGGTTTCACCAGACCAGCATTAACAGTTTTGTGTGCAGGCACCTGCCACAGACAGCTAAGGAGCACAATGCTCGCAAAGACAAAATGTGTGAAACGTGGCAGCAAGATCTAGGAGAATGAGGATAGAAAGCACTATATGAACATATGTAACGTTCCTACATCAAAGGATATGTACGCTGTGGGGGCAGGCTGGTCAGGCTACTGCATGTTTCCAGGACATCACTTTTGCTGTCTTTAGATTTATTTGAACATCCTAATGCTTTCTGGGAGATGCAGTATTGTTTTACTTAATTGAACAATTGCTCTCACATGTGTCATATACCAATTACTAGTAAGATGAAGGCCCACGACTGGAAAAATAGGACCACATAACAAGGAGCCGTGCAGTGATACTTATCGTCGGATGCATGACACTGTTTGGACCCACATCTGCACACGGGTGTTTTACAGGCTCTTTGATCAGATATTGCCTATACCCACACCTCAAAGTGATTTCCTCCTATAGAAGATTCAGTGTGATGCTCCAGGCATTTCCTGTCTTGGGGAAGATGTGAATGGGCAAACGCAATGCCCCTATCTGTATGTTTATCACAAAGCACAGTGCTGTTCCTGGGGTCTTATCCTCGCGTGTATAGACTGTAATCCATGCGCCCATTATTGCTGGTTATTCTGCAGCTAATAAGCCTACCCCCTCCCACTGCAAAATGTGACAGCGTTGCTCTTTCGTGTATTATGGATGCCACATACTGAGTAGATGTGCTCCCTTCCATACAGGCCAGAAGCAGTACATTTTAATTCCCTCACTGCGGTTTCCAATCCCACTCGACTTGTTAAGGGTTTAAGAACTACATTTGTCTATGCGTGTGCGCTCCTCTCTCAAAATTGGAATCCTCGCTGTGTAGTGGCCACAGACCAGTAATTATACAATTGTGCTCACTGAGCTATGATTCAAATTTTCAGTCAAACGGACTAATTTACAATATTTGGCTGTGATTCTGGCCTAATCGAGCTAATATCATTAGTTTCCACTCTGTTAGCCCAGAGTATTTCGTTATCTTCTAGGCAGTAGATGGGACTTCCCGGATAAGGAACAGCGTCTTGCTGCATGGGGAAGAGTCTCGCGTCTGTGGGTCAGCTGCTCGACCAGACCTGATTTCATTTTGCATTCTAAGCCACCATCCTAGATCATAAATGGGACAAGTAGAGCTACATGTGGCATAAACAGAAGGCAATATAGTCTCCAGCGGGCACGGACTGGCCTATAGGGAAATAGGGCAATGCTCAAACCAAAAATGCAAAATGCTACTGTGGGCCACTTTTTTGGGTCAAAGTGGGCCACTTTGTTGGCCAATGTGAGGCAGTTGGATGAGTTTCATCACCATGCGGCTAGTAGTTTTGGCCATTGTTGCTCAATAAATATTCTTTAAATTGCTCAATGTGCATTAAATGTTATTAAAAAAATCTCCCCCTTCCGTACTATTCAAACAGTCTGTCACAAAAGGAATGAACTGGCATTTGCAATGGTGGGCCACTTTTACATATGTTCCCGAGACGATATTATGCCCCACTCCAACCCTGGGCTCTGGTAAATAACACGCACTCAGAATCGCAGACTTAAGATCGCTGCATAGTGCCAGATGGGTTCTTTAATGAAGCCTCAAATGCATTTTTCTGCCTTTTGTTTACACAAAATAAATTTTTGTTGTTTTTTTGCCCCGCATTACACATTGCCGGGAGAGTCCCACATCTCACTACTAACCCCACCCTGCCCCTTTTGCCCGGTCAACCTTGTACAGTTGGGGACGCAATTCGGAATATGGCCATTCCAAGCAGTGCCCACCATAGGCTTGGTCAGTCTGGGACATTGCTCAGGGCCCTGCGCTTATGAGAGCCACTCAGGCACAAATGCAGCGTGTCTCGGAGGATAGCTAAGCGGCAACGTGCACGCGTTGGAAGCAAGTCCACACGGAGCAACACAGGTGCGGTCCCGGTCATGCGCTTAGTAACATGTCATATTTTGGTCCCCGGTTATGCGCTTAGTAACATGTCATATTCCATGTAATATAAAATGTATTTTAGAGGGGCTCGGCTGCATCGAGGCACAAGGCTCCTTGTCTGGTTTTTGCAGTGCAGCAGTCCCCTTCCCCTGTGACAAATCTCCGTCTTTCCTCCCCACTGGCTCAGCAAGCCCCCCAGCCTTCACAGATACTTAACTACCGATCACTCTCTTTGTTTTGGCAGTTCATTTAAAGAGGAAGCTGTTTATTTGGGATGCTTCATTTAGGTAACCAAGGCTTTGTACAAGACATTCCTTAACCTTACCATGTCTATGAGTAGAAATACAAAACGGGCCCTTTGATTCTGGGCAACGTCGCAGGCACCATGCGAGGCCTGGTGACGTGTGCCCCATGGCAGCCAGGCACGGGAGAGGGGGAGCAGCAGGCCAACCAATGGGCCAGTGCTCCCCCTCTCACTAAACTACAAAGGCGATGCGCAGTTGCCGAACCAGGAAACAAAGAGGGAAGGGTTGCCCTCCTCCCACAGGGATACAAAGCCTCAATGCCCTCAAAGACAGGAAGTAGGCGGGGGAGCAAGTCTTAGGCACCATAAGGTGCAATTTGTTGTTGGCATCAGCCGGCCAGGGGGCTTGCACCACAACCCTCCACCCCAAAGAAAGACCCAGGGGACACCCGCTGGGCCCTATATAAGGGGCTGCTTTGACAGGAGAAAACAGAACCAGTTTGTGGTCCCTGCACGAGGACCCAAACCAATGAGTGCTCTGTGCACTCAGAGTCTCTTCTTTTTCCCAGAACCCTCCCACCCTAAGAAAAAGGAAGAGAAGAAAGAGAAGGAAGAGAGGTCCCTGTACGGTGACCATACTGTCGTGGGACAAGAATGGCAGCACGGGCCAGAGGGGGTAACCTGGGGACCCGATGCCCAAAAGTACAGCATATTATGGTTACTGTAATGATGATTATGTTTGTTATGACCATAACTGTGCAATAAAATCCCACTGTCTTTTATTGCCCGCACTTACCCAATGTCTTGCGTACTACCTGGGGGGCGGGCATGAGGCACATTGTCACCCAGGCCATGTTCCCACTCTGCCTGCATATGGGTCCACTGGTTATGAAAACACACATAAAGCACCAGCTAGCTGCTCAAATCGTTGCCTTCTTCCAAGGCAAAGAACATGTCACAACATGTTTTAGACTATTTCCCTTATCTTCATGTGTGCTTACTTAACATTATTTGTAGAACGTCACATTTTTCTCACAACAAAAGTGATGCATGCCTTTTAAAATAATACAAAACAACCAGGTTACCATTTTTCCCATTATCTTTTGTTGTGAATCTCTAAGTCTTGAAAGTATATTTACAAAATCTGCAGGCCATTTTTTTTTGTTCACCCTTCCACTGGGTTGCATTATGGTATTTGTAGTCTTCCCTTCAAGATGAGGGAAAATAACTCTACACTCAAACCCATTTTGCTTTACCACTTCTATAAGCAATCATATTGGTCTGAGTACTTACGACTGGTGTCGTATTCAAGTTCTCTTTACAAATCAGTATTGTTAAAAGTAACATGGGTGTGTAGAGGGGGTAGGATGACAGGGGGAGACATGATGGTTTTCCAGGTATGTGGGCAGAGAGGTCACTGTCCTGAGGACTGGGGGGGGGGGGCTGTTTTCCCTGGGCCTGGTCCTTTGCTGATTTGATCGAGCTAAAAGACATGTATGTAGTAGATGTACTTTCCCCTGTCTGGCTCCGGCCAAATCCCTGTCATGACCTCCTTGGGACCCACGGTTGCAGCAGGAAACAGGCTTTAAGTATCTAGCTCATGTTATATGTAACAATAACAAAGGCATTGCTGAGCGATTTATTTATGATATTGAAAATGATACTTATCTGTAGCTTCTGATTTAAGAGCATATTGCTCGTTTGGATAACATTGCCAAATATGTACACCATAGGAACGAAGGCAATCATGAAACTGCTGCAAATACAACAGTTTACTTTAGTAACCAAATGCAATCACATTTTTTGCACTGCCTTTCATAGAAGGATGGTGTTTTTAAACCAAAGTTGCAAAAAGACCCGTTGTAAATAATGCTTCTACCAAATACAGCGGGGAAGATGGGTTCAAGTGCTACAGTCAGCTCACGCCATCACCATTCAACTAAAGTGTGTTCAACCGGGCAAATCATTGTATGTCATATCTGAGCTTTATCTGCCAAAATTAGAAGTTCCTACAATTGATTCAGCACAAAATGTCCATGACACCAAAAAAGACTCCCTCATGATTCTTCTACATATGACATATGACAGTGACCATTCATATACTGGACAGCAAAAAGGTTATCGCGTGGATTACTCCAGGGAACTTGTAGTAAACAATCATTCTGTGACATCATGCTATGGAAATGATGGGACCCCACACATCGTTTGCTACCCAGGGCCCTGCAAATCATAGGGCGGCACTGATTCCGAGCTCCATTCCTGATGTTCAGATTGTCCTCCTGTTCAGAAAATGGTGCTTCTTAGAAGCAGGGGCTATTCAGTTAGATATGCATTCATCATGTGAGATATTACATGCAATGCTAGATACACATTCATTCATAAGTTGTTTACTGAACATTCTTATTTCAAGGAATCAAGCATGGTCCTAGATATTTATGTATTGGACATTTGCATGGCGCCTATATACAAGTGTTTCCAGGCGCCACAAGACAAGATGGGGGAGGGGGGACAGGGGAATAACAACAAAAGAAAACATGGCTATATTGGCCTTGTGACAATCCTACCGTGCAAGTGCTTGAGAAGGTGGTAAGTGCAGGGGGTGAGGGGTACAGGGTGAAGTGCCAGAATGGGCCACCCCAAGGGAGGGGGGCAGGAAAGTGTTGGGGAGGCCAAGAAGGGGGAATGGGAGGATGTGTGCGGTGGCCGGGGTGGACTAATTTGGGTTAGTCCAGGAAAGGGAGCCTGCGGGCCAGTGCTGGCAAAGGATGCAGGAGGGACTGGTGGGGGATGGCCTGCCCTTGTATGACTCTGAAAGGACCAGTCCCCAGCCATAACTGAGAGGGAGAGTTAGCATGGGAGAGGGAAGGAAGAGGAGAAAATGAAAATCTTATGGAATTTCCCGGAACTTTAGAAGATCCTGTTGTAAATAATGCTTCTACCAAAAACAGCTGGGAAGATGGGTTCAAGTGCTACAGTCAGCTCACGCCATCACCATTCAACTAAAGTGTGTTCTACCGGGCAAATCATTGTATGTCATATCTGAGCCTTATCTGCCAAAATTAGAAGTTCCTACAATTGATTCAGCACAAAATGTCCATGACACCAAAAAAGGCTCCCTCATGATTCTTCTACATATGACATATGACAGTGACTATTCATATACTGGACAGCAAAAAGGTTATCGCGTGAATTACTCCAGGGAACTTGTAGTAAATAATCATTCTGTGACATCATGCTATGGAAATGATGGGACCCCACCCATCGTTTGCTGCCCAGGGCTCTGCAAATCCTAGGGCGGCACTGATTCCGAGCTCCATTCCTGATGTTCAGATTGTCCTCCTGTTCAGAAAATGGTGCTTCTTAGAAGCAGGGGCTATTCAGTTAGATATGCATTCATCATGTGAGATATTACATTCAATGCTAGATACACATTCATTCATAAGTTGTTTACTGAACATTCTTAGTTCAAGGAATCAAGCATGGTCCTAGATATTTATGTATTGGACATTTGCATGGCGCCTATATACAAGTGTTTCCAGGCGCCACAAGACAAGATGGGGGTGGGGGGACAGGGGAATAACAACAAAAGAAAACATGGCTATATTGGCCTTGTGACAATCCTACCGTGCAAGTGCTTGAGAAGGTGGTAAGTGCAGGGGGTGAGGGGTACAGGGTGAAGTGCCAGAATGGGCCACCCCAAGGGAGGGGGGCAGGAAAGTGTTGGGGAGGCCAAGAAGGCAAGTGCCAGGGGAAAAAAGGGGGAATGGGAGGATGTGTGCGGTGGCCGGGGTGGACTAATTTGGGTTAGTCCAGGAAAGGGAGCCTGCGGGCCAGTGCTGGCAAAGGATGCAGGAGGGGCTGGTGGGGGATGGCCTGCCCTTGTATGACTCTGAAAGGACCAGTCCCCAGCCATAACTGAGAGGGAGAGTTAGCATGGGAGAGGGAAGGAAGAGGAGAAAAGGAAAATCTTATGGAATTTCCCGGAACTTTAGAAGATCCGGCTATAGATGGAGGGGGGGGGGAGGCCATTCCAGAGAGAGGAGATGGCAGTAGAAAGGGATCTACCCCCCACCCTCTGCTTGGAGATATGGTTGACCTGCAGAGAGTTGGAGCCAGAGGACTGAAGGAGTCTGGTCGGGAGGTATTTAGGGAGGGAAAGCTGGATGTAGAGCGGTCCCAGGCCCCAGGCGGCCTTGTGGGTGATGCAATGGGTCTTGAATTTGATTTTGGGTCACAGGGTGCCAGTAGAGAGATTTTAGGGGAGGAGATATGTGGTCCCTGGGCTTGAGGCCAAGGCTAAATATTGTTGTCCTATTCTAGATTAGTTGGAGGGCACACAGGAAGGAAATAGGCAGATTGAGGAAAAGGCTGTTGTAGTAGTCAAGCACAGAGAGAACCTGGGCACTGGAGACTTTGAGCTTCAGGGGGAAGGTGAGGAAAGGTAGAATACCCTTGAGAAGGTGGAGCTGAAAGTTGGACTTCTTGATAAGGTCCATGATGTGTGGAGAGAAAGAGAGAGAGAGGAGTCTAAGATGATCTCAAGGTTATTTGCCTCACAAGTGGGTGAGGGGATGGGACCCAAGGAGTCTGGCCACAGAGAGGAGGGACATGAGGAGCAGGCATCCCAATGAGTAGGATCTCTGTCTTACTGGCATTACGGCAGAGATCATTGGCAGAGCATCATGCTTGAATAGCATTCAGGCAGTCAGGTATGAGGGAGAAGGAGGTGGAGGTAGAAGAAGTTATATTGAAGGAGAGCTGTGTGTCATCTGCATAACACTGGAAATGAGGTGAGAAAGTTGTTGCTCAGGTAGGCCAGAGGGGCCATGTTGAAGCCATGGTGATAAAATGGAGCCCTGGGGGGCTCCACAGGGAGAGAGTGTGGTGGAGGAGAGAAGATTTACCATTTTCACTTGGGGGGATCTGTTAGAGAGGAAGGAAGGAAGCCATGCCAGTGCCATGTCAGTGATCCCCAGGGTATAACAGAGACGGTTTATGAGGATGGAGTGGTTGACTGTGTCAAAGGCGGAAGAGAGATCAAGGAGGATAAGAACAGAGGTGGAGTTGCAATCCAAGCTGGAGGGTAGGTCTTTACGGTTGCACAGGAGAGCCATTTCCATGCCTCTGGCAGCCCTAAAACTGAAGATGTGATCGTGGAGTTAGCCGGCCAGTTCGGTGTGGAGGGTCAGTTGGGGGATGACCAGTTTCTCCATGAGCTTGGCCAAGAAAGGAGTGATGGAGATAGGACGATAGTTAGCCAGGCAAGAATGGTTAGCAGACAGATTTTTAGGAGAGGGTGCACAAGAGAGTGCTGGAGGGGTTTGGGGAAGGAGCCATGGCAAATAAGTAATTGCTGAGGCTGGAACGAGAGAGGCAATGCTGTCCTTGATGGTTCTGGAGGAGCAGGGGAGTACTTGTTTAGAGGAGACTTTCATAGAGCGGACGACTCAAGAGATCTCATCTGGCGCAATGGGAGAGCAAGTGGAGCGTATGGGGGGATAGGGGGCCAAGTGAGGTGAGAGAGTTTTAGAGAAGTGGGTGCTTAGTGCAGAGCAGAGGGCCTGGGAGGGGGGGAGAGGAGACTGTGGTAGGATTGGCAAGTTCCTTGCAGATTTTAAAGAGTTAAGCCGTGTTGTTGGTGGCTCGAGAGATATGGGCTTGGATATGAGCCCTGTTCTTGGAGCAGATGGAAAGGCAGCATTGCTTTTGAAGTAGGCATCAGGCCAGCTTGTCAGAGGATGAGCTAGATGCCAGCACTTCCGCTCTGCAGCTTTGCACTTGCGTTTTAAAGCGGTCAAGTCGGAGTCTTACCAGGAGTTGCATTTGGAGGCAGGGTTCATGCGGATCCTCATGACAGGGGCAAAGATGTCCACTGTGTTGGAGATAGAGAAGTGGAGGTTAGCAAGAACAGAGTCAGAAGGAGAGTCCAATGAGGGGGGCGGAGGAGGGATGTAGGAAGAGGTAAATTCAGCGACTGACACATGCTTCATTGGTCGAATGATGCAGAAGGAGACTGGCAGTGCTGGTGGAGGCATCAGGGGACGGGGACAGGGAAGGTCAAGGTGAGAAGCGAGGAGAGAGTGGTCAGAGCAGGAGAGAGGGGTAATGATAGGGTTAGAATGAGGGATGTCTTTTGAGATTAGAGCACCAGATTAGAGCGCCAAGGTTATGTCCGGGTGTGTAGGTTGACCAGAAGGAAGGATAGAGAGGGAGAGAGTGTCTCAAAGGTTGCGGAAGAGAACAGAGGCCCCATTGAACGAGTGGAGATGGATGCTGAAGTCCCCATGGAAGATACGTTTGGGGGAGGAGGCAAGAAAAGAGGAGGACTGGTCAGCCCATTCAGAGAGAAAGAGGAAGGATTTTTGGGGGGTCTGTAGGTGGTAGCGAGAGTAAGCGAGAAAGTAGGTGAGACAGTCAGCCTGCAGACTTGATTTCAAAGGGTGAGTAGGTTTGGGTGGGGATAATGCAGGAACCCACTCAGGGAAGACCAAAACCACTCCACCACCAGTCTGTGAGTGCCTGGGATTGTACAGGATCGTGTAGCCTTCAGGGACAAGGGTATCAAAAGCAGTGACTGAGCTGGCCTTGAACCACATACCACATCTCAGTGAGAGCAAGGACATCAAGGTCAAGGTCTTCAAGGAAGTGACAGATGTCAGAGGAGTGTTTGATAGCATATGAAAAATTGAGGGTAAAAACAAAATGATGATGTGGGGAATTCTGATGAAAAGGATGAGTGGAATTCTGTTTCTGAAAAGGAGGTCTGCTAATCAGACCTCTTTTTTTAAGTCTCATGCCAAAATTAAAGTGCCTTTGCTGAGTGTCTCCTGGCACCACCAGCACTAGCCCTACAGTGGCAGCAAGACAGGTTCACATGCACATTCCTGACAGCTGTTGGAACAAAAAGCTACAGTAGGCAAAGGAGGCCTTTCAATTGTCTACACCTCACATTCAAATTATAATAATTGGCTATTATAGTCAGCCTGGTGGCACATTAAACTACAAATATAAGCCATGCCTGGGCATGGCATGGTGGCTACTAGGGTCAATCAAGTATACAGCCATGGTAATTGGATATCATATTAATGTCAGCTTGGTGAGCTGTGCTCAGTTATGACAGGGATACATGCATTAGGTGTCTGGATTGGGTGTCCACACAAACACCATGTGGTACAATGGCCAGGAAGCTGTTTCTTAATGTTTTCAGGGAAGGTCAACACGTTCCTCCCAGTGCACAGGAACACTTGGAAATCAGTGCTTCAAAGGCAGCACTACCATAAAAAGACACACTCACACCAGTGACACTAATGATCACTGTAGCCTCTTCGAAGTCAGCAGACAAGGTAACGAGCAGAGTTAGAATAGACAGATGAGAGAGGCAGGCAGAGAGAGTGGTTCCACCATTTTGTTTTCCACTAGGGCTCCCTGTAATTTCCTGTCCTCCCTATTTCCTGCAGACGATTCCTGACTATGATGTCAGAAGGCAAAAGACACTTGTTACAACATCCTAGGCTAGACCCCTTACAGGAGGCTTGCTTTGGACTAAGCCCATTTGACTTTTTGACTTTATAAGGAGGGGAAACTTCCTAATTAGTTGATTCTTCTTTGGACCCCCAAGAAGTCACTGCACCTTTGTTGAGAACACAGCATATTCCAAAGTGCTCTGCCGTAGATGTGAAGACAGAAAGTATCCAAGGAAAAGACAAGCTGTGCTCCCTAACCATCCCCACTCAACAGTGGGGGTGACATTGCTGTGGACCAAGGCCTCACTGCTGTCTGTGCACTGAAACTAGGATCCTGTTTGGTGGAGGACCCCTTGCAGGTGAGAGACAAACTTCTGGAGTGTAAATACAGAACCAAATACTCGCCTTGTCACTGGAGCTCCTTGATTGGGCCTCTCAGAAACACAGACGTACTGAACCCCTGTTTCACCATCTTGAGACATCTCTGAGCTGGTTTGACCATGCATGACACCCTTTGAGCTGATACAGGACCTGCAGTGCTGCTTTTGGAATTGTATGCATTTTCGAAACCACTTACTTGCCGTCCAGATGCTGCCTTGCCCCACTGACACATTGGGACAATTTAGCTATTTTGCTACACTGAAGCAGACTGACCTATCTCGACTGCCAGCTTAATGTAATTTGAAGCAATTTATTCGAATGCCGGCTCAATCTGCTGGAAGCGATCGACTCGCCTGTTAAAACGCCCACTCTAAAGAACAGAAGCATTGTTTTGCCGCTGATTCAACTGCAACCTCAAACTGATGGAAGACATGTACTCGACAGCTCGATTTAATAGGAGCATCTACATCAAACCTACTCAACGCGACTCATAGTTCTCAACATCAACGTGTTTGCAGTAAAGCACCCACAATCCTGGCTCAACACTGTCGAGCACTCAGGGCAAAATGTATTTTGAAGAGGCCCTCTCCACTTTAAGGGCTCCAGTGACTTTTAAGCTCTCCTTATTTTCCTTTGTGAGTACATATTCATGACCATTGACATTGCAGCTCAAGCCTTTTGCCTGCACATCCGCACTTAAAAAGCCAAAGTATCCTTTCTAGTCATAGTCTGCATTTCTCTTGTTTCTGTTCCTTTTTTTTAATTAGGAGTGTGCATTGATTTGTTTATTAAAGTCCCTGTTTTTATTTATTTTTTGTTTTAAAACCTGATTTGACATTCTTTAATTTCGGTGCCACTGTGCTATTGCTGTTTTCTGTTGCAACTGCTTTGACACCATCCTAAAGATACACTCTGTCCACGGTTCCAAAAGAGGTGAAGGAGATGTAGCTGTCGTGCTTTGCCTGTTTCAACTTTATGATTGGGAGCAATGCTGGTTTAGCACTAGTATGGGGCGACTTAGCCACTACTCATCCCTATACTCCTGCAGAGCAGCGGCCATTTCATCAACATCACTACTTAAAACAGCACTGGTTTTTCATCCATTTATGTATTTTGTCAAGTGTAGGATTTGTCAGTGGGGTGCTATTATGATACTCTCAGATTACTGAAGCTAAAACGAAGTAATTGCTCACTATCTTGCTTGCATACCGAGAATAAAAAAGAAAGTGTGTTGTGTCCCATGAAGCGCACATTATAGCCTATACAGTATGTATGAAGCCTTCCTTGTGATAGTACATATAGGACACATATAGGAGCATATGGTGCATTGGGATAGTGTTGAGAGAAGGCATCAGTGGCCTGATGAAATGAATCGGAGCCTCCTGCTTGTAAAAACTGTACTTTGACTCAGAGAGGGGCTTCTTTAGTTGGTAGAGCCAAATAAAATGAGGCCTAAATACCACAGATTGCATTGCTGGTGTTGACCGGTCAGAAGAAGTCTAATATGTAGCAATATGTAGAGGATGTTTTGTAGCACAAATGGGTGACAGGTCCAAATAATTATGCTAGAATCTCCAGTTTGTGATCGCAGCACTGGACCTCGAACATTAGCATTGTTGGTTGGTTGGTAAAGACACATATATTGAGAAAAACTAAAGATTTGTTTTTGCAAAGCACACAATCACTACTGTCATAGTCAGAGTCAAAGTCTCCACCACCTTTCTCCATACTTTCCCCTCTGAATACCTGTAACTGGCTCACACAGAAATCACCATTATCTAAGGAATCTGTTGCATGGTCTTCCAAACAATGAACCAGGTGTTTCCTCCTGCCATAATTTGAGGTGATACAATCTTGTTCATTTTTATAAAAGCTCTTACATGTGTTTCACTGAGGCAGCTCCTGCAGTCTCAGACAGGAGCCTTAGCAGCACTGAAGTCCTCCTGTTCACGCTGCACACTACCCAGGGGCTGCTTAGGCTTTCGAAAGCTAATTACTCAAGTACAGATGGCCATACTGACTGAATGCCAAGCCAGAATTTCAGCAGAACATCATGACTACTGAGTTGGCATGTTTTGGGAACATAGGAAACAAGCATCTGGCTTTCAGTGAACCCACTGAATTCTCATGGGAGGCCTGATGCATCTAGCAACCCGGGCTGGTGTAGTGGTATGATTCACAGTCTCTTATGTTTTTCCACTCTCCAAATGTTCACCTTGGTGCTGCCTTAACTAGTGTCAGGAGTTGTGGAGAATGTCTGTGCACTGACCAATAATAATCCTTGGAATGGTGGAGTCACAAACTGTGTAATTGATCTCTGACCGTTGGGTCGCTCTTCTTGTTCCAGGCATGCTTTTAAATGTCTCTTCAGTGCATCAAGCTAGCATGTCCTCTTGCAAATGACCCTCCCCTGCAGCTTCTTCATCCTGGTATGTTATGTTATTTGACATTTATCAAGCGCTCTATATATCATTACTATGACCTCAAAGCGCTGGTGGATTGAACGCTCTCGGGGACCGTAGTCCAGGTCAGTCGAGAGAGTAGGGTGCCATAGGGTGCTTGGGTGCACCAATAATGGGTGCAGCTGATGTGATTGCCTGATGGTAGCTGCTCCCTAGCATTAGGTGTGAAGGTATTTGATATCAGTTGAATGTGTGCAGTCTGGAGGTTGGTCCCCAAGCCTGGGTTTTGGCTGTGTTAGGCCTGTGTAGGATGCTTATGTGTTCAGCTAGGCCGATTTCCGTGGGGTATAGCTGCATTTTACCAGAATGTCGAGGTGTTCATGAAGTATTGTTCGTATGTGAGCAGATAGGCTGAAATTGATCGAGGGGTGTGGCCACACTCTATTGTGTGTTGGTGTAGAGTGGGGAGTGAGCATAGTGATAGGAGGGGGAGTGTCTGGGTGGAGGTTTTGATCTAACAAGCTCACTATTCCGGATTTCAATTGCGCGTTTGCGATTGTTTTGTTTAGAGTAAGCTTATTAGTGACTTAATAGGCGCATTCAGTGGCGTCATTGCTCGGGATCTGTTTGAACATTTGTCAACAGGTTGCAAAGTCTCAGCAGCTTTGGATGGTCTTACTAAGCATTATGGAAAGAGACAGGTTTTTAGGGCTTTGTGGAAGGCCATGTAGTCTTGGGTGTGTCGAATATGTGGGGGGAGTGAGTTCCACAGGGTTGGGGACAAGATTGAGATCCTGACAGAATTAGAGGATAGAAACACTAGAAAGAGGGCAGTGCTTGATCTTAGGGTGTGAGCTGGGAGGTAGGATTTCATCGTTTCTTGTAGGTAAATTGGACCGGTCTTGTGCACTGCTCGGTGGGTAATGCATAGGGTCTTGAAGGTGGCCCTTTGTCCAACTGTGGTCTCTGTGTCACAGGGCAAGGAGCAGTTTGGCAGCAGCGTTTTGGGCTCTTTGGAGTTTGTTGAGTTGGTATGCTGGTGCTCCCAGGTATAAGGAGTTGGCATAGTTCAGTCTCGACATAACAATAGACATAACAGCGACAAGTCTTTTGGGGTCGGAGAGATAAGGAAAAAGGCATCTAAGACATTTGAGGTGGTAGTGACAGCATTTTGAAACATTGTAAATCTGGCGGGAGAGGGTTAGTGCAGCCTTTGTTTTTGACTATATGGAAAGGGGTGGGGGTGCCGAGGGAGGGGGCCATGGGAGCCGATGTGGGAAAAGGGCAGATATTGCCACACACCATGGTTTCAGTTTTATCAGGGTTCAAAAGGAGATGGTATCTATCGATCATTATCACTGAGACAAGCTTCAAGGTCGGGAGGTGGGTTGGTGCTTGTCTTGGGGATTCTGAGGATAATTTGGGTATCGTCAGCATAGATGTAACAGCAGAGATTACACGCGTGGATGATTCCTGGTAGAGTGGTCAGATAGAGGTTGAAAAGGAGAGCAGCGAGGCATGCTTCTTGGGGAACTCCAGTGTTCACAGCGCGAGCAGCTGAGACAAATGGGGGGAGGAAGGCGATTTGTTTCCTGTTGCTGAGGAAAGAGGCAATCCATTTGAGTGCAGAGCCACAAATTCCTAGGGAATGGAGGCAGTCAAGGAGGATTAAATGCTTTACTGTGTCAAAGGCTGGAGAGAGATTGAGGTGAATCAGTGCTGCACAACCCTCAGAGTTTACTGTGACCTTGAGATTATCCCAGATCGGGATCAGAGTGGTTTCTGTTCCATGTCGAGGTCTGAAGTCTGATTGTGCGGGGTCATGGAGTTTGTTGAGTTCTACAAAGAAGTTGAGCTGTGAGTATGCAGTCCGGTCAATGAGTTTAGCGAGAAATATGGTGTTGAAGATTGACCTGTAATTCTTGGGGTCATGGGGGACGAGGGATGTCTTTTTCAGAAGTGGCTTGACATGCGCTATTTTAAAGGCTTCTGGAAAGATGTCAGAGGTGAGGGAGTCATTTAGTATGGCTCTTGCATGTTTTCTTGTGCAGGTAGAGGATATTTCTTTCAGGGGCAGGGTATGGGTCAAGGGGTGACCGGATGGTCTGCTCGCTGATAGTAGGTCAAGGAATTTGTCTCTGGAGATGGGTTTGAAAGAGTCGAAGGTTGGTGAAGTGGGCGTCGGGCAATGTGATCAAGAGGGGTCTGTGTAGAGTCGGGGGTGAGGGAGGACAGTTTGGTGTTAAGGGTTGCCGTCCTGGCAAGTGTGGTGTTGTAGAAATGTAGCGAGAGGGAGTCACAGAGTGATTGTGTGGGAGTGGGTTGAGCAGAACTGCAGATAGGTTTCACGAATTTGGAGATGATCTTGTGGAGTTCTTTGCTGATGCTGCCACAGCTAAGAATTTGTATATTGTAATAGGCTTTTTTGGCCTTTCGGATCTCGTATTTGTAATTACGTGGTGAAGGGCGATCATGGATCTGCTGCAATCAGTTTTAGATGCTCGCCATTTGCGTTCAAGAGAGTTATTTTGTTTTTTTAATGTCCTCAGGTGGTGCGTGAATCATTTGGGGGATGGTCCTTTGCGTGAGATTGCGTGGAACTAGGGGGTTAGAGGAGTTAGTGATTCTTTAAACCAGGAGCTGAAGGATTCAATGGTTAAGGGTCTGCCACAGGACAACGTTGCAGGAGGATGCAGTAGTAGGGCTTCAGCTAGGTCGACGAGTACCTTGACTTTGTCCCAGCATTTGTGATCAGAGGTGGGGACAGGGGGAGCTGTAGGAGAAGGGGCTGGAGTGTGGATAGAGAAAGGGATGGCAAAGCGGTCTGTCCAGATAAGCGGTTTGGGACTGGATATAGAGGCCTTGTCATAGGATCTGAAAATCGCATGTGCCCACATGAGCGAGGTGGACCAGTGGTATGTTGGGAGAGGTTGAGTGCAGCAAGACTGTCGACTAGAAGGATAGTGAAGATGGAAGAGAGGATAAAATGTTGGAACTGCTCAACAAAGTGACTCTTGACATTGCAGACATAAAAACCAAGCTTTTTCAATCAGAAGAAACGTTTTTGGATATGATTCAAAGAGTGGACTCAGCAGAAACACATTTAAATCTGGTGGATGTACAGACTCAGAAGTTGACTGATAAAGTAAGGGATTTGCAGATTTTAAATGAGAAATTGAACTCAAAGGAAAATTTCTCACGCAGAAATAACCTCAGGATTGTTGGCTTTCCTGAAAATGCAGAAAAAGGTAACCCAATTGAGTTTTTGCAGAGGGTGCTGCCTAAGATGTTATAATTGGATCCTAAATTGCCTCTGGATAGTGAAAGGGCTCATAGGGCTTTGGGGCCTAAACCATCCATGGGAGAAAGGCCTAGACACTTTATTGTTACATTTTTGAGGTTCCCCACTAAATAACTCATATTAAAAAGAGCTTGAGAGCTACAAGAAATTGGGGGTCATTACGACCCTGGAGGTTGCCATGCCGCTATTTGCGGCATGGCTACCCCCATTCCGGGTTCCAGGTCAGGGTTCCTGGAATGGGGAAATACCAGGCCATTCCGACCTTGGAGGGCCTGGTATTTTCCCATTCCAGGAACCCACACCCTGTACATCCCCATTCCCATTTAAGCCCCCATAGGGCTCAATGGGAATGGGGAGCATGCAAACAACGGGCCCGTTAATGACGGGCCTGTTGTTTGCATCCTGGTTTGCTCGCGGGTCCCACGAGGGGACCTTGTATTGAGGCGGTAGGGGGTTAACAGGGCCGGCAGCTCTTCTGGCCCCGTTAACCCCCTACCACCTTCTGTGTAATGAGGCCCATTCACTCAAGATAATTGATGTAAGTAAAGAGGTTCTGGAAAAAAGACGGGCGTTTGACAAGGCGAAAGTTAAGGCACGTGATAACAACTGGAAATATTATATGATATACCCTGCAATTTTGAGGGTGGTCCAGAACAGACATTTACATTCTTTCACAGATCATAAATCTGAAGAGGCATTTTTAACTGATCTTGATGTGGATCCTATGGAAGGCACATCATCTGGATTGGGGCTTACAAATACTGCAAAGAAGAAGAAAATCATGGCTGTTTAGTTTTTAATTTGGCTATTTGAGTTCAGATGGGCCCTCTGTTTTGCTTTTAAGTTTGATGTTTATTACTTTTAATATTGTTAAATTCCCTATATTAATACAGGGCAAAGTTGGCCTGCAGAAAAAAGTTTGTTAAACTCAACAGTTTCAATTGGCTTTGTTTTCATATGAAACTCTGTGACGTGCTGGACTAAGGAAGGCACCTACGTAATGTTTGGTCTGATGTACGCTGCATCGCCCGGAGCTTACGTACGTAATGGTGGATGTAAAGGATTGGAGTCCGTGGAGCTCTTTGTCTACGTGACGGCCAACATATGGCAGCTCTTATGATACTGTTGAGCGACCGTGGTAGCTGAAACAGAAGGTGAGGTGGAGAGGCAAGGGAAGGCAGGCTTGATGGTGCTATTTCACCTCTGTTGATGAGAACCGCGTCGGACTGTGTTTAAAGTTACGGAAGTGAGCGCTGTCCGAATATCGGTGTATTTATTGTTTTTACGACCTTGGAGTTAATGTTGTTCGCGGCTTCAGGCAACTGCCTACCACAATGTACCGAAGAGTCTTCTTTCGGATCATTGCAGCCAGGGGTTTCTGGGTGTGGTGGTTCAATGGCAAGCTAATTGTTGAGTTCTGGGAATGTGCTTGAGGGCAAATAACAGCAGCTGCGTCTGCTGTATGGCTCCCACACTTCCGACTCCTCCTACTGCCACATGACCACGTTCCACGGCTGCAGTGATGACTGAGCACCAACAATATTGAAGGACAGAAGCACCTCCCCCTGGGTCTAAACCTCGGATCTGAACTGCTTGGGCTTGGTTGCTCTCATGCCACCTCTCTTGTAGGTGCTGTGTGGTCCCCAGGGGATGACTTGTCACCTTGCTACTCTAGGGGATGCAGCTGGAGCTGTCTAGACTCTCCTACCATCATTGTACCTGATCTCTAGTCCAGGGGGTGAGCACATGTGCTCTTAGCAGTGAGCTACAAAGACGAGAAGCACAGATGGTGTCTATGCTGGAGTTGCCCTATATTATTGAAGTGCTTCCCGGTAGCCAATGGATTGGGTTCGATTTATGTCTTTACTGTCAGGAACGTGACTATGGGGTTGGGCTCGGCTGCACTGTCCTACTTCTATTGTGGGCCCTGAACATTATGAAAGTTATCTTAAGGGAAAAAAACTATACTTGGAGATATTGCTACTGGATCAGTACAGGGGAATGTTTATTTAGAATATGGATGGAACGTACGATGGAAATGATTCTAAAGCTGGCAGCGTGCGTTCGACTGTGGAGATGTGTCGGCTGTGGATTGGGTAGTGTATGTAACTCGCACCAGAATAAACCAGAAAATCTATGGCAGCTTTAAGCATGTCTGTTTGCAGGAAAAGGCTTCCATAAACCTTGTTCTGTCCAATGGAATTCTGGATAAATGGAAGTGCCTGTTTACAGCATGGGACTCATTGTAGGCTTCATAGGGGAAATGTGTTAACGTGTATTCTTGAACAGGCAGGTTGTGTGTGGCGCAATGTGAAGAGCTTACTTAGAAACAATTATAGACATACTACAGTGGGGCACATCATTAATCTTGCAGTATCAATTCTCTAACTGGGGGTTTCACTGGAATGTATGTGACAAATGGGGTAATGCTTGAGAATGTATAGGGGTATTATCTTAATGTCGATTGATGTTGCAATGAATTATGAGATATAGCGCAGATATGCAGGGTGATACATGCTTAATGCTACCATCAAATGTTCACGGGGTTCTATATCCTAGTGATAGTGAAGGTTACATTGAGGATGTTGTTGTTATTGTTCGCCATTTGGTAAAGTGACGCAACTTGCTCATTTTTATATGATGTTACAATTTCAGTATGTGCCTGCAGTTATTTCGGATCTCTATTGACATCGCCTTGTCAAATTTTTGATGTATTGTTAACATGATGTCATGCATAGTAAGAGCGAGTCTGGGGAGTTTAAGTTTCTACAGAGTCATGTTGCTTTTTTCTCCTAAAGTTTGTTTACTGTGATATTTGACACTTGTATTGGGTATTAGAGAGTGTCTGGTATGATTCGTGGAAGTGTCTGATGTTTGGCTGTTTTGTTATTGTGTATGTATATTTATGCCATCACAGGCAGCAAAAGGGTATTTTGTTTACATATTGACTGGAATGTATGGGAAATGTATGTGATTGAAGGTATAGTTCCTACATATGTGCTCCCTGGAGTAGCAAATAGTTATCTGGGAAACAGTACGTTATGACCTCTTCAAATGTGCGTTTAATTTTAAGTTGTTCTGCAGTGCTGCTAAATGGATTAGGATATACTTGATCTGCGAATATGTTATTTAAGATGACAGTTTAGGGGAAAGTACTAGAGTTGAGTTACATAGAAATGTTAGGGCACTTTGGTTGGAGGGGAGCTGGCCGAGTTTGTCAGCCGTAAGGATATGGTATACTGTATATGTTATTTGGTACTTAGGATGTGGTGTGGGATGTGGGAGGGTTTATTGTAGACAAGGGGTTTTGGCAAGGTTTCTAGATGTATAGTTAAGCTGGGGATCTCTGCTGGAAAATTGTATTCTGTATGTCATAGTTGAGGGTCTGTATAGTTAGGCTAAGCTATGGATTGGTGAATATGTAGATTTTACTGTTTTTAGGTAGTTATTTTGGGGCCGTAAGGTGTCTTTATTGTACTAAGATTGGGGGTGATGTAAATAATGAATTTAGTAAGAATATGGGGGTTGGAGGCTGGACAATAGTTTGGGCGAGAGAGTATTAAGAAGGTTGGTCAGGTACAAAGGAAATGGGATTATTGAGGAGGATGGAGATAATTTATGATAGTAGCCTTTACATTTTTGGGCACAGGCAACTGGTAGGTATAGTTCGGGATTCTATAGGTCATGTAAATAAGGAAACATAAGGAGTCTGATGGATATCGGACTGTGTTGTTGAATTTGTGTTTTAGTTTTCTGTTGTACATCTGTATTTTTGTTTTGTTTATGTATTGCACTATTTTGTTTGTTTTTCTTTGTTTCTAATAACCGTGATTTCTTTGTTCTTTATGTAATGGACAATTTGTGGTGGAAAATGACATGTTGTATTTGTTGTTTCTTGATACCAAGTAAGATATTAGGACTCAATAAGGCAGGATGGCACTACATTTCATATCATGGAATGTAAAGGGGGTGAATTGTGTATCTAAGAGAAGAAAGGTGTAAGCACGAATTTGTAGAGGTGGAGGTGATATAGTGTTACTTCAGGAGACCCATTTGATTGAACAATTTGAGCAATATCTGGCCAATTCGAAATATACATAAACAGTGCCTAATTGTTATGACTCTAAATCAAGAGGAGTGAGTATTTTGTTCAGTAGGGGGCTAGCAGTAAACATTGAAAAGGTAGTAAAGGATGATGAGGGCTGCATCTTATTGGCGGATCTGATAAATAATGAGGAGAGGATGACTATAGGGTCTATTTACTCTCTGTGCTCTGTGGCTTGTTGGGTGTCCTGACCCACGTTTAAGCTATCATGCCACAACATTTGGTGCTGTGGGCTTAGAAAATTCAAGATGGCGGAAAACCCACATGTGCGCCGAAATCCAGGAAAGCTGCGCAGTTTGTGCGCACACTAAAATGGTTGCCTCACTTGCCACCCACCAGTGCGAGAATGAAAGGCCGGGTTGCCATGAGGGAAATGGGTTGCCAAAGGAAAAACAGTAGCGCCGGTTAGCTTCAAAGCGCTTTAAAACCACCATAGGACTACCCGCACAGTAGTCTGAAACCATTGGGAATGGAAATGCTGATTGCCAAATGCAACCTAGAATTGTGGGGAATTCATTTCTTAAATCCCAAAAATGGGTGCAGTACCAGTACTCACCACTATCCAAAAGCCGGCGTTTTAAAACCACTCTGTTTCCCTGAAGGCAAGTCAAAATGCCTATTTTCAAACATTGCAATATGTGCAAAATATTTACTGAACACCAGCAGACATTTGGCAGAATGGAGTTTTGTGTGCCTACAAAATCTGGGAAATGAAGATCATAAGACAAGGTTTATAACAAGACTGGCTGAGCTGTGGATTGCAGCAGTTTAAGTTGCACTGGATTTAAAGACACTAAAATCGAAAATGTTTAGATTAAATGAGTGACCTATGTTTGGTATCACATGCCTTTGTAACTGTTGAAATGTCATAGTTTTGCACTTAGACTCAGCATCCTAGCTGCATGTGTAAAATTGCAAGTTAAGTTAAAAAGCAACAAAAAACCTGCCAGTTAGCTGAAGGTCTGGCTTAAGGAACTTGATTTTGCTTGGCAGCTACCCCCATCAGGAGTGAAACTTGAGTCACCACTGTGTTCCCAGGCCAACCTTCCTTTTGCTGCCCACACTAAGGATATGCCATCTATCTGATAATTGAATTACCTGTGCTCTGCAGGAGAGTGAACAAAGCCCTCTTCACTCAGGCAAAGGTTTTATTACGCAGTCGTAAAATGTAGCTTCCTCTTGGCAGGAGCTGGGAGGGGCACTGCCTGTGAGAGCAAGCTGGCTTGGCAGAACTGGATTAACCAGTATTTCTACCTTGTGCTGAGAGAAAACCACACCCCTTTGTAGCCAGAATATTGTTTAGAAAAAGATTAATAACTCATGGTGCGGACATGTGAAAATTTTATAAATGATACCATAATTCTTGTGATTTTTCTGCCCACAGTTTAAGAGGTTTTTAGAACCGGTGGTATGTACAGGGGGGTGTCAGCGGAAAAGTGGATATTACTCTAAATGTGTGCATGTTAAAAATCTGAAACTTCATCAGTTAATGTCCCTACTCCCTGCGCACATGTATGTAAAGTTGGGTCCATGTCAGAAATTGAAAAATCAGTTAAAAAGTCAATTATGTACCATCTCTGAATGCAAGCTCCTAGAAAGAGCAGATTTGGACAGAGACATGGCTAAATTCAGCCACACCATGTATATGTAATTTCAAGCAACTGTGTAACTGTGAAATATGTCTTTTATTATCAAATATAGAATGTGTGCAATCTGACAAGGGAGTGCCCTCTTGGCAAGCCATAAAATGACATCACTCTGACTCACAGTTCATTCCCCAATCAAGGGGAGGAATGAAAGCTGGACCAATGACAAGTGAGAGGGGCAAGTCTAGTGATGCAACACACACACCCACTCTCAAAAACACATAAAAGCAGAGAGTCAGGACAGATAGGGACCTTCAATTCCATTTGCTGCAACGCACTCTGCCGGACCATACAACATCCAGAGATCCAAACTTCAAATTCATCAACCTCCAGAAAGCCAAACTAGAGACTTCAATCTATCCAGAGCAGAGAGAAAGCAGTGCTGTGCCCAGAGAGAGACCCAGACCAGACCGCTGTGAGCAGTTCCAGAGGCCAGGCGCTGTGAGCAGAACCCGGGAAGACCTGACCAGACTGTTGACCAGATCGTGACAAAGCTGCTTTCCGGTTCAAAATCTCTTGTGAGTACTCAGCAAAACTCAGAACACATCTCTTAGTTAAAATCATATAATTCAATCCATTTTTAATCTAAGTAGAACTGCAGCTTAGCAATTGTGTTATCCTGCCATCATTTTTAAAGCTGAAAAAGTGTGCGTTTAAAATTTGCAAAAAACCAAAAACGACCTCTAGTAAATCGGTCATATCTCCGCAACCGTTTGGGCTAGAGACTTGCAGTAACTTTCCTCTGATAGCTCAGAATCGTGGCTTTCCTACGAACCTAGAACCGCATTCCTACCCCCTATAGTTTTACCGCAATCGCGGAACACGCATCCGCAAATTTTACCGCGATTTGCGATTTCTTCACGTGTAAAAAGACAGCAGTTTTGCTTTCCATTTGCCAGAAATGCATTTAACCTGCTAACTATCCCTGCATCATTGCTAGTGTGAGCCTGGACTAATATTAACTAGATACCACTCACCCTGAACCTCTGAAAGGGAATTAAAAGTATTTTAGCATATTTTTCAATTCATTGCCAGCACATATCAAAGCAATTTGGGCCTGTGTTTTCAAACTTCTGTAGTCTAAGCTTGCTGGGGTGAACTGATTTACATTGATTGCATTTCTGAGAACTGTGTGTTTTCCTTCCATTTCCTTGCCTTGCATCAAGGGGGGGAGGGGATTGCCAGAGAAAAGTGATTACATTGTTTTGTTGAAATCATATTGAGTATTTCTATACTGCATTTCATTCATTCAACATTGCATCCATTTGAACCCTATAAAGCATTCTCTACCACATTATACTTCTGTACCTATTTACCAGTGTGCTACCTTATCCATTTCATGTCAACTCCTTATTGATTATAGAGAAGCGTGTTAGTGCCAGATTCTCCGTTGTTAATCTTTATCATATCAGATTAAGTGTGATATTCAATTATTAATTTATTATAAAGTGTGATATATATATATATATTTTAAATTATCAAATAAAACTTTTAAACTTGCAAAACAGAACTACTTCTTGGCTCAGTGGGGTCAGGGGGATTCCAAGAGAGGGGTGTTATACAGGGGTAGTCATCCAGAACGCATGAACTGGACCTAAAGATATATCAATAAGGGTTTTCATTCAGTATTCTAGACTAGGCGTTAACTTAGCTGTAGTGCTGAATTGAATCCTCTTACAAATTGGGGGCTCGAGCCGAGACGTTGGGTTAGATTTACCATTTGTGCAGCTTAATACAGTGTGCTAACTGACGGGATACATACATCCGGTCGGATCACCACGCTGCATTACGCTGTGAAGCATTCCTCAAAAGGGACACTCCAAGAAAAGTTCTGTTCTGCAAAAATAAAATACTAACTTCTGTAAGTCAGGACAGAGACCAGTCTCTAGAATGACAACCTTGGTAGATATGAAAATAGCCAGAGAGCACTTCTTACATAAGTTATTTGTGAGAGGTGAGTGGACTCACCAGGACCAAACAGTCTGGTTGCAGGCCATCATGCAACAGGTCACGGAAACAGGGTCAGACTTATGGAGAGATCAGGGTCCATTACATGTGGCCCTGAGTGAACTATATATGGCTCCTAAGGCCAAAGCTGAACACGACAAGATTGTTAGGATAGCGGCATATTTATATTTATATATGGGAGCCATACAGAATAAATGTGCTGAAGGCCATGATCTGGCAAAAAGGCAACAGATGGCGTTAGAGAAGGCCCAATCTGACCTGGTCTCTTCTGAGCAGAGGCTGCAGAGGAGCCAGGAGTCAGAAGATGATAGTAGGCAGCACATCATTAAAATAAAGAAGGATATGGATGTGCTGCAACAGGAAAAGGTAGAACAGGATACTAGATTTCTGGCCCTGCAGAAGGAGCACCAAGACAGTTTGGACTCCTTACTGCAGAGCCAGAAAAAGCTGGAGCAACAATTAGACTTTAACAGGGCATGCACGGAGCAGGTAGCCACCCTGCAAAGTCATCTAGATAGAGTGAAGGTAGAGAGCAACAAGCTGATCTTGAAAGACCTGGATACCCATGCAGAGTTTGATGAAGAACGCCAGAAAGCTGGTGCCTTTCAAAGGCAGAGGGACGACCTGGCGGCGCAAATGCAGGCTCTTAGTCAGGAAAGAGACGCCTTAGGCCAGGAAGTCTGCCATTTAAAAAGAAAAATGGAAGAAAATCACCTGGCCCGCCAGGGACTGGGTGACCTCCAAAAAGAACACCAGAACTTGGTAGAGCACACCAGAAGGGTGGAAGATGCTCTAGCAAGAAAGGAGCAGGCCAATAGGGACACAGCTCAGGAGGTAACCCTCCTGCAGCAAAGACTGGCCCAGTTCTCCAGGACCACCCAGGAAGCACAGAGGGAAAATGAGGCCCTCTGTCAACACAATGATAGGCTCCAACAACAGGTAGCGATGCAGGAGAGACTGATAGAGTCGAGTAAGGCCTTAACAGAGGAACTGAAAGCACAAATGCAGGCTCTTGCATTGCAACAGGGAGCAGGGGCGGATAGAGATGAGGTCCGCTGGGAAAGAGAGACTCCTGACCATAACCGCAGGAGCCCTAACACCAGGGGCCTTCATCTTCCCCAGTCCCTGGACTCTACCACCCCCATGTCCCCTGGCGCACATGAGCACAGGGCCACAGGGATGGCAGATTACTATCCAACTAAGAGTATGGGGCTCATAGGCCAGTACCACTCAGGAATGGAGGGGTGGGCATCCGGGTATGGGCACCCAAGTACAGTACAGTTCAATGGGGAACCCCAGGAGAGTAGGCCCATTAAGGGCATCCTGAAAACCTCTGCCCAGTTAGGTCAGTGGAGGGGGTACCCATCAAATCCTGGCAGCAAGGAGGAATCTGAAGACTCCTCTGAACTGCGCAGGACACAGGAGACCAGGTCCCCACATTCTGCCAGCCATTCCCAGGCTCGCAGAATCCGGGAAAACCTGGAAGAACAGACGGGAACCTCTGGGAGCAGTGCCTCTGAGTCCGAGGAAGAATGGACAAGGGTTACCCGAACCAAAAAGGCCAATAAGGCAAAAAGGGCCTTGCTTAAGGACCCCTTAAAGCAGATTAAGGCGATCAGGAGCGTCATCACGCCTTACCATAAGAACGCTAAGTATTCTGTTTGGGAGCACTTAGAGTTGTTTGAACAAATGATGGAGACTTTCCATTTGAAGGACAGCCAAAGCTGCATTCAATATGTAAAGTGGACCTTCTCCCCGGAATACTCCAGTTTCTTTGCGGGGCTGGAGGACCAAAATCATTTAAGATGGTCCACCTATAAGGCGGCCATCCTGAAACATTTTTCTGTTCACAGAAATCCTCAAGAGGCTCGCAAGGCAGCCTACAATTTGCAATGTGGGGAGGATCAGGCCCCACAAGAATTTGTGCAGGAGTTAAAGCGTGCTTTTGCACAGACCACAAGAAGGGTGCGCACAGATAGTAGAGAGTTTATAAATACGTTTTTCCATGCCTTGCCCAAATATATCATGACCCAGCTCGTGAGGGATTTTCATGAGAAAAGATCTTTAGACTGGGTCATTGAACAGGCTACCCGGATCTATGAGGTGCAGAAGCCCATAGAAAATAAAAGCAATGCCCAGTAAAACCCCAAAGCCAACAGCACCCCTGCTGCTGCCAAGGTGGCAGAGGTAAAGGTCACCCCCGTTTTGGATTTGGAGATGGGGGGGCCTAAAAACCTACCTGCACCTAATAATGCTAGGCCCAGAAGGTCCTCGGGCCAGTCACAGACAGGGAGCCAGGGAGGCAGCCCCACAAATGGGGTCCCTCGCTCTCCTGACTATGTAAGTCCTCGCTACAAGGGAAATCGACCCATCCTGGGTTATGTGTGGACTCCTCCAGCCCAGGGGGGGGGATCCAGCCAAGCACCTAACCCAGGGAACTTCCCTCCAAACTTCCCACAGGAGGGCAGAAATTTACCAAACCCTGGGCAGAACTTTTTCCCCAGATATCCACCCGACTTCCAACCCCAAAATCATCCATCCTTCTTTCCCCAATTCCCCGAGCCCAGACCACTGAATCCGGGAGAGGGGAGGCCAAGGGTGGAGGGGTACCCAAATCTTCCCAACCAGGGGTACTACCAAAGAAGGGACAGCTACCCTTCCCGGGATCAGCCCAGGGGAGAAAACAGGGCCCCGTATCAGCCTGAGCGGGTTTCCCAGTTAGAGCGCCAGGTTCAAAACATGGCGCGGGATCTGGGTCACATACTGAGGGCTCAGCAGAACCCTCAGATGGGCGTGCCGGCGCAGAACGCACCCAACTCTGGACCTGGTGCTCCAGAACAATGACGGGGGCAGCACCCCGATAACTCACCGGTTCCTAGGGAGGAGGCACAAAGGGAAGGGGGGTGTAAAGCCTTGGAGGAAGCTTCCTTCCTCACTTGTAAACAGCCCCTGGAAACCCAGGAACCGGAAACAAAATCTCTTGCCCCTGAAAGTCTGCCTCCTAAGGAGCAGAGGGGGGGTAGGAGAAACAAAAGACCCAAACAGACTCAGTTTGAGGAGGAGGTACAGATCTTCCAATTTGAGGGAGAGGGATCCTCAGAGGATCCTGGGAAAAGGATCTTCTCCTTCAGAGAGGGGGGAACTCCTCCCAAAGAAAAATGGGTCCCTAGGGATGCCAATCCAGACTGGGGAGAGGTGGAGACTGAGCTACCGCCGCCCACCATCTCATCCCAGAACCAACAGCAAGAAAATCCCCTGGTTCAAACCCATCCTGGGGACTGCCTCCAAAAAGGGGGGGGCAGCCCAGAACCGGAACCAGGGGAACCCACAATGGCTCTGATCTCCAGTTGCCAACTTTTTCTTTCAGATTCCCAAGACTCTCCACAGAATTCTGCCCAAATCTCTTCGCTATCGATGTCCAAAACCAGAAAGTTAGCCCACCAGTTGTCCAAAAATGTGCATTATCTGTGCCCCCTTGAGGAGAAGGAGGGAAGATATTATGCCCCGGTACAAGTACAGGGGCAGGGTACAATCTCGGCACTGGTGGACACGGGATCTCAAGCTACCCTTCTGTCCAGAAGGGCCTTTGACGAACTGAATGCAGGAAGGGGAGAGAATTACCAAATTCCTCTCACCTCTCTTCCGGGACAACTACAGAACTTTGACGGGAAGGAAATTCCCGTTGAGGGGACTGCAGACTTGGACATTAAAATTGGGCGACACAAGCTGAAACACCCGGTCATAGTTGTGACCCCGGAGGGCACCCCTTGTTTACTAGGGAATGACCTCCTGAGAAGGTTGTCACCCCTAATAGATTGTGTAAACAAGGTCCTCTGGACCCAGACTAGCTGACCAATAAAATTAAAACAGAGTGTCAACCATGTTAGTTTAAACGGCACATGCCACATGGTTGAACAAAAATCTGACCAAGTAGAATTTCACTTCCAGAACAACCAGATTCCAGACGTGACAGTAATAGCAGTAGGACAACAGACTAGTGATGGGGGGTCCTCTCTATTTCTGAAAATCAACCTTCCTTGCAGTCTAAAGTGGTATTCCACGCTGGAAGGAAACACTCTGAAATTCTATACTAATCCACAATCAGAAACTCCCACTCCTATAGTCCAGAAAGATGTGAAATCAGCTCAGAGCCTGGCTGAGATTCAGCAAATTGGAGAGCAGTTGTTCATCCCTGTTCAGTTAAATGATGGGAAGGACTCTGTTCTCGCTCGAGTGTGTGTGAACAACTGTAAAAGCTTCATCAGCGAAGCCATGTTCCGCCAACTCCCAAAAGATCCAGCCATTCCCACCTTCAAACTGATAGACAAATGGGAAATGGACCTGGAAGCACCTAATTCCAAACATCTCCTGCCAAGCAGGTGTATGCTCAAAATCTCCAATGGCAACAAGAGCATAGTCCACAATTGTTGGGTCGTGCGAGACGTCCCTGCCGCCTTTTACTTAGGCAGTGACATTCTCAATCGCTTTGCCATTAGTTTGGACCTAATAAACTTCAAAGCTTGGTCCCGATTAGCGGATAATCCCATGGGCTTTGATGATCCAGAAAAAGCATTTAGGTCAGCTCAATTGCTACCTTATGCAGTTGAAATTCAGGTAAAAGAGGAAGTCACCATCCCAGAAAGGACTCGACAATTCTCCCTGGAAGTGAAAGTTAAAAGGGGACAAGAGTTGAAAAACCCTGATGCTTACATACATCTAAATGCTTCTCTCCAACAGCAAGGGTTGGGGGTAAACCCAACTCCAATAGTCAACCTAGAACATGACACCATTCCAATAGAGGTGGATAACAGCGACTTAAAGAGTGTTACTCTAGCCGCAGGCACCATTATTGGAATGGCGGTTGATGACCGACATTTTTCCATGGATTTAGGTAACGAACTGTTAGGACCAATCCCCAAGGACTGTTTTGACAGTGACAGTGATGACAATACAACACCAGACAGGATTTTTACCCGGCATGGGGGGAACTTCCTGGTGTACACTTCCTGCCCCTATGGTAAGGAAGATGTGACTTGTGACTTCAGGAGGGATGAGGTGATTTTCCAGGTACATGAGGGCTGCCTTTCCCACCTGAAGCCTCCGGTCCAAATCAGCACTCTGACCAGGGACTTCTCCACCCAGTTGGAGGAGGCCGCTGAGATAGCCAAACCAGAAGTCTTTCCAGGCTTCAGGCAGATGGGGGAAGAGAGAGTCAACCTAGCTGATGCCTGTGTGACTCTGGAACAAAGGCAAAAGTTGAAACAAGTTTTCTTGGATTTCCAAGATCTCTTTGCGGTAGACTCATATGACTGTGGTCGCGCCGACATCCACACCACAACAATCCCCACGGACCCTGGCATGACTCCAGTGTTTGTGAAGCAATATCGCTTGCCTCTCGCATCAATGGAGTCCCTTACGGAAATAATTAAGAACCTTGAGTCCCGGGGAATAATCCGTCCAGTCCACAGCACCTTCAATAATCCGGTGCTGGGAATATTGAAGCCAAACGGCCAGTGGAGACTCTGCGCCGACCTTAGGGAGCTCAACAAACGGGTCCATACTTCCCGATGGCCTCTGCCCTACATTGACCAAGGGCTAGCCCAGATCCAGGGGTCACAGGTATTCACTGCAATAGACCTGACCAATGGATACTGGACTGTGCCTGTCAGTAGGGAGGACCAATACAAACTGGCTTTTACCTTTGGGGGCCAGCAATACACATGGACCCGGACTCCCTTCGGATACCTTAACTCCGGTAATGAGTTCAATATTTTCCTACATAAGGCCATGCCCGACTTGGGTGCAAGGGGTAACCTGGCTTATGTAGATGATGTCCTCATCAAAAGTTCATCTGTGGAGGAACACATAGCGGAGATCCGTTATGTTCTGACGCAGTTGAGGGCCGCCGGAGCAAAACTTTCCTTTCAGAAAGCACAGTGGTGTAGAACCTGTGTTAATTTCCTGGGGCATGAGATTACTCCTCAGGGTCTCTGTCCCCAGGAAAAGAAAGTGGAAGCACTTCAGAAACTGAAAGACCCCACAACTCTGCGGGAACTAAGGAGCCTCCTTGGACTGACTAATTACAGCAGAAAGTTCATTGAGGGCTACGCAGAGATCACCAGACCCCTGATTCATCTCCTAAAGGGGGGGGTCAAGTGGGAATGGGGTCCAGAACAAGCCGAGGCAGTAAAACAACTCAAAAGAAGCCTCTCACAAGCGCCTTGCCTAGCTTACCCTGTCAGAAACAAGGAGTTCTTCCTGGAGACGGGGTTCTCTAATACGTGCTTGACGGCAGTATTATACCAAAAGCATGACAAGGTCAATAAAGTAATCTCATATGCGAGCAAAACTTTATCCTCTGTGGAGGAGAAATTCAACGATTGTGAGAAGGCACTCCTGGCGACGGTGTGGGCATTGAAGAATTACCGCCCGTTTATCCAGGGGGAGCACATCATAGTGGAGACTCCACACCAGCCTCTGCAATATCTCCAAAGTGACAGAATCCGGGCCGGAAATGTGAGTAATTCCCGAATTACTTCCTGGATTCTGTCAATGCAAGGCTTTCCTGTGGAGGTCAGATATGGCCAAAACAAGAAGAGTCCCCTCGCGCAAGGTCTGGCTGACTTGCATGATTGTGCCAGAGAAAACTGTCTCGAGGACGAAAGTCTAAAAATCAAGGACAACATGGAGGCATACCTTAATTCCCCACACAAGGTCTTTGAAGAAGACAAGTGTGAGGGAATGCCCACTGTCTATGTGGATGGATGCTCTTAGCATGTTGACAACAACGGGGAGAAAGAACTGGTGGCCGGCGTAGGGAATGCATGGGTGAATGAGTCCCCAGAACCCTCCGCTGGATACAAAATTGGTCCCCGAAGTAGTCAGGTGGCAGAATTGATGGCTGTGCATCAGGCCATCCTCACTGCTGTCCAACATCAACTCCACGAACTGGTCATAATCACAGATTCGGATTATGTACGGAACGGGTTCGTGGAGCACCTGGTTAATTGGAAAACCAGAGGCATGTTATGTGCTAACAACAAACCCTTGAAACATGGGAAGTTGATCCAAAACATTGATGATCTGGTCACATCGAATGGGATGACCATCTACTGGAAAAAGATCAAGGGTCATTCCAAAGTAGAGGGACCAGACAAAACTGGAAATGACTTAGCTGATCAGCTGGCCAAAACCGGGGCCATCCAAGGGGATCTAATTGAGATTGAGTCCCTGTTGGGGGAAATCCAGGTCACCGCTATCACTAGGTCCCAGACAAATGCTCACAACGACCTTTCAATTGCACAATGGAGTAAGGAGACCCCTGATGCTGATCTGATTACCGCTCAGAAGGGGGATCCTATAATTGGTAAATTTTACCAACACCTTGAGGACCCTGAGAACTTTCCCCTGACGGATACCGATTACACCGGGAAAGAGGACCTAAGAGTGTTGATGAAATGTCCAAAAATGTTCCGGATCCAAGACGGTTTGCTAGTAAGGAAATCCAAAGCTGGCCACGATCAGTGGGTGGTTCCTACCTCATTCCGAAGCCTGATGTTAAGTCACGCCCATGATGCGGCCACCGCCGGTCATAGGGGGTTTCACACAACACTGGAAATCTTAAGAGAGGTTGCATACTGGCCACACATGGGCCAGGACCTCAACCAATATTTGAAGGGTTGTCTTGTGTGTGCACAATTTCAGCCATCATCCCTCACGCACCGAGCGCCTCTCCAAAAGCGGGGGATGACCCTGCCATGGTCAGATTTACAAATCGACTTTGTAGGCCCTGTGATTCGCTCGGCTAGGGGGAATAAGTACATGTTGACTGTGACATGCTTGTTTACCAAGTGGGTGGAATGTCTCCCAGCCCCAAATTGCAAGGCAGAAACTGCAGCTGCCTTGATGATTAACCACATCTTTTCCCGTTTTGGTCTACCTCAAAGGATTGAGTCAGACAGAGGTAGCCACTTCACCAGTGAAGTAATGACAAAGATGTGGGAGATACTGGGAGTCAAGAGAAAGCTGCATATTGCTTATAGACCAGCTTCTTCTGGGGCAGTAGAGAGATATAACCGGACAATTGTGAGCATATTAAAGAAGTTTGTGGCAGATTCTGGGTCAAGTTGGGATATCCGATTACCTCTGGTCCTAATGGCTATCAGATCTACCCCTTCATCTGCAACCAAAATGTCACCATTTGAGTTGATGACTGGGCGCAAGATGGTGCTTCCTCAGCATTTGCTCTACAGGACCCAAGAGCAGACACTGATAAATGCCTCCACTACTCATGAGTATGTAGAGAATTTAAGGAAACACCTCCAACATGCTTTTGCTTATGCTCAGCGGAATCTAGAAAGAGCAGCTGATAGCATGAAGACCCACTATGACCTGAAAACTTCCAGGAAGGAATATCAGGTGGGGGACCGGGTCTATCTATACAACTTCCAGAGGAACCAGGCCAAGCAGCGCAAATTTTTGCCTACATGGAAAGGACCCTTTGAGATCGTCGATAAGATCTCCCCTGTGGCCTACAAGATCCGCATCCCCAAAGGCGGTTCTGCAGAGGGGGAAGACAAGTGGGTCCACATAAACCAGTTGAAATGTTGCCATCCCAGGCACACTCTGCAACAACTGGAGGAATCCTCTGGAATCCTAGCGGGTACTGTATCAGACTAATTCAGTTCCAATCATAAAACATACCACATCTAGTCTCTAACATACTGTGATTTGTATGAAACTGTCTCTTAGTCATACTGTTTTTATTAAAATAAGAATGTAATGTTTCGTTATGATAAAATGCATATGCTGCCCCACTATCTCAACAGTGGTGGAAAAAAAAAAAAACGTCTATGAGTAGGTATTGCCGCTCTTCCTTTGTCGTCCTAGGAGAAAGAAAACCTGAAGACGGGCCGAGGAGGGCGATCCGGAGACCGGGAACGAAGATTCAATGGGCCCAGTGGACCGCCCAATATTCCCATCAGGACCGGCGAGGAGAACCATCGATCAGTACCGGATGGAGAAGAAGATGCTGAACTGTGCCATCTACAGAAGAGGAAGAAGATTATGCGGACAGACCGGTGCATGGGTCAAAACCCTTGTGCACGCGACTCCCCATCGACTCAAATTCAAGGGGCAGTCACGTGGGGGGGGCTTGTTGGGTGTCCTGACCCACGTTTAAGCTATCATGCCACAACATTTGGTGCTGTGGGCTTAGAAAATTCAAGATGGCGGAAAACCCACATGTGCGCCGAAATCCAGGAAAGCTGCGCAGTTTGTGCGCACACTAAAATGGTTGCCTCACTTGCCACCCACCAGTGCGAGAATGAAAGGCCGGGTTGCCATGAGGGAAATGGGTTGCCAAAGGAAAAACAGTAGCACCAGTTAGCTTCAAAGGGCTTTAAAACCACCATTGGACTACCCGCACAGTAGTCTGAAACCATTGGGAATGGAAATGCTGATTGCCAAATGCAACCTAGAATTGTGGGGAATTCATTTCTTAAATCCCAAAAATGGGTGCAGTACCAGTACTCACCACTATCCAAAAGCCGGCGTTTTAAAACCACTCTGTTTCCCTGAAGGCAAGTCAAAATGCCTATTTTCAAACATTGCAATATGTGCAAAATATTTACTGAACACCAGCAGACATTTGGCAGAATGGAGTTTTGTGTGCCTACAAAATCTGGGAAATGAAGATCATAAGACAAGGTTTATAACAAGACTGGCTGAGCTGTGGATTGCAGCAGTTTAAGTTGCACTGGATTTAAAGACACTAAAATCGAAAATGTTTAGATTAAATGAGTGACCTATGTTTGGTATCACATGCCTTTGTAACTGTTGAAATGTCATAGTTTTGCACTTAGACTCAGCATCCTAGCTGCATGTGTAAAATTGCAAGTTAAGTTAAAAAGCAACAAAAAACCTGCCAGTTAGCTGAAGGTCTGGTTTAAGGAACTTGATTTTGCTTGGCAGCTACCCCCATCAGGAGTGAAACTTGAGTCACCACTGTGTTCCCAGGCCAACCTTCCTTTTGCTGCCCACACTAAGGATATGCCATCTATCTGATAATTGAATTACCTGTGCTCTGCAGGAGAGTGAACAAAGCCCTCTTCACTCAGGCAAAGGTTTTATTACGCAGTCGTAAAATGTAGCTTCCTCTTGGCAGGAGCTGGGAGGGGCACTGCCTGTGAGAGCAAGCTGGCTTGGCAGAACTGGATTAACCAGTATTTCTACCTTGTGCTGAGAGAAAACCACACCCTTTTGTAGCCAGAATATTGTTTAGAAAAAGATTAATAACTCATGGTGCGGACATGTGAAAATTTTATAAATGATACCATAATTCTTGTGATTTTTCTGCCCACAGTTTAAGAGGTTTTTAGAACCGGTGGTATGTACAGGGGGGTGTCAGCGGAAAAGTGGATATTACTCTAAATGTGTGCATGTTAAAAATCTGAAACTTCATCAGTTAATGTCCCTACTCCCTGCGCACATGTATGTAAAGTTGGGTCCATGTCAGAAATTGAAAAATCAGTTAAAAAGTCAATTATGTACCATCTCTGAATGCAAGCTCCTAGAAAGAGCAGATTTGGACAGAGACATGGCTAAATTCAGCCACACCATGTATATGTAATTTCAAGCAACTGTGTAACTGTGAAATATGTCTTTTATTATCAAATATAGAATGTGTGCAATCTGACAAGGGAGTGCCCTCTTGGCAAGCCATAAAATGACATCACTCTGACTCACAGTTCATTCCCCAATCAAGGGGAGGAATGAAAGCTGGACCAATGACAAGTGAGAGGGGCAAGTCTAGTGATGCAACACACACACCCACTCTCAAAAACACATAAAAGCAGAGAGTCAGGACAGATAGGGACCTTCAATTCCATTTGCTGCAACGCACTCTGCCGGACCATACAACATCCAGAGATCCAAACTTCAAATTCATCAACCTCCAGAAAGCCAAACTAGAGACTTCAATCTATCCAGAGCAGAGAGAAAGCAGTGCTGTGCCCAGAGAGAGACCCAGACCAGACCGCTGTGAGCAGTTCCAGAGGCCAGGCGCTGTGAGCAGAACCCGGGAAGACCTGACCAGACTGTTGACCAGATCGTGACAAAGCCGCTTTCCGGTTCAAAATCTCTTGTGAGTACTCAGCAAAACTCAGAACACATCTCTTAGTTAAAATCATATAATTCAATCCATTTTTAATCTAAGTAGAACTGCAGCTTAGCAATTGTGTTATCCTGCCATCATTTTTAAAGCTGAAAAAGTGTGCGTTTAAAATTTGCAAAAAACCAAAAACGACCTCTAGTAAATCGGTCATATCTCCGCAACCGTTTGGGCTAGAGACTTGCAGTAACTTTCCTCTGATAGCTCAGAATCGTGGCTTTCCTACGAACCTAGAACCGCATTCCTACCCCCTATAGTTTTACCGCAATCGCGGAACACGCATCCGCGAATTTTACCGCGATTTGCAATTTCTTCACGTGTAAAAAGACAGCAGTTTTGCTTTCCATTTGCCAGAAATGCATTTAACCTGCTAACTATCCCTGCATCATTGCTAGTGTGAGCCTGGACTAATATTAACTAGATACCACTCACCCTGAACCTCTGAAAGGGAATTAAAAGTATTTTAGCATATTTTTCAATTCATTGCCAGCACATATCAAAGCAATTTGGGCCTGTGTTTTCAAACTTCTGTAGTCTAAGCTTGCTGGGGTGAACTGATTTACATTGATTGCATTTCTGAGAACTGTGTGTTTTCCTTCCATTTCCTTGCCTTGCATCAAGGGGGGGAGGGGATTGCCAGAGAAAAGTGATTACATTGTTTTGTTGAAATCATATTGAGTATTTCTATACTGCATTTCATTCATTCAACATTGCATCCATTTGAACCCTATAAAGCATTCTCTACCACATTATACTTCTGTACCTATTTACCAGTGTGCTACCTTATCCATTTCATGTCAACTCCTTATTGATTATAGAGAAGGGTGTTAGTGCCAGATTCTCCGTTGTTAATCTTTATCATATCAGATTAAGTGTGATATTCAATTATTAATTTATTATAAAGTGTGATATATATATATTTTAAATTATCAAATAAAACTTTTAAACTTGCAAAACAGAACTACTTCTTGGCTCAGTGGGGTCAGGGGGATTCCAAGAGAGGGGTGTTATACAGGGGTAGTCATCCAGAACGCATGAACTGGACCTAAAGATATATCAATAATGGTTTTCATTCAGTATTCTAGACTAGGCGTTAACTTAGCTGTAGTGCTGAATTGAATCCTCTTACAAATTGCACACTTTTTTACTACTTTAAGTAATTTGTTGAAGGTGATGAAAGGGGAAAATATGGGTCTAGGCGAAGATTTTAACATTGTATTAGATAGTAAGCTAGATAGGAAATCTGATTGTAGGTTTAATGGGATTAGCAATCTGTTTCGTGGATTTACAAAAAAAAGTATAATTTAGTGGAAGTGTGGTGGGAATACATCATATGGAGGCATCATATACTTTTTATTCACCAGTACATGATTCGTACTGTGTATAGATTATATTCTTATGTCTGCTCATTTGGTTACCAATGTGCTGTCTTTGGATATTAGGGAGAGAGTGATCTCTGATCATTCGCTTATTGACATGAAGATGCCAGTCAAGGACTCGAAAGACACTAGGAAGATGTGGAGGTTACAAGCGGGAATGTCAAAAGGCCAAATGGTCACTGAAGGGTAAGAGACGTTTATTAATACGTATTTTGATGAAAATATAGATACAGCTGACATAAAAATGGTCTGAGACTGTTTTAAGTCGGTGACAAGAGGGGAGCTGATTTGTAGGTCAGCCACTACTAGAAGAAGGGATTTAGAAATAATTAAGAAGATGGAAGATGATATTAGGGATATGCAGAGATTATGTGCTCTTTCTAGTTCTGAAAAGGGCAAGAAGAAATTAAGGTTGCTAGAGGGGGAAATGATGAATACTTTGGATACAATGGCAGAGAGGAGAATCATTTATGGTAGATCAAAATTTTGTGAGTCTGGGGATAAAAATGGGAAATTTCTGGGTGAATAGGTTAAAAGGGAAGATGGATGAATCGTATGTTACGTCTCTTATGACAGATGAGGGGAAAATATTAATTAAGAATACAGAAATGTTTGATTGTTTCCGGGAATTTTATTCAGGGTTGTATAGAGAGGATGGTTCCCCATGTAATGATGATTTGAGAAAATGTTTTGATAAAGTAAAACTTCCAAAACTATCTTTGGAAGGTAATGATAGGGTGGAAGCAGATATAGAAGTGTGTGAGGTAATAGAGGCAATAAAACATCTTAATGGGGGAAATCACTGGTACCGGATGGGCTGTATCAGAATTTTATAAATTATTTTCAGAACGGCAGGCACCAATATCACGTGAAGTTTCGTCATCAGGGACTATGTGTGAATCGATGTAGGAAGCTTTAATAATAGTCATTCCAAAACAAGATAAAGATAGTCAGAAATGTGAGAACTACAGGCTGATATTGTTGTTAAATATCGATTTGAAATTGGTCACGAAGATATGGTCGAATAGATTGTATAGCTATATGGGAGACCTGATTGATAAATCGCAAGTAGGCCTCATCCCTGGAAAATATCGTTATGACAATATTAGATCATTTAAAAATGTAATAAGTTCAAATAGTGGTGAGGATTCCAATGATTCGGTAGTTTTTTTTGATGCTGAGGAGACCTTTGATAGGGTAAATTGTAAATGTTTGGACTACACATTGAGGGAGATGGGCTTTGGTCCTCAGTTTCTTCAAGTGGTCTGTTGCGTACAGTTTGACATATCTGCAAGAGTGTGTGTTAATGGAATGATATCTGGGCCGTTTTCTTTATTCAAAGGAACTAGGCAAGGCTGCCCATTGTCACCTTTCATGTTTGATTTGGCATTGGAACCTTTGGCTGCGTATATTAGGCAGAATAAGGACATAAAAGGAATAAAAGTGGGTACAATTGAGATGAAGGCATTGACTTATGCAGATGATATGGATGTGCTTATCTCAAACCCTTTAGAATGTGGATTGGTTCTCAAGGCGATGCTGGAAGAGGTAGGGCGGTTATCGGGACATTGTATTAATTGGGCGAAAACAGTGATTTTTCCAGTCTCAAATACAAATGATGTGAGAGTGTTAGAGTCGTGGGAATGCAAATGGTCTCCAAATGGAGTAAAGTATCTGGGGGTTTATATTGTAAGAGAGTTGAGGGCACTTGTGAGGTTGAATTTTGATAAGGTCTTGAATAAGATCTCAGAAGTTGTTAAACAGTGGGAAAGACTATCTCTGACGTTATTGGCGTAGATAAATGTAATCAAGATGGTGCTGTTGCCTAAAGTCTTATATATTATTCAATCACTCCCGTTATCAATTGTGAAAAAGCATCTGAAGAAGATTGATAAGGTTTTTCAAAGTTTTCTATGGGGAATTGGAAAACGGCCACGTTTCCCCAGATATATCTTGTTGCGGAAGGTACAATATGGTGGGTTTGGATACCCAGATCTCTTTAAATATTACCAGGGCTTTCACATTTAAAAAGGGCTCACATTACTTTAATAGGGAAGGGGGTGGAATCCCGACCTGGTTAGAAATGGAGACGAGATCTGTGAACCACATGCCTTAGATGCTGTATATACAATGGACAAAATCAAGGATAAAAGCGTAAGACTTCAGAGAATTTTGGCAAATAGGAATGCCTTGTTAGCCTGGTTTAAGGGGAACAATCGATATTTTGGAGTTAGCTATGATGCTTCCGTATGGTATAGCCAAGCTATACAGTTGAAAAACAAATGTTGGATTGTGAGAGGTATTCTTAAGGTAAGATATGTTATGGAAGGTAGTAGGGTCTTGAGTTTTGAAGAGTTAAGGAATAAGTATGTTTTGGGTAAGAGGGTAATGAGTCACTAAATGGATTTAAAAAATCTCATATGTCAAATAATGATCATGACTTAGTCTTAGAAGAGAAACCCGGGTATTAGTAAATTGCTGGATGGAGTAGAACATGGGATGTCTACTTATATGAAAGGTATGGGTGTGGGACAAGGATATACAGATTCATGGTTAGGATTGAATAATGTATGGTCAAATGATCTTGGTCTACAGATATCTGAAGAGGAGTGGGAGGATTTGCCTAGAGTTGGTTTCAAATCTAAAATGGATATGAATTAAAGGACCATTAGGCAAACGATTATTGGGAGATTATGTTGGATGCTGGTAAAGATGCAAATGCTTCATCTCTTAGATAATGATATGTGTTGGAGTTGTGCAGGGAATAAGGGTTCTCCCTTACATTTGCTTTTGGATTGTCCGAGGGTGCAAGTCTTCTGGAAGGAAGTATTGGATAAGATAGATGTTACTTTGAACATAGTTATTCCTAGGTCGGCGGGGAATATAGTTTTATTGCTGAGAAGAGGAAGATGCTCTGTTGCAAGGGAATTTGATTTATGGATAGATAAGGCTTTGATGGTTGCAGTTAAACTGATTTTGAAGGGCTGGAAGAGTTGGAAAAGGCCTGTGGTGGAGGATTGGATATTTGAAATGTAATTTTTGTCTAACTATGAGAAGGTATCATTGAAGAATAAAAATCGTTTAGATGTTTATCTTTCCTTGTGGAGTCCATTTAATGATTTGTATGGTTAGGGGATTTGGGAAGTTTGTGTTTTTTTTCTTATTTTTTCTCTTTTTTTTCTTCTCTCTTATTGTCTTGTGTTAGTGTATTGTGTTGTTTTATTGTGTTTTATTATGTGTTGGATTGGAGGCATTGAGAGTGCTGTTAGATTGTGAGTTTTCTGTATAATAATTTGGGAATTATTTGGTTTGATATTGATTGTGTAATAAGCTGATATTTGATTATATTTGTAATGTATGGCTTGATGTGTCCCTGTATTCCATTTGTATTTGTGATATGTATACGTTGTAAAATGAATAATTAAAATGTAAAAAATAAAAAAAGACTGTCGACGAGAGGGTGGGTCATAGGGTTGTTGGGCATATCGAACCAGATATTGGAATCTCCCAGGAGTGTAAGAGATAGGTGATTTACCTGAATGGTAGCTATTGTGTCACAGTGATTGTTGGCAAAATGTCTGTCGTAGACAGGGGGTGTGTAGATGAGTAGGAAGCTATAGGTGATTGTCGATGGTAGTGAGAGTTTTACTAGAAGGGATTCACAGGAAGCGTTGCATGTCTAGGATTTGACGAGTGAGATGGTGAAATGAGGTTTGTAGAGGATTGCCACTCTGCCACTTCTGTAGGGTCTATTGTTGGCGATAAGCACCTATGTCCACAACGTCTAGCATATTGGCCTTGAGGTTGGTCAAAGCAAGTTCTGTACTGTGTGCCCTGCGAATGCCCGACTTCCTCTGCCCAAGGATCTGTAGTTTTTCTACATAGTCCTGTACCTGAGTATATACCACCTGATCTAATATTTTGAGCAGGAAAGGTGAGTTTGAAATAGGTATAATGTTTGTCGGGACATCCGGGTCAAGAGAGGGTTTTCTTTAATAATGGGGATATCCATGTCTGCTTCAGATAAGCCGACACTGAGCATTCCCTAAAGGTGGAGTTCTTTTGTGATCAAGGGGTTCAGTTGGTTGGCTCATGATTTACCTACCTTAGATGGACACACGTCTCCTTTACAAGATGTTGGTTTAAGTCGGTTCAGCACAGTAAGCATATCACTCTCCGAAATTGGGGCAAAGTCAAGAAGCAGACGTTTATTCATTACCTCATGTGGAATTTGTGCCTAACAAGTGTTTGCAAATGAGTCCTTTTTGGTGCCGATATCAGCCACCGCTATCCACACAACTCAATCTTCTGACTACAGAAACACCAGGCTGTTGCTAATACTTAACTGCTATGGGTATGAAATGCACAAGTTATATTGCTGGGTGTAGGACTGCATCACACTATCCTACCTACCACCTCCTACCACCAACTCCCCAGCACACTATCCCCCTCCCACCACCCAACACCATCTCCCCAGCATATTATCCTCCTCCTATCCCCCACCATCAACTCCCAAGCACACTATCCCACCTGCCACCACCCACCACCAACTTCCCTGCATGTCCCCAGTGCAAAAAGTGTCTCAATATTATTCACATCTGTGATCTCTTCCCCCATGCCAGCCCACGGTGATCTTGAGCCAAAATGGCCCTGGGACTGCCACCTGGGCATACCCTATTGTGACTCATCAGTGGGTGTCGTTGGACTTGGACCTATGGAGCCTGGCTCCAGGATATACTGGAGTGTGACCGCTGTGCTCTGCCGGATGGCCTCTGCAAGCACAGAGACCCTTTCATTCATCACCCTGACCCTCTGCACATACACTGTCAGGGTGGCAGTACTGGCAGCTGCCTCCACCCAATTTCTTATAATGGCCCGCACAATCCTGTGGGTGCAGCCTTGCAGGCAGTCATGGATCACATGCAGGTGTCCAGAATGGGTATGTCCAATTTCTTCCATTTCCCTCTGTCGGCTGTCCATCTGCTCCAGACTCTGCAGCACAGTGTTGCTTGGTGGCGTGTGCTGAATGGGAGTAGGGCTGTGTATTGACTCTGGGCTGTGGGCAGGGGTGCCATAGGCTGGTGTGTCGACATCTGGCTCAGTTGTCTGGGCACACTGGCAGTGGTAAGCGGCTTGAGGGGGTTGTGGCTCTTCTACAGGGTTGACACTGCGCTGATGTCGCTCTGTGTCTCTGCAGTCGCCCTGCTGGGAGCTGTGTCCTCAGTGTCTGTCTCACCAGTTGCAGGAGTGGATGCAGTGGGTCTTGTAGTGCTTCTGGTGGGCTGTGTTGTTGCCCTAGGCTTGGCCTTGCTGGGCTTTGGTGGCTCACAGCAGGCCATCGGCCTGAGCATTGACTGTCTACGCCTCTGTGGGGTGGTGGCTGATCTTTATGGCCTGGATGCACCACTTGCAGTTGGGCCTGCCCCCTCGTCCTCCTCCGATGCCTCTGGTGATGTGTGAGTGCCTACAGGAGACATAGGAAATTTCATCAGGCATTATTTTACCATGTGTACTGACATGCAAGACACAGTTGCTATGGTACAGAGTGGGACCCCAAACATTCGTGGAGGTGGGCATGGTTGGTCAGGAGGGATTGCATGTGGGGACATCATTGTGGGGATGGTTGCAGCAATGAATGTGTGACACATGGCCTGTTGGTCCTTGGCCTTTGTGCGAGGGAGGGCAGGGTGTCCATGCTCTGACAGCTGATGTATGTCTTTTATGCTTGTTGTTCCTCATGCCCCCACATCCCCTCTCCGGATGGCACCCTCCTTGTGGGGGCGGGTGTGGTGGCTTACTCTATGGCACTGGAATTGTTCTATGGGGCACTGCTGTGCAGCCAGCAGTGTTGCGCTGTGGTGTACAGTGTTTGGCTAGCTGCGCCCATGTCGGTCTAGGGGATGTGTACTTCCAATTGGCTTGTGTGCCATGCCAACCTGGAGTAGGCTAAATGGGCCTACAATATGTTGGTGTGACTGCTGCACAGTGTCGTGGTTGCTCACGCACCACAATCCCACAGCCACAGGGTACACTAGCAGGTGTGTGCTGTGCATGGAACTTGGATATGTCACTTGACACTCCTTCCCGCTGCTGTGATGCTCAGGGGTGCCCTTAGGGCCCTGCCCGATGACTGCTGTGGTGGGTGGCTGATGTGTCACCTCGTCACTCCACCTTGCTGGCATGCCCAGCTTCTGGGTCTGCTGACAAGTGTCACTGTCCACTGGGGCATATTGTGCTAGGCTGACATTTGTGCATGGACATGTGCTGGGGAGGGTTTAACTCATCTCCTGCCTCCTGACTGCTGGCTCCCGCCTCCGCATCTCAAACTCCCTCAATGCCCTCCATGTCCAGCACTGTGTTGTACTTCTCCTCCAAGGCAGTGAGTACCACTGGTTCGGCGGTGCCTCCTCCAGTCGCAAGGGACTCCTGCTGGTGTTGGGGCATGAGTCCACGCCCCCTAACCCATAGGTTATTTCACTGCTTCTGGCAGTCCTCTCCGTCATGGGGTACTCACAAGCTATTTTCATGGGGTCCTCTCCGTCATGGGGTTTCGCAAGCGATTTTCAGGCACCTTGCCTATGGTCCTCTAGGTCCTCTCCTGTGACACTCGGGCTTGTTTTTAGGTCCGATGGCTGCAAAAAGTGGAGATTCTGGATGGATTGTGTTTTTCAAGATGGCTGCCGCCATGCTTCTCATTCCGGTGGTGACGCAATTTCCGTCAGCGCTAATAGCACTAGAGTCGCGGGCGGTAGCACTATTTGAGCTGATACTTTGGCGGTAACCCTTATTTCGGCGCTGTTTTATGCTGGGCGGTTATAGCCTCCAAAACCTCACCGACTCTGCCCTGGTGAATGGAGCTATTACTGCCCCATTCCAAGGATGGCGGGGGCGGTAATTCCCCATTCACCAGGGCCCTTCCCCATTCCCATTTGAGCCCCCATAGGGCTCAATGGGAATGGGAAAGGTGCTAATAACGGTACCGCAAATTGCGGTACCGTTATTAGCACCAAAGTCCCTTTGCGGGTCCCGTCCTTAATGCCTGGTAAAACCAGGCGTTAAGGGAGGACCCGCAAAGGGAACTCATAATAGGGCAGTAAGGGATTACCGGTATCGTTATTAGCACCAAAGTCCCTTTGCGGGTCCCGTCCTTAACGCCTGGTAAAACCAGGCGTTAAGGGAGGACCCGCAAAGGGACTTTGGTGCTAATAACGGTACCGCAATTTGCGGTACCGTTATTAGCGCCTTCCCCATTCCCATTGAGCCCTATGGGGGCTTCAAATGGGAATGGGGAAGGGCCCTGGTGAATGGGGAATTACCGCCCCTGCCAGCCTTGCAATGGGGCGGTAATAGCTCCATCCACCAGGGTGGAGTCGGTAAGGATTTGGAGGCAGCCATGGCGCTAATGGCACCATGGTTACCTCCAAACTCCTAATGAGGCCCGTTGTACAAAGTCTGTCTTACGGGACACATTCTTTGCATCAGGGCATTTGCTGTTTTCATTGAGGACACATATCTATGTGGGTTGTTCACCTCATTTGCATGAACTACACACTCCATGTTTTACCACAATCAAGCAAGAGATTATCGCTCTGACTGAGCTTATAAAGATACATATTAGACAGGAACTTGTTCTATATACTGAAATGAATGACCTTATGATAAATATGGATAAAACTAAAATAATGATGGTAGTCTACAGAAAGGTCAGCCACCCCATTCTTGAAACAAGTTTGGGTGTGCTGGATTATGTGGAAAAGTACACTTATTTGGGTTTAGATGTGAGTGCCTCTAGGAGCTATGTCCACATAAAAGTGGCAAAAACCCAGAAAGCACGACAATTCACCTTTATGATTGGAAGGATAGCCAACTCTACGGCTGGATATTCTTTGGAGGGTATAATTGCACAATATAAGCAAAGTTTCTGTTCCTCGATTTTATAGGGTATGGATGCAATTGCTATGTATACATTAGATTGGCTTGATAGGTTAGAGGGCTATTTCTGGAAAAGAATTTTGAAGTTGTCATATCTACAATGATACAATGGTTACAATGGAAACTGGGTTTGGAATCATTGAAAGGCCAATTAATAAAGAGGAGAGGGGAGCTGTTTATAAAAGCCAAAACTAATCCCAAATGCCAGATGTTGGCAGTGGCCTGTAGTGAAAGTCTGTTTAGTACAGATATGGTGGTGAGCGAGTTTGCGGCTTTAAACGAGAGTTTATTTACTAAAATTGGATGGCTCCCAGATTTTGGACTTGATACAGATTATGTTACCTTAAGGGCCTTTTTTAGGAAGAAGATAAAACAATGGGATTGGGAAAGTAACTATGTACATCTAACTTCATTATGAACATATAGTTACCTTACACAAGTAACCCACCATTACCTAAGAGCACACACCCACCTTTGCCAAAGCCCCAACCCTGCAGTATGCCACCTCATGCTTAGATTGCGGTCAAACGATCTACCTTTGTTAATCAGGGTTGCTTGTTCTTTTCCTAGGCAACACGCTGTGTGTGTCAGGTTACCAGTTAGTGCATTGTAAATTGTAGGACTGTACTAGAGCAGTATTGTGTAAACATGATTTGAGATCAGTACTGTTAGACTGCCAGTTAGCGAATTCCAACTTTAGAACACTCCACACACTCACTTGCCGTGAAATCTTTAAAGCAGTGTGTTGTTTAACTGTGCGCATTGTGCATTTAGCAGCCAAATTGGGGTTAAACCTTTTTTCCATAACAGTATCTTATTGGGCTTGTGTGTTTGTCCACTGGCTTTGAATGCCAGAACATTGAGTATTGTGCACGGTATTAGATGTACCTGCCCGCGTTAGCAGAGGTTGCACCTGCTACTCGAATCATCAGCTCAGGGACCCCAAGTCCCAGAACACCCGGCCCAGCTTAAATCGATACATCAGGCGCTTCAGTGCTGGCGCATCGCTAGCCAATCCAGCATTCCGAGGCCCACAGCCCCTGGCCCTTTTACAATTGAGATCACCCAGCCGTGTACATCAACTATAGAGGTAAGAATGGGGAAAAACACTGTAGGGAGTATGTGGCACGACCTTTATGACCATCTTCGCTTGGAAACCATGCAGAAAATAGCACTGCAAGCCATGGAAGGAAAAAGGTCTAAGACACAGGAAATTATTCACAGTCTAACATATCGGGAACAGCACCCCTCAGTATGCACAATTAAGATCCATTGTTAACATTGTAAGTGATACAGGAAACAGGCTGATACGCCACTTATGACCGTTTCAGCGCATAAGGGAAATAACCTCAAAACACTTAAAGTATGTTTGGTAAATACTCTCTAAACAAGCATGCAGAGAATATCCATGACCTGATATTAGAGGAGGATCTGGATATCATGCATTACAAAAACATGGTTACAGGATCCTACTGGACCCATATGCGCCATCATGGTGCCATCAGGATATACCATCCACCATAAAAACTGAGAGACGGAGAGAGAGGGTTGGGGGGGTCGCCATGATAGTCAGGGACTCCATTCATATGTTCCCCTCCACAAGGATATGTACTGGATGTGAAATCCTACATCTTAAGCACACCCCCACTGATAACAGCTGCATCAACATTATCCTGTTATATAGACCCCAGTACATCAGATTTTAATGATGAAATTACACAGCAACTAAACATCTTGAAGGGAACTAACACAGCCACTTTGGTGCTGGGGTATTTCAATAGATGGCATGGTAACTCCAAATATATAGAGGCTATTAACCTTGAGAAGGCATTAAATAACATCGATTTCAGGGACTTGAACACTGATCCCACAATGGCAAATGGGAACCAACTGGACTGGATTGCCACGCATAACCTAGAGACCAGTGGGTATAAAACCACACCGTACATCTGGAGTGACCACTTGAAAGTGGTATTCACGTTGTCCATAAAAGACACCTAAGAGAACAAAATGACAATGAGCCAAAGAGGCTACAAAGCAGGAACTACAATAAAATAGAGGCGGCACACCTAGAGCAGTGTATGGGGAAAGTTTTGAGGGAGTCCAAAGAGGAAGACTCATGTGAGGAACTTATCTCAAATTACCTATACCATGCAAAAGAGCTGGTGGTCCAGAGAGCATCACTAAAAACCAAGCTGGTCAGACCAAATAGAAACCATCAGAAATGGTTCATCTCTACATTGGCTGAGCTAAAAAAAGAAAAAAGGAAGAGAGAGGGCAGATGGCAGAAGAATCCATCACAGGTCAATAAGGAAAGTTGGAGAGAAATTGAGAATACCTACATACAGGGTATTTGTGAGGCAAAAAACAACTACTTCAATTACTAAATTAGGTCAGCTGAAAATTCCATCAGTACATTATTTGAAATCGTCAAATCCATTGAAAAGCCAAAAGCATTAGCATCCACATTTATACCGTCCCAGGAAGACTGTGATAAAGTTCAGGCAGACTTCTCAGAAAAAATGAAAAAAGCCAGGTATTTTATAATAGACGCTCAAACAACATCTAAGGCCCAGGTTGATCTGCCCACTAGTAGAAAGTAGTTAAATCATCAGGAAACCTTCAACTTCCATAAAGTCACAACTGAGGACATGATTAGAATGCTCTCCCCAATGAAACCAATGTCACGCACTGAGAATGTCCTTCCTCCTAAATTAATTCTGGAGAATATTGACATCTTTGCCACACTACTCACAAAAATTGTCAATGCCTCCTTCCGTGACAGAGTAGTTCCAATAAACATCAAAAGAGTAACCATCACATCCATGGTGAAGAAACCAGAGCTAGATCAAAGGGAACCCGGGAAATTTGAGACCTATCACAAATTGTAACTACCTTCCCAAAGTGCTGGATAAGATCGCCATGACTCAACTGCAGTCATATGTTGAAGCAAATGAGATCTTGCATAATTGGCAGTCGGGTTTTCGAGATGCTCATAGAACGGAAACAGCAATGCTTGATTTAGGAACACATATGCTGAGTATAATAGACAAAGGGAACACGGGGCTACTCATACTCCTTGATCTGAGCGCACCCTTTGACCTTCTAGACCATAAACAGCTCCAACAGGTATTAGATAAGGTGGCCAATTGCTCCAAAGAAGCAATTACCTGGCTAATGTCCTTCCTCTCAGATAGGAAATCTAAGGTCCATTGGGGAGATACTCTGTGGCTCCCTCAAGATTCCAGTTTATCCCCGCTCCTTTTCAACCTCTACCGCAGGTTCCTCTGCCTAGTATTAGATAAAATCGGTGCACATTTCAGCAACTATGCAGACGGTACCCAGTTGGTGGCAGAGCTGAGTGGTAATTATTTACAGGGCAGTGCCAAAGTAAAGGCAATATAAAAGATAATTGAAACCTGGATGGATAACAATTGGATGTGCCTAAATGGAAATAAAACAGAGCTATGGTTTTTGGATCTCACCAAGCTCGGGCCAAGTTGAACCATCAATATGAGTCCTTTTACATCAAAGACTCCCTCATACAAGTAGTTGGCAAAGTGAAAACATTGGGGATGTTTTTGGAAGCTTCAATGAGCGCTGAGGCACAGGTTATGCATATGAGTAAGGACTGTTCATATTATCTACGGATCCTCAGAGCAATCCAACCCTACTTGAGTGAGGAAAACTGTGCATCTATCGCCAGAGCAAACATACTGTCTCAGCTGGACTATGGCAATGAACTACTATTAGGGGCGAATAAATGGTGCATAGCAAAATGCCAAGTGATTCAGAACAACACAGTAAGAATCGTAAAAAAGAAAACTATGAAAGAACATATCAGTAAAGACAGACAAGACCTGCATTGATTATCTGTGAAATACAGGATCCAGTTCAAGGCCCTGATCCTGGTTCATAGGTGTCTACATGGGAAATCAACAGTATACCTTAAGGAAAAGATCACCCGCTATGTACCAGGGTGAGCACTAAGATCAGAAGCACAGGGACAGATGACTGTTGTACCTCACAAGTGAAAAAAATGGTGTGGGCAAAGCCTTCCATATAAAGGTTGCAACCAAATGGAACAATTTACCGCTTCAATTAAGATTAGAGTCCACATACATCACCATCCGAAAGAAACTTATAACTCACCTTTCTAGGTGATACCGGATTAGAGTCATAATAGCCTTTTTCAGACAGTTTTCCTTTATGTTCTGTGTTACATGTCCTGTTATTCTGTTAGTCCCCATCCTTGTCTTAATGTGGGCCCCCAGATGCCTGTGGGCCAACGGAGCGGTACAAGTAAATACATAAATAAATATTTAAAGGGGAAATTCTAAAAATACTGATACGTGACCGCATCTGTTGAATTTGTACCGAACAAGTGAAACTAGAGACTCCTAAACATGTTTTTACTGAGTGGATTTCGCAAGGGAATACCAATAAGCGTATATTTGAGAAATACATATGTGATTACGATGCAATTAGAACCCAGGAAATTTGGGATGTATGCCTGAATACCGAGTGTGTAAGTCTTCAGATTGATTTATTTTGGCTATGACATACTATTTTGATACTCCTACCAGGAGAGAACGGGGTAATTTGATATTCAGATTTTAGATTTATGAATTGATTGGGTTTTATGAGTCATAAAAGTATAGGTTTTAACAATGTTTATAATCGATCCTATGTACGTTTGAAAATATCGTTTTATTGACGATTGAATGAAACAAAGCTGGTTGATATAATATATGCAAAGTTCTTAAATGTTATTACTTTTAAGATTGTAAAATAATGATTGTTTTAATTTTTATTCATGTATACTGTATTTTGTAAAGGTTCTTTTAGATCCAGATACAAATAAATAAACAAATATTAGACAGGGGCCATAATGCTAATCAGCTGTTCTGTTGTCTAGAACAAGGGCATCCTGGTGAAGGCTCAGTTGTAATGGCAGGCAGTTTTAGGAGAAAGAGGAGTTGTCAAAAATTGGGAGAAATTTGTGAAAGATTCATTTAAAAACATGTTTTTGTTCCCTGTTTCATGGTACATTGATGTTTTTCTCACTTTTGTGATGTATTACATTGTTATTGTTATTGCTGTTATTTTCCTAGAGCAACATGGATGTGGAATGGCCGACCAATCCACCTTTGCAGTGATGCAAACTAGACTTGCTTCTGAAAACATCCAAAGACCTACTTCTTCTCCTCTGCGTACTGAGAGATCCCTCTGTAAATCTATCTCCTGCCCCCTTGAATTATGAAGTGAATATTTTTTGCATGGGCACATTACAAAAGTCAATGAATAAAACAAATAAAGTTGCAGCCAAGACACAAAAATTGACATTTACGAATACAGACATTTTGGCTATGCCAATCATTTTGTTTTGCTGGACACTTGCTTTTTAGTTTGCTGCCCTCCAACTGTTAGATTCTTGTAAGATGTTATCTCCCCTGTTGCAGAATACAGCCTCCATTACAGCTTTATCTAAGTATTGTCCTATTAGTGCTGTACACATTCTATGAATGGTGTTTTCCTCTGATTTTAGGACAGCCAATCTATGTCGGACTGTTATAGAGATGTTTCCACTACCTTCTATCTTAAGGGTACACAGGGTTCTAACCACAAAATAGACCAAAACCCGCTGTAAAAGCAAGGAAATATCGAGGCTGAGTACCACAAAAGGAAATACACCAAACACGGGCTATAAAGATTCACAGATCTTTAATACTGCGCAGTTACAAAGAAACACAGATCTGATACAGATAGCTATCTGGCTCTCAACACCCCGCAATGAGTACCAGTCCGTCAAGGTGAGGGGCGAGGGGTACTGGACATCTAAACATTTGCATTATTTATACATATCCTGCAATATTGTCCAGCCTCTCTACAGGTTAATAATCTGCAGTCTAGAGTTCGTGCCGAGTTCACATATATATCTCATACAATAATATGCACATGGATTACATAGGTTTGTGTTTCCTACAAGTTACAATGGCAAAGTGTATTCCTGGATTTAGCAGTAAGCCTTAGCACATATCCCTTCACAATGTAGTTCTGCCAGTGTCCACGTTCAACATTTACATAATATTGTCCTCAATGTTTATTCGTGGATAAAGCTTGTTAGTGCAGACAATCATCTGACCACAAGTCATGCTCGGGGCAAGGTCTCATTACCTAATCTAAACAGTCGGCCCTCGGACAGTCTAACCATTAACGAGGGCTCAAAGTTCGGGAAGGCTCGGTTGCAAGTTAAACACAGTCCACCATTTTAGAACAGAGAATCACATACGAACAGAAATCAAAATGGCAGACGATTCTAAAACGGCGGCGAACCCAATCTAAAATCGGAACTTTGCAACGCGGTTTTCTTCGCAGAGTGATTAGGCTTAGGCCAATAAATATCAGAAGGAGGCACAATATGATTTCCTGTTTAACAAACCCTCCTTTTGGCCTAAGCCAAGCGCTAAACTACAAATAGTCACTTTACGAGTAACTCCACGTCTCAATGTCCATACAACCTGAATCACAATCATCAGAGATATCGATCGCCATGAGGTCCGTGACATAAATTTCCTTCAACACAAATTCATTGGTCATTCTTTCCGGTGCGCGTTCCTTTTGTCCTAATGTTCCCATAGTCTATGCACAACATCCCCCTAACATTGGACCTATGGCAGGAAGACATTGTATACAGGAACAGCAGAACAACAGAACACCCAAAAAAAACAGTAAGACTGAAAGTAGCTTCCATCCCCAAGATCGTAAGAAGTCCCAGAACCAAGCGTTATGATCCCAATTTCCCTCGGGAACGTGCATTTCTGAACTAAGGATGTGCAGATTTTGTATAGCCTCAAAGATGGTTGGGGAGGAATCTGGTACGAAAACGCAACAAGCGGACCCCACCAATTTGCATGCTCCACCACGCTCAGCCAGGATGACGTCTAACGCCATCCGATTCTGTAGTGCCACTAACCTTAATGCTTTCTGTTCTAGAGTCATGTTATAGAGTATGTCAGTGGTCCGGTTGATGGTTCTCTCCAATACTCTCACTAGTCTCCTAATATCCTCAGAATTTAGTATTTGCCCCCAGAAAGGTACAAAGGATTTTGCTACGTCTCCCAGAACTTGTGACAAAGTATCGCCATTCTCATCCTGCCTTGGACAAGCCCTAGAGATTTCTGTGGTACTAGCTATAAATACCCCTGGCAACAGGATCCCTAAATAACAGGTTCCCTGCCAATCCCTAGGTAGCCATGGGAAAGCTTCATTACCGCAAACAAAGTAGACAGGTTCACCTACATACAAAAGTCTGTCCTCACTGGTCAAGTTCGCAACATTGGTGCAACCCTTGAAATCCCCCATTGACTGAGTACCATTCCTCTGTATGCAGAAAGAAACTGAGTCGGGCTGTGGTTAACACTATAGGAAGGTGGCGTGGCATCCCTATTGCCTATAGGAGCCATCTTGAAAGAGATCAGAGATTGAAAAGGTCGAGACAGTTTATCAGAAGGCCTAATGGAAGCAACATTAACATCCCAGGGGCTTTAGAACTTGTCTTTCAAACTCGTTCAAATTCGTTCCATCAAAGTTCCCTGAGATGCTATCATTCCATCGGCCAAAGAATAGTGCCCTTAGAGAAGCATAACATGCAGTAGTCAGAGGCAAAGGATGAATATACCAGCCCAACCTTTTGTCTCCATATTGCAGGAAATGAGAGCAGACCCAACAATTAGACCTGTTCAAAATGGCATGTGTTGCATTCATTATAAGCAATAATGTGTTATTGTTGTAACTCTGTCTGTGTTGAGAGTCTCTAGGAGATAGAGTGTGCAGACGCACGAAAGGTGTTGATACAGTAGGTACATTTTCAGTAGGCAAAAACGTTTCGAGCGGACGTATTTCTTCCATACACCAAAATCCCAAAACAATTACTATTGTGAAACTGATTAACATGATTACAAGAAAGCAATACGTTTTAAGAGACCATGTATTCGACTATCCATTGTCTTTACTTGCCACAGAGCCACTTATTTGTTCCCTACGGGTGGAGGCGGTAGCAGGCATTGTTCCTTTGAAACGAAAAACGCCGGAGTTAATTTGCTGGCGATCTCCTGATTGCACGTTTTCTTAGTCCTTCCCTATCCCTAGCCAACAACTTTATGCAAAAGACAGGACAAAAGACAAGCCCTATGATGATTTTCCTGGTGGCACAGCCAAACCGTGCAGTAAGTCTTGCTTCGTGCACTCAGATTGTACCTTGTGACTCCTGGTACAGTGTGATCTGCGAACAACGTGTCGTTGCTTCCTGATGGAAGTGATGAATTTGCAACAGAACCTAACAGTGGTGAAAAAGAATCTGTAGGAGAGTGTGGAGATGAAGCAGCTATTTGCCCAGGCCCCACAGGCTCAGGGAGTGTCTCCAAAGCACTCTCAGTACTGCTCAATGCTGAGTGATCGTTGGGAGCATAGCAGGTAAGATTTTCCATATCTTCTGTATCGTGTGGCAAAGGGAAGGGAATCCTCTTGACATGCGATGCATGTATCCAGTGCCTCTTTCCTTCCACCCTGATCACAGTCTGTGTGGCCAGGAGGACCTGGTGCGGGCCTCTCCAGCGGGGTGCAAGACAGGATGCTTGTTCAAACGCTTTCACGAGCACCCACTCCCCAGGTCGGATACTATGACCTGGCCCCTTGTACTTTACTGGAAGGACTTCACGCACCTGTTGGTAAATCAAATACAGATTTCTGTCAACCGGTCACAGTAATCAGAAAGAAGTACATGTTCAATATCCCTCAGGGCCCGGGGCTTTGGGAGGTTCCAAATGTTAGCTGGCCTACCCATGACCGCTTCATATGGGGAGAGCCAGTCTTAGTTTGTGGGGTGGTGCGCATTGACAGTAACACTATCGGTAAGGCGTCCGGCCATTTCAATTTGGTGCCGGCACACGTCTTAGCGAGCTTGTTTTTCAAAATTCCATTATGTCTCTCTACCAGTCCAGCACTCTGGGAATGTCTAGCCGAATGGAACCGTTTATCGATCTGCAATCCCGTGCATTTCTGCAGAATTGCAGCAGCGATAAAATGTGGACCATTGTCCGACCAGATGACCCTTGGCAAACCAAACCTAGGAAAATATTCCTTAAGCATGGTTTTCGCCGTTGTCTTTTACAGGAAAGGCTTCAACCCATTTACTAAAGGCGCAAATAACAACTAAGACGTACTTAAGATTATTACAATGCTCCATTTCAATAAAGTCAAAGTGGATGACTTCGAAGGGGACAGAAGGTGGGCCAAAACTACCCCTTGGTGTCGATGTACCCTTTCCCATGTTATGCTGTAGACAGATCATGCAACTTTGGACAAAACGCTCAGCTATTTTTGAGATTTTATTGTTCTCCCAGACGTTCTCTAACATTTTGCAAACTTTGCTTGCACAGATGTGGGTGGGCCCATGAGCCATTTCGACCATCATTGTAATGTACGCGTCTTGCAGCATCCATTTTCGCTCTAACTTATCCACCCAACACCCGTCATCATCCAACCTCGCCAAACCCTCAGCCCATTGCTTAGTTTCTTCTAACGTGGCATCTGCTTGGATATTCTTTACAGAGTCAATACCTTCATCTATGGTACAAACATTTATGGCTTCCATTGCAGTGTACATAACTGAATAGAGATCAGTGGCAGTTTGTTTGGCTATCTGGTCAGCGAAAGCGTTCCATTTTCCTACATCATTTATGATTTTCTTATGTGCACTATCAAGGAGCCATATTGAATCTTTGTTCCATGTGAGGTCAAGAACCCTTGTTCTGCCCAAAGTCTGCCGAAGTTGTGAACTACCCCAAAAGCATAGTGACTATCAGTATATATGTTTACTCTAAGCCCTTTGGAAAGTTCACAAGCTCGAGTCAATGCAATAATCTCTGCGGCCTGCGCGGAGTTATGCGTGATTCTCTTGGTTTCCACAATTGTGCTCAGTGTGGTGATGGCATAAGCAGCCGTGGATGTACCATCCGGAAGTTTGAAACAGGAGCCATCGCAAAACAGCTCCCCTTGTGGGTCGTTCAAAGGTGTATCTTTCAGGTCAATCCTGCCTTTAGTCTCTTGTTCTGTGGTGTAAAGGCAGTCATGTGACATTTCGTCACTGCAAGCAGTACCTTGCGGGAAAGGTAATAGTTCAGCCGGATTCAATACACAACACCTCTTTATTTTTATATGCGGTCCAAACAAGATTAATTCATATCTTGTTAATTGTGCGGAGGTGAGGTGTTGTGTTTGTGTTCAATTAAATAGAACATCTACAGAGTGAGGTACCAACAAGGTTAAAGCATAGCCTAGGACCATACCCTCGCTCTGTTTTACAGACGCAGCAGCAGCAGCGACAGCTCTCAAACATCTTGGCAAAGCGCATGCAACAGGATCAAGGGCGGAAGAAAGTAACTGCATGGCCTATTCTTCCCTCCATGTTCCTGCATTAATACAACCAAAGCACATCCATCACGTTCATGCACATACAACTCGAAGGCCTTTTCATAATTTGGTGTGCCCAAAACTGGTGCGGAACACAATGCAGTCTTGAGCAGATCAAACGCTTTCTGGTGTTCCAAGTTCCACGGCAATGGCAAAGAAATGCCCTTCTTTGTCAAAGCCAACATTGGTTTAATAACTAGTGAGAAGTTCGGGTCCACTGCCTACAGTAAGAAGCCATTCCTATCAAGGCTCTGACTTCCTTCTGTGTATTTGGGATTGACATGCTAGAAATGATTTTAATCCGTTCAGGCGTCAATCTTCTCCCATCCTTTGACAGGAGATAGCCTAACTAAGCGACCTCCTGTCGACAATATTGAAACTTTTTCAGTGAAGCTTTATGTCCATGCTTTGCTAGATGAATAAGCAACAACACAGTGCCCTCCTTACAGGCACTTTCTGAATCAGCATGTAAAAGAAGATCATCTACGTATTGAAGCAATGTACAAGTGATGGGCAACTCGACTGTGTCAAGCTGCTCTTTCAAAGCCCTACTATAAATGCTCAGACTTTCCATGTATCGTTGTGGCGCACGGGTGAATGCAAACAAGCATCCCCCTAAGTTGAACACGAACAGGTATCTGCTATCCTTGTGTATAGGAATGCTAAAGAAATCATTCTTAAGATCTACAACACTAAAGTGAGTAGCAGAAGCTGGGATCATAGTTAGTATTGTCGTTACATCAGGCACAATAGGAAATTGTGGAAAAACAATCTTATTGATAGCGCCTAAGACAATGATGAAACAAAAAGGAATTGCATTGCACAAACTACCTGCAATTTCTTCAATTACCCCACGGTGTACAAAATCAGAAACTATACACTTCAAAGCTTTCTCAGAATCAACCGAAATCTTGTACTGGGGAATATGTGGCAACTTTACTCCAGGTTTCAAAATGATTTTAACAGGCTCAATTTGTAAAACACCGACATCATTGTCATCGAACGCCCAAAAACACTCCGGAACATCACTAAATTCCGACGGCAAAGGTCTAGTCAGGAACTGTGAGGCAGAAAGTTGCTGTGGTGAAATCGTCAAACGCACTCCATCCGAAGAACAATGAATTAGCGCATTTAATTCCTTCAACAGATTCAACCCCAACAAATTCTCTGCACCGTTCATTGTCAAAAGAAACAGACAGTGATCCATGAATGGACCCAGTGTAATCGGTACTGGCAAAGAAACTGGACTAACCACTGGTGTACCAGAAAACCCTAAGAAACATTGGTTTGCCCTGACAGTGGAATGTTTGGAACCCGTGAATGGTCAATGGAACACTTCTGCGCTCCTGTATCTATCAAGAATAGATGTTTCCTATTTCTCACTATCATTTCAAAGTAGGTACCTTTCTGATTAACGGGAATAGGCGTCGGTTCCAAACCCTGCTTCGGGCAATCCTAAAGAAACAATATGTCATCAAAAGGAAGGTCTTCAGAGAGATAGGCAGTAGAAGGATGATCAAACATTTTTATATTATCCACACTCAGTGACTGATTGTCTTGTGAAAAGGCTGTAAATTCTGAGAAAAAAGACTTCTACCAGGACCCCCCACCCCAGGGCGGCCTCTGGATCATCTACCCATAGTAGCAAATGTGTTATTCGACCTCTGCTGGAGGATTGGGCATTGTGCTTGCCAATGACCTTCTTGTCTGCAATAAGCACATTGGTTTGCGTGTACAGGACCCAACGGCGCAGTACCCTGTGGAACATACTGTCCTCTGAACTGTGTATTACCCCCTCTAGGACCTCTAACAATCTGTTGCAACAAAACCTTAGTTTTCAGGTCTCCCTTTCTCTTTTCGATCCTCTCTTTTTCATTATTGACTTGGTTTTCATAATACTGAGCCATATGTAATACTTCAGACTGAGACTTAGCTTGCCAAGTGCTCTCAGAAGTCATAATTTGCGACTGGATGTCAGGTAACAATCCACGCACAAATTTGTCTACAAATAATCATTTTCCAGATTCTGTGCTCAAATCTTGTCCACTGAAATCCGAAAACACTTGTTCAAACCGATTAAAGAATTCGGTATCACCCTCAGACTTTCCTTGGACACAAGCAGTAAGTTTGTCCCAGACAATCCTTCTCTCAGGAATGAAGCCTTTCAGTTTTGTCACTATTGTATCAGGCAAAGTCAGTATTACCTGTGGCGGTCTCTCGCCAACTGGTCTATCTCTATCTTGTCTAACCATATTATCCCATGTGTCCCCTAACCCTGCTGCATCATCTACTACCCTAATTTGTTTCCACAAATCAATGGGTAGGAGCACAGGAAATAACAAATCTATATCGCTCAGAGTAATTACTGACGACTGCAAGATAGATTCTATCTTTTTATAGAACCCTGTTGGATTCTTTCTAATATCTGGGATGGATTGTCTAATAGTGTTCACTTCCTGTCTCGAGAACAGGACGTGAACAAACTGTGATACATAATGTGCAGGAATGTCATAAGCAGCATTACCTGCTGCAGCATTAGCTGGAACCTCAACCTTTGGGACAAATGTTGGAGGAACCTCTCTCATAGGCAACTGAGAGATAGGAAACTCTGAACGCTTACTGAGCAACAGAGCTAAATCGAGCGCTAAAGCAGCTGAAGGAGTGTTAGACGAAAAAGCTCTCTTGTAGATATTCAGTAATTCTGCGGGACAACAAATCTTTCTTTTTATACATTCACCTGGTAGGTATTCTACCATAACCTGTATCACTTTCCTCTGCATTTCTGGCGTATACTGACTATACGTGTCATATACTTCTATGGGAGATATTGATATGTCTGAAATCCATCTAATTGCATCTTTTGTGCAAATTCATGTTTCCTCACTCATCGACTTACAAAGAGGAAGGAACCGTTTCTGTACAAAAATAGCGCTCAAACTATCACCATCAGTTTCTTCATTCCGTAACCTTCTATACCCACAAACCCTCTCGACGCGCTTATATACTTTCTCCGCCGTATCTCTTGAATATGCTAAAACATTCAAATCCCTCAACCCTTGTGGGAGATCTACATCATTCAGTCTGTTCCACATTACAGATAAATTAATTCCCAGTCCTTCTATAAAAACATTTTTCTCAGGAAAACTTTCTAGATTAGACACATTACTGCGAGTTACAATCTTTATTCCGCTCCCTTATCATCTACAAGCGGAACAGAACCACTTGGAAGAGAAAGAGTAGAAGAATATTGTACAATCGGTAACAAAGGTACTACCACTGGTGCAGAAGACAAATCTACCAGACCCGTAACAATAGGAAAAGGCGGGGGTACAGGTGGGAGCAGCGATAGGAGGAATAACAATAACTGGAGGAAGAGGAGCAATAGGAGGAACGATAGGAGGAGCAGGAATTACTACGGGAGGAGGAACAACAGCAGGAAGAGGTAAAGCAACAGGAATAGGAACATACAGAGGTGGCGCAGTGGCACCAGGCCTTCGTTCATTTAGAAGCTTGTCAATTAATTCATCAGACACATGAAAATCTTTAGACCGATATATTTTCTGAATGCCAAGTTAAAAAGCCCTATCCATATTTCTAACTGACTCTGGTTGTTTGTTTTGATCATATAATAACGCTTTCTCTGCTTTGGAGATATGTCGGCGCGCATGTTTCTCTCTACTTTTAAGTTGCTGCATAGCTTCTTTCTTCCAATTTTGTAATACATCAAATGCTGCAGGTCTCTCTTTTTTTTTTCAACAATATATACTCTAAATATTCTATACGAGGAATTTCAAAGCTACCATTGATTGGCCACTGAAGTTCGAGTATGTCTAGTTTGTCTGTGCCAAATATCATTAAACACTATACACCAATGCCATGCTTACAGTGCATAGTAGACGCCGGCAACCCCTCCTGTGGTGCCGGACGGCCAAATTCCAAAGATTGTCTGTCCCTGCGGAGTAATGCCTTCAAACAGGCAGACAATTTCTCAGGCATATCAGATTTCTGGTGTTACCTGGTCAATAATTGTGCTCGCGAGTACAATACGCCAAATCAAATTATCAGGATACTTAAGAATCTGTAACGCTCACCTGACTCCCACGGAGGCGCTGGCCTGGTTCGCGCTGCTGTGACCTCTTCTAAGGTGATGCACAGGGTTCGGAAGACGGACTGGACCGGGCCCCCAAATCTGGCTTGTCTGGCTCGCAGAAGTATCCTTCTGTAGGTGAAAATAGGGGATTAACTGTCTGTGGGGTAATGCAATCAGCCTCCCACTTTCCCCTCTCACCCTCCTCGAAAGCCTTCTGTGATTCCTCGTAGCGTCTCACCTTAGGGTCTGGTCTTTTTCTCCCTAGGCGCTGGGGCGTGACTGCGAATCCGGATGATCGCTGCTGAACATGGAGGCGCCCTGTAAAGGTGAGTGGAATGCGGCGTTGCAGCGATCGACGCGATGAGCTTTTAAATAAAAGTCTTCCTCTTCAGGATTGTCGGCGAGATGTCTCTGGGATGCGGATTTAGCAGGTAAGAACTTTTCCTTCTTCTGTTCTCTTCTTCTCTTCCTTTGCAGGTGATCCAGGATGCTGGCAGGCGTGGCAGAAGTCAGGATGCAGGAGCAGACACGGTGAGCGTCCAGCTGCTAGATGCAGAACAATGCGAAGCACGTGTGGCTGTTCGGGTGGGGTTTAAATAGCCTTGGAAGAAGTTCCAGGTATGTATCCTTCCTCCAATCAGGTATGTATCCTTCCCCGAACACAGCCGGATGGTAAATTAGTCCCACAGGTAAAGTAGTTCCTTTCAGGCCTCAAGGAGGCCGGGATCCTGCAGCATGGTCTGCATCAGGTAAGTGCACCCAAGCACTTCCATAATGAGCCTGGCGCCTATGGTGCCAGAACTGATGTCTTTTATGAGCCTGGCGCCATAGGCGCCAGGACACTGTCCAAAGGGCCCCGATATGGGGTTGCTGGGTCCTTCCTTGGGGACTGGATGTCCGCTTTCGGGGACGCAGGGCTTGAACCGGCTCCCCGGGAGCGGGCATCATGACAGCACTCCCCCCCCCAAGGCCCCTCCCAAGGTTGTTCCCTCCGGGGGTTTTGGTTTGTCTGGGAAGAGTCGGTGGAATTTCCTGACTAATCGAGGTGCATGCACATGGTCGCTGGGTTCCCACGACCGCTCCTGAGGTCTGTACCCCTTCCAATCAATTAGGTAGAACAGTTTTGACCTAAACATTTTTGAGTCTAAAATGTTCTTCACTTCGAATTCGGGCTCCCCATCTATTAGAATAGGTTCTGGAGGTTTGAGTAGTCGGGTTTCGGGTACCACTGGTTTCAGAAGTGACACATGAAAAACAGGGTGAATTCGCATACTAGCTGGTAAATCAAGTTTAACAGCCACTGGGTTAATTATTGCCGTAATAGAATAAGGTCCCAGATATATTGGGTTAAAAGTTCGAGGCCCTTTGAGTGGTAAATGTCTGGTAGCTAACCACACTTGATCCCCAATCTGATACGGAGGTGCTTCACTCCGATGTAGATCAGCATTCTCCTTGTATTTTCTCTTGGCTTGTTGTAAATGCGTAGTTGCCTCTTTGAAGGCTTGGGTAATTGTAGAATGCAGATGTTCTACTGCAGGCATTCCGAGGTTCTGAGGTGAGTCAAGGTTTGAGGTTCGAGGGTGATGCCCAAACAAAGTATAAAAAGGACTGTGGCCAGTTCCAGAGTGTACCGAATTATTATATGCGTATTCGGCTATCCAAAGAATGTCTTTCCAGTTGCTTTCAGATTGCTGTAACATACACCGTAAGTATTGCTCAAGGGTCTGATTTGTCCTCTCGGTCTGACCATCGGTCTGAGGGTGGTGACTGGTCGATAATCTTACGTCGATCTGCGCCATTTGACAACATTTGCGCCAGGAGTGGGAAATGAATTGGCTTCCCTGGTCAGAGATTAGTATAGATGGGAATCCATGTAGCCGAACAATATTTTCGAGGAATTCTTTGGCTAGGATAGAAGCTGAAGGTAAAGGAATAAAGTGGGCCATTTTGGAAAACAAATCCACAATTACCAGAATAGTATTGTACCCCGAACAAGGAGGCAGGTCCGTAATAAAATCCATTGATAGGGTGTGCCAGGATGCTGGCGGTATGTCTAGAGGCTGAAGGAGACCGGCTGGTCTTTTCTTTTGACTTTTATTTTGGGCACAAACACCACAGGACATCACAAAAGATTTAACATCTTTTCGCCAAGAGGGCCACCAAAATTGTCGTTTCACCTTTTCCTCTGTCTTGGCAATACCGGGGTGTCCCTCTATTAATGCATCATGATAACCGGAAATAACTAGTTCGTGTAATTCCTTATGTGGCAGGAATAAGCGTCCTTGGAAATAAGGTAAACCATTATCTATGGTAAAGTCTGATCCCTTTTGTATCCAATCCTGTAAGGTTGTAGGGTCCAGGAGTTGTTTCACTCTGGCTTGAATGTCTTCAAGCGTCTGTAACGAAGTCATGCCTAGAATCCTCTGTTCGGGAATTATTGGTACTGGTTCTGAGTTTGTATCAGATTCTCCCATTCCATTTCGGGATAAGGCGTCTGCTTTGCCATTCTTGCAGCCAGGTCGATAGGTAATCACGAAATCAAATTCAGCGAAAAACAAAGCCCATCGGAGCTGCCGTGATGACTGAGCCTTGGCGGTTTTCAAATACTGTAAATTCCGGTGATCAGTGATCACTGTGATGGTATGTCGTGCGCCAAGCAGATAATGCCGCCAGGCTTTAAAAGCAGACTTAATAGCTAACAGTTCTTTGTCCGTGATTGCATAATTAACCTCGGGTGCCGAGAATTTTCTGGACCAAAATGCTACGGCATGCAGGTGGTTGGTTTCGGGATCTCTTTGGGACATGACAGCTCCCATGGCTAGGCTGGATGCATCAGTCTCGACGACATAAGGGAGATCTGGACGCGGGTTTTTCAATATAGGTGCAGAGGTAAACTTAGCTTTTAAATCCTGAAAGGCCTGCTCGGCTTCTTCAGACCATTCAAAACTTTTATTTTTCCTCAAGAGTGCAGTAATGGGTTGGACCACGCGTGAAAATTCCGGGATAAACCTGCGATAGAAATTGGCAAAGCCGAGCATGCTTTGAACCCCTTTTACAGAGCTAGGTGATGGCATCCACTTTTCTTGAGTCCATTCGGACTCCTTTGGGTGTCAGGATGAAACCTAGAAACTCGACTTCTGTGGTATGGAAAACACACTTCTCCAATTTAGCAAATAGTTTGTGTTGGCGCAGTTTTTCAAGTACTGCCCTGACGTGTTTTCTGTGATCAGATTCCGAAGAGTACACCAGAATGTCATCGATATATACGACAACACAAACATCAATGAGTTCCCGAAGGACATCATTCATGAAGTATTGGAAGGCAGCCGGCGCGTTACACAATCCGAAAGGCATCACCTGGTACTCGAATAATCCGTATTTAGTACGGAAGGCAGTTTTCCATTCGTCGCCTTCTTTAACTCGTACCAGATGATAAGCCCCCCGGAGATCTAACTTGGTGTATATGCAAGTGTCCTTCACCTGGTCAAGGAGTTCAGGGATCAGAGGCAGAGGATAACGGTTTTTAACCGTTATCTGGTTCAATGCGCGGTAATCGATACAAGTTCTAAGGTCGCCTTCTTTTTTGGGCACAAAGAACAAAGCCGAGGATGCCGGGGACTTTGACGGGTGAATAAAACCATTAGCTAGGTATTGATCCAAATATTGTCTCAAATGCAGATTCTCTGGTTCGGTAAGGGCATAAATCCTGCTACAAGGGGGTTGTGCACCGGGCACCAGATCGATTTGGCAATCGTACGATCTGTGAGGAGGTAACGTGTTGGCCTGTTCCTTTTGGAAGACGTCCAGAAAGTCTTGGTATTCCGGAGGTAGTTGCATGGAGGCAGAGGTTACAGATGCTAGATTAATCTTCAGGTTTTCTGGGTAGCAGGTTTGTGTATAATCCGGGAAGGTTATTCTCTTAGCTCGCCAATCAATTCGAGGATTATGTGTCTCTAACCAAGGGATTCCAAGAATAACCTGAAACTGTGGAGCCTTGATTACATCAAACACAACACCCTCCCGATGGCCGTCGGGACCAATAAGAGTCACCTCAGTAGTGGAATGTGCTACTGGTCCAGAGGCAATTTCAGTTCCATCGACTGTGGTGATGACATCTTTGCTGGTTTTAGGACGGAGAGGGAGGTTAATCCTAGAGACCAATACACGATCCACATAGTTTCCAATAGCCCCACTATCGATGTATGCCTTTATTGCATGCAACCGCTTAGGCTGTTCTGGATCTACGAGAACCATTGGCACAATGAAATGCGAGGTCTGAGAGTTAGTTTTCAAGCTCGGCAAGCGGACCCCTACACTTGTCGGGCGGAGTCGTTTCCCGAAACAGAGTCTTCATGGTTTTTATCAGCGGCTCCTACCGCCTTTCGGGGCGGTTTTGCCGGGCAATCTCGTAGAAAGTGTCCAGAATTCCCACAATAAAGACATAATTTTAACTGCCGCCTCCTTTCACGTTCCTTTTGAGTTAAGGGTCCTTTAACCCCTCCAATTTGCATAGGCTCAGACACATCAACTCCCTTGGGTTTAGCATGGGTCTTGACCAACACCCGTGTCTCAAACCTGGACCGATCTGCTTTTCTGTTTTGAAGTCTGTGATCCAATTGGACCACTAAGTCTATATACTCTGTGCATTCTTGGGGCGGATTTACAACTTGGGCCAAGACATCTTTAAGTTCTCCGCTTAGGCCTCGATAAAACAACGTGACTCTTTTATCCTCTGGCCATCCCGTTTCCACAATTAGTCTATTAAAGGTTGCAATATAGGATAGGAGGTCCTGATTGCCCTGTCGCAGGGATAGAAGTTTGTCATCCAGAGCCTGCCCCTGAGAGTGTCGAGCAAATAACCTTTCCATGCTTGCTTGAAACCTTTGAAAATCACGGAGAATCGGGTCATCTTGAGTAACCAGTGGAACTGACCAATCGGCAGCGCAGCCGCTGAGATATGACAATACAAAGGCTACCTTGGTCTGATCATTAGGGAAGGCCCCAGGTCTGCATAGGAAGTGCAAACGACACTGATTCATGAATACGGCGAATCGTTTGGGGTCCCCAGCAAAGCGTTCGGGTGGGGCCAGCGGCATGTTTCCAGGTAGATTAATTTGCACAGGGTTACTGGAAACCACAGGAGCGGGGTTCCCTCCGGAACCGGGTAGAGGAGTTTGCCCAGCTTGACCTTGCAAAAGCTGTCTGGCCAGGTCATCAGTTCTTTCCTTTGATATTATTAATTCCCTCCTGAGGGCATTAGTCTCTTGACGAGCGTCATGTACTTCGGCCCGTAATTCCCCCAGTAATTGGGCCAACTGATCAGTCTCAGAACTTTCCATAGCGCCTGGGTGGGAATTTGAAGGAAGGCTTCGCGTTCTGTAACGCTCACCTGACTCCCACGGAGGCGCTGGCCTGGTTAGCGCTGCTGTGACCTCTTCTAAGGTGATGCGCAGGGTTCGGAAGACGGACTGGACCGGGCCCCCAAATCTGGCTTGTCTGGCTCGCAGAAGTATCCTTCTGTAGGCAAAAATAGGGGATTAACTGTCTGCGGTGTAATGCAATCAGCCTCCCACTCTCCCCTCGCACCCTCCTCGAAACCCTTCTGTGATTCCTCGTAGCGTCTCACCTTAGGGTCTGGTCTTTTTCTCCCTAGGCGCTGGGGCGTGACTGCGAATCCGGATGATCGCTGCTGAACATGGAGGTGCCCTGTAAAGGTGAGTGGAATGTGGTGCTGCAGCGATCGACGCGATGAGCTTTTAAATAAAAGTCTTCCTTTTCAGGATTGTCGGCAAGATGTCTCCGGGATGCGGTTTTAGCAGGTAAGGACTTTTCCTTCTTCTGTTCTCTTCTTCTCTTCCTTTGCAGGTGATCCAGGATGCTGGCAGGCGTGGCAGAAGTCAGGATGCAGGAGCAGACACGGTGAGCGTCCAGCTGCTAGATGCAGAACAACGCGAAGCACGTGTGGCTGTTCGGGTGGGGTTTAAATAGCCTTGGAAGAAGTTCCAGGTATGTATCCTTCCTCCAATCAGGTATGTATCCTTCCCCGACCACGCCCGGATGGTAAATTAGTCCCACAGGTAAAGTAGTTCCTTTCAGGCCTCAAGGAGGCCGGGATCCTGAAGCATGGTCTGCATCAGGTAAGTGCACCCAAGCACTTCCATAATGAGCCTAGCGCCTATGGCGCCAGGACTGATGTCTTTTTTGAGCCTGGCACCATAGGCGCCAGGACACTGTCCAAAGGGCCCCTATATGGGGTTGCTGGGTCCTTCCTTGGGGACTGGATGTCCGCTTTCGGGGACGCAGGGCTTGAACCGGCTCCCTGGGAGCGGGCATCATGACAGAATCGGGTCACGACTCACCTGATCAAAGAACTAAAGGAGGTCCGATCGGATTACAAAGGATAACAAAGGACCCTCGTGGTTGGTGATTTAGGCAAAACTGCCCGCCTCGATATATGGACCCTCGTCAAGATGCCATCTCGGACTGCGGGCTCACCGTCCAGGGATCGGGTTGTGCAGTACTGTTGAGGTATTGCGTCTCATCCAAGAAGGGGCCCCCTTTCTCACCGTTCCATCCCGGCCCAATAGCCGCGTCAACACTTCAATGAGATGGCATCAATCTTGAGGGTCCCTATTCGCGCGCCCTCTGTAAAAGCAAGGAAATATGGAGGCAGAGTACCACAAAAGGAAATACACCAAACACGGGCTATAAAGATTCACAGATCTTTAATACTGCAAAGCTACAAAGAAACACAGATCTGATACAGATAGCTATCTGGCTCTCGACACCCCGCAATGAGTACCAGCCCGTCAGAGTGAGGAGCGAGAGGTACTGGACATCTAAACATTTGCATTATTTATACATATCCTGCAATATTGTCCAGCCTCTCTACAGGTTAATAATATGCGGTAGAGTTCATGCCGAGTTCACATATAGCTCATACAATAATATGCACATGGATTACATAGGTTTGCATTTCCTACAAGTTGCAATGGCAAAGTTTATTCCTGGATTTAGCAGTAAGCCTCAGTATGTATCCCTTCACAATGTAGTTCCGCCAGTGTCCACGCTCAACATTTACATAATATTGTCCTCGATGTGTATTCGTGGATGAAGCTTGTTAGTGCAGACAATCCTATGACTACAAGTCATGCTCGGGGCAAGGTCTCATTACCTAGTCTAAACAGTCGGCCCTCAGACAGTCTAACCATTAACGAGGGCTCAAAGTTCAGGAAGGCTCGGTTGCAAGTTAAACACAGTCCACCATTTTAGAACAGAGAATCACATACAAACAGAAATCAAAATGGCAGACGATTCTAAAATGGCGGCGAAGTTGATCTAAAATCGGAACTTTGCAACACGGTTTTCTTCGCAGAGCGACTAGTCTCAGGCCAATATATATCAGAAGGAGGCACAATATGATTTCCCATTTAACACCGCTACTGGGTAGCAATGGAAAAGCAGTCTTGGCTTTACTGAGTAGAAGGCAGCGGGGTGGTGGTTAGGGACAGTTGGTCTCAACAGATGACACAAAAATTATACTACACAGTTTATTATAGAATTTACACATTAGGGAATCAAAATAATGCTATAAATTACACAATACACTATAAAAACAATAAAAACAGTGAAACGGCCCTACGATAGACACGTCCCACTCCCACAGCTAATGTGAGGTCAATAAGTAGGTTACACTCTTCACATTACAAAACTAAGCTGTCGGAGAAAAGGAATTACTAAACTCTAAGGTAAGAATATACACATTTGATCTGCTCCCGACATTCACGCTGTCTGCCAGCTCCTTCATGCTGAGAGGTATATTTTATCCTCAGAGGAATTTTTGCATCGCCTGTTTTCCATTTTTTGTTTTTGAAAAAAAAAATCAAAGAATCAGAGTGTTTAAATGCACTTGTGCATTAACTTTGGCAAAGTCATTTTCATTATTTTTGGCGTGCCAAATTGCATGCAGTGCCAGTGAGTTGATGTACACAGATGTCCTTTGCTGTTCACTGTGTGCTGTTTCTGCATTGCCGCAGTTCAAAGATGGCCACCACTTTCATGCATGTTCCGAGCCCTGCCTAACGGCTCACCCATTGGCTGGCTCCTGCCTACATAATACCAATCGGGGGCCGGCAGGTTTTAGCCGGCCCCCTCACCAAAGGCCCAATTCCTAAGGCCCCTGTCAGCTCCCTGTCTGCTGTCAGGACGCTGCATGTGGTTATTCCTGCACCCCTGCATTTGAACTTTCATGATGCTGCACCCTCACTCTTCAAAGAAATCTGGACTACCATGACATTCTGTGCTCCTTAACTATGGGTTAGTCCCTCCTTCTGGTCACACTCCTACCCGTTTTGACTCTCACCTTCCTCTTCTGCTTGTCTCCTAATCTTTCACTCCTGACTGCATTGCATTTTCGCACCCACTGCTAGCATCTGTTCAGTTGCTATTCCAAATATAGTTGTGTTTTGCATTTTAGCTTGTGTTCTGCATTTAGCTTAAAATTCCAAATCTAGATGTGTTTTGCATTTAGCTTGTGTTCTGCATTTAGCTTACATTTCAAATCTAGTTATGTTTTGCATTTTGACTTGTGTTCTGCATTTAATTACATTTCAAATCTAGTTGTGTTTTGCATTTTAGCTTGTGTTCTGCATTTAGCTTACATTTCAAATCTAGCTGTGTTTTGCAAACTTGCTGTGCCATTTGCTGGTATTACGTGCTCTCTTCTCTAATCTACTGGCCCAGTGACCGGACCGTTATACTTGCTCTACCTCTACCCGCTGTCTCCCCCCTTTTCCTCTACCTCTCCCATGGCGCTTTCTGTTTCTCCTATCTTCTCCAACTGTTTCTCTATTGACTATCCTTCCCTTCTCACAAAGTCTAGTAGGAAGAAATTCTAAAAGGACATCTTGGCCTCCAAACCTGGTCTCCCTATCGCTGACACCTATTCCAGCGCTTCCTCCAGACAGACCCTCAGCGACATCCTCTTTGTCGTTCCTACGCCAGATCTATGGACTCTTCATATGATCTCTGTGCTCTGTCCTCTCTCCTCCTCTCCCATTAATGGTGGCACCCACTGGGAATCCCTCATAGCCCCCTTTGACTGTTTGTGTACCTAAATGGCACCGTCATGTTCCAAGGCCCTCAGGCCAATCTCCTACTCTTTGATAGGCGCTTCCCTCGCCTCATCAATTTCCTTTTATCTTCTGTTGTGCCATCTCTCCCTTCTCCTGTGTCCCTGCAACGCCCCTCTGCCGCCCTGGCTACCTTGTCCTCTCTTCCCTCCTCTTCTGCCCCCCCTTGGGTTCTTTCATCTCCGCAGAGCATACATCTGATTTGTACCCCTCCCCGTAAGGCCTTTAAGGCTGGCAACCTTCTTCATCATGCCACTCTCAACTCTCGTTCTGCTGTCAAACACTCCTCCGACATCTGCTGGCTCCTTGAAGAACTTGATCTCGATGTCCTCGGTATCACTGAGACATGGTTCACGGCCAGCTCTGTCACCAGCTTTGACACCCTCCTCCCTAATGGCTACAAGATCCTTTCTGCACCCAGATCCACCCGATCCGGTGGTGGGCTTGCCCTGATCTTCCCTGAGTGGATTCCTGCCTCTATCATTCCCACACAGACCTATTCCTCTTTTGAATGCCTTGTCTGCAGGCTTTCTCTCTCCCTCGGCCACTCTCTTACTGTGGCTACTATCTATCGACCTCCTGGTCAAATCACCTCTTTCCTCTCTGAGTGGGCGGACCTCTCCTCTTCCCTCCTGGCCTCAACCACTCAACTCCTCCTTCTGGGTGACTTTAACATTCATCTAGATTCTCCCTGTTCCTCGTCTGTACTCTTTCGTGACCTCTGCAATTCCCTCTCCCTTTCTATCCTCCCTTTTTGGCCGGATCACTCTGCAGGGCATATGCTTGATGTTTTAATCTCCTCTGACCTCCCCCTCTCCTTCCCTCTGACCACTCCTGTCTCCTGGAGTGATCACTCCCTCCTCTCCTCCCATCTCACATTCCCCAGGCCAAGCCTACCTCAACACTGCCTCCTACCTTCTTGGACATCCGACCCATGAAGCGTGTGTCAGTTGAGGCTTTCGCCGCCATCTTCTCTCCCACCTGTGCTCCTATGGCTGATTCACATCCTGACACAGCCCTTTCCAAGCTCTACTCTTCTATGATACTCTTGATGCTCTTGCCCCTGTCATAAGGATCTGTTTGAAGCCCAAAGCCAAGTACAATTCTCGGTACAACTGTGACCTAGCCACCCTTAAACGCAAGTGCAGGGGGGGCTGAAAGGAAATGGAGGGCTTCTTGTTCATCCTCTGACAAACTGGCCTGCTGCCTGCTCCAAAGGCAATACTGGCTCTCTGTCCATACTAAGAAGAGAGCCCACATCCAAGCCTGTGTCTCTGCAGCATCTAACAACTCGGCTGAACTCTTCAAAATCTGCAAGGAGCTGGCCAACCCTGCTGCAGTCTGTACCTCTCCTGTCGCTTCCCAGGCACTTTGCTCGGTCCTATCCTCCCATTTCATCTCTAAATCCCAGGACATCATGGCCACCCTCTCGTCCACTGCCACTCTTCTCCCTTCTTCTGCAAACCCAGGCCCGTCCCTGGGAACCCCCCCACCCATCTTTCTCTTCCTTTCCCCTTTTCTCCCCTGATTAGGTTTCCAGACAAGTTCAATCCATGAATGTCTCATCAAAACAGGTTCTTCCCTGTTCTTCCGAAACCATCAAGAACCACATTGACTCTCTTGCTCCTGCCCTGGCTGAATTCTGCAACCTCTCCTTCACCTCAGGAGTTTTCCCCTCTCCCCTGAAACCTTCTCTTGTGCACCCCCTTCTCAAGAAACCCACAGCCGACCCTTCTTGTCCGGAAAAATATTGCTCGATCTCCATCACACCTTTTCTTGGCAAACTCTTGGAAAAGCTGGCCATCTCACAGCTTAACCTCCACTCTGATTCTGTTGGTCTTCTCCATGATCATCAATCTGGCTTTAGAGCTGGCAGAAGCATGGAAACTGCTCTCCTGAACATCCGTGAAGACATACTCTCCAACCTTGACTCTAACATCCCTTCTGTCCTCATCCAACTCTCTTCTGCCTTTGACACAGTCAACCATGCCATCCTGCTCAACCGTCTTCATGGCAACCTGGGTTTCACTAATCAGGCTCTGGCCTGACGACTTTTTTCCTCTCTGATCTACCCTCCCAGGTCCAACTTGGGTCCTTCCTTTCCTTTATCTCCCTCTCTACCTGCGGTGTTCCCCAGGTGTCTAACCTCTCTCCCTGGCTTTTCAACCATTGGCTGGCAACGCTTGCACATCGCAGGAAAGCCTGAAAATGAGTTGAGTGTCGTCCACATAGCACTGAAAAGTGGAGCAGAAAGAGGTTTCTGCACTAATTTTCAATGCTATGTGGCCGACACTCAACTAATTTTCAGGCTTTCCTCAGCCACCTCTTCTCCTTCTCTCATCTCTGATTTCCTGTCTGCCATTCAGGAGTGGTGTACCACCAACGTTCTCTCCCTTAATGCCAGTAAAACGGAGATCCTCCTCATCGGCATTCCTTCTTCCTCCTTTCCTGTCACTCTCTGGCCGGCCTCCCTTGGCCCTCCTCCTACCCCCACTTGCGAGACTAAGAACCTCAGGGTCATCTTCGACCCTACACTTTCATTTTCTGCCCACATCTCTGTTGTCTCTATAAAGTCAAACTTCCTACTGCACCTCCTTAGAGGTATTCTGCCTCACCTTTCCTTTCCGCAGAGCTCACTGTATCTTGAGCCCTGGTTCTCTCTAGGATGGATTACTGCAACAGCCTCTTTCTAGATATACCTGCTTCTACTCTCCGCCCTTTGCAACTCATCCAGATCTGGACTGCGAGACTTGTCCTGGGCCTCAAGCCCTGGGATTGTATTACTCCAGCCATGAAATCTCTTCATTGGCTCCCGGTGACTGCAGGATTAAATTCAAGACCCTCTGCATTGTCCACAAGGCTTTCTGGGGCCTTGGTCCAAACTACCATCAACTCTCCTCCCACAAATACCTTCCCTCTCCAGTGCTTCGCTCCTCCGCCTCCAACTCTCTCAGGGTCAGTCGTTTCTCAAAAGAACGTGCTCAGGGTAGATCTCTGTCTTTGGCTTGGGCCTCCCTCTGGAATAGCCTCCCTGCCACTCTGAAACTTGAAGAGAACCATCTCTGGTTCTGGAATCACCTCAAGACCTTCCTCTTTGCTTCTGCCTTTTCTCCTCCTCTCCCCTGTTGATCTGTTCTGCTTAGGCATTGTGCACATGGTTACCCTCTGTGTTCGGGCCTAGGTACTTGCCCACCTTGCCGCGCACTCGCACTGCCTCCTGGCAACCCTTGTACTTAAGAGTCTGTACATATAACTCTACAGCACCCCCCCTTCTCCCTGCACTAATCAGACACCCCTGGTCTGTACCTTTTAACCTAGCATTTGCCACTTGCTAGCTTTACTACCATTTGTATTGTATGTGTTGTTTTTCATTCTAATGCTCAGCACTTTCCACTTCCCTCTGCCCACATGCACCATCCCCCTTTCTACTCCCCGCACTTGAGCCATCTCAATGTCACTGAGCCTGGGATTTTATTCTTTCTTGTTTCCCTCCCTTGCCTCGTCACGCTCTGAAACACATGTGTATGAGCACGATACAGATAAAATATAAATATAAATATTAATATGATGGAACCACCCCCCAAAAGTCAGATATGAGTAGATGCTCCAAACTTGACCAGGTTGATTTAACATTATCAATATGAGCTACTTTAATACAATTACTTTCCATGGGAGGAATGCATTAGTCATTTATCACATTAAAGATCATCATTAATTAGCAAGCATCAGGGACCCAAGGTGGCCTATGACACATGTCCAAGTCAAGAAAAGTTGCCCGTTTTGAGTTAGTTTGCAGATCGAAAGGTCATACAGGATTTCCCCATAGGAAACAATAGAACAAAGTCCATTGTCAACCTGCTTTTATAGTTTAAAATAAAGTAAGTACTGGATCTACCCCACAGGTGCGGCCAAAGGTGCAACCAACTCCAGGAAGTACCAGTGAGGACACTCCCAAGAACAGTTCTAGTTGCAAGATTAAGACTCCAGACATTGGGGTGGGGTGTAAGACAATTCTACATACAAAAAGCAGTTCCATGTCTCACTTATGGTGGTGAAGGAATCATCAGTGCAGATTGGAGAATCTGGTCCAGGATACAAAGTACATTCTGGAAAAAAGTCCTGAGACTACCGCAGAGTCTACCAATAGCCACGGTAAGAATAGAATAGGGAATGCAATCACTATATTCAGTGATTGTGTGGAAATCGCTAAACCTGCTGCGAAAGATAATGGAAGAAAAGTCGACACTGACCCATGCTTTCTTAAAAGCAAGTGGAAGAGGGAAAGGCTCTAATCTGCTAAATGAATGGAAATTAAAATTTATAGAACATCTGGAATGGCTAAACTCTTCACTCGATTGTCTAGTAAGAGATCCAGACAGAGTGAAAGAGAAACTAAAATGCCTAGACTGGATTACAACACAAGATGAAAAACTATCATACAAAAGTTTGGTGGATGGAGCAGATGAACAAAGGAAATGGAAGGAAATTCCAAAGTACCTTCAACAATTCCCCAGAAACATATTACTTCAAATTAAATTAAACATCTATCAAACAAATCTGTGGAGAACAGGACGTAGGGGATTAAACGAGGGTAACTGTCGGATGTGCTGTAAGGAAGGGCACATTGAGACAGTGAAACATCTAATGCTGTATTGTAAGGCCTTGACAGAGTTGAGAATGATGTTTCTAGGGAAATATGCCAGTAACCTTTTTTTACCAACTTTATTTAGTTTTCATTAGCATTATCATAGACATTGGAATCGTTTTTCTAGAAGAAGTAATGAAAAAAAAATAGTTGAAGCTCTTGACCAAATGAATTGTAGACAATAGGATGCGCTGAGTGAAGCAAGGGAAGCTGGAAAAAGGTGGGGAGGATGTTCCTAATGTTTTAACTGATATTAAGAATACACTGTGTTACAAGTTTGAATTAACTAAAATAGCACAATACAATAAAAACATTAAAATAGTAGTTGCCCACCAATTTTCTGGTAAACTACCCAGCTCGAGGTGTTTGGTAAAGGAGGATCTTGCAGATAGACAGCATAGCAATGGGCAGGAGAAGCAGTCCAACCATAAAGTAGAACAGGGGGAGGATGAGGAACAGCCTAGGGGGGATTCCAGTAGCCTTTGAAGAAACTAGGAGCAAGAACAAAAGAAACAGGGTCCAGGCATTATGGCCAAACCATGTTCTCGGCAACCGAGCCCCCTTTTGCAGCATCCCTCCTGAGATTCAGGTAAGAATTGGAGTCTCTTGCTGAAAAATACTTACCAAGGGGTTAGCCTAATTCAGCCCCGCCCCAGACCCAGACTAGGCCGACACACAAAGGTCTTGATGGGCAGCCAATCAAGGTAGAACTAAAACCAACCAAACGCACTTGTTCACCCACAAAGGAAGATTATTGGGCATGCCTGGAGCAAAAACAACAGGCTAATCCATGCTAATCCAGTTCAAATAATTGAAGAGGGCAGAGTGCTGGCCTCCGAATGTACCCACTTCAGCACAAAAGCCTATGAAGGCCTACCTCATTGTTTCCACAAACAAAGAAAGGTCAACAAACAAAATTAACATGAGCATAACTTAAAATGATGCATTAGTACACAAATATCTATCATAAAGACCCACTTATTAATAAATAAATTGATTTGCATTTATAAAGCGCCCAAGCAGTCCAGAGGCATTGTGGCGCTGTTACATGGAATTGGTTTAGTTACAGTTGCAAGGAGGTGTGCATACTTAAGTACCTGATGTGTCACGTGGATGGCGATATGGCTACACGTAGAGGTACATGATGTATAGCATATCATGGCAAAGCAAAGTACAGTTAGCTGTTATTGCATATAACCTATAGCACATCACACCCTGACAGCCTAAGCGCTTCCAGCCTAATCGCTGTTACATAAGTAACTACCGCTATTACAGTTTAGGTTGTGTGACCAGATAGATAGGAAGCACAAGTCCCATCGCTATCCCCCAAAGTCAATGATGCCAGAAACTTTGGAAGTATTTTAATCTAAAAATCCCCAAAGCTGGACAAGCCACAAATACATGTTTCAGGGTTTCGAGTGTGCTTTCGTTCTTAAAATGCCGACTCCTTAACTGGTCAGAATTCATACAGCCCATTCTGTGGCTAATTTCCCTAGTCGGTAGCAGGTTCCATCTGAAGCCTAGAAATTACTGACAAACCCACTTTGCCGGATATATTGCCAAGAAAGGAGCCAAGACTCCCATTTTCTTGTGGTCATACTTTTGGTGGGATAGAGATGGGTACCCATGCAGTCTTTCTAAGATAGAGATCCAGTCTTGTTTGAATAGACATTTCTTTGCACGGTCTGGACCCTCAAAGAGGTGTTCGCTTTCCTTAGTACCAAGGCACAATGATCATACATCTCATTCACCCAAGAACTACTCCTCCATTCCCAACAATGACAAGAATTTCCACTCCACACGTGCTGTAAGGGAGGTTATGCCCATTTCATACCGTATAGCGTTGATAGCAACAGCAGGCATATTGTCACTGCCCTCACCCACCTATAAAGGTGACTGAATACTTTCCCAGATTCTGCATACACGCCATCAAGAACTTACTTCCCTTTCCCAGAAAACAAAAGTGCTGCAACAAGGAAGCTGAGCCGGGTAATGAAGATCAATGGAGGCCAGGAGCACAAGCTCCGCTCTAGTTGTTGCATACTTGATGCCAGGAAATGTAAACCACTGAATGGAGAAAGGCGCTATATGGAGAAGTCTTGACCTCTCGGTGTTGACCAAGGGACCACTGGGCTGGTGTGAGGTCTGTGGAGCCAAACGGCTCACAGAAAAGGCTGAGTAGAGCAGACTGCAGGAGTGGTACACAGCGAGGACGCCAGAAGAGGAAGAAAGGCTTCAGACCATACGCAGGTACGAAAAGGCAGCCTCCATGCCCCTCGAGCATGGAGATACACAGATCAGGTGAGCAAGAGCCATGCAGGACACAGACACCAAGGAGCAGAGGCAGCGGACCCAGAGAGGGAGCAGGATACTGAAGAGCTACTGCAGGATTGCAGCATAAGAATGCTACAGAGAGCCAGTGAGTCCACCCAAGGTAAGCAGGGACACCAGGGCATTTCAGCAACCCATTCTTTTTGTTTGGAGACTCCACTTCTTCACTGGACAGGTCATCTAGGTTTGAGGAATCTTTTTACCCCCTTTTTATTAAAGAAAAGGTCTGTTCAATAGCTTTCGTTTCCTTGCATCTGGGCACTTGAGCCAGCTAATACAATACACATTGCTATAAGCATTGGTGAAACCAAAATTACCTGCCACCAGCCTACCCCATAGCAGGTTTGAAGGGTGATAAAATCAACTTAGGACCACAATCAGGTGTTTAAAATCCATCCAGGCACTGGTAGCCAAATGGGCTATTAGGACATCACATCAGAAAAAGCATGCAGTGGCAGGGGCAAATCAGTAGAAGTCATTCTGGCTGCAAAAGTAAAATTAAACCAAAGCAAGCACAATGTTTAGAGGACAACAAACGCAAAGTGGAACCAGATAATCCCAAACATGAAGTTCTGCCCTAACATTGGTATTGCCCCCTATTTGCTCAGTTGTCTATACGTCGGTACTGCTTTATTGCGTTGTGTGTGTTTGTGTGAGTTCTTTTGCTTTTTGACATCGCCTATGGGTAGATGTGAGAAACCTGAGGACGTTCTCACATCTACTCCCCTTAGATCCTTTATGCAGGTGGCCAGAGAAAGGCCATCACTTTTGGATCCTGCCCCTGGCGGTGGACAAGCGAGGGAGGGCCACATGGATGGACGGTCCTTGGGGATTAGAGGTGGGATGCCCTTAGGTAAGACACAGTATTCCACATCCTCCTTCCAGGAGGGAACACCAATCACAGAATCCCAGAGGTAATTATGGGAAATTGTCTATCCCTACCCCAAACTTTATGCGTCATTATAGAGCAGTTCCCCTGTACTCTCCTCTTGGGGTATCTAACAGTACTGAGAGGAGGAATACGCAAATGATAGTAATAGACACAACCTATTCTCACCACTTTGGTACAGAGACGAAGAAGATGCATGAAGGTCAGGCATGTCCTTGTAATCAGAGTTAGGCAATCTTAATTAATGCAATACACCAGAAGCCCATTAAAGGACCACAGGTGTATGAGAGGTGGACTGCAGATACATTCGGGGGAAACAGCAACAGAGAAAGCAACAGCCAAGAAAGATACAGAAGAGAAGGCAGCAAGGGAAGCAGCTGTGCGGGAGCGCGAGAAGCCGCAACACCTACCAAGATCCCAGGAGTCCTGCAGGTGGGACTCTGCAGGACAGGGAACCTTCAGAAGGGAAGGCGGGCAGCATGCGCTGTCGTGGAGCTGAGATACGCATGAAAGCCGGAGAATGCTGAATGATGCACCCGGGGAAAGGCTGTTCCGCTTAGGGAGAAGCCGCCAAGAGAAGCTGCCGGTCTGGATTAGTGTCAGGGACTTTAGAGCTACTTGACGCTCCAAGTGACCATGAATGTAATATCAGTTCATGGAAGTTGTTGAATAAAGAACTTTTAAAAGTGAATGCAAGGTTCCTGGTTGTGTGACCTGTAATGGGTTGATCGTTTGGTCTAACAACTGCGCCAAGACCAGAGAAACCATATATGCTAACAAGGAATATTGCCCTTGTGTAAAGTGGAAAACTACCATTGGTGCATATGAACTCTGAGTTGTAAAGAACTACGGAAACAAAGTTTAATGAGAAAGCTTCAAGATACTTTTTGTGACATTTTCGGCCACTGATCTTGGGGAAAAGGAGTCCTGAGGCGTACTGCCCTGAAATGATATTGAACTTAGAGAAGGGCAGCCCGACATTTACAAAGGAGTGGAACTTTGTTAATTCAAGTCCAGAAGAAGGTAAACTGAACACTGTGATAAACTGGTTGATACTTGGGAAAAGAGACTGAAGAGTAAACCTGAGCTGAAAATAGCTCTGAACTTTACTTTTGGAACACTATTTAGTTTATGGTTGACACCCCTACACATTTTATTTCTTAGTTGTGAGGGCAAGCATAGGTTTTGGACACAGACAGACTTTTTAGTTGAACTTACTGACACAGACTTTCCTTAGTTTCTTTAGGTAGGGAAATCCCACCGTAGTATGGGGCAGGTTAGGCTTTTCACCATCCTGACATTTTCTTTTATAAAGCCTTTTGTTGTAAGTTGAATCTGTTGTCTGTGTCTCCTTCCATGATGCCATCCTCACATAGGGCCTCATTACACGGATGGCGGTAGGGATTTACCGGTACCGGTAAAATACCGGTACCGGTAAATCCCTACCGCCTTACTACGAGGTCCCTTAGCGGGTTGGTGCTTCAACGCCTGCTTTTTGCAGGCGTTAAAAACCAACCCGCTAAGGGACCTCGGAGCTAATTACGGCACCGCAAAATTGCGGTGCCGTAATTAGCGCCTTCCCCATTCCCATAGAGCCCTATGGGGCAGAAATGGAAATGGGGAAGGGCAATGGCGGAAGGGGGATTTACCGCCCCACCAACCTTGGAATGGGGCGGTAAATCCCCTTTCCGCCAAGGTGGTGCCGGTATTTTACCGGCATGAGCCATGGCGCTAATGGCGCCATGGCTCACCGCCTTCCGTGTAATGAGGCCCATAGTGTGGTAGCCCTCTTGGCGTAGGGCATAGAGTCTATTTACGAGTATGAAAGTCAGTTAAAAACAGATGATAACGTTAATATTCTGTTATTTCAGTCTGCCTCAATAGGGGTTTGTAAACCCCTAAAGGAGTAAAACTGCCTACATATGCATGATGGTATTACCTCCAAATTAATGGTGGGAATGGTGTAAGAGTAATTACCACTGGCGGTAACACTAGTAGTCCCCAATGAAGTGAATTGGAACTTCAGAATGCAGAACAATGTAATCTTATCATCGGGGGTGGTAACTGTTTGGGGTGTTCCTCACATGCTGCTGTACCCGGTTAGTGGAGGGGAATCGACTGCTTACTGTTAGATGTCTCTGTGTAAGGTGCTGTCCTCATGTTTCTGGGGTGTTGTCCTGAAGTTGCTTGACAGAGACTCTGCATATGGTGTAGCTTTCTTATTGTGAGAGACAGTCTGTGTAGTTATTGGTGCTTTAAATGTTCACAGTCACTCTGTGAAGTGTTGTTCTACTATTGGTGTTGGCAACCTCTGCTTGAGATGCTGACTTGCTGGGCACAGTTCTCTTGTAATTTGTTGCCCTCATTTTGCTGTACAAACCGTGGGAGCTGTTCCTATTTTGTCGCAGGAGACAGGCCCTGAATGGGTTCTTGCCTGTTTGTTGCTGAACACAGTCTCCTTGTGTGGGGCTGCCCTAATGTTTGGCCACCATGCTTGTGCACGCTGTTGTTGCTGTTCGCTGTGGCTGTGTGAGGCACAGTCTCGGGTAGCTGTTTCACCTCCTTGACTCTGAACACTGTTTCTCCATGCAGCATGAATAATAGGAATCCTTGATTCTGCACTGTGTCTTCTCACTGGGTGTTCCTCTCTTACTGATGGACAGAGAGGGCCTGATTCGCAACAATTGGCATTGGAGCAAATGAGGAGATGCTTGTGAGCATCTCAGATTTGCACCTGATCCCTTATACCTGGTCGTGTGAAAATGTAATTCAAATAGGCTTGCTCAAGAGCATCTGTGATATGCTCTGGGGAGCTCTCATTTTGCCCCAGGCATCTCCAGATGTGCTCCACTTGCAGGTATTGGGTGATCAGGCGTGAAGTAAGAGGTGTACATCTGAGAAGATCACGGTCGCTCCAGAGCAAATTTCTTTTGTATTCAGGTGCACAGGGTGCAAAAAACAGTTGACGCTATTGAAATACTTCCCTTGCCTTCATCATGACATACTCCACCACAGCCCCCTCCCCACCAAACCGTCATTCCCTGCAAACTAATCACGTTAAAATCAACTGGATTATTTTCTTAAACAGAATGTGGAAACTCTCGTTTGCTCGATCTGCTGCTCATTAACTCTTATCCTTAGCAGGGATCCCCCGGGGCTCTGCAGACATTAGCCAATTCATCTAATCGTGTGATAACAGATTATGAGAAAAGCCGAAACATGTTCATCCCCATTTAATGAAATTCCCCAGGCTTCACTGTTCGGCATAAAGCTGTGAGAGCAGGTTACCTCATAAACATCTTTATCTGTCAGAAATATTCCCACACATTGATTAATAACTCCTAAAATTTCTATTATCTATTGTTAGCAGAATTATGTTAGAATCCCACCGGGAACCAGCATCGGCAAAGCCAATCATTTTAGCTGTGACATCAAGCGTTATTAGAACTACGCCCATTAGGCAGTATAGGCAAGACTTGACTCCAATGAGGCAGTATATGAATGGCGGCAGCAGACAGTATAGATGCGTCCCCCACATCAGCTGCTCTATGGATTACCTCCATCAAAAATCACCCAATCAGGCAGGATATGGATTGCTTTTAATAATGTATGGGGTTAAGAGCCCTCTTTTTTGTTCTCGGGGGGGAGGGGTGGGCCGGGGGTCCTGTCTCGTGAGGGACAATACTTTTAGAGCATATATATATAGGTGAGATACAGGTTACCCCTCCCTTTCCCACTGGTAGGTATATGTGATGCACCACAATGTAGGAATCACCCAAACAACAGCCAGTAAGGGAACAACACAACCAACCAGTATAGGAAAGACTTCCATCAGCCAGCATTGAAATTTCCCCCATTAGATAGTATACGAATGACAGACATCAGGCCCTAAACAAACCTATCAGGAAGTCCACAACAAGCAGTATGGGGTTCACTCCTAGGAGGCAGTTGCTTATGTCCTCCACTGTTGGGGGCAAGTGAGGATCAATGTGAGGTGAGGGACAGAGGCACTGTTAGAGACAGTGAGAGACACATGGGAGGAACTGTGAGTGGCAGACAATGGCGACTGTGAGGGAATGCTCCACTTTGAGGGACACGAGTCACTATACCAGAGAGGTGCGAGGGGAACTGTAAGGAACAGGCACTGAAGGGGGGGACACTGGAAGTGAGGGGACTCTGTGAGGGCAATAAGTACTGTATGGGACAGGGTCCATTTGAGGGACAGTAGGCCCAGATAGGGGAAGGGGCACAGTGCATGTAAGCCAATGTACTATTATGAGACGGAAGGAAGAAACAGGCACACCGTGAGGGATAGGGGTGCTGTCAGTGGACTCTCTGAGAGGTAAGGGCCATTGAGAGAGGCCATTGGTACAGTGAGGAACGTATGGGTGGATTGAGGTGAGGGATAAGGAGCAATGTAAAGGGTTCATGGAGGCACACTGAGCAGAGCGAGGGCACGAGATCGGGGTGAAGGACAGCAGCCTCCCACAATGAGATGGAGAAACATCTCAGTGAGGTGCACAAACATCCCCTCAGTGAGACGCACAACCTCCCCATAGTCAGATGGACGAACTTAAATTGATAAATTGCGCAAGCACCCACCCTCAGTGAGATTCAAAGGGCACATAAGTGAGATGACCAAGGTCCCATTAATGAGATGTACAAACTCCTCCAGTGATATAGTGGGATATGCTAAATCCTTTAAGTGAGGTGCATTGATCCTTTGTCCATCTTCCTCGTCAAAATACTTAAGCATTGAGGAAAATCTTGCCAGAGACAAGCATACTTGCCACCCCACTCTGGATATAGTCCAATGTTCAGCCGCTGGCGAGCCTGTCTTCGCTTTCTTACAATATAACTACTCCCCACTTGTGTATAACTTAGCTCCTCACATAGCACTCTGCTAGTATTTTTCTGCTTCTGTTGCAAACAGGTATCTTTACTCCAGTCCCAGGTAAATGCAAGTATGTTTAATTCTTTGACAAAATAACTAGTACTGTTAGTGCTGGTCTAAAACCCATATGCTCAGTTGTTTATGGCCTAAGATGGTGTAGGTCTCCTGGCAAAATATATAATAAAGGGCACCTGGCAGTGTCCTGATATGCCCAGGGGGGTAAATAGTAATAATGAAAAAAATCAGGATGGGAGATCAAAACAGTAATATTTTGGATTCATTTATTTAATCTCAAAACAATTTCTTTTGCATACTGATAATTATTTGCTTTTTTTTCTGAGTACCAACCTTTTCATTATTGGGTAAATTTCTTTGTATTAGTGCACATTCTCTAACAAACAATTCAACATTTCAATATAGACATGAGTAAGTGCCGCCCAGGACTACTGGTGGTCCGTGGGTTTTGAAAAAACAGAACACACAACAATATGTACAAACACAAAAAGTGGACAAGGAGTTGTATCATAGATCAGCGACACTGTATTGTTTCGGCCAACTGTAGCAGTTGTTAGGAGCAAGCTGTTATGGTGGCCTTCTTCAGGATAGGAGTGGAGGGTGACTCTGTCCGTATGATATCTGCCAGAGTATAATAGAGAAGTGAAAGGCTGTTATGATCTCTGTGATGTGTTGTTTATACTTTTGGTTACTTGTTAGTGGCTGGTTGGTGCCAAATAAATACACTGGCGTGTGTATTCAATTAGAGCTTACCATCAAGTAGTGGTGCAGCGGTAGAGCTGCTACAAAAAGTCCCTCAGTATTTCATGGTGGCGACTAATTCAGTGGTGTGATGAATACACTGCCATGGAGCGTACTGGATATCCTGGGTTCAAAGGGTTCGCCAGGATGTGGCAATACCTGTTATTAGCAAGTCGAATCCCCAGGTCTGCAAGAAAAAAGACGGAGAAATGACATAAATCCCGCCTGATTAAAATCAATGTGAGAAGTCACAACAGCAATGATGCTTGGTGTTAGAGCATGCGTGCTGAAAGTGAACTGCGCGGTGCCGGAAGGCATGCCACCAGATAAGAATTGGGCGTTTAGTGATCACATGGGACTGACCCCATCAGGGGGGCACATAACCGGGTTGTATGGGCACAACATATGGGGGCAGTGCATGCGTACAAGTCAGTGCCCGTAATTTAGTGACAGCGTGGAAGTACAAATCACTAGTTTTGTGTCTAAAAAGCACCTGGTACACCCTGCACTGGTATGTGCCTGTGATCTAGTGAGGGTGTGGGAATACAAAACACTAGTTTAGTGTCTGAAAGGCACGGGGTTAACCCTGCACCAGTGACCATGCGACAAAGTAATATCTGTGCAAGTGAAAAAGCCTGGCATTTGGAGGAACGTGAGGCAGATAGATCGTGCAGAGATCTGTGTCCAGATCATGCGGTCAAGCGGGCGTGACCTGCCCTCTGTGATGCGACTTACTTGGAGGTTCTGCCAGTGTCTGGATCTCTCTGTAAAAGCGTCAGTGTATGCAGCGAGTTGCCATAGAGATCAGTTCCAATGCTATGGTAAGCCCCGCCCCTCGGCCCCCCGCCGCAAATGGTGGTGCGCCTAGTGGGCCAATGGGGATAGGGGTGTGTGCCCAAAGTGGAAAAGTGAAAGTGAGTTTGATAGGCTGCCGGTGCTGGTGGCTTGGCCAATACTGATACCACTCATGGGGCCGTTTTGATGCGAGCAAGTTGCATGACAAAACGGTGCCAGATGTTAGAGCATCATGGGAATTGTAGTCTAAAAATAGACTGGTGCTAGAGCCTAAATCAGGACTTGTGCTAAGATCTAATGGGGCACTGGAGAAAGTACTCCGGCACAGTATTCGATGTTAAAGTATGTGGAACGTGATACGGTACAATTGCATATTGTCAAAAAGGTGCAATGGATGGGTGACTTTTACAAATGATACGATGATGGATACAAGTGACATCAAAGAGGTTAGTCTGCAAGAGACTCAATAAATTATGCAGCATCAATGATCACATACATTTGCAATGACACAAGCAACACGATTTTCGTGAGACATACTCAGTAGGTCTATGTCACAAAAATCAGGGTACCAGAAGTATTTATTTAAATTTTTTACAGACTCACGTTGTGCCTATGCATGGTTTCATACTGATTTGTACATAGGATGGTACTGATTTTTATACATCAAAGAATGATGTATAAATGGCTTGCTGTAAACTAAAAAGGCGTGGAATGTCTTTGGCAGAGGGATGGCCTATGACTCAGGCTACTTGTGTCTGTGCTCTTGTGTACTTGCTAAAGTACAATGATGGTGGGGCATAGGTAATGGTGAAATATGGCAATGTCGTATGGTGCCTTGAAAAACTAGCTCATGTGCCAGGTGTGGTTGATTAATTCCAAAAATGCATCCATTCGACTGTGACATTCAGCCCATTCTTCACAGTATCTAATCTGTGGACCCATTTTTGTTCCAGTCTTGTTAGAGATAGATTAATATCTCCCCCTCCTTTTTGTGGGATCAGTTGCTGTATAATCGTCCATGTGAATTGTTCATTGGTGTGTCCTTTCTTGGTGAAGTGTTCCACAAGTGGTTTATCAGGCATCGCATTTTTAATGCAAGATCTGTGTTCATTGATCCGTTGTTTATGGGCCTGATTGTTTTGCCGATGTAGATTAGGTCACACAGACATCTGATGACATAGATGACGGATTTGCTTTCACAGTTGTTGTGATTTTTTAGAGTCCAGTTGAAATCCTTATAGGTGAATGTTTTTCTAGATTTTGTGTATCTGCAAGCTACACATCAACCGCAGCTGAAGTGTCCATCCACAGGCGGTAAATCCCATAATGTTTGCCTTTCCTTTTTTGGTTCTAAGAAAGTGTGTACCAGTGTGTCTCATAGGTTTTTGTGCTTTCTGAACGCAAAAAGTATTTTTTTTGACAGGGTCCCCTCATTTTTGATAAGATACCAATGTGTGTTGATAGAAGCTTTAATGAGATTACTGATAGGATTGAAGGTGGTAACACAGACTGTCCTATCAGTGGGGTTCTTATCCTTGGGGGTAAGAAAGATGGGGCGGTCTGTGTTTGCCGCTCTCTTTTTTGCCATTGTTATCGATTTTTTTGGGTGTCCTCTTTCTGTGAGACGCGTTTGTAGCTGTTTGGCCTGGTATTCAAATTTCTCTTTTTCGGTGCAGTTTCAGCGTACGCGAAGGAATTGGCCGTACGGCAGGTTATATTTAAGTCCTTAGGGATGGTAACTTGTGAAATACAGGAGGCTGTTCCTGTCTGTAGTCTTCCTGAAAAGTTTGGTTTTGAGGCTGTTTCCACAGCGATATATGTGTAGGTCCAGGAAATTTATTGTTTGAAAGTCCCATTCCAGGGGGAATTTTATGTGTTGGCTCCATAGATTAAGCCATTGGTGGAAGGATACAAGTTGTTCCTTGCTGCCTTGCCAGTGGAGGACATCATCTATATAACGACGCCATATCCAATGTGCTCTTTGTAAAGATTGCTGTTGTTGTAGATATGATCGTCCTCTTATTGGGCCATGTACAAGTTCGCCACATCTGGAGCAAAGGTGGCGCCCATGCTCACTCCCTTTACCTGTTGGTAGATTTGGTTTTCGAATAAGAAAACGTTTTCGGACATCGCTAAACGGATGCATTCAAGAATTAAATTAGTCGGTGTGGTGGTGACGTCAGGTCTTTTGTTGAGACAGATGGTTAGTGTTTCTAGTCCTTCTTGTTGTGGGATGGAGGTGTATAAGGACTCTACATCCATGGTCAAGAGAATGCAGTCTGGGGTTACAACCGGGGTTTTCAAAATCTTGATGGTATCGGTACTGTCTTTGATGTAGGACTTCATTTTTCCAACGAAGGGTTTCATGAAGAAGTCTGTATAAAGTGAGAGAGGTTCAAGCAGTGAATCTCAAGCTGAGATGATAGGTCTACCAGGAGGTTTGGTGGCATGTTTATGTATCTTAGGAAGAATGTAAAATGCAGGGGTTCTGGGGTATGTTTTGTTAAGGAACCTGCGTTCGTCCTCGCAGATCCAGCCCTCTTCTTCTGCATGTCTGGTAAGGCTAGTGATTTCTTCTTACAACTGTTGAGTGGGATCTCTGTTCAATTTTTTGTAGGATGCAGAGTCTGCAAGACTTTTCCCTGCTTGTCTGGTTCCCCAGGAACCTATTATTATGCCTGACATTGCAATGGCAATGCCCTACAGTCACTGTAGTATACGCCAATTCAAGCCATTCTCCTCTGTCCTAAATGTTCTTAGTTGAATCATGGAGGTGTGAGAGGGCACAGATGCCAGCAACAGGCGAAGTAAATGGAAGACGTAATGGAATTACAGGCATTGCCTACCATGGGAAACATGGCTTTGGGGATTGCTGAAGCCTGGCTACAGCAGATGACTGCTACTGCAGCAGCTGCAGGATTTTAAGATAAAGCTACAGCAGCTCTGGGTAATCCTGAGACTGCCATCGACTCCTCTGTTGTAGTCCATCAGAAGAAAGGCATGTACATCCAGGGACCTGTCGGCAGTGCTGTCACACATAAGAAAGAATTAGAATCTTCTTGAGCCAGTCACGGAGCCAGTGAAGGATGCCCGGTCTGGCAGATAGGAAATCTGGGATCCAGAGAGTCTTCCTGTAGACAAGGTGGTGAGGAATGTCATCCTCAAAGAGCATTAAGATGAGGATGTTGCCCTTGTTTTCTGAACCTGGTCCAGGCAAGGGTGTATACGTCCCTCCCTCACCCCAGACCACGGACAGTCCTCATTGGAACCACTGCCCCAAGCCAACTGGATAGGGAGGGGCACTGCACCTGTACAAATAAATTGCTGTTAACAGGAGATGGTTGCACCCGAGTTCTTACCTTATTAAACTGGATACAGACACTAAGGTGGATTTTATAGGGATCCCAATAGGGACCAACTTTTATTTATAAAAAACAGTTAACCTCTTATAATTTTCTATTCCCATCCTAAAATTGTCCTGACCTGAGTTCCCTCTAAATGGGGATCTGCTCTGTACATCCGCCCACCATTCCTTGGAGGTGTCACAGGAAGTCCCTGAGAGTGGGACTGACGCAACAGGCACCCTGCGTGGTCCCACCACCTAGGCTGTCTCAGGCAAGCTGCCACTTTGGGTCTTTACCTCACGCCCAGGCCCCTACCCCTCAATCCATTTCTACACAATTACACTTATGTTAAGGTTAATGTCAAAGGTATTTGTACTGCGCGTCATCACCACTGACTATTTACTAATACTATCCTCCCTCTACTTAACAGTCCTACTATTTATAAAAATGTACATTATGCAACGTAACACTTTCTATACACTTAAATACATATACATAAACGCAAACAATAACATAGAACAATAAAAATGTAAAATATTATATCACAATGAGGGTGACTGCTGCAGTCAGGCATCCCTCACAGTACCTTCCAGGGTATGTCCTGGTGGCTGCTGTGGTGGGTGAGGCCATGTCCCCTGATGGTACTCGGGCCTGGCCCCACTGTTCACTTCCACCCGAAATCACCATGTGCGGCCTGCACCATTTGAATGCCTCTGGGCGACCCCGTGCCCGGGTGGTTAGTCTGCCCATCAGCACCGCACCCTGTGTCACTTTGTTAATTTTTGGTCAGCCCTGTGTGGACTGGGGCCCGCCTGACATCAATGCCATGACCCAAGGCTTTGGAAAATTTCAGGGTGGGCCCCATAGTTTGGGGGTCCCACCCACACTCAACTCAGTGACCAGTGGGTTTCTATAACTTCAGTGTTGCCCCCTAAACTGGGGGGCCAACTGCTCTTACCACTGTGACCTGCGGCCACCTGTTGCTCTTCTGGGTATCCCAATGACCTGGGTGGTGTCCACCTGCGTCACTGCTGCGCCCTGCGACACCTTCTTTAATCCAGGCGATGCCCCCATTGATAGGGGATGCCGCCTTTCTCACCATCGCTTCACAGAGGAGGGACACAGGGGAGTGGGCTGCATAATCTTCACCCGGGTCCCGATAATAGAGCAGTCTAGGACTTGCCTCTGTTATTTTATGTTATGTTAGATTTTATTCATGAGGCGCGCAGTCGCCACCAGAGGCATCATGGCTCTATGGGCAGCACTGGCGAGCAAGAAAGAGGAAGAGCGTGAGATGTTCCTTGATGGTTTGAAGTGAGAAAGGGGTGGAGTTCCAGAGCCCCGGGCGGCCCCAACTGAAAAGGTGCCAAAGCGGGATGCCCTGAAACGAGGAACAGAGATCAAACAGGCATCTGCGGAAGGAAGTGCCCGTGCAGGGACACAGTGACAGAATTATGTCTGTAGATATTCCGCCTGTTACCTAATCTGCTCCGGCAGCCCAGAGCTTTCCTTCCCCTTGGCTGCGCTGGTGCCCAAGGACTTCCTCCGCTCTTCGCCTCCTGGACAGCCTGGCAGACCTGGCATGGGATGACTTTTCAGCAAGGCCCACCTCCCCGGCCAAGGGGTGTGCCAACAGGGGGTACAGCCATGTTGCCTAGTTCAGGCCTGGACTGGTGGACTGGGTAGCTCTTTCTATTCGGCCTGGGCAGCCGTGGGCACACTTCCTGGGCCCTTTGATCTCTCTAGGTCTGTCCAGCCTGTCGCCCGGTAGGCCAACAGATGCCACAGGTAGGTCCTGGTACACAGCGAGGGCCTACGGTTTCCAAACCACATCACCCGCCTCACACGGCCCGGCTAGGAAAGGTCCTCATGCCTTGCCGCCACCCCCACCCCTGCAGCCCCCCGAGTTGAATTTGCTTTTTCTGTTAATCCCGTATTCTGGTTTCTCGCTTTCTCCTTTTCAACTGTCATTTTTGCAGTTTTTGCATTTTTTTCTCCCCTGCCCAGTTCATTCGTAGACGTTCCATCCAGCCCCATGGAGGGATGGATGGATGGTTTAGTCTAAAACACATCTCTCTCTCTCGCACGCACGCACGCACGCACGCACGCACACACACACACACACACACACACACACACACACACACACACACACTCTCTCTCTCTCTCTCTCTCTCTCTCTTACTTCATAAATTATTATCTTTAAATCCTGTTGTCTGTGCATTTATTTCTAGGATTTCCCTTAGGGTAAAGCATGTAGTTCTATATATCCAGGCCACTTTTGGGCCACGGACTATGGGCTTCAAGAACAAACCTGCCCTTCATCGTTTTGTGTAAAATAGGTAATCATTGCAGGGGTTTGAAACGGAGTTCTCAATTGGTAGGCTGGACTTGCTGCCCTGCAATTTGTCCACTCAAAGGCCCTTTTCAAACAAGACACTAATGACAAGAACCTATACGTAGAAATAAAGGTAGGGTGTCCAGCAAAAAACATTTGTATACAGTACAATCTGTGCTGAAAGATTTCAGCAGTCTTTTCGAGACTTTACAACAAGATGGGGACTGCACTGCTTTGCACATCAGGATGGGACAACATCACGTTTGTTCGTCAGATGTTTGGTGGGATATGTGCAGCTGCCTCTTCTTGCACACTGGCATCTGGGTGACAGATGTGTATGAGGTCTTGGAAAATCGACAGTGCTCAAAATGGTCCTTCCTGCATCTTTGTTTTACTATGATTGCCACCCTTTGGGCCTCATATGGAGGAGCATATGAAGAAACTGACAGAATACAGGAAAATCCCCCCTCCAGTCAATGAGTGAAACAGTTGTACTTTCATCCTTAAAATAATTCAACTTCCATGGTTGTAATTCCATATAAACCTCCCTGTCGCTTGTCAATGTCAGCAATTAGCTTTAGTCATTTCTGCGGCCTAGAGGGTAACTGCATGTTTGCTGCTGATTCCGTTCATTCCCATGGTTCTGGGGAATATCAGGAATGACAGGGACGAGGTTCTCCTGGTTGTTCCCTTCTTGTATGTATTGTCAGCCATGCGAGTAGGACACCCTTGGTGTTTGCCATTGTATCCTTCCCTCTTTCCCGTCCACGTCTAGCTCTACTAGTCCTTCGGAAGCTGAGGCAAACTCCTCAAGGTTGGATCTTTAAATGGTAGTGCTGCACCTCAAGGGGCGCTCTTATGAGCTGGCTATGCACATTGAGGAGTTTGGCAAAGCTGCAACATGGGGGTTGGATGATTGACATTAGATGTGTTGTCTTTGTGGTGTGCCAAACAATCTCACTCGACGCCGGTTGTGATACTGGTCTGATGCTGCAGCTACTTATGGAGGGCTACTTCTGGGACCTTTAGAGAGCCAGGTGTGTCTGTGTCCTCAGTTGATGGTACTCGTCAGCAGATTGTTGTGGAGCTCTATCTGCCTATCAGGTGGCTAGTATAGAATGTCCCTGCCAGGGTTACAGCAACTCTACCACAGGGGTGGCAGATTTTTGGGTGGGGGTACTTCATTATGAAACAATTGTGCTGCTGCTACTTAGGCTCCTTCTGATTGTATTCAATTCCATAACTTGGCAGATGGGATGTTTCAAGTTTCATTTGGTTCACGTGATCTCTCCGTATTGGTAGAATGAATTAATTTGCTCATCTGAATTGGTACACCTTTTGGGCAACAAGGCAGCAATCGTGTGGGTACATGAAGGGTGGCAGAGGAAGAAACAGAGAAGAAAAAAAGAGAAAATGAAAGGGAGGGTTAGGAGAGTAAAAAGTGAGAGACAAAGATAAAAAAAAAGAGAAAGACCAAAAAGGTTTGTCGGGATGCTTGCAGGGGGCACACGGATGGAAGATATCTAAGCATAACACTCCCACTCCACTGGGTGGAAAAGTGAGGTGAGCCCCCACTTTGGATGCCCACGGGCATACGGTGTGCCGACCACACTCCGCTGGCACTCCCTGAGTGCATTTGGGCAAGATTTGAAGAATATTAACCCACAGGGAGGAGAGATATCTTCAGAAAACGAGATCAGCTGGAAAGAGGAAAGCTAAGACCCTGCTTTACCACTCCGAGCCTGCAGCACCTGGTTATGACTCTGGGCCACGGCACGCCCTGCAAACATTTACCCTGGGCCCTGAGCCGATAGTCGGATCTGGCAGATCTTGGATGTTCTAACAGGTATAAGCTCCCTGTGCGCCGGAAAGATCGAGATTCCCCTAAAAGGATGACAGGTTGGTGGTACACCGGTAGGCTTTTCGGTACGGATGCCACAAAGTGAGGATACTCGTGGGCTGAACCGCAGTGAGTCGAAGGGGAAGTCCTGCAGGACCGAAAACACGCTGTCTCTCTGGTGTGGGTGCCTTGATTCAACAGAGAGAGGATACATCGGCCCCTGGATCAGGTCCAAATGGCGCACAGTGGTCTTGCCGGTGTGGCGGCTGAGCTCTTGGAAAGCCTAGAGGAGAAAGCGACACGTGAGCCCATGGGTCAGGTTTTGCCCTGAGGCCCAAGGACGTGTGTAGCCTCCCCGGTCCAGGGATGACAAAGTGAAACTTGGGGGATCCTCTTGCTGCTAACCTCCTGACGGGAGCTACGCTCAGCCTTCAATGAGGTGTGAAAGCCCAAAAACGAGAGTGCAGCAGATGGGTCGCATGGAGTAAGAGTCTGGTCCTCGTGTTGACTGCAATTTTAGGTTATCTGCCTCTCACATGCGTTGGGAGGTACTGGTTAGGGTAAACGTCCTTTCATCGCGGGACGTTTTTTCGTGGGGTTTTTTACCGCACATTTTTTATCGAAAAAAAAACATTTAATTTTTTTGGGGGGGGTTAAAATATTATATGTATGGGAATTAGGTTTTTGGTAATAGATATAAACTGAAAGGGAATGGGGGTTGGAGGAGGGTTTTTTCAATAAAAAAATCGCAGTAAAAACCCTGCGAAAAAACATCATGCAATGAAATTACATGGAACCCAGGTTAGTACAGTACTTCAGAGGTGCAGCCGGCAACTAGATCTCCCTTCTGGAAGACTTCACCTTGCTGTCGCTGCCAGTAGGAGGGAGCCAGACCGCAGTCCAGGAGCCACATGTGACTTGCCTTTAGCCGTCTCGCACGTGTGTTGAGAGGCTGCGCAGGCCCATTTTTCAAGAATTGACTGAATACACAGGAGTCTGACTGGACCCAGAGAAGCTGAGGGAGTGTCGCTCCAGCGGAGGCCACAACCCTTTCATTTGTGGATGACTCAGTTGGTGTGATAAAGGAGCTTGTAAGCCCTGTGAGAAGGTGGCCCCGCTGTTTGCTCAACCAACCCTTGCATGGGTCTGATTGTGACTCCATGTCCAGGCACACGGGAACATGGACCAGTGGGCTTTCTTGAGAGTGCAATGTTTTAGGCAATTCCAATGGCTCGGTTCCCTCCTCAACTTTGTTTGTTCGTACCATAATTCATACCCATGCCCTCCCTAACCAGGAAGAGAACCACCTTGCTGGGAGCACGAGGGATCCTGCTTTCTCCTGCTTCCTGTTCAATGGACTGGAAATCTTCCCTTCAGAGGTTTCACTTTGTGAGTCCCATTCAGTCCCAAAAAGAGAAAGAACCAAACCCCCTGATCCTGGCAGAGGCAGCAGAAGACATGCTGTCAACTAATAAAGACTTTGGGCCTCATTAGGAGTCCAGCGGTAACTGAGCCGGAAAAACCGTCAGGTTACCGCCGGACTCGTATTACCATTCCGCCTCCATGATTCCTGGAATTACCGGGGCATTATGACCCTGGTGACCCAGGAATTCCGGAGGCAGAATTCTGTAAATCCCCATTCTCATGGAGTCCTATGGGACTCCATGGGAATGGGGAATTGGAAACACTGGCATCATGTTGTAATGGTGCCGGTGTTTCCATGTCCGCCTGCAGGCGGATGGTGTTAAAACCGCCAGGTCAGACTTGGCGGGAGTGACACCTCCCACCTGCAGAACTCGAGATCAGCCGGTCCAGAAAGAACAGTGGTAGCAGATTTACTACCACCATTCTTTCCGGACCGGCTGACTCGTAATGAGGCCCATTGCCTCTCTTTTGGTGGCGATAAAGGGGATTCGCAATGATATAGGATGCAGGCTCGATATGCTTGACAAACGAGTTGATAAACTTGACGACAGACTTCTGGGTCTTACCAATCCTCGCTTGACACAGTGGAGTTTCAAATTGACATGAGGTTGTCAGAACTTGAAATAAGGGAAGCTGAAATAAATCTCAAGATGGATGACTTTGAAAATCGAGAGAGGGGGAAAAACCTTTGGTTTTTAGGTTTTTTGGCTTCCAGGAGACAGAAGGTGAAACAGAAAGTTACATTAAGGGATCCATTTACGAGGTGTTAAAACTCCTCTGCGGCAACAACACAATCATTGAATCCACAACAGACAAGGCTCACAGTGCTGGTGGAGGGGGAGGGACCCAAGATCTGTGCTGGCCCACTTCCATTACTTTGAGGAGAAGATGAGAATCCTTGACAAGGTGAAAAAAGAAGGCCCGGTCTCTCTTGGTTCTTCTAAAATAACAATCTTTCTGGACCACTCAGCTTTTACTTTGGTAAGAAGGAGAATGTGTGCCCCTCTCACCCAATGACTATTTGAGAAAGAAATTTGCTATTGTTGGGGGTTCCCCTTTTGTATTTGATCTGAGCACGAGGGCCATTAATATAAATTGATTACTGAAGATGATATCCAGAGGGTCAAGAGTGAATTTATGGGGTCTTCTGAAGAGCCAGCCCGGGAGGGTGAGGAAATGCATAGAGAAGGCTTTCAAAAGGGGAAGATGAGCAGGAGATGCTGAATCCCAGGAGCAACGAAATTTAAGAAACTGAACGCTCCCCCGAGATGGGATTCCTGACACATTGGTCGACAACAGGTTATGCTATTTCACTACCAACCCTAGCTGCCCCTGATGCCTCTTTATTTTGATACGTCTGTGGTGATTTTGTTTTCGTTGAGGTGGCCATGGGGGTCATCATGAAGAAGCCAGGTGGGGAGCAAATCTCGCCCAATGGGTATGTACACGTGCAGTCATGGTTGACCTACAAAAAGGCCTGGGGACAAAGGGGACGGTTGTGTTAGAAATATTTCTTATCGACTATTATGGAGGGATGGAGGGGCTCTTAAAGAAGTATATCAGATTGTTATGACTTAGTACACCGGGTTTACCGGGTGTTTCGATCCTAGCCAGCAATGTTAACTTGGCAGGACTGGATGCCCCCAAAGGGTGGGGGGGTATTAATGTTCTTGGTGTCATGGAAATATTTATGTGTGACATGGGATTTTTCATCATTCCCAAAGATATAGCTGATCATGATAACCTTTGTTTATTGCACGAAAGAGGCACAGATCTTCCACTTAAACACTCAGAAGGAGAAACTATAGGTATTTTTAAGGGGCCACTAGCTGGAGATTTCAATATGGCCCTTCACCTGCAATGGGAGAGAAAAAGAATGAGAGACCCATGGGTAGCCAGGACAGAGATGATTAATGCCAAGAGGTTTTCTTGTGATTAACAAAGATCTGGGCCTGACTGACTCCCTGAATCTAGCTCCCCTGGCCAAGGCACCCTTTAATTTTCACTCTCAAGCCCATGACTCTTTCTCAAGAATTGACCTCATCATTGTGGAAACCTCACTAAAAGGGTATTATACAAATATGATAGTGGTATCGATACCATGCTCTGACCATGATCTAGTCCAGTGGAGTTTGAAGAGGGCAGGAACTCAGGCCCAATGGGAGATTGACCTGTAATGATTTTCTATCGAAGTATAGGGAGATATCCCAAATCCTGTTGGAGAACACAAAGGAATACTTCAAGATTAATGACAAAGGGGAGTCCAGTGCTCAATATGTGTGCGAAGGGTTCAAGGGCACTATAAGTGGGGTCTTAATCGGCATAGGTTCCCAAAGAAAACGGGAAAGGCAAAGGGCGGAAGTAGACCTTCGAGTGAAGATTGAAGCCTTTCAGCAAGAGGGTATGAAGGATAAAGAATGAATCCACACAGAGCAGCACAACCGAGAATGTATAAATCACAATTAAACAGCTTACTAGTTCAAAATACTGAAAAGAAACTCACATTTCTGGAGAAAAATACATTGAAAAAGGGGATAGAACAGATAAAATGTTGTCTTGGAGACTAAGGGAAAAACATGAATCAGAGATGGTCAGATGTATCAAGAGACTGGAGTGGGAGGTGGTTTATGACCCGGTAAATATAGGCGGTGAAATCAGGAAATGTTATGAAACACTGTACGCTTCTGAATATACAGGGGACAGGTCTCAAATTGTGCGCTTTCTTGATGCCCTCCCTATTCTGGGGCTGTCCAACGTAACATTGGCCAGTATCAATGAGTTTATAACCCCAGATGAGGTGGTAGGGACATTGAAACACATGAAGACTGGCACTACTCCATGGGATAACGGGTTGTCTGTTAGATTTTTATAAAAGGTTTAGGCCTACATTGGCCCCACACCTGGCACAAGTCTTCAATAAAATATTGGTGGATGGAGCCTTCTCAGCTTCTATGCTGGGAGTTATTATGGTGGTCATTCATAAGGCAGGAAAGGACCCAGCGTTGTGTGCTCTTCATACAGGCCCATATCACACCTTAATAATGATGTGAAAATATTAGGTAAGCTATTAGGGCAAGGGATTGAGGAGGTCCTCCCAACCCTGATCTATGGGAATCAAGTTGGTTTCATCCGGTAGAAGCGGGGACCGGAAAACATCGAAAGACTGTAGACCTTATGCATTTATCTCAGAGATCAAACCTGGATGTGGCAGTGATCTTGCTGGGCTCCAAAAAAGGCATTCAACAGAGTGGAATGGCTAAACCTGTGAATGGTACTGGAGAAAATGAGATTTGGCCCAAACGTTCATAAATGGAAAGCAATAGTCCAAGTTAATGGAATATTGTCACCCTCCTTTCCCCTATCTAGAGGAACGAGACAGGGATGACCCCTTTCTCCTTGATTGTTTGTAATGGAGTCATTCACAATAGCCATTCAAGCCAACTGGTCCATAAAAGGAATTCAGTGTGGACAATTATCTTTCAAGTTGGCGTTATTTGCAGATGACATTCTGGCCTATTCAGATGACATGCACACATCTGTCCCTGAACGTCTTTCCCAGATCTCAGCAGGGCAGTTTTCGGGTCTTAAGATTAACTTGTGAAATCCTGTGTTATGTCGATCCAGCATGTAGAATCCTGTCTAGACAATAGAACCACATTTAAGGGAATGGGGATGGAAAAGCTGGTGGTCACATATTTAGGCATCCGACTCATGAGAAACCTGGAAGATCTATGTTCTTTCAACTATGACCCCATGGTGAAGAAATTTAAAAGATATTTCATTTGTTTGGCCCCACTAGTTCTCTCTTGGTACGGTTGGATAATATCAGTTAAAATATATGTTCTGCCTCTACTGCTTTACCTATTCTCGTCCATTCCTACAATTGTCCCGGACAGAGATTTTAGAGACTTGCAGAGTAGTTTGAGTAGACTTGTCTGGCAAGTCCTTCGGATCAAACACTCAACTCTTACATTACAGAGGGATTGGGGAGGGTGTGGCTACCCAAAATTCAAAACTGCACAGTTGAGGATCCTACTGGAGCACCACAGACATGACTTAGGCAATTATTGGACGTATATACAGGACATCGAAGCCCACCCTTAAAAGGTAAGATATTTGCTATGGGCCCCTCCACAACTGATCCCCCAGAATGTAAGAGAGCACTGACTTGTTGGGTGTATTATGGTCCCTATGAAGGGAAACTAAGACACATTTGTGCTTGTTGACTTGGACATCCCCGTTATCCTTGGTCTGGGAGCCCCCCATGGATCTAGCAAGGCAAGGGTTTTGTCATTCACAGGAGTGGTCAGACAATGGGTTTGAGAGGGCGGGCCAGTTATTCACAGGAGGATCATTCATAGATTACGAGGCACTCCTATTAGGTCGAAAGTCCCTCTCCATCTTCGATTACTGGAAAATAAAAGGGTTAGTCACAGATTAGCATTGGGGGAACAAGCTATGTAGGGACCTGACACAATTTGAGATGGTGCTGGCCTCCACAGAGGGTAGGAAGGTCATACTCTCTAGATTGTATAAGGCCATGATCATGTCCGAATTGGGTAATAGGCAAGACTTTAGACGAAGGTGGGAGGATTGGGTGGGCAGTTAAATTACAGAGAAGAAAGGGAGTAATATATTTAAAATAACTTTTCATGGTAACTTAGGTACTTCTGCTATGGAACGCAATTTCAATGTATTACATGAATGGCACAGTAACTCCCTTAGGCTCTCCAAGATTTTTCGGGGGCTCATCCCCCTCTAGTGGGGGTCACTGTTCCATATGTGTTGGCAGTGGCCCAAGATCCAGATTTACTGGGCTGAGGTCCTGAGCTTGATGGGGGACGTGATGGGTGATTGCTCAATCTTGGCGCCTGTCAAATGTTACTGGGTGTGCCCCCTCCCCCCCGCCCCCGTCACAGAGAAGAGAATAGGTTCCTGACATTATGGGAGACAATGTTGAGAGCTGGTAGAATTGCAAAGGCTCAGAAGTGGAAATCTCCAGGTGCCCTGGATAAAGATGTGTGGGAACAGAAACACATCATGAAGTGGGATTTGAATTAAGGCTCCTAGCAGATCTACCATGTGTTAGGATGGGGAATGATTAAGCTTGGGAGCAGACCACACCACTGCTGAACAGAGGAGGAATGTAACACAGGGGTGCCAGGGGCATCTCCCTCCCACGTGTCAATGCAATTGACACGTGGGAGGGAGAACGAGGGTGAAGTCCAAACCGAAAATGAGCTTTCCTAGGCAGCCGTGATATCCAGGATTGGGAGAACTATGACTTTAAGAACCAAGATGCTATGGATCAGTCGTTGAAGGAGAATCACACCTGTTTATACTGATGTAACTACTTGGTGACTCCCAGAGTGAATGCATGAGTATCTGTCGGGAACCCAGGTGTAGGAGGGTGGGGTGGGTATCGTATGTTATCATCGTTGTAGTCGTAATGTGTACAGATGTTGGAGCAAAAGATAACCTGCAGATACAAATATCCGTTTTTTTTAATAAAAAAAAGGGACGGCAGTGTTTATACTTCATTTCCAGCAATGTGGTGCCAGAGCACCTGAAAGGTAGGGTGATGATGAGGAGCACTAGGGGGTGGAGGGTGTCCCTGTGGTGTAGACGGACAATCCTGCAGACCTCCTAACCTCTTCCCAGAAGTACTAAATATGTAACGGGCGACTGTTTACAGTACACTTAGTGGGAACAAAAAAACACTATTTTTGACTTGTTCATTTTCCCTTCACCCCACCCCTTTTCTGTCTCCAATGTCTCTGCTCGCCCTGAATCCTAAGATCACACTGGCGGCCGGCGCTGTGAGAGAGAGGAAGTTGATGGATGCAGCAATGACCCAACACCCCTAGGAAAGAAACACTAGGTTACATTACATGCAAAGGGACACAAGGCTAGAGGCCAATGGTTGCTGGTGTACGGTCTCTTTAGTGACCAGATGCTATCATAGATTTCATGACAGTTTTATGTTTTATATAAAAAGGGTTTGACACAATAAGGAAACTCATACTAAAGTCTAACACTAAGCAGATGCATAAAGATAGTAAAAAAGCTACACGTGTCTTCAAATATATATATATATATATATATATATATATATAAACTCTATAAAGCACGCACTTTATAATAAAAAATCTGTACACAGCATTCTTACTTGGCAGACAACCTGCCAAACGTCCACTCTGCCAAAAGTGGACACTTTGAAACACAATTTACTTGCTGTATAAGCGCCCTACAAATGCACAATAAAATGAATAAAAAAGGTGCTTTGAGTTCCTCCTGTGCTTTCTTATGATTGTCCAATTCCCTGGGCCAGGTGTGCTAGGCGGGATCCTGGCAGCAGTGATGTGGAGGGTGTGGGGTGGGGGGCAGAGTCCTTACTTGGGCAGTCTATCAGGTGCAGCCGGGTTAGTCCTGATCAGTGGCGTCCCCAGGAATCAAATGTAGGAGGGGTACGGAGGGGGCCTCAGACAAAAGTAAGGGCGCCGCCTATAAAAGGGCAATGTGTATGCTGTTCCCAAATTGACGTGGGCAAAGTAGTCCAAAGTGGCCAGGGGGAGGTAAGAATAGTGCATTTATACAGCAAGTAATTCTGTTGTATATATGTATATATCTTGATGTTAACCATATTGTCTTATCCTATATTATTGAAAATATATATCGCTATATCTCCAAAACTCGATACATCGCCCATCACTCAAACAGCACCAGTTAAGTTCACTCCTGTTTTTGGGCCTTCATGGGCGATTTGTTTAGATGTTGCCTGTGGTCATTGGTTGGTAATGGACACCTGCCATTTTATGCACTTTGAAATGATAGTGTCCATATTGTGTCCCAATTGCATCTGCTGTAGGGGGCCTTTCACACGTGTGCCATTAATATCCACACTTTGCAATGCCTTTTTGTGCATCTCACATCTGTCTGTGGGTGCTTTTCTTGAAGGTCTATGCAGATCGCAAATGGGGCTGTGGGTTCCTTTCTCAGCAGTGTCTCTGCAGACATTTTAATGTGCAAATGTAGCAAGAGCACTGAGAGTATCCAGACGGGCATGTGAACTAGAGGAGCACCGTGTGGGTTGGTGTGTGCGCGATAATAGCGGGCCACCAGCGACAAGATAGGATCCTTTAAAACAGTGTCTTCTTCAGAGATGGAGCCGCTCTGATGTATTGAGGGCAGTGTGACCCCTTCAGGCCAGAAGAAAAAAAACAGGAAGAGCAAAAAACTCTGCAAACGTGCAAGTGACGACTGGGGAAAGGTGGAAAGCAGATTAGAGCACCAAATCCTTAGCTTCCCTCAGCAAAGGTGGGGGCTCGGCCGGGAAACCCTTGTCAGTGGAGAGCTACCCGCCAAGACCCCAAACTGAATTTCAACAATCGGCGGCCGGCCCGATTGTTGACATTGAAATTGGGTTCTTTTTTCACTTGCAGGACAGGGGGCAGAACTTGCCTTTTCACCTATCTGTGCATGCGGTGCACGCATGCAATAGCAATGGTAAGCCCTGGACCCCGACTGCTGACCATCACCCCTGCGCTGCTGTTCTGTGTGCATCTTTAGGGTGCGTTCTCCACTGCATTTGCTGCGCCTGTAGCCAGCCCTTGCGGCAGTATGCAGCCCTGTGTATTGTGGCACTGTGTGCGTGCCGTGCGGGCGGACCACAGGCAGCACTGCAGAGAGAGTAGCTCATGTTGGGGTGCAGGGGAGTATCCAGTATTGCAAGAGTGGGGGGGAGAGTCACGGAAAAAGTTCTGCTACTTTTCGCCCCAAAAGCAGTGCGTGCAATTCCACACAGTCTCATTCGTGCCCCCAAACCGGCCACCCCTGCCCCAATCTACTTTTTTTTTATAAGATTAGTGGCAGATGGCATTTAATCACAACAAACAAAAATAATCACAGATGCAGGAATCTCAGTATTAGAGCTCTGTCCAGATGCTCTAGGGCAAAATATATGCAAACCTCCTAATTTGCATTTGGAATGTACCAACAGAAATGACTTCACATAAATGTACATTTCTTACATAACTTACTTATTGTTATCTTTTCCCATGTACTGCACTGTCCCTGCACCCCTCCCACGCATTTGCGCGGTCCGAATGACACCTGGCCTAGTGGGATCGTTGTCTGTCCTCCTTGTGTGCCCCTCCCTTGCCTCGTCGCGCCTTGAAACACTTGTGTATAGTGACGCCACTGGTCCTGATGGCATGGGCGGTCACGTAATTTCTCCCTAGTCAAGATGCATATGGTGCAGCCCGTCCCAATCAACAACGGCATGGGAGGCTACAAATGTGGTGTTCTAATGGCATGGGGGAGTATTTTCTTTCTAGGCAGGGCAGGTATGTCAGAGGCAGCCGAACACAATCAGCTGCAGCAGAGGGCCTTAAATGTGGTGTCCTTGCTGAGCTGCATATGCCAGAAGTTGGCTAGCACTTTTAGCAGCATCAGGGAGTCCAGCAAATGGAGCAGGAAGTTTTATTTATTTATTTATTATTAATGTGATTTAGTTTAAATCATGAACTTTACACATATTACATAAAAACAGAACTTATAATCTGATATATTACATTTAGTTTAGCGGGAATTTTTGGTTCAAGCCTTTTGGTGCCAGCCATTTCGGGCAAGGTGCGTACTATGCAGTTGTCCTTTTGGCACGTTGTGTTGGCCACAGCCAGTAGGGCGCAGCGATCTATCCCCGCTGTGTGTCACAGAGCGCTCAGTAAATTACGCTGCACTTTAACGCGTAGGTTGCTGTGCCCCACATGTCATGTATGTTGCAAATTGACATGCGGAACACAGCAACTTATGTGTGAATGGAGTGTTCCGTTAAAGTACTGCTCCGGTGGGGACTGGCCTAGGTGCTCAAGATAGGCCTGCTTTTGTGGGGTTTGGGCCTGGCATCACTCACCTGGCTCTCCCCTTCCTGATGGCAGTGCTGCACAAAACAACCTTTCAGCCAGGATGGCCGCATGCTTAAGGGTGCAGCACTCCCGTTCCTAGCAAGGAGGGCCAGAGAGACATACCTGTGGCCAGTGTAGGAAATTGACAGAATTTACTGGGGCTACCCTCTCATTCTTGGAGGGGCAGGGCCGTGGGGAGGAGTATGCGGCACCGAGGGGCGTGGCCCCAGGCTAGGCCATTCAATATAGTATCTCTACATAGAACCCAATCCTGGTAATTTGCATAAAAGCAAACACCATTATGTGAACCTAAGAATGTCCACAATTTGCAATTTGAAATATGTCTTATAGTGATTCAGTAAGAAACACCTTTGAGCGAATAATGGAAGTTGGGCTCTGCATTTTTAATCGGTCACACCACTCGCCCTAAGAAAAAAGGTCTGCACATTGCAGGACGTATATACCAGTTTGGCCTGCTGCAGCAAGTATTTCAAAGTGCCTGCTTGTTGAAACGTGGGTTGCTTGTGCATGTGATAACTTGGTTTCAAGACAGATCTTATCCTGTTCTAAAGCTGAGTTATCACACGTGCAACCAACCTTGCTTCAATGGGCAGACCATGAGCTGCAGAGTCTGAAGCCAAGTTGCATGTCCGTGTGATAACGCATCTTCAGAGCAGATCTGTGAGTGTTGTGGGCAAGCCTCTGGGTCTGGGGACAGTGGGCCCCTACTGGAAGACGAGTCTTCAGGTGTGCTCCTCTTGCTTGTTCTGGCCCGTTTCCTCTGTGGTGCCCTTCCGGTGCGCTACGTTGAAGAGGTGGTGATCTCAATACCTGGTGCCCCTGCTGGCCACGTGGCTGTGCATTGAATGTGACAGGATCAGCCAGGTATTGAGTCTGATCCTCATCCTCCATAGCCAAGGTTGGGTTGTTTTCTCAGCTCACAGCTTTATGTCTATTATTTATTTAGTTATACATTTAGTACACGTGTTTCTTTTTGTAGGGTCCTCCATGCGGCACACGCAGGAGGCATAAAGGTGCAGCCCGGAGGTAACCCTGGCTGTACCACTTCATATTTAAAATACTTACAAAGCGCGTGCCTTTAGATTTCCGTAAGGGGGTAAGGGAGGTTACGTATATTAATACTTATTTCTGTTGTGGAACCATGTTCCTTGCTGTAGTTTATGGTCAATTCAATATTTTAATGAGTCCTATTTTTTTCTCCATGTTATTATTTCAGAATCCTGTGATTATATGTCCACATTTGAGTTCCACGAGCAGACTTAGGTTAACTGAGACTGCTTCGATGCTTAGCACGGTCTGTTATTTGCACTGGCACTGCCTTCATGCCAGCTGTGCCCATTTCTGTTCGCTATCAGACTCTGCCAATCATGCGCTCCGCCATCCCGCGCGTTTGACAGATCCCTGTGCGTGGTTGGGTACAAGCACCATTAATAAAGGATGAAAATGGCGCTTCTCAAAGTTAACAACCCATTGCCTGTGGTGAAGTCAAGCTCTCTGAGCACCAGAGTATCTGGAAGTGTACCCCATGCTATCACAATCCTGAGCACGGATCAGAGAGTCCGTGTTATTGGGGGGCCTCGCTCCCAATGTTTGAACGGCAGCCCTCGCAAACCTTCCAACAGAGACAGGCCCTAATTTGATCATTATTCAATCCAGGCCCTGTAAATGCGCCAGAAAACACTGTGCGAGATAAGCAACGAATTGCTCTCGCTACAAACCATTCCCAGGCACAGCATCTAATCAGCACTGGCTAATAGACCGGCTTTTGCCGGGTCCGAGATCCGGCACCAGATGTCTGGCCGTATCTGGGGACCAGCCAGCCTCAGCCCTGACCAGGCTATACCAAGCCCCCAGCTTCGCCGAAGGAAGCTGGGGGCTCGGATTTGTTCTATGCTGTGCTCCTTTCTCCGCCGTCATTCGCGCATTTGCAGGCTCTATTTGCCCAACCTGTTTCTTGTCTTCTGGCCTGAAAGGGACAAAAAGGGAATCAAGTGGCCATGAATATATCTGGGAGGGGGGATCACTGTTGAAAGCAGGCATTCTTCATGCTGGGCATGCTGTTATTTTTCAGATGTGCACTTCACACTTCCATAGAAAAACAAAAGTAATTTTCAAACTGAAAAATTCTGCTTGCATTCACTAGTTTTCTTTGATTTTTTTCTTTTTTGTGAGACTACTACACATACTTTGCAATTTTGTGTTATCCTTGGTGTTTTATCACAGGTTATATTTATAAAGATGCTATATGCTTGTCAAACTGGTTAATCACAAATAAATGCGTCCGTTGTGCTGACAGCAGTTTTTAGGAAAGTAAAGTGTGGGTTCATGGGTGCCGACTTTTGATTTTCACTACAGCTGCAGAAATACCCCCACCTCTACCCTGAATATGAGCAAGCGACCATACCCAACACATCCCCTGGCCAAACACATTTAATAACATTTGTTTTTTTTTTTTGTTATGATGAATTGCAAAAAGACATACGATTAACAACCAGTTTTGGATATATAACTTCCCAGCAACAGTCTCTCAACCTGCTGAGCTACCTTGGAAGCCTTCTACTGTGGGCGTGTCTATGGATCCCTTAATGTATTAAAACAAACTCCTTTACCAACGGTATTTTGGGTGCACCACTGCCATGGAAGTGATTTAAAGTGGAACTGATGTACAGTGTGAAGTTTGGAAAGAAGCAGCATGAAAGAAATTGCACCATTTTTTAAATATTATTTTGAACATTTCCTTTGAGTGGAGTCCAACTGCCAGCTCTGCCTCCTCGGAACTCCGCCCCCTCAGCACTCCACCCCTACATCTAAACTCCACCCCAGGCGCGGCCCCTGTGGGACCCCCCTTTACATTTCTTCCATTTTCACCACTGCCCCTAATACATCATGAAAGCACGGTCAAAGGCAGGGGCTTAGCTGGCCAACAAACCATAACCAACAGAGCCTAAAGCAGTGTGTGTGAACACACTGCAGCGGCACCGATCGCCTCGTAGTTAGAACAAAAAAACGAGCACCGCCGTCTACTGCAGTGGGAGGAAGAGAGCTACTCTAGCACTAATACACATTGTGCCGGTCCTACCAGGCCAGCAGTCCCTGCATTTCTCAACGCCTGAAAGAGAGTATCAGTACTCAACTATGTTTTGAGGTGAAAATTAAAGCTTTTCATTTTACTTCATCACAACTTTAAGGACTAAGATTTGCTGGGGAAAGCAGCACTCCACCCCTCCTCCTCTCTCCACCACCCATAGTGGCCATAATGTCTCCTTCAGGACCCACCCTGCAGAACCAAAGGAGAGACCAACATGCATCTTCTGTGCTCTCAGCTCACTAGGCTTGGAACACCGTTTCACTAAGTGGGCGTCACCTGTAACCATTGGTGCCTTTACATGGAGCAGGGATTGATGAGGAAAGCCTGGGAAATTAATTTTGTAAGATGTTTCTTTGTTATTAGCAATGACTATTCTAATATATAAATGCTTAAATAATTGGAGTTGTGTTGGAACATTTTCGACTGAAAACTCACACACAGTTCCAGTTACCTACCGAATTTCTTATTGGGCAATGATAGCGAGCAATAATAAAACTCCTCTTCTAAAGCTTACCTTACAGCGATTATATCTCTGCTAGCTTGATACGAAAAAAAGAAAGTCTCATTTCATATATTCAAACTTTCTTAACAGTGCATAGTAACAAACTGGAAGCTTGTGTTTTAGCATCTCAGATACTTCTTTACCAAAATCTCACTGGGCATTGCCTGCAAATAAAAGGGACTTGTGCCCAAGGTGCTGCGCTGAAACGGCCAGAGCGAAAGCGCAGCGTCGGAATGTCCGGCATCGTAGCTTGGTGAGTACCTGCACATCTTTTTTTTCCCCGTTGAAAGCACTGAATGCACACCAACCTCAGCACAAGAACCTAATGAGGTGTGTGTGTGTGTGTGTGTGTGCATGACACCAAAGATTCAGGGAGCTTATCACGTGAGCAAATCATGCATAGCACATTTGGATCATACCCTCATAAATACACAAAACCACTCTAACCGAAGCCTCTGACAGATGGGCACTCGCCAGAGGCATGGAACCACCCACACTGCCAAACAACCGTTTTCTCAGCACCACCGCCTAATGCAGCGTGCACATGCGTGGATGTGTGTGCACGTGGTTATGAGCACACACACACCTAAGAGTCACACCTAAGAGTTATGGCGCTTGTCACACTAAAAATCTATCCCCAGGTGCACAGTACACATCAGGGATGGATCTTACCTCAGTAAAAGAGGCACAGCGCATCCCACACTAGCAAACTAGTGTATCTATAGCACCATAGCCTGGTGGAGCAGGCGTGTGTATGTATGTGCTTCTCACACTAACACATGTACCCCCAGCTGCAGGGTACCCTTCAAGCATGGAGCTTCCCTTAGCAACGACGCTAAATCGCCGAGCACCATGCCCTCGCGCAGCGCCATCGAGCTGGCTGGGCTTCATGCTCCCCCCCCCTGATATTTGAGGCGAGGGGCAGAGCTTTTTTTGGTAGTCAGAGAGGGGAGAGAAGCCTTTCCTAAAATCCGCGGCTTTAAAGTGTTGCTGTGTTTGTGCAGAAACATGTATTTGCACAAACGCAGCAACACTTTAAAGCTGCTAGTTTCAGTAAAGGCTTCCATCACTGCACTGCCTAACAACAATCAAATACACACACCATACAGCGCCCTCCCCACGGAAACAAGCGAACATATAACGCTATGTGTTCTTTCACATCAGAGGGGAGGGGCTGATCTGCACACTTGCTTTTTGTTAGGCACAGGCGAGGGAAGACTTTTCTGAAACTAGCAGTGTGAAAGGGTGTTGCATGTTATCTCATTATGTATGTATGCATGTGTGCAAGGAGTGTGTATGTAATGTATGCATTAATGAGTGGGTGTTTATGATGTATTGGGTGCTGGGTGCACATGTAAATGAGCGAGTTTATGGTTAATGGGATATTTAAATGACTGAGTCAATGTGTAATTGTGTGTGTGTGTGTATATATGTGTTCACTAATGTGTAATGCTGGAGTGAGGAGCTGATTCCGGCGGGTAGAGGGTGGGAGGTGGGAGGTGTGGTGGTTGGTAGGAGATGGATGGGTGGGGAAAGGGAGATAGTATATATGGGCTCACTGCCAGACAATCCTTGTGGTAGAGCCGAGGGAGTGGACCCTCTAAGTTTGCCCCGCCCCATTTCTAAAGTGGCCCCACCCATAACCTATCAGTCCCCCCACCCCACCAAAATGTAGGTTTCGTTGCACTCCTGGTCTGAAATAAGAAGCTACTCTATTACTGTAACAAACCACCCACACAACCCGAGCCTAAAGTAGTGTGTGTGGGCACCCCTCAGATGCAGGTATCGTCCAGTGTCAGATGAGAGCTCTCTGTCCCTTTAACAAGCAACTACTCCAAGTTCTTCCTTTCTTCGCAAAAGCACTACCAGGAGTTTCTTGCCTTGCCTACAGTTTCAAAGGAGATGTGGCTTCTCTCCTCCAAACCGGTTATAATAGCTCTACACCCCCACCTGAGATCATGGTTTATAAACCCATGCAACAGCTCGGAAGGTGAAAGGCTGTTATGTAGAAATTGATAGGATTCTCTTCCCAACGCTATACATAGAACATCTAACAGGTGGTGGTATACATGTACAGGGCTCTGCTAACCGCCTTCCCTCGCCTCGGAGTTAAGTGGTCCGGCAGTGGTGAGAGGGACCTAGAGAAAGGTGCCTTTTCAAACTATGCTCTTACATAAAACATGCAAAAACAGTGGTTCTGTGCATCTCCCTTGCATATATGTTGATTACGCCTTGAAATATGCAATTGGCACTTTAGAGGGGCAGCTTTGGGGGCGGTGTGACAGGATGGAAGGGCTTCTTCCTTCCACGTCCCTCTCCCACCCAGAGCTCAGCAAGGTAATCCACTTCTCAATTTCCAGGTGTTCACACATAGGGACTGTTAGGGAGAAGTCTCATAAATGTGCTAATTTCCCTTACCTTTTGAGACCCCCAGCAACTTTGCTGGATTTCTAGGATTTTAATTTTCACCTGGAAAGAGTGTCAGTCTTTTTTTCCACTCGTTCATGTATTTTGATGTGTGTTTTACTTTTGTGCTCTTTGGATATGGAGTTTTAGACAACTCCATGGGCATCATCTTTTTCTTGTGTGTCACACAGCACCTTCAGTGCAGCGGCACAAGGATGTCTTTCTGACTTCCCAAGGTTTAAATACCTTCTCTGGGACTGACTACTGTCTCCCAGAGCATGTAAAGTTTAATTGACTTTGCTAGTTTTCTTAAATTCATAGACCCAGCACACACTATCTTCCTATAGAGTCCTGTAGGGGTTGCCTATCATCCCCTGTGTCTAAACACTCATGTAACTGTCAAATGTTACCCTTTCCTCTTGAAATGGCTGGTGACAGTAGTTTTAGAACAAACTACCATGATTCTTTCCGACCGCGAACACCGGTAGCTAAAAATCGGTCAACCATGTTTTTCAATATGGCGCCCACGACCCCTCTGTAAAAACAGACTCTTGTCATCTTTTTTTTGCAGTTTCCTTCAGGAAAGGTCCTTCTAGTGTTTGTCTCTACGCGGCAAATCAGGTTTGGTCCCTTTTTTCGATGGCCTTTGGCGGACTTCATTGCTGAAGCCCTTCTCTGGCGCCTGAGTGCCTGGGGTGGACAGGATGTGAGGGAGGTGCCCGAAACTCCCCGTGCTTAATCTCCTAGGAGACCTGAATGCACTCTGGTGTGATTGGCCAGCTGACTGTCAGGCAAGGACAGCCACCCTGCTGGATGAGTTCAGATAGGCTAGAATGAATGGGAGAAAACTGTTTAAAAGCATGTCTCTGGGACTTGGAAGGCAGAGTCGACCACTGGAATGAAAGAACCGAAGACGAGCTGAATGCTGGAACTCCTGGACCATTGGTTTGCCTGGTGAAGACCTGCTGCATTGAATTGCCTGAAACTCTCTCGACAGAGAAGCCCCTTCAACGACAACGTCTTCCCTTGAGCTCGTGGAAACAACCAACTTGCAAGCCACCTGGACACCGTCTCCATACTGGTCGAATTTTCATCAGAGTGCTGTTAGCCAGCTGATAGCCAGTGAGAAGGATACCAGTTTGTGGACTTTAAGGCACTCACACCTTAAAACCGATGTTTTGCCAAGCTTGTGGCCTCTTCCCTGGGCAGTGCAGGAACCTCCTGACATCCTCCTTCTTGTCCCCATGACTGAAGGTCAGGAACAGCGAGATCTGCAGGAACAACTGCCTCAGCTACAGCCTTTCTTCATCCATAAGGTGCTGTGCAGACGCGGTGTGGAAATCCTTTCTGCCGCGGTGAAAGTGTGTGAAACTTTCCCAACTTTGGAGTCTTGTTCGCTCCTAATCTGACATATTACTCTTTTTCTGGCAAACTACTTCAAAAAACATTGGTAAAGACTTTACCGTTTACTACCGGAACTGTGCTATCCTATCCAAGACACTGAACCATTGACTTTGGCCCGGGCCTATTGAATTGAATTGCCTCTTGTAGTGAACTGAAACTATTTGCCCTGCCTCTTAAAGTAATTGTGCTTTGATTCTTATAACCTTTGTCTTTCTACCCCTTTCGAAAGTTACCCAAGTGCCATTTTGCTCCCACTTCAGGTGAGCCTAACTTGTTCAGAAACATATTGGTTGTGTACTGTAGTGTATGATAGTGTGATATTGAGATGCCTATTACTAGTGGAATGTTTTCTAACTAAATGTGTAAATAAATGTATATTCTTTTACCAAGAAACCTTGAGTAAGTGTTTGTTTGAACTACTGTGATTGCTAGTCCTTTGTGTAACATCTTGTACTGCTCACATCCCTCTTGAGATAAGTCTGGATGCTCAGTTACTGCTACCACATAACTGTGTAGTACAGGCTTGTACCAAAGGTGAGATTGTGCTTACACATGTAGTCTTAATTGTGTGTAGAGTTCCCCCAAAGGGTAATGCATGCAATTCTGCCTAACAGGCACAGTCTTTAATTAGCAGACCTTAATTTCATAAAGTGCTCCTCTACACCTCTCTGAAAACAGGTACAGTAGCATGGCCCAATCAGAGAATGCTCTCTGGTCACACAACTCAGCCATTCTTGTAGTCATTGGTCACATTCTAGCTGGTGATGAATTATTGGCCATCCTACCTGGAGATGATGCTTCAGATCATTTTTACAGTCAGTGGATCCCATTGGCTCCGATGGTCCAATTGTGCCTGGCAAGCACATTGTGTTTGTTGGTGAGTAGAATGTGCACAGTGTTTGTCGCATGTGCTCCCTCTTGGCTGAGTCGCTGTGTATGTGTGTGTGAGTGTGTATGTGAGTGTGTGAGGGTGGTTGATGTTTCTACCACTTTGTGGCAGCTCTTCCTGCTTCAGCGAAGTTGTTGTTATTTAAGTTTAGTTAGTACAGTTCTTGATGATACAGATGTGGCAACGTACTGGCCTATTTAGAGGCTTGGTAGTGCTCCGGAGTGTTAGTCTGGAGGTCCGTCTGTGGCAGGGATGGATGGAAGGTGTTATGTTTTGTCTACTAGTGGCAGAGGAATATATTTTGGTAGCCCATTAAAGGGCAGGATTGTACTCTAGTGTGGCAGGCTAGATGTCCATTTGTGTCAGGAATGGACGGGAGGAGTCTTGATTTTGTTACAAGTGGTTTTATATAGTTATGTATAGTTTGGGTTTTGTTGCCACATTTTGTAGGAAGTTAGTTATGCCTGGTTGGGTGCATCTGTTCTCTGGTCGAGTTTTAGGGGAGGTATGAGAGTCGTGTGAATGGTGTTTGATAGTCAGTAGAGTGAGTGTGTTCATTTTGTTCATTAATAATGGAGCAAGATGTGTTGTATTGTGTTTGCTATGTATGTATGAGCCGAGAGAATGTTGAAGTGCTGCAGTGGAATGTTTGTGTGTGAGTGTCTGTCAAGGTTCCCGCCTGAGTCAGTTGGGACTAGTCAGCCTGGGTGATGGGACAAAGTGGTTCGCCGTGTACCATTTTAAAGAGACTTGCAATAAAGCCTAACCAAAGGAACCTACAGGAGTGTCTAAGTAGCAGCTTTATTACAATTTCAAGCCACTATCGGGTGACACTGTTCTTCAAAATGCAGACTGTATTAAACGTGGGTCTCCCATTGATCTTTGTCCTTTCAAAAATCATGAAAGAACTTCAGTCCACAATTTGTGTCTTGTGAGGAATCAGGAATGGAACTCGGGCACAAGTTAGACATGGATTTGGCTAAAGACCTTTATTGATGAATAAAAGGGGTTTGGAAATTGCATTGCTGTCCCTGCACTAGATGTGTTTCCCTGCCTGAACTCAAAACTAAGGATCTGTCAGTGTCAGAATGTCCAAAACAAAAACGTCCAGTGTCCAAAGTACTATTCTGACCTCCGCATTCTAAAGAAATGTACTCCAAGGTGAAAAGGATAATGTTTTTGGCCTTAAGTGTTCTAGAAATGTTCAAACAGGTAAAGAAATAGTTAACTCCAACAAAAAGTCTTTCATGAATATGGCTCCTTGCTCCAGAGGGCACCTCCCTTCCCCTGGATAATTCTTCAATTTTTGTTTTACAAATAACAGTTCTTGTTTATCCTCTTGATTGACAACAAAATCACGAACAAAAATTGTTTGGCCCTTTTGTTTTGTCAGGATACCTGATGTACTTTCATGCCAGGTTATTGCTCCTTAGTCTTTGGGGCCAGCACCACCTTTTTGGTTGTTCTTATATGCTTCTCAATTTGTTCTTGCCTGGCATGTTTCCCTACCGAGACTTTCTTTGTACACTTGCACCTGCCTCGTATACTCTCCTGTCAGGATTCCTGAAATTACACTCCTGAAATTGCCTGGTATATTCTCTTGCCAGGGATTCTTGCAAACTTCCCACTTGTGTGTCTTCACTCAAAATTCCACTCTTGATAGTTCACCACGTTAGCCTTATTGGCTAATACACTCTGTCCGTTTTATATTGCATTGTTAACGTTTCTGATATGCATATGCGGCACATACTCGCAAACTTCAAAGTCTTGCTTCTTTAGAAGATGCACTTTCACTTTCTCTCTCCCTGGTTTTGTAAATGGCTCTCTTCCTCTCTCAGTTCTGGTATGTTTAATTATTTGAATTTGGCGTGCCACCAATATGCCCCTGTGCTCCCTCAGTCCCAGCGTGGACTCACTGGCTCTTCACAGCTTTCCTTATTCTTCTTTCAGCCCCCGGTAACAGTGTTCGGGTGCTTTCTTCCTCGAGACCATTCACTGTCTGCATCCCAGCTTCCCAAGGCTCCACTAGATTTGTCTGCTTTGCATGGGTCTCCGGTAGGTGAACTGCTGCTTTCCCACACTGGTGAATGCCCAGGAGCCTTGCACTGACTTCTGGAGATCCCGCCACATGTTTTCTTCTCTGCACAGCATTCTGTTTCTGAGCTCCTGAGCGATTGGCTTCACCGATCTTCTTTCATCCCATCAATCACACAAAGAGGAGCAGTCTGCTCCCACGAGCAGTCTCTCTGAGTTTCATTTGGTCCTAATTTAAATGTCCCTGGCACATGTGTGTGCTCCCAGCAACCAGGGTGCGGCCTATGCTTTGGGGCTTCTTTTGCTCTGCCTTCCTCCACTCCTCTTCCTCGTTGCAGTATTGTGGTGTTTATAGGAGCAGTAGTTCCTTTTTGGCAACTTGCATGAACACGTTGGATGTATGTCCATAATGGGTTTTGCTGACAAGTCACTCTTGGAGGAATGGAATGTGAAGTTATGACAGATGGTTTTAGCAGATTTACACGGCAAGTGCATGTTGAAGAGTTGGTCTATGGGTTGTAACAAAATGGATTCAATACTCTCCATGGAGGGCGAAGGTGAGGTGTTACAATAGTCCATTAGAGTCTTGTAAATGGGAGGTTCATCCTGCAAGGCAAAAGGGGAATGCAATGTCTCACCTGCTGATACCATCATCCACTCCCAGAGGTTGCTTCTCCCATGTGATCCTCCCTCATGTAGCTGCACCAGGGACAGAATCAGGTAGCGGCTGCCATTCCCTGGCCACATGGGAGGAGGTAACCATCGGGAAAGAAGTAATGATACCAGTGGATTCATTTAAACATGCAGTAGTAATATGAGGAGCTACAGGTGATTGGGAAGGAGAGGCAATCCTTTATAAGGAAATTCCTAGAGTATGGTTGCCTTTGTGATGAGGTAGTCCAACAGCCTGGTTACCCCATTTGCAATCTATCATCACCTGTAACTCCACATCTGAGACTACCAGTTTGTGTTGACCCCTTTCCATGGCTGAGACATGATAGAAGGGTAGGTGTTTCATCACTTGTTTAGGTGCTCTGGCTGTCCAAGAGTCCTTCGGCACATTGATGTGAGTTTTTGCAAAGTGGGATATTCCAAAACGGATCTCTGAGGGTGATTTCAGTGCATTTTTCCAGCATGACCACAGGATAAAGATTTCACGTGGAACCATGTACTCACTCTCCTAAATCCGTTGTTACCAACAAATAATCCTAGTGTACTTAACCCGGGGTGGGGGGTGGCTTTATGTCATTATTATAATTAAGGCAAATTTACCAAAGTATATTACCTTAATTTATAGAAAGATGTATTGGAAAAGTCATCTCTTTTCATACATATACATTTTTTATTTCTTTAACTCCTCCACCCTTCTTGTGGGGTGTGAGTTTTCAATTGCAGCTTCCAATTATTAAAATCCAATGTTGAAGTGATAATTCAACAGATTCCAAAGATTCAAACTAAATTCAAAGTCAAAATACAACTAGAGATACAAGTAGAAATATTGTTCAGAACATAAGTCTCTGATGTACTACTTCCAGATCATGACTCTTTGTATGTGCACGTCTCATTATCCACCTCAAACTTTAGTTCACAACCCCACGGTTAAACAAAATGTTGTAATGTCCAACTATGTTTTTCCCCCCAACGCATTTTGGGAATATATGCTATACTTCTTCATGGACTAATGTGAAGGGCTTTCCTAATTTTTCTTCAATTCATTTTCATTTATGTTCCATAAAGAAAAGCACAATGTCCATGAGTCAATACTCATTTTTATTTATAGAAATTTTAGGTGGATTCAAAATAATACTTATAATGATGTGCCTCTGACCTCTGTGTGCCCCAGGCATATCCTCCTTTTCATATCTCAACAAACAGGTACATAAGGAATATAAAACTAAAGAATTAAAAGGTTCTAAAGTACAGGCAGACTCTCAAAAATGTGCTAGTTCACACACCTAAATTTGGTTGCTACCATCCATTCTCTACATCACTCACATGACACAATTCAGCTGATTTGAGGCCTCAGACAGTGCATTCTGTAAAACAGAGTAATGCAGCATTCTCATGGAAGCAAGATTCCATTTATAATCTAAGCGTTCGATTCACTCAGCGGATAAAGCCTGCATATGTTTTAAATTTCACATAGTTTGCCCATTTAGAACTTAACCACTCTGTTTACGAGGATCACTGTGAACATTTTGTGAACGAGCCTCGAGGCATCCAACCGGCAAACCGGATGGGTGCTTCGCGTCCATTTTTGTTGCTTCTCTGTCACCATGCCCACCATCCATGGAAGTCTAGGTGGTGAGCCCTCTATCGCGGCGGCCGTCTTAACCTGGTATCATATTGATATATTTCTGTGCAAACAGTCATGTGTTCGATATATATACTTTGTATCGGGCCACTATGTGAGGCTACATATTCATCCATATTTAATTGGAGTTTTCCTCAATATAATATTGAGTTCTGTGCTACTCATACTGTTCATTGATATTCCCACACTGAAGCACTGACATAGTCGTATACATCCCTGTGGAGCACCCAACCCTACAAAAGACTCATTCTAGCTCATCTGCCTTCGTTCTGGAGAATGGTCACTGCAAAGAACTCCCACAAAATAACTGTGTGTCTATTTTTCAGAGAGGGATATTTATCAATAGTCTGTTTATTCAAGCCAGGGAACTCTTGAATTAGTTCTTTTTTTTCCATGGATAGCATGGTCAGAGCATTCACACTATCCTCAGTCATTGTGTTTCTCAAGAATGTTTCAACTCACTTCAGGGTGGAGAAACAGCGCCCAGAACCATCTGTTGTCATGGGTGTAGTAATCAGAATTTTTAATAACTGCATAGTCTCACAAAATGCTTCTTCGAGATTGTTTTCAATTAACAATTTTAATAAAGAAATTGCCCCACTTGCACTACAGAATTCCGGTCTCTCATAAACAATTGCTAGGTCAGTTTGCTGTCTTTCGCTGTTTAACATTGGGTACACTTGGACAGTTGCAATCAGTGCAACATTGGGAAAAGACTGTCCATGTGTTTGAAATAGGTCACTCTGCAAAAATGTGGCCTCCTCCAAGTGTTTAGTAAATGCAAAGCATTTTTGGGCTTGCGTAACTATGATAAAACATACTTCTTTTGCCAAACGATTTAAAGTTGTCATATTTATATTGCGACTTGCAAAGGTTGCCCTTGGCAGAAGTTTAGCTTCTAAATTATCAGTGCTTTCATGTACTCTGCCAATGCACTTGATTAAAGTCACAGTAGTTTCTGCACATACACAGAATCAATATCTCGCTTCTGAAATTGGTTATATAGAATGTCAACATGGGGCATTATGTCATTGAACAAAAAATGGAAAAAAAGGAACTCCTTCTTTTTCAGAGTTCGAACGAATTCCTGGGCCTCATGCACAGTAACTCCCTCAAAATCATCCCGTTTATAAATGATAACAAAGCATCTATGGATTGCGTCCCTATGCTGATGTATGGTTTCTACTACCTGAATATGGTAGATCAGTGAGTGTGAGATGGTCGTGGAAGCCCTTTATCTGACACCTCATCTAGAACTTTGGTTCATTTTGGAGAACGAGAAAAATGTTTACGGAAGCCAGAGATATCATTAAAAAAAAATTGAGCTTCTGAGATTTTGGAAACAGCTTGTTCCATGATGAGGTTAAGCTGGTGTGCATAGCAATGTACATAATGGGCATTTGAATACACTTCAGCTACTTTCTTTTGGACTCAACCAGACACCCCCCTACACTTGAACCATCATATGTTTGTGCAATTACTTTATTTTGTGGCAATCTTCAGGAAATACTTTGTCCAATTCTTCCATTATGGCAGTAGCAATGGTCTGCACACTAATGTCTTTCAGATGAGTAAATCCATAAATCTTTCAACAATTCTGTATCGTTCATCAATGCAGCGATAGACTAGCACAGACTGAGTCTTATGGAAACATCGGTTGTATCATCTGCCTGAATAGACGCATAATCTGTGTGTTTTAACTGCTCTACAATGATATCTCTAGTGACCATGAGCATGCAGTCCAGAAGCTCATACTGAATAGTTTTTGAAGTGCCCTCGAATACTGCTTCATTCTTTAAAGGCAGTTCCATTGCACTGTCTATGCTGGATACAAAATCCATCAGGCCTCTAAATACACCAGGATTCAAAGAATCTTCAGTTTCATCATGGCCACATAATGGCAATTCAAATGCACCATAAAAATGCACACAGGCGATTAACTTTGACAAGATGTATCGGTTTTTATCCACATCCTCATTATGCTTCATCACCCACCGGCGATAGGCATCGTCCAACTGTGTTGCAATGTTTACAGTTCCCAAAATGAGAAGCTGTAATATATTCTCAATATGAGATTTGAACGATTCATTTCTCTTGCTTTATTCTGACAAATGCTTTAAGTCGGTGACTCATGTTTTCTTTGAGGCTGTTTGACCTCCAAACAGCAGGCGGGGGAAGCAGAACAAAGAATGCTTAGCAACGCTACCAGTGGGCCATGTCCTCTTTCATACCAAACTATCAAAAGTGTGTGTGTGTAGGCCTTTACCCTATCTTTTACAAACTATTCAATGTTTAAATCTGGCCGATCAGGCCCTACTTTTTTCACCTCCAGTTTTTCACTGTGTGCGATTCCAGGACATAGTCTTTAGAGCAATTGATACACTGAATTAATTATCAACAAGAGTGACACCTGTTAATAGGCAAAATTGTTGTGTAAATATGTATATGGGATCATGTAGTAATTGTTCAAAGGTATGTTCTTTAATAACACAGAAGTATAATTTGTTGGTACTAGGCACAGATAACATCTGCAATTATACCTACTCAGCTGTACTTGTCATTGACCAGAACAGTTTAGTTGGGTATAATTGCTGATGTTATATATGCATGAGTTAATATACATGCCCATTATCAACTGTGACACCAGCCACACAGTACGTATTTGGCAAATGAGTGCTTATGGAAGAAATGAGGCGAGTTTGTTCTGTTAATACTGTTCTAAAAACATTGTTTACAATGTTGGGAGAAATGCACTTTGATTTTTTTCGACTGCATCATGACCCCTACCCCTCACAAGTAATGTGGGAGCAATGGTGAAGATTAGAAAGAAGGCATTCTGATGTTTCAAAGGTCATGGGATTTTTCAGCCATAAAACTGAAATCACTGAATACCATTCAACTGGAAGATACCAAGACATCATGAGGTAAGCGGAAAAACATTCCAAATGGACAATAGGTCTGCTTCCGTTGAACCATAAACAGGCTTTATAGCATTATATGACTTATGACTTTCCATTTTCACATGCCACCCTCTCAGCTAGCCATAGATACCATTCTTTAGTTTGTACTGTTCATCTGATTTTCGACACCTTTTTGATCCCCATAAACATGGGCTTCTTTTCTAATTTTGTTAAGCAAGATAGCTGTGTGCCTTCTTTACTAAAGAACCCAAACAGAGTTGGAGTGCCCTGAGCACCCAACCCTACAAAAGACTCATTCTAGCTCATCTGCCTTCGTTCTGGAGGATGGTCACTGCAAAGAACTCCTTCATAGGCTATGGGAAATCCAAATCCCGGAAGGTGGACTATGGAGGTTGAAGTTCGATGTTTTTAGTTTCACAATTACCCTGGTCTAGTTGGATGTGTTCATGCAAAGTGTTTTCAATGGTCTGTGAAGAGAAAGCAAGAGACACTGATCTGAGAAAGACAACATAGGCTCAGAGCAGTATTAAAATGATTTCAGCCGTGAAGGAGAGAGTTAACTGCTTGTAACATTGAAGCTACACCAGAATAGTCTTATTATAATGTGTAAAGAAGTTAGATGCCCGCCACACAAGCGAGTTTGCCTTTCTCCAAAGTCTATGAAGTTGCACTCCCTACATTTGAAGGGTCACTCCTGGGATCTCTTTGAACTAGCTTTACCAAGCATAACCAACAAACTGTACTCGAAAAGCCTGCCAGTGTTTTTTCAAACCAGTCTTCTGAGAATGAATGACTCAAATGGTGCAAAGTGGTGCATTATTGCCCAGCCTAGGGTATCTACGGTGGGTGGACGCCAGGAAAAGAGTGAAGGAGAGGATGACGTAGACAGAATAGTGAGCTGTTATTTTATTTGAGCTCCCAGTAGTCAGATGCCCACTCTGAAAAAGCCCTTGTTCACAGCTGTCACGCTACGGCAGCAGGAAGCTTTCTTACAAAGAACTTTCTGACCATGGAATCCGTTTTGGCATTGTTACAAGTTGCCTTGGAAACTGTTCAGGTCACGTAAACGTGCTAGTCAGCTGATAAAACGTGCTTCGCTTACACGGAAGCCACGCCCCCTTGTTCCTTAAAAGCCTTCAGCCGCGGGAACTTCGTTGCTGCTTATTGTACGTTAATACGTGCCTTTTCGTAGCTCGCTTACGGCACTGTTTTCCTTCCTTCGGATTACCCTCTGTGAACCTTTCACTCTGAACTCTCGTTACCAGACCTCGGCTTTGTACTCTGTTTCTGCTTATCTGGATTATCCTAAGGACTTTTTGCGATGGTAGTTTTTCTTTACTACCGTTAAACCACAGGAGCCTCTCCGCTCAATCTTCAGTTCTACGGGCTCTGCGGTTCTTCACTTCTGCTCAAAACTGAACTCCAGTTCTCATTCATCTTACGCTTGCACAAACGCCCTGCTTACCATCTGGAGTTTCCGGCTCTACAATCAAGATCTGCTGAGATCCGCTTCAACACAAAATTGCTTGGTCCTTTTCTTCCTGTTCTATCTGAATCATCTATTTGGACTATAAGAACATTCTTACCAGTGCTGCTGTGTTCGCATACTGAGAGACTGTTTGTTCCTTCTACTGAAGTGCATTTACGAACGCTTTCCAGGACATGCACCAACCCAGCCCTAGTGTGTCCCTCGTGCCGTTCGGGTTATCCTTCCTGTACTAACCTTCCCATTTAATTATTTTTTCCTGTCATTTTTATCAACCATTTTGATTCTGTACTCTTTATTGAAACTGGTCCAGGATTTCCTCTAAGGACTACTCACATACACTATCTCAGGTACCAGCAGTTCTATTGTGTTTAATAGAATTAATTAAAACGAAACAAGTAAGGCATAATACTCAAAACCTTTTCGATATCTCTTGCAGCATTGGTCTGGTGGTGCGTTCAATCCCGCTCTTTTGCATTATAGATTACTCTGTCTGTTCTTACATAAATAGCAGAGTGGTACATCGTGAAAAAGAGCCCCTCTCGAAGAGGAAGCCTGATTCTTGAAATCAGGGGAACTGCGTTTTCGGAGACGTCTACGGCTCATCCTACATCTCAATCCAGGTTGGGGAAACGCACACCTTCCGGCTCGGTGAGTAACAACAGTGAACACCCACTGAAACCCTGTCCTTGCGATTCAGCAGCCAGTGATGGGCATCATAGCTGCCACCCCACAGCTGGGTTCTAAAAACAAAATCAACCCTTGACATCTTCATAATTTTTTTCCCTGAAGTTAAAGCCATTAACTTCAGGGACAAAAAAATATTAAGAAGTTATATTGGCTCAATAATTAGACATCGCTTTCAAATGTTAATTTTTCCAAAGAAATCAAGCATGTTTAGTCACAGCAAACCTTTTTACACTACACCATTGTCACTTTCCCAAATCTGGAGTCACTCATACTGCCCCCATGCCTGTCGGCAAGTAGCTTGGTGGGGTCGCTTGCCACACCACCACCTCGTATTTTGTTCCAAGGATATGTGCCCACTGTTAGGGGGGCAATTTTGGGTATGAGCTGAGGGCTGTTCTGCGCCAGGGCCTATCAAATTTTTTCAATTGAAAGGGGCTTCGAGGCCAAGCAACTTTCACCATGTGCCAGTCATCACTTGTATAACGCTGCAATACATTGTTTTCTGTAATGTTTTTATTCTGGGGCTTTCAATGTGCACTTTGCGGAGCTTGCATTACAAAATTCATTCGCTGCAGCCCATCAGGTCGTCACTTGGACTGGCCTGTTAGGCAATAGGCCCATGGCTCAAACAAAACCCAATATGCTTGTGTGGGACAGTTTTTTGGTTCAAATTGGGTCACTTTTTTGGCCATTGTGACTGAGGCAGGTTGATGATAAGTAACTTCACCATGCAGCTACTAGTTTCAACTAGTGTTACTGAGTAAATATTCATTAAAATGCACAATTGAGCTGGGTCACTGGTTCATTGGTGCCCAAGACAATGTTATGGCCCAGTCCAACTTGTTCTGGGGCCTGGGCCTTAAAATTGTCTCGGGCACCAATGAAAAAATGGCTGACCATGTGTGCACTGCAAACGCCTCTCACACTAGTATGGGGGTCGTAGTTAGCAGGGGCATTCCTTGTGGCATAGTGGGACCGGGTAGGTAAAGAAAGGCCCAGGCACGCACCGCTTACTTTGAAAGTAAGCGGTGCGTGCCTGGGCCAAAAGGTGAACACTCTGCCAGCCAGGAGGGCATCAAACCATGCAGCCACTGTAGGGATCCCTGTCCGAGAAATGGGGGATGGATGAGACATGAGAGCCCACACAGCAACAGCATCAGCGGTGCACCCATTGCTATCCATCGGGTCAGTTAGGTCTCATGCGCTGTAAATATGCACTTTTTATTATTATCACACATTGTGTGTGGGTCCGTCCGTGGTGTGTACTGAATGTCCTGCTTGCTTGTGGCTGTGTTTCAGAGGCTATGGAAACCAAGCGCTTGGGCATCTTTTACTTCCCCCAGCACTGGCTGCGGTCTGTATGAGGGATGTCATGTCTGCTGCATGTACCTCTATTGCCCTCACTAGTACGTCAGACTCATACGATTCTGATAGATGGTTGTGGAAGCGGGCCAAAGAGAACATTACTATCGCCATCATGTGCCATGCACGCTAAAAGTGTCTCAAGCCATTGCCCTCCCCACCATTTCTTTTGCCACCGTTCATGGGAATTTCTAGACCATAATGTCCCCAGAGTAAAATACTAACATGCCCCCTCATATCAGTCAGAGCCTTTATTCGACTTTAAGTCATAATGGCACAAATACATGAGCAACAATAAAATGACATAAAAACAAAACCTAAACAGAGTGCTCCTAGCAGCAAATATATAGTACAGTATATGAAGCACACAGTGTTACCTAAGCAACAATAGCTTTGAGTATAGGATACATCTACCAATTAAAATAATGTAATACAATCCATAAAAATCAAAAGCTCAAGATTTAGGAACTCTTAAATCATAATTCGTAAAAGTGTATTGTAAGTAAAATATACAAAAAAAGTTTGCATACGTTTATAAAAACAAAAGATTACCATTTAAACATAACCAAAAAACATTTTTGGGAAATATTCTAGGAGTTGATAACCCGTGACCTATAGAGCCATGATCGATGAATGTATTTGGCAATAAAGTAAACTGCGTTAACACCTTGATATAGGATTAACTCTACGGTTATTGTAACCCTCAGAAAAAACTGCATACAATGAACCACTGTCTCCGTTAGCTGGGCCATTTCTTGTAGTCATACCAACCCATTTGTTAGTAAAACTCGCTAGTACTAGTAGCTACATTTAACGTGGGTTAATAACAGGGTTGGATTGGCCCACCGGCCAATCGGCCCATTGCCGGTCGAAATCATGACGAGGCCCTGGGGGCCGGTTCCTGAAGCCCACCATGGGCCGGCCCAGGCGTGGGTTTCAGGAACCGGCCCCAAGGGCCTCGCCACTGCCGGACGCGTAAGTTGCAAAGGATCTGTAACTTGCAAGATCCTTTGCAGAACTGCCGGCGCTAGCCCGCTGCATTCATCAATGCGGCATGAATGCGGCAGGCTGCGACACCATGGCGCCAGCCTGCACTCAGTATTACAAAACACTGGGAGGGAGCGGCAGGGCTGGGCGGGGCTGCCTCAGCCCCACCTGCTCCCTCCCAGTGATTTGTATTACAATGGCAGAGCTGCTTCGGCCCCCGTCCTCGCACCCCACGCCTGACAGCAGCACCATGGCAGCACGCACGCTGGCCATGATCTTCCAGCGCCTTCACCCCAGCATGTGGTAGACAGAGGCCCCACGAGAGAGTACGGGCAAGGACAGTGAGGGGCAGAATAACATAGGCAGGATCGTGGCATGGTGAGTGGATTAGGGGCATTGGAGGGGCACAGTCACTGGCGTCTCCCTGCACGGCATTGTGCACAGTTGTGTACGTTCATTTTCCCAGGCATAGTTATAGGCTTTGTGAAGCATCAAGCATATGGTACTCCCTCCGCACCACTAGAGACGCCAGCGTGTGCATTTGGAAATTGAGCAGTCACCTTTCCCAGGCCAGTGTACATAATTATGTACATTTTTTGAGCTGCACATTAACCCTTTCTCTGCAGAGTTTTGTGATTCCTTGGGCCCCGATACCCCTTCTCTCCCAGTGCACACAGTTGTGTACGTATTTAGTTGCATTTCCACCTTCTCACAGAGTAATTTATTATTGTTTTTTAAGTGTAAAGCATATCTTGAATAATTCCTTGGGTTGCATGTATTCCCAGGCATACGTGTGCGCCATCTCCCAATGTACACAGTTGCTTCATTGGTTTCAGCTGCATCGCATCTGCCAGCACCACTAAAATGTGTAAAGTATCGGACTGCATGTCCTACCTCCTCTTACACGCATAATGTTTTGTAACTTTGCAGCCATATTCTCAGCGCAAAAGGGTTTACATTTGTGAGTTTCGTTTGCTCTGTCTCCCAACACCAGTTGCATTATCTCTCGGGTTGCGTGCTTTCCTACTTCTTGAACGCAGAGCTTACACAGATATGTGATTAATGGTGCATTCACCCTCAGGCAGTACACAATGACGTGTAAGTCCTTAGGTGTTAATAGCCCCGCAGGTGCACACGGTCTGTGTGGTTTGCTGGTTTGCACGCCTTTTCCTAGTGGGACAGTTCTGTAATTCCTGTGGTTATACATGCTCTGTATTTCTCATTGCACCCAGGTGTGTACTTTATTGTGCTACATGTGCCCCTTACCTCCTAATTCACGGAGTTGCATTCTTTGTTCTCCCCGTGCATATTGCTGTGAGTCCTATGTTGGCATGTGCGCTAAATCCCGGTGCGCACACAACTGTGTACGTTTTTAGGTTGCACTTGTACTCTGTCTCCCGGGCGCTCAGTAGTGTAATTTGTTTGGGCCACAAGCGCTTTCATCGTCGTTCATTCTACACGGCTGTATGAGTTTTTAGGTTGTACATCAGTCAGTGGCGCCCCCAAACATTTTTCATAGGGGTGGCATGATGAGATCACTGGGGAGGCATACCAAAACAAACACATAACCGGCAGGCAGGCCGGTGTTTGTGGGTGGGGGGACAGCGTCTTTATAAGGGCCCCTCATTATCTCTTTGAAGGGTATGAAAAGTGAGTGTGTCATGGTAGATGTGAAAGAAAATTATTAAGGCACCTGCCCTTCCTTTTCTCCTCATTGGTACCTTGCAAGCCTGCTTCGGCCAATCTCTATTATTCGTGTGTCTTTAAAAAAACAAATCCGAAATCACTAGACCGCTTTTTGTGAAAAAAAAAAGTGAATTTTATGAGAAGTCTTTTCACTCCCCCACTGTCGGCTCATGATGGCCTGGACTCTGACTCGGCTTCAAGTGATTGTTGGCTGCATCTCTTCTCACTCGCCCTAATGATAGTACTGCAGCAGGCCAGCTTATTGCTTCATTTGTGCTGAATTTTGTAGTTCATAGAGGTGTGCCGCGCTCTGGAGTGCTGTATATCCGCACAGTGTTGCAGTAGGCTAAAGATTTGTGTGGTGCTGAAGTTTGGAGTCTTGAATATCTGTGCCATGCTGGAGAGCTGTGTGCTGGTGCAGTTTGTAGTGCTGTATAGTGGTACACTGTTGCAGTTGTGTTGCAGATCCATGTACTGTTGCCATTTGAAGTGGTGTATATATACTGTGCAGCTGGGACATTTGAGTATATCTGTGGTGTGCGTGCAGTTTAACTTTGGAGTGCTGCATATCTGTTGTGTTATTTTATGAGTTGTGTTGTAATGTAAAATGTGAGCACAAATACAACTGTCAAGGTACTTTGCGGTGTCATTTGGCAGTACTGCTTATTAAATGCAACTCTATTTTCACTACTGGTGACAATTAGTAGACATTCTAGAGTTTGGTTCTGCAAAATAAGTATTTAACTATGTGATGATGATGTTTAAAAAAAAATAACAAAAGGAATGTATCACTTTCTCAAGCGTTTACACAAAACATAACATGCAACAAACACAATAACCCTCCATAAGTACCATTTTCTGTAAAGTCGTGAATTGACGTGATTCACGAATGATGGTTTGAGGATCACTTTTTTGAGGCGAGGAGTGGGCCACTTTTTGAGGCGAGCGGTGGGCCACTTTTTTTGAGGCAATGGGTTGGCCACTTTTTTTTGGGTGCCCGGGCCTATTTCTTGTCCCAGTCTGACCCTGATTAATAATATTCAGATATATTGTCAAAACCAAAATTTATTTAGCAAAATAATTACTCCGGGGCCAGATCATGGCCAGTGATTAGGCCAGAGATTAGGGCACCAGATTCTGCGAGCCGGGACCCAGCGAGTCTCAGGTGAAGCAGGCGAGCAAGTGCATCATTAGAGCCCAGTGCAGTGCTCCAGGAATGTCCTGGAGCACTGTCCGGCCCCCGGGGAAAGGCCTACTGCCTGGCCGCTGCAGTGCGCGCGCACACTGCTGTGTTGGCGATAGAAAGATTATTTTTATTCAGTTAAATAACTTAATTTAAAGGCTGCAAGTTAAGTTACTTAACTGAACAAAATCATCTATTAATCATCAACGATGCCTGGATAGATGCAGAACAGGTCGATGCAGCAGGCATGCCCAGGGCCTACTACCCGGCCACAACCTGTCCACGGCACGCACGGCCAACACGACCAGGACGGTCCTCCTGGAGCGCTGTCCTGTCCTAGAAAGGCCAAGTTGCCATGTTAATACATGGTGATAGCCCCAACACAACAGTCACTCACTAGTACTTACCGGAAAACTTCTTTGGCCTGCTGTTCTCTTTGGTCACGGGCAGTGCAGCTCGTCCACACACCGATCCAAGAAGAGAAGTTTGAATGTGGCGCACGCCCCCTGTGCCATCACCCCACCCCCACACTCAAATGCCATTGGCTGGAAAGCAGCCAATGACATTACTATATGCAGGGAGGGAACCTTTGGTGCGCTGTTAGGCACACATATTATACTGGCGGGGACACCCCTCAAGCGCCCTGACAGCCTCCTAGTTAAAGGGTTTATGTAGAGTGCATGCAGCTACGAGCTCCACACACTTTACTATGGGGAAAAGGTGTGTAAATCGGGATGCGCCCCGCTGTGGCAGCTGGCCCAATATGGTATTTTCGCCACAGCGGCCCGCGCTGCCTGCTGGCAAATGCAAGCAAACAGATTTGTATATTTAAACTACCGCAACAATCACACCTCAGAAGGGGCCCTAGGTGGGGGGGCCGCGCCCTGCCACCCTATGATAGCAGCCGCTACTGGCCATACCATCTAGCCACACTGAAGCGCGGACATAGGTAACATGGTTTCTATGGCAACAGACGCCTGTTACCTTTAATTCCATTATACAGATTCCTCTGAATTACTGTCTTGTTGCATGGTTTCTTTTTGTGTATGCTTATGGGGCTCCGTCCCGATGCATGCCTAGTGTGTATGTAATATGTGATATGTATGTATGTAATATACTGTACCATTGTTCTCATTACCTGTGTATGGGGGACTCCACCTCCCTCCATTTGTCTTAAAGTGCAAATTAAGGCTATTTAGCTGCATTACAATATCATTTTCAGCTTACTACTCAAGTATACAGCTGAAATATTGCCTTATTTCTCAATTTACCTATGCACATATCCATCTCAGTTATTCCTTCTTAACACAATGGTCAATAGATTTGCAAACCTTTACATAATGGTCAATATATCCAGAAAGTACAACTTTTGTTATAGCAACCATTTCAGTGTTTCAAAGAATATCTCTACCTGACAATCATTTTAGCCAATAATTTAGCCAATTTGTCCTCAGATCTCCTATAATTCTATACCTCTTAGATTCCTTCAGTGCTCCTCAAGTACGTTTTCTCCTGGACCAGAGCTCTGGTCACAGTCTAGCTTCAACGTCCCGTTGCCAGATCGTATTACCTCATCTATTGTACAATCATTCACATTACATCATCCTTCTACCTCCCTGATCTCTGGTCTTTTCACAGTCCAAACCAAATGTTATAAGAAGCATGATAAATCCCATTATTGATTCATGCCCCGTGAGGCCAATGATACTAAAGTTTCAATCCACTTTATTTCCTTCTGCAATAGCATCTTTTGCAGATTGCTTCCTCTTTTCGGAATTACCCCTCGTTCCAGTATTGCACATTGTAATTGTGCAATTTTGTGTTTCAATTCAGAAAAGTGGCAGGCTACTGGGCACCTCTGGTTCTTTAACCTATTATTTTACTTGTGTTCCGTCCAATGGGTTTTGGCTTTGTGGGATGTAATTCCCACATAATAAATTCTACATGGGCATTTAAGGCCATAAACTACGTTGGAGGAATCACAAGTACATGAATGTTATAGAAGGATTTTCTTTCCTGTCTACGGGTGTGTAATGTTATCACCCTTCAGGATTTTGCCACAATGGTGACAGTTATGACATGGTTGTGTCCCCGTGTATTTACTCTTGATTTCATTATTTTTAATGCCTACTTGTAGGAGCATGTTTTTTAGGGCCATGCTTTTTTTGTAAGCAAATACTGGTAGTGCTGGAAATAATCTGTCTAAGGTATTATCCCGTTTTAATATTTCCCAATTCTTCTTAGTGATCTGTTTAATTTGTTGCCTCTGTTCTGAGTACGTGGTTACATAAAGCAGCGAGGGATTTTCCTTAATCATTTTTTATTTGAGTAGATCCTCTCTTGTGATGTTCTCTACTTTTTAGGCTGTCTTCTTGATCATTTCTGGATCATATTTTCTCTGCAAACATTTCTCCTTCAGTTTGTTTGCTTGTAGCTTGAATTTTTCAGTTGATGTAATATTTCTCTGTACCTCATACATTGAATAATGGTTCCACTTTCTATTGTGGGTTTAGGGTGAACGCTTGTAGCTAGAAATAAGCTGTCCGGTATGTCGTCTTTGTAAATGTCTTTATTTTTAGTGTATTGTCTTCCACATAGACGTCTACATCTAGGAAGTTTGTAGTGAACCTAATAAAACAGATGCATATTTTCCATCATCTTGAAAAACCTTACCTCCCCATATCCCAAAGACCGCGCCTATATACCTATTTTAGAATGTCAGCTTCTGTTTCCATCTCTTTGATTTCAACACAGACTCAGTTTCCAAGTACAGCATGTATGTATGTATTAGTATAACAGGTGCCATGGCTGCCCCCATGTTTGTCCGTAAAACCTGCCAAATCTAAAGAAATGATTAGTCAATACAAATTCCAATAAAGTCATAATAAAGACTTTATCTGCCTTGCACTCCTCAGTTGAGAGTAGAAGCCATTCCATTGCTTCCATTCCAGCTTCAGGGCCAATGTTTGTATAGAGTGATGTTACGTCCATAGAAAAGAGGACATCCTGTACTTGGGTGAATTCTACATCTTTCAATTTCGATAGAAAATCACTGGTGTCAGGAAGGCATGTAGAACTGTTTTGTATCAACGGTTGTATTGCTTTGTCCAAATACTGTGCTAGTGGTTCTAGCAAGCTTCCCATTGCAGCAATGATAGGTCATCCTGGCGGATCTTTAAGGCTCTTATGAATCTTTGGTATTATTTAAAGTACCGGCATCGTTGGATAGTTTACTGTTAGGAATACCTTGGTGTGGTCCGTTATCACCCCTTGATTTTGTAGAGGAATCAAAGTAAATGGGAGCTTTGTTTTATGGCAAACTCCAGCAAATGCACTAGTGACACCGAGTTGTGGGTAGTTGTATCCCGGCCTCTATTGATGCATCAAGATATGATTAATCATCTGCTAATAGTGCACAAGGAAAGAACGCGCTGGTTAATAACCTCACACAAATCTCTAAACAGAGTGCACTTTTCTCTTCTCTAATTTGGACCAATAGGTTTGGTCTATGTGGCTATGTTATAAACAACAATGAACCCCATGGAAGGTTATTAACGTGATATCGTTCTTTTAACTCAAATCCTTTTTCACTGTGTATTTTACGCATTTTGGAAATAGGAATTTAAAAGGACTTCATTAACTATGTGTGATAAGTTAACATATCGTAATGTTAGGCACCATTTCTATCCTGCAATTTAGTTCAGATCCCCCCTGTAATTTTTAATTTTCACCGTGCTGAATCACCCTGTTACCCAAGCTATAACCTTTTAGCTCTTATTCCCAGAGGCCGACGCAGTGGTGGTATATGACGGCTCCTTCATTAAGCTCTAAACTTCTGTGGTTAGGGTAACAACATGCAGTCGGTCCTTTGCACTCAGTGAGCAATCTTGCCTGGCTGGTTGTGAAGATAAAATGGTTGGTGGCAGTACTGCCCACAAAATACACAGCCAGCGAGCAGCCATTGTTTCCTATATAGTACTGGTTGAAGATACAGATTTGACCACATATGGCAATGGTGCTTGCCTACCTGCTGCAAGGTGCCAACCTGTACGAGCCAAGTGGCCCTGTAGAAATAAGCATTTCAGTGTTGTTGCCTTGCTCTGGTTGGACAGAATTCTGTTTAATTGAAAGGCTATACACTTCTTTGGGGGGCCTGAGACTCCCATCTCAGCTGCAATCCCTTCTCCTGGTGACATTTAAGATGTCTTGGGAACACGTCCTGAACGGAAGTCCTGGGATTAAGCTGAAGATGCAAATATCATACTTCCCAACATTCTGTGACTAAACAGAGGTAGGAATTTTGCAAGTTTGAAAAATAATAATTTGCATAACAATGACATCACAGGAAAATACAAAACATACATTGTTGGCACCATTGAAGCATTCTAAAATATACAACCCATCAAACAGCACAACATGGAAAGATGTTCAAATCTTTAAAATATATAATTCTGAATGGAGAGTTAACACCACATTCAATAACACAGAAGGTAATCACACAGAGCTGGTAGGCAACGTTTGCCACTGCTCTGTAGCAGCAGCCTGGGCAATGCATGTGTATTCCTGCAGAGCAAGTTTAACACTGAATGACATGGAGACTGATATCTCCTCAGTCTGATAGGCAGATGCTGTGGGATAATGTTACGCTCTGCCACTTTTCTTCACTGGTGGTTCCCCTAAGAGCTGTACAGGCAAGAGTGCAGGACAGAGTCACGTAGCTGTCAGGTCAGTGGATTGGTCTGAGCCCAAGCAAAGTAATGACCTACCAGGCCACTGTACAGCCAGACTAATGAATGTGTTGCATGCTTTGTCCTGTAGCCTGCCTTAGAGTCACATACGTTACCTGGCACTGTAAAAAGCAGTTGGATCTGTCACACAAATCTGTAGGTGGTAGGACTGCTTAAAAAGCAGTAGCCTACTGCCTAAATCTGTAGGGTTGGCAAGTATACAGTCATGGTACAGAGACAGTTACCAAGGGTTTTAAAGGAGTCCTCTGAAGGATCTTGTGGTCCTTCTCAGGAAGGACTTTCAGGGTGAGGAGGCAGGTGTGGTGCTATTTGCTTCCTTGAAAGGGATAGCTGAGAGCCCTCCTCTTAGCCTTCCAGCCCCTAGTTAGCCTGCCCGGTTGTTAACAACAAGGTCTCTGCATGCTGCGGCACAAACAGGACCAGGACCCTAACGAAATAAATACATAAATAAGTAAAACAAGCATGGGAAAAACCAACAGTTTTGGCTTTGTGTAAGCATGTGGTAGGTATTTCTTAGCACTGTGACAATAGACATGGAAGTATGATGCAGCAGCTGCATAATGGTCTGAGTACCTGGGCATATGATGTCAGGGACTGGAAAATGAGCATGGTGAAGCCAACACTGTTTGCTATGCCAGTGTTTGCTTTTAACAGGGCTTTCGGTGAAAAGAACAGACGAGAGGAGACACATATTTCTGATAAATCAATTTCCTGATGGCAAACTTGGTTAATACATGCTTATTACACCAGGAGCTCATTGACAGTAGAGATTAAAACTCTCAGAAGACTGCAGGGAAATAAAACTGTCAATGGGTGGCTAAATAATCAAACAACGCCCACTGGCTGCGTGCTCCTCCTCACATATCCCGCCTATCTGCACTCCAATAGAATATTTCTAGGCACATAGGTGACACTAAAATGTCAGCTAATAGCCAAAACTAAACAGGGCTTGTCCTCTTTGGTGCTGAGGATCACCAACTGTGGCTCTGGACTGTTTTGAAGCAATACTATGGTGTTTATAAGTTTTAGCAGCTACTGTGTATGGGCAAAGGCCTACTATTTTCACTGACTTTACATATCAAAGAATTGTGTAACAGATGTGGTCTTCACCATCCAGGACACATCTCGGGCCTGGCATGCACTCCACAGAGATAGCAGAATGAGCTGTGAGTCATGGGTGGGGAGGCGGCGGCCCTGAATGCATGCGCCACTGTAGGTGTGATTCCAGGAGGCATAGATAGCCTTCTCCTCACTGCTGTAACCTCACCCAGGACCTTGGCAGGCAAAGAAGTGTGAAGATGGTTTCAGCCTGCAGGACAGCGTGTATTCCCTCCAGGGTGGCTCTGCCTGTGTGGGGGAATTTCATTGTGCTCTAGTCAAGGGGCTACGAGTTCCTTCTGCAGTGGCGTGCACCAACACAATTCACAAATCAGTACAACATGTCAAACTCCTTGACGGTTTCAGACCATGGTTCAGGTTCCGAATAATGGGCAAGTGTTTATTGTCAGAAGTGTTCCTTTTTGCACCGCAGCACTGAGGTCTGGCAGTTAGAGATATCTAACTATATAAGCAGGGCCTCCAAAAGATACATCTTGGTTATTTAAGGTCTACGCACTACTGAGATGCATAACTTCAGTTTTTTATTGTATTCATTGTTCTACCATTTCTGTCTGTATCTATATTGATTTTTGGGCCTTTTTTTCTGTATTTTTCCACATTTATATTTTGTCATCTAAAAAGATAATTCACAACCAGTATTTTTCTGCATTTATTCTGATAAAGAAATACATGTATTAAAGCACACATGCAGCCATATAGGAAAGCAATGCTAGCTCAATGTTTTCCATAGCAACGAATGGTTGCTCCTGTGACTGCAGCTGCCTTACGATATATGCTGTCAGCAATTTGATGAACTTTAATGCTAATTTTAGACAACTTTTATACTCTCCATGCTGCCTATCTGCAATGTGATTGGCCTGAGATTTTTTCCATTTTTATCAATGAATACAGGCAGAAAGCAGATTGATTTCTGTCTGTATTTACGTGTAAAAATCAGTAAAAACGGAAAACTGTAAGCCTTATGTATAACACACAATCATGTGTTGCACCATTGACCTACCTATCTTCTCTGCTGCCGTCAGCCCGGTGCTGAACATTCTCCTAGTGCTTTTCAAGATCTTCTATGCGCCAAAGGACCATCTTGGATGGGAACGAATACTCAAGAACGATACTCCACATGCGTTCATCCACCATCTGCAATGCATGTGTTGTGATTACACACACATATATATGTGGATATTAAGCTATCTGCATATGCATATAAATATATATAATATATATGATTTATAAAATATATATATATATATATATATATATATATATATATATATTTACATATATAAATATGTATATATAAATATATCACTGAAAAAACATTGTTAAAGGGATGTTATGGTTAAGTTGGACTAATAAAAACCTATGAAATACATTGAAAAAGCTTTGTTAAAGGGACTTTTAACAACGTTTTTTCATTGAATTTCATAGGTTTTTATTAGTGCAACTTAACCATATTGTCCCTTTAACAAAGTTTTTTCATTGAATTCCATATTTTTTTATTAGTCCAACTTAACCATAATGTCCCTTTAACAAAGTTTTTTCATTGAATTTCATAGTTTTTTTATTAGTCCAACTTAACCATAACCTCCCTTTAACAAAGTTTTTTCATTGAATTTCATAGTTTTTAATTAGTCCAACTTAACCATAACGTCCCTTTAACAACGTTTTTTCTGTGAATATATACTTATCCAAAGTGTAAACAGCAAACACCATGCCATTTTGGCGAGAAGCACTTGCAATTCGTGGATCCTTCAAAGAAAACACTGTGGACAAAAACCAGCCAAAAACCTGCCGAGGTTGAATGATTAAACAACCTTTACTTCATCTTTGCAGTTTAAAAAGGAAAGTTCTGGTTTCCCAGTAGCATACGTGCCAACATGCACCCTGACGCGTTTCGCCATGGACTTGTGGCTTGATCACATAAACTCCATCCAGGTGCATACAAGTTTTAAAGATACCAGAATTGGTAAACACTGAGAGGTGACTGAATTTAATTTTGCAGAACCTGCTGCCATTTTGCTTTGGGCTATTTAAAAACTGATCATGAACTTTGGTTCTATTTTTACATCAAAGCAAATGTTTAGTACATCCTTTTGTAAAAGAAGTTTCATTTTTCTCATCATATAGCCATGTTAATTTAAATTATTTAAAGGCTTAGCATGATTAGTAAACATTTGTCAAAAATAAAGTGCGCAGTGCATACGTTAATATTTGAACGCATGTGGGCAGGTACAATGTTTCACACATTTTATGGAATTCAAAAGATTATTGAATATGCAGAATGGTGATACGTTTCCTTAGAGTTACCTGTTACGCTCAACTGGTCTCTGCAGGGACATTGGGGCACGGTTGGAGCCCTCCCAGGAGTTGACTCCCTTGGATCGCTTCTCTCCCCCAACTGCAGAGGTATCGAGGGCCCGGGGTGCTAGTACTGTTCCTGAGAGAAGATGAGAGGCAATGAGAATAACGTGGTGGTGCTGTGATTCCCCTCGACCCTTTTGTGCCAAAAGGTAGTGTGCAAGAGTTTGCCCATGCAAGCTCACCTGTATTGATGTAAAGATGGGCTCTCCACCCTGCTTTCCTTCAGCAGGGGTACTGTGGATCGATGTAGTTGCGTCACTGGTCCTGAGTGTGGAGGTCCAGACCGGCTGCGACTATTCCGTCTTGAAGGTAGGTTTATTGCTATGATAATTTTCCCCAATGATTATTGTACATAACCATATATTGTCCTTTCTCTCCATGGTTATGAAAGTGACCCATGAGCATGTGAGGATGAAAAAGTCTGTCTCGGAGAACCTACTGGTGGTAAGTAGACTGTTCCAGAATCTGCGCAAAGTTCGTGAGCTGCGCTGCTTAACGTGTTATAGTCTATGCGATTGCTCATCTAGTGTTTTCTTGTTTCCTCTGCAGGTGCAGCTGGTCGGTGTTAACTGATGAACGGTTTCCGGGCTCCTGCAGGCTGCCGGAGATGAAGATCTGCATGGATGCTGCGTCGGGTGATGGCCCTGTGTAGATGAAAGTTCGGGACAGGTAAGGATGCTGGGCGCACACGCGGAGGACACGAGTAGACTGGTAAGTTGGGTGCGGCTGCTGAAGAGTCGGAAGCAGGAGCAGGCCTTCTTCAAGCGATGGTGAGGCTGACTCAGGTAAGATGCGTGCGGAGACTCAAGAGTCTGAAGCAGGTAACAGGCATTCCAGCGGTGGCGTGGTCTCAAGGTAAGATGCGCGGCAGCTGCAGAGGGAAGCCGATGGCAGTGCTTCTAGCAATGTCGTGGCTGATTCCAGGTAAGATGCTGGAGGGTTCCGGAGATTGAAGACCCACGTGAACCAGGTAAGAGTCTTCTGGATGGCGGTAAGCATTACGCTGCACCAGCAGACTAACGCGAAGTGCCAGCATGCGGGTTGGGACGGCTTATATTGCCTGGCCCGAGCCACTCCCTTTAAGCCCTGCCTTGTGGCCCCACCTTGCCACTCCTCCTGCCTTCTGCACGTGCCTTCCCTGTATTGGTAGGGCCCCACCCGGCCTAGGTGCACATGCTCTCTGTATTCTGTGTGCAGAGCACAATTTGTAATGAGCTTGGTGCCATAGGCGCCAAGACTGGGTCCATTGGGACCTTGCAGATGGTGAAATGATTGGCCCTTGACCAGTGGCCATGACATTACCGCAATAAATTGCATAATGCATTTGAGTGGAACAGTATAAGCAGTTTCACTCTATATTATACACTCTTTCATTAATGCTTTTCCATAGATTTGCCTGCTCAATATGTTCAATAAAGTACATAGAGCGTTTGAATAGAAGAATATAAGCAGTTACACTTCTATATTATGGTCTCTTTCATTGATACAGTGCAAAACCAATATTTCTAATATTAAAGTGCAAAGTGCATTCCTATGATAGTTTGGCGCTATATACAGTTTGTAAGATAAAGCATATATGGATTCAGAATTTCCTACTATATTCAATGAGTAAAATACTTCATTTATTCCAATGTGAATATGCAGGAAATTCTGCCCCATATTTATAGTATCTGCAATATCTACACTTCAGTGCCTGCTTTTATAAGGAATAAAGTGCTTAGTGCATTCCTATGATAATTTGGCACTGTATACAATTTGATAAAGTGCATAGTGCATTCCTACAAATATATGTAAACAACTTAACTCTATATTATTGACAAATTTAAGATCATGATCAATAAAGTGCATAGGTTGACATTGATGTTCATCCTACTCATATATATGAGTAGTTATCCCTAAGCAGATTGGCATGAAACAAATACTTCAAAACATTTGCCAAAATCTCAGTATAACTATAAGAATTAAAATTACTGGGAACCTAACAAGGTCAAGAAAGAGAGAGAAATAGAAAAGAGGAAATAAGGAGAATAGAAGGGAAGATATGAAGAACAAGTATAGTCCAAGCTAATATATAGTCAAGTATGTGGTCTTGATAATTCTCTAAAATGTGAAGCGGAGGAATTGGAAAACAGCAAGGCCTTTAGAGAGAGGAACCTCGTTCATGAGATTACATTTCATGTAATCAACCTTCATACTATACTATAAAAAAAAGTGTATTTTTCAACCATGTTTTATACCCCCAAAAAGGTATATAGTTCTTCATCAACGTTGTGACCGACAGGATTCTTACTCTCAAAGTCAATAATACATTTCGTTTCTTCCAGTCGGAGTAATCGTTTGGCCCAACGGTTACTTTGTATATATCAACATTTTTTAAACTTTAAGGGTTTTGTCAAGGGTTTTGACCCATGTTGAATCAATAGACTGGGTGGATGTGGGGATGAGCTATTGCCGCCCACATTCACGCCAGAATAGGAGAACTGCGCAGTTGGCACGAGACCACTCCAAAGATACAACCTTCTTGTGGGGGGTTCCACATCACCACTCTACTGTAAGGATGCCAGCAAAACAATGTTAAGCAAGGGTCCTATACTATCAAGCAAAAGACCACTCTATTGAAATGCAGTAATTCAAGACAACTCAAAAATGGATGCAGTACCGACAAATTCCTCAAGGTGGCGCTAGCGGTCTAAACTCTGACAGGGAAACTGTATTTAGGAGTTGCAAGAGGGGCAGGGACTTCAAAGCTTGTTAGTTAATTGAAAATCTAGCCACCTGCTGTTCCCAGAGGCCAAGAGGCTGGGAAACCTTAACACCTCAGAGGTTCCACCCCAGGAGGCAGGATATCACATGACCCTGTTGATTGATTGAGGAGAGACTTCTAGGCAGCCTGCTGGAGCCCACACAAAAGACTCTTTCTGTTGAATGGGGTATGTTAATTTTGAGTGTTTCCTTTCAACAGCCCTCTGCCAGCAAGGAGAGACATGTGATCACTGACCCACCCAGACTCCTGGATGCGGACTCAAACACTTTGGGGGAGTTGAATTGCAACAAATATATATTTTATAGAAACAGTGATAATTTATTGTAACCAAATGACAGGAATGTACAACTTTGAGAGTCTTAGTTTGAAAAATGCCCTCACGATTTGAGTCCAAACTCCAATTTGTACCATGTTCTGGGGCAAAACCCCGCTAATTATGATTATTTTAGACAATGTGTTTAAGCTAGAGACATGGAAAGTTACTGGGATATATGTGAAAGGGAAATGTACCTTTGTATAATTTTTGATGAAAAACCAATGTTGCAAAACCCACTAAAATCGAAAATAAGTTGCCATTTTTGAATGCAAGCTCCTAGAAACGCCAGAGTCGGGACAGGGGCTATCTTTGTATGATGTGTGTATGTGATGTCAAACAACTGTGTACCTGGGAAATATGTATTTAGATCAGGAATATATTTGTGTGCACATTGACCAGGGGAGTGTCATTTCTGCAGGTCATAAAAATGACATCACTCTGACACACTATCCCTTCCCAAATCAGGGACCAAAGAATCTATTGACCTATCAAATCAAGAGAGGGGTAGGCTTAGGGATGCTAGCCTCTCCACCAACTTTTCAAAACACATAAAAAGAGACTGCTGGGACAGGTAGAGACATTCAATTCCATTTGCTGCGGAGCATGCTGACCGACGACTTCACATCCAGAGATCCAGACTTCAAATCCATCAATCTCCAGAACCTGTCGCAGAAATTAACTCCAGAATTTGTAGCAGAGAGGCCTGAATCCACAAGATGAATCCTCTTCAGCAGGCCTCAAAACCAACCAAACTATTCAACAGGCGGGCGATCTGTTTGGATTTTTGGCAAGAATTTTTGCAAGAACCTGTAGCAGTATCGAGAAAGCAGTGCTGTATCCGGAACCCGAGAGAACCACAAACCAGACCGTTGTGAGCAGATCCGGTGCTTGACAGACCCAGAGAGCAGAGCTGACCCAGATAGCCGGGACTTCAGAACCACCCGCCGGAAGTCCCGTCTAACCTGACCAGACCGTGACGAGGCCTATTTCAAAATATATTGTGAGTACCGCCAGAACTGTGCAGAACCCAATCTTTTAGTTAAAATAACCTAATTCAAACTATTTTAACCTAAGTAGAAGAGCCTCCTAGTAATCCTGTCATCTGTCATTCGAAATCTGCGAGCTGTCAGCTGTCATTCTAAAGCTGCAAACTGTCACCTGTCATTTTGAGTTTTACTTTAAATCCGAAAAACTACCTTTATTAAATCGTCCGTATATCTGGAACCATTTGGGCTAGGAACGAGATTTAACTTTCCTCTGAAAGCTTAGGATCTAGGCTTTCCAACTAACCTACTTCCCACTCCCTATACTTTTCCCGTAATTGTGAGACACGCACTCGCAAAATATACCGCGATTTGCGATTTGGCCCGATTTCTTCATCTGTAGAAATCAGCAGCTTGTTGCTTCTCTTTGTTAAAATCCGTTTGCAACCTGGTAATAACTCATAGAGCATTGCTAGTGTGAGCCTGAACTAATACCAACACACATCTCCCACTCACCCTGAATCTCTAGGGGGAATTAAAATCAGTCGGCACATTTTCCCATCCATTGCCATCACATTTAAAAAGCATTTTGGGCCTGTGTTTCAAACTCCTACCTGTTTCCTCTAAGCTTGCTGGGGGGGAACTGAATTTCGTATTGTATATGATTGCATTCCTGAGAACTGTGTGCTCCTCTTTCCATCTCCTTCCATTTCTTACGTTGCATACGGGAGGGGGGTGAATTGCCAGAGAAAAAGTGATTATCTTATCTTTTGCTAAAATCATATCAAGTATTTCTATACTGCATTGTATTCCTCATTGCATTTCCTTGAAACCATAAAGCATTTTCAGCTACCTCATCCTCTATACTACTCCTAAGTAATCAAGTGTACCACTGTAACATTACCCATTGTGGATCCACATCATATGTCTCAGTGTACCATCAGATATTAATATATTATAAAAGTGTGATAGATATATATTGTTGAATTGTTCAAATAAACATTTTAATTTGCAAAACAAACCTACTTCTTGGCTCAGTGGGGTCAGGGGGATTCTAAGAGGGGGGTGTTATGCAAGGGTTGTCATCCAGAGTACTGAACTGGACATAAAAATATATCAATAAGGGTTTCCCTCAGCATCCCAGACTAGGCATTGACTTAGCTGTAGTGTTGATTGAATATCGCTTACAAAAGTAGGGGCTCGGAGCCAGGATATTCTGGGTTAGTTTTACCACTTGTGCAGATTAATACAGTGTGCCAACTGACCAGATACACATATCCGGTTAGATCACCACGCTGTTTTACACTGTGAAAGCATCCCTCAAAGGAACGCTCTAAGGAAACAGTCTGTTTTGCAAAATAAAATACAAACTTCTGTAAGTCAGGAAGGAATTCAAATTCCAGAATGACGACCTTGGTAGATATGAAAATAGCCAGAGAGCACTTCTTACATAAGCTATTTGTGAGAGGTGAGTGGACTCATCAGGACCAAACGGTCTGGTTGCAGGCAATCGCGCAACAGGTCACTGAAACAGGGTCAGATAAATGGAGAGATCAGGGTCCATTACATGTGGCCCTGAGTGAATTATATATGGCTTCTAAGGCCAAAGATGAACACATTAAGATTGCCAGGATAGCGGCATATTTGTATCTATATATGGGAGCCATGCAGGACAAATGTGCTGAAGGCCAAGATCTGGCAAATAGGCAACAGATGGCGTTAGAAAAGGCCCAATCTGACCTGGTCTCTGAGCAGAGGCTGCAGAGGAGCCAGGAGTCAGAAAATGATACTAGGCAGTATATCATTAAAATAAAAGAGGACATGGATATACTGCAACAGGAAAAGACAGACCAGGATACCAGAATTCTGGCTTTGCAGAAGGAGCACCAAGACAGTTTGGACTCCTTACTGCAGAGCCAGAAAAAGCTGGAGCAACAGATCAATTTCTACAGGGCATGCACAGAGCAGGTAGCCACCCTGCAAATCCAACTAGACAGAGAGAAAGAGAAAAGAAATAAATTGATTCTGAAAGACCTGGATACCCAGGCAGAGTTTGATCAGGAGTGCCAGAAAGCTGGTGCCTTCCAAAGGCAAAGGGACGACCTGGCGGCACAGATGCAGGCTCTTAGTCAGGAAAGGGATACCTTAGGCCAGGAAGTCTGCCACTTAAAAAGGAAAATGGAAGAAGATCACCTGGCCCTCCAGGGACTGGGTGACCTCCAAAAAGAACACCAGAACATGTTAGAGCACACCAGGAGGGTGGAGGATGCTCTGGCAAGAAAGGAGCAGGCCAATAGGGACACAGTTCAGGAGGTAACCCTCCTGCAGCAAAGTCTGGCCCAGTACTCCAGGACCAATAAGGAGGCACAGAGAGAAAATGAGGCTCTCTGTCAGCACAATGATAGGCTCCAGCAACAGGTAGCGATGCAGGAGAGACTGATATAGTCTAGTAAGACCTTAACTGAGGAACTGAAAGTGCAGGCTCTTGCATTGCAACAGGAAGCAGGGGCGGATAGAGATGAGGTTCGCTGGGAAAGAGAAACTCCTGAGCATAACCTCAGGAGCCCTAGTACCAGAGGCCTTCATCTCTCCCAGCCCCTGGACTCTGCCACCCCCATGTCCCCTCGCGCACATGAGCCCAGGGCCACGGGGATGGCAGATTACTATCCAGCTAGAGGTATGGGGCTCATGGGGCTCATAGGCCAGTACCTCCCAGAAATGGATGGGCGGGCATCCGGGTATGGGCACCCAAGCACAGTGCAATTTAGTGGGGAACCCCAGGTGAGTAGGCCCATTAAGGGCATCCTGAAAACCTCTGCCCAGTTAGGTCAGTGGGGGGGTTACCCATCAAATCCTGGCAGCAAGGAGGGGTCTGAAGACTCCTCTGAGCATTACAGGACACAGGAGACCAGGTCCCCACATTCTGCCAGGCATTCCCAGGCTCGCAGAATCCAGGAAAACCTGGAAGATCAGACGGGCACCTCTGGGAGCAGTGCTTCTGAGTCAGAGGATGAATGGACCAGGGTTACCCGAACCAAAAAGGCCAATAAGGCAAAAGGGGCCTTGCTTAAGGACCCATTGAAACAAATAAAGGCAATAAGGAGTGTCATCACGCCTTATCATAAGAACGCCAAGTATTCTGTTTGGGAACACTTGGAGCTCTATGAGCAAATGATGGAGACTTTCCATTTGAAGGACAGCAATAGCTGCATCCAGTACGTCAAATGCACCTTCTCACCAGAATACTCCAGTTTCTTTGCGGGGCTGGAGGACCAAAATCATTTAAGATGGTCCACCTATAAGGCGGCCATCTTGAAACATTTTTCTGTTCACAGAAATCCTCAAGAGGCTCGCAAGGCAGCCTACAATTTGCATTGTGGGGAGGATCAGGCCCCACAAGAGTTTGTGCAAGAATTAAAGCGTGCTTTTGCGCAGACCACCAGAAGGGTGCGCACGGATAGCAGAGAATTTATCAATACCTTTTTCCATGCCTTAACCAAATACATAATGACCCAGCTCGTGAGAGATTTTCATGAGAAAAGATCTTTAGACTGGGTCATTGAACAGGCTACCCGGATCTATGAGGTGCAGAAGCCCATCAAAAATAAAAATAATGTGCAGAAAAACCCCAAAACCAACAGCACCCCTGCTGCTGCCAAGGTGGCAGTGGTAAAGGTTGCCCCCGTTTTAGATTTGGAGATGGGGGGGCCTAAAAACCTGCCTGCACCAAATAATTCACAGCCCAGAAAGCCCTCGGGCTAGTCACAGACAGGGAGTCGAGGAGGTAGTCCCACAAATGGGGTCCCCCGCTCCCCTGACTATGTAAGTCCCCGCTACAAGGGAAACCGACCAATCTTGGGTTATGTGTGGACTCCTCCAGGCCAAGGGGGGGGATCCAGCCAAGCACCTAACCCAGGGAACCTCCCTCCCAACTTCCCACAGGAGGGCAGAAATTCTCCAAATCCTGGGCAGAACTTTTTCCCCAGGTATCCACCCAATTTCCAGCCCCAAAATCATCCATCCTTCTTTCCCCAATTCCCTGAGCCCAGACAACCTAATCTGGGAGAGGGGAGGCCAAGGGTGGAGGGGTACCCAAATCCTCCCAATCCGGGGTATTACCAGAGAAGGGATAGCTACCCTTCCCGGGATCAGCCCAGGGGAGAAAATAGAGCCCCGTATCAGCCTGAGCGGGTTTCACAACTTGAGCGCCAGGTCCAAAATATGGCACGGGATCTGGGTCACATACTGAGGGCTCAACAGAACCCTCAGATGAGCATGCCACCGCAGAATGCCCCAAACTCTCGACCTGGTGCTTCCCAGAACAATGACGGGGGCAGCACCCCGATAACCCACCGGTTCCCAGGGAGGAGGCACAAGGGGAAGGGGGGGTGTAAAGCCTTGGAGGAAGCTTCCTTCCCAACTTGTAAACAGCCCCTGGAAAACCAGGAACCGGAAAAAAAATCTCCTGCCCCTGAAAGCCTGCCTCCCAAGGAGCAGAGGGGGGGTAGGAGAAACAAAGGACCCAAACAGACCCACTTTGTGGAGGAGGTACAGGTCTTCCAATTTGAGGGAGAGGGATCCTGAGGAAGTCCTGGGAAAAGGATCTTCTCATTCAGAGATGGGGGAACGCCTCCCAAGGAAAAATGGGTCCCAAGGGATGCCAATTCAGACTGGGGAGATGTGGAGACTGAGCTACCGCCGCCCATCATCTCATCCCAGAACCGACAATACCAAAATCCCAAGGGTCAAACCCATCCTGATGACTGCCTCCAAAAAAGGGGGGGGCGGCCAAGAACCCGAAACCATTTCCAGTTGCCAACTTTTTCTTTCAGATTCCCCAGGCTCTCCACAGAATTCTGCCCAAATCTCTCCGCTAGCAATGTCCAAAACCAGAAAGTTAGCCCACCAGTTGTCCAAAAATGTGCATTATCTGTGCCCCCTTGAGGAGAAGGAGGGAAGATACTATGCCCCGGTACAAGTACAGGGGCATGGTACAATTTTGGCACTGGTGGACACTGGATCCCAAGCTACCCTTCTGTCCAAAAGGGCCTTTGAGGAACTAAATGCAGGAAGGGGGGAGAATTACCGTATTCCTCTCACCTCTCTTCCTGGACAACTGCAGAACTTTGACGGGAAGAAAATTCCTGTCGAGGGGACTGCAGATTTGGACATCAAAATTGGGCTACACAAAGTGAAACACCCGGTCATAGTAGTGACTCCAGAGGGCACCCCTTGTTTACTAGGGAATGACCTCCTGAGAAGGTTGTCACCCCTAATAGATTGCGTAAACAAGGTCCTCTGGACCCAGACTAGCCGACCAATAAATTTAAAACAAAATGTCAACCGTGTTATTTTAAATGGCACCTGCCACATGGTTGAACAAAAATCTGACCAAGTAGAATTTCACTTCCAGAACAACCAAATTCCAGACGTGACAGTAATAGCAGTAGGACAACAGACTGGTGATGGGGGGGGTCCTCTCTATTTCTGAAAATCAACCTTCCTTCCAGTTTAAGGTGGTATTCCACACTGGAAGGAAACACCCTGAAATTCTTTACTAGCAGAATATCGAGCAGTTGTTCATCCCTGTTCAGTTAAATGATGGGAAGGACTCTGTTCTCGCTCGAGTGTGTGTGAATAACGGTAAGAGCTTCATCAGCGAAGCCATGTTCTGCCAACTCCCAAAAGATCCAGCCATTCCCACATTCAAACTGATAGACAAATGGGAAATGGACCTGGAAGCACCTAATTCCAAACATCTCCTGCCAAGCAGGTGTATGCTCAAAATCTCCATTGGCAACAAGAGCATAGTCCATAATTGTTGGGTCGTGCGAGACGTCACTGCCGCCTTTTACAGGCAGTGACATTCTCAATCGCTTTACCATTAGTTTGTACCTAATAAACTTCAAAGCTTGGTCTCAATTAGCGGATAATCCCATGGGCTTTGACGATTCAGAAAAAGCATTTAGGTCAGCTCAATCGCTACCTTATGCAGTTGAAATTCAGCTCAAAGAGGAAGTCACCATCCCAGAAAGGACCCGACAATTCTCCCTGGAAGTGAATGTTAAAAGAGGACAAAAATTGAAAAACCCTGATGCTTATATACATCTAAATGCTTCTCTCCAACAGCAAGGGTTAGGAGTAAACCCAACACCATTATCAACATAGAACATGGCACCATTCCAATAGAGGTGGATAACAGCGACTTAAAGAGTATTACTCTAGCCGCAGACACCATTATTGGAATGGCGGTTGATGACCGACATTTCTCCATTGATTTAGGAAATTAACTGTTAGGACCAATCCCCAAGGACTGTTTTGACAGTGACAGTGAGGACAATACAACACCAGACAGGATCTTCACCCGGCATGGTGGGAACTTCCTGGTGTACACTTCTTGCCCTTATGGTAAGGAAGATGTGACTTGTGACTTCAGGAGGGATGAGGTGATTTTCCAGGTCCATGAGGGCTGCCTTCCCCACCTGAAGCCGCCAGTCCAAATCAGCACTCTGACCAGGGACTTCTCCACCCAGCTGGAGGAGGCCGCTGAGATAGCCAAACCAGAAGTCTTTCCAGGCTTCAGGCAGATGGTGGAAGAGAAAGTCAACCTAGCTGATGCCTGTGTGACTCTTGAACAGAAGCAAAAGTTGAAACAAGTTTTCTTGGATTTTCAAGATCTCTTTGCGGTAGGCTCATATGACTGTGGTCGCACCGACATCCACACCACAACAATTCCCACGGACCCTGGAATGACTCCAGTGTTTGTGAAGCAATATCGTTTGCCTCTCGCATCCATGGAGTCCCTTACTGAAATAATTAAGAACCTTGAGTCCCGGGGAATAATCCGTCCAGTATACAGCACCTTCAATAATCCAGTGCTGGGAATATTGAAGCCAAACGGCCAGTGGAGACTCTGCGCCGACCTTAGGGAGCTCAACAAACGGGTCCATACTTCCCGATGGCCTCTGCCCTACATTGACCAAGGGCTGGCCCAGATTCAGGGGTTGCAGGTATTCACGGCAATAGACCTGACCAATGGATACTGGACCATGCCTGTCAGTAGGGAGGACCAATACAAACTGGCTTTTACCTTTGGGGGCCAGCAGTACACAAGGACCCGGACTCCCTTCGGATACCTAAACTCCAGCAATGAATTCAACATTTTCCTACATAAGGCCATGCCCGACCTGGGTCCGAGGGGTAACCTGGTTTATGTAGATGATGTCCTCATCAAAAGTTCATCTGTGGAAGAACACATAGCAGAGATCTGTTATGTTCTGACGCAGTTGAGGGCCGCCGGAGCAAAACTTTCCTTTCAGAAAGCACAGTGGTGTAGAACCTGTGTTAATTTCTTGGGGCATGAGATTACTCCTCAGGGTCTCTGTCCCCAGGAAAAGAAAGTGGAAGCACTTCAGAAACTGAAAGACCCCACAACTCTGCGGGAACTAAGGAGCCTCCTTGGGCTGACTAATTACAGCAGAAAGTTCATTGAGGGCTACGCAGAGATCACCAGACCCCTGATTCATCTCTTGAAGGGGGGGTCAAGTGGGAATGGGGTCCAGAACAATCCGAGGCAGTAAGACAACTCAAGAGAAGCCTCTCACAAGAGTCTTGCCTAGCTTACCCTGTCAGAAACAAGGAGTTCTTCCTGGAGACAGGGTTCTCTAATACGTGCGTGACGGCAGTATTATACCAAAAGCATGACAAGGTCAATAAAGTAATCTCCTATGCGAGCAAAACCTTATCCTCTGTGGAGGAAAAATTCAACGATTGTGAGAAGGCATTCCTAGCAACGGTGTGGGCATTGAAGAATTACTGCCCGTTTATCCAGGGGGAACACCTCATAGTGGAGACTCCACACCAGCCTCTGCAATATCTCCAAAGTGACAGAATCCGGGCCGGAAATGTGAGTAACTCCCGAATTACTTCCTGGATTCTGTCAATGTAAGGCTTTCCTGTAGAGGTCAGATATGACCAAAACAAGAAGAGTCCCCTCGCGCAAGGTCTGGCTGACTTGCATGAATGTGCCAGAGAAACTGGCTCGAGGACGAAAGTCTAAAAACCAAGGACAACATGGAGGCATACCTTAATTCCCCACACAAAGTCTTTGAAGAAGACAAGTGTGAGGGAATGCCCACTGTCTATGTGGATGGATGCTCGTACCATGTTGACGACAACGGGGAGAAAGAACTGGTGGCCGGCGTAGGGAATGCATGGGTGAATGAGTCACCAGAACCCTCCGCTGGATATAAAATTGGTCCCCGAAGTAGTCAGGTGGCAGAATTGATGGCTGTGCATCAGGCCATCCTCACTGCTGTCCAACATCAACTCCACGAACTGGTCATAATCAGAGATTCGGACTATGTACGGAACGGGTTCGTGGAGCACCTGGTTAATTGGAAAACCAGAGGCATGTTATGTGCTAATAAAAAACCCTTGAAACATGGGAAGTTAATTCAAAACATTGATGATCTGGTCACATCGAATGGGATGACCATCTACTGGAAGAAGATCAAGGGTCATTCCAAAGTAGAAGGACCAGACAAAACTGGAAATGACTTAGCTGATCAGCTGGCCAAAACCGGGGCCATCCAAGGGGATCTAATCGAAATAGAGTCCCTGTTGGGGGAAATCCAGGTCACTGCCATCACTAGATCCCAGACCAATGCTCACAATGATCTTTTAACTGCACAATGGAGTAAGGAGACCCCTGATGCTGATTTAATTACAGCTCAGAAGGGGGATCCAATTATTGGTAAGTTTTACCAACACCTTGAGGACCCTGAGAACTTTCCCCTGATGGATACCGATTACATTGGGAAAGAGGACCTAAGAGTGTTGATGAAATGTCCAAAAAGGTTCCGAATCCGAGACGGTTTGTTGGTAAGGAAATCCCAAGCTGGCCATGATCAGTGGGTGGTCCCTACCTCATTCCGAAGCCTGATGTTAAGTCACGCCCATTATGCGGCCACCGCCGGTCATAGGGGGTTTCACACAACACTGGAAATCTTAAGAGAGGTTGCATACTGGCCACACATGGGGCAGGACCTCGACCAATACTTGAAGGGGTGTCTTGTGTGTGCACAATTTCAGCCATCATCCCTCACACACCGTGCGCCTCTCCAAAAGAGGGGGATGACACTGCCATGGTCAGATTTGCAAATCGACTTTGTAGGCCCTGTAATTCGCTCGTCTAGAGGAAACAAGTACATGTTGACCGTTACATGCTTGTTTACCAAGTGGGTGGGATGTCTCCCAGCCCCAAACTGCAAGGCAGAAACAGCAGCTGCCCTGATGATTAACCACATATTTTCCCGTTTTGGTCTACCTCAAAGGATTGAGTCAGACAGAGGTAGCCACTTCACCAGTGAAATAATGACAAAGATGTGGGAGATACTGGGGGTTAAAAGGAAGCTACACATTGCTTACAGGCCAGCTTCTTCTGGAGCAGTGGGGAGATACAACCGAACCATTGTGAGCATATTAAAAAAGTTTGTGGCAGATTCTGGGCCAAGTTGGGATATCCGATTACCTCTGGTCCTAATGGCCATCAGATCTACCCCTTCATCTGCAACTAAAATGTCACCATTTGAGTTGATGACCGGACGCAAGATGGTGCTTCCCCAGCATCTGCTCTACAGGACCCAAGAGCAGACACTGATAAATTCCTCCACAACTCATGAGTATGTGGAGAATTTAAGGAAAGACCTTCAGCATGCTTTTGCCTATGCTCAGCGGAATCTAGAGAGATCAGCCGAGAGCATGAAGACCCACTATGATTTAAAAACTACCCGAAAGGAATATAACGTGGGTGATCGGGTCTATCTATACAATTTCCAAAGGAACCAGGCCAAACAGCGAAAATTATTGCCTACATGGAAGGGACCGTTTGAAATTATAGACAAGATCTCCCCTGTTGCCTATAAGATCTGCATCCCCAAAGGCAGTTTGGCAGAGGGGGAAGACAAGTGGGTCCATATAAATCAGCTAAAGTGTTGCCATCCCAGGCACACTCTGCAACAACTGGAGGAGTCCACTGCAATACCAGAGGGGACCGCTCCAGAGTAATTCAATTCCAACCCTAAAATATCCCACATATAGTCTCTAAAATATTATGATTTGGGGAAAAAAAAATGTCTTATAATTGTATCTTGTTCTTTGTTAAAATAAGAACGCAAATGTGTTGACTATAAAATGTATATGCCACCCCACTATATCAATGGTGGGGAAGAAATGTCTACAAATAGGTATTGCTGCTTTCCTTTGTCGTCCTAGGAGAAAGAAAACCTGGAGACTGGCCAAGGAGGACGATCCGGGGACCGGGAGCAGAGACCCGAGGGGCCCGGGGTACCGCCCAATATTCCCATCAGGACCGGCGAGGAGAACCGATCGATCCAACCGGATGGAGGAAAAGATGCTGAACTGTGCCATTTTCAGAATTGGAAGAAGATAATGGGGACATACCAGCGCAAGGGCTCAAAACCTCCTTTGCACCTGACTTCCCCTCGACTTGAATCAAAGCGCAGTCGGGCGGGGGGATTTGTCAAGGGTTTTGACCCATGTTGAACCAATAGACTGGGTGGATGTGGGGATGAGCTATCGCCGCCCACATTCACGCCAGAATAGGAGAACTGCGCAGTTGGCACGAGACCACTCCAAAGATACAACCTTCTTGTGGGGGGTTCCACATCACCACTTTACTGTAAGGATGCCATCAAAACAATGTTAAGCAAGGGTCCTATACTATCAAGCAAACGACCACTGTAATTCAAGACAACTCAAAAATGGATGCAGTACCGACAAATTCCCCAAAGTGGCGCTAGCGGTCTAAACTCTGACAGGGAAACTGTATTTAGGAGTTGCAAGAGGGGCAGGGACTTCAAAGCTTGTTAGTTAATTGAAAATCTAGCCACCTGCTGTTCCCAGAGGCCAAGAGGCTGGGAAACCTTAACACCTCAGAGATTCCACCCCAGGAGGCAGGATATCACATGACCCTGTTGATTGATTGAGGAGAGACTTCCAGGCAGCCTGCTGGAGCCCACACAAAAGGCTCTTTCTGTTGAATGGGGTATGTTAATTTTGAGTGTTTCTTGTCAACAGCCCTCTGCCAGCAAGGAGAGACATGTGATCACTGACCCACCCAGACTCCTGGAGGCGGACCCAAACACTTTGGGGGAGTTGAATTGCAACAAATATATAGTTTATAGAAACAGTGATAATTTATTGTAACCAAATGACAGGAATGTACAACTTTGAGAGTCTTAGTTTGAAAAATGCCCTCACGATTTGAGTCCAAACTCCAATTTGTACCATGTTCTGGGGCAAAACCCCGCTAATTATGATTATTGTAGACAATGTGTTTAAGCTAGAGACATGGAAAGTTACTGGGATATATGTGGAAGGGAAATGTACCTTTGTATAATTTTTGATGAAAAACCAATGTTGCAAAAACCACTAAAATCGAAAATAAGTTGCCATTTTTGAATGCAAGCTCCTAGAAACTCCAGAGTCGGGACAGGGGCTATCTTTAGTAATATATGATGTGTGTATGTGATGTCAAACAACTGTGTACCTGGGAAATATGTATTTGGATCAGGAATGGATTTGTGTGCACATTGACCAGGGGAGTGTCATTTCTGCAGGTCATAAAAATGACATCATTCTGACACACTATCCCTTCCCAAATCAGGGACCAAAAAATCTATTGACCTATCTAATCAAGAGAGGGGCAAGCTTAGGGATGCTAGCCTCTCCACCCACTTTTCAAAACACATAAAAAGAGACTGCTGGAACAGGTAGAGACATTCAATTCCATTTGCTGCGGAGCATGCTGACCGACGACTTCACATCCAGAGATCCAGACTTCAAATCCATCAATCTCCAGAACCTGTAGCAGAAATTAACTCCAGAATTTGAAGCAGAGAGGCCTGAATCCACAAGCTGAATCCTCTTCAGCAGGCCTCAAAACCAACCAAACTATTCAACAGCCGGTCGAGCTGTTTGAATTTTTGCCAAGAATATTTGCAAGAACCTGTAGCAGTATCCAGAAAGCAGTGCTGTTCCGGAACCCGAGAGAACCACAAACCAGACCGTTGTGAGCAGATCCGGTGCTTGACAGACCCAGAGAGCAGAGCTGACCCAGATAGCCGCGACTTCAGAACCACCCGCTGGAAGTCCCGTCCAACCTGACCAGACCGTGACGAGGCGTATTTCAAAATATATTGTGAGTACCGCCAGAACTGTGCAGAACCCAATCTCTTAGTTAAAATAATCTAATCCAAACTATTTTAACCTAAGTAGAACAGCCTCCTAGTAATCCTGTCATCTGTCATTCTAAAGCTGCGAGCTGTCATCTGTCATTCTAAAGCTGCAAACTGTCACCTGTCATTTTGAGTTTTACTTTAAATCTGAGAAACTACCTTTATTAAATCGTCCGTATCTCTGGTATCGTTTGGGCTAGGAACGGGATTTAACTTTCCACTGAAAGCTTAGAATCTAGGCTTTCCGACGAACCTAGAACCGACTTCCTACTCCCTATACTCCTCCCGTAATCGCGAGACATGCACTCGCAAAATTTACCACGATTTGCGATTTGGCCCGATTTCTTCATCTGTAGAAATCAGCAGCTTGTTGCTTCTCTTTGTTAAAATCCGTTTGCAACCTGGTAATAACTCATAGAGCATTGCTAGAGTGAGCCTGAACTAATACCAACACGCATCTCCCACTCGCCCTGAATCTCTAGAGGGAATTAAAATCAGTTGGCACATTTTCCCATCCATTGCCATCACATTTAAAAAGCATTTTGGGCCTGTGTTTCAAACTCCTACCTGTTTCCTCTAAGCTTGCTGGGGGGGAACTGAATTTCGTATTGTATTTGATTGCATTCCTGAGAACTGTGTGCTCCTCTTTCCATCTCCTTCCATTTCTTACGTTGCATAGGGGAGGGGGGTGAATTGCCAGAGAAAAAGTGATTATCTTATCTTTTGCTAAAATCATATCAAGTATTTCTATACTGCATTGTATTCCTCATTGCATTTCCTTGAAACCATAAAGCATTTTCAGCTACCTCATCCTCTATACTACTCCTAAGTAATCAAGTGTACCACTGTAACATTACCCATTGTGTATCCACATCATATGTCTCAGTGTACCATCAGATATTAATATATTATAAAAGTGTGATAGATATATATTGTTGAATTGTCCAAATAAACCTTTTAATTTGCAAAACAAACCTACTTCTTGGCTCAGTGGGGTCAGGGGGATTCTAAGAGGGGGGTGTTATACAAGGGTTGTCATCCAGAGTACTGAACTGGACATAAAAATATATCAATAAGGGTTTCCCTCAGCATCCCAGACTAGGCATTGACTTAGCTGTAGTGTTGATTGAATATCGCTTACAGTTTCCATCATGAAATTCTGAAAAGTGTTTTGCCATAGGATATGCACAATCCTTGTTAAGGATGGCTCTCACATGTTGTAATATACGCACCTTGTGTTTACATTTAGTACTCCCAACATACCATTTAAGGCAAGGGCAGGTCAGGACATAGACAACAAGCTCCGACTAACATGTAATTCTGCTTGTAATTTGGATTGGATGTTTTAGAATGAGAAGGATGTAAGTCTTGCAATTCTGTGCATATTTGCAGATTTTACATCTACTACACTTGGAAAAGCCATTTCCCCCTGTGGTGGGCCAATTAACGCTTGCACCAATTTTTTAGGAACCATGTAACTGTTCACTAATGTGTCTTTGATAGAAATGCTTTTATGAAAAGTAATATCTGGGCTATCATTCAAGGTCCTGCCCAGATCTTTATCAGCCTTTAATACCTTCCAGTATTTATTTACAATGTGTTTAATGGTTCGGGAATGGCTTCCAAATATTAAGATCAGTCTAGTGACATTATCCTCTTCCTCACTTCTTGAGTCAGATTTCTGTATTGTCAATAGTTTCTGTCTGTCCATGTCTCGTAGCATTAAGTATGATCTTTTGATCACCTTCCTTGGGTATTATTTTTGTAGGAAATTGTGAGCCGTAACTTGGCTGACTAGGTCAAAGTCAGCAATATTGCAACAATTCCGTCTTATTTGGATAAATTCTCTGGGTGGAATGCTCCAAAGGAGTTTTTTTGCGTGTCCACTTTTGGCTTGAAGCCGAACATTCATACCTGTAACTTTTCTATGTAGTTCACACCCTATTTTTCGTCCAACAATTTTGACTTGCACATCCAAAAATACAATAGATTGTGGACTGCTATGTTCTGTGAACTTGAGATTGTAGTTGTTGATGTTAAGCAATTTCACACATTCACTCCATGATTGTATTGAACCATTCCAAATAATGAATAAATCATCTATGTAGCGTAGCTACAAAATTATATTTATAGAATATTTTTCATTTTCCTCTGACCATAAAGTAGATTTTTCCCAATGTCCCATCGTAAAGTTTGCGTATGATGGTGCAAATGTCATGCCCATAGCGGTGCCTTGGACTTGACGAAACACTTCATTATTGAAAATAAAGATATTGTTCTGCAAACAAAGATTTATCATCTCAAGTATCATGTTAGAATGTTGAAGATGATTGAGGGAACAAGTGTTTAGAAAAGATTGCCAGGCCTGTATTCAGTCATTGTGTCGGATGGACGTATATAAGGACACCACATCCATGGTTGCTAGTATATATGTAGATTCCCATGGAAAGTCATCTATTTTTGATAGAAAAATTGGTGGTATCTCGTATATATGAGGGTACTGTAGGCACAAAGGTAAAAAGTACTTTGTCCACAAATTTGTACATGTTTTCGAGGAGAGAGCTGCAGAGAGTCACAATAGGTGTCCCTGGTGGTTTAGTGGGGTTCTTGTGAACCTTAGGGAGAAAGTAAATAGTAGGCGTGACAGCTGTTTCGTAAATAACAATTTGACCATCTCTTCTTATAAGATGCCTGCATTTTGCCATCTTGTCAAGAAGGCCCACACTTCCCTTTTCAGTGCTTTATGAGATTAATGGTTATTCTTTCATAACACTTAACATCCTCTAGTTGTTTGTAGGCCTCTCTAATGTAGTCCTTTTTATTCAAAGTGACGATGTTGCAGCCTTTATCAGCTGGTTTGATTATATATTTGTCCAATTTTCCTATATCTGACAGTACTTTTTTCTGTTTATTGGATGACTACATTCGAAAATGCTTCTATGTGACAGTTCTGGGCACTTTGAGGGTTGAATTTAGACTTGCACTTTAATTTGCTTGTGGACGGCCAGTCTGTGCTTATTCCTAATCTAATAAATGTTCTATATTACAAGACGTTTATTGCATACAGAGGAACCTTCTAAATTTGCAGAGCATTCCGGTTTTCCACCACTTGGTTGAGTGCCTACCTTTGTAAACCAGTATCACAAAATAATCCCTCCATCTGAGATTTTATTACTTTGCACATTTTAACAGCATGTTTCTTGAACTGCCTGAGGCAGGATCTGAACCTGTGTAGCAGGTCATGTTTTTACAGGAAGCTGGAGCTTAGTGCAGTGAGCTGTTTGAGGGAATACTCTAATTGTTTGCAAAACATTATGTATTATACAAATGCAAAAACAGCCCAGTGACCTCTGCCATGGTTTATATTATGTTTACATTATACAGCCGGTAGAGAATATTTGATCTGCACTGCGCGTTTCGGGTGTTGGGTGCCGGGAGCAGGATGAACCGCATTAAGTAAGTGAAACCCTCCGCTGGGGACCACTATTGTATCTCATCTCATTTTAACAACTGTTGCTGTAATTGCGCTTGGCGAGTCGAGGGAGTGTGGAAAAGGAAGCTTGGCACAAAACACAAAACGCTCACAGGGAGAGAAGGAGCATTGTTTGTCTCCATGTGACCAAAGTTTAGGACTTAAGATCTGGCTTCCCCCGTCTCTTTATTTCTCGCTGTGGATTAATTATTTAGTCAAGCTATATTCATTGTGAAAAGGATTGAATAGGTTAAAGCTGAAGCCGAAAATCATTGGAAAGCATTGGAAAATAACAACTCTCACATCTGTTAACTGCAAATATTGTCAATACTGTCCCGGGACAAGGATTGAAAGTGCATAGACTGGGATAGGTTGGTAACATGGAGTATTGTCTGGGGCTTTGGGTTTTGACCTTTGCAGACACAACTATCTACATTGACTTTCAATGGGGGTTCAGTGCCCAAAGGTTGCCTCTGGTGTTTTAATGTGCTTTTGGCAGGATTGAGAGGGGGGGGTTGGACTCTAGATACCCCTTAAATTAGTCAGACGTTCCCCTTCTTCCTGAAGGTCAGTAAAGCTTGTATTCCTTTTTATGAGGGATTGCAGTGAATTATAGAAGAATAAGGAGTGTCCTTCGTGCAATTGAGTGAACTGCTTTACACTAGTTTTTTTAGGAAAATTGGAACTTTCTATCTTTAATAACTATGTCCAAAGGGACTTCCTCTATTTCTCCTGAAGCAAGTCAAAAAAACATGTTTAAGCCTATTAAGGAATTCAGTAATCTCATATTTGTGACCAAGGGGCTGTTAAATGATATAGTGAGCCCTAGTGAGAAAACAAGCCCTGAGGAAAGAAAAGACCAACAGTGGGTGGTGTCGGAGGGGATCGGGGGGGGGGGGTGCAGGGCTTAATTGTGTGGTTGTGGATGGGAGCAGTGATCACCCGTTGATTTTGTTTGGTGAACCTGTATTTTCTAGGATAAATGATTATAATATGTGCACATGCCGGTCAAGCAAGGATCCAATAGACCTTTTGAATTGGAAAAAAAGGCCTGGGCAGGATAGTGGGAAAAGTGACATAGTCCCTATTGATGGAAGGTGTGGAGATGGTTCCCAAAGTATGGTCACCTGCATAATTAAATGTCATTCACTTGGGGAAAAGTGAGTCCCCTGGTAGAAATATCAGAATTGGGAGTGGAGATTGGAATTGAAGTTGAAGGCCCTGAGAGTGTGTTGAGAAGTGAAGCAAACTTGATGTGAGTGATTGTGATTGGTCCCGCGATATTTCTGAGTAATATATTTTCTGCTCTCATGGACATGAAAGAATTCACTCCCACCTCGCTTAAGGGCCCAAAGAGAGTATACTAAAACAAGGCTAATAAAAACAAAATGAGGGCTCTACACAAATTGACATTAAGGATATGATGGGAAAGAATGTAGCCAGTGTGAGTGAGCTATGCCCCGACCATGTGAATCTCTTCAAAACAGAGATTAGGGGTATGCTGATAGAAAGGAGGTCACTGCTTGTAGAAAAATTGGGTGGCTGTCTGAAGAGCCTGGTTGATGAGATAAACACATTAAAGCCACACATTGTTACTTTATTATCAAGGACAGAGTAGAAAGAGCTTAAAAACTTATGGAGTGATTCCCTAAAAGAGTTTTGCCCAATATTATACATAGTCAAGAAGACAATGTAATAATGATTACTCTGGAAGGTTCACTTAGCACTGTGGAAGATTTGCGGGCTGGCTCTAACCGTGTTAAAAAAAACAAAGGGGGGTCCTCGGAGTCCCTCTGCCGGACATTTGTCCCGGTTATGAGGGCCTTACCCAGCTTCATTATCTCACTATCTTTCATAGAAGAGAAATATTGAAAAAATAGCAGTCTTTGTCCTGCCCTTGGGCAGTCCAGCACCACAATGCTAGGAGATTCTCCTCTGAACAAGAGTACCGACAGCAACCCCAGGCACGTGTTTCGGTCTGGTTAGACCTCAGCAGTAGGGTGGAGCAGTGCCTCTCTAAGAATAGTGAGCATCTAGATTCCCCTATTAACTTAGGGTGAGAGACAAAGTTACTTAAATTATGCAAAAAACAAGGAGGGTCTTGGGAGTCTCTATGCCAGACATTAATCCTGGTTACAGAGCCTTAGCCAGATTCTTTAGCTCACTATCTTTCAAAGAGGAGAAATATCCTAAACATATCAGTCTTTGTCCTGCCTGGCACAGTACAGCACTGAAATGCTAGGCAATTCTCCTCTAAACAAGAGTACCAGCAGCAAACAAGACACGTTTTTTTTTTGTTTGCTTGGACCTCATCAGTGGGGTGGATCTGTGCCTCACTAAGAATAGTAAGCAAGGGATCCAAGACTGGATTCCCATAGTAACTTAGGGTGACACCAAAGTTACTTAATTTATGCAAAAAACAAGGGGGGGTCCTTTGAGTACCTCTGCTGGACATTAGTCCCGGTTACAAGAGCCTTACCCAGATTCTTTTGCTCACTTTCTTTCACAGAGGAGAAATATCCAAAACATATCAGTCTTTGCCCTGCTCTCGGGCAGACCAGCGCTGAAATGCTAGGCAATTCTCCTCTGAACAAGAGTACCAACAGCAACCCCAGACACGTGTTTTGATCTGGTTGGACCTCATCTTTAGGGTTGAGCTGTGCCTCTCTAAGAATAGTGAGCAAGGGGTCCATGCCGGGATTCCCCTAGGAATTTAGGGTGAGGCCCAAAGTTACTTAAATCATGCAAATAACAAGGGGGTGCTGGGAGTCCCTCTGCAGGACATTATTCCCAGTTACGAGAGCCTTACCCTGATTATTTAGCTTACTAACTTTCACAGAGGAGAAATATCCAAAACATATAAGTCTTTGCCCTGCCGTGGGGCTCTCCAGCACCAAAATGCTAGTCAATTATCCTCTGAACAAGAGTACCAACGGCAACCCCAGACACGTGTTTCGGTCTGGGTGGACATCATCAGTAGGGTGGAGCTGTGCCTCTCTAAGAATAGTGAGCAATGGGTCCACGTCTGGATTCCCCTTGTAACTTAGGGTCAGACCCAAGGTTACTTAAATTATAACATTGGGGTTCCTGGGAGTCAGACAACCTCAGAATGTACTTTGAAGCCACACATAAGCATAATGTACTGCAGCCTTTGTCTCGCTTTGGACCTCCAAGATTAAATAATATGAAGAATGGAACTAGGAACCCTGATTTTATGGGAATTAAAGATAGCAGAGAAAATCTCAGGGACCAGCAGCAGAAAACACCTTTTCTGACAATGAGTAATGTTCCAAAAAGTACACAAAATGATTTTGAGGATGAGAAGGCATTGAAAAACAAAAGCATCGATTGGTTAAGACACTTTAAGGGGTGCCTATCTGTAATAAGATCAAGTATAGTTAGATGTTGCCAGGTTCCAATGCCCAATTACCATGCTGATTAAATCCAGGTGTTTTGCAGTCTTGGGACTTTGTAGATGGAATTTTGGCTATAGATCTTCGAGCATTCCCCCCAATGGGAAACTCGATCCTCATTAGTCCTCATGATCATATATATAATAATCAAGGAAAAGTTAAGAGCAGACATATTACCTTACCAGCAGTTAGCAGACTTCTACCTGCATGTACATCACAGTAGTGGGGGAATAGAATGAGGGAGTCAGTTGATGGGGAGCTGGAGGAGGTGGACTGACTGGAGTGGGACTCTGTCCTTCCCCTGTTAGACATGGGCTGTCAATTCCTTTCATGGAATATTGCTGGAATAACAAGTAATTTGGAGGATACAGGCTGGACTGAATGTATGAGAAAGTTCCAGTTGAGCCTTCTACAAGAAAAAATGGCTATTGTTTAAGTAGACCTGCAGGGGTTTCGTTTATTCTGTGTCCTGGCCGAAAAGGGGCTAAAAGTTAGGATATGTGGGGGGCTGCTCATGTGATTAAATTCCACTCTCATTTGGAAAGGGATGGTGCAATGAACAGATATTGAGGAACTCCTGCATTTGGCTATCTGCCCCCAAGATGATAAATGGATCCTGTTATGAAATATGTAGAAGAGAGCATCTGAATCCACAGAATTAGAGGTGGTGGGCAAGATCCAGGAATTGATTTATTCTTGGAAAGGTTTGCACCACTTGACAACTATCATTATCATAGCAGGTGATCTGAATATGCAATTGGAATCAATTCAAGAGTTGGAGGGGCTCTGGGAAGACCCGGATAGTGCCCAGGACATTCATCTACTAATAGCAGACCGACCAAGATTAGTTCATCAATGCGCCATGTTTATGGCCCATTTTTGAATAACATGGAGTTTAGGGCCTGTAATTGGTGATTCTTAGAAGACCACTCCACAAAACCGACCTTTGTCGGACATAATGGGATGTCTGCTTCAGACTATACTCTGATTTCGGCCAAGGGTTGGGTAAGGATTGGTAGTTTTAGAATACTCGAGAGATTCAAAAAAGTGACCATAAACCCTTAAGTGCATTGATTCAATTTGAAATGGCAAGTAATCCATCATGTGACGATCAGAAGATAGCTGAAGCTATATCTCTTAGGGGACACGCACGGAATATGTGAAGCTATTTTTGGAAAACCTTGTAATTGTTAGCTCAGACAGTGTCCCTGGTGGGGAGAAACTGAGGGAGCTTAATATGATGATGCAAATTGTGGTTCAGTGTATGTCTTATACAGCCTCTAGCTGTGCTCTAGCTAAATCTGGTTGGTGTGACCAAATTTGCAGAGGTGCGGAAAATAAAATACTGTTATGCCTAAAGGACACCGGGGTGGAGGATATGTCACAGCTTAAGGGTTGTAGAAATTATTATACATCTGTAATAGCAAAGAAAAAGAAAGATTATGTCACTCAAAGATGGCAGTTACTGCTAAAGGCCTATGAAGAAGGGGATTTTATCTCCTATTGCCAGTTGGTTGCCGGAAAGAGGTGAATGGGGAAACACATCTGCAGAGCTGTATTATGAACGCATTTCGAGAATCTGTATGGCAAATCTGACCAGTCTCGGAATGAGTCGCTGAACCCTGGAATGGCTATCAGTACTGGGAATGACATTCTTAAATTTAATATTGAAGAAGTGAGGAGGACAATACTAAGTCAAAAGAGTGGGAAGGCATCTGGGCTGGATGTGGTATCGCTTGATTTTTATAAGGATGAGGTAATGATTTGGTGCCCAATACTGTGTAAAATGTTCAATGTTTTAATGAGACTGGCAATGGCTCCCGCCTCCTGGAGAAACAGGACAGGGGTAACAATGTATAAAAAGGGAGGGAGGGAACTACCAGCTCATTATTGCCCCATTTCTTGCCTCAACAGTATGGGGAAAATATATGCTAAGGCAATTCTGTCCCATCTTCAAGCCTGCGTTGAAGACAATAAAATCATTAGTGACCTTCAGGCAGGATTCCAAAGCCATAAGATTATTGTCGACCAAAGCGTTCGGCTGTTCATCTTGATCCACAAACACAGCGTATTGCTGAAAACAAAGCTATATGCTGTGTTTGTGGATCTCAGGGCAGCATTCCACAGTATCTTGGGGGAAAATCCATGGAGGATTATCAGAGAGAGGGACACCCCTAAAAGTGATCACTGCTATTCAGTCGTTGTATACCGATAACATGGAATCTGTTCTCTTTGGGTTAACCAGAGAACTAACTGACTCTTTTCAAGTGGCAAAGGTGGTAAGGCATGGCTGTGTCCATGCACCCCTTCTCTTTAATATATGCATTGAAGAAGTAATAAAGGCTTTGAGTCTGAGGTCTATGAATTGCCCCAAGATGGGAAAGGATAGGTACCCAGTTTTAGTTTATTCCGACACCACAATGATTAATAACACATTGGGTGTATTCTTGGATACATGTGGGACCTTGGGGATGCAATTTAATATTGACAAGACAGAAATGCCGGTGTTAAAGCCACAGTTAACCAAGTACAAACGTTTGGATATATATGTACAATAAATTAAATTAGAACAGACAAGGTTCTACGATTATGTAAGAATTAGATTCCATGAGAATCTCTGGAACAGCCTTCCTGCCTCCCAGAAACTCGAGGAGAACCATCTCCAGTTCCGGAAAGACCTCAAAACCTTCCTCTTTGCTTCTGCTTTCTCTCCTCCCCTCCCTTGCTGAATTCCTGACTGAAATTGCACTGGTTACCTGGCCACCCTTTTCTGATCTCTGGCCCAGACCCCATCAACTGCCCGCCTGCACTGCCTCCCTGGCAACCCCTGCACTTGGGGACCTTTTTTTCTGTATCCCTTCAGTCCCCCTCCAGCACTTATGTCTGCACTTCCTTGCACTTGCCACCAGCTGGCTATTTTATGTGTTTTATTTATCTTATTTATTCCACTTCCCATGTACTGCACTTTCCCCCTCTCCCTTCCCCCCGCGCATTCTTCCTTTCCCCCCTTCCCATGCACTAGCGCAATCTGAATGACACCTTGCCTAGTAGGATCGTTGTCTGTCCTCCCTTTGTTCCCCTCCCTTGCCTCGTCACGCCTTGAAACACTTGTGTATAGGCGCGTTATAAATGCCATATCATATCAGAACTGCATATCAGAGGCTTGTTCTAACCTGGTAAAGTATGGTAGGGCCATCCATTCCCTTTTTGTATAACATGGGAGAGGAACAATTCCTCTTGCTTTGGATTTACATCGAAGGCATGCGATACCAGCTTCAAACTTTTGCACTGAAATTTGGGGCTATGGGAATATGAGTGCACTGGAGAAAGTGGAGAATAGATTCCTAGAAAATGTATTGTTATTGCCCCAGAGCTCACTGTTTGCACTTTTACACTTGACATTGAACATCTCTCCAAGGAAATTTGCCATCCTTATACCCAGTAGTAGCTCAGACTGTGGAGCTCGGATAGTCTGGGGATTTACGGAGATGCACTAAAACATCTACTGAGCCTGGAAAGGGAGAAATGCACCCGATGGGTAGCTCATGTTAAGAAGTGTGTAGGTATGCCAGAGAGGACCGGAGTTCACAGTACGCAATCACTGCTCGGAGCACCCAGGGCCCAACAAACCCTCCCCCAGCATGCAAACGGTGGACTCAGCCAAGGGCAAGTTAGAACTGTCCTTTTTTCCATAGCAGACATGGATTATACAGGAAAACATTATCCAGCAATCACAGCTCCTGAGCCAGTGTCAGGGGCTTTTGCTCCATTCTGACATCAAAAATAAAGAGCTCTTCCCCAAAAACCTAACAGCATACCTGATTGGGTGATTGGGGTGGTATCCCCTATAGCTGGCCCATATAGATGTTATTTGACTGGCCCTCGCATGTCAGGTGGCTTCCTTGACCCTTCCCCAAAGCAATCTATTAAATTGTTGCAAGGTTGCAGGACTACCATTGGCCCTCACCCTCTGCCACCCACCCGTGGATTTGTGTTCCCTGATTGGATTGGCTGGAGCTGATCTCCGCAGGCCTGCAACCCAGCTCTATTCTCAGCGCTCAGTGCACCTTCACAAGGTGCTGAAAAAGACTATGGGCCTCATTATGACCCTTGCGCTGATGGAATGAAGGGGGCCGGTACGGGACCGGCCCCCTTCATTCCGTCAGGACTGATTACGAGGTTCCCTTTGCGGGACCCGGATCAGATGTCTGGTAAAACCAGACGACGTTTCCGGGTCCCACGAGGGGAAGAGGGAGGTAACAACGGGACACTTGTAATGTGCCCGTTGTTACCTCCCTTCCCATTCCCAATGAGCCCTATGGGGGCTCAAACGGGAATCGGGAATGGTTCCTGCAAGGAGGACTTAACCTAATAGCTCCATGGCTTCCCCCAAACTTGTAACTCGTAATGAGGCCCTATGTATTCCCATTGTGTTCCCATTGTTGACGTCAGTATTACCACTTTGCCTTTGAAAGTACCCGCAGGGTTGAAACTTTGTAAACAATCTATATATCATTTCGTGTCTGCTTCGCTGGCAATTGCTCCTCTTCTCACCATGGGTAAATGCCCATTGTTCAGTTTGGCTGCACCACGTGGGTGAAGACCGCAAAATTGAGCTTTCTAGTCTGCAGTCAGTGTGGATGTATTCCTCTGTTTTGCAGGTGACTCCTTCTCTGAGCTTAGAAATGTGTTGTGCAGGATTTCCCTCCACTATCTCTCTCTCTCTGTCTTGGGTGCCTCTCTAAAGATTACAGGCCCATGTGATCCATAGATTGGCAATGGACACATGGGAAAATGGACCTCCTCCGGCTCTGGACGGGAGGAGGGAAAGAGCAGTCCTTAAACAGGACACCCTCTCTCAAGTGGGGTTCATGGTGCCCTCACCTGGATGATCTGTATTGCAAACCTTCCATGAAGAGCCGCAGCAGGAATCTGGCTCCTATCTTCACCCTGAACTAACCTTTATAAAAACGCCTCCCCAGGGCTGCTACACCACACCCGCTTTCGGACCCAACTGGGATGCCTTGCCACCAATCTCTCTAGACAAGGAGGCTACCAATCACATTACATGCAGAAAGCACATAGGGACCTCAATTTGTCATCGGCTTTCAAGCAGTCACAATCCTCCTTTTCTGCCACAGGCTCCTGTAAGCAAAAAGCATAATAAAACATTTACCAATTGTACTGATTAACATTTATCAAGCATTTACCAAATAGTTGGGATGTTCTAATAACAATTCCAAACAAGAGATGAACATTTCTCCTTTTTAGCAGTTAATTTATTCTTTATAAGTATTGAGTAAAATGATTCGAAGATGTTCACTATTAAACCAATTTACATTTCTCGTGCCCTATACATGCCTGGATGGGGTTCACTAAATGCTCATAGATGGCTTCTTGATTTTAAACGTGCTATTTAGAACTCTTCAAAGAAAATCAAGATGAACTCATCAATTTCATTAGGTGGAACACACTTTTTTGGAATATGCCATTAAAAGGAAACTTCAGATTTTCTTCTTCCCCGAAACATGTAGTCTGAGCAGGAAATTCCAACACTGTGGATGCTAGTGACCCTTCGGATCACATATGCTCAATTCATGATAATATGAGGGCTCTTTATCAATCTCGGCACATCATAATCTTTCTGAGATGACCTGCTGTTTTCAGACATGGAGGCGTTCTCCTTGTTTTGCCGTGTTTACTGCCGCTGCAGGAGGCACTGGCAAATAAATCTGCAGGCCTCTCATCCTTCCATCGATTGTATCGCCTTTTAAAACCCATTTTACCAACACAATATGCTTTTATGGGAAACCAACCCATTTTCTTTCGATCCCATAAATTCCTATCTTGCATCGTTTATGGTGCATGCTCTCTGCATCGATCATTAATCTGAAGCCATATTAAAAGAGTAAAATATTACGATAACAGAATTGTTGCTGTTCAGAGTTCTGTTACTGCCTGCGCAAATGTATTGCTCCTTTCTGATAACATAGGGCCAAGAAGAGATATGAAGTGGCATGAGCAAACTGCTGCTCCCACAGTGACAAGCGGTCTCCACTGTTCAGCGGCATCAACATTAGGGCCTCGTTTTGAATTTGCCGATGCAGTAAAAAGGTGGTGGTAACAGGATAACCGTCTCTTTTATTGTAGCACCAATTTCTAATTGAAACCTTTTGTAACCACCAGGTTTTGTGTGGTTGAGATTTCCTCTGGATCACCCCATCTGGCCATGTGCGACATTTTAACATAACATAACAGTGCGGTATCCAATCCCTGACCGAGAGAACATATGCAGGGCAAAGGAAACTCAAACAGAGAATGCTGACAGAGACACTCCGCCAGCAAGACCAGACCAGGAAGAAGGCTCCTGAGGTACGAGACTCCCGAGGACATTCTCCAGCATACTTAAAAGGTAACAGGGACAATGGAAGTGAGGGGAGGACCCACAGGGATAATTAAACCATGCAAGTAACTCGATTCAGTAGAAGGGAAAAAACATTTAAATATGAAGTTTATGAACTTAAACGGGTGTGATCCAAGAAAAGGGAATTTGAATAATCTAAGCTTGAAGAGAAAGGAACATTAGATACTAATACCCAGGGAAACATGGAAAAGCAGTCAACATTCTGTATACGAAGTACAGAATAGTAAAGAGCAAGAACCTTATGAATCAGAGTTCAGAAAAACTAACCAAATGAAATGTGTGCCAAGCCAAAGGCCAGAAGGAACTGAATTATAATCAACCACGAGATAAAGTCTGTCAGATTACACATCTAAACAAAGAATACGTTGAAATCAGCAACCTGCATAAAACATCTTACAAAAGATCGCCAAAAACGTTTTTTCAAAGGAGCCGAGAAAGGTCAGTAGTCCATTTGAAGAATAACAAGGACTAATCCATGAAGTCACAATAGACTATTTAAGAATGGTGTATTAAGCCAGAACACTACTCACCGGTACTTGAAGGGAGTCATCTTCCTCTCAAAATGTAGTTTTCATAGTTTTAGGGCCAGTGAGGTTAGTTGTGTAAAGTGGACTTATTTCTTTTTGGACTTTCATATATGACCAACAAGCACCTTAGTTAGTAAGATAGACAGGGATCAGCCATAGTGACAGGGAAAGCTAGTCCTTATAATCCTTGTAATCATATTCGAATACAAATCAGTGAACCATATCCTTAGAGTTAGCATCCTTCTTCTTGCTCGCCACACCACCCAAACCTACCCAGGAAAATATCTCACACCAAAGAATATGGCCAGTGAACTGTGGTCAGATGGGTTGATAACATCTCCTGCTCACAAAACTATTACTGTCTGTGGTAAATGCCAAATGTGGCAATATGAAACTCCAATGAAGTCTGATGGGACTCCAAAAGGGGGAATAACTGATTGTGAATCATGCTGACCCTTTCCTGTTACCATATTTGAGCTTGATGGAATTTCTCAAGGAAATACTGCCCACAAGTAATACTGATTAATCCCTTCATGAAGTAACTGTTACAAGTGATTTCTCTATTTTTAACATTCCCTCCATTGTTTCTATCGACCTCCAGTCACTAACATCCTGTGCAAGCACATGGAATTCTGCGATGTGGTTCTGGCAATAGGGGACAAGAAAATCTACGCCCATCAAGTGATCCTTTCTGACTGCAGCCTTCATTCCGGGCTATGTTCACACGGAGACCACCATGCCCCAGCCATCCCGCTGGGATCACAAGGATGTGATTCCTGCCTGGGGAGCCTTGTTGCTGCGTGAGGCTACCTCTAACAAAGCCGGGCCAGCCATTATGCCGCTGCTGACCCAGCCACGACCGTCCACTGAGAAGGTACTCATATGGCCAAGAGAGATGGTGAGTAACACTCTGCAAACCCAAAGGTTTGACAACATCCAGAGCCATTCCCACCTGGGGGAACCTGAAAGTGGCATAGTCTGGACACCCTGCCATAAGTGTCTTGTTGCTACCTGCTCCATCAGCTGGACGGCAGCCGATGTGGCACACAGTGTCCCCGGGTGCGGCTTTGCTAGCTGCTGAACTGTGCTCACAACTATCCTGGACTGATATAAGTGTAGAGGAGGTCCAGACATGGCCTGCACCCCATCCCCCCATTTCGAGGTACCAGGAGAGTATTCGCCAAGGTATGTGACGTATGAAGAGCAAATGAACCAACAAAGAGCTGCACTGGGACTCTGCCCAGTATACATCAGAAGATCCATACCTGTTGAAGCGCCCATAACCAGACAACCCTGGGCAGCACGGTACCCTATCAGACAGCCATACCAGCCGCTGATACGAAACGAAGAGTACCTACAGACGGTCCATGAAGAGACCCAAAGAGCCCTAATGGGAGGCCTGTGGAAATGACTCAAGGGCCTGAACAAACTTGTGAATGAACAAATGCAACTATCGAAGATAGCACGCCAGTGCGAGTAACTACGAAAAATAAATGTAATGGACACAGAGAAGAGACAATGTTAAAACATGTGGAAACGTTGCTACGAGACAAGATGGAAGCAACCGACCTGTTAAACGTGTGTAAATAGGCTTGGAACGCAAGAAGCTAAAGATATCGATACTGCTTGCAACGCTTAGTAGAAGACTAGAGCGGCAAGCGCCAACTATATATATCTACCTCAATAAGGCACATTATACAAGTGCGACTCCATTTTGTAAAAGCAGAAATGTACGCAGGCTGCCAGAGGTCCAACAGGCCACGTTTCGTAACCCAGCCAAAGGCAAGAGAAGGAGAGGAATCGAAACTCAACAAAGAGCGGCTCATGCCTAGGAAATCGAGGTCAACCAGAGAAAGGGAGGAGAGTGTCAGCTAACAAGACTCAAACTTCAGAGCATACCAGCCTGCCCCATGAAGGTCAAGATAAGGGTGGCCCATGCAGGTGGCGAGGCTAAAACAGAATTAAATGCACTCAAATCTGGAAACTGAAGCAGATTCATGGTGAACTAACACGTGACCAGCAAGACGCGAAGAAGTACCACCGCCTGATGTCATCCAGGACCCGAGGATGCCATAGCTTTTCCTGATAAGAGGCTATAGTTTCGAGGCCCAGCCAACTAATTGACACATAGCCCTAAAATACTGATTGATGGAAGGGAGGCAGGGTGAAACTTGCCACACCAGGCACATGGGTGTCCATTCTGCATGCGGCTAATTAAAATGGGGATTTATGTCTAGGGGTGTAACCTGCCCAATCACAATGGACCAAGTTATCTGGAGTCCTATAAATAGTAGAACCAATAGGACGTTGTACGTGTAGTGACATCAATCACATGTGATGTAGTGGGATGGGCATAGACGCCCACCCGATGAGAGTTATCCAATTCGCATGCCCTATTATCAAATACAGATATAGCACCTATACTTAAGTTACCTTTCCTAACCAATTATATTGCATGTTGAGTTTTTGTAGAGTTAGACGTCAATGATGACGAATATTGCCTATAAGAATTGCTGTTCAACTGAAGTTCGAGGAAGTCGGAGGGAGACAGGTGATCGCATTGCTGCTGATTTCCATTTGTTTCTCTGTTTGATGTACTTGTCATTAAACGGACTTCCCTTTGCCAACTTACTGAGTCCTCATTATTGAGTCGTGTTGGAGTAAGTGAATCCTGCACCCACTGTCCTCACATGGTGCAGCTATCTTGTCTTACAAGTTCTAGAGGGTGAGCGCTGACCTATGGGCCCGTCAGTGAATTCCTCTCCTCCTGAACACTTGGTAGCAGGGGATGGTTTTGGCCACTAATTATTGATTATATAATACTAAGACACCTTAGACCATAGGTGCACAACATACGGCCCGCGGGCCAGTTGCGGCCCGCCATGCTGTTTTTTCCGGCCCGCGAGGCACAAAGACTTTCCTAATGGAGGGCGGCCCGCAGGCAGTATTGGCCGCCCTGCATTAGGAAAGTCTTTGTTGTCTTCCGGGCCGGACAAAACACTGGCCGTTATTGGCTCAGCACACATGCACCACGTCACTCCTATGAGCCACGTAGTGTGCGTGTGCTGCACCAATGGAGTGCCAGCACTACGGCTGGTGTGGCCAGTAAGGCTTGATGCCGGAAGGCATTTCAGCCTTGCTTGCCATGCCAGCCGTAGTACGATTCCAATTACCTCACCAGCGTTCCAGCTTGCCTGCCTTCCAGCACGTCTCCGGTAAGTGGTCTGTGTCTTTGTGTTTGTGTGTCGGGTCTGTTCAGCTGTATGTTTGTGTTGTTTATGTTGAGATGGCGGGGTGGGGGGGTGTCGGGTGTGTATAAATGTTTGTTTTTGAGTGTTTGTGTTGTGTATGTTGAGATGGGGGGCGTGTCGGATGTGTATGAATGTTTGTTTTTGAGTGTTTGTGTTGTGTATGTTGAGATTGTGTCGGATGTGTGTGAATGTTTGTTTTTGAGTGTTTGTGTTGTGTATGTTGAGATGGGGGGTTAGGGGGGTGTGTCGGATGTGTATTAATGTTTGTTTTTGAATGTTTGTGTTGTGTATGTTGAGATGCATGTATGGGTGCATGCTTCAGAGTTTGTGTGCTGAGTTGGGGGGTTTGGGTCTGTATGGGTGCATGCTTGAGATTGTGTGTGCTGAGTTGGGGGGTGGGGGGTTTGGGTCTGTATGGGTTCATGGTGTATGCTTGAGAGTGTTTGCTGAGTTGGGGGTGGGGGTTCGGGTCTCTATGGGTGCATGTTTGAGAGTGTGTGTGCTGAGTTGGGGCATGGGGGTTCGGATCTGTATGGGTGCATGTTTGAGAGTGTGCTGATTTGGGGGATGGGGGGTTCGGGTCTGTATGGGTGCATGTTTGAGAGTGTGTGTGCTGAGTTGGGGGGTGGGGGGTTCGAGTCTGTATGGGTGCATGTTTGAGAGTGTGCTGATTTGGGGGGTGGGGGGTTCGGGTCTGTATGGGTGCATGTTTGAGAGTGTGCTGAATTGGGGGGTGGGGGGTTCGGGTCTGTATGGGTGCATGTTTGAGAGTGTGCTGATTTGGGGGGTTGGGGGTTTGTGTCTGTATGGGTACATGTTTGAGAGTGTGTGTGCTGAGTTGGAGGGTGGGGGGTTCGGGTGTGCATGAATGTTTGTTTTTGAATGTTTGTGTTGTGTATGTTGAGATGCATGTATGGGTGCATGCTTCAGAGTTTGTGTGCTGAGTTGGGGGGTTTGGGTCTGTATGGGTGCATGTTTGAGAGTGTGTGTGCTGAGTTGGGGGGTGGGGGGTCCGGGTCTGTATGGGTGCATGTTTGAGAGTGTGCTGATTTGGGGGGTTCGGGTCTGTATGGGTGCATGCTTGAGTGTGTTGGGGCATAGTGTTTGGTTGGGGGTGACGGGGCCATGGGGCATAGTGTTTGGTTGGGGGTGAGGGGGCCATGGGGCATAGTGTTTGGTTGGGGGTGAGGGACAGGGGGCATAGTGTTTGGTTGGGGGTGGGAGCCATGGGGCATAGTGTTTGGTTGGGGGTGAGGGAGCCATGGGGCATAGTGTTTAGTTGGGGGTGAGGGGGCCATGGGGCATAGTGTTTGGTTGGGGGTGAGGAACTGGGGGCATAGTGTTTACTTGGGGGGTGAGGGACAGGGGGCATAGTGTTTGGTTGGGGGTGGGAGCCATGGGGCATAGTGTTTAGTTGGGGGTGAAGGGGTCATGGGGCATAGGGTTTGGTTGGGGGTGAGGGGCCATGGGGCATAGTGTTTGGTTGGGGGTGGGAGCCATGGGGCATAGTGTTTAGTTGGGGGTGAAGGGGTCATGGGGCATAGGGTTTGGTTGGGGGTGAGGGGCCATGGGGCATAGTGTTTGGTTGGGGGTGAGGGACAGGGGGAATAGTGTTTGGTTGGGGGTGAGGGGGCCATGGGGAATAGTGTTTGGTTGGGGGTGAGGAAAAGGGGGCATAGTGTTTGCTTGGGGGGTGAAGGACAGGGGGCATAGTGTTTGGTTGGGGGTGGGAGCCATGGGGCATAGTGTTTGGTTGGGGGTGAGGGGGACATGGGGCATAGTGTTTGGTTGGGGGTGAGGGACAGGGGGCATAGTGTTTGCTTGGGGGGTGAGGGATAGGGGCATAGTGTTTGGTTGGGGGTGGGAGCCATGGGGCATAGTGTTTGGTTGGGGGTGAGGGGGCCATGGGGCATAGTGTTTGGTTGGGGGTGAGGGACAGGGGGCATAGTGTTTGGTTGGGGGTGAGAGGGCCATGTGGCATAGTGTTTGGTTGGGGGTGAGGGGCAGGGGGCATAGTGTTTGCTTGGGGGTGTGAGGGACAGGGGGCATAGTGTTTGGTTGGGGGTGGGAGCCATGGGGCATAGTGTTTGGTTGGGGGTGAGGGGGCCATGGGGCATAGTGTTTGGTTGGGGGTGAGGGACAGGTGGCATAGTGTTTGCTTGAGGCGTGGGGGCCATGGGGCATTGTGTTTGGTTGGGGGTGGGAGCCATGGGGCATAGTGTTTCGTTGGAGGTGAGGGGGCCATGGGGCATAGTGTTTGGTTGGGGTGGGAGCCATGGGGAATAGTGTTTGGTTGGGGGTGGGAGCCATGGGGCATAGTGTTGAACTCCAAGAGTGAACTCAATAATAAAGCTAAAACAGGCACAGTTAGGAGATGTCCATCCTTTGCTTATTTGAGGAAACCTGACTGAACGAAGGCCATACTCCTCTTGGGCAACCCAAACAGCAAACTATAGCAGTCCAAAATAACAGAATATCCAATCAAGGGTCAATAAAATATATATAATTTAATTAAACAGACGATATACAATAACTACATTGAAATAAATAATAACAATGGAAAATGTGTAGTACAACATTTAAGTTTAAAATGCAATAAAAATCGTTACCCCTCAAAAACATATTCTTTTTCCATGTGTTTAATACAAATTGGGGTTGAAAAAGTCTCCTGACATGTCCCGCCTACCGCCCCGCTCCCTTTTACTTTTTGGCCCACTGTAGCCCTCATGTGAGGTACTTTCGGCCCTCTGTCAAAATCAGTTGTGCACCCCTGCCTTAGACCGACGGCACGAAGTAACTCCGGGCCTTCGGCAATATCACGAGTCCTTTCGCCAGTCTGGCTGAGTAGAGTGAGAAGCTCCCCTTGGACAATGATAGAGTAAGTTCATAAAAAATCTGCAGTGAGTCTGAAGGAACCCGCCTTTCCAAGCATAACCCTTCTCATTCCCACAGGCAGCCAATCAGACGAAAAAAACCTTAAAAGGCTGGAAGAGGAAGGGGCGGTGACCCCGAAGTTCCAAAGAGGAAAAGATGCGATCGGTGAGTGAAACAACAAACTTGTTACTTTGGCAAATGTCGTGTAGGCATTAGAGCCAGTAAGGGAAAGGTAACGGTGGGTGGCATAGAAAACAATTAAAATAGTCAGAAGTAGAGAAGACTGTATATATATATAGGGGGTAATGACTCCAGCATAAGAAATAAAGAGTGGATACCGGGGGGACACCCGAGAGAAAAACAAGGGGCACGGGGGGACACCCGAGAGAAAAACAAGGGATATCAGGGGGACACCTGAGATTAAAACGAAGGATTACCAGGGGGGCACCTGAGATAAAAACGTAAGGATTCGTCTTATTCCTGTGCTTTAATACAGCGGTCAGAAGAAACGTGAACTCATGGCCCATATAATAAGGGACAAATAGACTACGGTGATGTTTAAAGACACATCAAAGGAGTTCGTTTAAACTCCATGACGGGGTATTAATTAGAAGGCAGGTATATGTATGACCAGCTGGTGTCTGTCTAGTCTGTCAAGTGTCTGTCACATGTGTTTTGTTGTACGTCGAATGCAAAATAATTGTATTATTGATTGTGTGAAATTAAATTTGGCTTTACGTGATTCTGTAACTGAGAGGGAATCGCCAATGAATTGATGGTTTTGAGTTAATTGATAGTAAAATTTTGGCAGGAAAAGATTGGATTGGAGCTTCCGTATCTGGTGCTCGCTCATACTAATAGAAGGATAACAAACTGTATAAATATTTTTGGTAGTGGAATCAAAAATGGAGGAGGTCACCCCACTCGCGCATCTGTGCATGCAACTACCTAAGCATGCACCAAAACTCAAGAAGTATAGCACAGAGTGGGTTAAGGGTACTGCCCACAAGACGTTTATGCCTTGGCCACAGAATGGGCCCCTTTCTACGGCTGTTTTACAGCATATGACGACCTTCCTACACACCACATATACAGGCAAGAAGCTAGAGAAACTTCTTGCTGTTCTAGAATTGTGGAAGATGTTTGAAGAAACGAAGGTGGAAGAACCACCCACAGACTGGATACTAAATTTAAGTACGGAGGGGGGTGAGACGCCTACCGTGCCACCATCCCCGCCTGAGCCAGTCATTGAATGGAGTAAAACAGAGGGGCTTTACCCACTAAGAGAACTTAAGTCAGCCACGGGGTATAGCAACCCCGCATATGAGTCGCCTACAAACAGTAGTGACGATAATAATGGAAAGGAACAGGAAAACAATATCGCCTCCGCGGTCTCAAGGGACAAAGAGAGATGCGAAGATGAAGGAAAAGATCGGGCACAGAGTTGTGCACCTCCAGATAAGGAGAAAGAGGGAAATAAACGTAAGGGAAATGAAGGTAGAGTTGATGAGATAGCATTCGCGAAAGACAAATGGATGGGAGGTCAGATATTACTGAAGATGGATGGAAAAGGAAGTGATGATGTGAGGCCAAGGGAGAGTTCTGATGAGACGCAAAGGAGAGAGAGAGAGAAAGAGATGGAAGTAAGGGATGAAAGGACAAGAAAGAAAGATAGGCTAAGGCGAGAACAACTATATCGCTAAGAGCAAGAGAAACAGCTCGATCGCAGACAAGAGGTAGCCTACGACCGGTTGTCATGATGCCTACCCCTGGGCAACCGGATCAAGCCCATCACCCCCGGAAGCAGGCATCCAGATATTTAATAAAACCCCAGCAGCCCCGGCTGGGGGCTGTCTGAGTTCAGTCCTGGTGCCTTAGGCGCCAGGATCATAATAGAAATCAGTCCTGACGCCATAGGCGCCAGGGTCATAGTCTTTACTTACCTGATGCAGACCATGCTGCAAATGAATCCAAGCCAATGTGAGGCCTGGATGGGACTATTTTTTACTCGGGTGTGGTTCTAGGGGCTTCTTACCTGGAACTACTTTGGAGGCTATTTAAACCACACCCGAACAGCAGCGCATGCTTCGCGTTATTCTGCATCCAGCAGCGTAACGCTCACCGTGCCTGCAGTCAGCATCCAGTCTTCAGCCACGCCCGTCTCGAATCCAGAGCTCCTAGCAATAGAAGAAAGAAGGAAAGGTTAGAAAACAGATATTATTTCAATCCTTACCTGAATTCTGGATCCATCACGTCTTCGAACTTGAAAAGGACATTATTCTACACGCGTCCCATCGCCAGTTGCAGCGCCGCACCATACTCATCAGTCCTCACAGCATTTTTCGATCCGGCGCAGCCTCCATCATTTTCTCCTCCACCGAATTCCACCATCTAGGGGACAAAAGAAACATAAGGTGAGCCGAAAAAGCCAACAAATACAACCTCTCCATCATAGACTTACCTGATTAACAACCAGAGGCATTATTCTCTAACAAACCGCAACTTCTTAAGCCGCACTTGTAAGGAGAGAGGAACCAGCAATTTAAACACACGCATCTTTTGCCGGACAGTGTTGGGTAATACAGACACTTACCTGAACACCATCAGCTGCCACAAGACATTCTTCCCTTGGACTCAGCTGCAACACAAGAAAGGAATGTACAAGAGTGAACATCGGACATATTGAACTCTTTGAACTTAATACTTACGGGTTCTCGGCTGGAACCTCGGAGTCAATATTCATCCGGAACTCTTCCAACCCTTTCAAACCAGTGAAGTAACTGGTATCTACGCGCCTCTGCATTTCGCGCAGGATGGAGAGCTCATCATGTACAAACATAAGGTGAGCTCACTGAAAGTGAATATCGGTGGTGATTAGTGGGGAGAACAGTGGGGTGCCATTACTAGAATCCACGGGTGGCTAAATCCCTTTCTCCACTTGCAGGAGAATACTTCTACGGGTCAAGCAGACGAGGTTAAGCGGTCCAGTCCAGTCTGTCATCTCTGCACTACGCTTCACGTTGGAGGAGGTCGCAGCTGTCCGGGTCCGATCGATGCCCCTGTGGGAGCCAGGTGAGCATAACAGAACGCGAAGCCTATCTACAAATCCCCACCCGGGCGTTATGGAAACCTCTGAAACAGACCAACTAGCCCAAATATTAGGGGAACTTAGGGCGGAAGTGCACTCTGCGCGCCAAGAGACTAATGCCCTCAGGAGAGAACTGATTGTGTCAAAGGAACGCACAGATGATCTTGCTAGACAACTGCTGCAAAATCAAGCTGGGCAAACACCCCTACCTGGACTCGGGGGAAACCCAGCTCCTGTTTCTTCGAGCAATCCTGTGCAAGTAATCCTACTAGGGGCTATTCCTTTAGCTCCACCTGAACGCTTTGCTGGGGACCCAAAAATGTTTGCAGTGTTTATGAATCAATGCCGCTTGCACTTTTTATGCAGACCTGGAGCTTTTCCAAATGACCAAGCCAAAGTAGCCTTTGTACTATCATATTTTAGTGGCAGCGCAGCTGACTGGTCAATTCCACTAGTCAACCAGGATGACCCTCTTATTTGGGATTTTCAGGGTTTTCAAAGAAGCATGGAAAGTCTGTTCACCAGACATTCACAGGGACAGGCCCTGGATAACGAACTTTTATCCCTATGACAGGGTAATCAGGATCTGCTAACAAGAGGTTGGTGGTGGAAACCGGATGGCCTGAGGAGAAACGAATTACATTATTTCATTGTGGGCTTCGGGGAGAACTCAAAGATGTTTTGGCTCAAGTTGTGAATCCACCTCAGGATTGCACAGAATATATAGACTTGGTGGTCCAGTTAGACCACCGACTTCAGAAAAGAAAAGCTGATCGAGCAAAATTCAAGAGTCGGGTATGGGTTAAACCCAATGTTACCCCCAAAGGAACAGATGCATCAGAACCCATGCAGATCGGGGGGGTTAAAGGACCCTTAGCTCAAAAGGAAAGAGAAAAGAGATGGCAGATGCAATTGTGTCTGTACTGTTGAACCGCAGGACATTTTTTCTACGGGATTGCCCTATAAAACCACCCAAGAAAGTAGTAGGAGTTGTTGACAAAAAAAATAGAGCCTGATTCGGGAAACGACCACGCCTGACAAGCATAGAGGTCCGCTTGCCGAGCTTAAAGAAGGACACTCACACCTCCCACCAAATTATACCAATGGTCCTAATTGATCCAGGGTAGCCATCGCGTATGTACGCAGTAAGGGCATACATTGATAGCGGGGCCGTAGTAAACTACATGGACCACGAATTGGCCTCAAGGATGAATCTACCCCTTTGCAAAAAGACTGCTTCGGATGTCATCACCACAGTCGATGGAACTGAAATTGCCTCTGGGCCTGTAACTCATTCCACTACTGAGCTGACACTTTTGGGTCAAGATGGGCATCGAGAAACTATTGTGTTTGATTTAATCAAGGCCCCGCAATTCCAAATAATTCTGGGAATGCCATGGTTAGAAACACATGATCCTTGTATTGATTGGTGAGAGTAGAGAGTGACATTTCCAGATTGTGCACACACCTGTTACCCGGAAAAAACCTTGAACAAAAGCCTGGCCACCGTTACTAATCCAGCTACCTCAGGAATATCAAGAATTTCAGAATGTTTTTCAAAAAGAACAGGCAAATACTTTACCAACTCACAGATCATACGATTGTCAAATCGACCTAGTACCCGGTGCACAACCTCCATGCAGTAGAATCTATGCCCTTACGGAACCCGAAAATCTTCACTTACGACAATATCTGGACCAATACCTTTGTCAATCTAGAAAAATGAATACCCTTCATTTGAATGATATACGTAACTTGATGGCCGTGGGCCAACCGTCTTATGCACCGAATTATAGAAATATAAACTGCTATGCTTGACCGACGAGCGGCCATTTTAAATGTAACAAGATTCGCCATTTTGCTTGTTAACAACAGACAGTACTCCAGGCATGTTTCTTTAACCTTCCCCTTTGGTTAGCCACTTTTACCTGGACGTTTGAGTTTGCAAAATCAACACTCTACCAAAAATCAGCTTTCTCTTTGAATCGGGGAATGACTCACCTGATAAAACAAGTTGCCTGTTCTAACGCAACCTCTCCCCACGTCGTGTCTGCACTTCTCTGGCTTCTGCCTCGTCTCGGGACCCTCGCCTCCTTTGCCCTCTGGCCCGGTACATCGATCAGGGATCAGATGTGTGCAGATCTGCGGAAGGAATCTCTCCTCTCTTCTACAGGGCGCCCCGTACACTTCTTGAATCCCGGCTCGAAGAAATTCCAGTATAATCAAAAGGAGGTGTCTTATTTGGGATACCTACTTTCGAAAGAAGGGAGAAGATTAACACCAGAACGCATAGAAAGTATTTCTAGTATGCCTCTTCCAAAAACTCAAAAAGGAGTGAGAGCTGTAATAGGCATGGCCTCTTATTGTAGGCAGTGGATTAGTAATTTTGCGTTGATTGTGAAGCCGATGATGAAGTTGACTAAAAAGGATGCAGAGATGCCTTTGCAGTAGGATGAGGAATGTCAGAAAGTGTTTGAGCAATTGAAAGTTGCATTGTGTGCTGTGCCAGGTTTAGGCACTCCCAACTATAAAAAGATCTTCAGACTATTTGTGAGTGAGAGTGAAGGATGTGCATTGGCAGTTTTGACACAGGAACAAGGTGGAAGAAATAGGCCGTGCAGCTATTTTTCTTGCGCGTTGGACCCTGTAGCGCGCACTACCACGATGTTTGCGATCCAGCGCAGCAGCTGCTGCGTCTGTGAAACAAACGGAAGGAATGGTATTGGGGCACACTTTAATTCTGATGGTGCCACATGCTATAGAATTCCTATTGAATAGGACGCAGACGCAACACCTCACCTCAGCTAGACTGACGAGATATGAGCTCATCTTGTTTGCACCCCACATCCAAATTATGAGGTGTAGCGCATTGAATCCTGCAGAATTAATGCCACTGCCCATAGCAGAAATTGGTGCCAACGAATCACCACCCTATGATTGTTTAATGATCACTGAAGAAGAAACAAAGGGAAGGATTGATTTGAGCGATATCCCACAAAAAGAGCCAGATGGGGAGTTATTTTGCGATGGCTCTTGTTTTAAATTACCTGATGGCACATCAACGGCTGCATATGCAATTACTACCCTAAAGAGAGTTGTAGAAAGCAGAAGGATCCCTACAATTCGGCACAAGCTGCAGAAATAATAGCACTGACCCGAGCCTGTGAACTCTCCGAGAATCTGAACGTAAATATTTATACTGACAGCCAGTACGTCTTTGGCGTGGTTCACAACTTTAGCCGACATTGGGCTGGGAGGGGTTTCTTGACATCACATGGAGCCAGGATACAGCATGGCCCTTTGATTATGCGATTGTTGTCTGCGCTCACGTTTCCAAAGCGCCTAGCTATAGTAAAGTGCGAGGCGCATAAGAAAGTAACATGTAGAGTGGGAGAGGGAAACGCGTTTATAGACAGGATTGCAAAGCAAACAGCCACAGATTTGGGGAATAAAATGATGACAGTACAGACTGAGGAAGTACCTTGTATGATAGAGAATGGAGTTGCCACAGTCAAATAAATGCAGGCTGAGGCCACGACCGAAGAGATTCAGGGGTGGGCTGAGGGCTCTGCTGAGTTAGATTTGGAAGCATGTTGGGTGGACAAGGAAACAAAGAACTGGATGTTGCCAAATTGTTACGTAACTGCAATGGTTATAATGGCGCATATCCCTACCCACATTTGCGCAAAGAAAATGGTACAGCATTTATCCACAGTATGGAAGAATGAGCACATAAAAAAGAATGCAGAAAGGCTACTGCAGAATTGTATCACGTGCCTGCAACACAATGTAGGGAAAGGAACCGTGACTCCAGCAGGTAGTTTCGGCCCACCCTCTATGCGGTTTGAGGTGGTCCATTTTGATTTCATAGAAATGGAAAGGTGCCAGAACTACAAGTACGTGTTAGTGGTAATCTGTGCATCCAGCAAGTGGGTGGAGGCATATCCTTTAAAAGACTATACTGCCATGTCCACAGCAAAAGTAATGCTGAATCCCGGTTTGGGTTGCCCTGTGTCCTGTGGTCAGACAACGGCCCCCACTTTGTGGGTGCAGTAGTGCTACAGATCTGTGCAGGTCTGCAAACAGAGAAGCGATTCCACAGTTCCAGGCATCCCAGTTCTGCCGGGCTTGTGGAGAGACACAATGGAATCCTGAAGTCAAAGATAGCGAAAATTTACGCTGGGAGCAAGTTGAGTTGGGTGGATGCATTACCCCTAGCGCTGTTGTGTATGCACACGTCTGTGCAGATGAAGACTGGGCTCTCCCCCTATGAGATTATAATGGGGAGACCAGCAAATGTATGGTGCGCCCCCCAGCCCAAAAGATTATGTGAGGTCGAGCATCCTATGTTAAGCACTTACTGTGGACTTTTAATACAAAAGTTGCGTTTGATTCATCAGCAGGTGTAGGAGGCGTTGCCGATGCGATATACAGGACTGGGGCACTCACTGGAGCCCGGGAGCTGGGCGTTAATAAAAAACTTTGAACGGAAGACAGCATTAGCACCCAGGTGGTGCGGCCCATATCAAGTAATTTTGGCAACACAGACGGCCATCCGAGTGGACGGATGGAAGGCATGGATCCATGCGACACATGCCAAAAGATTCCCAGGACTGCTGACAACTTCCGATGACCAGAGAAAGGAAACAGTCTCGGAAACGAAAGAAACTGTTGCCAGTCCAGTGCCACAGCATCAGCCTGAGCGAGAAGTGAAAGTTGAAACAAAGCGCAAACGAGAAGTGAAATTCAAAACAGAGTCTGAGGAGGCTGCCAGTAAGGGGGAAGGGCGAAAAGTACCTCAACGTTGCTTAGCGGAAACAACATCACTGCCGAGCGACACAAAGCGACACAAATCCTGCATTGCAAACAGAAGCAGAAACAACGCGTGTACCCCTTTGGCGCCCACCAGTTCTCGCAAATGCACCAAAGCAGAGAAAGAAACTACATCATTGCCACGACGCTCATCGATGTCCATCATTGTGCCACAGGCTGACATTGAGCCTGATACTGGAAATGCAACGGCACCATTCACTGATCATACAATAGCAGGAGTGAATCGATATAATCTGCGGCCTCGACAGGCAAAGTGATCCACAGATCTTTGGTGCTTTTCTTTTTTGCCTTTGGTTCTACTCACGGACGGAGTAGGAACCAGGGGCGTAGAGGAGAGAAGTGTGAGAATTGTGCAAGTCGGACAATTCAAGATTCACGGCTCCTCTGTGCGCTTATAAAAGTACATGTGTCAGGAGCCAGAGCAGGACAAGCTGGACGCACATAAGTACTAAGGCTGATAGAGTACATGTGTCCTAAGCCAGAGCGGGACAAGCTGGATGCACATGGTACTCTATCAATAAAGAACTGTTCAGAAATCGTCTGAGCAGTGGGAAAAAGAACAACTAATCTTGCTCGGGAGTGGATAAATGATCCAGGCTGTGAAAAGGCTGGCAGAATTGAACTGTGACATTTTTCGTTGAACTTTTCTGGCATCAAGAACGAGAGACTTTCACGACGAACTTCGCCAGCAAGAAGAAGGACGATGAAGAACAAGTCAAGACCGGTTTCAGCCTCCTCCTGCCCCCCTGCTGAAAAGATAATAAATTTAGAGACTGTAAATTTAAGGAAAAAGCATGGTAAAAGGACTAAGGTACTGATTTGGACATTGGTCCTATGTTTTTTAAGTATGATAGTACCTACAATAACAGCTATTACACTACGGTTCCTGGAATATGTACACCCATTAGAAACACTTTTGCCAAAAGCAGCTACTGAAAGCCCGGTTCATGCAATCAGGGCTAGCAGACCCTTTCTATCCCCCGACAGCTGCCTCACTCTGGCCAGAGCACTCATTCAATCCAAACTAGACTATTGCAACAGCTTGTACCTTGGAGCCAACCAAACCGTAACTAACAAACTCCAGGTTCTCCAGAACAATGCTCTACGCGCAGCACTTAACATCCCAAGGCGTGAGCACATCTCCACAACCAGGAAAGCGTGCAAATGGCTCTCCATACAGCAAAAAATTGACCTCAAAACTATCTGCCTCACGTACAAGGCCTTAAACAATTTAGCCCCACCGTACCTCTCCAACAAATTCACCTTAAAACCTACATCTAGAACCACTAGATCTTCCAACTCCTTATGCCTGTTAGTGCCCAGATTTGCCTTAAAAAGAGCAGGAGGCACTAGCTTCACTGTGCTAGCCTCCCAACTTTGGAACACCCTACCACTCATAATTAAAACCACGGAATCCTTCCCGATCTTTAGGAAACTTGTTATTGGCTGGTTACTGAACAATGAGTAGCATTTACCCCCACCTCTAATAAGCTAGCAGCCGCAACCATACTTGTATTATATGTAAATTGTTGTATGTAAACCCTTGCTTTGTAATTATTGTACTTTGTAAATGTAATGTATATGTTATGCCTGTAACCGCCTTCCTAAGCGCCCTTCTACCCACGGGTCCGGAGCGCTCTACAAATAAATAAAACAAACAAACAAACAAACAAACTAGTACTTTGCCCCAATGGAAGAGAGACATAGAGAAGGATACGGCAACAATACATTGTTGCTCATCATGAACATGACCCATGGGGTGTTAAAGAAAAAAGATTGCTGGTTTTGCGCCCATTTACCACAGCACGGTTGGAAAGGGATAGGCTGGTATGCACAACCGTTGCCATTGATTTATTCCTGTGAAGTAACGTTAAGTGCAAAGTTCTTTGGGAAATGGAACAAGAGTAATACGGGTCAGCTAGATGAGACCAATATGAATGAATTTGAGGAAGTAATCATGAGACCTGTGGGTTGTTCCATATTCCAAAAAGCTTGCGTCTTTGCACTAGAACCCATGAGAAAGAATACACAGAAAATAACAAGACTAGATAGATTACATAGGCAGAATAGACCAACCCCACCAGCAGAAATGACATTTCGGATGAGGGATGAATGGAACAAAGATGCTGTGCCCCCTGCCTGTACAGTGGATCACAGCCCCAAAACTGCTCCGCTATGTCTACAGAAAAAGGGTTCCTATAAAGAAGGAACGTTTAGCAACTGCCTGAACACAGTGGTTTTAAAACATGAAATAGAACCCGTGTACGTGGGAGACCCTGTTTATTTTATATGTGGAGAAAAAGCATATCCATGGTTACCTAGGAAATGGGGAGGTACATGCTACCTAGGTCTACTGTTTCCAGGAGTGTTCCTCTTGGAGACAGCAGAAGTAGCCAGACGAACAAAAGGTAGAACTCAAAGGAGTAGTGAGGATGGAATGATAGCAATGGATATAGCCAAATCATTTATAACGTTCCTGTCCCAAATAGAAAACTCTTACAATATAAGAAAACTGTCTGGATTATTACAAAAAACTATAGATCCCACAACGGATATTTTATTGAATATGACGTGAGAAGAAAAAGGAATAAGACTGATGGCACTTCAAAACAGGATGGCTCTCGATATAATATTAGTTGATCGTGGGGGAGTTTGCATGCTGTATGTATATACATGACTACTCCCCTATGATATTTAAAGCGATCCGGAAATTACATGTCATAAGTGCCACTCTCTCTACTGAAGCAGGGGGTTGGGGGATAGAATCCTGGTTATGGGGATTATTGCGGTCTTGGGGATGGAAGTTAATTTCGATACTAATAATGGTACTCGGGATATTCATAACATGCTGCTGTTGCATACAATGCTTACCAATAATATGCACTGAAATAACTGATGGATGTACTAAGGGATGTATGCACATGGTGTTGGGAGGAAAACAAACGCATGTCTGGAATAACAGAGACACTGAGGAAACAAAAATAGTAAAACAATTCATGGCGATAGACATTAATGATGGAGATGATTCAGATGTAGATACCCCAGACTCCTCCTCAGAAGAGGAGGATAGAATGAAGAAATAAGACGTTTGGCACATGGCCAAAAGGGGTGTTTGTCAATCTGGAAAAATGAATACCCTTCATTTGAATGATAGACGTAACTTGATGGCCGTAGGCCAACCGTTTTATGCACCGAATTATAGAAATATAAACTGCTATGCTTGACCGACGAGAGGCCATTTTAAATGTAGCAAGAATCGCCATTTTGCTTGTTAACCATTGCTCATTGCTTTCTGTCTAAAAACTCCTTTGCAGCTTGCAATTCTTGCGGATTCTGCTTACTCTGCTCAACTGTTAACATTGTTGTCTGAATATGAAAGGACAAGGTCGCAGGACTGAAGAGTTTGCTGAAACTCCTCATGAGTAGCCCAGAAAGGAATGCCCACGCTCCCTCTCTGTAGCCTTGGGAGGAAGCTGCAGGGCATTTAATCACTTCACAGCTGCCAGCCAGTTTCGTACGATGGTAGAATATGTTAGAATAATACAGTTAAAGGCTTGAATTATGCTTTTCTTACGGCCCCCCTTCGCAAAACCCTTTAGACACGGGTTGTGGCCCAAAACCAGAATCGAAACCAAACACGCCAGCAGTGACTGCGCGGGCCCAACCAATAGCTCTCATATCCCCTCCCGCAGCCCGAGCACTTCCCCTCACGCAAGCGTTAACCCAAGCCCCGCCCACAGCACGAGCACTCCCACAAGCGCAGACCACGGACACACAATTTCCCAGCACCCAGCAAGGCCCTTCACAGATGCCACCTGTGTCACTTGTCCCATCCGCACCTCCCGCTCTAGAGACAGATTCAGCACCATCCGCCCCTCCCGAAGTCGAGATTGAGACTGGGGAGGCGAGAGGCGGGGCTGAAGGAACAGGATTTGGACGGGTAACTCGAAGCGCAATCAGCAAAGAGAGAAAGATTGAATTACGGCAAGAGGCAGAAATGTACATGGAAGGAAATGATGACACGGCAGCATTGGCCTCATTGTATGGGTACCGAAGAAGAGACGAGAGACAGGTAGTGTTGGAATGCATGGGGGAAATTCTGGTGGGAGAATGGAAAAAGATACTTGGGAATTTACCGCCACAGCGGTTGTCAGATTTGAATAAGTTAGCACACAGTGAGCAAAGAGATGAGGATGTAAGAAAACATGTGCACAAACTGATCGAAGTAAAAAATGAAATGGAAGACAGATGTGCTGAAATGTTTGCTACACCTGAGTATAGTAGAGAGTTTATTAAGAAAGGTAGGAAGGAGGCGTCAAGGTTGAATATGAAAAAATCATGGCCGAGAGTTTTTCCAGGTGGTACAAAGCATTTGCCGGTACCGGGACGGATAGGCGATAAACAAAGATTGCAGGTATGGGTAGGGGAAACAATGCGATGGATGTCGAACAAAAGAACGTCAGTAAAAGAAGTAAGTGAGATATGTAATGGGTACCCATTGGAGATGAGAAAGGAAGCGATGCAAACAACAGTAGGGGTGTTACTGCAGCAGGTCATTGGATACAATAGAGGTAGAGGTAATGCACAAGGCCAGGGAAATTTGAATAATATGATGCATGGGGTGTCATTGGGATTAAATCAATGTGCGTACTGTAAGGAGGAAGGACACTGGCGAGCACAATGCCCGCACCTACAGAATAGAGGTGGGTTTGGTCAGAGAAGGCCTCATAGAGGACATCAAGGGTCAAACGGCCCAAGCAGAAGTAACATGCAGCAGCAGCAGGGATATACCAATGGAGGTACTCAAACCCAATCACATGGCCAAAACCAAGCACAACAGAACCAGGCATTGAACCAAAGTGTTTCGAACCAAAATCAGGGCGGGCAGTGCCAACAGAGAAATGATCAGAGTGGAGGACATCAAGGGGGATATGGGAATATTTTTGATACACAACCAAACACGTATTATAGCAGTAGCGGTGACTACACATCGGACGATGTGTTATTTTCGTGATAGGACAGCCCACGACAGGGGTCGGAACCAGTGTCTATTCCCGTGAATTAGAGAGGACCCTACGTAGAAATGAGAGTCGGGAATAAGGAGCACCGTTTCCTTGTAGATACAGGGGCACAGAAGTGCTCGATAGACCCCCACTTGGTTCCGGAGATACCACTGTCGGGGCAGAAGAATGTTTCTGTAGGGTTCGCAGGTACACCAGTAATTAACCCCATGTCCGAAGCTGTCCCAATTACAATAGGACCATTTACAGAGCAGTGTCCATTTCTTCTGACAGAAAATTGTGGAGAGAACTTACTAGGATTGAATTTGTTGAGAAAATTGGGGGCAGTCAGACATTGTACGGCAGACAGGGTGTTCCTCACGATGTGGCCTCACGATGTACCGGTGACGGAATTTATGTCAAAAGAATTACCAGAAGAGCTAAGTAGAGTACCAACCTGTCTGTGGGCAATGCATGATAACGATGTAGGAGGCTTGAAAATAGAACCAGCAAAAATAACTCTGAAAGAAGGTGTAACACTACCACGAATTCCCCAGTATAAAAGTTCTGTTGAAGGTGAGAAGGGATTGAAAAGCATTGTTACTGACCTGGTGAGATTGGGGCTGGTTGAGGAAATTGCAGGTAGCGCGTGCAACAACCCGATTCTTCCAGTTTACAAGAAAGGAGGCAATGAAGTACCCTATCTTTTCATAATTGATCTGCGTGCATTAAACAAAGTGGTAGACCCACAAATCCCTTTGGTCCCAGATGTCACAACAATACTGACAATGATACCGGCCACTGCAGAATACTTTAGTGTAGTCGATTTGAAGAACGCATTCTTTAGCATCCCAGTGGATAAAAGCAGTAGATATCTGTTCGCGTTCACTCTAGGAGGTCGATCATTCACATTCACACGCATTCCACAAGGATATACAGAAAGCCTGAGCATTTACAGCAGATCGCTAAAAGAACAGCTAGACATGCTAGAACTACCCGAAGGTTGCGTACTCTTGCAGTACATAGATGACTTGTTATTAGCTGCTGACACGAAAGAGATCTGCAAAGAAAGTACTGTATTACTCTTGACACATTTAGCGACCCATGGTCATAAGGCAAGTTTGAAGAAATTCCAGTATAATCAAAAGGAGGTGTCTTATTTGGGATACCTACTTTCGAAAGAAGGGAGAAGATTAACACCAGAACGCATAGAAAGTATTTCTAGTATGCCTCTTCCAAAAACTCAAAAAGGAGTGAGAGCTGTAATAGGCATGGCCTCTTATTGTCGGCAGTGGATCAGTAATTTTGCGTTGATTGTGAAGCCGATGATAAAGTTGACTAAAAAGGATGCAGAGATGCCTTTGCAGTGGGATGAGGAATGTCAGAAAGCGTTTGAGCAGTTGAAAGTTGCATTGTGTGCTGTGCCAGTTTTAGGCACTCCCAACTATAAAAAGATCTTCAGACTATTTGTGAGTGAGAGTGAAGGATGTGCATTGGCGGTTTTGACACAGGAACAAGGTGGAAGAAATAGGCCGTGCGTCTATTTTTCTTGCGCGTTGGACCCTGTAGCGCGCACTACCACAATGTTTGCGATCCAGCGCAGCAGCTGCTGCGTCAGTGAAACAAACGGAAGGAATGGTATTGGGGCACACTTTAATTCTGATGGTGCCACATGCTATAGACGTCCTATTGAATAGGACGCAGACGCAACACTTCACCTCAGCTAGACTGACGAGATATGAGCTCATCTTGTTTGCACCCCACATCCAAATTATGAGGTGTAGCGCATTGAATCCTGCAGAATTAATGCCACTGCCCATAGCATAAATTGGTGACAACGAATCACCACCCCATGATTGTTTAATGATCACTGAAGAAGAAACAAAGGGAAGGATTGATTTGAGCGATTTCCCACAAAAAGAGCCAGATGGGGAGTTATTTTGCGATGGCTCTTGTTTTAAATTATCTGATGGCACATCAACGGCTGCATATGCAATTACTACCCTAAAGAGAGTTGTAGAAAGCAGAAGGATCCCCTACAATTCGGCACAAGCTGCAGAAATAATAGCACTGACTCGAGCCTTTGAACTCTCCGAGAATCTGAACGTAAATATTTATACTGACAGCCAGTAAGTCTTTGGCGTGGTTCACAACTTTAGCCGACTTTGGGCTGGGAGGGGTTTCTTGACATCACATGGAGCCAGGATACAGCATGGCCCTTTGATTGTGCGATTGTTGTCTGCGCTCACGTTTCCAAAGCGCCTAGCTATAGTAAAGTGCGAGGCGCATAAGAAAGTAACATGTAGAGTGGGAGAGGGAAACGCGTTTACAGACAGGATTGCAAAGCAAACAGCCACAGATTTGGGGAATAAAATGATGACAGTACAGACTGAGGAAGTACCTTGTATGATAGAGAATGGAGTTGCCACAGTCAAAGAAATGCAGGCTGAGGCCACGACCGAAGAGATTCAGGGGTGGGCTGGGGGCTCTGTTGAGTTAGATTTGGAAGGATGTTGGGTGGACAAGGAAACAAAGAACTGGATGTTGCCAAATTGTTACGTAACTGCAATGGTTATAATGGCGCATAGCCCTACCCATATTTGCGCAAAGAAAATGGTACAGCATTTATCCACAGTATGGAAGAATGAGCACATAAAAAAGAATACAGAAAGGCTACTGCAGAATTGTATCACGTGCCTGCAACACAATGTAGGGAAGGGAACCGTGACTCCAGCAGGTAGTTTGGGCCCACCCTCTATGCCGTTTGAGGTGGTCCATTTTGATTTCATAGAAATGGAAAGGTGCCAGAACTATAAGTATGTGTTAGTGGTAATCTGTGCATTCAGCAAGTGGGTGGAGGCATATCCTTTAAAAGACTGTACTGCCATGTCCACAGCAAAAGTAATGCTGAAGGAGTATTTCCGGTTTGGGTTGCCCCGTGTCCTGTGGTCAGACAACGGCCCCCACTTTGTGGGTGCAGTAGTGCTACAGATCTGTGCAGGTCTGCAAATAGAGAAGCGATTCCACAGTTCAGGCATCCCAGTTCTGCCGGGCTTGTGGAGAGACACAGCGGAATCCTGAAGTCAAAGATAGCGAAAATTTACGCTGGGAGCAAGTTGAGTTGGGTGGATGCATTACCCCTAGCGCTGTTGTGTATGCGCACGTCTGTGCAGGTGAAGACTGGGCTCTCCCCCTATGAGATTATAATAGGGAGACCAGCAAATGTTTGGTGCGCCCCGCAGCCCAAAAGATTATGTGAGGTCGAGCATCCTATGTTAAGCACTTACTGTGGCCTTTTAATACAAAAGTTGCGTTTGATTCATCAGCAGGTGCAGGAGGCGTTGCCGATGCGATATACAGGACCGGGGCACTCACTGGAGCCCGGGAGCTGGGTGTTAATAAAAAACTTTGAACGGAAGACAGCATTAGCACCCAGGTGGTGCAGCCCATATCAAGTAATTTTGGCAACACAGATGGCCATCCGAGTGGACGGATGGAAGGCATGGATCCATGCGACACATGCCAAAAGATTCCCAGGACTACTGACAACTTCCGATGACCAGAGAAAGGAAACGGTCTCGGAAACGAAAGAAACTGTTGCCAGTGCAGTGCCACAGCATCAGCCTGAGCGAGAAGTGAAAGTTGAAACAAAGCGCAAACGAGAAGTGAAATTCGAAACAGAGTCTGAGGAGGCTGCCAGTAAGGGGGAAGGGCGAAAAGTACCTCAACGTTGCTTAGCGAAAACAACATCACTGACGAGCGACACAAACCCACCATTGCAAACACGAGCAGAAACAACGCGTGTACCCCTTTGAGACCCACCAGTTCTCGCAAATGCACCAAAGCCAGAGAAAGAAACTACATCATTGCCACAACGCTCATCGATGCCGATCATTGTGCCACAGGCTGACATTGAGCCTGATACTGGAAATGCAACGGCACTATTCACGGATCATACAATAGCAGGAGTGAATCGATATAATCTGCAGCCTCGACAGGCAAAGTGATCCACAGATCTTTGGTGCTTTTCTTTTTGGCCTTTGGTTCTACTCACGGACGGAGTAGGAACCATGGGCGTAGAGGAGAGAAGTGTGAGAATTGTGCAAGTCGGACAATTCAAGACTCACGGCTCCTCGGTGCGCTTATAAAAGTACATGTGTCCTAAGCCAGAGCGGGACAAGCTGGATGCACATGGTACTCTATCAATAAAGAACTGTTCAGAAATCGTCTGAGCAGTGGGAAAAAGAACAACTAATCTTGCTCGGGAGTGGATAAATGATCCAGGCTGTGAAAAGGCTGGCAGAATTGAACTGTGACATTTTTCGTTGAACTTTTCTGGCATCAAGAACGAGAGACATTCACGACGAACTTCGCCAGCAAGAAGCAGGACGATGAAGAACAAGTCAAGACCGGTTTCAGCCTCCTCCTGCCCCCGTGCTGAAAAGATAATAAATTTAGAGACTGTAAATTTAAGGAAAAAGCATGGTAAAAGGACTAAGGTACTGATTTGGACATTGGTCCTATGTTTTTTAAGTATGATAGTACCTACAATAACAGCTATTACACTACGGTTCCTGGAATAGGTACACCCATTAGAAACACTTTTGCCAAAAGCAGCTACTGAAAGCCCGGTTCATGTAATCACTAGTACTTTGCCCCAATGGAAGAGAGACATAGAGAAGGATACGGCAACAATACATTGTTGCCCATCATGAACATGACCCATGCAGTGTTAAAGAAAAATGATTGCTGGGTTTGCACCCATTTACCACAGCACGGTGGGAAAGGGATAGGCTGGTATGCACAACCGTTGCCATTGATTTATTCCTGTGAAGTAACGTTAAGTGCAATGTTCTTTGGGAAATGGAACAAGAGTAATACGGGTCAGCTAGATGAGACCAATATGAATGAATTTGAGGAAGTAATCATGAGACCTGTGGGTTGTTCCATATTCCAAAAAGCTCGCGTGTTTGCACTAGAACCCATGAGAAAGAATACACGGAAAATAACAAGACTAGATAGATTACATAGGTAGAATAGACCAACCCCACCAGCAGAAAGAACATCAGTAATGACATTTCGGATGAGGGATGAATGGAACAAAGATGCTATGCCCCCTGCCTGTACAGTGGATCACAGCCCCAAAACTGCTCTGCTATGTCTACAGAAAAAGGGTTCCTATAAAGTAGGAACGTTTCGCTACTGCCTGAACACAGTGGTTTTAAAACATGAAATAGAACCCGTGTACGTGGGAGACCCTGTTTATTTTATATGTGGAGAAAAAGCATATCCATGGTTACCTAGGAAATGGGGAGGTACATGCTACCTAGGTCTACTGTTTCCAGGAGTTTTCCTCTTGGAGACAGCAGAAGTAGCCAGACGAACAAAAGGTAGAACTCAAAGGAGTAGTGAGGATGGAATGATAGCAATGGATATAGCCAAATCATTTATAACGTTCCTGTCCCAAATAGAAAACTCTTACAATATAAGAAAACTGTCTGGATTATTACAAAAAACTATAGATCCCACAACGGATATTTTATTGAATATGACGTTAGAAGAAAAAGGAATAAGACTGATGGCACTTCAAAACAGGATGGCTCTCGATATAATATTAGTTGATCATGGGGGAGTTTGCATGCTGTATGTATATAGATGACTACTCCCCTACGATATTTAAAGCGATCCGGAAATTACATGTCATAAGTTCCACTCTCTCTACTGAAGCAGGGGGTAGGGGGATAGAATCCACGTTATGGGGATTATTGCGGTCTTGGGGATGGAAGTTAATTTCGATACTAATAATGGTACTCGGGATATTCATAACATGCTGCTGTTGCATATAATGCTTACCAATAATATGCGCTGAAATAACTGATGGATGTACTAAGGGATGTATGCACATGGTGTTGAGAGGAAAACAAACGCATGTCTGGAATAACAGAGACACTGAGGAAACAAAAATAGTAAAACAATTAATGGCGATAGACATTAATGATGGAGATGATTCAGATGTAGATACCCCAGACTCCTCCTCAGAAGAGGAGGATAGAATGAAGAAATAAGACGTTTGGCACACGGCCAAAAGGGGTGGTTGTCAATCTGGAAAAATGAATACCCTTCATTTGAATGATAGACGTAACTTGATGGCCGTAGGCCAACCGTCTTATGCACCGAATTATAGAAATATAAACTGCTATGCTTGACCGACGAGCGGCCATTTTAAATGTAGCAAGAATCGCCATTTTGCTTGTTAACCATTGCTCATTGCTTTCTGTCTAAAAACTTCTTTGCAGCTTGCAATTCTTGCGGATTCTGCTTACTCTGCTCAACTGTTAACATTGTTGTCTGAATATGAAAGGACAAGGTCGCAGGACTGAAGAGTTTGCTGAAACTTCTCATGAGTAGCCCAGAAAGGAATGCCCACGCTCCCTCTCTGTAGCCTTGGGAGGAAGCTGCAGGGCATTTAATCACTTCACAGCTGCCAGCCAGTCTCGTACGATGGTAGAATATGTTCGAATAATACAGTTAAAGGCTTGAATTATGCTTTTCTTACGGCCCCCCTTCGCAAAACCCTTTAGACACGGGTTGAGGCCTAAAACCAGAATCGAAACCAAACACGCCAGCAGTGACTGCGCGGGCCCAACCAATAGCTCTCATATCCGCTCCCGCAGCCCGGGCACTTCCCCTCACGCAAGCGTTAACCCAAGCCCCGCCCACAGCACGAGCACTCCCACAAGCGCAGACCGCGGACACACAATTTCCCAGCACCCAGCAGGGACCTTCACAGATGCCACCTGTGTCACTTGTCCCATCCGCATCTCCCGCTCTAGAGACAGATTCAGCACCATCCAGCCCTCCCAAAGTCGAGATTGAGACTGGGGAGTCGAAAGGCGGGGCTGAAGGAACAGGATTTGGACGGGTAACTCGAAGCGCAATAAGCAAAGAGAGAAAGATTGGAATTACGGCAAGAGGCAGAAATGTACATAGAAGGAAATGATGAGACAGCAGCATTGGCCTCATTGTATGGGTACCGAAGAAGAGACAAGAGACAGGTAGTGTTGGAATGCATGGGGGAAATTCTGGTGGGAGAATGGAAAAAGATACTTGGGAATTTACCGCCACAGCGGTTGTTAGATTTGAATAAGTTAGCACGCAGTGAGCAAAGAGATGAGGATGTAAGAAAACATGTGCCCAAACTGATTGAAGTAAAAAAGCTGCAGGGCATTTAATCACTTCACAACTGCCAGCCAGTCTCGTACGATGGTAGAATATGTTAGAATAATACAGTTAAAGGCTTGAATTGTGCTTTTCTTACGGCCCCCCTTCGCAAAACCCTTTAGAACGTGTCGGCTCCCAGGACACAAATAGTACCTCATAGATAGCAAAGCTTGTAATGTGGCTCTTCCCCCGTGTACAGGGTGTACAGCTTGTTTCCAAGAACAGAACCACCGTGTTCTAAAAGATGCCTCCGCACTTTCTAAATTGCACATTGTTACTAGAATAGACATCGAAAGCATGATAATCGTCATACTCATCGGATATGTCCATCGTCATCCCGAGTTCAAAGGAACTTAGTAAAGAGGGGTGTTGAACATGACTTTGCTGATTGTATGATATGCATTTTCTATATATGTAACTGATGTACGTAATTCGCTCTCTTGCGTCCCTCGAGGTCTAGGAAACTCATGTCGCGGGGCGTGAGATCAGAACTGGCCAATTGATACTATCTTTTGCTTGCAATAAACCCTAGCATTGGGAATTTGAAACCTTGTGTCTGGCGCCTCTTTTCGTGTATGGTAATTGCCTTGTTTCCATAGCACGACGGACCCCTAGGGGCCCCTTTCACCTTGCTAATGGCTTCATTCCTCCATCCAAATCTCCTGCATCATCAGCTCTATTCTTCGTGCCTAAAAAGGAAGGTGACCTTAGAACGTGCATAGACTACCACACATTAAATCAGATTACGGTAAAAAAACGATACCCATTGCCTCTGATCCCCGAATTTCTAGACTAAGTAAAGGATGCTTGTATCTACACTAGACCTCCGAGGGGCATATCATCTGGTACGTGTAAAGAAAGGCGATGAATGGAAGACTGCCTTTCGCACCAAGTACGGGTTATTCGAATACCAGGTGATGCCCTTCGGGTTGTGCAATGCACCTGCAGCCTTCCAGTATTTTATGAACGATGTCCTTTGTGAACTCATTGACGTCTGTGTTGTTGTATACATAGACGATATTCTAGTGTAATCCTCCTCAGAATCAGACCATGTGAAGCACGTTCGTGCAGTCCTTGAGAAACTATGCCAGCGCAAGTTATAAGCAAAATTGGAGAAATGTGTGTTTTTCATTCTACAGAAGTTGAATTCCTGGGATTTATACTGACTCTCGAAAGGTGGATGCAATCCTCAAGTGGCCATCATCCAGTTCAGTTAAAGGAGTACAAATCATGCTTGGATTTGCTAATTTCTATCGCAGATTTATTCCTGAATTCTAACATATTGTACACCCCATCACATTACTTTTGCGAAAAAACAAACATTTTTGTGGACTGAAGAGGCTGAAAGAGCCTTCCAAGAGTTAAAATCGAAATTCACGCCTGCACCTGTCTTAAAGCATCCACACCTGAGCTTCCATACATAGTTGAAACCGATGCATCCAGTTTAGCCATGGGAGCTGTCCTGTCCCAGAAGGATCCCGAAACTGGTCAACTTCATCCAGTAGCATTCTGGTCAAGAAAGTTCTCAGCACCCGAATTAAACTATGCGGTTACTGATAAGGAGTTATTAGCCATCAAGTCCGCCTTCAAGGCTTGGCGGCATTATCTTCTCGGTGCCAGGCATACCATCACTGTAATCACCGATCACAGGAATCTGCAGTATCTGAAAACAGCTAAGGCTCAATCATCGCGTCAACTTCAGTGGGCATTATTCTTTGCCGAATTCGATTTCGTGATCACTTATCGACCAGGTTGTAAAAATGGCAAGGCAGATGCCCTATCCCGAATAGGGATGGGAGAAGTATATTCTAACCCGGAACCAGTGCCTATAATTTCAGAACAAAGAATTCTTGGCCTAACTACTCTACAGACTCTAGAAGACATTCACTTAAAAATCCAACAACTTTTCGATCCAGCAGCCCTGCAGGACTGGGTAAAGAAAGGCCAAGATTATTCAGTCATCAATGACCTGCCTTACTATCAAGGACGTCTATTTCTACCACACAAGGAACTACAAGAACTAGTCATCTCCAATTATCATGACGGCCTTCTGGAAGGACACCCAGGTATCGCAAAAACTGAAGCTAAAATTAAAAGACAATTCTGGTGGCCCACCTGGCGAAAGGACGTAAAGTCATTTGTGATGTCTTGTGGTATCTGCGCCCAAAACAAAAGTCAGAAGAAAAAACCAGCTGGCCTTTTACAACCTTTGGATATTCCACCTACACCATGACACACCTTGTCTTTAGACTTCATTACAGATCTACCTCCGTGTAATGGATTTAACACCATTCGAGTTATTGTGGATCTTTTTTCCAAAATGGGCCACTTTATTCCTTTAAAAGGATTACCTTCCGCTTCGATTTTGGCCAAGGAATTTCTCGAAAACATTGTTCAAATCCATGGATTTCCTTCCGTATTGGTCTCTGACCGAAGTAGTCAATTCATTTCGCAATTTTGGAAGAAATGCTGTCAATTGGCGCAAATCGACGTAAGGCTATCAACCAGTCACCAACCCCAAACTGATGGTCAGACGGAGAGACCAACCAGACTCTTGAACAATACCTACATTGTATGCTACACCAAACCGAAAGCAATTGGAAAGATATTTTATGGATTTCCGAATACGCATACAATAACTCTGTACATTCAGGAACCGGACAAAACCCCATTTATACCATATATGGACATCATCCTCAAACCTCAGAACTCAATTCGCCTCAACACTTAGAAATGCCTGCAGTGACTCATCTGCACTCTACTATTACACAAGCATTTAAGGAAGCAATAGAACACTTAAAACAAGCAAAGGAGAAATCCAAGAAAAATGCTGATCGACATAGAAGTGAAACTCCACAATACCAGATTGGAGATCAAGTTTGGCTGGCTACAAAACACATACCTCTAAAGGGAACTTGAACTTTCAATCCTAGATATTTGGGACCTTACACCATTAAGGCCATTTTCAACCCGCTGGCCGTCAAATTGGAATTACCCTCTAATATGCGGATTCATCCTGTCTTTCATGTTTCACTTCTAAAGCCAGTTCAACCTGGGACAAGATTAACCAAAGCACCTGACCCCATCCTAATAGATGGAGAACCTGAATTTCGAGGTAAAGAATATCCTGGACTCTAAGATGGTTAAATCAAGACGTTTTTTATTTAATCGACTGGAAGGGTTATGGACCACAAGAAAGGTCATGGGAGCCTGGTGACCAGGTTCATGCACCTCGGTTAGTGAAGAAATTCCATCGGCAACTTCCCAGACAAACCAGGACCAAGGGGAAGAACAACTTTAGGGGGGGCCTTGGGCATCCGGATCAAGCCCATCAGCCCCGGGAGCAGGCATCTAGATATTTAATAAAACCCCAGTAGCCCCGGCTGGGGGCTGTCTGAGTTCAGTCCTGGCACCTTAGGCGCCAGGCTCATAATAGAAATCAGTCGTGGAGCCATAGGCGCCAGGCTCATAGTCTTTACTTACCTCATGCAGACCATGCTGCAAATGAATCCAAGCCAATGTGAGTCCTGGATGGGACTATTTTACTACAGGGACTATTTTTTACTCAGGTGTGGTTCTAGGGACTTCTTACCTGGAACTACTTTGCAGGCTATTTAAACCACGCCCAAACAGCAGCACATGCTTCGCGTTATTCTGCATCCAGTAGCGTAACGCTCACCGTGCCTGCAGTCAGCATCCAGTCTTCAGCCACGCCCATCTCGAATCCAGAGCTCCTAGCAATAGAAGAAAGAAGAAGGAAAGGTTAGAAAACATATATTATTTCAATCCTTACCTGAATTCCGGATCCATCGCGTCTTTCGAACTTGAAAAGGACATTATTCTACATGCGTTGCATCACCAGTTGCAGCGCCACGCCATACTCACCAGTCCTTACAGCATTTTTCGATCCGGCACAGCCTCCATCATTTCTCCGCCGAATTCCACCATTTAGGGGACAAAAGAAACATAAGGTGAGCCGAAAAAGCCAACAAATACAACCTCTCCACCATAGACTTACGTGATTAACAACCGGAGGCATTATTCTGTAACAAACCGCAACTTCTTACGCCGCACCTGTAAGGAGAGAGGAACCAGCAATTTAAACACACGCATCTTTTGCCGGACAGTGTTGGGTAATACAGACTCTTACCTGAACACCATCAGCTGCCACAAGACAATCTTCCCTTGGACTCAGCTGCAACACAAGAAAGGAATGTACAAGAGTGAACATCGGACATATTGAACTCTTTGAACTTAATACTTACGGGTTCTCGGCTGGAACCTTGGAGTCAATATTCATCTGGAACTCTTCCAACGCTTTCAAACCATTGAAGTAACTGGTATCTACGCACCCCTGCATTCCGCGCAGGATGGAGAGCTCATCATTTACAAACATAAGGTGAGCTCACTCAAAGTGAATATCGGTGGTGATTAGTGGGGAGAACAGTGGGGTGCCATTATTAGAATCCACGGGTGGCTAAATCCCTTTCTCCACTTGCAGGAGAATACTTCTACGGGTCAAGCAGACGAGGTTAGGCGGTCCAGTCCAGTCTGTCATCTCTGCACTATGCTTCACGTTGGAAGCATAGTGCAGCTGTCTGGGGCCGATCGACGCCCCTGTGGGAGCCTGGTGAGCGTGACACCGGTACAGACAGACTAAGCAAAGGATGGAAGAAGAGCAAAGGGTACATGAGAAGAGAGCGAAGAGACGAGAAGAGGAGAAGGAAATTAGAAGGGCAAAGGAACGCAGAAACGAAAGAATGTGGGAAGTAGACAAAGCTAGAAAAGAAACGAGGAAGCGCAAGGAAATAGACGAGGATACAGAACGTAAGCGCAGACAGAGGGCACGGGATCTTGAATATCTGGAGCGGGAAGTTAAAAAACCCAATCCTATTGTAGAATGGGAAGACATAGAATAATTATTTCCTGCACATGATTCGATGCAAGGTATAAGTGGGAAAAATATTGAAGATGACTTCGAAACCAGAAGCATCGCGGAAAAGATTGATAAAATATATGATGTGATGGGGCTAGATCAGATATCCGATGGGGGAAGGGAAGATGAGTGCTTGAAGAGCACTCAGCTATATGATACTGAGGATGTCACCTGAAGTAGTGGGAGCAGGGGACTGTCCCTAGATAGGCTGGAGATTGGGCAGAACGAAGAAGATGCAAGGAGTTGTGTAAACTGGGAGTATTCAGGATCTGACTCCGGTGGGGAAATGGAGGATGTGGCACTCGAGGAAGGGAGACGGTGCGATAACCATCTCCCAGGGGACCGAGGGGTACGTCAGAGGGGGCTGTCAGCACCTATCTATGCAGACAGAATAAGGGCAATCTAAGGAAGACGGCAAGGCAGGAATGCCACCCCAGTGGTAGACAGAGGAGCTATGGGGAAGAGAAAGGAAGACTACGCATTCCAATTCCCGTTACTAGAAAATGGGGGAGCAAGACCACAATATATTCCATGACCACACATGGACCGAGAGAACCTTAAAAATAAGCTTCCAATGATGACATCGGGAGCCGGAAAGTGGATACATGAGTTAGAGAAATGACGGGGGGTGTCACCTTAGCTATAGGGGACATTACGGGCCTCCTAATTGCTATACTTGGTGAAAGAGCAGATGATGTATGGAAACGGGCAGGCTATCCTAGGGTAACCCTAACGAACACCTCCCATGACAGAGTGCCATTTAATAACTGTAGGGCAGCAGTGTGGAAGCGCTGCGAACGCTATATCCAGACACTTCCGATAAGAGGGCTATAATGACTCGGAAAATGAAAGAGTCAGAGGATCCGTCGATCTATATCCAGAATTTTCAAGACGTGTGGGTGCTCGAAACACATGAGTCTTGGACTAAATCTATCTCTGTATTCTACCACATATTATGCCAGGGGTTGCCTGAACCTGTGCAAAAGCAGCTCAAAAAAATTGGTAGGAGAAGAAGCAAAACCATGGGCCAAAATACAGTTGACAATTGCACATTACTGTAGATTGCTGCAAGAAAAGAATCGTAAAAAGGAAGCAAACTGTACGGGTGAGGAGGCAAAGCTGGTGCAAAATAAACTCTCGAAGTATGCTCTCGAGGGAGCCATGCTGACAAGCCCAGCTGAACCAAGTGCACAGCAAACGACTAACCCATCGCAGAACAATCAGGGTAACGCAGGTTTTTACCCGAGGGGAAGGGGTTTTGGAAGAAGAGGATGGCAGAGTAATCAGGGTGGGTTTTGAGGTAACCAGGGAGTCTTTCAGAATAATCAAATTGGCTTTCAGAACGCGCAGATGGACGGTCCAGCTATGCCAGGTGGACAGATGGCCCGACCACCGCCAGTGTGTTGGCTGTGCGGAATGACAGGACATGTGGCGCGCATGTGCAGAAGCCAAGGCAGGTGGCAAAATAGCCAAGGCATGGGGACAGGCATGGTGAATCAGCCTGCCGTCCCGTAGCAGGACACTGCACAAAATCACACAGTGCTGCAGCAGGCGCCAGGCCTGCAGCAAGGTGCACAGCAAGTGGTTAACCCCCGCACATGGGGAACGTACTGCAGGGACAATCCCAGCAGGCACCACCGCAAATGTCACAGGGCACTAGCTCCGGAGGGGGAGTCAACCCTGGGGCTGGGGGAAATCAGCAAGTATACAGTGGGCCGAACTTATATATGAAATAGGACAGCTCACGGGGGACTCTGATGTGTTCTATCCTATCAGTGACACCAGACCCTAATAGGGAATCTAGGGTGAATGTCGTCATAGGGGGTAAAGAATATTCCTTCTTAGTTGACACGGGTGCGACGCGCTTGTGCATACGCGAAGGCAAGTTTTCCTTGTCTGGCGACGCCATAGATACTCAGAGTTTCACAGGAGCTCACAGTAGAGTTCCCTTTACAGACACACTCCCAGTCTCTGTGGGAGAGCGCAAAATGAATGTACCCTTATTACACTCACGTCAGACTCCAGTAAACATCCTGGGTTGGGACTTAATGACTAAGTTGAATATGACAATCTCGTTTACCGAGAATGGTATAGTGTGCTCCACTCCAGGAATGCATTATTCAAACGTGTGCGAAATGATCAGAGCATACTCTGGACGTATAGACATGAGAGCTATACTGTTAGAGCTAGCAGTCTTCGCATACGCAGTGCGGGTGCTCATGGCGGGATTGCCAGGCCTCACAGATAGAACTATGAGGACACCTGATGAGTTTTTATTCAGACCCAGAATACCTATGCACGAAGAGAAGGGAGAAGTATTTCCCTTAATGATACAATCTGCCGCAGTACGAGGGAAAGTGGTATTGGTCGAAGGATATGATGACGAAGGCAGACAATGGTTTACTATTATCGCCATCGAAGAAGGGATCGAGTGACTGACGTCACTGATGACGATCTGTTCAAAGAACACCCTGACCTGGAAGAGACGAGGGTGGAAGTAAGTCTCACATTTTGGGTCAAAATGATCAAACGGGAGGTGCCACAGAGAATGATGTTGGCGCTGATGTGGCCAGAATACTTTGATGACGACATGGCCCAAGTGCCTGCAGCTGTATGGACTATAGGGCCCTATGATGTAGACCTTCTGAAGGGGGCAGGTGAAGTGAAAATTAAACTGAAACCAGGAGCAATTTTACCAAGGGCACGATAATATCCTTTGTCCAGAGAGGCAGATGAAGGATTCGCGAAGACAATTTCCACCATGATGGAGCAGGGCATTCTAGTGACGTCAGAATCACCTTGCAACACAGTGATTTACCCTGTCAAGAAATTATAGGGAGGGTCTTGGCGTTTAATCCAAGATTTATGAGCATTAAACAATATAGTTGAAGCCGAATTCCCTCTAGTCCCTGATCCATCCACAATTCTGTGCAACATACCAAATGAAGCAAAATACTTCACAGTGATTGACCTGAAAAATGCGTTTTTCTCAATCCCGTTGCACCATGATTCTCAAGATCTGACGTCATTTACTTTCAGACAAATGCGCCTGAAAAGCACGAGATTGCTACAGGGGTACTGTGAGTCTCCATCCATTTTCAACAGAGTCCTGCAGATGAACCTAAACAATATTGCAGTAGACAGTGTTGTTTTGCAGTATGTGGATGACATTCTGATCTGCAGCATCACTGAGGAACAATGCAGGCGCGACTCTGTCCAGCTATTGACTATCCTGGCTGAGAAAGGATATAAAGTTGATAAGGAAAAGTTACAATACTGTCAGCGAGAGGTGCTGTACATAGGCCAGCTAATCTCACACGAAGGGAAAAAGGTAACCCCAGAATGGGCTGAAGCTATCATGAACACGGCTAAACCACTCATGATAAAACAAATGCAAAGCTTCCTAGGCCTGTGCAATTATGTCAGAGCATGGGTTTTCGACTACAGCTCCTATACCAAGCCCTTGCTTCAGGCTTGGAAGAAAGCCCAGGCAACAAAAAGAGAAATTGAATGGACTGAGGCAATGGAGAAGGGGTTTGCAGAACTTAAGGCCCCAGTTCTCGGGATTCCTTATTATGCAGATAAATTCTACCTGTTCTCACACTCCGATGGTAATTTTATGACGGCAGTGCTTGCGCAGCGAACCTCGCTGTGGTACAAGCCCCTCGCATATTACAGCAGGAGTCTGGACCCGGTCATGAAGGGCCACTTCCCATGCGAACAAAATCTAGCCGCTGCTGCATTCGCCATTGAAAAGGAGTCATCTATTGTGATGGGGTGCTCCATGACACTGTATGTCGAGCACTCGTTATTCGCCATACTAGAGAAGCCAAAGGGCACGCTGACAACACAGAGAGCATCTGCCTATGAGGTGATTATCTCCAACCCATCAATCAAAATAGTTCAATGTAAAACTGTGAACCCTGCTACATTCATAGCTGAGCCAGTCACAGAGGGAGAACCTATACATGACTGTGCGAATTATGAGGAATTCTATGATGAAATCCCCAGGGTAAAGGAAAATGCCCTGGCAAGTGGTGAAATCGTGTTCATTGACGGTTCTTCGAGAATCGATCAAGAAGACGGACAAAGATATACATGTGTGGCCGTAGTGAAACACTTGGCGAATGGGGAGTTTCAGGTACTCGTCAGTGCGTGAATACCATCTCACTATTCAGCACAAGCTGCAGAACTATTGCTGCTGATACTCGCCATTGAGAATCATGCAGACCAGGAAGTAACTGTGTACAGTGACTCCGCCTATGTGACGTCCACAGTACATGAGGGTCTAGCGTGCTGGAAAAGGAGGGGCTACCTCCGAGCGGACGGCACACCAGTGCAACACACAGCCTTATTGGACATGTTGAAGGGGGCAGACTTCGTGTCACGTGGAAATCATGAAACGGACATGGAAGCAAAACGTATGGCATCCAAAAACGAAACAATCATGGACGTGGAAGTGGCACGTATTCATGACCGTATGATGGTAACACGAGTCATGCCAGAGGCCTATAGTGACATGGGGCAGACACAGCTAATGGAGCTCCAGGGGGAGGCACCACAGGAGGAGAAGAATTTGTGGAAGCGTCGAGGGTGTTCCTTAAACCCCTCTAACGGGTTGTGGAGGCAGGACAGCACTGGTAAACCGGTAATGCCTGTCGCCCTACTGAAGGTAGCATTGGAGCAGTTACACTACCCTATACATATGACAAAAGAAAATCTTTCTGCAATGCTTGCAGAAGACTGGTACACACCGAATTTAGCAGAGCATGTTGCATTTTTCATGGTGAACTGCATTATCTGCCACCAGTTCACCACTGGGCATACATTAAAAGTAGTGAGAGGAGTTATCCCCCAGCCGAATGGACCATTCCAGCACTTGCATATCGACTACGTCGACATGATTCAAGTGTGCAACGGGTACAGGTATTTAATTGTGGTGGTGTGTCCATTTTCGAGATGGATAGAAGCAGGTCCCTGTACACACCCAGACACTACCTGTGCTGCCAAATTTCTAGTGAGGGAAGTGTTCCCTAGATGGGGGGTGTGCGAAGTAATGAGATTAGACAACAGAGCTCACTTTGTTAATGCAGTTTTCGAACAGATCAGCTTATTACTGGGTATAAAGCACAAGTTCTCATCGGCGTATCACCCAGAGGGAAATGGGATATGTGAGCGGCTTAATGGCCTCTTAAAGGAGAGGATAGCCAAGTTGAAGCTCACATTAAGAAAGGAATGGCTGCACTGTCTACCACTGGCATTGTATGCACTTCGGAACCAACCCGGCTCCGACCATATATCTTACGCCGCACGAGATAGTTACAAGCAGAAGGATGAGGACCCCTCTCACCCCCCGAGATAGAGCTAGATGTGATGCCCAGCCGACTAAAGAGGTTCTGGCAACAGAGATGCAGGAGTACCTTAACTGTATGAATTCCAGCGCCTCTGTCATTTCAGGCCAGCTGCAGCGACGGCGAAAAGGGGAAAGTGCAGCACAAAACACATCAGAAGTGCTGAAGCTGACCCACACAAGGTCTACATGCACCCCTCATCTTCCCTGGTGACAGCGTGCTTGTGAAGAACTTTACCAGGAAGAGGTGGGATGAGCCACGATTCAATGGCCCTTTCATCGTAGAAGACTGCACCCCTTCCGCCGTCAAGCTCCAGTGCAGAAGGGCATGGATCTTCATAAATGACATTAAACAGTATATCGGGGAGAGCCCTCCTGCTGCATCCAACTGCAAAGAAACCACAGACAACGGGGAAGAACCTCAGCACATGCAGACAAGATCCATGGCGAGGAAGAAGGACGCATGAGCACCATAATAAAGGCAAAAGGAACACTGATTTAAATTGTGGCTTATACACAAGACATTTTCTGAAACCAGTGAAAGATAATAAAGGACACAAAATGAACACTCTGTGCATCCCAGTTGCAGGGTAAAGAGAAGCACATCCAGAGCCACAACAACATTGATAAAAAAACTCTTGAAAGCACGTCATGCCCAAGTAGTACAAAGAATCAAGACTCTGATAGACTTTAAACAAAATATTCTCTGAGAGTGTATCATTGTATCCTGAAGCATTATTAGTAAACCAGACTTTGATGAACTAAGAGCAAACGTTAAGAACATCACACAGTATCCTGAAGCAACCAGTAGTGAGACTTCGTTCACAGAATTTATGATACATTCCAGCAGAAGTTTCAAGTGGAATGTACTCACCTATTTTCAACTCGTGGTGTTATCTTATCCGTCACTCATAGGAAGAGAAGCCAGTGTCACAGACTTTATTCAAGATCCAGCCAACAAAAAAGTGATCAGGCGACTACTGACTGTCATCACGGAAGCCTTCGCCGAGCTACACGAGCACATCTAGAAGGACACAAATGCTTCCACCTCCAGTAGACATTGATGAACTCACATTTAATTTGTTCTTTCAAGTAATCGAGAAATGCCCAGCACTTGTCGGGAGAACAACTGACGCACGCACTTTCATCAGAGACCCAAATAATCTAGCTAAGTTGAATCAGCTGGTGACTAAACTAAATCACCTCATGGTAGTCCACGCAGCAGGAAAGTGTAAAGTCTGTGCTAATCAAAAGAAAAGCTAATGACCAGGACAAATGTCCCTATCTGCCGAGGACACCCGGCTGGCACACAACGTCCTGCTTAGACTTGTCATGGACTATCCGATAATGGTGGGGAGGCCTGCAGATGTTGACGTCATCACCTTCATTAGAGATCCGGCCAATGCCCCACACATGGGCACACTTCTCCACGGCATAATGCTCCAGGAGGAGCTATCCAATTTCCAGCGAGAATACCTTAGGAGATTCCAGTAAGACTTTCTGCCTTGGAACAAACCGAGGACAGAGACACAGTTCTTCAATTTTCAGCCACAGAACAGATCGAGGAGAGCAAAGACAAGAACTACACCGTCCTATTTTTCTTTCTACTTTTCCTCTTTTGTTCCTTATTTTTATTTTTATTTTATTTTTTCATGTCGCTTTTATTTTTATTTTTATTTTTACATTTTATTTTTTTGTGATTTTTAGCAGTTCCATCTCTTCATTCCTTCGCATTGAGCAAGTTCCAGCATGTCCTCAGGACCAAAGCAAATTCGAGGAGTGAACTGGGACCTCACCTACTATAGATATACATAATGAATTTGATGTACCAAAGTTGCTAGCTTAACCCTTTTCCATAGTCTAGCACAGGAACTGTACTGAATATGCAGAGATTATTGTCGTCACTCACATGAGTGGGGACATTTGGAAAGCACTCGTCACTTAATAGTAATGAACTCTCGAACTACGGGACCAGAACAAGAGAAGGCATAAATAACTGACTATGAACTCATTCGAAATGGGGGCCCAGAACAGTAACTTGGTTTTACCCCCAACAGAAGGGTGCCCCCACTTCCCTGCAAGAAAATGCTGCAAATTGTCGTTCCAAACGATCATGTGTGTATGTATAGTTATTATTATTGTTTTTCTGTCATTAACAATCAGAACTGCTTTCTTTATTGGTGCACAAAGTGTCCCAATCTCAGTGCACCCACCAGATAATGAACATCTGGGGCCTAGGAAAGCACCCAGACACTATATAGTAATTCCAGTCCCAAGAAAACCTGATGATAAAAGTAACGAACTAAAATTAAATGTAATTAGCAGTAATTTAGACACATTTAAGGTAACAAATGAAGAGAAAAGCTGGAGACAGGGTCAGCACGGAATGAATGAAAACGCTGCACTGACTACTGCATGCACCCACACACAGGATGCACACAGACAAGGGCAAGTGTCAATGGTTACAGGGCCTCCAACGAAGGCTGCAGAGAAGGGGAGGCAGCCTGCCGAGCAATCGGTTCCAGAAAATAGTGGAAGTAACCAAGAGAAGTCAAGTGAGAAACCCAAGAGAGAGGGCATAGCAAAATCCCTCTAAAGGACAGAAGTAACCACAAAGGAACTCACAGAGAAAACACAAGCTCCTATAGATTATTTGTTCCCACTCATAGTCAGAGCAAAGAAACTGCACGAGGAACTGAAAAAAAGACTACAGAGACTGTAATAACGAGCACGCCAGCTCAAACACTGCTAACAAGCACCAGATCTACGACACAGCCACACGTTGGGGAGATGATGAGCCAATGGCAGCCAGAGAACCTCGATGAAGAACTACAAGAGGAGAGGAAGAGAAACGAAAAATCTTTTCCAACCACAGCAATGCAGCAAAAGGAGCCTGTTCCACCAAGATGCACAGAGTGGAAAAGCAGCACAGATGCATTTAGAGACATAGTCATAGCAAACTATAGAAAACGCTGAGAATCAAGGGAAGCCCGTACAAAGATGACAATGAACTCAATGATTACCTGGACAGCACAGCCCATCTCGGAAACAACATATGGTACCAGCACATGAAGGAAGTAGGACGAAGAGAGTCAGAAGGAGAATGCTTTGTCTGTGCTCTCCTGCCGTACAGCATGGGCAAATCCAAAATCTTCGTGGCTGTAGAAATTGATGTCCCCATAGCACACTGTATGTCACACGTAGCAATGTGCAACACCAGAGGACAATTTATGGGAAGAGACGCTTCACTGATATGGGCTACCGAAAGGGACTACCCAGACGAAGATGGCTACGTCCAAGACATTAAAAGAGGAAACAGGGCGCACACCAGGAATCACGTGATCCGATACGAAAATCCTGACGTTAAAGGATCAGGAACACGATGGGTGACAAACCCGAGACTAAACGTTCAAGGAAAACCTGCAAAAGAGGCACAAATCTGGAAGAACAGAGGCCAAATGCAGATCTGCGGAACAGTGGTTTCCCAAAATGGATGGGAAGAGGAGTAGTGATCTGCCGAGCTTGGATGGACCCTGGAGCAATAGAAAACTCTCAAAAACTGTGCAAACCCCTATGGCAAAGCTAGTAAAGTTACTAACATGGGTCGAAGATAGAGGGGGACCCCTGCAGATAGTGCCACTGGAGAGCCTGAAACTATGCTTCAGAAACAATGGCAAAAGGAAGATGGGAGCAAATCAAAACTGCGGACAAATCTTTGAAGCTCCAGGAATGACACAAGAAACCGTAGTTATTATTGACCATTACTGGGCGTGTGGATCCAAGGCATACATAAGGCTGCTGAAAAACTGGGGAGGCATATGCACACTAGTGAACGTCCACATTCCGCGCTAGTGATCCCTAAGAATGACCTGAAGTTGGACAGTTTCCTGAAAGCAGATGCTCATCTAAGAAGAAGGAGATCTGTAGAACTGGTATCCAGGATGAAGAGGGAAAATTACTTTTCTCCCAAATAAGAAGAGGCATTCCAAGCAATATCGTACGGACACAGGCTGTTCAGCCTCACCTCAACAGTATTCACAACACTACTCCTGCCCCACATCCAAGTTGTAGTGAATGCTAAATGGTCGCAGATAACCAGATGGGAGTTATTGCAGACCATCAATACCACTATAAAAGCATTCAATGTGATCAAAGAAGAGCTGAGAGCAATCAGACTGATGACCCTCCAAAACAGATACGTGCTTGACATGATCACAGCAATGGATGGAGGTGTTTGTGCAAAAATCGGAGAATCATGTTGCACATTTGTACCATCACATGATGAAGAAAACGGAACTCTAACAGAGGCCATGAGTATGTTGACAAACCTAAAAAACCAGATGATCGATGAAAGTGATGAAGTGGACGATGACAGCTGGTTTGGAGACCTATTCTCATGGGTCCCACAATGGATTGCAGACATATTCAAGTTTCTGGGAGCTCTACTAGCAATGTTATTGCTAGGATTCTGTGTTATCAAGATATTCATTACAGAGTGCCAGAAAACTGCAAAGAAAGCCATAGGGATGAAAATAATGGTTGAGGTCGAGCCAGGGTGGAAGCCCAGAGACCTAACTGATGAAGAAATAAGAGACTTTGTGAGGGCCAGCAAATTTGCACCAGAAGGAACAAAGTTCACATATCCTAAGAAACAAAGAAGGTATGAAGAAAAATGGATCTACTGCAACCCAAATGGACAATGCCAGCTAATGTAAAGGTACAAAGACGAACATGTGAAAACAGCAGGGAGTTTGAAAGGAGTGATAAAAATATGGACTTCAAATGCACACACATTCACACCATCATGTACAAACCCTGAAGACGATGAACATGACACCGAAGAATCAAAAGCAATAAAGACAAAAGAGGTTGCAGAAGTGGTCGATGAACCGACCAGAGGCGGGAGTGTAGAGGAGGTCCCAGACATGGCCTGCACCCCATCCCCCCATTTCGAGGTACCAGGAGCGTTCTCGCCAAGGTATGTGATGTATGAGGAACAAATGAACCAACAAAGAGCTGCACTGGGACTCTGCCCAGTATACATCAGAAGATCTATACCTGTTGAAGCGCCCATAACCAGACGACCCTGGGCAGCACGGTACCCTATCAGACAGCCGTACCAGCCGCTGATACGAAACGAAGAGTACCTAAATACGGTCCATGAAGAGACCCAAAGAGCCCTAATGGAAGGCCAGTGGAAATGACTCGAGGGCCTGAACAGACTCGTGAATGAACAAAAGCAGCTATCGAAGATAGCACGCCAGTGCGAGTAACTACAAAAATAAACGTGTGTAAATAGGCTTGGAACGCAAGAAGCTAAAGATATCGATACTGCTTGCAACGCTTAGTAGAAGACTAGAGCGGCAAGCGCCAACTATATACATCTACCTCAATAAGGCGCATTATAAAAGTGCGACTCCATTTTGTAAAAGCAGAAATGTACCCAGGCTGCCAGAGGCCCGACAGGCTAAGTTTCGTAACCCAGCCAAAGGCAAGAGAAGGAGAGGAATCGAAACTCAGCAAAGAGCGGCTCATGCCTAGGAAATTGAGGTCAACCAGAGAAAGGGAGGAGAGCGTCAGCTAACAAGGCTCAAACTTCAGAGCATACCAGCCTGCCCCATGAAGGTCAAAATAAGGGGGGGGCCCATGCAGGTGGCGAGGCTGAAACAGAATTAAATGCACTAAAAGCTGGAAACTGAAGCAGATTCATGGTGAACTAACACGTGAACAGCCAGGCGCGAAGAAGTACCACCGCCTGATGTCATCCAGGACCAGAGGATGCCATAACTTTTCCTGATAAGAGGCTACAGTTTCGAGGCCATACCTAGCCAACTAATTGACACATAGCCTAAGATATCTGATTGATGGAAGGGAGGCAGGGTGAAACTTGGGACACCAGGCACATGGGTGTCCATTCTGCATGCCGCTAAATAAAATGGGGATTTATGTCTAGGGGTGTAACCTGCCCAATCACAATGGACCAAGTTATCTGGAGTCCTATAGATAGTAGAAGCAATAGGACGTTGTATGTGTAGTGACATCAATCACGTGTGATGTAGTGGGATGGGCGTAGATGCCTACCCAATGAGAGTTATCGAATCCGCATGCCCTATTATCAAATACGGATATAGCACCTATACTTAAGTTATCTTTCATAACCAATTATATTGCATGTTGAGTTTTTGTAGAGTTAGATGTCAATGATGACGAATATTGTCTATAAGAATTGCTGTTCAACTAAAGTTCCAGGAAGTCGGAGCGAGACAGGTGATCACATTGCTGCTGATTTCCATTTGTTTCTCTGTTTGATGTACTTGTCATTAAATGGACTTCCCTTTGCAAACTTACTGAGTCCTCATTATTGAGTTGTGTTGGAGTAAGTGAATCCTGCACCCACTGTCCTTACATGGTGCAGCTATCTTGTCTTACAAGTTCTAGAGGGTGAGCGCTGACCTATGGGCCCGTCAGTGAATTCCTCTCCTCCTGAACATAAGTGTGAGGTCGAACTGGTTTCCTGCGGACTTGAAAATGCTCATAGAGGACTCATCAAATATGTATTTTGATGCTGTGAGCCCACATGTTAATGATGTGCTTAAAGCCGTCCCAGTAATTATATGTATGTGAAGCTGTGACCCCGCAGGATGTCGGCCTGCTTAATACGGTTCCAGTAACTGACAATGGTGTCATCTGTTGGTTGGAGTTCCCTCCTCCCCCACTGAGAAATGTTTTCCTTAGAAAGTGCCAGAACTGCCAATATGCCACCAGCAGTCCACCAACACCGGCCCTCACCCACAAATTTTTGTGAAGGGTGGTCAGTGTGTGTTTTATTGTTTGTAGCTGATGGAGTCCCAATGAATGTGGATATTATTTTACCCTCACTGTTCCCAAGTGGACCATGTATTGCTGTTTTTGACTGTTGATTTATTTGCTGTCCATTGATGTTGTCTTTGATTAATTTGTTTTGAAAAAGCAGGAGTGTGGTGTTGCCCCTTTAAGAATTTGTGTCGACTTTGTCATGACTACCTGTCAATAAAAAGAGCTTTAGCTGGCATATGCGGGTGAACGGCGGCAGTCTCCATGAATGGAACTTCTACCTAGTTCCTCATTTATTGGGCCTGCAGACTGACACTGTGTGACCACGGTTTAACAGCCACCACTGATCCAGAGGCCCCCAGATCAGCATGTGTAACCAGGGATCCCCCATGCCACTGTCATGCTGTGTGACCACAGCACAGTTGAAAGCCTAGGAGCCCCCGCCAACTGGTGTCAGCCGTGTGACCATGGCAACAGTAAGTGTCTGCTGGGTGTCTGCAGCACCCATCGGGCTGACCCGTGTGCCTGTGAGCCCGCCCGTAACAACGGTAATGGAAGGTTGTGCTGTGGATGGCCTGTGTGCGCCCGGACTGCCATCCCCCCCACATCATCTATGAGGATCAGAATGCTGAACTCTGTGGAAAGGCTTGCAGACACCCTGCAGAGCATTCAAACTATTGAGTGAATTCTGGTGTGGAATTTCCTTTGGGAGCTCCTGCGCTATGCAGGGAATCTGAAAAGAATATGACGGAAACAGTGAAAATCACAGAAAGTCTTTTTCTGAGGTTTTACACAGTGTCCACCATTTCAGAATGATGGTCTATAAGTTGGCATGAGTGCTTCACCTAAGTATTCAGACAAATAAATATGTGGGCACACATGTATTTCACCTCGCAATAAACTGGTGCTCATTATGAGTTTGGTGGTATACAGTAAATGTGTCGGTTACGGAATTACTGCCACTTTTAGCACACCGCCGAATTAGACTTTGGTGCTAATTCCGTGGGGGGAATTAGTCCTGGTGGAATTTTCTCCACCATGGGGCGGAATTAGTATCTGCACTAATTTCGCCAGGGGAATCACTGCCAATATTACAAACAGTATTTCTGCCACATCAGAAGTTGCAATAGTGCCACAAATCCCTGTGCAGTTACCTCCACACAAAAGGTGGAGGTAATTGTATACAGGTGATGGAAAAAAACAAGTCACAGGTGCACACCATCCACTCTGAAAGACTACATAATGCCTGCACCTGACCCAACCGCACTGTAAAACAGCATGCTGACATTGGCCGTCACTAACTGGGACATGCATGTCTGTGCCACATTTTCTTGCCAGCAGCAGATTCCAGCACACTGTGAGCATGCTGCATGGCATGTCCCAGCCCACTTGTACACTTGTGCTCAGGCAGGTGCTGGAGGCATTTCTATGCCATGTATCCCCACACATCTCCCTGCCCACCACCCTGGCACAGATAAATGCCACAATGCAAATGTCTACAGAGAAGCCCACATGTCGAACATGATTGCCACGCTTGACTGCACCCAGGTGGTGTTGTTTTCCCTCCAGGCATTGGAGGAGACATGCCTCAACAGGAAGCAGTTCTACTCCATGAATGTGCTGGTGAAGAACGACGATAACCTGACAAAAACACACTGCTGCAAATGCTTCCACAGATCCACCCACATGCCACATGCCACAATGCCATGGTCCTCTGCAGCAGCACCCTGTCTGCGCATATTGACAGCCACTGAGGGCAGCGCACATGGTTGCTGGGTGATTACAAGAGCCATCGCAAAATGCAATCTCGCAGCACCAGTTGTATGCCATGTGAAGGGGAGTGGAACCTCAATACTACTGAACAATGCATGCCCTGTCACGGCCTCATACATGCAGGACCTGCCCTCCCAAACCACACTTGACAGGCAGGACAATGCAGTACCATAACAGCAATGCATAATGCCCCATCAAGTAACTCCTGCACAAACAGATTTCTACAGGAATCCCGAATGGATAGGGCCACTAGGAGTGTGATATCCTTGGCATGCAGTGAGCGCATTCGTTAGAAAAGAGAGAATGTAAGAAGTGAAACAGTGCACATAACAGCTGCAGTGTCAGAGTTATCTTGGGGCTCGATATTTACTTGATATTACAGCCCAGGCAGTCCGAAAAGCCAGGCGCCTGGAAAAGTAACTCCCCATTCCCATTGAGTCCAATAGGACTCAATGGGAATGGGGAGGACGGAAGCACCGGCACCGTGAGCAACAGTGCCGGTGCTTCCATCAAAGTTTGCGAGGACTTGTAATCTGCCAGTCCGGTAACAACAGTGCTGGTGAGCCTACCGGCTCTGTTGTTATCAGACCGGCTGGGTCGTAATGAAACCCAATGTCTCCTCATGCCACTGGAGCTAAGACACTGCCACAGTGGAAAACAAGATTTCTCTCTCTGTGCTCCAAGACTGTAGAACCACACCCACCTCCACGTCAGACACCCGTTTTCCCACTTGGAGATCACAGAGAAGCTCAAGCCCCATCTCTTTAAGGAACACATTTACCAACTTTCACAGCAGGCCAAAGGTTTTTACGAAGCTAGCTAAACTGACCTTTAGGGCCACGTGTGAAGTTTTATGGGTCAATTTTGCTCCCCCTGTCGGCAGTGCTCTCCTGTATGAGGCCATGCTATTAACTAGACGTGTAGGTATCAAAGCATTAACCTCCTGAGACCCCTACTGAGACCCCCTGCTCCCTTCACCTGCTTCCTTGTTGTCATGCTAATGTGCACGTTCCCAGATCGCCCTGTTCATTCTTCTGATTGCTATGCATGCACAATGCACTCCCCCTTGCCTTGTGTATTGCTCCGTTTCTTTTCAGAGCTAGGTTTCACGCTATAAATCCCCCATTCAAAAATAAAATATATATATATATATAGATGGTAAAATGGACCGCTCCGTGTGTGCATTTTCACCAGCTCACTCAGCGACTTTAAATGATGTGCCTATTTGAAATCAATTACCACGAGTTCAATTATAAAATAAAAAACGTCTCTTGGCATTGTTATGTATGCAATGTGTGCTCCTCTTCTGTCTGTGTTACACACAGCATCTTTAGCTACTCGACAAACACCTACTTTAGAGAACCATCATCATCACACAAAATGAACAAACCATGTGTGCTCAATCAACACACATTACTATTAAACAAAAAGTGCGGCGTGTTGTCTTTGTTTGTGCTTGTTGTTTCAAAACTGCAAATCCCAGCACAGGTGCATTTTTCATGTACCACTTAACGGACACGGGCTCAACAGAGCTACACTAATGGGGGAATTATGCAATGGCTAGTTAGACTTTATTAGCTAATAGGACAGGGATTAATGGCCATCGTAGGCTTTTGCCTCGGAGCACATCCCTCACAGTACTACAATGGCCCCATTACCTTTAAAGCCTACTGACCGCAAAGTCCTACAGATCAGGACAGACCTCTCACTATATGTAAAGGCAGCAGCAGCAGAGTCAGATCTTAGCACAGATATCAAATGCACTCCTCGCTGTCAGGATGCGACACGCCCATCAATGGTACATGGGTCAGTTCTTAGGGAGACGCCATTTGCTGGTATTGTCTAATATATGCAAACCACATGTACTGGGATGCAGTTTTGGGAAGACATCTTCCTCCAAGTAGATCTTATACTTTGACACGCATTCTCCAAGATGGAAGACTTGTGCAACTGTCTGTGCCTGGGACTGTGGCATTGTATTTTCACATGAGAACAATCTATATTATATAAAAAATGGGTAAATGTAACTATATTCTATAGGGTGAAAAAACGGATAAAAGCGTCCAGCAGAAAGGAATCCTTGAGAAATATCCACCTCCCACCCACATAGTTGTTGGGCCTGGGAGTAGGAAAGGGTGACGGGATATGTGTGCCCCATGTTGCTTGGTGGGTCGTTGAACTCCCCTGCTGGCTGAAGGGTCGTGTCATTGAACCCCCGCAGATACACGAGGAGCTCAGTTGGCTGACTGAATGAGAACTCTGGTTTATTTGGTGATTGCAAGCGTTGTTTAATTGCAATCTTGGGGTTTTAGATGTTCACATAATGGTTTTGTTCTGAGAAGAATAATCTAAAACTTGACAACACACAAAACATATCTGTTAGCTTTCTGACATTAATTAGGCACAAAGTGTGTTTTGATATCAATGTTTGGTTTTTAAGAAATGAGAATCAGCAAAAGATCGTCGAACCTGGAGGTCAACACTCTCAAAAGCCACCTGGCATCTGCAGTTAGTAAACTTTTCAATGCTGGGCTAATTAATGCAGAAGACATGGGCTTTAGGAACTCAACCCCTCAGTGAACTCATTATGGTTAACTTCTAGAGAGGGTGGTGGCTTAGCCGAAGAAGAACGAAAGGGCAAGATCCCCCAGAACGTCTATAGACCATACAAAGGACAGTGGTGCGTGGCACATATCCCAGTAACATACTTGTAACACAACAAGCTCCTGGAACTCTAATAAACATTAACTGGTAGTGCATTCATCCCCAGTGAATTGGTTAAATTACATTCTCCAAATGGCTGTACTTATCTCTCTGCACTGCATTTTAGCATCTAAATAAATTGAATTCTCATGAGACAAGAAAGGAATGTTGAGATTATATAAAACTCTGGATCTCCAGCAAAGGGTAATTTCCCGAGTAGCACAGAGCAAAATCACATTTTCCAATATCAGAGATTCCTTTGCTTGGAAATGTTAGGCTTTTTGAAGCAGTTTGCAGACTTCTTTATGTACTACCAAAATGTCTGTCTGGTGATGAAAAAGCCCCTTTTTGAATTTTCCTTGTATTTTGTATTTGTATTTATTTGAAGAACAGGGATGTCAATTTCTAACTGAAATGACTTACAATAACACATTTGCAGATGGCGGAACCATTCCCGCAAAGTCGTCATGTATAATAGCATTAAGATGAGAACAAGTACGGAGCCAGTTCATGATGTACACATTTTGGGACATTTACCAGGACAAAACAAAAGAAACAGAAACAAGGAAGGTAATGGGAGAGGGGAGGGGATGGATGACATAGGAACCTGGTAGAAAGATGATTTCATTTCCATTTTTGATGAGGCAGGGGAAAGCCATTTAGTGATGAATTGCAGTGAGACAGTTTGTTATCTGTTCCAAGGGGGCTCCGGTGAAGGAGGGTAAGGAGAAAAATATTTGTATGTCATCAGCAAATAGGTGGTAGTCAAAGTCAAAGGATGAGATGAGTCTTCCGATGGCAGAGGCATAGAGGGTGAAGGGCAGAGGTCCAAGGATCTCCAAGGCCATTATCCTTAAGGTTCTTAGTGATCCGGTCAAGGACTTTTCAACAGTGGGAAAGGAGAGAAACTGGGTAAAAGTTTCCTGGGACGTTTGGGTCAGCAGAGGGTTTCTTCATTAGGGCTAAGACAGTTGCAGATTTCTGAAGCAGGGAAGAGTCCGGCAGAGAGAGAGGCTAAAGAGCTCAGACAGATAAGGGTAAGTGATTGAGAGTGAGACCATGTGGGGACCAAAAGGGTCCCTACGGGAGCAAGATGGGTTATCACAACGAAGGATGGGTGCTAATTCAATATTAGAGGAAGGGGAGACGTAGTTGAGCATAGAAAAGGCAGGGTCGAGTGGTAGTGCACAGAAGGAAGGTTGGGGAGTGAGAGGGAGTGAGAGGGAGGAGGGCTGAGAGAGTGTCATGTGTCATTTTAGAGTTTAGAGGAAAAGCATTGAGGACATTTCATAACAGAAATGGAGGAAGGGATGGATATTGTCTTGGGAGGTGTGGGCAAAGACTGGAAGGTAGATGAAAGTTTGGGGGAGGGGGTGATTGTGAAGGGAGGAGATTGGTTTGTGACAAAGAAGAATTTGTCAGAGTCCAATGCAGAGTTTAGGGCAGCAAAGGATATTTTGTAGGCTAGGAATAGGGAAGGTGTCAATAATTTGCGCCAGCGTCATAGGTCACAGTGCTTGTTTGTTTTGAGGGTCTGAATTTTAGTGGTGATCCAACACTGAGAATGGGGATGGGAAGGTGTGAATGTGCGAGCAGTATACAATTGGTCAAATGGAGTCATAAGTGCTTAGTGAAAGTCATAGAAAGCATGGCCAATGGAAGAGGCATGAATAATGGGAAAAAGAAAGGAGAGAGTTCCTCACATCATCAATGCAAGGGGCAAGAGAGTCCTGCTTATATTTCAATTTAGTCAATGAAGAGGGAAGACGAGGAGGAGACAGTGGTGGCACCTGTGAGAAACTAGAAGGTGTCTCACCCACTAGTCCCCAGGGATTCCAGTGGCTGCATTACATTAAATGCAATGAGCACTGCCCTTATCACCGCAACGAAAACTGTTTGAAGCCTTAAACACTAAAGTCAACTATCAAACAACATTGATTACTGAGCTACTCCAACAGGAAATTAAAGCCAAGAATAATCCACCTTACGTTACAAAATAATACTGAATGCAACTTTGCCTGTGCTCTAATTGAATGCAGACAATACTCAATTGATATCGCCACCTCTAATGGCAGCCACCACAGAAGCAGGTGTAATAATGAACTCACTTGTACCAGCTCCAATGTGTGATCACCTGACGAAGTATATACACAATATAAATACTATCAGTATGTTGCCCAGGTTGAACCAATGCAAACAGTAGGAAGCTCAGCTGTTGTATTAGCCGCCTCTACTACCACCAGTCTTGAGACGCTGGCATTTAATATCTCCAAACCAAATTGAATAAAAAACCAAATATACAGGTTGAGACAGCATCTTCTGCTGTTGTTAAGAACAATAAAGATAATAAAACCAGATGCCTGACATCAAAACTGAAATCTAAACACACACAAAAATGGACGAATAGGACAAGGGATGACTCATCTTATGCATTTATCTTTTTGTATATATCAATAAATGCCACAGTATAAATTCGATTTGATGTTTTATTATAAACAAATATATACTCTTATTTCATAAAAGTATTAGTCAAAACAATTTTCAAAAAATCGACTCACACGCAATCATTCCTACCATCCATTCAATCTCACTTTCTATTGATACATTTCACACCAATATTCATGACCCAATAGTCTTAATCAACAATCGATAGTTTTGACACTGTAAATTCCCCTCTGGCTGTTGTCATATGGTTATGTCTGCATATAGTAAATTTCACATAAATAATCATCGACACGTGTTTCGGGTGTCTGTTAATACTTCAAAACTCACGTTCCCTCAGTAATGCAACCTTCATCAGGACCAAAACGGGGGGGTTTACTAATTCCCATTTGACAAAGTAGGGTGAGTCTCACCACCTAATAAAACTGTAAAAAGCCTATGAGCATTCTTGTCATCGAGCCATCCCTTCTTATTTAGTTCTCACTTTAAATGTGAATATACATGATTCTCAAAAGTAACCATTACATTGACATTTTCAATGTTACTAAATTACATTAACAAATGTCAAAACTTCAGATATATCCTTGTCATACTTGTGAATAGATCTCAAACCATAAGGACCAATGCACAAGGATGCAATATATATGATCTCATTCAATCCAGCCTTATAATTTTAAGTCCAAACAAACAATATTCTGTTTTATTCGCATATTCACTCCAATACTATCCCGGCATCTTTTGAATCACCTTTTGATGATCAAACGTATCCTTCGATGATGGAATAGAAGTTCCCAGTACCCTGAATGATTCATATGTACTGTCTCCACCAATAGTATATTTTTTTATTTTTTTGTAGGTACACATATAGTCATATCCTTGTGTACATCCTACAAAACAACAATATTTATTTAAATCTCAATAGAGCTCTGCATACACTAACAAGCCCTAGGGATTACCATCATCCTAAATGCATACCAATACTTACATTGATTTCAATCCATCTAGATAACTCTTCCATGTGAACCTTGTTGTTGTTCCACAATATATTTTCAATGGGTTTTTTCCAATTGACTACACCGCCACGGTGTCCCTATAATATAATATAAACCATTGTTAATTTGACGGTCTCTCTGCACTGTTTTAGTCACTCTTTTGTTGAGCCACAAGTAACCCGATATTTGTTAATCATTATCGTATTTACTGTGATATCGCATCAAAACTATGTGGTTAGATCTCATCACTCCATGAGACCATTGCTACATTCTCCCATCTTTACATAATCCTACAATCTATAGGGTGCATCGTTGATGTTCATATTCCAATTTACAATACCAATTCGAGACAATAGCACGCTGCGTCTATGCCTTTTTAGTCTCATTGTTTGGAACCCCTATCCTTTATTGGACCTCAAATTACACGGTACTTGTCATTCCTCATCCTTTTAACTCTCACATAGCATCAAGTTGGGTAATCAAATTTGAAAAATACGTGTGTTTGTTGCCACGTTCTCCCATCTTTTGTGCTCGTCATATTTACATAACTATCACAGCAAACATCAATTTCCCCCCACGTCTATGGACCTGTAGTTACCCCGCCTGCAGTTATTCGGATGCATGCTTACTTACCCGAACACTCGTCTCTGTGTTATTCACGACGTCAGGTTCTAAGTCCCACCTCAATGGTCAATGGTCGCACAGGAGTTGCGTGGAGCATCGTATCCTGTTTATGTATTAGCGCATGATCATAGAAAATGGACTCTATGTATGATCTCATCGCCTTGCATATTCTGTTTAAGTGATTGAGCATGATCATAGAAAATGGACTGATGTAATTAGTCTTGTCACACAAAATATCCTGTTTATATGGTAGATCATGTTCATTTACAACGGACTTGTATAGTTGATATAATATACAACTATTTTATTTAATACATAAGACCAGTAGTCTAATTATATTATGTATATTAAATATCAACATCTTGTCTCCGTGTTATTCACAGCATCAGGTTTTAAGTCCCTCTTAAATGGTCAACAGTCGCACAGGACTTGCGTGGATCCTGTTTGTGTATTGTGCATCATCATAGAAAACAGACTCTACTAATTGGTTTGTTGCATAACGTTTTCTGTTTATATGGTAGAGCATGCTCATTTAAAACAGACACAGCCGTTTTATTTAATACATAAGGCCAGTAATTTGATTATATTATATATATTATATAACATCTCGCCTGTTGGTATTAATTGTAAAGGATGAAGTCACTCTAGATAGTGCTTAGTGAGTCATTTGTCTCTATCCTGATTCCATAAGGGGTATCATAGTGGTATTTATAAATATTATAAATATTATCCTATCCATGTCTGCACACTGATCGTTATGTGTATAAATCCTGTGCATACATTGAATGAAAAGCTCACTATCTCTCCCATACGATTTGACCTTCCAAGATTGGTATTAGGTATCCTCAATGATCTCGACACCAATATGCTCTACCATCTATATATACAGGATCTCGTAAATTCAACAGAGATACTGTAACGCTCACCTGAATCCCTCGGAGGCGCGGGTCTGGTCTGGGCGTTCTCCGAACCTTCCAAAGTCACTCGCAGGTCTTTGGCACCACCCTGGAAGGGCCAGCTCCTTACTGTGATCTTAATCTGGAGAGTGAGATGTCTGCGGGCAGAGAAGAAACAGGGGTTAACGTCTGCCTGACGGGGTTTCGGCCCTTTCCCCTTCCTGACACTCCTACAACTCTCCTAGGCCGCACGTGCTCACCTTAGGTAGGTAAAAGCGGCGCTCTCCATCCTGCGTCTGTGCAGGGGCGCTGTAGCCAGTTACTTCACTGGACGATAGTTCAGCCCTTTATTGCGGAGGTAGAGTCCAGAAGGCAAGACCGTCGTTAGCTGCACGAACGGTGAGTGCCTTATATGAGTCTTTTTATTGTCCTTTCAGAATCTTGCCTCTTTTGCAGGTCCGGTATGCTGATCCGGTAAGTGGAGAAGTCCAGAGTTTTTGCAGGCAAGCAAAAAGTTCATCTGAAGTTAAATGCACTTTTAAAAGTCTTTTTTCCCTTTCTTTCAGGTGGCTGTGCAATCGGCGATGAAGACTGATGCCGAAGGATAGTGCCGGAGGATGGACAGGTATCACCGCTTAAGGCGCGTGAGTAGAAATGGAGTCCTGAGCTCTAATAATGTCCTTCTTGTATTTTACAGGTGCGGACAAATGGCGCTGAACGGAGCTCGCGGAGACCGTGGCACAGGTAAGCAGATATCACAGAGTTATCGCTAACCTGTATTCTTTGTAGTTGCAGATGGCTGGAGAACGAAGAATGGCGGCACGAGGCCTTGGAAGGCGCCGGAAGGTGGTAAGAGCAGCTCTGGTACTTTCTCGTGCTACTCTAATGTTCTCGTTTTCCTTTTCAGATGTCGCGGAAGGCTGGAGCTGGATTCAGGAAGGTAAGTTGAAGATTTTCCTGTTTTCAGGTGCAGAAGAAGAAGAGCAGCTGGAGCCGACACGGTGAGCGTCCTGCTGCTATTGCAGAATAACGCGAAGCACGTGAAACCAATCGGGTGTGGTTTAAATAGCCTTCAGTAGTGCTTAGGCGTCTTTTTCCACAGCTTTCAGAGGTAAGAAAAGAGTTCCAGTATGTAATTCTTGGGAGTGGTGCTGGCCCCACCCAGCAGTTAAAGTAGTCCCAGCAGGATTGGATGAAGAGTTCATCCTGCAGGTAGGAAGGCAGCATGGTCTGCAGGAGGTAAGTCCACCCAAGCACCAATCCTTTTTATATGAGCCCGGCGCTTCCAGTGCCGGGACTGGGTCCCTTTATGAGCATGAGCCTGGCGCCGCTGGCGCCAGGACAAGGTCCAAAAGGCCCCTACGGGGGCCGGCTTGTGCCTGGAATAAGGGTCATGACCCTGCTTCCAAGGATGTTGGGCTAGGTCTGACACCTTGGAGGCAGTGGTCATGACAGCACCCCCCCTCAAGGCCCCTCCCAAATTGGTCTTCCCCGGAGGCTTTGGTTTGTTGGGGAAGGTCCGATGAAATTTTCTGATTAGACGAGAAGCATGGACATTTTCTGAAGGTTCCCAAGATCTCTCCTGGGGGCCATACCCTTTCCAATCAATCAGGTAATACAGTTTTGACTTGAAAAACTTAGAATCCAAGATGTTCCGAACCTCGTATTCGTTTTCTCCATCTACTTGGATTGGCTCTGGAGGTTTAGTCAGACGGGTTCCGGGTTGCATAGGTTTCAGGAGTGAAACATGGAAAACAGGATGTATTTTCATTCGAGTGGGCAATTCTAATTTAACCGCCACAGGATTTATCACAGCCGTGATCGTGTAGGGTCCTAAGTACTTTGGATTGAAGGTGCGTGGTCCTTTTCGAGACAGATGTTTAGTAGACAGCCAGACTTGGTCTCCTACTTGGTACTGAGGGGCCTCTTTCCGATGTTGATCAGCACCTTTCTTATAAGATTCTTTGGCTCGTTGAAGGTGTGCGACGGCTTCCTTAAATGTTTGAGTTATGGTCGCATGAAGATGGTCCACAGCGGGTGTTCCGAGATCTTGAGGCGGATCTAAATTAGAGGTCCGAGGGTGAACCCCATACAACAGGAAGAAAGGGGTTTTACCTGTTCCGGTATGTATTGAGTTGTTGTACACATATTCAGCAATCCAAAGAATGTCCCTCCAAGTACCCTCTGATTGTTGTAACATGCAACAAAGATACTGTTCCAGAGTTTGGTTAGTCCTCTCAGTCTGCCCGTCAGTTTGAGGGTGGTGGCTGGTAGAGAGTCGCACATCAATTTGTGCAAGACGACAACAACTTCTCCAGAAATGGGAAATGAATTGGCTCCCTCGATCAGAGATTAGGACTGAAGGGAACCCGTGCAAGCGAACGATGTTTTCAAGGAATTCTCGGGCTAGAATGGAAGCTGTGGGTAATCCTTTCAGTGGAACAAAATGAGCCATCTTTGAAAAAAGATCAACAATTACTAGAATTGTATTATATCCGGAACAAGGGGGTAAATCCGTGATAAAATCCATTGAGAGGGTGTGCCAAGGGCACGGTGGAATGTCTATCGGATGCAGTAGCCCGGCTGGTTTTTCTCTCTGGCTCTTATTTTGTGCACAGATGCCGCATGAGGCCACAAAGTCTTTGATATCCTTTCTCCAGGACGGCCACCAGAAATGTCTTTTAATTTTTTCGGAGGTTTTGGCTACACCCGGATGTCCCTCTATTAAGGAATCATGATAGCAGGTGATGACCTGTTTCTGTAAGTCATCACACGGTAAATAAAGTCTGCCTTGGAAGTATAATAGATCTTGATCTATCGTAAAATCCTTTCCTTTCTGCAGCCAAGTCAAGGAATCTTCGGGAGTTATTATTTGCTTGATCTTCCTTTTTATGTCGTCAAGAGACATTGGGCCTCATTACGACCCTGGCGGAAAGTGACTGACCGGACCGCAACAGCGTAAATAGCGTTTCCGCCATTGCACGAAGGAGCAAAGTGCGGCTAATTACGACCCATCGGGCACGAGCATTACGCCATGGCGGAATCCGAAAGGCTGCGATGGCGGAAATGACCCCAAAACGGCCCTTACCGCCGCCGTACGCTGCACCAGGTGCAATACCGCCACCCATCTTAGCGGTCACCGTAATGAGCGGTCACCGTAACGAGCGGGCACCGCAAATTACGGGCACCGTAAATATACGGAAACGGAAGTAAAAGCATGTGGCCGGAACGGGAAACAGCACGCCGCACAACTATAAAATCCGAATCCCAACACAACCATTAAAAATCCGACCCTGACACACATCCCAACCCGTTAGCAACCCCAGTTAAAAAAATAAATATGGGAAAGGTAGCCAAGAAAGCGTGTGATCGCAAGCGGCAGGTACACTTCTCCCGAGAGGAACTGACCGTGCTCACCGAGACCCTCCAGGAAAATGCCGCCGTCGTCTTCTCCAGTCAAATGACCAGGACGGCCCTTGCCAACAAGAAGGCCATATGGGCCCTGGTGGCACAGCGCGTAAGTGCGGTGGGGACAACACCCCGCACGCCACAGCAATGTCGCAAGCGGTGGGACGACCTGCGGATCCGCGTACGCAGCATACTTTCTGCGAACAGGAACATCGCCACAGCTACCGGGGGGGGTTCAGAGTCGCCCATCAAGTTGACCCCCTGGGAGGATATCTGCGCCTCCACCATAGGAATGGAGAGCATAGAGGGAGTCGGAGGGATGGAGAAAGGAGTGCCGACATCCGGAGAATCAGGTAGGTTGGCCAAGAGAAACAATGCGAAATCCACAAAACACGAACATGTGCAGTACCATGTGACCCCATAGTGCAATACATACTTTGCCCTGACAGCGCCCTCTAAAAGTCAGAATGAATAAACAAATCAATCAAGATGCCATAAACAACCCCTACATGTGCAGCATGCACCCCCTAACTGCAGGCAGCCAAATGAATGCATCCTCAATCCACACGAAAATGAGACCACCTCCAAGGCCCAGTCCCAAATCAGCCTCATGTACCACCCCAATGCATTTGATACGTTGCCATTCCAAATCCGACAGACCCATAACTAACGCTCGCCCCTCTTTACTCCACCACAGGGTCCGATACCAACGACGAGCTGCAGGACACCCCTACCAGCACGCCTGCAAAGAGGGCCAGGACCAACGTCCCAAGAGCCTCCACCTCAGGTGCAAGGATCAAGACACGGCAGCAGCAGGAATCAAGTGGCAGCACACTGGAGGGGACTGCAACAGGCACCCCAGCAGCCAGCAAGTCCACAACCCCAGCACCACAGGTCCCCCCAAAGAACGTATCTGATGGCACTGCCTCTGGTGGTAGCAGCACCATAGGTGACACAGCTGTCATGCCAGCATGCTCCGACACGGAAAACAGTGCTGGCGACGTAGGTACCATCCATGACCTTTCCCAATCCCCCTGCATGTTCCATCCCCTACACCATGACGAAACCACGCAGGGGCACCCTGAAGACGACGACTGGCCAACCCCCACAAGTCCTGTGCCAAGGCAACATGTGTTGAGCAGCCCCCCTGTCACACCACCGCAAATGTCCATGGCCCAGCAGAGGCAACAGTCCCTCGACCTGCTGATCGAGCAACAGCAGGAAGTGTCCACGCTACTCAAGGACCATGCAAATGAATGCGGGGGTTCCAGGGCAGCCATGGAAACATCCACCGAGACACTCAGGGCACAAATAGAGAAAAGTAGTGAGAGCCTCAGGGGAGAAATGGAGAGAAGCACCGAGAGCCTGAGAGCACAAATGGAGAAAAGCACCGAGAGCCTGAGGGGGGAACTGCATGCGACGTCCAAAGACGTTTGTGCTGAACTTGCTGCTGTGCGCCGTGTGCTCTCGGAGCTCTCACAAACCCTCAGAGACATGCATGGACGCGAGCAGGCAGAGACATCATCCGTGGCAAGTTCCGTCCAGGGCAGCCCCCAACGCAGATCTGGCAGGAACCTGCGCTCCACGGGCAGGGGTGCCCCTGATACCCGTAGAGGGGGCTTGCAATAGCGTCTACCCACGGACAGCATGCATATTTGGACACTGGTGTTGGGGGGGGAGGTAGTAGGGTGGAGGGGGTGTGTTGGGCTTCACTGGGTGGCGGGTCCATAGGGTGTATAAATCAAATCACATTAACAATACAGCACCTCATTATCATCCAATGACATGTGTGGACATTGATATTTGCGTACGAGGCCTTCATAGGCGTACAGTCCACAATGTGCCTGTACTACACACACACAGTGCCACAGGTCCCCTTTCCGTGTAATAGGCACCATGCGTGGTTGCTAGAAGCATGCATCTATGATGCTCTGTCGGATTGCACGTGCATCCTGTGCCTCATGGACTCCTTGAGGTGCCTCCACATCCCCACCCTCATCATCATCATCATCTTCAGGTGCATGCAGTACAGCGTCAGGGGGCATGGGCACATTCCTACGTATGCACATGTTGTGCAGCATGACACATGCCATGACCATCTTAGAAACCTTCTCATGGCTGTACATGAGTGCCCCGCCAGACCTGCTGAGGCTGCGGAAACGAGCCTTCAGTAGGCCGAATGCCTGTTCAATGACCACACGGGTACGTGAGTGGGCATGGTTGTAGTCCTCCTCATGCTCGTTCTGTGGGTTCCGGATTGGTGTAAGGAGCCATCTCTTCAGTGGATACCCGGCATCACCTGTATGAGACGAATAAAGGGTGTCAGTGGAATGATAGTGCTAAGTAGCCCCCCCCCCCTCCTGCAAGGTCATTGACGCATCAAATGGGCCACGATGTCATGCATGGAATGAGACTCACCGAGTAGCCAGGATCTGTGCCCTGCGTGTCGCTCCATGTAGCGTGGTATTCTTGTGTTCCTCAGGACCATAGAATCATGGGTAGATCCTGGAAATCTGGCACAACAATGCGTAAAGATCTTGTTGGAGTCACACACCATTTGCACATTGATTGAATGAAATTGTTTCCGGTTGCGGTACTGGACCTCCATGGCATGTGGGACAACCAATTCAACATGGGTGCAGTCGATGGCACCAATGCAACCCGGGATGCCGCCAAGTGCATGGAATCCCACTTTTGCGTTGGTAATCTCCTGGTACGTGCGTGGTAGTGTGATGTGGTCGTCGGCGTGCTTCAGGAGGGCATCGTGCACTTGGAAGAGTGTCCGTGAGAACAGTGGCTGTGAAATGCCATGCAACTGTCCCACTGTGTGCTGGTAGGTGCCTGTGGCCAGGAAGTGGAGTACAGACACCACCTTCAGTAGGGGTGGGATGGCGGTTGGGCTATCTATCATGCTCACGAGGTCAGCATGTGTCATGTCCACAATGGCGATTATGGTGTCCCGGTCCAAACGGTAGAGGGTGTGGATCTGCTCAGCAGTGAGGTTGAACGGATCAGCTCGGAGGCGTGGGATTGCGGGCCGCCTGCGTGGTGGTAGTGGCAGTGCTTGTGGGCCTTGCTGACCCTGCCTTGCCCTCCTCCTCCTCCTTCTCCTCCGTCTCCCCTGTGCGCCCGGTTGTTGTACCTGTTGTTGTTCGTCGTCTTCTTGTAGTTGTAGCACTTGCAGTGCTATCTGGTCCCCCAGGCCCAACATCGCTAGTCCTGCCGGTAGCATTTTGGAGTGGGAGTGGTTGTGGGAGGGGTTTGGGTCTGCTATATATGTGCTGTCGGCCTGTATGGCCTCCACCTGTGCTGATTGAATGAATCTGTGGCAGATGCAATCCCTTCTGGCCGAGCACGTCCCGCACGTAAGGCTGCATTTGGCCGCATGGCATCTTGGGATTGGAATCATGTATCAAATCCCGATGGCAGTGTGATGTACTTTGACTGATTTTCATGCTATGCTCCCATTGTTACACATGCTATGATTGCAGCCGCTTACATACCTGTGAAGAGTCAGTGGTATGTAGGGCTCGATCGATGGCCGACCCTCATGCAGCACAGTAACGTACTTCACCGACGGGCGTGGCGTCCCATTTGTGATTGCAGCCAGTTAGCATTATGACACACAGCCGCACTACATTGATGTAATTGTGAATGCAAGCGTTCACAGAAGCCTTTTCGACGTAATGTTGCAAGTGAGGAATTCGAAGGCCAGCATTTTTGGTTTTGAAGTAGCGGCGAGGATACGCCCACAGGTCTGGCTGGAAATGTAACGTTCTATTGTAGAATGTCCTTGGGACATGGCCCATAACGAGCAAGCAATGAATGATATGAATTGAATGGGATGCGCAATAGCGTAGTGGACGATAAGGCAGGACGTTCCCAAATCCATCTTGCTTCACAACACTACAGATCCGGCCAGGAGCACAGTGGTTTTTGCAGACTGCATTACGCACAGACGCGATGGAAGTTTCACATATTATGTGAGTGAATATTCATGCGTTTTCATTGCGGGATGAGGGAATGATGAATGGATGCATGGACAGATGATTCCGTTTAGGGTCTGCCATGTACATGGGTTTTTTGAATCACTCCCCTTCCCCTGCGCTATGTGATGCAAGGCTGCCATAGTGGGACTTACGTCTATCTGCCCTTGTCGGATCCTCCCTGTCTCGACGCGCCTTCATACACTTGTGTCTAGGCACGTTACTAATCCCATGTCATGGGTTCTATCTTGACGGACGCATGCACAGTAACCGACGTTGCCAATGGTGTATTTACCTCGATTGATTTCGTTATGAATCGATACTGATTTAGGGGTGTGTATATTCCTTTGGAGTGGGCTAGCATGCATATGGGTGTGGATTTGGTGTGTTGAATGAAGATTGTAATGCATCATGAGTCCCGTAATGCAATCGGTTAATTTGTGTTTCATTTGGGTGACAGGTATCTCCTGCCCTATTGCAGATGCCATCTCTACGCCACTCCTCCAGATGGGTTTTACTCTCGACACCTGCAGCTTCGGGTGAATCAGTGGAGCACCATTTCGATCTTATGGGACGATCGCCAATGGGCCACATGCCCTTACGCTGTACTGGTGGCTAGGTGCAACATTTCGGCCTTTCAGCTCGACTAGTGCCTGCCTCATGGGACGGACCTGCGGTTCTTGCCGCTTCCATGTTGCCTTTTGGAACGTTGATGTAGGCCCTGTGTGCCATGATGGTACAGGGCGTCACACAAGTGGAAGCTGGTCAATTATTGCAGATGCAGCCCTCGGTGATGATGGATGTTTTGGTGTTATTTTGCAAATTGCTGTGGGGCCTTTGTCATTTGGATGTGCATTTAAATTGTATTCCGATATTTGTCGTGTTGCGTTATTCTTTGCAGGTGATGTGGCGATTTTCGATTTGTGGCGGTATGTATTGCGAGATGATCTGCATTGTGTTCCGCCTTCTGAGTTGAGTTGTGTGGTACAGTACTGGCCGCGTTTGCCTACGTAGCACAGTATGGTCACGGATAGGGGCTGCCATTGTGACTGTTTACATGATGTGCTGTTCAGGGGCGGGGGATTGGCTTTTGGCCGACTGGTGCCTGTCAGCCAGGTCGATTGGTGGAATGATGGGATGTTCAGAATGTGGCTGGTCACAGGTGCCTGTGTTTGCGTGCGTTTGTTGGAAGGGGACTGGGGTCATGTCCATTGGAATAGCTTCTGTATTCATGCCATCTGTGCCCTGCAGCTCCCATCGGCCCCTCTTGGGATGAGCCTGGCTGCTCAGTCACTCTGCCAACTTGTGTGGTACATGCTTCTGCTGATGGTTGGTTTGTTTACTGGCAAGAGTACAGGGCTGGTGCAATCCCCCTCAGGATGCTGTTTTGGATGTTGCCTTGCGCTGGTGGCAAGCGATGGGGGACTACTGTTGTTTTGTGTCATGTGTTCTTGATTTTCATTTTGATGTATTGTACCTTCACATGCCTGTGCTGCATCAGTACGGCTATGGTGACATGCCGTACATGGATGCCCACTCACGGGGCGCTTTGAGCCCCTGCATGCATTTCTACGTTGGCATGCATGGGTGAATTGTAGATTTCACTGGTTGCATAGTGTGAGTACATTGCGCCTGCCAGGAGTTGTGCAATGTGGCCAGGGAGTGGAGTACAGGCACTCAGTGGGCCATTTACGGTTGGTTCACGATGCCGTATTTCTCGCCATGGCGGAATGGTACTTTACGACGTGCTTGATGGCGTTCAGTACATGTCCGCTAGGGTCAGAATTCGCGTACCGTTGCGCCATGGCGGTGATTCCGGTTTTGCAAGGCGCGCGTGCGCGTACTTGGTGCAGTTAGCGTTGCCGTTCACTGCGGTGTCGCTAATGGCATCGTACTTTACGGTGACGGGTCATAATCGCAACGAGCGGTGTTCGATGGCGGTATTGCATTTCCGCCATCATTTTTCCATTTCCGCCAGGGTCGTAATGAGGCCCCTTGTGTTGATGACTCCCAAAATCTTTTGTTCGGGGATTATGGGTACTGGTTCTGGATTAGCTGCGAGTTCGTTAACGCCTATTCGTGAAAGGGCATCAGCTTTTCCGTTTTTGACGCCCGGCCGAAACGTAATCACAAAATCAAATTCTGCGAAAAATAATGCCCAACGGAGTTGTCTTGAAGATTGGGCCTTGGCTGACTTCAAATATTGGAGGTTACGATGATCAGTAATTACAGTGACAGTGTGCCGGGCTCCTAGGAGATAATGCCGCCAGGCCTTAAAGGCGGACTTGATTGCCAGAAGTTCCTTGTCCGTGATTGTGTAATTGATTTCCGGGGCCGAAAATTTGCGGGACCAAAACGCCACAGGGTGTAATTGGTGTGTTTCAGGATCTCTTTGTGACAAAACTGCCCCCATTGCAAGACTAGATGCGTCGGTCTCGACGATATAAGGAAGTTCTGGACGAGGATGTTTCAGGACTGGAGCAGAAATAAATTTGGCTTTCAAATCTTGGAAGGCTTGTTCGGCCTCTGGAGTCCACTCGAATTTTTTGTTCTTTTTTAGGAGAGCCGTGATAGGTTGGACTATTCGAGAGAATTCGGGGATAAACCTTCGATAAAAATTAGCGAAGCCCAACATGCTCTGTACTCCTTTTACCGAAGTCGGAGACGGCCATTTGGTGATAGTATCCACTTTTCTTGTGTCCATGTGAACACCGTTGGGTGACAAAATGAACCCCAAAAATTCGACTTCCTTTACATGAAAGGTACACTTTTCCAATTTAGCAAATAAACGATGGTGGCGAAGCCTCTGCAAAACTGCGGTGACATGTCGTCGGTGTTCAGCTTCTGAGGAGGAGTATACCAGGATGTCATCAATGTAGACGACTACACAAACATCAATAAGCTCTCAGAGAACGTCATTCATAAAGAACTGGAAGGCGGCCGGTGCATTACATAGTCCAAAAGGCATTACTTGATACTCGAATAATCCGTATTTTGTGCGAAAGGCCGTCTTCCATTCGTCACCCTCCCTGATTCGTACCAAGTGGTAAGCTCCTCTGAGATCTAGTTTAGTGTAAATGCAGGCGCCTTTTACTTGGTCCAATAGTTCGGGAATCAGAGGCAGCGGGTACCTGTTTTTGACTGTAATCTGGTTCAGGGCGCGGTAATCTATACACGTTCTCAGGTCACCTTCCTTTTTCGGGACGAAGAACAAAGCTGAAGAAGCTGGAGATTTTGAGGGACGAATAAATCCGTTAGCCAGGTACTGGTCTAAGTATTGTCTGAGGTGAAGATTTTCTGGCTCAGTAAGAGCATATATTCTACTGCACGGTGGAGTGGATCCGGGTATCAGGTCTATCTGGCAGTCGTATGATCTGTGCGGGGGCAAGGTGTTGGCCTGATCTTTCTGGAAGACATCACTAAACTCTTGGTATTCAGGAGGCAATTGGAGGTTCTCGGAAGCGATGGCTGCCAGCCTGATGTCGGGCCGAGAATAACAAGTTTGGGTGCACTCTGGAAACCGGATTACCTTGGCTCGCCAGTCGATCTGAGGATTGTGTTTTTCCAACCAAGGAACTCCTAGAATAACTTGAAACTGCGGGGCCTTGATTACATCAAACACGATTCCTTCCCGATGTCCGTCCTGGCAGAGCAGCGTCACTTCCACGGTGGTGTGAGAGACTGGTCCGGAAACTATTTCTGTACCATCCACTGTAGTGATTACATCTTTTACCAATTTAGGACATAAAGGAAGATTCATCCTAGCTGCCATATCTTGATCCACGTATTTACCGATTGATCCGATATCAATGAATGCCTTAATAGCATGCATACGATTTGGTTGGTCGGGGCTTATGAGGACCATGGGCAGTACGAAATGCGAGGTCAAGGAACTGGTTTTTACGCTCGGCAAGCGGACCTCTACGCTTGCCGGGCGAGGTCGTTTCCCGATTCTTGTTGTTTTGCATCCTTATCGGAAGCTCCCAAGGCTTTCTTGACCGGTTTCACTGAACAATCTCGAAGGAAGTGTCCAGACTTCCCACAGTAGAGGCACAGCTGTAACTGTCTTCGCCTTTCTCGTTCCTTTTGAGTTAAAGGTCCTTTCACGATGCCTATCTGCATGGGTTCCACGGAATCATTTCCTTTAGCAGGGTTTTGAGTCTTTGAGAACGTCCGGGTTTCAAATCTGGAGCGATCGGCCTTTCTGTTCTGTAGTTGATGATCTAATTGAACTACTAGGTCGATATAATCGGAGCACACTTGCGGAGGATTTACCACCTGTGCTAAGACATCTTTAAGTTCTCCACGTAGCCCCCTGTGGAAAAGCGTGATCCTCTTGTCTTCTGGCCACCTGGTTTCAACCACCAGTCTGTTAAAAGATGCTATGTACGCCAGGAGATCTTGGTTACCTTGTCTTAGCGATAGGAGTTCATTGTCCAAGGCCTGCCCTTGTGAGTGTCATGCGAACAACTTTTCCATACTGGCCTGAAAGTCTTGGAAGTTTTGGAGGACCGGATCATCCTGTGTCACTAAAGGAATGGACCAATCAGCCGCATTGCCACTAAGATAGGAAAGTACAAACGCTACTTTAGCTTGGTCAGTTGGGAATGCAGCGGGTCTACACAAAAAGTGCAAGCGGCATTGGTTGATGAATACTGCGTAGCGTTTAGGATCGCCTGAGAAACGTTCTGGTGGAGCCAGGGGCACGTTCCCTGGCAGATTAATCTGCACCGGATTGCTTGAGGTTGTAAGTGGATAATTCCCTCCCGAGGTAGGCAAAGGTGCTTGCCCAGCTTGAATTTGTAGCAATTGCCTGGCCAGGTCGTCCGCTCGCTCTTTGGAAACGATCAATTCCCTTCGTAAGGCATTTATTTCTTGACGAGATGCATGTACCTCGGCCCTCAGCTCCCCAAGCAATTGGGCCAATTGGTCTGTATCCGAGGTTTCCATTGCGCCTGGGTGGGATATTTGTGGTTGGCTTCGCGTTCTGTAACGCTCACCTGAATCCCTCGGAGGCGCGGGTCTGGTCTGGGCGTTCTCCGAACCTTCCAAAGTCACTCGCAGGTCTTTGGCACCACCCTGGAAGGGCCATCTCCTTACTGTGATCTTAATCTGGAGAGTGAGATGTCTGCGGGCAGAGAAGAAACAGGGGTTAACGTCTGCCTGACGGGGTTTCGGCCCTTTCCCCTTCCTGACACTCCTACAACTCTCCTAGGCCGCACGTGCTCACCTTAGGTAGGTAAAAGCGGCGCTCTCCATCCTGCGTCTGTGCAGGGGCGCTGTAGCCAGTTACTTCACTGGACGATAGTTCAGCCCTTTATTGCGGAGGTAGAGTCCAGAAGGCAAGACCGTCGTTAGCTGCACGAACGGTGAGTGCCTTATATGAGTCTTTTTATTGTCCTTTCAGAATCTTGCCTCTTTTGCAGGTCCGGTATGCTGATCCGGTAAGTGGAGAAGTCCAGAGTTTTTGCTGGCAAGCAAAAAGTTCATCTGAAGTTAAATGCACTTTTAAAAGTCTTTTTTCCCTTTCTTTCAGGTGGCTGTGCAATCGGCGATGAAGACTGATGCCGAAGGATAGTGCCGGAGGATGGACAGGTATCACCGCTTAAGGCGCGTGAGTAGAAATGGAGTCCTGAGCTCTAATAATGTCCTTCTTGTATTTTACAGGTGCGGACAAATGGCGCTGAACGGAGCTCGCGGAGACCGTGGCACAGGTAAGCAGATATCACAGAGTTATCGCTAACCTGTATTCTTTGTAGTTGCAGATGGCTGGAGAACGAAGAATGGCGGCACGAGGCCTTGGAAGGCGCCGGAAGGTGGTAAGAGCAGCTCTGGTACTTTCTCGTGCTACTCTAATGTTCTCGTTTTCCTTTTCAGATGTCGCGGAAGGCTGGAGCTGGATTCAGGAAGGTAAGTTGAAGATTTTCCTGTTTTCAGGTGCAGAAGAAGAAGAGCAGCTGGAGCCGACACGGTGAGCGTCCTGCTGCTATTGCAGAATAACGCGAAGCACGTGAAACCAATCGGGTGTGGTTTAAATAGCCTTCAGTAGTGCTTAGGCGTCTTCTTCCACAGCTTTCAGAGGTAAGAAAAGAGTTCCAGTATGTAATTCTTGGGAGTGGTGCTGGCCCCACCCAGCAGTTAAAGTAGTCCCAGCAGGATTGGATGAAGAGTTCATCCTGCAGGTAGGAAGGCAGCATGGTCTGCAGGAGGTAAGTCCACCCAAGCACCAATCCTTTTTATATGAGCCCGGCGCTTCCAGTGCCGGGACTGGGTCCCTTTATGAGCATGAGCCTGGCGCCGCTGGCGCCAGGACAAGGTCCAAAAGGCCCCTACGGGGGCCGGCTTGTGCCTGGAATAAGGGTCATGACCCTGCTTCCAAGGATGTTGGGCTAGGTCTGACACCTTGGAGGCAGTGGTCATGACAGATACCTACCTTTCTCTCCCTATATAAATTCATGCACTTAAATTAGGCATTGATCACATACCTACTAGGTGTACAAATTAGAAAACATCTTTGATTAGCTATGTTGTGCTGACTTCACATATTAAATTAATTTGCCCCCCCCCCCCCAGAGGGTTCTTGCTGTATCTGTGTCACTGTGTTATCAACGCATTCCACTCCACTGACATATTGAGACCATGTTTTACTGTGTCCAATGTATAAATCCAACGTTGTTCTATTCTGTGTAGGGCCTCCGCCATGTCCCCTCCTCTCTTCTGTGGTCTAACACTTTGTAGGACAAACCATTTAAGCTCTGTATGTTTATGTTTGTATCGACTAAAGTGTTCTACAAGAGGTTTATCTTCCACTTGATTCCGAATACAACTGTGGTGTTCTCCTGTTCGTTGCCTCACTTCTCTAGTGGTTTTACCGACGTACAGCAACTCACAGGGACAAATAATTTTATAGATCTTCCCCCTCCCTTCTTAAACACTCCCTTGTGCATCCTCTCCTCAAGAAATCCACTACTGATCCATCATGTCTGGCAAACTACTGCCCAATTTCCATTACTCCCTTTTTGGGTAAGCTCCTGGAAAAGCTGGCCATTTCTCAGCTTAATCTCCATTCCGACTCTGTTGGCTCCCTCCATGATAACCAATCTGGCTTCAGAGCTGCCAGAAGTACGGAAACTGCTCTCTTGAACATCCGTGAAAACCTGCTCTCCAACCTCGATTCTAACATTCCCTCTGTCCTCATCCTACTTGATCTCTCATCTGCGTTTGACATGGTCAACCAAACCACCCTGCTAAATCGTCTTTGTGATAACCTGGATATCACTGATCAGGCTCTGGCCTGGCTGACCTCTTTTCTCTCTCATCGACCCTCCCAGGTACAACTTGTGTCCTTCCTATCTTCTATCTCCCTCTCCATATGTGGTGTCCCCCAGGGGTCTATCCTCTCGCCCTGTCTTTTCAACCAATACCTGGCAACTCTCGCTTACTGCATCCCAATGTTCTGCTCAACTTTCCAGTGCTATGCTGTTGACACCCAGCCTATTTTCAGACTTTCTTCAGCCTCTTCCTCTCCTTCCTTCATCTCTGATTGTTTAATCGCCTTTCAAAATTGGTGTGCAGCCAATGATCTATGTCTAAATGCCAACAAAACTGAGATCCTCCTTATTGGTACACCATCTCCATCCTTTCCTCTCACTCTCTGGCCGGCCTCCCTTGTCTCTCCTCCCACCCCCACCTGCAGGGCTAAGAACCTTGGGGTTATCTTTGACTCTCAACTTTCCGTCTCTGGACACATCTCTGATGTCTCCAAGAAATCAAACTTTTTACTTCACCTCTTTAGAGGTACTGTGCCTTTCCTCTCCTTCCCTCAAAAGCTCACTGTCTCCCAAGCTGTAGTTCTTTCCAGACTAGATTACTGTAACAACCTCTTTCTAAATCTATCTGCCTCCACTCTCTGTCCTCTACAACTAATCAAGAACAGGACTGTGAGACTTGTCCTTGGCCTCAAGATCTGGGATCGTATCTCTCCAGCCTTGAAATCCCTTTAATTGACTCCCAGTGAATGCAAGGAGAACATTTAAAACCCTCTGCATTGTACACAAGGCTTTCTGGGGCCTAGGTCCAAAATACCTTCAACTATCCCTCCGTAAACACCTCCCCTCAGGAGCCCTTCGCTCCTCTACTTCTAACTCCCTCAGGGTTAGTCATTTTGCAAAAAAACAAGCTGGGGGTAGATCTCTGTCTTTGGCTGGTGCCTCCCTTTGGAACTGCCTCACGGCCACCTTGATACTTGAAGAAAAACATATTTGGTTACAGAAACTTCTCAAGACCTTCCTCTTTGCCTCTGCCTTTGCCCACCCTTTGCCCCTGTTGATCTGTTTCTTCTCACCCTCTGTTCTTTCCTGCCCAGGTACCTGGCAGCCTGCCACCCTCCTGCACTGCCTCCAGGCCACCATCTGCACTAGGGTTATGTATCTGTACCCATACAGTCCCCCTCACACTTTTCTTCTGCACTGATCAGACATACCTTTCTGACTAACTCTCACATGCCACTTGCTGGCTGCACTACCATGGTTTATCGCCCTTATTTATTATTATTCTATTTAATATTTATTTATTTTTTCTCTCCTCTTCCTCTCACTTTCGACCCCCCCTTTCCATGCACTTTTCCCCCATTTTCCTTTTCCATGCACTTGCGCTTCCTTAAATGTAACTGGGCGTAGTAAGATCGCTGTTTTTTCAGTTTTTTCTCCCTTGTTCCCCTCCTTTTTTGGCTGGTCGCGCTCTGAAACACTTGTGTATGAGCACAATATAAATAAAATATAATTCATTTCATTGAGATCACTTTCTTGGTTCTACAATTTGTGTGATTCCTTAGTTCCCTTCTCACCGTACCATGATAAAACTCCAGGTGTGTCTCTGTTAGAGGACAGTACACAATTACCACACTTATGGTGTCCCACTACTCGTGGTAGGCCCCATTGATTTAGTACTGTTTGTTCTTGGTTATTATCTGCATAAGTATGTACACATTTTTTGCTTGAGATTTTGATTCTTCTTAAAAGCAAATGTTGGTTTCTGATATAGAATTCCTGGTTGCTTTATTAGATCCCAATTACAATTCACAATCTTCTTGATCGGATCGATTTATGGTCTCTAATTGCAGCGCCCAGCCGTGATCCTGCAACTGTGCTGCAGCTAAACATACTATGCATCCGCTGGTGCGGCGGCGGTCCTGCAGTACCTGTGATTCCTGCATAAATCTCAGGCTCCAGTGTACCAGGCCATCGGGCCCTGTGACCCTCAGTGGGAAGACCATCCCCCTGTGGTGCCTGCGCAGTGCAAACCTATATTTTGCTGACGAGCCCTGGGGTGCCACACGCCGGAAGTGACCAGACATCAGATCAAGTTTTGCCCCGCCTCAAGCACCTGGACCTGTTGCGGGTCTGCTACTAACCATGCCACGCTACTAGCCACGCGTCCGGCCCTGGAGTCTACGCGGCTGGGGATGCTCAGGCAGCAGAGACCTGTTTGCCCCTGGCCCGAAATACCTGGATTTGTCGGGGGTCTGCACAGGGGTGTCGGCCTCCCCTATGGAGATGGTCGCTGCACGGAGGTACGTGGTGGCAGCGTGTCCTGGGTCGCCTGCTGGGGACCGGTGGTGTGGAGCTGGCGAGGGGCGGACGCTACGCCTGCAACTGCATTAGTCCTCCATCTGATGCGCTCCTTGCCTGGTCTCGTCTCCCCGTGCACCCCCATCTTTCACGGTCCGGACTGGAGGGGCAGTGCTCTTCCGTGCACTGAGGCGGCTTGGATCGGCAGCACGCGGGCCGGCAACCACCCCGTACCACCCTTGGGGCTCTTGCCACTCGCCGGGTCCTGAGGCGGGCCGGCCCATTATTCTGTTCTACTACGGACACCTCCTCCTTGGCATAGCGGTAGCTTGGAGACCCAACCAGCATACTTCCCTTCCTCTCCTCTCCCAGCTGGAGGGGCTGGTGTGCGGATCTACGCTACCATACTCAGCGGGTTCCGATCTTGGGACATGCTGCGGGCACATGTTCTCCGAAATTGGTGGTGAGTCATGGAGCTGGGCAGGGGGCTGATTCATCACAATTGGGTCTGGGCTCCAGTGCCCCTTGAGGCATGACTACTCTGCGTGCGCCAGGGGACCCCACACCTCTAGTTATGCCAAGGGGTAAACACCCTTTTGCTCAGGTCCCGCTCCCACACCTGCAAGTTACCTTGTTAGGAGCACCATATAGCTGACCAAGCTGAGGTCAGAGTGCCCTGGTCTCGATATTAACTGCCATAACCAGCGCAGGTGGGCCTTACCCTTTGGGGCCTCTCCTGCCCACCCAGTTCCCCCGGACCACCGGGAACTACCTCTCAACGGCTCCATCCAACTAATCCCAGTGTCCACTTCGAAGGGCCACAGGAGGCAGCCTGACCCTGGTGCAGAAGTGATCAGACCGGGGTCTCCATACCAGTCTATCCCATGGCCCCCCACCTTGAAGTGGACACCTTAACAATTGCATCTCCCTCTGAGAGCCTGACTGGCATGGGCAACCAGAAAAAGCAATCAAAAATTGAGCAATTTGCCAGGCCAGACCGAGACCCACCGCAACAGGAGTCTGTCCCAGGCTCCTCACAGATTGACATTGTGGCTCTCAATCAAACCCTGTTGGCACTGAAGGGGAGTACAGACAGTCTAGGGGCTAACATCTACGCTTTATCTTGCAAGGTGGACATGTCTGCGGTACAGATCGACAAGCTGTGTGGCAGGATGTCTGAAGCAGAGCATAGAATTGGGGATGGTGAGGAAAAAATTGCAGTGCTCCAACGTGAGGTTGCCTCCCTTCAGCAAACAGTGCAAAAAGTTGTGACCAAGAACGAAGATCTTGAAGGGAGATCTAGGCGGAACAATATAAGGATCAAGGGGGTGGCGGAGACCACCCGGATAGACAATATGGAACAGTTCGTGGAAAAGCTACTCATGGCAATCCTCGACATCCCGCCGTTCACAAACCATTTTATAGTGGAGCGGACTCAGTGCTCGTTGGTGAACAGGCCGCCTCGGGGGGCATCTGAGAGGGCCACCAATGCCCCCATCTTCAACTACCGGGACCGGGATATATTGCTGCGGGTGGTGAGAGAGAAGAAAGTCTTGAGGCGGGGATCTGCTACGATATGCCCATTCCCGGACTTCAGTCAACAAGTACCGGATCAAAGGAAACCGTTTCAAAATGCAAAGAACATCCTCAAGAAAAAAGCTGTGCGCTAAGCTCAGGGTGGTCCATGATGGAAAAACTCTGTTCTTCACTTCCTCAGATGCAGCACAGAGATTTGCAACTGAAATTCCGTGCCCAGATGAATCCCCCGGGCTTCCCCATGAATCGAGAGCTTGGTGGTTTGCGCATCTATCCTGCTGAGTATGTGGGCCTCTCGGTGCCGTACCCCTGACTGTTTCAGTGTAAATGTTGAAGTTAAAGGTGTTATAGGGTAGACAAATGCTTTCCAAGGGATACGGCATAGCCTCCTGACACTAGGAGCAACAGCAGCCACCAGCACCCCCCATACCCAGCGGCACTGTATTTCAACTTGGAGATTTTGGTTTAGGTTGTTCGGGTGGGCGGTGGGACGTCCTGGCCGGTAGATTGGGGTTTCTGGCATGGGTGGGGGGTCAGAGGTGAAGTTCCAGTTCAATCCAGTGCATCCAGCTCATACGGGGTTCTCCATGAGTCCACCAGGATGGCTTTGGTGTCGGTCCTGCTTAAACCGGGCAAGAACCCCAGACATTGTTCATATTATAGGCCCTTGTCGCTGGTGAACACTGATAACAAGATCATAGCAAAGCTCTTAGCAGAAAGGCTTTTACACATCATGTTTGCTGTGTTCCTACCAGACCATGCCGGCTTCATACAGGGCCATTCTACACAGAATAAACTACGTAGACTGTTCACCCTGATGCACAATGTTAGCCCCAAAGTCCCTATAGTGGTGGCAGCACTGGATTTGGAAAAGGCATTTGACTCTGTCGAATGGTCTTTTCTGTTTGAGGTCCTCTGGTGGGCAGGAATAGTCATCACGTTCTTACATTGGATCCATTTGTTGTCTACAGACCCTCGTGCCTTGGTGTATACTAATGGTATCCAGTCTAACCTTATTCTTCCATATCGAGGCACTAGGCAGGGCTGCACCTTCTCCCCTATCCTATTTGCCCTGGCCATTGAGCCAGTGGCATGCGCTCTGAGGGAATATCATGCCCATAGGGGGGTAACACTCCGCTCTCACATTTCCATCATTTCATTAAATGCAGACGATAGGTTAATATACATCAAAAACCCGCAGACCAACCTGGACCCTATGGTAGAAGAGATCTCTAAATTCGGGGCTCTATCTGGCCTCCATATCAACTGGACCAAATCTGAGGTGAATCCACTCACTGCCAGTGTTTCTCCACAGGACGTCGGGGATTCCTTTGCGTGGTGTCCGCAAGGTACCCGCTACTTGGGCCTCCGAGTGTCCACATCCCCGGCAAGGCTCTACGAGGAGAATTATCTCTCCGTTTTACAATACTTGGAACAGAGAGTGAACACATGGGTGCGCCTTCCCATTTCTCAGGCTGCCCGAATTTCGCTTTCTAAGATGGTGATCCTACCAAAATTATTATGTGTTTCATAATGTTCCGATATGGACCATGCATCCTTTTGGCGACGAGTAAAGAGCATGATGACCAAACTGATCTGGGATGGGAAACACCCTCGTGTCTCCCTAGATATTCTTTGTCGCCTCTATTCCCGGGGAGGGCTGGATGCACCCGACCTCTTCTTATATTATTTGATCACGCAGGCTCAGTACACCATATGGTGGTGGTCCCCTTCGGACAAGCTACCCCATTCGTGCCTTGAGAGGGCCATTGCTTGCCCCGGTGATCTTAGGGGTCTCCTGTGGGTCCCATGGGAGAAATGCCAGAGGGCTGAAATTCAACCTGAGGATATTACCCTTAGAGCTTGGCTTCGGCTTGCGAAATGGGCTGGGCTGGCCCAATGGTACTCCCCCACGATGGCTATATATTACATCTGGGGTATTCCACTCTCACACAAGACTATTTTTGTACAACACTTCTGTAATCTACAGATTCACACACTAGGAGACATTGCTCCAGATGTTAAATTTATATCTTGGGAAGTCCTTAAAGCTAGGGGCGCCTGGAACCCGATCACACAGCTTTTACATTTTCGACTGAGGGAGGTGTTGAGGACCAGATTGCCCAACTTTCTGAACACCCCTCACTCCTCTCACCTCATGGCATATACCACTGCCCCGACATCCACCAGGAAGCTGGTCTCGACCCTGTATTGTAAAAGCAATAGGAAATATCAAGGCTGAGTACCACCAAAGGAAATACACCAAACACGAGCTTATAAAGATTCACAGATCTTTAATACTGCACAGTTTACAAAGAACAATATCAGATAGCTATCTGGCCCTCAGTACAACACAGCAAATACCAGCCCTTCAGTGTGAGAAGTGAGAGGTACTGGACATCTGGACATTCTTACATTTATACAATTTCAGTAATAATGTCCAGTCCCTCTGCAAGTTAATAATCAGTGGTCTAGAGTTCGTGCCGAGTTCACAACAATATGCACACGGATTACATTTGGTTTACATTCAAACAAGTTACAATGGCAACAGTGTATTCCAGGATTTAGCAGTAAGCCTTAGCACATATCCCTTCACAATGCAGTTCAGCCAGTGTCCACGTTCAGTATTTGCATTACATTGTTTTCGATGTATGTTCGTGGATGAGGCTTATTGGTGCAGACAATCCTAAGACCACAAGTCAGGCATGGGACAAGGTCTCTTTACCTAGTCTAAACATTCGGCACGCGGACAGTCTAAACATTAACTAAGTGCAAGGGTCGGGAAGGCTCGGTTACAAGTTGGAAACACAGTCCACCATTTTAGAACACAGAATTACATTTGAACAGAAATCAAAATGGCGGATGATCCTAAGATGGCGGCGAAGTCGATCCAAAATTGGAACTTTTGAACCGTGTTTTTTTTCGCAGAGCGACTGGGCTTAGGCCAATATATATGAAAAAGGAAGCACAATATAATTTCCCATTTCGCAAACCCTCCTATTTGGCCTAAGCCAAGCGCTAAACTACTTCTAGTCACTTTACGAGTAACTCCACGTCTCAATGTCCATACACCCTGAATCACAATCATCGGAGATATCGATCGCCATAAGGTCTAAAATGAAAATCTCTTTCAACACAAATTAATTTGTCATTCTCTCCGGGGCGCGTACCTTGTGTCCTACTGTTCCCATCATCTGTGCACAACATCCTCCTAACACCGAACATATGCCAGGAAGGCACTGTATACAGCAACAGAAAAACAACAGAATACCTAAAATAATCAGCAAGACTAAAAGTAACTTCCATCCCCAAGATTGCAAGAAGTCCCAGAACGAAGCGCTAAGATCCAGTTTCCCACGGGAACATGCACTTCTGAACTAAGGACATGCAGATTTTGTATTGCCTTAAAGATGGTTGGGGAGGAATCTGGACGAAAACGCAACAAGCGGACCCTACTAATTTACATACTACACCACGCTCAGCTGGGATGTCGTCTAATGCCATCCGGTTCTGAAATGCCACTAACCTTATCGCTTTCTGTTCTAAAGTCATGTTATAGAGTATGTCAGTGGTTCCGGTTGATGGTCCTCTCCAGTACTCTTGCTAGTCTTCTGATATCCTCTGAATTCAATATTTGCCCCAAAAAGGTACAAAAGATTTTGCTACGTCACCCAGAACTTGTGCTGAAGTATCGCCGTTCTCGTCCCGCCTTGGACGAGCCTTAGAGATTTCTATGGTGTTTGCTATGAATACCCCGGTCAACAGAATCCCAAAATAACAGGTTCCCTGCCAATCCCTTGGTAACCATGGGAAAGCAAAGTAGACAGGTTCGCCTACATACAAAGGTCTGTCCTCACTGGTCAAGTATGCAAAATTGGTGCAGCCCTTGAAATAACCCATTGACTGAGTACCATTCCTCTGTATGCAGAAAGAAACTGAATTGGGGCGGTAGTTAACAGTGTAGGAAGGTTGCGTGGCATCCCTATTGCCTATAGGAGCCATCTCGAAAGAGATCAGAGATTGAAAGGGATGGGACAATCTATCAGAAGGCCTAATAGAAGAAAAGTTAAGCTTGCTCCTATTTGCAAAAAGAGAGCATCCCAGGGGCGTTAGAACTTGTTTCTCAAAGTCATTCAAATTCATCCCATGGAAGTTCCCCGAGATGCTATTGTTCCATCGGCCAAAGAATAATGCCCTTAAAGATGCATAACATGCAGTAGTCAAAGGTAAAGGATGAATATACCAGCCCAACCCTTTATCTCCGTGTTGCGGTAAATGCGAGCAGACCCAACAATTAGATCTATTAAAAATAGCATGTGCGGCATTCATTATGAGTAATAAAGTGTTATTGTGGTAACTCTGTGCTGAGAGTCTCTAGGGGATAGAGTGTTCAGATGCACGAAAGGTGTAGAAGCAGTAGGTACATCTTCTGTAGACAAAATAATTTCAAGCGGAAGTACTTCTTCCAAATACCAAAATCCTAAGGCAATTACTATTGTGAAGCCGGTTAACATAATCACAAGACAACAATACGTTTTCGGAGACCACGCATTCGATTGTTCACTGTTACGATCGGGCACACAGTCTCTTATTTGTTCCGTACGAGTGAGAACGATTGCAGGCATTGTTTCTTCAAACAAAAACACTCCAGAGTTTATTTGCTGGCGATCTCCTGATCGCGCATTTTCTTAGTCCTTCCCAAACCCTAGCCAACAGAATTCCTTGCGTGCAAAAGAACGGGGCCAAAAGACAAGCCCTATGATGATTTTCCCTGGTGGCACAGCCGAACCGTGCACTAAGTCTATCTCTGTGGACGCAGATCGTACCTTGTGACTCCTGGTACTGCATGATCTGTGAACAACGTGTCGTCACTTCCCGATGGAAGTGGTGGATTTGCAAAAGACCCTGAAAATGGTGGAAAAGGATCTGTAGAAGAGTGTGGAGATAAAGTGGCTGTTTCCCCAGGCCCCACAGTCTTTGGTAGAGTCTCCGAAGCATTCTCGATGCTGCTCCATGCTGCGTGATTGCTGGGAGCAGTGCAGGTAGGATTTTCTGTGTCTTCTGTATCATGTGGGAAGGGGAAGGGTATCCTCTTGACATGCGGCATGTGGATCCAGTGCTTTCGTCCACTCACTCGTACAGCTGTCTGTGTGGCCAGGAGAACCTGGTGCAGTCCTCTCCACCGCGATGCGAAACAGGATGCTCATTCGAATGCTTTGACGAGCACTTACTCCCCAGGTCATAAATACTATCACCTGGCCCCTCGTATTTTACTGGAAGGGCTTCTCGCACCTGTTGGTAAATCAAATACAGATTTTTAGTTAACCTGTCACAGTAATCAGAAAGAAGTACATGTTCAATGTCCCGCAAAGATCTCGGCTTAGGCAGATTCCAAATGTTAGCTGGCCTACCCATTACCACCTCAAATGGGGAGAGGCCTGTCTTAGTCTGTGGGGTCGTTCCCATTGATAATAACACAATCAGTAAGGCGTCCGGCCATTTCAGTTTGGTGCCCGCACACGTTTTAGCGAGTTTGTTTTTTATGATTCCGTTGTGTCTCTCTATCAAACCAGCACTTTGAGCTTGTCTAGCTGAATGGAACCGTTTATTGATATGTAATCCCACGCATATCTGCAAAATTACAGCAGCGACAAAATGTGGACCATTATCCGACCAGATGACCCTTGGCAAACCAAACCTAGGAAAATATTCCTTAAACATGGTTTTCGCCGTTGTCATTGCTGTGGCATCTTTAACAGGAAAGGCTTCAACCCATTTACTAAAGGTGCAGATAACAACCAAGACATACTTGTAATTATTACAACGTTCCATTTCAATGAAATCAAAGTGGATGACCTCAAAGGGGACAGAAGGTGGACCAAAACTAACCCTTGGTGGCAATGTGCCCTTTCCCATATTATGCTGTAGACAGATCATACAACTCTGAACAAAGCGTTCAGCTATTTTGGAGATTTTATCATTCATCCAGACATTTCGTAACATTTTGGAAACTTTCCTCGCACAGATGTGGGTGGGACCATGAGCCATTGCGACCAGCTTTGTAATGTACGCATCTGGCAGCAAACATCTTCCTTCTAACTTGTCCACCCAACATTTTTCTAATGTGGCATCAGCTTGAATACTCTTTACAGATTTGATACCCTCATCCAAAGTACAAACATTTGTGGCTCCCCTTGAAGTATACATTTCTGAATAGAGATCAGTGGCAGTTTGTTTGGCTATCTGGTCAGTGAAAGCATTCACTTTTCCCACATTATCCATAACATTCTGATGCACTGTATTTCATGATTGCTAACTGAGTTGGGAGTGCAAGAGCTGAGAGTAACTGTGCTACCAAGGAGCCATATTGGATCTTTGTTCCATGTGAGGTCAAGAAACCTTGTTCTGTCCAAAGTCTACCGAAGTTGTGAACCACCCCAAAGGCATACTGGCTATCAGTATATATGTTTATTCTAAGCCCTTCGGAAAGTTCACAAGCTCGAGTCAGTGCTATAATCTCTGTGGCCTGCGCGGAGTTCCGCGTGATTCTCTTGGTTTCCACGATCGTGCTCAACGTTGTGATTGCATAAGCAGCCGTGGATGTACCATCTGGAAGTTTGAAACAGGAGCCATCACAAAACAGTTCCCCTTGTGGATTATTCACAGGAGTATCTTTCAGGTCAATTCTGCCTTTAGTCTCTTGCTCTGAAGTGGTGTAGAGGCAGTCATTTGACGCTTCGTCACTGCAAGCAGTACCTTGCGGGAAAGGTAAAAGTTCAGCCAGATTCAATACACAACACCTCTGAATTTTAATGTGCGGTGCAAATAAGATCAATTCGTATCTCGTTAATCATGCAGAGGTGAGGTGTTGCATTTGTGTTCTGATTAATAGAACATCTACAGAGTGAGGTACCATCAGGGTTAAAGCATGGCCTAGGACCATACCCTCGCTCTGTTTTACAGACGCAGCAGCGACAGCTCTCAAACATCTTGGCAAAGTGCATGCAACAGGATCAAGGGCGGAAGAAAAGTAGCTGCACAGCCTATTCTTCCCTCCATGTTCCTGTGTTAATACAGCCAAAGCACATCCATCATGTTCATGCATATACAACACAAAGGCCTTTTCATAATTTGGAGTGCCCAAAACTGGTGCTGAACACAGTGCAGTCTTGAGCAGATCAAACGCTGCTGGTGTTCCAAGTTCCACGGCAATGGTGAAGAAATGCCCTTCTTTGTCAAAGCCAACATTGGTTTAATCGTTAACGAGAAGTTCGGAATCCACTGCCTACAGTAAGAAGCCATTCCTATCAAGGCTCTGAATTCCTTCTGTGTATTTGGGACAGACATGCTAGAAATTATTTTTATCCGTTCAGGCATCAACCTTCTTCCCTACTTTGACAGGAGATAGCCTAAATAGGCGACCTCCTGTCGACAATACTGAAACTTTTTGAGTGAAGCTTTATGTCCATGTTTTGCTAGGTGAATAAGCAACAACACGGTGCCCTCCTTACAGGCACTCTCTGAGTCAGCAGCTAAAAGTAGATCATCTACGTATTGAAGCAATGTACAAGTGGTAGGCAACTCGAGTGTACCACGCTGCTCTTTCAAAGCCCTACTATAGATGCTCGGACTTTCTGTGTAACCTTGCGGCGCATGGGTGAATGTAAATGAGCGCCCCCCTAAGGTGACCGCGAACAGATATCTGCTATGTTTGTGTATAGGAATGCTAAAGAAAGCATTCTTAAGATCTACAACACAAAAGTGAGTAGCAGAAGCCGGAATCATGGATAGTATTGTCGTCACATCAGGCACAATAGGCAAATTGTGGAGCAACAATCTTATTGATGGCACGTAAATCAATGATGAAATGAAAAGGGATTGCATTATCGCCTTTCTTGTACAAAGGCAAAATCGGACTATTGCACAAACTACCTGCAATTTCCTCAATTACCCCACGATGTACAAAATCAGAGACTATACATTTCAAAGCTTGCTCACCATCAACCGAAATCTTATACTGAGAAATACGCGGCAACTTTACTTCATGTTTTAAAATGATCTTAACAGGCTCAATTTATAGAAAACTGACATCATTGTCATCAATTGCCCACAAACACTCCGGAACATCACTACATTCCGGCGGCAAAGGTCTAGTCAAGAACTGAGAGACAGAAATCGTCAAACGCACCCAGCCGACGAACAATGAATTACTGCATTTAATTCCTTCAACACATTCAACCCCAACAAATTCTCTCCACAGTTCGTAGTCAAAAGAAATGGACAGTGGTCTGTGAATGGACCCATTGTAATCGGTACCGGCGAAGAAACCGGACAGACTACTGGTGTACCAGAAAACCCTACAGAAACATTGGTTTCCCCTGAAGGTGGAATGTTTGAAACCCGTAAATGGTCAATGGAACACTTCTGTGCTCCTGTATCTATCAAGAATAGATGTTTCCTATTTCCCACTATCATTTCAATGTAGGGACCTTTCTGATTAACGGGAATAGGCGTTGGTTCCAAACCCTGCTTCGGGCAATCCTAGCGAAACAAAATGTCATCAAAAGGAAGTTCTTCAGAGGGATATGCAGCAGAAGGATGGTCAAAAATGTTTCTATTATCCACACTCTGTGCCTGATTATCCTGTGAAAAAGGTTGCGAATTTTGAGAAAACTGACTTCTACCAGGACCTCCTGCCCCAGGGCGGCCTCTACATCATCTACCCATGTTACCAAATGCGTTATTAGACCTCTGTTGGAGAATCGGACATTGTGCTCGCCAATGACCCTCTTGTCTGCAATAAGCACACTGATTCAAGTTTACAGGACCCAATGGCACATTTCCCTGTGGAGCATATTATCCCCTAAATTGTGAAGTACCCCCTCTAGGGCCTCTAACAATTTGTTGTAATAGAACTTTAGTTTTCAAGTCTCCCTTTCTCTTTTCGATTCTTTCTTTTTTGTTATCGGTGACTCGGTTCTCATAGTATTGAGCCATATGCAACACTTCAGACTGAGACTTAGCTTGCCAAGCGCTCTCAGAAGACATAATTTGTGACTGGATGTCAGGCAACAATCCACACACAAATGTATCTACAAGTAGTCATTTTCCAGACTCTGTGCTCAAATCTTGTCCACTGAAATCTGAAAACACTTGTTCGAACCGATTGAATAATTCGGTAGCACCCTCAGACTTCCCTTGGACACAAGCAGTAAGTTTGTCCCAAATAATCCTTCTTTCAGGAATTATAGCTTTTAGTTTCATGACTATTCTATCAGGCAAAGTCAGTATTACCTGTGGCGGTCTCTCGCCAGCTGGTCTTTCTCTATCTAATCGAACTATATTAACCCATGTGTCTCCTAACCCTGGTACATCATCTACAGTCCTAATCTGTTTCCACTAATCAATAGGTAGGAGCATGGGAAATAACAAATAAATATCACTCAGAGTAAATACTGATGACTGCAAGACAGATTCTATCTCTTTATAGAACCCTGTCGGATTCTTCCTAATATCGGGAATGGATTGTTTAATGGTGTTCACTTCCTGTCTTGAGAACGGGACGTGAACAAACTGCAACACATAATGTGCAGGAATTTCATCATGAGTAGCAATACCTGTTGCAAAATTAGCTTGAATCTCAACTTTTGGGACAAATGTCAGAGGAACCTCTCTCATAGGCAACTGAGAGATAGGAAACTCTGAACGCTTACTGAGCAACAGAGCTAAATCGAGCGCTAAAGCAGCTGAAGGAGTGTTAGCCGAAAAAGCTCTCTTATAGATATGCAATAATTCTGCGGGACAACAAATCTTTCTTTTTATGCATTCATCCTTTAGGTATTCTACCATTACCTGTATCACTTTCCTCTGCATTTGTAGCGTATACTGACTATACGTGTCTTATACTTCTACGGGAGATATCGACATGTCTGAAATCCATCTAATTGCATCCTTTGTGCAAATACTTGTTTCCTCATTTATCGACTTACAACAAGGAAGGAACCGTTTCTGTACAAACATAGCGCCCAAACTATCACCATCAATTTCTTCATTCCGTAACCTTTCCAACTCCCGTCTATACTCAAAAACACTGTCAACGTGCTCATATACTTTCTCCGTAGTATCTCTTGAATATGCTGATACATTCAGATCCCTCAACCCTTGTGGGAGATCTCTATCATCTAGCCTGTTCCACATTATACATAAATGAATTCCCAACCCTTCAATAAAAACATTTTTCTCAGGAAAACTGTCTAGATTAGAGAGTGTGGCAGAAACATCAGATTGTTCACCCTTCTCCATGCATTGTCTAGCCCATGCAGTCAAATCGCGCTTTCTCTCTTTAGACACAGTATTACGAGTTACAATCTTTGATTCCGCCCCTTTGTCGACTACAAGCGGAACAGAACCACTCGGAAGAGGAAGAGTAGACAAATCTTGTACATTCGGCAACAAAGGTGCTAATACTGGTGCAGAAGACAAATCTACCAAACCCGTAACAGTAGGCAAAGGTGGAGGAGCAGGTGGAGGAGCAACGATAAGAGGAGGAACAATAGTCAGGGGAAGAGGAACATTTGGAGGAACGATAGGAGAAGCAGGAATTACTACGGGAGGATGAACGACAGCAGGAAGAGGTAGAGCAGCAGGAATAGGTACATACGGAGGTGGAGCAGTGGCGCCAGGCCTTCGTTCATTTAGAAGTTTGTCAATTAGCTCATCAGATACAGCAAAGTCCTTAGACAGATAGATTTATTGAATACCAAGTGAAAAAGCCCTATCCATATTCCTAACTGACTCAGGCTGTTTATTTTGATTGTACAACAACGCTTTTTTGGCGTTGGACATATGTCAGCGCAAATGTTTTTCATTACTTTTAAGTTGCTGCATAGCTTCTTTCTTCCAATTCTGTAATACATCAAATTCTGCAGGTCTAGCCTTTTTCTTTAATAATATAGACTCTAAATATTCTATACGAGGAATTTCAAAACTACCATTGATTGGCCACTGAAGGTCGGAAGCATGTCTAGTTTGTCTGTGCCAAATATCATTAAACACTATACTATCAATGCTGTGCTTGCAGTACATAGTACATGCTGGAGACCCTTCCATTGGCGCCGGTCGGCTAAATTCCAAAGATTGTCTGTCACTGCGGAATAACGCCCTGAAGCAGGCAGACAATTTCTCAGGCATGTCAGATTACTGGTGTTACCTGGTCAATAATTGTACTCGAGAGTGCACTGCCCCAAAACAAATTATCAGGATACTTAAGAATCGGGTCATGACTCACCTGATCCAAGGACAAAGGAGGGCCGATCGGATTTCTAAGGACACAAAGGACCCACGTGGTTGGTGATTTCGGCAAAACTGCCCGCCTCAATATATGGACCCTCGTCAAGATGCCACCTTGGACCGCGGGCTCACGGTCCAGGGATCGGGTTGTGCAGTTCTGTTGAGGTATCACTTCTCATCCAAGAAAGGTGCCCCCTTTTCACCATTCAATCCCGGCCCGATAGCTGCGTAAACCTTCCATGAAATGGCATCAATCGTGAGGGTCCCTATTCGTGCGCCATATATAAAAGCAAGCGGAAATATCGAGGCTGAGTACCACAAAAAGAAATACACCAAACACAGGCTTATAAATATTCCCAGATCTTTAATACTGCACAGTTTACAAAGAACAATATCAGATAGCTATCTGGCTCTGAATACATCACAGCAAATACCAGCCTTTCAGTGTGAGAAGTGAGAGGTACTGGACATCTGGACATGTGTACATCTATACAATTTCAGTAATAATGTCCAGCCCCTCTGCAAGTTAATTATCAGTGGTCTAGAGTTCGTGCCGAGTTCACTTATGGCTTATACAACAATATGCACACAGATTACATTTGGTTTACATTCAAACAAGTTACAATGGCAACAGTGTATTCCAGGATTTAGCAGTAAGCCTTAGCACATATCCCTTCACAATGCAGTTCAGCTAGTGTCCGCATTCGGTATTTGCATTACATTGTTTTCGATGTATGTTCGTGGATGATGCTTATTGGTGCAGACAATCCTAAGACCACAAGTCAGGCATGGGACAAGGTCTCTTTACCCAGTCTAAACATTCAGCCCGCGGACAGTCTAAACATTAACTAAGTGCAAGGGTCGTGAAGGCTTGGTTACAGGTTGGAAACACAGTCCACCATTTTAGAACACAGAATTACATTTGAACAGAAATCAAAATGGCGGATGATCCTAAAATGGCGGCGAAGTCGATCCAAAATCGGAACATTTGAAATGCGGTTTTCTTCGCAGAGCGACTGGGCTTAGGCCAATATATATGAAAAAGGAGGCACAATATGATTTCCCATTTAACAGTATGGTATGGCTCAAGCTATCAAGATCTCACCTCACACCCGCTACAGAGACAGTTGGGAGGGCTCCCTGTGGAAAACACTGTCTGATGATCAATGGGGCCTGATTTGCACCCAGACCAAATCCATCTCTGCCAAAAGCAGATTCCGCTTGATCCACTTCAATTATTTACACCAAATATATTTCTCTCCCCTTAGATTGCACAAACTGTTTCCGCTCAAACTACAGGAATGTAAGAGAGGTTGTCAAACCCCAGCTGAATTCCTCCATGTCGCATGGCTGTGCTCCCCGATCCACGCTCTATAGTCAAGCATTGCTGATGCAGTGTCCAGTATGATCGACAGCCCCATCCCACTCTACCCCGAATGCTGGCTACTGGCCCTTGTGGAATCTGGATCCTGCTGCGAGAAATAGCTTGGGAGAATGGAGTCTGCGGTCGCAAGGTCACTAGTGGCACGCATGTGGGGAGCCACTGCTCCATCCTCGTTTCAGCACTGGCTCAACCTTATGTCTAGTTGTGAATGCAGGGAGACTCAATACAATCTGACGCTTCCTTCTAACAGCAAACCTAAGGACTCCAGGGGCCCCTTTATGAGCTACATGGCCAGAAAAGACTCGGGAAAAACAAAGACAGGACAGATTGTTCTGTGTAACAACCTTTAACCCGGTGAGTAATGCGATCAAAAAGATTGTGAATTGTAATTGGGATCTAATAAAGCAACCAGGAAGTCTATATCAGAAACCAATGTTTGCTTTTAAGAAGAATCAAAATCTCAAGCAAAAATGAGTACATACTTATGCAGATAAGAACCAAGAACAAACAGTACTAAATCAATGGGGCCTGCAACCAGTAGTGGGACACCATAAGTGTGGTAATTGTGTAGTCTATCCTCTAATAGAGACACGCCTGGAATATAATCATGGTACCATGAGATGGCAACTAAGGAATCACACTAATTCTACAACCAAGAAAGTTATCTATATAATTATTTGTCCCTGTGAGTTGCTGATAGGAGAACACCAGAGTTGTATTTGGAATAAAGTGGCAGATAAACCTCTTGTAGAACACACAGAGTTTAAATTGTTTGTCCTACAAAGTGTTAGACCACAGAAGAGAGGAGGGGACATGGCGAAGGCCCTACACAGAAAAGAACAATGCTGGATCTATACATTGGACACAGTAAAACATGGTCTCAATGTGTCAGTGGAGTGGAATGTGTTGATAACACAGTGACCCAGATACAGCAAGAACCCTGCGAGGGGGAGCCAAATTAATTTAATATCTCAAGTCAGCAGAACATAGCTAATCAAAGATGTTTTCTAACTTGTATACCTAGTAGGTATGTGATCAATGCCTAATTTGAGTACATGAATGTATATGCTAGGGAGAGAAAGGTAGGTATCTCTGTTGAATTTACGAGATCCTGTATATATAGATGGTAGAGCATATTGGTGCCGAGATCATTGAGGATACCTAATACAAATCTTGGGAGTTTAAATCGTATGGGAGAGATAGTGAGCTTTCCATTCAATGTATACATGGGATGTATACACATAACAATCAGTGTGGAGACATGGATAGGATAATATGTATAATATTTATAAATGCCACTATGTTACCATGTATGGAATCAGGATAGAAACAAATGACTCAGTAAGAACTATCTAGAGTGACTTGATTCTTTACAATTAATACCAACAGGCGAGATATTGTTATCTAATATATATATAGTATAATCAGATTACTGGCCTTATGTATCAAATAAAATGGCTGTGTCCATTTTAAATGAGCATGCTCTACCATATAAACAGGATACGTTATGCGATGAGACCAATTACACCAGTCCGTTTTCTATGATCATGCTCCATCACTCAAACAGGACACGCAACGAGATGAGATCAAGCATAGAGTCCGTTTTCTATGATCATGCACCAATACACAAACAGCATTCACGCAAATCCTGTGTGACTGTTGACCATTTAAGAGGGACTTAAAACCTGACCCGGTGAATAACACAGAGACAAGATGTTGATATTTAATATACATAATATAATTAGACTACTGGCCTTATGGATTAAATAAAATGGCTGTGTATTATATCAACTATACAAGTCTGTTGTAAATGAACATGAGCTACCATATAAACAGGATATGTTATGTGACAAAACTAATTACATCAGTCCATTTTCTATGATCATGCTCAATCACTTAAAGAGGATACGCGACGCAATGATATCATACATAGAGTCTGTTTTCTATGATCATGCGCTAATACATAAACAGAATACGCGACGCGATGCTCCACGCAAATCCTGTGCGACCATTGAGGAGGGACTTAGAACCTGATGCAGTGAATAACATGGAGATGAGTGTTCGGGTAAGTAAGCATGCATACAAATAACTGTAGGCCGGGTAACTACAGGTCCATAGACGTGGGGGGCAATTTATGTTTGCTGTGATAGTTATGTAAATATGATCAGCAGTGATGTACCTTAAAGCTAGTAGGGTTATGTACCAAAGATGGGAGAACTTGTCAACGAACACATATTTTTCAAATTTGATTACACAACTTGATGCTATGTGAGAGTTACAAGGATGAGGAGTGACAAGTACCGTGTAATTTGTGGTTCAATAAAGGAGAGGGGTTCCAAACAATGAGAACAAAAAGGCATAGAAGCAGTGTGCTATTGTCACAAATCGGTATTGTAAATTGGAATATGAACATCAATGATGCACCCTATAGATTGTAGGATTATGTAAAGATGGGAGAATGTGGCAACGATCACATGGAGTGCTTAGATCTGACAACATTGTTTTGATGCACTATGACAGTAAATACGATGATCAATAACAAGTATCGGGTTACTTGTTGCTCAACAAAAGAGTGGGGCTCCAGGTAATTCGACTAAAACAGTATAGAGAGAACGTCAAACTAACAATTATATTATATTATAAGGACACTGTGGCGATATAGCCAATTGGAAGAAGCCCATTGAAAATATATTTTTGGGAGACTGAGTGGAACAACACAAGGTTCACCTGGAAGAGTTATCTAGATGGATTGAAACCAATGAGAGTATTGGTATGCATTTAGGATGATGGTTATCTCTAGGGCATGTTAGTGTATGTAGAGCTCTATTGAGATTTAAATAAATATTGTTTTGTAGGATGTATACTAGGATATGAGTATATGTGTACCTACAAATAAATAAAAAATATACTATTGGTGGAGACAGTACAGACTAATCATTCACAGTATTGGGAACTTCTATTCCAACATCTAAGGATACGTTTGATCATGAAAAAGCGATTCAAAAGACGCCGGGACAATATTGGAGTGAGTATGCGAATAACACAGAATATTGTATGTTTGGACTTAAAATTAAAAGGCCGGATTGAATGAGGTCATATATATTGCCTCTTTGTGGGTTTGGTCCTTGTGGTTTGAGGTCTATTCACAGGTATGACAAGGATATATCCAAATTTTTGACATTTGTTAATATCATTAAGTGACATTGAAAATGTAAATGTAATAGTTACTTCTGGGAATCATGTATATTCACATTTAAAGTGAGAACTAAATAAGAAGGGATGGCTCGATGACAAGAATGCTCATAGGCTTTTTACAGTTATATTAGGTGGTTAGACTCACCCTACTTTGTCAAATGGGAATTAGTAAACCCCCCCGTTTTGATCCTGATGAAGGTTGCATTACTGAGGGAACGTGAGTTTTGAAGTCTTAACAGACACCCGAAACACGTGTCGATGATTATTTATGTGAAATTGACTATATGCAGACATAACCATATGACAACAGCCAGAGGGGAACAGTGTCAAAACTATCGATTGCTGATTAAGACTATTGGGTCATGAATATTGGTGTGAAATGTATCAATAGAAAGTGAGATTGAATGGATGGTAGGAATGATTGCGTGTGAGTCGATTTTTTGAAAATTGTTTTGACTAATATTTTTATGAAATAAGAGTAAATATTTGTTTATGATAATAAAAAATCGAATCAAATTTTCACTGTGGCATTTATTGATATATATATAAAAGATAAATGCATAAGATGAGTCGTCCCTTGTCCTATTGGTCCTATTGGTCCATTTCTGTGTGTGTTTAGATTACCAGGTCTAGAGGACCAGGGACTATAACTAGATACCCCTTGTTTGTATAGATCTAAACTCAAATACAAGCCCTTAGGTGATTTAATTACAGCTGCTAGTGAGCATGATGAAAGCGAGTCACAAATATCATCGCCTGGTATAGCACCTTCTTCGGCTTTAATTAGGTCCCTGGAGCGAGCACAACCCGATGTAAGAGGTGACAACTTCCTAACTCTTGGCAAAGTGAAATTTAAAAATCAGTTGTTCTATACTTTGCCTCGTCTAAAAGAAGTAAATCAAACTTTCAACCTACAATCACATGGAGCCTATAACTTGGCCCAGTGTAAACCGATGGGAGTAGGCTAATTTTTGGCATCTCCTTGGAATGATACACATTTTAGCAAGGTGTCACATCTTCTTGAAACCAAGAGCTTTTCTGAAAATCAGTACAAAAGCTGTGTGACTCTAATTTACACCTTAAGGCTTTGATGGTACATTTTCATTATCTCACTATACAATGTAGACCAAGTCCTAACGGCAATATAATCTGAGGTCAAGCATTTTGAATATATTTAAGGACATCCGAGTTTTGAAGACATCACATCCACTAATATAAATCAAGTTGAATTTCTTAAAGATTCTGACTTATTGGTGGTAAGATTATGGATTCGCTCGGGTGTTGTACCTAACACAATATGGCAATCCAGAACAGAACTGTTTGCCTTGGGCTTCTCCCTGTTTCAGGACACTTTCACAGATCCCCTGATTGAAAGTAAAACTTCTAGGGTGCCCTTGAGCTTTATTCAAACAGAGCCCTCACTAAGAATTTCTTGCTCTATGACAGATCGTACGGTGACCCAACAAACACAAGCACTTTTAAGTCAGCAAGACTCACATCAAGCTCCCTATGCATAACAGCAAAAAATAGCAATCAAATCTTCCCTTTAGCCTTGCTAGCTGGAATACGCATAGTTTTATGCTCCTCCTAAATCCAACCTTTATTGATCTAGATGGATATGACATAGTGTCCCTACAGAGGACATGGTTAACTGAGTACCCTGTCTGGATGGGCCACACGGTATTAACGGTCCCAGCCAAATCTCTACCACAAGGTAGAGCTATCTCTAGTCTGCTAATTGCTGTCAAAACATCATCTGGAATTATTTTACAAGCATGAGCCATGCCTAATCTTTATATCCAACTAGTCAAACTTAAGTGGACAACTAAAACTGTAGCAGTTATCAATGTTTACTGGAACCATGAGGGAATTGAATCAAACAAGTGCTTTGAAGATCTCGTTAGGACCGACACAACCATAGCCCATACCATCCTGGTCGGAGATTTAAACCTGCATTTTTTCACAGATAAAAACTCAATGGAGTGTGCCATCAAACAACAGTGGCAAGCACTAATGTTAGATAGACAATTGGTGATGGTGAACAGAGCTCTTCCAGGAGATGGTCCCCCTCAATGCATGTGGCAAAGAGGTCAACAAGAGGCCATCATCGATTATATCTATGTAGATCATAATTTATTTGCTATAGCAGATTATTTTGTGATCAAACCAGCATCGTAGTGACCATGAAGTACTTTCTTTGACATGGTCATGGCATGTGGAGAAAACACACATTGTAGAAAACAGATATCATACTCAGCTTGTAGTCACTGTGGGCCGTAATTGCTTTTGGTGGTCAGTTAAAACTTTAGGACAACTAAATGACTGCATTAAAAACATAACAAATGACACCAATACTGCTATAGCTCCCTTGCGAGACAGATAAGTGGCTGCCTTGCACATTTTTAAAGAACATAATTCTATGCCAAACAAAAGAATCTTTAAACACAAGCATGTTTATGACTTGGAATGACATACTAAAAAGTCAGCCTTCCATGGGGCAACACATGCAACCTGGTACTTATCACTGGATACTACATTTCTTGCTCTCAAACAATTGAAGAGCCAGTACAAAAATTGGCTCAAAGCCTGTCAAGCGTTAATAATTCAACAACATGGAGAACGAATGTTAACTCAGATTGCAAATAAAATTTCTGCACAAATATGGCAGCTTCTTAACCATGATAACTGCTTATCGCCGGTGCCTATAAAAATCAATGCAGTGACGGAAAAACAATGGATAGGACATTTTACAACCTTATATGCCCTACCCAAGTCCATCACCCCTCCAATCTCTATTTCCATACCGAGAGCCTTACACATGAGAGTTACTGAAGAGGACATTATATATCATATGCATATATCAAGCTATTCTAGAGCATGTGGGCCTGCTGGCTTGCACAATTCTATGTTCAAACAACACCCTGAGTTATGGGATAAAATCCTTATTACCTATTTAACCATTTAACCAGGTGCTGGAAAGGAAAGTGCTACCATCTTGTTAGCTGCAGTCAATTATTATCCTAATTTTTAAGAAGGGCGATCGACAATCTCCAGTCAACTATAGGCCGATCGCCCTGCTCCGAGTAAAATATTTGCCCACCTGATCTTGCAGGATTTTAACAACTGGGCGAATGACCATAATTGCCGGGACCCATTACAAACTGGTTTTATACCCCTTATGGGTACAGCTGTCAATCTGTATCAATTAGCGCCATCAAAACTCATTGCCAACCTAAGGACCAGCAAGTGTATATGGCATTTATTGACTTCAGAGCAGTGTTTAATTCTGTCTCTCGAGGGTTACTAATGAAAAAACTTCACAAGGCAAAATGCCCTGAATCCATTATTACCTTGATAGGACTGCTTCACACCAATACATCTATTCAAAGTCGACTAACATTAGACAGTGATATGTTTTCGACAATTCCCACATTTAGAGGCCTGAAACAGGGCTGTATTTTAGCCTTGGCCCTGTTTAATTTTATTTTTTTTTAGATGTGAAAGATAAACTCATCAATGTCAGATTCTCCTAAAATGGGCTCCGAGGCCGTTCCTTGGCTTCTGTATGCCGATGATATATTCCTCCTGGCTAAGACACCCAAAGGTCTGCAAAACCGATTAAACACTCTAAATGAATATATGGGAAAAAACAATTAGAAATCAGTCTTGATAAAACTAAGATCCTATTGTGTGGAAAAACCAAGAATGATCGAAACTCAAATTATTGGTTGTTGAACAGAACACAACTTACATCATACAGAACCTACAAGACCTACAACAAGATGACTTATTGGTTACATTGGATGTACAAAGTCTTTATACATCCATTCCCCATGATAAAGGTTTAGAAGCATTGGAATGGGCACTTCTACAAGAACAAGACTGTAAAGCAGAAAAAACCTTTATACTGGAACTAGTAACCATCATCTTACAAAGCAACTTTTTCTGGTTTAATGAACAATTCTATTTACAAGCATCCGGTACCTAAATGGGGTCAGCCATGGTGCCAGCATACGCCAACTTATTTATGCATCATTTGGAGACAGAGAACATAACCTCCCACCCAGACTGGGGACCAAAACTGGTATGCTGGATGAGATATATTGATGACATGTTTGTCATTTGGAGAGGAAACAGAGAGTCACTTAATGAGTTCTTAACATATATCAACACAGTGAACGACAGAATCAAATTCACCATGCAAATAGGGAACCCGAAAATCCATTACCTAGATGTGGAATTAGAATTGAAGGATGGAGAAATCATCACAAACCTCTTCACTAAACCTACCAATGTGAACAACAGCTTACATTACTTAAGTCACCACCCAAGACATCTAAAAAACAACCTACCTACCTCTATGGAATCCACACTCACAGTGGAAATGGATAAAATGACTCACATATACCTCGATAGAGGTTATCCAGAGAGCATTATTACAGCAGCTAAAGAAAGATCCACTTTAAAATCAAGAGAAGTTCTATTGGAGAAAACACCAGAACACAATGAGATACCCTTTCTGTACACACTAAAATACTCAAGCCAAAGTCATCATATCACTCGTTTGATAAGAAAGGATTGGAGGATTATACAGATGGACACCCAATTACAAAAACTCTTCCCTGAACCGCCCCTTATTGCTTACAAGAGAGGTAAGAACTTCCGGGACCAACTGGTAAAAGCAGAAAGTACCCATGAGCAGCGACAACAAACATTACATAGCCAAAAAAATGGTACTTTCGCATGCCTACATTGCGGGAACTGTAATAACATTACCAAAGGGAACTACATTAGACATCCAAAGATAGGTGCGAAGATCAAACTAAGAAATTATGCCACCTGCGATACCAAGTCAGTCATTTACGCATTGAGTTGCCCCTGTGGGATCTATTATGTGGGACAAACAAGAAGGAAAATGAAAGAAAGGTGCAATGAGCACAAAAGTAACATCAGGACGAAGAATGAACGGTCACCAGTGGCACGACATTTATTGGAAAAAAGGCATACGATAGCCCAATTGCGTTACCAGATAGTAGAAGTAGTCACAAAGGCAACAAGAGGAGGTAATCATTCCAAAAAACTTGATCAATGTGAATTATACTGGATTGACGAACTGGACAGTATGACTCCTTATGGAATGAATGAAGAGTTTCATCTAGGTGCCTTTCTATAAACCAGCTACCTGGACACAACATATACACATAACGGTTGAATCATCAGGTGATTGGTGACCTAATCTAAAGATCTTAGATGACATCACACTATTGACCAAGTATCGTTGATCATAATTTGATGAGAATAACATACATTACCAACTTGTAGGTATCTAATGATCCATATTTGTACCAAATCATCATGAGTTGTTGTCATCAAAAAGACAGATGTGAAAATGACTACTGCACAAACTTGTTGCCTTTAGATTGTGAACAGAGGTGTCCTGCGGTTGACCTCTGTCTCTAATCACATGTCATTCCCTGCATAATCTAGCTACCCCCCAGATTTAGACATCCCCCACCATTCATATGCTTACCCTGCCTAACCATGTCATAGGGATACTGTACCCTTCTGGTGCTTAACACGTTAATCATTCCCATTGGTTACAAACTTAGGATTTACCTTCTTCAATTTTTTCAGAGGCCAGCTTGGGACGGCATTCCCAACATATCCACAGTCTCATTTATTTCAATTTTAGTTAATGTGTTCCTACTGGAATGCATGCACGAGCACTCTGTTTTTTACTAGCATTGTGAATACTACTTGGTCCAATATGATTCGTGCTCGCGTCGCGATGCGTGATGACATTGCGCATTCACGCATGACGTCATCATGCACGTGACACGCTGACGCACATGACGCGAACGTTGCAGGAAGTCATTTCCTGCAAAACTAAATATACGAGCCAGTCTCGTTCCCTAACGCACCACGAATGGCAGCCAGTTTTCCTTGGGCACATGAGCAGGATCCTCACTATCAGCACGCCAGATACCATTAATAGGTAAGCTATCTGAATGAGATTATAGATTGTTGGGATTCGCCCACTCTATATTTCCCACCTAATACCTAAATATGTCATCTTTGAGGTCAAACTAAAGCCCTGACACTGATTTAATTTCAGTCTTAATTTTTGTCTTTTCACATTAGAATCTTGGACCCCCATTGGGGTATTCAAAGGGAGGACCTAATACACTACCCCCTCTTTCTTTGAAACTCCAGCCACTCCTACCAAGGCATGGCTTGGACTAGATATTTTTGAACTACAGGGAACTAAAAGAATGTAGCGAAGTAATCCCAAGCTCCATGCAGTTTCATATCCAAGGTACATCTCCCTGTTATTCTCTTGTATTCTCATTTTATGAATACTTGTCATGATTCCTGCTAGTCACTTTTTTGATACTTTACTTATTAGACCTACCCTTGTCTTGTAGGGTACATACTTATCAGTGTTGACATATGAAGACTGATAGATGTTAATCTCAGCCACTTAGACCCAGGGATTCAACCTCGTGGCACCAATGTGAGGTAGGAAGCACTATGTTAGTCTGCTTATAGTAATCAGTAAGAAAGTCTTGTTTTTGATTCATTGGGTAAAAATTACAACTAAGAATAATATTTTCTCTTGTAGATATCCAGACACAACGTCTTGGAAGTTTAGAATATTGAAGATTAATCATTGGACAGAAATTTGTCTTGATAATCTTTAACATCCACTCCAGAAGAAGGGAGCTTTCCCGAAACGCGTAGAGTTTTTATGTTTGAATTTTGATGATTTATCACGTGTGAGGAAATTACAGAGACTTCTAAAGGTTTCCCACAACTCTATTGTTTGTAAATTATATGCATGTTAATAAGAGAAGTCCACTAAAATATTTGTGAATAAATCTCTTTGGTAATACCGATAATTGAATTATCTATAAAGCTTTCGACATAGCGGTATATTTATATGATGGTTAACATTTTTATCTAGAGAACTACACATATTGACTGTCTGTGACAGTACCCAGAGTGTGCCGGGGATGCGAGGGGCCCACATTTTGTGGTTACCCCCCCTCTTCCAGTTTTTCCAAACCCACAACCTCGTGTCAAGGATGTGTTACACTCCTCAGCACCTCACTACCAATCTCAAAACCAACAAATATGTCCCTCCAGGACAACATTATGAGTGCATATGTGTTCATTGTTTCTTGTTGAACAGAACACAACTGAAGTCATTCATTAGTACCGTTACCTGGGAGTCAATATTAACGATCACAAATTAGACTTTCCGTATATTATTGAAATCAAATCCAAGATAACAACAGCCATATCACTAGCGTGCATCATAAATGCCAAATATGGCAAATTCTCCAGTATTCCAATACTCACTTTTTATAGACAAAGGTGGTACCCATAATACTTTATGGTACGGAGACTACGTTTTGGAGATCAGAGGCATTCTGGCTCAAGATAGAAGGTCGATTTTGGAAGCGTGTGCTTTCATTACCATCAAGTCAACCAAGGGCCATAATTAGGTATTAATTAGGGTTGTTGTCCCTTTATGAAGCCTATGTGTGGAAACTATTTTCATTATATAGAAAATGCTTATTGTCCACCAAAGTAGACTCACTGTTATACATTTTATCACAGTACATACAGACGCCGTCAGAAATTCCTAATTACCTGGAAAAATGAAATCACTACAATGTTACACCTAGCAGGCATCTCAATCTAACTTTTCTTATCTAACCCAGTTTGAGCCAAGCAAAAGATCTGGCAGCAGGACTGGATCAAAACTAGGCAGGCATGATTTACTTATAAAGACTTTAAAAACAATCCCTTCAGGCACAAGAGATTACAAACTCCAGAGTCCTATTTGTGAAGATTCCAGGACCCTTTTATAGGCATGCTTTTCTACGGTTCAGACTGAATTTATGGACCACAAATAAGGTGCAAACCATACAAAAGATAATCTCTCAGTCTGCCAATATATGCCAATTTTGTAAAGTGACAGGACAATCGCAATCCCTAAGACATTTGTTAACTGAGTGCAACAAATTGATTGATGTACGAAATATGTACCCAACAAAACATTTTTGACATTTCAAAGTTTTAGACTTAGCTATTTTGTGGCAACTGATGTTTTGCTGTACTCGAGTATCAATCAGAATTGCAATTGCACAATTTTTACTTGCGTTGAATATCACTCAAGCTATTTAATTTGTTGTTTTAATTTACTCTTGTATACTTTATATATTAAAATATGAATGTGATGTAATCAGACTGTCAAACAGAATGTTTAAAAAAAATGTATTACGTTCCTTTTTATTTACTTCAAAGTAGTTATATATATTAGTTTTATACATTGTTTTCAATTGAAAAGTTGATGTTTAATTCAACTATGTCAATACAAAAAAAGGAAAATTGAAAAACAAACCTTGAGACAGTTACATGTCACTCTGGGTGGTTGTCACGGTATTCCAGATTGCTTCAACACTATCAAGCAAAGTCCTTGTGGGCCCAGTGTGCTTTGTTTTGTAGGCATGAAGGCAGGATCGTCATATAGTGCAATAAATATGTTTTATAAAACAAACCTCCAGACATTCACAAGTCCCTCCGGCAGTGTCATCATGTTCCAGATGGCTTACATACTTGCAGGCAGAGTCATGGTTTTTGTAGGCTCAGAGAGCTTCATTTTGCAGGCAAAGCCAACTAAAAAATACAGTAAGCATATATTTGCATTTGTATTTATTTATCAACTCAGATAACTCTTTACATCAAAGTGCTTTACATGAGAACAACGGTACAGAAATAAAATTGGAAAACAGCAATGATTCATTATTCCAGGAAAGACATAATAGACAGTGGTAAAGAATTCCAATGCTTGGGTGCCAATAAAGAGAAGTCATGAAAGCGAGAACAGGTGCAGCAAGGATTGGGGACAGAGTGAAGATGAAAAGATTCAGAGCAAAGTGAATGGGCTTGAAGATAAATAGTAAGTAGTAACGGAAGAGAGGTAAGGGGCGCCAGCCCTTGAATACATTTGAAAAGGATACATAGGAAATAATATAGCAAGCATGATTCATATGTAAGTGAGGAGACGAAATATGTATAACTAGAGAGACAAAAAAAGAGTACAATGGCAGAATCAAAATTAGATATTAGAGAGGCAAGTCTATAGTGAGGGAGGGAATTTAGAAATACATATCAGTAGTCAAAACATGATAGGACCAAAGATGTGATTAAAAGTTAGATAGCTTGAAAGGAAAGAAAGCGACGAGCTTTCGAAATATTATAGAGAGGAAAATGGCAAGAGCGAGACAAATCAGAGATATGGGGCCTCATTAAGAGTGCGGCGGTAACTGTGCCGGGAATTCCATCAGGTTACCGCCGGACTCGTATTACCATTCCGCCTCCGTGATTTCCGGAATCACCGGGGCATTACAACCCCGGTGACCCGGTAATTCCGCAGGCGGAATTCGGTAAATCCCCATTCCCATAGGCCTCCATTGAATTGGGAAGTGGAAACACTGGCACCATGCTGTAATGGTGCAGGTGTTTCCATATCCGCCTGTAAGCGGGTGGTGTTAAATCTGCCAGGTCAGACTTGGCGGGAGTGACACCTCCCTCCTGCAATACTCTTAATCAGCCGGTCCAGAAGGAGCGGTGCTGGCAGATTTACCACCACCGTTTTTCCGGACCAGCTGACTCGTAATGAGGCCCATGGTCCTGAAAAAGAGAAAAGGGTCAAAGACAACATTGTATAGAGGCAGATGTACACGTCATCTATAGCGCACACCCCCTCACCTCCGTCATACTGGAAGAACAGCAAGAGAACACTGTGCATGACACCTGGTATCATTCCAATACCATATTGAATGTACGAGAGACGTCATGCACTCATACAACCATATCGAATGTATCCCAGAAAAGAGATGGTAGACATGACCCTACTGAATATGGAAGAACTATAAGTTAAGTCAGACAGAAGAGATGTGACGTCATGAAGAGAGAAGATATGTAGACGTACTGAATATGATGTATGGAAGCACAAAGAATGAAGATGTAATTGAAGCAATGAAGTAAACATATATACAAATGTTTGTTTGTTTTATTATTTATAATGCGTGCCAGACCCGAGCTCATCAGGGCGCAGAAAGAGAGAGACAAGGATATTTTCAGCTTGGTTACAGTGCTGTAAAAATATATACAATCAGGATATATATAGTCAATAGTTATATACAGTCAGGTGTTGTGGGTAAATACAACAGAGAATAGAAGTTAACAGATCAACAGAAGTCAGATATTTTGAAGTCAACAGTACAAAAACATTAGATATAATATACAAAACAGAAGGATGCAGCCGTCATGCGAGGCAGAGTATGTCGACCGACCTTAGCTGTTTTCTGCTACAGGGAGGGTTAGAGATGGTCTATTTCAGGAAGTATGTTGTAAGGGATGGCATTAATACTGTGTAGGATGATAGGGTGGGGCCGATGGGGGGGGCGCCCTGTGATTAGTGGTCATTTTCTTTGATCCAGTTGATGATATTGTGTCTGAAATGAGGATAAGTTTGGTCTACCCCTAAGGCAGGGGGTAAAGAGTTCCACAGCTGAGCAGCTTTGACTGGGAAGCTACACCCTCCAATTTTGGAGAGTTAAACCTATGTATTGTCAGGAGGTTGGAGTTGGCTATTCTTGTTGGGCGGTTGGATGAGTGTCTCTTGAATCTTTCCATAAGAAAGCATGGGGCAGCGTTGTTGAGGCACTTATCTGTGAGTGATGCCGTTTTTAGAAGGATTTTATCATTAGTGGTGAGCCAGTTGTTTGTTCTCCTTGTCTCTGAGGTATGCACTTTTCTTGCCATAACTAGCGCTGATCTTAAGGCGTTGTTTTGTAGGATCTGGATTTTATTAGTGATCTGCTTGTTAGCCCCCAGGTAAAGAGCATTGCAATAGTCCAGTTTCGATAGAATTAGGGCTTTGGCCAAGGTAGTGCAGCTGTGCGTGGAGAGGAAGGGATTGGCAGCTCTAATTAGCTTACAGGTGTAGGCAGTGGCGGAGGCCATGGAGTGGAATCGTACAAAAATGTCGACCTGAGAATTGCGACAGCCGAAAATGCCTACTTTTTTTTTTAAATCCTCATTACACCACATATATATGTGGGGGGTATGGGATATTATAGTAGTATAAGAGGCTGCGGGGGGTCTCCTCCCACATATCTATGTGGTGCAAAGAGGGTTTAATTTAAAAAAAAGTCTGCATTTTCGGCCGTCGCAGTTATGTGTGGTCTCAGTGATCACATAGATCCCATGGAGTTGACCTGTTTGATGAAGGAGAGGGTGGCATCTAGGTAGAAGCCTATAGTTTTAACGTCTTTGGCAACTTTGATGGTGTTGCCATCGATGTCAAAGCTGGTATATTTGAGGCCAAGTTTATCAAGATTGGGGGTGGTGCCGAGGATGATGAGCTCAGTCTTGCCATCATTCAGGCATAAACTGTGAGTGGCAATCCATGCCTGGATGATGAGGTATTCACCTATTCACCAGGGCCAAATCCATGTCATAATCTCCCATCAGTGGTATGAGGATCTGGGTATCATCCGCATAATTAGTGTAGGTGATACCAAGATCATCGAAAAGGGGCTTGGTGAATATGTTGTACATGGTAGGTGAGATACATGGTCCCTGTGGCACCCTGCAAGGGATGTGGGTGGAGTCGGCAGCAGCTGAAGGTGAAAAGATATACATGGTCCTGTTATTCAGGAAGGACTATATCCGGCCTATTGCTTCTTGGTCTACCAAATCGAACGCCGCTGATAGGTCAAGCAAGAGTAGCAAGGCAGATTTTCCATTGTCTCTAAGTGTGTCGATTTGGGCCTTAAGGTCTAACAGTGCTGTTTCCGTCCCGTGTTGGGGCCTGAAGTCAGACTGTCGGACTCCTAAGAGATAGTTTGGTTCTAGATACTTCTGGATTTGAAGTTTTGCTACCCTATCTACAATTTTGAGCAGGAAGGGGACTGTGGTGATGGGCCTATAGTCTGTGGATATGGTGGGGTCTACTGATTGTTTTCTGAGGAATAGGAGGACCCAGGACTCCTTGAGTGCCGGTGGAAAAAAGATGCATTAATAAGCTTTGAGATGAAGGGTGATAGGTCTCTGGCAGCATCTTTGATAATTTGGACTGGACATGGGTCTCCTTGGCAATTAGATGGTTTAAGGGTGAGGATGATTTTTTTGACCTGGAGGTTGGACACTTTAGTGAAGCTGAAACGGTGTGCAGGTTTGTGTGTGGTCATGGGGTTACTGGGATGAGGGATTGAATTGTGAAGGTTGTCTTTTTTCTTGGCAATCTTGTCCTGTAGGGTTGCTACTTTGTTAGCTAGAGCTTTATGAATGCCAGTGCACCAGTTTTTGTCCTTTACGCAAGTGTCTGGCACGGGGATTGGAGTTTTGAGTTGTTTAAGGATTATGAATAGTTATTTTATGCTAGAGTTGGCTTGTGAGATTCTCTTGTTGTAAGTGTCCTGTTTGGCTAGGAGTATTTCCTTCTTGTAGTGGGTGGATATATGCTGCTAAGGTTGGATCTATTGTCGTCCGATGGAAGCTGTCTCCATAAAGCTTCACTTTTTCTTTTTTCTAGTCTCAATGATTTAAGATGTGGAGAGAACCAGGTATTCAGGTGCATTTTGGGTTTGCTCTTTCTCAGTTTTCGGGGGACAATCGTGTCTAGGGTTTGTGTCATTATTTTGTTGTATTCCTCGACTAGAATGCAGGGATTTGTGGATTCTGGTAGAGAGTTCAATGTCGGGAGTATTAGAGGTACAAGTTTCTCGGCCGTAATATATATTCTTTCCTGGTGGGTGTGGCGGGGGCCAGTGGGTTGTTATTAGTGGACAGTGTTATAGCTTCTAGTGAGAAAGCTAGGAGGTGGTGGTCCATCCATGACTGTGGGGTGATGGACGTGATGGCCGCATTACAGTTGTAATCAGTCACCCAATCAAGGGTTCTCCCTTTGTTGTGAGTGGGAAGAGTCACTCGTTGACTAAAACCTAGTTCAGTGAGGGAGTCGGCAATTAGGGCCTCATTACGACCCAGGCGGTAAGTTACCGCCTGGGCCGTGACTTTACCACCATGGCGTAAACTACGTTTACGCCATGGTGGTTGGCGGACTTACCGCCCCATTCCGACCTTGGCGGGGCGGTAAGTCCCCAATCCCCATTTACCCTTCCCCATTCCCATTTTTGCCCCATAGGGCATAATGGGAGTGGGGAAGGCGTTAATTACGCCACCGTAAATTACGGTGGCGTAATTAACTCCATGGTCCCTTAGCGCCATGGATTTTAACACCTGCTAAAAGCAGGTGTTAAATCCGCCATGGCGCTAAGGGACCTCGTACTCAGGCGGTAAGGGTCGGCGCTGTTTACGCTGCCGTAAACTCCTTACGGCCTGGGTCGTAATGAGGCCCTTAGTCTTCAAATATGGAAAAAATCATATACACTAGAGATTAGTGACAAGAGATGTAACCAATGTATATACACAAAATCGCAAGGTAGATGAGACAACGTAGAAGCTTGCTAAAGTAGGAATTATAACACGATTAAAGCAGCCATGTTAAGGAAATCGATGTCTGCATCTTATAATAGTAAACAAGCAATCTTGAGGAGAAGACCAAGGCTGCCGAGCTGACAGGCGCTGGAATACAGATCTGTGCAAGAACAAAGGTTATTTGCTTGGCTCAGGAGCAGGGATGCCATAACAAGAAGCAAGAGGATAGGCCATGTGCTTAAGACATATTTCTCTTAGATTAAGTAAAGAAATGAACATTTATGAGTGCCAAGTACTAAACAATCAAGGATGCAGAAAGTTCATGCATGACGGAGCAACCAAGTGTCCAGAGGCGAAGGAGAGTAATGACACCCAATATAACTGAATGAAATAGCACTAAAAAAGTACAGAATGGACAAAATCATGGCCTCCTCCCATGAGGTGTAATACCAGGAAACAAGGCCAATTCATGAAGCTCTAGACGAAGATAGAAATGTGCCTTCACTCCCTTTAAAGTTCAGAGGAAGAGAACAGTCAGCAAGGTCAACTACAGAGAAGAAGCCTTGGCTTAGGGCCTAACTGATGAGAGATGCTAGGATAATTAGCTAAGAAAGGCAGTTGTCTGACATTGTTCCCCTGCCCCTGAGTTTTGTTGCTTACGTGCTGCTAATGAGCCAAATGTCCAAGGTTGGAAGAGAGTGCCATCCAATCATGAGGGCCTATGTGATGATGGACTATATATTGTTGCAGAAGCCTATCCACTGCTGGTATTATGCTATTATCTGTAGTTACATAGTTGCAGGGCTTTTAAGGTGTGCCAACCAGACAAGGGGCAGCCAATGATCTCACTAACACTTATGTATACTATAGCTATATATGTTCCCTTAACCAATCCCTCCACCCGATACATTTTACTATTTGGCAGGTAGGATGACGTCATAGCTGACGTTCAGCCATTTGCATAATGGAAATGCGATGAGTGTGTGAGCTACAATTTGTTTGTTCACCAGGTTTCCATACTTTATTGAGCTGATAATAACATAGTATTTTGCCATATTCTGTGAGTCTGTCTGGTTATTTGGGCCCAAGATCATTTATTTGGTAGTGGTGTAGATTGTTCAGTCCAGACTCTCAGATTTTTTACCATTAGCCAGAAGATCGCAGAGTTTCCTGTGGAGAGAGGAGAAAACACATGTGTGAAAACAAGACGGTCAGCAGGTGCCTCTTTGAAGAAATTCCTGTCCGGTAGCCACAGGAGCCCTACGGACTGAAGACATACTGGTTGATTGGGGAATAGTTGATACCAAAGGCCTCCAACTGAGCAACTGATGTAAGTAGAACATAGAAGCTGGCAAATAAAAGGGGAAAGATTGTATTGTAAGTGCAAATATATATAGTAAGGAGACGGGAATGGGTTTGATTTAAGAAGAGCCTGGGCCTCATTACGACAGAGGCGGTAAGTTACCGCCTGGGTCGTACCTTTACCACCATGGCGTAAACTACGTTTACGCCATGGTGGTTGGCGGACTTACCGCCCCATTCCGAGGTTGGCGGGGCGGTAAGTCCCCAATCCCCATTTACCCTTCCCCATTCCCATTTTTTCCCCATAGGGCATAATGGGAGTGGGGAAGGCGTTAATTACGCCACCGTAAATTACGGTGGCGTAATTAACATCAAGGTCCCTTAGCGCCATGGATTTTAACACCTGCTAAAAGCAGGTGTTAAAACCTCCATGGCGCTAAGTGACCTCGGAATCAGGCGGTAAGGGTCGGCGCTGTTTACGCCGCCGTAAACCCCTTACCGCCTGAGTCGTAATGAGGCCCCCTATCGTGTTACCTATCCTCAAGGAGGTAGAAGGGAATGCTTCAAACTCCAAATGGGGTATTTTTAAGGGATTCTTGGGGCAAGGCCGATATGGTGGATATGTTTCACACTCCAAAATAGGGTAAAAAGGAGATGAGATACCTTTACCAGAGAAAGTAAAGCAAGACAATCTTAGAAATGCTGTGTACATTGTTTGGGGTTACGAATATGTCAGTGTAAAAAGCTGATTTGTTAAACTAGAAAAATAGAATGATAGGAATACATTAGATGTTTATTAGATCCTAAAAGTAAGCGATTGGCGCCAGCCAATCAATTTGCCAATCAAGCAATCACAAGAGGATAACAGTTGAGGGAGGAAATACATTAAAATAAGATTCTTAGATTATCAATAATAAAACAGCAGGATAGTGAAGATCAATAGAACTACACATGAACGAATAAAGAGAATGTTATTGTGTAGTCTTGAAAATTATTTAAAGAATAGTTTTTGGTATTGAGCGTTGATTGATGGGGCTTGCACGAATTGCTTGTTGTGATATAATTAATTAAAGTAATAGCTGAATAAAAGGTCCGGCAAGTATAGAAAGTAAAAACAAATTGGCATCATGGATGAAACTCCTCTTTTACACTTGTGAAATTACTGAGGTACACACCCAAGATTAGGAAATATCTTGCTGAATGGGTAAAAGGCAGGGCTGACAAAATATTCATGCCTTGGCCTAAAAAGGGTTTCTTATCAAGAACAGTACTGCAACACATGTCAACATACTTACATGCTGTGTACATGGGGAAGAAGCTACAAAAAAGGTTAGCCATTGTAGAGCTATGGAAAATGTATCAGAGTGAGAGAATAGACCCATCTGAGAGGGAGTGGATGCTTAATCAGCATGCAGGAGAGTGCACTGCACCCACTGCCCCTCTTCCTCCTTCTGAAAACAAGAGTAAAGACATTGAGAAACTAGGATTCTATCTTCTAAAGGAGTAAATGCAGCAGCTGGGTATATTAATATGATATATGCACCTCCTGCTTATCGCAGTGAAGACAGTACAGTAGAAAGTAAAACTAAACAATGCAAAAATATGTCCAGACGTAGTAAAAGTGAGGAGAGAAAACAAGAGAAGGAACAACTTGATAGAGATAGAAGTAGAACCAAGAGACAAAAAGAAGTGAAATACAAAGCCAGTGAAGTGACAATTGTACAGAATGAGTAGATGGGAGGACAAATATTCAGGTTACATGGAAAGGGTGTTGACAAAATTAAAGAAAGAGAGGAATGGGAAAGGAAAAAAGGCATACAAAGATGAAAAGGAAAAAGAGAGGAAGCGATGGGAAGAACTAAGAAGGTATGAAGAGGAGGTAAAGGAGAAGGAGTGAAAAGATGGAGGGAAAAAGAAGTGTGAGGAAATAGCAACACAGATTTAAAGAAAGAATGTTGCAAAGAAGGCTAGAGGAAGAAGAGAAGAGGGAGATGAGAAGACGGGAAGAGGAAGAACAAAAGGAAATGAGAATAAGTAGAGGACAAAGGGAAGACAAAATAGATAACTTCATTAACAGATGTGTAATACCAGTTGAAGAACGAGAACGATGGGAGGAAGAGAGAAGGTTGCAACAGCCCCATAGGGAGCTGCACGACATACCTAGAACACCAACATGGGCTGATGAGTATGAGGCAGAAGGCATAGGGATAAAGATTGGGGAATTATATAGACAGATGAGGAAAAAGGATGGCTATAGACCAAAGGAAGTATCGAAGGATATCCACCGAGAGAAACAAGGTATACATCGGATGACGTAATGATGGCAAGCTGGCTATATCTTGATGACGAGGAAAGGGATAATGTATTTATTTATTGTTTGCTTGCTAGGCGCTTATACAGGAAACAAATTCAGTTTCAAAGTGCCCACAGGGCAGCAGAGAGGGTACATGGGATAGCAGTACAATTAAATATAAAAATTAAAAATACAGAGGGGGAGGTATGGCCAAACCGACTGTGAGTATTCAGAATGTGCAATTGCAGGAAGGAAGAGGGCAGTGGGGGGAAGTAATGTGGTGTCCAAGCTAGAAGTGCAAGGTATGGTAAGTGCAGAGGATGTGCCTAGGGAAGTGCTGAGGAAGGCAGATGCTGGGGAGATTGGGTGTGAGTGGTCAGATGCCCAGAGGATGTATAAGGGTCCAAGACACCAATCACAGCAACTGTGGGATTAGCAGAGGAAGGAAGATTGGAAGGCAGAGGAAAAGAGGAGAGTCTTGAGGTGCTTTCAGAACTTCAGAAGGTTGTGCTCAGGACGCAGAGGGAGGGGGAGGCTGTTCTAGAGGAGGGATCCAGCTGAGGAAGGCGAGTGGCCTCCTGCTTTCTGTTTAGCAAAACACTTTACACAGAAAGAGTTGATGTAGAGGTTCAGAAGGAGAGTATTTGGTAAGAGAGAGTTGCAGATTGGGCGGTCCCTGGCCCCAGGCAGCCTTGTGGATGATGCAGAGGATTTTCAATTCGATCCGTACAGCAACCAGGAGCCAGTGGAGGCTTTTTTAGGGGTAGGAGAGATGCGGTCCCTGGGCTTAAGGCCAAGGATAAGTCTTGCTGCTCTATTCTGGATTAGCTGTAGGGATCGCAGAGTGAACGAAGATATATCAAGGAGGAGGCTGTTGCAATAGTCAAGCCTAGAGAGAACCAGGGCTCGGGTAACATTGAGCTTCTGGGAGAAAGTGAGAAATGGGAGAATTCCTTTGAGAAGGAAGAGTTGGAAGTGTTGCTTCTTGGCAATGTCCAGCGTGTGAGGGAGGAAGGATAAAGAGGAGTCAAAGATGATGCCAAGGTTTCGGACTCCAGAAGAAGGAACAGGGGGAGAGCCCAAGGTGGGAGGCCAGAGAGAAGGGAAGAAGGGGAGAGCAGGGGTCCCAATCAGAAGAATTACAGTTTGCTTTTTTTTGGGCAGACATCATTGGAAGAGCACCAAGCCTGGATGGCAGACTGGCAATCAGGGATGAAGGAAGGTGCAAGTGAGTCAGCAAGACGTCTGACAAAGAGTTGCGTTTCATCTGCATAACACTGGAAGTTGAGGAAGAAGGAGGAGATGACAGATAAATAAGGTAGATGTTAAAGAGCAAGGGGGAGATTATAGATACCTGGGGGACACCACAGGTGGAGACAGAAGTAGGATAGGAGATGGTGCCCAGGATGACATGGGAAGAGCAGTCAGTAAGGGAATAAGTCAGCCATTCCAGTGCTTGTTCCGAGATACCAAGGGTATTGTGGAGCCTTTGTATGAGGATGGAATGGTTGACAGTGTCACAGGCAGAAAAGAGATGGAGTAGAATGAGGACAGCTGGGGAGTTGGAGTCCAGGGATGTAAGCAGTTTTTCACAGGTGTTCAGAAGAGCAGTTTCTGTGTCTCTGGATGCTCGGAATCCGGATTGATGATCAAGTTCAGGGTGCAAGTTCAGTTGGGGCAAGGTCAGCTTCTCCAGCAGCCTTCCCAGGAAGGGGGTGATTGAAATAGGGCAGTAGTTGGATGGGCAGGTAGGTATGATGAGGGCTTTTTCAATAGTGGGCGCACAAGGGAGTGCTTGAGGGAGGAGGGGTAAGAGCCAGTGGCGAAAGAGTGGTTGTAGAAATCAGCAAGTACAGGGGCAAGAGAGTTAATGTTGTCCTTGAAAGTTGTGGACGAGCAGGGGGAACCTGTTTGGATGAAGCCTTCATAGAGTGGCCAACTCCTGGTAATTTCATCAGGTGTGACGGGTCGAAGGAGAAGAAGGTGGAGGGGGGTACCCAAGGGAGGCAGGGGGTGTGGGATGCGTTAGGTGGGTGAGGAACAAGGGTGTTCAGGATGTCCTGAGTTTTGGTGAAAAAGTGTGTGGCCAGTGCATTGCAGAGGGCCTCGGAAGGAAGAGGGGAGGAAGAGACTGCAGAAGGGTTGGCTAGCTGCCTGCAGATTTTGAAAAGTTCAGCCGTGTTACTGGATGCACCTGATACCCTTGGCTAAAGGTGGGCCCTTTTCTTGGCATGGATGGCAAGTCTGTATTGACTTTGGAGCAGGTGGCAGACCAGTTTGTCAGAGGGTGAACCTGAGGTTTGCAACTTCTGTGCCGTTGCTCTGCACTTTCATTTCAGGGCTGCAAGTTCTGAGTCATGCCAGGTGTTACGTTTAGATGCAGGTTTCAGGATGTTCCTTATCACTGTGGCAACGATGGCAAGGGAATTGGTGATTGCTGATTGTAGATTGCTGAGAGCATAGTCTGTGGTGGAGTCTGAGGAAGGGGGCAAGAGGGGATGAAGGTAGAGGCAAAGGCAGAGGCTGACACTCATTTCATCAGGCGAATATTTGAGAATGAGGTTGGCATGGCTTTTGTGGGTGTGGTAGGATGGCCAAAACGACCCAGGTGGGAGGAGAGGAGAGCATGATCTGACCAAGAGAGAGGGGTGACCAGAGTGGGAGCGAGCGAGAGGTCGGAGTGGATGATGGCCTGTAGTGTGTGTCCAGCTGAGTGGGTTGGACCGGAAGGGAGGAGGGAGAGGGAGGCGCAGAGGTCAATGAAGAGAGTGGATGCAGAGACAAAGGCATCCAATTGGATTTTGAAGTCACCCAAGAGGAGGGGGTTGGAAGTAGATGAAAGTAAGGAGGAACAGAAATCAGCCCATTCAGAGCGGAACAGGGGGGTAGCACCTGTCGGCCAGTAGGTGGTAGCAGTGGAGGAGGGAGAGATGACCAACTTGCAGACCAGGCTCTCGAAGGAAGTATAGAGATGGATAGGTACGATGGAAGAAGGAACCCACTCAGGATAGATTAAGGGGACCCCACCTCCAGCACAGTGAGATCAAGGCTTGGAAATGATCTTGAAGCCGACAGGAAGGACGGAGTCAAAAGCAGTGACTGAGATGGCATTGAACCAAGTCTTGGTGAGAGCGACAAAGTCGAGGCCAGTGTCTTCAAGAAGGCAGATGTCAGCAGAGTGTTTGTTGGCATTTGGGCGTTGAGAGCTTCCAGGTAAAGTCAGTCTCTGCCATTGAAGATTTTCGGAGGAGGAGTACAGGGGTATGATACTCTGGTCAGAGGAGGAAGGACAGTGCGAGAGGTGACGGTAGAGGCAGCAGAAGGAATGCAGTTAATGAGGGAAGACAGGATCCAGCAAAGAGTAGGATTTTGAGTTGAGGACCTGAACCAGGAAAGTGCCAGTCTGGTAGACATTAACGATTCAGCGTGAGGATGAGAAGCCTTCCAAGAGGACTTGTCACTGGGTCCCACTATTAAAGGGAGAGGAAGTGAAAGGGGAGAGAGTAGAGATGAGATGCAGAGTACAAAGATCTGGAGAGAGGACAGAGAAGAGGATGTCCATGAAGACCTTGCTGAAGGTTGCACTGACATTAGTGTTTGTGATGGGAAGGCCAGGGTTTGTATGCAAGATGTCTTGCGACAGTCATATCAGTTGGGGTATAATGATGTCAGACGAAGAAAGGGAAGAAAATGAGAGAGCAAAAGAAGAGGACACATATGTCTCTTCGATCGATCCAGACGTAGGAAAAGGTGTAAAGTGGTCAGATTTAGAAGAACCAGAAATAAAGACACCAGAGGCTATATCATATTGCGAACAACCACAAGGATGGTCGCATACTGCAGGGTAAACAGAAGATGTCATGGTTGATGAGATCGACGAGATGTCCCTGCCTTATGTAAGTAGATTGAGGTAATTGCCAGGACGAAGATGAACAGGCAAAACTTGCCCTACCTGGAAGACAAGAAGAGTAGGTGGGTTGAAGAACAGGGTTCACACAATTCCCATTATTAGAGAAAGGGGAGGACGACCACAATATATACTGTAGCTGCAGAAGGATAGATATCATTTAAAATGCAAATTACCTAGTTTGACTGCAGGGGCTGGTAAATGGATTCATGAGCTGGAAAGAATGACAGTGGTAATTGCCATTAGCAGTGGATGGCATAACAGGCCTAGTGGCAGGACCCTGGCAAGTGTTGGGGTGGTGGCAGGGAAAAGGGCCCCTATATTGGGTTTTGGAGGGAGAAGGGGGCCTCTTTGGCGCCCGACTGGCTTCTCAAGACGTGTTCTCCACCCCTTTAGCAGGTCGCGAGGCCAGGGGTGGAGAACAGCCAAGAAACTACGTTTCCCAGCAACCCCGGCGGCAGGACACATGGGAACCGCGCCCACGCGAGGGCGCATGCGCGAGCCGTGCCCCACGAGCGCCGCTCGCAATCCTGACCGGCAACCTGAGCTGACGTGTATCTGCAGAGCTCCGGTCGGCAAGCATCAGCGGGGCACCAGCCCGCCTGAAAGCATACCCCAGGCCCTGCGTCACATTTGAGATAAGTAGCGTATGTTCTCTACGCGCAGCGGCTAATTGCATGGAAGGGATTTTCCTAAACTAAGAAGAAAACCACGAAACCAGGTCGCGTGCAAAACGAAACTAACTCTTGGGGCACAAACTATTAATCATCCATGGGTAGTGCTTGCATAACTACCGCATGCATCTTGGGGGGCATTGCATGGTCCAGACTCCTTAAGACCCGTG